>NC_135239.1:103919468-106448218 GCF_051348905.1 Ranitomeya variabilis
GGAAACAGGGGGCCAGCCAAGCAGCATTGGAGAAATGGAAGAAGAGGCAGGGTGCAGTGATGCCCAACAGCTTTTTCTCTCTGAGTCTGAAGAGGCGGGTGGGCCAGTGGCTCCGTTCACCACATCGCAGGCCGCATCAGCTGATGATGACACTCAGGTGCCACTTACTGGTGCGTGCTCTGCTGCTGAGACTACCCGGGAGGAGCAGTTGGGGGCAGAGGGTAGTGTGGATGACGAGGTCCTTGACCCATCTTGGCGTCAGGGACAGGAAGGTGGTGGGAGCAGCTCTGAGGAAGAGATTCCCCGTACGGTCCAAAGAGGGAGAGGGAGGGGGAAGACTGCGGATCCTGCAGCCTCCGCTTTGGCACCCGTAAGGAGCATGTCTCTTCCAAAAGTCAAAAGGGGGGCTCCCAAGACTTGCAGTGCCTGGTCCTTTTTTGACACAGTTGCAGATGACATTTGCTATGTCAGATGCAAGGTGTGTCATCAAAAAATCAAAAGAGGTCAAAAAGTCGCCAACCTCAATACCTCCAACATGTGGAAACATGTGCGCAACAGGCACCCGGCGGAGTTAGACAAACACACTGAAGAGCTAGGCCAACCAACAGCGGCAGCTACCACCTCTTCAGCTCGTGTTGCCTCTTCCTCTAGCTCACACGCAGCTGGTTCGGCTTCCTCCCAGGATCGCCGTGGAAGAACCTCTGGCCCTGTTGTCCAGAGACCCGCTGTAATTCCACCCGCAGCACCACTTTCCCAGTCAACCACACACTCCCAGCCCAGTCTACAGCCATCGGTAGTACAGGCATGGGAGGAAAAGGCGGCCTTTCTCGTCAAACCACCCACGAGCACAGGCTCTGACTGCAGGCATTGCCAAACTTCTGTCACTGGAAATGCTGTCATTCAGGCTGGTGGAGACTGACAGCTTCCGTGACTTGATGTCATTGGCAGTCCCACAGTACAGTGTGCCCAGCCGCTTTTACTTCAGCAGGCAAGCCGTCCCTGCCCTGCACAAGCATGTGGAGGGACACATAAAACACGCGCTACTGAACGCCGTCAGTAGCAAGGTCCACCTCACCACCGATGCGTGGACCAGTCAACATGGACAGGGGCGATACCTTTCCCTCACTGCCCATTGGGTTAATGTAGTTGAGCCGGGTACAGACCGTGCGAGTGGCGCAGGACGTGTCCTGCCCACTCCAAGGATTGCAGGAATCCATTCTGTACGCATTGACTCCTCCCTCTTACACCAGTTCCTCAGAATCATCGCTGCAGGAGCCGTCACAGTCCACCTCCACATGGACCCGTGATGAACGTGTACCTGTTACGACCGACATGAGCACAGCCGTGGCCAAACGTCAACAGGCCGTCTTGAAATTAATTTTTTTGGGGAATCGTAGCCACACAGCGCAGGAGCTCTGGAATGCCATCAAGCAGGAGAGCGATGTGTGGTTTGAGCCAGCGAATCTCCAGCCAGGCATGGTAGTGTGTGATAATGGCCGAAATCTGGTGGCAGCCCTGGGCCTCGGCAACCTCACTCACATCCCATGTCTGGCACATGTGCTCAATTTGGTCGTGCAGAGTTTTTTGAGGGACTATCCGGATCTTGATGCACTGCTGCACAAGGTCCGCCTAGAGTGTGCTCACTTGCGGCGTTCCAGCACGGCAAAAGCGCGCATTGCGGCTCTGCAGCGCCGACACCGCCTGCCGGAACATCGCATCATATGTGACCTACCTACCAGGTGGAATTCCACGTTACATATGTTGGAGCGGTTGTGTGAGCAGCAGCAAGCTGTAATGGAGTACCAGCTGTATCAGGCGCACAAAAGTCGCAGTCAGCGCCGTACAGACTTCACAACCACAGAGTGGGCCACTATGAAGGATGTCTGCCAGGTTTTGCGTCCCTTCGATTATTCCACGCGGATGGCGAGTGCAGATGATGCACTAGTCAGCATGACTGTCCCCCTTATCTGCCTGCTTGAAAAATCACTGCAAGCGCTAAGGGATGATGTTGTGGAAGAGGTGGAGGATGAGGATTCACCACTTCCATCATCTTCTGGACAGTCAGCGCCACGTGGTTCCTCACAAACGCGTAGGCAGGGGACAGTTTGTGAGGAGGATGAGGAGGAGTCAATGGAGGAGGAAGACATCCGTCCAGAGGAGGGAGTTACACAATTGTCCAGTACTCAGTGTGTACAGCGAGGGTGGGGTGATGACGAGCGGGCAGAGATCACGCCTCCAGCTGGGGACAGCGTTTCTTGGGCAGTTGGCAGTCTGCAGCACATGGTGGATTACATGCTGCAGTGCCTGAGAAACGACCGCCGCATCGACCACATTCTCAACATGTCTGATTACTGGGTGTTCACCCTCCTCGATCCTCGCTACCGGGACAACGTAGAAAGCCTCATCACACCGTTGAACCGGGAGCGAAAAATGCGGGAGTACCAAGACACACTGGTCAGTTCCATCATCTTCTCCATTCCAACTGAGAGAAGTGCTGCTAGTGCATTCCAAAGCAGCTCAGTGCGTCCAGGCAGTGGTGGAGGCTCTGCACAAAGAGGGAGCAGAAGCAGTGCCTCTGCCCAAGGCAAGACCAGTATGGCCCAACTGTGGCACAGTTTTGTGTGCCCCCCACAAAAGTCTACACCATCACAGACGGCTCCAGTCAGCAGGAGGCAACGGTTCCGTCAGATGGTGACAGACTACATGTCTTGCCCTCTTGCTGTACTCCCAGACGGCTCTTCCCCTTTCAAGTTTTGGGTCTCAAAGCTGGATACATGGCCAGAGCTAAGCCAGTATGCATTGGAGGTGCTGTCTTGCCCTGCGGCCAGTGTATTATCGGAACGTGTCTTTAGTGCTGCAGGTGGTGTACTAACTGACCGTCGCATGCGACTATCCTCCGATAACGTTGACCGGCTTACTTTCCTGAAAATGAACAAGGCCTGGATCTCGCAGGAATTTGCCACTCCTCCTCCTGATTAAATAATTAGGTCACTGTATACGTTATCCAGGTCTCCTGTTGTGTTCATCTTTCAACCACCTGAACTTACATTCCTGGGCTCCAACAACGCCAGTTGAGGCTCAGAAGTGCCATCTGCACAGTCAAAACATACGACCCAGTGTTATTGGGTTTCAGTAACGTCAGCTGATCCCCAGCTGTGTAGCCGGCAATGTGTCCTGCGACCGCCACGCTGACACAACTGAAATGTAAGGGAACCTGTCCCCCCCCCCCCCCAAGGCGTTTGTTACTGAAAGAGCCACCTTGTGCAGCAGTAATGCTGCACAAGGAAAAGGTAGCTATTTTCATTATGCTCCTTGCACACGCAGAACTTAACACTTATAAAATGTGTCCACTGATACCGTAAAACCGTCCCGGAGGTGGGACTTTCCTTCGTAATATGACGCAGCACAGCTGTCATTCCTACCCCCTCGGCGCCGTGCCCCGGCTCCTCATCGTTGTTTGATTCCGTCCCGGAGCCTGCGCTGTTATGTTATCCCTTGGCCAGGCACACTTAGCGCTGCCCATCTTCTGACATCATTTGGTGTCAGGCTGGCTGCGCCTGTGCGGCCGCGCTGTCCGAGAGCCCGCCTCGCAGTGTGGTCTAATGTAATCCCACCGCGGGCCTGGGATCAGTGGCCATGCGCAGTGCATATCCTCGCCTCTCGCTCCACTCCCTACGGCTTCTTCAGACTGTGCGGTGCCAGCTGATCCGTAATAGCATGCCACGGCCGTGGCAGCGCACAGTCTGAAAAAGCCGTAGGGAGGGGAGCGAGAGGCGAGGATATGCACTGCGCATGGCCACTGATCCCAGGCCCGCGGTGGGATTACATTAGACCACACTGCGAGGCGGGCTCTCGGACAGCGCGGCCGCACAAGCGCAGCCAGCCTGACACCAAATGATGTCAGAAGATGGGCAGCGCTAAGTGTGCCTGGCCAAGGGATAACCTAACAGCGCAGGCTCCGGGACGGAATCAAACAACGATGAGGAGCCGGGGCACGGCGCCGAGGGGGTAGGAATGACAGCTGTGCTGCGTCATATTACGAAGGAAAGTCCCACCTCCGGGACAGTTTCACGGTTTCAGGGGACACATTTTATAAGTGTTTAGTTCTGTGCTTGCAAGGAGCATAATTAAAAGAGCCACCTTTTCCTTTTGCATCTTTTGAGCTGCACAAGCTGGCTCTTTCAGCTACAAATGCCTTGGGGGGGGGGGTTAAAGGTTCCCTTTCTCCAATCAGGCTTCGGCCTACATTGTGTTCCTCTGCTTCTACTGCTGTCCCTGGGCTCCAACACCGCTAGTTGTTGCCTGGTAGTGCTGTACGCACAGTCAACAGTCGCTCCTCTGTTATTGGGGTTCAGTAACGTCAGCTGTTCCCCTGCTGTGTGTGTGGCAATCCCTCCAACCTCCTCCAACCTCATCCAAACTCCTCCTCCTCCACCTGTCCCTGGGCTCCAACACCGCTAGTTGCCGTCCAGAAGTGCTGTACGCACAGTCAACAGTCGCTCCTCTGTTATTGGGGTTCAGTAACGTCAGCTGTTCCCCTGCTGTGTGTGTGGCAATCCCTCCTACCTCCTCCAACCTCCTCCTACCTCCTCCTCCTCCACCTGTCCCTGGGCTCCAACACCGCCAGTTGCCGTCCAGAAGTGCTGTACGCACAGTCAACAGTCCCTCCTCTGTTATTGGGGTTCAGTAACGTCAGCTGTTCCCCTGCTGTGTGTGTGGCAATCCCTCCTACCTCCTCCAACCTCCTCCTACCTCCTCCTCCACCTGTCCCTGGGCTCCAACACCGCCAGTTGCCGTCCAGAAGTGCTGTACGCACAGTCAACAGTCCCTCCTCTGTTATTGGGGTTCAGTAACGTCAGCTGTTCCCCTGCTGTGTGTGTGGCAATCCCTCCTACCTCCTCCTTCCTCCTCCACCTGTCCCTGGGCTCCAACACCGCCAGTTGCCGTCCAGAAGTGCTGTACGCACAGTCAACAGTCCCTCCTCTGTTATTGGGGTTCAGTAACGTCAGCTGTTCCCCTGCTGTGTGTGTGGCAATCCCTCCTACCTCCTCCAACCTCCTCCAACCTCCTCCTCCTCCACCTGTCCCTGGGCTCCAACACCGCTAGTTGCCGTCCAGAAGTGCTGTACGCACAGTCAACAGTCGCTCCTCTGTTATTGGGGTTCAGTAACGTCAGCTGTTCCCCTGCTGTGTGTGTGGCAATCCCTCCTACCTCCTCCAACCTCCTCCTACCTCCTCCTCCTCCACCTGTCCCTGGGCTCCAACACCGCCAGTTGCCGTCCAGAAGTGCTGTACGCACAGTCAACAGTCCCTCCTCTGTTATTGGGGTTCAGTAACGTCAGCTGTTCCCCTGCTGTGTGTGTGGCAATCCCTCCTACCTCCTCCTACCTCCTCCTCCTCCACCTGTCCCTGGGCTCCAACACCGCCAGTTGCCGTCCAGAAGTGCTGTACGCACAGTCAACAGTCCCTCCTCTGTTATTGGGGTTCAGTAACGTCAGCTGTTCCCCTGCTGTGTGTGTGGCAATCCCTCCTACCTCCTCCTTCCTCCTCCACCTGTCCCTGGGCTCCAACACCGCCAGTTGCCGTCCAGAAGTGCTGTACGCACAGTCAACAGTCCCTCCTCTGTTATTGGGGTTCAGTAACGTCAGCTGTTCCCCTGCTGTGTGTGTGGCAATCCCTCCTACCTCCTCCAACCTCCTCCAACCTCCTCCTCCTCCACCTGTCCCTGGGCTCCAACACCGCTAGTTGCCGTCCAGAAGTGCTGTACGCACAGTCAACAGTCGCTCCTCTGTTATTGGGGTTCAGTAACGTCAGCTGTTCCCCTGCTGTGTGTGTGGCAATCCCTCCTACCTCCTCCAACCTCCTCCTACCTCCTCCTCCTCCACCTGTCCCTGGGCTCCAACACCGCCAGTTGCCGTCCAGAAGTGCTGTACGCACAGTCAACAGTCCCTCCTCTGTTATTGGGGTTCAGTAACGTCAGCTGTTCCCCTGCTGTGTGTGTGGCAATCCCTCCTACCTCCTCCTACCTCCTCCACCTGTCCCTGGGCTCCAACACCGCCAGTTGCCGTCCAGAAGTGCTGTACGCACAGTCAACAGTCCCTCCTCTGTTATTGGGGTTCAGTAACGTCAGCTGTTCCCCTGCTGTGTGTGTGGCAATCCCTCCAACCTCCTCCAACCTCATCCAAACTCCTCCTCCTCCACCTGTCCCTGGGCTCCAACACCGCTAGTTGCCGTCCAGAAGTGCTGTACGCACAGTCAACAGTCGCTCCTCTGTTATTGGGGTTCAGTAACGTCAGCTGTTCCCCTGCTGTGTGTGTGGCAATCCCTCCTACCTCCTCCAACCTCCTCCTACCTCCTCCTCCTCCACCTGTCCCTGGGCTCCAACACCGCCAGTTGCCGTCCAGAAGTGCTGTACGCACAGTCAACAGTCCCTCCTCTGTTATTGGGGTTCAGTAACGTCAGCTGTTCCCCTGCTGTGTGTGTGGCAATCCCTCCTACCTCCTCCTACCTCCTCCACCTGTCCCTGGGCTCCAACACCGCCAGTTGCCGTCCAGAAGTGCTGTACGCACAGTCAACAGTCCCTCCTCTGTTATTGGGGTTCAGTAACGTCAGCTGTTCCCCTGCTGTGTGTGTGGCAATCCCTCCAACCTCCTCCAACCTCATCCAAACTCCTCCTCCTCCACCTGTCCCTGGGCTCCAACACCGCTAGTTGCCGTCCAGAAGTGCTGTACGCACAGTCAACAGTCGCTCCTCTGTTATTGGGGTTCAGTAACGTCAGCTGTTCCCCTGCTGTGTGTGTGGCAATCCCTCCTACCTCCTCCAACCTCCTCCTACCTCCTCCTCCTCCACCTGTCCCTGGGCTCCAACACCGCCAGTTGCCGTCCAGAAGTGCTGTACGCACAGTCAACAGTCCCTCCTCTGTTATTGGGGTTCAGTAACGTCAGCTGTTCCCCTGCTGTGTGTGTGGCAATCCCTCCTACCTCCTCCTACCTCCTCCACCTGTCCCTGGGCTCCAACACCGCCAGTTGCCGTCCAGAAGTGCTGTACGCACAGTCAACAGTCCCTCCTCTGTTATTGGGGTTCAGTAACGTCAGCTGTTCCCCTGCTGTGTGTGTGGCAATCCCTCCAACCTCCTCCAACCTCATCCAAACTCCTCCTCCTCCACCTGTCCCTGGGCTCCAACACCGCTAGTTGCCGTCCAGAAGTGCTGTACGCACAGTCAACAGTCGCTCCTCTGTTATTGGGGTTCAGTAACGTCAGCTGTTCCCCTGCTGTGTGTGTGGCAATCCCTCCTACCTCCTCCAACCTCCTCCTACCTCCTCCTCCTCCACCTGTCCCTGGGCTCCAACACCGCCAGTTGCCGTCCAGAAGTGCTGTACGCACAGTCAACAGTCCCTCCTCTGTTATTGGGGTTCAGTAACGTCAGCTGTTCCCCTGCTGTGTGTGTGGCAATCCCTCCTACCTCCTCCTACCTCCTCCTCCTCCACCTGTCCCTGGGCTCCAACACCGCCAGTTGCCGTCCAGAAGTGCTGTACGCACAGTCAACAGTCCCTCCTCTGTTATTGGGGTTCAGTAACGTCAGCTGTTCCCCTGCTGTGTGTGTGGCAATCCCTCCTACCTCCTCCAACCTCCTCCAACCTCCTCCTCCTCCACCTGTCCCTGGGCTCCAACACCGCTAGTTGCCGTCCAGAAGTGCTGTACGCACAGTCAACAGTCGCTCCTCTGTTATTGGGGTTCAGTAACGTCAGCTGTTCCCCTGCTGTGTGTGTGGCAATCCCTCCTACCTCCTCCAACCTCCTCCTACCTCCTCCTCCTCCACCTGTCCCTGGGCTCCAACACCGCCAGTTGCCGTCCAGAAGTGCTGTACGCACAGTCAACAGTCCCTCCTCTGTTATTGGGGTTCAGTAACGTCAGCTGTTCCCCTGCTGTGTGTGTGGCAATCCCTCCTACCTCCTCCTACCTCCTCCTCCTCCACCTGTCCCTGGGCTCCAACACCGCCAGTTGCCGTCCAGAAGTGCTGTACGCACAGTCAACAGTCCCTCCTCTGTTATTGGGGTTCAGTAACGTCAGCTGTTCCCCTGCTGTGTGTGTGGCAATCCCTCCTACCTCCTCCAACCTCCTCCAACCTCCTCCTCCTCCACCTGTCCCTGGGCTCCAACACCGCTAGTTGCCGTCCAGAAGTGCTGTACGCACAGAGCCAAACACCTCGCCAATGTGTTAGTGGGGTTCAGCACCGCCAGCTGTTCCCCTGCTGTGTATACGGCAACGTGTACTGCGACCGCCACGCAGACACAACAAGTTAAATGTAAGGGAACCTGACCCCCCCCCCCCCCAGGCGTTTGTTACTGAAGGAGCCACCTTGTGCAGCAGTAATAATGCAAAGGGAAAAAGTGCCTCTTTTCGTGATGCTCCTTGCACATGCTGAACCTAACACTTATGAAATGTGTCCCCACACAGCGTTAAACCGTCCGGTAGGTGGAACTTTCCTTTGTCGTGTGACGCAGCACAGCCATCATTTTTACCCCCTTGGCGCCGTGCGCCCACTCCTCAGCGTTGTTTGAATCTGTCCCGGAGCCTGCGCTGTTAGGTTAGCCCTTGGCCATGCACACATGTTGCGCTGCCCGTCTTCTGACCTCATTTGGTGTCAGGCTGGCTGCGCCTGTGCGGGTGCGCTGGTCGAGATCCCGCCTCGCAGTGTCGTCTAATGTAATCCCACCGCGGGCCTGTGATCCGTGCCCGTGCGCAGTGCATATCCTCTCCTCTCACTCCCCTCCCTACGGCTTCTTCAGACTGTGCGATGTCAGCTGGTCCCTAATAGCATGCCACGGCCGTGACAACGCACAGTCTGAAAAAGCCGTAGGGAGGGGAGTGAGAGGACAGGATATGCACTGCGCACGGGCACGGATCACAGGCCCGCGGTGGGATTACATTAGACGACACTGCGAGGCGGGATCTCGGCCAGCGCACCCGCACAGGCGCAGCCAGCCTGACACCAAATGAGGTCAGAAGACGGGCAGCGCAACATGTGTGCATGGCCAAGGGCTAACCTAACAGCGCAGGCTCCGGGACAGATTCAAACAACGCTGAGGAGTGGGCGCACGGCGCCAAGGGGGTAAAAATGATGGCTGTGCTGCGTCACACGACAAAGGAAAGTTCCACCTACCGGACGGTTTAACGCTGTGAGGAGACACATTTCATAAATGTTTGGTTCCGCATGTACAAGGACCATAATTAAAAGAGCTAAGTTTACCTTTTCCAGCATTAGTGCTGTACACAATGGCTCTTTCAGCTACAAACGCCTGGGGGGGGGGGTGTTAAAGGTTTCCTTTCAACTTGCTCGAGTGCAGGCTTCGGCCTACACTCCGCTCCCCCTGCTCCTCCTGCTGACCCTGGGCTCTAACACCGCCAGTTTTTGCCCAGATGTGCTAGCTGCACAGAGAAAAACACCAGCCAATGTGTCAGTGGGGTTCAGCACCGCCAGCTGTTCCCCTGCTGTGTAGCCGGCAACGTGTCCTGCGACCGCCACGCAGACACAAGAACTGAAATTGAAGGGAACCTGTCCCCCCTCCCCCAGGTGTTTCTATGTTTTACAGCTACCTTGAACAGCAGTAATGCTGCATGTGTTCAAGGTGGCTCAGAAACTTATTCTCCTTGCCCATGTTGAAGTGAACACGTCTAAAATGTGTCCTCTGTGACCATTAAAACGTCCCTCAGGTGTGATTTGACTTTGTATTGACACACGCAACAAGCTCCTTGGTAGCGCTGCCCGTCTTCTGGCATCATTGTTTGGCTGGCTGCGCCTCTGCGGCCGCCCTGACCCACACAACGCCCCTCGGTGTCTTATTTATTGGGACTGCGAGGGTGTGATTGATGGGCAGGATCAGTGCATCAGTTCGCCTGTCCCTCCTCTCCTTCCGCCTTCTTCGGACTGTGCGGCTTCATGGCCGTGGCATGCGATAAGGGATCAGATGACGCCGCACAGTCTGAAGCGGGTGTAAGGACCCGAGTGTGAGAGGCCAACATATGTGCTGCGCCAGGCCCTGAATCCCAGCCCCGCAGTGTTTTAACAATGTTAAGACACTGCGGGGCTGGGATTCATGGGCATCGCGAACCGCACCGGCCGACATTACATGATGCCAGAAGATGGGCAGCGCTAACGGCGCTAGGCCAGGGGATAACACGACAGCGCAGACTCCTGTACAGCAAATAACAACGCTCAGGAGGCTGCACCCAGCACCAAGGTGGGATTCTTGACATCTGTGCTGCGTCTCATTACAAAGGGAACTCTCGCCTCCATTACACAGTTTGACTGTATAAAGGGCTAAATGTTATACGTGTTCCATTCAGCGTGTGCAAGGAGAAAAATTACAAGAGCAACCTTTGACTTGCGCAGCACTACTGCTGCATAAGCTGTGGCTCTTCTACTTTGTAACCCCTGAGGGGGGGTTAAAGGTGACTTTTGAAATCGGTTCAATTAGGCTTCGGCCTACACTCTGCTCCACCTGCAGAGCCCGGGCTCCAACAACGCTAGTTGCTGTCCGGAAGTGCTGGCTGCACAGAGCCAAACACCTCGCCAATGTGTCAGTGGGGTCCAGCACCGCCAGCTGTTCCCCTGCTGTGTAGCCGGCAACGTGTCCTGCAAAAGCCACGCAGACACAACACACCCAAAGCTGCCGCCTGTGCAGGCTTCGGCCTACACTCCCCTCCCCCTGCTCCTCCTCCTCCTGCTCCTCCTCCTGCTGTCCCTGGGCTCTAACACACCGCCAGTTTTTGCCCAGATGTGCTAGCTGCACAGAGAAAAACACCAGCCAATGTGTCAGTGGGGTCCAGCACCGCCAGCTGTTCCCCTGCTGTGCAGCCGGCAACGTGTCCTGCAAAAGCCACGCAGACACAAGAACTGAAATTGAAGGGAACCTGTCCCCCCTCCCCCAGGCGTTTTTACGTTATCCAGCCACCTTGTACAGCGGTAATGCTGCATGTGTGCAAGGTGGCTCATAAACGTATTCTCCTCGCACATGTGGAACTGAAAACACGTCTGAAATGTGTCCTCTGTGTGACCATTTAACCGTCCCGGGGGTGTGACTTTCCTTTGTAATGACACGCTGCAACCCCCTTGGTAGCGCTGCCCGTCTTCTGGCATCATTGTTTGGCTGGCTGCGCCTCTGCGGCCGCCCTGACCCACACAACGCCCCTCGGTGTCTTATTTATTGGGACTGCGAGGGTGTGATTGATGGGCAGGATCAGTGCATCAGTTCGCCTGTCCCTCCTCTCCTTCCGCCTTCTTCGGACTGTGCGGCTTCATGGCCGTGGCATGCGATAAGGGATCAGATGACGCCGCACAGTCTGAAGCGGGTGTAAGGACCCGCGTGTGAGAGGCGAACATATGTGCTGCGCCAGGCCCTGAATCCCAGCCCCGCAGTGTTTTAACAATGTTAAGACACTGCGGGGCTGGGATTCATGGTCATCGCGAACCGCAACGGCCGACATTAAATGATGTCAGAAGATGGGCAGCGCTAACGGCGCTAGGCCAGGGGATAACACGACAGCGCAGACTCCTGTACAGCAAATAACAACGCTCAGGAGGCTGCACCCAGCACCAAGGTGGGATTCTTGACATCTGTGCTGCGTCTCATTACAAAGGGAACTCTCGCCTCCATTACACAGTTTGACTGTATAAAGGGCTAAATGTTATACGTGTTCCATTCAGCGTGTGCAAGGAGAAAAATTACAAGAGCAACCTTTGACTTGCGCAGCACTACTGCTGCATAAGCTGTGGCTCTTCTACTTTCTAACCCCTGAGGGGGGGTTAAAGGTGACTTTTGAAATCGGTTCAATTAGGCTTCGGCCTACACTCTGCTCCACCTGCAGAGCCCGGGCTCCAACAACGCTAGTTGCTGTCCGGAAGTGCTGGCTGCACAGAGCCAAACACCTCGCCAATGTGTCAGTGGGGTCCAGCACCGCCAGCTGTTCCCCTGCTGTGTAGCCGGCAACGTGTCCTGCAAAAGCCACGCAGACACAACACACCCAAAGCTGCCGCCTGTGCAGGCTTCGGCCTACACTCCCCTCCCCCTGCTCCTCCTCCTCCTGCTCCTCCTCCTGCTGTCCCTGGGCTCTAACACACCGCCAGTTTTTGCCCAGATGTGCTAGCTGCACAGAGAAAAACACCAGCCAATGTGTCAGTGGGGTCCAGCACCGCCAGCTGTTCCCCTGCTGTGCAGCCGGCAACGTGTCCTGCAAAAGCCACGCAGACACAAGAACTGAAATTGAAGGGAACCTGTCCCCCCTCCCCCAGGCGTTTTTACGTTATCCAGCCACCTTGTACAGCGGTAATGCTGCATGTGTGCAAGGTGGCTCATAAACGTATTCTCCTCGCACATGTGGAACTGAAAACACGTCTGAAATGTGTCCTCTGTGTGACCATTTAACCGTCCCGGGGGTGTGACTTTCCTTTGTAATGACACGCTGCAACCCCCTTGGTAGCGCTGCCCGTCTTCTGGCATCATTGTTTGGCTGGCTGCGCCTCTGCGGCCGCCCTGACCCACACAACGCCCCTCGGTGTCTTATTTATTGGGACTGCGAGGGTGTGATTGATGGGCAGGATCAGTGCATCAGTTCGCCTGTCCCTCCTCTCCTTCCGCCTTCTTCGGACTGTGCGGCTTCATGGCCGTGGCATGCGATAAGGGATCAGATGACGCCGCACAGTCTGAAGCGGGTGTAAGGACCCGCGTGTGAGAGGCGAACATATGTGCTGCGCCAGGCCCTGAATCCCAGCCCCGCAGTGTTTTAACAATGTTAAGACACTGCGGGGCTGGGATTCATGGTCATCGCGAACCGCAACGGCCGACATTAAATGATGTCAGAAGATGGGCAGCGCTAACGGCGCTAGGCCAGGGGATAACACGACAGCGCAGACTCCTGTACAGCAAATAACAACGCTCAGGAGGCTGCACCCAGCACCAAGGTGGGATTCTTGACATCTGTGCTGCGTCTCATTACAAAGGGAACTCTCGCCTCCATTACACAGTTTGACTGTATAAAGGGCTAAATGTTATACGTGTTCCATTCAGCGTGTGCAAGGAGAAAAATTACAAGAGCAACCTTTGACTTGCGCAGCACTACTGCTGCATAAGCTGTGGCTCTTCTACTTTCTAACCCCTGAGGGGGGGTTAAAGGTGACTTTTGAAATCGGTTCAATTAGGCTTCGGCCTACACTCTGCTCCACCTGCAGAGCCCGGGCTCCAACAACGCTAGTTGCTGTCCGGAAGTGCTGGCTGCACAGAGCCAAACACCTCGCCAATGTGTCAGTGGGGTCCAGCACCGCCAGCTGTTCCCCTGCTGTGTAGCCGGCAACGTGTCCTGCAAAAGCCACGCAGACACAACACACCCAAAGCTGCCGCCTGTGCAGGCTTCGGCCTACACTCCCCTCCCCCTGCTCCTCCTCCTCCTGCTCCTCCTCCTGCTGTCCCTGGGCTCTAACACACCGCCAGTTTTTGCCCAGATGTGCTAGCTGCACAGAGAAAAACACCAGCCAATGTGTCAGTGGGGTCCAGCACCGCCAGCTGTTCCCCTGCTGTGCAGCCGGCAACGTGTCCTGCAAAAGCCACGCAGACACAAGAACTGAAATTGAAGGGAACCTGTCCCCCCTCCCCCAGGCGTTTTTACGTTATCCAGCCACCTTGTACAGCGGTAATGCTGCATGTGTGCAAGGTGGCTCATAAACGTATTCTCCTCGCACATGTGGAACTGAAAACACGTCTGAAATGTGTCCTCTGTGTGACCATTTAACCGTCCCGGGGGTGTGACTTTCCTTTGTAATGACACGCTGCAACCCCCTTGGTAGCGCTGCCCGTCTTCTGGCATCATTGTTTGGCTGGCTGCGCCTCTGCGGCCGCCCTGACCCACACAACGCCCCTCGGTGTCTTATTTATTGGGACTGCGAGGGTGTGATTGATGGGCAGGATCAGTGCATCAGTTCGCCTGTCCCTCCTCTCCTTCCGCCTTCTTCGGACTGTGCGGCTTCATGGCCGTGGCATGCGATAAGGGATCAGATGACGCCGCACAGTCTGAAGCGGGTGTAAGGACCCGCGTGTGAGAGGCGAACATATGTGCTGCGCCAGGCCCTGAATCCCAGCCCCGCAGTGTTTTAACAATGTTAAGACACTGCGGGGCTGGGATTCATGGTCATCGCGAACCGCAACGGCCGACATTAAATGATGTCAGAAGATGGGCAGCGCTAACGGCGCTAGGCCAGGGGATAACACGACAGCGCAGACTCCTGTACAGCAAATAACAACGCTCAGGAGGCTGCACCCAGCACCAAGGTGGGATTCTTGACATCTGTGCTGCGTCTCATTACAAAGGGAACTCTCGCCTCCATTACACAGTTTGACTGTATAAAGGGCTAAATGTTATACGTGTTCCATTCAGCGTGTGCAAGGAGAAAAATTACAAGAGCAACCTTTGACTTGCGCAGCACTACTGCTGCATAAGCTGTGGCTCTTCTACTTTCTAACCCCTGAGGGGGGGTTAAAGGTGACTTTTGAAATCGGTTCAATTAGGCTTCGGCCTACACTCTGCTCCACCTGCAGAGCCCGGGCTCCAACAACGCTAGTTGCTGTCCGGAAGTGCTGGCTGCACAGAGCCAAACACCTCGCCAATGTGTCAGTGGGGTCCAGCACCGCCAGCTGTTCCCCTGCTGTGTAGCCGGCAACGTGTCCTGCAAAAGCCACGCAGACACAACACACCCAAAGCTGCCGCCTGTGCAGGCTTCGGCCTACACTCCCCTCCCCCTGCTCCTCCTCCTCCTGCTCCTCCTCCTGCTGTCCCTGGGCTCTAACACACCGCCAGTTTTTGCCCAGATGTGCTAGCTGCACAGAGAAAAACACCAGCCAATGTGTCAGTGGGGTCCAGCACCGCCAGCTGTTCCCCTGCTGTGCAGCCGGCAACGTGTCCTGCAAAAGCCACGCAGACACAAGAACTGAAATTGAAGGGAACCTGTCCCCCCTCCCCCAGGCGTTTTTACGTTATCCAGCCACCTTGTACAGCGGTAATGCTGCATGTGTGCAAGGTGGCTCATAAACGTATTCTCCTCGCACATGTGGAACTGAAAACACGTCTGAAATGTGTCCTCTGTGTGACCATTTAACCGTCCCGGGGGTGTGACTTTCCTTTGTAATGACACGCTGCAACCCCCTTGGTAGCGCTGCCCGTCTTCTGGCATCATTGTTTGGCTGGCTGCGCCTCTGCGGCCGCCCTGACCCACACAACGCCCCTCGGTGTCTTATTTATTGGGACTGCGAGGGTGTGATTGATGGGCAGGATCAGTGCATCAGTTCGCCTGTCCCTCCTCTCCTTCCGCCTTCTTCGGACTGTGCGGCTTCATGGCCGTGGCATGCGATAAGGGATCAGATGACGCCGCACAGTCTGAAGCGGGTGTAAGGACCCGCGTGTGAGAGGCGAACATATGTGCTGCGCCAGGCCCTGAATCCCAGCCCCGCAGTGTTTTAACAATGTTAAGACACTGCGGGGCTGGGATTCATGGTCATCGCGAACCGCAACGGCCGACATTAAATGATGTCAGAAGATGGGCAGCGCTAACGGCGCTAGGCCAGGGGATAACACGACAGCGCAGACTCCTGTACAGCAAATAACAACGCTCAGGAGGCTGCACCCAGCACCAAGGTGGGATTCTTGACATCTGTGCTGCGTCTCATTACAAAGGGAACTCTCGCCTCCATTACACAGTTTGACTGTATAAAGGGCTAAATGTTATACGTGTTCCATTCAGCGTGTGCAAGGAGAAAAATTACAAGAGCAACCTTTGACTTGCGCAGCACTACTGCTGCATAAGCTGTGGCTCTTCTACTTTCTAACCCCTGAGGGGGGGTTAAAGGTTACCTTTGAAATTGGTTCAAGTAGGCTTCGGCCTACACTCTGCTCCCCCTGCAGAGCCCGGGCTACAACACCGCTCGTTGCTGTCCGGAAGTGCTGGCTGCACAGAGCCAAACACCTCGCCAATGTGTCAGTGGGGTCCAGCACCGCCAGCTGTTCCCCTGCTGTGTAGCCGGCAACGTGTCCTGCGACCGCCACGCAGACACAACACACCCAAAGCTGCCGCCAGTGCAGGCTTCGGCCTACACTCCCCTCCCCCTGCTCCTGCTCCTCCTCCTTCTCCTGCTGTCCCTGGGCTCTAACACACCGCCAGTTGGGGCCCAGATGTGCTAGCTGCACAGAGAAAAACACCAGCCAATGTGTCAGTGGGGTTCAGCACCGCCAGCTGTTCCCCTGCTGTGCAGCCGGCATCGTGTCCTGCAAAAGCCACGCAGACACTTGCTCTTGTACCTTCTGCTCCCCATCCTGGTTCCAGTACCGTCAGCTGGTTCCGGGCAGAGCCTTTGGCTTAGGTGCCTCCCTTTGGTATCCGAGTTCCACCAACGTCAGGTGGTCCTTGGTAGTGCTTTCAGGCACGGGTACCTCCTGCTTAGTAACCGGGTTCCAGTAACGTCAGCTGGTCCTCGGTAGTTCCATTGGCTCTTGGACCTTCGGCTACCCATCCGGGTTCCAGCACCGTCAGCTGGTTCTCGGCAGTGTCTTTTGCTCTTGTACCTTCTGCTCCCCATCCTGGTTCCAGTACCGTCAGCTGGTTCCGGGCAGAGCCTTTGGCTTAGGTGCCTCCCTCTGGGTATCTGAGTTCCACCAACGTCAGGTGGTCCTTGGTAGTGCTTTCAGCACGGGTACCTCCTGCTTAGTAACCGGGTTCCAGTAACGTCAGCTGGTCCTCGGTCGTTCCATTGGCTCTTGGACCTTCGGGTAGCCATCTGAGCTCCAGTTCCATCAGCTGGTTCTCGGCATTCTCTCAGCCTTCTTGTACCTTCTGCTGCATTTCCAAGTTCAAGAGACTAAACACGATGACCCGGAAGACCACCCCTAAGATGACGACGACACCAGAGACGACAACCACCGTGATGACGACGACCCTGGAGACGATGACCCTGAAGACCACCCCGATGACGACGACCCCGGAGACGACCCCGATGACGACGACCCCGGAGACGACGACCCTGGAGACGACGACGACCTGGAAGACCGAGAAGCAGAAGAACAAGAGGCTGCAGAACAAAGAGCAGAAGGACATTAAGCATAACACAAAATATCAGAGCAAAAAATATTATGTAAATTATAAGCAGAAGAAGACTAAGCAGTGTATGGGGGTGAGTCCGTTCCTCCTCGTGGTGCCCCTGGATAAAGCCTGATGCTGCAGGCCAAACTGAACGCGGACAAATGTAACTGTTTTGTGACAGGCAGAACGGAAGGTGTAATCTTCAAACTTTTATAGATAACAACTACGGGAATGCCTGTCACAAATAAGAATATGATGAAGAAGTAGAATATGATGAAGATAATAGTAAAATAAAAAGAATATGAACAATGTAACCCAAAAAATAATAGGTAGAAGATGAAGAAGAAGATGAAGAAGGTGAAGAAGTTGATGTCAAAGAAGCTGATGATGAGGATAATGAAGAAGAAAGCGTGGGAGAAGTAAAAAAGAAGGTGAAGGGCGTGGAAGTAGTGAAACATCAATATCTGACATAAAAAAAAAAAATAACATAGTCAAATTCTTTCTAACGCCGAACGTCATAAAAAAAAAAAAAAAATCCTGCTATTCTATTAGATTGGGCTAAACCTCTGTGCCTTTAATGTCTCCGCCACGTCCCCCAATACATCCTACATTATTCTTAGTTGTTTTCCTTCATGTAGAATGAACCTACAAGTGTATAAAGGGTTTATTTTAATTCCGATATTTTCGTCCCATTGACTTGCATTGGGATCGGGTATCGGTATCGGATTGGATTCCGATACTGTGACGGTATCGGCCGATACTTTCCGATTCCGATACTTTCCGATATCGGAAAGTATCGCTCAACACTAGTGTTGAGCGATACCTTCCGATATCGGAAAGTATCGGTATCGGAAAGTATCGGCCGATACCGTCAAAGTATCGGATCTAATCCGATACCGATACCCGATCCCAATGCAAGTCAATGGGACGAAAATATCAGAATTAAAATAAACCCTTTCTTAACTTGTTGGTTCAGTCTACATGAAGGAAAACAACTATGAATAATGTAGGATGTATTGGGGGACGTGGCGGAGACATTAAAGGCACAGAGGTTTAGCCCAATCTAATAGAATAGCAGGATTTTGTTTTGTTTTTTATGACGTTCGGCGTTAGAAAGATTTTGACTATGTTAATTTTTTTTTTATTTTGTCAGATATTGATGTTTCACTACTTCCACGCCCTTCACCTTCTTTTTTACTTCTCCCACACTTTCTTCTTCATTATCCTCATCATCAGCTTCTTTGACATCAACTTCTTCACCTTATTCATCTTCTTCTTCATCTTCTACCTATTATTTTTTTTGTTACATTGTTCATATTCTTTTTATTTTACTATTATCTTCTTCATATTCAACTTCTTCATCATATTCTTATTTGTGACAGGCATTCCCGTAGTTGTTATCTATAAAAGTTTGAAGATTACACCTTCCGTTCTGCCTGTCACAAAACAGTTACATTTGTCCGCCCGCGTTCAGTTTGGCCTGCATCATCAGGCTTTATCCAGGGGCACCACGAGGAGGAACGGACTCACCCCCATACACTGCTTAGTCTTCTTCTGCTTATAATTTAGATAAAATCTTTTGCTCTGATATTTAGTCTTATGCTTAATGTTCTTCTGCTCTTTGTTCTGCAGCCTCTTGTTCTTCTGCTTCTCGGTCTTCCAGGTCGTCGTCGTCTCCAGGGTCGTTGTCTCCGGGGTCGTCGTCATCGGGGTGGTCTTCAGGGTCATCGTCTCCAGGGTCGTCGTCATCTCAGCGGTTGTCGTCTCTGGTGTCGTCGTCATCTTAGGGGTGGTGTTCCGGGTCGTCGTCTTTAGGGTCTTGAACTTGGAAATGTAGCAGAAGGTACAAGTAGGCTGAGAAAATGCCGAGAAACAGCTGATGGAACTGGAACTCGGATGGCTACCCGAAGGTCCAAGAGCCAATGGAACTACCGAGGACCAGCTGACGTTACTGGAACCCGGTTACTAAGCAGGAGGTACCCGTGCTGAAAGCACTACCAAGGACCACCTGACGTTGGTGGAACTCAGATACCCAGAGGGAGGCACCTAAGCCAAAGGCTCTGCCCGGAACCAGCTGACGGTACTGGAACCAGGATGGGGAGCAGAAGGTACAAGAGCAAAAGACACTGCCGAGAACCAGCTGACGGTACTGGAACCCGGATGGGTAGCCGAAGGTCCAAGAGCCAATGGAACTACCGAGGACCAGCTGACGTTACTGGAACCCGGTTACTAAGCAGGAGGTACCCGTGCTGAAAGCACTACCAAGGACCACCTGACGTTGGTGAAACTCAGATACCCAGAGGGAGGCACCTAAGCCAAAGGCTCTGCCCGGAACCAGCTGATGGTACTGGAACCAGGATGGGGAGCAGAAGGTACAAGAGCAAAAGACACTGCCGAGAACCAGCTGACGGTACTGGAACCCGGATGGGTAGCCGAAGGTCCAAGAGCCAATGGAACTACCGAGGACCAGCTGACGTTACTGGAACCCGGTTACTAAGCAGGAGGTACCCGTGCTGAAAGCACTACCAAGGACCACCTGACGTTGGTGGAACTCAGATACCCAGAGGGAGGCACCTAAGCCAAAGGCTCTGCCCGGAACCAGCTGACGGTACTGGAACCAGGATGGGGAGCAGAAGGTACAAGAGCAAAAGACACTGCCGAGAACCAGCTGACGGTACTGGAACCCGGATGGGTAGCCGAAGGTCCAAGAGCCAATGGAACTACCGAGGACCAGCTGATGTTACTGGAACCCGGTTACTAAGCAGGAGGTACCCGTGCTGAAAGCACTACCAAGGACCACCTGACGTTGGTGGAACTCAGATACCCAGAGGGAGGCACCTAAGCCAAAGGCTCTGCCCGGAACCAGCTGACGGTACTGGAACCAGGATGGGGAGCAGAAGGTACAAGAGCAAAAGACACTGCCGAGAACCAGCTGATGGTACTGGAACCCGGATGGGTAGCCGAAGGTCCAAGAGCCAATGGAACTACCGAGGACCAGCTGACGTTACTGGAACCGGTTACAAAGCAGGAGGTACCCATGCTGAAAGCACTACCAAGGACCACCTGACATTGGTGGAACTCAGATACCCAGAGGGAGGCACCTAAGCCAAAGGCTCTGCCCGGAACCAGCTGACGGTGCTGGAACCAGGATGGGGACCTATTCAGGCTTGTCTTCCTAGAGCCCCAACTAGCGGTGTTGGAGCAAAGGGTCAGCAGGGGGAGCAGAGTGTAGGCCGAAGCCTGCACTGGCGGCAGCTTTGGGTCTGTTGTGTCTGCGTGGCTGTTGCAGGACACGTTGCCGGCTACACAGCAGGGGAACAGCTGGCGGTGCTGAACCCCACTGACACATTGGCTGGTGTTTTTCTCTGTGCAGCTAGCAGGACCGGGCCCCAACTGGCGGTGTTAGAGCCCAGGGTCAGCAGGAGGAGAGGGAGCAGAGTGTAGGCCGAAGCCTGCACTGGCGGCAGCTTTGTGTCTGCGTGGCTGTTGCAGGACACGTTGCCGGCTACACAGCAGGGGAACAGCTGGCGGTGCTGAACCCCACTGACACATTGGCTGGTGTTTTTCTCTGTGCAGCTAGCAGTACCGGGCCCCAACTGGCGGTGTTAGAGCCCAGGGTCAGCAAGAGGAGAGGGAGCAGAGTGTAGGCCGAAGCCTGCACTGGCGGCAGCTTTGTGTCTGCGTGGCTGTTGCAGGACACGTTGCCGGCTACACAGCAGGGGAACAGCTGGCGGTGCGGAACCCCACTGACACATTGGCTGGTATTTTTCTCTGTGCAGCTAGCAGTACCGGGCCCCAACTGGCGGTGTTAGAGCCCAGGCTCTGCAGGGGGAGCAGAGTGTAGGCCGAAGCCTAATTGAACCAATTTTAAAGGTAACCTTTAACCCCCCCTCAGGTGTTACAAAGTAGAAGAGCCACAGCTTATGCAGCAGTAGTGCTGCACAAGTCAAAGGTTGCTCTTTTAATTTTTCTCCTTGCACACGCTGAATGAAACACGTATATCATTTAGCCCTTTATACAGTCAAACTGTGTTGGAGGCGAGAGTTCCCTTCGTAATGAGACGCAGCACAGATGTCAAGAATCCCACCTTGGTGCTGGGCGCAGCCTCCTGAGCGTTGTTATTTGCTGTACAGGAGTCTGCGCTGTCGTTTTATCCCTTGGCCTTGCGCTGTTAGCGCTGCCCATCTTCTGGCATCATTTAATGTCGGCCGTTGCGGTTTGCGATGACCATGAATCCCAGCCCCGCAGTGTCTTGACATAGTTAAAACACTGCGGGGCTGGGATTCATGGCCTGGCGCAGTACATATGTTGGCCTCTCACACTCGGGTCCTTACACCCGCTTCAGACTGTGCGGCGTCAGCTGATCCCTTATCGCATGCCACGGCCATGAAGCCGCACAGTCTGAGGAAGGCGGAAGGAGATGAGGGACAGGCGAACATATGCACTGCTCATGCCCATCAATCACACCCTCGCAGTCCAAATAAATAAGACACCGAGGGGCGTTGTGTCGGGCAGGGCGGCCGCAGAGGCGCAGGCAGCCAAACAATGATGCCAGAAGACGGGCAGCGCTACCAAGGGGGTTGCAGCGTGTCATTACAAAGGAAAGTCACACCTCCGGGACGGTTAAATGGTCACAGAGGACACATTTTAGACGTGTTCAGTTCCACATGTGCGAGGAGAATAAGTTTATGAGCCACCTTGCACACATGCAGCATTACTGCTGTACAAGGTGGCTGTAAAACATACAAACACCTGGGGGAGGGGGGACAGGTTCCCTTCAATTTCAGTTCTTGTGTCTGCGTGGCTGTTGCAGGACACGTTGCCGGCTACACAGCAGGGGAACAGCTGGCGGTGCTGAACCCCACTGACACATTGGCTGGTGTTTTTCTCTGTGCAGCTAGCAGTACCGGGCCCCAACTGGCGGTGTTAGAGCCCAGGGTCAGCAGGAGGAGAGGGAGCAGAGTGTAGGCCGAAGCCTGCACTGGCGGCAGCTTTGTGTCTGCGTGGCTGTTGCAGGACACGTTGCCGGCTACACAGCAGGGGAACAGCTGGCGGTGCGGAACCCCACTGACACATTGGCTGGTGTTTTTCTCTGTGCAGCTAGCAGTACCGGGCCCCAACTGGCGGTGTTAGAGCCCAGGGTAAGCAGGAGGAGAGGGAGCAGAGTGTAGACAGAAGCCTGCACTGGCGGCAGCTTTGTGTCTGCGTGGCTGTTGCAGGACACGTTGCCGGCTACACAGCAGGGGAACAGCTGGCGGTGCGGAACCCCACTGACACATTGGCTGGTGTTTTTCTCTGTGCAGCTAGCAGTACCGGGCCCCAACTGGCGGTGTTAGAGCCCAGGCTCTGCAGGGGGAGCAGAGTGTAGGCCGAAGCCTAATTGAACCAATTTTAAAGGTAACCTTTAACCCCCCTCAGGTGTTACAAAGTAGAAGAGCCACAGCTTATGCAGCAGTAGTGCTGCACAAGTCAAAGGTTGCTCTTTTAATTTTTCTCCTTGCACACGCTGAATGAAACACGTATATCATTTAGCCCTTTATACAGTCAAACTGTGTTGGAGGCGAGAGTTCCCTTCGTAATGAGACGCAGCACAGATGTAAAGAATCCCACCTTGGTGCTGGGCACAGCCTCCTGAGCGTTGTTATTTGCTGTACAGGAGTCTGCGCTGTCGTTTTATCCCTTGGCCTTGCGCTGTTAGCGCTGCCCATCTTCTGGCATCATTTAATGTCGGCCGTTGCGGTTTGCGATGACCATGAATCCCAGCCCCGCAGTGTCTTGACATAGTTAAAACACTGCGGGGCTGGGATTCATGGCCTGGCGCAGTACATATGTTGGCCTCTCACACTCGGGTCCTTACACCCGCTTCAGACTGTGCGGCGTCAGCTGATCCCTTATCGCATGCCACGGCCATGAAGCCGCACAGTCTGAGGAAGGCGGAAGGAGATGAGGGACAGGCGAACATATGCACTGCTCATGCCCATCAATCACACCCTCGCAGTCCAAATAAATAAGACACCGAGGGGCGTTGTGTCGGGCAGGGCGGCCGCAGAGGCGCAGGCAGCCAAACAATGATGCCAGAAGACGGGCAGCGCTACCAAGGGGGTTGCAGCGTGTCATTACAAAGGAAAGTCACACCTCCGGGACGGTTAAATGGTCACAGAGGACACATTTTAGACGTGTTCAGTTCCACATGTGCGAGGAGAATAAGTTTATGAGCCACCTTGCACACATGCAGCATTACTGCTGTACAAGGTGGCTGTAAAACATACAAACACCTGGGGGAGGGGGGACAGGTTCCCTTCAATTTCAGTTCTTGTGTCTGCGTGGCTGTTGCAGGACACGTTGCCGGCTACACAGCAGGGGAACAGCTGGCGGTGCTGAACCCCACTGACACATTGGCTGGTGTTTTTCTCTGTGCAGCTAGCAGTACCGGGCCCCAACTGGCGGTGTTAGAGCCCAGGGTCAGCAGGAGGAGAGGGAGCAGAGTGTAGGCCGAAGCCTGCACTGGCGGCAGCTTTGTGTCTGCGTGGCTGTTGCAGGACACGTTGCCGGCTACACAGCAGGGGAACAGCTGGCGGTGCGGAACCCCACTGACACATTGGCTGGTGTTTTTCTCTGTGCAGCTAGCAGTACCGGGCCCCAACTGGCGGTGTTAGAGCCCAGGGTAAGCAGGAGGAGAGGGAGCAGAGTGTAGACAGAAGCCTGCACTGGCGGCAGCTTTGTGTCTGCGTGGCTGTTGCAGGACACGTTGCCGGCTACACAGCAGGGGAACAGCTGGCGGTGCGGAACCCCACTGACACATTGGCTGGTGTTTTTCTCTGTGCAGCTAGCAGTACCGGGCCCCAACTGGCGGTGTTAGAGCCCAGGCTCTGCAGGGGGAGCAGAGTGTAGGCCGAAGCCTAATTGAACCAATTTTAAAGGTAACCTTTAACCCCCCTCAGGTGTTACAAAGTAGAAGAGCCACAGCTTATGCAGCAGTAGTGCTGCACAAGTCAAAGGTTGCTCTTTTAATTTTTCTCCTTGCACACGCTGAATGAAACACGTATAACATTTAGCCCTTTATACAGTCAAACTGTGTTGGAGGCGAGAGTTCCCTTCGTAATGAGATGCAGCACAGATGTCAAGAATCCCACCTTGGTGCTGGGCGCAGCCTCCTGAGCGTTGTTATTTGCTGTACAGGAGTCTGCGCTGTCGTTTTATCCCTTGGCCTTGCGCTGTTAGCGCTGCCCATCTTCTGGCATCATTTAATGTTGGCTGTTGCGGTTTGCGATGACCATGAATCCCAGCCCCGCAGTGTCTTGACATAGTTAAAACACTGCGGGGCTGGGATTCATGGCCTGGCGCAGTACATATGTTGGCCTCTCACACTCGGGTCCTTACACCCGCTTCAGACTGTGCGGCGTCAGCTGATCCCTTATCGCATGCCACGGCCATGAAGCCGCACAGTCTAAGGAAGGCGGAAGGAGATGAGGGACAGGCGAACATATGCACTGCTCATGCCCATCAATCACACCCTCGCAGTCCAAATAAATAAGACACCGAGGGGCGTTGTGTCGGGCAGGGCGGCCGCAGAGGCGCAGGCAGCCAAACAATGATGCCAGAAGACGGGCAGCGCTACCAAGGGGGTTGCAGCGTGTCATTACAAAGGAAAGTCACACCTCCGGGACGGTTAAATGGTCACAGAGGACACATTTTAGACGTGTTCAGTTCCACATGTGCGAGGAGAATAAGTTTATGAGCCACCTTGCACACATGCAGCATTACTGCTGTACAAGGTGGCTGTAAAACATACAAACACCTGGGGGAGGGGGGACAGGTTCCCTTCAATTTCAGTTCTTGTGTCTGCGTGGCTGTTGCAGGACACGTTGCCGGCTACACAGCAGGGGAACAGCTGGCGGTGCTGAACCCCACTGACACATTGGCTGGTGTTTTTCTCTGTGCAGCTAGCAGTACCGGGCCCCAACTGGCGGTGATAGAGCCCAGGGTCAGCAGGAGGAGAGGGAGCAGAGTGTAGGCCGAAGCCTGCACTGGCGGCAGCTTTGTGTCTGCGTGGCTGTTGCAGGACACGTTGCCGGCTACACAGCAGGGGAACAGCTGGCGGTGTGGAACCCCACTGACACATTGGCTGGTGTTTTTCTCTGTGCAGCTAGCAGTACCGGGCCCCAACTGGCGGTGTTAGAGCCCAGGGTCAGCAGGAGGAGAGGAAGCAGAGTGTAGGCCGAAGCCTGCACTGGTGGCAGCTTTGTGTCTGCGTGGCTGTTGCAGGACACGTTGCCGGCTACACAGCAGGGGAACAGCTGGCGTTGCGGAACCCCACTGACACATTGGCTGGTGTTTTTCTCTGTGCAGCTAGCAGTACCGGGCCCCAACTGGCGGTATTAGAGCCCAGGCTCTGCAGGGGGAGCAGAGTGTAGGCGGAAGCCTAATTGAACCAATTTTAAAGGTAACCTTTAACCCCCCCTCAGGTGTTACAAAGTAGAAGAGCCACAGCTTATGCAGCAGTAGTGCTACACAAGTCAAAGGTTGCTCTTTTAATTTTTCTCCTTGCACACGCTGAATGAAACACGTATAACATTTAGCCCTTTATACAGTCAAACTGTGTTGGAGGCGAGAGTTCCCTTCGTAATGAGACGCAGCACAGATGTCAACAATCCCACCTTGGTGCTGGGCGCAGCCTCCTGAGCGTTGTTATTTGCTGTACAGGAGTCTGCGCTGTCGTTTTATCCCTTGGCCTTGCGCTGTTAGCGCTGCCCATCTTCTGGCATCATTTAATGTCGGCCGTTGCGGTTTGCGATGACCATGAATCCCAGCCCCGCAGTGTCTTGACATAGTTAAAACACTGCGGGGCTGGGATTCATGGCCTGGCGCAGTACATATGTTGGCCTCTCACACTCGCGTCCTTACACCCGCTTCAGACTGTGCGGCGTCAGCTGATCCCTTATCGCATGCCACGGCCATGAAGCCGCACAGTCTGAGGAAGGTGGAAGGAGATGAGGGACAGGCGAACATATGCACTGCTCATGCCCATCAATCACACCCTCGCAGTCCAAATAAATAAGACACCGAGGGGCGTTGTGTCGGGCAGGGCGGCCGCAGAGGCGCAGGCAGCCAAACAATGATGCCAGAAGACGGGCAGCGCTACCAAGGGGGTTGCAGCGTGTCATTACAAAGGAAAGTCACACCTCCGGGACGGTTAAATGGTCACAGAGGACACATTTTAGACGTGCTCAGTTCCACATGTGCGAGGAGAATAAGTTTATGAGCCACCTTGCACACATGCAGCATTACTGCTGTACAAGGTGGCTGTAAAACATACAAACACCTGGGGGAGGGGGGACAGGTTCCCTTCAATTTCAGTTCTTGTGTCTGCGTGGCTGTTGCAGGACACGTTGCCGGCTACACAGCAGGGGAACAGCTGGCGGTGCTGAACCCCACTGACACATTGGCTGGTGTTTTTCTCTGTGCAGCTAGCAGTACCGGGCCCCAACTGGCGGTGTTAGAGCCCAGGGTCAGCAGGAGGAGAGGGAGCATAGTGTAGGCCGAAGCCTGCACTGGCGGCAGCTTTGTGTCTGCGTGGCTGTTGCAGGACACGTTGCCGGCTACACAGCAGGGGAACAGCTGGCGGTGCGGAACCCCACTGACACATTGGCTGGTGTTTTTCTCTGTGCAGCTAGCACATCTGGGCGCCAACTGGCGGTGTTTGAGCCCAGGGTCAGTAGGAGGAGCATAGTGTAGGCCGAAGCCTGCACTGGAGCAAGTTGAAAGGGAACCTTTAACCCCCCCCAGGGGTTTGTAGCTGAAAGAGCCATATTGTACAGCACTAATGCTGGAAAAGGTAAACTTAGCTCTTTTAATTATGGTCCTTGCAAACGCTGAACTTGACACTTATGAAATGTGTCCCCTCACACCGTTAAACCGTCCGGTCGGAGGGACTTTCCTTTGTCATGTGACGCAGCACAGCTGTCATTCTTACCCCCTTGGCGCCGTGCGCCGCATCCTCAGCGTTGTTTGAATCTGTCCCGGAGCCTGCGCTGTTATGTTAGACCTTGTCCATGCACACATTTTGCGCTGCCCATCTTCTGACATCATTTGGTGTCAGGCTGGCTGCGCCTGTGCGGCTGCGCTGGCCAAGATCCCGCCTCGCTGTGTCATCTAATGTAATCACTCTGCGGACCTGTGATCCATGGGCATGCGCAGTGCATATCCTTGCCTCTCACTCCCCTCCTTCCAGCTTCTTCAGACTGTGCGGCGTCATGGCCGTGGCATGCTATTAGGGATCAGCTGACGGCGCACAGTCTGAAGAAGGCTGAGGGAGATGAGAGAGAGGCGGAGGTTAAGATATGCACTGCGCATGTCCATGGATCACAGGCCCGCAGTGGGATTAAATCAGAAGACACTACGAGGCGGGATCTCGTCCAGCGCGGCCGCACAGGTGCAGCCAGCCTGACACCAAATGATGTCAGAAGATGGGCAGCGCAAAATGTGTGCATGGACAAGGGCTAACATAACAGCGCAGGCTCCGGGACAGATTCAAACAACGCTGAGGATGCGGCGCACAGCGCCAAGGGGGTAAGAATGACAGCTGTGCTGCGTCACATGACAAAGGAAAGTCCCTCCGACCGGACGGTTTAACGGTGTGAGGGGACACATTTCATAAGTGTCAAGTTCAGCGTGTGCAAGGAGCACCACAAAAAAAGCCACTTTTTCCTTTTGCATCATTATTACTGCTGCACAAGGTGGCTCTTTCAGTAACAAACGCCTTGGGGGGGGGGACAGGTTCCCTTAAATTTAAGTTGTGCCTGCGTGGCGGTCGCATGACACATTGCCGTATACACAGCAGGGGAACAGCAGGCATTACTGAACCCCACTAACACATTGGCGAGGTGTTTGGCTCTGTGCGGACAGCACTTCTGGACAACAACTAGCGGTGTTGGAGCCCAGGGACAGGAGGAGGAGGTGGAGGTGGAGGAGATAGGAGGGATTGCCACACACACAGCTGGGGAACAGCTGACGTTACTGAACCCCAATAACAGAGGAGGGACTGTTGGGACTGTGCGGACAGCACTTCTGGACAGCAACTAGCGGTGTTGGAGCCCAGGGACAGGAGGAGGAGGAGGAGGTGGAGGAGATAGGAGGGATTGCCACACACACAGCTGGGGAACAGCTGACGTTACTGAACCCCAATAACAGAGGAGCGACTGTTGGGACTGTGCGGACAGCACTTCTGGATGGCAACTAGCGGTGTTGGAGCCCAGGGACAGGAGGAGGAGGAGGAGGTGGAGGAGATAGGAGGGATTGCCACACACACAGCTGGGGAACAGCTGACGTTACTGAACCCCAATAACAGAGGAGGGACTGTTGGGACTGTGCGGACAGCACTTCTGGACGGCAACTAGCGGTGTTGGAGCCCAGGGACAGGAGGAGGAGGAGGAGGTGGAGGAGATAGGAGGGATTGCCACACACACAGCTGGGGAACAGCTGACGTTACTGAACCCCAATAACAGAGGAGGGACTGTTGGGACTGTGCGGACAGCACTTCTGGATGGCAACTAGCGGTGTTGGAGCCCAGGGACAGGAGGAGGAGGAGGAGGTGGAGGAGATAGGAGGGATTGCCACACACACAGCTGGGGAACAGCTGACATTACTGAACCCCAATAACAGAGGAGCGACTGTTGGGACTGTGCGGACAGCACTTCTGGATGGCAACTAGCGGTGTTGGAGCCCAGGGACAGGAGGAGGAGGAGGAGGTGGAGGAGATAGGAGGGATTGCCACACACACAGCTGGGGAACAGCTGACGTTACTGAACCCCAATAACAGAGGAGGGACTGTTGGGACTGTGCGGACAGCACTTCTGGATGGCAACAAGCGGTGTTGGAGCCCAGGGACAGGAGGAGGAGGAGGAGGTGGAGGAGATAGGAGGGATTGCCACACACACAGCTGGGGAACAGCTGACGTTACTAAACCCCAATAACAGAGGAGGGACTGTTGGGACTGTGCGGACAGCACTTCTGGACGGCAACTAGCGGTGTTGGAGCCCAGGGACAGGAGGAGGAGGAGGAGGTGGAGGAGATAGGAGGGATTGCCACACACACAGCTGGGGAACAGCTGACGTTACTGAACCCCAATAACAGAGGAGCGACTGTTGGGACTGTGCGGACAGCACTTCTGGACGGCAACTAGCGGTGTTGGAGCCCAGGGACAGGAGGAGGAGGAGGAGGTGGAGGAGATAGGAGGGATTGCCACACACACAGCTGGGGAACAGCTGACGTTACTGAACCCCAATAACAGAGGAGGGACTGTTGGGACTGTGTGGACAGCACTTCTGGACGGCAACTAGCGGTGTTGGAGCCCAGGGACAGGAGGAGGAGGTGGAGGAGATAGGAGGGATTGCCACACACACAGCTGGGGAACAGCTGACGTTACTGAACCCCAATAACAGAGGAGGGACTGTTGGGACTGTGCGGACAGCACTTCTGGACGGCAACTAGCGGTGTTGGAGCCCAGGGACAGGAGGAGGAGGAGGAGGTGGAGGAGATAGGAGGGATTGCCACACACACAGCTGGGGAACAGCTGACGTTACTGAACCCCAATAACAGAGGAGGGACTGTTGGGACTGTGCGGACAGCACTTCTGGACGGCAACTAGCGGTGTTGGAGCCCAGGGACAGGAGGAGGAGGAGGAGGTGGAGGAGATAGGAGGGATTGCCACACACACAGCTGGGGAACAGCTGACGTTACTGAACCCCAATAACAGAGGAGCGACTGTTGGGACTGTGCGGACAGCACTTCTGGACGGCAACTAGCGGTGTTGGAGCCCAGGGACAGGAGGAGGAGGAGGAGGTGGAGGAGATAGGAGGGATTGCCACACACACAGCTGGGGAACAGCTGACGTTACTGAACCCCAATAACAGAGGAGCAACTGTTGGGACTGTGCTTACAGCACTTCTGGACGGCAACTAGCGGAGTTGGAGCCCAGGGACAGAAGGAGGAGGAGGAGGTGGAGGAGATAGGAGGGATTGCCACACACACAGCTGGGGAACAGCTGACGTTACTGAACCCCAATAACAGAGGAGCGACTGTTGGGACTGTGCGGACAGCACTTCTGGACAGCAACTAGCGGTGTTGGAGCCCAGGGACAGGGGGAAAAGCAGAGGAACACAATGCAGGCCGAAGCCTGATTGGAGAAAGTCGAAAGGGAACCTTTAACCCCCCCCCCCAAGGCGTTTGTAGCTGAAAGAGCCAGCTTGTGCAGCACAAAGGATGCAAAAGGAAAAGGTGGCTCTTTTCATTATGCTCCTTGCAAACACAGAACTAAACACTTATAAAATGTGTCCCCTGAAACCGTGAGACCGTCCCGGAGGTGGGACTTTCCTTCGTAACATGACACAGCACAGCCGTCATTCTTACCCCCCCGGCGCCGTGCCATGGCTCCTCAGCGTTGTTTGATTCCGTCCCGGAGCCTGCGCTGTTATGTTATCCCTTGGCCAGGCACACTTAGCGCTGCCCATCTTCTGACATCACTTGGTGTCAGGCTGGCTGCGCCTGTGCGGCCGCGCTGGCCGAGAGCCCGCCTCGCAGTGTCGTCTAATGTAATCCCACTGCGGGCCTGGGATCCGTGGCCATGCGCAGTGCATATCCTCGCCTCTCACTCCCCTCCCTACGGCTTCTTCAGACTGTGCGGCGTCATGGCCGTGGCATGCTATTAGGGATCAGCTGGAGGCGCACAGTCTGAAGAAGGCGTAGGGAGATGAGTGAGAGGCGGAGGTTCAGATATGCACTGCGCATGTCCATGGATCTCAGGCCCCCAGTGGGATTAAATCAGAAGACAGTGCGAGGCAGGCTCTCGGCCAGCGCGGCCGCACAGGCGCAGCCAGCCTGACACCAAATGATGTCAGAAGATGGGCAGCGCTAAGTGTGCCTGGCCAAGAGATAACATAACAGCGCAGGCTCCGGGACGGAATCAAACAACGCTGAGGAGCCGGGGCACGGTGCCAAGGGGGTAGGAATGACAGCTGTGCTGCGTCATATTACGAAGGAAAGTCCCACCTCCGGGACGGTTTTACGGTATCAGTGGACACATTTTATAAGTGTTAAGTTCTGCGTGTGCAAGGAGCTAAACAAAAATAGCTACCTTTTCCTTGTGCAGCATTACTGCTGCACAAGGTGGCTCTTTCAGTAACAAACGCCTTGGGGGGGGGGACAGGTTCCCTTACATTTCAGTTGTTGTGTCAGCGTGGCGGTCGCAGGACACATTGCCGGCTACACAGCTGGGGATCATCTGACGTTACTGAAACCCAATAACACTGGGTCGTATGTTTTGACTGTGCAGACGGCACTTCTGAGCCTCAACTGGTGGTGTTGGAGCCCAGGAATTTAAGTTCAGGTGGTAGAAAGATGAACACAACAGGAGACCTGGATAACGTAGACAGTCATCTAATTATTTAATCAGGAAGAGGAGTGGCAAATTCCTGCGAGATCCAGGCCTTGTTCATTTTCAGGAAAGTAAGCCGGTCAACGTTATCGGAGGATAGTCGCATGCGACGGTCAGTTAGTACACCACCTGCAGCACTAAAGACGCGTTCCGATAATACACTAGCTGCAGGGCAAGCCAGCACCTCCAATGCATACTGGCTTAGCTCTGGCCATGTATCCAGCTTTGAGACCCAAAACTTGAAAGGTGAAGAGCCGTCTGGGAGTACAGCAAGAGGGCAAGACATGTAGTCTGTCACCATCTGACGGAACCGTTGCCTCCTGCTGACTGGAGCCGTCTGTGATGGTGTAGACTTTTGTGGCGGGCACAGAAAACTGTGCCACAGTTGGTATACAAAAAAGGTTGCACTCTATCGTGCCAAAGCATGTCTAATATGGAATACTTGAAATTTGAATAGCAAAATGGCTTTTGAACATTAGAAAATTATTTAAGAGACGCTTAGCATAGAATTTGATATAATCAAATAGTGTGTGCCCATCAACCGACGTCAAGGTGGTCTCATAAACTGATGGGTCCCTGACCTCCCTGTCCAAATGTGAACACTTACCAAAGGCCAATGTCTGTATGCCTGGGTGAATGTGAAAACCTCTGTTCAGCACAGCCTACATATGAGTTGGCCGGGACCAAGTGTAATGAGATGCAATTAAAAACCACATGGTGATGGGAGGAGTGCTCAGTCAATAAGCTAGCATTGAAATGACAGAAAAAAGACTCGCACATCCTTTTTTGTATATTTATGTATGGAGGTAGCTGCTCCTGGTATGCACCTATTCACACTAGTTAGGATGTGCGAGTCTTTTTTCTGTCATTTCAATGCTAGCTTATTGACTGAGCACTCCTCCCATCACCATGTGGTTTTTAATTGCATCTCATTACACTTGGTCCCGGCCAACTCATATGTAGGCTGTGCTGAACAGAGGTTTTCACATTCACCCAGGCATACAGACATTGGCCTTTGGTAAGTGTTCACATTTGGACAGGGAGGTCAGGGACCCATCAGTTTATGAGACCACCTTGACGTCGGTTGATGGGCACACACTATTTGATTATATCAAATTCTGTGCTAAGCGTCTCTTAAATAATTTTCTAATGTTCAAAAGCCATTTTGCTATTCAAATTTCAAGTATTCCATATTAGACATGCTTTGGCACGATAGAGTGCAACCTTTTTTGTATATTTATGTATGGAGGTAGCTGCTCCTGGTATGCACCTATTCACACTAGTTAGGATGTGCGAGTCTTTTTTCTGTCATTCTGTGCCACAGTTGGGCCATACTGGTCTTGCCTTGGGCAGAGGCACTGCTTCTGCTCCCTCTTTGTGCAGAGCCTACACCACTGCCTGGACGCACTGAGCTGCTTTGTAATGCACTAGCAGCACTTCTCTCACTTGGAATGGAGAAGATGATGGAATTCACCAGTGTGTCTTGGTACTCCCGCATTTTTCGCTCCCGGTTCAACGGTGTGATGAGGCTTTCTACGTTGTCCCGGTAGCGAGGATCGAGGAGGGTGAACACCCAATAATCAGACATGTTGAGAATGTGGGCGATGCGGCGGTCGTTTCTCAGGCACTGCAGCATGTAATCCACCATGTGCTGCAGACTGCCAACTGCCCAAGAAACGCTGTCCCCTGCTGGAGGCGTGATCTCTGCCCGCTCGTCATCACCCCACCCTCGCTGTACACACTGAGTACTGGACAATTGTGTAACTCCCTCCTCTGGACGGATGTCTTCCTCCTCCATTGACTCCTCCTCATCCTCCTCACAAACTGTCCCCTGCCTACGCGTTTGTGAGGAACCACGTGGCGCTGACTGTCCAGAAGATGATGGAAATGGTGAATCCTCATCCTCCACCTCTTCCACAACATCATCCCTTAGCGCTTGCAGTGATTTTTCAAGCAGGCAGATAAGGGGGACAGTCATGCTGACTAGTGCATCATCTGCACTCGCCATCCGCGTGGAATAATCGAAGGGACGCAAAACCTGGCAGACGTCATTCATAGTGGCCCACTCTGTGGTTGTGAAGTCTGAACGGCGCGGAGTGCGACTTCTTTGCGCCTGATGCAGCTGGTACTCCATTACAGCTTGCTGCTGCTCACACAACCGCTCCAACATATGTAACGTGGAATTCCACCTGGTAGGTAGGTCACATATGAAGCGATGTTCCGGCAGGCGGTGTCGGCGCTGCAGAGCCGCAATGCGCGCTTTTGCCGTGCTGGAACGCCGCAAGTGAGCACACTCTAGGCGGACCTTGTGCAGCAGTGCATCAAGATCCGGATAGTCCCTCAAAAAACTCTGCACGACCAAATTGAGCACATGTGCCAGACATGGGATGTGAGTGAGGTTGCCGAGGCCCAGAGCTGCCACCAGATTTCGGCCATTATCACACACTACCATGCCTGGCTGGAGATTCGCTGGCACAAACCACACATCGCTCTCCTGCTTGATGGCATTCCAGAGCTCCTGCGCTGTGTGGCTTCGATTCCCCAAAGAAATTAATTTCAAGACGGCCTGTTGACGTTTGGCCACGGCTGTGCTCATGTCGGTCGTAACAGGTAAACGTTCATGGGTCCATGTGGAGGTGGACTGTGACGGCTCCTGCAGCGATGATTCTGAGGAACTGGTGTAAGAGGAGGAGTCAATGCGTACAGAATGGATTCCTGCAATCCTTGGAGTGGGCAGGACACGTCCTGCGCCACTCGCACGATCTGTACCCGGCTCAACGACATTAACCCAATGGGCAGTGAGGGAAAGGTATCGCCCCTGTCCATGTTGACTGGTCCACGCATCGGTGGTGAGGTGGACCTTGCTACTGACGGCGTTCAGTAGTGCGTGTTTTATGTGTCCCTCCACATGCTTGTGCAGGGCAGGGACGGCTTGCCTGCTGAAGTAAAAGCGGCTGGGCACATTGTACTGTGGGACTGCCAATGACATCAAGTCACGGAAGCTGTCAGTCTCCACCAGCCTGAATGACAGCATTTCCAGTGACAGAAGTTTGGCAATGCCTGCAGTCAGAGCCTGTGCTCGTGGGTGGTTTGACGAGAAAGGCCACCTTTTCTCCCATGCCTGTACTACCGATGGCTGTACACTGGGCTGGGAGTGTGTGGATGACTGGGAAAGTGGTGCTGCGGGTGGAATTACAGCGGGTCTCTGGACAACAGGGCCAGAGGTTCTTCCACGGCGATCCTGGGAGGAAGCCGAACCAGCTGCGTGTGAGCTGGAGGAAGAGGCAACACGAGCTGAAGAGGTGGTAGCTGCCGCTGTTGGTTGGCCTAGCTCTTCAGTGTGTTTTTCTAACTCCGCTGCGTGCCTGTTGCGCACATGTTTCCACATGTTGGAGGTATTGAGGTTGCTGACATTTCAACCTCTTTTGACTTTGTGATGACACACCTTGCATTTGACATAGCAAATGTCATCTGCAACTGTGTCAAAAAGGACCAGGCACTGCAAGTCTTGGGAGCGCCCTTTTTGGCTTTTGGAAGAGACATGCTCCTAACGGGTGCCAAAGCGGAGGCTGCAGGATCCGCAGTCTTCCCCCTCCCTCTCCCTCTTTGGGCCGTACGGGGAATCTCTTCCTCAGAGCTGCTCCCACCACCTTCCTGTCCCTCACACCAAGATGGGTCAAGGACCTCATCATCTACACTACCCTCTGTCCCCAACTGCTCCTCCTGGGTAGTCTCAGCAGCAGAGCACGCACCAGAAAGTGGCACCTGAGTGTCATCATCAGCTGATGCGGCCTGCGATGTGGTGACCGGAGGCACTGGCCCACCCGCCTCTTCAGAGGAAGAGAGAAAAAGCTGTTGGGCATCACTGCACCCTGCCTCTTCTTCCATTTCTCCAATGCTGCTTGGCTGGCCCCCTGTTTCCAAGCCAAGAGATTCAGAGAACAGAAGTAGAGACGGCTCCTGTCCTGGGCTCTCTGTCTGCCTGGGCAATTTGGCAGGTGGTGAAGAGACAGATGGCTGCTCTCCAGTGCTCTGTGTCTGAGAGGATGTGGCACTAATTGAAGTTGATGCATTAGCTGCCATCCATCCAACAACGGCTTCAATTTGGTCTTCACGCAGCAGCGGTGTACGGCGCTCTGCGACAAAGCTGCGCATGAAGGACTGTTCCCTGGTGAAAGTGGGTGCTGATGAGTCACCGGTGCCCGCAGCAGGCACAGAATCCCCACGTCCTCTCCCTGCTCCGCGCCCACGCCCACATGCCTTACTCACTGCCTTCTTCATCTTGGTTGACTGATAAAGATAAGCAGAAAAGTACTAACGGCTTTGTGTGCTTATTCCTGAACAAATCCTAACAGGTATAAGAAACACTAATTTTCTAAAGTGTGGACTAGACTTTAATATGAGCTAATGTGGCCTACACAAATGTAAAGTGGTGTCACTGGTGTGTTTGGTGAACTTTATTATTTATTTATTTTTTGGGGGCTGAACTGACAACAGAGAGAGCTGCAGTCACACGGAGACCGTGCAGACAGCCGTAAACGGCGCTGCAAGGCCCAAAAACCCTCCTCTACGTTATCCTATGTAGTGTTTTTCCACAAGTTAGCTGGAGACGGGTGGAAAGACACTAATAGGAATTTTTTGAAAAAATGTGCAGCAGCCTGCACTACTTAAAACAAAAGGAAAATTGATTTTACGGTATGACGCAGTGAAGAACCCTGAGCTGGAGACAACCAGGCTATGGCTGCTCACAGACTACAGGGCGAGCTGCAGTCACACGGAGACCGTGCAGACAGCCGTAAACGGCGCTGCAAGGCCACAAAACCCTCCTCTACGTTATCCTATGTAGTGTTTTTCCACAAGTTAGCTGGAGACGGGTGGAAAGACACCAATAGGAATTTTTTGAAAAAATGTGCAGCAGCCTGCACTACTTAAAACAAAAGGAAAATTGTTTTTACGGTATGACGCAGTGAAGAACCCTGAGCTGGAGACAACCAGGCTATGGCTGCTCACAGACTACAGGGCGAGCTGCAGTCACACGGAGACCGTGCAGACAGCCGTAAACGGCGCTGCAAGGCCCAAAAACCCTCCTCTACGTTATCCTATGTAGTGTTTTTCCACAAGTTAGCTGGAGACGGGTGGAAAGACACTAATAGGATTTTTTTGAAAAAATGAGCAGCAGACTACACTACTTGAAAAAAAAAAAAAAAAGAACAGTATGAGGCAATGAACCACCCTCCCTGAACTGAATACAACCAGCTATGGATGGCCTATGGCTGCACTCAGACTAGAGAGTGGGCTGCACTCACACACACACACAGACCTTGCAGATCGCTGTGAAAACAGCGCTACAAGGCAAAAGCAAGGTGATTAGTAGGTGAACACAGCGGTTGCTAAATTAGCCTTTGAAAAGCACAAAGAAGCAAATCGCTATCTCTAAACTGGCCCTCAGTCAGCAAACAGCGTCCTGTCACTAACTGAATTCACAGCAGAGTGAGCGCAAAATGGCGCCAGCGACTTTTAAACTGCATCATGACATCATTTCAGCAGCCAATCACAGCCTTGCCAGTAGTTTCATGCCCTCTATGCTGAACAGGATGTGCCCACACTTGGAATCATTCTCATTGGCTGATTTCGTGCAAATTTGTGCAGTTTGAATCCTGGGAACTTCCGATTCCGGTATCCGATACGCGGCAAGTATCGGATCTCGGTATCGGAATTCCGATACCGCTAAGTATCGGCCGATACCCGATACTTGCGGTATCAGAATGCTCAACACTACTGACCATTTTTTTGTTCAAAATAAAAAAAAAAGGTTGAAAACTCTGCTGTGCATAATAATTTGGAACATGCATTTTGAGTGTTTATTTTTTTTTAAAAAGATACTGTTTTCATAGGCAGTTTGTTCCAAAACATTGCAATTATACTAGAATAGTAGATGACTGGAAAATAACAATGACTGCAATTCAGATAGGTAATTTAGAGAAAATATGAGGAAATATTATTTGCATAATAATTTGGAACACAGTGTATACAATTTGAGCAGTCGGCAGCGCAGCTCCAGTAAAGCTCCCTGCTGGGATATGTATAGATATGTACACAGATAGTAGAGCACAAAGCATTATAATGAGGGCAATCTGGTGATGGGTCCCCAGGAGCCTCTGGCTCTGAGCGATAGCCCAGATTGCCCTCATTATAATCCTCCTATGGGGAGAAGGCACCCTTCAAATATGAGAGACCTGGAGCAGTTTGCAAAAGACGATTGGTCCAAAATTCTAGCTGAGAGGTGTAAGAAGCTTGTTGAAGCAATTGATTGCAGTTATTTATTCCAAAAGGGTGTGCAACCAAATATTGAGCTGAGGGTGCCAATAATTTTGTCCAGCAGATTTTTTGCTTCTTTCTCTGTTTTTTTTTGTTTGTTATTCCAATACACACAAAGGAAATAAACGTGTATAAGGAAACGTGTAATTGCAATAATTTTCTGGAACAATTTCAAGGGGGCCAACACTTTCGGCCATGACTGTGTACTGTATATATAATTTAATTATTGTGCAAAAGGTTTAGACAGGAGTGGAAAAAATGCTGCAATGTAAGAATACTGACGACTGGTTTCATTTACATGATCAGGTACAAATAGTCAGCAGGCAACAGAGAAACCATGTTTGCATTTCAGCATGAAGGTGAAGGGAATGCTGCGGCGACAAGTCTGCATTGTACAATCATTAGGACACACCCTGGTTGTAGCCAATACAAGGCGTGCAATAGACTAACGGCTTAGCAACCACTTTGCATTGTCCAGAAATTCATACAGCAACTTGTCACATTTACTGAAGAGAGAACTCAGTGCACAGAACGACTAACAAAAGAAGAGACCAGGTAAGAAAATGCATGGTGTGTGTGTGTAATGGTAATTTAGTGAACTTTCTGCTAGTCTATGGGGAAGTGATAGCGTACAGTCTGCTATAGCAACGCACTACACTGTTCGGAAATTGGGAAAATAGATATCCCCTGTTTTTTCCAGGGACAGTTTCTTTTTGTGGGACAGACTATACTGTGTTTATTTGTATATTTAAATCTGCAGTCAAATTGGTTAAAAAAATAATTTATGGAATTTTTTTTTTTTTAAATCAATGTGAAATTTTCTTCATAATTGTTTCTGTTGGTAAAAAGCACCTAAAAAATTCATGAGCGGATTTAGGATATCTTTACTAAACATTATTAACATATTAATAAATGGATTACATGAAGTTTTAGTGAGTTTCTGTATTAATTATGTACAGTACAGTATCATAAATGTATAAAAGGGCTTTGTACAGAGAAATAAACATAATCATATTACATAAATACTTGTGTGCAAGTCGACTTGAGTATAAGCCAAGACACCTAAATTTGCCACGAAAAACTGGGAAAACTTATTGACTTGAGTATAAGCCTGGTATGCATTGTCCCTTCATCCCTATCCTGGTATGCATGGCTCCTGCCTCACGGTCATTGTATGCATGGCTTCCCATCCTTGTCCTTGTATGCATGGCTCCCTATATCTGTCCTTGTATGCATAGCTCCCCATCCCTGTATGCATAGCTCCTTATCCCCGTCCTTGGATGCATGGTTCCTCCTTATCCCCTATCCTTGTATGCATGACTCCCCATCCCTTTCCTGGTATGCATGGCTCCCTGTCCCTGTATGCATGGCTCCTTATCCCCGTCCTTGTATGCATGGCTCCTTATCTTCTATCCTTGTATGCATGGCTCCCCATACCTGTCCTTGCATGCATGGTTCCTATAAATAAAACACATCCTACTTACCTTCCCTGCGCGCCCTTGCTGCATCTCATTCCGACACCAGCAGGTCTTCCGGCCGAGCGATCACGTGTCCCCGCTCATTAAGGTCATGAGTATTCACTCCACGCCTATGGGAGTGGAGAGAGGTGAATATTCATTACCTTAATGAGCAAGGGAGACACGTGATCACTTGGCTGGAAGAGCTGCTGGCGACAAAATGAGATGCAGAGAGGGTGCTCAGAGAAGGTAAGAGAAATGAATATTCACTGCCAGCGCAGTGAATATTCATTCCTCTTTAGCAGCGGGCACAGGCTTTAGCTGCAGCCGCCAACTCCTGCCTCTGTGACCTGCTGCTCCACCACTTCACGTCCCCCATCTATCTGGAACAATGACCCGTGTATATGCCGAATGCCGAGGGGGGGCGTTTTCAGTATAAACGGTATATATATATTTCATTGCCACATAAATATAATATTTATATGTTGTACTAGATGGAGGTCCCAAGCTATCGCATCGGAAGGGCGGTAATGTCACGATGGGGGCAGGCTTTGCAGCGTTGAGAATCTCTCCCCCCCATATGCTCACCCACCTATCCACTCTCTCTTTCCCTATGTGCTGACTTCTCCCGTCTGTGCTCTCTTCTTTGACCTGTCTACCCCATGTGCTATCCCCCTTGTCTGGTGTCTCTCTCCTTCCTGTGCTGTGTTCTCCCCTCATGTGCTGTCCCGTTTGAGCTGTCTCCCCCATGTGCTCTGTCTCTCTCACCCGTGTGCTTTTTCTCTCCCCCATCTGCTGTCTTCTCCTCTCATGTCATCTCTCCTTTGACCTGTGTACCCATATGCTCTCCCCTTTGTCTGCTCTCTCTCTCTCCACCACTGTGCTGTCTTCTTTCCTCATGTCACGTCGCGCATCTGCCGCCAGGATCAGCTGAATGATTCGCTGCGCCTGCGTGAAATTCACACAGGCGCAGTAAATCAGACCGCCGCCATCTTTGTCCAGACAGATAGCAGCGGTCACATTAAAACTGTGCATGTGCTCCTCCTGTACAAAGATGGCAGCAGTCATTGAATCATTCGACTGATTCTGGTGTTGTGTTTTCGATGGTGTTCTGCTGTGTTCTGCTGGTGCCGCAAGATGCTGCGTACGGCGTGTACAGTGTGTGTGTGTGGTGTGTACGGCATATACAGTGTGTGTGTGTGGTGTGCACGGCGTATACAGTGTGTGTGTGGTGCGTACGGCATATACAGTGTGTGTTTGTGTGTGTGTGGTGCGTACGGCGTATACAGTGTGTGTGTGTATGTGGTGCGAGAGGCTGGTACCACCAGCAGTTTCCATATTGATACACCCATTACTTGGGTGTCCCAATATGGCGGTCGGTGAACTTCCGCCGCTTGGAATTCTGGGATCCGGACACATCTGGACGGAACAGGATGTGAAAACATTACAAGGTAAGTATATATTAAGATATGTCTGAGTCGGCCTCCACTGGGCGTAATGGCAGCCAACTGTCACAGTGGTTTCACCAGCCGAAGGGCCATCCTCAGCAGAATAAAAAGGCTAATGTTATAGAAGGGATGCAGGATCAGCCGATCTCAATCAGCAATGTCCAGACCTCAGGTGCAACAGGTAAAAAGACTCGCTTTTACTGGAGCAATTGATGTTGATTACAGCTCTCCACAGTTATTCAGTACACTGAGCCAACAGCCCCTCATGGTGTGATGAACCCAGCTCTTTTCTGGCAATGTGTAGCAGCTCTCATCAGTCTAGTCTACTCTAGCACTATACGTGCACTAAATCTTCTCCTCCCAGCATGGACCTTGGCATCCACGGCACCTCAGGCTTAACAGGAAAGTACCTCAACTCTCTTTCCACGTCTGACAAATAAGGATCATGTCTAGACATCTCTCCTCTGATCCCTAACTGATGTCATCTGGCAGATGGGCATGTCTTGAACTGCACAATTCACTATGTCCCATGTGGCTGCACAGATTTTGCTGACTTTGCAGGGCACCACACACACAAACATATATACACTCACCGGCCACTTTATTAGGTACACCTGTCCAACTTCTTGTTAACACTTAATTTCTAATCAGCCAATCACATGGCGGCAACTCAGTGCATTTAGGCATGTAGACATGGTCAAGACAATCTCCTGCAGTTCAAACCGAGCATCAGTATGGGGAAGAAAGGTGATTTGAGTGCCTTTGAACGTGGCATGGTTGTTGGTGCCAGAAGGGCTGGTCTGAGTATTTCAGAAACTGCTGATCTACTGGGATTTTCACGCACAACCATCTCTAGGGTTTACAGAGAATGGTCCGAAAAAGAAAAAAAATCCAGTGAGCGGCAGTTCTGTGGGCGGAAATGCCTTGTTGATGCCAGAGGTCAGAGGAGAATGGGCAGACTGGTTCGAGCTGATAGAAAGGCAACAGTAACTCAAATCGCCACCCGTTACAACCAAGGTAGGCCTAAGAGCATCTCTGAACGCACAGTGCGTCGAACTTTGAGGCAGATGGGCTACAGCAGCAGAAGACCACACCGGGTACCACTCCTTTCAGCTAAGAACAGGAAACTGAGGCTACAATTTGTACAAGCTCATCGAAATTGGACAGTAGAAGATTGGAAAAACGTTGCTTGGTCTGATGAGTCTCGATTTCTGCTGCGACATTCGGATGGTAGGGTCAGAATTTGGCGTAAACAACATGAAAGCATGGATCCATCCTGCCTTGTATGGAGCATCTTTGGGATGTGCAGCCAACAAATCTGCGGCAACTGTGTGATGCCATCATGTCAATATGGACCAAAATCTCTGAGGAATGCTTCCAGCACCTTGTTGAATCTATGCCACGAAGAATTGAGGCAGTTCTGAAGGCAAAAGGGGGTCCAACCCGTTACTAGCATGGTGTACCTAATAAAGTGGCCGGTGAGTGTATATATATATATATATATATATATATATATATATATATATATATATATATATATATATATATATATATATACAAACATAACCATATATTCAGTGGTGAAATAAGTATTGAGCACGTCTCCAATTTCCTAAGTAAACATATTTCTAAAGGTGCTATTCACATGTGCTGGTCACAATCCATACAATTCATACAAGCAAAGAAATTAAACCATATATGTCCATAAATTAAGTTATGTATAATATTGAGAAATGACTCAAGGAAAAAGTGTGGAACACGCTTACTAAAATGTAATACTTCATACAAAAGCCTTTGTTGGTGAGAAGGAGAAACTAGTTGCATGCATTGCTCAGGTGAGATTTTGGCCCGTTCTTCTACACAAACACTCTTCAAATCCTGGAGGTTCCCGTGGGCTCCTTCTATGAACTCTGAGGTTTAGTTCTTTCCATACATTTTCTATTGGATTGAGGTCAGGCGATTGGCTGGCCCATTCTAGCAGCTTTATTTTCTTTCTTTGAAAGCAATTGAGAGTTTCCTTGGCTGTGTGTTTGGGATCATTGTCTTGCTGAAATGTTCACCCTCATTTCATATTCATCATCTTGGTAGATGGCAGTGAATTTTTATGAAGAATGTCTAGGTACATTTGTCCATTCATCTTTCCTTTAATTATATGAACGATTGAAACGATAACACCAGGCCGCATGTTGCTTGTACTACTGTGAATAGAAAGCATGAGCTAAACATGATATAATGGCCTGCAACATCTCTGGACTTGTCTCCCATCAAGCACATCTGGGACATCATTGGTAGACAATTATAAAGGGATCTGCCAGCAGTGAATCCAAATTATTTGCCTGCCCAAGTGCCAAAACCTTCCTTAAACAACTATGACTAACCTCATTGATAGCAGCCAAGACGTTCAAATGTGGGCATTTCTGCATGTGGAGATCATACTCGATACTGAATAAATTGAGATATTTCGAGAATTTTGTTTCCATATTTTCAGCATTTGCATATCATGCACATGTCTATCCTGCGATTGAGATAATTCCAAGATTTTTCCTGTGTTGCAATTGTGTTGCAATTTCAATGCTGAGGAGAATAAAAAGGATTGCTTCTGCTGCAAGCACATAGATTTTTGCAAATCTGATTCCAAAGAAAATGACAACTGCAGATAATATGCAAGAAATCTACCAATTCATCGTTTTTACCTTTCATAAGTGATTTCTGTTCCTGATACTAAAGATAAGGATTTTTTACATTTATCTGGAGGCATTTTACTTACTCCCAATGACACATCACTATGTGAACAATCCTGCCTCCTGTCCCTATTGTTACATGTGCTTGTCACGAGGACGACACTTGGATGTAGCAATAATATCGCTTTGTCTGTACTTGACATCTCTGATTGTCGGCTAAGTGGGACACTTAAAGACATCTATGTCAGGCCATCATGCGTGACAGATTTTCAATTTGATCAGTCAAGGTTTATATTATATTCTTCCATGTAACTATGTAGCTACTTATTACTAGATGTGGAGTGCTTTTCTCGTGTTGGAGTAGGTAATGAAGATATGAAACAGACGCAGAACAGATGATTTTTCCATGTATGTACTGGAATTTCTGTAATTAAAGTGGTCCATCATATCTAATGTAGTTATTACATTCCCAATGGTTTGGAATGAGTCATTCCAGACACTAATAAACTACAATTACAATGTACACCTGACTTTTTGACTATTTCTCTAGTATTGAGAACAGATTTACATCATAGCACACACGATTTCCTCCGAATTACATAGGGTCCTCATTGTAGAACACTACATGGACTTCTTACTTTATTGCTACCTATTAACAGCAGGGTGCTACTAGCTCTTGATCTTTAGAAAAAAAAGCATCAGTATATGTGAGACATGCACGGAAAGGAGTGGAAGTCACAAACATGTAGTAGGAAATGTTATTGTATTAATGTAGCATTTTTTCAATGCTGTATCAACAGCTAAAAATGATATGCTTTTGTTCATATTGTACAGATAAAAATAATGTTGCATCCTTAAAGCCCAGACTATGCCACACAGAGTAGTATGAACATATGTATATAATTGACCGGTATCATTTTTGGGGAGGTAGCACTGAGTTGGATTGGACAGAGCTATGCATAATTGCAGTTGTTGGTATTTAACAAATTCACAGATCACTGTCCCCTTTTATTCCCATCATTCAGTTGAACTTGATGGACATTTAACAATGTGCCATTATGCTATATTTGCATGTTTTATATAAAGCCCCTCATATGACAATGTATAATCATGATGTATCATCAACCCCTGAAGAAGCAATAAGTGAAACGCATGTCAGTTCAGGTGGGTGATCCTAAATATTTGGAGACTGGTTTTATCATGTAACAATATGTGGGGTAGTTTCTTTTCCCGTCATGATTTTCCTGCCTCTATTAATAGTTCCTATACTCTGCTGTATGTTATATTTTGCTGAACTACTGAAATTGATTTTTTTTGCACTATACAGTATACATCACATAAAGAGATACAAATAATAAATATAAATATATTCTTTTACTCTATGATAATTACGGAGTCCTGGCTTATCCACTTGTTTTGTCTGCATCTGTATGTTTTTTAATCTTGATCTTTTTTCAATTATATAAAATGTGATATATTTTATTATTATTTTGTTCCTGAACTTGTTTTTTCATTTTCAGGGTATATATTGTTAAATTGATGTCAGATGTAGTCTACACCCCTGCTCATGAAGTCTTGTCTTATGTATATTGCTTTTCAATCAGTTTGGTTTATTTACAATGGAGCCAACACAGTGTTTGTACGGCAAGCTGCACACAACATTAGAACTGTATACAGCATGGGAATAATTATAATTACTTTTAACTACACTCAATGTTTTCTGTACATTAGGGAAGAATTAACTGTTTTAAATAGCTCCCAAATGTTTGTGCCATGTACAGTACAGAAATGACTACAAAGTGTCTGCAATTACATTCTGTGTGTTATTTGTAGACTATGGAGACTTCTGATGTACGCTCATTTACTGATCCTCAAGTCTTAAAGCAGAACACAACCATGCGCCAGTGGAACTGCTGTCATCATACTGAAAATTACTACAAATATTCTTGTGTTCAATGTCCTCTATGTGGATCCATCTAGGTTTATCGATTTACCCAGCGGTTTATCAGGGAAGTTATTGATGCCTGTTTTTAATGGAGAGCAGAAGTGGAACCAAAAAGGAAGTGTAACATCTGTGTCGGCTCCAGTCCCTTTTGTTCCTACTTTAGTCACTAGGCGTCACAGTGCCTTTGTTGCTGGGGGTATGTGACAGCATTGGTCCTGTTTTATTCCTGGGATTTGTGGTGTTGCTAGATCAGGATGATGCTATGGAGTGAATTGCATGGTCTTTTTATTACATCTTTCTTAGTACCTTGGGCTGGGCTGCCTGCTACTTATACCCCCTGAGTCTCTGACTTCCACTGCCAGTCAATAAGTTTTGCTACATGACTTGTGCTTCAGTCCTTGCATCTGCTGTTTTCTTGACTCCTCCTGTTTTCTGACCTCTGTGTGAATTTGACCATCCTCTTGTCTTACCATCCTCTTGTCTTATGAATCTGTTCCTGATGTGACCTCCTGTATCTGACTCGGATACTTCATTCTTCTTCTTGCCAGATTGCACCATCAAACAGCAGTTGACTCTGTGGCCCTTGCCCACGGATCCTGTGTAAGGCCCCAATCCAGCTTGCAAAACAAGAAAAAGACCTTTTATGACTAGTGTTGAGCGATACCGTCCGATACTTGAAAGTATCGGTATCGGAAAGTATCGGCCGATACCGGCAAAGTATCGGATCCAATCCGATACCGATACCCGATACCAATACAAGTCAATGGGACTCAAGTATCGGACGGTATCCCTGATGGTTCCCAGGGTCTGAAGGAGAGGAAACTCTCCTTCAGGCCCTGGGATCCATATTAATGTGTAAAAGAAAGAATTAAAATAAAAAATATTGCTATACTCACCTCTCCGACGCAGCCTGGACCTCACCGAGGGAACCGGCAGCGTTGTTTGCTTAAAATTCGCGCGTTTACTTCCTTACGTGAAGTCCCGGCTTGTGATTGGTCGCGTGCCGCCCATGTGGCCGCGACGCGACCAATCACAGCAAGCCGTGACGTAATTTTAGGTCCTTCAGGATTTTAAAATTACGTTCTGGCTTGTGATTGGTCGCGTCGCGGTCACATGGGCGACGCGACCAATCACAAGCCGGGACGTCACGGGAGGCAGGACAAGCGCGCATTTTAAAATGCGCGCGTGTCCAGCCTCCCGTGACGTCACGGCTTGTGATTGGTCGCGTCGCCCATGTGACCGCGACGCGACCAATCACAAGCCAGAACGTAATTTTAAAATCCTGAAGGACCTAAAATTACGTCACGGCTTGCTGTGATTGGTCACGTCGCGGCCACATGGGCGGCACGCGACCAATCACAAGCCGGGACTTCACGTAAGGAAGTAAACGCGCGGATTTTAAGCAAACAACGCTGCCGGTTCCCTCGCTGAGGTCCAGGCTGCGTCGGAGAGGTGAGTATAGCAATATTTTTTATTTTAATTCTCTCTTTTACACATTATTACATTAATGTTGTTTCGATACCGATACCCGATACCACAAAAGTATCGGATCTCGGTATCGGAATTCCGATACCCGCAAGTATCGGCCGATACCCGATACTTGCGGTATCGGAATGCTCAACACTATTTATGACACTCACCTATGGGGCGATAGGGTCCGATGAAATGTTAAGGAATGAATACAACTCAAGTCTCTGAAGGCCTGGGAGCATTTCCTTAAGTTTGCCAAATACTATCGTAAATTTATTAAAGTTTTTTCCAAGATTGCCAAACCACTTACTGAAATAAAGGGGGTAGATGTGGTTAGTTGGAAGCCTGAGGCAATCCGTGCCTTCATTGAGTGTAAAGAACATTTTTTTCTGATTTGATATTGGTTCAGCCAAATCTTGAGAGTCCTTTTATTGAGGTTGACACTTCTAAGTTTGGAGTTGGAGCTTGGTATAGCAAGGTACCCAGGTATCAACTTCATCTATGTGCCTTCTTTTTGTGAAAATTTTCATCTGCTGATAGGAAATATGGCAACTGTAATCGTGAATTGTTGGCAATTAAGTGAGCCTTCGAGGAATGGCACCACTTCCTTGAAGATGAGTCAGCCAAAAGACTAAATCCTAATCAAGCTAGATGGACTTTGCTCTTCTTTAGGTTTGAATTTGTAGTGACATTTAGATCTGGTACAAAAAAACATGAAAGCTGATGCTCCCTCCTGAAGCTTTTGCCCATCCCAAACTGAGGACTCAGACCTAGTTTCCATTCTAGCTAAAGTATAGTTGTGTCTGCAGATCCAAAGGAAAAAGAAAGCAGCACTCACTGTGTAAAATCACACATATCTTAGAGTCCTTTAAAACATGAGGTCAGGGAGAGAGGAGGTGTGGCTGATCAGAATATAGATAGGCTGATCAGATAGTTGTGTCCACAGTCTCACTAGATCTTGTTGAAGATATATGTAAAAATCAAGTGTTAACCCATGACAATACTCCTTCCCAAAGATTATTTGGGCCTTCCCAGTTTCATCTAGAAGTACTCCAGGAGTCTCATGATTCTGTTATAGCAGGTCACCCTGGATTAGCAATACAATCCAAGTAATAACCATTAATTTTTAGTGCCCAATCATAGGTTGATATTGTAGGGTAAATGTTAATGCATGTAACATTTGTGCCCGAAACAAAAACACCCCGAACCTGCCCCGCTGGACTTCTTAAGTCCTTACTCTAAAAAGTCATTTGACCCACTTCTCCATGGATTTCATAAATTACCTCCCACCCTCAGAAGGGAAAACTATAATTTGGGTAGTGATAGACAGATTTAGCAAATAGTGTCATTTGCTCCTTTGTCTGGGTTGTCAAACTCCCATCATAAAGTAAGTTGCTTATCAAATACTTCCACATGGCATTCCTGAAAATATTTTTCCGAAAGAGAAACTCAGTTTGTTTCTAAATTCTGGAGGGTGTTCAGTAGTTAACTTAATATTGAATTGTCCCTTTCTTCAGTTTATTACCCAGAGACTAATGGTCAGGCTGAGTGTGCCAACCAAATATTGAAGCAATGTCCAGAATCCATTAGGACATCTCCGTTCTTCTGTCATCTTGGGTACCATCCATGGTTTGGTTTCTTTGCGAACTCTTAAGTTGATACTTCAGAGGCTGGTAAACACATAGACAAGTTGAAGCTTGTTTGGTGTGAAGTTAGAGAGAACCTGAGACAGGCCCAAGATGGACAGACCTTTTATGCTAATAAGAGGAGCATAGAAGGGCCAAGCTTTGCTGTTGTGGGACAAGGCATGGTTATCCACTAGAAATATCAAACTCTCCCCTAAGTTGAATCCCAAGTTCATTGGCCCTTATGAGATTATCAAGGTTGTCAAGTCAATCCAGTAGCCTTGTGTGTGAAACTTCCAACCTCATTCTGGATTCCCAATGTTTTTCACAAATCCTTACTAAAGATATTTTGGTTGCCGGTTCACCCTGTTAATAAACCCTCTCCACCTGTGTTGGTTGAAGACAGTCTCAAGTATGAAGTGGAAAAAATCCTTGAATCCTGGATAATAAGGCGATCTTTGCAGTACCTTGTCAATTGGAAGGGCTGTGGACCAGAGGAAAGGTGGTGGGTGTCAATTAATTACCAGTTAATTACATCAATGCTGACAAACTTATCAGTAAATTCCATCCATCTTTCCCTAGTAAGCTTGGTCATAAGTGTTTGAAAGCCCATTGTAATGCGGGGGGAGGGGGGGAATGCTGTAACATCTGTGCTCTTAGTTCCAACTTTAGCCACTAGGAGGCGCCGCACCTTTGTCACTTGTGGATCAGGGAAATACAGGGTTAATTGCCTGGTCTTTTGATTATTCCTTTCTGAGAGCCTTCCGCTGGGCTGCCTGCTAACTAACCCCCTGGATCTCTTACTTCCACTGTTGGTCAATTAGTTTTGCTACCTGACTTGTGCTTTATTCCTTTTGTCTACTATTTTCTTGATTCCTCCTGCTTTCTAACCTCGGTGTGAATTTAACCATCCTCTTGTCTTATGAACCTGTTCCTGGCATGGCCTGCTGTATTTGACCCTGCTATCTTTTTTTTTTTAATTCTTTAAGTTTTCACATCACAAAGACAAATAACATAACATAAATGCTCACAGGTAGATATCAAGCATGTATTGGTTCAGGAGAGACTGAGATGCACTAGAAGATACAGGAAATCAATGTAAATATAACTGAAAAAAGACAAGTGAGCATAAAACTTGAACAAACTGGTTCAGGCCTAATGAAAGTAGCCTAAAAACGAAACAATAAGCTTGTAAAATGAATAAAGGTCACAGGGTGTGACGGTAGGAATTAACTTTAAGCAATTTATTTGTTTCTGAGAGTGAGGAAGGTTAAGAAGGCTGGCTTAGAAGATAGGTCAGATGAAGTGGCAAGGCAACCAAGATGGTGGGCACAGTCACGGCATCGCATAAAACCCTGGAAGGAGGAGAGGGGGAAAAAACAGAAGTCGTACCTAACGTAGTGTATCGTAGGTAGAGGTGGGATTCAGGGGGATGGGCGGCTAGGACCATCAGAGTGGGATGAAAATTTAATCCAGGGAAGCCAAGAGTTTTGGAATTTCTCGTTGACCCTGCTATCTAATTATCCTTCTTGCCAACTTGCTCCACTGTACAGCAGCTGACTTTGTCGGTCTTGCCCAGGGAACCTGTGTAAGTCCAGATCCTTGGACACAAGTTAAAGGATAAAAGCCAGGGCAACCGCTGGGCTGTGGGAAATGGATTAGCTTGTACCAAGACAATTTGTGGCTGCCTTTTTGGAACTGCCAGGTGACTACAAACAATGCACGTGTGAAAGAAAGAGCTGCGTTTCCTTGATATTTACGGTATATAGATCCAGTCCTGGTTTTAGCTGAATTAATAAAAAACGATATCAAAATTGCATATGTGAATCTAGCCTTCTAGAAACATAAAATATAAAATAATCAGTGGATTATTAATAGTGAATCACACAAAATGTCAGTATTACAAAACTTTATTTATGGTGGGTTTAATTTTTAGGATAGCACTAGTAACTGATCTAACATAATGATAATATATCTAGATCTGATCTATTCATAGATCCTCACTCCTACAATCCTATTTTCATCTGAATGAGCTATAAGAGTGCATCTCCTATGATTAACAGCAATGCATGTGACAATCATCGATGGAATGATATTTATGTATAGAGCTAATGCTTAATAACAGGATCTATGAAAATATCTAACTATGCAGTCTCCACAGTCTACATGTGCAAAGTGAGTTGGAGCAGATTGCATATTCTTGTGACCTAATCTATGTAATCTTATTTGATGAAAATTGTCTAATCCAATTAATTTCAATGAGACAGGTGCACTATCTGATGTGTATGGGGCCTTCATCTCACCCTGAGAGACATTGCCGGAGGAGAGATGAATTGTGTGATTAGAATTTCAACAGCTGGTTTTGTTTCAGGAGAGATCGCAGAACCTTCATTGCTGATAGCCAAGGGTGAGGCACTCATCAGGGGCTCTCGGCATGGTACATGAAAGTGGACTTGTGCTGTGAGGGCATTATGACCGTGCAGACCACATGTAGCTGATGTTGCGGGTTTGCCAGGACCAGATATTTCACAGTTCAATGAGAGAGACCAGCATTCACTAATAAACTCTTTACTGAACGGTAATTTGCTAAGGGTTATATACAAGGGATAGCTGGTGCAAAGTCTTATGGACGCTTCCTTTACAGTATACAGCATTTTCCACAAAGTATCCTTCCTCTGTAGTATACTCCTGGGCTGTTTATGTTCACTATTTCTCTTTACTGCACCACAACCCAGTTTTAACGCTACAGTCCTGATTAACAAGTCTCCTTCACTTGTTCAGTGGTTCCGCTTCATATTTCTTCCACTACTGGTGCCTTGGAACATCCTCTTGGGACCCTTCACTAGTACTCCATTTTCAGTCCTGTTTGGGCCCATTACCTCTCAGCGTTACAAGCCCAAGGTCTTTTGGCTCGGAGTCTGCCTCTTAGGATACGTCTCCGGAAGGCCACTCTTTTTCTCTTAGTCACTTATGTTTAGGATGCCGCTATCACTCCTGTTTGGACTACTCTCACCCTTGTAAGCGGCCCTGCTCACTTTGTTCTCCAGTCTCTATCTGTCTTCCTAGCAGAAGGCTGTCACTTTCCCTTACACTAGTCCCTCCCACTGTGGGCTAGTCAAACCATTAAGTTTTAACTTATCCTATAGTCAACGATCTACTTCACATCATGCAACACATTACATTTTCAATGCCTATCACACTCTATATCACGTTACATTATATTACATTACAATTCACACATGTCATGACTCTGACAGGATGGTTCCACCTCCATCCTGGTTAGGTCAGGGTTAATTCTAGTCTGCCTCTCTTTGGTTCTGGGGTGGCTAATTAATGTTGGTAGTTCCTGGGTTTAGTGTCGGTGATACTTCCGTATACTCGGTTTGTGGTTGCTGACCCAGGTTACTCATCCGTAATAGTTGTGCCTCTGAGCGTGAGAGCTTTTGATGTGTATGACCCAGTTTGTCCCCTGACTTTTGCCTTTGTATCCTGCATTGTACTGCCCTGTCCTTCCTGGATATCTGACCCCTTGGCTTTTCTCGGTTTACTCTCTGTCTTATCCCTAGGTGCTATGCTCTTGTCTTGCTTTTGACCCTTGGCTCTCCTTTGACTATGTTTACGTTCTATGCCCTGTACTCCATGCTCCCAGCTACCTTCCCCTGCCGCAGGCTCAGTGACTCCACCCCCTGTTAACATGTGATTTCTTAGTTCCTGGTCCTGCGCTCACTGCTTAGTCTCAGGTCCTTGCGCACTGCATGCCTTGTTCCTTCACGCCCTGCCTTAGTTCCCATGTCCCCTGATAGCGCCCCCTAAACTGCGCCAGTGACATCATCGGTGTCATTACATTATCACCGACCTTTTACATTTTTCAGGGGGTTTTGTGTGTTTGGGGGTTATGTCGGATCAGATATCTAACCTGACCGAAAAGATGCAGAACCTATCACTAGAGCAAAGAGTATTAACTGCTTCTCATCAACAGGTACAGAGGGAGTTGTCAGATACAGTTAATACTATTCGGGGTGCTTCTTCTTCTGGCAATGTGGGGGGTACTGTATCTGATGTTTCCCTATCCTCTCCTGAACCCTCTGTCAAACTTCCAGATACCTTTTCTGGGGATAAGAGAAAATTCTGGGTGTTTAGAGAGAGTTGTAAATGACTTTTTTCCCTGCGTCCTCGCTCCTTGGGTGATGAGAGTCAAAGGGTGGGGATAGTTATTTCCCTGTTATGTGAGGGGCCGCAATCCTGAGCTTTCTCCCTGTCCCCTCCCTCCCCTGAGAGAATGTCTGTTGATCAGTTCTTTGAGGCCTTGGTTCTAATTTACGCTGAACCTGATCAAGTGAGATTGGCAGAGGACACCATTATGAGTCTTACCCAGGGAAAGCTCTCTGCTGAGTGGTACTGTTCCAAATACAGGCGATGGGCACCAGAAGTATCCTGGAATGACTCAGCACTCAGGGAGCTATTTTGAAGGGGTCACTCTGAGCATTTAAAGGGTGCCTTGGCCCTGCACCCACCACCCGATTCTCTGGAGGAGGACATAACCAGGCCGTCCGAATGGACCGCAGGCTGAGAGAGAGGAGTCGTGCAATGTGAAGCTCCTCTGTTGCCTATGAAACCAGAGTCTTAGTTGTGGGTTGAGCCCATGGAGGTGAGGACTGTCTCCATGAAGGAAAATGAGAGGAGATGTCACAGAGAGAAGAAACTCTGCTTTCATTGTGGACCGCCAGGTCATTGAATAAAGGACTGTCCCCCGATTCCAAGGTCTTGGGAAACGACTAGGTCTGTGTAACTGCCAAGGAGGTTACCCAGACCCACAGGTACTTTTTTTCCTCAGTCTTCAAACTATTGTTAATAGTGGAAGTTCGGGTGGACAACTGTTTTTTCCCCTCTTCTGCTTTTATGGATTGCAGGTATTTAGTAAACATGATTGACTCGAGGTTGGTGGCCCATTGTGAGACAGGGACATTCAGGTTGGAAAAACCCATGAGAGTGGAGGCTATTAACTCGACCCATTTCACCAAGCACGGATCCGTTCTGTTACCAAAGAATTCATCCTTAAGGTGGGGTCTGTTCATCTGGAGTGTATAGCCTGTTTCTTTCTGGACAACCTCCCTGCAGGTTTGGTTTTAGGATTTCCTTGGTTACAATGTCATAATCCAGTCATTGACTGGGAGGCCCGGGAGATTTTTAAATGGGGATCCAACTGTGGGTGTTCTCTGAAAGTCAGGCTGAGGGGTTACCACCGCACTGCCTTTTTGACTGTGCCATCGACTTGATTCCTGGGGCTAAATTGTCTAAGGCCCGATTGTTTAACCTTTCTGGTCCAGAGCGGGTTGCCATGAAAGAGTACATATCTGAGAGTCTCCGCAAGGGGCATATACGCTCTTCCGTGTACCCTGTTGCTGTAGGTTTCTTTTTTGCAAAAAAAAAAAGATGGTGGTCTCAGCCCATGCTTTGACTTTCGGAAATTTAACAAGATTACTGTAAGAAACACATATGCCCTCCCACTCATTCCCGATTTATGTAATCAATTGTCCGGGGCCAAATGGTTTTCAAAATTGGACTTGCAGGGGGCATATAACCTCGAAAATTTAGTTATGCCGTTTGGTTTGACCAATGCTCCTGCGGTCTTTCAAAACTTCATCAGTCATGTGTTCCCTGATTTTATTGGGCAATTTGTGGTTATATACGTAGATGACATTCTGGTTTATTCATTTGATAAGCAGACACATATTGCTCACCTTCGGGTGGTTCTTTAAAGACTCAGGGAGAACCAACTTTTCGCTAAGCTTGAGAAATGCTAATTTTTTGTCCAGGAACTGCCTTTCTTGGGGTTCATTGTCTCTTGTAAGGGGTTTCGTATGGATCCCTCGTATGGATCCCAAAAAGGTGCAGGCCATTGTGGTTTGGGTGCAGCCCTGGGACCTAAAAGGCCTTCAGAGATTTTTGGGATTCGCCAATTATTACCGGAGGTTTATTACAGGGTTCTCTCAGGTGGTCAAGACCCTCACCAACTTAATGCAGAAGGAGGCTGATGTTAAGAACTGGTCTGCCTCAGCACTGTTTCTCACCCTGAAAAAATGATTCATGACTGCCCCGATTCTGGTTCAACCAGATCCATCTGAACCCTTTGTGGTAGAGGTTGATGCCTTGGAGATGGGAGTGGGGGCGGTGTTGTCCCAGGGGTCCGCCACTGTGACCAATCTTAGACCATGCACCTTTTTTTCCAAGAAGTTCTCCCCAGCAGAAAGAAATTATGACGTGGGTAATTGGGAACTCCTTGCTGTTAAGTTGACCTTTGAAGAATAGAGGCATTTTTTGGAGGAGGCGGTTCATCCCATTACTGTAGTTACTGATCACAAGAACCAGGCGTATATTGCATCTGCTAAAAGGTGGACCCCTAGACAAGCTTGATGGACATTTTTTTTTCCCTGTTCCAGTTCTCAATCACTTTTCTTCCGGGATCCAAGAATGTGAAGGCCGATGACTTGTCTCGGAGTCTGGATCCAGTTTCTCCCCCTGAGCCTCCATCCTCCATTCTTCAACCCGGGGTGGTGGTGACTGATGTGACGGCAGGCTTGGAAAGGGAGATTCGGGAAGCCCAGTCCCAGGCTCCCCGTCCAAGCCGCTAGAAAAATTGTTTGTTTCTGTTCAATTTCGACTCAGAGTCCTCCAGGAGTTTCATAATTCGGCGCTTAGTGGACATCCGGGAATTTCGGCTACTCGTGAGGCCATCACGAGAGTTTTTTGGAGGGCATCGCTTACATCTGTAAGCGAAATGTAAAGAAATTTGTGTCTGCCTGTGAGGAGTGTGCCCTTGCTTACATGCCGGCCAGGGAATTGGAGCCTTTGCCGGTTCCTGATAGACCATGGACACATTTGTCAATGGATTTTATCACCATCTTCCTCCTTCCAAGGGTAATACTGTCATCTGGGTGATGGTGGACAGGTTTACTAAGCAAGCACACTTTGTACCCTTGGTGGCACTGCCCTCTGCTGAAACTTTGTCTAGGTTGTTCGTTCAGCATGTGGTTCGTTTGCATGGTGTACCCTTGAATGTGGTGTCTGACCGTGGTGTGCAATTTGTGTCCAGGTTTTGGAGGGAGTTTTGTAAAAGATTGAGTATTGAGTTGTCCTTTTCATCTGCATACCATCCAGAGTCCAATGTACAGACTGAACAGACCAATCAGTCGTTAGAGCAAATTTTGCACTCTATTTCCACTTCCAGTCAAGATGATTGGTCCGATGCCTTGCCTTTAGCAGAGTTTGCGTTCAATAACCGTGTTAACCACTCTACCGGTATCTCCCCTTTCTTCTGTAATTATGGGTTTAATCCACACTTTGGGGAGTTTTCTCGTCTGGAATCCGGTTGCCCAGGGCTGATTTAGCTGTACAGCTGTCAGGGACTTTTTGGCGGGAAGTCCAGAAGAATATTGGGGAGGCTCAGGGGAAGTTTAAGATTTTTGCAGACAGGAGACGGATGGTGGGACCTACCCTTGAGGTTGGGGATAAGGTATGGCTGCCTACTAGGAACATTAAGCTTAAGGTTCCTTCGGTGAAGATGGGGCCCAAGTTTATTGGTCCTTATGAGATCACGGAGGTGGTTAACCCAGTGGCGTTTCATTTGTGCCTCCCAGTATCTTTTAAGATTCCCAATGTATTCCATAGGGCCCTGTTGAAACCATTGGGGGCTGTGGAAGAAGCATAGTTGGGTCCCTCGCTGGCTGTATCGGTGAATGGTCAGGAGGAGTTTGAGGTGGAGCGCATCATGGATTCCCAGTTGGTCCGTTATTCCCTCCAATATCTTGTGCACTGGAAGGGGTATGGACCTGAGGACCAATCCTGGGTTCCTGCTCAATCGGTTCATGCCAATTGTCTGGTGCGCTCCTTTCATGCCTGGTTTCCTGGGAAACCTGGGGGTCCGGTAGCCCCCCCATTGAGAAGGGGGTACTGTCATGACTCTGACAGGATGGTTCCGCCTCCATCCTGGTCAGGTCAGCGTTAATTCTAGTTCTCCTCTCTTTGGTTTTGGGGCGGCTATTTAATGTTGGTAGCTATTATTATTATTTATTTATATAGCACCATTAATTCTGCAGCGCCCCAGAGTCCTGGTCGTTGCAGTAATGTTATTCTTCCACCAGGGGGAGTGATATTACGTCTGATGGCAATAAAGGCGATCTTCCTACCAGGTATCACAAACCATACACCACACTTCACACTCCAGACCACCAGGGGGAGCCTTGCTCCTATCTACTAGGGCACTCCTTACAGAAGGTAAAACTGGTGGGCTGGATAGAAAGTTAGGGAGAAGCTGACTGGGCTTTGCCCAGGCAACACCTGTCAGGCAGACAGGGGGAAAGGAGGAACATCGGAGCTGCAGACAGAGGGTCCCGGACAGGGGTCAGATCCTGTCAGAGGCCTAGCTAGACAGAAAGACATGGAGCTGCGCCTGCCCCACGTGCGGCAGCATCCTAAGAAAGGACACAAAGAGAATTGTGTTGTAGAGGGTGAGAAACGAAGTCATAGCACAAGGAGAAAACACCAGAGGGAGTTCTGCCCTGTAAAGGCTGCCTCCTTCTGAGGCGCGAAGCCGGTGGCCGGAACACCGAGGGAGCAACTGTCTCCAAGCCTTGCTCCAGAGACCGGCAGGACAGTCAATTCCAAGTTGGCTGCCCGACCTTAATACCTAGGAAGATACGGTGGCAACTTGTGGGGGTCAGGGCGTCTCTAGGGTCCCTATAAACAAGCCTCAGGCCATCAGTCATACGGGTTTGTCCTATCCACACCATCTGGGGGACAGAGAGGAAGAAATAACATCTAGAACATCTACAACAGTTGTGAGGACCTTAAGGCCCCGTCTCACATAGCAAGATCGCTAGCGAGATCGCTGCTGAGTCACAAGTTTTGTGACGCAACAGCGACCTCAGTAGCGATCTCGCTATGTTTGACACGTACCAGCGACCAGGCCCCTGCTGTGAGATCGCTGGTCGTGTCGGAATGGCCTGGACCTTTTTTTGGTCGTTGAGGTCCCGCTGACATCGCTGAATCGGTGTGTGTGACACGGATTCAGCGATGTCTTCACTGGTAACCAGGGTAAACATCGGGTTACTAAGCGCAGGGCCGCGCTTAGTAACCCGATGTTTACCCTGGTTACCATCGTAAATGTAAAAAAAAAAAAAAACAGTACATACTCACATTCCGGTGTCCGTCAGGTCCCTTGCCGTCTGCTTCCCGCACTGACTGACTGCCGGCCGTAAAGTGAAACCACAGCACAGCGGTGACGTCACCGCTCTGCTGTTAGGGCCGGCGCTCAGTCAGTGAAGGAAGCGGACGCCGGGGGACGCGAAGGTGAGTATGTACTGTTTGTTTTTTTACATTTTACACTGGTAACCAGGGTAAACATCGGGTTACTAAGCGCGGCCCTGCGCTTAGCAACCCGATGTTTACCCTGGTTACCCGGGGACTTCGGCATCGTTGGTCGCTGGAGAGCGGTCTGTGTGACAGCTCTCCAGCGACCACACAGCGACTAAACAGCGACGCTGCAGCGATCAGCATCGTTGTCTGTATCGCTGCAGCGTCGCTGTGTGTGACGGGGCCTTTACCGAGAAGCTCAGCAGGGAGGTACTACAACACACAGGCGCTAGAGGAAGGCTACTGATTTCCACCTAGATAAGGGGACTCTGGATTTGCCTTCAGACCGGCTGGACTCTGCCTACCCTGTGGTCTGTACCCTGGACTTTGGATGCTGAAGTCTTCAGTAGAGGTAAAGAGACTGCAACCTTGTGTCCTCGTTCTTCACTGCGCCTTACATCACCCACCATCACCATCCACACTTCTGGGAAGCCCTGGGGATACACTTCACCTGTGGGAAGGTATACCATCTAGCTGCCATCACATCACCCCAGTGGACCCCTAAGCAGTGTCGGTCACCCTAACCGAATACCACAGGTGGCGTCACAAACTACCCCTTTAAAGACCTTTCCCCAATTTATCACATGGACGTTCCCCTAGGGCCACGGACCGGGTCAGCCACCGTGACATCCCCTGAATTGAAGGACCCGGTGCCGAGTACCCCACTGCCCTAATGTGGGGCCGATCCAATTCCATGGTGCTGTACATGAGAAGGGGTTACATCAAAATGCAAATATCACTTACAGTAAGCAAAACTAACAATGACAGACTGATACAGAGGAGAGAGGACCCTGCCCTTGCGGGCTTACATTCTGCAGGATTATGGGGAAGGAGACAGTAGGTCGGGGGTTGCAGTAGCTCTGATGGTTTTGAGGTGGCCGTGTGGTCGTTACAGGCTGTAAGCTTCTTTGAAGAGGTGGGTTTTCAGGTTTCTTTTGAAGGATCCGAATGTGGTTGATAATCAGACGTGTTGGGGCACAGAATTCCAGTGGATAGGGGATATTCGGGAGAAGTCTTGGAGGCGATTGGGTGAGGAGCGAATAAGCATAGAGGAGAGAAGGAGGTCTTGGGAGGACCAGAGATTACGTGAGGGAAGATATTGAGAGATTAGTTTGGAAATATACGGAGGAGAAAGGTTATGGATGGCTTTGTAGGTCAGTGTTAGTAGTTTAAACTGGATACGCTGGGAAATTGGGAGCCAGTGAAGGGATTTGCAAAGAGGGGAAGCAGGAGTGTAGCGAGGAGAGAGATTAATTAGTCGGGGGCAGCAGAGTTAAGGATGGACTGTAGGGGTGCGAGAGTGTTAGAAGGTAGGCCACAGAGGAGGATGTTGCAGTAGTCGAGGCGGGAGATGATTAGGGCATGCACAAGCATTTTGGTAGAGTGAGGGTTGAGGAAAGGACGGATTCTGAAAATATTTTTGAGCTGGAGGCGACAGGCGGTGGCGAGAGCTTGGATGTGTGGTTTGAAGGACAGGGCAGAATCCAGGGTTACTCCGAGGCAGCGGATTTTGGAGACAGGGGAAAGAGTAATTTCATTTATTTTGATAGATAGATCAGGTACTGAAGATATGCGAGATGGAGGAAAGATAACTAGTACAGATTTCTCCACATTGAGCTTGAGGAAGCGAGAGGAGAAGAAGGAGGATATGGCTGATAGACACTCTGGGATTCTGGAGAGCAGAGAGGTGATATCTGGGCCAGAGAGGTAGATCTGAGTGTCATCAGCATATACAGTTAGGTCCATATATATTTGGACAGAGACAACATTTTTCTAATTTTGGTTATAGACATTACCACAATGAATTTTAAACAAAGCAATTCAGATGCAGTTGAAGTTCAGACTTTCAGCTTTCATTTGAGGGTATCCACCTTAAAATTGGATGAAGGGTTTAGGAGTTTCAGCTCCTTAACATGTGCCACCCTGTTTTTAAAGGGACCAAAAGTAATTGGTCAATTGACTCCAAGGCTATTTCATGGACAGGTGTGGGCAATCCCTTCATTATGTCATTCTCAATTAAGCAGATAAAAGGCCTGGAGTTGATTTGAGGTGCGGTGCTTGCATTTGGAAGGTTTTGCTGTGAAGTAAACATGCGGTCAAAGGAGCTCTCCATGCAGGTGAAACAAGCCATCCTTAAGCTGCGAAAACAGATAAAACCCATCCGAGAAATTGCTACAATATTAGGAGTGGCAATATCTACAGTTTGGTACATCCTGAGACAGAAAGAAAGCACTGGTGAACTCATCAATGCAAAAAGACCTGGGCGCCCATGGAAGACAACAGTGGTGGATGATCGCAGAATAATCTCCATGGCGAAGAGAAACCCCTTCACAACAGCCAACCAAGTGAACAACACTCTCCAGGAGGTAGGCGTATCAATATCCAAATCTACCATAAAGAGAAGACTGCATGAAAGTAAATACAGAGGGTTCACTGCACAGTGCAAGCCACTCATAAGCATCAAGAATGAAAAGGCTAGACTGGACTTTGCTAAAAAGCATCTAAAAAAGCCAGCACAGTTCTGGAATAACATTCTTTGGACAGATGAAACCAAGATCAACCTCTACCAGATTGATGGAAAGAGAAAAGTATGGCGAAGGCGTGGTAGAGCTCATGATCCAAAGCATACCACATCATCTGTAAAACACGGCGAAGGCAGTGTGATGGCTTGGGCATGCATGGATGCCATTGGCACTGGGTCACTAGTGTTTATTGATGATGTGGCACAGGACAGAAGCAGCCAAATGAATTCTGAGGTATTCAGAGACATACTGTGTGCTCGGATCCAGCCAAATGCAGCAAAACTGATTGGTTGTCGTTTCATACTACAGATGGACAATAACCCAAAACATAAAGCCAAAGCAACCCAGGAGTTTATTAAAGCAAAGAAGTGGAATATTCTTGAATGGCCAAGTCTGTCACCTGATCTCAACCCAATTGAGCATGCATTTCACTTGTTAAAGACTAAACTTCAGACAGAAAGGCCCACAAACAAACAGCAACTGAAAACCACCGCAGTGAAGGCCTGGCAGAGCATCAAAAAGCAGGAAACACAGCGTCTGGTGATGTCCATGAGTTCAAGACTTCAGGCAGTCATTGCCAACAAAGGGTTTTCAACCAAGTGCTAAAAATGAACATTTTATTTAAAATTATTGAATCTGTCCAATTACTTTTGGTCCCTTTAAAAACAGGGTGGCACATGTTAAGAAGCTGAAACTCTTAAACCCTCCATCCAATTTTAATGTTGATACCCTCAAATGAAAGCTGAATGTCTGAACTTCAACTGCATCTGAATTTTTTTGTTTAAAATTCATTGTGGTAATGTCTATAACCAAAATTAGAAAAATGTTGTCTCTGTCCAAATATACAATGGGGCAAAAAAGTATTTAGTCAGTCAGCAATAGTGCAAGTTCCACCACTTAAAAAGATGAGAGGCGTCTGTAATTTACATCATAGGTAGACCTCAACTATGTGAGACAAACTGAGAAAAAAAAATCCAGAAAATCACATTTTCTGTTTTTTTATCATTTTATTTGCATATTATGGTGGAAAATAAGTATTTGGTCAGAAAAAAACAATCAAGATTTCTGGCTCTCACAGACCTGTAACTTCTTCTTTAAGAGTCTCCTCTTTCCTCCACTCATTACCTGTAGTAATGGCACCTGTTTAAACTTGTTATCAGTATAAAAAGACACCTGTGCACGCCCTCAAACAGTCTGACTCCAAACTCCACTATGGTGAAGAACAAAGAGCTGTCAAAGGACACCAGAAACAAAATTGTAGCCCTGCACCAGGCTGGGAAGACTGAATCTGCAATAGCCAACCAGCTTGGAGTGAAGAAATCAACAGTGGGAGCAATAATTAGAAAATGGAAGACATTCAAGACCACTAATAATCTCCCTCGATCTGGGGCTCCACGCAAAATCCCACCCCGTGGGGTCAGAATGATCACAAGAACGGTGAGCAAAAATCCCAGAACCACGCGGGGGGACCTAGTGAATGAACTGCAGAGAGCTGGGACCAATGTAACAAGGCCTACCATAAGTAACACACTACGCCACCATGGACTCAGATCCTGCAGTGCCAGACGTGTCCCACTGCTTAAGCCAGTACATGTCCGGGCCCGTCTGAAGTTTGCTAGAGAGCATTTGGATGATCCAGAGGAGTTTTGGGAGAATGTCCTATGGTCTGATGAAACCAAACTGGAACTGTTTGGTAGAAACACAACTTGTGTTTGGAGGAAAAAGAATACTGAGTTGCATCCATCCAACACCATACCTACTGTAAAGCATGGTGGTGGAACATGACAATGATCCAAAGCACACCGCCAGGGCAACGAAGGAGTGGCTTCGTAAGAAGCATTTCAAGGTCCTGGAGTGGCCTAGCCAGTCTCCAGATCTCAACCCTATAGAAAACCTTTGGAGGGAGTTGAAAGTCCGTGTTGCCAAGCGAAAAGCCAAAAACTTCACTGCTCTAGAGGAGATCTGCATGGAGGAATGGGCCAACATACCAACAACAGTGTGTAGCAACCTTGTGAAGACTTACAGAAAACGTTTGACCTCTGTCATTGCCAACAAAGGATATATTACAAAGTATTGAGATGAAATTTTGTTTCTGACCAAATACTTATTTTCCACCATAATATGCAAATAAAATGATAAAAAAACAGAAAATGTGATTTTCTGGATTTTTTTTTCTCAGTTTGTCTCCCATAGTTGAGGTCTACCTATGATGTAAATTACAGACGCCTCTCATCTTTTTAAGTGGTGGAACTTGCACTATTGCTGACTGACTAAATATTTTTTTGCCCCACTGTATATGGACCTAACTGTAGATGATACTGGAAGCCATAGGACCTTATGAGTTGTCCCAGGCCGAGTGTATACATTGAGAAGAGTAAGGCCCCAAGGACAGAGCCTTGAGGGACACCAACAGACAGGGGGAGAGATGAAGAGGTGGTATGGGAGTAGGAAACGCTAAATGTGTGGTTGGTAAGGTATGAGGAGATCCAAGATAGGGCAAGGTCTTTGACCCCAAGGGAAGAGAGGATCTGTAGTAGGAGGCAGTGGTCAACTGTGTTGAAGGCAGAGGACAGGTGTAGAAGGAGGAGTATAGAGAATTGTCTGTTAGCTTTGGCTGTAAGTTGTTAGTAATTTTGGTCAGGGCAGTCTCAGTGGAATAGTGGGGACGGAAGCCAGATTGTAGGTTGTCAAAGAGAGAGTTAGATGCAAAGTGAGAGGAAAGTTCAGCATGGACATGCTGCTCAAGGAGTTTGGATGCAAATGGGAGCAAAGATATGGGGCGATAGCTGGACATAGCGCTTGGGTCTAGGGATGGCTTTTTGAGGATAGGTGTGATTGTGGCATGTTTGAAAGCAGTGGGGAAGGTACCAGAAGTTAGTGATAGGTTGAAGAGATGGGTTAGAGATGGGATTAGTGTGGTGGTGAGGTTGGGGAGGAGGTGGGATGAGATGGGGTCAAGTGCACAAGTGGTGATGTGTGATTTTGAGAGAAGATGAGCAAGCTCCCCTTCAGTGATTTTGGAGAGGGAAGTTATGGGGTTTGGGCATTGGTCTGGTATACAAAGGGGTTGTGGTGGTTTGACGACAAAGATTTGCCTTGTTTGGTCAATCTTATTTTTGAAGTGCGCCGCAAAGTCCTTGGCAACGATTAGGAAATTCGGAGGGGGCAGTGGTGGGCGGAGGAGGGAGTTAAAAGTGTTGAATAACTGTTTGGGGTTGTGGGATAGGGAAGATACGAGGGTTGTGAAGTAGGCCTGTTTAGCAGAGGTGAGAGCTGATTTGAATGCGAGTGTTGCTTGTTTGAGTGCAGTGAAGTCATCTTGCGAATGTGTTTTCTTCCAATGCCGTTCTGCAATTGTGGATGCTTGCCAAAGCTTTTTAGTGATGTTATTGTGCCAGGGTTGTCTATTGGTTCCTAGCACTCTGCTATGCATGACAGGGGCGACCATGTCAATAGCTGATGCAAGAGTGGCATTGTAGAAAGCAGTGGCAGTGTCTGTGTCATGGAGTGAGGATATGGATGCTAGCAGTAGGATAGAGTCAGAGAGTGTGTGGGTGTCTAGGTGTGCGAGGTTCCTGCGTGGGTGCACATGTTGCTGGACATGGGTGACAGGTGAGGAGTACAGGACTGAGAATGTGAGTAGATGGTGGTCAGATAGAGGGAGAGGGGAGGTTGTGAAGTTAGATAGAGAGCAGAAACGGGTGAAACGGGTTCCTGGGTTTAGTGTCGGTGATACTTCCATATACTCAGTCGGTGGTTGTTCACCCAGATTACCTGTCCGTAATCGTTGTGCCTCTGTGCATGAGAGCTTTTGCTATGTATGACCCGGTTTGTCCCCTGACTTTTGCCTCTGTATCCTGCATTGTGATGCCCTGTCCTTCCTGGTTATCTGACCTTTTGGCTCGTCTTGGTTTACTCTCTCTTATCCCTAGGTACTACGCTCTCATCTGGCTTTTGACCCTCGGCTCTCCTTTTACTATATTTACGTTCTGTGCCCTGTACTTCGCGCTCCCAGCTGCCTTCCCAGGCCACACGCGCGGTGACCGCCCCCCTGTTATCACGAGACTGCTTAGTTCCAGGTCCTGCACTCACTGCTTAGTCTCAGGTCCTTGCACACTAGGTGCCTTTTTCCTCCACTCCCTGCGTTTGTTCCCATTCCCACTGATAGCAACCCCGTAAGCTGCACCAGTGACATCATCGGTGTCATTACAACACAACATAATACACAATAAAATTTACTTCTTCACGGAGGAAATGGGCCAGCATGTCAATATCCTTACATTTCCCCCTCCTTTAATGATGGTCATCTTTGACGATACAGAGCCTATAATACACCAAAATGTTCTAACGCCGGCACTGTACTTAGAATTTAAAAGTTCTCACCAGTCAAGACCATTTAGCACCGAAGTCTCTGAATTATCCTCCTGCACATTACTTATGTCTTGTTTCACTCAATATTAGCCTCTCCTCTCGGTTAGGACCATAGAACTTATGTCCTTCTGAGTCCAGGTTACTGTTGTGCTAACCCAACATCAGTCTATCGAGTTAGTTTAAAGTTAAGAAATAATGGCCCTTAACTCAGCAACACCGTCCATTCCTGTAAGGGTAGCCCTTTTCACCATGGGCACAACTTCAACCAGGATGGAACATCGAGTTATCCATTCCCTGTCCCCCAAACATTGGTCCATATGGCAAGGACACAGTCCATCTGTCCTGCATCAGTCCATGGGATGGGGACACAGTCCTTTTCCTCACCTCAGCCCATGAGGCAGGCCCACAGTGCCTTACCGGCATCTTCCCTTACTGGCCGAGATCCAGTCCCAGGTTGAGGGTGTAGGACCCTCGAACGGCTGCAGTACCTCTGCAGTCTAGAAGGGGGATGCGCAAAGGGCCCAATAAAAATTGGAAAGGGGGAAACAACTTCAGCTGTCATGACCATTACCATAGGTAAAGTCCCAGTTACGAAGGCCATTTTTCTCACTGGAATTCTGGGCTGGCAACCAGTGCGAAGGCCGTCGCAACTGCGATATTGCACCAGGCATTCCTGGATCCAAGCACACGGGCTGCTATTTGAAATTTGGGCAGCCAGAATCTGATTTTCAGACATTTATGAAATTATATGCTATTAGTGTTTATCTAATGAAGGCCATCTAGACCGAAACGTTATATTTCATACATTATTTCTTGAATTCAATAAAAACTAGCTCTTTTTTGAGAGTGCTGGATTCCACATAGTTTGTATATTATTTGTATTGCCAGCTTTAAGGGGTTTTCAAAGTTAAGAGAAATAGACCTCAAATACTTTTATAGAATGAGAGCAAGTACTCATTCTCTTCTGGTCCAAGGCCAAATCTCCACCGTCTCTACACTCTCAGTATAATAAATAACTAGCTTGGCAAAATTAATGTTTCTGTTAATGTTTTGAATTTGTAAAGGAGAACTAAGTAATACATTAATACTTTATTCTAATATATTAACATTTAATGGAACTAATGAGATCATATTTGGTTTATTTTTTTTACAGTTAAGTGACAATTCATAATGAAAATAAATATATTATTTTCTTGCAGGAAAACTTCATGGTTGATGAACAAAGCCTGGAGCCTATACCTTTTTTAATCTGTACATGGAAACCATTTTTCAGGAATTCTCTGCATGTAATGGCACATTAATAAAGCCGTATTACTGGCTCTATGCAAACAACAATTGTGTGAAATGTCCGTATCATGTAAGAACAGGAGAGGAGTCCCGGGTTACTTATGGAGAGTTCTACAAGGCATTTGGCTTTCCATATGGACCAACAATGCCAGAAAATATACAGCTGATATTTTACGAAATAAAAGCATTTAATGGAGCCGTCATACAGAAAGGCCAGGCTACAAACTGCACTCATTCTAACATTCATGCAGAGTCCATGTTGTTTGAAAAAAATGGATATCTAGATGTTTTCCTCTACCAGCATTACCCAGTTGGCTACTTAACTCTTTACACAAACTTTACTCCTTGCAATGAGTTTGGACATTGTTGCATCAGTAAAATGTATGATTTAATAATGAGGTATCCAGAGATGCGCTTAGATATCTATTTCTCACAGATGTACCATGTTGCAGAAGAGTTCCCTGCTTCTTTTTGGAACAAAGAAGCTTTAAAAAGTCTTGCTGGTCACTGGCCGAGAGTAACGCTGAATCCACTGAGCGATGGAGTTTGGAAAACTGTTCTATATTCCTTTGTGAAAGAGGTTCCGCAGAGCACCATGGAACAGCCCATTCTGCCTGCTAGGGCTTCAGCTGATAGTTATAACGCACACATGATTCACTTTATCACTGAGATTAAGCCTTATTTTGTTGACTCTCCTTCAATTTCTCAACCTCAAGAAACTAAACATTTTCCAGTGTACCCAAGAGATAAGATTAATCCAAATCAGCAACAAAATAGCATCTTTCAGCACTATCCTATGTTTTTACCACACATGCCCTTCATACCTGCAACACATGGTCCAAAAGAAGTCGTTTCCAGACCCAAACAAATTGTCCGACATCTAAACATGCCAATGGATATGGGTGAAGAAATAAACTCAAGAAACACTGTACCAAATGCAAGAAAAATAAATGAAGTTATAATTACTGAGCAAGTGGTAAAAGGAAAGGATAAAGAAGCAAAAAGGAACAGAAGGAAAAATAATGCAGATTCTGTGAAAAAACTCAAGCGCTAAGAGTTATGCTAAGTCAGTCTGCACAAGATAATTATTTATTTTATACATGCACAATAACATGCAGGAAATAAAATAATGAATATGATTTTACAATAGGAAGTTTTTCATCATAGACCTAAAATTGTTAAAGGGTTTTCTGCTTACGTTCCCATGTTTTGGGCATATAGAGGGTGATAGTCTGGCAAGTTTTCTGTCTTTTAATTTCTTTCACATTACATTATTGCAGTGGCCAGATACAGCGATGCAGTGCTAGCTTGTTTAATCTTTGGGTATGTAAAACTTAACCACTCCAATGCATCTGAAATAAAATAAAAATATTTTTGTATGCTTTAGACAACTGCTTTAACAATGGTTGTTTTCACTCAGGAACTTATATACAAAGCAGGAATGGCGAACATTTTTGATATTTATACCATCATTTGTGGGCCATACCAAATTATCAAAATATAAATAATCCTGCTTCATTTGGATAAGCATTTAAATAACTCACTCCTAATGTGATAGCTGGACCTGCTTTTCTATGGTGAGGCAGTATATCAGTACCATATCACAATGTTATATGGTAGTGATGATGTCACTACTCGCAACTGCTTTTAGAGGTTTGCATTAGTCTGATGTGCAGACCACTCTTTGCGATATTGTTTGCAATGTACTGCTCACAGCACTATGTTGTTCCGAATACAGATGTGTAGTATGCTGTAGATCTTCTCAAAGTGGAAAAATTCATCACTGGTCTTGTAACATTTATAGAACTAAAGCAGTGTATGGACTGATGTATACATCATATAGGAGACAAAGAAACTGCAGTATATAAATCACATAGGAGACACTGAGACTGCTTTATATACATCACATAGGGTACTCTGTGACTGCTGAATACATCACATGCTAAACGCTAAGACTCTGCTGTATCTACATCACATAGGAGACACTGAGACTGCTGTATATACATTGGGGAAAATAAGTGTTTGATCCCTTGCTGATTTTGTAATTTTGCCCACTGATAAAGACATGAACAGTGTTGTGAATTTGGATTCTGGGCTCCCCCGGTGGCCGCTTGTGGAATTGGACTTGTCATCCTCTTTCCTGTTTCACCTGATTCCATCAGTAGTGGGTGTCGCTATTTAAGCTCATTTCTCTGGTGGTTTCTTGCCGGTCAACAATGTTATCTGATGCCTCTCAGTGCTTGTTCCTGCTTCTAGACAACTACTGATAAGTTGGACTTTTGTCCATGTTTTGTTTTGCCTATTTGTTCCAGTTCGCAGCTGAAGTTTTGTTACTGTGTCTGGAAAGCTCTCGTCGATCAGGGATTGCTACTCTGGCGTTATGAGTTAATGCCAGAGTTTAAGGTAATCTCTGGATGGTGTTTTGTTAGTATTTTTCTGCTGACCATGAAAGTATACTATCTGTCTTCTGCTATCTAGTAAGCGGACCTCAAATTTGCTAAGACTATTTTCCTGCTGCGTTTGTTGTTTCATCTGAACTCACCGTCATTATATGTGGGGGGCTACTGTCTTCTTTGGAATATTTCTCTAGAGGTGAGCCAGGTCTTATATTTCCCTCTGCTAGCTATTTAGGTCTTAGGCCAGAGCTGGGCATCTAGCTATAAATAGGAAATGCTACCTGGCTATTTCTAGTTGCGCGGCAGGCTTAGTTCATGGTCAGTATAGTTCCATCTTCCGAGAGCTTGTCCCTCTATAGGCTTGCTATGATCTCTGCCTGCAGAGATCATGACAGTTTGACCGGCCCACTAAAGTGTTAAAGACCCAGGTTGAGAAAGGAGAGTTATAAGAAGTCTGCTGGAATTTTTTTTTTTTTTTTCCTCCAGTCTGCCTTGCTGCAGTCTTTTTTCTCTCTCTCCTCCTAATCTCTGTATGCTCTGTGTGCACCTGACAATAATGGATCTCCAGAGTGTAACTGCGGGTTTGAATAATCTCATCACGAAAGTACAAAATTTACAAGATTTTGTAGTACATGCTCCGGTATCTGAGCCGAGAATTCCTTTGCCGGAGTTCTTCACAGGGAATAGAGCTAGCTTCTAGAATTTCCGAAATAATTGTAAGCTTTATTTGTCCCTGAAGTCTCGTTCAGCTGGAGACCCTGCTCAGCAGGTTAGGATTGTGATTTCCTTGCTCAGGGGTGACCCTCAAGATTGGGCCTTCTCATTGCCAGCAGGGGATCCTGCGTTACGCGATGTGGATGCGTTTTTTCTGGCCTTGGGCTTGCTTTATGAGGAACCTCATTTGGAACTTCAGGCAGAAAAAACTTTGATGGCACTATCTCAGGGGCAAGACGAAGCTGAAGTTTTCTGCCAAAAATTCCGTAAATGGTCTGTGCTTACTCAGTGGAATGAGTGCGCCTTGGCGGCAACTTTCAGAGAAGGTCTCTCTGATGCCGTTAAGGATGTTATGGTGGGGTTCCCTTTGCCTGCAGGTCTGAATGAGTCCATGACAATGGCTATTCAGATTGATAGGCGTCTGCGGGAGCGCAAACCGATGCACCATCTGGCGGTGTCTATGGAAAAGACGCCAGAAAGTATGCAGTGTGATAGAATTCTGTCCAGGAGTGAGCGACAGAATTTTAGACGGAAGAATGGATTGTGTTTCTATTGTGGGGATTCTACTCATGTTATATCGGCATGCTCTAGGCGTACAAAGAAGCTTGATAAGTCTGTTTCCATTGGCACCATTCAGTCTAAGTTTATTTTGTCTGTAACCCTGATTTGCTCTTTGTCATCCATTGCCACGGACGCCTATATTGACTCTGGCGCCGCTCTGAGTCTTATGGATTGGTCCTTTGCCAATCGTTGTGGTTTTGATTTAGAGCCTTTGGAGACTCTTATTCCTCTGAAGGGGATTGACTCCACCCCATTGGCTAATAATAAACCACAATACTGGACACAAGTAACCATGCGTATCAATCCGGATCACCAGGAGATTATTCGTTTCCTGGTGCTGTATAATTTACATGACGATTTGGTACTGGGATTGCCATGGTTGCAGTCTCACAACCCAGTCTTGGACTGGAGAGCTATGTCTGTGTTGAGCTGGGGATGTAAGGGTATTCATGGGGACGTACCTTTGGTTTCTATTTCGTCGTCCATTCCCTCTGAAGTCCCTGAGTTCCTCTCTGATTATCAAGACGTCTTTGACGAACCCAAGCTTGGGTCGTTACCTCCGCACCGTGAGTGCGATTGTGCCATAGATTTGATACCGGGTTGTAAATATCCAAAGGGTCGTTTGTTTAATTTGTCTGTGCCGGAACATGCTGCTATGCGGGAATATATAAAGGAGTCTTTGGAAAAGGGACATATTCGTCCATCTTCTTCTCCCTTGGGAGCTGGGTTTTTCTTTGTCTCAAAAAAAGACGGCTCTTTGAGACCATGTATTGATTATCGGCTTCTGAATAAGATCACTGTTAAGTATCAATACCCATTGCCATTGCTTACTGATTTGTTTGCTCGTATAGAGGGTGCTAAGTGGTTCTCTAAAATTGATCTTCGTGGGGCGTATAATTTGGTGCGGATCAGGCAGGGGGATGAGTGGAAGACCGCATTTAATACGCCCGAGGGCCACTTTGAGTATTTGGTCATGCCTTTTGGTCTTTCTAATGCCCCTTCAGTTTTCCAGTCTTTTATGCATGATATTTTCCGCGATTTTCTGGATAAATTTATGATAATATATCTGGATGATATTCTGATTTTTTCTGATGACTGGGACTCTCATGTCCAGCAGGTCAGGAGAGTTTTTCAGGTTCTGCGGTCTAATTCTTTATGTGTGAAGGGGTCTAAGTGCGTTTTTGGGGTCCAGAAAATTTCCTTTTTGGGGTATATTTTTTCTCCCTCTTCCATTGAGATGGATCCCGTCAAGGTGCAAGCTATTTGTGACTGGACTCAGCCCTCCTCTCTTAAGGGTCTTCAGAGATTTTTGGGCTTTGCCAACTTTTACCGCCGATTTATTGCTGGTTTTTCGGATGTCGTTAAACCACTGACTGATTTGACCAGACAAGGCGCTGATGTTGCTAATTGGTCCCCTCATGCTGTAGAGGCCTTTCAGGAGCTTAAGCGCCGTTTTGCCTCTGCCCCTGTGTTGCGTCAGCCTGATGTGAATCTGCCTTTTCAGGTTGAGGTTGACGCTTCGGAGATCGGAGCTGGGGCAGTGTTGTCGCAGAAAGGTTCCGACTGCTCCGTCATTAGGCCTTGTGCCTTCTTTTCTCGCAAATTTTCGCCCGCAGAGCGGAATTATGATGTTGGGAATCGGGAGCTTTTGGCCATGAAGTGGGCGTTTGAGGAGTGGCGCCATTGGCTCGAGGGGGCTAGGCATCAGGTGGTGGTATTGACTGACCACAAAAATTTGATTTATCTTGAGACTGCCAGACGCCTGAATCCTAGACAGGCGCGCTGGTCTTTATTTTTTTTCTCGCTTTAATTTTGTGGTGTCATACCTACCGGGTTCTAAGAATGTTAAGGCAGATGCCCTTTCTAGGAGTTTTGACCCGGACTCTCCTGGTAATTCTGAACCCACAGGTATCCTTAGGGAGGGAGTAATTTTGTCGGCCGTTTCTCCTGATCTGCGGCGGTCCTTGCAAGAGTTTCAGGCGGATAGACCGGATCGTTGTCCGCCTGATAGACTGTTTGTTCCGGATGATTGGACCAGCAGAGTCATCTCTGAGGTACATTCTTCTGCATTGGCAGGTCATCCCGGAATTTTTGGTACCAGGGATTTGGTGGCAAGATCCTTCTGGTGGCCTTCTCTGTCACGAGATGTGCGAGTCTTTGTGCAGTCATGTGACGTTTGTGCTCGGGCCAAGTCTTGTAGTTCTCGGGCTAGCGGACTGCTGTTGCCCTTGCCTATTCCTAAGAGGCCTTGGACACACATCTCGATGGATTTTATTTCAGATCTGCCTATTTCCCAGAAGATGTCTGTCATCTGGGTGGTCTGTGACCGTTTCTCTAAAATGGTCCATTTGGTTCCTCTGCCCAAGTTGCCTTCTTCTTCTGAGTTGGTTCCTCTGTTTTTTCAGAATGTTGTCCGATTGCACGGTATTCCTGAGAATATTGTTTCTGACAGAGGTACCCAATTTGTGTCTAGATTTTGGCGGGCATTCTGTGCTAGGATGGGCATAGATTTGTCTTTTTCATCTGCTTTTCACCCTCAGACTAATGGCCAGACCGAGCGGACTAATCAGACCCTTGAGACATATCTGAGGTGTTTTGTCTCTGCTGACCAGGATGATTGGGTTGCTTTTTTGCCATTGGCAGAGTTCGCCCTCAATAATCGGGCCAGTTCTTCCACCTTGGTGTCCCCGTTTTTCTGTAATTCGGGGTTTCACCCTCGATTTTCCTCCGGTCAGGTGGAATCCTCGGATTGTCCTGGAGTGGATGCGGTGGTGGAGAGATTGCATCACATCTGGGGGCAGGTTATGGACAATTTGAAGTTGTCACAGGAGAAGACTCAGCGTTTTGCCAACCGTCATCGTCGTGTTGGTTCTCGGCTTTGTGTTGGAGATTTAGTGTGGTTGTCTTCTCGTTTTGTCCCTATGAGGGTCTCTTCTCCTAAGTTTAAACCTCGGTTCATCGGCCCTTATAGAATATTGGAGATTCTTAATCCTGTTTCTTTCCGTTTGGACCTCCCTGCGTCCTTTTCCATTCATAACGTTTTTCATCGGTCGTTATTGCGCAGGTATGAGGTACCTGTTGTACCTTCTCTTGAGCCTCCTGCTCCGGTGTTGGTTGAGGGTGAGTTGGAGTACGTTGTGGAGAAAATTTTGGACTCTCGTGTTTCCAGACGGAAACTCCAGTATCTGGTCAACTGGAAGGGTTACGGCCAGGAGGATAATTCTTGGGTCAATGCATCTGATGTTCATGCTTCTGATCTTGTTCGTGCCTTCCATAGGGCTCATCCTGGTCGCCCTGGTGGATCTGGTGAGGGTTCGGTGCCCCCTCCTTGAGGGGGGGGTACTGTTGTGAATTTGGATTCTGGGCTCCCCCGGTGGCCGCTTGTGGAATTGGACTTGTCATCCTCTTTCCTGTTTCACCTGATTCCATCAGTAGTGGGTGTCGCTATTTAAGCTCATTTCTCTGGTGGTTTCTTGCCGGTCAACAATGTTATCTGATGCCTCTCAGTGCTTGTTCCTGCTTCTAGACAACTACTGATAAGTTGGACTTTTGTCCATGTTTTGTTTTGCCTATTTGTTCCAGTTCGCAGCTGAAGTTTTGTTACTGTGTCTGGAAAGCTCTCGTCGATCAGGGATTGCTACTCTGGCGTTATGAGTTAATGCCAGAGTTTAAGGTAATCTCTGGATGGTGTTTTGTTAGTATTTTTCTGCTGACCATGAAAGTATACTATCTGTCTTCTGCTATCTAGTAAGCGGACCTCAAATTTGCTAAGACTATTTTCCTGCTGCGTTTGTTGTTTCATCTGAACTCACCGTCATTATATGTGGGGGGCTACTGTCTTCTTTGGAATATTTCTCTAGAGGTGAGCCAGGTCTTATATTTCCCTCTGCTAGCTATTTAGGTCTTAGGCCAGAGCTGGGCATCTAGCTATAAATAGGAAATGCTACCTGGCTATTTCTAGTTGCGCGGCAGGCTTAGTTCATGGTCAGTATAGTTCCATCTTCCGAGAGCTTGTCCCTCTATAGGCTTGCTATGATCTCTGCCTGCAGAGATCATGACAGAACAGTCTATAATTTTAAGAATAGGTTAATTTTAAGACTGAGATAGAATATCAAAAATAAAATCCAGAAAATCACATTGTATAAATTATATAAATTTATTTGCATTTTGCAATGAGAAATAAATATTTGATCCCTTACAAACCATTAAGAGTTCTGGCTCCTACAGACCAGTTAGACGCTCCTAATCAACTCGTTACCTGTATTAACCCCTTCCTGACGTCGGACGGGATAGTACGTCCGACGTCAGGTCCCCTGCTTTGATTCAGGGCTCCGCGGTGAGCCCGCATCAAAGCCGGGACATGTCAGCTGTTTTGAACAGCTGACATGTGCCCGCAATAGGCGCGGGCAGAATCGCGATCTGCCCGCACCTATTAACTAGTTAAATGCCGCTGTCAAACGCAGACAGCGGCATTTAACTACCGCATCCGGCCGGGCGGCCGGATATGACGTCATCGCCGACCCCCGTCACATGATCGGGGGTCGGCGATGCTTCTGAATGGTAACCATAGAAGTCCTTGAGACCTCTATGGTTACAGATTGCCGGCAGCTGTGAGCGCCACCCTGTGGTCGGCGCTCACAGCACACCTGCAATTTTGCTGTGTAGCAGCGATCTTATGATCGCTGCTACATAGCACAGCCGATCGGGTTGTGCCTGCTTCTAGCCTCCCATGGAGGCTATTGAAGCATGGCAAAAGTGAAAAAAAAAGTTAAAAAAAATGTGAAAAAAATAAAAAAAACATAAAAGTTTAAATCACCCCCCTTTCGCCCCAATCAAAATAAATCAATAAAAAAAAATCAAACATACACATATTTGGTATCGCCGCGTTCAGAATCGCCAGATCTATCAATAAAAAAAGCATTAACCTGATCGCTAAACGGCGTAATGAGAAAAAAAATTGAAACTCCAGAATTACGTTTTTTTTGTCGCCGCGACATTGCATTAAAATGCAATAACGGGCGATCAAAAGAACGTATCTGCACCGAAATGGTATCATTAAAAACGCCAGCTCGGCACGCAAAAAATAAGCCCTTACCTGACCCCAGATCACGAAAAATGGAGACGCTACGGGTATCGGAAAATGGCGCAATTTTGTTTGTTTTTTGTTTTTTTTTTAGCAAAGTTTGGAATTTTTTTCACCACTTAGGTAAAAAATAACCTAGTCATGCTAGGTGTCTATGAACTCGTAATGACCTGGAGAATCATAATGGCAGGTCAGTTTTAGCATTTAGTTAACCTAGCAAAAAACCCAAGCAAAAAACCAGTGTGGGATTGCACTTTTTTTGCAATTTCACCGCACTTGGAATTTTTTTCCCGTTTTCTAGTACATGACATGGTAAAACCAATGATGTCTTTCAAAAGTACAACTCATCCCGCAAAAAATAAGCCCTCACATGGCCAAATTGACGGAAAAATAAAAAAGTTATGGCTTTGGGAAGGAGGGGAGTGAAAAACGAAAACGGAAAAACGGAAAATCCCACGGTCATGAAGGGGTTAAAGACAGCTGTCTTACATAGTCACCTTTATAAAAGACTCCTGTCCACAGACTCAATCAGTCAGACTCTAACCTCTACAACCTGGGCAAGACCAAATAGCTTCATAAGGATGTCAGGGACAAGATCATAGACCTGCAGAAAGCTGGAATAGGCTACATAACCAGAAGTAAGACACTGGGTGAGAAGGAGACTAATGTGCAATAGTAAGAAAATGGAAGAAAAACAAAATGACTGTCAATCGACATCGATCTGGGGCACCATGCAAAATCTCACCTCGTGGGGTATCCTTGATCATGAGGATGGTGAGAGATCAGCCTAAAACTACACGAGAGAAACGTGTTAATGATCTCAAGGCAGCTGGAACCACAGTTACCAAGAAAAACATTGGTAATACATTATGCTTTAAAGGTTTGAAATCCTGCAGTGCCCGCTAGGTCCCCCTGCTCAAAAAGTCACATGTGCAGGCTCATCTGAAGTTTGCCAATGAACACCTGGATGATTCTCTGAGTGATTGAGAGAAAGTTCTGTGGTCAGATGAGACAACAAAAATTGAGGTGTTTGGCATTAACTGAAGTCACCATGTTTGGAGGAAGAGAAATGCTGCCTATGACCCAAAGAACACCATCCCAACTGTCAAGCATGGAGGTGGAAACATTATGTTTTGGGGGTGTTTCTCTGCTAAGGGCACAGGACTACTTCACTGCATCAATGGGAGAATAGATGGAGCCATGTAGTGTAAATCCTGAGTGACAACCTCGTTCCTTACTCCAGGACATTAAAATGGGTCATGGCTGGGTCTTTCAGCAAGACAATGACCCAAAACATACAGCCAAGGCAACAAAGGAGTGACTCAAAAAGAAGCACATTAAGGTCATTGAGTGGCCTAGCCAGTCTCCAGACCTTAATCCCATAGAAAACTGATGGAGGGAGTTGAAGCTCTGAGTTGCCAAGCAACAGCCTCAAAATCTTAATAATTTAGAGATAATCTGCAAAGAGTAGTGGAAGAAATTCCGCCTGACGTGCGCAAACCTCATAGTCAACCACCAAAAAAAGTCTGACTGCTGTGCTTGCCAACAAGTGTTTTGCCACCAAGTATTAAGTCTTGTTTGCCAGAGGGATCAAATACTCATAAATAGGATTACCTTATATATGTTGATAGGACTTCTTTGGCAATTTGCTAGAAGTGATAACATATAGTCAGTTTTGCGTTGTAGCGCTTTCATCAAGCGCTCCCAGATCTGACATTGTGATATTATGGGTAATTAACCCCTATTTTTTTCATATCTATATGTGTAATCTCACTCTGAATATGATGCGACACCTATAAGTCATTGAATTAGTGCAATTATTTTTATAACGCAATTATTATTGACACATATCAGGTGTTATCGCTCTTATTCAGAAAAGACTGGTTTAGATTATGCCTATAGGGCTGTTGGTAATTAGCTAGAAGCCGCATATATAGTCAGTCCTGTGTTGTAGCATTTTTCACTGGATTTATCACCTAGTTGGATCATCTTCCTTTCCATATGGACAGATTGTCTTTTGTACGTAATATAATGATTAATTGTTAATACTATATGTAACAATAAAAATTACAATTTTTTATATATGAAAAAAACTCTGATTCTCTTTATTTATTTATGATTAATTTGAGTTTAGTATATGTATCCATTGATATATTGCTGTTTTTTTTTTGTATATATATATATATATATATATATACAGTATATATATATTATGCTTTAAATTCCTGGTTGTATCCTTATTCTTATAAATATTTGTTATAAATTTTATGTTCATGTTTGTATTGGTCTTTAACCCCTTCCCGACCCATGACGCCACGTAGGCGTCATGAAAACCTGTGCCAATCCGACCCATGACACCTATGTGGCGTCATGGAATGATCGCGTCCCTGCAGATCGGGTGAAAGGGATAACTCCAATTTCACCCGATCTGCAGGGACAGGGGGAGTGGTACTTCAGCCCAGGGGGGGTGGCTTCACCCCCCGTGGCTACGATCGCTCTGATTGGCTGTTGAAAGTGAAACTGCCAATCAGAGCGATTTGTAATATTTCACCTAAAAAACTGGTGAAATATTACAATCCAGCCATGGCCGATGCTGCAATATCATCGGCCATGGCTGGAAACACTTATGTACCCCCCCCCCACCACCGATCTCCTCCCCGGTCCTCCGTCCGGTGCTCCGCTCCCCTCTGTCGTCCTGCCTGCTCCCCCGTCCTCCTGCCCGCTCCCCCCGTGCTCCGATGCCACCCCCCCATCCTCCGATCCACCCCCCATGCTCAGATCTCCCCCCTCATACTTACCGGGCCTCCCGGTGTCCGTCCGTCTTCTCCATGGGCGCCGCCATCTTCCAAAATGGCGGGCGCATGCGCAGTGCGCCCGCCGAATCTGCCGGCCGGCAGATTCGTTCCAGGTATATTTTGATCACTGAGATATAACCTATCACAGTGATCAAAATAAAAAAAATAGTAAATAACCCCCCCCTTTATCACCCCCATAGGTAGGGACAATAATAAAAAAAGAAAATATTTTTTTTTCTTTTTCCACTAGGGTTAGGGTTAGAACTAGGGTTAGGGATAGGGTTAGGGTTAGGGTATGTGCACACAGTGCGGATTTGGCTGCGGATCCGCAGCGGATTGGCCGCGGATCCGCAGCGGATTGGCCACGGATCCCCAGCGGATTGGCCGCTGCGAATTCGTAGCAGTTTTCCATCAGGTTTACAGTACCATGTAGACCTATGGAAAACCAAATCTGCTGTGCCCATGGTGCGGAAAATACCGTGCGGAAACGCTGCATTGTATTTTCCGCACCATGTCAATTTTGTGCGGATTCCGCAGTGTTTTACACCTGTTCCTCAATAGGAATCCGCAGGTGAAATCCACACAAAAAAACACTGGAAATCCGCTTTAAATCCGCAGGTAAAACGCAGTGCCTTTTACCTGCGGATTTTTAAAAAATTGTGCGGAAAAATCTCACATGAATCCGCAACGTGGGCACATAGCCTTAGGGTTAGGGTTGGAATTAGAGTTAGGGTTGGAATTAGGGCTAGGGTTGGAAATAGGGTTAAGATTAGGCTTGTGGTTAGGGTTACGGATAGGGTTAAGGGTGTGTTGGGGTTACAGTTGTGGTTAGGGTTGGGATTAGGGTTAGGGTTGGGATTAGGGTTAGGGTTGGGACTAGGGTTACGGGTGTGTTGGGGTTAGGGTTGTGGTTAGGGGTGTGTTGGGGTTAGGGTTGTGATTAGGGTTATGGCTACAGTTTGGATTAGGGTTAGGGGTGTGTTGGGGTTAGTGTTGAAGTTAGAATTGAGGGGTTTTCACTGTTTAGGCACATCAGGGGTCTCCAAACGCAACATGGCGCCACCATTGATTCCAGCCAATCTTGCGTTCAAAAAGTCAAATGGTGCTCCCTCCCTTCCATGCCCCGACGTGCGCACAAACAGTGGTTTACCCCCACATATAGGGTACCAGCGTACTCAGGACAAACTGGGCAACAACTATTGGGGTCCAATTTCTCCTGTTACCCTTGCAAAAATGAAAAATTACTTGCTAAAACATAATTTTTGAGGAAAGAACAATTATTTTTTATTTTCACGGCTCTGCGTTATAAACTTCTGTGAAGCACTTGGGGGTTGAAAGTGCTCACCACACATCTAGATAAGTTCCTTGGGGGGTCTAGTTTCCAAAATGGGGTCACTTGTGGGGTGTTTCTACTGATTAGGCACATCAGGGGCTCTGCAAATGCAACGTGACGCCCGCAGACCATTCCATCAAAGTCTGCATTTCAAATGTCACTACTTCCCTTCCGAGCCCTGACGTGCGCCCAAACAGTGGTTTACCCCCACATATGGGGTATCAGCATACTTACAACAAACTGGGCAACAAATATTGGGGTCCAATTTCTCCTATTACCCTTGTGAAAATAAAAAATTGCTTGCTAAAACATCTTTTTTGAGGAAAGAAAAATGATTTTTTATTTTCACAGCTCTGCGTTGTAAACTTCTGTGAAGCACTTGGGGGTTGAACGTGCTCACCACACACCTAGATAAGTTCCTTGGGGGGTCTAGTTTCCAAAATGGGGTCACTTGTGGGGGGTTTCTACTGTTTAGGCACATCAGGGGCTCTGCAAACGTAACATGATGCCCACAGACCATTCCATCAAAGTCTGCATTCCAAAACGTCACTACTTCCCTTCCGAACCCCGGCATGTGCCCAAACAGTGGTTTACACCCACATATAGGGTATCATCGTACTCAGGAGAAACTGGACAACAACGTTTTGGGTCAAATTTCTCCTGTTACCCTTGGGAAAATAAAAAAATTCTGGGCTAAAAAAATATTTTTGAGGAAAGAAAACACATTATTTTCACGGCTCTGCGTTATAAACTTCTGTGAAGCACTTGGGGGTTCAAAGTGCTCACCACACATCTAGATAAGTTCCCTTGGGGGTATAGTTTCCAAAATGGGGTCAATTGTGGGGAGTTCCTACTGCTTAGACACATCAGGGGCTCTGCAAACGCAACGTGATGCCCGCAGAGCATTCCATCAAAGTCTGCATTTCAAAACATCACTACTTCCCTTCCGAACCCCGACGTGTGCCAAAACAGTGGTTTACCCCCACATATGGGGTATCAGCGTACTCAGGAGAAACTGGACAACAACTTTTGGGGTCCAATTTCTCCTGTTATCCTTGGGAAAATAAAAAATTGTGGGCTAAAAAAACATTTTTGAGATAAGAATTTTTTTTTTATTTTCATGGCTCTGCGTTATAAACTTCTGTGAAGCACTTGGGGGTTCAAAGTGCTCACCACACATCTAGATTAGTTCCTTGGGAGGTCTAGTTTCCAAAATGGGGTCACTTTTGGGGGAGCTCCAATTTTTAGGCACACAGGGGCTCTCCAAACGCGACATGGTGTCCGCTAATGATTGGAGCTAATTTCCCATTCAAAAAGCCAAATGGCGTGCCTTCCCTTCCGAGCCCTGCCGTGCACCCAAACAGTGGTTTACCCACACATATTGGGTATCATCGTGCTCAAGACAAACTGGACAACAACATTTGGGGTCCAATTTCTCCTATTACCCTTGGGAAAATAAAAAATTCCAGGCTAAAAATCATTTTTGAGGAAAGAAAAATTATTTTTTATTTTCACGGCTCTGCGTTATTACCTTCTGTGAAGCACCTGGGGGTTTTAAGTGCTCACTATGCATCTAGATAAGTTCCTTGGGGGGTCTAGTTTCCAAAATGGGGTCACGTGTAGGGGAGCTCCAATGTTTAGGCACACAGGGGCTCTCCAAACACGACATGGTGTCCGCTAACGATTGGAGCTAATTTTCCATTCAAAAAGTCAAATGGCGCGCCTTCCCTTCCGAGCCTTGCCGTGCACCCAAACAGTGGTTTACCCCCACATATGAGGTATTGGCGTACTCAGGAGAAATTGCCCAACAAATGTTAGGATCCATTTTATCCTGTTGCCCATCTGAAAATGAAAAACTTGAGGCTAAAATAATTTTTTTGTGAAAAAAAAGTACTTTTTCATTTTTACGGATCAATTTGTGAAGCACCTGGGGGTTTAAAGTGCTCACTATGCTACTAGATAAGTTCCTTGGGGGGTCTAGTTTCCAAAATGGGGTCACTTGTGGGGGAGCTCCAATGTTTAGGCACACAGGGGCTCTCCAAACGCGACATGGGGTCCGCTAAAGATTGGAGCCAATTTTTCATTCAAAAAGTCAAATGGTGCTCCTTCCCTTCCGAGCCCTGCCGTGCACCCAAACAGTGGTTTACCCCCACATATGAGGTATCAGCGTACTCAGGACAAATTGGACAACAACGTTCGTGGTCCAGTTTCTCCTTTTACCCTTGGGAAAATAAAAAAAATTGTTGCTAAAAAATCATTTTTGTGACTAAAAAGTTAAATGTTCATTTTTTACTTCCATGTTGCTTCTGCTGCTGTGAAACACCTGAAGGGTTAATAAACTTCTTGAATATGGTTTTGAGCACCTTGAGGGGTGCAGTTTTTAGAATGGTGTCACTTTTGGGTATTTTCAGCCATATAGAACCCTCAAACTGACTTCAAATGTGAGGTGGTCCCTAAAAAAAATGGTTTTGTAAATTTTGTTGTAAAAATGAGAAATTACTGGTCAAATTTTAACCCTTATAACTTCCTAGCAAAAAAAAATTTGTTTCCAAAATTGTGCTGATGTAAAGTAGACATGTGGGAAATGTTATTTATTAACTATTTTGTGTCACATAACTCTCTGGTTTAACAGAATAAAAATTCAAAATGTGAAAATTGCGAAATTTTCTAAATTTTCGCCAAATTTCTGTTTTTTTCACAAATAAACTCAGAAATTATCGACCTAAATTTACCACTATCATGAAGCCAAATATGTCACGAGAAAACAATCTCAGAATCGCTAGGATCTGTTGAAGCGTTCCAGAGTTATTACCTCATAAAGGGACACTGGTCAGAATTGCAAAAAACGGCCAAGTCATTAAGGCCAAAATAGGCTGGGTCATGAAGGGGTTAAGGTTATTACCTCTGCCATGTGCCATGTTTGTGTGCTAACCCCCCAAAACAGATGTGTGATGGATGATTGTTCTTTTAAGGTGGGGTCGATGTGAATACTTTTCTGCCCAATGACGACAAAAGTATTCTGGGAGAGACACCTTTATTGGCTAACCAGAAAATAATACGTTTGCAAGCTTTCAGAGCACAGTGGCTCCTACTTCAGGCAAGATTACAAATAGATTAATAAGAAGAAAGCACAACATTTAAAGAATTCTACAGTAGAACATTTTTTGGGGGGTGAGAAGTGTGATGAGTCCATAGATAAGGCAAGGAAATCAAATTAGTCATTCTCTTACAAAAGGAGATGCAGTGGGAATAATGTTCTTAGTTATCTGGAGTCCATCTGGTGGAGGTGTGAATTGTATCTATGTAGTGACTCATAAATCCAGGTGTTAAATTGAGTCCTAGTGTTAAAGAATTGAACATTTTCATTAGTTTGAATTCCCAAATTTTTCTTTCCCTGTGGTCCTTAAAATTACCTTTTAGTATTAAGACTTTTAAGTCTGTCATACTGTGTCCAGGTCCAGAGAAATGTTTTCCCACAGGAGTGTCCATTTCATTCCTGATTGTGTGTCTGTGTAGATTCATCCTAGTTTGTAGTCTTTGCATAGTTTCCCCAATATAGATACTTCCAGGGCATCTCGTACATTGTATCATGTACACCACGTTGGAGGATGTACATGAAAAAGAGTCCATGACCTTATAGTCCTGATTTGTGTTTGGTACGTGGACTACATTTGTTGGTAATATGTGGGTACAAGTTTTGCATTTTTTATTGTTACATGGGAATATGCCAGTCACTGATGGTGATGAGAGGACACGTCTGACAAGCAGATTCCTTAAGTTAGGGGGCTGTTTATAGGAGAGAAGTGGTAGTTCTGGGAATATGTCTTTCAATTAGGGGTCTCTGTGGAATATGGGTTGGAGATCAGCACCAATTTTCCTTAGGATGCTCATGTGGGGGTTGTATGTGACCACAAGAGGTACCCTGTTGTTATCATCTCTAAGTTTGTAATCCAGGAGGCTGTTTATTGGGATCCTTGTAGCCCTGTGGATCTGCTCATCTATTTCCAGTGGATGGTATCCTTGTTGTAGGAATGTATTCCTCAGTGATCGCAGCTATAGTTCCCTGTCTTTGCTGTCTGAACAGATCCGAATATACCTCAGAGCTTGACTGTAGATGATGGATTTTTTTGTGTGTCTTGGATGAAAGCTGTTCCATCTAAGATAAGCCGGACGTCCTGTGGGCTTGTGGTAAATGGATGTCTGTATGGCATTGTCCTTGATGTGTATGGTCATGTCCAGAAAATGTATTTGGGTCTTTGAAAAGTTGAGGGTGAGCTTGATGGTTGGGTGGTACTTGTTGAAGTTATTGTGGAAAGTGAGTAGATCATCTTTTGATCCTGTCCATATTATTAGCAGATCATCAATGTAGCGGAAGTATGCAAGCGGTCTAATAGAGCAAGATGACAAAAATTCTTCCTCCAGTTTCGCCATAAATAAATTAGCATATTGTGGGGACATTTTGCATCCCATGGCGCTACCCATACACTGTTGGTATAAATTGTTCCCAAAAGAAAAATAGTTGTGATGGAGCACAAACCTGATAAATTGCAGTGTTGGTTCTGTGGCTAGATTGTTCTTTTGAAGGAAATATTTACATGCTGCAATTCCATCCTCATGAGGAATGTTGGAATAGAGAGACTCTACATCCATGGTGGCTAGTATTGTGTCCTCTGGAAGTGGGCCCAGCGCTGACAATTTGCAAAGAATATCCGTGGTGTCCTGGATATAGCTGGGTGCGTGCCTTACCAAGGGTTTCAGAATGTTCTCCACCCAGCCTGAGATATTTTCAGTTAGAGTCACAATACCAGAGATGATAGGCCTCCCAGGATTACCTTCTTTATGTATTTTAGGCAACATGTAGAAGGTACCTGTTTGGGGATTGTCTGGTATTAGTTCCAGCAGAGAGGATGAAGTGGAATCAAATCCCTTGATCATATTTGTTAGTTCCTCTGTGTACTTTTTGGTCGGATCTCCCTGAAGTGGAGTGTAGTATTTTATATCCAAGAGTTGTCTGTTTGCTTCCTGGATGTAATTGTAATAGTATGCAGGTACTGAGTATGTCACCATGGAACAGACAGACCAACAGTTGAGGGGTTTAATAACAGGAATCAGGTTCTCCTCGCAGGGAGGAAGCAATGGAAAAAAACTAGCAATAAAACTGTCACGGGGAGACTAGGTGAGCGAAAGCTAATAACCCGGGCCCCTGCAATTTCCCTCAGACTAGGGAAATCCTGACTGACCCTCTACCTGAAGTTTACACTGATGGTGTGCATGTCCAGGCCTCGAACCTCACCCTGTCTCCTGTTTCAACCCTAGGCTGAAACCTCCGCCCATCACCCAGTGAAGAGGTAATTCACCAATACCCACAGTTAGCACAGACAAGGATAAATGAAAATATACACCACGCCGCAGTCACTCAGGAATGCACTATAAATGTGCAGGGCAAAATAAATACAAATATAGGAAGGAGTAAATAAGACAAAGGAAAATACACTACCAGCAACGAATCTCCAACAACCAGCTCTCCACTCCAGACTGAGATAACAACGCACAAGACAGAAGCTATAATTGGCGACGCTCAATGATCAGGAGAGTTATTTAAAGGCAATGGGCATGGCCCAGCTTCCAATCCGAGGATCAGGTAAATTAACCCCGGAACAGCTAGATAAAATCTAGCCGATGCCAATGAGCAAATAGTGGTCAAAAGCGGAATTACCGCTGTCTGTCGAACGACCTGGTCTGAACAGCGTCCGACATGACAGTACCCCGCCTTCTACGAGGGACCCCAGGGCCCTCAGGGCTTATAGGACCCGGCTTGTCTGGATGGCGACGATGAAAAAACCCGACCAGCCGATCCGCATGAATGTCCGAGGCTGGTACCCAGGACCTCTCCTCAGGCCCATAACCACGCCAGTGTACCAAGTACTGTAAAGTGCGGCGCACTACACGAGAGTCAACCACCTTGGAGACTTCAAACTCCAAATTACCATCCACCAAGACTGGAGGTGGCATAGGCGCCACGTCCACAGAACCCACCACCTTCTTTAGAAGAGACCTGTGGAACACGTTGTGTATCTTATACACCGTAGGGAGCTCCAATCGGTACGCTACTGGGTTAATGACGGCGGTGACCCTAAATGGACCAATAAACCGTGGACCCAATTTAAGGGATGGTATTTTGAGTCTTATGTTTTTTGTGGATAACCACACCCAGTCATCCACACTCAGGTCCGGACCTGGCACACGCCTACTGTCAGCCACACGTTTGTACCTAGCACCCACACTCAACAGGCGCTGTTTAACTCTCCTCCAGACTGATGACAATTGTGCTCCTAACTGGTCCTCCTCCGGAACGCCGGAAGAGCCCCTTTGACTCAAAGTACAAAATTGAGGATGTAGCCCGTAAACACAAAAAAACGGAGACTCCCCAGATGACTCCTGGCGGTGATTATTGATGGCAAACTCAGCCAAAGGAAGAAAGGTAGACCACTCCTCCTGGTTATCAGAGACAAAGCAGCGTAGGTACTGTTCCAAATTTTGGTTCATACGCTCCGTCTGACCATTTGACTGAGGATGAAACGCCGAAGAATGAGACAACTTGATCCCCAGCCGTGAGCAAAATGCTTTCCAAAATTTTGCCACAAACTGAGACCCCCTATCAGACACGATGTCAGACGGAACCCCATGAAGTCTGACCACCTCCTGCACAAATACCTGAGCCAGAGTCTTAGCGTTAGGCAATGAAGGCAAAGACACAAAGTGCGACATTTTAGAAAACCGATCAACAATCACCAAGATGACCGTGTTCCCAGCTGATGAGTGCAAATCAGTGATGAAATCCATGGAGATTTCCGTCCACGGCTTACTAGGTACCTCAAGAGGAAGTAGTGTGCCAACAGGACGGGAGAGGGGCGTCTTAGCCCTAGCGCACGTGGTACAAGCTGACATGTATGAGACCACGTCCTGTCGGATCTTGGGCCACCAAAACCGACGTGACACCAACTCCAAGGTACCTCTAACCCCTGGGTGGCCAGCCAGGACAGCATCATGATGCTCCGCCAAAATCTTTAAGCGGAGTTGAAGCGGTACAAAAGATTTGTTGATGGGAAGCTCAGATGGTACCTCCTCCTGAGCCTCGGCAATCTCAGCCTCAACCTCGGTAGTGAGAGCCGAAACCACAACACCCTTTTGGAGGATGGGTACTGGATCCTCCCGAGGTTCTCCCCCCGGAAAACACCTGGACAGAGCATCCGTCTTAGTGTTTTTAGACCCCGGTCTATAAGTGACAACAAAATTGAACCGCGTGAAAAACAATGCCCAGCGAGCCTGCCTGGGGGACAGATGCTTGGCTGACTCCAAATACAGCAGATTCTTATGATCGGTAATAACAGTTACCTGATGTACCGACCCCTCCAAGAAGTGTCGCCATTCCTCAAAGGCCAACTTAATTGCCAACAACTCCCTGTTGCCGATATCGTAGTTACGTTCGGCGGACGACAGTTTCTTGGAGAAATAGGCGTACGGACGCAAACACTCAAAGATGAGCCTTGAGATAGTACCGCCCCCACACCAACCTCAGACGCATCGACTTCCACAACAAAGGGTTTTGATACGTCTGGCTGCACAAGAATGGGGGCTGAAACAAAACTGTTTTTAGGAAATTCAAATGCGCGCACAGCAGCCTCAGGCCAAACGGAGAAATTGATACCCTTTTTAGTCATGTCAGTTAGCGGTTTAGCAATGATGGGAAAATCCTTGATAAATTTCCTATAGTAGTTAGAAAACCCAAGGAACCGCTGAAGTGCTTTCAGGTTATCAGGACGTTCCCAATGCAGCACCGCTTGCACCTTAGCGGCGTCCATTTTAAAACCAGAAGCAGACACAATACAGGTCCTTCTCAAAAAATTAGCATATAGTGTTAAATTTCATTATTTACCATAATGTAATGATTACAATTAAACTTTCATATATTATAGATTCATTATCCACCAACTGAAATTTGTCAGGTCTTTTATTGTTTTAATACTGATGATTTTGGCCTACAACTCCTGATAACCCAAAAAACCTGTCTCAATAAATTAGCATATCAAGAAAAGGTTCTCTAAACGACCTATTACCCTAATCTTCTGAATCAACTAATTAACTCTAAACACATGCAAAAGATACCTGAGGCTTTTAAAAACTCCCTACCTGGTTCATTACTCAAAACCCCCATCATGGGTAAGACTAGCGACCTGACAGATGTCAAGAAGGCCATCATTGACACCCTCAAGCAAGAGGGTAAGACCCAGAAAGAAATTTCTCAACAAATAGGCTGTTCCCAGAGTGCTGTATCAAGGCACCTCAATGGTAAGTCTGTTGGAAGGAAACAATGTGGCAGAAAACGCTGTACAACGAGAAGAGGTGACCGGACCCTGAGGAAGATTGTGGAGAAGGACCGATTCCAGACCTTGGGGAACCTGAGGAAGCAGTGGACTGAGTCTGGTGTGGAAACATCCAGAGCCACCGTGCACAGGCGTGTGCAGGAAATGGGCTACAGGTGCCGCATTCCCCAGGTAAAGCCACTTTTGAACCATAAACAGCGGCAGAAGCGCCTGACCTGGGCTACAGAGAAGCAGCACTGGACTGTTGCTAAGTGGTCCCAAGTACTTTTTTCTGATGAAAGCAAATTTTGCATGTCATTCGGAAATCAAGGTGCCAGAGTCTGGAGGAAGACTGGGGAGAAGGAAATGCCAAAATGCCTGAAGTCCAGTGTCAAGTACCCAGTCAGTGATGGTGTGGGGTGCCATGTCAGCTGCTGGTGTTGGTCCACTGTGTTTCATCAAGGGCAGGGTCAATGCAGCTAGCTATCAGGAGATTTTGGAGCACTTCATGCTTCCTGGCACCTGCTCACAGTGCCAAAACCACTGGTAAATGGTTTACTGACCATGGTATTACTGTGCTCAATTGGCCTGCCAACTCTCCTGACCTGAACCCCATAGAGAATCTGTGGGATATTGTGAAGAGAAAGTTGAGAGACGCAAGACCCAACACTCTGGATGAGCTTAAGGCCGCTATTGAAGCATCCTGGGCCTCCATAACATCTCAGCAGTGTCACAGGCTGATTGCCTCCATGCCACGCCGCATTGAAGCAGTCATTTCTGCCAAAGGATTCCCGACCAAGTATTGAGTGCATAACTGAACATTATTATTTGATGGTTTTTTTGTTTGTTATTAAAAAACACTTTTATTTGATTGGACGGTTGAAATATGCTAATTTATTGAGACAGGTTTTTTGGGTTATCAGGAGTTGTAGGCCAAAATCATCAGTATTAAAACAATAAAAGACCTGACAAATTTCAGTTGGTGGATAATGAATCTATAATATATGAAAGTTTAATTGTAATCATTACATTATGGTAAATAATGAAATTTAACACTATATGCTAATTTTTTGAGAAGGACCTGTATAACCCAAGAAAGGCAACTCTTGAACAGAAAATACACATTTCTCAAGTTTAGCATACAGCTTATTCTCTCTGAGAAGCTGTAACACCTGCCTGACATGATCTAAATGAGCATCACGGTCGCAAGAATATATGAGAATGTCATCTAGGTACACGATAACGAATTTCCCCAAAACATGTGAGAACACATCATTGATGAAATGTTGGAACACTGCAGGTGCGTTAGTCAACCCAAATGGCATTACCAAATTTTCAAAATGACCCTCAGAGGGGTATTAAAAGCCGTCTTCCACTCATCACCTTGACGGACTCTTATGAGGTTGTACGCCCCCCTGAGGTCAAGCTTGGTAAACCACTTAGCACCTGCCACCTGGTTGAACAAATCTGGTATCAGTGGCATAGGGTATGGATCACGAACCATAATCTGGTTCAACTCCCTGAAATCCAAACACGGACGTAATCCGCCATCTTTCTTCTTCACGAAGAAGAACCCTGCTGCCACCGGCGAGGATGACGGCCTGATGTGCCCTTTGCTCAAGCTTTCAGCAATGTAATCTTTTAACGCTTGTCTCTCCGGACCGGAGATGTTAAACATCCTTGCTTTAGGCAATTTGGTCCCTGGTTTAAACCTGATAGAATAGTCATAGGGACGATGTGGCGGCAACTCTGAACAACCCTTCTCAGAGAACACATCCACAAAATTCAGAAGTGACTCCGGAACGCTTGAAGTCACCGCAGCCACACATGTGGCCAGGCAATTCTCCAGGCAGAACTCGCTCCACTGAATTATGTCCTGAGTTTTCCAGTCAATTACCGGGTTGTGCATAGACAACCAAGGAAAACCCCAAACCACCTGAGCAGGAAGATTCCTGAGCACCTTACATGTAACCCGCTTGGAATGTAGAACTCCAATGTGGAGTTTCACCTCAGCCACAAATTCAGTAATCTCCCCCTGAGAGAGAGGAGCAGCATTGATGGTGACCACGCGGATAGGATGAGACAGTTTTTCAATCCTAAAACCTGCTGTGCGCGCAAACTCCTCATCAATGAGATTTGTGGCTGAACCACTATCCACAAAAACAGTAATTGGCAGCTCACTGCCAGCGATAAAAACCTTAGCAGTGAGCATGCATTGAGAAACCACCATGGAGGATATACATAAGCTCAGATTGGTCTCCTCCACACCCTCTGAGCTTAGAAGTTTTCCGCCGTTGCGTTTTTCTTAGACAGCAGAGGACAGATGTTAATAAAATGACCAGTTTTACCACAGTAAAACAGGCTCCCTGCTTCCTGAGCTCAGGGACTCGACGCTTCACATGTGACACCCCTGCAATTTGCATAGGCTCCGTGGGCTCACCTGCAGCAACCTCACGTGAACCTAAACCCTCTCCCATAGGTGGTGTCTCATGCTCCCCCTGACGCAAACGGCGATCAATGCGGACAACCAGACTCATAGCGGAATCTAGAGAAGTAGGAGTCTCGTACATCAGAAGGGCTTTTTTAACCCTTCCAGATATCCCATGTATAAACTGACTCCGCAATGCTGGATCATTCCATTGTGTATCGATCGCCCAGCGACGAAATTCAGAACAGTAATCCTCTGCAACTCGCTCCCCCTGGCGAATAGTGCGTATCTTAGATTCTGCTAGAGCCATTCTGTCAGGTTCATTGTAGATTTTTCCAAGAGAGGAAAAAAAACTCTCCACAGAGTCAAATGCAGCAGAATCAGATGGCAAAGAAAACGCCCATGCTTGGGGATCCCCGCTTAACAATGACAACACCAGGCCTACACGCTGAGCCTCATTACCCGAGGAGATCGGGCGCATACGGAAATATAGTTTGCAAGCTTCACGAAAAGAAACAAATTTACTGCGTTCCCCAGCAAATTTTTCAGGCAAAGGAAATTTAGGCTCAGCAACTCTTCCTGTCGCTCCAGCTTGCACATTAGATACTGCTAGTCCTTGTTGCTGTACTGCCCCCCTCAACTCAGTGACCTGTAGGGACAGCGCCTCCAACTGGTGGGTTATGGAAGTCATGGGATCCATGACAAACACAAAAAAAAGAAACCCCTTTTTTTTTTTTTTTTGGGGGCCAATTATAATGTCACGGGGAGACTAGGTGAGCGAGAGCTAATAACCCGGGCCCCTGCAATTTCCCTCAGACTAGGGAAATCCTGACTGACCCTCTACCAGAAGTTTACACTGATGGTGTGCATGTCCAGGCCTCGAACCTCACCCTGTCTCCTGTTTTAACCCTAGGCTGAAAGCTCCGCCCACCACCCAGTGAAGAGGTAATTCACCAATACCCACAGTTAGCACAGACAAGGATAAAGGAAAATATACACCACGCCGCAGTCACTAAGGAATACACTATAAATGTGCAGGGCAAAATAAATACAAATATAGGAAGGAGTAAATAAGACAAAGCAAAATACACCACCAGCAACGAATCTCCAACAACCAGCTCTCCACTCCAGACCGAGATAACAACGCAAGACAAAAGCTATAATCGGCGACGCCCAATGATCAGGAGAGCTATTTAAAGGCAATGGGCATGGCCCAGCTTCCAATCCGAGGAACAGGTAAATTAACCCCGGAACAGCTAGATAAAATCTAGCCGACACCAATGAGCAAATAGTGGTCAAAAGTGGAATTACCGCTGTCTGTCGAACGACGTGGTCTGAACAGCGTCCGACATGACAAAAACAGTGCAAAAATACGGGAGTCAAACAATATAACAGAATTAAGCAGGATTTCTTGAGAAAAGAACACTTATCAGTCTGATGAGGACTTGCTTGAAGGGTCGTCTTCTCCAACGTAGGCGCCGAGAAACAGCGGCACTTGTCGTCCCTCTGTTGTCCATGGGCAGAGTAGTCTCCAGGAGCCTGCTGCCTGGGGTTTCGGGAGTTAATGTGGTATGCACAGGCTCTGAGTCTTTAGCTTTTACAGCACAGCCAGGAATCAGGGGCTCTGTTCTGTTAAGTCTCTGTACCAGGAATCACAGTCTCAGTACTGATACCGCGGGGACCAGGGGGTCGAAGTCTCTGCACGGGCCAATGTCTCTACACGGGTCTCAAAGCACCCCTCTCCAGTCACAGCAGAGTCCGCTTTCATGTACTCACAAGATGCAGTCTTTCTGGGCAGTCTCCCTCTATTTGTTCTCAGACCGGGAGCTCTCTCTCTCCCGGAGCGCAGCTGCACCCTGCTCTGACCGCTGCTCACGCTGCTCTGTCCCCTGTGTGCGTGCCTTTCCCACTCTCTGCCCACTTCCTTCCTGTCCCAGTCTCTAAGTCTGCCCCTTGGGGAAACTGCAGCACAGCTCAATGGTTCCAGGCACAGATCAGGCACAGAGCCAAGAAGGTAACCGCCCCCAGACTCTTCTTGTGTTTTACCTCCTTACATAATCTGTTGTGTTCATTATGACTACAGCTCCTCCTTTGTCTGCTGGTTTGATGATGATACCAGTCCAGGAAGCAAACAGACAACTCTTGGATTTGGATATAAAATACTACACTCCACTTCAGGGAGATCCGACCAAAAAGTACACAGAGGAACTATCAAATATCATCAAGGGATTTGATTCTACTTCATCCTCACTGCTGGAACTAATACCATACAATCCCTAAACAGGTACCTTCTACATGTTAATAAATAGTAAGTAAACCTACATAGAAAAGAAATACCAATAGTACTAATAAGTAAAAAAAAAAAGGATACTGATGACATCAAAAAAATCCAAAGAGAAAAAAGTATCCAAGAGCAATATTACAGTTATATAAACTTTATTAGAAAATAATAAGAGAAAAACATGATTGTACAACACAATTAAAAAGCATGCATTGCATGCTGAAACACAAACAATAAAACCAAGTAATGAAGAGAGGGGGCGCAGTGTGCCAGCCAGCACATATAATAAAACAAATCAATCACATATGTCAATCTTTAGATAATGGTACTACTGCAAAATAGCAATTCAACACATAATCATTAATGCATGTATATATCAAAAAAATGCATAGTGCATATATAATTAATCTAATATTGAAAGCTATTGTCAAAATGGCATAAGCAACATGACCAGAAAAAGTATATCGTTGATGAAGATTAATCCATGTAAAAATACTGACCAGGAAGGTACACACCGCCCCCTCACTGCACTCCAACGCGCGTTTCGCTACCGCTCCGTCAGGGAGTGAGGAGGATGGGATGTGTATGGTTTATATACTGCGATAACAGCTATAAGTACTACCAATCAAGGACGCCATGTTACATGGCACTACACTCACCCACGAGCCCACCGCGTCCCAACAACCAGAAGCAGGAACTGCGTCACAGAGAGCGACATCAGTCACAGTCGGCGAAGCATCTCCCAGCAGCCGGAAGCAGAACGAAGCGGGTGCATGCGCAGAGCGGCGCACAGCACCCTCACAGCCATGTTGATGAATGGAGGAATGCCCATGGTAATAGTATAGAAAAATAAGTTGGAAAAATTTATAAGTATGGACCAAAACATAAAAAAAATATATAAATAAAGAAGGGAAAGGAAAAAGCAAGAAATGATAATAAAAAAGATGGAATAAGGAATAAAGAAAAAAGAAAAAATAATAAAAAAGAATAAATAAATGAATATATGAAAATAAATACAAAAATGGAAAATAAAGGGATAGTGAAAAAATAAAAAACAAATAATAAGAATACCCATGAATCAATAAGCATAGTTTTATTAGAATAAAGTCCAAACATGCAACACATACCAAACATGATAAAATGAAAGGCATCCTTCACCAATTGTTAGAAGACAGCAGGAGACAAAATACTAAACTCTCATCAATCAATCTTAACCCAAAACTAAGTAAACAAATAAATAAATAAATGAAGTACCATACAAAAAAGATGATAATAATAAAGGGAAAAGGGAGAGAGGAGGGGGAAGAGAGGGGAAGGTGAGAGAGGAGAACGAGGAAAAAAGGAAAAGAAAAGAAAAAGGGGAGAAAAGGAGGGAGGAATGAGGATGGAAGGGAAGACTGAAACATGTTTTATACATATTTTTTGAGTCTTTTTAAATGGGAAGAGGAAGGAGGGAAATAACGGAGTATTCAATATCATTATAGGAAGCTAGAAAAAGTCCATTGTTCATTTAAAACATGGGGGGTAAAGCTCTTTAAAAGTGTTGTACATCTGCATTCTTTCTGCGCTAGTTTCCTACTTAGATCACCCTACGATTGCCAGGATAAAGGCGGTCAATTCCCCTCACTTGCAAAAGATGAGATTGATTCATATGAAATTGCCAAAAATGTCTTGCCAAAGGCTTGAGTTTTAAGATAGCCTCCTTGTCATTAATATTAATTCTCTCTGCTGCTCTTATGTCTTTGACATGTTCCAATACACGGACACGTAGCTCACATGTCTTCATCCCAACAGATATTAAATTACATGGACAGGAGGCTAAATATATAACCATAGAGGTTCGACAATTGATGAAATGTAAAACCTTGTATTCGCGTTGCTGCATAGAATCTTGAAACATATTTGTCCTAATCAAATGCCTGCAAGCCTTACAAGTACCACAGCTAAAGGAAGACAAAAAGAGAAATGATCCAGCTGGAGGTGGAGGCAGTTCAGACTTTGTGAGACTTTATTAGACAACTAAAGCGATAAATAGTTCTTCAAAAAGAAAAATCTTTACATAGCAAACACCTGGCACACCAGTGAGGAGGATCAACGCGATCATGAGTAAGACTTCATAGTTGAAACGCGTTGATCCTCCTCACTGGTGTGCCAGGTGTTTGCTATGTTAAGATTTTTCTTTTTGAAGAACTATTTATCGCTTTAGTTATCTAATAAAGTCTCACAAAGTCTGAACTGCCTCCACCTCCAGCTGGATCATTTCTCTTTTTGTCTTCATTTGCTGTGGGCGCTCACCCCGAACCGTGCTGGGCGTTGGCAGGTCTGGGGATTTCGTCTAAGACCGGTAAGCTGACTATATTCCTTTTTTCTTTTGTTATTCACAGCTAAAGGAACCCCATTTGGGGCCCTTAGAACCCAAAAGAAATGGTGACATAGGAGGTATGTAATGACTGTGGACCAAAAAATCATTTAGCGTCTTACCACGTTTCGCAACATAGATGGTTGCTTAGGCAAAATCCTCGACAAAGACGGATCCTGCAACAAAATGGGCCAAAATTTAGATATAATATTAGTCATTTCACGCCATCTTGAATGGTAGTTCGTAATGAAACACATTTGACCATCTGTCCCTCTTTTCCTATTTTTGTTGTTAGATGACAAAAGTAATGATCAGTCCATTCCCTTGGCACGCTAATAAGCTCTCTGGATGTTGTCCATTTGATAGCCGCATTGTAAAAATCTAGATGTGAGATCACTTGCTTGTTGCTCGAAAGCTTCATCTTGATCACAAATGCGTCGTATACGTAGAAACTGACCAGTGGGTATAGCTCAGATGACATGAGCCGGATGTGCCGATTTTGCATGGAGTAATGCATTAACACTGGTCTTTTTGCGAAAGACATCTGCATGTAATTGTCCCAGATTATCAGTTGAAATCTTCAAGTCAAGAAAATCAATAGAATCTTGTTGAATGGTATAGGTGAGTTTGACATTCCTAGTATTTGTATTCAAATAAAGAAGATATTCCTCAAGGTCATCCCGTGAACCCTGCCAAATAAATAGAATGTCATCAATGAATCTCATATATGATATCACCGATTCTGATGAAATTGAGTCCATGTTTTGAATATATAGTCATGCTCCCATAATCCCATAAACAAATTGGCGTAAGAGGAGGCGAAAGCCGCCCCCCATAGCCACGCCCCTTTTCTGAAGAAAAAAACGATCCTTGAAGACAAAATAATTATGAGATAACGCAACTCTAATAATTCCAGTAAAAATTGGACCAATGAATCATCCAAGTCACGATTAGATAAATAGTGTTTGACCGCCAAGAGACCATCAGCATGAGAGATTGATGTGTAAAGCGACTCTACATCGCAGGTAACTATATACATATCAGTACTGATATATATACCATTCAGTCTCTGCAATGCCTCAGTAGTGTCTTGGATAAATGATGGCAGTTCGGCGACAAGGGGTTTCAGGTAATAATCCAAGAATTTGGAGATGGGTTCTATGAGGCTGCCATTCCCAGAAATAATTGGGCGTCCTGGTGAATCAATCATACTTTTGTGCACTTTAGGAAGCAAATAAAGAGTAGGTACAGATGGACCTAAAGTTCTCAAACCTTCCCATATATTTTGGGTATTATACCCTTTTCCAAGGCTTAATCTAAAATGGCAAACAGATCACTCTGAAAAGTTAGAGTGGGGTCATGGGTTAGCCGCTCATAGCAAATGGGATCATTAAGCTGCTTGAACGCTTCGCTCTCATATTGTGTTATTGGCCATATGACAACATTTCCACCTTTATCAGAAGGCTTGAACACAACCTTTTTCATATTGCTCAATTCTTGTAAGGCAATTGCCTCAAATTGTCAATAGGTCTATGGGGAGATAACTGTTGTACCCCACAACAAACCATTTTGACAAATACCTCTATAGATGAATTAAGAGTGATAGAGGGGAAATACTTAGATTTCTTTTTAATAAAATCAGGAAAAATACCTGATGTCTCTCCTTGTTCAGTCAAAAGATCCTCTAATTATTGTATCGCCACCAGTTCTTCTTCTGTTGAAAAAATGTTGGGAACAGTTTTATTAGTATGATACTTTTTCAACAGAAGCTTGCGGGCGAATAAAAAAACATCTTTAATTATTGTAAAATGGTCAGATCTTGCTGTAGGGCAAAAACCCAGACCTAAAGCCAAAACAGAAATCTGTTCAGAGGTTAATGAAATATCAGATAAATTGATTACCTTAAGAACACCATCTCTATTTGTCTCTGGTCTCGTGTTGTCACCAAGCCTTGCACTGTATCGGCTTCATGCATCAGAGGGGTCATCATTAGAAATAGAGCTAACAGAGCTACCACTAACCATGGAGCTCAATGATTCTGACTTCTTGATTGGCGGTGTTTTCCGCCATCTATACATCTTGTTAGATTGGAAATCTTGAAGATCTCTCCGAAATTTTGTAAGTGTAAGTTCTTGAACGTCTTGTTCCCATTTAGTAAATGACAGATTGAGTTCTTCCTCAAATTTGGTAAGTTGTTCACTGGTAAGATTTTTGTGTAATTTTTCCTGAAGTGATTTGATGTCATTCTCCAAAATTTCTAGATTTTTTTTATCCACATCAGTCAATATCTCCATAAAAGTACGAGAGCAAGTGTTCCAATCCTCCTCCCATTTTTTTTATAAAATAACATCATCCAAAGGAAATGACAGAAATACCTGGATTCGTAATCCATGTGGGATAAGATTGCATTGTAAGTATTGTTCCAGTGAACTCTTATTCCACCATGCCTTGGTTCGTTTATATAGTATGTCCTTCATTTTTGATTTATCAATCCGTACATTATCAGTGATACCATCTGTAATATTCCGTCCACTTTCTTTAAAAATAGTAGAAAGTTGTGACAACCAATTCGATTCATGATTTTTATAATCCATTGTTGTTTGCTCTTTTCCACAAAAATACAAAGCAAGTAAACCTACATAGAAAAGAAATACCAATAGTACTAATAAGTAAAAAAATAGGATACTGATGACATCAAAAAAATCCAAAGAGAAAAAAAGTATCCAAGAGCAATATTACAGTTATATAAACTTTATTAGAAAATAATAAGAGAAAAACATGATTGTACAACACAATTAAAAAGCATGCATTGCATGCAGAACACAAACAATAAAACCAAGTGATGAAGAGAGGGGGCGCAGTGTGCCAGCCAGTCAGCACATATAATAAAACAAATCAATCACATATGTCAATCTTTAGATAATGGTACTACTGCAAAATAGCAATTCAACACATAATCATTAATGCATGTATATATCATTAATCTAATATTGAAAGCTATTGTCAAAATGGCATAAGCAACATGACCAGAAAAAGTATATCGTTGATGAAGATTAATCCATGTAAAAATACTGACCAGGATGGTACACACCGCCCCGTCACTGCACTCCAACGCGCGTTTCGCTACCGCTCCATCAGGGAGTGAGGAGGATGGGATGTGTATGGTTTATATACTGCGATAACAGCTGTAAGTACTACCAATCAAGGACGCCATGTTACATGGCACCACACGAGCCCACGAGCCCACCGTGTCCCAACAACCAGAAGCAGGAAGTGCGTCACAGAGAGCGACATCAGTCACAGTCGGCGAAGCATCTCCCAGCAGCCGGAGGCAGAACGAAGTGGGTGCATGCGCAGAGCGGCGCAAAGCGCTCTCACAGCCTTGTTGATGAATGGAGGAATGCCCATAGTAATGGTATAGAAAAATAAGTTGGAAAAATGTATAAGTAAGGACCAAAAAATTAAAAAATATATAAATAAAGAAGGGAAAGGAAAAAGCAAGAAATGATAATAAAAATGATGGAATAAGGAATAAAGAAAAAAGAAAAAAAGAATAAAAAAGAATAAATAAATGAATATATGAAAATAAATACAAAAATGAAAAATAAAGGGATAGTGAAAAAATAAAAAACAAATAATAAGAATACCCATGAATCAATAAGCATAGTTTTATTAGAATAAGGTCCAAACATGCAACACATACCAAACATGATAGAATGAAAGGCATCCTTCACCAATTGTTAGAAGACAGCAGGAGACAATATACTAAACCCACATCAATCAATCTTAACCCAAAACTAAGTAAACAAATAAATGAATAAATGAAGGACCATACAAAAAAATGATAATAATAAAGGGAAAAGGGAGAGAGGAGGGGGAAGAGAGGGGAAGGTGAGGGAGGAGAACGAGGAAAAAAGGAAAAGAAAAAGGGGAGAAAAGGAGGGAGGTCAATTCCCCTCACTTGCAAAAGATGAGATTTGCAAATTGTCAGAGCTGGGCCCACTTCCAGAGGACACGCTACTAGCCACCATGGATGTAGAGTCTCTCTATTCCAACATTCCTCATGAGGATGGAATTGCAGCATGTAAATATTTCCTTTTAAAGAACAATCTAGCCACAGAACCAACACTGCAATTTATCAGGTTTGTGCTCCATCACAACTATTTTTCTTTTGGGAACAATTTATACCAACAGTGTATGGGTAGCACCATTGTCACGGGGATACAAGGAGGGTGAGAGCAAATAACCCGGGCCCCTGCAATTTCCCTCAGACTAGGGAAACCCTGTCTGACCCTCTACCTGAAGTTTACACTGAAGGTGTGCATGTTCAGGCCTCCACCCTCACCCTGACTCCTGATTCAGCCCTAGACTGAACACCACCGCTCACCACCCAGTGAATGCAATAGACCAATACCCACAGTTATAACAAACAAGGATAAAGGAAAATATACACCACGCCGCATTCAATCAGGAATACACTATAAAGGTGCAGGGCAAAATAAATACAAATATAGGAAGGAGTAAATAAGACAAAGGAAAATACACCACCAGCAACGATTCTCCAACAACCAGCTCTCCACTCCGGACCGAGATAACTACGGATAAGACAGAAGCTATAATCGGCGACGCCCAAAGATCAGGAGAACCATTTAAAGGAAATGGGCATGGCCCAGCTTCAAATCCGAGGATCAGACAAATTAACCCCGGAGCAGCCAGACGAAAACTAGCCGACGCCAATGAGCAAACAGTGGTCAAACGCGGAATTACCGCAGTCTGTCAGACGACCTGGTCTGGACAGTGTCCGACATGACAGTACCCTGCCTTCTACGAGGGACCCCAGGGCCCTCACGGCTTATAGGACCCGGCTTGTCCGGATGGCGACGATGAAAACACCTGACCAGCCGATCCGCATGAATGTCCGAGGCTGGTACCCGGGACCTCTCCTCAGGCCCATAACCACGCCAGTGTACCAAATATTGTAAAGTGCAGCGCACCACACGAGAGTCAACCGCCCTGGAGACTTCAAATTCTAGGTTACCATCCACCAAGACTGGAGGTGGCATAGGCGCCGCGTCCACAGAACCCACCACCTTCTTAAGAAGAGACCTGTGGAACACGTTGTGTATTTTATACACCGTAGGGAGCTCCAGTCGGTACGCTACTGGGTTAATGACGGCGGTGACCCTAAATGGACCAATAAATCGTGGAGCCAATTTAAGGGATGGTATCTTGAGTCTTATGTTTTTTGTGGATAACCACACCCAGTCATCCACACTCAGGTCCGGACCTGGCACACGCCTACTGTCAGCCACACGTTTGTACCTAGCACCCACACTCAACAGGCGCTGTTTCACTCTCCTCCAGACTGATGACAATTGTGTTCCTAACTGGTCTTCCTCCGGAATGCCGGAAGAGCCTCTCTGACTCAACGTACAAAACTGAGGATGTAGCCCGTAAACACAAAAAAACGGAGACTCCCCAGACGACTCCTGGCGGTAATTATTGATGGCAAACTCAGCCAAAGGAAGAAAGGTAGACCACTCCTCCTGGTTATCAGAGACAAAGCAGCGCAAGTACTGCTCCAAATTTTGGTTCATACGCTCGGTCTGACCATTTGACTGGGGATGAAACGCAGACGAATGAGACAACTGATCCCCAGCCGTGAGCAAAATGCTTTCCAAAATTTTGCTACAAACTGAGTACCCCTATCTGACACAATGTCAGACGGAACTCCATGAAGCCTGACCACCTCCTGCACAAACACCTGAGCAAGAGTCTTAACGTTAGGTAAAGAAGGCAAAGACACAAAGTGCGACATTTTTGAAAACCGAGCCACAATCACCAAAATGACCGTGTTCCCAGCTGAGGGAGGCAAATCAGTGATGAAATCCATGGAGATTTCCGTCCATGGCTTACTAGGTACCTCCAGAGGAAGTAGTGTGCCAACAGGACGGGAGCGGGGCGTCTTCGCCCTAGCACACGTGGTGCAAGCTGACACATATGAGACCACGTCCTGTCGGATTTTGGGCCACCAAAACCGACGTGACACCAACTCCAAGGTACCTCTAACCCCTGGGTGGCCAGCCAGGACAGTATCATGATGCTCCGCTAACACCTTTAGGCGGAGATGAAGCGGTACAAAAGATTTGTTGATGGGAAGCTCAGATGGTACCTCCTCCTGAGCCTCGGCAATCTCAGCCTCAACCTCGGTAGTGAGAGCCGAAACCACAACACCCTTTTGGAGGATGGGCACTGGATCTTCCCGCGGTTCTCCCCCCGGAAAACACCTGGACAGAGCATCTGCCTTAGTGTTTTTAGACCCTGGTCTGTAAGTGACAACAAAGTTGAACCGCGTGAAAAACAATGCCCAGCGAGCCTGCCTGGGAGACAGACGCTTGGCAGACTCCAAATACAGCAGATTCTTATGGTCGGTAATAACAGTGACCTGATGTACCGACCCCTCCAAGAAGTGTCGCCATTCCTCAAAGGCCAACTTAATAGCCAACTCCCTGTTGCCGATATCGTAGTTACGTTCAGTGGATGACAATTTTTTGGAGAAATAGGCGCACGGACGCAAACCACTCAAGGATGAGCCTTGAGATAGTACCGCCCCCACACCGACCTCAGACGCATCGACTTCCACGACAAAGGGTTTAGATACGTCTGGCTGCACAAGAATGGGGGCTGAAACAAAACTGTTCTTGAGAAATTCAAATGCGCGAACAGCAGCCTCAGGCCAAACGGAGAAATTGGTACCCTTTTTAGTCATGTCAGTAAGCAGTTTAGCAATAATAGAAAAATCCTTGATAAATTTCCTATAGTAGTTAGAAAACCCAAGGAACCACTGAAGTGCTTTCAGGTTATCATGACGTTCCCAATGCAGCACCGCTTGCACCTTAGCGGCGTCCATTTTAAAACCAGAAGCAGACACAGTATAACCCAAGAACGGCAACTCTTGAGCAAAAAATACACATTTCTCAAGTTTAGCATACAGCTTATTCTCTCTGAGAAGCTGTAACACCTGCCTGACATGATCTAAATGAGCATCACGGCCGCAAGAATATATGAGGATGTCATCTAGGTACACAATAACGAATTTCCCCAAAACATGCGAGAACACATCATTGATGAAATGTTGGAACACTGCAGGTGCGTTAGTTAACTCAAAAGGCATCACCAAATTTTCAAAATGACCCTCAGGGGTATTAAAAGCCGTCTTCCACTCATCACCTTGATGGACTCTTATGAGGTTGTACGCCCCCCTGAGGTCAAGCTTGGTAAACCACTTAGCACCTGCCACCTGGTTGAACAAGTCAGGTATCAGTGGCATAGGGTACGGATCACGAACCGTAATCTGGTTCAACTCCCTGAAATCCAAACACGGGCATAATCCGCCATCTTTCTTCTTCACGAAGAAGAACCCTGCTGCCACCGGCGAGGATGACGGCCTGATGTGCCCTTTGCTCAAACTTTCAGAAATGTAATCCTTGAGCGCTTGTCTCTCCGGACCGGAGATGTTGAACATCCTTGCTTTAGGCAACTTGGCCCCTGGTTTAAACCTGATAGAACAGTCATAGGAGTGGTGTGGCGGCAACTCTGAACAACCCTTCTCAGAGAACACATCCGCATAATCCTGAAGTGACTCAGGAACGCTTGAAGTCACAGCGGACACACATGTGGCCAGGCAATTCTCCTGACAGAAATCACTCCACTGGATTATGTCCTGAGTTTTCCAGTCAATCACCGGGTTGTGTGTAGAAAACCATGGAAAACCCAGAACCAATTGTGCCGGAAGACTCGTGAGCACCTTACATGTGACCTGCTCGAAATGAAGAACCCCAATGTGGAGTTTAACCTCAGCCACGAACTCAGTAATCTCCCCCTGTGGAAGAGGAGCAGAATTGATGGTGACCACACGGATAGGATGAACAGTTTTTCAATCTTAAAACCAGTAGTGCGCGCAAACTCCTCATCAATGAGATTTGTGGCGGAACCACTATCCACAAAAATAGTGATTGGTATCTCTCTGCCAGCGACAACATTGGCAGGGAGCATGCACTGAGAAATCATCATGGAGGATATACATAAGCTCAGATTGGATTCCTCCACACCCTCTGAGCTCAGAAGTTTTCCGCCGTTGCATTTTTCTTTAACAGCAGAGGACAGATATTAATAAAATGACCAGTTTTACCGCAGAAAAAACAGGCTCCCTGCTTCCTGAGTACAGGGGTACGATTCTTAACATGTGACACCCCTGCGATTTGCATAGATTCCGTGGGCTCACCTGCAGCAACCTCACGTGAACCTAAACCTTCACCCACAGGCGGCGTCTCATAATTCCCCTGACGCAAATGGCGATCAATGCGGACAACAAGACTCATAGCGGAATCTAGTGAAGCAGGAGTCTCGTACATCAGGAGGGCTTTTTTAACCCTATTAGAAACTCCATGAATAAAGTGACTCCGCAATGCTGGCTCATTCCACTGAGTGTCAACCGCCCAGCGGCGAAATTCAGAACAGTAATACTCTGCAACATGCTCCCCCTGGCAAATAGTGCGTAACTTAGATTCTGCTAGAGCCATTCTGTCTGGATCGTCGTAAATGTGTCCTAGACCAGAAAGGAAACTCTCCACTGAGTTAAATGCAACAGAATCAGACGGCAACGAAAATGCCCATGCTTGGGGATCCCCGCTCAATAATGACAACACCAGGCCCACACGTTGAGCCTCATTACCAGAGGAGAGATCGGGTGCATACGGAAATACAGTTTGCAAGCTTCACGAAAAGAAACAAATTTACTGCGTTCCCCAGCAAATTTTTCAGGCAAAGGAAACTTGGGCTCATTAACTCCTCCTGTCACTCCAGCCTGTATATTAGATACTGCTAGTCCTTGTTGCTGCACTGCTCCCTTCAACTCAGTGACCTGTAGGGACAGCGCCTCCAACTGGCGGGTTATGGTAGTCATGGGATCCATGACAAAACACAGAGAAGAGAAAAAAAAAAGGAACCCCTTTTTTTTTTTTGTTGTTGTTAGGCCGATTATAATGTCACGGGGATACAAAGAGGGCGAGAGCTAATAACTGGGGCCCCTGCAACTTCCCTCAGACTAGGGAAACCCTGTCTGACCCTCTACCTGAAGTTTACACTGAAGGTGTGCATGTTCAGGCCTCCACCCTCACCCTGACTCCTGATTCAGCCCTAGACTAAACACCACCGCCCACCACCCAGTGAATGCAATAGACCAATACCCACAGTTATAACAAACAAGGATAAAGGAAAATATACACCACGCCGCATTCAATCAGGAATACACTATAAAGGTGCAGGGCAAAATAAATACAAATATAGGAAGGAGTAAATAAGACAAAGGAAAATACACCACCAGCAACGATTCTCCAACAACCAGCTCTCCACTCCGGACCGAGATAACTACGGATAAGACAGAAGCTATAATCGGCGACGCCCAAAGATCAGGAGAACCATTTAAAGGAAATGGGCATGGCCCAGCTTCAAATCCGAGGATCAGATAAATTAACCCCAGAGCAGCCAGACGAAAACTAGCTAACGCCAATGAGCAAACAGTGGTCAAACGCGGAATTACCGCTGTCTGTCAGACGACCTTGTCTGGACAGTGTCCGACATGACAACCATGGGATGCAAAATGTCCCCACAATATGGTAACTTATTTATGGCGAAACTGGAGGAAGAATTTTTGTCATCTTGCTCTGTTAGACCGTTTGCATACTTTCGCTACATTGATGATCTGCTAATAATATGGACAGGATCAAAAGATGATCTACTCACCTTCCACAATAACTTCAACAAGTACCACCCAACCATCAAGCTCACCCTCAACTTTTCAAATACCCAAATACATTTTCTGGACATGGCCATACACATCAAGGACAATGCCATACAGACATCCATTTACCACAAGCCCACCGGATGTCTGGCTTATCTTAGATGGAACAGCTTTCATCCAAGACACACAAAAAAATCCATCATCTACAGTCAAGCTCTGAGGTATATTCGGATCTGTTCAGACAGTAAAGACAGGGAACAACAGCTGCGATCACTGAGGAATACATTCCTACAACAAGGATACCATCCACTGGTAATAGATGAGCAGATCCACAGGGCTAAAAGGATCCCAATAAACAGCCTCCTGGATTACAAACTGAGAGGGGATAACAGCATGGTGCCTCTTGTGGTCACATACAACCCCCACATGAGCATCCTAAGGAAAATTGGTGCTGATCTCCAACCCATATTCCACAGAGACCCCTAATTGAAAGACATATTCCCAGAACTACCACTTCTCTCCTATAAACAACCCCCTAACTTAAGGAATCTGCTTGTCAGACGTGTCCTCTCATCACCATCAGTGACTGGCATATTCCCATGTAACAATAAAAAATGCAAAACTTGTACCCACATATTACCAACAAATGTAGTCCACGTACCAAACACAAATCAGGACTATAAGGTCATGGACTCTTTTTCATGTACATCCTCCAACGTGGTGTACATGATACAATGTACGAGATGCCCTGGAAGTATCTATATTGGGGAAACTATGCAAAGACTACAAACTAGGATGAATCTACACAGACACACAATCAGGAATGAAATGGACACTCCTGTGGGAAAACATTTCTCTGGACCTGGACACAGTATGACAGACTTAAAAGTCTTAATACTAAAAGGTAATTTTAAGGACCACAGGGAAAGAAAAATTTGGGAATTCAAACTAATGAAAATGTTCAATTCTTTAACACTAGGACTCAATTTAACACCTGGATTTATGAGTCACTACATGGATACAATTCACACCTCCACCAGAAGGACTCCAGATAACTAAGAACATTATTCCCATCACCTCTCCATTTGTAAGAGAATGCCTAAATTTGATTTCCTTGGCTTATCTATTGACTCATCACACTTCCCACCCCCTAACAAATGTCCTACTGTAGTATTCTTTAAATCTTTAAATGTTGTGCTTTCTTCTTATTAATCTATTTGTAATCTTACCTGAAGAAGGAGCCACTGTGCTCTGAAAGCTTGCAAACGTATTATTTTCTGGTTAGCCAATAAAGGTATCACTCCCAAATACTTTTGTTGTCATTGGGCAGAATAGTATTCACATTGATTTCTCTGGCTAATGTGGTACCACAATATAATTTATTGTACATCTTGATTTACGGTGGGGTGAGTGAGACCCACAATTATTATTATTAATGATTTATATATCACCATTGTTTCCATGGTTCTGTACATGAGAAGGGGTTACATTAAAATACAAATATCAATTATAGTAGACAAGCTAACAATGGTAGACTAGTACAGAGGACCCTGCCCTTGCAGGATAACATTCTACAGGATTATGGGGAAGGAGACAGTAGGTTGGGGTATTGCAGTAGCTTTGATGGTGTTGAGGTTGCAGCATGGTCATTGCAGGTTGTAAGCTTTTTGAAGAGATGGGTTTTCAGGTTCCATCTGAAGGATCTGAATGTGGTGGATAATTTGACATGTTGGGGCACAGAATTCCAGAGGATGGGAGATATTTTGGAGAAATCTTGGAGGTGATTGAGTGAGGAACAAATAAGTGTGGAGGAGAGAAGGCGGTCTTGGGAGGACTGGAGATTACATCGGGGAAGATATCGGGAAAATTAGTTTGGAGATATAGAAAGGAAAAAGGTTATAGATGGCTTTTTAGTTCAGTGTTAGTAGTTTGAAGTGGATACACTGGGAAATTGGGATCCAGTGTAGGGATTTGCAAAGGGGGGTGTAACAACTCTGCTGGCATCACGGCATTGCCTCTCATCTCTCACACCATCTTACCCACTGCTCCAGGTCATGTTGTGGTCTCTATCTGCTGCCGGCTCCATGCTCTGTGTCTCTTGCTTTCTGCCTGCTCTCTGCATGCTTCCTGGCTGTGTGCATAGGGGGGCGGTGCCATAACTCTCTGGTTCTTATAGAATCAGGGTGCACCTGTCTAATATGTTCCTGACCAATTACCAAGAGGCCTCCAGTATTTAGGGCAGCTCCACCCTGTGGACTGGGCCTGTGCAATGTTAGTGTTTTCCTTCTGAGCTGCAAGGCCTTGCTCTGTGTCTTGCCTTCTCTGAAGGCTGTTCTCCTTGCTTTGCCTTGTACAGTACCTGTCTGTCTGCCCTCCAGGAGACTGAATATCCTGGTCCCTGTGTCTTTGTTCCAGTACCTTGTTTCATTCCATTTCCTTGTCTGAACTCTGTCCTACCACTGTCTCCTTGTATGTACTTCTTTCCCTACTGTGTCCTTACTTGTGTTCACTCTGAACCACTTTTCTAGCTCCGCTCTGCACTCCTGCGATTCTGCTCCATTCCACTCTGATGCTGCACAATCTCTTGCTGCAGCTCCTCTCCGCATAAATTGCGGTTTTGCTCTGCTCTTGCTGCTGCAGAATCTCTTGCTGTAGCTCCTCTCTGCATACCTTGCGGTTTCGCTCTGCTCTTGCTGCTGCAGAATCTCTCGCTGCAGCTTCTCTCCACATACCTTGCGGTTTTGCTCTGCTCTGCACTTGCTGCTGCTCCTCACTGCATACCTTGCGGTTTCGCTCTGCTCTTGCAGCTGCAGAATCTCATGCTGCAGTTCCTCTCCGCATACCTTGCGGTTTCGCTCTGCTCTTGCTGCTGCAGAATCTCTTGCTGCAGCTCCTCTTCGCATACCTTGTGGTTTCGCTATGCTTTACTTTTGCTGTTGCAGAATCTCTTGCTGCAGCTCCTCTCCGCATACCTTGCGGTTCACCCCCTGTGTGATCAGGTCCCAACCTGTTCCATCATACTCCTTTCCTCTCGGCTTGATTCCTTACCTGCATCTCCTGTGTGAACAGGCCCTAACCTGTTCATTCATACTTCATTCCTTCCTGCTTGTTTCGTTACCTGCACCTCCTGTGTGAACAGGTCCCAACCTGTTCCTTAATACTTCATATCCATATCTGCACCTCCTGTGTGAACAGGTCCCTACCTGTTGCTTCACACACCACACCAACCTGCCTTGTGTCTCAGCTGTGCCTGCCTGCCCTGTGTCTCAGCCGTGCCTGCCTGCCCTGTGTCTCTGCAGTTCCTGCCAGCCCAGTGTCTCTGCCATTCCTGCCAGTCCTGTGTCTCTGCCAGCCCTGTGTCTCAGCCGTGCCAGCCTACTCGTCTGAGTTTCATCCGTGCTCATCTGCCTGTCCTGCCTGGAGCCCGCATCTGTCCTAGTGTTCCTGTTCTCCAAGTGGGATCAGCAGCCACAGCTGGACACCACCCTGGAGTAGCACCTGGCAGCTGCCTGCCGCACAAATCTGACCTCACCATCAGAGGCTCCAGAGAAGACCAAGGCAGCTGACATAGTTACGCCCATTCCAGGGTAGACTGGTTGTGGCACAGTGGGGCCACAAACCCCCTGGCTCACTCCCATCAGTCAGGGCGTGAACATGACAGGGGGAAGCAGGAGTGTAGTGAGGCGAGAGATTAATTAGTCAGAGTTAAGGACAGACTGGAGAAATGCGAGAGTGTTAGAAGGTAGGCCACAGAGGAGAATGTTGCAGTAGTCAAAGCAGGAGATGATTAGGGCAAGTTCAAGCATTTTGGTAGATTGAGGATTGAGGAAAGGTTGGATTATGGAAATATTTTTGAGTTGGAGGTGACAGGAGATGGCAAGAGCTTAGATGTGCGGATTGAAGGACGGGCAGAGTCAAGGGTTATGCTGAGGCAGCGGATTTTTGTCAGTGGAGAAAGTGTGATGGCATTTATTGTGGTTGATAGATCAAGTAGGGAAGAAATGGAAGCAAATGGGAGCAATGATATGGGGCGATAGCTGGACATTGCACTTGGGTCAAGGGATGGCTTTTTGAGAATACAGTAGGTGTGATTGTGGCATGTTTGAAAACAGAGGGGAAGGTACCAGTAGTTAGTGATAGGATGAAGAGATGGGTTAGGGATGGGATAAGTGTGGTGGTGAGATTGGGGAGGAGGTGGGATGGGGTCAAGTTCACATGTGGTGAGGTGTGATTTGGAGAGGAAATGAGTAAGCTCTCTAGTGATATTGGAGAGGGAGGTTATGGGGTAAGGGTATTGGTCTGGTATACAAAGGGTTTCTGGTGGTCAAACAATTAAGACTTGCCTTGTTTGGTCTATCTTTTTTTTGAAGTGCGTAGCAAGGTCCTTGGCAGAGATTAGGGAAGTCGGAGGGGGCAGTGATGGGCAGAGGAGGGAGGTAAATGTGTGGGTTGTAGGATAAGGAAGATAAGAGGGATGTAAAGTTGGCATGTTTAGCAGAGGTGAGGGCTGATTTGAATGTGAGTGTTGCTTGTTTGAATGAGGTGAAGTTGTCTTGTGAATGCGCTTTCTTCCAAACCACTCTGCAATTCTTGATACTTGCCAAAGCTTTTTAGTGCCAGGATTGTCTATTGATTCATCGCACTCTGCTATGCATGAGAGGGGCGACCGAGTCGATGGCCGATGTGAGAGTGGCATTGTAGAAACTAGCGTCAGTGTCTGTGTTGTGTAGTGAGGATATGGATGCTAGTGGTAGAATAGAGTTAGAGAGTGTGTGAGTGCCTAGATGTGTGGGATTTCTGTGAGGTGCTGTCAGGACTCTGAACATTTTTTATTACCTTTTTGTGCATTACTGCCCTTTTCCAAGATGGCATCTTTGGTCTCATGTGCACTGTGTCTTCCTGCTATAAAACTCCACCCCAGCCTTCAGTCTGTGCTAGAGTATTCTGCCTTGCATCCAGCTCCTGATCTCTGGTGACTCCCTGGCTATATACCTGCTTCTGTGAACCTGTGGGGTTATCCTGCTACTCTGCTCTGAGTTCCTGCTGCATACACCAGTTCCAGTAATCCTCCTTCATCTGCTGCTCGTGTTTGCTTCCATCTGCATTTGCTGGACATGTAAGCTGTTTCTGCTCTGCAAGAACCTGAGACTATTACCCAGACCTCCCTGGTTGAGCTAAGATATTATTTGAACTGCCTTATAAGCATAGCTATCTGTGTTGTGGACTAAGCAAGGACTTATTCGTGTCAAGTATCCTCAAGAATAATTGTGCTTCATAGACTTTCTGCGTGATTGCATTTTCCTCTGAAGTTTCCTATAGACTGCTGAGCTGCATTTGATATTTGCACCAAGTGTTGTGGACTTGAGTTTCTCTCTGCACCTGTTTGAATCACCGTGTGAAAATATAGACTTTACCACTTATAAAACTGTGTCCTGTAGTTGTCTTGTTCCATGCAAAGAGTCTCCTGAGTTATCCACTATAATTATTACAGGATACTCTAGCCTAAAAAAAAAGGAGACTGCTGGAACAATGACTGCAGAAAGCAGACTAGAGCAGGTGTTTTCCATAATTAGATCACTGCAGAAAGATGTGGAAGGTCTGCAAAATAAGTTTGGAAGCTTTGAACTCAATCAACAAATGTTTGGACAGACTTTACAGGACTTAAGCACCCGCATGGCAGCCCAGGAAAACAAACTTGCTGGCATAGAGTCCCAGTATGGACGGGCTTTTCAGGACATAAGCACGCAAATAGCTGCACAAACGACTTTTCCCTCTGGGCAACCGCCACCAGCTAGCCCACCTAAGTTGCCCCCATTCAGATTTAATGGTGATCGCGACAAATTTCGTGGCTTTGTGAATCAATGTATGCTATATTTTGATGTGCATGTTGACCGTTTTCCTAATGATAAATCCAAAGTATTGTGTGTAATAATGCTGCTGACCCCACGAGCGCTCGCCTGGGCAAATCCGATGATTGAGTCTCGTGACCCACGGTTAAATAAATTGGATGATTTCTTGGCCGCTATGGCATTAATGTTTGATGATCCTAATCACCGTGCAACCCCTGAATCTGCTTTATAGTTTTTACGCCAGGCAAAACGTTCTGTTATTGAGTATGCTACTGAATTCAGGAGATTAGCGGTAGATACCAATTGGGACAGTTATGCACAGTTGCCTATTTTTAAAAGGGGTCTGCCTAGTATTGTAAAAGATGAACTAGCTCGCTCTGAGTCACAAGAGCTAGAGACATTTATACAGCATTGTGTGCGCATTGACATTCGCCTTACTGAGCGTAGGCAGGAGAAGTTTGCTGCATATAACCGTATTTCTAACTTTTCCCTTCCATCCAAAGAGCCTGCAGGTAAAACATCTCGGGAGGTGGAGGAGGTGCCCATGCAAATTGATTCCGTTCAGAGGCGCGAGATCAATGAGCGCCAGGAGCATCGCCTTTGTGAAAGTCTATGTTTCTACTGCGGCCAGTCTGACCACTTCTTGATCAATTGTCCTAAGTGTCCTAGACGACCTAACAAGGTGCTAGCAGCAGTAGGGGAGTATGACAACTGTGATGATGAATCTGACATCTCTGAATGTAGCCTGCCTTTAAATGCTGTATTCCATTCACTTTCTATGACTTCACCCCCCAAGGAGCTTAAGGAAAAGAACTCTCACTGTTCTCTCCCTATTAAGATCCTGTGTTCAGGACAGTGGATTTCCAGTGCAGCTATGATTGACTCTGGTGCAGGTGGCAATTTCATGGATATCGCATTTGCCAAGGAACATGGTATTGAAATTCAGCAAAGAGCCTCTCCAATTAGCATGGAAACAGTGGATGGGTCACCTTTAATCTCTGGGCCTGTAGCTCAGGAGACCGTACCCCTTGAAATTTTGTTGGAGCCTAATCATCAGGAGCAACTTTCTTTCTTGCTAATTTCTTCTCCTCATTTTCCTGTGATTTTAGGCATTCCTTGGTTGCATTCTCAGAACCCAATTATCAACTGGGAGACCAAGGAGATTATCTTTCCAACAAGGAGCAACTCAGCGTTAACAGAAGCTGTCCCTGAGTCCACGGCTACGGAACCACATGAACAGGTATTTTCTTTACCTCCAGCATATAAAGAGTTCTCCAACATCTGTGACAAGAAGAATGCAGATCAGCTTCCTCCACACAGGCATTATGACTGTCCCATTGAGTTGCTTCCTGTGGCAGCTATTCCTTTTGGTAACGTATACCCTTTGGCGGCACCTGAACTTCAAGCCTTAAAGGAGTATATTGATGAAAATCTGGCCAAAGGCTTCATACGTCCTTCTTCCTCACCAGCAGGGGCACCTATCTTTTTTGTAAAGAAGAAGGATGGGACCCTAAGTCCCTGTGTTGACTATCGGGAACTCAATAAGGTAACCGTACGAAACCATTACCCTTTGCCTCTGATTCCCGAATTACTGGAAAGAGTCCGCCATGCTAAGGTGTTCTCTAAACTGGATCTTCGTGGGGCTTATAATTTGGTGCGTATTCATCCAGGCGATGAGTGGAAGACAGCATTCAGATGCCGGTATGGACACTTTGAATCTCTGGTGATGCCCTTCAGGCTTTGTAACGCCCCTGCAACATTTCAACACCTTGCTAATGACATTTTCAGAGATTTGTTGGACCAGTTTGTAGTGATCTATTTGGACGATATACTAATCTTTTCTGACTCTCTACAGGAACATGAAGAACATGTCAAAACTGTTTTAAGACGTCTGAAAGAGAACCATCTGTATATTAAGCCAGAGAAATGCGAGTTCCATCGTTCTGAGATACATTTCTTAGGTTATATCATCTCTCCCCAGGGGCTGAACATGGAATCTGGTAAGATTCAGGCTATTCTTGACTGGCCGGTACCCAAGAACGTTAAGGAGGTCCAAAGTTTTATTGGTTTTGCAAATTTCTACAGATGCTTTATTTGAAATTTTTCTGATATTGTCCGTCCCATTACTTCCTTGACAAAGAAGGAAAAGCCCGTTAAGTGGTCATCACAGGCTCAAGAAGCTTTTGATCGGCTTAAGATCTGTTTCACATCAGCACCGCTGTTGATACACCCAGATCCAACACTTTCTTTCATTGTGGAGGTGGACGCTTCTGATAATACTTTGGGGGCTATTCTCTCCCAAAGAACTGGAGAGAAGGGTCTGCTACATCCTTGTGCTTTCTTTTCCCGTAGACTAACCTCAGCAGAGAAGAATTACAACGTGGGAGACTTTGGGAATTGCTGGCTATTATTGCGGCTTTCAAAGAATGGAGGCATCATCTGCAAGGAGCTGCACAACAGATCATAGTGCTAACTGACCATCGCAATTTACAGTTCCTTAGATCCGCTAGATGTCTTTCTCCTCGTCAGGCTCGTTTGGACTTATTTTTAAATCAATTTAACTTTGTTATCTCGTACCGTCCAGGTTCTCGTAATGGGAAGGCTGATGCTTTATCCCGAATCCATGCTGCGGATTCCGTACCTGGAGCCCCGTCCAAGACCATTCTATCTGATGCCAATTTCATCGGAGTTATCCACGATCAGGACTTGTGGAAGGAGTGCAGGGAGGCTTATGACGGTGATGTATTTCTGGCCAACCCACTTGTGGATATTAATCTTGTCTTTAAGGGTGGCATGTGGTTCAGAGATCGAAGTATCTACGTCCATGAGGTCATCCGTCTGCAGATCCTCAAGTTGGTACATGACTCCAAGTTGACTGGTCACAGGAGGGTTCAGAAGACACAAGAGTTCCTGAGTCAATTCTTCTGGTGGCCAACTTGCCTGAATTACCAAGGATTACGTTCTCTCTTGCGAGGTATGTGCTCGTTACAAGACTCCTCATGTGGCACCTACGGGTCTTCTACAACCATTACCTGTTCCGTCCCGCCCTTGGGGGTTTATATCAATGGACTTTATTGTGGAGCTGCTTACATCGGGGGGCATGAATACAATCATGGTGGTAGTTGATCGCCTGACTAAAGCTGCTCATTTTGTTCCGTGCACCGGCCTCCCCTCAGCTAAAGATACAGTGAACTTGGTTATACAGAATGTCTTTCGGTTGCATGGGGTTCCGGATGAGATCATCTCTGACCGTGAAGTGCAGTTCACTTCAAGATTCTGGAAGGGGTTTTGCTCTGCACTCAATATTAACGTCTGTCTCTCTTCCGCTTACCATCCCCAGACAAATGGTCAGACTGAGCGTACCAACCAGACGCTGGAACAATATCTAAGATGCTATGTCAGCCATCTCCAGGATGATTGGTTGGAGTTGCTGCCATTAGCTGAATTTTCATATAACAATTCTCAGAGCGCCTCCACTAAATTTACACCTTTCTTTGCCAATCTTGGGGGTCTATATCAATGGACTTTATTGTGGAGCTGCTTACATCGGGGGGCATGAATACAATCATGGTGGTAGTTGATCGCCTGACTAAAGCTGCTCATTTTGTTCCGTGCACCGGCCTCCCCTCAGCTAAAGATACAGTGAACTTGGTTATACAGAAGGTCTTTCGGTTGCATGGGGTTCCGGATGAGATCATCTCTGACCGTGAAGTGCAGTTCACTTCAAGATTCTGGAAGGGGTTTTGCTCTGCACTCAATATTAATGTCTGTCTCTCTTCCGCTTACCATCCCCAGACAAATGGTCAGACTGAGCGTACCAACCAGACGCTGGAACAATATCTAAGATGCTATGTCAGCCATCTCCAGGATGATTGGTTGGAGTTGCTGCCGTTAGCTGAATTTTCATATAACAATTCTCAGAGCGCCTCCACTAAATTTACACCTTTCTTTGCCAATCTGGGTTATCATCCGTGTATTTTACCTAGGTCTCCAATTAATTCTCCGGTTCCGGCAGTGGAGGAAAGGCTGACTGTGATGAGGCAAAATCTGGAGGTTCTGAAGGAATCCCTGACCACAGCTCAAGAAAGTTATAAGAGATTGGCTGATAGATTCCGTAAACCTGCACCCATGTTCAAGGTAGGAGATTCCGTGTGGTTAGCAACTAAGAATCTGAAGTTAAACGTTCCTTCTCAAAAACTTGGACAGAAATTCATTAGCCCTTTCAAGATCAACGGTATTGTGGGCTCTGTGGCCTGCCGGCTGAAGCTGCTAGGACCATGAAGGTACACCCAGTTTTTCATGTATCTTTACTAAAGCCTGTATCTCCTAATACCTTCCAGGGATGTGTTGTTCCACCTCCGCAGCCTGTGGTAATTGATGGGCAAGAACAATTTGTGGTGGAGGAAATTGTTGATTCCAGGATTCGCAGGAATCGGCTCCAATATCTGATAAGATGGCAGGGATATCCCCCTGAGGAAGACTCTTGGGAACCTGTGGAAAACATCAATGCCCAACAGAAGATTTCTCGTTTTCATCAGAGATTCCCTGAAAAACCAGGTCCAGGATCGTCCTGAGGCCGCTTCTAAGGAGGGAGTAATGTCCGGACTCGGAACATTTTTTATTACCTTTTTGTGCATTACTGCCCTTTTCCAAGATGGCGTCTTTAGTCTCATGTGCACTGTGTCTTCTTGCTATAAAACTCCACCCCAGCCTTCAGTCTGTGCTAGAGTATTCTGCCTTGTATCCAGCTCCTGATCTCTGGTGACTCCCTGGCTATATACCTGCTTCTGTGAACCTGTGGGGTTATCCTGCTACTCTGCTCTGAGTTCCTGCTGCATACACCAGTTCCAGTAATCCTCCTTCATCTGCTGCTCGTGTTTGCTTCCATCTGCATTTGCTGGACATGTAAGCTGTTTCTGCTCTGCAAGAACCTGAGACTATTACCCAGACCTCCCTGGTTGAGCTAAGATATTATTTGAACTGCCTTATAAGCATAGCTATCTGTGTTGTGGACTAAGCAAGGACTTATTCGTGTCAAGTATCCTCAAGAATAATTGTGCTTCATAGACTTTCTGCGTGATTGCATTTTCCTCTGAAGTTTTCTATAGACTGCTGAGCTGCATTTGATATTTGCACCAAGTGTTGTGGACTTGAGTTTCTCTCTGCACCTGTTTGAATCACCGTGTGATAATATAGACTTTACCACATATAAAACTGTGTCCTGTAGTTGTCTTGTTCCACGCAAAGAGTCTCCTGCGTTATCCCCTATAATTATTACAGGTGTGCTAGTTGTTAGACATGGGTGACAGGTGAGGAGGACAGTGATGAGAACATGAGTAGATGGTGGTCAGATAGAGGTTGTGAAGTTAGATAGGGAACAGAGATGGGTGAAGACTAGGTCTAATGTATGTCTGTCTGTGTAGGTGGCTGAGGAGGACCACTGAGTAAGTCCAAAAGATGAAGTGAGCGATAGGAGTTTGGAGGCTGCTCACTGGTGGGTATCAATGGGGATACTTAAGTCTCCAAAGATGCTGGGAATGTCAGCAGAGAGAAACTGAAGAAGCCAGGTGGAGAACTGGTCAATAAACGCAGTGGCCGGGCCTGGAGGTCAGTATACTACAGCCACTTGAAGTTTGTAGGCAAAGTAGATGCGGACAGAATGGACTTCAAAAGAAGGGAGGATGAGGGAGGGAAGAGGTGGGATTGGGTTAAAGGTGCAGTTGGTAGAAAGGAGAAGACCCACTCCTCCACCATGTTTGTTGCCAGGGCTAGGAATGTGGGTGAAGTGAAGGCCACTGTAACATAGCTCAGCAGGGGAGGCTGTGTTGGAGGGTGTCAACCATGTTTCGGAGAGGAAGGAACATTTCCTAGAGGTAAAGAGGTCATGAATTAAATGGAACATATTGCAGAAGGAGCGGGCATTCCAGAGTGCTAGAGAGAGAGAGCAGGGAGTGAGCGTCAAGGGCACGGATTTTATGTAGGAAAGATTTAGCTAATGTAGTTTACATTAGGTTGGGAGTGATAGGAGGGGGGAATAATCTGAGGTATTAGCTTCAGGAGGCCAGGATTGGGAGGTATGTCACCAGCAGTGAGGAGAAGCAGAGAGAGGGAGAGCAGGTGGAGAAGGATAATGGTTGGTTGTTTTATATTTTAGTATGAGAGATCTAATGTTGATGAGCAGTGCAGCAGAAGAGGTCAGGTGAGGAGGTAAAAGGGAAGGAGAGATAATCATTTGGTTAGAGGGTGCTGGAGTTTGTGGATAGTGAAGGAAAGTGAGGATTAGTGGAGCAAAAACTGTAAGGGAAGATGTGAGCATAGTGAGAGAAAGTGTGAGAAAAAGGAAAAACCAAGTACATTTAATAACAGTGGGTACTCGTACCTTCAGTTCACTTTGGGTCCATTTCTGGCATATTTCTGCTGAACACTTAAAGAGCCACACTTGATGGAGCCAGATCACAGACAGACAGACCTGGGCCTTTAAATTTATAGAGATTTAAATACACATGAAATAGGCCAGGTGTGAGCAGGAGGGAAGAGCCACATCGACACAGGTCTCAGAAACACAGGAGGGGAGAATTCGGATACAGAAGCTAAAATGCATTCAGGATGAATTTGTATTCAGGAAATAGACAAGCCCAAATGGAAATATAAAGGCAAGTGTGTATTAGCATCAAGAAATTAAGGTCATAAGCATGCAGGAAAAAACATACCAGAAACTATAGACAGGTACAGTGTGAAAGAGAATCAGAAAATATGAATGATGATTATGCTGCCAGAAAACATACCTGAAGATGAAGCACATGTATTGTCAGATTGACAGTAATAATGACACTGAAACATATGTAACAGGGGGTTATGCTTTTGTCATATTTCTGCTGCACACTTAAAGAGAAACACTTGATGGAGCTAGACAATCATAATTTACATCCTTATCAAGCAAATCCCTTTTTATCATTTTAAATTAAATTAATACTACATTTCACAAAAATGTCCCCCCATTTTTTTTTACAAAAACACCATTGTTAGGGAAACTCGCTTTCCATATATATACAGTTGAAACCAGAAGTTTACATGCACTATATAAAAAGCATGTTTTTCTCAATATCTGACATGAAATCAGAATAAACCTTTCCCGTTTTAGGTCAATTAGGATTACCATAATTACAGTATTAATATTTGCTATATGCCAGAATAATGAGAGAGAGAATGTTTTAAGGCATTTTTATTACTGCAAAGTCAAAAGTTTACATACACTAAGATTATTATGCCTTTAACCCCTTAACGTCCAATAACAGGCAGTGTCCGTCATTGCTTGCCTCCCACTGTTTGGTGCAATGAGCCCGCACCTTTTTCGGCACATGACAGCTGATCTGATCAGCTGACATGTGCCCCTAACAGCTGTGGGTGGAATTGTGATCTACCTGCGGCTGTTAACATATTAAATGCTACTGTCAACTCTGACAGCGGCATTTAAAATGTACGCGCAGAAAGCGCGTCATTACTTCCTCCCATCGGTGCCCATATCACATGGCATGGGTTGCTGATGGGTTGGCATGACAACAGGAGACCCCTGTGGGTGTTATAGCTGGATAGCTATGAGCACCGCTGAGTGGTCGGCACTCATAGCAAGTGAGCATATCTGCTACATAAAGCAGGGCTGCAGCCCTGCTCTATGTAGCAGAAGCGATCGGATGATTGCAGCTTCTAGTCTCCCATAGGGACTATTGAAGCAAGTAAAAAGTAAAAAAATGTTTTTAAAAATACATTAAAAAAAATAAAAAATAAAAGTTCAAATCACCCCCTCTTCACCCCATTAAAAATAAAACAGTAAAAAAAAAAAACATACACATATTTGGTATCGCCGCATTCAGAATCGCCCGATCTATCAATAATATATAATTAATTGGTAAACGGTGTAGCGAGAAAAAAATCGAATTATGTTTTTTTGTTTGCTGCAACATTGCAATAAAATGCAATAATGGGCGATCAAAAGAACATATACACACCAAAATGGTATCAATAAAAACGTCAGATCGGCACGCAAAAAATAAACCCTCACCTTGTCCCAGATACCGAAAAATGGAGACGCCACGGGTCTCGAGAATATGGCAACTTTTTTTTTTTTTACAAACCTTGGAATTTTTTTTCACCACTTAAATAAAACAGAACCTCGACATATTTGGTGTCTGCGAACCCAAAATGACCTGGACTGTTATGACCCCAATGGCAGAGGGTCTCAGGAATCAATACCAAGTCTGCAAACACAAAAAAACAGCTCATAGGGCAGTGGTAACTGGGCTGACCATATATCTAATCCTAGCACCACAAATAGAAGTAGCCGGGGAACGTGCCTACGTTGGTTCTAGACGTCTCGCGCCAGCCGGAGAACTAACTAACCCTAGAAGGGAAAAGAAAGACCTTTCTTGCCTCCAGAGAAAAGACCCCAAAAGTTGGATACAAGCCCCCAACAAATAATAACGGTGAGGTAAGAGGAAAAGACAAACATAAGAATGAGCTAGGTATTTAGCAAAGAGAGGCCCACTAGCTAATAGCAGAATATAGTAAGATGACTTATATGGTCAGCAAAAACCCTATTAAAATATCCACGCTGGATATTTAAGAACCCCCGAACCGTCTAACGGCCGGGGGGAGAACACCAGCCCCCTAGAGCTTCCAGCAAGGTCAGAAATCACATTTAGTACAAGCTGGACAAAAATAGTAGCAAAGCAAGTAACTCAAAAAACAAAGAAGCAAGACTTAGCTTAATTTTGCAAGAGCCAGGACCAGCAGACAGGAGCAACAGAAGGATCTGATTACAACGATGCCAGGCACTGGACTAAGGATCCAGGAAGTTAATATAGCGACACCCCTGGACTAACGACCCAGGTGAGTGCCAAACAGAAAAAAGACAATCCCAGAGTCATACCACTAGTGACCACAAGAGGGAGCCAAAAAGTCTAATACACAACAGTACCCCCCCCCCTTAAGGAGGGGTCACCGAACCCTCACCAAGACCACCAGGGCGATCAGGATGAGCAGCGTGAAAGGCACGAACTAAATCGGCCGCATGCACATCAGAGGCAACCACCCAGGAATTATCCTCCTGACCATAGCCCTTCCACTTGACCAGATACTGAAGCCTCCGCCTGGAGAGACGAGAATCCAAGATCTTCTCCACCACGTACTCCAACTCACCCTCAACCAACACCGGAGCAGGAGGCTCAACAGAAGGAACCACAGGTACAACGTACCGCCGCAACAAAGACCTATGGAACACGTTGTGAATGGCAAACGACACAGGAAGATCCAAACGAAAGGACACAGGATTAAGGATTTCCAATATCTTGTAAGGACCGATGAAGCGAGGCTTAAATTTAGGAGAGGAGACCTTCATAGGAACAAATCGAGAAGACAGCCATACCAAATCCCCAACACGAAGTCGGGGACCCACACCGCGGCGGCGGTTGGCAAAACGCTGAGCCTTCTCTTGTGACAACTTTAAGTTGTCCACCACATGATTCCAGATCTGCTGCAACCTATCCACCACAGAATCTACCCCAGGACAGTCAGAAGGCTCCACATGTCCCGAGGAAAAACGAGGATGGAAACCAGAGTTGCAGAAAAATGGCGAAACCAATGTAGCGGAACTAGCCCGATTATTAAGGGCAAACTCAGCCAACGGCAAGAAGGTCACCCAATCATCCTGATCCGCAGAAACAAAACACCTCAAATAAGCCTCCAGAGTCTGATTAGTTCGCTCCGTTTGTCGATTAGTCTGAGGATGAAAGGCAGACGAAAACGACAACTCAATGCCCATCCTAGCACAAAAGGATCGCCAGAACCTGGAAACAAACTGGGATCCTCTGTCAGACACAATATTCTCAGGAATGCCGTGTAAACGAACCACATTCTGAAAGAACACAGGAACCAGATCGGAAGAGGAAGGCAGCTTAGGCAAAGGTACCAAATGGACCATCTTAGAAAAGCGATCACATACCACCCAGATGACAGACATGCCCTGAGACACCAGGAGATCTGAAATGAAATCCATGGAAATGTGTGTCCAAGGCCTCTTCGGGACAGGCAAGGGCAAGAGCAACCCGCTGGCACGCGAACAGCAAGGCTTAGCTCGAGCACAAGTCCCACAGGACTGCACAAACGACCGCACATCCCGTGACAAGGAAGGCCACCAAAAGGACCTAGCCACCAGATCTCTGGTGCCAAAAATTCCCGGATGCCCTGCCAACACCGAGGAATGAACCTCGGAAATGACTCTGCTGGTCCACTTATCAGGAACAAACAGTCTGTCAGGTGGACAAGAGTCAGGTCTACCAGCCTGAAATCTCTGCAACACACGTCGCAAATCCGGAGAAATGGCTGACAAGATAACTCCCTCTTTAAGAATACCAACTGGTTCTGCGACTCCCGGAGAGTCAGGCACAAAGCTCCTTGAAAGAGCATCAGCCTTCACATTCTTTGAACCTGGTAAATACGAGACCACAAAGTCAAAACGGGAGAAAAACAATGACCAGTGGGCCTGTCTAGGATTCAGGCGTTTAGCAGACTCGAGATACATCAAATTTTTGTGATCAGTCAAGACCACCACACGATGCTTAGCACCCTCGAGCCAATGACGCCACTCCTCAAATGCCCACTTCATGGCCAACAACTTCCGATTGCCAACATCATAATTCCGCTCAGCAGGCGAAAACTTCCTCGAGAAAAAGGCACAAGGTCTCATCACAGAGCAACCAGGGCCTCTCTGCGACAAAACGGCCCCTGCCCCAATCTCAGAAGCATCCACTTCAACCTGAAAGGGAAGTGAGACATCAGGCTGGCACAAAACAGGCACCGAAGTAAACCGGCACTTCAACTCCTGGAAAGCCTCCACGGCTGCAGGAGCCCAGTTAGCAACATCAGAACCTTTCTTGGTCATATCCATCAAAGGTTTAGCAATGCTAGAAAAATTAGCAATAAAACGACGGTAGAAGTTAGCAAAACCCAAGAGCTTCTGAAGACTCTTAACTGACGTGGGTTGAGTCCAATCATGAATAGCACGGTGTTGTGAATTTGGATTCTGGGCTCCCCCGGTGGCTACTGGTGGAATTGAACTGGTGTTGTCATCTTCTCTGTTCACCTGTTCCCATCAAGATGTGGGAGTCGCTATATAACCTTGCTGCTCTGTTAGTTGCTTGCCGGTCAACAATGTTATCAGAAGCCTCTCTGTGCTTGTTCCTGCTCCTAGACAACTACTAGATAAGTTGGACTCTTGTCCATGTTTGTTTTTGCATTTTTGTTCCAGTTCACAGCTGAAGTTTCGTTACTGTGTCTGGAAAGCTCTTGTGAACAGGAATTGCCACTCTGGTGTTATGAGTTAATGCCAGAGTTTTAAAGTAATTTCTGGATGGTGTTTTGATAGGGTTTTCAGCTGACCATGAAAGTGTCCTTTCTGTCTTCTGCTATGTAGTAAGTGGACCTCAAATTTGCTAAACCTATTTTCATACTACGTTTGTTATTTCATCTTAATTCACCGCCAATACATGTGGGGGGCCTCTGTCTCCTTTCGGGGTATTTCTCTAGAGGTGAGCTAGGACTAATATTTTCCTCTGCTAGCATTATTTAGTCCTCCGGCTGGTGCTGGGCATCTAGAATCAACGTAGGCATGCTACCCGGCCACTGCTAGTTGTGCGTTAGGTTTAGTTCATGGTCAGCTCAGTTCCCATCTTCCAAGAGCTGGTTCCTATATATGCTTATGCTATGTTCTCTTGCCATTGAGAACATGACAGTTTGACCGGCCCACTAAAGGGTTAAAATCCTTGGCTGAGAAAGGAGAGAAATAAGAAGTCTGCTGAGAATTTTTTTTTTTTTTTTTCCTCCTTCTAATCTTTGAATGGCTCTGTGTCCACCTGTTTGTAATGGATCTTCAGAGTGTAACTGCAGGTTTGAATAATCTCGCCACGAAGGTACAAAATTTGCAAGACTTTGTTTGTCATGCACCTGTATCTGAGCCGAGAATTCCTTTGCCGGAATTTTTCTCGGGGAATAGATCTGGGTTTCAGAATTTTCGAAATAATTGCAAATTATTTTTGTCCCTGAAATTTCGCTCTGCCGGAGACCCTGCACAGCAGGTCAGGATTGTGATTTCCTTGCTCCGGGGCGACCCTCAAGACTGGGCTTTTTCATTGACACCAGGGGATCCTGCGTTGCTCAATGTGGATGTGTTTTTTCTGGCCTTGGGGTTGCTTTATGACGAACCTCATTTGGAGCTTCAGGCAGAAAAAGCTTTGATGTCCCTATCTCAGGGGCAAGATGAAGCGGAAATTTACTGTCAAAGATTCCGTAAATGGTCTGTGCTTACTCAGTGGAATGAGTGCGCCCTGGCGGCGACTTTCAGAGAGGGTCTCTCTGATGCCATTAAGGATGTTATGGTGGGGTTCCCTGTGCCTGCGGGTCTGAATGAGTCCATGACAATGGCTATTCAGATCGATAGGCGTTTGCGGGAGCGCAAACCAGTGCACCATCTGGCGGTGTCCACTGAGAAGTCGCCAGAGAGTATGCAGTGTGATAGAATTCTGTCCCGAAGCGAGCGGCAGAATTTTAGACGGAAAAATGGGTTGTGTTTCTATTGTGGTGATTCTACTCATGTTATATCAGCATGCTCTAAGCGCACTAAAAAGCTTGATAAATCTGTTTCCATTTGCACCTTACCGTCTAAGTTTATTCTATCTGTGACCCTGATTTGCTCTTTGTCATCTATTACCACGGACGCCTATGTCGACTCTGGCGCCGCTTTGAGTCTTATGGATTGGTCCTTTGCCAAACGCTGTGGGTATGATTTAGAGCCTTTGGAGACTCTTATTCCTCTGAAGGGGATTGACTCCACCCCATTGGCTAATAATAAACCACAATACTGGACACAAGTAACTATGCGTATTAATCCGGATCACCAGGAGATTATTCGCTTTCTGGTGCTGCATAATCTACATGATGATTTGGTGCTGGGATTGCCTTGGCTGCAATCTCACAACCCAGTCCTCGACTGGAAAGCTATGTCTGTGTTGAGCTGGGGATGTAAGGGGGCTCATGGGGATGTACCTGTGGTTTCCATTTCATCATCTATTCTCTCTGAAATTCCTGAGTTCCTGTCTGACTATCGTGACGTCTTTGAAGAATCCAAGCTTGGTTCATTACCTCCGCACCGAGAGTGCGATTGTGCCATAGATTTAATCCCGGGTAGTAAATACCCAAAGGGTCGTTTATTTAATCTGTCTGTGCCTGAACATGCTGCTATGCGAGAATATATAAAGGAGTCCTTGGAAAAGGGACATATTCGTCCATCGTCATCTCCCTTAGGAGCCGGTTTTTTCTTTGTGTCAAAAAAAGACGGCTCTTTGAGACCATGTATCGATTATCGGCTTTTGAATAAAATCACTGTAAAATATCAATACCCATTGCCGTTGCTGACTGATTTGTTTGCTCGCATAAAGGGGGCCAAGTGGTTCTCTAAGATTGACCTTCGTGGGGCGTATAATTTGGTGCGAATCAGGCAGGGGGATGAGTGGAAAACCGCATTTAATACGCCCGAGGGCCACTTTGAGTATTTAGTGATGCCTTTTGGTCTTTCAAATGCTCCGTCGGTTTTCCAGTCCTTTATGCATGATATTTTTCGCGATTATTTGGATAAATTTATGATTGTGTATCTGGATGATATTCTGATTTTTTCGGATGACTGGGACTCTCATGTCCAGCAAGTCAGGAGGGTTTTCCAGGTTTTGTGGTCTAATTCTTTGTGTGTGAAGGGTTCTAAGTGTGTTTTTGGGGTACAGAGGATTTCCTTTTTGGGATATATTTTTTCTCCCTCTTCCATTGAAATGGATCCTGTCAAGGTTCAAGCTATTTGTGATTGGACGCAGCCCTCTTCTCTTAAGAGTCTTCAGAAATTTTTGGGCTTTGCTAACTTTTATCGTCGATTTATTGCTGGTTTTTCGGATATTGCTAAGCCATTGACCGATTTGACTAAGAAGGGTGCTGATGTTGCTGATTGGTCCCCTGACGCTGTGGAGGCCTTTCGGGAGCTTAAGCGCCGTTTTTCCTCTGCCCCTGTGTTGCGTCAGCCTGATGTTGCTCTACCTTTTCAGGTTGAGGTCGACGCTTCTGAGATCGGAGCTGGGGCAGTGTTGTCGCAGAAAAGTTCTGACTGCTCCGTGATGAGGCCTTGTGCCTTCTTTTCCCGTAAATTTTCGCCCGCTGAGCGGAATTATGATGTTGGGAATCGAGAGCTTTTGGCCATGAAGTGGGCTTTTGAGGAGTGGCGCCATTGGCTTGAGGGGGCCAGACATCAGGTGGTGGTATTGACTGACCACAAAAACTTGATTTATCTTGAGACCGCCAGGCGCCTGAATCCTAGACAGGCGCGCTGGTCATTATTGCGCAGGTATGAGGTACCGGTTGTGCCTTCCGTTGAGCCTCCTGCTCCGGTGTTGGTTGAGGGTGAGTTGGAGTACGTTGTGGAGAAAATCTTAGACTCTCGTGTTTCCAGACGGAGACTCCAGTATCTGGTCAAGTGGAAGGGATACGGCCAGGAGGATAATTCTTGGGTGAATGCATCTGATGTTCATGCCTCTGATCTGGTTCGTGCCTTTCATAGGGCCCATCCTGATCGCCCTGGTGGTTCTGGTGAGGGTTCGGTGCCCCCTCCTTGAGGGGGGGGGTACTGTTGTGAATTTGGATTCTGGGCTCCCCCGGTGGCTACTGGTGGAATTGAACTGGTGTTGTCATCTTCTCTGTTCACCTGTTCCCATCAAGATGTGGGAGTCGCTATATAACCTTGCTGCTCTGTTAGTTGCTTGCCGGTCAACAATGTTATCAGAAGCCTCTCTGTGCTTGTTCCTGCTCCTAGACAACTACTAGATAAGTTGGACTCTTGTCCATGTTTGTTTTTGCATTTTTGTTCCAGTTCACAGCTGAAGTTTCGTTACTGTGTCTGGAAAGCTCTTGTGAACAGGAATTGCCACTCTGGTGTTATGAGTTAATGCCAGAGTTTTAAAGTAATTTCTGGATGGTGTTTTGATAGGGTTTTCAGCTGACCATGAAAGTGTCCTTTCTGTCTTCTGCTATGTAGTAAGTGGACCTCAAATTTGCTAAACCTATTTTCATACTACGTTTGTTATTTCATCTTAATTCACCGCCAATACATGTGGGGGGCCTCTGTCTCCTTTCGGGGTATTTCTCTAGAGGTGAGCTAGGACTAATATTTTCCTCTGCTAGCATTATTTAGTCCTCCGGCTGGTGCTGGGCATCTAGAATCAACGTAGGCATGCTACCCGGCCACTGCTAGTTGTGCGTTAGGTTTAGTTCATGGTCAGCTCAGTTCCCATCTTCCAAGAGCTGGTTCCTATATATGCTTATGCTATGTTCTCTTGCCATTGAGAACATGACAGCACGGACCTTGACTGGGTCCATCTCCACCGCAGAAGGGGAAAAAATAAACCCCAAAAAGGGAACCTTCTGTACTCCAAAGAGACACTTTGAGCCCTTAACAAATAAAGCATTCTCACGCAAAACCTGAAACACCATCCTGACCTGCTCTACATGCGAGTCCCAGTCATCAGAAAAAACCAGAATATCATCCAGATAAACGATCATAAATTTATCCAGATACTTCCGGAAAATATCATGCATAAAGGACTGAAACACTGAAGGAGCATTAGAGAGCCCAAAAGGCATCACCAAGTACTCAAAATGACCTTCGGGCGTATTAAACGCGGTTTTCCATTCATCTCCTCGCTTAATGCGCACAAGGTTGTACGCACCACGAAGATCTATCTTGGTGAACCACTTGGCACCTTTAATTCGGGCAAACAAGTCTGACAACAGAGGCAAAGGATACTGAAATTTAACAGTGATTTTATTCAAAAGCCGATAGTCAATACAAGGTCTCAAAGATCCGTCCTTCTTGGCCACAAAAAAGAATCCCGCACCAAGAGGGGAAGAGGAAGGACGGATATGCCCCTTCTCCAGAGATTCCTTGATATACGAACGCATTGCGGTATGCTCAGGTACAGACAGATTAAATAGTCTTCCCTTAGGAAATTTGCTACCTGGAATCAAATCTATGGCACAGTCACAGTCCCTATGAGGAGGCAGAACACTGGACCTGGACTCGCTGAACACATCCTGATAATCAGACAAATACTCAGGAACTTCCGAAGGAGTAGAGGAAGCAATAGACACCGGCGGGGAATCACCATGAATACCCTGACAGCCCCAACTTGACACAGACATTGCCTTCCAATCCAAGACTGGATTATGAGTCTGTAACCATGGCAAACCCAAACCGACCAAATCATGCATTTTATGCAGAACAAGAAAACGAATCACCTCCCGATGTTCAGGAGTCATGCACATGGTTACCTGTGTCCAAAACTGCGGTTTATTTTCCGCCAATGGCGTAGCATCAATACCCCTCAGAGGGATAGGATTAACCAACGGCTCAAGAACAAAACCACAGCGCTTGGCAAATGACAGATCCATAAGACTCAGGGCAGCACCTGAATCCACAAACGCCATAACAGGGTAAGAGGACAATGAGCAAATTAAAGTCACAGACAAAATAAATTTAGGTTGCAAATTACCAATGGCGACAGGACTAACAACCCTTGTTAGGCGTTTAGAGCATGCTGATATAGCATGTGTAGAATCACCACAGTAAAAACACAACCCATTCTGACGTCTATGATTTTTCCGCTCATTTCTGGTCTGAATTCTATCACATTGCCTCAAATCAGGTGTTTGTTTAGACAACACCACCAGAGGATTAGCGGTTTTGCGCTCCCGCAAACGCCGGTCAATTTGAATAGCCAGCGCCATGGAATCATTCAGACTTGTAGGAATGGAGAAACCCACCATCACATTCTTAATGGCTTCAGAAAGGCCATTTCTGAAGTTTGCGGCCAGAGCACACTCATTCCACTGAGTAAGCACGGACCATTTCCGAAATTTTTGGCAATACACTTCAGCTTCATCCTGGCCCTGAGAAATAGCCAGCAAGGCTTTTTCTGCCTGAACCTCAAGATTGGGTTCCTCATAAAGCAATCCAAGCGCCAGAAAAAACGCATCAATATTTGCCAATGCCGGATCTCCTGGCGCTAGCGAGAAAGCCCAATCCTGAGGGTCGCCCCGTAAAAAAGAGATAACAATTTTAACTTGCTGAACTGAGTCTCCAGATGAACGGGGTCTCAGAGATAGAAACAATTTACAATTATCCCGGAAATTCCTAAACTTAAATCGGTCTCCAGAAAACAGTTCAGGAATAGGTATTTTAGGTTCAGACATAGGACTACTGGTAACAAAATCTTGTATGCTTTGCACACGAGCAGCAAGCTGGTCCACACTTGTAATCAAGGTCTGGACATTCATGTCTGCAGCAAGCTCAAGCCACTCAGAGGTAAAGGGGAGGAAGAGAGGAAAAAAAAAAAAATTCAGAATTTCCTTTCTTATATCCCACTTCTGCAATGCATTAAACATTCAATGTTGGCCTGGCATACTGTTATGACCCCAATGGCAGAGGGTCTCAGGAATCAATACCAAGTCTGCAAACACAAAAAACCAGCTCATAGGGCAGTGGTAACTGGGCTGACCATATATCTAATCCTAGCACCACAAATAGAAGTAGCCGGGGAACGTGCCTACGTTGGTTCTAGACGTCTCGCGCCAGCCGGAGAACTAACTAACCCTAGAAGGCAAAAGAAAGACCTTTCTTGCCTCCAGAGAAAAGACCCCAAAAGTTGGATACAAGCCCCCAACAAATAATAACGGTGAGGTCAGAGGAAAAGACAAACATAAGAATGAGCTAGGTATTTAGCAAAGAGAGGCCCACTAGCTAATAGCAGAATATAGTAAGATGACTTATATGGTCAGCAAAAACCCTATTAAAATATCCACGCTGGATATTTAAGAACCCCCGAACCGTCTAACGGCCGGGGGGAGAACACCAGCCCCCTAGAGCTTCCAGCAAGGTCAGAAATCACATTTAGTACAAGCTGGACAAAAATAGTAGCAAAGCAAGTAACTCAAAAAACAAAGAAGCAAGACTTAGCTTAATTTTGCAAGAGCCAGGACCAGCAGACAGGAGCAACAGAAGGATCTGATTACAACGATGCCAGGCACTGGACTAAGGATCCAGGAAGTTAATATAGCGACACCCCTGGACTAACGACCCAGGTGAGTGCCAAACAGAAAAAAGACAATCCCAGAGTCATACCACTAGTGACCACAAGAGGGAGCCAAAAAGTCTAATACACAACACTGGACCATCATAATGGCAGGTCAGTTTTAGCATTTAGTAAACATGGCAAAAAAAAAATCCATAAAACAATTGTGGAATTGGACTTTTTTTTGCAATTTCACTGCATTTGGAATTTTTTTCTTGCTTTCCATTACCTGATATGGTAAAATCAATGGCTCCTTTCAAAAGTATAACTCATCCCACAAAAAACAAGCCCTTAGATGGACATACTGATGGAAAAATAAAAAAGTTACGGCCGTGGGAAGAAGGGGAGCAAAAAATGGAAGCACAAAAACAGAAAGACCCCTGGTCCTTAAGGGGTTAAACAATTCAGGACTGCCCATATGATGATGTCATGTGTTTGGAAGCTTCTGAGTTAATTAGAGACACACCTCTGGATGTATTTTAATGCACTCCTGAAACACACTGCTTATTTGTGTATTATCATGGGGAAGTGTCAAGAAATCAGCGAAGATATCAGGAAGAGAATTGTGGACTTGCACAAGTCTGGCTCATCCTTAGCTACTATTTCAAGATACCTGAAGGTGTCTGGTTCATCTGTACAAACAATTATATGCAAGTATAAACAAGATGAGAATGTCCAGCCATCATACCGCTCAGGAAGGAGATGAGTTCTGTGTCCCAGTGATGAACGTGCTTTGGTCTGACATGTGCATATCAACCCAAATACAAAAGCGAAAGACCTTTTGAAGATGATGGCGGAAGTTGGTAAGATTGTGTGAATAGCTACAGTGAAACGAGTACTGTATCAACATGGGCTGAAAGGCTAATCTGCCAGGAAGAAGAAATTACTCCAAAAGAAACATAAAAAGCCAGATTAATGCTTACAAATGCACACAGGATCAAAGACCTTAACTTTTGGAGACAAGTCCTGTGGTCTGATGAAACTAAAATTCAATGTTTTGGGCATAATGACCATTGGTATGTTTGGAGGAAAAAGGGAGAAGCTTGGAAGCCTAAGAACACCATCCCAACTGTGAAACACTGGGGTGGCAGCATCATGTTGAGGGGTTGTTTTTCTCCAGGAGGGACTGGTGCCCTTCGCAAAATAGATGGCATCATGAGAAAAGAAGAATATGTGGCAACACTGAAGAAACATCTCAATACATCAGCCAGGAAGTTAAAGCTTGGGCGGAAATGGGTCTTCCAAATGGACAATGACTCGAAGCATATTGCCAAAATGGTAAAAAAGTGGTTTAAGGAAAACAAAGTCAATGTTTTGGAGTGGCCATCACAAAGCCCTGATCTCAATACCATTTAAAAATTTATGGGCAAAGCTGAAAAGGCAGGTGCGAGCAAGGCGACCTACAAGCCTGGATCAGTTTTGTCAAGAGGAATGGGCCCAAATTCCGACCAACTATTGCATTCAGTTTAATGGCAATGGTACCAAATACTAAAGAAACTTTGCAGTAAGTAACAAAAATGCCTTAAACAATCTCTTGCTCATTATTCTGGCATTTGGCAAATATTAATAATTATGGTAATCCTAATTGAGCTAAAACGGGAAAGGTTTATTCTGATTTCTTGTCAGATATTGAGAAAAACATGCATATGTGTCTTTCTATATAGTGTATGTACATTTCTGGTTTCAATTATAGTTGCATAGTTACATAGGTTGACAAAAGATCTAGGCCCATCATGTTCAACCTTCCATCCAGTTGTCCATCTTTGAACTGATTCTAACTTCTGAATATCCTTTTTTAAAATGCATAGCCCAAAACTGGATCCCATATTCTAGATGTGGCCTCACCAGTGATCTATAAAGGGGTAATAATGCGTTGGGATCGCAGGATTTTATCTCTCTTTTTATACTTTCTTGTTTGCTTTTGCAATTGCTGCATGACATTGAGTACTGCTGCTCAGCTTATGTGTAACCAGAATACCCAAGTTCTTCTCTTTATCTGTAGTCCCGAGTATACTCCCATATAATGTATATGCAGCAATAGGATTACTCCATCCTAGGTGCATTACTTTACATTTATCTATATTAAATCTCATTTGCCAAGTGTTTTTAATATCCTACATAGTGTGAGACAGTGACCCGTATTGTTGTAAATGGCTGGTATGGGTCGCAGAGGGGAAGGTCCTTTGCACTGTAAGCCTGAAATGTTGTTCTGGGACCTGTAGTTCCATGATCCTTGTTTTTGTTTATAAAGGGGGGCTTACAGGGTTAGCCAGAGAGCTAGGCTGGACTGGCTAACCACACACACCTCCTACCTATGGGGGTGGTTTCAGCTACATAACGTGACTGTGGTTTGGTCATATGATCTGTGTTGTAAGGTCCTGAAAAAGGACAGGTTTCTGTGTTGGAAGGTCCTGTGAGTGGACCAGATTCCTGAAGAGCCCAGAGTGAGAAAATGTACCTGCAGGGCCTGTGATGGCTAACTGCATTGGGGAAGCTACTGACCTTCTCAGGGTCTGAAACTGTCGGGTTTGGCCTGTGGAGCAAGTCATCATCCAGGACAGTGATCACAGTTATGCAGCTTCCCAGGAACCTAGGACTGACAAAAAGTTAGCATGTGGAGCGGAGCTGTTGTAAGGTAACCCAGAGTATGGGGGGACTGTGTGCACTGATGAGGGTCAGTTAATGAACTGTGCAGTAACTGGACAAAGAGAAGTCCGGCATGTTTAGTAACTGTGATTTAAAGCCATGTACTATGAAGTGCTATGGACTATATGCTAGGTCTGTGATATATAACATGGCCTACAGTGGTTTATGAGTGTATAATAAACCGCATGGACTGTTTGAGTGGAAAAAACGTTCCTTTGTGCCTTAATCCTGTTGACAAGCGAGTGTCCCCAACACATTCAGTAAGCGCGGCACTACAATAGTTTGGTGTCGTCAGCAAAGACTGACATTTTTCTCTCAATCCCATCCACAAGGTCATTAATAAAGAGATTAAAAAGAATTGGTCCTAGCCACAGATCACTGCAGTACCCCACTGCTGACTATATCTCATTTAGAGAATGTGCCATTTATGACAACTCTTTGTTTCCTGTCTTTTAGCCAATTCCTTATCCATCTGCATATAGATTCCCCCAGTCCTTGCTTCTGTAGCCTCAGCATAAGGCTGATAGGTGGTCAAATGCCTTTTCAATGTCCAGATAAATCACATCAGCCGCATTACCAACATCCAGTTTTGCACTTACCTCCTCATAGAAAACCAACATGTCAGTTAGACACAACTTATTCTTCGTGAATCTGTGCTGGTTGTCAGTTATTATATTATCTACAATATATTTTTGCAGGTCGCCTCTTATAATGTCCTCAAAAATTTTGCACACTACTGATGTCAGGCTTACCGGACAGTAGTTGCCTCGATCCACCTTTGTACCTGTAAGAAATCTGCTGGCATCACGGCATGGCCTCTCATCTCTCACACTACCTTACCCACTGCTCCAAGCCATGATGTGGTTTCTGTTTCATGCCAGCTGCATATTCTGTGTCTCTGCTCTCTGCATGCTTCCTGGCTGTGTGCATAGGGGGGCGAACTCTCTGGTTCTTATAGAAATCAGGTGCATCTGTCTAATCTGTTCCTGACCAATTGCCAGGAGGTCTCCAGTATTTAGTGCAGCTCCACCCAGTGGACTGGGCCTGTGCAATGTGTTAGCTCAGTTTGTGTTTTGCTTCTGAGTTTGCCAGACCTTGCTCTGTGTTACTCCCTCTCTGGAGGCTTTACTCTGTATTCTTGCCTTGATCTTGTTGTCCGCCCTCCAGGAGGCAGAATATCCTGGTCCCTGTGTCTTTGTCCTTGCTTCTTGTCTTGTTCCATTTCCTTGTCTGAACTTAATCTTATCTCGGTCTCCTTGTCTGTGACTTCCTTCCCTGCTGTGTCTTTCCTCATGTTCTCAGTCTGCTTACACTCCCCACTCTTGCGGCTCTGCCTGCTCTGTACCTTTGTAGCTTTACCTCTGCTCCTTTCTACTCTGCTTATCTTCTGCTGCTGCAGTAATCTCTTGCTGCAGCTCCTCTCCGCATTCCTTGTGCTTCTGCTCTGCTTTGCTGCTACAGAAACCTCTTGCTGCAGCTCCTCTCCACATTCCTTGTGGCTCCGTACTGCTTAGCTTCCGCAGCTGCAGTAATCTCTTGCTGCAGCTCCTCTATACATTCCTTGTGGCTCCGCTCTGCTTAGCTTCTGCTGCTGCAGTAATCTCTTGCTGCAGCTCCTCTACATATTCCTTGTGGTTCTGCTCTGCTTAGCTTTTATTGCTGCGCTATCTCTTGCTGCTCTACCGCTCCTATCCGCAGCCTTGCGGTTCTCTTCCTGTGTGAACAAGTCCTAACCTGTTCCTTCATTCTCCTTTCCTTCTGTCTTGTTTCCGTACCTGCATCTCCTGTGTGAACAGGTCCCAACCTGTTCCTTCATACCTCATTCCTTTCTGCTTGTTTCCTTTCCTGCACCTCCTGTGTGAACCGGTCCCTACCTGTTCCTCCATACTACAAATCCGTACCTGCACCTCCAGTGTGAACAGGTCCATACCTGTTCCTTCATACACCACATCAACCAGCCCTGTGTTCTCTACCGTGTCTCTGCCAGCCCTGTGTTCTCTACCGTGTCTCTGCCAGCCCTGTGTTCTCTGCCAGCCCTGTGTCTCAGCCATGCCAGTCTACTCGTCTGATTTTCAGCCATGCTCTTCTGCCAGTCCTGCCTGATGCCCACACTAATCCTGGTGTTCCTGTCTCCCAAGTGGGATCAGCAGCCACAGCCAGACACCGCCCTGGAGTAGCACCTGGCAGCTGCCTGCTGCACAAACCTGACCTCACCATCAGAGGCTCCAGTGAAAACCCAGGCAGCTGTCATAGTCTCGCCCCTTCCAGGGTAGTCTGGTTTGTGGCTCAGTGGGGCCACAAACCCCCTGAGCTCACACCCACCAGTCAGGGCGTGAGCGTGACAATTTGCACACACCATGGCCTCCGCTGTATCCCATGTCCTACTGCTCACAGAGCATGATGACCTTTCTCTCTACCCATATGAGCAAGCTGAAGAATTTGTTCCGCCCTGTGTCGTTCCAATTGAGGAGACCTCGGGCCCAATCATAATTTCAAATGCTGTCTACAATCAACTTCTGGCCTATGAGGAATTGCACAACCCAGCAGACCCGCCTAGGTTCTATGGGAATCCAGAAGAATGCCAAAGCTTCCTGGAACAGTGCTTGCGCTACATCCTGCAGAATGCAGCTTGTTTCCCCTCTGACCGGTTTAAGGTGGGGTACATTATGTCCTACCTAGCAGGAGATGCTTTATTATGGATTTGCCCCCTCTGGGAAGAAGGGGATCCTATCGTCATGAGTCTTGGGGCCTTCCTGGTGGCCTTCCATAGAGTCTTTGACAAGCCTCATCCTGCTGCTCCTGTGAAGTCTTCCCCATCTAGATCTGAGAGGCGCTCCAGACGGGCGAAACCCGTGAAGAAACCTCCACGTCAAGCCATGACCATCTGTGACCCTCCAGTTCCTCTACCCGTTAAAGCAGCTACTCAAATAGAACCCAGAAAGACTGTCAAGAGTGGACTGGCAAAGCACCAGTCTAAGACCAGTCGTAAGAAGGGCTTACTATGTCGTTGCTGTTGTGAGGAACACTTGGATAGCCTCTGTCCAGGGGATCTAAAGTTCCAAAACCTCAGGCCAGTAGGAGAGACTGCTCTTGGTGAGAATAACTCCCTTCTGCTAAAGTCTGTGTCTGTTCCGGTGCCTTGTGGGAGCTTCGGTCCTGCAGATGTGTTCAAGCTGCAAACCAGACGGAGTCTAAGTGTGGTTCCTGTTCCACTGCTCCAGAATCCTGTGAAGGTGTTTGGTGATTGCCAAGTCCTACTTATGAATAGTCCAGTGTCGAAGGGACAACTACAGCTCCAAAATGGAGCATTATATGCAAAGAAATTTGTTTTCCACTTGTTGATGAGTCTGCTCGTTGGTCATTCTGAACCGGATACTCTGCTGCCCATTCCGGTCCGAAGACCCAGCGTGGTTCTGCGTTTGGAACTATCAAGTCTCCAGAAGTTTCTTGTTCCTAAACTAAAAGGTCAATCTACAGTGTTGATATCTTCTCCATCTGATCTGCTGGCTATTGAATCATGGTGTGCTGACCTCACTGAAGTAAAGGAAGCAGTGGCGTCCTCTCTGTACACCTCCTGTGTCAATACCAGTGACCAGTTCCCAGAAACATCCCTGTCACTTAAAAGTTTTTCTCTGAACTATGGGCAGAAGATGCTTCCTGTAAAAATGCATTCAGACTCTATATGGCTGGTGGATGAAGAAGTTGAAGCAGAAGCTCTTGTATCTCTGTTCTTCACCAATCCGGAGGAAGAGATGGTCCAGTTTTGTCAGAGTAACAGGCTGATGGGGCTTCCTGAATGTATGCCTTCTGCTTCCAAGTGGCTACTTGATACTAAGACAGAGACTTACTCATCCTCTAATCTAGAAGAGGAGGTCCAGTTTTTTCAGGGTACCAGGCTGAAGATGTTTCCTGTATGTATGCCTCCAGTTTCCATCTGGTAATTGGGTGAAGATCCCAAGACAGAAGTGTTCTCATCTCTGCTTTCCACCAGTCTAAAGGAGGAGGTTCAATTTTCTTGTGATGATGGGCTTAAGTTGGATCCAGTGAAGGTGTCTTCAGTTTCCAAAGAATCGAATTATGTTGAGGTCAAATCAGAAGCTTCTAAGTCCTTGCTTTCAGTCAACCAGGTGAAAGACGTCCTGTCCCTTGTATCTTCTGTGTGGGAAGCTGATCTTACTGGACTCAAAGAGACTGGGCAACCTGAGATCTCCGATGTCTCATCTACCTCATTCTACCAGAGGAATGATGTGATGGCTCCGACTATGTGTGCTCCTATCCTTCTTCTACAAGTTATTCTGGCGGGCTTGAAGAGGGGCCGTAAAGGGGGGGTACTGTAACAACTCTGCTGGCATCACAGCATGGCCTCTCATCTCTCACACTCTTACCCACTGCTCAGGGCCATGATGTGGTTTCTGTTTCATGCCAGCTGCATATTCTGTGTCTCTGCTCTCTGCATGCTTCCTGGCTGTGTGCATAGGGGGGCGGCGCCTGAACTCTCTGGTTCTTATAGAAATCAGGTGCATCTGTCTAATCTGTTCCTGACCAATTGCCAGGAGGTCTCCAGTATTTAGTGCAGCTCCACCCAGTGGACTGGGCCTGTGCAATGTGTTAGCTCAGTTTGCGTTTTGGTTCAGAGTTTGCCAGACCTTGCTCTGTGTTACTCCCTCTCTGGAGGCTTTACTCTGTATTCTTGCCTTGATCTTGTTGTCCGCCCTCCAGGAGGCAGAATATCCTGGTCCCTGTGTCTTTGTCCTTGCTTCTTGTCTTGTTCCATTTCCTTGTCTGAACTTAGTCTTATCTCGGTCTCTGTTATGGTGCTGGTGGTTAGGAACACTTGGAATGACCTGATAGGTAAACCAGAAATATAGGACAAGCTCTGGGGACGTGGAAACTTTACTGACCGCAACCCTGATCCTATCACACACACTATAGGCAGCCGTGGAGCGTACCTAACTCTCCCTAGACGCCTCTTCACAGCCTGAGAGCTAGCTACCCCTAGAGAGAAAAAAAAGCCTCACTTGCCTCAGAGAAATTTCCCCAAAGTAAGTCAGCCCCCCACAAATAATGACGGTGAGTTAAGAGGAAAATACAAACATAGGAATGAAAACAGGGTTTAGCAAAAGAGGCCCACTAGTACTAAATAGTATGAAGATAGCAAGGGAACTGTGCGGTCAGTATAAAATACTACAAAAAAATCCACGCAGAGAATACAAAAGACCCTCACACCGACTCACGATGTGAGGGAGCAACTCTGCTCCCCAGAACTTCCAGCTAGCAAGAAAATAGCATATAAGCAAGCTGGACTGAACTTATCATATACTGAGAAACATTTTCCAAAAGCAATGAGCAAAAATGAACTAGCATGAACTTAGCTTCTCCAGGAGGAGACAGGTCACACGTGAAGTCCCAGAGAGATCTGAACCAATACTGAATAACAACGACAGCTGGCAACAAGTAAAGATCTAGGTGGAGTTAAATAGGCAACCAGCACTGCAGAAAACGAGGCAGCTGGAGCCCAGCTAAAGACCAGCAGTATCACTCAAAGCCACCAGAGGGAGCCCACGAACAGAACTCAACAAAGTACCATTCACGACCACAGGAGGGAGCCCGAGAACGGAATTCACAACAGTACTTCCCCCTTGAGGAGGGGTCACCGAACCCTCACCAGAGCCCCCAGGCTGATCAGGACGAGCCAAATGAAAGGCACGAACCAAATCGGCAGCATGGACATCAGAGGCAAAAACCCAGGAATTATCCTCCTGACCATAGCCCTTCCACTTAACCAAGTACTGAAGCTTCCGTCTCGAGACACGAGAATCCAAGATCTTCTCCACCACATACTCCAATTCTCCCTCGACCAACACCGGAGCAGGAGGATCAACAGAAGGAACCACAGGCACCACATACCTCCGCAACAATGACCTATGGAACACATTATGGATGGCAAAAGATGCTGGGAGGTCCAAACGAAATGACACAGGATTGAGGATTTCAGAAATCTTATAAGGACCGATGAAACGAGGCTTAAACTTAGGAGAGGAAACCTTCACAGGAACATAACGAGAAGACAACCAAACCAAATCCCCCACACGAAGTCGGGGACCCACACAGCGACGGCGGTTAGCAAAGCGCTGAGCCTTCTCCTGTGACAGCGCCAAATTGTCCACTACGTGGTTCCAAATCTGCTGCAACCTGTCCACCGCAGAATCCACACCAGGACAGTCAGAAGGCTCAACCTGCCCTGAGGAAAAACGAGGATGAAAACCAGAATTACAAAAAAAAGGTGAAACCAAAGTAGCAGAACTAGCCCGATTATTGAAGGCGAACTCAGCCAATGGCAAAAAAGTCACCCAATCATCCTGATCAGCAGAAACAAAACATCTCAGATAAGTTTCCAAGGTCTGATTAGTTCTTTCGATTTGGCCATTTGTCTGGGGATGGAAAGCCGAAGAAAAAGACAAATCAATGCCCATCTTAGCACAAAAGGACCGCCAAAATCTGGACACAAACTGGGACCCTCTGTCAGACACAATGTTCTCCGGAATACCATGCAAACGAACCACATTCTGAAAGAACAGCGGAACCAAATCAGAGGAGGAAGGTAATTTAGGCAAGGGCACCAAATGGACCATCTTAGAAAAACAATCACAAACCACCCAGATGACAGACATCCTCTGAGAGACTGGAAGATCCGAAATAAAATCCATGGAAATATGCGTCCAGGGCCTCTTTGGGACAGGCAAAGGCAAAAGCAATCCACTGGCACGAGAACAGCAAGGCTTGGCCCGAGCACAAATCCCACAGGACTGCACAAAAGAACGCACATCTCGCGACAAGGAAGGCCACCAAAAGGACCTAGCCACCAAATCTCTGGTCCCAAAAATCCCAGGATGACCCGCCAACACTGAACAATGAACCTCGGAAATAACTCTACTGGTCCATCTATCAGGGACAAACAGTCTCTCCGGTGGACAACGGTCAGGTCTATCGACCTGAAACTCCTGCAGCACCCGCCGCAAATCAGGGGAGATGGCAGACAGAATCACCCCCTCTCTGAGGATACCAGCCGGTTCAGGAACTCCTGGAGAGTCAGGCACAAAACTCCTAGAAAGGGCATCAGCCTTCACATTCTTAGAGCCCGGAAGGTACGAAACCACGAAATCGAAATGGGAGAAAAACAGCGACCATCGAGCCTGTCTAGGATTTAGCCGCTTGGCAGACTCGAGATAAATCAAATTCTTGTGATCCGTCAAGACCACCACACGATGCTTGGCTCCCTCAAGCCAATGTCGCCACTCCTCAAATGCCCACTTCATTGCCAACAACTCCCGATTGCCAACATCATAATTACGCTCGGCAGGCGAAAACTTTCTAGAAAAGAAAGCACATGGCTTCATCACAGAGCCATCAGAGCTTCTCTGAGACAAGACAGCCCCTGCTCCAATCTCAGAAGCATCAACCTCGACCTGAAAAGGGAGAGAAACATCCGGCTGACGCAAGACAGGAGCCGAAGAAAACCGACGTTTCAGCTCCTGAAAGGCCTCAACGGTCGCAGGAGACCAATTCGTCACATCAGCACCCTTTTTGGTCAGATCAGTCAAAGGCTTAACCACACTAGAAAAATTAGTGATGAAGCGACGGTAAAAATTAGCAAAGCCCAGGAACTTCTGAAGACTCTTCACTGATGTAGGTTGAGTCCAATCATAAATGGCCTGGACTTTAACTGGATCCATCTCGATAGTAGAAGGGGAAAATATAAAGCCCAAAAAGGATACCTTCTGGACTCCGAAGAGACATTTAGAGCCCTTCACAAACAAAGCATTAGCACGCAGGACCTGAAATACCATCCTGACCTGCTTCACATGAGATTCCCAATCATCAGAAAAGACCAGGATATCATCCAGGTATACAATCATGAATCTATCCAGATACTCTCGGAAGATGTCGTGCATAAAGGACTGAAACACACAAGGGGCATTAGAAAGCCCAAATGGCATCACCAAGCACTCAAAATGGCCTTCGGGCGTATTAAATGCTGTTTTCCATTCATCACCCCGCTTTATACGCACAAGATTATACGCTCCTCGAAGATCTATCTTGGTGAACCAACTAGCCCCCTTAATCCGAGCAAACAGATCGGACAGCACAGGCAAAGGGTACTGAAATTTGACCGTGATTTTATTAAGAAGGCGATAATCAATACAGGGTCTCAAAGAACCATCCTTCTTGGCCACAAAAAAGAACCCTGCTCCCAATGGTGACGAGGATGGGCGAATATGTCCTTTCTCCAAGGACTCCTTTATATAACTCCGCATAGCGGCATGCTCTGGCACAGACAAATTGAACAGTCGACCCTTAGGGAACTTACTACCAGGAATCAAATTTATAGCACAATCACAATCCCTATGAGGAGGTAGGGCACTGGATTTGGGCTCATCAAATACATCCTGGTAATCCGACAAAAATTCAGGGACTTCAGAAGGAGTAGAAGAGGCAATTGACACCAAAGGAACATCACCATGTACCCCTTGACAACCCCAACTAGACACAGACATTGATTTCCAATCCAATACTGGATTATGAACCTGCAGCCATGGCAACCCCAACACGACAACATAATGCAAATTATGTAACACCAGAAAGCGAATATCCTCCTGATGTGCAGGAGTCATGCACATGGTCACTTGAGTCCAGTACTGAGGCTTATTCTTGGCCAATGGCGTAGCATCAATTCCCCTTAGTGGAATAGGAAACTGCAAAGGCTCCAAGAAAAAACCACAGCGCCTGGCAAATTCCAGATCCATCAAATTCAGGGCAGCGCCTGAATCCACAAAAGCCATAACTGAGTAGGATGACAGAGAGCAAATCAAAGTAACAGACAAAATAAATTTAGGCTGTACAGTACCAATGGTGACAGACCTAGCGAACCTTTTAGTGCGCTTAGGACAAACAGAGATAGCATGAGTGGAGTCACCACAGTAAAAACACAACCCATTCTGACGTCTGTGATTTTGCCGTTCAATTCTGGTCAGAATCCTATCGCATTGCATAGACTCAGGCTTCTGCTCAGAGAATACCGCCAGATGGTGCACAGGTTTGCGCTCCCGCAAACGCCGATCAATCTGAATGGCCAAGGACATTGAATCATTCAGACCCGCAGGCGTGGGGAACCCCACCATAACATCCTTAAGGGCTTCAGAAAGACCCATTCTGAAAATCGCTGCCAGGGCACACTCATTCAATTGAGTGAGCACAGACCACTTCCTAAACCTCTGGCAGTAAACCTCCGCTTCATCCTGACCCTGAGACAGAGCCAGCAAAGTCTTTTCTGCCTGGTCTACTGAATTAGGCTCCTCATAAAGCAATCCAAGTGCCAGAAAAAACGCATCCACATTTAGCAATGCAGGATCTCCTGGCGCCAGGTAGAATGCCCAGTCTTGAGGGTCGCCACGTAACAAAGAAATAATAATTTTAACTTGCTGAGTAGGGTCACCAGAGGAGCGGGGTTTCAGAGCAAGAAACAATTTGCAATTGTTTTTGAAATTCAGAAACTTAGATCTATCTCCATAAAACAAATCAGGAATTGGTATTCTAGGCTCTAACATAGGATTCTGAACTACAAAATCCTGAATGCTTTGTACCCTTGCAGTGAGATGATCCAAACTAGAGGACAGACTTTGAATGTTCATATCTGCAGCTGAGTCCTGAACCACCCAGAGATTAAGGGGAGGAGAGAAGCAAAACACACTGCAGAGAAAAAAAAAATGAGCTCAGAACTTCTCTTATCCCTCTTTTGTGAGGCATTAACACTTTATGGCCAGCTGTACTGTTATGGTGCTGGTGGTTAGGAACACTTGGAATGACCTGATAGGTAAACCAGAAATATAGGACAAGCTCTGGGGACGTGGAAACTTTACTGACCACAACCCTGATCCTATCACACACACTATAGGCAGCCGTGGAGCGTACCTAACTCTCCCTAGACGCCTCTTCACAGCCTGAGAGCTAGCTACCCCTAGAGAGAAACAAAAGCCTCACTTGCCTCAGAGAAATTTCCCCAAAGTAAGTCAGCCCCCCACAAATAATGACGGTGAGTTAAGAGGAAAATACAAACATAGGAATGAAAACAGGGTTTAGCAAAAGAGGCCCACTAGTACTAAATAGTATGAAGATAGCAAGGGAACTGTGCGGTCAGTATAAAATACTACAAAAAAATCCACGCAGAGAATACAAAGGACCCTCACACCGACTCACGATGTGGGGGAGCAACTCTGCTCCCCAGAACTTCCAGCTAGCAAGAAAATAGCATATAAGCAAGCTGGACTGAACTTATCATATACTGAGAAACATTTTCCAAAAGCAATGAGCAAAAATGAACTAGCATGAACTTAGCTTCTCCAGGAGGAGACAGGTCACACGTGAAGTCCCAGAGAGATCTGAACCAATACTGAATAACAACGACAGCTGGCAACAAGTAAAGATCTAGGTGGAGTTAAATAGGCAACCAGCACTGCAGAAAACGAGGCAGCTGGAGCCCAGCTAAAGACCAGCAGTATCACTCAAAGCCACCAGAGGGAGCCCACGAACAGAACTCAACAAAGTACCATTCACGACCACAGGAGGGAGCCCGAGAACGGAATTCACAACAGGTCTCCTTGTCTGTGACTTCCTTCCCTGCTGTGTCTTTCCTCATGTTCTCAGTCTGCTTACACTCCGCATTCTTGTGGCTCTGCCTGCTCTGTACCTTTGTGGCTTTACCTCTGCTCCTTTCTACTCTGCTTATCTTCTGCTGCTGCAGTAATCTCTTGCTGCAGCTCCTCTCCGCATTCCTTGCGCTTCTGTTCTGCTTTGCTGCTACAGAAACCTCTTGCTGCAGCTCTTCTCCACATTCCTTGTGGCTCCGTACTGCTTAGCTTCCGCAGCTGCAGTAATCTCTTGCTGCAGCTCCTCTACATATTCCTTGTGGTTCTGCTCTGCTTAGCTTTTATTGCTGCGCTATCTCTTGCTGCTCTACCGCTCCTATCCGCAGCCTAGCGGTTCTCTTCCTGTGTGAACAGGTCCTAACCTGTTCCTTCATTCTCCTTTCCTTCTGTCTTGTTTCCGTACCTGCATCTCCTGTGTGAACAGGTCCCAACCTGTTCCTTCATACTTCATTCCTTTCTGCTTGTTTCCTTTCCTGCACCTCCTGTGTGAACAGGTCCCTACCTGTTCCTCTATACTACATATCCGTTCCTGCACCTCCAGTGTGAACAGGTCCCTACCTGTTCCTTCATACACCACATCAACCAGCCCTGTGTTCTCTACCGTGTGTCTGCTAGCCCTGTGTTCTCTGCCAGCCCTGTGTTCTCTGCCGTTCCTGCCAGCCCTGTGTTCTCTGCCTTGTCTCTGCCAGCCCTGTGTCTCAACCGTGCCAGCCTACTCATCTGAATTTCAGCCGTGCTCTTCTGCCAGTCCTGCCTGATGCCCGCACTAATTCTGGTGTTCCTGTCTCCCAAGTGGGATCAGCAGCCACAGCCAGACACCACCCTGGAGTAGCACCTGGCCGCTGCCTGCTGCACAAGTCTGATCTCACCATCAGAGGCTCCAGTGAAAACCCAGGCAGCTGTCATAGTCACACCCCTTCCAGGGTAGTCTGGTTTGTGGCACAGTGGGGCCACAAACCCCCTGAGATCACACCCACCAGTCAGGGCGTGAGCGTGACAGTACCTTTCTTAAATATTGGTATCAAGTGAGCCATCCTCCTATCCTGTGGCACCACCCCTGTTACAAGAGAGTCTAAGAATATGAGATGCAACGGTCTGTCAATAATTGAGCTCAATTTCCTCAGTATCCGTGGATGAATGCCATCTGGGCTGGGGGATTTGTCAATGTTTAAATTGTTCAGATGCAGATGCTCTTATTTTTGTGTTAAACTAGCTATATCAGGTTGTGAATTTTGATTTTTGCCTTGTTGAATGGTCCCTGTAACAATCAGTTCATTTGGGAACACAGATGAAAAGCAACTGTGAAATACCTCAGGCTTTGCTTTGTCCTCTGTAATTACCTTGTTATTGTCATCTTTTAAGGGGCTGATATCATCTGTTTTTTTCTTTTTGGTATTGATGTATTTATTAAAAAATTGGGGATTTATTTTAGTGTCGCTGGTGATTTGTTTCTCTGTAGATAACTTTGCTTAATTGATTTCTATTTTACATTTCTTATTTAGATCTTTATACTCCTGAAATGCTGTGTCAGTATTCTCGGCTTTCAAGATTTTGAACGTCCTTTGTTTTTGCCTTATTAAAAATTGTACTGTGCTATTTATCCATAATGGTTTCTTTGCATTCCTTGACTTTTATTACCTGAGGGTATATATTTTCTGCAGGATTCTAGCAGTATTTCCTTAAAAATGCCCCATTTATGTTCGGTATCCCCAATTACCATGACGTGGTCCCAGTCTACATGAGTAAGGCTGCTTTCATACATCAGGTTTTTGCCGTCAGGCACAATCTGGCGAATTTTGGAAAAAACAGATCCAGCAAAAGTTGCCTCTGGATCTGTTTTTTTCTCATAGACTTGTATTAGCACCGGATTGCCTCACGTTTCATCCGTTTTTTGCCGGATCTGTCAAAAATTCATTTCTGGTGGCTGGAGAAAAAGTACATAGGAACATTTTTTCTTTTCAGCGAAAAAACGGACAGCGAGGGATCTGGCGAAAAACGTATGAAACGTGAGGTAAAATGATGGAATCCGAAGACCGAATCCATTTTTTTACGCAAATCATTCTCTCTCTCTTTTCCCCTGAACAGGAAGTCCAAACTCTATCCCTATCCCCGGGTAAAAAAAGAAAAACTAATCCATCGAAAAAGCGGATCTGTCGCATCAGTTTTTCACAATTTGCAATGGATCTGTTTTTTTTTCAAAATTCACCGGATTGTGCCTGACGGCTAAAAACTGATGTGTGAAAAGGACCTAAGCTCTTCCCTTAATTTGTTGAAATCAGCTTTTCTAAAGTTCCAGGTTTTGGCATTTCCATTTATGTTTGTAATTGTATTGGTTTTTATGCCTGAGGAAGGGAGTTCTGCCTGAAATGTGTTATCATTTTTTTTAATGTTTTTATGCTGACATGAAATAACTTTTTTCACCATAGCCATTGGTGCCCATGTGAGTGATCCATCATTACCAACAGTAAGAGGAGTTAATAATATGCAGCTGTGTCACAAGCCTGCTGACCCAACATTCTGACAGGGGACACAGAGGTGCACACCATATCCAGAGGGGCGGCAGCAGTGTGATCATGACTGACAGGGTTCCATTGCCCCAGGATACAAGGTTTGGGGGCTAATTGCTTCTCCCCTGCCATGTGAGATTCCTTTTCTGCATTTTCACCTTCCATGCTTTATGAATTGGCCCTTTTTCTTTTATTTAGTTTGTTTAGTCCTCTCTTTTCAGCGTCCTCATGAAAGCTGCAGGCTGATTATAATTCTTTGATGACATGGTTGCGTGTGTGAGAGGTTTTTAAGCCACTCACAGAGTGTAAGTTCCACATTTTCCCTTAGTATTCTCTACCTCCTGATATATTCCCATACATAAGTGCTGCTTTTTTCAGATCCTTTTTTCTTTCCTTTGTATTCAATGTACTATGCCCCATTTGTGATTGTGTTTATTATATTCTATGTAAATATTAATGTTAATAGATAGTAATTAAAATGTACTTTGCGGGACAGCCCCTGTAAGTTTGTTTCCATATGAAAAGGTTCATCATCATATTTGATGATAAGGAAACACATCCTTAATTGTAGACTTTTTTTTTTAGTACATTTCAAGGTTGACCTGTGACTTTGTCCAAGTTTTTAATTTTGGCCCTCTGAGTATTTGAGTTTGATATTTCTGCCTAAAGTCTAACTTGACTGTAATGGGCTTAAACAACATTTCCAGCAGGTGGCAGTCACGATTTAAGAAAGAAACTAAAACCTTTGTTCTTTCTACTAAGCAAAAAGAAAATAGAATTTGGAGCACAGTTTGGTTCTGCCCATTGAACTGTTCATTGTTTCATGCAGTTTTAGAGACTACTGAAAGCTGGACAGATAGGAAAGCCATGTCATAAGGACTTATTCTTCAGTCCATTAAAAGTGACTTTCTATTAGTGAAGAGGACTTTGTAAGGATGAATAAATGTAAGAGCATTTCCTTACATCTCACAGTGCTTTTACTCCTGCTTCAACTTCAAAATTCCTGTGCAGAAACGGAGCCAGATGAAGGAAAAACACCGGATGGAGCCTCTACTTTAGCATTTGTTTTTGATGTTACCGGATCCATGTACGATGACTTAGTACAAGTGATAGAAGGAGCATCAAAGATTTTAGAAACATCTTTAAGCAGACCGAAAAAGCCTTTGTATAATTTTGCATTAGTGCCATTCCATGATCCAGGTAAGACGTTTGTGTTGTGCGTTAGTTGTTCTGAATCGTTTGCACTTTTACGAGATGTTTACGATAAAATTGGGAAGACTGTTCTCAGGAACGTTATTCTTTTAGCTTTTTCTGTCAATCACTAGAAAGTTGGTAAATTACTTTGTCTACTAATGCCATATATCACCTTTAATATTTCTTAGCTAAGAGAACACCTTGGAGGCTTTTATGACATAACACATACAGAATGTATAGACGAGCTATGTGATGCTCGAACACGTCCCATACATCAGACACAATGACTTATGAAGAAGTCCTCGTCTATGTGGCTGATTGGTTTCTCTGTTATATTTAATCACATCTGGTTAGCAGCCAGAACCATGCCTGTTGTGCGCTCTTAGTTGCCTTTTTCATTTTGTTCTATGGAAGTCCTTTGTAGTGCCGCATTTCATGATGCTGCAGATCCAATGCAATGTTGGATGTGATTACAAAGTATTATATGTAGCAGTGAAGTAGGTTTTGTCATCTTTTCCATTTTGTGTGACTGTGCTTCCATTTTTGATGGTTTGATGTTTACAAATGAAAGTTGCACAAATATTTAACCCCTTAATGACCGCCAATACGTCTTTTTACTGACCTGAGATACTCGAGAATACCCTCCCCATACAGGTGACAATCCAGCAGCTGTCATCTGTACACTGTAGCTGACAACTTGCTGCATCAGCCACGATCAGTGTTTGCACCGTCCATATCTGTTTAACCCCTTAGATGCTGCTGTCTATAATGACTATATCATATAAATGGTTAAAAGAGCATGAGGGCTCCCTCTTTATCCCCATTGGCACCTCTGACATCATGATTGTATGGCCCTGATGTTTGCCATGATAATTCACGGCCAAATAGTCTCTCGGCTATAGCAGCCTGCTCAGAAGTTAGTGACATTTAGGTGGTAAAAATACACTTTTTCATTCCTATCATGCCACTTTGTATTAATTCCTGAAAAGCACCTGAAGGGTTAATAAATTACCTGACAGCAGTTTTTAGTATGTCAGAGGGTGCTGTTTTTAAAATGTATCACTTTTGGGGGGTTTCCAATGTATAGGACCCCTAAAGTCACTTCACACCTGGATAGGTCCCTAAAAAAATAAATTTTGTAAATTTCCATGAAAAAAGTAAAAAATGACTGCTACATTTTTAAACCACCTAGAATGCTAGCAAAATAAAATAAATTTGACAAATTATGCTGATTTGAAGCAGACATGTGGGACATGTTATTTATTAATGGTTTTGTGTGGTATGACTGTTTGGATTAAAGAGATAATCATTCAAAGTTTGGAAATTGATTTTTTTTACATTTTTGACAAATTTCTGATATGTTTTGTGTTTATATATAAAAAAATATAGACCTAAATTCACCGTTATCATAAAGTATAATGTGCCACGAAAAAACGTTTTCAAAATCACTGGGATATGTTGAAGCGTTCCAGAGTTATTACCACATAAAGTGAACCTGGTCAGATTTTAAAAGTTTGGCCCCGTCACTAAGGACATCTGTTCACCAGTTTGTCATGCATGCTTTATGCCATGGGTATGCTATAAGTGTCTGAAAGATGTGGGATTCCATTCTGGGACCTTTTAGCTATTTCAAGAATGTGGGTCTTCCAACACCTGCTCAGTATGGTGGGTGCCAACTGCATGGACACTACTCCAGTCTTTCCCCACCCAGATGTGACCATCAGCAGCCACTGCATCAGGCAGGACACTTGGGTGCAGGTGTGATATTGTTCTTGACATGTGGTGCTCAGAGGTGAGACCTATATCAATCAGAGATTTCTGACATAGTCTATGCATAAGCCATAATGTCTAAAATGGGAAGACCACCTACATTTAAGATATTTAACTGAATCCTAAATTATTATATTATTTACCGCAGTCCTTAGGTCTCTTTATGGCTAGATGCATCAAAAAGCAACCATCAAATCTTAACTAGACATAGTGAATGATATACTGTAGGTATAAATATATTATTATATTTAGTGTGGGAAAACACGATCAATAGAGATGAGCGGACCCTTTGAAATTTTAATTTACTGACCGCTGAATTTTTCTAAAAAATGTGATTTACTGCAAATAAATTTGCACCAATCTCAATACTCAAAAGCTTGTAATTGGTCAGAAAATACACGTGGATAAGAGTAGAGAGAGAGTGTACCATAAGACCTTATACTCTACAGGAGAGAGGGAGAGAGAGAGAGAGAGAGAGAGAGAGAGAAAAGACCCTGCTCATCTCAAGAGCTTAAACTTTACAGAAGAGAGAATGGACCCGCTAGCCATAAGAGCTTACACTCTACAGAAAAGAGAGTGGACCCGCTAGCCATAAGAGCTTACACTCTACAGAAGAGAGAGTGGACCCGCTAGCCATAAGAACTTACACTCTACAGAAGAGAGAGTGGACCCGCTAGCCATAATAGCATATACTCTACAGAAGAGATTATGGACCCGCTGGCCATAAGAGCTCACACTCTACAGAAGAGAGAATGGACCCACTAGCCATAAGAGCTTACACTCTACAGAAAAGAGAGTGGACCCGCTAGCCATAAGAGCTTACACTCTACAGAAGAGAGAGTGGACCCGCTAGCCATAAGAACTTACACTCTACAGAAGAGAGAGTGGACCCGCTAGCCATAATAGCATATACTCTACAGAAGAGATTATGGACCCGCTGGCCATAAGAGCTCACACTCTACAGAAGAGAGAATGGACCCACTAGCCATAAGAGCTTACACTCTACAAAAGAGAGAATGGACCCTCTAGCCATAAGAGAGAATGGACCCACTAGCCATAAGAGCATACATTCTACAAAAGAGAGAATGGACCCGCTAGCCATAAGAACTTACACTCTACAGAAGAGAGAGTGGACCCGCTAGCCATAAGAGCATATACTCTACAGAAGAGATTATGGACCCGCTGGCCATAAGAACTTACACTCTACAGAAGAGAGAATGGACCCGCTAGCCATAAGAGCTCACACTCTACAGAAGAGAGAATGGAACCACTAGCCATAAGAGCATACATTCTACAAAAGAGAGAATGGACCCGCTAGCCATAAGAGCTTACACTCTGCAGAAGAGAGAATGGACCCACTAGCCATAAGAGCTAACACTCTAAAGAAGAGAGAATGGACCCGCTAGCCATAAGAGCTCACACTCTACAGAAGAGAGAATGGACCCACTAGCCATAAGAGAGAATAGACCCGCTAACCATAAGAGCTCACACTCTACAAAAGAGAGAATGGACCCTCTAGCCATAAGAGAGAATGGACCCGCTAACCATAAGAGCTTACACTCTACAGAAGAGAGAATGGACCCGCTAGCCATAAGAGCTTACACTCTAAAGAAGAGAGAATGGACCCGCTAGCCATAAGAGCTCACACTCTACAGAAGAGAGAATGGACCCGCTAGCCATAAGAGCTTATACTCTACAGAAGAGATTATGGACCCGCTAGCCATAAGAGCTTACACTCTACAGAAGAGAGAGTGGACCCGCTAGCCATAAGAGTTTACACTCTACAGAAGAGAGAGTGGACCCACTAGCCATAAGAACTTACACTCTACAGAAGAGATAGTGGACCCGCTAGCCATAAGAGCATATACTCTACAGAAGAGATTATGGACCCGCTAGCCATAAGAACTTACACTCTACAGAAGAGAAAATGGACCCGCTAGCCATAAGAGCTCACACTCTACAGAAGAGAGAATGGACCCACTAGCCATAAGAGCTCACACTCTACAGAAGAGAGAATGGACCCGCTAGCCATAAGAGCATACATTCTACAAAAGAGAGAATGGACCCTCTAGCCATAAGAGCTTACAATCTGCAGAAGAGAGAATGGACCCGCTAGCCATAAGAGCTTACACTCTACAGAATAGAGAATGGACCCGCTAGCCATAAGAGCTAACACTCTACAGAAGAGAGAATGGACCCGCTAGCCATAAGAGCTCACACTCTACAGAAGAGAGAATTGACCCAATAGCCATAAGAGCTTACACTCTACAAAAGAGAGAATGGACCCGCTAGCCATAAGAGCTCACACTCTACAGAAGAGAGAATGGACCCGCTAGCCATAAGAGCTCACACTCTACAGAAGAGAGAATTGACCCAATAGCCATAAGAGCTTACACTCTACAAAAGAGAGAATGGACCCGCTAGCCATAAGAACTTACACTCTACAGAAGAGTAAATGGACCCTCTAGCCATAAGAGCTTACACTCTACAGAAGAGAGAATGGACCCACTAGCCATAAGAGCTTACACTCTACAGAAGAGAGAGTGGACCCGCTAGCCATAAGAGCTTACACTCTACAGAAGAGATTATGGACCCGCTAGCCATAAGAGCTTACACTCTACAGAAGAGAGAGTGGACCCGCTAGCCATAAGAGTTTACACTCTACAGAAGAGAGAGTGGACCCACTAGCCATAAGAACTTACACTCTACAGAAGAGATAGTGGACCCGCTAGCCATAAGAGCATATACTCTACAGAAGAGATTATGGACCCGCAAGCCATAAGAACTTACACTCTACAGAAGAGAAAATGGACCCGCTAGCCATAAGAGCTCACACTCTACAGAAGAGAGAATGGACCCACTAGCCATAAGAGCTCACACTCTACAGAAGAGAGAATGGACCCGCTAGCCATAAGAGCATACATTCTACAAAAGAGAGAATGGACCCTCTAGCCATAAGAGCTTACAATCTGCAGAAGAGAGAATGGACCCGCTAGCCATAAGAGCTTACACTCTACAGAATAGAGAATGGACCCGCTAGCCATAAGAGCTAACACTCTACAGAAGAGAGAATGGACCCGCTAGCCATAAGAGCTCACACTCTACAGAAGAGAGAATTGACCCAATAGCCATAAGAGCTTACACTCTACAAAAGAGAGAATGGACCCGCTAGCCATAAGAGCTCACACTCTACAGAAGAGAGAATGGACCCGCTAGCCATAAGAGCTCACACTCTACAGAAGAGAGAATTGACCCAATAGCCATAAGAGCTTACACTCTACAAAAGAGAGAATGGACCCGCTAGCCATAAGAACTTACACTCTACAGAAGAGTAAATGGACCCTCTAGCCATAAGAGCTTACACTCTACAGAAGAGAGAATGGACCCACTAGCCATAAGAGCTTACACTCTACAGAAGAGAGAGTGGACCCGCTAGCCATAAGAGCTTACACTCTAAAGAAGAGAGAATGGACCCGCTAGCCATAAGAGCTTACACTCTACAGAAGAGAGAGTGGACCTGCTAGCCATAAGAGTTTACACTCTACAGAAGAGAGAATGGACCCGCTAGCCATAAGAGATTACACTCTACAGAATAGAGAATGGACCCGCTAGCCATAAGAGCTAACACTCTACAGAAGAGAGAATGGACCCGCTAGCCATAAGAGCTCACACTCTACAGAAGAGAGAATGGACCCACTAGCCATAAGAGAGAATGGACCCGCTAACCATAAGAGCTCACACTCTACAAAAGAGAGAATGGACCCTCTAGCCATAAGAGAGAATGGACCCGCTAACCATAAGAGCTTACACTCTACAGAAGAGAGAATGGACCCGCTAGCCATAAGAGCTTACACTCTAAAGAAGAGAGAATGGACCCGCTAGCCATAAGAGCTCACACTCTACAGAAGAGAGAATGGACCCGCTAGCCATAAGAGCTTATACTCTACAGAAGAGATTATGGACCCGCTAGCCATAAGAGCTTACACTCTACAGAAGAGAGAGTGGACCCGCTAGCCATAAGAGTTTACACTCTACAGAAGAGAGAGTGGACCCACTAGCCATAAGAACTTACACTCTACAGAAGAGATAGTGGACCCGCTAGCCATAAGAGCATATACTCTACAGAAGAGATTATGGACCCGCTAGCCATAAGAACTTACACTCTACAGAAGAGAAAATGGACCCGCTAGCCATAAGAGCTCACACTCTACAGAAGAGAGAATGGACCCACTAGCCATAAGAGCTCACACTCTACAGAAGAGAGAATGGACCCGCTAGCCATAAGAGCATACATTCTACAAAAGAGAGAATGGACCCTCTAGCCATAAGAGCTTACACTCTGCAGAAGAGAGAATGGACCCGCTAGCCATAAGAGATTACACTCTACAGAATAGAGAATGGACCCGCTAGCCATAAGAGCTAACACTCTACAGAAGAGAGAATGGACCCGCTAGCCATAAGAGCTCACACTCTACAGAAGAGAGAATGGACCCACTAGCCATAAGACCTCACACTCTACAGAAGAGAGAATGGACCCACTAGCCATAAGAGCTTACACTCTACAAAAGAGAGAATGGACCCTCTAGCCATAAGAGAGAATGGACCCGCTAACCATAAGAGCTTACACTCTACAGATGAGAGAATGGACCCGCTAGCCATAAGAGCTTACACTCTAAAGAAGAGAGAATGGACCCGCTAGCCATAAGAGCTCACACTCTACAGAAGAGAGAATGGACCCGCTAGCCATAAGAGCTCACACTCTACAGAAGAGAGAATTGACCCAATAGCCATAAGAGCTTACACTCTACAAAAGAGAGAATGGACCCGCTAGCCATAAGAGCTCACACTCTACAGAAGAGAGAATGGACCCGCTAGCCATAAGAGCTCACACTCTACAGAAGAGAGAATTGACCCAATAGCCATAAGAGCTTACACTCTACAAAAGAGAGAATGGACCCGCTAGCCATAAGAGCTTACACTCTACAGAAGAGTAAATGGACCCTCTAGCCATAAGAGCTTACACTCTACAGAAGAGAGAATGGACCCACTAGCCATAAGAGCTTACACTCTACAGAAGAGAGAGTGGACCCGCTAGCCATAAGAGCTTACACTCTAAAGAAGAGAGAATGGACCCGCTAGCCATAAGAGCTTACACTCTACAGAAGAGAGAGTGGACCTGCTAGCCATAAGAGTTTACACTCTACAGAAGAGAGAATGGACCCGCTAGCCATAAGAGATTACACTCTACAGAAGAGAGAATGGACCCGCTAGCCATAAGAGCTCACAGTCTACAGAAGAGAGAATGGACCCACTAGCCATAAGAGCTCACACTCTACAGAAGAGAGAATGGACCCACTAGCCATAAGAGCTTACACTCTACAAAAGAGAGAATGGACCCTCTAGCCATAAGAGAGAATGGACCCACTAGCCATAAGAGCATACATTCTACAAAAGAGAGAATGGACCCGCTAGCCATAAGAGATTACACTCTACAGAAGAGAGAATGGACCCGCTAGCCATAAGAGCTCACACTCTACAGAAGAGAGAATGGACCCACTAGCCATAAGAGCTTACACTTTACAAAAGAGAGAATGGACCCTCTAGCCATAAGAGAGAATGGACCCGCTAACCATAAGAGCTTACACTCTACAGAAGAGAGAATGGACCCGCTAGCCATAAGAGCTTACACTCTAAAGAAGAGAGAATGGACCCGCTAGCCATAAGAGCTCACACTCTACAGAAGAGAGAATGGACCCGCTAGCCATAAGAGCTCACACTCTACAGAAGAGAGAATGGACCCACTAGCCATAAGAGCTTACACTCTACAAAAAAGAGCATGGACCCGCTAGCCATAAGAGCTTACACTCTACAGAAGAGTAAATGGACCCTCTAGCCATAAGAGCTTACACTCTACAGAAGAGTAAATGGACCCTCTAGCCATAAGAGCTTACACTCTACAGAAGAGAGAATGGACCCACTAGCCATAAGAGTTTACACTCTACAGAAGAGAGAGTGGACCCGCTAGCCATAAGAGCTTACACTCTACATAAGAGAGAGTGGACCCACTAGCCATAAGAGCTCACACTCTACAGAAGAGAGAATGGACCCACTAGCCATAAGAGCTCACACTCTACAGAAGAGAGAATGGACCCGCTAGCCATAAGAGCATACATTCTACAAAAGAGAGAATGGACCGTCTAGCCATAAGAGCTTACACTCTGCAGAAGAGAGAATGGACCCGCTAGCCATAAGAGATTACACTCTACAGAATAGAGAATGGACCCGCTAGCCATAAGAGCTAACACTCTACAGAAGAGAGAATGGACCCGCTAGCCATAAGAGCTCACACTCTACAGAAGAGAGAATGGACCCACTAGCCATAAGAGCTCACACTCTACAGAAGAGAGAATGGACCCACTAGCCATAAGAGCTTACACTCTACAAAAGAGAGAATGGACCCTCTAGCCATAAGAGAGAATGGACCCACTAGCCATAAGAGCATACATTCTACAAAAGAGAGAATGGACCCGCTAGCCATAAGAGATTACACTCTACAGAAGAGAGAATGGACCCGCTAGCCATAAGAGCTCACACTCTACAGAAGAGAGAATGGACCCACTAGCCATAAGAGCTTACACTCTACAAAAGAGAGAATGGACCCTCTAGCCATAAGAGAGAATGGACCCGCTAACCATAAGAGCTTACACTCTACAGAAGAGAGAATGGACCCGCTAGCCATAAGAACTTACACTCTACAGAAAAGAGAATGGACCCGCTAGCTATAAGAGCTTGCACCCTATAGGACAGAAAGAGAGATAGAGAGAGAGAGGACACCTCTGTGTTCTTTTTTTTTGCTGTAGAAAGGCATCAGTCCTTCATGGAAATGCGTTGTGGAATAGTAGCACCCCGACACCAGACGATGCCATCTTCTTACATGTCAAAAAGTTAGGAAAAGTTGGCAAGCATGATCGTGCTCTGTACACGCCTACTGTGTGGTTTTCAATTTTTCTTAGTTTCTCAGCTGTTAGATTTATGGAATTACAGTGCCTTCCAAGAGTATTCGGCCCCCTGGAACTTTTCAAACTTTTCCCACATATCATGCTTCAAACATAAAGATACTAAATGTAAATTTTTTGGTGAAGAATCAACAACAAGTGGAACACAATTGTGAAGTTGAACAAAATGTATTGGTTATTTTAAATTTTTGTGGAAATTTAAAAACTGAAAGTGGGGCGTGCATAATTATTCGGCCCCTTTACTTTCAGTGACAGGTTCCCTTTAAGGGGTTAAAGGATTAGTCAACTCCTGGACAGTCTGTGGTGCAACTGTGGTGGATAGAATGAGACATTATGTCCCAGATGCGCTTGATTGGATTCAGGTCTGGGGAACTGGCAGGCCAGTCTATAGCATCAATTCCTTCATCATACAGGAACTGCTGACACTTTTCAGCCACATGAGGCCTAGCACTGTTTTACATCAGAAGAAACCCAGGGTCCACTGCTTCTGCATAAGAGCTTACACTCTACAGAAGAGAGAATGGACCCGCTAGCCATAAGAGCTTACACTCTACAGAAGAGAGAACGGACCCGCTAGCCATAAGAGCTTGCACTCTATAGGACAGAAAGACAGATAGAGAGAGGGGACCCCTCTGTGTTGTGTTTTTTTTGCTGTAGAAAGGCATCAGTCCTTCATGGAAATGCGTTGTGGGATAGTAGCACCCCGACACCAGACGATGCCATCTTCTTACATGTCAAAAAGTTAGGAAAAGTTGGCAAGAATGAACATGCTCTGTACACGCCTACTGTGTGTTTTTTATTATTTCTTAGTTTCTCAGCTGTTAGATTTATGGAATTACAGTGCCTTGCAAAAGTATTCGGCCCCCTGGAACTTTTCAACCTTTTCCCACATATCATGCTTCAAACATAAAGATACTAAATGTAAATTTTTGGTGAAGAATCAACAACAAGTGGAACACAATTGTGAAGTTGAACGAAATTTATTGGTTATTTTAAATTTTTGTGGAAATTTAAAAACTGAAAAGTGGGGCATGCATAATTATTCAGCCCCTTTACTTTCAGTGCAGCAAACTCACTCCAGAAGTTCATTGTTTGTTGGTCTCTGAAAGATCCAATGTTGTCCTAAATGCCTAATGATGATAAATATAATCCACCTGTGTGTAATCAAGTCTTCATATAAATGCACCTGCTCTATGATAGTCTCAGGGTTCTGTTTGAAGCACAGAGAGCATCATGAAGACCAAGGAACACAATGGGCAGGTCCGTGATACTGTTGTGGAGTAGTTTTAAGCCGGATTTGGATACGAAATGATTTCCAAAACATTTAACATCCCAAGGAGCACTGTGCAAGCGATCATATTGAAATGGAAGGAGTATCATACCACTGCAAATCTAACAAGACCCGGCCGTCCCTCTAAACTTTCATCTCAAACAAGGAGAAGGCTGATCAGAGATGCAGCCAAGAGACCCTTGATCACTCTGGATGAACTGCAGAGATCTACAGCTGAGGTGGGACAGTCTGTCCATAGGACAACAATCAGTTGTACACTGCAGAAATCTAGCCTTTATGGAAGAGTGGCAAGAAGAAAGCCATTTCTCAAAGATATCCATAAAAAGTGTTGTTTAAAGTTTGCAACAAACCACCTGGGAGACACACCAAACATGTGGAAGAAGGTGCTATGGTCAGATGAAACCAAAATCAAACTTTTTGGCAACAATGCCAACGATTTGGCGTAAAGGCAACACAGCTCATCACCCTGAACACACCATCCCTAATGTCAAACATGGTGGTGGCAGCATCGTGGTTTGGGCCTGCTTTTCTTCAGCAGGGACATGGAAGATGGTTAAAATTGATGGGAAGAAGGATGGAGCCAAATGCAGGACCATTCTTGAAGAAAACCTGTTGGAGTCTGCAAAAGACCTGAGACTGGGACAGAGATTTGTCTTCCAACAAGACAATGATCCCAAACATAAAGCAAAATCTCCAATGGAATGGTTCACAAATAAATGTATCCAGGTGTTAGAATGGCCAAGTCAAAGTCCAGACCTCAATCCAATTGAGAATCTGTGGAAAGAGCTGAAAACTGCTGTTCACAAACGATCTCCATCAAACCTCACTGAGCTCGAGCTGTTTGCCAAGAAAGAATGGGCAAGAATTTCAGTCTCTCGATGTACAAAACTGATAGAGACATACCTCAAGCGACTTGCAGCTGTAATCGCAGCAAAAGCTGGCGCAACAAAGTATTAAGTTAAAGGGGCAGAATAATATTGCACGCCCCACTTTTCAGTTTTTGAATTTCCACAAAAATTTTAAATAACCAATAAATTTCGTTCAACTTCACAATTGAGCTCCACTTGTTGTTGATTCTTCACCAAAAATGTACATTTGGTATCTTTATGTTTGAAGCATGATATGCGGGAAAAGGTTAAATAATGATCTTTATTTTTATGTATAGCGCTAACATATTCCGCAGTGCTTTACACACAATCTAGAATCCCTATCAGTATGTTTTTGGAATGTGGGAGGAAACCAGATTACCCGGAGGAAACCCACGCAAACACGGGGAGAACATGACAGATGTATGTCTTTAGTGGGATTTGAACCCAAGACCCCAGTGCTACAAGGCTGCAGTGCTATCCACTGAGCCACCGTGCTGCCCTAAAAGGTTGAAAAGTTCCAGGGGGCCGAATACTTTCACAAGGCACTGTATATTCCACATTGAAAGTCCATACTTCTGTCACAAACATGTAGCTGAACAATCATTATACGGGAATAGTTTTGAAAGCCTAGCTATTATATGCTACTTTTGGTACTGCTTGTTCTAATATTATTCTCTGTGCAAATGTAATAACAACAATGTGAAATATTTTTGGCTGCACCTTTAGGAATAATGTTATTATCCTGTGAGAAAAATCTTTAAAATGTCTATTTATGAACTTTATAGTGTTTGACCCCGTTTTTCGTTTTCTTGTACCGCCATGAAGGAAATATTATTTAATATACAACAATATTTATATTTTCACTAAGAAGGAATATAAACAATGAGCTGAAAATTTAATTAATGCCAGACTTTTGGCAGAGCTGTAAAAATATTAAGGCTAAAAAATGTTAAGATTGTCTGTTCACATTCCCACAATGAAAAAAGTTCCATAACATCTGTAAGAAAAAAACATGTAACCGCATCAGATGTGCTCTTATCTACCCTTAAGGTTTAGTTCAAAGTTTCCTTATTAGCATTCCTTGAGTTTTACTTCAGAGAGGCTGACTCATAGCCATAAGTGATAGACAAACCATTGTATGTTTGGGTCCAGTGGATTCAGCAGAACATTTTTAAAAAGTTCGGTTCGGGTACCAGAATGGTACCTGAACCCGGACCCCATTCAAATGAATGGGGTCCCAAACATCCGGTGTTTCCCATGCTGTCATCTGTGCCACTGGGCCAGAATCACCAGCTCTGATCGGCAGTAAGTTCATTTCTGCCGGTCAGAGCGCTGCGGTTCCCACGATGGTATACAGATGTTACAGAGATTACCGCTGTAACGAATGGAAATGGAGACACAGATGGTGAAGTTCACATTCGTTTTTATTGTAATTGAACGTGGAACCTCTGAACCACAGTCCGGGGGGCTCCGAAGTGGGCGTGACTACGTGAGCCCCAGACACCCGTAGTAAGACCCCGCGAACAGGGTCGAATGGGATACCTGGGGGACATGGATGCAACCTCCAGTTAGACCCCGGACTCGCTGACCCAGCTGACCCAGCGGGACAGACGGACAAACAGGGTCTGGATTTGGAAAGATAGTAAAAATCAAAGTGGAAAATCAAATTACAGGCTGATCCAACTTCAGTGGAAATGCTTTAAGACAAGGAAATAATGCTCAGTAGTGTGTGTGCCTCTATGACCTCTCTACAATGCCTGGGCATGCTCCTGATGAGGTGTCAGATGTTCACCTGAGGGTCTCCTCCCAGACTTGGATTAGCCCCTTTCCGACATCGGGCTTACATTTACGCTGATGTCGGATTCCCTCCCTTTGATGTGGGCTCCGGTGGTGAGCCCACATCTTTCCCGGCACATGTCAGGTGTTTTGAACAGCTGACATGTGCCCGGAACAGCCGTGGGTGGAATCGCGATACACCCGCAGCTATTAACCCATTGAATGCTGCTGTCAAACTCTGACAGCAGCATTTAAAGTGCGCTTCCGGCCATTGACCCAGAAATCCGCCCATCGGTTACCCCTGTCACGTGATTGTGGGTCACCGATATGTTGGCATGACAACCAGAGGTCTCCTGGAGACCTCTATGGTGGTTACTGCCAGATTGCTCTGAGCGCCACCCGGTGGTCGGCACTCATAGCAAGTCAGCAAATCTGCTACATACAGGTGATAATAATAATAATCTTTATTTATATAGAGCCAACATATTCCACAGAGCTTTATAGTTAAACAGTTTCAAACACAACAGTCATAAGTAACAGCGTTAACAATAATATAATGATTAAAGCAAAATAAAACAACCCTGCTCGTGAGAGCTTACAATCTGCAATGAGGTGGGGGGGATACAAAGTACAGAAAGTACAGGTGTGTACTTACAATGATGTATTTACAATGATGGTTCAGCCATCTTCAGGGGGTGGGAGATAGGTGGAAATAGTGAATAGGCTACACACGCACACTTACACATAAAATGACTTTGATTAGGGAACGTGATAGGTTGCTCTGAACAAATGTGTTTTGATGGAGCGCCTAAAACTGTACAAGTTGTGGCTGGTCCTAATTTCTTAAGGTAGAGCATTTCAGGGGATTAGCGCAATGAGGGAGAAGTCTTGGAGTCTGGAGTGGGAGGTACGGATTAGTGTAGAGGTTAGTCGAAAGTCATTTGCAGAGTGCAGCACAGCCCGCACAGTGGTATATCCAGCACAGCCCGCACAGGGGTATATACAGCACAGCCCGCACAGGGGTATATAGAGCACAGCCCGCACAGGGGTATATAGAGCACAGCCCGCACAGGGGTATATACAGCAGAGCCCGCACAGGGGTATATACAGCACAGCCAGCACAGGGGTATATACAGCACAGCCGGCACAGGGGTATATACAGCACAGCCCGCACAGTGGTATATACAGCAGAGCCAGCACAGGGGTATATAGAGCACAGCCCGCACAGTGGTATATACAGCACAGCCCGCACAGGGGTATATACAGCAGAGCCCGCACAGGGGTATATACAGCACAGCCCGCACAGGGGTATATAGAGCACAGCCCGCACAGGGGTATATAGAGCACAGCCCGCACAGGGGTATATACAGCAGAGCCCACACAGGGGTATATACAGCAGAGCCCACACAGGGGTATATACAGCAGAGCCCGCACAGGGGTATATGCAGCACAGCCAGCACAGGGGTATATAGAGCACAGCCAGCACAGGGGTATATAGAGCACAGCCAGCACAGGGGTATATAGAGCACAGCCCGCACAGGGGTATATAGAGCACAGCCCGCACAGGGGTATATACAGCAGAGCCCACACAGGGGTATATACAGCAGAGCCCGCACAGGGGTATATGCAGCACAGCCAGCACAGGGGTATATAGAGCACAGCCAGCACAGGGGTATATAGAGCACAGCCAGCACAGGGGTATATAGAGCACAGCCCGCATCTCATCCCCCCCCCCCCGATAATGGCCCCACAGTCCGGTGAAAAAGAAAAAAAAAAACTCTCCTCACCTTTCCTTTTGCCCGCGCTGCTCCTGGTGGCTGCAGTCTGCCCAGGACACTGCAGGTGCGCGATGATATGACATCATCGCGCACCCGCAGTGTACTGTCAGAGGCAGAGCGGGGAATGATGGGAGAGGGAGCGTCAGGTGACGCTCTCCTCCATCATTGCATTGAACTATACCGGTGTCATAGACGCCGGTATAGTTAAATGCGGCGGCGGCGGCGGCGGCGGCGGCGGGGGGGGAGGAACAGTGCAGCGGCCCACTACTGGCATCGGCTCTTCTGGCATTTGCCAGAAGTGCCCGATGTCCAGCCCGGCCCTGCCCTGACCTGCCGGCCCGGGGCCCCTGACCTGCGGGGCCCGGTCGCAATGGCGACCGCTGCGACCGCGGTCGTTACGCCCCTGGTTGTGTGTCATCGGCATAAAGATGGTACTGAAAGCCAAATCTGCTGATGGTCTGTCCATTTGGGGCCGTGTAGAGGGAGAAGAGAAGTGGGCCAAGGACTGAGCCCTGAAGTACCCCAACAGTTAGAGGAAGAGGAAATGAAGCGGAGCCAGCGAACAGAACACTGAAGGAGTGGTCAGAAAGATAGGAAGAAAACCAGGTGAGAGCAGTGTCCCTAATACCTAGTGACTGGAGCCTAGAGAGTAGGAGAGTGTGGTCAACAGTGTCGAAAGCTGCAGAAAGATCGAGAATGAGCAGAGAGTGGTCACCATTACATTTTGCTGTCAGAAGGTGATCTGATCATTGCCTGTATGTAGCAGAGCCAATCGGGTTATGGCAGCTTCTAGTCTCCCATGGAGACTATTAAAGCATGCCAAAAGTAAACAAAAGTTTTTAAAAAAATAAAAAAATAAAATAAATATAAAACTTCAAAACACCCCCCTTTTGCCCCATTCAAAGTAAAACAATAAAAAAACAAACATACACATATTTGGTATCGTCACGTTCAGAATCGCCCGATCTATCAAATAAAAAAAGGATTAACCTGATCGCCAAACAGCGTAGAGAGAAAAAAAAAGTCAAAACGCCAGAATTGTTTTTTTGGTCGCAGTGACATTGCATTAAAATGCAATAACGGGCGATCAAAAGGTCATATCTGCACCAAAATGGTATTATTACAAACATCAGCTCGGCATGCTGACTTTTTTTTAACAAAGTTTGGAATTTTTTTGCACCACTTAGATAAAAAAGAACCTAGACATGTTTGGTGTCTATGAACTCCTAATGACCTGGAGAATCATAATGGCAGGTCAGTTTTAGCATTTAGTGAGCAGGGTGAAAAAAAAAAAAACGCAAGTGTGCGATGGCACTTATTTTGCAATTTCACTGCACTTGGAATTTGTTTTTTTCCTGTTTTCTAGTACATGACATGGTAAAATCAATGGTGTCGTTCAAAAATACAACTTTTCCCACAAAAAACAAATCCTCACATGGCGATTTTTAGTAAAAAATAAAAAAGTTATGGCTCTGGAAAGAAGGGGAGCAAAAAATGAAAATTCAAAACCAAAATTACCTCTGGTCATTAAAGGGAACCTGTCACCCCCCCCTGGCGTTTTTAACTAAAAGAGCCACCTTGTGCAGCACTAATGCTGCATTCTGTCAAGGTGGCTCTTTTAGTTGGGGTCCCTTCCAAAGCTGCAATATTAGTTTTTTTAATTATCCCGCCATATCTGTAGTCTGTCCAAGGGGCATGTCTTCCCCCCCCCCCGGACCCAAACGCCTCCCAGCCATCCCTCAGCCCCTCTGTGCACCGGGCGCCACCTCCTGTGCCTTCATTAACGTCCCCGGCGCCTGCGCTGTAAGTTTCTTTTTCGTGCATGCGCAGTTTGCGCTGCCCTTCGATTCCCTTCACATGATGGGAAATTACAGCGCAGGCACTGGGGACATTAATAAAGGCACAGGAGGCGGCGCCCGGCACACAGAGGGCTGAGGGATGGCTGGGAGGCTTTTGTGTCTGGGGGGAAAAGACATGCCCCCAGACAGACTACAGGTATGGCGGGCTAATAAAAAATGAATATTGCAGCGTTGGAAGGGACCCCAACTAAAAGAGCCACCTTGACAGAATGCAGCATTAATGCTGCACAAGGTGGCTCTTTTAGTTAAAAACGCCAGGGGGATGACCGGTTCCCTTTAAGGGGTTAAAGGATTAGTCAACTCCTGGACAGTCTGTGGTGAAACTGTGGTGGATGGAACGAGACATGATGTCCCAGATGCGCTCGATTGGATTCAGGTCTGGGGAACTGGCAGGCCAGTCTATAGCATCAATGCCTTCATCATACAGGAACTGCTGACACATTTCAGCCACATGAGGCCTAGCACTGTTATGCATCAGAAGAAACCCAGGGTCCACTGCATCTGCATATGATCTCACAATGGGTCTGAGGATCTCATCCCAGTACCTAAAGGTAGTTGGGGTACCTCTGATGGATGGCCCTCCAAAAAGATATTTCCCCACACCATTTATGACCCACTGCCAAACTGGTTATACTGTAAAATATTGCAGGCAGCAGAACGTTCTCCACGGCATCTCCAAACTTTGTCACGTCTCTCACGTCACATGTGATTAGTGTGAATCTGCTCTCATCCGTGAAGAGCATATTGTACCAATGTCGAATCTGCCAATCTTGGTGTTACCTGGAAAATGCTAATTGCCCTGCATGGTGTTGGGCTGTAAGCACAACACCCACTTGTGGACATTGGGCCCCTCTCATACCATCCTCATGGAGTCAGTTTCCGACAGTTTGAGAAGACACGTGGATGTTAGTGGCCTAATGGAGGTCATTTTGCAGGGCTCTGGTACTGCTCCTCCTTTTCCTCCTGGCACAAAGGAGGAGGTAGCGGTCTTTCTGCTGGGTTGTTGCCCTCCTACGGTCCCCTTCTTGTCTCCTGGTGTACTTGCCTATTTTCTGGTATCTGCTCTATGCTCTGTACACTGTGCTGACAGATACAGCTACCCTTTTTGCCACAGCTCGCATTGATATGCCATCTTGTATGAGCTGAACTACCTGAGCAACTTATGAGGGTTGTAGACACCATCTCATGCTAATGTACAGTACCTATATGGGTGAGAACAATGACAAAATGCAAAAGTGATCAAAACAACAGCCAAAAAGAATGAGAACAGAGAAATGGTCTGTGGTCACCCCTTGCAGAACCACTTCTTTATAGGGATCTTCTTGCTAATTGCTAATCATTTCTACCTATTGTATATTCCATTTTCACAATAGCAGGAGAATTGATTCAGTGTTGCTTCATAACTGGACAAGTTGATTTCACAGAAGTGTGATTGACTTAGAGTTACACTGTGTTGTTTAAGTCTTCCTTTTATTTTTTTGAGCAAATGTTTACAACTGTATATGAGTTGAAGTATATATTCACATATAAATCGTATACATACAACTAACCATATATACTCTACCCATACTTTTTGTCCATTATATCTATTAAGTTCAGAACGCACGACGATCAGAGCTGCTGTGGCACCGTTAATTACTAGGAGTGAAGCTATTCCGGGAATAAGCAAAGAGTAGATTTGTAATACGCATCCATGCATTCATTATTGTAAATATTATACAATTCTTTTTCATGTGGATGAGGTTTTTGCCCTTAGTTCTACAATATTTTGTGTGCCAACAGATTCCACTTATGTTTCCTGTTTGTGATTTTACTCACCAGTTTACAGTTTCTGGAGACGAGAAACGTGAGATTGCTTTTCCTTAATTAAAATAAACAATTTGGGAATGTGTTTTTAATAAGAAATCAGAGGGGTATTTATATATTTGCTTATTTTAGCTTGAATTTTTGTTTTTGTATAAATGGTGCATAGAATATAATGGTGCTTTTTACCGTATACAGCAAAATTCTATCAAATTGTAAGCAGACACTACCAAATGCTCATCCTGCAATGCCTCCTACAGTATGAATATAATCATCATACGTGCTACCATCACTGACTCCCCAGAAGCTTTACAGATTGGCATCGTCATAGAACTTTATCATCTTTATAATACAACGGATTTGTAGTAACATTTACACCACAATTGATAATGTCAGGAAATAAACTATTTTAGGACTGAATGTTCATTTTCAGGATTTTAATGCCTTTTTTGATCCAAAGCCAAAAATGAATTTGAGAAAAGGAAAGGTCAAATTGTAAAAATGATCATTCACCACATTTTCTGAAATACAAAAATTAGTACATTTTGGCACAAGCCATGCTTATGAAATATTTTTCGTTTTGCACTGCTCATGGCACTTTTCTGTAAGTGAGTGGAGGAGAATTCACCTGTTCCCCTGCTGGTCAGTCTGAGCCTGAATTTACCTTTGTATGGAATATTACCACCTATAAATAAAGGCTACATACAAAAAAGTACCATGATAAAACCAATATTTTATTAAGACAAAGAAGTGAAAACAGAATACAACATGAAAAAATAGGTGAGGGCCAAATGGACAAGAAAGAAAAAGGTGGAAACACCTGGAAGTACTAGATATATAAATATATAACCAATTATAAGGTAATCAATACTGGATAGTAACTGTCATTTGGGGAACTCGCAAGAAAAAACACATTATAGCTGAATAAATGCTACGTAGCAATAAAACCCAACATATCAATGAAACAGGACACACCAATGAAATAAGCCTATGTGAAATAGAGACATATGGCGTCTATCAATGCATATAACGGCTGACAGGGGTCATGTATAATTGCAGCAGGTATTCTAAAGTGCATGCGAGAAATATGCAGTGATTCAATAGTTTGAACATATATTACCAGTTCCAGTAAAGAAAGCCCAGGCGTCCACCACACCTGATGCGCGTTTCGCACTTTTCAATTCACCAAATTTTTTTTTTTTACTGTGTTCGGCTCGATCTAAAGCCATGGAGACTTGATGGATGAATGATCTGTAGGAAGATCAATCGCGTGCAAACCTAGGGTCTTTTCCACCATTATCTTAATGGTATCAGACATTGGGTCCTTGTCTTCCTCTTCGCCTTGTTCCTTTTATTCTTCTGACAATAATGTCCTGGAATGATTGCTCTCTTTGCACAATGTGTCCAAAGTAGGCAAGTTGTAACTTGGTGATCCTTGCTTCGAGTGAGATGGCTTGCTTAGATGCCTTTGAAATGTGTTGCTGGAGAGGGATGTTATCAATACCATGGATGGCAAGAAGAACGAATAAATCAATTCTGGAATAAATCAAGCCAGACATGTCACTCAGTATAAGGCCAGCATCACACTGGCGTGTTTTACGGACGTATGAGAGGCACAGAAAATACGGATTGCATACGGTACAATGATTCTCTATGGCCCAGCTCCTATCTGCCGTATTTGACGTTTGTCAGCGTATTGCGCAAAAAATACGCCAATGAAAGTCTATGGGGCCGAGAAAATTACGGATTACACACGGACCATGAGTGTGACTTGTGAGAAATACGCAGCGGTGTTCTCTAGAAAAGCCGGTAATTCAGTGGGGTGTACAGTAAAATCACAGTGATAGAATAGGTAGAATAAATGTATACACATAGAATAGGTATATATATATATATATATATATATATATATGTATATATATATATATATGTATATATATATATATATATATATACGGTATATATATATATATATATATATATATATATATATATATATACATATATATGTCAGTGAGACACATATATATATACACTCACCGGCCACTTTATTAGGTACACCATGCTAGTAACGGGTTGGACCCCCTTTTGCCTTCAGAACTGCCTCAATTCTTCGTGACATAGATTCAACAAGGTGCTGGAAGCATTCCTCAGAGATTTTGGTCCATATTGACATGATGGCATCACACAGTTGCCGCAGATTTGTCGGCTGCACATCCCAAAGATGCTCCATACAAGGCAGGATGGATCCATGCTTTCATGTTGTTTACGCCAAATTCTGACCCTACCATCCGAATGTCGCAGCAGAAATCGAGACTCATCAGACCAAGCAACGTTTTTCCAATCTTCTACTGTCCAATTTCGATGAGCTTGTACAAATTGTAGCCTCAGTTTCCTGTTCTTAGCTGAAAGGAGTGGTACCCGGTGTGGTCTTCTGCTGCTGTAGCCCATCTGCCTCAAAGTTCGACGCACTGTGCGTTCAGAGATGCTCTTAGGCCTACCTTGGTTGTAACGGGTGGCGATTTGAGTCACTGTTGCCTTTCTATCAGCTCGAACCAGTCTGCCCATTCTCCTCTGACCTCTGGCATCAACAAGGCATTTCCGCCCACAGAACTGCCGCTCACTGGATTTTTTTTCTTTTTCGAACCATTCTCTGTAAACCCTAGAGATGGTTGTGCGTGAAAATCCCAGTAGATCAGCAGTTTCTGAAATACTCAGACCAGCCCTTCTGGCACCAACAACCATGCCACGTTCAAAGGCACTCAAATCACCTTTCTTCCCCATACTGATGCTCGGTTTGAACTGCAGGAGTTTGTCTTGACCATGTCTACATGCCTAAATGCACTGAGTTGCCGCCATGTGATTGGCTGATTAGAAATTAAGTGTTAACAAGAAGTTGGACAGGTGTACCTAATAAAGTGGCCGGTGAGTGTATATATTTATATTTAATTCAGCGCTAGATAGCAGAAAAGCCGGTAATTCAATTGCCGGCTTTTGGTATGCCAAAATAACACGGTACTTGCCTATGATGAGACAATTGGGACTAATATTCAGCGTATACTCCAGCAGCTTTCTGGTGCTGATGCAAAACTTAGGGCTAAAACGAGGTCTGAAAAGGCTCTTAATGTCTGTGCTAGATTTTCTTACATAGTGCAGACATTCAATTGATATGAATACAAGGTATGAATTAATCCAAGTTCACATGCACATTGATAACTTGATATCTTGATAACTTGATAACATTGATATCATGATAACATGATAACTTTTATGTTTCAGAGATTGGACCAGTCACAATCACAACTGATCCGGAGACATTTAAGAATGAACTTAAAGAACTATATGTGCAGGTCAGTAAACATATTACAGGATCGTGACATAAAGAATAGTGATGAGCGAGCGAGCTCGGATAAGGTGTTATCTGACCATGCTCGGGTGCTAACAGAGTGTCTTTGGTGTGCTTGAGTACTATGTTTGAGTCCCCTCGGCTGTTTGTTGGGCAATTCCTGCATGTGTTGTGGCTGTCTAACAGCCGCAAGACATGCCGCCATGGCATATCAAACATACTGTAGTATCTGAGCACGCTGAAGACACTCTGTTAGCATGCGAGCGTGGTCACATAACACCTTACTGAGCACACTGACTCATCAATAATAAAGAACATTGAACAACAAAGTGTTAACCGTTGTACAATGTGTGAGATATTTGCTTCAGTTCATTTATGCAATAATGTAAAATCTCATTATGGCTATGCTTGTCATGGACTGCAAATGTGACATATCATGATAAATTTACTCATCATCATGGTAATCAGGGCAGACATGGCTGGTTCAGGCCTTGTTGAGGAATGGCTAAAATACACACTTGAAGCCCCTCTCTAATGGTGAAGATCAGAAGAACCTCTGATTTTTGTTGTGCAATTTTGTTAATATCACACAATCTAAGCTAAAATCAAATAATCTCCAGGATATATGATAAACTAATCTCAAAATTATACTCTGTAGGTAATATGATAAACAGAATATGCTATATGCAGCGCCCCAGAGTCCTGGTCGTTGCAGTAATGTTGCTCTTCCACCAGGGGGAGTGATATTACGTCTGATGGTACTAAAGGAGTTCACCTTGCCAGGTATCACAGTCACACACTACACTTCACACTCCAGTCCACCATGGGGAGCAAAGGTACTATCTACTAGGCCAGTCCTCACACACGGGTAAAACTGGTGGGTTGGATAGGAAGTTAGAGAGAAGCTACCTGAGTTTGACCCAGAGAGGACCTGTCGGGCAGACAGGGGGAAAGGAGGAACATCTGAGCTGCAGACAGAGGGTCCCTGTCAGGGGTGGGATCCTGACAGAGGCCAAGCACGAGATAGAACGTTCCGGAGCTGCGCCTGCACCCATTGCGGCAGCATCCTAAGAAAGGACACAAAGCGAATTGTATTGTGGAGAAGTGAGAAACGAGGTCACAGCACAAGGAGATAATACCGGCAGGAGTTCTGCCCCAAGATCGGCAGCCTCCTTCTGAGGCGCGTAGCCGGTGACCGGAACACCGAGGGAGTAATAGGCTCTACGCATTACTTCAGAGACCGTCAGGACAGTCAATTCCAAGTTGGTTGCCCGACCTTAATACCTATGAAGACACGGAGGCAAATTGTGGGAGAGGGGAGTCTCTAGGGTCCCTATAAATAAGCTCCAGGCCTACCCCGTCATACGGGTTGTCCTATCCATATCATCTGGGGGACAGAGAGAGAGAGAGAACATCAGAAACATCCACGAAAGTTGTGAGGACTAGGGTTGAGCGACCTTCACTTTTATAGGATCGGGTCGGGTTTCACGAAACCCGACTTTTTCAAAAGTCGGGTCGAGTGAAATCGGCCGATCCTATAAAAAAGTCGGGGTCGGGGTCGGCCGAAACTCGAAACCCAATGCAGTGCATTGGGTTTCCAATGGTTCCCAGGGTCTGAAGGAGCGGAAACTCTCCTTCAGGCCCTGGGATCCATATTTAAGTGTAAAATAAAGAATTAAAATAAAAAATATCGCTATACTTACACTCTGACGGGCCCTGGTACTAACCGGGAACCTTCCTTCCTTAGAATCAGCCTTCCAGGACCTCGCGGTGACGTCGCGGCTTGTGATTGGTGCGCGGCCGCCCATGTGACCGTGACGTCACCGGAGGTCCTGGAAGGGCTGATTCTTAGGAAGGAAGGCTGCCGGAACGAAGCCAAGGGTGAGTATATACCTATTAGGTATATACTCACTCTCGGATACGCCCTGCGTCGTTCCGGCAGCCTTCCTTCCTAAGAATCAGCCCTTCCAGGAAGGACCTCCGGTGATGTCACGGTCACATGGGCGGCCGCGCACCAATCACAAGCCGCGACGTCACCGCGACGTCACCGCGACGTCACCGCGACGTCACCGCGAGGTCCTGGAAGGCTGATTCTAAGGAAGGAAGGTTCCCGGTTAGTACCAGGGCCCGTCAGAGAGTAAGTATAGCGATATTTTTTATTTGAATTCTTTATTTTACACTTAAATCTGAATTCCGATACCAATTCCCGATATCTTAAACATATCGGGAATCGGTATCGGAATTCCGATTCCAGATTCAGAAGATCACCGACTTCATGGCCGACCCCACACAGGGGTCGGGTCGGGTTTCATGAAACCCGACTTTGCCAAAAGTCGGCGACTTCTGAAAATTGCCGACCCGTTTCGCTCAACCCTAGTGAGGACTATCCTGTGGTGCTCAGCAGGAAGGTACTACAACACACAGGCGCTAGTAGGAAGGCTACTGATTTCCACCTGCACAAGGGAGCTCTGGATGTGCCTTCGGACTGGCCTGACTCAGCGAGCACTGTGATCTGTGCTCTGGACTGTGGACGCTGAAGTCTTCTGTAAAAGGTAAAGAGACTGCAACCTTGTGTCCTCCTTATTTACCGCGCCCTACACCATCACCATCTACACCTCTGGGAAGCCCTGGGGATATACTTCACCTGTGGGAAGGAATACCATCTGGCTGCCATAACATCACCCCAGCGGACCCCTAAGCAGCGTTGGTCACCCTGACCGAATACCACAGGTGGCGTCACGAACACCGTACAAACTACACCTTTAATTGGACGCCCCTCAAAGGGCCACGGACCGGGTTGGGCCACCGTGACATCCCCAGAACCGAGAGAGATAGACCCGGTACCGAGTGTCCCATTGCCCTTGCACGTGGGGGCGCTCCATTTCACATTCTTGGTTGGTACAATTCTCTCCTCATGACCCCTGTTCATCAATTCATACTGGCTACTTTGAGTATGCCAAAAATATTTATGATGAGAAATCCCCTTTAAGACCATTTTCAGAGAGTATGTTTAAAAGAGCCATCTTCAGCAGCACTAAGGCTGCATTCTGTGAAGGTGGCTCTTATGTTTTTGATCCCTAATGATGCTGAAATAATCACATTTATAAATTGCGCGCCATTCCTGTATCGAGTCAGGGAGGTATGTTTTCTCCCCCTGACTCAGCCGCCTCGCAGCCGTCCATCATCCCCTCAGTTCATCGGGTGCCGTCTCCTCTGTGCTTCCTTACTCCACCGGTGCCTGCGCTGTGCTCTCATTTATCGGGCATGCGCCGTGCGCGCTGCCCTGGAACTCACATTAGCTGATGTACTGATATCACGCCTGTGTGTAGCAGAGGCCCGAGATCCCGCAGTGTGTTATGATGCATTCACACTGCAGGGCTGGGAATCTGGTGCTGTGCGCCGATGCGATCTACTTACATCACTTGATGTAAGTTCCAGGGCAGCGCGCACTGCGCATGCCCGAGAAATAATTGCAGAGCGCAGGCGCTGGTGACGGCACAGGACAAAGACAGAGAGGAGACGGCACCAGGTGCGATGATAGACGGCTGCGAGGCGGCTGAGTCAGGGGGAGAAAACGTACCCCCAGGCTCAATACAGGTATGGCGCCAAATTTATAAAAGTGAACATTTCAGCGTTATTAGGGATCAAAAACATAAGAGCCACCTTCACATAATTCATCCTTAGTGCTGCAGAAGGTGGCTCTTTTACCTTAATAGGCTGGGGGGGTGACAGGTTCCCTTTAAGGACACGATTTTGTGACACTAATATATAAGTATTTCCGTTTTTCTTTCTGTACTTCTTAGTGCCATAATCAAGCTTGTCTATCAGCCTCCTCCAATTAAAAAGACCTCAGATTGGAAAGCTGTGTTTCTATTGGAGGAGACTGATATACAGATCTGGTCACTGCTCCTCCATATACGTATAAGATTGATGAATAGGACTGAATGGAGAAGGTGGCTGTAATTCTTGTTTGATTTTGTGTCCACATTATCCGGTCAGTTGTTGTGTCCTGTGTCTATAGTGTGACTTTGTGGCCTTTTTATCTGTGGAAATTTCCACATCAAGGTTTTAATCTCAAATGTCTATAAAAAACTCCAGGAGGAGAACATGTAATACTTATAGAATATTAACATAACATCTTATTTCCTATACATTTGTTACCATAAAGTGGCTTATCCCATTAATAGAGAGACTAGGCATGTATGAAATGCAAAGCTTTTATTAGTTGGGACCTTTCATTTTTAATTTCCAAGGGTATCACGGAGGAAGTATTTTATCTCTACTGTAAAATGTTCATTGCAATAAAGGGTAAATTGGAGATATAGAAAAATATAACACCAGGTTCTTATCCTTGGCATATAAAAAAAATGTTCACATGCTGCAGTATAACCTTTCCCATTCACGTGGATGGAATACATTTTCAGTTGTAGACTTTTCTGCAACAAATCTGCCCCTAGAGAACTTATACAATATATTGTTGTCTATGACTTACACATTTCTAGCGCTTTATCTGCTTTGTTATTGCTTGTTTTTTGGAAGGTAATTAAGCCTTTAAAAGTGCGTAAAGCATCTCAGTATAACTGGGGTGTAATTACATGGACGTGAGCTGGAGGTTTAGCTGTAAGTGTGAGGCTAATACATTATTTCCGACTCTTTGAAAACTTGTTTCCGTGATATACAATAACAAATTATACATCGAAAACCTCTTTCCAAAACTTGTCACGGGGCTTCAAAAGTACAAGACGGTGTCATTAATCTCTCTGTGCTAAGACTTAGATTCGGGTTTGACCCGGTATTATACACAAGGATATTTTTCTTCACACAGCCCACTAATAACTGTCACTAATCTCAGTTGAACATGTGGTTTGGTTTGATGTTATAGAGCAGATGTGTGGCAAACTGCCGTCACTTTAATCAAATTTACAAAGGTTGAAATGAGGAGGCCATTGCTAAACAAGCATTGGACTGGAAGGTGGAGTTGCAATGGATCACATCTGTCATGAACCAGGATCAGTCCTTGCCTTTATAGATATTATCATTATAAGCATTCAGCTTTCTCCCATATGTAAGGACTAATATTGTTCTAATGTTAGCATGCTCCTCTTAAATTCATCTGTGTCACATTTGGTACGTTAAGTATCGTAATGCCAATTGACTAGAGTTGATGCAAATCAATTCACACATCCCAGTCCATTGGCTCAGTAACAACTGGACAGGAGTGGGAGAATGGCCACTTACCGGATGGCATCCACTGCTCTTTCTTTGATTAGACATCCTGGTATAATACCACATGTGTGCCAATCAAAAGTAGAGCTGCGGATACCATCAGGTAAGAGGCAGTTCTCCTTCTACCATTGAGTGGCCACTGACCGCTGTCCTGGACAATGTTCTGGGACATGGAAACCAATTCTCATGAACTCTAGAAATTACCGTTTGGATCTGGATTTATATTTATCTATTTGGATTAGTCAATGCTCCTCTGCAGATCCAATTTTTAACATTGTCTATTTGTGCATGTGTTGTTTTCAGTGGTGTAACTGCAGCACCCCAGAGTCCTGGTTGTTGCAGTACTGTGGCTCCGCCACTATGGGGAGCTATGGTACGTCTGATTGCACTAAGGAGTTTCTCTGACCAGGTACACTCACACCACACTTCACACTCCGGCCACCAGGGGGGGTGGTCCTATTTAGTAGGCCACTCCTCACAACTCTGGTAAAACTGGGGGTTGGACAGGAAGACAGGCAGAAGTAGCTGGGAAGAGCTAGTGAGAGGACCTGTCAGGGATGGGATCCTGGCAGACTCCTCAGAGCAGAACAAACCAGTGAACAACGGGAATACAGCAAAGAGGAATTAGAACCAGAAGGAGTCGTGCTGTTAGACCGAGGCAACATCCTTCTGAGGCGCAAACAGTCGGTGGCCGGAACGCCGAGCAAGTAAGAGACTTTAAGTACACTGCAAACCACGGCCGGACAGCCAATTATAGGTTGGCTGTCTCACTTAACACCTAAGCAGACAACGGAGGCAGCTGTGGGAGAGGGGCGACTCTAGGGTCCCGGAAGAACTCCAGGCCTACCCCGTCATACGGGTGCGTCCTACCATATCATCTGGAGGACGGAGAAAACGAACATCAGAGACAGACAGAAACAGTTGTGAGGACTATCCCGGGAGCTCAGCAGGGAAGAACTACAACACTGAGGTAGACACTGATTCCCACCTGTAAAGAGAACTCCTGATGTGCCTTTGGACCGGCCGGTCTCTGACAACCCAGTTAACAGCGCTCTGGACTGAGGTCTCCAACACCTTCAGTAAAGAGGTAAAGAGACTGCAACCTGGTGTCCTCGTTATTTATTGCGACCGGCACTTCACAACTGCACCATTATCATCATTTATTGCACTGGACGTTCCCCCACTGACAGACAGGGCCACGGACCGGGTCTAGCCACCGTGACAACCCCAGAACGGAGATCCCAGAGGCCCGGCTCCGGGTACCCCTCGGCCCTGCGGCGGTGTGGGGGCGCTCCAACCTGGCGTCACGAACAGGATCTACTTAAGCCTGAAGAATCAGGTCATGTGTGCCTTGGAACTGTGATTTATTGCGCTTGAATTGTACTTTATTGAAAAGACTGTGTATTGCCATTTACCGCCAAAATTCGCCATTGCCGCGCACGGAGGCAGGAGCCTTAGCTACGTGGGCGGAATCAGCCAAAAGAAGCGCGGAACGGAAAGCGCGGTAAGGCGCCGATCCCGGAAGAGGAACTCCGACCTCCAGCAGGTTCGTGGGAGGAAGGGACAGCCATGTCTGAGTCGGGAGGAGAGGAGGTGGCGGTCGCAGCCGCGGATGCAGGGGCAGCTCCGGTCCCCGCAGCGGACGGAGCCGCGGCCCTAATACCACCACCGGTAGCCGCAGAACCCGCTGTTCCTCCCAACCAGCCGGACGCTGCCGCTAACACAAAAGCCATAATGCCCTTCTCTATGCCGTACCTGCCCGGAGCGGCTTGGCTTCCGCGATACTCTGGGGAGTCGCATACGTTCACTGACTTTAAAGAGGGGCTCTGCAGCCTGCTCGAGTTCTATCCCCTAACCGAGCCTCAGAAGGTCCATATGATAACCGGCCAACTCTTTGGGGCGGCTCTGAGAGAATTGAAATCCTGGCCCGCTGAGGATAAAGAAACTGCACAACAGATTTTTGCCAAGCTTAAAGCCACCTTTGATACTCGCACTGCTACGGAAATTAAACTGACTTTTTATGGATGCAAACAAAGGCCACAGGATAGCTTACGGGATTATGCCCTTAATCTCCAGGAAGCGATGCGGGCCATTAAGCAGAGTGACCCCGGCAGCATGCAGGATGAGGATAAAATCCTGAAGGAGTGGTTCATTGAGGGGCTCCTGTGCAGTCACCAGCGGGGCCAATTGCACTTCCTGGCCATGCAAAATCCAGACTTGACTTTTGCGCAGTTTAAAGATAAAGCTATCCAGGCATTGCAGGAGCGACAGCCCAGCCGCGCAGTACCACCCAGGCGCCCCGCTCTCACATACCACCAGGAGGTGGCATCGGATACCCCAGTTGCCGCAGAGGCCGACGCCCAGAGCTTCGAGGACGACTCCCCTGCAGGACTCCGTCTCCAGATGCAAGAGCTAACCAAGAGCGTTGATGCCCTGGCCCGGATGGTGCAGTCCCTACAGGAGGCCCCCAAAGAGAAGATCCAGTTGGCTTCCAGCCCGGAGGATGTCCCTTGGATGCGACAGAGGAGGACTCCGCCGACCAGGAGCCGGCCCGACGATCGCTTCCACCAGGATGGACGACCCATCTGCTGCCGCTGTCACCAGGTGGGCCATCTTGCAAGGTACTGTCCTTTAAACGAGCAACCCCTGGGGCAAAGGGCCAACCCCCAGGAGTAGGACGGTCAGGCCCGCAGCATTGGAGAACCAAGTATATTGGAGGACGACCAGTTCTCCCTGTAGTGATTGATGGAATCCCCTTGAATGCTTTGCTGGACACCGGTTCTCAGGTAACGACTATACCTTACGTGCTCTACAAACGGTATTGGGAGGACGCTGATATTACTCGTGGCCCTGACGATGATTTCATCATAATCGCCAGTAATGGTCAGCCATTGCCACAAGTGGGGTATAAGGAGGTCACCATCAAAGTGGGGCGGGTGGAATTGAAAGCCCAAGGGATTGTGATTGTTGATATTGATCGCCGAGAATGTAATCCCATGATGACTCTTGGTACTAATGTTATAGAAAATTGTCTTGCAGAAGTGATTGTTTTGTTGCAACAGGTGGCAGAAACCGCTGGCCACAGTGAGCAACGTGCCCTGCAGAAGGAAATCAGAGCTCTGATGCAGAGACAGCAGGTAGAGCTGACTGGTGGTGAGATTGGTCGTGTCACTGTGAGTGATTCAAACCCCATCGCGATACCCCCCAAGAGTGAAATGTTAATATGGTGTCGAGCAGCCATAGGCCTCAGGGGTAAGGACTACCAGGCCTTGGTAGAACCCGTATATTCAGACAATAGGCCTACTGTTCTGACAGCCCGGGGGGTGGTCGACGTCCGTCAGGGGAGAGTGCCCGTACGTGTCCTCAATTGTGGGGAGGAAGAGGTTCACCTCACCAAGTATACCACGCTCGCCAAATTGTTCACTGTCAATAATAATGTGATACAGACACCTGAACCCTTGGTCCCGTCAAACTTGGCGGAGAACAAAGGTTCTGCAGAGCCCTCGAAGGACTGGTGTTGGGAATTGCATGTGGGCACTGACTCTACCCCATCCCATCAAAAACAGGGGGCCTACAGGGTGGTACACGAGTACAAGCAGATATTCAGCAAACACCCCTCAGATTTTGGGCAGGTGAAAGGGATCAAACATCACATCCCCACGGGAGATCACCGACCCATAAAAGAGAGATATCGCCCTGTACCCCCAGCTCATTACCAGTGTGCCAAGGACATGTTGCGGGAAATGAAGGAGGCTGGGGTGGTGAGAGACAGCTGTAGCCCCTGGGCATCTCCGTTAGTCCTTGTTAAAAAGAAAGATGGTACAATGAGGATGTGTGTTGATTACAGGCAGTTGAATCGCATTACACATAAGGACGCATACCCACTGCCTAGGATAGAGGAGCCTCTGGCTGCCTTAAAATCTGCTAACTACTTCTCTACCTTAGATCTCACCAGTGGGTACTGGCAGGTTCCTGTGGCGGAGGCGGACAAAGAGAAGACGGCCTTCACGACGCCAATGGGTCTCTGTGAGTTCAACTACATGCCCTTCGGATTGTGCAATGCTCCCGGAACGTTCCAGAGGATGATGGAGTGCTGCCTGGGACACCTGAACTTTGAAACCGTGCTGCTATATTTGGATGATGTCATTGTCTTCTCTAAGACCTACGAAGACCACCTGAAGCACCTGGCCGAGGTGTTTGAAGCCCTATCCAACTTTGGCTTAAAGGTGAAACCGTCCAAGTGTCATCTGCTGAAACCTAAAGTGCAGTACCTGGGCCATGTGGTGAGCGCTGAAGGAGTGGCCCCAGACCCCGACAAGGTCACAGTGATTAAGGACTGGCCAAAGCCCAGTGACCTCCACGAAGTCCGGCAGTTCCTCGGGCTGGTAGGCTATTACCGGAGGTTCATTAAGGACTTCACCAAGAAGGCCGCACCCTTGCAAAACCTGTTGGTGGGCCAACCAAAGAAGACCAAGGGGAGGAACACCCCCTTTGATTGGAACGAAGAGCTGGAGGAATCCTTCACCTGTTTGAAGTCGGCACTGACGGGAGAAGAGGTACTGGCTTACCCCGAATACGACCAACCATTTGTGCTGTACACAGATGCCAGTAATGTGGGACTAGGAGCCGTGCTGTCTCAAGTCCAGAAAGGCAAGGAAAGAGTGATCGCTTACGCCAGCAGGAAACTCCGTCCCACGGAAAGGAACCCTGACAACTACAGTTCCTTCAAACTGGAATTCCTTGCCCTTGTCTGGGCAGTGACAGAGAGGTTTAAGCACTACCTGGCCTCCGCGAAATTCACCGTCTTCACGGACAACAATCCGCTAACGCATCTGGGTACTGCCAAACTCGGGGCTTTGGAACAGCGGTGGATGGCCCGGCTGTCCAACTATGATTTCACCATCAAATATCGGGCAGGACACCAGAATGCCAATGCCGATGCTCTGTCCCGAATGCCCAATTTACCAGAAGTGGGAGAAGACCCGGAGGCACTTGAAGAGGTGGAGCTGCCTGCCTTCCATCGCCCCAAAGCCACTCAGAACTCTCACCATGTGAAGAACAGGCACAAGAACCAACCGGATGCCACGCTGAATACCCTGCCCCACCACGGATGGGCAGAAACCCAGGATAGTGACCCCGCGGTCCGTCAGGTGAAGGAGCTCTTGACGCAGGCTGGGTTGCACCCTGGCCCAGACGACCCACAAGAAACCCAACAGCTGTGGAAGGGGAGAAGCAAGCTGTTTATCCATGATGGCAAGCTGTGCAGGAGGAGCATTGACCCACGTACTCATGAATTGGTGTGGCAGATAGTGGTGCCCAGGCGAGATGCGCCCATGGTTCTGGGAGCCTACCATGATGGAGCCGGACACTTCGGATGGAGGAAGCTAGAGAAGCTGCTCCGAGGGAGGTTCTATTGGATTGGCATGAAGAGAACCATTGAGAAGTGGTGTCGGGAGTGTGGTCCATGTAGTCTGCGCAGGAAGGACCGTGACAGTCAGCGGGCTCCCCTGCGGCCTATCATCACCAAAAGGCCGCTCGAACTGGTCGCGCTGGATCATGTGAAGCTGACACCTAGCCGGTCGGGCTATATCTACGCCCTTACCATCGTGGACCACTACTCCAGGTTTTTGGTGGTTGTGCCTGTCAAGGATCTAACGGCCAGGACTGCCGCCAGGGCCTTCCAGCAACACTTTTGTAGGCCCCATGGCTACCCAGAGAAGGTACTGACCGATCAGGGACCTGCATTCGAAGCGGAAGTGTTCCAAGAATTCTGCCAACTGTACGGGTGTAAGAAGATCAGGACCACACCGTACCATCCTCAAACCAACGGGATGTGCGAGAAGATGAACCAAGTGGTAATTGATTTATTGAAGACCTTACCCGTGGAGGAACGGAACCTGTGGCCGACAAAGTTGCCTGACTTGGTGGATATGTACAATCACATCCCAGTAAGTTCCACCAACTGTACTCCAGCGTACCTGATGCGAGGAAGATCTAGTCGGTTACCCATTGATCTGGACATGGGGGTCCTAGTACCCGAAGATACCTCGCCGGATGCAGATTGGGATGCAGAAAGGCAGCGAAGGTACCGCGAAGTACAGGAGTGTGTAGAGAGAAGTCTCGCCCAGGCTAGGCAGAAACAAGAAAGGGACTACAACCAACATGCTCCTGCGATCCCCCTGTCACCTGGTGAGCAAGTACTTAAACGAAAGAGGAGATTACACAAGCTCGATGACCAATGGGAAGCGGAACCGTATACCATCCTGCCATCCGACTTCGACAACACAAAGGTCTGTCTCATCAGCAAGGACAGAGGGGAGACCTCGACAGCGGTATCCAGGGATCACCTTAAGGTCTGCCCCGATAAGTTGAAAGAGAGGGGCACGGCCCCAGAAATCTCCCCGCCGGTGGAAAAGGAGAAGATGTTCCATACCGTCCTTGGTGACTTTCCCCAATCCTGGACTCAGATAAACCAAGCCATCGCGGTGCCTGTTCTAATGTTTCAACAGCCGGACCCACCAGAACCAATGGTGGTACCAGATCATCTGGCCCCGCTACCTCAACAAGCCTTACCTGATGAAGCCATGCCAACTATTGAGCCGGCAAATCCTCCCTCTGCTATCAGTGAATCTGCTGTACCCACTGTTGATAACCGCAGCTCTGAGAGCCCCAACCTGCCAGTGCTACCCAGACTCACTAGAAGTGTAGTTAGAAGACAGTGCACTACACCAGCGGTAGCAAGCATAGCGGGCCCTGTTAGGCCAATAGCAACCCCTGCGCTGCGAAGGTCCACACGCAGCACTCAAAATCAAACTCCCCTCCGCTACAAAACTTGGAGGTATTGATAAGGGCTGCTATTTAATTGAAAATGTTTGTATGCATATCTTTTTGTTACAGGTTTTTAAATGGACACTAGAGTAATGGACGGTGAATTGCTCAAAAACTTTCATAAGGGGGACCCCTTTGTTTACCCGGGGTCCCCGCTGTTTCAACCACTGAACTGAGAGTCATAAACTGTGCATGACCTAACTTTTGCAACGTTCAAGAATCCTCACCTCCCGTAAAGGGAAGCATAGTTATGTTCAATTGTTATGCTATTTCAAAAATTTGTGTGTTTCCTGTTAACATGTATTATTGTTCTTGTTTTCCCAGTCCCAGAGTACTGGATTTAACCGGGGGGGAGTGCAGCACCCCAGAGTCCTGGTTGTTGCAGTACTGTGGCTCCGCCACTATGGGGAGCTATGGTACGTCTGATTGCACTAAGGAGTTTCTCTGACCAGGTACACTCACACCACACTGCACACTCCGGCCACCAGGGGGGGTGGTCCTATTTAGTAGGCCACTCCTCACAACTCTGGTAAAACTGGGGGTTGGACAGGAAGACAGGCAGAAGTAGCTGGGAAGAGCTAGTGAGAGGACCTGTCAGGGATGGGATCCTGGCAGACTCCTCAGAGCAGAACAAACCAGTGAACAACGGGAATACAGCAAAGAGGAATTAGAACCAGAAGGAGTCGTGCTGTTAGACCGAGGCAACATCCTTCTGAGGCGCAAACAGTCGGTGGCCGGAACGCCGAGCAAGTAAGAGACTTTAAGTACACTGCAAACCACGGCCGGACAGCCAATTATAGGTTGGCTGTCTCACTTAACACCTAAGCAGACAACGGAGGCAGCTGTGGGAGAGGGGCGACTCTAGGGTCCCGGAAGAACTCCAGGCCTACCCCGTCATACGGGTGCGTCCTACCATATCATCTGGAGGACGGAGAAAACGAACATCAGAGACAGACAGAAACAGTTGTGAGGACTATCCCGGGAGCTCAGCAGGGAAGAACTACAACACTGAGCGCTAGAAGGTAGACACTGATTCCCACCTGTAAAGAGAACTCCTGATGTGCCTTTGGACCGGCCGGTCTCTGACAACCCAGTTAACAGCGCTCTGGACTGAGGTCTCCAACACCTTCAGTAAAGAGGTAAAGAGACTGCAACCTGGTGTCCTCGTTATTTATTGCGACCGGCACTTCACAACTGCACCATTATCATCATTTATTGCACTGGACGTTCCCCCACTGACAGACAGGGCCACGGACCGGGTCTAGCCACCGTGACAACCCCAGAACGGAGATCCCAGAGGCCCGGCTCCGGGTACCCCTCGGCCCTGCGGCGGTGTGGGGGCGCTCCATAACCAGTATTTCGCAATAAAGGATGGATGGGTTTTGGGGTCAGAGCTTCCACATTCTTCCAAAGTAAACTAATTCAGCCATGCTTTTATAGACCTTACCTTGTGCACTGTGGCACAGTCATGCTGGAATAGGGAACTTACTCCCTCATATTGTTCTCCTAAAACTGGAAGCATTTAATTGTCCAATATGTCTTGGAATGCTGAAGAATTAAAATTTTCCTTTACTGGATTGTGAGATAGCGCTACCTGAGTGGGTTGGGGAAACTCACTTAGAACGGGATTAAAGAACTCAGGCATGGTTTCTCCACATAAACAGTCTATCCGGTTTATTAAACATCATAAGCCGCACCACGAACAGCTCATTATTTACATCAATGGAACACATTAACCTCCTACAGTCTGTTCCAATGGCAGATACATCTCTGCTCGTAACCTCCTTTATCTGGAGTTACCTTAGAGGAGCTCCAGCTCCACACACTGACTCCTTTCATTCCTGGTTCCCAGGGGAAAGCTGCCTCACTGGGATCACCGACCTTGTGACCAGGGCACCTCAGATAGTCCAGACCCGCAGTAGGAACTGTAGCTTCCCCAACACAGTAGCCGTCCCAGGCTCTGCAGATACGGCCTCTCCGTGCGCTATTCAGAAAGTGCAGTCCCAGGCACTTCCAACACAGGCCTTTAGTCCATGGTCTCACCACGTGCTTCAGGATTCCAGTCCACTCCAGGACATTCCAACACACTGACCATTCAGTCCATAGCCTCACCAGGTGCTTCCAGGAAATCAGTCCACTACAGGACATTCCAACACACAGACCATGCACTCTGAACCATGTGACCCAAACCCTGGTCACATTATGTAGTTGTAAAGACTCCCATAGGTGGGAGGTGTGTGTGGCTAGTTCAACCCGTCCAGCTCTCAAACTAGCACTGCAAGCCTCCCTTTACAAACTATACAAATACTTGTGGGACTACAGGTCCCAGAACAACATTACTTCAGGCTTACAGCGCAGACTCCCTCTGCGACACATACTGGCCATTTACAATCATGCCAGACACAGTTTCATTATCACCATTACAGATACGCCTCCATGCGTATCCTGAGGAGCACATACAGCGCCCCCTGGTTGTAACATGGGTCACTGCACCACAGGATCTAAAGGTCCTATACTAAACCATGAAAATCATCCTCTCATTAATATCCCTCCTATACCAAACTTTACAGCTGCCACAATTTAATCAGATAGGTAATGTTCTATTGGCATTATCCTAGTGTAGACTCGTCCACCAAATACCAGATAGGAAAGTGTGAACCGTGACTCCACAGATCAAATTTCTACTGCTCTACAGTCCACTGGGGACAGCTTTACACCACATCATCTGATGCTTGGCATTGTAATTTGTGATGTAGGGCTTCCATGTGGCTGCTCAAAAATGGAAAACCTGGTCATGAAGCTCCCGACACTGTTCTTATGCTGGTGCTAATACTAGAGGAGGTTTGGACTCAGCAGTTATGGAATCAGTAAAGTACTGGTGACTTTTTGCACCATGCCTTCATATCTCTGTGACCCCACTATGTAACTTTATGTGGTGTGACACTTCATACCTGAGTTGCATAGGTTAATAAATATTTCCAGTTTTTAATAATATCACTCATAGTCATAGCTGATCATGAAATATAAAGGAGGGAAGAAATTTCACAAACAGAGGTCTTGTAACAAAGGTGCCATTCTATTACAGAAACACATCTAAATTCAGTGAGCTCTTTAGACTGACTCATTCTTTCACAAATGTTAGTAAAGACAGACTACAGGGCTGGGGCTGGATTTTATGAACTTAGGTGCTTGACTTAACCCCTTCCCGACCCATGACGCCAAGTAGGCGTCATGAAAACCCGTGCCAATCCGACCCATGACGCCTATGTGGCGTCATGGAATGATCGCGTCCCTGCAGATCGGGTGAAGGGGTTAACTCCTATTTTACCCGATCTGCAGGGAGAGGGGGAGTGGTGCTTCAGCCCAGGGGGGGTGGCTTCACCCCCCCTGTGGCTACGATCGCTCTGATTGGCTGTTGAAAGTGAAACTGCCAATCAGAGCGATTTGTAATATTTCACCTAAAAAACTGGTGAAATATTACAATCCAGCCATGGCCGATGCTGCAATATCATCGGCCATGGCTGGAAAACCTGAAGTCACCCCCCACACACCCACCGATCGCCCCCCCAGTCCTCCGTTAGTCCTCCGGTCCCCTCCGTCCGCCTGCCGGCTCCCCCGTCCTGCTGTCCGCTCCCCCTGTGGTCCGATCACCCCCCCTGTGCTCCAATCACCCCCCTGTGCTCCAATCCACCCCCCCACCACCCCTTCATACTTACCGATCCTCCCGGTGTCCGTACGCCTCCTCGCTGGGCGCCGCCATCTTCCAAAATCAGTACGCCCGCCGAATCTGCCAGCTGGCAGATTCCTTACAAGTACATTTTGATCGCTGTGGTAGGTTCTATCACAGCGATCAAAATAAAAAAATAATAAATAAACCCCCCCCCCCTTTATCACCCCCATAGGTAGGGACAATAATAAAATAAAGAAAATATATTTTTTTCTTTTTCCACTAGGGTTAGGGTTAGAACTAGGGTTAGAACTAGGGGTAGGGTTAGGGGTAGGGTTAGGGTTACGGGTAGGGTTAGGGTTAGGGGTAGGGTTATGGCATGTGCACACAGAGCGGATGGGCCGCGGATCCGCAGCGGATGGGCCGCGGATCCGCAGCGGATGGGCCGCGGATCCGCAGCGGATGGGCAGCGGATCCGCAGCGGATTGGCCGCGGATCCGCAGCGGATCCGCAGCGGATTGGCCGCGGATCCGCAGCGGATTGGCCGCGGATCCGCAGCGGATTGGCCGCAGATCCGCAGCGGATTAGCCGCTGCGAATTCGAAGCAGTTTTCCATCAGGTTTACAGTACCATGTACACCTAAGGAAAACCAAATCCGCTGTGCCCATGGTGCGGAAAATTCCGGGCAGAAACGCTGCGTTGTATTTTCCGCAGCATGTCAATTCTTTGTGTGGATTCCGCAGCGTTTTACACCTGTTCCTCAATAGGAATCCGCAGGTGAAATCCGCACAAAAAAACACTGGAAATCTGCTGTAAATCCGCAGGTAAAACGCAGTGCCTTTTACCTGCAGATTTTTCAAAAATCGTGCGGAAAAATCTCACACGAATCCGCAACGTGTGTCATGAATCCCAATGGCTAGGGATAGCACAGGACAAGCAAGGTACAAATATATAACGGACGAGCTCTAGGGTGATGGAACCTGGGCTGACCGCTGCCCTACGCCTGACAAACGCAACTAGAGATAGCCAGGGAGCGTGCCTACGTTGGTTCTAGACGCCACGCACCAGCCTAAGAGCTAACTAGTACTGCAGAGAAAATAAAGACCTCACTTGCCTCCAGAGGAACGAACCCCAAAAGGTATAGTTGCCCCCCACATGTATTGACGGTGAAATGAGAGGAAGGCACACACATAGAGATGATATATATAGGTTTAGCAAATTGAGGCCCGCTGTAAACTAGAAAGCAGAACGATACAAAAGGGGTCTGAGCGGTCAGCAAAAAACCCTAATCAAAAAACCATCCTGAGATTACAAGAACCCATGTGCCAACTCATGGCACATGGGGAGAACCTCAGTCCACTAGAGCTACCAGCTAGCATAGAGACATAATAAGCAAGCTGGACAAAAAACCAAACAACTGAAAATCAGCACTTAGCTTATCCTGAAAGATCTGGGAGCAGGTAGGCAGGAACAAAACAGAGCACATCTGAATACATTGATAGCCGGCAAGGAAATGACAGAAAGGCCAGGTAAAATAGGAAACACCCAGCCTCTGATGGACAGGGGGAAACCAAAGGCCGCAACCCACCAAAGTCACCCAGTACCAGCAGTAACCACCAGAGGGAGCCCACAAACAGAATCCACAACAGTACCCCCCCCCTTGAGGAGGGGTCACCGAACCCTCACGAGAACCCCCAGGGCGATCAGGGTGAGCTCTATGGAGGCGCGGACCAAATCAGTCGCATGAACATCGGAGGCGACCACCCAGGAATTATCCTCCTGACCATAACCCTTCCACTTAACCAAATACTGGAGTTTGGGTCTGGAAACACGAGAATCCAAGATCTTCTCAACAACATACTCCAATTCTCCCTCCACCAGCACCGGAGCAGGAGGCTCAACCGAAGGAACAACGGGCACCTCATACCTCCGCAACAACGACCGATGGAACACATTATGAATAGCAAACGATGCTGGGAGATCCAAACGAAAAGATACAGGGTTAAGAATCTCCGAGATCCTATAAGGACCGATGAACCGAGGCTTGAACTTAGGAGAAGAGACCTTCATAGGGACAAAACGAGAAGACAACCACACCAAATCCCCAACAAGAAGTCGGGGACCCACGCGGCGACTGCGATTAGCAAACTGCTGAGTCTTCTCCTGAGATAACTTCAAATTGTCCACCACCTGATTCCAAATTTGATGTAGCCTGTCCACCACCACGTCCACTCCAGGACAATCCGAAGACTCCACCTGACCAGAGGAAAAACGAGGATGAAACCCCGAATTACAAAAAAAAGGAGAGACCAACGTGGCAGAACTAGCCCGATTATTAAGAGCAAATTCGGCCAGTGGCAAAAAAGCAACCCAGTCATCTTGGTCAGCAGAAACAAAACACCTCAAATAAGTTTCCAAGGTCTGATTAGTTCGCTCCGTCTGGCCATTCGTCTGAGGATGGAATGCAGACGAGAAAGACAAATCAATGCCCATCTTGGCACAAAATGTCCGCCAAAATCTAGACACAAACTGGGATCCCCTGTCATAAACGATATTCTCCGGAATCCCATGCAAACGAACCACGTTCTGAAAAAATAAAGGGACCAACTCAGAGGAGGAAGGCAACTTAGGCAAGGGCACCAAATGAACCATCTTAGAAAAGCGGTCACACACAACCCAGATAACGGACATTTTCTGAGAAACCGGGAGATCAGAAATAAAATCCATGGAGATGTGCGTCCAAGGCCTCTTCGGGATGGGCAAGGATAACAACAACCCACTGGCCCGAGAACAGCAAGGCTTAGCTCGAGCACACACTTCACAAGACTGCACAAAGGTACGCACATCCCTAGACAAGGAAGGCCACCAAAAAGACCTGGCCACCAAGTCTCTAGTACCAAATATTCCAGGATGACCAGCCAATACAGAAGAATGGACCTCGGAGATGACTCTACTGGTCCAATCATCCGGAACAAACAGTCTTTCTGGTGGACAACGATCCGGTTTATCCACCTGAAACTCCTGCAATGCACGTCGCAAGTCTGGGGATACGGCGGACAATATTACCCCATCCCTAAGGATACCAGTAGGCCCAGAGTCTCCAGGAGAGTCAGGCACAAAACTCCTGGAAAGAGCACCTGCCTTCACATTCTTTGAACCTGGCAGGTATGAAACCACGAAATTGAAACGAGAAAAAAACAACGACCAACGAGCCTGTCTAGGATTCAAACGCCTGGCAGACTCAAGGTAAATGAGATTCTTGTGATCAGTCAAGACCACCACACGATGTTTAGCACCCTCAAGCCAATGACGCCACTCCTCAAATGCCCACTTCATGGCCAAAAGCTCCCGATTACCCACATCATAATTGCGCTCGGTGGGCGAGAATTTTCTAGAGAAGAATGCACATGGCTTCATCACCGAGCCATCAGAACTTCTCTGTGACAAAACCGCCCCCGCTCCAATCTCGGAAGCATCAACCTCAACCTGAAAAGGAAGTGAAACATCTGGTTGACACAACACAGGAGCAGAAGAAAACCGGCGCTTAAGTTCCTGAAAGGCCCCCACGGCCGCAGGAGACCAATTAGCAACATCAGCACCCTTTTTAGTCAAATCAGTCAAAGGTTTAACAATACTGGAAAAATTTGCAATGAACCGACGATAAAAATTAGCAAACCCCAAGAACTTCTGTAGGCTCTTAACAGATGTAGGTTGTGTCCAGTCACAAATTGCCTGAACCTTGACGGGATCCATCTCAATAGTAGAAGGAGAAAAAATGTACCCCAAAAAAGAAATCTTCTGGACTCCGAAGAGACACTTTGAGCCCTTCACAAACAGAGAATTGGCCCGCAGAACCTGAAACACCTTCCTGACCTGTAGAACATGAGACTCCCAGTCATCAGAAAACACCAAAATATCATCCAAATACACAATCATAAACTTATCCAGATATTCACGGAAAATATTGTGCATAAAGGACTGAAAGACTGACGGAGCATTGGAGAGTCCAAAAGGCATTACCAAATACTCAAAATGGCCCTCAGGTGTATTAAATGCGGTTTTCCACTCATCACCTTGTTTTATCCGCACCAGATTATACGCACCGCGAAGATCTATCTTAGTGAAGCACCTAGCCCCCTTAATGCGAGCAAACAAGTCAGTCAATAATGGCAATGGATACTGATATTTGACTGTAATCTTATTCAGAAGGCGATAATCTATACAAGGCCTCAGGGAACCATCTTTTTTTGCCACGAAAAAAAAACCTGCTCCCAGAGGGGACGAAGATGGACGAATATGTCCCTTTTCCAAGGACTCCTTAATATAATTCCAATGAAATGGCAATGAGAAATGAACGCCACAGCACTCACCAGGTTTGCAGTTCGAGTCTTCTTTATTAAGTGACACAAGTAAACATCTTCACGGCACGGGAGGTGAGGCAAGAGTGCAGACGCCTAACAGATGAGAACGACGACGGCCGTTTCGCGCTGGGGGACCCGTAGAAGCGCTTTCCCCCAGCGCGAAACGGCCGTCGTCGTTCTCATCTGTTAGGCGTCTGCACTCTTGCCTCACCTCCCGTGCCGTGAAGATGTTTACTTGTGTCACTTAATAAAGAAGACTCGAACTGCAAACCTGGTGAGTGCTGTGGCGTTCATTTCTCATTGCCATTTCATTATAATAGACTGTTTTTCTGCGCAAGCACCTCCAGTTTTTTTGCTTGGACTCCCTGTGGATATATACCACGATAGTAGAGGCTCTTTTACTTGAGGCTGTGCGGCTTGTTTTTTCTATTTTCTTGGACTTAATATAATTCCGCATAGCAGTATGCTCTGGCAGTGACAGATTAAATAAACGACCCTTAGGGAACTTACTGCCAGGAATCAATTCTATAGCACAGTCACAATCTCTATGAGGAGGGAGCGAATTGAGCTTAGGCTCCTCAAAAACATCCCTATAGTCAGACAAAAACTCAGGGATCTCAGAAGGAGTAGATGAAGCGATTGAAATCGGAGGTGCATGATCATGAACCCCCTGACATCCCCAGCTTAACACAGACATTGTTTTCCAGTCCAGGACAGGATTATGAGTTTGTAACCATGGCAGCCCCAGCACTAGTACATCATGTAAATTATACAGTACAAGGAAGCGAATCACCTCCTGATGAACGGGAGTCATGCGCATGGTCACTTGTGTCCAATACTGCGGTTTATTCATAGCCAATGGTGTAGAGTCAATTCCCTTCAGAGGAATAGGAACTTCCAGAGGCTCCAGACTAAAACCGCAGCGTTTAGCAAATGACCAATCCATAAGACTCAGGGCAGCGCCCGAATCCACATAGGCATCAACGGAAATGGAAGACAGTGAAAAAATCAGAGTCACAGACAAAATGAACTTAGGCTGCAGAGTACCAATGGCAAAAGATTTATCAAGCTTTTTTGTGCGTTTAGAGCATGCTGATATAACATGAGCTGAATCACCACAATAAAAACACAATCCATTTTTCCGCCTATAATTTTGCCGTTCACTTCTGGACTGAATTCTATCACATTGCATAGTCTCAGGTGCCTGTTCAGAAGACACCGCCAACTGGTGCACGGGTTTGCGCTCCCGCAAACGCCGATCAATCTGTATGGCCATAGCCATAGACTCATTCAGACCTGTAGGCGTAGGGAACCCCACCATAATATCCTTAATGGCCTCAGAAAGACCATTTCTGAAGTTTGCAGCCAGGGCGCACTCATTCCACTGAGTAAGCACCGACCATTTCCGAAATTTTTGACAATATATTTCCGCTTCATCATGCCCCTGAGAGAGGGCTAACAAAGCCTTTTCAGCCTGAATCTCCAGGTTGGGTTCCTCATAGAGCAATCCCAATGCCAGAAAAAACGCATCCACACTGAGCAATGCAGGATCCCCTGGTGCCAATGCAAATGCCCAATTCTGAGGGTCGCCCCGCAGGAAAGATATTACAATCCTGACCTGTTGAGCAGGGTCTCCAGAGGAGCAAGATTTTAAAGAAAGAAACAATTTACAATTGTTCCTGAAATTCAGGAAGGTAGATCTATCTCCAGAGAAGAACTCTGGAATAGGAATTCTAGGTTCAGACATGGGAGTGTGAACAACAAAATCCTGTATGTTTTGAACTTTTGCCGCGAGATTACTCAGGCTGGAAGCCAAACTCTGGACATCCATGTTAAACAGCTAAGATCAGAGCCATTCAAGGGTTAAGAGGAGGTAAGAAGCAGCTAGACAGCAATTAAGGGCTAGGCAGCAAAACTCTGAAGGGAAAAAAAAAAAAAAAAAAAAAATTCCCTTAAACACTTCTTTTTCTCCTGCTTCAGCCCAAACAATTAACACTTTGTGGGCCGGCTATACTGTCATGAATCCCAATGGCTAGGGATAGCACAGGACAAGCAAGGTACAAATATATAACGGACGAGCTCTAGGGTGATGGAACCTGGGCTGACCGCTGCCCTACGCCTGACAAACGCAACTAGAGATAGCCAGGGAGCGTGCCTATGTTGGTTCTAGACGCCACGCACCAGCCTAAGAGCTAACTAGTACTGCAGAGAAAATAAAGACCTCACTTGCCTCCAGAGGAACGAACCCCAAAAGGTATAGTTGCCCCCCACATGTATTGACGGTGAAATGAGAGGAAGGCACACACATAGAGATGATATATATAGGTTTAGCAAATTGAGGCCCGCTGTAAACTAGAAAGCAGAACGATACAAAAGGGGTCTGAGCGGTCAGCAAAAAACCCTAATCAAAAAAACCATCCTGAGATTAAAAGAACCCATGTGCCAACTCATGGCACATGGGGAGAACCTCAGTCCACTAGAGCTACCAGCTAGCATAGAGACATAATAAGCAAGCTGGACAAAAAACCAAACAACTGAAAATCAGCACTTAGCTTATCCTGAAAGATCTGGGAGCAGGTAGGCAGGAACAAAACAGAGCACATCTGAATACATTGATAGCCGGCAAGGAAATGACAGAAAGGCCAGGTAAAATAGGAAACACCCAGCCTCTGATGGACAGGTGGAAACCAAAGGCCGCAACCCACCAAAGTCACCCAGTACCAGCAGTAACCACCAGAGGGAGCCCACAAACAGAATCCACAACAAACGTGGGCACATAGCCTTAGGGTTAGGGTTGGAATTAGAGTTAGGGTTGGAATTAGGGCTAGGGTTTGAAATAGGGTTAAGATTAGGCTTGTGGTTAGGGTTACGGATAGGGTTAGGGGTGTGTTGGGGTTACAGTTGTGGTTAGGGTTGGGATTAGGGTTACGGTTGGGATTAGGGTTAGGATTAGGGTTGGAATTAGGGTTACGGGTGTGTTGCGGTTAGGGTTGTGGTTAGGGGTTTGTTGGGGTTAGGGTTGTGATTAGGGTTATGGCTACAGTTGGGATTAGGATTAGGGGTGTGTTGGGGTTAGTGTTGAAGTTAGAATTGAGGGGTTTCCACTGTTTAGGCACATCAGGGGTCTCCAAACGCAACATGGCGCCACCATTGATTCCAGCCAATCTTGCGTTCAAAAAGTCAAATGGTGCTCGCGCCCTTCCAAGCCCCGACGTGCGCCCAAACAGTGGTTTACCCCCACATTTGGGGTACCAGCGTACTCAGGACAAACTGGGCAACAACTGTTGGGGTCCAATTTCTCCTGTTACCCTTGCAAAAATAAAAAATTACTTGCTAAAACATAATTTTTGAGGAAAGAACAATTATTTTTTATTTTCACGGCTCTGCGTTATAAACTTCTGTGAAGCACTTGGGGGTTGAAAGTGCTCACCACACATCTAGATAAGTTCCTTCGGGGGTCTAGTTTCCAAAATGGGGTCACTTGTGGGGTGTTTCTACTGTTTAGGCACATCAGGGGCTCTGCAAATGCAATGTGACGCCCGCAGACCATTCCATCAAAGCCTGCATTTCAAATGTCACTACTTCCCTTCCGAGCCCTGACGTGTGCCCAAACAGTGGTTTACCCCCCACATATGGGGTATCAGCGTACTCACAACAAACTGGGCAACAAATATTGGGGTCCAAATTCTCCTGTTACACTTGTGAAAATAAAAAATTGCTTGCTAAAACATCTTTTTTGAGGAAAGAAAAATGATTTTTTATTTTCACGGCTCTGCGTTGTAAACTTCTGTGAAGCACTTGGGGGTTCAACGTGCTCACCACACATCTAGATAAGTTCCCTTGGGGGTCTAGTTTCCAAAATGGAGTCACTTGTGGGGAGTTCCTACTGTTTAGGCACATCAGGGGCTCTGCAAACGCAACCTGATGCCCGCAGAGCATTCCATCAAAGTCTGCATTTCAAAACGTTACTACTTCCCTTCCGAACCCCGACGTGTGCCAAAACAGTGGTTTACCCCCACATATGGGGTATCAGCGTACTCAGGAGAAACTGGACAACAACTTTTGGGGTCCAATTTCTCCTGTTACCCTTGGGAAAATAAAAAATTGTGGGCTAAAAAATCATTTTTGAGAAAAGAAAAATTATTTTTTATTTTCATGGCTCTGCGTTATAAACTTCTGTGAAGCACTTGGGGGTTCAAAGTGCTCACCACACATCTAGATTAGTTCCTTGGGAGGTCTAGTTTCCAAAATGGGGTCACTTGTGCGGGAGCTCCAATGTTTAGGCACACAGGGGCTCTCCAAACGCGACATGGTGTCCGCTAATGATTGGAGCTAATTTTCCATTCAAAAAGCCAAATGGCGTGCCTTCCCTTCCGAGCCCTGCCGTGCTCCCAAACAGTGGTTTACCCCCATATATGGGGTATCATCGTACTCAGGACAAACTGGACAACAACATTTGGGGTCCAATTTCTCCTATTACCCTTGGGAAAATAAAAAATTCTGGGCTAAAAATCATTTTTGAGGAAAGAAAAATTATTTTTTTATTTTCACGGCTCTGCGTTATAAACTTCTGTGAAGCACCTGGGGGTTATAAGTGCTTACTATGCATCTAAATAAGTTCCTTGGGGGGTCTAGTTTCCAAAATGGGGTCACTTGTAGGGGAGCTCCAATGTTTAGGCACACGGGGGCTCTCCAAATGCGACATGGTGTCCGCTAACGATTGGAGCTAATTTTCCATTCAAAAAGTCAAATGGCACGCCTCCCCTTCCGAGCCTTGCCGTGCACCCAAACAGTGGTTTACCCCCACATATGAGGTATCGGCATACTCAGGAGAAATTGCCCAACAAATTTTAGGATCCATTTTATCCTGTTGCCCATGTGAAAATGAAAGAATTGAGGCTAAAAGAAATTTTGTGTGAAAAAAAAGTACTTTTTCATTTTTGCGGATCAATTTGTGAAGCACCTGGGGGTTTAAAGTGCTCACTATGCCTCTAGATGAGTTCCTTGGGGGGTCTAGTTTCCAAAATGGGGTCACTTGTGGAGGAGCTCCAATGTTTAGGCACACAGGGGCTTTCCAAACGCGACATGGTGTCCGCTAACGATGGAGATAATTTTTCACTCAAAAAGTCAAATGGCGCTCCTTCCCTTCCGAGCCTTACCATGTGCCCAAACAGTGGTTTACCCCCACATGTGAGGTATCAGTGTACTCAGGAGAAATTGCCCAACAAATTTTAGGATCCATTTTATCCTGTTGCCCATGTGAAAATGAAAAAATTGAGGCTAAAATAATTTTTTTGTGAAAAAAAAGTACTTTTTCATTTTTACGGATCAATTTGTGAAGCACCTGGGGGTTTAAAGTGCTCACTATGCTTCTAGATAAGTTCCTTGGGGGGTCTAGTTTCCAAAATGGGGTCACTTGTGGGGGAGCTCCAATGTTTAGGCACACGGGGGCTCTCCAAATGCGACATGGTGTCCGCTAAAGATTGGAGCCAATTTTTCATTGAAAAAGTCATATGGCGCTCCTTCCCTTCCGAGCCCTGCCGTGCGCCCAAACAGTGGTTTACCCCCACATATGAGGTATCAGCGTACTCAAGACAAATTGGACAACAACGTCCGTGGTCCAGTTTCTCCTTTTACCCTTGGGAAAATAAAAAAATTGTTGCTAAAAGATCATTTTTGTGACTAAAAAGTTAAATGTTAATTTTTTACTTCCATGTTGCTTCTGCTGCTGTGAAACACCTGAAGGGTTAATAATCTTCTTGAATGTGGTTTTGAGCACCTTGAGGGGTACAGTTTTTAGAATGGTGTCACTTTTGGGTATTTTCAGCCATATAGAACCCTCAAAATGACTTCAAATGTGAGGTGGTCCCTAAAAAAAATGGTTTTGTAAATTTTGTTGTAAAAATGAGAAATCACTGGTCAAATTTTAACCCTTATAACTTCCTAGCAAAAAAAAAAATTGTTTCCAAAATTGTGCTGATGTAAAGTAGACATGTGGGAAACGTTATTTATTAACTATCTTGTGTCACATAACTCTCTGGTTTAACAGAATAAAAATTCAAAATGTGAAAATTGCGAAATTTTCAAAATTTTCGCCAAATTTCCGTTTTTTCACAAATAAACTCAGAAATTATCGACCTAAATTTACCACTAACATGAAGCCCAATATGTCACGAAAAAACAATCTCAGAATCGCTAGGATCCGTTGAAGCGTTCCTGAGTTATTACCTGATAAAGGGACACTGGTCAGAATTGCAAAAAACGGCAAGGTCATTAAGGCCAAAATAGGCTGGGTCATGAAGGGGTTAATACACTTACATCAATGAAACTGAATGAAAACCTGAATTAATTGATTAAGAGCTGTGTGCCAATGGTTTTGTCAGTAAGTGTATAGTGTATGTATTTTATGTGCTTAGTATTGCATTCTTATTTGGGAAAAATTGAATAATTGTTTTATCACCTACATTATAGATCATTGCTACATTATACATAATTTTTGGTTAGATAACCTATGTATGAATCTACACTGATTCTTGCAATCTACTTCCAAATGAACAATTACTTTGTTGTGCTTCTTTTTCTTGCTCAAAATACAGGGTGGTGGTGATTGCCCAGAAATGAGTGTAGGAGCAATAAAGATTGCCCTCGAAATATCTCTACCTGGATCTTTTATTTATGTGTTTACTGATGCAAGATCGAAGGATTACCAGCTCGCCAATGATGTCCTACAACTGATACAACAGAAACAGTCACAAGTGAGTATAACGCCTCCATACACATTACACAGCTATCAGCCAAATGATTGTTCTGACATCAGTTATCTCTCTCTCTCTCCCTCTCTCTCTCTCCCTCTCTCTCTCTCTCTCTCTCTCTCTCTCTCTCTCTCTCTCTCGCATTCCTCTGTTTTTGATGAGGCAGACTCTTCCACAATCATTTGGTAGAGCTAAGGAGTGTAAAAGGATGGTCAAAAATCAATCAAAGCACCGACAGCTCAGCATTCCCCAGAACAGGTTAGGATGACACAGCTGTCCATCACAGAGCCAAGGACACTCTGAGCAGAGAAATCATGATAGTAACCTTGAAATTGTTGATATTTTTCAACAATTTTGGTTCTAAAGTCCTCAGACAGTTCTTGCCTCCTCTTTATATTCTCCATGCTTAGTGTGACACACACAATACAAATACAAAGATTGAGTCAAATTCTCCTCTTTTTATCTGGTTTCAAATGCAATTTTCTTATTGCCCACACTTGTTACTTGCCACAGATGAGTTTAGATAAGCATCACATGCTTGAGGCAAAGTTGTTTACCCACAATTATGGAAAGGTGCCAACAATTTTATCCAGCTCATTTTTATGGTTTTGTGTGAAATGATGTCCAATTTGCCTATTTTCAGGGTTTTTTTTGTGTTGTGATATTTGTGTTGTTCAAATGTACACAAAGGAAATAAACGTGTGTCAAAGATCACCACCAGGGGGTCATAGCTTTTGTGAAGGAAACTGGTTCCTCCCACGTCACCAATCCGTGACATAACTACACAGGCACAGCTCTCCGGCGCCACATTTGTCTCTCAGGTCAATAAGGGAACTGCACCTAGAGCAAATGGCCGCCGGGGAGACTGCCCTGTTACCCACCTGTTATACCAAGAGTTACAGTCAGAGTAAAATATAACAATAATAGTACAAGGCTTAGAGGTATAAAGCTGGAGATCAATTTACCAGGTTGAAGGTCGCTTGTGAAGGCCAGGGAGCTCTGTGTTCCACAGGTACAAGACTTCTAGTTGCCGGGCAGCCCGCAAAAAGCATGTGCTTGCTCCCCTCTCGCTGGCATATGCCATGTTCCTTATTTCATCATCATCTTCTTCTGTTGTGTGTGTCTCACTCTCCATGTGTCCTCAGCTCTTTTGGAAGACAAAGCTATCGCCTCCGGGTACTGGGAGGCATAGTCCACTACCGTTAATATGAAGCATTTTTTGGAGCGGCTGGGAGTGGACAGAGGTCCAATGAGATCCACAGCCACCCTCGAGAAAGGCTCTTCAATGATGGGCAGAATTACCAGTGAGGCTTTGGGGCGCTGCCGCCTTCCCCACCCTCTGACAGCTGCTACACGTACGCAGTAGGCAATTACCTCGGTCCTCATTCCAGGCCAGTAGAAATGCTGCGTTAGCCTGGCCCTGGTTTTAGCGATCCCTAGGTGTCCGGCCATGGGAATCTCGTGTGCTATCCGCAACAATTCCGCCCTGAACGGATAGGGTACCACGAACTGTGGGTCCCTGGGTCACGCCTCCGGTGAACCCTGCTGGACCGTTACCCGGTACAGCCGTCCCTGGTCCCAGACCACCCGCTCGCGGTCTGACTCCCTGGGAGGCTCTGCCACCTGCTCCTTGAGAGCTTTCAGGCTAGTGTCAGCTTCCAATGCTGCCTGAAATCCCTGACTCGATGTGGCAAGAATGGACAACACTGGTATTCTAAGATTCACAATCAGAATAAAAAGATCAGCCCAAAATATGGTTTAATTGCCTTAAGGGCACACAAGATAATCACAAGAAATATACAGTAAAAATATACCAAAAGTTACAGTCAGAGTAAAATATAACAATAATAGTGCAAGGCTTAGAGGTATAAAGCTGGAGGTCAAATTACCAGGTTGAAGGTCGCTTGTGAAAGCCAGGGAGCTCTGTGTTCCACAGGTACAAGACTTCTAGTTGCCAGGCAGCCCCCAAAAAGCATGTGCTTGCTCCCCTCTGGCTGGCATATGCCCTGTTCCTTATTTTATCATCATCTTCTTCTGTTGTGTGTGTCTCACTACCCATGTGTCCTCAGCTCTTAATCCTTCTGTGTCCCTCCCCCCTGTACCTGGGTGGGTTAAGAATCTCCACCCTTCAGCTTCCCTGCAGAATCTATTCCCAATACCTAATAAATTGAATAACTTCTCTCAAGATGATCGGATGAGTACACGGGCGGTACCAGCACATGTGGTTTGTTCTGCCGGTCATACCGGGATCAAACCTGGACCCATTCGATCGCTGTGGGAGGCTGATCTCTATATCTCGGGTTCCAGAACTCTCACTGACCCGAGAGTTGCACTGTCAGATGCGCAATTTCTTCAGGGTTATGAGGATATTTTTATGAGCCTGTACCTCGGATGATTTGTCCATAATTCATAACTTCATGTTGTAGATAGTCCTCCTGTATTAGACGTGTCCTCCTGTAGCCACCTGACATGTATGTTTTAATTGAGCCCTCAGGCACCTCCATGCCCCCTGCTGGCATGGCTTCCTCAGTCAAGCTTTGAAGTGCCATCTGCCTGCTCCACGGGTCTCAGTCCATTACCTTACTAAAGGGTCTTCATTCAAGTAGCAAAAAGGTGGGGGCTAGGAGTGCTCAAGTCCCTGCAGAAGTGTGACCAGGTGAATTCTGATAGGAGACAAAATGGAGTCAGGCCAATCTCTGATAGGAGGCCAGCATTATGCCCCATATCCAAGATGGCGGCTACTCCCGAAAGGCAAATTGGACATCATTTCACACAAAACCATAAAAACGAGCTGGACAAAATTGTTGGCACCTTTCCATAATTGTGGGTAAACAACTTTGCTTCAAGCATGTGATGCTTATTTAAACTCATCTGTGGTAAGTAACAAGTGTGGGCAATAAGAAAATCACACTTGAAACCAGATAAAAAGGAGAGAAGTTGACTCAATCTTTGTATTTGTATTGTGTGTGTCACACTATGCATGGAGAACATAAAGAGGAGGCAAGAACTGTCTGAGGACTTTAGAACCAAAATTGTTGAAAAATATCAACAATCTCAAGGTTACTATCATGATTTCTGTGCTCAGAGTGTCCGTGACTCTGTGATGGACAGCTGTGTCATCCTAACCTGTTCTGGGGCGTGCTGAGCTGTCGGTGCTTTCATTGACAGCCCGGTTGACCTATTTGACTGAAAGGTGCAGAGATTTCCACAGGTGCTCCATTTTCTTGGTAATTGCCCTTCTATTTAGGTGGGTTGTCGCCCAGATTATTGCCAGTCAAAGCTTGTTCTAAGCTTGTGCTCTCTGGTTTGTTTGCCTGTACCCTTTGCTGTAAGTTTTGATCTGACATTCTGCAGCTGACTTTTGGACAGTGTTCAGACTACCCATTTGTTATTACCCTTTTGCATTTGATATTCTAATGCTGACCTTTGGACCGTGTTCAGACTACCTGTTTGTTATTGCCCCTTTGCTTATCCGCTACTTCTCTGGTATTTTGACCCTGGCATGTAACCTGACTTAAGAATTTGTAATTTCCCTTGGTTTACTATGTGATCTTTTGGTATTAACCCCGTAACGTCTGACTGTGTGGATTCATGACCTGGCCGTGGGTTGGGGCTAGTGTTACAGTTACAAGTAGGGTTGAGCGAAACGGGTCGGCCATTTTCAGAAGTCGCCGACTTTTGGCAAAGTCGGGTTTCATGAAACCCGACCCCTGTGTGGGGTCGGCCATGAGGTCGGCGATCTTCTGAATCTGGTATCGGAATTCCGATACCGAGTTCCGATATGTTTGCGATATCGGGAATCGGTATCGGAATCCATATTTAAGTGTTAAATAAAGAATCAAAATAAAAAATATTGATATACTCACCCTCGGACGCGCCCTGGTACTAACCGGCAGCCTTCCTTCCTAAGAATGAGCGCGTGAATGACCTGCGGTGACGTCGCGGCTTGTGATTGGTTGCGAGCGGTCACATGGGCGGTCACGCGACCAATCACAAGCCGCGACGTCATCTAAGGTCCTTCACGCGCTCATTCTTAGGAAGGAAGGCTGCCGGAAAGAAGCAGGGCGCGTCCGAGGGTGAGTATATACCTAATAGGAATATACTCACCCTCGGACGCGCCCTGCTTCTTTCCGGCAGCCTTCCTTCCTAAGAATGAGCGCGTGAAGGACCTTAGATGGCGTTGCGGCTTGTGATTGGTCGCGTGACCGCCCATGTGACCGCTCACGCGACCAATCACAAGCCGCGACGTCACCGCAGGTCATTCACGCGCTCATTCTTAGGAAGGAAGGCTGCCGGTTAGTACCAGGGCGCATCCGAGGGTGAGTATATCAATATTTTTTATTTTGATTCTTTATTTTACACATTAATATGGATCCCAGGGCCTGAAGGAGAGTTTCCTCTCCTTCAGACCCTGGGAACCATAGTATCCCATTGCACTGCATTGGGTTTCGTGTTTCGGCCGACCCCGACCCCGACTTTTTTATAGGATCGGCCGATTTCACTCGACCCGACTTTTGAGAAAGTCGGGTTTCGTGAAACCCGACCCGATCCTATAAAAATAAAAGTCGCTCAACCCTAGTTACCAGTCCAGATTTTGTTGTTCATGATGGTGTGCAACAAAATCAAGTTGTGTACAACATATGGCACTGTAGTTTATCTCCTTGGATGTGGACGACAGAGAAGAATTGCAGAAAAGTTGCAGACACATTAAAAAGCTAGACTGCAGTTTACCAAAATGTATGTGAGTAAATCAAAATCCTTCTGGGAAAGTGTCTTAAGGACAGGTGAGACCAAGATAGGAATTTTTGGTAAAGCACATCATTCTGTTTGCCGAAAATGGAATGAGGCCTACATAGAAAAGAACACAGTACCTACAGTGGCTTGTGAAAGTATTCACCCCCTTGCTTTTCATCTATTTTGTTACATGACAACATACAGTATGTTTAAATATTTTTCTAATGCAATATGTGTGTGATGCATCAGCACGAAATAGTCTAAATTAGTGAAGTCAAGTGAGAAAATATAGCCATAAATTAAATTTATGGAATCAAATAACAAAAATTGCTATGAGCATATGTATTCACCCCTTTTGCACTGAAGCCCCTAAAAATTTCTGGTGCAAGTAATTACTTTTGTAAGTCACATTTTTAGTGAAAGGAAATCCACCTGTATGCAATCTATGTATCACATGGTCTGTCAGTATATAAAAACCTTTTCTGAAAGGCCACATAAGCTGCAACACCAATAAGCAAGAGACACCTTTAATCAAACAACATCATGAAGACCAAGTAGGTCCCCAAACAAGTCAGGGACAAAGTTGTTCAGAAGTACAAGTAAGGATTTGGTTATAAAAAAAATATCCCCATCTCTGATGATCCCCCAGATCACTATAAAATCCTTTTTCATCAAATGGAAAGAACATGGCATCACAACAAACCTACCAGAGAGGACCGCCTCCCAAAACTCTCAGTCTGGGCAAGGAGGACATTAATCAGAGAGGAAGCACAGAGACCAAAGGTAAACCTGAAGACGTTGCAGCGTTCCCAAGCAGAGAATGGAGTATCTGTCCATGTGACCACAATGCGGCTTGTACACTCCATAGAGGTGTCCATTATGGATGAGTGGGCAGAAAAAAGCCTTTACTTACACACAGAAATTGCAACGCTTATTTTGAATTTGCCAAATGACATGTGGGAGACTCCTCAATTGTATGGAGGACAGTGTTGTGGTCAGATGAGACCAGAATTTAACTTTTTCGCAACCAAGATAATCGCTGTGTCTGGCACCAAACCAACACAGCTCATCACCCCAAGAAGACCATCCCCACAGTGAAACATGGTGGTGGTAGCATGATGCTGTGGGGATGTTTCTCGGCAGCAGGGACAGGGAAAATGGTCCAAGTTGAGGGGAAGATGGATGGTGCAAAATACAGAAATATTCTTCCGCAAAACCTGTTTCAGTCTGTCAGAGATTTGAGACTAGGATGGAGGTTCACCTTCCAACAAGACAATGACCCAAAACGTACCCAAAGCAACACTTGAGTGGTTTATGTGGAAACGTGTAAATGTTTTGGAGTGGTCTAGTCAAAGCCCTGACCTTAAAGGGTTACTAGGGGAGATTTGCAAGCCACTGTACAGTCAAATATGGTAGCAGTTCAAAGATGATTTGGGGGTTGTTTTGCTTCCTCTGGCTGATTGTATGCAAGGCATCATGAAATCTGAAGATTACCAACAGAATTTGGGTCACAATGTAGTGCCCAGTGTCACAAAGCTACGTTTGTATCCTATGTCATGGATGTTCCAGCAGGACAATGACTGCAAATATACTTCATAAATCCTATTGAACACCAGTGGAGAGATCTTAAAATTGCTGTTGGAAGAAGGCACTTTTCAATTATGAGAGACCTGGAGCAGCTTACAAAAGAAGAGTGGTCAAAAATTCTAGTTGAGAGGTGTAAGAAGCTTGTTGATGGTTATAGGAAGAGATTGATTGCAGTTATTTATTTCAACGGTTGTGCAACCAAATATTAAGTTGAGGGTGCCAGCAATTTTGTCCAACCCATTTTTGAAGATTGGAATGAAATTATATCCATTTTACATTTTTTATCTCTGTTTGTTGTGTTGTTCCAATATAAATAAAGGAAATAAACATGTGTTTAACAAAACATGTGTAATAGCAATAATTTTCTGGGAGAAATACTTCATTTTCTGGAACAATTTCAAGGATGCCAACACTTTTGGCCATGAATATACACACACACATAGCTTTGCTACATATAACTCTGCTATATATACTTACAGTACAATTCTGCTACATATACACACAATGCTCTCCTACATACACACACAGTTCTGCTATATACACAAACACGCCTTTGCTACATCAACACACATACACCATATACACTACCTCATCTTAAAGTTCCCTCCAGACTTGTGACTGATCACCTAACCTGAAAGGTCCTGCAGCTAGCCAGGACTTTCAGTATTCGAACAGGTTTACTGATGTGCAGGTCCTGGTAGCTTTCTCTACTACCCTGCACCAATCAGACTGATCAATGACATGCAGGAGGAGAGAGCAGGTCTCACAATGATCGGGAACTATGCTGTGTCAGCATTCTCCTCCATCACAGGAAGCTGCCTTCAGACTATAAAATGCATTCGTTTTTAGAGAGATTTTTTCTTGATAAAATGTTCATATTATAGTACAAAAATATGGCACTTTGTGTTTATTCATTGATGGTATCATGACTAGGGTTGAGCGAAACGGGTCGATCATTTTCAAAAGTCGCCGACTTTTGGCTAAGTCGGCATCTCATGAAACCCGATCCGACCCCTGTGCTTGTCGGCCATGCGGTACGCGACTTTCGCGCCAAAGTCGCGTTTCAATGACGCGAAAAGCGCCATTTCTCAGCCAATGAAGGTGAACGCAGAGTGTGGGCAGCGTGATGACATAGATCCTGGTCCCCACCATCTTAGAGAAGGGCATTGCAGTGATTGGCTTGCTGTCTGCGGCGTCACAGGGGCTATAAAGGGGCGTTCCCGCCGACCGCCATCTTACTGCTGCTGATCTGAGCTTAGGGAGAGGTTGCTGCCGCTTCGTCAGAAGCAGGGATAGCGTTAGGCAGGGTCCACTAACCACCAAACCGCTTGTGCTGTAGCGATTTCCACTGTCCAACACCACCTTCGGTGTGCAGGAACAGTGGAAGCTATTTTTTTTTTTTTTTTCCTCAGCGCTGTAGCTCATTGGGCTGCCCTAGAAGGCTCCGTGATAGCTGTATTGCTGTGTGTACGCCACTGTGGAAACCAACTGCTTTTTTCAAAGCACATATCCTCTTGTTCCTTTCTGCACAGCTATCTTTTTTGTTTGTCCACACTTTTTATTTAATTTGTGCATCAGTCCACTCCTATTGCTGCCTGCCATACCTGGCTTAGATTACTGCAGGGAGATAGTAATTGTAGGACAGTCCCTGTTTTTTTTTTTTTTTTTGTGGGAGATTAAGATTGGCATTTCTGCTACAGTGCCATCCCTGTGTGTGCCATCTCTCACTGAGTGGGCCATAGAAAGCCTATTTATTTTTTCCGTGATTTGTGTTCTAAATTCTACCTCAACACAAAAACACTACATCAATCAGTGGTAGAAAAATATTGGCCTCAGTCAGGGCTTGTGTGCCACTGCTGTGTGTGCTATCTCTCATTCAGTGGGCTATAGAAAGCCTATTTATTTATTTATTTTTTTTCTTATTATTTGGTTTCTAAAGTCTCCCTGAAAAAAAAAAAAAAAAAAAAAACAGTGGGAGAGTAATATTGCCCTTTCAGCTTGTGTGCCAGTCTTGACTCCTGGGTGTGCCACCTCTCTCTCATTCAGTGGGCCATAGAAAGCCTATTTATTTTTTTGGGTTTTTTAATATTATTTGGTTTCTAAAGTCTCCCTGAAAATAAAAAATAAAAACTTAAAAAAACAGTGGGAGAGTAATATTGCCCTTTCAGCTTGTGTGCCAGTCTTGACTCCTGGGTGTGCCACCTCTCTCATTCAGTGGGCCATAGAAAGTCTATTTATTTTTTTTTTTAAATATTATTGGGATTCTAAAGTCTCCCTTAAAAAACAAAAAATACATAAAAAAACAGTGGGAGAGTAATATTGCCCTTTCAGCTTGTGTGCCAGTCTTGACTCCTGGGTGTGCCACCTCTCTCATTCAGTGGGCCATAGAAAGCATTTTTTTTTTTTCCTTGATTTGTGTTCTAAAATCTACCTCAACACAAAAACACTACATCAATCAGTGGGATAAAAATATTGGCCTCAGTCAGGGCTTGTGTGCAACTGCTGTGTGTGCTATCTCTCATTCAGTGGGCTATAGAAAGCCTATTTATTTATTTATTTTTTTTCTTATTATTTGGTTTCTAAAGTCTCCCTGAAAAAAAAAAAAAAAAAAAAAAACAGTGGGAGAGTAATATTGCCCTTTCAGCTTGTGTGCCAGTCTTGACTCCTGGGTGTGCCACCTCTCTCTCATTCAGTGGGCCATAGAAAGCCTATTTATTTTTTTGGTTTTTTTAATATTATTTGGTTTCTAAAGTCTCCCTGAAAATAAAAAAAAAAAAACTTAAAAAAACAGTGGGAGAGTAATATTGCCCTTTCAGCTTGTGTGCCAGTCTTGACTCCTGGGTGTGCCACCTCTCTCATTCAGTGGGCCATAGAAAGCCTATTTATTTATTTTTTTAAATATTATTGGGTTTCTAAAGTCTCCCTTAAAAAACAAAAAATACATAAAAAAACAGTGGGAGAGTAATATTGCCCTTTCAGCTTGTGTGCCAGTCTTGACTCCTGGGTGTGCCACCTCTCTCATTCAGTGGGCCATAGAAAGCATTTTTTTTTTTTTCCTTGATTTGTGTTCTAAAATCTACCTCAACACAAAAACACTACATCAATCAGTGGGAGAAAAATATTGGCCTCAGTCAGGGCTTGTGTGCCACTGCTGTGTGTGCTATCTCTCATTCAGTGGGCTATAGAAAGCCTATTTATTTATTTATTTTTTTTCTTATTATTTGGTTTCTAAAGTCTCCCTGAAAAAAAAAAAAAAAAAAAAAAACAGTGGGAGAGTAATATTGCCCTTTCAGCTTGTGTGCCAGTCTTGACTCCTGGGTGTGCCACCTCTCTCTCATTCAGTGGGCCATAGAAAGCCTATTTATTTTTTTGGTTTTTTTAATATTATTTGGTTTCTAAAGTCTCCCTGAAAATAAAAAAAAAAAAACTTAAAAAAACAGTGGGAGAGTAATATTGCCCTTTCAGCTTGTGTGCCAGTCTTGACTCCTGGGTGTGCCACCTCTCTCATTCAGTGGGCCATAGAAAGCCTATTTATTTTTTTTTTTAAATATTATTGGGTTTCTAAAGTCTCCATTAAAAAACAAAAAATACATAAAAAAACAGTGGGAGAGTAATATTGCCCTTTCAGCTTGTGTGCCAGTCTTGACTCCTGGGTGTGCCACCTCTCTCATTCAGTGGGCCATAGAAAGCATTTTTTTTTTTTCCTTGATTTGTGTTCTAAAATCTACCTCAACACAAAAACACTACATCAATCAGTGGGAGAAAAATATTGGCCTCAGTCAGGGCTTGTGTGCCACTGCTGTGTGTGCTATCTCTCATTCAGTGGGCTATAGAAAGCCTATTTATTTATTTATTTTTTTTCTTATTATTTGGTTTCTAAAGTCTCCCTGAAAAAAAAAAAAAAAAAAAAAACAGTGGGAGAGTAATATTGCCCTTTCAGCTTGTGTGCCAGTCTTGACTCCTGGGTGTGCCACCTCTCTCTCATTCAGTGGGCCATAGAAAGCCTATTTATTTTTTTGGTTTTTTTAATATTATTTGGTTTCTAAAGTCTCCCTGAAAAAAATAAATAAATAAATTAGGTGGGAGATTAATATTGACATTAGTGCTTGAGTGACAGTCCTGCGTGTGTGTCATCTCTGTGATTTTGTGCCACAGAAAACAGAGTGTGTAACATTGTGCCTGATTTTCCTTGTGGTCTCACCAACCTGTTAAGGGATATTGAAATCATACTGAAGTTATAGCTCACCGTGTAAGTTGTTTGACAGCAACAAATAAAGTTACTTTGGTTAAGATTTTAAAACAATGAGGAAGTCTGGTGCAAGAGGTCGTCGTGGGCGTTCATTGTCAGCTGGTAATGATGGTAGTGGTAGTGGAGCATCAGGTGGTCGTGGGGATAAAAATATTCCACCTAAGTCTGGAGCTGTGGAGCCAGTTTCGTCGTCAGGCTACACAAGGCCTCGAACGCTCTCTTTTCTGGGAGTAGGAAAACCGCTTTTAAAGGCGGAGCAGCAACAGCAAGTTTTGGCTTACATTGCAGACTCAGCCTCTAGCTCTTTTGCCTCCTCTTCCGAAACTGGTAAATGTAAAAGCAGCGCGTCGCTTGTGGATGTTCACGGTCAGGGACAAGTCGCTTCCTTGTCCTCCTCAGCAAAAACTACAACAAGAGAGAAGGATGCAGCAGGCGACACAACGGGTCACTCCATGGAGCTCTTTACACATACCGTCCCTGGCTTAGAAAGTGAAACATTTAACAGGCCATGCCCATTACAAGTATATTCTGACATGGAGTGCACTGATGCACAGCCACAGCCAGAGTACTATGCTGCTCCTTTGACTCAGACCACCACATTGCCCTCTCAGGGTACAGATCCACAATCAGACCCTGATGAGACTATGTTGCCCCGCCACGAACGCTATACCACCGACCGACACAGTGACACAGACGAAGTTGCACACGAGCTCGAAGAGGAGGTAATAGATGACCCAGTTATTGACCCCGATTGGCAGCCATTGGGGGAACAGGGTGCAGGCGGCAGTAGTTCAGAAGCGGAGGTGGAGGAGGGGCCGCAGCAGGCATCAACATCGCAACAGGTTCCATCTGCCGGGCCCGTATCTGGCCCAAAACGCGTGTCAAAGCCAAAACCTGTTGGAGGACAGCGTGGCCATCCGGTTAAAGCTCAGTCTGCAATCCCTGAAAAGGGATCCGAGTCTAGGAAGAGTGCAGTCTGGCATTTTTTTAAACAACATCCAACTGATCAGCGCAAAGTCATCTGTCAAAAATGTTCAACTAGCTTAAGCAGAGGTCAGAATCTGAAAAGTCTAAATACTAGTTGCATGCATAGACACTTAACCACCATGCATTTTCAAGCCTGGACTAACTACCAAACGTCCCTTAAGGTTGTAGCACCCTCGGCCAATGAAGCTAGTCAGCAACGCAACATCCCTTCCGTCACTGTAAGGCCACCATTTTCCGCACCACCAGCAGTATCTGTGCAGGTTTCTTTGCCAGCCAAAAGCAGTCAGGGTCAGGGAACCACCAGTTTTGTAGGAGGAAATATTGCATCTAGGGCACCGGCGGAAACAATACCGTCTCCAACCGTCTCTCAGTCTGCCATGTACACCGGCACACCCGAAAGTTCCACGATCTCCAGCTCTCCAGTCCAGCTCACCCTACATGAGACTCTGGTTAGAAAAAGGAAGTACTTATCCTCGCATCCGCGTACACAGGGTTTTAACGCCCACATAGCTAGACTAATCTCGTTAGAGATGATGCCCTACCGGTTAGTTGAAAGCGAAGCTTTCAAAGCCCTGATGGAGTACGCTGAACCACGATACGAGCTACCCAGTCGACACTTTTTTTCCAGAAAAGCCATCCCAGCCCTGCACCAGCATGTTAAACAGCGCATCGTCCATGCACTCAGGCAATCTGTGAGTACAAAGGTGCACCTGACTACAGATGCATGGACCAGTAGGCATGGCCAGGGACGTTATGTGTCCATCACGGCACACTGGGTGAATGTGGTGGATGCAGGGTCCACAGGCGACATCAATTTAGGGACAGTTGTGCCTAGCCCACGGTCTAGGAAACAGTTGGCTGTAGGCGTTCGCACCCCCTCCTCCTCCTCCTCCTCGTCCTCCTGCAGAAGCTACAGCTCTTCCACAGAACGCAGTCTGCCAACCACTCCATCGGCAGATGACACTGTTGCACACCAGTTGTCCCATTATGGGCCAGCTACTGCCAAGCGTCAGCAGGCTGTATTGGCTATGAAGTGTTTGGGCGACAACAGACACACCGCGGAAGTTCTATCCGAGTTCTTGCAACAAGAAACGCAGTCGTGGCTGGGCACAGTAGATCTTGAGGCAGGCAAGGTAGTGAGTGATAACGGAAAGAATTTCATGGCTGCCATCTCCCTTTCCCAACTGAAACACATTCCTTGCCTGGCTCACACCTTAAACCTGGTGGTGCAGTGCTTATTGAAAACTTATCCTGGGTTCTCCGACCTGCTCCTCAAAGTGCGTGCACTTTGCTCACATATCCGACGTTCGCCTGTACACGCCAGCCGTATGCAGACCTATCAGCGGTCTTTGAACCTTCCCCAGCATCGCCTAATCATAGACGTTGCAACAAGGTGGAACTCAACACTGCACATGCTTCAGAGACTGTGCGAACAGAGGCGTGCTGTTATTTATTTGTGGGAGGATACACGGGCAGGCAGTAGGATGGCAGACATGGAGTTGTCAGGTGTGCAGTGGTCTAAGATACAAGACATGTGTCAAGTCCTTCAGTGTTTTGAGGAATGCACACGGCTGGTTAGTGCAGACAACGCTGTAATAAGCATGAGCATCCCCCTAATGCGTCTGCTGATGCAAAGTTTGACGCACATAAAGGAGCAGGCGTCTGCACCAGAGGAAGAGGAAAGCCTTGATGACAGTCAGCCATTGTCTGGTCAGGGCAGTGTACAGGACGAGGTAGCGGGCGAAGAGGAGGTGGAGGACGAGGAGGATGATGGGGATGAGTATATTTTTAATGCCGAACCTTTCCCGGGGGCACAGGAAATTGGTTGCGTGTCACGGCCGGGTTCTGTTTTTTTGAGGGACACAAGTGACGTAGATTTGCCTGCAACTGCCCCTCAACCAATCACAACCGGAGATTTGACAACTGGAACTTTGGCCCACATGGCGGATTATGCCTTACGTATCCTAAAAAGGGACACACGCATTACGAAAATGATGAACGATGACGATTACTGGTTGGCCTGCCTCCTTGATCCACGCTATAAAGGCAAATTGCAAAATATTATGCCACATGAGAACTTGGAACTAATATTAGCAACCAAACAATCAACTCTTGTTGACCGTTTGCTTCAGGCATTCCCAGCACACAGCGCACGTGATCGTTCTCACACGAGCTCCAGGGGGCAGCAGACTAGGAGTGTTAGGGGTGCACACATCAGAAGTGGCGTTGGACAGAGGGGTTTTCTGACCAGGTTGTGGAGTGATTTTGCTATGACCGCAGACAGGACAGGTACTGCTGCATCAATTGAAAGTGACAGGAGACAACATTTGTCCAGTATGGTTACTAACTATTTTTCATCCCTTATCGATGTTCTCCCTCAACCGTCATTCCCATTTGATTACTGGGCCTCCAAATTAGACACCTGGCCAGAATTGGCAGAATATGCATTGCAGGAGCTTGCTTGCCCGGCAGCAAGTGTCCTATCAGAAAGAGTATTCAGTGCTGCAGGTTCAATATTAACCGAAAAAAGGACTCGTCTGGCTACCCAAAATGTTGACGATCTAACATTCATTAAAATGAACCACAACTGGATTTCGAAATCTTTTGCCCCACCTTGCCCGGCCGACACCTAGCTTTCCTATGAAAAGCTCTTGCCTGTGAATTACTTTTCTAATGTCTAATTTGCTGCAGCTGATTGTACAGCATACGACATGTTTACACCTCCCTAAATGGCAAAACTCCCCACACGGGGCCATGGTATCGCGACTTGGCGCAAGCACCCGTGAGACTGCTGTTTGTCTGAAGAGGTGGGTGTGCTCGCTTTTGGTTGACGGCATTGCTACTGGGTCCCTCATAGTACAATGTAGTGTCTCTGGCGGTGGTGGTGCGCACCCAACGTCAGACACACCGTTGTAACATGAGGGGCCCTGGGGCGGTCCCGCCGGCCTCAAGAGAGTTCCCCCCTACCCCAGCTCAAAATGTGCTCTACCACGTGCAAAATTATGTCGCACAGCTCCACCAATCTTTAGTCTATTCGCTGACATCATTCAATGTCTGGCACTGACAATACAAATTTGTAGACATCTATGATGCAACTTAAAGTAGTCTGTGTCTGTGTCCTATATTGGCACCATTAAATAGTTACTGCCAAATTACTATGTCAGAAACTCAGTAGATGAGCCCACCCCTGTACCTAAGTATGCCACCTTTTTTTTTGTTTTGGTTGTTTTGCGAGACATTAACATCTATTTATATTTTGGGAGTACTGGGACAGACACTCCTTGCACTACTCCTCCACTCACCACCAAGCTGCCTGTGTATCCATGTAACCGCTGTAAAGCTGCCATGAGCCTATTGTTTGTTATTTTAGGCCTTTGATAGCCTGTCTGCGGTCCCTACTTTAAATACTCCTCCACTCATCACCAGCTGCCTGCCCGTGTATCCATGTAACCGCTGTAAAACTGCCATGAGCCTATTGTTTGTTATTTTAGGCCTTTGATAGCCTGTCTGCGGTCCCTACTTTAAATACTCCTCCACTCATCACCAGCTGCCTGCCCGTGTATCCATGTAACCGCTGTAAAACTGCCATGAGCCTATTGTTTGTTATTTTAGGCCTTTGATAGCCTGTCTGCGGTCCCTACTTTAAATACTCCTCCACTGACCACCAAGCTGCCTGCCCGTGTATCCATGTAACCGCTGTAAAGCTGCCATGAGCCTATTGTTTGTTATTTTAGGCCTTTGATAGCCTGTCTGCGGTCCCTACTTTAAATACTCCTCCACTGACCACCAAGCTGCCTGCCCGTGTATCCATGTAACCGCTGTAAAACTGCCATAAGCCTATTGTTTGTTATTTTAGGCCTTTGATAGTCTGTCTGCGGTCCCTACTTTAAATACTCCTCCACTCACCACCAAGCTGCCCGTGTATCCATGTAACCGCTGTAAAACTGCCATGAGCCTATTGTTTGTTATTTTAGGCCTTTGATAGCCTGTCTGCGGTCCCTACTTTAAATACTCCTCCACTGACCACCAAGCTGCCTGCCCGTGTATCCATGTAACCGCTGTAAAGCTGCCATGAGCCTATTGTTTGTTATTTTAGGCCTTTGATAGCCTGTCTGCGGTCCCTACTTTAAATACTCCTCCACTGACCACCAAGCTGCCTGCCCGTGTATCCATGTAACCGCTGTAAAGCTGCCATGAGCCTATTGTTTGTTATTTTAGGCCTTTGATAGCCTGTCTGCGGTCCCTACTTTAAATACTCCTCCACTGACCACCAAGCTGCCTGCCCGTGTATCCATGTAACCGCTGTAAAGCTGCCATGAGCCTATTGTTTGTTATTTTAGGCCTTTGATAGCCTGTCTGCGGTCCCTACTTTAAATACTCCTCCACTGACCACCAAGCTGCCTGCCCGTGTATCCATGTAACCGCTGTAAAACTGCCATAAGCCTATTGTTTGTTATTTTAGGCCTTTGATAGCCTGTCTGCGGTCCCTACTTTAAATACTCCTCCACTCACCACCAAGCTGCCCGTGTATCCATGTAACCGCTGTAAAACTGCCATGAGCCTATTGTTTGTTATTTTAGGCCTTTGATAGCCTGTCTGCGGTCCCTACTTTAAATACTCCTCCACTGACCACCAAGCTGCCTGCCCGTGTATCCATGTAACCGCTGTAAAACTGCCATGAGCCTATTGTTTGTTATTTTAGGCCTTTGATAGCCTGTCTGCGGTCCCTACTTTAAATACTCCTCCACTGACCACCAAGCTGCCTGCCCGTGTATCCATGTAACCGCTGTAAAACTGCCATAAGCCTATTGTTTGTTATTTTAGGCCTTTGATAGCCTGTCTGCGGTCCCTACTTTAAATACTCCTCCACTGACCACCAAGCTGCCTGCCCGTGTATCCATGTAACCGCTGTAAAGCTGCCATGAGCCTATTGTTTGTTATTTTAGGCCTTTGATAGCCTGTCTGCGGTCCCTACTTTAAATACTCCTCCACTGACCACCAAGCTGCCTGCCCGTGTATCCATGTAACCGCTGTAAAACTGCCATAAGCCTATTGTTTGTTATTTTAGGCCTTTGATAGCCTGTCTGCGGTCCCTACTTTAAATACTCCTCCACTGACCACCAAGCTGCCTGCCCGTGTATCCATGTAACCGCTGTAAAGCTGCCATGAGCCTATTGTTTGTTATTTTAGGCCTTTGATAGCCTGTCTGCGGTCCCTACTTTAAATACTCCTCCACTGACCACCAAGCTGCCTGCCCGTGTATCCATGTAACCGCTGTAAAACTGCCATGAGCCTATTGTTTGTTATTTTAGGCCTTTGATAGCCTGTCTGCGGTCCCTACTTTAAATACTCCTCCACTCACCACCAAGCTGCCTGTGTATCCATGTAACCGCTGTAAAGCTGCCATGAGCCTATTGTTTGTTATTTTAGGCCTTTGATAGCCTGTCTGCGGTCCCTACTTTAAATACTCCTCCACTCACCACCAAGATGCCCGTGTATCCATGTAACCGCTGTAAAACTGCCATGAGCCTATTGTTTGTTATTTTAGGCCTTTGATAGCCTGTCTGCGGTCCCTACTTTAAATACTCCTCCACTCACCACCAAGCTGCCCGTGTATCCATGTAACCGCTGTAAAACTGCCATGAGCCTATTGTTTGTTATTTTAGGCCTTCGAAGCCTGTCTGCGGTCCCTCCTTCCACTAGGCCTCCACTGACCAGACCACTGCTGCCCGTGTACCCCTGGAACCAATTTTAAAGTGCCTACAGCCAGCCCATTTTATTGTGTTAGGCCTTCGAAGCCTGTCTGCGGTCCCTCCTTCCACTAGGCCTCCACTCACCTGACCACTGCTGCCCGTGTACCCCTGGAACCAATAATAAAGTGCCTACAGCCAGCCCATTTTATTATGTTAGGCCTTTGAAGCCTGTCTGCGGTCCCTCCTTCCACTAGGCCTCCACTGACCAGACCACTGCTGCCCGTGTACCCCTGGAACCAATAATAAAGTGCCTACCGCCAGCCCATTTTATTATGTTAGGCCTTCGAAGCCTGTCTAAGGTCCCTCCTTCCACTAGGCCTCCACTAACCTGACCACTGCTGCCCGTGTACCCCTGGAACCAATAATAAAGTGCCTAGAGCCTATTTTTTTATTTAATTTAATATTAATAAAGCCAGGATGAACTACGATATACCACGCTATGAGCTACCCAGTTGACAATTCTTTTGCGAGAAAAGCCATCCCACCCCTCCACCTGCATGTTAAAGACCGCATTGTCCTTGCATTCTGTCAATTTGTCAGTCCAAAGGTATACCTGACAACAGACACATGGACCTGTAGGCCTGGCCACGGAAGGTTACGTGTCCTTTGTGGCTAAATGGGTTAATGTATTGGATGCATGGTCCACACAGGGGACAGCCTGCAAAGTCTGTCTGCAGTCCCTAATTCAAGTTGTCCTCAACTGAATAAAGCTGAGCTTCTACCTTGTGGCTCTGATTAACTGCTGTTTTTAAAAAAATTGGCTGTTCCGTCCTTCTAAAGGTGTCTGCCCCTGCCTGGTGTTGTCCTCAACTGAATAAAGCTGAGCTTCAACCTTCAGTTCCAAACATACAACAGAAAACTGGTACAATACAAAAAGTGGCCTCCAGCTACAAAAACTTTCTCCTACAAGTAGTTAACTGACAGTTTTTTTTCCAGTGAAAACACAGATATGGCATCCAACGAGTGTTGTCCTGTCTCGTCTTCTTTATATTATTGCCAAGAAGCTGCAACTGAATAAAGCTGAGCTTCAACCTTCAGTTCCAAATTACCATTTTTAAAAAAGCAATTGGCTGTTCCGGCCTACTAAAGGTGTCTGTCTGCCCCTGCCTGGTGTTGTCCTCAACTGAATAAAGCTGAGCTTCAACTGTTGTGAAATTGGATTTTGGGCTCCCCCGGTGGCCACTGGTGGAATTGAACTTGTGTGCATCATCCCCTCTGTTCACCTGTTCCCATCAGGATGTGGGAGTCGCTATTTAACCTTGCTCCTCTGTCACTTCCATGCCGGTCAACATTGTAATCAGAAGCCTTTCTGTGCATGTTCCTGCTACCAGACAACTTCCAGCTAAGTCGGACTTTTGTCCTTGTTTGTTTTTTGCATTTTGTTCCAGTTCACAGCTGCAGTTTCGTTTCTGTGTCTGGAAAGCTCTTGTGATCTGAAATTGCCACTCTGATGTTATGAGTTAATACTAGAGTCTTAAAGTAATTTCAGGATGGTGTATTGATAGGGTTTTCAGCTGACCATGAAAGTACCCTTTCTGTCTTCCTGCTATCTAGTAAGCGGACCTCGATTTTGCTAAACCTATTTTCATACTACGTTTGTCATTTTCATCTTAAATCACCGCCAATATATGTGGGGGCCTCTGTCTGCCTTTCGGGGAAATTTCTCTAGAGGTGAGCCAGGACTATATTTTCCTCTGCCAGGATTAGTTAGTCCTCCGGCCGGCGCTGGGCGTCTAGGGATAAAACGCAGGCTACGCTACCCGGCTACTGTTAGTTGTGCGGCAGGTTTAGTTCATGGTCAGTTTAAGTTTCCATCCTTCCAAGAGCTAGTTCCTATGTATGCTGGGCTATGTTCTCTTGCCATTGAGAACCATAACAGTTTGACCGGCCTTAAAGGGTTAAATTAATTGGCAGAGAAAGGAGAGAAAAAAGAAGTCTGCTGAAAAATTTTTTTTTTTTTTTTTTTCCTTCAGTTCTGAGTGTGCTTTCAATTAAATCACTTGCAAGTCTGCCTATATTGCAGCCTTCCTCTCTCTCTCTCCTTCTAATCCTGGAATGGCTCTGTGTTCACCTGTTTAAAATGGATATTCAGAGTTTAGCTGCAGGTTTGAATAATCTCACCACGAAAGTTCAAAATTTACAAGATTTTGTTGTTCATGTTCCTATATCTGAACCTAGAATTCCTTTGCCTGAATTTTTCTCGGGGAATAGATCTTGCTTTCAAAATTTCAAAAATAATTGCAAGTTGTTTTTGTCCCTGAAATCTCGCTCTGCTGGAGATCCTGCTCAGCAGGTCAGGATTGTGATTTCCTTGCTCCGGGGCGACCCTCAAGATTGGGCTTTTGCATTGGCTCCAGGGGATCCTGCGTTGCTCAATGTGGATGCGTTTTTTCTGGCCTTGGGGTTGCTTTATGAGGAACCTCATTTAGAGCTTCAGGCGGAAAAAGCCTTGATGTCCCTATCTCAGGGGCAAGATGAAGTTGAAATATACTGCCAAAAATTCCGTAAATGGTCTGTGCTTACTCAGTGGAATGAGTGCGCCCTGGCGGCGAATTTCAGAGAGGGTCTCTCTGATGCCGTTAAGGATGTTATGGTGGGGTTCCCTGTGCCTGCGGGTCTGAATGAGTCCATGACAATGGCTATCCAGATCGATAGACGTCTGCGGGAGCGCAAACCTGTGCACCATTTGGCGGTGTCTACTGAGAAGACGCCAGAGAATATGCAATGTGATAGAATTCTGTCCAGAAGCGAACGGCAGAATTTTAGACGAAAAAATGGGTTGTGCTTTTATTGTGGTGATTCAACTCATGTTATATCAGCATGCTCTAAGCGTACTAAGAAGCTTGATAAGTCAGTTTCAATTGGCACTTTTCAGTCTAAGTTTATTCTATCTGTGACCCTGATTTGTTCTTTATCATCTATTACCGCGGATGCCTATGTCGACTCTGGCGCCGCTTTGAGTCTTATGGATTGGTCCTTTGCCAAACGCTGTGGGTATGATTTAGAGCCTCTTGAAACTCCTATACCTCTGAAGGGGATTGACTCCACCCCATTGGCTAGTAATAAACCACAATACTGGACACAAGTAACTATGCGAATTAATCCGGATCATCAGGAGATTATTCGCTTTCTTGTGCTGTATAATCTACATGATGTGTTGGTGCTTGGATTGCCATGGCTGCAATCTCATAACCCAGTCCTCGACTGGAACGCTATGTCTGTGTTAAGCTGGGGATGTAAGGGGATGCATGGGGACGTACCTTTGGTTTCCATTTCGTCATCTATTCCCTCTGAGATTCCTGAATTCTTGTCTGACTATCGTGACGTTTTTGAAGAACCTAAGCTTGGTTCATTACCTCCGCACCGGGAGTGCGATTGTGCCATAGATTTGATTCCGGGTAGTAAATACCCTAAGGGTCGTTTATTTAATCTGTCTGTGCCTGAACATGCTGCTATGCGAGAATATATAAAGGAGTCCTTGGAAAAGGGACATATTCGTCCTTCGTCATCTCCCTTAGGAGCCGGTTTTTTCTTTGTGTCTAAGAAAGATGGCTCTTTGAGGCCGTGTATTGATTATCGGCTTTTGAATAAAATCACGGTTAAATATCAATATCCGTTGCCACTGCTGACTGATTTGTTTGCTCGCATAAAGGGGGCCAAGTGGTTCTCTAAGATAGATCTCCGTGGGGCGTATAATTTGGTGCGAATTAAGCAGGGGGATGAGTGGAAAACCGCATTTAATACGCCCGAGGGCCACTTTGAGTATTTGGTGATGCCTTTTGGCCTTTCAAATGCCCCTTCAGTCTTTCAGTCCTTTATGCATGACATTTTCCGTGATTATTTGGATAAATTTATGATCGTGTATCTGGATGATATTCTGATTTTTTCGGATGACTGGGACTCTCATGTCCAGCAGGTCAGGAGGGTTTTTCAGGTTTTGCGGTCTAATTCCTTGTGTGTGAAGGGTTCTAAGTGCGTTTTTGGGGTTCAAAAGATTTCCTTCTTGGGATACATTTTTTCCCCCTCTTCCATCGAGATGGATCCTGTCAAGGTTCGGGCTATTTGTGATTGGACGCAACCCTCTTCTCTTAAGAGTCTTCAGAAATTTTTGGGCTTTGCTAACTTTTATCGTCGATTTATTGCTGGTTTTTCTGATGTTGTTAAACCATTGACTGATTTGACTAAGAAGGGTGCTGATGTTGCTGTTTGGTCCCCTGCTGCTGTGGAGGCCTTTCGGGAGCTTAAGCGCCGCTTTTCTTCCGCCCCTGTGTTGCGTCAGCCTGATGTTGCTCTTCCTTTTCAGGTTGAGGTCGACGCTTCTGAAATCGGAGCTGGGGCGGTTTTGTCGCAAAGAAGTTCCGACTGCTCCGTGATGAAACCTTGTGCTTTTTTTTCTCGTAAATTTTCACCCGCCGAGTGGAATTATGATATTGGGAATCGGGAGCTTTTGGCCATGAAGTGGGCTTTTGAGGAGTGGCGTCATTGGCTTGAGGGGGCTAGACATCAGGTGGTGGTATTGACCGACCACAAAAATTTAATTTATCTTGAGTCCGCCAGACGCCTGAATCCTAGACAGGCGCGCTGGTCGTTGTTTTTCTCTCGGTTTAATTTTGTGGTGTCATACCTACCGGGTTCTAAGAATGTTAAGGCGGATGCCCTTTCTAGGAGTTTTGAGCCTGACTCCCCTGGTAATTCTGAACCTACAGGTATCCTTAAGGATGGAGTGATATTGTCTGCCGTTTCTCCAGACCTGCGGCGGGCCTTGCAGGATTTTCAGGCGGATAGACCTGATCGTTGCCCACCTGGTAGACTGTTTGTTCCTGATGATTGGACCAGTAAAGTCATTTCTGAGGTTCATTCTTCTGCGTTGGCAGGTCATCCTGGAATCTTTGGTACCAGGGATTTGGTGGCAAGGTCCTTCTGGTGGCCTTCCCTGTCACGAGATGTACGAGGCTTTGTGCAGTCTTGTGACGTTTGTGCTCAGGCCAAGCCTTGTTGTTCTCGGGCTAGTGGATTGTTGTTGCCCTTGCCTATCCCGAAGAGGCCTTGGACGCACATCTCGATGGATTTTATTTCGGATCTTCCTGTTTCTCAGAAGATGTCTGTCATCTGGGTGGTGTGTGACCGTTTCTCTAAGATGGTCCATTTGGTTCCCCTGCCTAAGTTGCCTTCTTCTTCCGAGTTGGTTCCTCTGTTTTTTCAAAATGTGGTTCGTTTGCATGGTATTCCGGAGAATATCGTTTCTGACAGAGGAACCCAATTCGTGTCTAGATTTTGGCGGGCATTCTGTGCTAGGATGGGCATAGATTTGTCTTTCTCGTCTGCTTTCCATCCTCAGACTAATGGCCAGACCGAGCGGACGAATCAGACTTTGGAGACATATTTGAGGTGTTTTGTGTCTGCAGATCAGGATGATTGGGTTGCTTTTTTGCCTTTAGCGGAGTTTGCCCTCAATAATCGGGCCAGCTCTGCCACCTTGGTGTCTCCTTTTTTCTGTAATTCGGGGTTTCATCCTCGATTTTCCTCCGGTCAGGTGGAATCTTCGGATTGTCCTGGAGTGGATGCTGTGGTGGAGAGGTTGCATCAGATTTGGGGGCAGGTGGTGGACAATTTGAAGTTGCCTTTTTGCCAACCGCCGGCGTCGGGTTGGTCCTCGGCTTTGTGTCGGGGACTTGGTGTGGTTGTCTTCTCGTTTTGTCCCTATGAGGGTTTCTTCTCCTAAGTTTAAGCCTCGGTTCATCGGCCCGTACAAGATATTGGAGATTCTTAACCCTGTGTCCTTCCGTTTGGACCTCCCTGCATCTTTTTCTATTCATAATGTTTTTCATCGGTCATTGTTGCGCAGGTATGAGGTACCGGTTGTGCCTTCCGTTGAGCCTCCTGCTCCGGTGTTGGTTGAGGGCGAGTTGGAGTACGTTGTGGAAAAAATCTTGGACTCCCGTGTTTCCAGACGGAAACTCCAGTATCTGGTCAAATGGAAGGGATACGGTCAGGAGGATAATTCCTGGGTGACTGCCTCTGAGGTTCATGCCTCCGATCTGGTCCGTGCCTTTCATAGGGCTCATCCTGATCGCCCTGGTGGTTCTGGTGAGGGTTCGGTGCCCCCTCCTTGAGGGGGGGGGTACTGTTGTGAAATTGGATTTTGGGCTCCCCCGGTGGCCACTGGTGGAATTGAACTTGTGTGCATCATCCCCTCTGTTCACCTGTTCCCATCAGGATGTGGGAGTCGCTATTTAACCTTGCTCCTCTGTCACTTCCATGCCGGTCAACATTGTAATCAGAAGCCTTTCTGTGCATGTTCCTGCTACCAGACAACTTCCAGCTAAGTCGGACTTTTGTCCTTGTTTGTTTTTTGCATTTTGTTCCAGTTCACAGCTGCAGTTTCGTTTCTGTGTCTGGAAAGCTCTTGTGATCTGAAATTGCCACTCTGATGTTATGAGTTAATACTAGAGTCTTAAAGTAATTTCAGGATGGTGTATTGATAGGGTTTTCAGCTGACCATGAAAGTACCCTTTCTGTCTTCCTGCTATCTAGTAAGCGGACCTCGATTTTGCTAAACCTATTTTCATACTACGTTTGTCATTTTCATCTTAAATCACCGCCAATATATGTGGGGGCCTCTGTCTGCCTTTCGGGGAAATTTCTCTAGAGGTGAGCCAGGACTATATTTTCCTCTGCCAGGATTAGTTAGTCCTCCGGCCGGCGCTGGGCGTCTAGGGATAAAACGCAGGCTACGCTACCCGGCTACTGTTAGTTGTGCGGCAGGTTTAGTTCATGGTCAGTTTAAGTTTCCATCCTTCCAAGAGCTAGTTCCTATGTATGCTGGGCTATGTTCTCTTGCCATTGAGAACCATAACATTCAACCTTCTGTTCCAAATTACCATTTTTAAAAACGCAATTGGCTGTTCCGGCCTACTAAAGGTGTCTGTCTGCCCCTGCCTGGTGTTGTCCTCAACTGAATAAAGCTGAGCTTCTACCTTCTGTTCCAAATTACCATTTTTAAAAATGCAATTGGCTGTTCCGGCCTACTAAAGGTGTCTGTCTGCCCCTGCCTGGTGTTGTCCTCAACTGAATAAAGCTGAGCTTCTACCTTCTGCCTCTTACTAACTGCTGTTTTTTTTAAAAATTGGCTGTTCCGGCCTACTAAAGGTGTCTGTCTGCCCCTGCCTGGTGTTGTCCTCAACTGAATAAAGCTGAGCTTCAACCTTCTGTTCCAAATTACCATTTTTAAAAAAGCAATTGGCTGTTCCGGCCTACTAAAGGTGTCTGTCTGCCCCTGCCTGGTGTTGTCCTCAACTGAATAAAGCTGAGCTTCTACCTTCTGTTCCAAATTACCATTTTTAAAAATGCAATTGGCTGTTCCGGCCTACTAAAGGTGTCTGTCTGCCCCTGCCTGGTGTTGTCCTCAACTGAACAAAGCTGAGCTTCCACATTCTGGCTTTCGCCCTATACTATCAGATATTAAACTGCATTTGGCCTACTAGTGTGGTTATGCCCTTGAAACAGTGTCTGCTGCTCTTGGGTTTGCTACTCCACTGAACAAAGCAATGCCGCCTGTTTAGTCCTGTTACCAATTTTGAACTGCATTTAGCCTACTTTATTCTTTGGCCCTATATCTGTTTCCTCCTCATCCTGCCCATTGCCCAGCCACTGCTAGATGAGTCTGCTGGTACATTGACCTAGACCACTACATTCCCCTTATACTCTACACAGCCAGAATCTGACCCTGCTGAAAGTAAGGTTCCCCTTCCCGCATGTTATACCACCTTACACAGGGACAGAGAGGAAGGTGCAGATGAAAGTGCAGGTTCCTTCATCAGGTGGGGGGGCATACTCGTTGGCGACGTCACTGGCACAGGGCCCCTCAGAGTACGCAAAAGTGTCGCTGCTGGTGGGAGGCGCCCCCGCCATGCAAACACACATCGCTGTACTTTGAGGGGCCCTGTGCCAGTGCCAATGCGAACGAGTGGGCCCCCCCTGCTTGCTCAGGATCACAGCACTTGCAACGTTGAAATACTTACCTTTCCCTGCAACACCGCCGTGACGTAGTCCGCATTTCCTGGGCCCACGAAAAACTTGAGCCGGCCCTACTCCCCCCACAACTTTTGCCAAATGACCCCCAATTCCCTATGCCCAACTATTATTATAAAGTTAATTAAGATTGACAAGCTTCAGAAACAAGAATGGATGTTTTTGGCATTAAAATGGGCACTGTATGTGTTTTCCTGGCCTCCACTCACTGCCGACTATGCTTCCCCATTGACTTGCATTGGGTTTCGTGTTTCGGTCGATCCCCGACTTTTAGCGATAATCGGCCGACTGCACTCGACTCGACTCTGGACAAAATCGGGTTTCACAAAACCCGACTCGATCTTAAAAAAATGAAAGTCGCTCAACTCTAATCATGACCTCTTCAAGCCTATTATAAATTTATAATGTCAGATTAAAACCATTTTATTTTAAATGAAGTTTTTGTTAAATAAATATTAAAATGTTTTAATTTTTTCTTTCATTTTCCATATTATTTTCTAAATTAAATAACAATTCTGAAATCTTGCACTTTTAACACTGTGCACTAAGCCAAATAATAGGTGACTTTCAGCGGCCACGTAGACTGGCTCTGACTCATTGAGGGGGTGGAGGTGAGCTGCGACCATCATCTACTGTGTTGTGAATGGTTGATCTTGTGTGACCCTCTGTACATCCAGGTATAATCTGTAATTGTACTTCTGCAACGATAATGACATGAGTCTATTAGACATCTGAGCAAGTAAAACAATTGCAATACATCAGAATATTTTCTTAACATAGTGATATAGAAAATTGAAAAAAGAAACCATGATAAAACATGCTGAAAATGATAAAAGTGTTTGAAAACAAATTTGACATAAAAGCCATATTTAAATTATAGGTCATTCTCTAATGACACATTCCCTTTAAGGTCATTATACACAGGACGATGCAAATTGTATGGGTATTGATCAATTTTAATGCAATTACGGTATTTGGTCTCTCCTCAGTTTGCATATTGTTGGTAGCATGTCTCCATTTTGAAGGACCACATAAATGATCCAGTCATCTAATAAACAAGTGTTTTGCTCACTGGTGGACACAGACAGAAGAGGGCCCCTGTGCAAGAACAATATATGGGCTCATCATAATGCACAATTCCACCTGCATTGGAGGTAGAACGTGTCCCCCTTACCACTTGGGCTCCTGGCTGGCTGCACAGGTTGCACCAATGATACGTCTACCCTTGGTTTTGCTTGTTCATTGTCTGATTAGCTGTATATCTACACCAGCCAATGATCGGGAATGATAATTCTTATGAATGCTCATATTGATATATGTGCATGACTTTTATGTTCAGAATCCCTTTATATGGGCTTAGCAGTGAAGACTTGATGGTCGAACCTACTCATCATTCCACAAATGGTCTGGATTAGCTACAATGTCTGCTGTACTGAGCAGCCGGTACATTTACTGATTGCTGCTGTAAGAGAATTCAATTATGAGCGTATGGTAAAAATAACAGTAAAAAAGTATATGCAAATTGCCTCTTCAGAGAGAAAGAGAACTTGAACTCTATAGCGCCGCCTGTTGGAAGTAGCGATCCTACAAGTCACAATCAACCCTTTAACGAGTCGTGCAATATGACTTGGGATAAAAGCCAACTCAGAATCTCAATTTGCAGACGCGGTGTTTCGGGCTATTGGCCCTCGTCAGTGCAAAGTATGAGAACTGATTTGGCTTTTTTTTTTTGCAAAAACGTTCAACAGCTTCATCAGCTGGATAGAGAGAAGTCATGAAATAGCTATGTATTTAAAATATCTTGAAACATTATTACCATGAGAGCGGAAACACACTGGTTGTATACTTTCACTTGCATTAGCCAGGAATGGTATTTACTTATAGAACTATGTAATAAGTTAATACTGCCAATGTTTTTGAAATATGCTATTTCCTTACATTGGATAATGATTCCATCTTAACACCAAACAAGCATAAAAAATTTGACAATGAATTTCCAATGTTGGCGGGAGCCCTAATGTTGCTCTTCTGTTACCTCCCTGCATGGTATTTCTAACACTGTGATACTAGAAGCCCACGCTTACCATTGTATCCCGACAGGTTGTCTTTGTATTGACCGGAGACTGTGATGACAGAAGCCACGTGGGCTACAAGATATACGAGGAGATTGCTTCTACAAGTTCTGGCCAAGTATTTCACCTGGATAAAAAGCAGGTTAATGAGGTAACGTAGACCACATTGGCTCCTCGTTCTATGCCGGTATCATTCCAGAGATACAGATTCTGACAATCACCATTATTTGCTGCAATAAGAGTCCCTGAATGGGGTGTTTGCATGGTGGATTTGTTGGCACTTATTTTGGTGCATATTTCACTTTGAAATCTGCATGAAATCTTACCGCCTCGAATCTTTCTAAAGTATGAAATCCACATTGCCTTTTTTAAAGCAGCAGGATTCTTTGTCACAGATTGGAAATGTCACAGATAAAAGACAGACAGCAGGTCACACCATAAACCTGCCATAGATGCGATTTAAAAAACAGTATATGGTCTTGCTCACATGGTGCGTTTTTGCAGCTGTTTCCTCTCCTGCATTTTTGCCATGGAAAAAAGCAGCATTTTACAGTACCAGCAAAGTGAATGGGATTTCTTAAATCTCATGCCCATGCTGCCTACTTTTTCCTTGTAGATTTGAACAATCAAAGTGTTTTTTTCTAATACACAGCATGTCAATTGTTTCAGCAAATGTGTGCATTTTTCACCTATTTAAATGACTGGGAAAAAAAGACAAGTAAAAACGCATCACAAGCAGACACAAAAATGCATAAAAAATGCTCAAAGCAGGATTTTTCCTGCCACCAGTGTTTTTTGCTGAAAAAAATCAGCTGCAAATACTCAGTGTGCACATAGAATATGTCTGATTATTTCACACGAGAAATCAGCAGTTTACAAAGAACCTGTCAGCATGAGTTTGTAATGTATAGACGTGGCTGTAATGGCACTCTAAGGGCTCATACTCACTTGCGCGAAACTCGGATGAGTCTCGCACGGCAATACCCGGCACTGCTCCTGGCACAGAGGAGAGGAGCGTGCAGCTGCATGTATTCCTATGTGGCCGCACGCTCCGATCTGAGTGCCGGCAGCAGCGCCGGGTATTGCCGTGCGAGACACAAGTGAGTGTGAGCCCTTATACTGATTAGACTGATACCTTTGGTGGAGAAATCAGCTTTGTTGTTCTTCTTTAACCACCATTTAAAGTTCACAGTCCGGCCCCTGAGGACCGAAACATCATTAGCAGAAAACTTCAAATGCTGCTTAATGAAGAACTGCAAAGCGGATTTATTCACCAAAGATATCAATGTAATCAGTATTACTGCGCCATTATAGCCATGGCTTTACTTTACATGATAAACTCGTGCTGACAGGTTCACTTTATAATTACTGCAGGGTGTTAGAATAATACCGGTGTCTTTACTAACATACACAGCTGAGTTGTCCTCTGTTCCCGGTAATACAGAGTGATAACTTTTTTAAGCATTTTTGGAGCATTGCGTAATATGCTCTATTTTAGGATGATTACATTTTTTGCTGCTTTTGGAACATTGTGGAAAGTGTTTTATTTTGGAATTCCCCCATCTATGTTCAGCTGCATTACATGAATTTCTATTTATAATAAATATATACTATCCAATGCTAAAAATGACAACCAAATACACTGAAAAACGTATATCTGTAATGAATAAAATGAAGTGTAAACTATATGGTTCAGAATCCAAACAAGTGTCAGTGCTACCACGAGTGTAAATAATGACAAAGAAAAAGCTTGAAGATTGATCTCATCCCAAAATATATGGTATGTCTCAAGTCTTGTTTACAATGGAGGGAAATGTTCAGTGGAATGTTCCAACTGTTTATGGCAACAAGGACAAACGGACTTAAATCAAGCAACAACAGAATTGCTAAACAGTTTTCCGAATTCTTGCTGCTACAGGCCACAGGTCAATGGAGGGAAGTTTACTACAAATATTTTCCTTGAGTTTTGTAAATGCAAACACTGAGGCTGTCTGGCATATTTTTATGGGTTCACATATACAGGCCTGTCCTAACCTGATCATTTAATGGGTCTGGATTATTGTGCATAAAATATTAGCGGCTTGGTCTGCTTATCCATGCTTTTCACAGTTCAGCTCAGCCTTAGTTGACCTCACTGCACATGAAAGAACTTGAGCACAACTTATTCACATTTTATTGGAAATGAAAGAGAACTCAAACATTGCCACAGTGTGTGTCATCAAAAAATGTGAAGTGGAACAATCGAGCTTGATTGCTGGCCATCATCTATAATGGTGAATTGGACATTAGGATGCAGTAATATATGTCATTTCTTTGTCCAGGTCCCTCAAAGATGAGCTCAGGGCGTCCATCTGATTGGAACCCAAGTAATAAGCTGAATTCAGTTTCAGCAAGTGTTACATTTCCCTCCATTGCCGTCACAGATGAAGCAAAATAATAATCAGATCCTTCTGAAATCAATGTCCATGCAATGCACAGAAAAGCTTTGCAGAGACAGAGTGAGGGAAAGAGAGACAGAGAGAGATGCTCACTGTGGCTACTACCAGGGTCATGGATAATGGCCCTGAATGGAGAACCTATGTTTTTAACCCTGGACTCACTGATATGGCTTTTGAAAGTAGGTTTTCTACTGCAAACCAGATAACCCCATACTCTGCAGCGCATTTGTGCAGAGCGAGCTGCTAATCAATTTGCCAGTCATGTAACATTATGACTACGACTATGGCTTTTATTGTAATTTGTTGTATTTTAAAATCAAGCTTTTTACAATGTCTTCATAAAATGAAAGTAGAATTCTTAGCAGTTTTGAAGCTCTATTAAATTGTGTTTATTCTTTTTATGTTTGGAGCAAACAGTAATAATAATGAAATGTCTTTATTCAGGTATTAAAATGGGTAGAGGAAGCAGTTCAAGCCTCGAAAGTTCACCTCGTGTCTACAGACCACTTGGTTGGTGCCTTACATACCTGGGAAATTCCATTAGATCCAAGTCTTCGGGAAGTTACTGTGTCGCTGAGCGGACCGTCTCCAGATATAGAACTCTATGATCCAATTGGTAAGGGTCTTTACAAGGATGAAGTAGTTAACTATCTCCGATATGCTTTATTTTCTGTACAACAGTTAAGGGGCTGCCAGTTTGCCTAATATACCCTTCAAAGCAGGTGCGATACATTTTACAGCAGCCACATGGACCATAGCCAGCAATTGTCAGGACCTAACTAATCTAAGGTTAGGTGCATACAGTGCTCTTCACCTAGGATTATGCCTGGGTTTCTGTTGTAATCCCCCTAAACATTTATTCTGATGGGATCCCCAAAGGAGCCATTCACTTGAATGAAGCTAAAGGAGTCACTGTGATCACTATCTAGCCCACTGATGGACACAGACAAAAAAGGGTCACTGTGCAAGAACAAAACATGGGACCTTTGCTGGAAAATAGCTCATTAATTCCACCTCATTTAGAGGTGGTAGTGGCCCCCTTACTACTGTGGTCCCTAATTGGCCGCAAATGTTGCATCAATGATATGTCAATCCCTGATTCAGCAGAACCAATTTGCTGCCTTTTTTGATTCGGATATTGGATGTGTGTCATGGCAGGACAATGTTGTGTAAATGTCCTGTTGTTATTTTATCTGTACCAGTTATTTTCTTACATGTTACTAATGTTTCTCGTTAATAAACTTTTTTTGTTGTCTTGACCATGTCTCATATGTATTTTCTCTATAAACCGAGGTTGCCTCACACTAGCAGTATTTGGTCTGTATTTATTATCAGTATTTGTAATCCAATACCAGGAGTGGGTGATGAAGGCTGAAGTGCTAGATATGCTAATATTATACTTTTCCTCTAATAGTTCCAATCCTTGTTTTGGCTTACAAATACCAATATAAAGTAGTGACCACATACTGCTAGTGTGACGGCAGCGATGTGGTTTTAGTGATAAGGTTGTTGACGACATTGCGTCCTGATTCTGTTCTGCTATGCAGAATCCATTGGACACAGACTGAAGAGACAATGGCTGTCATACAAAACAGATCTATACTCATGAAGTCAGGTGTCAGAAATAATGAATTCATGATGCACATATAACAGCCTCATGAATTCACTATTTCTGACACATATGCAGGTGAGCATAGATATGCCGTGTATGACCGCCATCGTCCCTTGAGTTTGTGTGAAATAGATTATGTACACAGAAGAGAAAAAGGAGGCTATACAATGCACTTCTCTACTCACCAGGTCAGGCGTCCCAACTAATGAGTTTTTGGACACCTGACCTGTAGAGTATAGTTTTGCATGGTATTGCCACCATTGTCTCTTCAGTCTGCAACACTAGTCACAGACTAAGCAGAATGAAGAGATTAAGGAGAAAATACAAGTATACATTTTTTGGTCCACCTCATAGCTCTATACTAAAGACACACAAAGTCTTGTACTTGCTAACTACTGGAGCTATGATGTGGCCAAAAAATAAAGTGTGTGGCGAAGTTTGTTTTATTTGGCGCACGGTGTGTGTTGCCGGCGGCGAAAGACACAATAAACCAAACATAATTGGGGCAAAAAAACTTGTATTTATTTTTTAACAACCAAAATATTTATTTAACTGCGCCTGCTTGGGGTAGAGTGATGTAAACGGGGTGTGTTAAGCACTGAGGCCTGGATAACCGTGGACAACGCAGAGGTGGCATGAGAAGGGGCAATGAAACTAGTGGGGTCTGGTAGTTCGGAGATAGAGCTTGACACATGAGAGGCTTGAGACGCACTGGAAGGGTGAGACAAACCTGACATTACAGACACACTGGGAGGTGAAGGGGGAGGAATACTAAGAGTGCGCTGTTTTGATTTTTTTTTTTTTCTGTAATACCCGGGTTCTGGTAAGCCTCCGTGGGCTCATATGTCGTGGCATGGTCGTGGTGCTTGTAGAGCGTGCAGCCATGCCAGAGTCCATAGTGCTCGTAGAGCGTGCAGCCATGCCAGAGTCCATAGTGCTCGTAGAGCATGCAGCCATGCCAGAGTCCATAGCGCTTGTAGAGCGGAAGGCCATGCCAGGGTCCTGCTGCATCGTGGTGGTGGCAGTACGGAAGGCCATGCCAGGGTCCTGTTGCATCGTGGTGGTGGCGGTACGGAAGGCCATGCCAGGGTCCTACCGCATCGTGGTGGTGGCGGTACGGAAGGCCATGCCTGGGTCCTGCTGCATCGTCATGTCAGTGGAGGAGGTCCAAGCAGGAGCAGCGGTTGTCATGGTGGTGGCGGTGGGCTGTCCAACAGCACTCTGCATCGTGGTGGTGCTGTACTGGTGTCCGGCAGTGCTAGGAATAGAGGTGGCCATGCAGTGGTATGCAGCAGAGGTCGGCATTGAGGTTAATCATGACAGTGAAGGCACAGGTGGATATGCCGCCACTGTCTGCTGAAAATACCAACTCTGCTGCATAGCATGCACGTAAGCAGCATTGCAGGCCTGCATGACACTCAGCTGGAGATCAGGAGTAAGGTGTTCCGACATGCCCTGCTCAATTTGGTTAAAAAAATTATGTGCTGGCCTCTGGAGATCGGCTTTTACTTGGTCAAGGCTTTTGGTGACCTCCTGGATACATGTATTCATGTGGCTAAGTGAAATATCCATTTGGTCACCCAAAGCCTTGAGTCCTTCATGAAAAACTGAGCTCAAGTGCAAAAACTCGGCATGAGGGACCTGTCCGATGCCCTCTGCCGCTGCCGGGAGAAGCCCCCCCAAAAAAGGGGCAATGGCAGAGGACTGGGAAAGGGGAACATCTGATGGACCAGCATCCTGGTCGCCAGTTAGTGTGGCAGGCCCACTTGCTGCAGTGCTGCTGGATAGCTGGGACGGGTCCGTGGCTGTCTGATGAAGGTACGCTCCAGAACCTGGGCCAACAGTGCTGCTCCATGTGCTGTGAAAAAAGGAAAAAGAAAATTAATACCAAAAATTAACCAAACGCAAAGTCCTGTGGAATAGAAATATACAGATTATGGCAATACAATACAACCTAATGCACGGGAGAAATACTTACATTCTCTGGGCAAGGACTGGTCTTAAAAATGCCAGAACGCGATGGTATTTGTATTTTCTGATCCTTGCCCCTGAACCACTGGGAACACGGCTCTCTTGACGCAGGTCCTTGTTGAAGCGGTCCTTCATCGAACGCCAATGTGTTTTGACTCTGGCCACTGTTGAAAAAACAAAGCATAATGGTTAGACAATGGACTTTTGGCCGTGCTCACACAACTGTGTGTAATGAGAGAAACTCCTGAGAGTTTATCTCATCACACACAGTCGAGTGAGCACGGCCAAGGTCTCTGCTGCTTCACACTGCATTGCAATACTTACCAAAAGCATTTTGGACCCGATTCGGGGCGTTGTCCCAGCCATCCCACATCTCTTTGGCCACCTCATTCCATAGGCGCCGGATCATCACGTTGTCCGAGTGCTGTGGAACCCGGGTGTCCCACAACGGGACTCGCTCCTGGACCAGGGAGATGAGGATATCGTTGTCAATGAGATCCTCATCCCATTCTGGAATCTAAAACATAAATGAAGACATTAAATGTTGTATACATTAACATAAGGAAAAGAAAGAAAACAGAGGCTGAGAAATGGCATGAATAAGGAAATTCAAGATAAAAAAGGAGTCCAGAAGAAAATTATAAAGAAAGAGGAAAGTAAAGAAAGGAAGATTCTCTATCATCCTTAAAGTGACCTTTTAGTATTAGACTTTTAAAACTACAAACTAGGATGAATCTACACCAGAGGTGTCAAACTGCGTTCCTCGAGGGCTGCAAACCATGAGTGTTTTCAAGATTTCCTTAGCATTCCACAAGGTGCTGGAATCATTCTTTGCAGGTGATTAAATTATCACCTGTGCAATACAAGGAAATCCTGAAAACATGACCTGTTTGCGGCCCTCGAGGAATGCAGTTTGACACCTCTGATCTACACAGACACACAATCAGGAATGAACTGGACACGCCTGTGGGAAAACATTTCTCTGGACCTGGACACAGTATGACAAATTTAAAAGTCTTGATACTAAAAGGTCACTTTAAGGATGACAGAGAAAGAAACATTTGGGAATTCAAACTAATGAAGATGTTTGTTCAATTCTTTGACACTAGGACTCAATTTAACACCTGAATTTATAAGTCACTACATGGATACAATTCACACCTCCACCAGAGAGACTCCAGATAACTAAAAACATCATTCCCACTGCCTCTCCATTTGTAAGAAAATGCCTAATTTGATTTACTTGGCTTATCTTTAGGAGGCATCACACCTCACCCCCCCTGAACAAATGTCCTACTGCAGTATTCTTTAAATGTTGTGCTTTTTTCTTATTAATAGTGTTGAGCGATACCGTCCGATACTTGAAAGTATCGGTATCGGATAGTATCGGCCGATACCCGAAAAGTATCGGATATCGCCGATACCAATACCCGATACCAATACAAGTCAATGGGACACCAAGTATCGGAAGGCATCCTGATGGTTCCCAGGGTCTGAAGGAGAGGAAACTCTCCTTCAGGCCCTGGGATCCATATTAATGTGTAAAATAAAGAATTAAAATAAAAAATATTGATATACTCACCTCTCCGGAGGCCCCTGCACCTCACCGCTGTTAACCGGCAGCCTTCTTTGCTCAAAATGAGCGCGTTTAGGGCCTTCCATGATGTCACGGCTTCTGATTGGTCGTGTGCTGCTCATGTGACCGCCAGGCGACCAATCACAAGCCGTGACGTCATTCTCAGGTCCTAAATTCCTAGAATTAGGAATTTAGGACCTGAGAATGACGTCACGGCTTGTGATTGGTCGCATGTCGGTCACATGAGTGGCACGCGACCAATCAGAAGCCGTGACATCATGGAAGGTGCTGAACGCGCTCATTTTAAGCAAAGCAGGCTGCCGGTTACTACCAGGGCGCGTCAGAGGGTGAGTATATCCCTATTTTTTATATTAATTCTTTATTTTTACATGGATATGGATCCCAGGGCCTGAAGGAGAGTTTCCTCTCCTTCAGACCCTGGGAACCATACACTGGGAACTTCCGATTCCGATTCCCGATACCACAAAAGTATCGGATCTCGGTATCGGAATTCCGATACCGCAAGTATCGGCCGATACCCGATACTTGCGGTATCGGAATGCTCAACACTACTTATTAATCTATTTGTAATCTTGCCTGAAGAAGGAGCCACTGTACTCTGATAGCTTCCAAACATATTATTTTCTGGTTAGTCAATAAAGGTATCACTACGAGAATACTTCTGTCATCATTGGGCAGAAAAGTACTCACATCGATATTACTTTAAAAAATGATCATGTTTTCTAGAAACTTGTACCTTCTATGTGATATTGCTAGATGTATAATAGGCTTCAATGCATGTAGTCTCTTGTTAGATTTATATATATATACTATATAATTGTCTAAGGGTCACTTCAGTCTATCCTTCTGTCTGTCTCTCTGTCACGGATATTCATTGGTCGCGGCCTCTGTCTGTCATGGAAATCCAAGTCGCTGATTCGTCGTGGCAAAACACCCACCACCATTGCCACGACCAATCAGCGATGGTCATAGTCTGGCAGCAAAATGGCCGCTGCTTTACTGCCCTGCAGTCAGCGCTGAGTGCTCACACAGGGTTAACGCCAGCGTTAACAGACCGCGGTGTAACCCACTCCGTTAACGCAGCTATTAACCCTGTGTGACCAACTTTTTACTATTGATGCTGCATATGCAGCATCAATAGTAAAAAGATCTAATGTTATAAATAATAATAATAAAAAAAAGGTTATTCTCACCATCCGACGTCGCGCGCTGTACTCAGCAGTGCAAGCGGCAGGTTCCGGTGCCAAGGATGCTATGCGAGAAGGACCTGCCATGACGTCACAGTCATGTGACCGCGACGTCATCACAGGTCCTGCGCTCATTCCAACCCTGGGACAGGAAGCTGTGCTGCCGTGTGCACCGCACACAGGCGCCAGGACTTCAAGGGGCCTTCGGAAGGTGAGTTTATGTTTATTTTTTATTTTAAGTCTTTTTTAACCACGCATATAGTGCCCACATTGCTATATACTACGTGGGCTGTGTTACATACTGCATGGGCTCTGTTATATACTACATCTCTGTGCCATATACTATGTAGCTGGGCAATATACAACATGACTGTGCAATATACTACGTGGCTGTGCAATATACTACGTGCTGTGTTATATACTACGTAGCTGTGCAATATACTATGTGGCTGTGTCGGTTCTGTTATATACTATGTCGACTGTGCAATATACTATGTGGCTCTGTTATACACTACGTGGCTATGCAATATACTACGTGCCTCTACAATATACTACGTGGCTATGTTATATACTACGTGGCTCTGCTATATACTATGTCGCTGACCAATATACTGCATAGCTGTGCAATACACTACGTAGCTGTGCAATACACTACGTGACTGTGTTATATACTACGTGGCTGTGCAATATACTACGTGCCTGTGCAATATAATACGTGGCTCTACAATATACTACGTGGCTATGTTATATACTACGTGGCTCTGCTATATACTACGTGTCCACAACACCACCACAAAAAAGATGATACTCAAGTCCCAATTTTAGTCAAAAAGTACAAAATTTTCATCTGTTAAAGTGAGAATAATAACCAAATGACTTAAATGCACAAAAATACATTTTGGCCATTTTCAAAAAAATTTGAGTGGCTGATATAGCTGCCCTCCTTTTCAACAGTCACAAGCCTTGCATCTATGGAGTCTGCCAGTTTTTTAATCTGCTGATGATCATTTTTTTTGGACAGCACCAACCACAGTCTCCCAAACATTGTTGAGAGAGGAGACTGTTTTCCTTCACATAAACCTCCCATTTAAAAAGGGATTGCAAGTTCTCCATACCATAGGGTTTAGATCGAGTGAAGAAGAGGTCATGTTATTATTCTTTAATGTTTAAGGTTTTTACTGTCTGGCCAATCAGTGGAGACTTTCATGCATGGAACATTGTCCTGCATAAATTCCTGGTTTTCTTAAAAGATGCAGACGTTTTCTTCTACCACTGATTGAAGATGGTTATTCTTGTAAAAACTGGCAGTAGGTTTGGGAGTTGATTTTGAGTCCATCTTCAGCCCAAAATGGTCCAATTAGTTTTTCTTTAATAATACCAGCACACAGCCACCTCCACCTTGCTGGTGAGTTGTTGTGGAGGTCTGTGTTCATTACTGATGCAGCCATGGCTCATCCATCTGATTAATCAAAAGTTACTCATCTCATCAGTCCATAAAACCTTTGAAAAAATTGTCTTCAGATATTTGTTGGCCCAGTCTTGACATTTCACCTTCTGTGCCTTGTTCAGTCGTGGTCAGTTTCTCTCTTCTTTACCTTGGCCATGTCTCTGAGCACACCTCTACTGAGTTCCAGGAAGGTTGCAGTTCTGGAATATGAGAGCACTGGAGGATAATGGCTTCCTGGTCATTTCACATTTGACTCTTCTGAAATCTTTGGCAGTTAATAATCTTTGTTTCGCAACACTTTTTTTGAGACCCTGTTGACTATTTGTAACAAAACTTTTGATGAGTCTCCGATCATGCTTCAATATTGTATCAGTTACAAGAGCATAGCATCACTTTGTAAGACTTGCAACGATTATTGGCTTTTCAGTTTTCAGAATCAGTTAAATCTCTTTTTTGACCCATTTTGCCTAAGGAAAACAAGCTGCCTAATAATTCTGCACACTTCAATAAAGAGTGTTGATATACTTAGGCTTCACCCTCCTCATTACACACATACACATCACCTGATCTGCTTCATCCAATAAGCATTCAAGTTTATACAGCACAGAGATGGAAAATCTACAGAAAATCGATGATATTGTCAAAAGACTCACTACCTAATAATTGTGCACACAGTAGACATCTGCAGTTTAAGCTCTGTTACAGGTCCTGCAAAAAATACTAAACTTATTTCATCATCCTGCTACAGTTTTTTGTCCAGTAAAAAGGCAGACAGTATGACAGAAACCGGAGAACCCAGAGTAAACCCACGTAAACACGAGGAGAACATACAAACTCCTTGTTGTCCTTGGTGGGATTGAACCCAGGACCCCAGTGCTGCAATGCAACAGCGCTGCCCAATTTGGTGAAACTTAATAACATAATAGTCAATGTGTTCCATCTCCGTTCACCATGTTTCCTATACTGCATTGCTGTTAGTTTAGGTGTTCTGTTTGTTTTATATAGAGGAACAACAGAATTAACAAACACATGCGAATCAAATCATAGATGCTTGTTAGTGTGCCCCTTCCACACGCTATGCGAGACACTGGTCCCGCCATCCATTCACTCAACTATGAGGAGCCAAGTTGATAACATACACCTTTAATTTTAAGTTGAATTATGTTGCTTACTGCTCTATAATTCAGAATATTAATATTTTTCTAATTTCAGGAAAGCAAATAAAAGCAGAAACAGGCCTAAATGAGTTATTAAATATATTCAATTCTGCCAAGGTCTTAAATATTAAAGAACCAGCACCTGGGACTTGGAAAATAAAGGTAACTCAATACCTGTTATGATACTGTGTTTCGCAAAACTTCAACGCAAGCTGATTATTTGGTATTTATAGATATAAAACAGAAAAAGTGGAGTAAATGAAGTATCGTTGTGCTACAAATAACCTCATCTTCTGCTCAATGTTAGGTTAAACCTTGAATATAATAATATACATTTTTTTCAATGGCTTGGGCATTATAAATAAGAGCTCGATATTGTGATTGTTTTTCAGACATCAAGTAATGGACGTCATTCTGTGAGAATCACTGGAGTCAGTACTATAGATTTCAGAGCTGGTTTTTCTAACAAGCCTACCTTAGATTTCAGTAAAACATCCAGCAGACCTATACAAGGTGGGACCTTTTGAGCAAAATTTCTAATTAATGCTTAATGTAGAATTGATTTTCTATGTGTTTGTAAGCTTCATGGTTAAGTGGGTTGTAAGAAAGTCCTTATAGAGAGCTGGAAAAGCTGGGAAAAAGATGTAGACAATCCTCTTATCAAGCTGAGGTGAAGTTTATTCAGCGATAGGCAACAGAACAGTTCATGAAAGTCAGTGAGACCAAGCATGTAGGCATGAAAAGGTGACCAGACAGACAAAGTAAAGCTGGGATTAGTGTTGAGCTATACCTTCCGATATGCATTGGTGTCGGTATCGGATAGTATCGGCCGATACCGGCAAAATATCGGATCTCGTCGATACCGATACCCGATACCAATGCATTTCAATGGGACGCAAAGTATCGGAATGGTTCCCAGGGTCTGAAGGAGATATATATATATATCCATATACTCACCTCTCCGGCGGCCCCTGCACCTTACCGCCGTAACCAGGAGCCTCTGTTCCTAAGAATGAGCGCGTGAAGGACCTGCGATGACGTCGCGGCTTGTGATTGGTCGCGTGAGCGGTCACATGAGCGCTCACGCGACCAATCAGAAGCCGCGACGTCACTGAAGGCCCTTCACGCGCTCATTCTTAGGAACGGAGGCTGCCGGTTACAGCGGTAAGATCCAGGGGCCGCCGGAGAGGTGAGTATATCCATATTTTTTATTTTAATTCTTTATTTTACACATGAATATGGTTCCGATACCGATTCCCGATATCACAAAAGTATCGGAACTCCGTATCGGAATTCCGATACCGCAAGTATCGGCCGATACCCGATACTTGCGGTATCGGAATGCTCAACATTAGCTGGGATATCTGGCAATGGTCTGGCCATGGTCTGGTGATGGTGTGGCCTGTCGGCAGACTGGCGATGCTGTGGCCCGAACAACAGTAACACGGGCTTTTTATACATGGTTTAGACAAAGAAAGCTGCACCTTGCAGCAAAGGGCGTATACATGATAACCTCATACTGCAGAGAGAAACAAAGAAGAACAACAAAGAATACAATGACACAATATGACAACATTAATGAACATTTCCCCAAACTACATTAAAAACCATAAATCTCCATGTTCCTCTTAGCTAACATCATTATTCACATCATGCTTTCAGCATGCTGCTATAGCTATCCATACACTAACAACTCTCGATTCTGGTTTCTAACTTAACTCAATATATATATACTATTCACCACCATATAATACCACTTATTTACAATCACAGTACCTTGCAGCTGTTCCAATTAGTCTCCCTGGACTCCATCCATTCTTACTAATGGCACTGAGGTCATTTTTTGTTTCTTTATTCTGGGGAGAGCCTCAGATCTTTTAGCAAAGTTAGTTGACTAGAGATTGTCCAAGATGGCTGCTAGAGCCAACAAGGCTGTTCAGTATATTATGGTTGACCATTCTCTGACATAGGTTATTATTGTGCTTGCACAAATTGATAAGACACTGAATGGTTTGTTGTTTTACAAGGTTTTGATTCATGAATAACATAATGGGTCAGTCGTTATCCCTAGAAGATCATGGCAGTTATGGTCAGGTGCAGGACAGCAATAGATACCACCAACAATTAAGCACTAGAATTTTTAACAAGATAATAAGCAATATTTGAACATAAGAAAAATTAATTAGATCAAAGGGGAATGAGATTTGGGACAAGTCAATGAATTGCACTTTAGTTAAAGCAATGGCATGATAGTACGTAATAAGAGCCACTGGTGAACCTGAAGATATTCCAAGTAAGAGACCTCAAAGCACCGTGATAGTCAAGGGCTCTTTGGTTGCAATGTATTTTCAAACAGATCCTGAGATTCTCCTCCAATGCATTCTTGGAGTGTTTTTTTTAGATTGCTATCTAGTGCCTAGTTTAAAGGTACCGTCACATTAAGCGACGCTGCAGCGATAGCGACAACGATGCAGATCGCTGCAGCGTCGCTGTTTGATCGCTGGAGAGCTGTCACACAGACCGCTCTCCAGCGACCAACGATGCCGAAGTCCCCGGGTAACCAGGGTAAACATCGGGTTGCTAAGCGCAGGGCCGCGCTTAGTAACCCGATGTTTACCCTGGTTACCAGCGTAAAAGTAAAAAAAACAAACAGTACATGCTCACCTGCGCGTCCCCCAGCCTCTGCTTCCTGACACTGACTGAGCTCCGGCCCTAACAGCACAGCGGTGACGTCACCGCTGTGCTTTCACTTTCACTTTAGGGCCGGATCTCAGTCAGAGCAGGAAGCAGAGGCTGGGGGACGCGCAGGTGAGCATGTACTGTTTGTTTTTTTTACTTTTACGCTGGTAACCAGGGTAAACATCGGGTTACTAAGCGCGGCCCTGCGCTTAGTAACCCGATGTTTACCCTGGTTACCAGTGTAAAACATCGCTGGTATCGTTGCTTTTGGTGTCAAACACAACGATACACAGCGATCGGACGACCAAATAAAGTTCTGGACTTTATTCAGCGACCAGCGACATCACAGCAGGATCCTGATCGCTGCTGCGTGTCAAACTAAACGATATCGCTAGCGAGGACGCTGCAACGTCACGGATCGCTAGCGATATCGTTTAGTGTGACGGTACCTTAAGAGCCGTACTTCAATTATTCACTAGAGCCAACTCTATAGACGCTGAAGAGGAAGACAATATCGGTAGATATAAGCTCAGCAAGATGACTATTGTAATATTTTATTCTGAAGTCAAGATAATCTTTAAAAAATGTATTACTTTTTTTTCTGCAGAGCGTAAAAACATTGTTTTTTTATACTGAGGGTTGAGTTTCCCAATCCCTTAAGTAATCTCCTTCATCTTACAGGGATTCCTACATACGTTCTCTTAAACACAACAGGCTTACAGCATCCAGGAAGACTCGATTATCTGGAGTTGTTAAGTACTTCAGGCCGGCTTCTAAAGACAATTCCAATTAAATATTATCCTGATAGAATACCCTATGAAATATGGAATGTAACTGCATTTACTCCACCAAAGGAACCATTTTTCCTTAGAATAACAGGTTATGATAAAGACGACTACCTGTTTCAGAGAGCATCAAGTGTTTCATTTTCTAATACTGTGCCAGGTAAATGCTAATCACTGTAACATATTTTATCCACTGTCAAATTTATGGGAAGAAATTATCATAGCTTGTATAACAGTTTTATGGCATTTAGTGATTTTGCAAACATTTTGCCAATTTAAAATTTTGACTCATCAGTTTACCATGAAATAATGCTGTAATCAATATCATTTACTTATTTAATTCCCTTTGCTGCAACACAGATTGTAGATCAAATGTCTTTTGCATATAACATATGTGTCACTGTTTATTTCATGTAGCATTTACTTTTCACTACATTATTTATACTCATAGGACCACCAAAGGTGTCAATGCCCAAAGTAACGCCTGGTTACTATCTACAACCCGGTCGCATTATGTGCTATGTGGAAAGTCTTATACCCGTATCAGTGCATTTCAGAAAGAACGGCATCAGACTTGGTATAGAGCAAACATTCCAGTATGTATAATTGTTATTAAATTATATATATACAGTATATACAGTATCTCTAGATGTAGATCAGGATTGAGTTTGAGTCTGTAATTTTGAAAGCTTTAATGGAGTACAGATTGAGATTTATAATACTGTAAATATGTGGATTATTTACCGTATATACTCGAGTATAAGCAGACCCGAGTATAAGCCGAGACCCCTAATTTTGCCACAAAAAACTGAGAAAACTTAATGACTTGAGTATAAGCCTAGGGTGGGAAATGTAGCAGCTACTGGTAAATTTCAAAAATAAAAATAGATACCAATAAAAGTAAAATTTATTGAGACATCAGTAGGTTAAGTGTTTTTGAATATCCATATTGAATCAGAAGCCCCATGTAATGCTCCATACAAAATACACCCCATATAATGCTCCATAAAGTTTATGATGGGCCACATAAGATGCTCCATACAAAATACACCCCATATTATGCTCCATAAAGTTTATGATGGGCCCCATAAGATGCTCCATACAAAAATATGCCCCATATAATGCTGCACAGAAGTTGATTATGGCCCATAAGATGCTCCAAAGAAACATTTGCCCCATACTATGCTGCATAAAGGTTGATTATGGCCCCATAAGATACTCCATAGAAACATTTGCCCCATATAATGCTGCACAAAGGTTGATTATGGCCCCATAAGATGCTCCATTGAAACATTTACCACATATAATGCTGCACAAAGGTTGATTATGGCCTCATAAGATGCTCCATAGAAACATTTTCCCCATATGCTGCTGCTGCTATTTAAAAAAAAAAATGACATACTCACCTCTTGTCCTGAGCAGGTGGGGACACCGGCACTTGCAATATTCACCTGCCCCCATTCCACCGTCGCGCGCCACTCCATCTTCCGGCTCTCTGCAGTGACTGTTCAGGCAGAGGGCGGCGTGCACACTAAACATGTCATCGCTCCCTCTGACCTGAACGTCACAGCCAGAGGACGCAGAAGACAGAGCGGCACGCGGTGGTGGAACGGGGACAGGTGAATATCGCAATTCTCACCCTCCACCGTCATACTCACCCTCCTGGCGTGGTCTTCACATCCCTGCTTCTCTGATGCGATGGTCTCTCTGGAGCCAGCAGCTTGTTCCTGTGTTCAGCGGTCACTGGTACCGCTCATTAAAGTAATGAATATGCACTCCACCTATGGGAGTGGAGTCACGCCCATATTCATTACTTTAATGAGCGGTACCACGTGACCGCTGAACACAGAAAGAGCTGCCGGTGCCCGGAGACCATCGGTGAAGCAGGGACCATGTCAGGAGCAGGTGAGTATGATGTGACAGAGAGACGGACCAGGGGAGAAGGAAGACAGACCAGTTGGGGTGATGGGAGACAGACCCGTGGGGGTGGCTTGAGTATAAGCCGAGAGGAGCACTTTCAGCCTAAAAAAATGGGGTGAAAATCTCGGCTTATACTCGAGTATATATGGTAATTGACACAATAGACAACAGGGGGAAATTGCCATGGTCTAACAAGAAAACTGTCTTTGTTACACGTAAACAAAAACAACTCAATATTTGTTTTAAAGGGCACTGTAAGAAATGAAAGCATGCTGTGTTTGGTTGCTATTTAGAAAAAAAATATTTTAAGATGCATTCCAATGTGTACAATTATTTTATATGGAAAGGAACCTGATACTAGAACTGATCCTATTGTTTTTTTATGTTTACTTGGACTGTAGAGCATAGGTGTCAAACTCAAGGCCCTAAACCAAATCTGGCCCTCCATATTATTCTATGTGGCCCACGAGGTCAGGACACCCTTTAACATTGCTCCAACCAGCTCTCCATACATGGAAAGTGGAGAGCAGATCGGAGCAGTGTCGAAGTGTGCGCCGAATCTCAAAATCTAAAATGGCAGTCACCCCCTGTGCTGGCACCACCCCCTCTCCTAAGTATTGGTTATGCTTTATGTTGACACAGTCAATGCTTAACAGAGGGGGCAGAGCCAACACAAGGAGCTGATGCAGTCTTTCAATCTAAGCAGATGCAGTGAGCGGTAAAAAGAGAGGGTGGCTCCAGTGCAACACCCGCTAGGGCCGTGGGGTACTTGGAACCGGGTCGGACAGTTCTTAAAGGGGTGGTCACGGAGCATTGTCCCGGTCCGTGGCCTTGGGCGTGCAATAAAAAGGGATGAGGGGATCTTTGTAGGTGATTGTTCATGACACCATCTGTGGTATTCGGCTATAGATGGCTGATACTGCTTAATGGGACCTCTGGGGCCAATGGTGATGCAGTTAGGATGGTCCTGCTCCCCACAGGTGTAGCGGGTCCCCAGGGCTACCATAACAGTCTATGAGGGGTTGTGGACGTTGGAGTGCATTAATGATTGGAGGACACAGGGACTGTAGTTTCTTTTTCTTTAACTGTAGGTGCTTTCCGGAGCACAGATACAGGTGGTATTGGAAATCTGGGCAGCCTGGAAGCAGTTCAGAATCCCCCTAGCCAGTTGGGGTTGGAAGCCTCCCTACTGCGCTGTTCTTTAGGTTCTTGATGCCTTATGCTCTCTTCAAGTCCCTCTCTCAGTCTGTCCCTTTGGTAGAACACTACCCGCATGGCAGGCAGCTTGAGCCTTTTCCTGATGTCACTCCCTAGTGGTGACTCCGGGCTCTCTAGTGTGCTGCTGTACCTTCGGACGTCAGATGTGGCCAGGAGACCTGCAATCTCCTGTTCTCTTTATTCAGTTGCTGGGCATGCAGTTCCCACACAACCACTGACTCCGGTGTCCAGTCTGTTGCACTCAGTCCTGGGGTGAGCTCATTCGCAGCTCCTATCCTCAGCTTCTCCTCACTTGCTCCCACTTTCACTGTCTCTGACTGACTAACCCCGCCTCCAGACCAGAACTTTTTAGGGAAGTTCCCCTGAAAATAAATTTAGAGCTCCCATTTCTGGTCTGGAGTAAGGAAAGTGTTGCATGCCAGTATTACCTGTTAAGAGGATCCCTTCTTGCTTCCAGGCATGGCATTTCCCCTTGTGAGGGAGGCATTGCTACTGTAGCATCCGGACTCCTGAGGTGCCACACCAGCACAAGGAGCAGGTGCCATCTTTGTCAGAGAGAACATTTATCTAAAAACAGCTTTCTTAGCTCTACTACCCAGGGACAGCTCTCTTAGGCTAGGTTCACACTTGCAAACCGGGGCTTTGCAGATGGCTGCGTACTTCTTCCCTGAAGCTCTGCCCACTTCCGCACTTCTTCCATTTAGGTCCATCTACTTCTGCATGCATCTTGCGTACCTATCTTTAACATAGGGCATGCAGGACATGCGGATGTATGTGGATGCATCATTTTGACATGTCCCCGCCGACCGCATAAAGACGCAACAAGTTGCGCTCCCATGCGGTCAGTGGGCACGTCAAAACGATGCACCCGCATACATCCAAATGTCCTGCATACCCAATGTTAAAGATAGGTACGCAGGACACATGTAGAAGAATGCAAAGGTAGGCGGAGCTTAATGGAGGAATTACGCAGCCCTCCGCAAAGCCCCTGAACGCTAATGTGAACCCGGCCTTAGCACTACTACCTAGGGACAGCTTTCTTAGGCCTACCAGCCAGGGAAAGCTCTCTTAGCCCTACTATCCAGGAACAGCTGTCTTAGACCTACTACCCAGGAACAGCTTTTCTTGTCCTAGTGCTCAGGGAAAGCTCTTTTAGCCCTATTACCCAGGAACAGCTCTTCTTATCCTAGTGATCAGGGATAGCTCTCTTAGCCCTACTACCCAGGAACAGCTCTTCTTATCCTAGTGATCAGGGACAGCTTTGTTAATCACTACTATCCAGGGACAGCTTTCCTAGCCCTACTACTCAGGGACAGCTCTCTTAGCCCTACGACCCAGGGACCTCTCCTAGCCCTACTAACCAGTGACACTTAGCCCTACTATCCAGGGACAGCTCTCTTAGCCCTACTATCCAGGGACAGCTGTCTTAGCCCTACTACCCAGGAACAGCTTTTCTCATCCTAGTGCTCAGGAACAGCTCTCTTAGCCCTACTACCCAGGAACAGCTCTTCTAATCCTAGTGATCAGGTACAGCTCTTTTAATCACTAATACGCAGGGACAGCTCTCCTAGCCCTACTGGCCAGGAACAGCTCTCTTACCCTTATGACCTAGGGATATCTCTCTTAGTGCTACCACCCAGGGACAGCTCTTAGCCCTACTATCCAGGGACAATGCTCTTGGGCCTACTACATAGGAACCCCAGGTCTCGTAGCCCTACTACCCAGTGACAGCCCTCTTCTAACACGTGGACAGTCCATACATTGCAGTCCATACAAGTATCGTGTTCCATGGATGTCTGCATGGGCCCTTACAATTTCAATTGGCCCTTTGAAGGCAACCATAATGCTGATGTGGCACTAGGTGAAAATGAGTTTGACACCCCTGTTATAGAGCATTGGCTCCCTTTCGGGACCCCCTATATATGCCAGAGCAAAGAGTCAATCTATAAGAATTAGCTCCCCACCAGACTAATGGCATTTTTTTGCCATGAAATTGAGAAGCTTTATCTCTGGAAACTTCCAAATGAAAGTTAAAATTGAAACCTAAATTTCACTATAGCCTTATAGCTTAAATTTAAATGAGTTTCTTGCATCTAAGCCAAGACATTTTGTCTTTGACAAATCATTTTAATTCAGCCATTAAAAACTCACTAGTCTCATTTCCTGCAGAATTTCTTCATGCTCAATACATAACATGTAATAATTTATAAAAATATTTTGTTTCTAGAGAGTCAATAGAAACCACTTGGGAAATTGCTAATGTGTCTACTTACGATGAGGGCTACTATGACTGTTTTGCGGTTAGCACCGCCGGAAGTGCAAGAGCTCAGACATTTCTAGATGTAAATGGTAAGTAACATGATAACTTTAATAAAGGTGTACACAAAATAATGTGTACAATCCTCATTATCAGTCACTTACACTCACTGGCCACTTTATTAGGTACACCATGCTAGTAACGGGTTGGACCCCCTTTTGCCTTCAGAACTGCCTCAATTCTTCGTGGCATAGATTCAACAAGGTGCTGGAAGCATTCCTCAGAGATTTTGGTCCATATTGACATGATGGCATCACACAGTTGCCGCAGATTTGTCGGCTGCACATCCCAAAGATGCTCCATACAAGGCAGGATGGATCCATGCTTTCATGTTGTTTACGCCAAATTCTGACCCTACCATCCGAATGTCGCAGCAGAAATCGAGACTCATCAGACCAAGCAACGTTTTTCCAATCTTCTACTGTCCAATTTCGATGAGCTTGTACAAATTGTAGCCTCAGTTTCCTGTTCTTAGCTGAAAGGAGTGGTACCCGGTGTGGTCTTCTGCTGCTGTAGCCCATCTGCCTCAAAGTTCGACGCACTGTGCGTTCAGAGATGCTCTTAGGCCTACCTTGGTTGTAACGGGTGGCGATTTGAGTCACTGTTGCCTTTCTATCAGCTCGAACCAGTCTGCCCATTCTCCTCTGACCTCTGGCATCAACAAGGCATTTCCGCCCACAGAACTGCCGCTCACTGGATTTTTTTTCTTTTTCGGACCATTCTCTGTAAACCCTAGAGATGGTTGTGCGTGAAAATCCCAGTAGATCAGCAGTTTCTGAAATACTCAGACCAGCCCTTCTGGCACCAACAACCATGCCACGTTCAAAGGCACTCAAATCACCTTTCTTCCCCATACTGATGCTCGGTTTGAACTGCAGGAGATTGTCTTGACCATGTCTACATGCCTAAATGCACTGACTTGCCGCCATGTGATTGGCTGATTAGAAATTAAGTGTTAACAAGAAGTTGGACAGGTGTACCTAATAAAGTGGCCGGTGAGTGTAGATGGGAAACTGAAACATGAGCTATTTTAAATATTACATAAATTTTTATGTATTATCACTTCTGTAACAATTAGTAGATATGTATACTGCTATACTGAACTAAAGATGGATGGACCCAAAACAATTCTATTAGTTTTCTACCTCCCCAACCCTAAAGGTCTCCAGTAGCATTGCAACATAAATTGTAAAATACTTAGTACTGTTAAAGGGGATCTGTCAGGAGGATCAAGTCTCCTAAGCGGTGTACATGAGCATGTAGGTTATAGAAAGTTGAATACATTTATACCTTGATATCTGTGATATGATGTGTTATTCCAGAGGAATATACATTTTTCTTAGCTTGTAATTGAGCTGTTAAGATCTATGGGTCGGAAATAGATCTTCCTGAGAATCTGTCTCCAAAGCCTATTTTGAAAGGGAAAATGAACTCCATGCGAATGTGGCACTAATCACCTTAGGATTTTTTAAATACATTGTAAGACTATTCCTACTGAGTGTGTTGGGGGACACTCGCTTGGCCGCGATATTCAGCACACGGGCACGGGTTTTTAAAACAAAACAGTCCATACGGTTTATTATGCCTCATAAACCATACCGTGAGCAGTCCATTTACATACTGAACCCGGACATCACTTCAAGTTTCAGGCCCTTATTCTGTGGTAACTAAACACGCTGGTCCTCACTGACCAGTTGCCGTGGGTTACCACACAGTTCATGTTACAAGCACCGACAGTTTATGGAGGTACCTTATGGGAGCTCCTGCTCCTTCTGCTGACTCCTTGTCAGACCTCTCTCCTGGGGAAACTGCCTTACGGGGTTCACCAACTTGCCTGGCCGGCACACCTCAGTCAGTCCAGAGCCACCGAAGGCCGGTAGCTTCCCCAACACCGATCATCCAGGTCCCCAGTCTCTCAGGTGCTCCAAGAAGACTCCACTCACAGGAGCTTCTAACACAGACTGTCCGGGACCATGATCACACTGTGGTCTTCAGAACGTCCATCCCACCTGGGACCGTCCAACCACAGAGGCATGTGGCCTGTCTGGGTGCTATTCAGGACTTAGTCCAACACCACAGGCCACCAGGTTCAAACCATGTGCTTTCCAGGAAGCCTCCTCCCAGGTCTTCCAACACAGGCTTCCAGGACCTTGCACTTGGACCTAACAGATCCAAACACTGGAACCACACAGGAACACGTGACCCACACCCTGGCCACATTATGTACCCGTAAGCACACCCACAGTAATGGATCACCTGGGCTGGTCACGTGATCCTGACATCACTGCAGGTCGATTCTCACGGCCTCAATACGACTCCGTGCACATACCGGGGAGACCATGCAGCGCCCCCTACCTGTTACAGGGGTCACTGCATCACAATATCTACTTCCAGTGAAAGAATGTTAATAACAGTTTATTTATTTTCTCAAAACAAAAAAAAGGAAAAAACATTTTCTTAAATATTTAACAAATACAGTGCAACGCGTTTTGGCTGCTATTTTTACAGTGCAGCCTTCATCAGGTAACAAAAAAACAAACAAACATACAAAAGCACTATAAAGTGATTTTTTTTTACTAACATAATCAGCATACATACTTTCCCGACACTGTTTCCTTGCTGGGGTTTCGTTTGCACTTTTGTCCCTATTGTTTTAAATGTAATGATCTTTTTAATATACAGTACAGACCAAAATTTTAGACACACCTTCTCATTTAAAGATTTTTATGTATTTTCATGACTATGAAAATTGTACATTCACACTGAAGGCATCAAAACTATGAATTAACCCATGTGGAATTATACACTTAACAAAAAAGTGTGAAACAACTGAAATTATGTCTTATATTCTAGGTTCTTCAAAGTAGCCACCTTTTGCTTTGATGACTGCTTTGCACACTCTTGGCATTCTCTTGATGAGCTTCAAGAGGTAGTCACTGGGAATAATCTTCCAACAATCTTGAAGGAGTTCCCAGATATACTTAGCACTTGTTTGCCCTTTTGCTTTCACTCCCAAACCATCTCGATTGGGTTCAGGTCTGGTGACTATGGAGGTCAGGTCATCTGGCGTAGCACCCCATCACTCTCCTTCTTAGTCAAATAGCCCTTACACAGCCTGGAGGTGTGTTTGGGGTCATTGTCCTGTTGAAAAATAATTGATGGTCCAACTAAACGCAAACCGGATGGAATAGCATGCCGCTGCAAGATGCTGTGGTAGCCATGCTGGTTCAGTATGCCTTCAATTTTGAATAAATCCCCAACAGTGTCACCAGCAAAGCACCCCCACACCATCACACCTCCTCCTCCATGCTTCACAGTGGGAACCAGGCATGTAGTGTCCATCTGTTCATCTTTTCTGCGTCGCACAAAGACATGGTGGTTGGAATCAAAATATCTCAAATTTGAACTCATCAGACCAAAGCTCAGATTTCAACTGGTCTAATGTCCATTCCTTGTGTTCTTTAGCCCAAACAAGTATCTTCTGCTTGTTGCCTGTCCTTAGCAGTGGTTTCCTAGCAGCTATTTCACCATGAAAACCTGCTGCACAAAGTCTCCTCTTAACAGTTGTTGTAGAGATGTGTCTGCTGCTAGAACTCAGTGTGGCATTGACCTGGTCTCTAATCTGAGCTGCTGTTAACCTGCGATTTCTGAGGCTGGTGACTCGGATAAACTTATCCTCAGAAGCAGAGGTGACTCTTGGTCTTCCTTTCCTGGGGTGGTCCTCATGTGAGCCAGTTTCTTTGTAGCGCTTGATGGTTTTTGCAACTGCACTTGGGGACACTTTCAAAGTTTTCCCAATTTTTCGGACTGACTGACATCCATTTCTTATAGTAATGATGGCCACATATTTTTCTTTACTTAGCTGCTTTTTTCTTGCCATAATACAAGTTCTAACAGTTTATTCAGTAGGACTATCAGCTGTGTATCCACCAGACTTCTGTTCAACACAACTGATGGTCCCAACCCCATTAATAAGGCAAGAAATCCCACTTATTAAACCTGACAAGGCACACCTGTGAAGTGAAAACCATTCCCGGTGACTACCTCTTGAAGTTCATCTAGAGAATGCCAAGAGTGTGCAAAGCAGTCATCAAAGCAAAAGGTGGCTACTTTGAAGAACCTAGAATATAACACATATTTTCAGTTGTTTCACACTTTTTTGTTAAGTATATAATTCCACCTGTGTTAATTCATAGTTTTGATGCCTTCAGTGTGAATGTACAATTTTCATAGTCATGAAAATTCATAAAAATCTTTAAATGAGAAAGTGTGTCCGAACATTTGGTCTGTACTATATATTAGAAAGATCATTACATTTAAAACAGTAGGGACAAAACTGCAAACGAAAACCCAGCAAGGAAACAGTGTCGGGAAAGTATGTATGCTGATTATGTTAGTAAAAAAGAAAAACCTCCCCTGGATAAAGCAACACACGAAACGCGCGTCGGGGTTGAAGTGCTGCTTAAAGGTACAGTGTTATTTGCCGGATTAATATTTATTCCAGGCTTGTTATCCTTTTTTGTTTTTTTTACTAATGCATTGTATATCCCACTTACTTACATCACAAATCACTGATGATACTAATTTGGGCCAAGGTGGTCTTTTTGAAACATCTACTCCTTTCCTTTTTACTCTAGTTACTCATATAAACACTAAAGCTGCATTTATAGCAAGAAAATTTTTGAAAGCATGGACTCTGCTTCTTTTGACCGATGTGATATTTATGCTATAATCGTTCACCCTCTCCCTCTTTTTGGCCTGTTTTTGAGGTGTATTAACATATTGTGGGTTATCTTGTGCAATCAGCATACATACTTACCTGACACTGTTTCCTTGCGGCGTTTTCTTTTGCACTTTTGTCCCCATTGTTTTAAATGTAATGATCTTTTTAATATGCATTAATAAGATTTTGAATTTTTACGGCAGTTAACTTCCTTTTTCTCCTTATTTGATGTGTCTATTTATTGGAAGTGCCAAACTACCTAGGCAATCACATATCTGAGATATTTATATTGCTTTTAGTGATGAGCGAGCACTAAAATGCTCGGGTGCTTGTTGCTCGGGTCGAACAATTTGTAACACTCTGGTGCTTGGACAGAACAACGAGCCCAATGTAAGTCTATGAGAGACCCGAGCCTTTTTAACGCGATCCCCCCGGGGGTCCTTTTAAGGTCTAAAAACGTCTGAAAATGATGGAAAACTGCTCAAATGACACGGGAACATTATGGCAAATGTCTCTGGAAGCATTTCTGACTCCTAGCTCACAGTTTTAACAATGTTGTCAGAGTTTCACGCCATTTTTACAAGTGCACCAAAAAAACAAACAAAACCAAAATGGATTTTGCTGGGAAATATGTTAAGTAACATCCTTTTCCAGGGTAATGACTTGTATATAAGGCAAAATAATTAACCGCAAACAAAAATGTTCCTCCATCACTTGGGCTAATTTCACACACAGCGATTTTGATGCGTTTTTCAACTTTAGCATTGCTTTAAACCAATACAAATGCATTCACTGAGTAATGTCATTGTAACATTTAACAACCCTAGCTGGCCATGTGTTGTGTGACACATAAGCAGATACATCTTTCTTCATTTATGAAGGAGGGACTCTTAAAGTCACAGAGTCTATTTTTGGAGGGGTATCAGGCTGCTTTAATGTTCTTAAAGGGCCATTAAACAGTGGGTCTCCCATACTGTTATTGCCTGTGCAGTGAGAGGCTGGGCTTCCAAAAATTAGGCCGCACCCCAATACCCCTTTCACGAGATGTACAGGCGGGCCTCCTGAAAAAATATTGCATTGAATGAAAGGTCTGGCCTGCCCCAAAGTTACATGCACCCCAATAACCGTTTCAGCAGACATACTTGAGGGCCTCAGGGCAAGATTGTTCCCATTAGAAGAAAGTGTGTCTGTTAGGGCTGGCAGAATGTATCAAATAATATTAAAGAGGTTATAAGGTGCTTTTGCAGACCGGGGTCCACCATGCAGAGATGACACCTGCTGCTTAGTAATGACGGACAGTCTATGGCAATATAACATAAACATAACTTCACCCAGTATGTAGGAGGCGAACCCTGTTGGGTCACAGGGCCGCAATACCGCAGAGTAAATGCTATTGTTTTGGTCATAGGACCCTGCCCCAAGAACACGGGGTTAGAGTCCCTCTAGACCCACTAGCGTTCGGCGCCGCAACTGCGGTGCCAGGGAAAAACTAACTAAAGCTTTGCCACATTATGTGCGTACAGTGCTGCTCTGGCGGACGCCACTAACCACCCTGAACTTGGGCCAGGAAATCGCACTATTTGCGCATGACGCCGCTCTGATGGACGCTGCTGTAGATGCAGTACTGTCGTGCCTTGTGCTGGATGGCACAATCTGGCGTGTTAGCTCCAATCAACCACACTTAGTCAACAATGCTAGGGAAGGGTATCAATCAGGAGCTTTCATCAGATTGCATACACACATCCGCACATACGCTATTTTGCATTTGTACTAGCGCATGGCCAAGCGGCCACACGAACCTTTTATAGCTGCGTCTTTCCAGGAACTTCCCCGTAGTCCAATCAGGACCACTTCAGGACCTGAGCATGTGACCCCCCAACCTCCAATGAGAGGTCGTCCCATGGGCATGCTCAGTTGACAAAAGTCCTGGAAAACAGCAGGGGCATTACAGAGCCCGAAGGTCATCACCAGATACTCGTAGTGGCAGTCCCTGGTGTTAAATACCATCTTCCATTCCTCCTCTTCTCGGATGCCAATCAGGTTGTAAGCATGCCACAGATCAAGTTTAGTAAAAACCCTCTCTCCCCGCAACCTATCAAATAGCTCAGATATCGGGGCAGAGGGTACTTGTTCTTAACGGTGATGGCGTTAAGACCCCTTTAATCTATGCATGGACGGAGTTCTCCATTCTTCTTCTGCACGAAGAAGAACCCCGCCCCTGCAGATGACACTGACTTCCTAATGAATCCTCTTGCCAGATTCTCCTGGATGTACTGAGTCATTGCCTCCATCTCCGGGAGAAATAATTGATAGACCCGACCCCGGGGAGGCTCAGCACCAGGCAAGAGGTCAATAGGGCAGTCATAGGGGCGGTGAGAAGGAAAGGTCTCCGCAGCCTTCTTGGAGAACACATCCGCATAGGGTCAATAGTGTTTGGGGAGAGAGGAAAGATCTGCGGGTACCTCTGTAGTAGCAACCTGAATGCACTCCCTCTGGCATCTACCCTCACAGGATTCACTCCATTCCAGAATTCTCCCTGAGGACCACTCTATATGAAGGGAGTGGTAGCGTAGCCATGGTATCCCTAAAAGGACCTCATCAATTCCCTTGGGAATGACTAACAGGGAGATGATCTCCTGATGGGATGGAGACATGGATAGAGTAATTGGGATGGTCTGATGAGATATCTGTGAGGGCAGTGTCGATCCATTTACCACTCGTACGGTCACTGATTTGGCAAGCATCACCAGAGGAATTGCGTGCCGTTGGGCAAAGGCAGAAGACATAAAGTTGCCCTCTGCCCCGGAATCCACCCAAAGCTCTACCATATGTGTGGATGGGCCAATGGTAATTGTCCCCTTGAAGGACAGTTTGAAGGAAAACGCCGCTGCGTCTAGTGAACCACCTCCTACGTTTTATAGCTGCGTCCTTCTGGGTCCTTCCCCGTGGTCCAATCAGGACTGCTTCAGGAGCTGAGCATGTGACCCCTGACCTCCAATGAGAGGTCATCCCACGGGCATGCTCAGTTGACAAAATGCAGGACTTAGTCCCTGGAGCATCTGCTCGCCGCTGATTAATGCTGGTTATAATAGCTGAACCTGGGATGGGAGCAGTAACCAGACGCTCAGCATCAGCTTGAGCAAGATGCTGGGACCGATGTCTCTGCTGAGCATGAATGGGAGACCGCAGAGGACATGGTTCGAGATTCCCCCTGTGCAGCGGTGGAAACTCGACACCTAACAGTGTCACCCATACTGTTTGCTTATGCATTGAATGCAAGGCCTGGCCTGCACCAATGTTACATGCACCCCAATAAATGTTTCAGCAGACGTACTTTAGGGCCTCAGGACAAAATTGTTCCCATTAGATGAAAGTGTGTCTCCCATACTGTTTGCTTGTGCACTGAATGCAAGGCATGCCCTGCACCAATCTTATATGCTCTCCAATAACTCTTTCAAACCAAGTACTGGATGGCCACTTGAAACAAAAGTTCCACTATTATTTTTTTTTTATTACCATAAATTTTGTCCATGAAGTGAATACAAAGCCTGGCCGTAATTTGCACACACCACAATCCCCCTTACAAGAAACGTGGAGGAGGATTTCATAACAAAAATTTCACATTACAAAGGAGCGTTTCACCTATACTTGGAATGCCCATACACTAAGGGTACTGTCACACAGTGACACTTTGATTGCTACGACGGTACGATCCGTGACGTTCCAGCGATATCCATACGATATCGCAGTGTCTGACACGCTACTGCGATCATGGACCCCGCTGAGAATCGTACGTCGTAGCAGATCGTTTGAAACTTTATTTCGTCGCTGGATCTCCCGCTGTCATCGCTGGATCGTTGTGTGTGACAGCAATCCAGCGATGCGTTCGCTTGTAACCAGGGTAAACATCGGGTTACTAAGCGCAGGGCCGCGCTTAGTAACCCGATGTTTAGCGTGGTTACCAGCGTAAAAGTAAAAAAAACCAAACCGTACATACTCACATTCCGGTGTCCTTCAGGTCCCTTGCCGTCTGCTTCCAGCTCTGACTGACTGCCGGCCGGAAAGTAAGAGCAGATCACAGCGGTGACGTCACCGCTGCACTCTGCTTTCACTTTACGGCGGCACTCAGTCAGAGCGGGAAGCAGACGGCAAGGGACCTGAAGGACACCGGAATGTGAGTATGTACGTTTTTTTTTTTTTACTTTTACGCTGGTAACCAGGGTAAACATCGGGTTACTAAGCGTGGCCCTGCGCTTAGTAACCCGATGTTTACCCTGATTACCCGGGACCTCGGCATCGTTGGTCGCTGGAGAGCCGTCTGTGTGACAGCTCCCCAGCGACACAATGACTTTCCAACGATCACGGCCAGGTCATATCGCTGGTCGTGATCGTTGGAAAGTTGCAGAGTGTGACAGTACCCTTAGTGTAAGGGCTGACAAACATTTCCCCCTGGGGGTCTACTTTTTTTTTTTTTTCATTCTTTACGGCCATCAGAATCACCCTTAGAGTGACTGTTGCATCACGGAATATGCTTACCCTCGTGTTCTAGTGGTGGAGTCTGTAGAGACGTGGAGGATGTCCTCCTATGAATGTTTTCCCAATTTAAAGGAGCAGGTCTCCTATACTTGTAATGCCCATACACTAAGTGTGAGGGCTGATAAACCTTTCCCCCTGGGGGTCTACTTTTTTTTTTTTTATTATTTACGGGCATCATAAACACCCTTGCCAACAATTAGAGTGACTGTTGCATCACGGAATACTTTCACCCTCGTGTTCTAATGGTGGTGTCATGATCCCAGTGCAGGGTTTCACCTGCACGCCAGGGGTTAATGTGTTGATCAGTGCAGGCTCTGACCGACACACCTGGGGCTTATTATTGGCCTCTCTTTGGTTTGGGGTGAGCTTCTTATAGCCATGGGAAGCTCCAATCTCTGTCAGTTATACTTTTGCTTTTGGCTGAGTGTGTTGACCTCTGTTTGCTTGTGCCTTGTGCTTATATTCTAGTTTGCTTGTATGGTTTTGACTCGGTTCTGTTCCCTGGTGTGATTTTGCCTTTTGATTCGGTACTGTGTATCTGCTTCTCTGGTTTTCTGACTCCTGCCTCGTCCCTGACTATTCTTTATTTCTTTGCTCCTTGTGTACTGCGTTGCCGCTCCCGTTTATTGACCTTGGCTTGTCTTGGATTGCGTCTCCCTCTGCCTCATCCTTTTCCTGATGTCCGGTGACTCCCTTTCCCTTCTCCTGTACCTTTGTTCCTGTAATATCCTGCATACTCCTGCTATAGGACTCTAAGCCCCGCCCCCTGTTGTCACGTGACCACAGGTCCTTTCAGTACACTCACCATCAGGCGTTCTGCTCACTCTAGCTCTGCCGTAACGGTGTTTTCTTGCCCAGCTCTCAGGCGCTTTGAGTACAGTAGTCACAGGTTGTCTGAGACTCTGGGTTCTCACTGTCAGGGCAGCAGAAACCGCTCGGGAGTGCCACCTGGCAGTTTTTCCTGATAGTTTGCCCTGATAGGTGGTGTCTGAAGAGACATGGAGGATATCCTCCTATGAATGTTTTCCCAATTTAAAGGAGTGGGTTTCCGATACTTGGAATGCCCATACTCTAAGTTTAAGGGCTGACAAACATTTTCCCATGGGGGTACATTTAAAAAAATTTTTTTTACGGGCCTCATAGACACCCTTGAAAAAAATAGACTGGCTGTAGCATCACAGAACACGTTCACCCTGGTGTTTTAGTGGTGGTGGATGATAAGGATGAGGAGAAGGAGGAGGAGAACACAAAATAGCCAAAATCAGGAAGCCTATACCCATGTGTGGGTGTGAAGAGGTGCATGGGAATACACCTCCCAAAAAGACACTGTATTGAAGGTTATGTTTCACTGTCATTTGGTGGTGTACAGAAGTCTTGCCCAATCCAGCCCTTGTTCATTTTTATAAGAGTTAGCCAGTCTGCATTTTCATTTGACAGGCGAATGCGCTTATCTGTTATAATTCCACTAACGGCACTAAAAACCCACTCTGACAAAACGCTAGCGGCAGGGCAGGCCAGGACCTCCAAAGCATAGAGAGCCAGTTCATGCCATGTGTCCAGCTCGGATACCCAATAATTAAAAGGCACAGAGGAATCACAGAGGACGTTGGTACGGTCAGCAGGCTACTCCCTCACCATCTTCCCAAACATTCCATTCCTTGTGACATTGCCCAGTGCCTCTGAGCCAGGGCCATGGGAGTGTCTGAGAAAACTGTCCCAGAACTTTGCCAGTGTTGCCCTGCCACTGCTGGATTGGAGTTGTGTCTCTCTCGCCTGTACTCCTTGGTTGTCCAACGCACTGTGACGTCTGCCACCAGCGTTTTCAGATGGGAATTGTTTTAATAATTCCGCAACAATGGCCCTCTGGTACTGCACCATTTTAGTACACGTCTGCCTCTGGAAGAAGTGCGTGCCAGACTGGAAACAGTAAAGCCTTCCGTGTCCTCAACAACAGGACAAGTGACCAAGTTGTCCTCCTCCCTGTACTCACGCCATCCATGCTGTTCAGACGGTATGACAGTTGTGCTTGTAGTACCATCTATACACAATGAAAGTGGCTCCTGTTCTTCCTCCTCTTCCTCATTGTCAACCAATCCATGTTGGGATGACATGAGGCTGGGCTGTGTGTAATCACCCTGCATGGTTCCTTGCTCCATGTCCTTGTGCTCCGCCTGCAATGCATCCTCTTTCACTGTGAGCAGAGAGCTTTTCAGAATGCAAAGAAGTGGGATGGTGATGCTAATTATGGCGTCATCGCCGCTCACCATCTTGGTGGACTCCTCAAAGTTTTGCAGGATGGTACAGATGTCTGACATCCATGTCTACTCCTGAGGTCTTATGTGTGGAGTCTGAACTGAATACCTATGTCTTTGTTGATGCTGGTAGTCAACAACTGCCCTCTTCTGCTCACAAATCCTTTCCAACATATGCAGTGTAGAGTTCCAACGCATGGGGACATGACACACCAGTCGGTAAGCCGAAAGATGCAAGTGCTGCTGAAGCACGGCCAGGGCGGCTGAAGCTGTAGCTGACTTTCTAACATGGGCACACAGTCGACGTACTTTCAAAAGCTGATCCGGCAGCTCTGGGTAGGTTTTTAGAGAACGCTGAACCACGAGGCTAAGCACATGGGCCAGGCAAGGCACGTGTGTCATCTCGCCTCACTTCAGAGCCACCACCAGGTTCCAGCCATTGTCACACCCAACCATGCCTGGCTGTAGGTTCAGCAGTGTCAGCCACAGATTTGACTACTCTCTCAGAGCTGTCCACGACTCTTCATCATTGTGCAGTTGGTTACATAAGCAGATTAGCTTCAGCACAGCCTGTTGGCACTTGTCTGAGGCAGTGCTGCAGTGCTTCCAGCTTGTGACTGATGTGCTACTTTCGGAGATGGAGGCTGAAGAGGAGGCAGAAGAGGAGATGCAGGAGCTGTAGACTGTGGGAGCAACCCAGATTGGTGTAGGGCCCGCAATCCTCGGAGTTGGGAGGATGTGCACCATCCCAAGGTCTGACTGGGTCCCGGCTTCCACTGTGTTATCCCAGTGTGCCATCAGTGAGATGTACTCTCCCTGGCCACAAGCACTTGTCCACGTGCCCATGGTTAGGTGGACTTTCCCAGTAACAGCATTGTTAAGGCCACGGCTAATGTTGTGGGACTTGTGCTTGTGTAATGCTGGGACAACACAATGGGAGAAATAGTGGCGGCTGGGGACTGAATACCTTGGGATGGCCGCCGCCATCAGGTTTCATAAAGCTTCCATCTGTACGAGCCTTAAAGGCAACATTTTGAGCGCAAACAGACGAGAAATTTGTGAAGTACTGTGGCCTGTGGGACGTTGGAGGCGTACTTCCGCTTGCGTTCCAATGACTGTGGTATGGACAACTGAAGGCTGCGCTGGGACAAAGACGTGGACATGCTCGATGATGGTGCTAGTTGAGTCTGGGTAATGTATTCACCGAGAAAGGAGACACTATATTTTCAGATAATCAATAACTAATAATAAAACTTAACCTTTAATTAATATCGATAAAATTCAAACAACAATCACGACCTAAAAACATGTATGGCTGCAAACAAAGATACAGGGTGCTCAATCTCCCTAAAGGGCTTACCTATCTGGTCCCTACGTCACAGCAGAGGTTGGCACCCTAATGATCCTTCGCAATGGCGCCCCTGCTCAACGTAGGCTGCCCTATCTGTCCCTAATAGGCCCTATCGTGCAGAAGATAGTACCAACAACATGCAGCAGTCCATACACTACAGACAGCACAACAAAAAAACTTGAGCAAAAAAGATGTAGTATGGTGTACCTATGAGTATATAGTACAGTACATCAATCACTTTCATATATATATGTACACCATACAAAAAGACGGGGATATGTGCTGATCGTGTTTATAACACTTCAAAATTGCACATAAAGTCCGGCCCATTCTGCAACTAGATGACTAATACCCCTACACTGTACCTAAGGATAAACAGCCTATCTGCGGGGGTTGGCGCCCTAGATACCTGCGCAGATGGCGCCCCCGCTCCAGTCGACTGTCCCTAAACAATACCTATACCATATACCAAGGTACAAAGCTAATTAATTAACTCAAAAAAATATCAGATAAAGTGCACAGCAGGGTAAAGTGCAGAAAATAGTGCAATAGTGCAATACAAATACATAAAAAATGCTCAGTAACAACTCTCCAAATGGACTAATTCACATTAGCAGCCCATAAGTATGTTTAGCTCTTCATATTAGCAAGCATGTTCAGCCCATAAGTATGTTTAGCTCGACGCGTTTCCCCATATAGGTTCATCAGGAGACATACTCGTATTATTTTAGGGTCTAAAGAACTTATCTGTATGCTATCAGGGGATGATCTGTAGGAGCAATCCTGCCTCAGGCACAGTGGGGAACAATGTCCATCCAAAATCTGCGGGACTGTATCAGCCTTGCAGTAAGCGCGCTTACCATACTCTTTATATCTCCATGTGGCCATTGACCCACGCTATTCATATATATATGAAAGTGATTGATGTACTGTACTATATACTCATAGGTACACCATACTACATCTTTTTTGCTCAAGTTTTTTTGTTGTGCTGTCTGTAGTGTATGGACTGCTGCATGTTGTTGGTACTATCTTCTGCACGATAGGGCCTATTAGGGACAGATAGGGCAGCCTACGTTGAGCAGGGGCGCCATTGCGAAGGATCATTAGGGTGCCAACCTCTGCTGTGAGGTAGGGACCAGATAGGTAAGCCCTTTAGGGAGATTGAGCACCCTGTATCTTTGTTTGCAGCCATACTTGTTTTTAGGTCGTGATTGTTGTTTGAATTTTATCGATATTAATTAAAGGTTAAGTTTTATTATTAGTTATTGATTATCTGAAAATATAGTGTCTTCTTTCTCGGTGAATAATTTAATATGAGACGCTGGTATCTGATTGTTTCCGGTGATATAGAGTCTGGGTAATGGCAGGTGCAGGGCAGGAGGCATTTTCACATGCACAGTGGACAGGGGATTGTTTTTCACGCACAACAGTGAAAGAAGGAGTGGTATTACCCGCAGACACTGTTTCTGATGCCTGTGGTTCAGCCCACAAAGTCGGGTGCTTTGCTGCCATGTGCCTGATCATGCTGGTGGTGGTCAGGCTGGTAGTTTGCTACCCCTGCTGATGCGGGCATGGCAGGAGGTGCAAATGACCTGTTTGTGGTTATCGGCAGAGTCTTTATAAAACAACCAGACTCAGGAAGACCTTACAGTTGGACTGGCAACTTCCATCATGTTGGTGTTGCGTGGAATGTCTGCGGCCACCACACTGCATCTTCCTGCCTGTTGGGGTGCTACGCCTTCATCCCCCTGTGTGCTGCTGTCCTTGCTCTGCTACCAAAAATGGACCAAGAAAGGATCTCTGGTGAACTAATGACAGTCATGGGCACTTTAGTATCATTGATGTGTGTGAGCAACACAGTCTAACCATCTAGTGTGATCCCAGCTTTGGTAAAAAGACGTCAGAATACACGGTGCAAAGCAGCGTGCAGTGTATGGGGCTGTGTAGACACGGACTAATCAGGATGCCCACGCTGACCTTTGCTACTACTCAAAGGACCTATCACGGGCATGCAAGCATCTTAACTGGGTAATGGAGGAATGAAAGAAGGTAGTCTGGTGTGATAAATCATGCTTTGGCATAATGTGGCGGCCATTAGTCATGAAGAGGGGGGCCTTTTTGGAGTATACATTTGGAGGTAATGACTGCCCCTATATTTGGCTGAGCACTAATTTGTTTTTTTGCTAATTTTAATTATTGTAATAATTATAGGGGATAATTCAGGAGACTCTTTGAGTGGAACAAGACAACAGGACACAGTTTTATAAGTGGTAAAGTTTATATTATCACACGGTGATTCAAACAGGTGCAGAGAGAAACTCAAGTCCACAACACTTGGTGCAAATAAAAAACGCAGCTTAGCAGTCAATAGGAAACTTCAGAGGTAGATGCAAACCAACAGAAAGTCTATGAAGCACAGTTATTCTTGAGGAAACTTGACATGAATAGATCCTTGACTTAGTCCAGACACAGATAGATATGCTATTAGGCAGTTCAGATCATATCTTAGCTCAACCAGGGAGGCCTGGTTAATAGTCTCAGGTTTTGCAGAGCAGAAACAGCTTACATGTCCAGCAAATGCAGATGGAAGTAACACGAGCAGCAGATGAAGGAGGATTACTGAACACTGGTGTATGCAGCAGGAACTCAGAGCAGAGTGGCAGGATCTCCAACACAGGTTCACAGGAGCAGGTGCAGGTGCAAGGCCAGGGAGTAATCAGGAGCTGGATGCAAAGCAGAATAATCTAGCACAGACTGAAGGCTGGGGTGGAGTTTTATAGCAGGAAGACAAGTGCACATGAGACCAAAGACGCCATGTTGGAAAAGGGCAGTAATGCACAAAAGGTAAAAAATGTTTAGAGTCCTGACAATTATATTTATTACTTTCTCTTTTATGCCTATTTTCTCTTTTACTGTTCAGTTTCATTCACAATTTGTTATTGTCTGGATACTTCTTTCTAAAATAGTTTTCACCATGCATTATGGATTTACTTAAAAACCTTCCCTTTAGCCTTTTCCATCCCTACGTTGAACCTAATGGACATGTGTCTTCTTTCTATCATATTACCTGTGTAACTAACTATATGTAACTGTATTTCTATGGATGTACTGTATAAATTACAATTTTCTCCTTTTTGTGTGCTTTGTAGAACCCCCTCCTGTACTTAAATCATCAAGTAACATTACAGTCATCATTGGAGCAGAGGCTACATTATCTTGTGATGTGATTAGTACAGTTCATTACAATTTAACGTGGTGGAGACAAGCCCATGATCTAAGACTGGTCAATGCTCCTGGGATTCAAGTGTTAAGTGACAACTCTCTTAAGATAATGAGTGCAAACATCAGTGATGCTGGAGAATATGTCTGTTCTGCATCTAATGAAGGTGGAACTACTACAGTTACATCATATCTTATTGTACAAGGTACTTGTGTTGTGTTCACACACATACACCCAAACATGAAAAGAACTTACTGCACTTATTGTCATTTTTTAGATTCAAACTCATTACCTGAGTGCTGCAAAGTAACAGTGCCAACACCTGCCACCAAGCTAAATGGGCTGAGCTGCAGTACCAGACACAAACCCCAAACAATCATGGCACTGTTACAGGAAAAAGAACAGACCCTTTTTTTAATCCCAGACAAGCCCATAACAGTATTTATATGAAATCATTCAATTCACAGTCCTCCCATTGTTTTCGTTGTAGATCCACCGAAAGTTATTGTTGATCCCAAAAATGTACCGTTTACCAAAGGATCTGGTATTAAACTAAAATGCTTTGTAACAGGATATCCTGTCCCACAGTTAGTCTGGACTCACAACGACATCTTTGTCAGATTCTCTACAAGGTACGATTGTGGTTTATGAAGGTTGACATTTTTAGAGCCATTTTTAGATATGCAGTAATTGTTTAGACCACATAACAAGTGCTCTGTCTGTCTTTCTATCCATCTATCTACAGTCAAGGCTGAAAGTATTGGGGAGGAACAAACCCATGGATGTTCAGGTTCGTCAGGTTCAACTGAACTTTAGTCAGAAGTTCGGTTTGGGTACCAAAACTCCATGTTTGGCGTTCATCAGGTATGAACCCCGAACTTTACAGTTCGGGTTCATGCATCTCAAGTTGGCACACTTTAAATTGTTCCAGAAAATGAAGTATTTCTCCCATAAAGGTATTGCAACTACACATGTTTTGTTATACACATGTTTATTTCCTTTTGTGGTATCATGAAATCTGAAGCTTACCAAAGGATTTTGTGTCACAATGTAGTGACCGGTGTCAGAAAGCCGGGTCTGCATCTTAGGTCATGGGTCTTCTAGCAGGACAATAACCCCAAACATACTTCAAGAAGCATCACAAAATGGATGGAAAAAAGCACTGGAGAGTTCTGAAGTGGCCAGCAAGGAGTCTGGATCTAATTCCCATTGAACACTTGTGGAGAGATCTTAAAATTGCTGTTGAGAGAAGGCGCCCCTCAAACATGAGAGACCTGGAGTATTTTTTAAAAGAAGAGTGGTCCAAAATTCCAGTTGAGAGGTTAAAGAAGCTTGTTGATGGTTAAAGGAAGAGACTGATTGCTGTTATTTAATCAAATATTAAGTTGAGGGTACCCACAATTTTTTACGTCCCATTCTTGAGGTTTGGTGTGAAATTATGTCCAGTTTGCCTTTTTTTCCTCAGTTTTTTTGTGTTATTCCAATATATGCAAAGGAATGTATAGCAAAACATGTATAATTGGAATAATATTCTGGAAGAAATACTTCATTTTCTGGAACAATTTCACGGGTGCCAACACTTTTGGCCATGACGGTATCGCTCGATCTACCCACATATTTATTGAACCATCAGTATAACTGTCTATCTATCCAGAGGAAAAATAGAAAATGTAGGGTCAATGTGTAAAACAGTACTTACTTTTACAAAGAAAAACACAGGGAAGGGGAGAGGATTATTCAGCTCACCAAGTGTGGAATTGTAGCCTCCATCACGGTATGCGGTGCACGGGCTCCAGCCTGACAGCTGGGCAATAGACAAAAAAAGGGAGGGAGTTCCAGCATCCGCCTTGTATAATAGGGCTAAAACATAACTTTTAATAATACATTTTAAAATGGAAAAATCACAGTGAGAGATTAAATATAAGAGGGAAGAAAGGGAAGCGGGGCGGAATGAAGGAAAATATCAACGCGTTTCGAGCAGACCGCTCTTAGTCCTGAGCAGAACTATTTGGTATTAGTCAATTTGTCTCATACAGTATATTATATTTATCATCTTCACTCTTTTACCATTTGTGTTCATATTTACCCTTACAGAAGCACTCTCTTCTATATATTTTTTCAGTAAATGTGTGTACAGTCATGGTCAAAAGTATTGGTACGCTTGAAACTACTACAGAAAATGAAGTATTTCTCCCAGAAAATGATTGCAATTACACATGTTTTGTTATATGCGTGTATAACTGAGAAAAAAAGGCAAATTGGACATAATTTCACAGAAAACCCCCAAAATGAGCTAAACAAATTTGTTGGCACCTTTTCAAAATTGTGGGTAAACAACTTTGTTTCAAGCATGTGATGCTCTTTCAAACTCACCTGTGGCAAGTAACAGGTGTGGGCAATATAAAAATCACACCTGAAACCAGATAACTCCATCTTTGCATTGTGTGTCTGAGTGTGCAAGACTAAGTAAGGAGAACAGAAAGAGAAGAGAACTGTCTGAGGACCAAAATTGTTGAACAATATTAACAATCTCAAGGTTGCAAGTCCATCTCCAGAGATCTTGATGTTCCTTTGTCTACGGTGCGCAACATAATCAAGAAATTTACAACCCATGGCACTGTAGCTGATCTCTCTGGATGTGGAATGCAGAGAAAAATGTATGAAAAGTTACAATGCATGATACTTCGGATGGTGGATAAGCAGCCCCAATCAAGTTCCAAAGAAACTCTAGCTGTCTTGCAGGCTCAGGGTGCATCCGTGTCAACGCGTACTATCAATCAACATAAGAATGAAATTAAACACTGTGGCAGGAGGACCCGACACAGACACATAAAAAGCTAGCCTGCAGTTCTGGGAAAGCATCTTCTGGACAGATGAGACCAAAATAGTGCTTTTTGATAAAGCACATCATTCTGCTGTTTAACGAAAATGGAATGAGACCTACAAAGAAAAGAACACAATATTTATTCAAATATGGTGAAGGTTCAAAAATGTTTTGGGGTTGTTTAGCTGCTTCTGGCACTATCTACCTTGTCAGTGTGCAAGACATCATGAAATCTGAAAATTACCAAAGGATTTTGGGTCGCAATGTACTACCCCATGTCATAAAGCTTTGGGTTTATGTCCTCGGTCATGGGTCATCCAGCAGAACAATGACCCCAAACATACTTAAAGAACCACACTGAAATGGATGGAAACAAAGTGCTGGAGAGTTCTGAGGTGTGTGAAGAAAAAGAAGGAATCCAGCTCCGGAATTGTAATTGAGAAAACGTATTTCAACATTTTAAATTTAGAAAGCTGCTTACAGATGACCAACAGATTATTGGTAAAGAACAGCCATGAACTGCTGTTCATGGCTGTTCTTTCCAGTAATCTGTTGGTCATCTGTAAGCAGCTTTCTAATTTTAAAATGTTGAATTAAATTTTCTCAATTTTAATTCCGGAGCTGGATTCCTTCTTTTTCTTCATACACAAGTTTTTAGCGTTGGGCAGAGACGCTCTTTCCGTGCTCGGATCTCCCTCGGACCACAAGGAATCTATCTACAAGGGTGAGCTGAAATACCTACTCTTTTAGAGTTCTGAGGTGCCCAGCAAGGAGTCTGGATCTAAATCCCATTGAACACCTGTGGAGAAATCTTAAAATTGCTGTTGGGAGAAGGCACCCTTCAAATATAAGTGATCTAAAGCAGTTTTCAAAAGACAAGTGGTCCAAAATTGCATTTGAGAGGTGTAAGTAGCTTGTTGATATAGGAAGCGATGGATTGCAGTTATTTATTCCAAAGGGTGGCCAAACAAATATTAAGTTGAGGGTGCCATTTTGGGGGGTTTGTGTGAAATTATGTCCTATTAGCCTTTTTCCAATTTTTTTTTTGTGTTATTTCAGTGCAGACAGAGTAAATAAACATGTCTATAGCAACAAAATTGTAATTGCAATAATTTTATGAGAGAAATATTTCATTCTCTGGAACAACTTCAGGGGTGTGTCAACACTTTCGGCCATGACTGTATGTGCATGTAATGAAGTGTGAGTGTATCAATATAATCACCTACTGCTGCTCTCTCCGGTGTGCAGTGCTGTTGTGCTCCGCTTCTCAATGATGTCACCCATCTGCAGACTTTCCAGGTTACACTGCGCTGTGCGTAACTCAGAAGTGGCTTTTACAATTTAAGACTATAGAGTGTCAGAATGATGCTTCACAAGCTTAAATTGTAAATGAGACTTTCTGCTCACCCATAAATTATAGAGTGAGCCGGATACTCTGAAATGCGGTGATGTCACTAAGAAGAGGAGAAGAATGGCGCTGGATACTGGAGAAGACGTAGTTAGGCAAGCACTGTATACTAATATGCTCACACCACAGTACATACACATATACACATTTACTAAAAAATACAAAAAATAGAGATGGGAGTGTTTCTTTAAAAAATTGTCTACTTTATTTTAACAAATGGGTGGAAACATGATTTTGTAGCACTTACTAATATATGTGTTTGACAAATTCTTCTGCTTTATGAAATGCCACTAAATTGTTAGAACATCCTAGCTCATAGACTGCACAGCATTGCTATTCTCAAAATGATAGTCAATAAAGCGGCATGGCTAAGTGATCATCACATCTGTCCATCAGCCTCCTCCATTTGAAAACTGTCTTTCAGTTGGAGGAGACGGATAGAAAAGTCTGACGTGTAACCATACCACTTCCTCAGCTACATTTTATTTATAGGAAAGTCTGTGAAGAAAGCTGCTCTAAAAAATCTTACCTCCAACATATTTGTAAAAATAAACTTGTGGCCAACTCCTTTAAAGTTTCTTCAATTGTTTTAAGTTTGTTGTGACTATTTGTAATGATGACAATTCAATACAATCTTGCATCATCCAATAAAAAGATATATAAATTACACATACAGCTGGTGAAAAAAGTACAAATTTTCTAAGTAAATATAATTCTAAAGGTGCTATTGACATGAAATTCTCACCAGATGTTGGTAACAACCCATCAAATCTACACAGGCAAAGAAATCAAACTATATATGTCCATAAATTAAGTTGTGTAATAATGACAAATGGAAAAGTATTGAATACGCTTATTGAAATGTATTCAATACTTTGTACAACAGCCTTTATTAGTGATAACAGTTTCAAGATGTCTCCTGCATGGAGAAACTACGGTAGTCTCAGGTCAGGTGATTGGCTGGCCCATTCTAGCAGCTTTATTTTCTTTCTTTTAAACTAAGTGAGAGTTTCCTTGGCTGTGTGTTTGGGATCATTGTCTTACTGAAATGTTCAACCTCATCTCATCTGCATCATCCTGATAGATGGCAGCAGATTTTTATCAAGAATGTCTCGGTACATTTGTCCATTCATTCTTCCCTCAACTGTCAACTGTTTGAAGTTTGCCAGTGCTTTATGCTGAAAACAGCTGCACATAATTGTATTCCCACCTACAAACATCACAGTTGGTATGTTATTTTTTGGGCGATATGCAGTGCAATTTGTACCTGCTGATTCCAGGACTTTCTGTAGCTCTCCTCAGGTGGTCTTTGGCTCATGAACAACTCTTCTGATAATTCTTTCCACTCCTCTTTCTGAAGTCTTGCAGAGATCACCTGGTCATGGCCTGTTTATGGTGAAATTATGTTTTTTTACACATCCAGATTATGAACCCATCAGTGCTTGCTGGAACCTTCGGTAGTTTAGAAATTATTTTGTAACCAATGCCATCAGTATGTTTTGCAGCAATAATGTTGCAAAGGTCTTGAGACACCTTCATGGTTGTACCCATCATGAGATGTCTCTTGTGTAGCACCTTAGTAATAATACACCTTTCTATAGGCTAGTAGTTGAACCAGCTGATATTAATTTTCACTAAGTGACAGCATTGCTTTCTAATTACTTATAGATTTCAGCTGGTGTAATGATTTCCCATGGCTTCATGGCTTTTTGCACCTCTATTTCATCATCTGTTCAACACATTTTCCCCGTGTCATTTCTCACTATTACACAACTTAATTCATGGATATCTAATGATTGATTTCTTTGCCTGAGTGGATTGGATGGGTTGTTACTGACATCTGGTGAGAATTTCATGCCAATAGCACCTTTACAAGTATATTTACTTTGAAAATTGATGATGTGTTCAATACGTATTTAACGCTATAGATATAAATATACATATAAAGCTCTGGCAAAAATTAAGAGACCGCTGCACTTCTGACAACGTCTCCGAATTTCCAAGCAATAAATTTTGTACTTTTTTTATGACAAAGAAAAATGGTCAAAATAAAAAAAAAAACAGTGCTTTCAGACCTCAAATAATGCAAAGAAAACAAGTTCATAATCATTTAGAAACAACAATACTAATGTTTTAACTCAGGAAGAGTTCAGAAATCAATATTTTGTGGAATAACCATGATTTTTAATCACAGCTTTCATGTGTCTTGGCATGCTTTCCACCAGTCTTTCACACTGCTCCTGACACAAACATTTAAGCAGTTCTTCTTTGTTTGATGGCTTGTGACTATCCATCTTCCTCTTGATTACATTCCATAGGTTTTCAGTGGGGTTCAGGTCTGGAGATTGGGCTGCCCTTGACAGGGTTCTGATGTGGTGGTCTCTTAATTTTTGCCAGAGCTGTATATATAGACAGTATGTATACCCATACATGTAGGAGCATGTTTATCCAGTTTATTATATTACATTTTATTATATTATTTTAAATATGGGAACCTATGGGTAATTGTTGGCTGATGTATTACACACAGATATTATCCATCACAGCAATCCAGTATTTCAGTACAATTTTGCGCTATTTGCTAAATAATGTATGGTCACATATACTTTTTTTTAACACAAGGAGCCTAGGGTGATGGGGTGATGGATGGCATAAAGCAGGGCATCTGTCAAATACATACATTTTTTTCATGTTAGATTAACAGATCCCACTATACATGTTGGGATATGTCAGGTCCAGAGATACGTTAAAGAAGTTATGTCGTTGCTAACAGAAAATAATACATGTAAAAGATATCATATGTATTTAATAATCACTAAAAAAAATTAAATTGTTTGGTTAAGGGTGTGTAAAAGCAAAAAAGGCCAAATAACCTGCAGTTCCATTATTGTAAGCATGAGTAGGTTTGGGCACTGATTCTCATGATTACATATTACATTACTGAATTTGTTATCAACGTTTGTCACTAAAATTCTTCAAAAAGAATGCCTTTATTTTATATATTGTTTTATTATTATATTGCATTTTCTTTTACTGCAACCTTTTATTTCATTATGGCAGATACATATTAACACAGGATGGGACATTTTTTATAAAAAATGCAATGGAGAAAGACTCTGGAGTTTATACATGTCTAGCAGCAAATGCTGCTGGAACTGATAGGCAGTCATCGGTTCTTGTCTACATTGGTACGTATGAAGGGTGCAGGGAAATGCATTTGTTTCAATGACATGTAAAATAAACTGATCATTAAAATACAATATGTGACTGGTCAACACAATTTGGCTGAGGTCAGAATCAGAAACTATAAAGTTTGATTAGCTGCTGTATTTGGGCTACGCAACAGTTACGTACAGTGTAAGAAGCTAGTCACACAATTTCTGCTGATTGTTGCTGTACCCCATATGTGCTTATGCAGTACTGTGTAGCAAAACAGTGAGATGGGAGGGAAGGAGCTATATTTGACTTTTGGATAACTAATTATCGTACAGTAGTTTATGGACTCCATATACAGCGCCACTAAGTGCCAGAGGAGCAGAATTCCCCGTCAAGTGACCCCATTTTGGAAATTACACCCCTCTGGGAATTTATCTACAGGTGTAGTGACTATTTTGACTCCATGGGTGTTTTCCAAAAACAAGCAGCAGTGGAATTTGCTGAGTAAAAACTGCAAATCTGCCATTGTTATGCCTCTGCATCGCAGTGCCTAGTACACTGTAGTGCCAGTATATTGTAGTACCCAGTACATTGTGCCCTGCTCAAGCTTCTGGATACATGCACCCCGTAAAGTATTTGGGCTCTCATCGCTACAGAAATGCCAAACATGTGGATGCTAAATATGGTTTAGGAATACTGGAGTGCTCAGAAGGGAAAGGGGCATTAGGATTTGGGAGTGCAAAATTTTCTATATTTCTTTAGGGAGCAAGGAGAAATAGCCCTTTTCAAGAGCGTTTTTGCTTGCAGTAATGTAGAAGACCCCTATATTTCCATTGACAGATGACAGACCTGAGTGGGGACTTGCTTTTTTGTCTATTGAGTTGAAGCTTTTATTGGAAACATTTTACATAACATTTTGCATCACATTTATCCTGTGTTCTGGGTTAGCAATTACATCAGGTTTTCCATCTAAATCTTCGAATGAAGTGATTGGGATGAACACCCCCGACGGGTCCATTCACTATAATGAGGGAACAGAGTTACTCTGGAGTCCATCTGACCTCTGTTCAGTGGTGTTTTTCTTTTCAGAGGTGCACAAAACTGTGGCAGAACACACTTTTATGCATAATTAAAAAGACAGAAACCCCAAGATCATAGGCCAGGCAGAATCCACAATGTCTCCATCTGCCTCGTTATCATGAATCTTCTGTCGAGGTTTCAGCCTGAATCACATATTTCAGAGATTTAAATGGAAACCCGATGTAAGCACTCACTGTAAGGCGCAGGATAAATGAGAGCCGAGCCTTGCTTCCATCTTTCTGAGGCAGAATGAACAAATCAACAGCAGTTGAAGGATTGCTTTTATTTTTACACCATTCCTCATGTGGTATAAGTATATAACTTTATATTTTGGGTTGGTGTGAATACCACATTTATATATAATATATATTTATGTTTGGCTACTGTAACACACTATAAAACTTTTTTTTTTCCAGTGTGTTATAGTAGCTCAACATAAAAAAATATATATAATTGTGGTATCGTTGTAACAAAAATGTTTTTGCATTGTCATACTTTGAAAGATATAATCTTTCTATATTTCTGCTTACAGAGTCATGTGAGGGCTTTTTTTTTGTGGGACGGGTTGACGTTTTTATTGGTACCATTTTTGACTGCATAATTTTTTTTATTTAATTGTATTATGATTTTTGAGAGGCAGAATGAACAAAAGCCAACCATATAGGAATTATTGTTTTTTATGCCATTCACAGTCTCATAAGGCAGCTTTATACTTCAAGGTCAATACGATTACAGCGATCCCACATTTATGTAATTTTTTAATGTTTTGCAGTTTTTACACAATAAAAATAATTTAATTAAAAAAAAATTGTTTTTGCAAATCAATATTCTGAGAGCTATAGCTTTTTTATTTTTAGACTGACATTTTTGCAGGACAAGATGACATTTTCAAATATTTATATTTACATTCAACTTTTTGATCACGTTTTACTCTACTTTTTGTTTGGTTGTATCATGAAAAAGCATATTTTTTTGTCACATTTTTTTTCTTTATGGGGTTCACAGAACTGGTTAACTAGTGAGACAGGTTTATAGGTTGGGTCGTCACAGATGTGGCGATACCAAATCTGTGTACTTTATTTCTTTACTTTTGTTTTTACATTAACCCCCTTAATGACCATTGACAGACATATCATATAATGAGCACAATTTGTGAAGGAATGTCACAGTGCAGGAGGATCATCATTATTCTCATTTGCACATGGAAACACGAGAAGCAATGGGATGAAACTGAAAGGGAGAAGATACAGATTAGATATAAAAAAAAAAACCTTTTTGACAGTGAAGGTGATCAATGAGTGGAACGGGCTACCACAAGAGGTGGTGAGTTCTCCTTCAATGGAAGTCTTCAGAGGCTGGACAGAGATCTGTCTGAGATGATTTAGTGAATCCTGCATTGAGCAGGGGGTTGGACACGATGACCCTGGAAGTCCCTTCCAAGTCTAACATTTTACGACTCTATGACATAATCATACCGATGAGGAGAATCATACTGTCAAGTTTTTTCTATATCACACAATGTATGTTGTAAATACAACTTAAATAAACAATGGAATAATTGTTTTTTTTTGCATTTTCACCACACTTGTTTTTTTTTTCCTTTACACTATTTGGTAAAATGAACGATGTCATTCACAAGTACAAGAATTCAGCAAAAAGCAAGCTCTACGTGGACAAAAGCATAAAAACGTATGGCTCTTGGAGTAGGAGGAGGAGAAAACGAACACATGAAAATGGAAATTGGCCATGTGGTGAAGGGGATAAAGCTTTAATAACTGAGCGAGCATGAAAAGGGCCTAATGATTAGACTATTTATTTTTTCTTTTTAATTTTTGCCTCTACTTTTTTCAGCAACTAACTTTTTTTCACTTTCATAGTTGTATAAAGCCTTGTTACAATTTAGTGAGGAACAACAAAGCTGATTAGCTACTTTATTAATATGTTCATATTTTACTGTATGGACTTGTAGCTTTGGAGAGGAATGATCCTAATTGTCCAATGTCATGATGTGGCTGTGTACACACCACTCCTCTATTCATACACTGAATGTTTTATTTTGTAATGGATTAATCATTTGTATTATTCATTTATATTTTTTCTGATATTTGTGACATCTCTGTTGAGTGAATCCTATGTTAATTACCATATTATACAATTGCCATTGTTTCCCAGAGGCGCCAGTTGTGACAGTCCATAAGAAAGAAATGATGGTTGCAGTTAATACAGAAACGACCATGGAATGTAAAGCTACTGGCGTCCCACAGCCTCATATAGACTGGTTTAAAGGTACTGGTGAGCTTAGCGCATTCCCACATTACACTATGTTGTAGGCTCGAGTTATTTTAATGTTTCTTAAATACTGTTTCATTCAGGCGATTTACAAATAAGTGCATCATCATTAATGTCTATTGAAAGCCATCTCGGAACTTTGACAATTAAAAATACAAAGTATACAGATGCCGGAGATTACACCTGTGTGGCATCTAATGAAGCAGGAAAAGCAAGTGGCCAAGTGTCACTCAATGTTGGTTGTAAGTTCATGAATGTTATTGAGTCTCATACAATACTTTTATATTCCTTAATTAGTAATAATACATGGCAACTTTCTTCCAGCGGCACCCGTGTTCATTCAGATTCCAGACGACATATCAACAGATATAGGATCAGATGTAACGTTGTCCTGCACTGCCCAAGGGATTCCAGAACCAAAAATAAGCTGGAAAAAACTAAATATCACATCACCAACTTCCAAGCCTCTGATGTACAACCAGAAAACCGGCAAACTACAGATCAACAGTAAGTCTTAATGCAGGCTATAGCAAAAGGGGGAAGAGTAATACAGAAAAGGGCACGGGTCCAAAACTGGTGCATGAGCATCGTGTTTCCCTGGTATGTAACAGTCTAGATAACCTGGCAGACACAGGACAGCAGAAGCGGGTGAGGAGTGGTTTCTCAGAAGAAAGTGATTGGCAGTTGTATCATCTGCCCAGCCCAGGGCAGCCTTTCCATTTACAGTCCAGAATGCTGCTGACGCCCAATGCAGACGCACCCACACAGCACATTTTGGGGAAGGGTCCACTGTTTGTATTCAGTAGATGAGTCCATATATTTAATTTATTCTCAGCCTCTGTTTTTAGCTTGCTCCTATAGGGACACAAACCCATGACTTATATTATAGAAGACAAAAACAATAACAGTGAGTCACAGACTGACCTACTAAAGCAAAGTAGTGATGCCAAAACAATCACAATAAACATATCTTTGTAAAACTATTTTTCAACAATAAATCTACAAGAGAATCATCAACATTTCATTCTTCAAAAAGAAAATATGACAATCTGTATTCAGTTACAGTTAGTGTTGAGCGATACTTTCCGATATCGGAAAGTATCGGTATCGGAAAGTATCGGCCGATACCGTCAAAATATCGGATCCAATCCGATACCGATACCCGATCCCAATGCAAGTCAATGGGACGAAAATATCGGAATTAAAATAAACCCTTAATAAACTTGTAGGTTCATTCTACATGAAGGAAAACAACTAAGAATAATGTAGGATGTATTGGGGGACGTGGCGGAGATATTAAAGGGACAGAGGTTTAGCCCAATGTAATAGAATAGCAGGATTTTTTATTTTTTTTTATGAAGTTCGGCGTTAGAAAGAATTTGACTATGTTATTTTTTTTTTTTTTTATGTCAGATATTGATGTTTCACTACTTCCACGCCCTTCACCTTCTTTTTTACTTCTCCCACGCTTTCTTCTTAATTATCCTCATCATCAGCTCTTTGACATCAACTTCTTCACCTTATTCATCTTCTTCTTCATCTTCTACCTATTATTTTTTGGGTTACATTGTTCATATTCTTTTTATTTTACTATTATCTTCATCATATTCAACTTCTTCATCATATTCTTATTTGTGACAGGCATTCCCGTAGTTGTTATCTATAAAAGTTTGAAGATTACACCTTCCGTTCTGCCTGTCACAAACCAGTTACATTTGTCCGCGTTCAGTTTGGCCTGCAGCATCAGGCTTTATCCAGGGGCACCACGAGGAGGAACGGACTCACCCCCATACACTGCTTAGTCTTCTTCTGCTTATAATTTACATAATATTTTTTTGCTCTGATATTTTGTGTTATGCTTAATGTCCTTCTGCTCTTTGTTCTGCAGCCTCTTGTTCTTCTGCTTCTCGGTCTTCCAGGTCGTCGTCGTCTCCAGGGTCGTCGTCTCCGGGGTCGTCGTCATCGGGGTGGTCTCCGGGGTCGTCGTCATCGGGGTGGTCTTCAGGGTCATCGTCTCCAGGGTCGTCGTCATCACGGTGGTTGTCGTCTCTGGTGTCGTCGTCATCTTAGGGGTGTTCTTCCGGGTCATCGTGTTTAGTCTCTTGAACTTGGAAATGTAGCAGAAGGTACAAGAAGGCTGAGAAAATGCCGAGAACCAGCTGATGGAACTGGAACTCGGATGGCTACCCGAAGGTCCAAGAGCCAATGGAACTACCGAGGACCAGCTGACGTTACTGGAACCCGGTTACTAAGCAGGAGGTACCCGTGCCTGAAAGCACTACCAAGGACCACCTGACGTTGGTGGAACTCGGATACCCAGAGGGAGGCACCTAAGCCAAAGGCTCTGCCCGGAACCAGCTGACGGTACTGGAACCAGGATGGGGAGCAGAAGGTACAAGAGCAAAAGACACTGCCGAGAACCAGCTGACGGTGCTGGAACCCGGATGGGTAGCCGAAGGTCCAAGAGCCAATGGAACTACCGAGGACCAGCTGACGTTACTGGAACCCGGTTACTAAGCAGGAGGTACCCGTGCCTGAAAGCACTACCAAGGACCACCTGACGTTGGTGGAACTCGGATACCCAGAGGGAGGCACCTAAGCCAAAGGCTCTGCCCGGAACCAGCTGACGGTACTGGAACCAGGATGTGGAGCAGAAGGTACAAGAGCAAGTGTCTGCGTGGCTTTTGCAGGACACGTTGCCGGCTGCACAGCAGGGGAACAGCTGGCGGTGCTGGACCCCACTGACACATTGGCGAGGTGTTTGGCTCTGTGCAGCCAGCACTTCCGGACAGCAACGAGCGGTGTTGTAGCCCGGGCTCTGCAGGGGGAGCAGAGTGTAGGCCGAAGCCTACTTGAACCAATTTCAAAGGTAACCTTTAACCCCCCCTCAGGGGTTAGAAAGTAGAAGAGCCACAGCTTATGCAGCAGTAGTGCTGCACAAGTCAAAGGTTGCTCTTTTAATTTCGCTCCTTGCACACGCTGAATGAAACACGTATAACATTTAGCCCTTTATACAGTCAAACTGTGTTGGAGGCGCGAGTTCCCTTTGTAATGAGACGCAGCACAGATGTCAAGAATCCCACCTTGGTGCTGGGTGCAGCCTCCTGAGCGTTGTTATTTGCTGTACAGGAGTCTGCGCTGTCGTGTTATCCCCTGGCCTAGCGCCGTTAGCGCTGCCCATCTTCTGACCTCATTTAATGTTGGCCGGTGCGGTTCGCGATGCCCATGAATCACAGCCCCGCAGTGTATTGACATAGTTTAAACACTGCGGGGCTGGGATTCATGGCCTGGCGCAGTACATATGTTCGCCTCTCGCTTGGGTTCTTACACCCGCTTCAGACTATGCGGCGTCATCTGATCCCTTATCGCATGCCACGGCCATGAAGCCGCACAGTCCGAAGAAGGCGGAAGGAGAGGAGGGACAGGCGAACTGATGCACTGATCCTGCCCATCAATCACACCCTCGCAGTCCCAATAAATAAGACACCGAGGGGCGTTGTGTGGGTCAGGGCGGCCGCAGAGGCGCAGGCAGCCAAACCATGATGCCAGAAGACGGGCAGCGCTACCAAGGGGGTTGCAGCGTGTCATTACAAAGGAAAGTCACACCACCGGGACGGTTAAATGGTCACACAGAGGACACATTGCAGACGTGTTTTCAGTTCCACATGTGCGAGGAGAATACGTTTCTGAGCCACCTTGCACACATGCAGCATTACCGCTGTACAAGGTGGCTGGATAACGTAAAAACGCCTGGGGGAGGGGGGACAGGTTCCCTTCAATTTCAGTTCTTGTGTCTGCGTGGCTTTTGCAGGACACGTTGCCGGCTGCACAGCAGGGGAACAGCTGGCGGTGCTGGACCCCACTGACACATTGGCTGGTGTTTTTCTCTGTGCAGCTAGCACATCTGGGCAAAAACTGGCGGTGTGTTAGAGCCCAGGGACAGCAGGAGGAGGAGCAGGAGGAGGAGGAGCAGGGGGAGGGGAGTGTAGGCCGAAGCCTGCACAGGCGGCAGCTTTGGGTGTGTTGTGTCTGCGTGACTTTTGCAGGACACGTTGCCGGCTACACAGCAGGGGAACAGCTGGCGGTGCTGGACCCCACTGACACATTGGCGAGGTGTTTGGCTCTGTGCAGCCAGCACTTCCGGACAGCAACTAGCGTTGTTGGAGCCCGGGCTCTGCAGGTGGAGCAGAGTGTAGGCCGAAGCCTAATTGAACCGATTTCAAAAGTCACCTTTAACCCCCCCTCAGGGGTTACAAAGTAGAAGAGCCACAGCTTATGCAGCAGCAGTGCTGCGCAAGTCAAAGGTTGCTCTTGTAATTTTTCTCCTTGCACACGCTGAATGGAACACGTATAACATTCAGCCCTTTAGACAGTCAAACTGTGTAATGGAGGCGAGAGTTCCCTTTGTAATGAGACGCAGCACAGGTGTCAAGAATCCCACCTTGGTGCTGGGTGCAGCCTCCCGAGCGTTGTTATTTGCTGTACAGGAGTCTGCGCTGTCGTGTTATCCCCTGGCCTAGCGCCGTTAGCGCTGCCCATCTTCTGACCTCATTTAATGTTGGCCGGTGCGGTTCGCGATGCCCATGAATCACAGCCCCGCAGTGTATTGACATAGTTTAAACACTGCGGGGCTGGGATTCATGGCCTGGCGCAGTACATATGTTCGCCTCTCGCTTGGGTTCTTACACCCGCTTCAGACTATGCGGCGTCATCTGATCCCTTATCGCATGCCACGGCCATGAAGCCGCACAGTCCGAAGAAGGCGGAAGGAGAGGAGGGACAGGCGAACTGATGCACTGATCCTGCCCATCAATCACACCCTCGCAGTCCCAATAAATAAGACACCGAGGGGCGTTGTGTGGGTCAGGGCGGCCGCAGAGGCGCAGGCAGCCAAACCATGATGCCAGAAGACGGGCAGCGCTACCAAGGGGGTTGCAGCGTGTCATTACAAAGGAAAGTCACACCACCGGGACGGTTAAATGGTCACACAGAGGACACATTGCAGACGTGTTTTCAGTTCCACATGTGCGAGGAGAATACGTTTCTGAGCCACCTTGCACACATGCAGCATTACCGCTGTACAAGGTGGCTGGATAACGTAAAAACGCCTGGGGGAGGGGGGACAGGTTCCCTTCAATTTCAGTTCTTGTGTCTGCGTGGCTTTTGCAGGACACGTTGCCGGCTGCACAGCAGGGGAACAGCTGGCGGTGCTGGACCCCACTGACACATTGGCTGGTGTTTTTCTCTGTGCAGCTAGCACATCTGGGCAAAAACTGGCGGTGTGTTAGAGCCCAGGGACAGCAGGAGGAGGAGCAGGAGGAGGAGGAGCAGGGGGAGGGGAGTGTAGGCCGAAGCCTGCACAGGCGGCAGCTTTGGGTGTGTTGTGTCTGCGTGACTTTTGCAGGACACGTTGCCGGCTACACAGCAGGGGAACAGCTGGCGGTGCTGGACCCCACTGACACATTGGCGAGGTGTTTGGCTCTGTGCAGCCAGCACTTCCGGACAGCAACTAGCGTTGTTGGAGCCCGGGCTCTGCAGGTGGAGCAGAGTGTAGGCCGAAGCCTAATTGAACCGATTTCAAAAGTCACCTTTAACCCCCCCTCAGGGGTTACAAAGTAGAAGAGCCACAGCTTATGCAGCAGCAGTGCTGCGCAAGTCAAAGGTTGCTCTTGTAATTTTTCTCCTTGCACACGCTGAATGGAACACGTATAACATTCAGCCCTTTAGACAGTCAAACTGTGTAATGGAGGCGAGAGTTCCCTTTGTAATGAGACGCAGCACAGGTGTCAAGAATCCCACCTTGGTGCTGGGTGCAGCCTCCCGAGCGTTGTTATTTGCTGTACAGGAGTCTGCGCTGTCGTGTTATCCCCTGGCCTAGCGCCGTTAGCGCTGCCCATCTTCTGACCTCATTTAATGTTGGCCGGTGCGGTTCGCGATGCCCATGAATCACAGCCCCGCAGTGTATTGACATAGTTTAAACACTGCGGGGCTGGGATTCATGGCCTGGCGCAGTACATATGTTCGCCTCTCGCTTGGGTTCTTACACCCGCTTCAGACTATGCGGCGTCATCTGATCCCTTATCGCATGCCACGGCCATGAAGCCGCACAGTCCGAAGAAGGCGGAAGGAGAGGAGGGACAGGCGAACTGATGCACTGATCCTGCCCATCAATCACACCCTCGCAGTCCCAATAAATAAGACACCGAGGGGCGTTGTGTGGGTCAGGGCGGCCGCAGAGGCGCAGGCAGCCAAACCATGATGCCAGAAGACGGGCAGCGCTACCAAGGGGGTTGCAGCGTGTCATTACAAAGGAAAGTCACACCACCGGGACGGTTAAATGGTCACACAGAGGACACATTGCAGACGTGTTTTCAGTTCCACATGTGCGAGGAGAATACGTTTCTGAGCCACCTTGCACACATGCAGCATTACCGCTGTACAAGGTGGCTGGATAACGTAAAAACGCCTGGGGGAGGGGGGACAGGTTCCCTTCAATTTCAGTTCTTGTGTCTGCGTGGCTTTTGCAGGACACGTTGCCGGCTGCACAGCAGGGGAACAGCTGGCGGTGCTGGACCCCACTGACACATTGGCTGGTGTTTTTCTCTGTGCAGCTAGCACATCTGGGCAAAAACTGGCGGTGTGTTAGAGCCCAGGGACAGCAGGAGGAGGAGCAGGAGGAGGAGGAGCAGGGGGAGGGGAGTGTAGGCCGAAGCCTGCACAGGCGGCAGCTTTGGGTGTGTTGTGTCTGCGTGACTTTTGCAGGACACGTTGCCGGCTACACAGCAGGGGAACAGCTGGCGGTGCTGGACCCCACTGACACATTGGCGAGGTGTTTGGCTCTGTGCAGCCAGCACTTCCGGACAGCAACTAGCGTTGTTGGAGCCCGGGCTCTGCAGGTGGAGCAGAGTGTAGGCCGAAGCCTAATTGAACCGATTTCAAAAGTCACCTTTAACCCCCCCTCAGGGGTTACAAAGTAGAAGAGCCACAGCTTATGCAGCAGCAGTGCTGCGCAAGTCAAAGGTTGCTCTTGTAATTTTTCTCCTTGCACACGCTGAATGGAACACGTATAACATTCAGCCCTTTAGACAGTCAAACTGTGTAATGGAGGCGAGAGTTCCCTTTGTAATGAGACGCAGCACAGGTGTCAAGAATCCCACCTTGGTGCTGGGTGCAGCCTCCCGAGCGTTGTTATTTGCTGTACAGGAGTCTGCGCTGTCGTGTTATCCCCTGGCCTAGCGCCGTTAGCGCTGCCCATCTTCTGACCTCATTTAATGTTGGCCGGTGCGGTTCGCGATGCCCATGAATCACAGCCCCGCAGTGTATTGACATAGTTTAAACACTGCGGGGCTGGGATTCATGGCCTGGCGCAGTACATATGTTCGCCTCTCGCTTGGGTTCTTACACCCGCTTCAGACTATGCGGCGTCATCTGATCCCTTATCGCATGCCACGGCCATGAAGCCGCACAGTCCGAAGAAGGCGGAAGGAGAGGAGGGACAGGCGAACTGATGCACTGATCCTGCCCATCAATCACACCCTCGCAGTCCCAATAAATAAGACACCGAGGGGCGTTGTGTGGGTCAGGGCGGCCGCAGAGGCGCAGGCAGCCAAACCATGATGCCAGAAGACGGGCAGCGCTACCAAGGGGGTTGCAGCGTGTCATTACAAAGGAAAGTCACACCACCGGGACGGTTAAATGGTCACACAGAGGACACATTGCAGACGTGTTTTCAGTTCCACATGTGCGAGGAGAATACGTTTCTGAGCCACCTTGCACACATGCAGCATTACCGCTGTACAAGGTGGCTGGATAACGTAAAAACGCCTGGGGGAGGGGGGACAGGTTCCCTTCAATTTCAGTTCTTGTGTCTGCGTGGCTTTTGCAGGACACGTTGCCGGCTGCACAGCAGGGGAACAGCTGGCGGTGCTGGACCCCACTGACACATTGGCTGGTGTTTTTCTCTGTGCAGCTAGCACATCTGGGCAAAAACTGGCGGTGTGTTAGAGCCCAGGGACAGCAGGAGGAGGAGCAGGAGGAGGAGGAGCAGGGGGAGGGGAGTGTAGGCCGAAGCCTGCACAGGCGGCAGCTTTGGGTGTGTTGTGTCTGCGTGACTTTTGCAGGACACGTTGCCGGCTACACAGCAGGGGAACAGCTGGCGGTGCTGGACCCCACTGACACATTGGCGAGGTGTTTGGCTCTGTGCAGCCAGCACTTCCGGACAGCAACTAGCGTTGTTGGAGCCCGGGCTCTGCAGGTGGAGCAGAGTGTAGGCCGAAGCCTAATTGAACCGATTTCAAAAGTCACCTTTAACCCCCCCTCAGGGGTTACAAAGTAGAAGAGCCACAGCTTATGCAGCAGCAGTGCTGCGCAAGTCAAAGGTTGCTCTTGTAATTTTTCTCCTTGCACACGCTGAATGGAACACGTATAACATTCAGCCCTTTAGACAGTCAAACTGTGTAATGGAGGCGAGAGTTCCCTTTGTAATGAGACGCAGCACAGGTGTCAAGAATCCCACCTTGGTGCTGGGTGCAGCCTCCCGAGCGTTGTTATTTGCTGTACAGGAGTCTGCGCTGTCGTGTTATCCCCTGGCCTAGCGCCGTTAGCGCTGCCCATCTTCTGACCTCATTTAATGTTGGCCGGTGCGGTTCGCGATGCCCATGAATCACAGCCCCGCAGTGTATTGACATAGTTTAAACACTGCGGGGCTGGGATTCATGGCCTGGCGCAGTACATATGTTCGCCTCTCGCTTGGGTTCTTACACCCGCTTCAGACTATGCGGCGTCATCTGATCCCTTATCGCATGCCACGGCCATGAAGCCGCACAGTCCGAAGAAGGCGGAAGGAGAGGAGGGACAGGCGAACTGATGCACTGATCCTGCCCATCAATCACACCCTCGCAGTCCCAATAAATAAGACACCGAGGGGCGTTGTGTGGGTCAGGGCGGCCGCAGAGGCGCAGGCAGCCAAACCATGATGCCAGAAGACGGGCAGCGCTACCAAGGGGGTTGCAGCGTGTCATTACAAAGGAAAGTCACACCACCGGGACGGTTAAATGGTCACACAGAGGACACATTGCAGACGTGTTTTCAGTTCCACATGTGCGAGGAGAATACGTTTCTGAGCCACCTTGCACACATGCAGCATTACCGCTGTACAAGGTGGCTGGATAACGTAAAAACGCCTGGGGGAGGGGGGACAGGTTCCCTTCAATTTCAGTTCTTGTGTCTGCGTGGCTTTTGCAGGACACGTTGCCGGCTGCACAGCAGGGGAACAGCTGGCGGTGCTGGACCCCACTGACACATTGGCTGGTGTTTTTCTCTGTGCAGCTAGCACATCTGGGCAAAAACTGGCGGTGTGTTAGAGCCCAGGGACAGCAGGAGGAGGAGCAGGAGGAGGAGGAGCAGGGGGAGGGGAGTGTAGGCCGAAGCCTGCACAGGCGGCAGCTTTGGGTGTGTTGTGTCTGCGTGACTTTTGCAGGACACGTTGCCGGCTACACAGCAGGGGAACAGCTGGCGGTGCTGGACCCCACTGACACATTGGCGAGGTGTTTTTCTCTGTGCAGCTAGCAGTACCGGGCCCCAACTGGCGGTGTTGGAGCCCAGGGTCAGCAGGAGGAGCAGGGGGAGCGGAGTGTAGGCCGAAGCCTGCACTCGAGCAAGTTGAAAGGAAACCTTTAACCCCCCCCCCCCCAGGCGTTTGTAGCTGAAAGAGCCATTGTGTACAGCACTAATGATGGAAAAGGTAAACTTAGCTCTTTTAATTATGGTCCTTGCACATGCGGAACCTAACAGTTATGAAATGTGTCCCCTCACAGCGTTAAACCGTCCGGTAGGTGGAACTTTCCTTTGTCGTGTGACGCAGCACAGCCATCATTTTTACCCCCTTGGCGCCGTGCGCCGCCTCCTCAGCGTTGTTTTAATCTGTCCCGGAGCCTGGGCTGTTAGGTTAGCCCTTGGCCATGCACACATTTTGCGCTGCCCGTCTTCTGACATCATTTGGTGTCAGGCTGGCTGCGCCTGTGCGGGTGCGCTGGCCGAGATCCCGCCTCGCAGTGTCGTCTAATGTAATCCCACCGCGGGCCTGTGATCCGTGCCCGTGCGCAGTGCATATCCTCTCCTCTCACTCCCCTCCCTACGGCTTTTTCAGACTGTGCGGTGTCACGGCCGTGGCATGCTATTAGGGACCAGCTGACATCGCACAGTCTGAAGAAGCCGTAGGGAGGGGAGTGAGAGGAGAGGATATGCACTGCGCACGGGCACGGATCACAGGCCCGCGGTGGGATTACATTAGACGACACTGCGAGGCGGGATCTCGGCCAGCGCACCCGCACAGGCGCAGCCAGCCTGACACCAAATGAGGTCAGAAGACGGGCAGCGCAACATGTGTGCATGGCCAAGGGCTAACCTAACAGCGCAGGCTCCGGGACAGATTAAAACAACGCTGAGGAGGCGGCGCACGGCGCCAAGGGGGTAAAAATGATGGCTGTGCTGCGTCACACGACAAAGGAAAGTTCCACCTACCGGACGGTTTAACGCTGTGTGGGGACACATTTCATAAGTGTTTGGTTCAGCATGTGCAAGGAGCATCACGAAAAGAGGCACTTTTTCCCTTTGCATCATTACTGCTGCACAAGGTGGCTCCTTCAGTAACAAACGCCTGTGGGGGGGGGGGGGGGTCAGGTTCCCTTACATTTAACTTGTTGTGCCTGCGTGGCGGTCGCAGTACACGTTGCCGTATACACAGCAGGGGAACAGCTGGCGGTGCTGAACCCCACTAACACATTGGCGAGGTGTTTGGCTCTGTGCGTACAGCACTTCTGGACGGCAACTGGCGGTGTTGGAGCCCAGGGGCAGGTGGAGGAGGAGGAGGTTGGAGGAGGTAGGAGGAGGTAGGAGGGATTGCCACACACACAGCAGGGGAACAGCTGACGTTACTGAACCCCAATAACAGAGGAGGGACTGTTGACTGTGCGTACAGCACTTCTGGACGGCAACTGGCGGTGTTGGAGCCCAGGGGCAGGTGGAGGAGGAGGAGGTTGGAGGAGGTAGGAGGAGGTAGGAGGGATTGCCACACACACAGCAGGGGAACAGCTGACGTTACTGAACCCCAATAACAGAGGAGGGACTGTTGACTGTGCGTACAGCACTTCTGGACGGCAACTGGCGGTGTTGGAGCCCAGGGGCAGGTGGAGGAGGAGGAGGTTGGAGGAGGTAGGAGGAGGTAGGAGGGATTGCCACACACACAGCAGGGGAACAGCTGACGTTACTGAACCCCAATAACAGAGGAGGGACTGTTGACTGTGCGTACAGCACTTCTGGACGGCAACTGGCGGTGTTGGAGCCCAGGGACGGGTGGAGGAGGAGGAGGTTGGAGGAGGTAGGAGGGATTGCCACACACACAGCAGGGGAACAGCTGACGTTACTGAACCCCAATAACAGAGGAGGGACTGTTGACTGTGCGTACAGCACTTCTGGACGGCAACTGGCGGTGTTGGAGCCCAGGGGCAGGTGGAGGAGGAGGAGGTTGGAGGAGGTAGGAGGAGGTAGGAGGGATTGCCACACACACAGCAGGGGAACAGCTGACGTTACTGAACCCCAATAACAGAGGAGGGACTGTTGACTGTGCGTACAGCACTTCTGGACGGCAACTGGCGGTGTTGGAGCCCAGGGACGGGTGGAGGAGGAGGAGGTTGGAGGAGGTAGGAGGGATTGCCACACACACAGCAGGGGAACAGCTGACGTTACTGAACCCCAATAACAGAGGAGGGACTGTTGACTGTGCGTACAGCACTTCTGGACGGCAACTGGCGGTGTTGGAGCCCAGGGGCAGGTGGAGGAGGAGGAGGTTGGAGGAGGTAGGAGGAGGTAGGAGGGATTGCCACACACACAGCAGGGGAACAGCTGACGTTACTGAACCCCAATAACAGAGGAGGGACTGTTGACTGTGCGTACAGCACTTCTGGACGGCAACTGGCGGTGTTGGAGCCCAGGGACGGGTGGAGGAGGAGGAGGTTGGAGGAGGTAGGAGGGATTGCCACACACACAGCAGGGGAACAGCTGACGTTACTGAACCCCAATAACAGAGGAGGGACTGTTGACTGTGCGTACAGCACTTCTGGACGGCAACTGGCGGTGTTGGAGCCCAGGGACAGGTGGAAAAGCAGAGGAACACAATGTAGGCCGAAGCCTGAGAAAGTCGAAAGGGAACCTTTAACCCCCCCCCAAGGCGTTTGTAGCTGAAAGAGCCAGCTTGTGCAGCACAAAAGATGCAAAAGGAAAAGGTGGCTCTTTTCATCATGCTCCTTGCAAACACAGAACTAAACACTTATAAAATGTGTCCCCTGCAACCGTAAAACCGTCCCGGAGGTGGGACTTTCCTTCGTAATGTGACGCAGCCCAGCCGTCATTCCTACCCCCCCGGCGCCGCGCACCGGCTCCTCAGCGTTGTTTTATTCCGTCAAGGAGCCTGCGCTGTTATGTTATCCCGTGGCCAGGCACACTTAGCGCTGCCCGTCTTCTGGCATCATTTGGTGTCTGGATGGCTGCGCCTGTGCGGCCGCGCTGGCAGAGAGCCCGCCTCGCAGTGTCTTCTGATTTAATCCCACTGGGGGCCTGGGATCCATGGACATGCGCACTGCATATCTGAACCTCCACCTCTCACTCATCTCCCTATGGCTTCTTCAGACTGTGCGGTGTCACGGCCGTGGCATGCTGTTAGGGACCAGCTGACACCGAACAGTCTGAAGAAGCCATAGGGAAATGAGTGAGAGGTGGAGGTTCAGATATGCACTGCGCATGTCCATGGATCCCAGGCCCCCAGTGGGATTAAATCAGAAGACACTGCGAGGCGGGCTCTCTGCCAGCGCGGCCGCACAGGCGCAGCCATCCAGACACCAAATGATGCCAGAAGACGGGCAGCGCTAAGTGTGCCTGGCCACGGGATAACATAACAGCGCAGGCTCCAGGACGGAATAAAACAACGCTGAGGAGCCGGTGCGCGGCGCCGGGGGGGTAGGAATGACGGCTGGGCTGCGTCACATTACGAAGTAAAGTCCCACCTCCGGGACGGTTTTACGGTATCAGTGGACACATTTTATAAGTGTTAAGTTCTGCGTGTGCAAGGAGCTAAACAAAAATAGCTACCTTTTCCTTGGGCAGCATTACTGCTGCACAAGGTGGCTCTTTCAGTAACAAACGCCTTGGGGGGGGGGGGACAGATTCCCTTACATTTCAGTTGTTGTGTCAGCGTGGCGGTCGCATGACACATTGCCGGCTACACAGCTGGGGATCAGCTGACATTACTGAAACCCAATAACACTGGGTCGTATGTTTTGACTGTGCAGACGGCACGTCTGAGCCTCAACTGGCGGTGTTGGAGCCCAGGAATTTAAGTTCAGGTGGTAGAAAGATGAACACAACAGGAGACCTGGATAACGTATACAGTGACCTAATTATTCAATCAGGAGGAGGAGTGGCAAATTCCGGCGAGATCCAGGCCTTGTTCATTTTCAGGAAAGTAAGCCGGTCAACGTTATCGGAGGATAGTCGCATGCGACGGTCAGTTAGTACACCACCTGCAGCACTAAAGACACGTTCCGATAATACACTGGCCGCAGGGCAAGACAGCACCTCCAATGCATACTGGCTTAGCTCTGGCCATGTATCCAGCTTTGAGACCCAAAACTTGAAAGGGGAAGAGCCGTCTGGGAGTACAGCAAGAGGGCAAGACATGTAGTCTGTCACCATCTGACGGAACCGTTGCCTCCTGCTGACTGGAGCCGTCTGTGATGGTGTAGACTTTTGTGGCGGGCACAGAAAACTGTGCCACAGTTCGGCCATACTGGTCTTGCCTTGGGCAGAGGCACTGCTTCTGCTCCCTCTTTGTGCAGAGCCTCCACCACGGCCTGGACGCACTGAGCTGCTTTGGAATGCACTAGCAGCACTTCTCTCAGTTGGAATGGAGAAGATGATGGAATTGACCAGTGTGTCTTGGTACTCCCGCATTTTTCGCTCCCGGTTCAACGGTGTGATGAGGCTTTCTACGTTGTCCCGGTAGCGAGGATCGAGGAGGGTGAACACCCAATAATCAGACATGTTGAGAATGTGGGCGATGCGGCGGTCGTTTCTCAGGCACTGCAGCATGTAATCCACCATGTGCTGCAGACTGCCAACTGCCCAAGAAACGCTGTCCCCTGCTGGAGGCGTGATCTCTGCCCGCTCGTCATCACCCCACCCTCGCTGTACACACTGAGTACTGGACAATTGTGTAACTCCCTCCTCTGGACGGATGTCTTCCTCCTCCATTGACTCCTCCTCATCCTCCTCACAAACGGTCCCCTGCCTACGCGTTTGTGAGGAACCACGTGGCGCTGACTGTCCAGAAGATGATGGAAATGGTGAATCCTCATCCTCCACCTCTTCCACAACATCATCCCTTAGCGCTTGCAGTGATTTTTCAAGCAGGCAGATAAGGGGGACAGTCATGCTGACTAGTGCATCATCTGCACTCGCCATCCGCGTGGAATAATCAAAGGGACGCAAAACCTGGCAGACGTCATTCATAGTGGCCCACTCTGTGGTTGTGAAGTCTGTACGGCGCTGACTGCGACTTTTTTGCGCCTGAAGCAGCTGGTACTCCATTACAGCTTGCTGCTGCTCACACAACCGCTCCAACATATGTAACGTGGAATTCCACCTGGTAGGTAGGTCACATATGATGCGATGTTCCGGCAGGCGGTGTCGGCGCTGCAGAGCCGCAATGCGCGCTTTTGCCGTGCTGGAACGCCGCAAGTGAGCACACTCTAGGCGGACCTTGTGCAGCAGTGCATCAAGATCCGGATAGTCCCTCAAAAAGCTCTGCACGACCAAATTGAGCACATGTGCCAGACATGGGATGTGAGTGAGGTTGCCGAGGCCCAGAGCTGCCACCAGATTTCGGCCATTATCACACACTACCATGCCTGGCTGGAGATTCGCTGGCACAAACCACACATCGCTCTCCTGCTTGATGGCATTCCAGAGCTCCTGCGCTGTGTGGCTACGATTCCCCAAGAAAATTAATTTCAAGACGGCCTGTTGACGTTTGGCCACGGCTGTGCTCATGTCGGTCGTAACAGGTACACGTTCATCACGGGTCCATGTGGAGGTGGACTGTGACGGCTCCTGCAGCGATGATTCTGAGGAACTGGTGTAAGAGGAGGAGTCAATGCGTACAGAATGGATTCCTGCAATCCTTGGAGTGGGCAGGACACGTCCTGCGCCACTCGCACGGTCTGTACCCGGCTCAACGACATTAACCCAATGGGCAGTGAGGGAAAGGTATCGCCCCTGTCCATGTTGACTGGTCCACGCATCGGTGGTGAGGTGGACCTTGCTACTGACGGCGTTCAGTAGCGCGTGTTTTATGTGTCCCTCCACATGCTTCTGCAGGGCAGGGACGGCTTGCCTGCTGAAGTAAAAGCGGCTGGGCACTTTGTACTGTGGGACTGCCAATGACATGAAGTCACGGAAGCTGTCAGTCTCCACCAGCCTGAATGACAGCATTTCCAGTGACAGAAGTTTGGCAATGCCTGCAGTCAGAGCCTGTGCTCGTGGGTGGTTTGACGAGAAAGGCCGCCTTTTCTCCCATGCCTGTACTACCGATGGCTGTAGACTGGGCTGGGAGTGTGTGGATGACTGGGAAAGTGGCGCTGCGGGTGGAATTACAGCGGGTCTCTGGACAACAGGGGCAGAGGTTCTTCCACGGCGATCCTGGGAGGACGCCGAACCAGCTGCGTGTGAGGTAGAGGAAGAGGCAACACGAGCTGAAGAGGTGGTAGCTGCCGCTGTTGGTTGGCCTACCTCTTCAGTGTGTTTTTCTAACTCCGCCGGGTGCCTGTTGCGCACATGTTTCCACATGTTGGAGGTATTGAGGTTGCTGACATTTCGACCTCTTTTGACTTTTTGATGACACACGTTGCATCTGACATAGCAAATGTCATCTGCAACTGTGTCAAAAAAGGACCAGGCACTGCAAGTCTTGGGAGCGCCCTTTTTGGCTTTTGGAAGAGACATGCTCCTAACGGGTGCCAAAGCGGAGGCTGCAGGATCCGCAGTCTTCCCCCTCCCTCTCCCTCTTTGGGCCGTACGGGGAATCTCTTCCTCAGAGCTGCTCCCACCACCTTCCTGTCCCTCACGCCAAGATGGGTCGAGGACCTCATCATCTACACTACCCTCTGCCCCCAACTGCTCCTCCTGGGTAGTCTCAGCAGCAGAGCACGCACCAGTAAGTGGCACCTGAGTGTCATCATCAGCTGATGCGGCCTGCGATGTGGTGACCGGAGCCACTGGCCCACCCGCCTCTTCAGAGGAAGACAGAAAAAGCTGTTGGGCATCACTGCACCCTGCCTCTTCTTCCATTTCTCCAATGCTGCTTGGCTGGCCCCCTGTTTCCAAGCCAAGAGATTCAGAGAACAGAAGTAGAGACGGCTCCTGTCCTGGGCTCTCTGTCTGCCTGGGCAATTTGGCAGGTGGTGAAGAGACAGATGGCTGCTCTCCAGTGCTCTGTGTCTGAGAGGATGTGGCACTAATGGAAGTTGATGCATTAGCTGCCATCCATCCGACAACAGCTTCAATTTGTTCTTCACGCAGCAGCGGTGTACGGCGCTCGGACACAAAGCTTCGCATGAACGACTGTTGCCTGGTGAAAGTGGGTGCTGATGAGTCACCGGTGCCCGCAGCAGGCACAGAATCCCCACGTCCCCTCCCTGCTCCGCGACGGCTCCCACGCCCCCGTGCCTTACTCACTGCCTTCTTCATCTTGGTTGACTGATAAAGATAAGCAGAAAAGTACTAACGGATTTGTGTGCTTATTCCTGAGCAACTCCTCCTAACAGGTATAAGAAGCACTAATTATCTAAAGTGTGGACTAGACACAAATATGAGCTAATGTGGCCTACAGAAATGTAAAGTGGTGTAACTGGTGTGTTTGGTGAACTTTATTATTTATTTATTTTTTGGGGGCTGAACTGACAACAGATAGAGCTGCAGTCACACGGAGACCGTGCAGACAGACGTAAACGGCGCTACAAGGCCCAAAAACCCTCCTCTACTTTATCCTATGTAGTGTTTTTCCACAAATTAGCTGGAGACGGGTGGAAAGACACTAATAGGATTTTTTTGAATAAATTAGCAGCAGACTACACTATTTTGAAAAAAAAGAAAATTGATTTGGCGGTATGACGCAGTGAAAAACCCTGAGCTGGAGACAACCAGGCTATAGCTGCTCACAGATTACAGGGCGAGCTGCAGTCACACGGAGACCGTGCAGACAGCCGTAAACGGCGCTGCAAGGCCCAAAAACCCTCCTCTACTTTATCCTATGTAGTGTTTTTCCACAAATTAGCTGGAGACGGGTGGAAAGACACTAATAGGATTTTTTTAAATTAATTAGCAGCAGACTACACTACTTTGAAAAAAAAGAAAATTGATTTGGCGGTATGACGCAGTGAAAAACCCTGAGCTGGAGACAACCAGGCTATAGCTGCTCACAGATTACAGGGCGAGCTGCAGTCACACGGAGACCGTGCAGACAGCCGTAAACGGCGCTGCAAGGCCCAAAAACCCTCCTCTACTTTATCCTATGTAGTGTTTTTCCACAAATTAGCTGGAGACGGGTGGAAAGACACTAATAGGATTTTTTTAAATTAATTAGCAGCAGACTACACTACTTTGAAAAAAAAGAAAATTGATTTGGCGGTATGACGCAGTGAAAAACCCTGAGCTGGAGACAACCAGGCTACAGCTGCTCACAGATTACAGGGCGAGCTGCAGTCACACGGAGACCGTGCAGACAGCCGTAAACGGCGCTGCAAGGCCCAAAAACCCTCCTCTACTTTATCCTATGTAGTGTTTTTCCACAAATTAGCTGGAGACGGGTGGAAAGACACTAATAGGATTTTTTTAAATTAATTAGCAGCAGACTACACTACTTTGAAAAAAAAGAAAATTGATTTGGCGGTATGACGCAGTGAAAAACCCTGAGCTGGAGACAACCAGGCTACAGCTGCTCACAGATTACAGGGCGAGCTGCAGTCACACGGAGACCGTGCAGACAGCCGTAAACGGCGCTGCAAGGCCCAAAAACCCTCCTCTACTTTATCCTATGTAGTGTTTTTCCACAAATTAGCTGGAGACGGGTGGAAAGACACTAATAGGATTTTTTTGAATAAATTAGCAGCAGACTACACTACTTGGGAAAAAAAAAAAAAAAAGGAACAGTATGAGGCAATGAACCACCCTCCCTGAACTGAATACAACCAACTATGGATGGCCTATGTGGCTGCACTCAGACTGGAGACTGGGCTGCACTCACACACACACACACACAGACCCTGCAGATCGCTGTGAAAACAGCGCTACAAGGCAAAAGCAAGGTGAATAGTAGGTGAACACAGCGGTTGCTAAATTAGCCTTTGGAAAGCACAAAGAAGCAAATCGCTATCTCTAAACTGTCCCTCAGTCAGCAAACAGCGTCCTGTCACTAACTGAATTCACAGCAGAGTGATCGCAAAATGGCGCCAGCGACTTTTAAACTGCATCATGACATCATTACACCAGCCAATCACAGCCTTGCCAGTAGTTTCATGCCCTCCATGCTAAACAGGATGTGCCCACACTTGGAATCAATCTCATTGGCTGAATTTCTGCTTTTTGAATCTTAGAACTTCCGATTCCGGTATCCGATACGCGGCAAGTATCGGAATCCCGGTATCGGAATTCCGATACCGCAAGTATCGGCCGATACCCGATACTTGCGGTATCGGAATGCTCAACACTAGTTACAGTAAAAAAAACAGACTTTTTGCATATGTCTGGATAATATTGATGTGTGTAATGGGCATATCTTGATGAAGCAATGTGTATGTGTATAATTTTGATGTGTATGTGGTGTGTGAAATGTGTATATACTGTCATAATATGTACATTATATGTGTGTGATGTAAATTGGTTTAATGTGTACATGTGTGACTAACCTGTATATGCATGTGTATGTGCATTTCTCATGTAAAAGCGAAATTGGGTTTGAGCAGTTGTTGGGTTGGCTCCCTGGTGGTCACTGTCTTGTCTTTCTGGTAAAGTCTTGTAGTGGATATAAGTTTACAGCTGTAGATCAAAAGCTATATAAATACCTAAATTGTTGAGACAATGTATTCTGCGTCTATAATATATTAGAAATCCATTGCTGTGTGATGTTAATATGATGACATGCTCGGAAAGTGCATTAAAAACCGGAAAATATTCAATTGTTTCTAATTTTGAATGGATTTTTATTTTCAAAGGTAAATATAGAATGAGATGTATTTCATAATGTATGCCGAGTTATTGTGAATTCTTGAGACATATCTGCCTTAAGTAATATAGCAAAAAAGGAAGGAAGGAATGCTAACAAATATGTAGAGAAGACAGACTGTTTTTTAACAAACCCTAAATGCACATTTTATTATCCAGTCCATTCAGTAGATATGTTTTATATTTGTCAGCTCTGTGGTAAAATGTATTGCTAGTTCTGTTGGAATGAATGGAACATAATAACATTGTAATATCTTTCAGATCTTTGGGTTGGAGATAATGGCACCTACGTCTGTGAAGCTGAGAATCGATTTGGGAAAGTTCAGTCACAAGTTACTATTACACTGACCGGATTAGGTAAGATATTCAACCTGAGAAAGTTTTGCTTTTCCTTATATAATGGGGTTTTCCTATGATTTTGTCCATTTCACAATCCTATTAAAGAGGGTAGACATCAGTGAGAGGGGTCTTCAGCTAGTAGTCCAGTAGGCCAATCAGAGAGCCACAGTCAGTCTCTATGTCTCCGACTCTAACAGATGTGACAAGTCCATATTTTTGATTGTCGGCTTTCACTCGAATATGACCTTTACAGGAGAATCGTATGAGCTGCCACGGGTCTTTCCTACGATATTAGCTGATTATCGGAGGTCTCTGAAGCAGGGGGTATGGTGTTCTGCTACATCTGGCTGCTTTCCATATGAAATATAGCTTGTCTTGAGGAGGCAACCCTTTATAGACTTGAGGCCTCTATTGCCCTTCGCTTTGTTAAAATATCAAAATAAGATAGTATTTGCCCTACCCAGATCTCAGGCCAGCTCTCCACTGCTGCTCTGGTCTACCATCTGATTTTATTATTTTAACATATCATGTTCCAATAAAGGCCAGAAGTCTATAAGTGGTAAACCCCTTTAATGCCAGGATAATTAGTTTCTTTTGTATATCCATACTATCTGATTCTTAGATGTAGCCAGACGTAAAAATAATTCCTTCTTGTATTTGCACTTTAGGACGCAATTTTTTATTCTACACCCTAAGTATAGACTAAGGCCTTTCTCAGTGGTTTCCTATATCTCTCTTCTATCATAGTTCTCCCGAAGCTTTGCACATAATAGAGTTAACATTCCCCGTCCTGTACGCAGGTACAGCTGGACAGGGCTCACAATGTGGTTATAACTATTTTCCGGACCACACACCTTAGAGGAAACACTAAGCACAGGTCCTAGGGTGAAGCTTTTATTAATTTCATTTCATTTGTATACTCTTATTTCTATTTTATTTAATGCACTTTTAGTCATTCCTGTAATTGGAGAAAGTCCTCAAGCGGTGAATGTTATTGAAGGAAACCAAATTACCCTGCCTTGTGTACTCCTGGCTGGAAACCCTCTTCCAGTTCGACAGTGGCTTAAAAACGATGTAGTGGTAAGTCACTTACTGCTGTTCACTGGATTCCAGTACTAGGATTAATAACATGAAAAACATTGGGCATAAGCATAAAAAAGTAAAATGGAACAGACGAGAAACAAGCATAGAAAATAGGTCTAACATGGCAATCATTCACAACATACAATTTATTCATCTCTCTCATCAAACATCTTAATGTTTATTTAAGTTTTATGACTCTCAGATTAGCATTTATAATCATGCAAGCTACATACTATACTTATGCTGTTTAGTGCGTCTTATTCCCACAAGGCATTCACACCTTTATTTTCCATCAATGACCTTTAACACCTTCAATATTCATAAAGTACTTTAAAAGAGGATGTCCCACAAGAACATTTGGTTTTATTTTCCTGACGTAAGAGGACAATTCCCATTATCGTCTGTGTATTAATTACTTTACTTGGAAATAATTTATTTTCTTTGTGAAATAAATTGGGGGGAGTGCAAACCTTTACCAATACTACTAGCTGCAGGATGTGTATTGTGTGTACAGTGTGCACAGGTAGAATGTGTAAAGTGTTTTTCTTCTGAAGGTGGTATCAAACCCGTATGTTAGCGTCCGGACAGATGGAAGTCTTCATCTGGAAAGTGTCCACTTAAAAGATGATGGAGAATATATATGTACAGCCACAAATGTTGCTGGTACCAGTAAACGATTAACAAGTCTCAATGTACATGGTAAGAGCGAATATTTGTATTTCTAATTTATATCTGGAGATAAGATGTTCTTCCTTTGATTTATGGAATCTTTCAGCAGGTTTAACCCTGCCAGCTATTTATATGTACTGTACATGTAGCTTTTTCAAAGACAAGTCCAGCAATAGCTTTACAAGGCCAGTCCGTTCCTCCAATAATGAACATTTGAACTGGTATGCAAATGAAGCTGACCATCTGAAGCTCTGTCACTCCAGCTCTATTTCCATCCCAGTGCCTCCTCCTGCACTTAGTGATCGCTGCAGTGCGCTCATAGTGTTAGCGCAGGAGCACATTGATATCAGTGATATCAGGCTTTGGCTTGTCTGTGGCCACTGCTCATTACAAATACAGGTGTAGTGTGTTGCGGCCACAGACAGGCCGGAGCCAGATGTCAATGCATGAGTCAATGCATGAGTCTTTGGGTGTGCGCCTTTACTGACACTGTGAGCGATCATCCAGTATCAGTGTACAGTTGCAGGCAGGATGTCAATGCATGAGTCTTTGGGTGTGCGCCTTTACTGACACTGTGAGCGATCATCCAGTATCAGTGTACAGTTGCAGGCAGGATACCTAGTGTTTGCTTTGAGCCTTTGAGACAAGTCAATTAATGTGATGTATCAGAATATTATGTAAATAGGAGGGAGTGATAGTCCACCAAGGCATAGGCCACGCCAAAGGTGCACTGAAGAGCCCTCATTTGCTTATCAAATCAATTTTGATTTTTAATTAGCATAAATTTAACCAAAACTTGCCTAATATGATTTAAATAGAGACTTGGTCCCCAATATAAATGTATGGGCAGTTTAAATGCATTTTGGGGATGACCGGCTCCCATTAATAGCTGCATAGAAAGGTGCTTCTCACATAGTAATTATACAAAGCGCCCTAGATACACACCCATAAAAAGTCCCGTGAGCAATGCCTGAAGGTAAAGACCATAAAATTAGCACATAGTAAAAAAACCCTTATCTCTGGAATGCTAAAAAAAGACCCAAAACAAAAGAAAAAATTGAATCCTCAGGGGAGTAGCAATAGTAAGATAAGAGCAAATACCTGATGACAGATCCTCTTTTAGTAAAAGTTAATTTCTTTTATTCCAGTTATCCCAATCATTCAGCATGGACCCCAAATTTTCAGTACAATAGAAGGAAATGGAATATCGCTACCTTGTAAAGCCAATGGCGTTCCTAAGCCAGCAATCATTTGGAAAAAGGTAATTGTAATGCAGTAATGTGCCCTCATTTGTGCTTTATAAAGGTTATAAGATTAAATATTGCCAAGAAAGGTGAGGTTACATATTTAGAGAGGATTGTATCTGTAGACCTTGGAGTACTGTCATGAATCCCCAATGGCTAGGGATAGCACAGGATAAGCAAAGCTAATAAATATCGGACGAGCTCTAGGGTGATGGAACCTGGGCTGACCGCTGCCCTACGCCTGACAAACGCAACTAGAGATAGCCAGGGAGCGTGCCTACGTTGGTTCTAGACGCCACGCACCAGCCTAAGAGCTAACTAGTACTGCAGAGAAAACAAAGACCTCACTTGCCTCCAGAGGAATTAACCCCAAAGATATAGTTGCCCCCCCACATGTATTGACGGTGAAATGAGAGGAAGGCACACACATAGAGATGATGTATATAGCTTTAGCAAATAGAGGCCCGCTGAAAACTAGAAAGCAGAATGACACAAAAGGGGACTGAGCGGTCAGCAAAAAACCCTAATAAAAAAAAAACCATCCTGAGATTACAAGAACCCATGTGCCAACTCATGGCACATGGGGAGAACCTCAGTCCACTAGAGCAACCAGCTAACAAAGAGACATTCTAAGCAAGCTGGACAAAAAAACCAAACAACTGAAAATCAGCACTTAGCTTATCCTGAAAGATCTGGGAGCAGGTAGGCAGGAACCAAACAGAGCACATCTGAACACATTGATAGCCGGCAAGGGAAATGACAGAAAGGCCAGGTAAAATAGGAAACACCCAGCCTCTGATGGACAGATGGAAACCAAAGGCCGCAACCCACCAAAGTCACCCAGTACCAGCAGTAACCACCAGAGGGAGCCCGCAAACAGAATCCACAACAGTACCCCCCCCTTGAGGAGGGGTCACCGAACCCTCACGAGAACCCCCAGGGCGATCAGGGTGAGCTCTATGGAAGGCGCGGACCAAATCAGTCGCATGAACATCGGAGGTGACCACCCAGGAATTGTCCTCCTGACCATAACCCTTCCACTTAACCAAATACTGGAGTTTGCGTCTGGAAACACGAGAATCCAAGATCTTTTCAACAACATACTCCAATTCTCCCTCCACCAGCACCGGAGCAGGAGGCTCGACCGACGGAACAACAGGCACCTCATACCTCCGCAACAACGACCGATGGAACACATTATGAATAGCGAACGATGCTGGGAGATCCAAACGGAAGGATACAGGGTTAAGAATCTCCGAGATCCTATAAGGACCGATGAACCGAGGCTTGAACTTAGGAGAAGAGACCTTCATAGGGACAAAACGAGAAGACAACCACACCAAGTCCCCAACAAGAAGTCGGGGACCCACGCGGCGACGGCGATTAGCAAACTGCTGAGTCTTCTCCTGAGATAACTTCAAATTGTCCACCACCTGATTCCAAATGTGATGTAGCCTGTCCACCACCACGTCCACTCCAGGACAATCCGAAGACTCCACCTGACCAGAGGAAAAACGAGGATGAAACCCCGAATTACAAAAAAAAGGAGAGACCAACGTGGCCGAACTAGCCCGATTATTAAGAGCAAATTCGGCCAGTGGCAAAAAAGCAACCCAGTCATCCTGATCAGCAGAAACAAAACACCTCAAATAAGTTTCCAAGGTCTGATTAGTTCGCTCCGTCTGGCCATTCGTCTGAGGATGGAATGCAGACGAGAAAGACAAATCAATGCCCATCTTGGCACAAAACGTCCGCCAAAATCTAGACACAAACTGGGATCCCCTGTCAGAAACGATATTCTCCGGAATCCCATGCAAACGAACCACGTTCTGAAAAAACAAAGGAACCAACTCAGAGGAGGAGGGCAACTTAGGCAAGGGCACCAAATGAACCATCTTAGAAAAGCGGTCACACACAACCCAGATAACGGACATTTTCTGTGAAACCGGGAGATCAGAAATAAAATCCATGGAAATGTGCGTCCAAGGCCTCTTCGGGATGGGCAAGGATAACAACAACCCACTAGCCCGTGAACAGCAAGGCTTAGCTCGAGCACACACTTCACAAGACTGCACAAAAGTACGCACATCCCTAGACAAGGAAGGCCACCAAAAAGACCTGGCCACCAAGTCTCTTGTACCAAATATTCCAGGATGACCAGCCAACACAGAAGAATGGACCTCGGAGATGACTCTACTGGTCCAATCATCCGGAACAAACAGTCTTTCTGGTGGACATCGATCTGGTTTATCCACCTGAAACTCCTGTAATGCGCGTCGCAAGTCTGGGGATACGGCGGACAATATTACCCCATCCCTAAGGATACCAGCAGGCCCAGTGTCTCCAGGAGAGTCAGGCACAAAACTCCTGGAAAGAGCATCTGCCTTAACATTCTTTGAACCTGGCAGGTATGAAACCACGAAATTGAAACGAGAAAAAAATAACGACCAACGAGCCTGTCTAGGATTCAAACGCCTGGCAGACTCAAGGTAAATGAGATTCTTGTGATCAGTCAAGACCACCACGCGATGTTTAGCACCTTCAAGCCAATGACGCCACTCCTCAAATGCCCACTTCATGGCCAAAAGCTCCCGATTACCCACATCATAATTGCGCTCGGCGGGCGAGAATTTTCTAGAGAAGAAAGCACATGGCTTCATCACCGAGCCATTAGAACTTCTCTGTGACAAAACCGCCCCCGCTCCAATCTCGGAAGCATCAACCTCCACCTGGAAAGGAAGTGAAACATCTGGTTGACACAACACAGGAGCAGAAGAAAACCGGCGCTTAAGTTCCCGAAAGGCCTTCACAGCCGCAGGAGACCAATCAGCAACATCACCACCCTTTTTAGTCAAATCAGTCAAAGGTTTAACAATACTGGAAAAATTAGCAATGAACCGACGATAAAAATTAGCAAACCTCAAGAACTTCTGAAGGCTCTTAACAGATGTAGGTTGTGTCCAGTCACAAATAGCCTGAACCTTAACGGGATCCATCTCAATAGTAGAAGGAGAAAAAATGTACCCCAAAAAAGAAATCTTCTGGACTCCAAAGAGACACTTTGAGCCCTTCACAAACAGAGAATTGGCCCGCAAAACCTGAAACACCTTCCTGACCTGTAGAACATGAGACTCCCAGTCATCAGAAAACACCAAAATATCATCCAAATACACAATCATAAACTTATCCAGATATTCACGGAAAATATTGTGCATAAAGGACTGAAAGACTGACGGAGCATTGGAGAGTCCAAAAGGCATTACCAAATACTCAAAATGGCCCTCAGGCGTATTAAATGCGGTTTTCCACTCATCACCCTGTTTTATCCGCACCAGATTATACGCACCACGAAGATCTATTTTAGTGAACCACCTAGCCCCCTTAATGCGAGCAAACAAATCAGTAAATAATGGCAATGGATACTGGTATTTGACTGTAATCTTATTCAGAAGGCGATAATCTATACAAGGCCTCAGGGAACCATCTTTTTTTGCCACGAAAAAAAAACCTGCTCCCAGAGGGGACGAAGATGGACGAATATGTCCCTTTTCCAAGGACTCCTTAATATAATTCCGCATAGCAGTATGCTCTGGCAGTGACAGATTAAATAAACGACCCTTAGGGAACTTACTGCCAGGAATCAATTCTATAGCACAGTCACACTCTCTATGGGGAGGGAGCGAATTGAGCTTAGGCTCCTCAAAAACATCCCTATAATCCGACAAAAACGCAGGGATCTCCGAAGGAGTAGATGAAGCGATAGAAATCGGAGGTGCATCATCATGAACCCCCTGACATCCCCAGCTTAGCACAGACATTGTTTTCCAGTCCAGGACAGGATTATGAGTTTGTAACCATGGCAGACCAAGCACTAGTACATCATGTAAATTATACAGTACAAGGAAGCGAATCACCTCCTGATGAACGGGAGTCATGCGCATGGTCACTTGTGTCCAATACTGCGGTTTATTCATAGCCAATGGTGTAGAATCAATTCCTTTCAGAGGAATAGGAACTTCCAGAGGCTCTAGACTAAAACCGCAGCGTTTAGCAAATGACCAATCCATAAGACTCAGGGCAGAGCCTGAATCCACATAGGCATCGACGGAAATGGAAGACAGTGAAAAAATCAGAGTCACAGACAAAATGAACTTAGACTGCAGAGTATCAATGGCAAAAGATTTATCAACCCTTTTTGTGCGTTTAGAGCATGCTGATATAACATGAGCTGAATCACCACAATAAAAACACAAACCATTTTTCCGCCTATAATTTTGCCGTTCACTTCTGGACTGAATTCTATCACATTGCATAGTCTCAGGTGCCTGTTCAGAAGACACCGCCAACTGGTGCACGGTTTTGCGCTCCCGTAAACGCCGATCAATCTGAATGGCCATAGCCATAGACTCATTCAGACCTGTAGGCGCAGGGAACCCCACCATAATATCCTTAATGGCCTCAGAAAGACCATTTCTGAAGTTTGCAGCCAGGGCGCACTCATTCCACTGAGTAAGCACCGACCATTTCCGAAATTTCTGACAATATATTTCCGCTTCATCATGCCCCTGAGAGAGGGCTAATAAAGCCTTTTCAGCCTGAATCTCTAGGTTAGGTTCCTCATAGAGCAATCCCAATGCCAGAAAAAACGCATCCACACTGAGCAATGCAGGATCCCCTGGTGCCAATGCAAATGCCCAATTCTGAGGGTCGCCCCGTAGGAACGATATAACAATCTTGACCTGTTGAGCAGGGTCTCCAGAGGAGCGAGATTTCAATGAGAGAAACAATTTACAATTGTTCCTGAAATTCAGGAAGGTAGATCTATCTCCAGAAAAAAACTCTGGAATAGGAATTCTAGGTTCAGACATGGGAGTGTGAACAACGAAATCCTGTATGTTTTGAACCTTTGCCGCGAGATTACTCAGGTTGGAAGCCAAACTCTGGACATCCATGATAAACAGCTAAGATCAGAGCCATTCAAGGGTTAAGAGGAGGTAAGAAGCAGCTAGACAGCAATTAAGGGCTAGGGAGCAAAACTCTGAAGGAAAAAAAAAAAAAAAATTTCCCTTGAACACTTCTTTTTCTCCTGCTTCAGCCCAAACAATTAACACTTTGTGGGCCGGCTATACTGTCATGAATCCCCAATGGCTAGGGATAGCACAGGATAAGCAAAGCTAATAAATATCGGACGAGCTCTAGGGTGATGGAACCTGGGCTGACCGCTGCCCTACGCCTGACAAACGCAACTAGAGATAGCCAGGGAGCGTGCCTACGTTGGTTCTAGACGCCACGCACCAGCCTAAGAGCTAACTAGTACTGCAGAGAAAACAAAGACCTCACTTGCCTCCAGAGGAATTAACCCCAAAGATATAGTTGCCCCCCACATGTATTGACGGTGAAATGAGAGGAAGGCACACACATAGAGATGATGTATATAGCTTTAGCAAATAGAGGCCCGCTGAAAACTAGAAAGCAGAATGACACAAAAGGGGACTGAGCAGTCAGCAAAAAACCCTAATCAAAAAAAAACCATCCTGAGATTACAAGAACCCATGTGCCAACTCATGGCACATGGGGAGAACCTCAGTCCACTAGAGCAACCAGCTAACAAAGAGACATTCTAAGCAAGCTGGACAAAAAAACCAAACAACTGAAAATCAGCACTTAGCTTATCCTGAAAGATCTGGGAGCAGGTAGGCAGGAACCAAACAGAGCACATCTGAACACATTGATAGCCGGCAAGGGAAATGACAGAAAGGCCAGGTAAAATAGGAAACACCCAGCCTCTGATGGACAGATGGAAACCAAAGGCCGCAACCCACCAAAGTCACCCAGTACCAGCAGTAACCACTAGAGGGAGCCCGCAAACAGAATCCACAACAGTGTACCTCATAAACAGGCAGACCATAGAGGTGCAAGGAATTCTGGTATATATTGCTGACCTATCCTCAGGAAAGGTAATCAATAACAGATTGGTGGGGCCTGACATCTGACCTATCCACTGGTCTAACTTTGCAGATCCTGTGGTAGACCAAGGTAAACAGTGCATAGAGTCATGAAACCACAGCTAAATACACTGTGTGTTAGGCGCCGGGATTCTCCCTCTGCACAGGATGGACCCCAAGCCTTATCTTCCTCTGCGGTCTCCCATTCAGTTCCGACTGCAGTGGATGCTGCTCAGCAAAGACGTCAGTCTCGGCATCTTGATCATACTCAGTCTGTGAGCAAGGCTACTGCTATTTTTTCACGTTCTGCTTTAGTAACCAATAATAGACTGCAGCCAGTGATCACTCCTGAGTCTAAGTCCTGGTTTCGCTCTACTGAGCATGTTCATGAGAAGACTTCTCGTTGGTGCTCGCCCGTCACATTCTCAGGTCCTGGTCCGGATCCGGATTGGCCAGTGAGCAAGGTCCTGTCAGATTGACAGAAACTATAAAAGGATCTTTGGCGCGCCCGTCGGTGCGCTAAGATCCTTTATGTTTTGTGTGTGTGAGGAACCTAACGGTAGTGTGGACTCTGCTGTAAGTGCCCAGGGCAGGCTCAGTTCCTTTAGATTTCCGGCTTCTCTGGAGAGGAGATTGTTGTGTGGTTGAATTCAGGGCAGGCGCTAGTGCTTTTAGAATTCTGGCTCCTCCAGAGAGGAGTCCACTACCAGTTCCCTTGCCCCAGTGGGGCTTGCGTACTCCTGTGGAGTTAACAGGGTGCGCATTTAGCGCCATATTTCTCTATGGCTGTGTGCCGATAAACACAGTGCTAATGCAGAGTTCATTTTCCATCGCTGTGTGCGATTAGCACAGCCACGTGCTTCTCCACTGAGTGACATTAACTCAGTGCAAGTCACTTTCCCTGAGTCACTCTGGGGAGATCTCAAGCACGCAGTTCATGCTAGACAGCCCAGAAATTTACAGGAACTGGAGCCTTTTTGCCAAGAAGAGTGGGTAGCTTTACCATCTGAGAAAATAGAGAACCTCATCCACAACTACCACAAAAGACTTCGAGCTGTCATTGATGTTAGAGGGGGCAATGTATGGTATTGAGAAATGGGGTATGTGAACTTTTGATCAGGGTCAGTTGGATGTTTTGGGTTGTCATTATGATATAAAAAGAGAAAACAAAGTAGTTTGACAATAAATGGCTTCACCCAACCACTAACCATGAGTGGAGAAAAAGTTTTGGTGTTATCATTCATATTCTCTGAAAAAAAGGCCAAGAAAGCAAAAATTCTTCTGGGGTATGTAAACTTTTGAGCACAACTGTATGTTAAGGTCACTTTGGCATTTATAAGGCTGTGTTTGCATTAAAAAAGCTCAGATTGTGCTAAATATAGTCATAGGAGACTTCATAGTGTTACACGCTTTTTTTCAGGACAGTTTGAGGTTTTGTGATGTGTGGTGAATCAATTATGTGCAAATCAATTTTTTTGAGAAATTGACCATCTTTAAGGCAGTGTAAACAGGCTTTAAAGCATAGAGCCTGCTTGTGCCGCTTCTTCCTTGCCTTAGTAACCGGCCAAGCTGGGACTGCACAGAAATTCTGAATTAATGCTCTGCTTCTATAAAACTGGAAAATTTATTTTATGTAAAAATGGGAAAATGTTAACCAAGAATGTGCAGAATGGATCGAATTCTAGTATTATTAACAATGTTATTTTGACAATCTACTATGCATATAATTGCTACAAGTCAAGTCAACCTTCTGAAATGTAATAATCATAAATATGTCATCAACACATAAACTCTTCATTTATTTTATCTTTTTCGAATAACTACATTGTATACATTTTTCTATTTTTTTTCTTTAGAAGGGAGAAACAATCATCCCAAATAATGCTTCCGTCATAATTGAATCCGACGGAAGTTTGCTCTTGTCTTCTCCAGGAGCAGAGGACTCTGCAGAATATTCTTGCACTGCAGTGAATGCAGCAGGTTATGCTGCCCGGAAAGTCCAACTTACAGTTTACAGTAAGCAGTACATCATTGTACACAATTGTCACCATGCCAGTTATGCTAAACATGTCATATGAGCACAATATTGTTAATTCGCGCTGCTGCGACAAATGATGGATCCAGATATAGTTATAAGATGTTCGGGTGGTTTATTCAACGCGTTTCGAAGCTCATGGCTTCTTCTTCAGGAAGTTTCCACAGAAAGATATGACACATGGTACCATGATAGTACCATGTGTCATATCTTTCTGTGGAAACTTCCTGAAGAAGAAGCCATGAGCTTCGAAACGCGTTGAATAAACCACCCGAACATCTTATAACTATATCTAGATCCATCATTTGTCGCAGCAGCGCGGATTTTATCCACATTAATCTTTTATAACGGTTCTGAGAGGTCGCAGTGCCGACCTGTGGATCTGCAGCAGCTGACAACTACACGCTTTTACTTTGTACCACCAGGTGAGCAGTTCTCTCATAAATGATTGGAAACCATCCTGGGGATAAGACCCTATTTGCGCTTTTTTTGTCTCCTACCTTTCTATATGAGCACAATATTATCATTTTTCATTATTCATGTGACAGCTGCAGCCAGTGATTTGCTTCAGTTCTGATATTTGCATGAGCAACACATCACCACTAAGGTCCTTGTTTGGCCGCAGCAGTCACATGAATGATTGATAAGATGTTACTACTTCAGTATTGGCAGGGACTGCCTCAACCTATAATCCGTGATTTAAACTACACTCACCGGCCACTTTATTAGGTACACCATGCTAGTAACGGGTTGGACCCCTTTTGCCTTCAGAACTGCCTCAATTTTTCGTGGCATAGATTCAACAAGGTGCTGGAAGCATTCCTCAGAGATTTTGGTCCATATTGACATGATGGCATCACACAGTTGCCGCAGATTTGTCGGCTGCACATCCCAAAGATGCTCCATACAAGGCAGGATGGATCCATGCTTTCATGTTGTTTACGCCAAATTCTGACCCTACCATCCGAATGTCGCAGCAGAAATCGAGACTCATCAGACCAAGCAACGTTTTTCCAATCTTCTACTGTCCAATTTCGATGAGCTTGTACAAATTGTAGCCTCAGTTTCCTGTTCTTAGCTGAAAGGAGTGGTACCCGGTGTGGTCTTCTGCTGCTGTAGCCCATCTGCCTCAAAGTTCGACGCACTGTGCGTTCAGAGATGCTCTTAGGCCTACCTTGGTTGTAACGGGTGGCGATTTGAGTCACTGTTGCCTTTCTATCAGCTCGAACCAGTCTGCCCATTCTCCTCTGACCTCTGGCATCAACAAGGCATTTCCGCCCACAGAACTGCCGCTCACTGGATTTTTTTTCTTTTTCGGACCATTCTCTGTAAACCCTAGAGATGGTTGTGCGTGAAAATCCCAGTAGATCAGCAGTTTCTGAAATACTCAGACCAGCCCTTCTGGCACCAACAACCATGCCACGTTCAAAGGCACTCAAATCACCTTTCTTCCCCATACTGATGCTCGGTTTGAACTGCAGGAGATTGTCTTGACCATGTCTACATGCCTAAATGCACTGAGTTGCCGCCATGTGATTGGCTGATTAGAAATTAAGTGTTAACAAGAAGTTGGACAGGTGTACCTAATAAAGTGGCCAGTGAGTGTATATTATATTAAAAAATGTCTGCAGCAAACACATCTTTAACCATGGATACCTAAGCTACTGCAATGCTTACACATTAGGTAAGCAACAGAGCGAATCAGAAGAACTATACTACATTTCATATTGGAGATATTTGCTAATATTATTATTATTACACCTACTACATATTGGGATAGGATGTTGGAGATGGGAATAGCCCTTTAAGGATATTAGGATAGGTAATCGATATACGATCATGGGGTCCCTCCCTTATAAGCTGTTATCACCTTCTTCAAGTAATAGGATCTCATGAGCTGTACCCGACAGCAGCCACTAATCAGTATGATGGAGCGGCGGACATTCCACTTAGTACAGTGTTTAACTCTGACCGCTGCAGCTGATCAGTGGAAGTCTAAGGTTAAACCCTCAGTGGTCTGATATTGATGATATCATAGTAGTGGAGAAAGCCTTCATTTACAGATGTGGGATAACATCGTCAATAGGAAAGTGTCCTAAACTTCAGTGCTTGTTAATATAGAGACACATACCATAAGTCTGATAAGAAGCTGAAGAGAAAAATGTCAGGATATTTGTAATTGGCAATGTGAAATGTTGCCTCATTTTACTTGTTGAATACATGAGTTCTATAGAAATAATTGGTTGTGTATGTGGACACAGTTTTTTAAGCTTTTTAAACAATGTGTTTTTTTTTTATATTTGGCATCACATAAACAGAATAACCTCATAGCAAACCGGTTTTGTAAATTTGTTTTAGGTTTTAGTACTTTAGCTCACATCACTAAAATATCACATATTCACAACATATTATGAGTAACAACTTTAAAATATGCCATGTTAATGCAAAGAATTTCCTTTTCTTTTAGTAAAACCACGAATTGTAAAGTCAGATATATTAGGAGTTTCAAATAGTCAAACGGAAATATATGTAAAAGTCGGTGATAGCGTGATACTTCCCTGTGAGGTAAAAAGTGTTCCACCACCATTTATAACGTGGGCAAAGGAGACGCAGCTAATTTCACCATTTTCCCAGAGGTATAGTATATTATTTATTTATATAGCACTTTGATTCCATGGTGCTGTACATGAGAAGGGGTTACATGCAAATTACAGATATCACTTACAGTAAACAAACTAACAATGACAGACTAATACAGAGGGTGGAGGACCCCGCCCTTGCGGGCTTGCACTCTCCAGGATGGCGGGGAAGGAGACAGTAGGTCGAGGGTTGCAGCAGCTCCGGTGTTGGCGAGGCGGTAGTTCCAAATAGCGGTGAGGAGGCAGCGGGGTCATTGCAGGCTGTACGTTTTCTTGAAGAGGTGGGTTTTCAGTTCCGTCTGAAGAATCCGAATGTGGGTGATAGTCGGACATGTTGGGGCACAGAAATCCAAAGGGTGGGGGATATTTGGGAGATGTCTTGGAGGTGATTAGGTGAGGAGCGAAAAAGTATGGAGGAGAGAAGGAGGTCTTGGGAGGACCTGAAATTACGTGAGGGAAGATATCAGGAGATTGGTTCAGAGATATATGGAGAAGACAGGTTATGGATGGCTTTGTAGGTCAGTATTAGTAATTTGAACTGGATATACTGAGAGAATGGGAGCCAGTGAAAAAGAGATTTGCAGAGGGGAGAAGCAGAGGAGTAGCAAGGAGAGAGATGAATTAGTCAGACAGCAGAGTGAAGGATGGATTGGAGAGGTGCAAGAGTGTTAGCAGGGAGGCCACAGAAAAGGATGTTGCAGTAGTCGAGGCGGGAGATGATGAGGGCATGCACAAGCATTTTAGTAGATTGAGGGTTGAGGAAAGGATGGATTCTGGAAATATTTTTGAGCTGGAGGTGACAGGAGGTGGAAAGAGCTTGGATGTGCGGTTTGAAGGACAGGGCAGAGTCAAGGGTTACTCTGAGGCAGCAGACTTCTGTTATGGGGGAAAGTGTGATGTCATTTATTGTGATAGATTAGGTCAGGAAGATCTGTGAGATGGAGAAAAGATGATGAGTTCAGATTTGTCCACATTGAGTTTGAGGAAGCAAGAGGAGAAGAAGGAGGATATGGCTGATAGACACTCCGGGATTCTGGACAACAGTGAGGTGACCTCTGGGCCAGAGAGGTAGATCTGAGTGTCATGAGCATAAAGGTGGTACTGGAATATATGGGACCTTATGAGTTGTCCAAGGCCAAATGTATAGATTGAGAAGAGTAAAGGTCCTAGAAGAGAGCCTTGGGGGACTCCAACAGAGAGAGGGTGGGATGAGGAGGTAGTGTGGGATTGGGAGATGCTGAATGTGTGGTTGGAAAGGTATGAGGAGATTCAGGATAGGGCGAGGTCTTTGATGCCAAAGGAAGAGAGGATCTGTAGTAGAAGGCAGTAGTCAACTGTGTCTAAAGCAGAGAACAGGTCTAGAAGAAGGAGTATAGAGTATTGTCCGTTATCTTTGGCTGTAAGTAGGTCGTTAGTAATTTTGGGCAGGGCAGTCTCAATGGAATGATGGGGTCGGAAACCAAATTGTAGATTGTCAAAGAGCAAGTTAGATGAGAGGTGGGAGGAAAGTTCAGCATGGACATGCTACTCCAGGAGTTTGGAAGCGAATGGGAGCACTGATATTGGGCGATAGCTGGACATAGAGGTTGGGTCGAGGGTTGGCTTTTTAAGGATAGGCATGATTGTGGCATGTATGAAAGCAGAAGGGAAGGTACCAGAAGTTAGTGATAGGTTGAAGAGATGGGTTAGGGATGGGATAAATGTCGTGGTGAGGTTGGGGAGGAGGTGGGATGGGATTTGGAGAGGTGGAAGGGAATTGGTATGGTATACAAAGGGGTTGCGGTGGGTGAACAATAAAGACTTAGTAATAGTCATAGTAATATATTTAATTTTTTAACTGCATGTAATAATGTGCGGAAAGAGAACAATCCACTAATCACTAATCCAGTGTGATAATATAATTGGGTCACTACTGAGTAGCAATGGTAGTTGTGAAGGTTTGACTGCACTATTTGATACAGTAGGGTAATATTATTAAGTCATTTTATGGTAGCAACTTGTGGTGTAACGGTATTATTTAGTAGCAATATTGTGGTATTTTGGATAATCATATTGAGGTAATATGTGGCTATAGTGGGTATATATGTAATATGCTACCATATGCTGAATTTATATCGACTAATGCCCAGTTAGTTTTTTTTAGCTTTGATTTAGGCTTTTGCACTTAGTCCAGGTAAGCGTGTGGCCTTCCTTTCTTTGAGCTGGGCATTATGTTGATATAGCTTTCCATAGCTGGTCATTCCCATGAGGTCATTGACACATGGCAAGGCTTTAATACCAGACGATAGGACCGTCTCAGTTAGGTAAACCTTGTCGCTGGTGTGATGACTTTTACGCTTTTTTTTAAATAAAAAATGTGTTTGCTAACTACCCTATGTGAGCTAGATGTACTAATGTTTATTACTTATAGCAGGGAATGTGCTTATTTTGATTCTATCTTATGTTTTGTGTCTTTAATGGCCAGTGTGAACATGCATGTATACCAATGTATACTGTCGCTGATTTCTTTCAGTTATGCACTTCTATCACTCAAACAAATAAGGTGCTCATTGGTCACATTGGCCTCCATGTACAATAGGTAGCCTGATCATCCCACTTCCCATTGGCCCATTTAATCTTTGCCCAAAATGCTGATGGCCACGTGGTTGTGGCATGGAAGCCACATTCTTAGCACTCTATATGAGAGACAATGGAGAATGCTATTCCTCATTTGTTTGTTTTTTTAAGCATTAGTCATGTCTGAAAGTGTTTGCATCTTTAAAATTATTCTAGATAATAAAGTATTTCTCCGAGTAAATTATTGCAATTACACATGTTTTGTTATTCACATGTTTTTTTTCTTTGTGTGTATTGGAACAACACAAAAAAACAGAGAAAAAAAAGCAAAATTTAACATAATTTCACACAAAGCCCCAAAAATGGGCCGGACAAAATTGTTGGAAACATCAACCTAATGTAAGGTTGCACACCTTTTCGAATAAATAACTGTATTCAATCGATTCCTTTAACTACCAACAAGCTTCTTACACCTCTAAACTGGAATTTTGGACCACTCTTCTTATGCAAACTGCTCCAGGTCTCTCATATTTGAAGGATGACTTCTTCCAACAGCAATTTTAAGATCTCTTTAATGGGATTTACATCCAGACTCATTGCTCACTTGAGAACTCTCCAGCATTTTGTTTCCATCCTTTTCTGGGTGCTTTTTGAAGTATATTTGTGGTCATTGTCCTGCTGGAAAACCCATGCACCTACGATACAAACCCAGCTTTTTGACACTGGGCACTACTTTGAAACTCAAAATCCAATTGCCTTTTTTCTCATTTTTTTTGTGAGAACACGGCTGCATGTGACTGGTGGTGATTCCATGGCTCAGTGTGTTCCAGCTGGCATGGTGAGCTATCGCATCACTGATGTGACCACTCATCAAACCATCTAGATCGTCGTGGGACATAGACATTAATGGATTACTGATGGAAAGATGAGTATTACTTTGATTTTTATATTTTTAGTTTTTGATTAATAAATGGGTAAAAGAAGGTCGGGGAGTGCTTGTTTCAGTTGGAGTATTTTACTCTATCTGTGTCTTTATTAAATTTGATTTTGAGGTTAGTAATACATAGTAACATAGTTATTAAGGTTGAAGGAAGACTTTAAGTCCATCTAGTTCAACCCATAGCCTAATCTAACATTCCCTAACATGTTGATCCAGAGGAAGGCAAAAAAAAAACCATGTGGCAAAGAGTAAGCTCCACATTGGGGAAAAAAAATTCCTTCCCGACTCCACATACGGCAATCAGGCTAGTTCCCTGGATCAACGCCATATCAAGGAATCTAGTATATATACCCTGTAACATTATACTTTTCAAAAAAGGCATCCAGTCCCCTCTTAAATTTAAGAAATGAATCACTCATTTCAACATCATATGGCAGAGAATTCCATAGTCTCACTGCTCTTACAGTAAAGAATCCTTGTCTGTTATTATGCTTAAACCTTGTTTCCTCCAGACGTAGAGGATGCCCCCTTGTCCCTGTCTCAGGTCTATGATTAAAAAGATCATCAGAAAGGTCTTTGTACTGTCCCCTCATATATGTATACATTAAAATAAGATCACCCCTTAGCCTTAACTTTTCCAAACTAAATAGCCCCAAGTGTAATAACCTATCTTGGTATTGCAGATCCCCAGTCCTCTAATAACCTTGGTCGCTCTCCTCTGCACCCACTCCAATTCAGCTATGTCTTTTTTATACACCGGAGACCAGAACTGTACACAGTATTCTAAGTGCGGTCGAACTAGTGACTTGTATAGAGGTTTAATTATGTTCTCCTCATGAGCATCTATGCTGTTGTGATTTTGCTTTTTGCTCCCTCTAGTGGTCATTACTGTTTTGACTCTGGAGCATTGTCTGTCTTTTCCTATATCCTCACCTGGGCCGTTAGTTCAGGGGCGTTGCTATATAAGCTCCCTGGACCTTCAGTTCAATGCCTGGCATCGTTGAAATCAGAGCTAATCTGTTGTGCTCTTGTCCTCTGATCCTGGTTCCTGTTTTTCTAGCTAAGTCTGCTTCTTTGCTTTTTGCTTTTGTTTTGTTTGGTATTTTTGTCCAGCTTGTTCCTATCTGTATCCTGACCTTTGCTGGAAGCTCTAGGGGGCTGGTGTTCTCCCCCCAGGCCGTTAGACGGTTCGGGGGTTCTTGAATCTCCAGCGTGGATTGTTATAGGGTTTTTGTTGACCAGATAAGTTATCTTGCTATATTCTGCTATTAGTAAGCTGGCCTCTCTTTGCTGAACCTGGTTCATTTCTGTGTTTGTCATTTCCTCTTACCTCACCGTTATTATTTGTGGGGGGCTTGTATCTTGCTTTGGGGTCCCTTTCTCTGGAGGCAAGAGAGGTCTTTGTTTTCTTCTCCTAGGGGTAGTTAGATTCTCCGGCTGGCGCGAGTCATCTAGCGATCACCGTAGGCATGATCCCCGGCTACTTCTAGTGTTGGCGTTAGGAGTAGCTATTTGGTCAACCCAGTTACCACAGCCCTATGAGCTGGATTTTTGTATCTTGCAGACTTACACGTTCCTCTGAGACCCTGTCCACTGGGGTCATAACAGTATGCCAGGCCAGTATTAAATGTTTAATGCATTGCAGAAGTGGGATTATAAGAAAGAAAATTTTGAGTTTTTTTTTTCCCTCTCTCATTTTTTTTTTCTTTTCCCCTTTACCTCAGAGTGGCTTAAGCTTGCTGCAGACATGAATGTCCAGACCTTGATTACAAGTGTGGACCAGCTTGCCGCTCGTGTGCAGGGTATACAAGATTATGTTACCAGAAATCCTAGGTCTGAACCCAAGATTCCGATTCCTGAACTGTTTTCAGGAGACCGATTTAAGTTTAGGAATTTCAGGAATAATTGTAAATTATTTTTGTCCCTGAAACCTTGTTCGTCTGGAGACTCTGCTCAACAAGTAAAAATTGTTATTTCATTCTTACGGGGTGACCCTCAGGATTGGGCTTTTTCGTTGGCGCCAGGAGATCCGACATTGGCTGATATTGATGCGTTTTTTCTGGCGCTCGGTTTACTTTATGAGGAACCCAATCTTGAGATTCAGGCAGAGAAAGCCTTGCTGGCTATGTCTCAGGGCCAGGACGAGGCTGAGGTGTATTGCCAAAAATTTCGGAAATGGTCCGTGCTGACACATTGGAACGAGTGTGCACTGGCCGCTAATTTTAGAAATGGCCTTTCTGAGGCCATTAAGAATGTTATGGTGGGTTTTCCCATTCCCACAGGTCTGAATGATACCATGTCCCTGGCTATTCAAATTGACCGGCGGTTGCGGGAGCGCAAAACCGCAAATTCCCTCATGTTGTTGTCTGAACAGACACCTGATGTGATGCAATGTGATAGAAAAACCGCAAATTCCCTCATGGTGTTGTCTGAACGGACACCTGATTTGATGCAATGTGATAGAATCCTGACTAGAAATGAGAGGAAAATTCATAGACGCCGGAATGGCTTGTGCTACTACTGTGGTGATTCTACACATGTTATCTCAGCATGCTCTAAACGTATATCTAAGGTTGTTAGTCCTGTCACCGTTGGTAATTTGCATCCTAAGTTTATTCTGTCTGTAACTTTGATTTGCTCACTGTCATCTTATCCTGTCATGGCGTTTGTAGATTCAGGTGCTGCCCTGAGTCTTATGGATCTCTCATTTGCTAAGCGCTGTGGTTTTATTCTTGAACCATTAGAAAATCCTATCCCTCTTAGGGGTATTGATGCTACGCCATTGGCAGAAAATAAGCCGCAGTATTGGACACAGGTTACCATGTGCATGACTCCTGAACACCGCGAGGTGATACGTTTTCTCGTTCTACATAAAATGCATGATTTGGTTGTTTTGGGGCTGCCATGGTTACAGACCCATAATCCAGTCCTTGACTGGAAGGCTATGTCAGTGTCTAGTTGGGGCTGTCGTGGTATTCATGAGGATTCCCTGCCTGTGTCTATTGCTTCTTCTATGCCTTCGGAAGTTCCGGAGTACTTGTCTGATTATCAGGATGTCTTTAGCGAGTCCAGGTCCAGTGCATTGCCTCCTCATAGGGAATGTGACTGTGCAATAGATTTGATTCCAGGCAGTAAATTTCCTAAGGGAAGACTGTTTAATCTGTCGATACCTGAACATACCGCTATGCGTTCATATATCAAGGAGTCTCTGGAGAAAGGACACATCCGTCCGTCTTCTTCCCCTCTTGGTGCGGGATTCTTTTTTGTGGCTAAAAAGGACGGATCTTTGAGGCCTTGTATTGACTATCGGCTTTTAAATAAGATCACTGTCAAATTTCAGTATCCTTTGCCGCTGTTGTCTGACTTGTTTGCCCGGATTAAAGGTGCCAAGTGGTTTAGTTTACCAAGATAGACCTTCGTGGTGCGTACAACCTTGTGCGCATTAAGCAAGGGGATGAATGGAAAACCGCATTCAATACGCCCGAAGGTCATTTTGAGTACTTGGTGATGCCTTTTGGGCTCTCTAATGCCCCTTCAGTTTTTCAGTCCTTTATGCATGACATTTTCCGGAACTATCTGGATAAATTTCTGATCGTTTATCTGGATGATATTCTGTTTTTTTCTGATAATTGGGACTCGCATGTGGAGCAGGTCAGGATGGTCTTTAAAATTTTGCGTGAAAATTCTTTGTTTGTCAAGGGCTCAAAGTGTCTTTTTGGTGTACAGAAGGTTCCCTTTTTGGGGTTCATTTTTTCCCCTTCTGCTGTGGAGATGGACCCAGTCAAGGTCCGAGCTATTCTTGATTGGACTCAGCCCTCGTCAGTTAAGAGTCTTCAGAAGTTCTTGGGTTTCGCTAACTTCTACCGTCGTTTTATCGCTAACTTTTCTAGCATTGTGAAACCTTTGACGGATATGACCAAGAAGGGCTCCGATGTGGTTAATTGGGCTCCTGCTGCCGTGGAGGCTTTCCAGGAGTTGAAACGTCGGTTTACTTCGGCGCCTGTTTTGTGCCAGCCTGATGTCTCGCTTCCCTTTCAAGTTGAGGTGGATGCTTCAGAGATTGGAGCAGGGGCCGTTTTGTCGCAGAGAGGCCCTGGTTGCTCTGTTATGAGACCTTGCGCCTTTTTCTCTAGGAAGTTTTCGCCTGCGGAGCGAAATTATGATGTGGGCAATCGGGAGTTGTTGGCCATGAAATGGGCATTTGAGGAGTGGCGTCATTGGCTCGAGGGTGCTAAGCATCGTGTGGTGGTCTTGACTGATCACAAAAATCTGATGTATCTCGAGTCTGCTAAACGCCTGAATCCTAGACAGGCCCGCTGGTCATTGTTTTTCTCCCGTTTTGACTTTGTTGTCTCGTATTTACCAGGTTCAAAGAATGTGAAGGCCGATGCTCTTTCCAGGAGCTTTGTGCCTGATGCTCCTGGAGTCGCTGAACCTGTTGGTATTCTTAAGGATGGTATTATCTTGTCAGCTATTTCTCCTGATCTGCGACGTGTGTTGCAGAGATTTCAGGCTGATAGGCCTGATTCTTGTCCACCTGACAGACTGTTTGTGCCTGATAAGTGGACCAGCAGAGTCATTTCCGAGGTTCATTCCTCGGTGTTGGCAGGTCACCCAGGAATTTTTGGCACCAGAGATCTGGTGGCCAGATCCTTTTGGTGGCCTTCCTTGTCTAGGGATGTGCGGTCATTTGTACAGTCCTGTGGGACTTGTGCTCGAGCTAAGCCTTGCTGTTCTCGTGCCAGCGGGTTGCTCTTGCCCTTGCCTGTCCCTAAGAGACCTTGGACACATATCTCCATGGATTTCATTTCTGATCTTCCGGTGTCTCAGGGCATGTCTGTTATCTGGGTGATATGTGATCGCTTCTCCAAGATGGTCCATTTGGTTCCTTTGCCTAAACTGCCTTCCTCTTCCGATCTGGTTCCTGTGTTTTTCCAGAACGTGGTTCGTTTGCACGGCATCCCTGAGAATATTGTGTCAGACAGAGGATCCCAGTTCGTTTCCAGATTCTGGCGATCCTTTTGTAGTAGGATGGGCATTGACTTGTCGTTTTCGTCTGCTTTCCATCCTCAGACTAATGGACAGACGGAGCGAACTAATCAGACTTTGGAGGCTTATTTGAGGTGTTTTGTCTCTGCTGATCAGGACGATTGGGTGACCTTCTTGCCGTTAGCTGAGTTTGCCCTTAATAATCGGGCTAGTTCCGCCACCTTGGTTTTGCCGTTTTTCTGCAACTCTGGTTTCCACCCTCGTTTTTCTTCGGGTCATGTGGAACCTTCTGACTGCCCTGGGGTGGATTCTGTGGTGGATAGGTTGCAGCGGATCTGGAATCTTGTGGTGGACAACTTGAAGTTGTCACAGGAGAGGGCTCAGCGCTTTGCCAACCGCCGCCGCGGTGTGGGTCCCCGACTACGTGTTGGGGATTTGGTTTGGCTTTCTTCCCGCTTTGTTCCTATGAAGGTTTCCTCTCCCAAATTTAAACCTCGTTTTATTGGTCCTTACAAGATATTGGAAATTCTTAATCCTGTATCCTTTCGCCTGGATCTACCTGTGTCGTTTGCTATCCACAACGTGTTTCATAGGTCCTTGTTGCGGCGGTACATTGTGCCTGTGGTTCCTTCTGCTGAGCCTCCTGCTCCGGTGTTGGTTGAGGGCGAGTTGGAGTACGTGGTGGAGAAGATCTTGGATTCTCGTCTCTCCAGGCGGAGGCTTCAGTACCTGGTCAAGTGGAAGGGCTATGGTCAGGAAGATAATTCCTGGGTGGTCGCCTCTGATGTTCATGCGGCCGATTTAGTTCGTGCCTTTCATGCCGCTCATCCTGATCGCCCTGGTGGTCGTGGTGAGGGTTCGGTGACCCCTCACTAAGGGGGGGGTACTGTTGTGATTTTGCTTTTTGCTCCCTCTAGTGGTCATTAGTGTTTTGACTCTGGAGCGTCTGTCTTTTCCTATATCCTCACCTGGGCCGTTAGTTCAGGGGCGTTGCTATATAAGCTCCCTGGACCTTCAGTTCAATGCCTGGCATCGTTGAAATCAGAGCTAATCTGTTGTGCTCTTGTCCTCTGATCCTGGTTCCTGTTTTTCTAGCTAAGTCTGCTTCTTTGCTTTTTGCTTTTGTTTTGTTTGGTATTTTTGTCCAGCTTGTTCCTATCTGTATCCTGACCTTTGCTGGAAGCTCTAGGGGGCTGGTGTTCTCCCCCCGGACCGTTAGACGGTTCGGGGGTTCTTGAATATCCAGCATGGATTTTTATAGGGTTTTTGTTGACCAGATAAGTTATCTTGCTATATTCTGCTATTAGTAAGCTGGCCTCTCTTTGCTGAACCTGGTTCATTTCTGTGTTTGTCATTTCCTCTTACCTCACCGTTATTATTTGTGTCGGGCTTGTATCTTGCTTTGGGGTCCCTTTCTCTGGAGGCAAGAGAGGTCTTTGTTTTCTTCTCCTAGGGGTAGTTAGATTCTCCGGCTGGCGCGAGTCATCTAGCGATCACCATAGGCATGATCCCCGGCTACTTCTAGTGTTGGCGTTAGGAGTAGCTATTTGGTCAACCCAGTTACCACAGCCCTATGAGCTGGATTTTTGTATCTTGCAGACTTACACGTTCCTCTGAGACCCTGTCCACTGGGGTCATAACACTATGCCTCTTTTAATGCATCCCATTATTTTATTTGCCTTTGTAGCAGCTGCCTGACACTGGCCACTAAATGTGAGTTTGTCGTCCACCCATACACCCAGGTCTTTTTCATTGATGGTTTTGCCCAGAGTTTTAGAATTAAGCACATAGTTATACATCTTATTACTTCTACCCATGTTTATCCCCATTAAAGCTCATTTGCCATTTGTCAGTCCAAGCTTCTAGTTTACATAAATCATCCTGTAATATAAAATTGTCCTCCTCAGTATTGATTACCCTGCAGAGTTTAGTGTCATCTGCAAATATTGAAATTCTGCTCTGTATGCCCCCTACAAGGTCATTAATAAATACCGTATTTTCTGGTGTATAAGACGACTGGGCGTATAAGACGACCCCCAACTTTTCCATATAAAATATGGAATTTGGGATATGCCCGCTGTATAAGACTGGGGTCATCTTATAAGCCCAGTCATCATATACAGCGTGTGGTTCCCAGGGTCTGAAGGAGAGGAGACTCTCCTTCAGGCCCTGGGATCCATATTCATGTTAAAAATAAAGAATAAAAATAAAAAATATGTATATACTCATCACCCTTCCGAGAAGCCTGGCTCTCACTGGTGTAAGCGTCTGCCTCAGTTCCTAAGAATTGCAGCATGAAGGACCCTCGATGACGTCACGGTCAGGTGACTGGCCTGTGATTGGTCCGTGACCGCTCATGTGACCAGTCACCTGACCGTGACGTCATCGAAGGTCCTTCACGCTCTGCAATTCTTAGGAACGGAGGCAGATGCTTACACCGGTGAGAGCCAGGCTTCTCAGAGGGGTGAGTATATACATATTTTTTATTTGTATTCTTTATTTTTAACATGAATATGGATCCCAGGGCCTGAAGGAGAGTCTCCTCTCCTTCAGACCCTGGGAATCATCCAGGATCGCTCCCTGCACACGCCGTACCCGGCGTATAAGACGACCCCCGACTTTTGGGACAATTTTTAGGGGTTAAAAAGTCGTCTTTTACGCCGGAAAATACGGTATGTTAAAAAGAAGAGGGCCCAAAACTGACCCCTGTGGTACCCCACTGCTAACCGCGACCCAGTCCAAGTGTGCTCCATTAATAACCACCCTTTGTTTCCTATCCCTGAGCCAGCTCTTAACCCACTTACACATATTTTCCCCTATCCCCATTATTAGTTTATGTATCTACCTTTTGTGTGGCACCATATCAAAAGCTTTTGAAAAGTCCATATACACTACGTCCACTGCGCTCCCTTGGTCCAGTCCGGAACTTACCTCTTTATAGAAATTGATCAGATTTGTCTGACAGGAATGGTCCCTAGTAAACCCGTGCTGATACTGGGTCATGAGGTTATTCCTCTTGAGATACTCCAGTATAGTATCCCTTAGAATGCCCTCCAGGATTTTACCCACAGTAGAGGTTAAGCTTACTGGCCTATAATTACCGAGTTCAGTTTTTGTCCCGTTTTTGAATATTGGCACCACATTTGCTATACGCCAGTCCTGTGGTACAGACCCTGTTATTATGGACTCTTTAAAGATTAAAAATAATGGTCTATCAATGACTGTACTTAATTCCTGCAGTACTCGGGGGTGTATCCCATCCGGACCCGGAGATTTGTCAATTTTAGTGATTTTTAGACTCCGCCGTACTTCCTGCTGGGTTAAGCAGGTGACATTTAATGGGGAATTTTTGTTATCACTGATCATATTGTCTGCCATGGGATTTTCTTGTGTAAATACTGATGAAAAAAAGTCATTTAGCATATTGGCTTTTTCCTCATCCTTATCCACCATTTCACCCAGACTATTTTTAAGGGGGCCATCACTATCATTTCTCAGTTTCTTACTATTTACGTAGTTAAAGAATATTTTGGGATTATTTTTACTCTCTCTGGCAATGAGTCTCTCTGTCTCAATCTTTGCTGCCTTGATTTGCTTTTTACAGAATTTATTTAATTTTCTGTATTTATTTAATGCCTTATCACTTCCTACTTCCTTTAATTCTCTAAATGCTTTCTTTTTGCCACTTATTGCGCCCCTTACATCTCTATTTAGCCATATTGGTTTCCTCCTATACTATCTAGTATGTTTATTCCCATACGATAATGGGGGTGTCTGATAGACACCTCTCCATTACTAACTCCTGGACATGATGTCAGTGGACATATAACAGCTGACATCAACCCTACAACTACTACCCCACTTACTAACACACCAGGGCAAGTGGGAAGAGCGGAGGCTAAGCGCCAGAATTGGCACATCTAATGGACACACCATTTCTGGGGTGGCTGAGGGATGATTTTCTTATTGTGAGGGGTCCAATATCCATGGCCCCTTCCTAAGGCTATTAATATCAGTCTAAAGCTGTCTTTTTATTCTTTCTTGTACAATAAATATAGTGGGTCCCTACATAATTTTTTGTCGGGGTCCCCCTTATAATAACCAGTAAAGGCTAAGCAAACAGCTGAGAGCTGATATTAATAGCCTGGCAACCGTTATGGCTACTGACCCCTTCCCAGATTATTAACATCAGCCCACATCTGTTGGTTTTCCCTTAGCTAGTTAGGAAAATGATGGGGGACCCCACGCCATTATTTTTGTGTAATTATTTATTACACGATATACACAAACAGTGGGTGCTGACACCAGCTCCCATCAGCTTTGCTTTGTCTTGCTGATAGCAGGGAGACCAGGCGAAAATGAAGAGAGCTGGATTCAGCACCAGGCGCCTGGGAACAGTTCTAACTGTACTGCTTTTCCCAAATGCCGGAACATGCTGCCAGAGCTTTTCATTCTGATACGTATCACACTGATGACACACGCATATGGATGTCATCTGTGTGTCATCAGTGTGCATGTGTGCGACATGCATTTCGTCTTTAGTGTGTGAAGAAAATGGACATGTCTTTAGGCTTTTCATATGGACACACGGTCTGTGTGAAAAACCTGACATGTGTACACCACCTTATAAAAACGGACCACATATGGACATAAAAAATGGAAGTGTGAGGGGGCTAACAGAGTATAAGTGAGCAAAATAAATAAATAGTACTACACTTTGAATTGGAGAACAGAATTTATAGTATAAATTACATTTTAATTTATGGTTCTGACTGTTTTAGGCACAATATCCTTCCATCAGGTTCAATGAAGATATTTGAAACTAGGGTCACCGATACCGGGATGTATACTTGCGTCGCCACCAATATAGCAGGAAATGTAACACAGACTGTAAAACTCAATGTTTATGGTAAGTATTGTTTCTTTAACTTGATTAATCCCTTGATCTAACCATTGAAAATTATGCTTTGTTATAGTCTTTTTATTAAATATATTAGTCAGGGCCAGGGAGGACAGGAGGAAGCTGAAAAGTGGAGAAAAAAAGTTAGATACAGTAGAATTTAGGGAGCTCTCTCTCCTTTTCTCTTTTTTTGTTAACAGGAGAAATGTTTATGCTGAGTGCTGACCATTAGTTTTTGTATTGTATCTAATTTCTTAAAAAAGTGACTAAAAGTAATTTCTAAATCTGCATCACATACTGAAATATCTATTTCTGCTATAAAAAGGCCATACTTTCTGAAACAAGGTCAATGCAGACTGACCACGATGGTATATATTGGTAGCACAGTTGGAACCTCCACTCACACTCTTGATTGATGCTCAGTAATAATAATAATAATAATAATAATAATAATCTTTATTATTATAAACAGTATTATATTATTATATTAAACAGTATTATAAATGCACACAAAATGATCTTTTGGAAGGTGCCAATAACACGATTGCCTGTGTGATTAGATCCCACAAGTTCAGACCCCTATTGTCAGTAGTATGTTGCACATTTGGTTTTCAGTGAATTGCTTTTGATTATAGCAAAGGGAATTACAATACAAGGATGGGTAGGGTAGATCCAACAAAATCACAGAGTTAAAGTCCAAAAATAATAATTAGATACATTTATGATATGATAGGGCATAAAAAATATCACACAAAGTGTACAGAACAGGTAAAAAAACACAGAAAAAGGTTTAGATGTGAAGGACATAAACACAGCACATGTTGTAAACAGGGTCAGGGGAAGCTGTCCTTCAAAAACATGATCACCTCATATGTAATGATGACCTAAAATGCTCAGTGCAAATTTACCGTAATATACGTCCTATAACCCAATGTTATATCTATATAGTAACCTGCTCTAACTTAGATAGTATATTGCACATATGCCCTTAACTAGGTAATAGATTGTACTACCAACGTATAGTGTCAGTGTATGGAATGCAAAATAAGGCACAGGTTAGACTGAAGATATAAGTAAACAGGTAAAAAGCCAGCTTACCCATGTAATTGCTTGCATGTTGTGATGTCCTAGAGCAGTCCCAAAGGAAATACTATGGGAAATTAATTGTTTTTGTTACCATATTTACTGGTTGGATTTCATGCTTTTTAACTGCCCTTATGTTGTATTCTTAAGTCCCACCAAAAATCCAAAGAGGTCCGAAAGTCATAAGAGCAAATGTTCATCAACGTTTTGAAATCTCATGCTCAAGCAATGGCATACCACTACCCACAACAAGCTGGTTTAAAGATGGAAGAATCCTAGAACTGAATGCAAAACTAAAGGACACCACATTCAGAGTGGATAGTGCAGAACTTTCTGATGCAGGCCTGTATACATGCATTGCTAGAAACATTATTGGCCAAGACGATGCAAACATAACAGTGGAGATTCGAGGTAAAGCAAGTAAGACAATTATGACTAATCATTAGCTTTTTTCTTAGTTGTAATGACTTTTTGCTATACTATTCCATTGTAGCACCTCCTTCTTTATCCAACCTGGAACCTCCTTATGATAAAACAAACCAAGAAAGGATTTCCAATCAATGGGTTGCATTTCCTTGCCCAGCAAAAGGTACAAATCAGTTGATTTTTTCCATTTGTTGCACTACTTTACAATTCATTAATATTTAGTTAAAAATGTTTTCAATTGTTTGTTAACAATATGTATTTTCTGTTGATGTTATTTGCATGATTGAAATCCTTAATGTAGTTAGATTATATTTCTGCTTGACATTACGCTATAACCCTGCTCTGTAGGAATCATGTCCATTGCGTACAGTGTCATTGCAAATTGTCTCTTCAGAGAGGAAGAGTACTAGAACTCTGAAAGTCCTATAGGTGGCACTAGAGTTCTAGAAACTTGGCACTCAACTTTAGAAGAAACAAAGTAAACTTTTAATGCAGTCATAAGTAGTACAATATCCAGATGTTTCGGTCCACATAGACCTTCATCAGTGTACCGACTGCTTATGTATGTGAAGTGAAAATAGTAGAATTTAATAGTATCGCTCTGCTGTGGTCGAAGTGATCACTTCAACCACAGCAGAGCGATACTATTAAATTCCTTAGCTACTGCAGGAATCGGAAGATCCCCAGTTGGAGGATACCAAGGAGACACTGGGTCTCGGTTTTCTACTATTTTCACTCCACACACATAAGCAGTCGGTACACTGATGAAGATCTATGTGGACCGAAAGGTCTGGATATTGTACTACTTTTGACTGCACTAAAAGTTTACTTCATTTCTTGTAAAGTTTAGTGCCAAGTTTCTTTTTCACATTAATCGGTTTGGGACCCTACTTTGAGCACCACCCCATTAGTGCCACGTTACATCAGCGCTAGAGTTCTACACTGTGTGCAGAATTAATAGGCAAGTTGTATTTTAGAGAATTATTTTTTATTATTGATCAACAACTATGTTCTCAATCAACCCAAAAGACTCATAAATAACAAAGCTTAATATTTTTGGAAGTTGGAGTGGTTTTTTTTTTAGATTTGGCTATCTTAGGAGGATATCTGTTTGTGCAGGTAACTATTACTGTACAGAATTATTAGGCAACTTAATAAAAATAATAATAATAATCTTTATTTATATAGCGCCAACATATTCCACAGCACTTTACAGTTTAACAGTTTCAAACACAACAGTCATAAGTAACAAGGTTAACAATACAATAATTAAAGCGAAATAAGCCGCCCCTGCTCGTGAGAGCTTACAATCTACAATGAGGTGGGGGAGATACAAAGCACAGGTGTGTATTTACAATTATGTATTTACAATGATGGTCCAGCCATCTTCAGGGGGTGGGGGATAGATGGAAGTAGTGAATGGGCTACACACACACAAATATAAAATTAGTTTGATTAGTGAACGTGGTAGGCCGCTCTGAACAAATGTGTTTTGAGCGAGCGCCTAAAACTATGCAAATTGTGGATGGTCCTAATATCTTGGGGCAGAGCATTCCAGAGGATTGGCGCAGCACGGGAGAAGTCTTGGAGTCGGGAGTGGGAGGTACGGATTAGTGCAGAGGTTAGTCGAAGGTCGTTTGCAGAGCGCAGTGGTCGGCTAGGCCGATAGACAGAAATGAGGGAGGAGATGTAAGGGGGTGCCGCACTGTGGAGAGCTTTGTGGGTGAGAGCAAGAAGTTTGAATTGTGTCCTGTAATGAATGGGCAGCCAGTGTAACGACTGGCGAAGAGCGGTCCGAGTAACTATTAGCCAGATGGACGACCCTGGCTGCTGCATTAAGGATGGACTGGAGAGGGGAAAGTCGCGTGAGGGGGAGGCCAATAATAGAGCATTGCAGTAGTCCAGGCAGGAGTGGATCAGGGTGACAGTGAGGGTTTTTGTTGTTTCCATGGTGAGAAAAGGGCGGAAATATATTCCCATCTCACTTGTTTATTTTCACCAGGTAAACCAATATAACTGCACAAAATTTAGAAATAAACATTTCTGACATGCAAAAACAAAACCCCCCAAAATTAGTGACCAATATGGCCACCTTTCTTTATGGTGACACTCAGCAGCCTTCCATCCACAGATTCTGTCAGTTGCTTGATCTGTTTACGATCAACATTGCGTGCAGCAGCCACCACAGCCTCCCAGACACTGTTCCGAGAGGTGTACTGTTTTCCCTCCCTGTAGATCTCACATTTTATGAGGGACCACATCTTCTCTATGGGGTTCAGATCAGGTGAACAAGGGGGCCATGTCATTATTTTTTCTTCTTTGAGACCTTTACTGGCCAGCCACACTGTGGAGTAGTTGGAGGCATGTGATGGAGCATTGTCCTGCATTAAAATCATGTTTTTCTTGAACGATACCGACTTCTTCCTGTACCACTGCTTGAAGAAGTCGTCTTCCAGAAACTGGCAGTAGGTCTGGGAGTTGAGCTTCACTTTATCCTCAACCCGAAAAGGTTCCACAAGTTCATATTTGATGATACCTGCCCATTCCAGTACCCCACCTCCACCTTGCTGGTGTCTGAGTCGGAGTGGAGCTCTCTGCCCTTTACTTATCCAGCCTCTGGCCCATCCATCTGACCCATCAAGAGTCACTCTCATTTCATCAGTCCATAAAACCTTTGAAAAGTCAGTCTTAAGATATTTCTTGGCCCAGTCTTGACGTTTTATCTTATGTTTCTTGTTCAAAGGTGGTCGTTTTTCAGCCTTCTCTACCTTGGCCATGTCCCTGAGTATTGCACACCTTGTGCTTTTTGTTGCTCCAGTAACGTTGCAGCTCTGAAATATGGCACAACTGGTGGCAAATGGCATCTTGTCAGCTTCACGCTTGATTTTCCTCAGTTCATGGGCAGTTATTTTGCGCCTTTTTTGCCTAACATGCTTCTTGAGACCCTGTTGGCTATTTGCCATGAAACGCTTGATTGTTCGGTGATCACGCTTCAAACGTTTGGCAATTTCAAGACTGCTGCATCCCTCTACAAGACATCTCACAGTTTTGAACTTTTCAGAGCCCGTCAAATCTCTCTTCTGACCCATTTTGCCAAAGGAAAGGAAGTTGCCTAATAATTAAGCACACCTTATATAGGGTTTTGATGTCATTAGACAACACCCCTCCTCATTACAGAGATGCACATCACCTGATTTTCCTTAATTGGTATTTGGCTCTCAAGCCTGAACAGCTTGGAATAGGACAACATGTATAAAAAGTATCATGTGATCAAAATACAACTTGCCTAATAATTCTGCACACAGTGTAGTCCTCTTCCTGAAGAGATAATTTGCATATTTCCCGGGGGAGCGTTGCGGCTTAAAACTCTCCTCACCTTGGCATGTCAGACTTGAGGAGTCACTCTCCGCAAGGAGAAATGATACCTTTTGGATTACATATCATTATGGAGCCAGATCAATGTTAATTCAATTTATCGAATTAGATAATTACTTTTGAAAGTATCCACACTGGTTGAAAGGATCCAATGTTGTGCTTCAACCAAGACCTTTCCACTTCACAGCTCTTTCAGTAAGAAAGTATTTTCATTACTGGTGATTGATCTTTTTAGCTTTATGTCCTTTAAATGTATGTCATCAGATCCATAACTTTATATTTATTAACATGGCATCGTGACTTGTATAAGATTATATTGTCATTTATTCCCTAACACTGACACTCTGTACCTACAACAGGCCACAGTGCACACATGTGCAATGATGGCAAAGCACAGATAATGAAAAAGCACATAAAGTAATTAAAGTACTCCAGATATCCTTGGATCTTATAACTTACAAGGAAAGCAATACTTGCCACACACGTAATGGCTATATGAGATTACTTTTAGTTGTAAACTTTTTTTAGTAGGACTCAGACTTCTGTCAGAGAATTATATTGAGAGTATTTTCCTGCATTTACTTCTGATATATGGCGCTGTATGGACATACTGTGGCATACATTAGTCAATGAAATAGTCTATCTGAAACTGAACCTGTCAAAAACTGAAATCCTCGTGTTCTCTCCCTCTACTAACCTACCTTTGCCTGACATTGCCATCTCCGTGTGTGGTTCCACCATTACTCCCAAGCAACATGCCCGCTGCCTTGGGGTGATCCTTGATTCCGAGATTTCATTCACTCCCCACACCCGATCACTGGCTCGCTCTTCTTATCTGCATCTCAAAAATATTTCTAGAATTCGCCCTTTTCTTACTTTCGACTCTGCAAAAACTCTTACTGTCTCGCTTATTCATTCTCGTCTGGACTATTGTAACTCTCTACTAATCGGCCTCCCTCTTACCAAACTCTCCCTGCTCCAATCTGTCCTGAATCTGCTGACAGGATCATATTCCTCACCAACCGTTGCACCGATGCCTCTATCTTGTGCCAGTCATTACATTGGCTACCCATCCACTCCAGAATCCAGTACAAAACTACTATCCTCATCCACAAAACACTCCATGGCTCAGCACCACCCTACATCTCCTCTCTGGTCTCAGTCTACCACCCTACCCGTGCCCTCCGCTCCGCTAATGACCTCAGGTTAGCATCCTCAATAATCAGAACCTCCCACTCCCGTCTCCAAGACTTTACACGTGCTGCGCCGATTCTTTGGAATGCATTACCTAGGTTAATACGCTTTACATGTGAGGAGGGGTGTACATAATAAAAACAAGTACAATAATCTACTAAAAGATATACTGCACAGTGTTTCTGTACAGAAGTGTAACAGACTATGGATCCCTATATTGTAAAAGAACATAGCAGCCTAGCTTTCTCGGAGCATACGTCAAATGAGAGCAAAAAAATAGCAGTGAACAGAATATTCTACTTGGGATTATTCTGGGAGTCAACTCTTTTGTAGGTCCTCATCTTGAAACATTTAGCATAGAACGCCACTGTATCCAACGGTGCAATGACCATGCCAGAGATTTCCAGTGTTTTGCAAATCTCCAAATGGTGATGAAGGGATCCGGTTACTATAGGGAGAGTTATAGCCTCCTTACAGGAGAAATCAGTTGTGTTTACAGCTTATGTTTCCTCGTAGGTTTTGTTCTCATGTGTATGTATTCTCATGTTTGAAGAGTTATAGTTTTGTTTTTTCATTACTTGTCCTGTGAGTTTTTCACAATGATTCACATGATTAATTAGTCAGATAATGGATATATATTTGCTAAAAAGCCCCATTTTGCCAGCAACTAGATCATAGCATAAAAGTCTTAATTATAAGTAATTTAGCATTGGATGGTTTAACTATGAGGACACGTCCCATAAATGAAAAGCGCTATAGCATACTTAAACAGGTGAAAATTTTTTAACATAACATAATATTAAATAGGGTGAAAACTTTAAGGTGTTTCCAGTCCAGCATGTTTGTGCATGTTGTAGGTTGAAATATATAGGGAAAAAAATTGTTTTAAAGACTGCTTACTCCTTTGCAATATTTCATCATTGAGCTTTCTAAATAGTCTTTAAAAAAAAACAAAAAAAAAATCATACCAACATGCCACTGCTGTGTAATCTGTGTAACCCATTCATTGACTGGACTTCAAAATATGACACAAATTGGTGGGAGCTCTGCTTCTGTCTCTGACCTCTCACTCTGCTTTTCACCCTCCTTTCTCTTAGTGTTAAATAGCAGCAGAGGGGAAGAAGGGTTGTATACTGCAGATCAAAGTGTGAAGATGGTGAAAAGCATCTATGTTCTCAGGCACAGCAGAGATAACAGGCTGTAGATAAAATGAATTCACATGTCAGAGAAATTATTCCAGATATGAAAGTCTACTGAACCATATGAGCCATGAAAGCGTACTTATCACAAACTGATACATACGAACCCGGGAACTTACTTCTCACAGACAGCATATTTTTTTGGAAGGGACTCAACCAAATCCAAAAGTTTGAAACTTGTCCCCTTCCCTGAATATTAATATCAGCCCCCAGCTGTTGGTTTTCCCTCAGCTGGTTAGGAATATGAACAGAAACTAAAGGAATTAGAATTGCAGAATGAATCATTTTCCAACTTTTTAAACTAATAATATCCACTAAGATATAAAAATTATTTTTTAAAATGTCAAAGGTGTTCATAGCTTTTGTACTTTTTGGACCTCTACTGGATTTCTCTAAAGTTAATAAGTAACATTATTCCATTACATTCTTGTATTGTCTTAATAAGGTACTCCAAAACCGGTGATCAAATGGTTACATAATAACAAGGAATTAACAGGAACAGAACCTGGCATCAACATTACAAAGGATGGGACATTGCTCATCATCAATTCCTTGACACCTTATGACAGTGGAGAGTACAAGTGTGTGGCTACAAATGAAGCAGGGCTGACAGAGAAGAAATATAACCTGAAAGTCCATGGTAATTATTATTTTTACATTAAGTAATGTTTTTATTGTAGATTGAGTCATGGTTAATTGGCATTTTTCACTCGGTACAAAATCAACAGTGGGTCCTACATACTAGACATTTTAAAGGTAGAGATGTTTAAACCATTAGAAATTTGAATTTGCCTGCTTTGCCATTTTTTTCCAAGAGATTTGTGGAGAATAGATTTGCCATGAAGCTTAATATCTTAAAGCCTCTACTTGCCAAGAAAAATACATGTACAGTGGGTACGAAAAGTATTCAGACCCCTTTAAATTTTTCACTCTTTGTTTCATTGCAGCCATTTGGTAATTTCAAAAAGGTTTATTTTTTTTCTCATTAATGTACACTCTGCACCCCATCTTGACTGAAAAAAACAGAAATGTAGAAATTTTTGCAAATTTATTAAAAAAGAAAAACTGAAATATCACATGGTCATAATTATTCAGACCCTTTGCTCAGCATTGAGTAGAAGCACCTTTTTGAGCTAGTACAGCCATGAGTCTTCTTGGGAATGATGCAACAAGTTTTTCTCACCTGGATTTAGGGATCCTCTGCAATTGTTCCTTGCAGATCATCTCCAGTTCCGTCAGATTGGATGATGAACATTAGTGGACAGCCATTTTCAGGTCACTCCAGAGATGCTCAATTGGGTTTAGGTCAGGGCTCTGGCTGGGCCAGTCAAGAATGGTCACAGAGTTGTTCTGAAGCCACTCCTTTGTTATTTTAGCTGTGTGCTTAGGGTCATTGTTTTGTTGGAAGGTGAACTTTCTATTAAAACTATTGTAAAAGCTTAACCTTTTTTAAAGTTTTCCCCCTTTGAACAAAAATGCTGCATAATCCAAAAATACAGCATGTAAATGAAAATACGGCTACACAATGTAGAGTGATCATGTATAGTGTATAGTTCATAAATTGGTTAGAACAAGTATTAAAAAAATGTAAACGTGTCTGTTACATAAAAGCTTAAACAAATGCACCCCAATTTCACTCCAAAAAAAGAATGGGACAACAAAAGCTTGCTAGTCTGACTTCCCAAAAGCAAGTAACAGGTAACTTTATGTGGGTTGCATGTATGGGTCTAATAGTAGACTATTACAACAACAAAGTGTGCAAAAAAAGTAAATGTTTAACTGTTTAACAACACGTTCACTTCGTGAGCATGCCAGTTGATTTTATATTACAGAATTCTGAAAACTTGCGATTTATAGAAAATTATGTGTATGTATGTATATGTACTGTATATATACACAGTACAGACCAAAAGTTTGGACACACCTTCTCATTTAAAGATTTTTTCTGTATTTTCATGACTATCAAAACTGTAAATTCACACTGAAGGCATCAGAACTATGAATTAACACATGTGGAATTATATACTTAGCAAAAAAGTATGAAACAACTGAAAATATGTCTTATATTCTAGGTTCTTCAAAGTAGCCACCTTTTGCTTTGATGACTGCTTTGCACACTCTTGGCATTCTCTTGATGATCTTCAAGAGGTAGTCACCAGAAATGGTTTTCACTTCACAGGTGTGCCCTGTCAGGTTTAATAAGTGGGATTTCTTGCCCTATAAATGGGGTTGGGACCATCAGTTGTGTTGAGCAGAAGTCTGGTGGATACACAGCTGATAGTCCTACTGAATAGACTGTTAGAATTTGTATTATGGCAAGAAAAAAGCAGCTACATAAAAAAAATGAGTGGCCATCATTACTTTAAGAAATGAAGGTCAGTCTGTCTGAAAAATTGGGAAAACTTTGAAAGCATCCCCAAGTGCAGTTGCAAAAACCATCAAGTGCTACAAAGAAACTAGAGGACCGCCCCAGGAAAGGAAGACCAAGAGTCACCTCTGCTTCTGAGGATAAGTTTAACCGAGTCACCAGCCTCAGAAATCGCAGGTTAACAGCAGCTCAGATTAGAGACCAGGTCAATGTCACACAGAGTTCTAGCAGCAGACACATCTCTACAACAACTGTTAAGAGGAGACTTTGTGCAGCAGACCTTCATGGTAAAATAGCTGCTAGGAAACCACTGCTAAGGACAGGCAACAAGCAGAAGAGACTTGTTTGGGCTAAAGAACACAAGGAATGGACATTAGACCACTGGAAATTTGTGCTTTGGTCTGATGTGTCCAAATTTGAGATCTTTGGTTCCAACCACCGTGTCTTTGTGCGACGCAGAAAAGGTGAACGGATGGACTCTACATGGTTGGTTCCCACCGTGAAGCATGGAGGAGGAGGTGTGATGGTGTGGGGGTGCTTTGCTGGTGACACTGTTGGAGATTTATTCAAAATTGAAGGCATACTGAACCAACATGGCTACCACAGCATCTTGCAGCGGCATGCTATTCCATCCAGTTTGCATTTAGTTGGACCATCATTTATTTTTCAACAGGACAATGACCCCAAACACGCCTCCAGGCTGTGTAAGGGATATTTGACAAAGAAGGAGAATGATGGGGTGCAACGCCAGATGACCTGGCCTCCACAGCCACCAGACCTGAACTCAATCGAGATGGTTTGGGGTGAGCTGGACCGCAGAGTGAAGGCAAAAGGGCCAACAAGTGCTAAGCATCTCTGGGAACTCCTTCAAGATTGTTGGAAGACCATTTCCAGTGACTACCTCTTGAAGCTCATCAAGAGAATGCCAAGAGTGTGCAAAGCAGTCATCAAAGCAAAAGGTGGCTACTTTGAAGAACCTAGAATATAAGACATATTTTCAGTTGTTTCACACTTTTTTGTTAAGTATATAATTCCACATGTGTTAATTCTTAGTTTTGATGCCTTCAGTGTGAATTTACAATTTTCATAGTCATGAAAATACAGAAAAATCTTTAAATGAGAAGGTGTGTCCAAACTTTTGGTCTGTACTGTATATATGTATATATATGTATAGTGGTAATGTGACTCACTCAGCGGCTCACAGAGGTAGACACAGTAACATTGCTTCTGCTGGTTTATTTAAAACATGGCATACACCAGTACAGAGGTCACCTAAATAAACATGGCCGTTCCGGGAAACAAAAAGATAATGTATATCATAGTCCATATGCCTGCAGGAATCTGCCCTCTGCCCGCTAAGAGTACAATCAATACAGTCCAGCACAGTTGCATATCTCTGGAGCTCTCTTGCCTCCAAATATAGTGGCCGGATATTTTACCTGCCGAATCACCCACCACTTACAGCTACCAACAAATAAACTAATTCCTGTCATGGACAATTTACCCCTCAGTATATAACATGCTGGAGAGAAACTTCTTGGTTTCATATCACTGAAGTTAGCAATCTTCATCATACATATCTCTCCATACATAAATTGCCAGTGACCAGGGTATTCAACTATCCTCCCAGTTTGCAATTGCAGTGAATGAAAACTAAATAAAAAATTGCTGTTATTGAGGTGCTGTTACTGCAGTATCTCATTGATCAATCAATTCACAGTCACACTGACTATGAAGCTACGTGCTGTATGTATGTGTATGTATGTATGTGTGTTCCTTATCTCACTGAATCTTTGGATTATTATTCACAGACTAAAAAAAACATAAAATGGCTCTGATTGGCCAGCCTTATTCTTTTATGCTGGCTGAGAAAATGCATTTTGAAAAGTTAGGCTAGACTACAGTATGTGATGTGATAGTTGCAGGTCATTTTGGGAAAACCTGTGCACATGCAAAGCTCAATAAATTCTATTCCATTGTCTGTGGATTGATCCAATCATCTCTACTTAAAGGGGATCTGTCTGCTCTCCTTACGTTTGTTTAATCTCTTTGTTCTAATCGTCATAAGATAGAAATGTATGAAAATGTCAATGTTTGAATGGATAAATCAAAGGGGCTGATCAGGTTTGGGATGAGAGTCTACAGAAACCATATATAACTGCAGACTTCTGAATCCTCACAGCATGCAAATTGCACACTGTCCGGATTCTCCAATGGTGGCGGCGAGAGTGGACAGTCATGTGACTGCAACTATGCAAACTGTGTGCTTCCGGCCACATTCCATCTAGTAGTTTGTGGCCTCGCTCAATAAAAATGAATAAAATGAGTCCGAGCACATCTGTTCGGCAAGTACCGACATGTATGCAAATCGCACACTTACAGTCACTTTACCACCCGCTTCCATTGCTTCCACCTGACAGGGTGCAGTGCGCACTGATGTGAGGATTCAGAATTACAGACTCTCACCACAAAACTTGACAACTCCTTTAACAACTGGATCTTGCCTTACCAGTTCACAGTTTATCAGAGTCTAATCAATGCTAACAGTGTCAGGCTGTGTAGAGATATATCCAATTGAAAAGGGAAATCACTTATATATTTCCATTATGAATATCAGAAGAATGGTAAAATTCTGAGTTGTAATAAAGGAAGCTATGACGATGACTTTGAATTTTAGCAGCATTCATGTCTGTGCACAAAGTTTGTCATCAATGAGCCCACAATAATTTTCTTAGCATTCGCCAAAATTTAGCTAACCTCAGATTTCACAATCAACTCTTCATTAAGTGTGAAAATCTGCCCAATGTCCAAGAATGTCAGTGTGTCACCCTAAATAACTCTCATGATTTATTCTTTAATGGTAAGACTTATTATCAGTTTCACCAACATAAGGGGACATACTTATTTTAGGATCACACCACATAACTCCACATTTGAACTTCAATGGAGGCAGTCTACGATGAAGACTCAGTTCTGGGATGCTGTGCCAAAAGCCATTACTGTAATCCGCCCAACACACAGTACAGATTAATGAGCTATACCAATGAAGTTTACCATAACTAAGAAAGCTGGTAGGAAGTGTATTGTAACATTACTGTAATTGATGGACAAAGTGACATTTAATAGCAGAACTGCCCAAAGCTCACCTTACTATTAGAATTGTGCTGTAACATTTGGAGCATTACATATTATATTTGCTTTCATCTGCCCCTTACTCACTTTTCAAGTCCTCATTAAAGAAGTAATGTTTGCCAAGTTTTTAATTGAACTCAAATGCTGGAGAACATTGCAGTGAATCATTCTCACACATGGAAGTAATAGTTTACAGAACACAGTAATTATATACCAGTGTAAACATGCACTTACTTTTGCAAATTTGCACATATTTTGTTAATTATTTATAGGAAAAATCTCCTTTTCTGTTTGTAATTATCTATACTTTTGTTCTACAGATCCCCCAGTAATTAAAGACAAGGAAAAACTGATGAATATCTCTGTTTTGTTGAATCATGATGTAAGCTTATATTGTGATGCTACAGGAAATCCACCACCACTTATCACGTGGTATAATGGAACTACCCAGGTATATATGGCTTATATATAACTAATTTCCTATACGACATACAGTGGCATGTAACAGTTTGGGTACCCCTAGTCAAAAGTAGTGTTATTGTGAACAGTTAAGCAAGTCTAAAAGGCCCAAAGTTAAAGATGACTCATTTCCTTTGTATTTGTCAGGATTCTGGATTCCCTGGGATTCCAGAGTCCTGGTAGTATTAACGGCAAAAAATATATATTGGCATCATTTACATTTAAAAAAGAATATAAAAAGGAAAATGGGCCAATGCAAAGTTTTGGGCATCCTGCATTGTTAGTAGCTAGTAACACCCCCTTTTGAAAGAATCACAGCTTGTAAATGTTTTTTTTTCTTCACACATTCTTTTGATCATTGTGGCCAAACAATTCTATTTTAACCTCATCAGTCCACAGAAACTGTTTCCAAAATGCATCATGTTTGTTTGAATATTATTTTTCATACTTATGATGCTGAATTTTATGGTGAGGATGCAGGAGAGGTTTTCCTCTGATGACTCTTCCATGAAAACCATATTGGTTCAGGTGTCTCTGAGCAATAGAACAATGTATCACAACTCCAGAGTCTGCTGAATTTTTCTAAAGGTCTTTTGCAGTCATGCGGGTGTTCTGATTTGCCTCTCTAGCAATCTAGTGAGCTGCTTTCACTCAAATTTTACTTGGTCTTCCAGACCTTGTCTTGCTCTCCACTGTTCTTGTTAACTGCCATTTCTTAATTACATTTCGAACGGAGGAAAGGGCAACTTGAAAACACTTTGCTATTGTCTAATAGCCTTCTCCTGCTTTGTGGGCCTCCACCATTTTCATTTTCAGAGTGCTAGGCAGCTGCCTAGAAGAACTCATGGCTGATGTTTTTTGGCACAAGATTAGGGGAGGCTGGGTTTTTTGAAGCTGGGAAATTTGCATCACCTTCACCTGGCCTTTCCTAACGATGATAGTGAACAAGCCATAACCCTAACAGGTGTGAGGCAGTGAGGGGAATTATATGCAAGGGACGGTATGTATCCCCCAGAATGAGTACAGAAGCGTATTGAGCCTGCTGGAGTGCATTGCAATCACAGACTGAGCTGTGGCTGCAGTGCAGAATAAAAGTAAGTTTGGACTTGGTCAAGCTATTTGGCCAAGGCAGATTTAAGAAAATACTGCATGGGCTTTTATTTTTGGAGTGAACTACAGGATGGTACTGGTGCGGTTTACACCCTCCAGCCAGGTCTTACAAGTGGCCCATGGCCACAGATCCCATTTAAAAACCCTGCGGCAAAGGGTTGGGTGTGTCAGTGTTTGCAAGCTTCAGAGCGGTTGGCTCTGCAACATCCCGTTTGTGTGAAGTCAACACAGAGCCAAGGGAAGCTAAATGCCTGGTGCCCATTCAGCGTGACATGGTGGTGCAGTTGCCTACAGCAACAGGTTTTGGAGACGGACTGTTTTGGTGCCCCAGCTGCGATCTGGAGGATACCGTTTTGCCTTTAAGTTGTGAGTTTTTGGACAGTAAGAGTATGTGCACATGTTGCAGAAAGTTATGTGGATTTTTTCGCACTGATTTTGGTAAATCCGCAGGTAAACCATACTGTAATCTCATGGAAAACTGCTGCGAATCCGCAGCGGCCAATCCGCTGCGGATCCGCAGCAAGATCCGCAATGTGTGGACATACCCTAAATACATTTGCGTTGAACTTTACTGGGTCACTGCCTCATTACCGCACGGTGTGAATACCACCGCACTACACAGGCTACTTAAGGTCTGAAACCTTGGTCAAAGCTATCTAAGCACACAAATGTCCAAGGGTGTCCAAAGTTTTGCATTGGCCCATTTTCCCTATTCTTAATTTTTTAAATGAAAAAAAGATGATATATATATTTTTGCCTAAAATACTTTAGTCTTTTTAGAGATAATTTCACCTTTAACTTGCTTAATTGTTCACAATAACATTAATTTTGACCAGGGGTACCCAAACTTTTACATGCCACTGTATCTGTTACTATGACAAACTGTAAACTTATGTATCTTCAGTTTTCATATTTCATGGCATTTTCAAGCATGTAAAATGTCCAGTAATCCTTCTGATTAGTGTGCTTGACCACATCAAGGTCATCTTATATTTACAAGTCCATGTAGTAATAAGGGCAAAGTCATATGATTCTGAGTTTCCTACATAATTGGCATCATGGAGCTACCTACCACACACTCCCATGTAAACTAAAAACATTTACAAAGATCATTATTGTAATTGTTTACATTTGATCACTAATATAATGTGAGCCTTGGTTCTGGTGAAAGGAAAACTTACCATAAAATGTTTGTGATTTCAGGTTGTAGCAGGGGTGGTGACATAGATGATTTTGCAAGGGGAAGCCGTGGAAAGCCAGGCATTTACCCCGTCATAAAATTACATTAATGAGAGCTGTGGCAGCACGGTGGCTCAGTGGTTAGTTTTGTAGTCTAATAAAGAAGGCTAGAAGTTTTGGACAAAACCAAGTCGAGTACCATACCTTACTTGTTGAAAAGCTTGATCTACCATAAACTCGTTCCAAGCACATGGTTTTGGAATAACAAACTAAATTTGTGCAGATAGATATGATTTTCCAATATTCTCTTAAATGTTAAGTAGGACATGTTTTCCCATTATCATTTGCTAATACATAATTGTTCTTTTCTTTTAGGTTGTTGAGACTAATAATATTTTCATGCTTGATAAAGGAAAAATAATGAAGGTTCTGAAGACTACTGAATCAGGATACTTCACATGTATAGCCAGTAACATTGCAGGGAGCGCCGAGAAGCAGTTCTATGTAAACCTTCTTGGTAAGTTACGTAGGTTGTATTCTCTGCATCTAGAGGTTAAGTGCATTCTCTGCCCAATCAAGGTGTTTGTAAGAAACTTGAACCACTCGTAACCCACATTCAACCACTGACATAATACTTCGTAAAATATTTTTCATGGTCATCATATATTTTTGATTTTTCTAATTACAGAGCTATGTGAAGGTTTGTTTTTTGTGTGGAAAGACCTGTACTTGATATTGGTACAATTACGGGATACATATGGCTCTTGGTTCACCCTTATTTCCTTTTATTCCATGTTTTTCAGGTGGGATGAACAAAAATAACAACTCTGGCATTAGTTTTCATATTTTTCCACCATTTATATTGCAGGATAAATAATCAGGCGATATGTGCCATTTTTTGGAGTGCTTACTTTTTTCTATTAAAGGGAACCTGTCACATGGAAAATGCCTTTCAATCTCCAGTCATCCTATTATAGAGCAGGGGGAGCTGAGTACATTGATATACGGTTTTGTGAGGATAGATTGAGTATAACTGGTGTTTTAATCATTTAATCCTCTGCTCTTTCTGTGATTTTCGGTCCAGTGGTTGGTCCTGTCAGTGACTGACAGCTTTATTTGTATACATTTGCATTATTGGGAAATTGGCATTTTTATTGTGGTTGAGGTTTAAGTGCCAAACAACATTTTTCTTCTTTTTTACAATTTTTTTTAGTCCCACAAAAAGATTTGTACACGTGATCCTTTGATCTCTTCGCCAATACACTGCACAACTAGTAGTGCTGTGTCTTACTTTAATCTTCCAGTTATATAACAATGAGCAGCCTACTATGCTCTGTGTCTACAAAGATCTCATAGGCTTCGGTATATCCATGGTCAAACCTCTGCTTTCCATAGCGTCTTATCTGTCACTGGGTTGGCAGACAGAGCTCTGTCTGGCCCCGGCAGTATCAGCAGGAGCATAGCTGGTATAAATTCTGTGCTCTTCTAGAAATAGCTTTTTCCAATAGGTACAGTATATAATTATCATAACAGGTAGTAGTATAACATCTACATCTAGATGACACAGAATGCACCTGCTCAGCTCCTCGCCTTCCCTAATCAATGGCATTTACGGTACATTTTTTACAGGAGTCAAGTAGCTTGTCTATTGCTGTGTATGGTACATGTGGCTGCAGTAACATATTTCTAAATACTGTTAACAGAAGCTCAGGCAAGATAACGGCCACCATAATCATTTACAAAGAAAAAGAATATAATAATCTGCAATAAGATAATACAGATAGATTGCAAAGAAAAGAATATCAGTATGTTTTTTTTAATTACAACAAAATATTATAGGTTTTACATTCTCTTTGAAGGAACCTGTCGTATAAAATAACACTATTAACCTGCAGATATGAGGTTAATCTGCAGGTTAATAGCGTTTTGATACCGTGCGGCGCCAGCACTGAGAGACTCGCTGCCGGGAGGAAGTTAACTTTATTCCCTGGCTGTTCGGTTTCCAGTCGTAGGGGTAGTGCCAATACGACTTCACTCACCGCTCTGTATATAGAGACTGACAGCAGGATCAGCATTAGGGTTGGTTGGCTTTCAGTCAGTGCCACGGGTGTGGTTACATCCACTGCTCTCTATGCGCTGAGTTGTAAATTAAACCCTATGACTGGAGGCCGAAACATTAATTTCCTCCCGGCAGAGGGTCTCTCAGTGTGGTTGCACTGAATGCCATAAACCTGCCGATTAACCCCATATTTACAGGTTAATAGCACTATTTTACACGACAGGTTCCTTTTAGGAAATGTGTTATTGCTGTTCTTATGCTGACTTGTTATGATTTGTGCAACCCACAAAGTCCATGAACTTGTTTAGTTTTATGCATGCCAACTTGCTGGAGTAGGAGCTGACAGTCTCTGGAAGGTAATTGTACAGAGATCTCTACTTTGATGTGACATAAGTAGTGTTGAGCATTCCGATACCGCAAGTATCGGGTATCGGCCGATATTTGCTGTATCGGAATTCCGATACCGAGATCCGATACTTTTGTGGTATCGGGTATCGGTATCGAAACAACATTAATGTGTAAAATAAAGAATTAAAATAAAAAATATTGCTATACTCACCTCTCCGACGCAGCCTGCACCTTACCGAGGGAACCGGCAGCGTTGTTTGCTTAAAATTCGCGCTTTAACTTCCTTATGTGAAGTCCCGGCTTGTGATTGGTCGCGCGCCGCCCATGTGGCCGCGACGCGACCAATCACAGCAAGCCGTGACGTAATTTTAGGTCCTTCAGGATTTTAAAATTACGTTCTGGCTTGTGATTGGTCGCGTCGCGGTCACATGGGCGACGCGACCAATCACAAGCCGTGACGTCACGGGAGGCAGGACACGCGCGCCACATGGGCGGCGCGCGACCAATCACAAGCCGGGACTTCACGTAAGGAAGTTAAAGCGCGAATTTTAAGCAAACAACGCTGCCGGTTCCCTCGATAAGGTGCAGGCTGCGTCGGAGAGGTGAGTATAGCAATATTTTTTATTTTAATTCTTTATTTTACACATTAATATGGTTCCCAGGGCCTGAAGGAGAGTTTCCTCTCCTTCAGACCCTGGGAACCATCAGGGATACCGTCCGATACATGAGTCCCATTGACTTGTATTGGTATCGGGTATCGGTATTGGATTAGATCCGATACTTTGCCGGTATCGGCCGATACTTTCCGATACCGATACTTTCAAGTATCGGACGGTATTGCTCAACACTAGACATAAGCATTATGAAACTCTGTGGCATAGTGTGGGTAGGTAGAGTAGAAGAACCTCACTAAGAGATATACTTTTGTGCTAAGTGAATGAGCTGATGAGGCACTTGACATACTGGAGACATCTAGTCTGAGATGAGCATAGGGAAGTCCTGATTAGAGATGAGTAGTGTTGAGCATTCCGATACTGCAAATATCGGGTATTGGCCGATATTCGCTGTATCGGAATTCCGATTCCGAGTTCCGATATTTTTGTGATATCGAAAATCGGAATCGGAAGTTCCTATAAGCTCCCAGGCTTGTGCGGTGCGTATGGTTCCCAGGGTCTGGAGGAGAGGAGACTCTCCTTCAGGCCCTGGGATCCATATTCATGTAAAAAATAAACAATAAAAATTAAAAATATGGATATACTCACCCTCGGACGGCCCCTGGACCTCAGCGGTGCAACCGGCAGCCTCCGTTCCTAAGAATGCAGTGAGTGTAGGACCTGCGATGACGTCGCGGCTTGTGATTGGTCGCGTGAGCGTCATCGAAGGTCCTTCAGTCTGCATTCTTAGGAACGGAGGCAGACGCTTGCAGCGGTGACAGCCAGGGCTCGTCCGAGGGTGAGTACCGTATATACTCGAGTATAAGCTGACCCGAGTATAAGCCGACCCCCCTAATTTTGCCACAAAAAACTGGGAAAACTTATTGACTCGAGTATAAGCCTAGGGGGGAAAATGCAGCAGCTACCGGTAAATGTCAAAAGTAATAATAGATACCAATAAAAGTAAAATTAATTGAGACATCAGTAGGTTAAGTGTCTTTGAATATCTATATTGAATCAGGAGCCCCATATAATGCTCCATACTGTTCATTATGGCCCCATAAGATGTTCCATTTTAAAATATGCCCCATATAATCCTGCATAAAGGTTAATAAAGGCCCCATAAGATGCTCCATAGACACATTTGCCCAATATAATGCTGCACAAATGCTGATTATGGCCCCATAAGATGCTCTATAAAGATATTTGCCCCTTATAGTGCTGCACAAACGTTATGGCCCTATAAGATGCTCCATACAGACACTTGCCCCATATGCCGTAGTGCCCTACAAACGTTAATTATGGCCCCATACAGACACTTGCCCCATATAGTGCTGCACAAACATTATGCCCCTATATAGTGCTGCAGAAGCGTTATGGCCCCATATAGTGCTGCAGAAACATTATGGCCCCATATAGTGCTGCAGAAACGTTATGGCCCCATATAGTGCTGCAGGAATGTTATGGCCCCATATAGTGCTGCAGGAATGTTATGGCCCCATATAGTGCTGCAGGAACGTTATGGCCCCCATATAGTGCTGCAGGAATGTTATGGCCCCATATAGTGCTGCAGGAATGTTATGGCCCCATATAGTGCTGCAGGAATGTTATGGCCCCATATAGTGCTGCAGGAATGTTATGGCCCCATATAGTGCTGCAGGAACGTTATGGCCCCCATATAGTGCTGCAGGAATGTTATGGCCCCATATAGTGCTGCAGGAATGTTATGGCCCCATATAGTGCTGCAGGAATGTTATGGCCCCATATAGTGCTGCAGGAACGTTATGGCCCCATATAGTGCTGCAGGAATGATATGGCCCCATATAGTGCTGCAGGAATGTTATGGCCCCATATAGTGCTGCAGGAATGTTATGGCCCCATATAGTGCTGCAGGAATGTTATGGCCCCATATAGTGCTGCAGGAATGTTATGGCCCCATATAGTGCTGCAGGAATGTTATGGCCCCATATAGTGCTGCAGGAACGTTATGGCCCCATATAGTGCTGCAGGAATGTTATGGCCCCATATAGTGCTGCAGGAATGTTATGGCCCCATATAGTGCTGCAGGAATGTTATGGCCCCATATAGTGCTGCAGGAACGTTATGGCCCCATATAGTGCTGCAGGAATGTTATGGCCCCATATAGTGCTGCAGGAATGTTATGGCCCCATATAGTGCTGCAGGAATGTTATGGCCCCATATAGTGCTCCAGGAACGTTATGGCCCCATATAGTGCTGCAGGAATGTTATGGCCCCATATAGTGCTGCAGGAATGTTATGGCCCCATATAGTGCTGCAGGAATGTTATGGCCCCATATAGTGCTCTAGGAACGTTATGGCCCCATATAGTGCTCCAGGAACGTTATGGCCCCATATTGTGCTGCAGGAACATTATGGCCCCATATAGTGCTGCAGGAATGTTATGGCCCCATATTGTGCTGCAGGAACGTTATGGCCCCATAGATGCTCCATACAGACACTTGCCCCATTTGCTGCGATAAAAAAAATAAATCACATACTCACCTCTCCGTCGCTCAGGCCCCCGCACTTTCAATAGTCACCTCTCCTTGTTCCGGGCGCCGATCTGTCCCCAGCACTGACGTTCAGCAGAGGACGCGCACTGACCACGTCACTGAGCCCTCTGACATCAGCGTCACTGCTGGAGACAGATCGGCACCCGGAACGAGGAGCAGGTGACTATCGCACAGCACTGCGCTCCCCTCCCCGTATACTCACCTGGTCCTGCCGCTGTGTAGATCCTGCTTCCCCGACGCCGCAGCACTTCATCCTGTACTCAGCGGTCACATGGTCCCGCTGATTACAGTAATGAATAGGCGGCTCCACCCCTATGGGAGGTGGAGCCGAATATTCATTTACTGTAATGAGCGGGACCATATGACCGCTGAGTACAGGAAGAAGCTGAAGCTGCTGCTGCTGCCGGCGCCGGGGAAGCAGGGACCGCGCCTGGACTAGGTGAGTATTTTTAGACAGCCCCCGCTCCCCCTCCCCTGCCGACCCCCGGTATGACTCGAGTATAAGCCGAGAGGGGCAATTTCAGCCCAAAAAAGTGGGCTGAAAATCTCGGCTTATACTCGAGTATATACGGTATATCCATATTTTTTTTTTTTATTCTTTATTTTTTACATGAATATGGATCCCAGGGCCTGAAGGAGAGTTTCCTCTCCTTCAGACCCTGGGAACCATCCAGGATCACTTCCGATATTTGTGTCCCATTGACTTGTATTGGTATCGGGTATCGGTATCGGCGATATCCGATATTTTTTGGATATCGGCCGATCCAATCCGATACCGATACTTTCAAATATCGGAAGGTATCGCTCAACACTAGAGATGAGTGAATTTGATCGGGTCCCTGCTTATTCGGTAAGCTATACACCGTGTGCAGAATTATTAGGCACGTTGTATTTTAGAGGATTATTTTTATTATTGATCAACAACTATGTTTTCAATCAACCCAAAAGACTCAAAAATATCAAAGCTTAATATTTTTGGAAGTTGGAGTGGTTTTTTTTTTTAGATTTGGCTATCTTAGGAGGATATCTGTTTGCGCAGGTAACTATTACTGTGCAGAATTATTAGGCAACTTAATAAAAACCAAATATATTCCCATCTCACTTGTTTATTTTCACCAGGTAAACCAATATAACTGCATAAAATTTAGAAATAAACATTTCTGACATGCAAAAACAAAACCCCAAAAAATTAGTGACCAATATAGCCACCGTTCTTTATGATGACACTCAACAGCCTTCCATCCATAGATTCTGTCAGTTGCTTGATCTGCTTACGATCAACATTGCACGCAATGCAGCAACCACCACAGCCTCCCAGACACTGTTCCCAGAGGTGTACTGTTTTCCCTCCCTGTAGATCTCGCATTTTATGAGGGACTACAGGTTCTCTATGGAGTTCAGATCAGGTGAACAAGGGAGCCATGTCATTATTTTTTCTTCTTTGAGACCTTTACTGGCCATCCACGCTGTGGAGTAGTTGGAGGCTTGTGATGGAGCATTGTCCTGCATGAAAATCATGTTTTTCTTGAACGATACCGACTTGTTCCTGTACCACTGCTTGAAAAAGTTGTCTTCCAGAAAGTGGCAGTAGGTCTGGGAGTTGAGCTTCACTCCATCTTCAACCCGAAAAGGTCCCACAAGTTCATCTTTGATGATACCAGCCCATTCCAGTACCCCACCTCCACCTTGCTGGGGTCTGAGTCGGAATGGAGCTCTCTGCCCTTTACTGATACAGCCTGTGGCCCATCTATCTGGCCCATCAAGAGTCACTCTCATTTCATCAGTCCATAAAACCTTTGAAAAGTCAGTCTTAAGATATTTCTTGGCCCAGTCTTGACTAGGGTTGAGCGACTTTCATTTTTTTAAGATCGAGTAGGGTTTTGGGAAACCCGATTTTGTCCAGAGTCGAGTCGAGTGCAGTCGGCCGATTATCGCTAAAAATCGGGGATCGACCGAAACACGAAACCCAATGCAAGTCAATGGGGAAGCATAGTCGGCAGTGAGTGGAGGCCAGGAAAACACCTACAGTGCCCATTTTAATGCCAAAAACATCCATTCTTGTTTCTGAAGCTTGCCAATCTTAATTAACTGTATAATAATAGTTGGGCATAGGGAATTGGGGGAAAGTTGTGGGGGGAGTAGGGCTGGCTCAAGTTTTTCGTGGGCCCAGGAAATGCGGACTACGTCACGGCGGTGTTGCAGGGAAAGGTAAGTATTTAAAAGTTGCAAGTGCTGTGATCCTGAGCAAGCAGGGGGGGCCCACTCGTTCGCATTGCCACTGGCACAGGGCCCCTCAAAGTACGGCGGTGTGTTTGCATGGCGGGGGCGCCTCCCACCAGCAGCGACACTTTTGCGTACTCTGAGGGGCCCTGTGCCAGTGACGTCGCCAACGAGTATGCCCCCCCACCTGATGAAGGAACCTGCACTTTCATCTGCACCTTCCTCTTTGTCCCTGTGTAAGGTGGTATAACATGCGGGAAGGGGAACCTTACTTTCAGCAGGGACAGATTCTGGCTGTGTAGAGTACAAGGGGAATGTAGTGGTCTAGGTCAATGTACCAGCAGACTCATTTAGCAGTGGCTGGGCAATGGGCAGGATGAGGAGGAAACAGATATAGGGCCAAAGAATAAAGTAGGCTACATGCAGTTCAAAATTGGTAACAGGACTAAACAGGCGGCATTGCTTTGTTCAGTGGAGTAGCAAACCCAAGAGCAGCAGACACTGTTTCAAGGGCCTAACCACACTAGTAGGCCAAATGCAGTTTAATATCTGATAGTATAGGACGAAAGCCAGAATGTGGAAGCTCAGCTTTGTTCAGTTGAGGACAACACCAGGGAGGGGCAGACACCTTTAGTAGGCCGGAAAAGCCTATTGCATTTTTTAAAATGGTAATTTGGAGCAGAAGGTTGAAGCTCAGCTTTATTTAGTTGAGGGCAACACCAGGGAGGGGCAGAAGCCGTTAGTAGGCCCTAACCACCATTTTTTTTTTTTTTAAAACCACTTAATGAGAGCCGGAAGGTTGAAGCTCAGCTTTATTTAGTTGAGGACAACACCAGGGAGGGGCAGAAGCCGTTAGTAGGCCCTAACCACCATTTTTTTTTTAAAACCACTTAATGAGAGCCGGAAGGTTGAAGCTCAGCTTTATTTAGTTGAGGACAACACCAGGGAGGGGCAGAAGCCGTTAGTAGGCCCTAACCACCATTTTTTTTTTAAAACCACTTAATGAGAGCCGGAAGGTTGAAGCTCAGCTTTATTTAGTTGAGGACAACACCAGGGAGGGGCAGAAGCCGTTAGTAGGCCCAAACCACCATTTTTTTTTTTTTTAAAACCACTTAATGAGAGCCGGAAGGTTGAAGCTCAGCTTTATTTAGTTGAGGACAACACCAGGGAGGGGCAGAAGCCGTTAGTAGGCCCTAACCACCATTTTTTTTTTTAAAACCACATAATGAGAGCCGGAAGGTTGAAGCTCAGCTTTATTTAGTTGAGGACAACACCAGGGAGGGGCAGAAGCCGTTAGTAGGCCCTAACCACCATTTTTTTTTTAAAACCACTTAATGAGAGCCGGAAGGTTGAAGCTCAGCTTTATTTAGTTGAGGACAACACCAGGGAGGGGCAGAAGCCGTTAGTAGGCCCTAACCACCATTTTTTTTTTTTTTAAAACCACTTAATGAGAGCCGGAAGGTTGAAGCTCAGCTTTATTTAGTTGAGGACAACACCAGGGAGGGGCAGAAGCCGTTAGTAGGCCCTAACCACCATTTTTTTTTTAAAACCACTTAATGAGAGCCGGAAGGTTGAAGCTCAGCTTTATTTAGTTGAGGACAACACCAGGGAGGGGCAGAAGCCGTTAGTAGGCCCTAACCACCATTTTTTTTTTTAAAACCACATAATGAGAGCCGGAAGGTTGAAGCTCAGCTTTATTTAGTTGAGGACAACACCAGGGAGGGGCAGAAGCCGTTAGTAGGCCCTAACCACCATTTTTTTTTTAAAACCACTTAATGAGAGCCGGAAGGTTGAAGCTCAGCTTTATTTAGTTGAGGACAACACCAGGGAGGGGCAGAAGCCGTTAGTAGGCCCTAACCACCATTTTTTTTTTTTTTAAAACCACTTAATGAGAGCCGGAAGGTTGAAGCTCAGCTTTATTTAGTTGAGGACAACACCAGGGAGGGGCAGAAGCCGTTAGTAGGCCCTAACCACCATTTTTTTTTTAAAACCACTTAATGAGAGCCGGAAGGTTGAAGCTCAGCTTTATTTAGTTGAGGACAACACCAGGGAGGGGCAGAAGCCGTTAGTAGGCCCAAACCACCATTTTTTTTTTTTTTAAAACCACTTAATGAGAGCCGGAAGGTTGAAGCTCAGCTTTATTTAGTTGAGGACAACACCAGGGAGGGGCAGAAGCCGTTAGTAGGCCCTAACCACCATTTTTTTTTTTTAAACCATATAATGAGAGCCGGAAGGTTGAAGCTCAGCTTTATTTAGTTGAGGACAACACCAGGGAGGGGCAGAAGCCGTTAGTAGGCCCTAACCACCATTTTTTTTTTTAAAACCACATAATGAGAGCCGGAAGGTTGAAGCTCAGCTTTATTTAGTTGAGGGCAACACCAGGGAGGGGCAGAAGCCGTTAGTAGGCCCTAACCAAAGTTGAAGGCCAAATGCAGTTTAATTTCTGATACTATAGGCCGAAAGCCAGAAGGTGGAAGTTCCGATTTAGACAGTGGAGGACAATTTGAATTAGGGACTGCAGACAGACTTAGTAGGCTGTCCCCTGTGGACCATGCATCCACCACATTAACCCATTGCGCCGTAATGGACACGTAATCTTCCGTGGCCATGCCTACAGGTCCATGCGTCTGTTGTCAGGTGCACCTTTGTACTCACAGATTGCCAGAGTGCATGGACAATGCGGTCTTCTACATGCTGGTGGAGGGTTGGGATGGCTTTTCTCGCAAAAGAAGTGTCGACTGGTTAGCTTGTAGCGTGGTACAGCGTAGTCCATCATGGCCTTATTAATAGTAAATAAAATATATAACTAGGCTCTATGAACTTTTAAATAGGTTCCAGGGGTACACGGGCAGCATTGGTGTGGTCAGTGGAGGAGTATTGCAAGTAGGGGCTGCAGACAGGCTATCAAAGGCCTAAAATAACAAACAGTAGGCAGTCATGGCAGTTTTACATCGGTTACATGGATACACAGGCAGGCACTCCAGGCAGCATTGTGCTCAGTGGAGGAGTATTGCAAGTAGGGGCCGCAGACAGGCTATCAAAGGCCTAAAATAACAAACAGTAGGCAGTCATGGCAGTTTTACATCGGTTACATGGATACACAGGCAGGCACTCCAGGCAGCATTGTGCTCAGTGGAGGAGTATTGCAAGTAGGGGCCGCAGACAGGCTATCAAAGGCCTAACATAACAAACAATAGGCTCATGGCAGTTTTACAGCGGTTACATGGATACACGGGCAGGCAGCTTGGTGCTGAGTGGAGGAGTATTTAAAGTATGGACCGCAGACAGGCTTCGAAGGCCTAACACAATAAAATGGGCTGGCTGTAGGCACTTTAAAATTGGTTCCAGGGGTACACGGGCAGCAGTGGTCTGGTCAGTGGAGGCCTAGTGGAAGGAGGGACCGCAGACAGGCTTCGAAGGCCTAACACAATAAAATGGGCTGGCTGTAGGCACTTTAAAATTGGTTCCAGGGGTACACGGGCAGCAGTGGTCTGGTCAGTGGAGGCCTAGTGGAAGTATGGACCGCAGACAGGCTTCGAAGGCCTAACACAATAAAATGGGCTGGCTGTAGGCACTTTAAAATTGGTTCCAGGGGTACACGGGCAGCAGTGGTCTGGTCAGTGGAGGACTAGTGGAAGTATGGACCGCAGACAGGCTTCGAAGGCCTAACACAATAAAATGGGCTGGCTGTAGGCACTTTAAAATTGGTTCCAGGGGTACACGGGCAGCAGTGGTCTGGTCAGTGGAGGCCTAGTGGAAGGAGGGACCGCAGACAGGCTTCGAAGGCCTAACACAATAAAATGGGCTGGCTGTAGGCACTTTAAAATTGGTTCCAGGGGTACACGGGCAGCAGTGGTCTGGTCAGTGGAGGACTAGTGGAAGGAGGGAGCGCAGAAAGGCTTCAAAGGCCTAAAATAACAAACAATAGGCTCATGGCAGTTTTACAGCGGTTACATGGATACACGGGCAGGCAGCTTGGTGGTCAGTGGAGGAGTAGGGACCGCAGACAGGCTATCAAAGGCCTAAAATAACAAACAATAGGCTCATGGCAGTTTTACAGCGGTTACATGGATACACGGGCAGGCAGCTTGGTGCTGAGTGGAGGAGTAGTGCAAGGAGTGTCTGTCCCAGTACTCCCAAAATATAAATAGATGTTAATGTCTCGCAAAACAACCAAAACAAAAAAAAAGATGGCATACTTAGGTACAGGGGTGGGCTCATCTGCTGTGTTTCTGACATAGTAATTTGGCAGTAACTATTTAATGGTGCCAATATAGGACACAGACACAGACTACTTTAAGTTGCATCATAGATGTCTACAAATTTGTATTGTCAGTGCCAGACATTGAATGATGTCAGCGAATAGACTAAAGATTGGTGGAGCTGTGCGACATAATTTTGCACGTAGTAGAGCCCAGTTTGAGCTGGGGTAGGGGGGAACTCTCTTGAGGCCGGCGGGACCGCCCCAGGGCCACTCATGTTACAACGGTGTGTCTGACGTTGGGTGCGCACCACCACCGCCAGAGACACTACATTGTACTATGAGGGACCCAGTAGCAATGCCGTCAACCAAAAGCGAGCACACCCACCTCTTCAGACAAACAGCAGTCTCACGGGTGCTTGCGCCAAGTCGCGATACCACGGCCCCGTGTGGGGAGTTTGGCCATTTAGGGAGGTGTAAACATGTCGTATGCTGTACAATCTGCAGCAGCAAATTAGACATTAGAAAAGTAATTCACAGGCAAGAGCTTTTCATAGGAAAGCTAGGTGTCGGCCGGGCAAGGTGGGGCAAAAGATTTTGAAATCCAGTTGTGGTTCATTTTAATGAATGTTAGATCGTCAACATTTTGGGTAGCCAGACGAGTCCTTTTTTCGGTTAATATTGACCCTGCAGCACTGAATACTCTTTCTGATAGGACACTTGCTGCCGGGCAAGCAAGCTCCTGCAATGCATATTCTGCCAATTCTGGCCAGGTGTCTAATTTGGAGGCCCAGTAATCAAATGGGAATGACGGTTGAGGGAGAACATCGATAAGGGATGAAAAATAGTTAGTAACCATACTGGACAAATGTTGTCTCCTGTCACTTTCAATTGATGCAGCAGTACCTGTCCTGTCTGCGGTCATAGCAAAATCACTCCACAACCTGGTCAGAAAACCCCTCTGTCCAACGCCACTTCTGATGTGTGCACCCCTAACACTCCTAGTCTGCTGCCCCCTGGAGCTCGTGTGAGAACGATCACGTGCGCTGTGTGCTGGGAATGCCTGAAGCAAACGGTCAACAAGAGTTGATTGTTTGGTTGCTAATATTAGTTCCAAGTTCTCATGTGGCATAATATTTTGCAATTTGCCTTTATAGCGTGGATCAAGGAGGCAGGCCAACCAGTAATCGTCATCGTTCATCATTTTCGTAATGCGTGTGTCCCTTTGTAGGATACGTAAGGCATAATCCGCCATGTGGGCCAAAGTTCCACTTGTCAAATCTCCGGTTGTGATTGGTTGAGGGGCAGTTGCAGGCAAATCTACGTCACTTGTGTCCCTCAAAAAACCAGAACCCGGCCGTGACACGCAACCAATTTCCTGTGCCCCCGTGAAAGTTTCCGCATTAAAAATATACTCATCCCCATCATCCTCCTCGTCCTCCACCTCCTCTTCGCCCGCTACCTCGTCCTGTACACTGCCCTGACCAGACAATGGCTGACTGTCATCAAGGCTTCCCTCTTCCTCTGGTGCAGACGCCTGCTCCTTTATGTGCGTCAAACTTTGCATCAGCAGACGCATTAGGGGGATGCTCATGCTTATTACGGCGTTGTCTGCACTAACCAGCCGTGTGCATTCCTCAAAACACTGAAGGACTTGACACATGTCTTGTATCTTCGACCACTGCACACCTGACAACTCCATGTCTGCCATCCTACTGCCTGCCCGTGTATCCTCCCACAAATAAATAACAGCACGCCTCTGTTCGCACAGTCTCTGAAGCATGTGCAGTGTTGAGTTCCACCTTGTTGCAACGTCTATGATTAGGCGATGCTGGGGAAGGTTCAAAGACCGCTGATAGGTCTGCATACGGCTGGCGTGTACAGGCGAACGTCGGATATGTGAGCAAAGTGCACGCACTTTGAGGAGCAGGTCGGAGAACCCAGGATAAGTTTTCAATAAGCACTGCACCACCAGGTTTAAGGTGTGAGCCAGGCAAGGAATGTGTTTCAGTTGGGAAAGGGAGATGGCAGCCATGAAATTCCTTCCGTTATCACTCACTACCTTGCCTGCCTCAAGATCTACTGTGCCCAGCCACGACTGCGTTTCTTGTTGCAAGAACTCGGACAGAACTTCCGCGGTGTGTCTGTTGTCGCCCAAACACTTCATAGCCAATACAGCCTGCTGACGCTTGGCAGTAGCTGGCCCATAATGGGACAACTGGTGTGCAACAGTGTCATCTGCCGATGGAGTGGTTGGCCGACTGCGTTCTGTGGAAGAGCTGTAGCTTCTGCAGGAGGACGAGGAGGAGGAGGAGGGGGTGCGAACGCCTACAGCCAACTGTTTCCTAGACCGTGGGCTAGGCACAACTGTCCCTAAATTGATGTCGCCTGTGGACCCTGCATCCACCACATTCACCCAGTGTGCCGTGATGGACACATAACGTCCCTGGCCATGCCTACTGGTCCATGCATCTGTAGTCAGGTGCACCTTTGTACTCACAGATTGCCTGAGTGCATGGACGATGCGCTGTTTAACATGCTGGTGCAGGGCTGGGATGGCTTTTCTGGAAAAAAAGTGTCGACTGGGTAGCTCGTATCGTGGTTCAGCGTACTCCATCAGGGCTTTGAAAGCTTCGCTTTCAACTAACCGGTAGGGCATCATCTCTAACGAGATTAGTCTAGCTATGTGGGCGTTAAAACCCTGTGTACGCGGATGCGAGGATAAGTACTTCCTTTTTCTAACCAGAGTCTCATGTAGGGTGAGCTGGACTGGAGAGCTGTAGATCGTGGAACTTTCGGGTGTGCCGGTGGACATGGCAGACTGAGAGACGGTTGGAGACGGTATTGTTTCCGCCGGTGCCCTACATGCAATATTTCCTCCTACAAAACTGGTGATTCCCTGACCCTGACTGCTTTTGGCTGGCAAAGAAACCTGCACAGATACTGCCGGTGGTGCGGAAAATGGTGGCCTTACAGTGACGGAAGGGATGTTGCGTTGCTGACTAGCTTCATTGGCCGAGGGTGCTACAACCTTGAGGGACGTTTGGTAGTTAGTCCAGGCTTGAGAATGCATGGTGGTTAAGTGTCTATGCATGCAACTAGTATTTAGACTTTTCAGATTCTGACCTCTGCTTAAGCTAGTTGAACATTTTTGACAGATGACTTTGCGCTGATCAGTTGGATGTTGTTTAAAAAAATGCCAGACTGCACTCTTCCTAGACTCTGATCCCTTTTCAGGGATTGCAGACTGAGCTTTAACCGGATGGCAACGCTGTGCTCCAACAGGTTTTGGCTTTGACACGCGTTTTGGTCCAGATACGGGCCCGGCAGATGGAACCTGTTGCGATGTTGATGCCTGCTGCGGCCCCTCCTCCACCTCCGCTTCTGAACTACTGCCGCCTGCACCCTGTTCCCCCAATGGCTGCCAATCGGGGTCAATAACTGGGTCATCTATTACCTCCTCTTCGAGCTCGTGTGCAACTTCGTCTGTGTCACTGTGTCGGTCGGTGGTATAGCGTTCGTGGCGGGGCAACATAGTCTCATCAGGGTCTGATTGTGGATCTGTACCCTGAGAGGGCAATGTGGTGGTCTGAGTCAAAGGAGCAGCATAGTACTCTGGCTGTGGCTGTGCATCAGTGCACTCCATGTCAGAATATACTTGTAATGGGCATGGCCTGTTAAATGTTTCACTTTCTAAGCCAGGGACGGTATGTGTAAAGAGCTCCATGGAGTGACCCGTTGTGTCGCCTGCTGCATCCTTCTCTCTTGTTGTAGTTTTTGCTGAGGAGGACAAGGAAGCGACTTGTCCCTGACCGTGAACATCCACAAGCGACGCGCTGCTTTTACATTTACCAGTTTCGGAAGAGGAGGCAAAAGAGCTAGAGGCTGAGTCTGCAATGTAAGCCAAAACTTGCTGTTGCTGCTCCGCCTTTAAAAGCGGTTTTCCTACTCCCAGAAAAGAGAGCGTTCGAGGCCTTGTGTAGCCTGACGACGAAACTGGCTCCACAGCTCCAGACTTAGGTGGAATATTTTTATCCCCACGACCACCTGATGCTCCACTACCACTACCATCATTACCAGCTGACAATGAACGCCCACGACGACCTCTTGCACCAGACTTCCTCATTGTTTTAAAATCTTAACCAAAGTAACTTTATTTGTTGCTATCAAACAACTTACACGGTGAGCTATAACTTCAGTATGATTTCAATATCCCTTAACAGGTTGGTGAGACCACAAGGAAAATCAGGCACAATGTTACACACTCTGTTTTCTGTGGCACAAAATCACAGAGATGACACACACGCAGGACTGTCACTCAAGCACTAATGTCAATATTAATCTCCCACCTAATTTATTTATTTTTTTTTCTCAGGGAGACTTTAGAAACCAAATAATATTAAAAAAAAAAAAAAAAAAGGCTTTCTATGGCCCACAATTAGAGAGAGAGAGGTGGCACAACCAGGAGTCAAGACTGGCGCACAAGCTGAAAGGGCAATATTACTCTCCCACTGTTTTTTATGTTTTTTTTGTTTTTTTCAGGGAGACTTTAGAAACCAAATAATATTAAAAAAACCAAAAAAAAAAAAGGCTTTCTATGGCCCACTGAATGAGAGGGAGAGAGGTGGCACACCCAGGAGTCAAGACTGGCACACAAGCTGAAAGGGCAATATTACTCTCCCACTGTTTTTTTATGTATTTTTTGTTTTTTTCAGGGAGACTTTAGAAACCCAATAATATTTTAAAAAAAAAATAAATAGGCTTTCTATGGCCCACTGAATGAGAGGGAGAGAGGTGGCACACCCAGGAGTCAAGACTGGCACACAAGCTGAAAGGGCAATATTACTCTCCCACTGTTTTTTTAGGTTTTTTTTTTTTTTTCAGGGAGAATTAGAAACCAAATAATATTAAAAAAAAAAAAAATAGGCTTTCTATGGCCCACTGAATGAAAGGGAGAGAGGTGGCACACCCAGGAGTCAAGACTGGCACACAAGCTGAAAGGGCAATATTACTCTCCCACTGTTTTTTTATGTATTTTTTGTTTTTTCAGGGAGACTTTAGAAACCCAATAATATTTAAAAAAAAAAATAAATAGGCTTTCTATGGCCCACTGAATGAGAGGGAGAGAGGTGGCACACCCAGGAGTCAAGACTGGCACACAAGCTGAAAGGGCAATATTACTCTCCCACTGTTTTTTTAGGTTTTTTTTTTTTTTCAGGGAGACTTTAGAAACCAAATAATATTAAAAAAAAAAAAAAAAAAAAAAAAATAGGCTTGCTATAGCCCACTGAATGAGAGATAGCACACACAGCAGTGGCACACAAGCCCTGACTGAGGCCAATATTTTTCTCCCACTGATTGATGTAGTGTTTTTGTGTTGAGGTAGAATTTAGAACACAAATCACGGAAAAAATAAATAGGCTTTCTATGGCCCACTGAATGAAAGGGAGAGAGGTGGCACACCCAGGAGTCAAGACTGGCACACAAGCTGAAAGGGCAATATTACTCTCCCACTGTTTTTTTATGTATTTTTTGTTTTTTCAGGGAGACTTTAGAAACCCAATAATATTTAAAAAAAAAAAAAAGGCTTTCTATGGCCCACAATTAGAGAGAGAGAGGTGGCACAACCAGGAGTCAAGACTGGCGCACAAGCTGAAAGGGCAATATTACTCTCCCACTGTTTTTTATGTTTTTTTTGTTTTTTTCAGGGAGACTTTAGAAACCAAATAATATTAAAAAAAGCAAAAAAAAAAAAGGCTTTCTATGGCCCACTGAATGAGAGGGAGAGAGGTGGCACACCCAGGAGTCAAGACTGGCACACAAGCTGAAAGGGCAATATTACTCTCCCACTGTTTTTTTATGTATTTTTTGTTTTTTTCAGGGAGACTTTAGAAACCCAATAATATTTAAAAAAATAAATAAATAGGCTTTCTATGGCCCACTGAATGAGAGGGAGAGAGGTGGCACACCCAGGAGTCAAGACTGGCACACAAGCTGAAAGGGCAATATTACTCTCCCACTGTTTTTTTAGGTTTTTTTTTTTTTTCAGGGAGACTTTTGAAACCAAATAATATTAAAAAAAAAAAAAAAAAAAAAATATAGGCTTGCTATAGCCCACTGAATGAGAGATAGCGCACACACAGCAGTGGCACACAAGCCCTGACTGAGGCCAATATTTTTCTCCCACTGATTGATGTAGTGTTTCTGTGTTGAGGTAGATTTTAGAACACAAATCACGGAAAAAATAAATAGGCTTTCTATGGCCCACTCAGTGAGAGATGGCACACACAGGGATGGCACTGTAGCAGAAATGCCAATCTTAATCTCCCACAAAAAAAAAACAAAAAAAAAAAAAAAACTGTCCTACAATTACTATCTCCCTGCAGTAATGTAAGCCAGGTATGGCAGGCAGCAATAGGAGTGGACTGATGCACAAATTAAATAAAAAGTGTGGACAAACAAAAAAGATAGCTGTGCAGAAAGGAAGGAACAAGAGGATATGTGCTTTGAAAAAAGCAGTTGGTTTCCACAGTGGCGTACACACAGCAATACAGCTATCACGGAGCCTTCTAGGGCAGCCCAATGAGCTACAGCGCTGAGGGGAAAAAAAAAAAAAAATAGCTTCCACTGTTCCTGCACACCGAAGGTGGTGTTGGACAGTGGAAATCGCTGCAGCACAAGCGGTTTGGTGGTTAGTGGACCCTGCCTAACGCTCTCCCTGCTTCTGATGAAGCGGCAGCAACCTGTCCCTAAGCTCAGATCAGCAGCAGTAAGATGGCGGTCGGCGGGAACGCCCCTTTATAGCCCCTGTGACGCCGCAGACAGCAAGCCAATCACTGCAATGCCCTTCTCTAAGATGGTGGGGACCAGGATCTATGTCATCACGCTGCCCACACTCTGCGTTCACCTTCATTGGCTGAGAAATGGCGCTTTTCGCGTCATTGAAACGCGACTTTGGCGCGAAAGTCGCGTACCGCATGGCCGACAAGCACAGGGGTCGGATCGGGTTTCATGAGACGCCGACTTAGCCAAAAGTCGGCGACTTTTGAAAATGATCGACCCGTTTCGCTCAACCCTAGTCTTGACGTTTTATCTTATGTTTCTTGTTCAAAGGTGGTCGTTTTTCAGCCTTCCTTACCTTGGCCATGTCCCTGAGTAGCGCACACCTTGTGCTTTTTGATACTCCAGTAATGTTGCAGCTCTGAAATATGGCAAAACTGGTGACAAATGGCATCTTGGCAGCTTCACGTTTGATTTTCCTCAATTCATGGGCAGTTATTTTGCGCCTTTTTTGCCCAACACGCTTCTTGCAACCCTGTTGGCTATTTGCCATGAAACGCTTGATTGTTCGGTGATCACACTTCAAAAGTTTGGCAATTTCAAGACTGCTGCATCCCTTTGCAAGACATCTCACAATTTTGGACTTTTCAGAGCTGTCAAATCTCTCTTCTGACTCATTTTGCCAAGGGAAAGGAAGTTGCCTAATAATTAAGCACACCTTATATAGGGTTTTGATGTCATTAGACAACACCGCTCCTCATTACAGAGATGCACATCACCTGATTTACTTAATTGGTAGTTGGGTCTCAAGTCTGAACAGCTTGGAGTAGGACAACATGTATAAAACATATCATGTGATCAAAATACAACTTGCCTAATAATTCTGCACACAGTGTATTGCTTACTGAAAAAGCTGCAGAGGGAACCCAGATACATTTTGTCTCTCCTGTTTTACCATTTGATTTATATTTCCTGCATGTAAAATTCTTCTTTTTTTATTTTTTACTAGATCCTCCGGAAATTGTAAGCAGTGGAAGTATTATTAATGTTTCTGTAATAGCTGGAAATGAAGCTAAACTGGAGTGTAAGGTGAAAGGAAAACCATTCCCTGCCATTCAGTGGTTCAAAGAAAATAGGTAAGCATTGGTGATGAGCGAATAGTGAAATATTCTGATTCGGTAAAATGGACACGAATAATTTCTAATATCCGTGTATTCGTACCCGAATAACGAATCCAATGCACGTCAAAGGGAAAGTCAAATATTTTTCTGCTAGACCCAGCAAACAAGTCTGTGGGCATGGGAAAAAAGCTGAAATAGATGGGAAAGAGCTAAAACTAAATGGGAACAGCATGGAGAAGATGCTGGCATGCCTTTCTGACTCACCTATGGTATCTGGGAATACTGTTGTCAGACTATTGCGCCCGTTTTACAGATTTTTAAAAAGACTTACCAAACCCACATTTTTTTTAAAGGGAAAAATGCTAAGAAACATTATTTCCTTCATAATTACATGCATATAACGCAAAAAAAAATAAAAAAATAAAAACAATTATACCTCCCCTTTAGCATATGTTCACACAGAGCATTTTGACTTTAGTTTTTCCTTTAACATTTGTGAGGGCTCTCACTACTACATTTGGGAGGTCCCTCCCTCATGCCAACTAGTTAGCTAGGTAGTGGAATACATATTCCACATCCCTTTACAATGTCATTTCAGACATGCCCATTTGAATTTTGGGCTTCAACTGACAAAACAACCATGTCCACCACCATGTCAGTATGCGGCCTTCGCTTATAATTTGCAAAGTGCCAGCAGGTGCCGTGAAACTTGAATTTGGTAAGGGTCTTCAGGTGGCCCTGTTTCATACATTTGTAGGGGCTCTCACTCCTATATTTGGGAGATCCCTCCCTCGTGCCAAATAACTAGCAAGATAGTGGAATACATATTCCACACCCATTTACAATGCCATTTCAAACATGCCCATTTGAATTTTGAGCTTTGCTCGTCACCACCACCATGTCTACCGCCATGTCATTATGCGGCTCTCACTTCAAATTTTCAGAGGGCCAGCAGATGCTGTGAAACCTGCATTTTGTAAAGTCCACTGTTCATTTTTTCCATCGGATCCCAATGGAACAACTGTCATAGCAGGTGAAGCCACTGTAAGATGAATATAATACAGGAGTTGGGAGGGCTGTATGATCAGTTTCAGTAAATTGGATTCTACTAGATACCAAAAGCATTAGAATTAAATTCTGAATACATTGTAAGCAAGCGAGGGCCTGTATTGTGCTCAGTCTGTCAGGCTTGAAACCCATGTCAGGAACATGTACAAGCCTCATTTTACTTGGAAGCAGCCTCTTCAAGGGAAAGAGACATAAGTGCCATTGACCTATCTGCACAAGCCTACGCAGTTCTTCTGGAAACTACCCAGCCAGGCAGAATGTATCTTTTGCATGGTTTTGAGCAACAATGGAATTATCACAGGCTATGTCCCAGAAAGTGACTGTCATGATCCAGTCCTGAGTTTGTTTTCTGCTGTCTTGTCTCTGGACTGGTCATGTGGGAGTTAATCCCATCTGCCTCGTTATGGAGCTGGCTGAGCTATTTCAGTCCTCTGCAGCCTGTGGGCCAGTGTGTTGTGAATTTGCTTTTTGCTCCCTCTAGTGGTTACTAGTTTTTTGACTCTGGTTTTTCTGTCATTCCTTTTATCCACACCTGGGTCGTTAGTTAGGGGTGTTGCTATATAAGCTCCCTGGACCTTCAGTTCTATGCCTGGCAACGTAGTTATCAGAGCTAGTCTGCTGTGCTCTTGTCTACTGATCCTGGTTCCAGTTATCTCAGCTAAGTCTGCCTTTTGCTTTTTGCTATTTGTTTTGGTTTTGTATTTTTGTCCAGCTTGTTCCAAATCTATATCCTGACCTTTGCTGGAAGCTCTAGGGGGCTGGTGTTCTCCCCCCGGACCGTTAGACGGTTCGGGGGTTCTTGAATTTCCAGTGTGGATTTTGATAGGGTTTTTGTTGACCATATAAGTTACCTTTCTTTATTCTGCTATCAGTAAGCGGGCCTCTCTGTGCTAAACCTGGTTCATTTCTGTGTTTGTCATTTCCTCTTACCTCACCGTCATTATTTGTGGGGGGCTTCTATCCAGCTTTGGGGTCCCCTTCTCTGGAGGCAAGAAAGGTCTTTGTTTTCCTCTACTAGGGGTAGCTAGATTCTCCGGCTGGCGCGTGTCATGTAGAATCAACGTAGGAATGATCCCTGGCTACTTCTAGTGTTGGCGTTAGGAGTAGATATATGGTCAACCCAGTTACCACTGCCCTATGAGCTGGATTTTTGTATTCTGCAGACTTCCACGTTCCTCTGAGACCCTCGCCATTGGGGTCATAACAGTTTGCCAGGCCAGTATTAAATGTTTAATGCATTGCAGAAGAGGGATTATAAGAAAGAAGATTCTGAGTTTTTTTTTTTTCTCTCCTTCCCCTTTACCTCAGAGTGGCTATGCTTGCTGCAGACATGAATGTCCAGACCTTGATTACAAGTGTGGACCAGCTGGCTACTCGTGTGCAGGGCATACAAGACTATGTTATCAGAAATCCTAGGTCTGAACCTAAAATACCGATTCCTGAACTGTTTTCCGGAGACAGGTTTAAGTTTAGGAATTTCGTGAATAATTGTAAATTGTTTTTGTCCCTGAGACCCTGTTCATCTGGAGATTCTGCTCAGCAAGTTAAAATTGTGATTTCGTTCTTACGGGGCGACCCTCAGGATTGGGCTTTTTCGCTGGCGCCAGGAGATCCGGCATTGGCTGATCTTGATGCGTTTTTTCTGGCGCTCGGTTTACTTTATGAGGAACCCAATCTTGAGATTCAGGCAGAAAAGGCCTTGCTGGCTATGTCTCAGGGGCAGGACGAGGCTGAAGTGTATTGCCAAAAATTTCGGAAATGGTCCGTGCTGACACATTGGAACGAGTGTGCACTGGCCGCTAATTTTAGAAATGGCCTTTCTGAAGCCATTAAGAATGTTATGGTGGGTTTTCCCATTCCCACAGGTCTGAATGATACTATGGCACTGGCTATTCAAATTGACCGGCGGTTGCGGGAGCGCAAAACCGCAAATTCCCTCATGGTGTTGTCTGAACAGACACCTAATTCGGTGCAATGTGATAGAAAAACCGCAAATTCCCTCATGGTGTTGTCTGAACAGACACCTGATTTAATGCAATGTGATAGAATCCTGACTAGAAATGAGCGGAAAATTCATAGACGCCGGAATGGCTTGTGCTACTACTGTGGTGATTCTACACATGTTATCTCAGCATGCTCTAAACGTATAGCTAAGGTTGTTAGTCCTGTCACCGTTGGTAATTTGCAACCTAAATTTATTCTGTCTGTAACTTTGATTTGCTCACTGTCATCTTATCCTGTCATGGCGTTTGTAGATTCAGGTGCTGCCCTGAGTCTCATGGATCTCTCATTTGCTAAGCGCTGTGGATTTACTCTTGAACCATTAGAAAATCCTATTCCTCTTAGGGGTATTGATGCTACACCATTGGCAGCAAATAAACCGCAGTATTGGACTCAGGTTACCATGTGCATGACTCCTGAACACCGCGAGGTGATACGTTTCCTGGTTTTACATAAAATGCATGATTTGGTTGTTTTAGGGCTGCCATGGTTACAGACCCATAATCCAGTCCTGGACTGGAAGGCTATGTCAGTCTCAAGTTGGGGCTGTCGTGGTATTCATGAGGATTCCCTGCCTGTGTCTATTGCTTCTTCTACGCCTTCGGAAGTTCCGGAGTATTTGTCTGATTATCAGGATGTCTTCAGTGAGTCTGAGTCCAGTGCACTGCCTCCTCATAGGGACTGTGATTGTGCTATAGATTTGATCCCAGGCAGTAAATTTCCTAAGGGAAGACTGTTTAATCTGTCGGTACCTGAACATACCGCTATGCGTTCATATATCAAGGAGTCTCTGGAAAAAGGACATATTCGTCCGTCTTCTTCCCCTCTTGGTGCGGGATTCTTTTTTGTGGCAAAAAAGGACGGATCTTTGAGACCTTGTATTGATTATCGGCTTTTGAATAAGATCACTGTCAAATTTCAGTATCCTTTACCGCTGTTGTCTGACTTGTTTGCCCGGATTAAGGGTGCCAAGTGGTTCACCAAGATAGACCTTCGTGGTGCGTACAACCTTGTGCGCATTAAGCAAGGTGATGAATGGAAAACCGCATTCAATACGCCCGAAGGTCATTTTGAGTACTTGGTGATGCCTTTTGGGCTCTCCAATGCGCCTTCAGTTTTTCAGTCCTTTATGCATGACATTTTCCGGAAGTATCTGGATAAATTTTTGATTGTTTATCTGGATGATATTTTGGTTTTTTCTGATAATTGGGATTCGCATGTGGAGCAGGTCAGGTTGGTCTTTAAAATTTTGCGTGAAAATTCTTTGTTTGTCAAGGGCTCAAAGTGTCTCTTTGGTGTACAGAAGGTTCCCTTTTTGGGGTTCATTTTTTCCCCTTCTGCTGTGGAGATGGACCCAGTCAAGGTCCGAGCTATTCTTGATTGGACTCAGCCCTCGTCAGTTAAGAGTCTTCAGAAGTTCTTGGGCTTCGCTAACTTCTACCGTCGTTTTATCGCTAATTTTTCTAGCATTGTGAAACCTTTGACGGATATGACCAAGAAGGGCTCCGATGTAGCTAACTGGGCTCCTGCTGCCGTGGAGGCTTTCCAGGAGTTGAAACGCCGGTTTACTTCGGCGCCTGTTTTGTGCCAGCCTGACGTCTCACTTCCCTTTCAGGTTGAGGTGGATGCTTCGGAGATTGGGGCAGGGGCCGTTTTGTCGCAGAGAGGCCCTGGTTGCTCTGTTATGAAACCTTGTGCCTTTTTCTCTAGGAAGTTTTCGCCTGCCGAGCGAAATTATGATGTGGGCAATCGGGAGTTGTTGGCCATGAAGTGGGCATTTGAGGAGTGGCGTCATTGGCTCGAGGGTGCTAAGCATCGTGTGGTGGTCTTGACTGATCACAAAAATCTGATGTATCTCGAGTCTGCTAAACGCCTTAATCCGAGACAGGCCCGCTGGTCATTGTTTTTCTCCCGCTTTGATTTTGTTGTCTCGTATTTACCAGGTTCAAAGAATGTGAAGGCCGATGCTCTTTCTAGGAGCTTTGTGCCTGATGCTCCTGGAGTCGCTGATCCTGTTGGTATTCTTAAAGATGGAGTTATCTTGTCAGCTATTTCTCCGGATCTGAGACGTGTGTTGCAGAGATTTCAGGCTGATAGGCCTGAGTCTTGTCCACCTGACAGACTGTTTGTCCCGGATAAGTGGACCAGCAGAGTCATTTCCGAGTTTCATTCCTCGGTGTTGGCAGGTCACCCGGGAATTTTTGGCACCAGAGATCTGGTGGCCAGGTCCTTTTGGTGGCCTTCCTTGTCAAAGGATGTGCGGTCATTTGTGCAGTCCTGTGGGACTTGTGCTCGAGCTAAGCCTTGCTGTTCTCGTGCCAGCGGTTTGCTCTTGCCCTTGCCTGTCCCGAAGAGACCTTGGACACATATCTCCATGGATTTCATTTCTGATCTTCCGCTATCTCAGGGCATGTCCGTTATCTGGGTGATATGTGATCGCTTCTCCAAGATGGTCCATTTGGTTCCTTTGCCTAAGCTGCCTTCCTCTTCCGATCTGGTTCCTGTGTTTTTCCAGAACGTGGTTCGTTTGCACGGCATCCCTGAGAATATTGTGTCAGACAGAGGATCCCAGTTCGTTTCCAGGTTCTGGCGATCCTTTTGTAGTAGGATGGGCATTGATTTGTCGTTTTCGTCTGCTTTCCATCCTCAGACTAATGGACAGACGGAGCGAACCAATCAGACTTTGGAGGCTTATTTGAGGTGTTTTGTCTCTGCTGATCAGGACGATTGGGTGACATTCTTGCCGTTGGCTGAGTTTGCCCTTAATAATCGGGCTAGTTCCGCCACCTTGGTTTCGCCTTTTTTCTGCAACTCTGGTTTCCATCCTCGCTTTTCTTCGGGTCATGTGGAGCCTTCTGACTGTCCTGGGGTGGATTCTGTGGTGGATAGGTTGCAGCAGATCTGGAATCATGTGGTGGACAACTTGAAGTTGTCACAGGAGAAGGCTCAGCGCTTTGCCAACCGCCGCCGTGGTGTGGGTCCCCGACTACGCATTGGGGATTTGGTGTGGCTTTCTTCCCGCTTTGTTCCTATGAAGGTCTCCTCTCCCAAATTTAAACCTCGTTTTATTGGGCCTTACAAGATATTGGAAATCCTTAATCCTGTATCTTTTCGTCTGGATCTTCCTGTGTCGTTTGCTATTCACAATGTATTTCATAGGTCCTTGTTGCGGCGGTACATTGTGCCTGTAGTTCCTTCTGCTGAGCCTCCTGCTCCGGTGTTGGTTGAGGGCGAGTTGGAGCACGTGGTGGAGAAGATCTTGGATTCTCGCCTCTCCAGGCGGAGGCTTCAGTACCTGGTCAAGTGGAAGGGCTATGGTCAGGAGGATAATTCCTGGGTGGTCGCCTCTGATGTTCATGCGGCCGATTTAGTTCGTGCCTTTCATGCCGCTCATCCTGATCGCCCTGGTGGTCGTGGTGAGGGTTCGGTGACCCCTCACTAAGGGGGGGGGTACTGTTGTGAATTTGCTTTTTGCTCCCTCTAGTGGTTACTAGTTTTTTGACTCTGGTTTTTCTGTCATTCCTTTTATCCGCACCTGGGTCGTTAGTTAGGGGTGTTGCTATATAAGCTCCCTGGACCTTCAGTTCTATGCCTGGCAACGTAGTTATCAGAGCTAGTCTGCTGTGCTCTTGTCTACTGATCCTGGTTCCAGTTATCTCAGCTAAGTCTGCCTTTTGCTTTTTGCTATTTGTTTTGGTTTTGTATTTTTGTCCAGCTTGTTCCAAATCTATATCCTGACCTTTGCTGGAAGCTCTAGGGGGCTGGTGTTCTCCCCCCGGACCGTTAGACGGTTCGGGGGTTCTTGAATTTCCAGTGTGGATTTTGATAGGGTTTTTGTTGACCATATAAGTTACCTTTCTTTATTCTGCTATCAGTAAGCGGGCCTCTCTGTGCTAAACCTGGTTCATTTCTGTGTTTGTCATTTCCTCTTACCTCACCGTCATTATTTGTGGGGGGCTTCTATCCAGCTTTGGGGTCCCCTTCTCTGGAGGCAAGAAAGGTCTTTGTTTTCCTCTACTAGGGGTAGCTAGATTCTCCGGCTGGCGCGTGTCATCTAGAATCAACGTAGGAATGATCCCCGGCTACTTCTAGTGTTGGCGTTAGGAGTAGATATATGGTCAACCCAGTTACCACTGCCCTATGAGCTGGATTTTTGTATTCTGCAGACTTCCACGTTCCTCTGAGACCCTCGCCATTGGGGTCATAACACCAGTGTCAGCTATAGTTCAAGTGTCACGGCTGGAGCCCCTGACCTGTATTCCTATTAGTGATCCTTGTTCCTCTGACTGCCTGCACCCATGTATGACTCGATCTGATTTCTGGACTTTGCCCCTTGTTTTCCATCTTTGTTACCACGCTTCCCGACTGGTTTTGACTCAGGCTTGTATTCCGACTTCTTCTTACATCTCACGTCTTGGTTACCATGTTCCTGGTAGGTTCTGACTTCTTGTTTGTCCCCGACTATTCCTCTGACTCCCCTTGTGTACTGCGCTGACCTCTCTGTGCATGACCTTGGCTTGTCTGACTTCTCTTTCATTACCTGTGGCACCTGTGTTGTTGTTCAGTGCTGTTACACTGTGTGTACAACCTCTTTTCCCTCACCAACACCCCCTAGTGGAGGTTGCACTATACTGCACTGCAGCAGCACATTACAGTGACGAGGTCTGTGGAGTGTATTATTCAGGTGACAGGCAGTGCTACAGAGCTCAGGTAAAGGCCTTAGAGTGGCAATAACCATGTTCCAATATGTGTAAGGCTGAGGCCTGAATAGGTCTGTGGAGCGTATTAATCCAGTCTCTTAGATGTGATTAAAAGGTGCAGAAACTGGCAAATACCTCACCACCTGTTTCTGTAAGGACCCAAATTTAGAAAATGTAAGGGAAGCGACAGTTGAATAAAGAGACAGAATTCTCATTTAGGAGCCTGGAAAAATCAGCAATCGTCTTTGTCCAGCACAAACAATGCAAAGTGCTAACGAATATGTATGTCCTATCTAACTAACAATTCATGAACAGATAGATATACAGTGCCTTGCGAAAGTATTCGGCCGCCTGGAACTTTTCAATCTTTTCCCACATATCATGCTTCAAAGATAAAGATACAAAATGTAAATTTTTGGTGAGGATTCAACAACAAGTGCAACATAATTGTGAAGTTGAACGAAATTTATTGGTTATTTAAAATTTTTGTGGAAATTCAAAAACTGAAAAGTGGGGCGGGCAATGTTATTCAGCCCCTTTAACTTAATACTTTGTTGCTTCACCTTTTGCTGTGATTACAGCTGCAAGTTGCTTGGGGTGTGTCTCTATCAGTTTTGTACATCGAGAGACTGAAATTCTTGCCCTTTCTTCCTTGGCAAACAGCTCGAGCTCAGTGAGGTTTGATGGAGATCGTTGGTGAACAGCAGTTTTCAGCTCTTTCCACAGATTCTCGATTGGATTGAGGTCTGGACTTTGATTTGGCCATTCTAACACCTGGATACATTTCTTTGTGAACCATTCCATTGTAGATTTTGCTTTATGTTTGGGATCATTGTCTTGTTGGAAGACAAATCTCTGTCCCAGTCTCAGGTCTTTTGCAGACTCCAACAGGTTTTATGCAAGAATGGTCTTGTATTTGGCTCCATCCATCTTCCCATCAATTTTAATCATTTTCCCTGTCCCTGCTGAAGAAAAGCAGGCCCAAACCATGATGCTGCCACCACCATGTTTGACAGTAGGGATGGTGTGTTCAGGGTGATGAGCTGTGTTGCCTTTATGCCAAGCATATCATTTGGCATTGTTGCCAAAAAGTTCGATTTTGGTTTCATCTGACCAAAGCACCTTCTTCCACAAGTTTGGTATGTCTCCCAGGTGGCTTATTGCAAACTTTAAAAGACACTTTTTATGGATATCTTTGAGAAATGGCTTTCTTCTTGCCACTCTTCCATAAAGGCCAGATTTGTGCAGTGTATGACTGATTGTTGTCCTATGGACAGACTGTCCCACCTCAGCTGTAGATCTCTGCAGTTCATCCAGAGTGATCATGGGCCTCTTGGCTGCATCTCTGATCAGTCTTCTCCTTGTTTGAGACGAAAGTTTAGAGGGACGGCGGGTCTTGGTAGATTTGCAGTGGTAAGATACTCCTTCCATTTTAATATGATCGCTTGCACAGTGCTCCTTGGGATGTTTAAAGTTTTGGAAATCATTTTGTATCCAAATCTAGCTTTAAACTTCTCCACAACAGTATTACGGGCCTGCCTGTTGTGTTCCTTTGTCTTCATGATGCTCTTTGTGCTTCAAATAGAACTCTGAGACTATCACAGAGCAGGTGCATTTATACGAAGACTTGATTACACACAGGTGGATTATATTTATCATCATTAGGCATTTAGGACAACATTGGATCATTCAGAGATCCACAATGAACTTCTAGAGTGAGTTTGCTGCACCGAAAGTAAAGGGGCCGGATAATATTGCACGCCCCACTTTTCAGTTTTTGAATTACCACAAAAAATGTAAAATAACCAATAAATTTCATTCAACTTCACAATTGTGTTCTACTTGTTGTTGATTCTTCACCAAAAATGTATATTTGGTATCTTTATGTTTGAAGCATGATATGTGGGAAAAGGTTGAAAAGTTCCAGGGGGCCGAATACTTTCGCAAGGCACTGTATATGCTGACAAAGGAAAACGAACTGGACGTGGTTGCTGACTCTTGTGTCTGTGCAATTGAAGGATGTTGAAAGGAGGCCTCAGCGCATCCTTCCTGGACAGCAGAGTGGGAATAACATAACATAGGGGAAGGGCCAGTGGTTTCACCATCAGACACAGTTTTTGTACCCAGGCGTCCCACTCACCTACTGAGGTGCTGCGTATATGAGCAGTATATGGCGTATGCTAACAAAGGTATTATATTGAATTTTACATTATAAAGGAATGTGTGGGTAAGATTTTCAAACTAGCACCATATATTTAGAGCATGTTTCATTACTCATCATATTCTGTGTAATGCTGAAACCTGAAGAATTGTGTGGAGCATATTAATTCATTTATGTTCCAAAATGTTCCAAAATGTCCAAGTGCAGACCCAAAAAACAGCATCAGGCTACCAGATATACGCTTAAAGAGACAGTGAGAAGGACAATGCAGTAAAAAAATTATAGTAATAGAATGTATAGAGATTGAGAGTAGAAAATAGACCATTGCACAATGTACAAAGGTTTCCAAAAATTACCCTAAGGGGGCTGTATCATACCTACTAAAAGAGACGGTGATGGGGACCCCACAATACATTTTGCTGTTACTAGAATAGGTAGAGATAGGGAGTACAAGTTTCACCATTGCACAATGTGGATGGTGAAAAAAGGTACCTGGATGTCTGGGTGACCACCTCGACAATCACTCAGACTAAGCATTTCCCGATAACTTGCTTGCTTTAGGGAGGGTTGGATAGTCTTTTATAAAATGTTCAGCAAGACCACAGTAGAGACAGAATCCAAGATTGCATTGACGTTTCCTCTCTACAGCACGAGAACTGGTAGCTCCAACTTCCATCGACTCCACCTAGGATAAATTGACATGCTCAGAAGGAATATAAAAAGCACCTTACTGCTCACCATACCTCCCACAAATTCAGTGATCCATTTGTATGGCATTGGTCATGGCCTCCTCCATAGAACATGGAGGACAATGAAGAGCTAGAGTGTAATTAAGAGCTTCGGAAAGGCCTCTACGGAACTGGTGCCTGAGAGCTGCATCATTCCACTGAACTTCAGTGCGCCATTACCAGAGTCGGTACTATAGTCCTCATCAGTGTAGCTCCCCTGTGTCAGATTCATGATCTTTGCCTCAGAAACCTGGGTCTTCTCTGGTTAGTCATAAATTAAAATTAAAGTGTCAAAGAAGGCGTTGTTTGTGAGGACAAAGAAAACTCCCGGGTCTGAATGCCCCCCTCACATTACGGACATGATTATTTCTACCTGCTGGAACTCATCCCCTGAAGACCAAGGTCGCAGGGTAGAAAATAGCTTAAAGCTCTCCCTGAATGCTCTAAACTCTTTTTTTCTCTCCTTAAAAAGTATTAGGAAGGGCAAATACAGCTTTGGTAGAGACCTACTGCAAGTCTGAAGGTACAGAAGTCACAGCCACTGCTGGCAGTGAATAGCTAGGTGAAGCATTCCTCAAGCTAGACATCAGACCCTGCAGCTGGGATTGCAAAAATGCAAAGCTCCGGTACTCTTTGGTCAGATATTAAATCATTTGAGTCAAATTCGCCACCTGATCACAAAGCATACAAATAGGATCCATACTGCTGTAAAATGTAGTCATAATGTGACACTGGCTATTGTCTCTTCTTACAGCAAGCCGTGCAGCAGAAGAGTCAAGAAGTCCAGGGTCAAATACCAAGTGTGTACATCAAATGCAGAGGGGGAAGACAAAAGAGTAAACAGGTCACAGTTCAAGGTCATCAGTCCTAAACATTGTGGATCGAGACAAAGGGGCTAGTCAATGACTAGATCTGTGGTCAGGCAGTAAAAGATCAGAACAGCAGAACACTAAAGCACAAGGAACGTATGCCACCAAGTATAGCTATGACTAGTGTTGAGCGATACCTTCCGATATCGGAAAGTATCGGTATCGGAAAGTATCGGCCGATACCGTCAAAGTATCGGATCTAATCCGATACCGATACCCGATCCCAATGCAAGTCAATGGGACGAAAATATCGGAATTAAAATAAACCCTTTCTTTCCTTGTAGGTTAATTCTACATGAAGGAAAACAACTAAGAATAATGTAGGATGTATTGGGGGACGTGGCGGAGACATTAAAGGCACAGAGGTTTAGCCCAATCAAATAGAATAGCAGGATTTTTATTTTTTTTTATGACGTTCGGCGTTAGAAAGATTTTGACTACGTTAATTTTTTATTTATTTTGTCAGATATTGATGTTTCACTACTTCCACGCCCTTCACCTTCTTTTTTACTTCTCCCACACTTTCTTCTTCATTATCCTCATCATCAGCTTCTTTGACATCAACTAACCTTATTCATCTTCTTCTTCATCTTCTACCTATTATTTTTTTTGTTACATTGTTCATATTCTTTTTATTTAACTATTATCTTCTTCATATTCTACTTCTTCATCATATTCTTATTTGTGACAGGCATTCCCGTAGTTGTTATCTATAAAAGTTTGAAGATTACACCTTCCGTTCTGCCTGTCACAAAAGATTTACATTTGTCCGCGTTCAGTTTGGCCTGCAGCATCAGGCTTTATCCAGAGGCACCACAAGGAGGAACGGACTCACCCCCATACACTGCTTAGTCTTCTTCTGCTTATAATTTAGATAATATCTTTTGCTCTGATATTTTGTGTTATGCTTAATGTTCTTCTGCTCTTTGTTCTGCAGCCTCTTGTTCTTCTGCTTCTCGGTCTTCCAGGTCGTCGTCGTCTCCAGGGTCGTCGTCTCTGGGGTCGTCGTCATCGGGGTGGTCTTCAGGGTCATCGTCTCCAGGGTCGTCGTCATCATGGTGGTTGTCGTCTCTGGTGTCGTCGTCATCTTAGGGGTGGTCTTCCGGGTCATCGTGTTTAGTCTCTTGAACTTGGAAATGTAGCAGAAGGTACAAGAAGGCTGAGAAAATGCCGAGAAACAGCTGATGGAACTGGAACTCGGATGGCTACCCGAAGGTCCAAGAGCCAATGGAACTACCGAGGACCAGCTGACGTTACTGGAACCCGGTTACTAAGCAGGAGGTACCCATGCCTGAAAGCACTACCAAGGACCACCTGACGTTGGTGGAACTCGGATACCCAGAGGGAGGCACCTAAGCCAAAGGCTCTGCCCGGAACCAGCTGACGGTACTGGAACCAGGATGGGGAGCAGAAGGTACAAGAGCAAAAGACACTGCCGAGAACCAGCTGACGGTGCTGGAACCCGGATGGGTAGCCGAAGGTCCAAGAGCCAATGGAACTACCGAGGACCAGCTGACGTTACTGGAACCCAGTTACTAAGCAGGAGGTACCCGTGCCTGAAAGCACTACCAAGGACCACCTGACGTTGGTGGAACTCGGATACCCAGAGGGAGGCACCTAAGCCAAAGGCTCTGCCCGGAACCAGCTGACGGTACTGGAACCAGGATGGGGAGCAGAAGGTACAAGAGCAAAAGACACTGCCGAGAACCAGCTGACGGTGCTGGAACCCGGATGGGTAGCCGAAGGTCCAAGAGCCAATGGAACTACCGAGGACCAGCTGACGTTACTGGAACCCAGTTACTAAGCAGGAGGTACCCGTGCCTGAAAGCACTACCAAGGACCACCTGACGTTGGTGGAACTCGGATACCCAGAAGGAGGCACCTAAGCCAAAGGCTCTGCCCAGAACCAGCTGACGGTGCTGGAACCAGGATGGGGACCTATTCAAGCTTGTCTTCCTAGAGCCCCAACTAGCAGTGTTGGAGCAAAGGGTCAGCAGGAGGAGTAGAGGGAGCAGAGTGTAGGCCGAAGCCTGCACTGGCGGCAGCTTTGTGTCTGCGTGGCTGTTGCAGGACACATTGCCGGCTACACAGCAGGGGAACAGCTGGCGGTGCTGAACCCCACTGACACATTGGCTGGTGTTTTTCTCTGTGCAGCTAGCAGTACCGGGCCCCAATTGGCGGTGTTAGGGCCCAGACTCTGCAGGGGGAGCAGAGTGTAGGCCGAAGCCTAATTGAACCAATTTCAAAGGTAACCTTTAACCCCCCCTCAGGTGTTACAAACTAGAAGAGCCACAGCTTATGCAGCAGTAGTGCTGCACAAGTCAAAGGTTGCTCTTTTAATTTTTCTCCTTGCACACGCTGAATGAAACATGTATAACATTTAGCCCTTTATACAGTCAAACTGTGTTGGAGGCGGGAGTTCCCTTCGTAATGAGACGCAGCACAGATGTCAAGAATCCCACCTTGGTGCTGGGCGCAGCCTCCTGAGCGTTGTTATTTGCTTTACAGGAGTCTGCGCTGTCGTTTTATCCCTTGGCCTTGCGCTGTTAGCGCTGCCCATCTTCTGGCATCATTTAATGTCGGCCGGTGCGGTTCGCGATGACCATGAATCCCAGCCCCGCAGTGTCTTTACATAGTTAAAACACTGCGGGGCTGGGATTCATGGCCTGGCGCAGTACATATGTTGGCCTCTCACACTCGGGTCCTTACACCCGCTTCAGACTGTGCGGCGTCAGCTGATCCCTTATCGCATGCCACGGCCATGAAGCCGCACAGTCTGAGGAAGGCGGAAGGAGATGAGGGACAGGCGAACATATGCACTGCTCATGCCCATCAATCACACCCTCGCAGTCCAAATAAATAAGACACCGAGGGGCGTTGTGTGGGGCAGGGCGGCCGCAGAGGCGCAGGCAGCCAAACAATGATGCCAGAAGACGGGCAGCGCTACCAAGGGGGTTGCAGCGTGTCATTACAAAGGAAAGTCACACCTCCGGGACGGTTAAATGGTCACACAGAGGACACATTTTAGACGTGTTTTCAGTTCCACATGTGCGAGGAGAATAAGTTTCTGAGCCACCTTGCACACATGCAGCATTACTGCTGTACAAGGTGGCTGTAAAACATACAAACACCTGGGGGAGGGGGGACAGGTTCCCTTCAATTTCAGTTCTTGTGTCTGCGTGGCTTTTGCAGGACACAATGCCGGCTACACAGCAAGGGAACAGCTGGCGGTGCTGAACCCCACTGACACATTGGCTGGTGTTTTTCTCTGTGCAGCTAGCATTACCGGGCACCAACTGGCGGTGTTAGAGCCCAGGGTCAGCAGGAGGAGGAGAGGGAGCAGAGTGTAGGCCGAAGCCTGCACTGGCGGCAGCTTTGTGTCTGCATGGCTGTTGCAGGACACGGTGCCGGCTACACAGCAGGGGAACAGCTGACGGTGCTGAACCCCACTGACACATTGGCTGGTGTTTTTCTCTGTGCAGCTAGCAGTACCGGGCCCCAACTGGCGGTGTTAGAGCCCAGGGTCAGCAGGAGGAGAGGGAGCAGAGTGTAGGCCGAAGCCTGCACTGGCGGCAGCTTTGGGTCTGTTGTGTCTGCGTGGCAGTTGCAGGACACATTGCCGGCTACACAGCAGGGGAACAGCTGGCGGTGCTGAACCCCACTGACACATTGGCTGGTGTTTGGCTCTGTGCAGCCAGCACATCTGGGCCCCAACTGGCGGTGTTAGAGCCCAGGGTCAGCAGGGGGCGCAGAGTGTAGGCCGAAGCCTAATTGAACCAATTTTAAAGGTAACCTTTAACCCCCCCTCAGGTGTTACAAACTAGAAGAGCCACAGCTTATGCAGCAGTAGTGCTGCACAAGTCAAAGGTTGCTCTGTTAATTTTTCTCCTTGCACACGCTGAAAAGAACACGTATAACATTTAGCCCTTACACAGTCAAACTGATTTTGAGGCGTGAGTTCCCTTCGTAAAGAGACGCAGTACAGCTGGCAAAAATGCCACCTTGGTGCTTGGCGCGGCCTCCTGAGCATCGTTATTTGTTGCACAGGAGTCTGCGCTGTCGTGTTATCCCTTGGCCTTGCGCTGTTAGCGCTGCCCATCCTCTGACATCATGTAATGTCGGCCGTTGCGGTTTGCGATGACCATGAATCCCAGCCCCGCAGTGTCTTAACATTGTTAAAACACTGCGGGGCTGGGATTCATGGCCTGGCGCAGTACATATGTTGGCCTCTCACACTCGGGTTCTTACATCCGCTTCAGACTATGCGGCGTCAGCTGATCCCTTATCGCATGCCACGGCCATGAAGACGCACAGTCCGAAGAAGGCGGAAGGAGATGAGGGACAGGCGAAGAAATGCACCGTTCATGCCCATCAATCACACCCTCGCAGTCCAAAGAAATAAGACACCGTGGGGAGTTGTGTGGGGCAGGGCGGCCGCAGAGGCGCAGGCAGCCACACAATGATGCCAGAAGATGGGCAGCGCTACCAAGGAGCTTGTTGCGTGTCAATACAAAGGAAAATCACACCTGAGGGACGTTTTAATGGTCGCAGAGGACTCATTTTAGACGTGTTCAGTTCAACATGGGCAAGGAGAATAAGTTTCTGAGCCACCTTGCACACATGCAGCATTACTGTCGTACAAGGTGGCTGTAAAACGTAGAAACACCTGGGGGAGAGGGGACAGGTTTCCTTCAATTTCAGTTCTTCTGTCTGCGTGGCTGTTGCAGGACACGTTGCCGGCTGCACAACAGGGGAACAGCTGGCGGTGCTGAACCCCACTGACACATTGGCTGGTGTTTTTCTCTGTGCAGCTAGCACATCTGGGCCCCAACTGGCGGTGTTAGAGCCCAGGGTCAGCAGGAGGAGGAGAGGGAGCAGAGTGTAGGCCGAAGCCTGCACTGGAGCAAGTTGAAAGGGAACCTTTAACCCCCCCCCAGGCGTTTGTAGCTGAAAGAGCCATCGTGTACAGCACTAATGCTGGAAAAGGTAAACTTAGCTCTTTTAATTATGGTCCTTGCACATGCTGAACCTAACACTTATGAAAAGTGTCCCCTCCTACCGTGATACCGTCCGGTTGGTGGAACTTTCCTTTGTGATGTGACGCAGCACAGCCGTCATTCTTACCCCCTTGGCGCCGTGCGCCGCCTCCTCAGCGTTGTTTGAATCAGTCCCGGAGCCTGCGCTGTTAGGTTAGCCCTTGGCCATGCACACATTTTGCGCTGCCCGTCTTCTGACATCATTTGGTGTCAGACTGGCTGCGCCTGTGCGGCTGCGCTGGCCGAGATCCCGCCTCGTAGTGTCGTCTAATGTAATCCCACCGCGGGCCTGGGATCCGTGGCCATGCGCAGTGCATATCCTCACCTCTCACTCCCCTCCCTACGGCTTCTTCAGACTGTGCGGTGTCACGGCCGTGGCATGCTATTAGGGATCAGCTGACACCGCACAGTCTGAAGAAGCCGTAGGGAGATGAGTGAGAGGTGGAGGTTCAGATATGCACTGCGCATGTCCTTGGATCTCAGGCCCCCAGTGGGATTAAATCAGAAGACACTACGAGGCGGGATCTCGTCCAGCGCGGCCGCACAGGCTCAGCCAGTCTGACACCAAATGATGTCAGAAGACGGGCAGCGCAAAATGTGTGCATGGCCAAGGGCTAACCTAACAGCGCAGGCTCCGGGACTGATTCAAACAACGCTGAGGAGGCGGCGCATGGCACCAAGGGGGTAAGAATGACGGCTGTGCTGCGTCACATCACAAAGGAAAGTTCCACCAACCGGACGGTATCACGGTAGGAGGGGACACTTTTCATAAGTGTTAGGTTCAGCATGTGCAAGGAGCACCATGAAAAGAGGCACTTTTTCCCTTTGCATCATTACTGCTGCACAAGGTGGCTCCTTCAGTAACAAACGCCTGGGGGGGGGGGACAGGTTCCCTTAAATTTAACTTGTTGTGCCTGCGTGGCGGTCGCAGTACACGTTGCCGTATACACAGCAGGGGAACAGCTGGCGCTGCTGAACCCCACTAACACATTGGCGAGGTGTTTGGCTCTGTGCGGACAGCACTTCTGGACAGCAACTAGCGGTGTTGGAGCCCAGGGACAGGAGGAGGAGGAGGTGGTGGAGGAGATAGGAGGGATTGCCACACACACAGCTGGGGAACAGCTGACGTTACTGAACCCCAATAACAGAGGAGGGACTGTTGGGACTGTGCGGACAGCACTACCAGGCAACAACTAGCGGTGTTGGAGCCCAGGGACAGGAGGAGGAGGAGGAGGTGGAGGAGATAGAAGGGATTGCCACACACACAGCTGGGGAACAGCTGACGTTACTGAACTCCAATAACAGAGGAGGGACTGTTGGGACTGTGCGGACAGCACTTCTGGACGGCAACTAGCGGTGTTGGAGCCCAGGGACAGGAGGAGGAGGAGGTGGAGGAGATAGGAGGGATTGCCACACACACAGCTGGGGAACAGCTGACGTTACTGAACCCCAATAACAGAGGAGGGACTGTTGGGACTGTGCGGACAGCACTTCTGGACGGCAACTAGCGGTGTTGGAGCCCAGGGACAGGAGGAGGAGGAGGAGGTGGAGGAGATAGGAGGGATTGCCACACACACAGCTGGGGAACAGCTGACGTTACTGAACCCCAATAACAGAGGAGGGACTGTTGGTACTGTGCGGACAGCACTACCAGGCAACAACTAGCGGTGTTGGAGCCCAGGGACAGGAGGAGGAGGAGGAGGTGGAGGAGATAGGAGGGATTGCCACACACACAGCTGGGGAACAGCTGACGTTACTGAACCCCAATAACAGAGGAGGGACTGTTGGGACTGTGCGGACAGCACTTCTGGACGGCAACTAGCGGTGTTGGAGCCCAGGGATAGGAGGAGGAGGAGGTGGAGGAGATAGGAGGGATTGCCACACACACAGCAGGGGAACAGCTGACGTTACTGAACCCCAATAACAGAGGAGGGACTGTTGGGACTGTGCGGACAGCACTTCTGGACAGCAACTAGCGGTGTTGGAGCCCAGGGACAGGAGGAGGAGGAGGAGGTGGAGGAGATAGGAGGGATTGCCACACACACAGCTGGGGAACAGCTGACGTTACTGAACCCCAATAACAGAGGAGGGACTGTTGGGACTGTGCGGACAGCACTACCAGGCAACAACTAGCGGTGTTGGAGCCCAGGGACAGGAGGAGGAGGAGGTGGAGGAGATAGGAGGGATTGCCACACACACAGCTGGGGAACAGCTGACGTTACTGAACCCCAATAACAGAGGAGGGACTGTTGGGACTGTGCGGACAGCACTTCTGGACGGCAACTAGCGGTGTTGGAGCCCAGGGACAGCAGGAAAAGCAGAGGAACACAATGAAGGCCGAAGCCTGATTGGAGAAAGTCGAAAGGGAACCTTTAACCCCCCCCCCAAGGCGTTTGTAGCTGAAAGAGCCAGCTTGTGCAGCACAAAAGATGCAAAAGGAAAAGGTGGCTCTTTTCATTATGCTGTTTGCAAACACAGAACTAAACACTTATAAAATGTGTCCCCTGAAACCGTGAGACCGTCCCGGAGGTGGGACTTTCCTTCGTAATATGACACAGCACAGCCGTCATTCTTACCCCCCCGGCGCCGTGCCACGGCTCCTCAGCGCTGTTTGATTCCGTCCCGGAGCCTGCACTGTTATGTTATCCCTTGGCCAGGCACACTTAGCGCTGCCCGTCTTCTGACATCATTTGGTGTCAGGCTGGCTGCGCCTGTGCGGACGCGCTGGCCGAGAGCCCGCCTCGCAGTGTCTTCTAATGTAATCCCACCGCGGGCCTGGGATCCATGGCCATGCGCAGTGCATATCCTCGCCTCTCACTCCCCTCCCTACGGCTTCTTAAGACTGTGCGGTGTCACGGCCGTGGCATGCTATTAGGGACCAGCTGACACCGCACAGTCTGAAGAAGCCGTAGGGAGATGAGTGAGAGATGGAGGTTCAGATATGCACTGCGCATGTCCATGGATCTCAGGCCCCCAGTGGGATTAAATCAGAAGACACTGCGAGGCGGGCTCTCGGCCAGCGCGGCCGCACAGGCGCAGCCATCCTGACACCAAATGATGTCAGAAGACGGGCAGCGCTAAGTGTGCCTGGCCAAGGGATAACATAACAGCGCAGGCTCCGGGACGGAATCAAACAACGCTGAGGAGCCGGGGCACGGCGCCAAGGGGGTAGGAATGACGGCTGTGCTGCGTCATATTACGAAGGAAAGTCCCACCTCCGGGACGGTTTTACGGTATCAGTGGACACATTTTATAAGTGTTAAGTTCTGCGTGTGCAAGGAGCTAAACAAAAATAGCTACCTTTTCCTTGTGCAGCATTACTGCTGCACAAGGTGGCTCTTTCAGTAACAAACGCCTTGGGGGGGGGGGGACAGGTTCCCTTACATTTCAGTTGTTGTGTCAGCGTGGCGGTCACAGGACACATTGCCGGCTACACAGCTGGGGATCAGCTGACGTTACTGAAACCCAATAACACTGGGTCGTATGTTTTGACTGTGCAGACGGCACTTCTGAGCCTCAACTGGCGGTGTTGGAGCCCAGGAATTTAAGTTCAGGTGGTAGAAAGATGAACACAACAGGAGACCTGGATAACGTAGACAGTGACCTAATTATTTAATCAGGAAGAGGAGTGGCAAATTCCTGCGAGATCCAGGCCTTGTTCATTTTCAGGAAAGTAAGCCGGTCAACGTTATCGGAGGATAGTCGCATGCGACGGTCAGTTAGTACACCACCTGCAGCACTAAAGACACGTTCCGATAATACACTAGCCGCAGGGCAAGCCAGCACCTCCAATGCATACTGGCTTAGCTCTGGCCATGTATCCAGCTTTGAGACCCAAAACTTGAAAGGGGAAGAGCCGTCTGGGAGTACAGAAAGAGGGCAAGACATGTAGTCTGTCACCATCTGACGGAACCGTTGCCTCCTGCTGACTGGAGCCGTCTGTGATGGTGTAGACTTTTGTGGCGGGCACAGAAAACTGTGCCACAGTTCGGCCATACTGGTCTTGCCTTGGGCAGAGGCACTGCTTCTGCTCCCTCTTTGTGCAGAGCCTCCACCACTGCCTGGACGCACTGAGCTGCTTTGTAATGCACTAGCAGCACTTCTCTCAGTTGGAATGGAGAAGATGATGGAATTCACCAGTGTGTCTTGGTACTCCCGCATTTTCCGCTCCCGGTTCAACGGTGTGATGAGGCTTTCTACGTTGTCCCGGTAGCGAGGATCGAGGAGGGTGAACACCCAATATTCAGACATGTTGAGAATGTGGGCGATGCGGCGGTCGTTTCTCAGGCACTGCAGCATGTAATCCACCATGTGCTGCAGACTGCCAACTGCCCAAGAAACGCTGTCCCCTGCTGGAGGCGTGATCTCTGCCCGCTCGTCATCACCCCACCCTCGCTGTACACACTGAGTACTGGACAATTGTGTAACTCCCTCCTCTGGACGGATGTCTTCCTCCTCCATTGACTCCTCCTCATCCTCCTCACAAACTGTCCCCTGCCTACGCGTTTGTGAGGAACCACGTGGCGCTGACTGTCCAGAAGATGATGGAAATGGTGAATCCTCATCCTCCACCTCTTCCACAACATCATCCCTTAGCGCTTGCAGTGATTTTTCAAGCAGGCAGATAAGGGGGACAGTCATGCTGACTAGTGCATCATCTGCACTCGCCATCCGCGTGGAATAATCGAAGGGACGCAAAACCTGGCAGACGTCCTTCATAGTGGCGCACTCTGTGGTTGTGAAGTCTGAACGGTGCGGAATGCGACTTCTTTGCGCCTGATGCAGCTGGTACTCCATTACAGCTTGCTGCTGCTCACACAACCGCTCCAACATATGTAACGTGGAATTCCACCTGGTAGGTAGGTCACATATGATGCGATGTTCCGGCAGGCGGTGTCGGCGCTGCAGAGCCGCAATGCGCGCTTTTGCCGTGCTGGAACGCCGCAAGTGAGCACACTCTAGGGTGACCTTGTGCAGCAGTGCATCAAGATCCGGATAGTCCCTCAAAAAACTCTGCACGACCAAATTGAGCACATGTGCCAGACATGGGATGTGAGTGAGGTTGCCGAGGCCCAGAGCTGCCACCAGATTTCGGCCATTATCACACACTACCATGCCTGGCTGGAGATTCGCTGGCACAAACCACACATCGCTCTCCTGCTTGATGGCATTCCAGAGCTCCTGCGCTGTGTGGCTTCGATTCCCCAAAGAAATTAATTTCAACACGGCCTGTTGACGTTTTGCCACGGCTGTGCTCATGTCGGTTGTAACAGGTAAACGTTCACGGGTCCATATGGAGGTGGACTGTGACGGCTTCTGCAGCGATGATTCTGAGGAACTGGTGTAAGAGGAGGAGTCAATGCGTACAGAATGGATTCCTGCAATCCTTGGAGTGGGCAGGACACGTCCTGCGCCACTCTCACGGTCTGTACCCGGCTCAACGACATTAACCCAATGGGCAGTGAGGGAAAGGTATCGCCCCTGTCCATGTTGACTGGTCCACGCATCGGTGGTGAGGTGGACCTTGCTACTGACGGCATTCAGTAGCGCGTGTTTTATGTGTCCCTCCACATGCTTGTGCAGGGCAGGGACGGCTTGCCTGCTGAAGTAAAAGCGGCTGGGCACATTGTACTGTGGGACTGCCAATGACATCAAGTCACGGAAGCTGTCAGTCTCCACCAGCCTGAATGACAGCATTTCCAGTGACAGAAGTTTGGCAATGCCTGCAGTCAGAGCCTGTGCTCGTGGGTGGTTTGACGAGAAAGGCCGCCTTTTCTCCCATGCCTGTACTACCGATGGCTGTAGACTGGGCTGGGAGTGTGTGGATGACTGGGAAAGTGGTGCTGCGGGTGGAATTACAGCGGGTCTCTGGACAACAAGGCCAGAGGTTCTTCCACGGCGATCCTGGGAGGAAGCCGAACCAGCTGCGTGTGAGCTGGAGGAAGAGGCAACACGAGCTGAAGAGGTAGTAGCTGCCGCTGTTGGTTGGCCTAGCTCTTCAGTGTGTTTTTCTAACTCCACCACGTGCCTGGTGCCCACATGTTTCCACATGTTGGAGGTATTGAGGTTGCTGACATTTTTCCCTCTTTTGACTTTGTGATGACACACCTTGCATTTGACATAGCAAATGTCATCTGCAACTGTGTCAAAAAAGGACCAGGCACTGCAAGTCTTGGGAGCGCCCTTTTTGGCTTTTGGAAGAGACATGCTCCTAACGGGTGCCAAAGCGGAGGCTGCAGGATCCACAGTCTTCCCCCTCCCTCTCCCTCTTTGGGCCGTACGGGGAATCTCTTCATCAGAGCTGCTCCCACCACCTTCCTGTCCCTCACGCCAAGATGGGTCAAGGACCTCATCATCTACACTACCCTCTGCCCCCAACTGCTCCTCCTGGGTAGTCTCAGCAGCAGAGCACGCACCAGTAAGTGGCACCTGAGTGTCATCATCAGCTGATGCGGCCTGCGATGTGGTGAACGGAGCCACTGGCCCACCCGCCTCTTCAGAGGAAGAGAGAAAAAGCTGTTGGGCATCACTGCACCCTGCCTCTTCTTCCATTTCTCCAATGCTGCTTGGCTGGCCCCCTGTTTCCAAGCCAAGAGATTCAGAGAACAGAAGTAGAGACGGCTCCTGTCCTGGGCTCTCTGTCTGCCTGGGCAATTTGGCAGGTGGTGAAGAGACAGATGGCTGCTCTCCAGTGCTCTGTGTCTGAGAGGATGTGGCACTAATTGAAGTTGATGCATTAGCTGCCATCCATCCGACAACGGCTTCAATTTGTTCTTCACGCAGCAGCGGTGTACGGCGCTCTGCGACAAAGCTGCGCATGAATGACTGTTCCCTGGTGAAAGTGGGTGCTGATGAGTCACCGGTGCCCGCAGCAGGCACAGAATCCCCACATCCCCTCCCTGCTCCGCGCCCACGCCCATGTGCCTTACTCACTTCCTTCTTCATCTTGGTTGACTGATAAAGATAAGCAGAAAAGTACTAACGGCTTTGTGTGCTTATTCCTGAACAACTCCTAACAGGTATAAGAAACACTAATTTTCTAAAGTGTGGACTAGACTTTAATATGAGCTAATGTGGCCTACACAAATGTAAAGTGGTGTCACTGGTGTGTTTGGTGAACTTTATTATTTATTTATTTTTTGGGGGCTGAACTGACAACAGAGAGAGCTGCAGTCACACGGAGACCGTGCAGACAGCCGTAAACGGCACTGCAAGGCCCAAAAACCCTCCTCTACGTTATCCTATGTAGTGTTTTTCCACAAGTTAGCTGGAGACGGGTGGAAAGACACTAATAGGATTTTTTAGAAAAAATGTGCAGCAGCCTGCACTACTTAAAAGAAAAGGAAAATTTATTTTGCGGTATGACGCAGTGAAGAACCCTGAGCTGGAGACAACCAGGCTATGGCTGCTCACAGACTACAGGGCGAGCTGCAGTCACACGGAGACCGTGCAGACAGCCGTAAACGGCGCTGCAAGGCCCAAAAACTCTCCTCTACGTTATCCTATGTAGTGTTTTTCCACAAATTAGCTGGAGACGGGTGGAAAGACACTAATAGGATTTTTTTGAAAAAATTAGCAGCAGACTACACTACTTAAAAGAAAAGGAAAATTGATTTTACGGTATGACGCAGTGAAGAACCCTGAGCTGGAGACAACCAGGCTATGGCTGCTCACAGACTACAGGGCGAGCTGCAGTCACACGGAGACCGTGCAGAGAGCCGTAAACGGCGCTGCAAGGCCCAAAAACCCTCCTCTACGTTATCCTATGTAATGTTTTTCCACAAATTAGCTGGAGACGGGTGGAAAGACACTAATAGGATTTTTTTGAAAAAATGTGCAGCAGACTACACTACTTGGAAAAAAAAAAAAAAGAACAGTATGAGGCAATGAACCACCCTCCCTGAACTGAATACAACCAGCTATGGATGGCCTATGTGGGTGCACTCAGACTAGAGAGTGGGCTGCATTCACACACACACACACACACAGACCTTGCAGATCGCTGTGAAAACAGCGCTACAAGGCAAAAGCAAGGTGATTAGTAGGTGAACACAGCGGTTGCTAAATTAGCCTTTGAAAAGCACAAAGAAGCAAATCGCTATCTCTAAACTGACCCTCAGTCAGCAAACAGCGTCCTGTCACTAACTGAATTCACAGCAGAGTGATCGCAAAATGGCGCCAGCGACTTTTAAACTGCATCATGACATCATTTCAGCAGCCAATCACAGCCTTGCCAGTAGTTTCATGCCCTCCATGCTGAACAGGATGTGCCCACACTTGGAATCAGTCTCATTGGCTGATTTCGTACAAAGTTGTGCAGTTTGAATCCTGGGAACTTCCGATTCCGGTATCCGATACGCGGCAAGTATCGGATCTCGGTATCGGAATTCCGATACCGCTAAGTATCGGCCGATACCCAATACTTGCGGTATCGGAATGCTCAACACTAGCTATGACTGATGGTATGACTGACCATTGCCAGTGAGCTAAATAGCCAGATGATCACCCTGAAAGGGTGACGCCTAGAGGAAGCCCAGCAGGCGAAGCCTGAGATTGGGCTGCTGGGCAATCCTAAATTTGCATGGGGATAGCCCAGAATGCCCCAGCCCCTGATTGTGAGGCTCGACTGTCTCAAATTAGCATGATTATCGTCAACATGCTGCAGTCCCTGATTTGGTGGCTGGGCAATCCAATTCACAACCCTGAAAGCTCAGTATGTCCCTGCCATCTACTGGGCAGCTAAACTGATAGTACGTCCGAGGTCAGAAGCCCCGCTTTGATGCGGGCTTCGGCGGTGAGCCCGCATCAAAGCCGGGACATGTCAGCTGTTTTGAATAGCTGACATGTGCCCGTAATAGGCGCGGGCAGAATCGCGATCTGCCCGAGCCTATTAACTAGTTAAATGCCACTGTCAAACGCAGACAGCGGCATTTAACTACCGCTTCCGGCCGGGCGGCCGGAAATGATCGCATCGCCGACCCCCGTCACATGATCGGAGGTCGGCGATGCTTCTGAATGGTAACCATAGAGGTCCTTGAGACCTCTATGGTTACTGATCCCCGGCAGCTGTGAGCGCCACCCTGTGGTCGGCGCTCACAGCACACCTGCATTTCTGCTACATAGCAGCGAACATCAGATCGCTGCTATGTAGCAGAGGCGATCGCGTTGCGCCTGCTTTTAGCCTCCCATGGAGGCTATTGAAGCATGGCAAAAGTAACAAAAAAAAGTAAAAAAAAATGTGAAAAAAATAAAAAAATATAAAAGTTTAAATCACCCCAAATCAAAATAAATAAATTTTAAAAAAATCAAACCTACACATATTTGGTATCGCCGCGTTTAGAATCGCCCGATCTATCACTAAAAAAAGCATTAACCTGATCGCTAAACGGCATAGCGAAAAAAAAATTTGAAACGCCAGAATTACTTTTTTTGATCGCCGTGACATTGCATTAAAATGCAATAACGGGCGATCAAAAGAACGTATCTGCACCAACATGCTATCATTAAAAATTCCAGCTCGGCACACAAAAAATAAGCCCTCAACCGACCCCAGATCATGAAAAATGGAGGCGCTACGAGTATCGGAAAATGGCGCAATTCTTTTTTTTTTTTAGCAAAGTTTGGAATTTTTTTTCACCACTTAGATAAAAAATAACATAGTCATGTTAGGTGTCTATGAACTCGTACTGACCTGAAGAATCATAATGGTAGGTCAGTTTTAGCATTTAGTGAATCTAGCAAAAAAGCCAAGCAAAAAACAAGTGTGGGATTGCACTTTTTTTGCAATTTCACCGCACTTGGAATTTTTTTCCCGTTTTCTAGTACACGACATGGTAAAACCAATGAGGTCGTTCAAAAGTACAACTTGACCCGCAAAAAATAAGCCCTCAAATGGCCAAATTGACAGAAAAATAAAAAAGTTACGGCTCTGGGAAGGAGGGAAGCGAAAATCGAACACGGAAAAACAGAAAATCCCAAGGTCATGAAGGGGTTAATGTTTTGATTTATTTGTGTGGATTGGATAGGTTGTTACCAACATCTGGTGAGAATTTCATGCCAGTAGCTCTTTTCAAAATATATTTGCTTGAAAAGTTGTTGACAAGCTCAATACTAACTTAACCATCACACAGAAACATTTCGGTTGTATTTACACGTTCTGAGTTCAGGGCGCTAAATGAGTGTGATCGACAATATTGAAGATGTTCAACGCTTGTTTCTGAGCCTCTATACTCCAGCTGAGGAATAATGATGGGGATAGAACAATCACCAATATATTAATCTATCCACTTACAGTATCATGTTGCCGGCAGCATATTTGCAGTTTTCACAGGGCTGAGAACAATAGGTTTTTCAATTTTTAAACAATCCAATCATTTAATGAATAGGCAGCATTTTCTTTGTTTAGTATAATATACCCCATAGTCCTCCACATAGTATAATGCACCCCATAGTCCTTCATATTGTATAATGCACACTCCATAGTCCTCCATATAGTATAATGTGCCCCATAGTACTCCATATAGTATAATACATTCCCCTATAGTCCTTCGTATAGTATACTCCCCATTTTCCTCCATATAGTACTGTATAATATACTCCTCATAGTCTTCCATGTAGTATATTACACTCCCCATAGTCCTCCACATAGTATAATACACTCCCCATAATCCTCCGTATTGTATAATACACTCCTCAGTCTTCCATGTAGTTATTACACTTCCCATAGTCCTCTATATAGTATAATACACTCCCCATAATTCTCAATATAGAATAATACACTCGTCATAGTCCTCCATATAGTATAATACACTCCCCATAGTCCTCCATATAGTAGAATGAACACCCCATAGTCCTCCATACAGTATAATACATACACTAGTCCTCCATACAGTATAATGCACTCCCCATAGACCTCCATATAGTATAATGCACAGCCCATATCCTCTCTATAGTATAATGCATTCTCCATACTCCTCAATATAGAATAATGCATGCCATAGTCCTCCATATTATGTAATGCACCTTTCATAGTCTTCCATACAGTACAATGCACTCCTAATAGTATAATGCACCCCATAGCCCTTGTGACAGGGTCACTGGTGTCATACATTAGGGGAGATTTGTGTCACAAAGATTGCTTTCCTGAGTGATGTGAAAGCCATAAGTGTTTTCTCCAACATGATATGTGCTGAGAGCAATCCAGTTGCTATATGGGCTTGCTTTCATGGTGGATAGGTCAGAGATGGGCGGGACGCCTACCCACCATATCTCTACCTCCAGGGTGTGGCTGGAGGGGAAATAAATGTCAAACCATTTTTTTTACTGTGCTCTGTGTTGTGTTGAGGCAAGCAAGCCTTAGGCTGACGTTTGCCTCAACCTTGCCTTGCCATACATGTTGGCCCAGAAGTGTCGGGCAGGACTGTTTATGAACTTTTTGTTTTCCTTTTGAGCCAGAAAGGCTGTTTTTCTGTTACCATTTTGTGGTTTATGACACAATAAACCACCCAGAGACTTTACCCCATGTATGCCTGTGTCTACCTCGAGGAGCAGCTAAGTGAATCAACCTGCCACACCCTTCATATAGTATAATGCATTCCCATACAGTGTAATGCATCCCCAATATAGTATAACGCAGCCCCCATATAGTATAATGCTGTCCCCATATAGTGTAATGCATCTCATAGTCCTCTATAGAGTATAATGCAGCCCCCACATAGAGTATAATGCAGCCCCTCTCAGAGATTAATACAGCCCCCTCATAGAGTATAATGCATTCACCTCAGAGTATAGTGCAGCCCCAGAGTATATTGCAGTCACCCAATAGAGTATAATGTAGCCCCCTCATAGAGTATAATGCAGTCACCCATAAAGTAAAATGCAGCAACCCCATAGAGTATAATGGAGCCACCCATAGAGTATAATGCAGCCCCCATAGAGTATAATGAACCCCCCCCACAGAATATAATGCAGCCCCCATAGATTATAATGCAGCCTCCCCATAGAGTATCATGCTGCCACCCAATAGAGTATAATTCAGGCCCCTCTTAGAGTATAATGAAGCCTCCCATAGAATATAATGCATCCACCCAATAGAGTATAATGCATCCCCCCTTAGAGTATAATGCAGCCCCCTCAAAGTATCATACAGCCCCCTCATAGAGTATAATGCAGCCCCTCAGAGATTAATGCAGCCTCCTCAGAGTGTAATGTAGCCCCATCAGATTATAATGTAGCCACCCTATAGAGTATAATGCAGCCCCCATAGATTATAATGCAGCTTCCCTCATAGAGTATAATGCAGCCCTCCTTGGAGTATAATGCAGCCACCCCATAGAGTGTAATGCAGCCCCCCATTGAATATAATGCAGCCCCCTTATAGAGTATAATGCAGTCCCCCTCAGAGTATAATGCAGCCCCCCTCAGAGTATAATGCAGCCACCCCATAGAGTATAATGCAGCCCCCCATAGAATATAATGCATCCCCTTATAGAGTATAATGCAGTCCCCATCAAAGTATAATGCAGCCCCCTATAGAGTATAATGCAGCCCCCTCAGAGTATAATGCAGTCCCCCATAGAGCATAATGCAGCCTCCTATACAGTATAATACAGCCATCCCATAGAGTATAATGCAGCCACCCATATAGTATAATGCAGTCCCCATAGAGTACAATGCAGCCCCCATAGTGTATAATGCAGCCACCCCATAGAGTATAATGCAGCCCACCTCATAGAGTATAATGCAATCCCCATAGAGTACAATGCAGCCCCCATAGTGTATAATGCATCCACCCTATAGAGTATAATGCAGCCTCCCCATAGAATATAATGTAAACACCTTATAGATTATAACACAGCCACTTCATAGAGTATAATGCAGCCCCTCTCAGAGTAAATTGCAGCCCCCCTTAGAGTATAACGCAGCCCCCTTCAGAGTATAATGCAGCTCCCTATAGAGTATAATGCAGTCCCCTAAAGAGTATAAAACAGCCTCCCATACAGTTTAATGTAGCCTCCCATACAGTATAATGCAGCCGTCCCACAGCATATAATGCAGCCACCCATATAGTATAATGCAGCCCCCCATAAAGTATAATGCAGCCACCACATAGAGTATAATGTAGCCGCTGCATAAAGTTTAATACAGCTACCCCATGGAATATAATTCAGCCCCTCTCATAGTATAATGCAGCCCCACGGTCCTGCAGTACTATGGCCACCCATACTCCCTGATATAAAGAAATGCAATACTTACCTCTGACCAATCCCCCTCTTGTCCGGTCTCAGCAGCTCCACTGCCCGGCACAGAATGGTGTGTGATCACGGGACGCCCTGACTTACAGGCCCCATAGCAGCTGCGCGGTGCGCCACTATTAGCGACATGCCACTGGCTGGGGGCTCCTGGGGGACCTGGAGCCATAGCAAAATGCCTTGTCTGCCTGCCCCTAACGTCGGCCCTGTCTATCATGGCCACATTCTGGTATATATATACGTCCGCCATTCTGGTATATATGTTCCCCTTCCTGGCTGCAGCCTGGTTTATATGTCCTCCATCCTGGTATATATGTTCCCCTTCCTGGCCTCATCTTGGTATATATGTAAATATGTCCACCATTCTGGTATACATGTTCCCCATGTTCTAAAAACGCAACACGTCAGAGAAATGTGATGGCGCTTTCGATAGCAAATGTGCTTAATAATAATGGTGACATTTATACTTTCATGATGCTGAAAGCTGACTAACATCATCTATTAATCTGAGGAGAATGGCTCCTAAGCTACAGGGGAACTACAAGCCCCAGCAGTCATCAACAACCTCTATTTCACGCCTAGAATTGATCACGCATTGATTTCTGGGATTCGTAATTTAACTGACCCATCTAGCATTTCTTACTTACTGCATTCCCTGTACAACAGTTCCCAGAAACCATTTGCGGCACATGGATTTCTAGGAACTATAGCTCACGTCTGCAGTTATCTATGGGCAGAAGTGATTATTAAACTACGACTCCCAGCAATCTTTGCAAAAACTGATGGCTAGCCTCAGATTCTGTTCTATTTCTAGGCGGGAAATGCTCCTGAGGGTGAATTATGACACAGGTAGTTCTCTCCTTGTGGTGAATGGTGCTGATATTAATGGTTTCTGAGGTAAATGTCACCTTTGTTGGTCTTTATTTGTGTAATCTGCCTTGAAATGTGAAAACTCAACTGATATCATATGTTATACCTGTGCTGTGAAGTAAGTGTCTGTTTCCCTGTCTGTTGGATGGCTGAGTGTCATCTTGTGTTAAAAGATACAAGTGACTAGCACACTCCAAAGTGTTGTGAATGTGATGCAAAAGGTTTTTTTTTATTTACATACAGTAATCACAAACGTTTCGGTCGATACTGGACCTTCATCAGTGTGCTATAAAGGGAATATATACAAAATGACAACCAATGTATAAATAAAAGAACAAAAAAGAAAAATTAAACATAAACAAAATAACAAAAGAATAACAAAAGTATGTACATCACGGAGAGCAGCAGAGTCATGAGTATAAATAGAACAACAACCGTGGAGTACCGTCAAAACATACATGTCTGCTCATAAGGTACGCTGCAGGATAAATGTCTGTGCACTTGGACATATAGACATGATTGCAAGTCCCGGGTAGAGGAGGGTCAGGGGACCACTATGGTGATTATGAAAGGGGAGTGATGTAACGGGGGGAGAAATGAAAATGAGAACATACCTAAATACAGTAGTATGCTTGATGGAGCCCCAAAATAGTTACTAAATTTGCATCTAAAGTAAGAGAGCTGGGAAAAAAATGACATATACAGAAGTGATGACGCTATGATGTGCTTATAGCAACTGAACACGGGGGTACATACCCATATAATAGACCTGGGATTATAGACCAGTGAGGCAGCAAGGCCGTCTGTAGAGGGAAATATAATGGGTAGTAGGTTATGGGGCTGACATGGGAACAGCAAAGTGCCGACCGCCAGTGGAGGAGCGTGTCGCATGAATGACTTACCAACTCACAGAGACAGAGTCTGGTGTCCACCGCAAGTATAGTGAGGGGGTAGTGTGCCTGGCACCGCATACATCCAGACTCTGTCTCTGTGAGTTGGGTATGTACCCCCGTGTTCAGTTGCTATAAGCACGTCATAGCGTCATCACTTCTGTATATGTCATTTTTTTCCCACCTCTCTTACTTTAGATGCAAATTTAGTAACTATTTTGGGGCTCCATCAAGCATACTACTGTATTTAGGTATGTTCTCATTTTCATTTCTCCCCCCGTTACATCACTCCCCTTTCATAATCACCATAGTGGTCCTCTGACCCTCCTCTACCCGGGACTTGCAATCATGTCTATATGTCCAAGTGCACAGACATTTATCCTGCAGCGTACCTTATGAGCAGACATGTATGTTTTGACGGTACTCCACGGTTGTTGTTCTATTTATACTCATGACTCTGCTGCTCTCCGTGATGTACATACTTTTGTTATTCTTTTGTTATTTTGTTTATGTTTAATTTTTCTTTTTTGTTCTTTTATTTATACATTGGTTGTCATTTTGTATATATTCCCTTTATAGCACACTGATGAAGGTCCAGTATCGACCGAAACGTTTGTGATTACTGTATGTAAATAAAAAAAACCCTTTTGCATCACAACACTTTGGAGTGTGCTAGTCACTTGCATCTTATACATCAAGGTTTGGGAACCTATGACTGTGCACCTCCCTTCCTAGGCTGTGCTGAACATTTTCTATACCATCTTGTGTTAAAAGTCCCCATAAATGCATCCCACAGCCCCAAATACTGGCACACTCCCCTTAACCCCTTCCCAATGCAGCCATTTGTAATTTTTGTTAATTTTACCATACAATCTGAAAAACATGGAATAATAATTCACAGTGCAGTGAAATGATTGAAAAAAACAATTTTGTTGTTTTTTTTCCCCAATTTATGACGTTCATTCTGTGGTAAAAATGAACTGGTGACATGATTCTCTGGGTTGGTACAATTATGGGGATACCATATTTTATTTTTTTGTGGTGAAAAAAAAGTCGCCATTTTCTGAGACCTGAAACATTATCTATCTATCTATCTATCTATCTATCTATCTATCTATCTATCTATCTATCTATCTATCTATCTATCAGAAAATTAGAGCAGCACAAAGAAAGAATCCAGGTGCAGAGCCCCCCAGGCAAATACCAACCCTCAGTTAATCCAGAAAAGTCGCCTTCTGGGCTGATTAAATAGCTCCTTTTCTCTACAAACAGTGTGCTGCCTCCAATTTTTCTGGATTTTTATCTACTCTATCTATCTATCTATCTATCTATCTATCTATCTATCTATCTATCTATCTATCTATCTATCTATCTGTCTGTCTATCTATATCTTAATATATGCTTACCTTGTAATGTCTTTACATCCTGTTCCGTTCAGCTGTGTCCGGATTAGTGTTGAACATTCCGATACTGAAATATCGGGTATCGACCGATATTGGCTGTATCGGAGTTTTGATACTGAGTTCCGATACTTTTAGAATATCGAATACCGGAATCAGAAGTTCCCATAATGCAATGAGCCAGTTTAATTTTATTCAGCCAATGAAGATCCTAAGAAGTGTGGGCACATCCTGTTAGGCATGTTAACTAATGGCATGGCTGTGATTGGCTGCTGAAATGATGGCATGATGCACTATAAAAGCCGCTGCCGCCATTTTGGGTTCACTCTGCTGTGAATTTACTTAGGGACAAGACGCTGCTGTTCTGACTCTGAGGGATAGTTTGAGCTAGCAATTTGCTTTATTGTGCTTTACCCAGGCTACTTTAGCAACCGCTGTGTGAGAAGCTTTCTTTTGCCTTGCAGCGCTGTTCATGGCTGTCTGCGAGGTCTGTGTGTGTGAGTGCAGCTCACACTGTAGTGTGTTCTGCAGCCACCTCCGGTTGTAGTCCGCTCAGTGTGCATCACTGCCTCATACATTGTCCTTTTTTGCATTAGTACTGCTCATTTTTCCTGATTTCTCCTATTAGTGTGGTTTCATCCGTATCCAGCTAGATTGCTTGCAAACACTATATAGGAGTAGATAGAGAAGCCTTTCTGCAGCCTTGCAGCGCTAGTGCACAGTTCTCTGCACTATTCACGGCTGTCTGAGAGGTCTGTGTGTGTGAGTGCAGCTCACGCTGTAGTGTGTTCTACAGCCACCTCCGGTTGTAGTCCGCTCAGTGTGCGTCACTGCCTCATACATTGTCCTTTTTTGCATTAGTGCTGCTCATTTTTCCTGATTTCTCCTATTAGTGTGGTTCCATCCATATCCAGCTAGATTGCTTGCAAACACTATATAGGAGTAGATAGAGGAGCCTTTCTGCTGGCTTGTGCCCTGCAGCCCCAGCCAGATTAGTATTAGCCTATTTTTTGGAGCCTCATCTATTGCATTGTAGGTTACCTTCCTGCATTGTAATAGCTACAAAAAGTTTGTGATACTATCAGTTTTACATCTTTGGGCACATCCAGTGTCTTTTTGTGAAAAAAAAAGGAAATAAAGTTCACCAAACACTCCAATTTACAGTTGTGTAGGGCACATTAGCTCATATTAAAGTCTAGTCCACACTTTATAAAATTAGTGTTTCTTATACCTGTTAGCAGCTGTTCAGGAATAAGCACACTAAGCCCTTAGTACTTTTCTGCCTATCTTTATCAGTCTACCAAGATGAAGAAGGCAAGGAGTGAGGCACGTGGGCGTGGGTGTGGAGTTTCTGCAGGGAGAGGACGTGGGGATTCTGTGCCTGCTGCAGGCACCAGTGACTCAGCATCCCCCAGTTTTACCAGGGAACAGTCCTTTATGCGCAGCTTTGTAGGAGCTCGCCGTAGCCCATTGCTTCGAGAGGACCAAATTGAAGCCGTTGTCGGATGGATGGCAGCTAATGCATTGACTTCAATTAGTTCCAGATCCTCTCAGGTCCTGAGCACTGAAGAGCACCCATCTGTCTCTTCACCACCTGCCAAATTGCCCAGGCAGTCAGAGAGCCCTGGACAGGAGCCAACTCCACTTCTGTTCTCTGAATCTCTTGGCTTGGAAAGAGGGGGCCAGCCAAGCAGCATTCCAGAACCTGAAGAAGAGATAGTATGCAGTGATGCGCATCAGCTTTGTCTCTCTGAATCTGAAGAGGCGGGTGGGCCAGTGCCCATAGTCAGCACACCTCAGTACGCATCTGATGATGAGACTCAGGTGCCACTTTTTGGTGAATACTGTGCTGTCGAGACTACCCAGGAGAAGCAGTTGTTTGAAGAGGATAGTGTAGATGATGAAGTCCTTGACCCATCATGGAGTGAGGTACAGGAAGGTGGTGGGAGCTCTGAGGAAGAGATTCCCCGAACGGCCAAAAAAGGAGGGAGAGAGAGGGGCAGACTCGGTTGCCTGTAGCCTCCACTTCAGCACCCATTAGGAGCATGCATCTTCCAAAACCCAAAACAGGCCCTCCCAAGACTTGCAGTGCCTGGTCCTTTTTTGACACAGTTGCAGATGACAATTGCTTTGTCAAATGCAAGCTGTGTAATCAGAAAGTGAAAAGAGGGAAAAGTGTCAGCAACCTCAATACCACAAATATGTGGAAACATGTGCGGACCAAGCACGTGGTGGAGTTACAAAGACACACTGAAGACCTAGGCCAACTTACAGCGCCACCTACCACCTCTTCAGCTCGTGTTGTAGCCTCTTCCTCCAGCTCACACACAGCTGGTTCGGCTTCCTCACAGGATTGCCATGGAAGAATCTCTGGCACTGTTGTACAGAGACACAGTGTCACTCCACCCACAGCACCACGTTCTCTGTCATCCTCACACTCCCAGGCCAGTCTACAGCCATCAGTAGCACAGGCATGGGAGAAAAGGCGCCCATACTCGACAAACCACCCCCGAGCACAGGCTCTGAATGCTGGCATTGCAAAACTACTGTCCCTTGAAATGCTATCATTCAGACTGGTGGAGACTGACACCTTCCGTAACTTCAAGGCATTGGCAGTCCCACAATACAACATGCCCAGCCGCTTTTATTTCAGCAGGCAAGCCGTCCCTGCCCTGCAAGAGCATGTGGAGGGAAAAGTTAAACATGCGCTACTAAACGCCGTCAGTAGCAATGTCCAGCTGACCACCGATGCGTGGACCAGTAAGCATGGACAGGGACGATACCTTTCCCTCACTGCCCATTGGGTAAATGTGGAGCCGGGTACAGATCTTGAGAGTGGCGCTGTACGTGTTCTGCCAACTCCAAGGATTGCAGGAATCCAGTCTGTACACATTGACTCCTCCTCATACTCCAGTTCCTCTGAATCAGCGCTGCAGGAGCCGTCACGGTCTACCTCCACATGGACCCGTGAACGCTTACCTGTTACGATTGATATGAGCACAGCCGTGGCCAAACGTCAGCAGCCCGTATTGAAATTAGTTTCTTTGGGAATCGAAGCCACACACCGCAGGAGCTCTGGAATGCCATCAAGCAGCAGAGCGATGTTTGGTTTGTGCCAGCGAATCTCCAGCCAGGCATGGTAGTGTGTGACAATGGCTGAAATCTGGTGGCAGCTCTGGGCCTAGGCAACCTCACTCACATCCCATGTCTGGCACATGTGCTCAACTTGGTTGTGCAGAGTTTTTTGAGGGACTATCCGGATCTTGATGCACTGCTGCACAAGGTCCACATAGAGTGCGCTCACTTCCGTTGTTCCAGCATGGCAAGATCGCGCATTGCAGCTCTGCAGCGCCAATTCCGCCTTCCGGAACATCGCATCATATGTGACCTACCCACCAGATGGAATTCAACGTTACATATGTTGGAGAGGTTGTGTGAGCAGCAGTAATGGAGCACCAGCTGCATCAGGCGCAAACAAGTCTCACTGCGCGTCGTTCACACTTCACCACCACTGAGTGGGCCTCTATGAAGGACATCTGCTACGTTTTGCGTTCCTTCGATGATTCCTCGCGGATGGCGAGTGCAGATGATGCACTAGTCAGCATGACTGTCCCCCTTATCTGCCTGCTTGAAAAAACACTGCAAGCACTAAAAGAGGAGGTTTTGGAAGAGGTGGAGGATGAGGAGTCACAAATGCCATCTGCTTCTGGACAGTCTGCGCAACGTGGTTCCTCACAAAGGCCTAGGCAGGGCAAACTTTTGTGAGGAGGATGGGGAGGAGTCAATGGAGGAGGAAGACATCTGTCCAGAGGAGGGAGGTACACAGTGCTATAGTAGTCAGTATGTAGAGCGAGGGTGGGGTGATGCAGAGCAGGCAGAGATCACGCCTCAAGCAGGAGACAGCATTTCTTGGCCAGTTGGCAGTCTGCAGCACATGATTTATTTCATGCTGAATTGCCTGAGAAACGACCGCCGCATCGCCCACATTCTCAACACGGCTGATTATTGGGTGTCCACCCTCCTAGATCCTCGCTACGGGGACAATTTACAAAGCCTCATAACACCGTTGAACCGGGAGCGTAAAAAGCGGGAGTACTAATATGCACTGGTGCATTCCATCATGTTCTCCATTCCACCCGAGAGCAGTGCTGCTAGTGCTTTACAAAGCAGCTCAGTGCATCGAGGCAGTGGAGGAAGCTTTGCACAAAGAGGGAGCAGAAGCAGCGCCTCAGCACAAGGCAAGACCAGTATGGCCCAAATGTGGCAAAGTTTTGTGTCCCTGCCACAAATGTCTACACCATCACAGACGGCTACAGTCAGCAGGAGGCAACGTTTCTGTCAGATGGTGACAGACTACATGTTTTGCCCTCTGTGTACTCCCAGACGGCTCTTCCCCCTTCAAGTTTTGGGTCTCTAAGCTGGATACATGGCCAGAGCTTAGCCAGTATGCATTGGAGGTGCTGGCTTGCCCTGCTGCTAGTGTATTATCAGAACGTGTCTTTAGTGCCGAAGGTGGTGTACTAACAGACCGTCGCATGCGACTATCCTCCGATAACGTTGACCGGCTTACTTTTCTGAAAATGAACAAGGCCTGGATCTTGCCGGAATTTGCCAATCCTCTTCCAGATTAAATAATTGGTTATCAACAGTATCCAGGTCTCCTGTTGTGTTCATGTTTCTACCACCTGAACTGTAATACCTGGGCTCCAACACCGCCAGTTGCTCCAATTAGGCCTCTACCTCCACTCTGTTTCTAGTATTTACCCTGGGCTCCGACACCGCCAGTTGCTGCTCAGAAGTGCTGTCTGCACAGTCAACACATGCTTCAGTGTTATTGGGGTTCAGTAATGTCAGCTGATCCCCTGCTGTGTGTCCGGCAATGTCTCCTGCTCTGTCCACATTCACACTACTATTGATTTTAAACTAGCTCCAATTAGGCCTCTGCCTCCACTCTGTTTATAGTATTTACCCTGGGCTCCAACACCGCCAGTTGCTGCTCAGAAGTGCCATCTGCACAGTCAACACTTGCTCCTGTGTTATTGGGGTTTAGTAACGTCAGCTGATCCCCTGCTGTGTGTCTGGCAATGTCTCCTGCTCTTTCCACATTCACACTACTACTGATTTTAAACTAGCTCCAATTAGGCCTCTGCCTCCACTCTGTTTCTAGCATTTACCCTGGGCTCCAACACCGCCAGTTGTTGCTCAAAAGTGCCATCTGCACAGTCAACACTTGCTCCTGTGTTATTGGGGTTTAGTAACGTCAGCTGATCCCCTGCTGTGTGTCCGGCAATGTCTCCTGCTCTGTCCACATTCACACTACTACTGATTTTAAACTAGCTCCAATTAGGCCTCTGCCTCCACTCTGTTTCTAGTATTTACCCTGGGTTCCAGCACCGCTAGCTCTTTCCCGGCAGTGTCTTTGGCACGGGTACACCCTCCTGTCCAGCCTGGTTCCAGCGCCAGCTGTTTCCGGGTAGTGTCAATGTCACTTTGCCTACAATACGTTGTCCTGTCATGTTGCAGTCGGGTTAGCCGACTCTATGGTGCCTGCAGTTTAGATGCTTCCTATGTGGGCTGCGGGATCTAGCAATGAAGGCTGGTTCCGTAGTGCCAATAGGACAAGCACCCCCTGTAGGACCGTGGGTTTCGGTAACTCCGGCCGGCTCGAGGCCTTGCAACTTTTTTTTTCATGTGTACCTTCTGCTGCCTATCTGAGTTCCAGTATCATTAGCTGGTTCTTTGGAAGTTAATCTTGAATATGTCCCCCTGGGTTCCAGTAACATCAGCTGGTTCCAGGCAGTGCCTTTGGATTAGGTGCCTCCTTCTCGGTATCTGAGTTCCACCAATGTCTGATGGTCCTTGGTAGGGTTGAGTGACTTTTATTTTTATAGGATCGGGTCGGGTTTCACGAAACCCGACTTTCTCAAAAGTCGCGTCGAGTGAAATCGGCCGATCCTATAAAAAAGTCGGGGTCGGCCGAAACACGAAACCCAATGCAGTGCAATGGGATACTATGGTTCCCAGTGTCTGAAGAAGAGGAAACTCTCCTTCAGGCCCTGGGATCCATATTTAAGTGTAAAATAAAGAATTAAAATAAAAAATATTGATATACTCACCTCTCCGACGCAGCCTGGACATCGCCGCTGGTAACCGGCATCTTCCGTTCCTAAGAATGGCGCTTGAAAGACCTTTCGATGACGTCACGGCTTGTGATTGGTCGCGGCCGCCCACATGACCGCTCAGCGACCAATCACAAAGCCGTGACGTAAATTTCAGGTCCTAAATTCCTCATTCTAGGAATTTAGGACATGAGAATTACGTCACGGCTTTTGATTGGTTGCTGAGCGGTCACGTGGGCCGCCGCGACCAATCACAAGCCGTGACGTCATCGAAAGGTCCTTCACGCGCTCATTCTTAAGAAGGAAGGCTGCCGGAAAGAAGCCGAGGGTGAGTATATTCCTATTAGGTATATACTCACCCTCGGACGCGCCCTGCTTCTTTCCGGCAGCCTTCCTTCTTAAGAATGAGCGCGTGAAGGACCTTTTGATGATGTCACAGCTTGTAATTGGTCGCGGCGGCCCACGTGACCGCTCAGTGACCAATCAAAAGCCGTGATGTAATTCTCATGTCCTAAATTCCTAGAATGAGGAATTTAGGACCTGAAAATTACGTCACGGCTTTGTGATTGGTCGCTGAGCGGTCACGTGGGCGGCCGCGACCAATCACAAGCCGTGACGTCATCGAAAGGTCTTTCAAGCGCCATTCTTAGGAACGGAAGATGCCGGTTACCAGCGGCGATGTCCAGGCTGCGTCGGAGAGGTGAGTATATCAATATTTTTTATTTTAATTCTGTATTTTACACTTAAATGTGGATTCCGATACCGATTTCCGATATCGCAAACATATCGGAACTCGGTATCGGAATTCCGATACCAGATTCAGAAGATCGCCGACCTCATGGCCGACCCCACACAGGGGTCGGGTCGGGTTTCATGAAACCCGACTTTGCCAAAAGTCGGCGACTTCTGAAAATGGCCGACCCGTTTCGCTCAACCCTAGTCCTTGGTAGTGCTTTCTGGCACAGGTACCTCCTGCTTAGTAACTGGGTTCCAGTACCATCAGCTGGTCTTCGGTAGTTCCATTGGCTCTTGTACTTTCTGCTACCCATCCGGGTTCCAGTACCGTCAGCTAGTTCTCGGCAGTGTCTTTGGCACGGGTACTCCCTCCTGCCCAGCCTGGTGCCAGCACGCCAGCTGTTTCCGGGTAGTGTCAATGTCACTTTGCCTCCAATATGTTGTCCTGTCGTGTTGCGGTCAGGTTTGCTGACTCTATGGTGCCTGCAGTTTAGATGCTTCCTATGTGGGCTGCGGGATCTAGCAATGAAGGCTGGTTCCGTAGTGCCAATAGGACAAGCACCCCCTGTAGGATTGTGGGTTTTGGTAACTCCGGCCGGCTCGCGGCCTTGCAACTTTTTTTTCATGTGTACCATCAGCTGGTCCTCGGTAGTTCCATTGCCTCTTGTACCTTAAACTATCCATCTGGGTTCCAGTACCATCAGCTGGTTCTCGGCAGTTCCTCAGCCTTCTTGTACCTTCTGCTACATTTCCAAGTTCAAGCTTTTTGAAATGGTTTTTGGTAATCACTCTGGATCTCCCTGACGACGACCCTAAAGATGACGACCCAGAAGACCACTCCGAAGAATACGATGACCCCGAAGAGGATGATGAAGGAGAAAGTGTGGGAGAACTAAAAAAGAAGGTGAAGAGCATGGAAGTAGTGAAACATAAATATCTGACAAAATATAAAACATAGTCAATATCTTTGTAACTCCGAACGTCTTAAAATTTTTTTTAATTCCTGCTGTTCCATTTGATTGGGCTAAACCCCTATGCCTTTAATGTCTCCTCCACCTCCCCCAATACATTCTACATTATTCTTAGTTGTTTTCCTTCATGTAGAATTAACCTACAAGGAAAGAAAGGGTTTATTTTCATTCCGATATTTGTGTCCTATTGGCTTGCATTGGTTTCCGGTATCGGAATCGGCGATATCCGATATTTTTTGGGTATCGGTCCGATCCAATCCGATCCGATATTTCCCTGTATCAGAAGGTATTGCTCAACACTAGTCCGGATCCCAGAATTCCAAGCGATGGAAGTTCACCGACCGCCATATTACGACACCCAAGTGATGGGTGTCTCAATATGGAAATTGCTGGTGGTACCAGCCTCTTGAGCGGTACCACCAGCGGAACACCGTCGCACCACACACACACACAAACACACACACTGTATATGCCGTATGCATCACAGACACACACACACTGTATATGCCATATGCAGCCTCTTGCATTGTTCCACCAGCGGAACACCGTCGCAAACACGCCGCCGCATGGATCAGCCGAATGATTCACTGACCGCTGCCATCTTTGTATAGGAGGAGCGCGAGATGACATGAGAGGAGGAGACAGCAGATGGGGAGAGAGAAAGTGCACAGGGGTGAGAGAGACAGAGCACAGGGGGAGACAGCTCAGACAGGACAGCACATGAGGGGAGAACACAGAACAGGAAGGAGAAAGACAGCAGACAAGGGGGATAGCACATGGGGTAGGCAGGTCAAAGAAGAGAGCACAGATGGGAGAAGTCAGTACATGGGGAAAGAGAGAGTAGATAGGTGGGCGAGAACATGGGGGGAGAGATTCTCAATGCTGCAAACCCTGCCCCCATTGTGACATTACCGCCCTCCTGATGCGATAGCATTGGGGCTTCATCTAGTATATATATAAATATAAAGTTGAGTGTATATGTGTATATATCAAGCCATGCCCACTCCGCATAGCAGACACAGGCCACATCTAGCTCCATCGTGTCTAGAATGGAGTTGCTCCTGTGAGGTATGACCTCAAGGGAAAGGGAGAAGCCTCATGGATAGACATGTGAGGGGCAAAATGATGGAAGAGAGGTTCTGCTGCAGTATGAGGCTGTGTATAGAGAAGAGTGAAGCGCTGCAGGTGGAGGCTGTGTATAAGGCCACATTCACATGTTCAGTATTTGTTCAATATTTTACCTCAGTATTTATAAGCCAAAACCACGAGTGGGAGAAAAATGCAGAAGTGGTGACCTGTTTCTAATATACTTTTCCTCAGATTGTTTTACTCCAAGTTTTAGCTTACAAATACTGAGGTAAAAATAATGATCAAATAATGTGTGAACGAGATCTAAAGGAGAAAAGTGTGCAAAAGAAGTAGGCTGTGTATACAATACGATTTATTCCAATTATTGCAATTTCTCTCGGGATCAAGTGTTTCCAATTGTATATGGAAGAGGAGTGTGAGGTGGTGCTGGAGGAGGCGACTATAAAGGAGAAAAGCTGTGCTGCAGAAAAATGCTGTGTATAAAGGAGGAGCGTGAGGTGCGGGAGGAATAAGGCCCCTTAACTGCTGCCATTAAAAGTCGTATCGGCAGTTGTTAAGGGGTTATTATTGTGTTAAAAAAACTTTTGCTTCAACAAAATGGTGCCGGTAAATGTGCGAGACGCGACACAAACCGCAGAGCAGGATATACTATATACAGGGGGAGATGACATACAGATATATACTATATACAGGAGGAGATGACACACAGCTATATACTATATACAACGGAGATGACATACAGGTATATACTACATACAGGAGGAGATGACATACAGGTATATACTACATGCAGCAGATGATACAGGTATATACTATATGCAAAGGAGATTACATACAGGTATATACTGAGGGGAAAATGAGAGATGTGAGGTGAAAATGAGCATTGTGAGGTGAAAGTGAAGAGGTGTGAGTGCAAAATGAGAGGAGTGAGGGGAAAATAGTGCAGTGATCGGAAAATGCCAGGCGTGAGGTCAAAATGACAGGTGTTAGGGAGGAAAATGAGAGGAGTGAGGGGGAAAATGAGAGGAGTGAGAGGGAAAATGAGAAGTGTGAGGGGGAAAATGAGAGGAGTGAGGGGAAAATGAGAAATGCGAGGAAAATGAGAGATGGGGGAAATTGAAAGGAGTAAGGGGGAAAATGAGACGTGTGAGGTTGAAAATGAGAGGAGTGAGGGGAAAATGAGAGATGTGAGGGGGAAATGAGAGGCGTGATGGGAAAAGGTGCTATAACTAACCACAGTTAGTTACAATGCCCGACCAATCAAGATGGTTTGGGGTGAGCTGGACCGCAGAGTGAAGGCAAAAGGGCCAACAAGTGCTAAGCATCTCTGGGAACTCCTTCAAGATTGTTGGAAGACCATTCCTGGTGACTACCTCTCAAAGCTTATCAAGAGAATGCCAAGACTGAGCAAAGCAGTCATCAAAGCAAAAGATGGCTACTTTGAAGAACCTAGAATATAAGACATAATTTCAGTTGTTTCACACTTTTTTGTTAAGTATATAATTCCACATGTGTTAATTCATAGTTGTGATGCCTTCAGTGTGAATGTACAATTTTTATAGTCATGAAAATACAGAAAAATCTTTAAATGAGAAGGTGTGTCCAAACTTTTGGTCTGTACTGTGTGTATATATATATACAATATACATATATATATATATATATATATATATATATATATATATATATATATATACTGCTCAAACAAATAAAGGGAAGACTTAAAGGGAACCTGTTACCCCCAAAATCGAAGGTGAGCTAAGCCCTCCGGCATCAGGGGCTTATCTACAGCATTCTGGAATGCAAAGTACTGCAGTGCGCAGGCGCTGGGCCTCTTTGACCTTTCACGGCGCCTGCGCACTGCAGTACTTTGCTGTACGCCTGCATCGAAGCCACAGCGTGAAGACAAAAACAGGCCATCATCGTAAGAAGATGGGAGGCGCTGGACCGACCGCGACACCCATCGGACTGGACCGCAGCGGGAACGCCCCTGGGTGAGTATAATCTAACCTCTTTTTCTCACCATTCAGGATATATCGGGGGCTCATCTACAGCATTCCAGAATGATGCCGGTGGACTTAGCTCACCTTCGATTTTGGGGGTGACAGGTTCCTTTTAAACTACAGAATATAACTCCAAGTAAATCAAACTTCTGTGAAATCAAACTCTCCACTTAGGAAGCAACACTGTTTGACAATCAATTTCACACACTGTTGTGCAAATGGAATAGACAACAGATGGAAATTATTGGCAATTATCAAGACACACTCAATAAAGGAGTGGTTCTGCAGGTGGGGACCACAGACAACATCTCAGTACCAATGCTTTCTAGTTGATGTTTTGGTCACTTTTGAATGTTGATTGTGCTGTCACACTCGTGGTAGCATGAGACGGACTCTACAACCCACACAAGTGGCTCAGGTAGTGCAGCTCATCCAGGATGGCACATCAATGCGAGCTGTGGCAAGGTTTGCTGTGTCTGTCAGCATAGTGTGCAGAGGCTGGAGGCGCTACCAGGACACAGGCCAGTACACCATGATACGTGGAGGGGGGCGTAGGAGGGCAACAACCTAGCAGCAGGACCGCTACCTCAGCCTTTGTGCAAGAAGGAACAGGTGGATCACTGCCAGAGCCTGCAAAATGACCTCCAGCAGGCCATAAATGTGCATGTGTCTGCACAAACAGAAACTGACTCCATGAGGATGGTCTGAGTGCCCGACATCCACAGATGGGGGTTGTGCTAACAGCCCAACACCGTGCAGGACGCTTAGCATTTGTCACAGAAAACCAGGATTGGCAAATTTGCCAACGTCCTGTGTTCTTCACAGATGAAAGCAGGTTCACACTGAGCACATGTGACAGTCGTGACAGAGTCTGGAGACACCATGGAGAGCGATCTTCTGCTTGCAACATCCTTCAGCATGACCGGTTTGGCAGTGGGTCAGTAATGGTGTGGGGTGGCATTTCTTTGGAGGGCTGCACAGCCCTCCATGTGCTCGCCAGAGGTAGCCTGACTGCCATTAGGTACTGAGATGAGATCCTCAGACCCCTTGTGAGACCATATGCTGGTGTGGTTGGCCCTGGGTTCCTACTAATGCAGGACAATATCAGACCTCATGTGGCTGGAGTGTGTCAGCAGTTCCTGCAAAATGAAGGCATTGAAGATATGGACTGACCCGCTCGTTCCTCAGACCAGAATCCAATTGAACACATCTGGGACATCATGTTTCGCATCATCCACCAACGTCACGTTGCACCACAGACTGTCCAGGAGTTGGCGGATGCTTTAGTCCAGTTCTGGGAAGAGATCCCTCTGGAGACCATCCGCCACCTCATCAGGAGCATTCCCAGGCATTGTAGGGAGGTCATACATGCATGTGGAGGCCACACTCACTACTGATCATCATTTCCTTGTCTTGAGGCATTTCCACTGAAGTTGGATCAGCCTGTAACTTAATTCCACTATGTAATTAATAAAGATTTACAATTGAAATATTTCATTCAGTTATGTCTAGGATGTGGAATTTTAGTGTTCCCTTTATTTTTTTGAGCAGTGTATATATATATATATATATATATATATATATATATATATATATATATATATCCCTCATCCTGGTATATATGTCTCTTATCCTGGGCCCCATCCTGGTATATGTCCCCCAGAAAGAAACAATTCTACTCACCTCCCATCCGCTCCTTCACTGCGTGGCGTCCACTTCTGAAGCCTGCAACTGACTTCAGCATGCAAACGACGGGAGCGCAAGACGACACTGCCATGTACCTAGTCATGTGCACGCCAATGTCAGCTTGCTGGAGAGTGTATTGCAGTGCTGCGCCGCAATACATTTTAGCTGAATTTGCATCCAAGGTCGCACATCCAGTTGAAGTTTGTGCTGGCATCAGTGGGCCCCTCACCCGCACGAGTCTCGTCTCTTTCATTATGCCTCTGAATAATACTGTAGATAATACAGTGGGTACGGAAAGTATTCAGACACCTTTAATTTTTTCACTCTTTGTTTCATTGCAGACATTTGGTAAATTCAAAAAAAGTTATTTTTTTTCTCATTAATGTACACTCTGCACCCCACCTTGACTGAAATAAAACAGAAATGTAGAAAATTTAGCAAATTTATTAAAAAAGAAAAACTGAAATATCACATGGTCATAAGTATTCAGACCCTTTACTCAGTATTGAGTAGAAGCACCCTTTTGAGCTAGTACAGCCATGAGTCTTCTTGGAATAATGCAACAAATTTTTCACACCTGGATTTGGGGATTCTCTCCAGTTCTGTCAGGTTGGATGGTGAACATTGGTGGACAGCCATTTTCAGGTTTCTCCAGAGTTGCTCAATTGGGTCTGGGTCAGGGCTCTGGCTGGGCCAATCAAAAATGGTCAAAGAGTTGTACTGAAGCCACTCCTTTGTTATTTTAGTTGCGTGCTTATGGTCATTGTCCTGTTGGAAGGTGAACGTTTGACCAAATCTGAGGTCCAGAGCCCAGAGCGCCCTGGAAGAGGTTTTCATCCAGGTTATCTCTGTACTTCACCCCATTTATGTTTCCTTCAATAACAAACAATTGTCCTGTTTCTGCAGCTGAAAAACAGCCCCATAGCATGATGCTGCCACCACCATGTTTCACTGTTGGAATTGTACTGGGCAGGTGATGACCAGTGCGTGGTTTTCTCCACACTAACCTCTTAGAATTATCACCAAAAAGGTCTATCTTCATCTCATCAGACCAGAGAATCTTATTTCTCATAGTCTGGGAGACCTTCATGTGTTTTTTAGCAAACACTATGAGGGCTTTCATATGTCTTGCACTGAGGATAGGCTTCCGTCTTGCCACTCTGCCATAAAGGCCCAAGTCGTGGAGGGCTGCAGTGATAGGTGACTTTGTGAAACTTTCTCTCATCTCCCTACTGCATCTCTGGAGCTCAGCCACAGTGATCTTGAGGTTCTTCTTTACCTCTCTCACCAAGGCTCTTCTCCCACGATTGCTCAGTTTGGCTGGATGGCCATGTCTAGGCAGACTTCTGATGATCCCAAACTTCTTCCATTTAAGGATGAGTAGTGCAAAAAATTTTTTGTAACCTTGGCTAGATCTGTGCCTTACCACAATTTTGTCTCTGAGCTCCTTGGCCAGTTCCTTTGGCCCCATGATTCTCATTTGGTCTGACATGCACTGTGAGCTGTGAGGTCTTATATAGACAGATGTGTGCCTTTCCAAATCAAGTCCTATCAGTTTAATTAAACACAGCTGGACTCCAATGAAGGAGTAGAACTATCTCAAGGAGGATCACAAGGAAATGGACAGCATGTGAATTAAATATGAGTGTCTGAGCAAAGGGTCTGAATACTTATGCCCATGTGATATTTCAGTTTTTCTTTTTAATAAATATGCAAAAATTTCCACATTTCTTTTTTTTTCCAGTCAATATGGGGTGCAGAGTGTACACTAATAAGAAAAAAATGAACTTTTTTGAACTTACCAAATGGCTGCAATGAAAAATTTAAAGCAGTCTGAATACTTTCCGTACCCTCTGTATATAATATAAGCATAATGTTATATCATATATAATATATAATGTACTGCAATAATACTATATATAATATTAAGCATAAATAAAATAGTAAATTTATAAGGCTGTAAGAGGAGGCACTCTGGAGACCCCCCCTCCCCATTATAGTGGTTAGGCCTCCTCTTCTCTTACCCTAGCACATCACAAGCAGGTGTTAGCAGCAGCCCAAGCAGAGTGAATCACACACTGCAAGGAGGCTCAGTGTCAGTGACTCCCTCCATCCCTACAGTGGATCCACACAGTTAGGACCAGCGGCAGCATCAACCCCAACAGGTGAGGAAGGGCCTGTTTCACCATAATCATCTGTAGGGTGGAGTGGAGCCAGTCTTGCTTCTCACATTAGTGCTGATGCTGCCGCCGGCTGTTATGGATTATAGACTTAGATCGGTTCTTCAGGGCCCCTCCTGCAGCAGTGCTGGGACGAGGCACACTTCTTTCTCACATACTTTATGTGACGGCAACAGCAGACACTGGCACACGTGATGTGCAGAGACCGGAGTCCCAGGCAGAGGCTGGAGGAGGAAGAGCCCAGCGCTTCCCAGCCGTTTCCAAAGAAAGTACAGGAACAGTGCAGCTCTTCTCTCACTGAGGGGCGCCGGCTGCTTCTCTGCACAGCAGGCCCCAACCCTGCCAGGCTTTGTTGCGTCACAACCTCTGAGAATGCGATCATTATGCCCCGATTACCAATGTGATGTGTAAAGGTTACCAGTGTGATGTGTAATGGTTACCAGTGTGATGTGTAATGGCCGCTCTTTGCTCTCCTGATCTTACTGCAGAGCTGTGTGTGATTATACCTCACACAACTGCAGGTTCCTCTCTGCTCCAGCTCCCATCTCACAGGCAGACAGGGATGTAATATTGTAGCAATACAGCAGAGCTCAAAGAGTTTCAAAAAATGTGTTTGCAGGAAGATAAAGTTCATTTATCCTGCTCTGTGTTAGTTACTTGTCTCACAGTGGTAACTCCCCTTCATGTAAAATAATCTCTGGAGGCAGAGTTATCTTCCAGGCAGCGTCTTCCCCAGAGCCTGGAAGAGGTAATTTATGTAAAGTTCTAAAAGATGATTTCTTTAAAGCAGCACATCTGATATGAGGCACACCGGTCTCACTCTCTTCAGCAGTCTATAACCTGTATGCCCATATTAATAGTTTAGATATGTTAAATGTGGTGACAGATTCCCTTAAAGGGAGTGATCAGAGGGCTAAAGTAAATTTAATCTAAATCCCTATCTATTTGATGGCATAATCAAAGCTATTTTCTAATATACTTGCTTTAAAAATACCCTATTTTTACTCTAAATTTCATGACCACTGATAGGTGTAGTAGTCTTTGTATTTGAACGCATATCTGTATATACTAAAACTATTCTTGTTGGATTTTTTCTACATATGATTATTTATCATATGTACAATATTTATATACAAAGACTGCTACACCTACCAATTGTCATGCAATTTAGCATATCTAGCAATGCTCTAACCAAGTTCAGTGTCCTCTGTGCACACACAAGTTAATTAACCCTAAATAAATCCAAAGTGGCACATTTACTCATGGTGAGAATTTACAACTGTAAGAACACCCCTAATATGCGTTTTGCATCTGGCTTCTTCGGAGGGGTATATACTAGAGCTTTTCTGGTAGGATTTTTTCCGCATATGATTATTTATCATATATACTCATTTTATATTACAATTGCGATACAGGTACTATTTTGTTCAGAAGAACTTTTTCACCACCTTGATATTGTCTGTTGTTTAATAGAACCTTGCATGTGATTTTTCTGTAGCCTGTACACATGAATGGCATTGACCTTATATCCCCTATGCCTAGAAGGTATATTGGATGAACTTTTTCTGGATATAATTTTAATCTAATGTATATATGATATCTATACCACTTGCACAGTAATACCCCTGGTGAGATTTATTTCAGTTTTAGCATCTCCTTTTTATCCTGTTTGTTACTTGTTGTACTTATTCAATTAAGTTTATTGAATTTATATATGGCTTCATGCTCCCAGTTCTCTCTCTATATATAGGTATTGTCTAAAAGTTCCAATAGGAGAGCCTTTGATTTTCCAGTCTATTGATTATTAACAGTAGAGTACATGTTTCTACAGTTAGGGACTGAACAATTTTCTAGGTAATAATCATATTCTTTACGGTATGTGCACCCGGCATCTTTTTCAGGTGGATTCCTTCAGTAATGGTGTAGAGGTGAAAAAGAGTGACCGGGCCATTCTTCACGTGCTTTCTACTTGTAGCTGTCGCTATATCTACATAAAATAATACAAAAAAAATGCCAAAGAAGATGTTTCAGGAAAAACACTAATAGATTTTTCCCAAAACATCTTTTGGTTCAAAAAGTATGCAAGTATTCCAGTGTCTGAAAGATGCCATGTGCACATGCAATACTCCTAGATGTTTTCCTTCACTAACTTTTGCTACATAGTGACCTCTTAAATATAACATCTTTACATTGCAGATTTCTTGATGTGGGCGATCCTAATATAGTCATTTTGGAAAACGGACAAGTTCTTTATTTAAAAAATGCACACCTAAGTGACAGAGGGCATTATAAATGTGTAGCATCTAATCCTGCTGGCTCCCAGACTAAGGAAAGTAAATTAACTGTACTTGGTAAGTTCCAAAATTCCAACTTATTTCTAATATTGACAGTTGTGCTTAACAAACAAATACCATATATTTTGCACATAAAACATATAAACACAATTAAAAAATAATCAGACTAGTTTAGAAAAGAACTATGTATACTGCTCTTGAACTACAGTAAAAGTGTCAAACAAGCTTATCAGCAACAAACTTACCTCATTGAGTTGCTGCAGCTGCCACCAGTAAGGCCATCAGGGGGTTTCTCATAGCTCCTGAGGAACCAAGGATGAGGCCACTGTGCATCGCTAACCATGAGCGCAAAAGTGTGCAGAAGGATACGAGGACTTAGGGTGAGGAAACTTAAAACATATGCATGAAGGGGAAATAAAAACTAAAAGGAATTAAAAACAAAATAAAACAAGAATAATCCCCCACCAACCTAACTGAGGAGAAATAAAAGGTGCTCGAAGGCTGACAAACATACACATAGCAGAAATACAAACGGTGTTTGCCTAGCAAAAAAAATCCCTTCATTGATGGGCTGGTACTCCTTAGCACTAATCCACTTACACGTATAGCCAGCAAGGAAGTGTAGTGAAGGGAGAGTCTATATAGCCCAACCTAGAATGTGATAGGGCAGCCAAACAGGACAATGGGAAACACATGAAGATGTGCGAACTCAGAAACTAAAAATATAGGCAATAGGAACCATAAGCATAAAGACAGGGAACATAGTAACATAGTAACATAGTTATTAAGGTTTAAGGAAGACTTTAAGTCCATCTAGTTCAACCCATAACCTAACCTAACATGCCCTAACATGGGAAGAAAATGGCAATAGCTCAGCAGACGAGAGAACCAACCATGGATCAAGATGTCACCAAATTTAATCCCCAAACTGAGCCGTGACATCGGAATATGCTGTGCTGTTTAATGGGAACACAGAAGAGGTCCACTTTCCTATTATCCGTAACAACAAAATAATTGTTGTGACCCCTGACTAAGAAGAGTGGAAATGCAGTGGAAAATAGTTAGGAATCTCATTAATTGATGAGAGGAGTGATCTTACTGTTCCACCTGGACGCTGTGGGTTGGACGCTGCACAAGTACGCCACGTCAAACCCGCAGCGTTTACTGACCGTGGGAACGTACCCTCATCAGTACAGTAGTCTAGTTTCAATGTAAAAATTGACTAAAATGACGCTACATTTATTAGCTGTGGACCGCAGCATATTAATAAGGTGTACAACTGTTTTATTATAGAACTACTGATTTTTTATTTTATTTTAACATATAAATAATAATAAACTATAGACACAGCTTGTTTAGCTTTGAAACAAAATTCCAAATAGGCTTTACATTCAGGCTGCAAAATATCAAAATGGGTCCATTCACATATTTTGTTTTTGTAGTTCCACCCAGCATTAAAGATGGAAACACCACCTTGGAGATGTCCTTTATAGCAAAAAGTGAAATCAATTTGGAATGTGATGCCAGGGGAATTCCACACCCTACAATTGCATGGTATAAAAATGGGGAAACAATTGTCCCGAGTACACGAGTCATCTTTATTGAGAATGGAAAATATCTACAAATTTCTGAAGCTAAGACTACAGATTCTGGAAAATTCACATGTCATGTGGCTAATGTTGCAGGGAATGCAGAGAAGGCGTATGTGCTTGATATTTATGGTAAGCTATTTCATGTATATTGAATAAAGCCATTGATCTACGATCTTCTAATTTACAGCAGGCAAAGCTACATCTTTCATCCCAAATAACCCAAGAGAGAGATAGAATGAGCGCCATGACCGCAACTGGACAGAGTGTAACATAGTGGCGGTATCCAAACTTTAAATTCATAACCATAAATGGGTTGTCTCATCTTTCATTTTCAGGTGAAAACTGCTTCCAGGTCTCCTGTCTTTTTGCATTTACCGGGACAGGTCATTCTTGCTAGATTGACATGTCAGATCATGGACAGTGTGGCGCCAGTGGCCCAAACATTGTGCGCTCTGTTGCTTTGCCTCTGCAGCATCGCAGAAACATAATGGCACTGGAGCTGGCCTGACCGAGAGCTAACAGTTTGCATCAAAAGTTCCAAGTTACACTTATATATAAGTTTAAATTTCATATAAGAAATATAAACTGTATTAAAAGCAATAAAATGATAGGGACGTCCACATTAAATAAAAGAGGAATACTAAAAAATACAAACTTAGTATGAAAAAACACACACACTAGTGTAAGAAGACAAGATGGATAAACAGATGGAACAAAAAATATTTGTGTATAACAGAAACTGCCCTATAAATCCAATCTGAACAACACAGCATAAGGCGAATAATCTTAAAGAAATTAGTGAGATTTTACATCACAATTCAATAATACTAATAATAGTTAAATGGTTATTGCTCTAATTAAAAATAGACTTTCTAAACATGAAAGTGCATTTAAAAAGAATGTACCTCCAGTCACATTTTTTATTACATTTTTAGTAAATTAATTTTCCATATATGTGACTAGCTTAAAATATTTTAGTTTTCGGACGGTCACCAAGAGCCTATTAAACAGCTCCATATTTTCTCTAGGACACATGTCAGCTTTTCTATGTAGACTTGGTCAGTGGAGCAGAGTCATTTTCCTGGCATTAGGGAAGGGGAGATGTATTAATGGCTGTAATGTGTTGATGGAGGGATGTATAAGGCAAAATGTTAGAATTTATGACAAGAGAGGCGCACTCTATAAAATATCAGATGGTGCTCAGAGGAAAAGGTCCAATATAACAATGTTAATGTAACCTCTGGCACTCAAAAAGTACAACTTGCTTTTTTTCAAAATAGAGGGTTTATTCACTACCGGTCATGTTAACAACAGACAATCTTCAACGAATCACATATTTTTGGTGATCTTTTACTGGGATCTTTTCACTACCATTTGGTACTACATGGTACTTCTATAAGTTACTGAGTACTCTGTATATGATATTTCTTTGATCAATTATTATTTATTGTTGTAGACTTCCTTGAAAAAGGCTAAAAAAAGCCGAAACGTTGGAGATTGTCTGTTGTTAACATGACCGGTAGTGAATAAACCCTCTATTTTGAAAAAAAGCAAGTTGTACTTTTTGAGTGCCAGAGGTTACATTAACATTATTAAGGCAAAATGTTAACACTATCCTATATACTATATCCTACAGCTTGTATGCTTCTCCCTCTACAACATTAAACCCCCCAAAAAATAAAACATTGGAGAAACTAAAAAATCACCCACTTAAATGATAAAAAATGATTTTTATTAAGATATGATTTAAAAATCATGATTAGGTAATAGCAGGTCAGCACGAAAGATTACAAGGTAAGGAGAAATGCAGCTTTCAAATTAATAGCATTATCCAAAAAAATGACAAATTTTATCCATAATCACCAAAGTTGTAGATAGTCTAAAAAACGGAGTAAGTTTAATGTATTAGTGACAATTAGCCACAGTATTTGAGGTAATTTGATCATCAATGAATCAATAATCAGATCATATGAGTAAGGTAAGGTAAATATGAAAACAACCAAGATGAATAAATGCAATTAAATCAAAAAGCAACACAAATAACATGTAACAATCAGTGCTAGCGGAGAAGCATGGATTTCTCTGGAATAAGACATCTGATCTCAAGGTGTCATCTTATTCAGCCTCCTATGACCTACATGTCCATATAGACGGCTTAGGAGGATGGATCCTACTGACAGTAATACGTTTTATCCTGTAGATTTACTATATATACTGCAGCAGTGACTGTGTGAACCATACAGAATAGGACCTTGGAATTTACATGGTTCCCTGTAATGTGGTAATATTAATATTGTATGTGATTTATTTACAAGTTCCAGCTACAATTGATGGAGATTTGAGCAAACTGCATAGTAAAAAGGTAATCACAGGAAATCCCATGGTACTGGAGTGTGAAGCCAGAGGACATCCATTACCATTGATAACCTGGCTGAGAGAAGGAGTGCCTGTGGAGACAAGTGACAACATCCGCCTTCTGTACCACGGCAAGAAGCTGGAGATTAAAAATACCGGGGAGCAGGACCAAGGACAGTACACTTGTGTGGCCACCAATGTAGCGGGAGAAGCTGAAATCAAATATGACATCCAGGTTTTAGGTTAGTTACATGTTGTAGCCTGGAGCTAATTTATCACATTATGGCAATTGTGCTATATAGAGATTAGCAGAACTCTGGAAATATCACGCAGAAGAAGAGTTTATGCAGCACATGAAGTAATTATTAGGTTTGCTTTGTGAAAAAATATTCTTCAAAAACTTTTCTTGATTTTCTAAAGAAACATACACACATGGATAAAACTGTTGGCACCTTCTGTTAAAGTATGAAAAACCCAAAATGGTCACTGAAGTCACTGGAAACTGACAAAAGTGATTGTCAATGTAAATTTATTGAATATCAGCTGATAAGAATCAGGCATTGCTTATGGGTTGTGGGTCAACAGATAAATTATGAGTAAAAACTAATGAAAACGATAGGTAAAAGTTATTTTATTGACCAATATGTTTTTTCCTTGACCAGAAGGGTGCTAACAACTTTGTTCACATGTATATATGCCCCTAAAAAGGCTTTAGTGATGGTGGTTTCCAAAAAATGACAATTTCAGGTTTCACATAATTTACCATTTCTGTTTATTTATGTATTTTTATTCATGTGAATGATATCATAAGCCTTTAGGGAATGGATAAAAAGCTAAATATTCTAAATTAATAGAGAGAAGTATCTGGATCAATCAAAGATCATGTCCCCCGTTTGAACAAGTGAAGATTATGTCCTCCTGCTTCTGCAGTGACATTGGAGGAGATTTATCAAGCTGTCTTCTAGTAAGAATGGCCCATTGCAACCAATCAGAGCTCAGCTTTCATATATAAATAAGCCCTGGTAAAAGGAAAACTGAGCTCTGATTGGTTGTGATGGGCAATAAAGTCAATTCTTACTATAAGACAGCTACATCTCTCCATTACCTGCTTCCATTGTATGACATGTCTACAGTAATGTTGCCACTTTTAAAGTTCCAAACCCCATAAACTTGCAATTTCTTGTTGCCCTCAAATTAAAATGGATGGACATTTCTTCGAGAAGAAAATGCTGCCAGTTATAGCTGGTACAAATATCTCTGACATCATCGAGTTCATGAAACATGCTATTTGCAGACAATCAGGAGCACAAAAATGCCATCAACCTCTGCGTTGGATCACTCGTAGCCAATCTTCTGATTAACATTCTTGGCAGTATATTAACAAGAACTGTGCGCCATCGTGGGGATCCATCAGAAAAGTTATTTCTCTGAAATAGTGGCTACACATGATGTACCTCTGCACAAATGATTGGAATATCCACACTCACCATTGATTAAGTTTAGAACTTTTATCATGTTAATATACAGTATGTCCTGAGTGGAGAAGCATTTCTGCCGAGGCGCACAGAGCGGCATGCCACAGAGAAGATGAGCCTCTTAATGAATTCAGTGCATTATAGTCCAGGAATCCCTTTACTAAGACTGGTGTGCTGAACACTAGTCCTAATGAATCAGCCCCATGGTGTACAGATACCTTTTACGTTCCCTCTAGTGACTACTGCAGGCAGCCAGATTGGTAGGCTTTAAAAAGGTTGTCTTCTACCGATACAACCTCTTCTTAGCTTTCCCCTTTGTAAAATAAAAATACATACTTGCCTAACACAAAGGAGCCATTCCAGTGATATTGGGGCTCCAATACCAAGAGGAATGAAGGCCCTGTTCACAAGCTTACAATCTATGAGGAAAAAGGGGAGACATGAAAGGTCTCAACATTGGTAACAACAATGGTAACAACATTTATATACAACTTCCCATCTGCTTGTTTTCCTCTCTCTCCACCCCCTCTTTGATTGACAGCACTGGCTTCATAGAGCAACAGAAGGGCAGAGATAGATGGAAACCAAGCAGGTGGGAAGGTGTATATAAATGATTGGCCATGGCATGATTCACCTGGTGCCTGCACTTGGTTTGAGTAGTCATTCCGTGCTGATCGCATCCCTTTTAAGCTTTAGGATCAGTTACAATCACTGTGTTGTCTGATCTATATATATAATTGTCTAAGGGGCACTTCCGTCTGTTTGTCTGTCACGGAAATCCCGCGTCGCTGATTGGTCACGGCCTGCCGGCCGTTAATTCGCCACTTCCTACTTTCCATCAGTGCTCCCTCCATACTCCCCCCCAGTCAGCGCTCACACAGGGTTAATGGCTGCGTTACACCGCGTTATGCTGCAGTGTAACGCAGTCCGTTAACGCTGCTATTAACCCTGTGTGACCAACTTTTTACTATTGATGCTGCCTATGCAGCATCAATAGTAAAAATATCTAATGTTAAAAATCTAATATATAAAGCTGAATGTGTGTGTGTACGTGTGTATGTGTGTGTGTATGTCCGGGATTGGCATCTGCACCGTCGCAGCTACAGCCACAAAATTTTGCACAGTCACACGCCTGGACCCCGAGAGCGTCATAGGCTATGTTGTGAGGTGAAATTTTAACCCCGTGCTTTCCAATTCACCAAACAATTTTGCCCCTATCTACATAATGGGGAAAAAGTGAAAGGAAAAGTGTTGGAGGCAAATTGACAGCTGCCAGATGTGAACAAAGGGGACTTAAAGAGTGAGAGCAATGGCGCCAAAGAGTATATACCGTACAGTTGCTAAGGTGGGGCCCCGATATGGGATACTCACCACACATGGGGATATGAACACACACACAAAATGCGCCACACACTACCACGTGCTTGAACACATATACTACCCTCAGCATACATTTCACCACACATACACCAACCTCGCCACATAAAAGTCAAAACACAAAAGTAACCACTCAAAACTTGCCACATGCAAAATTCGCCACATGCAAAACTAGGCTCACGCAAAACTCACCTCATGGAAAACTCGCCACACGCAAAACTTGCACATGCGGAAAAATTGCCACATGCACAAAAGTTGCTACACATGCAAAAGTTGCCTGACACAAAACTTGCACATACTCAAAACGCACCACACATAAAACTCGCCACACGCAAAACTTGCTGCACACAACTTGCTACACACAACTTGCTACACTAACCTGTCACATGCAACTCGACACACAAAAAGTTGCTACATGCATGTCGCCACACAAAACTCATCTCACAAAAGTCTCTACATGCATGTCGCCACACGCAACTCAACACACACAACTTGACACATGAAACTCGCCCTAAAACACACACAAGACTGGTATTATCCTTCAAAAATAAAAATCTGATTAATAAGCAGACAAACTACAAGAGCAACAAATGTACCATATTGGAAATACGGCAGCTGTCAGTCACATGATCTGTCTATTATGTGTATGTGTGAGCTAATATATACTGCCAGGGGGGAGGGCTTCCTGTAGGCTGGGGATTTATCAGGCTGCCAATTTAGCTTACAAATACTGAGGTAAAAATACTGACCAAATAATGTGTGAACGAGGTCTAATACAGGAGGAGATGACATACAGGTACATACTATATACAGGGGAGATGACACACAGGTATATACTATATACAGGAGCAGATGACTCACAGGTATATACTATATACAGGAGGAGATGACTTACAGGTATACACTATATACAGGAGGAGATGACATACAGGTATATACTATATATAGGAGGAGATGATATACAGGTATATACTATATACAGGAGGAGATGACACACATATATACTATATACAGGAGGAGATGACATACAGCAGGTATATACTATATAAAAGAGGAGATGACTCATAGGTATATACAGGAGGAGATGACATACAGCAGGTATATACTATATACAGGGGAGATGAGATACAGGTATATACTATATACAGGAGATGACATACAGGTATATACTATATATAGAAGATGACATACATGTATATACTATATACAGAAAAGATGACATACAGGTATATACTATATACAGGAGGAGATGACACATAGGTATATACAATATACAGGAGGAGATGACATACAGCAGGTATATGCTATTTACAGGGGAGATGACATACAGCAGGTATATACTATATACAGGGGTGATGACATACAGGTATATACTATATACAGGAGATGACATACAGGTGTATACTATATATAAGGGAGATGACAAAAATGTATATACTGAGGTGAAAATGAGAGGTGTGAGGTGAAAATGAAAAGGTGTGAGTGCAAAATGAGAGGAGCGAGGGAAAATAGTGGAGTGATCGGAAAATGACAGATGTGAGGTCGAAATGACAAGTGTTAGTGGGGAATGAGAGGAGCGAGGGGGGAAAATGAGAGGTGTGAGGGAGAAAATGAGAGATGTGAGGGGAAAATGAAAGATGTGAGGGGGAAAATGAGAGGCGTGATGGGAAAATAAGAGAAGCGAGGTGCTATAACTAACCACAGATATTTACTATGCCCAGGCAACGCCGGGCTCTTCAGCTAGTAAGAAATAAAATAAAAAATCATTATATACTCACCTTCCGGCGCCTTTCCCGCTTATCGCGACGCTCCGGGTCTTGCATTGCGTGGCAGTGTTATATACTACGTGGGCAGTGTTATATACTACGTGGATGCTACATATTACGTGGGCAGTGTTATATACTATGTGGCTGTGCTATATATTACGTGGGCTGTGTTATATACTACGTGGCAGTGTTATATACTACATGGGCAGTGTTATATACTACGTGGCAGCGATATATACTACGTGGGCAGTGTTATATACGGCGTGGGCTGTGTTTTATACTACGTGCGCAGTGTTATATACTACGTGGGCAGTGTTATATACTACATGGGCTGTGCTATATATTACGTGGGCTGTGTTATATACTACATGGGCTGTGTTATATACTACATGGGCTGTGTTATATACTACGTGGGCAGTGTTATATACTACGTGGGCAGTGTTATATATTATGTGGCAGTGTTATATACTACGTGGGCAGTGTTATATACTATGTGGGCTGTGTTATATACTACGTGGGCTGTGTTATATACTACGTGCACAGTGTTATATTCTACGTGGGCTGTCTTATATACTACGTGGGCTGTGTTATATACTACGTGCACAGTGTTATATTCTACGTGGGCTGTGTTATATACTACGTGGGCAGTGTTATATACTGCGTGGGCAATGTTATATACTACATGGTCTGTGTTATATACTACGTGGCAGTGATATATACTACGTGGGCAGTGTTATATACGGCGTGGTGTTATGGACCTGGTGGTTAGGTGCACCTGGAATGACCTGATGGTTAAACTAGAAGACAGGACGAGCTCTGGGAAGTGAGAACTCTGCTGACCGCAAATCCTAATCCTATAACACACACACTAGAAATAGCTGTGGAGCGTACCTAACTCTCCCTAGACGCCTCTTCACAGCCTAAGAGCTAACTACCCCTAAAGATAGGAAAATAAGCCTTACCTTGCCTCAGAGAAATTCCCCAAAATGTAAAGGCAGCCCCCCACATATATTAACTGTGAGTTAAGAGTAAAGTCACAAACACAGGGATGAAACAGGTTTCAGCAAAGGAGGCCAGACTTACTAGATAGACTCAGAAACACATGGGCCACTTGCACATTGAACAAGTCTGTAGGAACCTGTTCACACCACCAGAAAACTTGAAGACACAAAAGAGCACAGTGAGGTCAAAAATACTCTGTTGTTAAAAAAAAAAAAAAAATCACAGTAATCAGCAAGTGCTAGTCAAAAGATGTAAAGAAAACAGGGTATTTAGTTGATACGTTTTTTTGCAAAAAAATGTATACTAAGCTGCTCCACCAAATCGTCAAGGTACAGTGGGGCAAAAAAGTATTTAGTCATTCAGCAATAGTGCAAGTTCCACCACTTAAAAAGATGAGAGGCGTCTGTAATTTACATCATAGGTAGACCTCAACTATGGGAGACAAACTGAGAAAAAAAAATCCAGAAAATCACATTTTCTGTTTTTTTATCATTTTATTTGCATATTATGGTGGAAAATAAGTATTTGGTCAGAAACAAAATTTCATCTCAATACTTTGTAATATATCCTTTGTTGGCAATGACAGAGGTCAAATGTTTTCTGTAAGTCTTCACAAGGTTGCCACACACTGTTGTTGGTATGTTGGCCCATTCCTCCATGCAGATCTCCTCTACAGCAGTGATGTTTTTGGCTTTTCGCTTGGCAACACGGACTTTCAACTCTGTCATGATCTCCATGGCCAGAGAACTAGCATAAGCCTCAATAGGAACAAGCTCTTGGAAGATGTAACTATACTGACCATGAACTAAACCTACCGCATCATCTAGAAGTAGCCAGGTAGCATGTCCTACTTTTTATCCCTATATGCCCAGCGCCGGCCGGAGAACTAAATAATGCTAGCAGAGGGAAATATAAGACCTGACTCACCTCTAGAGAAATGCCCAAAAAGGAGACAGAGGCCCCCCACATATATTGGCGGTGATATGAGATGAAACAACAAACGCAGCAGGAAAATAGTTTTAGCAAATTTGAGGTCCGCTTTCTAGATAGCAGAAGACAGAAAGCATACTTTCATGGTCAGTAGAAAACCCTAACAAAACACATCCAGAAATTACTTTAGGACTCTGGCATTAACTCATAATACCAGAGTGGCAATTCCTGATCAACAAGAGCTTTCCAGACACAGTAACGAAACTGCAGCTGTGAACTGGAACCAAAATACAAAAACAAAACATGGACGAATGTCCAACTTATCTAGTAGATGTCTGGGAGCAGGAACAAGCACAGAGAGGCTTCTGATAACATTGTTGACCGGCAAGCATCTAACAGAGAAGCCAGGTTATATAGCGACACCCAGATCTAATCAGAACAGGTGAACAGGGAAGATGATGTCACAAGTTCAATTCCACCAGTAGCCACCGGGGGAGCCCAGAATCCAAATTCACAACAGTACCCCCCCCTCAAGGAGGGGGCACCGAACCCTCACCAGAACCACCAGGGCGATCAGGATGGGCCCTATGAAAGGCACGAACCAGATCAGAGGCATGAACATCAGATGCAGTGACCCAAGAATTATCCTCCTGGCCGTATCCCTTCCACTTGACCAGATACTGGAGTCTCCGTCTGGAAACACGGGAGTCTAGGATTTTTTCCACAACGTACTCCAACTCACCCTCAACCAACACCGGAGCAGGAGGCTCAACGGAAGGCACAACCGGTGCCTCATACCTGCGCAATAACGACCGATGAAAAACGTTATGAATAGAAAAGGATGCAGGGAGGTCCAAACGGAAGGAAACAGGGTTAAGAATCTCCAATATTTTATACGGACCGATGAACCGAGGCTTAAACTTAGGAGATGAGACCCTCATAGGGACAAAACGAGAAGTCAACCACACCAAATCTCCAACACAAAGCCGAGGACCAACACGACGGTGACGGTTGGCAAAAAGCTGAGTCTTCTCCTGGGACAACTTTAAATTGTCCATCACCTGCCCCCAGATATGATGCAATCTCTCCACCACCGCATCCACTCCAGGACAATCCGAGGATTCCATCTGACCGGAGGAAAATCGAGGGTGGAACCCCGAATTACAGAAAAACGGGGACACCAAAGTGGCAGAGCTGGCCCGATTATTGAGGGCGAACTCCGCCAATGGCAAAAAAGCAACCCAATCATCCTGGTCAGCAGACACAAAACACCTCAGATATGTCTCCAGGGTCTGATTAGTCCGCTCGGTCTGGCCATTAGTCTGAGGGTGAAAAGCAGACGAAAAAGACAAATCTATGCCCATCCTAGCACAGAATGCCCGCCAAAATCTAGACACAAATTGGGTTCCTCTGTCAGAAACGATATTCTCAGGAATACCATGCAAACGAACAACATTTTGAAAAAACAGGGGCACCAACTCGGAAGAAGAAGGCAATTTGGGCAGGGGAACCAAATGGACCATCTTAGAAAAACGGTCACACACCACCCAGATGACAGACATCTTCTGAGAAACAGGCAGATCTGAAATAAAATCCATCGAGATGTGTGTCCAAGGCCTCTTAGGAATAGGCAAGGGCAACAATAATCCACTAGCCCGAGAACAACAAGGCTTGGCCCGAGCACAAACGTCACAAGACTGCACAAAGCCTCGCACATCTCGTGACAGGGAAGGCCACCAGAAGGATCTTGCCACCAAATCCCTGGTACCAAAAATTCCAGGATGACCTGCCAATGCAGAAGAATGTACCTCAGAGATGACTCTACTAGTCCAATCATCAGGAACAAACAACCTATCAGGCGGACAACGATCCGGTCTATCCGCCTGAAACTCCTGCAAGGCCCGCCGCAGGTCTGGAGAAACGGCTGACAAGATAACTCCCTCCTTAAGAATACCTGTGGGGTCAGAGTTGCCGGGTGAATCAGGCTCAAAACTCCTAGAAAGGGCATCCGCCTTAACATTCTTAGAACCCGGTAGGTACGATACCACAAAATTAAACCGAGAGAAAAATAATGACCAGCGCGCCTGTCTAGGATTCAGGCGCCTGGCGGTCTCAAGATAGATCAAATTTTTGTGGTCAGTCAATACCACTACCTGATGTCTGGCCCCCTCGAGCCAATGGCGCCACTCCTCAAACGCCCACTTCATGGCCAAAAGCTCCCGATTCCCAACATCATAATTCCGCTCAGCGGGCGAAAATTTACGGGAAAAGAAGGCACAAGGCCTCATCACGGCGCAGTCAGAACTTTTCTGCGACAACACTGCCCCAGCCCCGATCTCAGAAGCGTCGACCTCAACCTGAAAAGGAAGAGTCACATCAGGCTGACGCAACACAGGGGCAGAAGAAAAACGGCGCTTAAGCTCCTGAAAGGCCTCCACAGCATCAGGGGACCAATTAGCAACATCAGCACCCTGTCTAGTCAAATCGGTCAATGGCTTAACGACATCCGAAAAACCAGAAATAAATCGACGATAAAAGTTGGCAAAGCCCAAAAATTTCTGAAGACTTTTAAGAGAAGAGGGCTGCGTCCAATCACAAATAGCTTGAACCTTGACAGGATCCATCTCAATGGAAGAGGGAGAAAAAATATATCCCAAAAAGGAAATTCTCTGAACCCCAAAAACGCACTTAGAACCCTTGACACACAGAGAATTAGACCGCAAAACCTGAAAAACCCTCTTAACTTGCCAGACATGAGAGTCCCAATCATCCGAAAAAATCAGAATATCATCCAGATACACTATCATAAATTTATCCAAAAAATCGCGGAAAATATCATGCATAAAGGACTGGAAGACTGAAGGGGCATTAGAAAGACCAAAAGGCATCACCAAATACTCAAAGTGGCCCTCGGGCGTATTAAATGCGGTTTTCCACTCATCCCCCTGCCTGATCCGCACCAAATTATACGCCCCACGGAGATCAATCTTAGAGAACCACTTGGCCCCCTTTATGCGAGCAAACAAATCAGTCAGCAACGGCAATGGGTATTGATATTTAACCGTGATTTTATTCAAAAGCCGATAATCAATACATGGTCTCAAAGAGCCGTCTTTTTTTGACACAAAGAAAAAACCGGCTCCTAAGGGAGATGACGATGGACGAATATGTCCCTTTTCCAAGGACTCCTTTATATATTCTCGCATAGCAGTATGTTCAGGCACAGACAGATTAAATAAACGACCCTTTGGGTATTTACTACCCGGAATTAAATCTATAGCACAATCGCACTCACGGTGCGGAGGTAGTGAACCCAGCTTGGGTTCTTCAAAGACGTCACGATAATCAGACAGGAACTCAGGGATTTCAGAGGGAATAGATGATGAAATGGACACCAAAGGTACGTCCCCATGAGTCCCCTTACATCCCCAGCTCAACACAGACATAGCTCTCCAGTCAAGGACTGGGTTGTGAGACTGCAGCCATGGCAATCCCAGCACCAAATCATCATGTAGATTATACAGCACCAGAAAACGAATAGTCTCCTGGTGATCCGGATTAATACACATAGTCACTTGTGTCCAGTATTGTGGTTTATTATTAGCCAATGGGGTGGAGTCAATCCCCTTCAGAGGAATAAGAGTCTCCAAAGGCTCTAAATCATACCCACAACGATTGGCAAAGGACCAATCCATAAGACTCAAAGCGGCGCCAGAGTCGATATAGGCGTCCGTAGTAATAGATGACAAAGAGCAAATCAGGGTCACAGACAAAATAAATTTAGACTGTAAAGTGCCAATGGGAACGGATTTATCAAGCTTTTTAGTACGCTTAAAGCATGCTGATATAACATGAGTAGAATCCCCACAATAGAAACACAACCCATTTTTCCGTCTAAAATTCTGCCGCTCGCTTCTGGACAGAATTCTATCACACTGCATGTTTTCTGGCGTCTTCTCAGTGGACACCGCCAGATGGTGCACTGGTTTGCGCTCCCGCAGACGCCTATCGATCTGAATGGCCATTGTCATGGACTCATTCAGACTTGCAGGCACAGGGAACCCCACCATAACATCCTTAATGGCATCAGAAAGACCCTCTCTGAAAGTAGCCGCCAAGGCACACTCATTCCACTGAGTAAGCACAGACCATTTACGGAATTTTTGGCAGTAAATTTCAGCTTCATCTTGCCCCTGCGATAGGGACATCAAAGTTTTTTCTGCCTGAAGTTCCAAATGAGGTTCCTCATACAGCAAGCCCAAGGCCAGAAAAAACGCATCCACATTGCGCAACGCAGGATCCCCTGGTGCCAATGCAAAAGCCCAATCTTGAGGGTCGCCGCGGAGCAAGGAAATCACAATCCCAACCTGCTGTGCAGGGTCTCCAGCAGAACGAGATTTCAGGGACAAAAATAACTTACAATTATTTCTAAAATTCTGAAAGCTAGATCTATTCCCTGAGAAGAATTCCGGCAAAGGAATTCTCGGCTCTGATACCGGAGCATGAACAACAAAATCCTGCAAACTTTGCACTTTCGTGGCGAGATTATTCAAACCTGCAGTTACACTCTGTAGATCCATTATAGACAGGTGAACATAGAGCCATTCAAAGATTAGAAGGAGAGAGAAAAAAAAGAAAGACTGCAGCATAGACAGACTGGCAAGTGATCCAATTAAGAGCACACTAACTACTAGAGAAAAAAAAAAAAAAAAAAAAAAAAAAATTTTCAGCAGACTTCTTATTTCTCTCCTTTCTCAGCCAAGGATTTTAACCCTTTAGTGGGCCGGTCAAACTGTCATGATCTCCATGGCCAGAGAACTAGCATAAGCCTCAATAGGAACAAGCTCTTGGAAGATGTAACTATACTGACCATGAACTAAACCTACCGCATCATCTAGAAGTAGCCAGGTAGCATGTCCTACTTTTTATCCCTATATGCCCAGCGCCGGCCGGAGAACTAAATAATGCTAGCAGAGGGAAATATAAGACCTGACTCACCTCTAGAGAAATGCCCAAAAAGGAGACAGAGGCCCCCCACATATATTGGCGGTGATATGAGATGAAACAACAAACGCAGCAGGAAAATAGTTTTAGCAAATTTGAGGTCCGCTTTCTAGATAGCAGAAGACAGAAAGCATACTTTCATGGTCAGTAGAAAACCCTAACAAAACACATCCAGAAATTACTTTAGGACTCTGGCATTAACTCATAATACCAGAGTGGCAATTCCTGATCAACAAGAGCTTTCCAGACACAGTAACGAAACTGCAGCTGTGAACTGGAACCAAAATACAAAAACAAAACATGGACGAATGTCCAACTTATCTAGTAGATGTCTGGGAGCAGGAACAAGCACAGAGAGGCTTCTGATAACATTGTTGACCGGCAAGCATCTAACAGAGAAGCCAGGTTATATAGCGACACCCAGATCTAATCAGAACAGGTGAACAGGGAAGATGATGTCACAAGTTCAATTCCACCAGTAGCCACCGGGGGAGCCCAGAATCCAAATTCACAACACAACTCCCTCCAAAGGTTTTCTATAGGGTTGAGATCTGGAGACTGGCTAGGCCACTCCAGGACCTTGAAATGCTTCTTACGAAGCCACTCCTTCGTTGCCCTGGCAGTGTGCTTTGGATCATTGTCATGTTGAAAGACCCAGCCACGTTTCATCTTCAATGCCCTTGCTGATGGAAGGAGGTTTGCACTCAAAATCTCACGATACATGGCCCCATTCATTCTTTCATGTACCCGGATCAGTCGGCCTGGCCCCTTTGCAGAGAAACAGCCCCAAAGCATGATGTTTCCGCCACCATGCTTTACAGTAGGTATGCTGTTGGATGGATGCAACTCAGTATTCTTTTTCCTCCAAACACGACAAGTTGTGTTTCTACCAAACAGTTCCAGTTTGGTTTCATCAGACCATAGGACATTCTCCCAAAACTCCTCTGGATCATCCAAATGCTCTCTAGCAAACTTCAGACGGGCCCGGACATGTACTGGCTTAAGCAGTGGGACATGTCTGGCACTGCAGGATCTGAGTCCATGGTGGCGTAGTGTGTTACTTATGGTAGACCTTGTTACATTGGTCCCAGCTCTCTGCAGTTCATTCACTAGGTCCCCCCGCGTGGTTCTGGGATTTTTGCTCACCGTTCTTGTGATCATTCTGACCCCACGGGGTGGGATTTTGCGTGGAGCCCCAGATCGAGGGAGATTATCAGTGGTCTTGAATGTCTTCCATTTTCTAATTATTGCTCCCACTGTTGATTTCTTCACTCCAAGCTGGTTGGCTATTGCAGATTCAGTCTTTCCAGCCTGGTGCAGGGCTACAATTTTGTTTCTGGTGTCCTTTGACAGCTCTTTGGTCTTCACCATAGTGGAGTTTGGAGTCAGACTGTTTGAGGGTGTGCACAGGTGTCTTTTTATACTGATAACAAGTTTAAACAAGTGCCATTACTACAGGTAATGAGTGGAGGAAAGAGGAGACTCTTAAAGAAGAAGTTACAGGTCTGTGAGAGCCAGAAATCTTGATTGTTTTTTTCTGACCAAATACTTATTTTCCACCATAATATGCAAATAAAATGATAAAAAAACCAGAAAATGTGATTTTCTGGATTTTTTTTCTCAGTTTGTCTCCCATAGTTGAGGTCTACCTATGATGTAAATTACAGACGCCTCTCATCTTTTTAAGTGGTGGAACTTGCACTATTGCTGAATGACTAAATACTTTTTTGCCCCACTGTATACCCTTATAGAGCAGTCCTAACTAATGTATAGAATCCCTATCTGATGTATTTAAAACCTGATCATCTGTATAGTACCTGAATAAGCAGGGTTCAGAGAAGGACTATCCATGTGGACATGCAGGATGGAACAGCTTAAATGCAAATGACCCACAGAGGAGTGGTGGACTCCCCAGTCTTGTAGAAGCAAGAGAACAATTATAGAACCAGAAACACATGGGCCACTTGCACATTGAACAAGTCTGTAGGAACCTGTTCACACCACCAGAAAACTTGAAGACACAAAAGAGCACAGTGAGGTCAAAAATACTCTGTTGAAAAAAAAAAAATCACAGTAATCAGCAAGTGCTAGTCAAAAGATGTAAAGAAAACAGGGTATTTAGTTGATACGTTTTTTTGCAAAATAAGCCTTACCTTGCCTCAGAGAAATTCCCCAAAATGTAAAGGCAGCCCCCCACATATATTAACTGTGAGTTAAGAGTAAAGTCACAAACACAGGGATGAAACAGGTTTCAGCAAAGGAGGCCAGACTTACTAGATAGACTGAAGATAGGAAAGGGATCTATGCGGTCAGCACAAAAAGCTACAAAAATCCACGCAGAGTGTGCAAAAAGACCCCCGCACCGACTCACGGTGCGGAGGTGCCACTCTGCAACCCAGAGCTTCCAGCTAGCAAGGCAATATCATGTTAGCAAGCTGGACTAGAACTTAGCAAGTACTAAGAAATATATTCACTACAAAATGAACAACAAAATGAACTAGCAGGGACTTAGCTTCGCTGGAGTAGACAGGTCATCAGAAAGATCCGAGAGAGATCTGAACCAGTGCTAATACATTGACAGCTGGCATGGAGTAACGATCTGAGTGGAGTTAAATAGAGAAGCAGCCTAGCCGCAAACGAGGGCAGCTGAGGGAGCAACCTCAGAACCAGCAGTTCCACTCACAGCCACCAGAGGGAGTCCACGGACAGAACTCGCCGAAGTATCATTCATGACCACAGGAGGGAGTTCAAGAACGGAATTCACAACAGCGTGGGCTGTGTTATATACTACGTGCGCAGTGTTATATACTACGTGGGCAGTGTTATATACTACATGGGCTGTGCTGTATATTACGTGGGCTGTGTTATATACTACATGGGCAGTGTTATATACTACATGGGCTCTGTTATATACTACGTGGCAGTGTTATATACTACGTGGGCTGTGTGTAAGGATTCCAGACTTCCCTTGATCCTGTTCGCCCTGATCCAAGATGGAGTCTTGGATCTCTCCCTGTTTTGGAATTTCCTGTCTGTCCTGATTATTTAAGTCCAAGTCATGTGGTGTTCTGTGCTTGAGTATTTTGTGCTGCTGGCTCCTGAGCTTCTGCCTGCGTTCTGGGGAACTCACTGCTTCAGCTACTCACTACTCGGCAGTCTGCCTCGCCCCTTTGAGCTGCATCTCACCGCTGGAACTGCTGTGACTGGCAGCACACCTGTGGAAGGATTTCCCTTGTTTGCTAAGCTTTTCCCAGTGTTGTGCCTCTTTGCACAACCACACCAGGTGAGCAAGATTCCAGTGTTGCTTTTCTCACCAAGAGAGTTTTGTACTTATCTACTAGGCTTAGATAGCGCTCTCCCTCTTTTTCCCTTCATCCTCTTTCACCAGGACTTCATGCTCAATGCACCACCTGCATATTTTTGAACTTCCACAAACAAGTGCTGTGCACACGTGGGATCAAGTTTTGCTGGATTTCCTCGTTAAGTACTGTGTGCATTTCTACTTCACTTCTGCTGGATTCCCTAGTTAAAGCATACCTCCCAACCGTCCCGGATCCCGCGGGACTGTCCTGATTTTGACAGCCAGCCCCGGGATCCCGGGCGGGACACTAATGTCCCGTGCCTAGGGCAGGGACAATGCAGGGGGCGGCACCTGAGTAGCTTAGGTTTGTGGCTGTTTTTTTTTTCTTATACATGCTGGGTCTCCTCCCGACCGATCCCTCCCCCCCCGCCCCTGCCCCCTGTGTGTGCGGCGCTGCCACGCTGAGGAAGAGAGCCAGCAGCGATCAAGATGAGAGGTCAGCGACTCACTTCCTCCTCGGTCCTGTGTGTGCACGGAGCTCCGGCGTCTCCTGCTCTTAGCTGCTATCCCGGCAGAGAAGGAGAGACGGGGGAGGTGCCGGGACAGTGCAGAGCTGTGAGCAGCCGGAGAAACTGAAGAGCTGCAGTGCACATGGACAGATCAGCTGCCCCTGCACCACAGAGGAGATTGTGTGTGTGATGTGTGTGTGTGTGTGAGATGTGTGATGCTGCATTTGTGTGTGTGTCATGTGTGTATGAGGTATCTGGTGTGTGTGATGGCTGGGTGTGTGTGTGTGATGGGTGTGTGTGTGTGATGGGTGTGTGTGATGGGTGTGTGTGTGTGATGGGTGTGTGTGTGTGATGGGTGTGTGTGTGTGATGGGTGTGTGTGTGTGATGGCTGGGTGTGTGTGTGTGATGGCTGAGTGTGTGTGTGTGTGTGATGGCTGGGTGTGTGTGTGATGGCTGGGTGTGTGTGATGGCTGGGTGTGTGTGATGGCTGGGTGTGTGTGATGGCTGGGTGTGTGTGATGGCTGCGTGTGTGTGTGTGTGATGGCTGCATGTGTGTGATGGCTGCGTGTGTGTGTGTGTGTGATGGCTGCGTGTGTGTGATGGCTGCATGTGTGTGTGATGGCTGCGTGTGTGTGTGTGATGGCTGCATGTGTGTGTGATGGCTGCGTGTGTGTGTGTGATGGCTGCGTGTGTGTGTGTGTGTGATGGCTGCGTGTGTGTGATGACTGCGTGTGTGTGTGATGACTGCGTGTGTGTGTGATGACTGCGTGTGTGTGTGATGGCTGTGTGTGTGTGATGGCTGCGTGTGTGTGTGTGATGACTGCGTGTGTGTGTGATGGCTGTGTGTGTGTGTGATGGCTGCATGTGTGATGCATTTGTGTCAAAGCTGCATGTGTTTGTGAGCTGCGTTTGTGATGCTGCGTGTGTATGTGTGATACTGTGTGTGTGATGCTGCATGTGTGTGAGCTGCGTGCCTGTATGTCATTATACAGTATGGAGAACTGTGGCCATAATACAGTATGGAGCATCATGTGGGGTCATTATACAGTATGGAGCATCATGTGCAGTCATTATACAGTATGGAGCATCATGTGCGGTCATTATACAATATGGAGCATCATGTGCAGCCAGTATACAGTATGGAGCATCATGTGTGGTCATTATACAATATGGAGCATCATGTGCAGTCATTATACAGTATGGAGCATCATGTGCGGTCATTATACAATATGGAGCATCATGTGCGGTCATTATACAGTATAGAGCATCATGTGCGGTCATTATACAGTATGGAGCATCATGTGCGGTCATTATACAATATGGAGCATCATGTGTGGCCATTATACAGTATGGAGCATCATGTGTGTTCATTATACAGTATGGAGCATCATGTGCAGCCAGTATACAGTATGGAGCATCATGTGCGGTCATTATATAATATGGAGCATCATGTGCGGTCATTATACAGTATGGAGCATCATGTGCAGCCAGTATACAGTATGGAGCATCATGTGCGGTCATTATACAATATGGAGCATCATGTGCGGTCATTATACAGTATGGAGCATCATGTGCGGCCATTATACAGTATGCATGCGGTCATTATACAGTATGGAGCATCATGTGCGGTCATTATACAGTATGGAGCATCATGTGCGGCCATTATACAGTATGGAGCATCATGTGCGGTCATTATACAGTATGGAGCATCATGTGCGGTCATTATACAGTATGGAGCATCATGTGCGGCCATTATACAGTATGCATGCGGTCATTATACAGTATGGAGCGTCATGTGTGTTCATTATACAGTATGGAGCATCATGTGGGGTCATTATACAGTATGGAGCCTCATGTGTGGCCATTATACAGTATGGGGCATCATGTGTGGTCATTATACAGTATGGAGCACTGTGTGGCCATATTTTTTTGTTTATAACTATTGTATATGAAACAGTGTGATCAGCAGTGCTAAATGGGTGTGCTTGGGACGTGGATATGGGTGTGACTAATTATGAATGGGTGTGGTCAGAGGCGTGGCCTAAAATTTGCCGCAGCGCGCTTCGCGCGCCGCAAACTTTGTCCCTCTTTCCCATCTTCAAAAGTTGGGAGGTATGGTTAAAGTACTGTGTGCATTTCCACTAATAACCTACTGGACTTCCTTGTCAAGTGTCTTGTTTGCCCCCTTGTCATATCCTTGCTGGAACTGGCTCATATTAGCGGTCGCGTCCCGCAATCCACTGTGCTGTGATTTACTATATTGTGCTGAGCATCTCGTTACAATTGCAGGAATATCTGTGTTAGTTCTGTTTGCTTTCCTGTTTACCATATTGTGCTGAGCACCTCGTTACAATTGCAGGAATATCTGTGTTAGTTTTGTTTGCATTTCTGTTTTGTTTAAATACATCTTTTACTACAGCTTTGCTCTCAGACTGGTTTTATCCCACGCTATCAGATTCCTTAGTACCTGTATATTGTTACACTGTGTTACATGCTATGTGGGCAGGGTTATATACTACGTGGGCAGTGTTATATACTACGTGGGCAGTGTTACATACTACGTGGCTGTGTTATATACTACATGGGCTGTGATATATATTACGTGGGTTGTGTTTTATACTGCGTGGGCTGTATTATATACTACGTGGGCTGTGTTATATACTTCGTGGGCTGTGTTATATACTGCGTGGGCTGTGTTATATACTATGCGGGCTGTGTTATATACTATGTGGGCTGTGTTATATACTACGTGGCAGTGTTATATACTACGTGGGCAGTGTTATATACTACGTGGGCAGTGTTATATACTACGTGGGCAGTGTTATATACTACGTGGGCTGTGTTATATACTATGTGGGCTGTGTTATATACTACGTGGCTGTGTTATATACTACGTGGCTCCTATATACTACATGGCTGTGCTATATACTACGTGGCTGTCTGTGTTACGTGGCCTCTGCTATATGGCTTCTATATATACATACATACATACATATTCTATAATACCCGATGCGTTAGAATCGGGCCACCATCTAGTGGAGAATAATGATCAATACCACCTCCATTCATTTCTTCACGTCAACAACCATGCACTGGCAGACAGGGGCTATCCGTGTGAATGTGTTATATTTAAAGCATCCTAATTGAACTATGAAAAAAATGTTAAAAGACAGAAAAATATAATTACTTACATTTTAAAAAATATCTAATTTATGAATAGACATCAATATAAATTATACTTTGTTAGTATAGGGGGCCAAAACATTCTGTGATGCTTATTTTAAAAATGGGCTTGATTCTTAAAGGATTCAACCAGAAAAAAACAGTAGGCAAAATTCTATAAGCAATAAAACAAAATCAATCCTTCATTTCTTTATAAATAATGATACATAAATGACAGCAATTAGAATAGCTATATTCTATGTGACCCTTAATTGACCAATACAAACTAACTCCTAAGAGCTCTCAAAAGCACTGACCAATTGTAAATGGTAAAGAGAAAAAGTGAAATTATTCAGCAAAAAAAGTTAAACCCTAAAAACAATGTGATAACAAAATACAGAGATTCAATTTAAAATAAAGTTTTGCTTTTGAGCTTCTTTTTAGAAAATATTAGAGAATGGAATCACCAAAATAAAATTAAACTAAGTAGAAAATAGCCAATTACTGAATATTTTTACAGTTTATCCAATAAATGACTGTTCCCAACATTCGGCCATTTGATTATTTTTGTTAGTATAATTGTATTATATTTTTTATTCCCAAGTACCACCAACTATAGAAGATACAGATGACCTGGGAGAATACATTGTTGTTGCCAGTAACCCCATTGAACTGGAATGTTATGTTACAGGAGCTCCTATGCCAACAGTAAGGTGAGATACGGAATTGTGATTAAGGTTATATCATCAGTAAGGAAATCTTCTGATTGGGTGTCCTTTTTACCTTCCAGTTATAGGGCAGTACTCCTCAGTCCTCACCCACTTCTATAGATGTTGAAAGTCTAAAGTTTGGGATTAAATATAATAATTAACGTAATTTAATGAATTATACACTTATTAGTGATTATTTTAAAACTCCATAATTTAAATGCGCTTTTTATTTAAAAGGTGGTTGAAAAATGAAATCCCTCTTGACATTGATGATGGCATGTATATACAGTCAAATGGTCAAAAACTTATTATTCAAGAATCAGAGTCATCAGATAGTGGATCATATGAGTGTATTGCTAAGAATGAAGCTGGCAGCAGCAGAAAACTGTTTAATGTCAATGTGCACGGTAAGTAGCACATATATAAGGAAGCTATAATGTACAGAGTGCGAGAATGAGTGTTATGGCTATTGAATATGGTTTGGGGCAAGAATACAAAATTAATGGTGGCTTTCCTGGAACCTGGAACTACATTGTGAGCTCCTTGATTGCGCTCAAGTCATGGGATCAATTCCTGTCTCGGACTATAGGGCTATATAATTTCTGGTTACCAAGTTGAATGCCATCAGAAACATAAATGACTTCACATTAAGCATGCTTTCTAAAAACGTATTAATTTAATAAACCCCTTAATGACCGTCAGTGTCTTTTAAGTGATCTGAGATATAAGAGAATATCATCCCCCATACAAGTGACAATCCAGCAGCTGTCAGCCATACACTATAGCTGACAACTTGCTGCATCAGCCACGATCAGTGTTGTCACCGTCCTTATCTGTTTAACCCCTTAGATGCTGCTGTCAATAATGACTATATTATATAAATGGTTAAAAGAGTGTGAGGGCTCCTTCTTTATCCCCTTTGGCACCCTGAGATCATGATTGTGTGGTCCTGATGTTTGTCATGGCAATTCATGAGCAAATAGTGGTCTAAAGGTACCTTCACACTAAGCGACGCTGCAGCGATATCAACAACAATGCCGATCGCTGCAGCGTCGCTGTTTGGTCGCTGGAGAGCTGTCACACAGACAGCTCTCCAGCGACCAACGATGCCGAAGTCCCCGGGTAACCAGGGTAAACATTGGGTTGCTAAGCGCAGGGCCGCGCTTAGTAACCCGATGTTTACCCTGGTTACCAGTGTAAATGTAAAAAAACAAACACTACATACTTACATTCGCGTCCCCCGGCGTCCGCTTCCCTGCACTGTGTGAGCGCCGGCCCTAACAGCAGAGCGGTGACGTCACCGCTGTGCTCTGCTTTCCGGCCGGCACTGACACACTCAGTACAAGAAGCTCTGAGCAGCAGCGCGGACGCCGGGGGACGTGACAGACATCAGAGGGTGAGTATGTACTGTTTTTTTTTTTACTTTTACAATGGTAACCAGGGTAAATATCGGGTTACTAAGTGCGGCCCTGCGCTTAGTAACCCGATATTTACCCTGGTTAGTGGTTACCATTGTAAAACATCGCTGGCATCGTTGCTTTTGCTGTCAAACACGACGATACATGCCGATCTGACTACCAAATAAAGTTCTGAACTTTCAGCAACGACCAGCGATATCACAGCAGGATCCAGATCGCTGCTGCGTGTCAAACACAACGATATCGCTATCCAGGACGCTGCAACGTCACGGATTGCTATCGTTATCGTTGTAAAGTCGCCTAGTGTGAAGGTACCTTTAGACTCTGCCGGCTACACTGACCTATTAAAAAGTCAGCTACATTTAGGTGGTAAAAATACATTTTTACATTCCTATCATGCCACTTTGTATTAATTCCTGAAAAGCAACTGAAGGGTTAATAAACTACCTAACTGCAGTTTTCAATATGTCGAGGGGTGCTGTTTTTAAAATGGTATAATTTTTAGGGTTTTTCCAATATATAGGATCCCTAAAGTCACTTCAAACCTGGAGAGGTCCCCAAAAAATTTTTTTGTAAATTTCCATGAAAAATTACTGCTACATTTTTAAAACTCCTAAAATGCTAACAAAATAATATGACAAATGGTGCTGATGTAAAGCCGACATGTGGGAAATGTTATTTATTAATGGTTTGCTATGGTATGACTATGTGAAGGGATAATCATTCAAAGTTTGAAAATTGCTAATTTTTTTTGCATTTTTGTCAAATTTCGGATATTTTTTATACATGAACACAAAACATATCAACCTAAATTTACCATTAAACTATAATGTGTCACGAAAAACAATCTCAAAATCACTCAAATTTGTCAAAGCGCTCCAGAGTTATTATCACATAAAGTGACACTGGTCAAATGTAAAAAATTTGGCCCAGTCACTAAGGTGTTAAAGGTTTGTTTGGATTCTGAAAATAAAAAATAAAAAAATAAAAAAATATGCAAATAAGCCTTTACTGATCTCTTCAGTGCCGCTTCTATCCAGTGCAGTTGCTCTGGTGGTCCTTGCCTGCCTTTGTTTGCACACGATCACTGTAGCCAGAGGTCACATGAAATATTAGTGACATCAACAATCAATCCGGACCTTGATGCTGGTAATTATATGTGACTGGAGAGACCACTGATAAGCCATTGTGGCCACATGCTGGTACTGTAGGATGCAGTGGCGTATCCAGGGGGGGGCAGCCAGGGCATGTGCCCTGGGCGCAGCCGACAGGGGGGCGCCAGCAGGCCGCCTGATGATGCGGCAGTCCAAGGAGGCTCCTCGTCCTGTACTGAGCGGTCACATGGTACAGCTCACTACAGTAATGAATATGCGGCTCCACCTCCCATAGGGGTGGAGCTGCATATTCATTACTGTAATGAGCGGTAACGGTGACGGCTCAGTACAGGAAGAAGCTGCCGGTGCCGGGAAGCAGGGACTGCACAGCCCCAAGAGCAGGTGAGTATAATGGGGAGGGGAGCGCTGCGCTGTGCGATATTCACCTGCTCCCCGTTCCGGCGCCGCTCCGTCTTCAGCAGTGATGCTGAGGTCAGAGGGCGTGGTGACGTAGTTAGTGCGCGCCCGCTGCCTGAACGTCAGTACTGAAGATGGAGCGGTGGCTGGAACGGGGAGCAGGTGAATATTGAAAGTGCCGGGGGCCTGAGCGACGGAGAGGTGAGTATGTGATTTTTATTATCGCAGCAACAGCAAATAGGGCAAGTGTCCGTATGGGGCATCTTATGGGGCCATAACGTTTCTGCATCACTACATGGGGCAAGTGTCTGTATGGGGCATCTTATGGGGCCATAACGTTTGTGCAGCACTATATGGGGCAAGTGTCTGTATGGGGCATCTTATGGGGCCATAACGTTTGTGCAGTACTATATGGGGCAAGTGTCTGTATAGAGCATCTTATGGGGCCATAACGTTTGTGCAGCATTATAATGGGGCAAGTGTCTGTATAGAGCATCTTATGGGGCCATAACATTTGTGCGGCACTATAATGGGGCAAGTGTCTGTATAGAGCATCTTATGGGGCCATAACGTTTGTGCAGCACTATATAGGGCAAGTGTCTGTATGGAGCATCTATGGGGCCATAACGTTTGTGCAGCATTATAATGGGACAAGTGTCTGTATGGCGCATCTTATGGGGTCATAACATTTGTGCAGCACTATAATGGGGCAAGTGTCTGTATGGCGCATCTTTTGGGGCCATAACGTTTGTGCAGCACTATATGGGGCAAGTGTCTGTATGGAGCATCTATGGGGCCATAACGTTTGTGCAGCATTATAATGGGACAAGTGTCTGTATGGCGCATCTTATGGGGTCATAACATTTGTGCAGCACTATAATGGGGCAAGTGTCTGTATGGCGCATCTTATGGGGCCATAACGTTTGTGCAGCACTATATGGGGCAAGTGTCTATATGGAGCATCTTATGGGGCCATAACGTTTATGCAGCATTATATGGGGCAAATATCTTTATGGAGCATCTTATGGGGCCATAATCAACGTTTCTGCAGCACTATATGGGGCAAATGTCTCTATGGAGCATCTTATGGGGCCATAATCAACGTTTCTGCAGCACTATATGGCGCAAATATCTTTATGGAGCATCTTATGGGGCCATAATCAACGTTTCTGCAGCACTGTATTGGGCAAATGTGTCTATGGAGCATCTTATGGGGCCATTATTAACCTTTATGCAGGATTATATGAGGCTTCTGATTCAAAATGGATATTCAAAAACACTTAACCCACTGATGTCTCAATTAATTTTACTTTTATTGGTATCTATTTTAACATGGGGATTCAGGAATGTACCTTGGCTTGGTCATACAGTTTCAATAGAGTTAAGGTTCAAATGGGGGAGGTTTGGGGGGGGGGGGCAAACTGATCCTTTGCCCCGGGTGCAGGAAAGGCTAGATACACCTCTGGTAGGATGTCAAAGAAGACTGGCAAGGACCACCAGAGCAACTATGCTGGAGCTGCAGAGAACTGAAGAGGTAAGCAGTGTTTTTTTGTTTTCTCATATTTGCAGCTTTTTATTTCTTTTTTTTTTCCCAGAAATTGGAAAACCACTTTAATGTCTTTGATAGATATTACACTTTGTTAATTGTTAGTAGAGGCTCAAATGTGTGTAACATAGATATATTTTGTTTATATTGCAGTTCGTCCTTCCATTAAACCTGAGCAATCACCAGTATCTGTTCTAATGCTCAAATCTATAACACTGCAATGTATTGCCACTGGATTTCCTAGTCCTCACATCACTTGGTTAAAAAATGGTCTGCCGTTTAATGTTGTGAAAGGAAATATTAGAGTAAGTGCACAGAAAATATTTACCGTTCTGGTATTATAATTCATGTGGAATATGTGGAATAGATATCCCTACATGTCCCCAAAAATGTCATGGATCTAAGATGGTATCACAAACCACTCATTTATTTATTTTTTTATTTAATGGGTTACCATTCATTTGATAATTATTAAATTTTCAATATGGAGGAAACTGAAAGCATGATGATATTTGGTGTTGCTGAAACAAAGTCTTCAGTTTATGTGTGCTCCTCACCCTCCCTGCTTTATTATAGAGTCATGCTTACATTATACAGGTGCTTCTCACGCAACAGTCCAGTCCTTTTTCTCCTTGGTCCAGGTAAGATGCTTCTCACGTTGTCTATTGGTCATGAGTGGCTTGACACAAGGAACGCGACACTTGTAGCCCATGTCCTGGATATCTCTATGTATGGTGGCTCTTGAAGCAATGTCTTCAGCAGCAGTCCACTCCTTGTGAATCTAGCCCAAATGTTTGAATGGCCTTTTCTTAACAATCCTTTCAAGGCTGTGGTTATCCTGGTTGCTTGTGCACCTTTTTCTACAACATTTTTTTCTTCCACTCAACTTTCCATTAATATGCTTGGATACAGCACTGTGTGAACAGCCAGCTTCTTTAGCAATTACCTTTTGTTTCTTACCCTTCTTGTGGAGTGTGCCAATGACTGCCTTGAGGACATCTGTCAAGTCAGCAGTCTTCCCCATGATTGTGGAGCCTACTGAACACACTAAGGGACCTTTTTAAACACTTATGAAGCCTTAGCAGGTGTTTTTCTTAATTATTCTAATTTACTGAGATGACTTTTGGTTTTTCATTGGCTGTAAGCCATAATTATCAACATTAACAGAAATAAACACTTGAAATACATCACTCTGTTTGTAATGACTCTTTATAATATATGAGTTTCACTTATTGTATTGAAAAACTGAAGTAAATTAACTTTTTGATGATATTCTAATTTTGCGAGAAGCACCTGTATGTAAAATAAGATCTGTGAAGAAGCACAAAATCAGACCTAAAATATGTACTTAGTAAATATAGGTAAACTGACTGAATAGCAATCTAATCTGAACTGGTGCATAACCAAAAAAAGACTTACATAGCAAACAGATCAATGGTTGCACTCAATTGTACTAAAGCAAGGAAATGTGCGATACATGAAATGTGAATGGCATAATGGCTTGTGAAATCTATGAAAAAACACATGAGATGCTTAGCACAAGATTTGGCCAAAAAATGTGAACCCTTCCACCAAACGTCAAGGTAATCTCAAATCGGATGGGTACCTGACCTGACTGCCTAGTGTGAAATCTTGTGCTAAGCATCTCATGTGTTTTTTCATAGATTTCACAAGCCATTATGCTATTCACATTTCATGTATCGCACATTTCCCTTGCTTTAGTACAATTGAGTGCAGCCATTGATCTATTTGCTAAAATATGAACTAACATGGCTCGTTTTGCACTGCCTGCACCTTTATAGCTTGCATGTGACCTGTCAAGAAGGGTGGAGTGAGAGCCGGAGAAGCAGGGAGACTGCCACATAGCACAGCAGAGAGAATAAGGTGGTGGGGGACAGTAAACTCGCACATAGCTTGTGATAAGCCTTGGTTAGGAGGCATAAGGTGCAAGATTGAAGTCACACCCCATGATCTCTGACTGCAGAGAACAGGCTTGCATAAGAAAGAAGCTACAACCCATGATCTCTTACAAGAAGGTCCCAGAAGGAAGGGGAGCACTTAGGAGCAGCAGCAGAGCTTTGATGTGAGGTTGAGCAGCAACAGAGCTGTGTTGTGAGGTTGAGCAGCAGCAGAGCTGTAATGTGAGGTTAAGCAGCAGCAGAGTTGTGATGTGAGGTTGAGCAGCAGCAGAGCTGTGATGTGGAACAGCAGCAGAGCTGTGATGTGAGGTTGAGCAGCGGCAGAGCTGTGATGTGAGGTTGAGCAGCAGCAGAGGTGTGATGTGAGGTTGAGCAGCGGCAGAGCTGTGATGTGAGGTTGAGCAGCAGCAGAGCTGTGATGTGAGGATGAGCAGCAGCAGAGCTGTGATGTGAGGTTGAGCAGCAGCATAGCTGTGATGTGAGGTTGAACAGCAGCAGAGCTGTGATGTGAGGTTACGCAGCAGCAGAGCTGTGCTGTGAGGTTGAGCTGCAGCAGAGCTGTGATGTGATGATGAGCAGCAGCAGAGCTGTGATGAGGATGAGCAGCAGCAAAGCTGTGATGTGAGGTTGAGCAGCAGCAAAGCTGTGATGTGAGGTTGAACAGCAGCAGAGCTGTGATGTTTGGTGAGGCAGCGGCAGAGCTGTGATGTGAGGTTGAGCAGCAGCAGAGCTGTGATGTGAGGATGAGCAGCAGCAGAGCTGTGATGTGAGGTTGAGCAGCGGCAGAGCTGTGATGTGAGGTTGAGCAGCGGCAGAGCTGTGATGTGAGGTTGAGCAGCGGCAGAGCTGTGATGTGAGGTTGAGCAGCGGCAGAGCTGTGATGTGAGGTTGAACAGTAGCTGAGCTATGATAGTTATTAAGGTTGAAGGAAGACTGTAAGTCCATCTAGTTCAACCCATAGCCTAACCTAACATGCCCTAACATGTTGATCCAGAGGAAGGCAAAAAAAACCCATGTGGCAAAGAGTAACTCCACCATGGGGAAAAAAATTCCTTCCCGACTCCACATACGGCAATCAGACTAGTTCCCTGGATCAACGCCTTATCAAGGAATCTAGTGTATATACCCTGTAACATTATACTTTTCCAGAAAGGTATCCAGTCCCCTCTTAAATTTAATTAATGAATCACTCATTACAACATCATACGGCAGAGAGTTCCATAGTCTCACTGCTCTTACAGTAAAGAATCCGCGTCTGTTATTATGCTTAAACCTTCTTTCCTCCAGACGTAGAGGATGCCCCCTTGTCCCTGTCACCGGTCTATGATTAAAAAGATCATCAGAAAGGTCTTTGTACTGTCCCCTCATATATTTATACATTAAAATAAGATCACCCCTTAGTCTTCGTTTTTCCAAACTAAATAGCCCCAAGTGTAATAACCTATCTTGGTATTGCAGACCCCCCAGTCCTCTAATAACCTTGGTCGCTCTTCTCTGCACCCGCTCCAGTTCAGCTATGTCTTTCTTATACACCGGAGACCAGAACTGTGCACAGTATTCTAAGTGTGGTCGAACTAGTGACTTGTATAGAGGTAAAATTATGTTCTCCTCATGAGCATCTATGCCTCTTTTAATACATCCCATTATTTTATTTGCCTTAGTAGCAGCTGCCTGACACTGGCCACTGAATATGAGTTTGTCATCCACCCATATACCCAGGTCTTTTTCATTGACGGTTTTGCCCAGAGTTTTAGAATTAAGCACATAGTTATACATCTTATTACTTCTACCCAAGTGCATGACCTTACATTTATCCCCATTAAAGCTCATTTGCCATTTATCAGCCCAAGCTTCTAGTTTACATAAATCATCCTGTAATATAAAATTGTCCTCCCCTGTATTGATTACCCTGCAGAGTTTAGTGTCATCTGCAAATATTGAAATTCTACTCTGAATGCCCCCTACAAGGTCATTAATAAATATGTTAAAAAGAAGAGGGCCCAATACTGACCCCTGTGGTACCCCACTGCTAACCGCAACCCAGTCCGAGTGTGCTCCATTAATAACCACCCTTTGTTTCCTATCCCTGAGCCAGCTCTCAACCCACTTACACATATTTTCCCCTATCCCCATTACTCTCATTTTATGTAACAACCTTTTGTGTGGCACCGTATCAAAAGCTTTGGAAAAGTCCATATACACTACGTCCACTGGGTTCCCTTAGTCCAGTCCGGAACTTACCTCTTCATAGAAGCTGATCAAATTAGTCTGACATGAACGGTCCCTAGTAAACCCGTGCTGATACTGGGTCATAAGGTTATTCCTCTTCAGATACTCCAGTATAGTATCCCTTAGAATGCCCTCCAGGATTTTACCCACAGTAGAGGTTAAGCTTACTGGCCTATAATTACCGAGTTCAGTTTTTGCCCCTTTTTTGAATATTGGCACCACATTTGCTATACGCCAGTCCTGTGGTACAGACCCAGTTATTATGGAGTCTTTAAAGATTAAAAATAATGGTCTATCAATGACTGTACTTAGTTCCTGCAGTACTCGGGGGTGTATCCCATCCGGGCCCGGAGATTTGTCAATTTTAGTTATTTTTAGACGCCGCTGTACTTCCTGCCGGGTTAAGCAGGTAACATTAAATTGGGAATTATTATCACTAGTCATATTGGCTGCCATGGGATTTTCTTTTGTAAATACTGATGAAAAAAAGTCATTTAGCATATTGGCTTTTTCCTCATCCTCATCCACCATTTCCCCCAGATTATTTTTAAGGGGGCCAACACTGTCATTTTTTAGTTTCTTACTATTTATATAGTTAAAGAATATTTTGGGATTATTTTTACTCTCTCTGGCAATGAGTCTCTCTGTCTCAATCTTTGCTGCCTTGATTTGCTTTTTACAGAATTTATTTAATTTTCTGTATTTATTTAATGCCTCCTCACTACCTACTTCCTTTAATTCTCTAAATGCTTTCTTTTTGTCCCTTATTGCGCCCCTTACAGCTCTATTTAGCCATATTGGTTTCCTCCTATTTCTAGTATGTTTATTCCCATACGGTATATACTGTGCACAGGTACTATCCAGGATGCTAATAAACGTCTCCCATTTTCTTTGTGTATTTTTGTGTCTCAGGATATCGTCCCAGTTAATTGCACCAAGATTCTCTCTCATCCGTTGGAAATTTGCCCTCCTGAAGTTTAGTGTCCTTGTCACCCCTCTACTACACATCTTATTAAAGGTTACATGAAAACTTATTATTTTGTGATCACTATTCCCCAAGTGACCCCCAACCTTTATATTTGGCAGTGGCAGAGGTGTGATGTGAGATTGAGCAGCGGCTGAGCTATGATGTGAGGTTGAGCAGCGGCAGAGGTGTGATGTGAGGTGGAGCAGTGGCAGAGCTGTGATGTGAGGTGGAGCAGCGGCAGAGCTGTGATGTGAGGTGGAGCAGTGGCAGAGCTGTGATGTGAGGTGGAGCAGCGGCAGAGCTGTGATGTGAGGCTGAGCAGCGGCAGAGGTGTGATGTGAGATTGAGCAGCGGCAGAGCTGTGATGTGAGGTTGAGCAGCGGCAGAGGTGTGATGTGAGGTGGAGCAGTGGCAGAGCTGTGATGTGAGGTGGAGCAGCGGCAGAGCTGTGATGTGAGGTGGAGCAGCGGCAGAGCTGTGATGTGAGGTTGAGCAGCGGCAGAGCTGTGATGTGAGGTTGAGCAGCGGCAGAGGTGTGTTGTGAGGTCACAGAATTTAGTAGTAAAATCAAATGAAGTGACATATAAGCCTTTATAATATTAGACAGAATATGGATTAAAATACATTTCTTTTATGCCTGTAAAATAAGTAAAGGGAACCATAACTGTAAAGAGAACAGCTAACATTATGCAGTTTTATTATCACGTCCTCACAGCATAAATAATACACAACCAGGTAGACCTAAGATAATACATGGCTTTTATATTTTTAAAGGTGGAGTCTTTTGGCCGCATTTTACATTTCAAAAGTACTTTAGTAGAAGATGATGGAAAATATACGTGTGTGGCAACAAATGCTGCTGGAGAAGTTGAGCAAAGCATTGTGTTAAAAGTTCATGGTAAGCAATGTCATGTACTTTATTCTACAATTTCCCTTTAGTGAAATCCAAAGGACAAATCAGTTAAAAAGATAAAATGAGTCCAAGCATGGAGCTGTGACATGTATTTTTAAGTACAGTTACATGACATGGATCTCCATTGTTTTTATTGCACAATCATGTAAAGCTAAATGCAATCTACCGTAAAATGAAGCAGCAGTGATTGCCGCAGGGAGTTGGTGAAGGAAAGCTAAGAGAGACGAGGCACAGAGGGGAAAAAATAGGCATACGAATCGCATCGTGTTCAGCATTGTTTTATGAAAAAAGCTTTAAACATTCTTTTTTCGTGTCTTTTACTTGATTCCCTACAACATTTTGATGGTGTTGCTCTAGAGCTTCAGTAGAATCATGTGATTTCCATGAAAGTGACTACAATGTTTACCTATGAAAAAAAAGGCCCCAGCAAAAAATCAATGATATACAGCTCTTGCATTGATCACAGGCTGTGTGTAAGGTTTTAGAATTTTAGATCCATATATGTGCATAAGTGATGCCATTGTGTTCAGTGATTGGCTGCAGTGGTCATAAGTACTAAAGACCTCAAATTAAATATGAGAGCAGCAGGGGGTTGATGCTAGGGCAGCTAAAGGTGAGTTATGCTGAAGATATTTTTTACACTGACACTCTGAATGTGCATAGAAGATTGAAGGGGAAAAGCCCTCTAAAGTGTTATCTGTGAAGACAGTCCCTTTTACATCTTCTTCAGGCAGGACCATTATACACATGCGTGCTGTCCAAGTAAAAATCAACAGCACACTCACCAGTGTAATTCAGTAGGCCTGTCCTGATGACAGCTTGTTAGTGTCCATGTGAAAAAAAATGTCAGCACAGACTATTCTCTTCTGAGTATGGGATGAGGACCGCCTATAGAAGACTATGGGTGTGTAAAACAAATATCAGATCCCATCTGTGTGCCATCCGAGCTTCATAGATACATTTCAGTGAGCTAGGAAACTATTTCATTTTAAAATGTTGATGTATATTAAAGGATGTCACATGGATATGGATGAAAATTGTCTGAGTTTTCTTGATGAAACTTGATTTTTCACACACTCATCTGCTCCTCTCTGCCCTTAGTCCACAGCACATTGTGACAATGAAAGCTGTGACAATTCTTGGCCTGAGGGCAGAAAGGAACAGTAAGGATACGGCCTCACTGTCGACTTATAAGAACAAAAACTTAGGTTTGAAATATGATGAAAATCTTGAAAAAAAAGTTGACACACCTCGTTGTAGTTAGTGGGGACAGTCGGGCTCCTCTGGTGTGCATCTAATGATAAATCTGTTCTTAGCCCGCTTTCTATTGCTCTGCTTCAACAGGCCAACTTATTTTTTTTCTGGACAGCTTATCAAAAAATCATGGACAGTTATAATTTTGTATGGACACATATGAAAACCATAATAAATCATTTTAAGTGATCCATGCCTACAGTCCGTAATTCTGATATGAAGACATCACCTACATTCTGCGTGAACTAAAAAATAATGATAATTAAAGTCATAAAAATATCTGAACAAAGTGATATATATATATATATATATATATATACATACACATATATATACGTATAGGGAAATGTAGCGTAGAGGCGCAGTGGAAGAATTCCGGATATCAACTATGTCATACTACAAGGATAGCTTCAGGGGGCTGAAGGGGAGCTAAAAAATGAACGTATGAGGGGGGATTATGGAGTCATCACAGGAACAGGCAGGTAACTTTTTTCATGTAGGCACAGATCCTTGTGAGTGTTTTGTTTTGTTTTGCAGAACCACCAAAAATAGAGAATTCTGGGGAAGTTGTCTATGAAACTGTAATTGCTAATCAACCTGTGACTCTTGAATGTAAGGCTTCTGGAAAACCTAACCCAGGTAAGTTACTGTATTAAGTTAAGTATTAGATACCCAAAATGATATGCAGATACTCAAAGACATATGACAAGAAAATAAGTGCCTAAATGAATAAAAAAAAAAAAGCTAAAAATGAGTTCAAACTGCCTCTTTATCCCACTTTCCCTCTCCACATCACTTTTTGCTGCAGCTCTTTTCTTCAAGGATTTCAATGACCTCTTAAACTTACATCTGGCAATACAATCTGCCTCAATATACTGTAGATTTTACATTCTGATCAAACTATTCTATACACTTACAATGAAACTATAAGAACTAGCCACTGATGCTAAGGTAAGACATTTGTCCTATCTGGAACATTTATAGCAAGTTCACATGCTATGTCCTATATAGACCCATATCTGGCTACAGAACAGGGCCTACTATGCTTTGTCAGGAGTGAAGATGTGACACAGCATGCTTTGGCTCTCTCCGTTCACTGGTAAAAGAATGCTGAAAATTGCTGAGTATGCTGCTCTCCAGGTTCTGGAACCCTGATAACAGTAAATGGAAAGAGGTACCCATGCATGGGGCGCTCCTGTTCTCAAAATAAATTTACAACCCAACCCATATCTTGGACATTTACAGCCTATCCTGTAGATTTGCCATAAATGTCCAAGATGGAAAAAACCCTACAAGTATTTTTCCAAGTTTATTGTTGTATGAGTCACTATAAGAATCGTTTCTCTGATGTTTCATACCTGACAATAAGTTTTGATTAGGGTTGAGCGAAACGGGTCGATCATTTTCAAAAGTCGCCGACTTTTGGCTAAGTCGGCGTCTCATGAAACCCGATCCGACCCCTGTGCTTGTCGGCCATGCGGTACGCGACTTTCGCGCCAAAGTCGCGTTTCAATGACGCGAAAAGCGCCATTTCTCAGCCAATGAAGGTGAACGCAGAGTGTGGGCAGCGTGATGACATAGATCCTGGTCCCCACCATCTTAGAGAAGGGCATTGCAGTGATTGGCTTGCTGTCTGCGGCGTCACAGGGGCTATAAAGGGGCGTTCCCGCCGACCGCCATCTTACTGCTGCTGATCTGAGCTTAGGGAGAGGTTGCTGCCGCCTCGTCAGAAGCAGGGAGAGCGTTAGGCAGGGTCCACTAACCACCAAACCGCTTGTGCTGCAGCGATTTCCACTGTCCAACACCACCTTCGGTGTGCAGGGACTGTGGAAGCTATTTTTTTTTTTTTTTCCCCTCAGCGCTGTAGCTCATTGGGCTGCCCTAGAAGGCTCCGTGATAGCTGTATTGCTGTGTGTACGCCACTGTGGAAACCAACTGCTTTTTTCAAAGCACATATCCTCTTGTTCCTTCCTTTCTGCACAGCTATCTTTTTTGTTTGTCCACACTTTTTATTTAATTTGTGCATCAGTCCACTCCTATTGCTGCCTGCCATACCTGGCTTACATTACTGCAGGGAGATAGTAATTGTAGGACAGTTTTTTTTTTTTTTTTTTTTTTTTTTTTTGTGGGAGATTAAGATTGGCATTTCTGCTACAGTGCCATCCCTGTGTGTGCCATCTCTCACTGAGTGGGCCATAGAAAGCCTATTTATTTTTTCCGTGATTTGTGTTCTAAAATCTACCTCAACACAAAAACACTACATCAATCAGTGGGAGAAAAATATTGGCCTCAGTCAGGGCTTGTGTGCCACTGCTGTGTGTGCTATCTCTCATTCAGTGGGCTATAGCAAGCCTATTTTTTTATTTTTTTTTTTAATATTATTTGGTTTCTAAAGTCTCCCTGAAAAAAAAAAAAAAACCTAAAAAAACAGTGGGAGAGTAATATTGCCCTTTCAGCTTGTGTGCCAGTCTTGACTCCTGGGTGTGCCACCTCTCTCCCTCTCATTCAGTGGGCCATAGAAAGCCTATTTATTTATTTTTTTAAATATTATTGGGTTTCTAAAGTCTCCCTGAAAAAACAAAAAATACATAAAAAAACAGTGGGAGAGTAATATTGCCCTTTCAGCTTGTGTGCCAGTCTTGACTCCTGGGTGTGCCACCTCTCTCCCTTTCATTCAGTGGGCCATAGAAAGCCTATTTATTTTTTCCGTGATTTGTGTTCTAAATTCTACCTCAACACAAAAACACTACATCAATCAGTGGGAGAAAAATATTGGCCTCAGTCAGGGCTTGTGTGCCACTGCTGTGTGTGCTATCTCTCATTCAGTGGGCTATAGCAAGCCTATTTTTTTATTTTTTTTTTTAATATTATTTGGTTTCTAAAGTCTCCCTGAAAAAAAAAAAAAAACTAAAAAAACAGTGGGAGAGTAATATTGCCCTTTCAGCTTGTGTGCCAGTCTTGACTCCTGGGTGTGCCACCTCTCTCCCTCTCATTCAGTGGGCCATAGAAAGCCTATTTATTTTTTTTTTTAAATATTATTGGGTTTCTAAAGTCTCCCTGAAAAAACAAAAAATACATAAAAAAACAGTGGGAGAGTAATATTGCCCTTTCAGCTTGTGTGCCAGTCTTGACTCCTAGGTGTGCCACCTCTCTCCCTTTCATTCAGTGGGCCATAGAAAGCCTATTTATTTTTTCCGTGATTTGTGTTCTAAATTCTACCTCAACACAAAAACACTACATCAATCAGTGGGAGAAAAATATTGGCCTCAGTCAGGGCTTGTGTGCCACTGCTGTGTGTGCTATCTCTCATTCAGTGGGCTATAGCAAGCCTATTTTTTTTTTTTTTTTTTTAATATTATTTGGTTTCTAAAGTCTCCCTGAAAAAAAAAAAAAACCTAAAAAAACAGTGGGAGAGTAATATTGCCCTTTCAGCTTGTGTGCCAGTCTTGACTCCTGGGTGTGCCACCTCTCTCCCTCTCATTCAGTGGGCCATAGAAAGCCTATTTATTTTTTTTTTTAAATATTATTGGGTTTCTAAAGTCTCCCTGAAAAAACAAAAAATACATAAAAAAACAGTGGGAGAGTAATATTGCCCTTTCAGCTTGTGTGCCAGTCTTGACTCCTGGGTGTGCCACCTCTCTCCCTTTCATTCAGTGGGCCATAGAAAGCCTATTTATTTTTTCCGTGATTTGTGTTCTAAATTCTACCTCAACACAAAAACACTACATCAATCAGTGGGAGAAAAATATTGGCCTCAGTCAGGGCTTGTGTGCCACTGCTGTGTGTGCTATCTCTCATTCAGTGGGCTATAGCAAGCCTATTTTTTTATTTATTTTTTTAATATTATTTGGTTTCTAAAGTCTCCCTGAAAAAAAAAAAAAAACCTAAAAAAACAGTGGGAGAGTAATATTGCCCTTTCAGCTTGTGTGCCAGTCTTGACTCCTGGGTGTGCCACCTCTCTCCCTCTCATTCAGTGGGCCATAGAAAGCCTATTTATTTTTTTTTTTAAATATTATTGGGTTTCTAAAGTCTCCCTGAAAAAACAAAAAATACATAAAAAAACAGTGGGAGAGTAATATTGCCCTTTCAGCTTGTGTGCCAGTCTTGACTCCTGGGTGTGCCACCTCTCTCCCTTTCATTCAGTGGGCCATAGAAAGCCTATTTATTTTTTCCGTGATTTGTGTTCTAAATTCTACCTCAACACAAAAACACTACATCAATCAGTGGGAGAAAAATATTGGCCTCAGTCAGGGCTTGTGTGCCACTGCTGTGTGTGCTATCTCTCATTCAGTGGGCTATAGCAAGCCTATTTTTTTATTTTTTTTTTTAATATTATTTGGTTTCTAAAGTCTCCCTGAAAAAAAAAAAAAACCTAAAAAAACAGTGGGAGAGTAATATTGCCCTTTCAGCTTGTGTGCCAGTCTTGACTCCTGGGTGTGCCACCTCTCTCCCTCTCATTCAGTGGGCCATAGAAAGCCTATTTATTTATTTTTTTAAATATTATTGGGTTTCTAAAGTCTCCCTGAAAAAACAAAAAATACATAAAAAAACAGTGGGAGAGTAATATTGCCCTTTCAGCTTGTGTGCCAGTCTTGACTCCTGGGTGTGCCACCTCTCTCCCTTTCATTCAGTGGGCCATAGAAAGCCTATTTATTTTTTCCGTGATTTGTGTTCTAAATTCTACCTCAACACAAAAACACTACATCAATCAGTGGGAGAAAAATATTGGCCTCAGTCAGGGCTTGTGTGCCACTGCTGTGTGTGCTATCTCTCATTCAGTGGGCTATAGCAAGCCTATTTTTTTTTTTTTTTTTTTTAATATTATTTGGTTTCTAAAGTCTCCCTGAAAAAAAAAAAAAAAACCTAAAAAAACAGTGGGAGAGTAATATTGCCCTTTCAGCTTGTGTGCCAGTCTTGACTCCTGGGTGTGCCACCTCTCTCCCTCTCATTCAGTGGGCCATAGAAAGCCTATTTATTTATTTTTTTAAATATTATTGGGTTTCTAAAGTCTCCATTAAAAAACAAAAAATACATAAAAAAACAGTGGGAGAGTAATATTGCCCTTTCAGCTTGTGTGCCAGTCTTGACTCCTGGGTGTGCCACCTCTCTCTCTCTAATTGTGGGCCATAGAAAGCCTTTTTTTTTTTTTTTTTTTTTTTTAATATTATTTGGTTTCTAAAGTCTCCCTGAAAAAAAAAAAAACATAAATTAGGTGGGAGATTAATATTGACATTAGTGCTTGAGTGACAGTCCTGCATGTGTGTCATCTCTGTGATTTTGTGCCACAGAAAACAGAGTGTGTAACATTGTGCCTGATTTTCCTTGTGGTCTCACCAACCTGTTAAGGGATATTGAAATCATACTGAAGTTATAGCTCACCGTGTAAGTTGTTTGACAGCAACAAATAAAGTTACTTTGGTTAAGATTTTAAAACAATGAGGAAGTCTGGTGCAAGAGGTCGTCGTGGGCGTTCATTGTCAGCTGGTAATGATGGTAGTGGTAGTGGAGCATCAGGTGGTCGTGGGGATAAAAATATTCCACCTAAGTCTGGAGCTGTGGAGCCAGTTTCGTCGTCAGGCTACACAAGGCCTCGAACGCTCTCTTTTCTGGGAGTAGGAAAACCGCTTTTAAAGGCGGAGCAGCAACAGCAAGTTTTGGCTTACATTGCAGACTCAGCCTCTAGCTCTTTTGCCTCCTCTTCCGAAACTGGTAAATGTAAAAGCAGCGCGTCGCTTGTGGATGTTCACGGTCAGGGACAAGTCGCTTCCTTGTCCTCCTCAGCAAAAACTACAACAAGAGAGAAGGATGCAGCAGGCGACACAACGGGTCACTCCATGGAGCTCTTTACACATACCGTCCCTGGCTTAGAAAGTGAAACATTTAACAGGCCATGCCCATTACAAGTATATTCTGACATGGAGTGCACTGATGCACAGCCACAGCCAGAGTACTATGCTGCTCCTTTGACTCAGACCACCACATTGCCCTCTCAGGGTACAGATCCACAATCAGACCCTGATGAGACTATGTTGCCCCGCCACGAACGCTATACCACCGACCGACACAGTGACACAGACGAAGTTGCACACGAGCTCGAAGAGGAGGTAATAGATGACCCAGTTATTGACCCCGATTGGCAGCCATTGGGGGAACAGGGTGCAGGCGGCAGTAGTTCAGAAGCGGAGGTGGAGGAGGGGCCGCAGCAGGCATCAACATCGCAACAGGTTCCATCTGCCGGGCCCGTATCTGGCCTAAAACGCGTGTCAAAGCCAAAACCTGTTGGAGCACAGCGTTGCCATCCGGTTAAAGCTCAGTCTGCAATCCCTGAAAAGGGATCCGAGTCTAGGAAGAGTGCAGTCTGGCATTTTTTTAAACAACATCCAACTGATCAGCGCAAAGTCATCTGTCAAAAATGTTCAACTAGCTTAAGCAGAGGTCAGAATCTGAAAAGTCTAAATACTAGTTGCATGCATAGACACTTAACCACCATGCATTTTCAAGCCTGGACTAACTACCAAACGTCCCTCAAGTTTGTAGCACCCTCGGCCAATGAAGCTAGTCAGCAACGCAACATCCCTTCCGTCACTGTAAGGCCACCATTTTCCGCACCACCGGCAGTATCTGTGCAGGTTTCTTTGCCAGCCAAAAGCAGTCAGGGTCAGGGAATCACCAGTTTTGTAGGAGGAAATATTGCATCTAGGGCACCGGCGGAAACAATACCGTCTCCAACCGTCTCTCAGTCTGCCATGTACACCGGCACACCCGAAAGTTCCACGATCTCCAGCTCTCCAGTCCAGCTCACCCTACATGAGACTCTGGTTAGAAAAAGGAAGTACTTATCCTCGCATCCGCGTACACAGGGTTTTAACGCCCACATAGCTAGACTAATCTCGTTAGAGATGATGCCCTACCGGTTAGTTGAAAGCGAAGCTTTCAAAGCCCTGATGGAGTACGCTGAACCACGATACGAGCTACCCAGTCGACACTTTTTTTCCAGAAAAGCCATCCCAGCCCTGCACCAGCATGTTAAACAGCGCATCGTCCATGCACTCAGGCAATCTGTGAGTACAAAGGTGCACCTGACTACAGATGCATGGACCAGTAGGCATGGCCAGGGACGTTATGTGTCCATCACGGCACACTGGGTGAATGTGGTGGATGCAGGGTCCACAGGCGACATCAATTTAGGGACAGTTGTGCCTAGCCCACGGTCTAGGAAACAGTTGGCTGTAGGCGTTCGCACCCCCTCCTCCTCCTCCTCCTCGTCCTCCTGCAGAAGCTACAGCTCTTCCACAGAACGCAGTCTGCCAACCACTCCATCGGCAGATGACACTGTTGCACACCAGTTGTCCCATTATGGGCCAGCTACTGCCAAGCGTCAGCAGGCTGTATTGGCTATGAAGTGCTTGGGCGACAACAGACACACCGCGGAAGTTCTGTCCGAGTTCTTGCAACAAGAAACGCAGTCGTGGCTGGGCACAGTAGATCTTGAGGCAGGCAAGGTAGTGAGTGATAACGGAAGGAATTTCATGGCTGCCATCTCCCTTTCCCAACTGAAACACATTCCTTGCCTGGCTCACACCTTAAACCTGGTGGTGCAGTGCTTATTGAAAACTTATCCTGGGTTCTCCGACCTGCTCCTCAAAGTGCGTGCACTTTGCTCACATATCCGACGTTCGCCTGTACACGCCAGCCGTATGCAGACCTATCAGCGGTCTTTGAACCTTCCCCAGCATCGCCTAATCATAGACGTTGCAACAAGGTGGAACTCAACACTGCACATGCTTCAGAGACTGTGCGAACAGAGGCGTGCTGTTATTTATTTGTGGGAGGATACACGGGCAGGCAGTAGGATGGCAGACATGGAGTTGTCAGGTGTGCAGTGGTCTAAGATACAAGACATGTGTCAAGTCCTTCAGTGTTTTGAGGAATGCACACGGCTGGTTAGTGCAGACAACGCCGTAATAAGCATGAGCATCCCCCTAATGCGTCTGCTGATGCAAAGTTTGACGCACATAAAGGAGCAGGCGTCTGCACCAGAGGAAGAGGAAAGCCTTGATGACAGTCAGCCATTGTCTGGTCAGGGCAGTGTACAGGACGAGGTAGCGGGCGAAGAGGAGGTGGAGGACGAGGAGGATGATGGGGATGAGTATATTTTTAATGCCGAACCTTTCCCGGGGGCACAGGAAATTGGTTGCGTGTCACGGCCGGGTTCTGGTTTTTTGAGGGACACAAGTGACGTAGATTTGCCTGCAACTGCCCCTCAACCAATCACAACCGGAGATTTGACAACTGGAACTTTGGCCCACATGGCGGATTATGCCTTACGTATCCTAAAAAGGGACACACGCATTACGAAAATGATGAACGATGACGATTACTGGTTGGCCTGCCTCCTTGATCCACGCTATAAAGGCAAATTGCAAAATATTATGCCACATGAGAACTTGGAACTAATATTAGCAACCAAACAATCAACTCTTGTTGACCGTTTGCTTCAGGCATTCCCAGCACACAGCGCACGTGATCGTTCTCACACGAGCTCCAGGGGGCAGCAGACTAGGAGTGTTAGGGGTGCACACATCAGAAGTGGCGTTGGACAGAGGGGTTTTCTGACCAGGTTGTGGAGTGATTTTGCTATGACCGCAGACAGGACAGGTACTGCTGCATCAATTGAAAGTGACAGGAGACAACATTTGTCCAGTATGGTTACTAACTATTTTTCATCCCTTATCGATGTTCTCCCTCAACCGTCATTCCCATTTGATTACTGGGCCTCCAAATTAGACACCTGGCCAGAATTGGCAGAATATGCATTGCAGGAGCTTGCTTGCCCGGCAGCAAGTGTCCTATCAGAAAGAGTATTCAGTGCTGCAGGTTCAATATTAACCGAAAAAAGGACTCGTCTGGCTACCCAAAATGTTGACGATCTAACATTCATTAAAATGAACCACAACTGGATTTCGAAATCTTTTGCCCCACCTTGCCCGGCCGACACCTAGCTTTCCTATGAAAAGCTCTTGCCTGTGAATTACTTTTCTAATGTCTAATTTGCTGCAGCTGATTGTACAGCATACGACATGTTTACACCTCCCTAAATGGCAAAACTCCCCACACGGGGCCGTGGTATCGCGACTTGGCGCAAGCACCCGTGAGACTGCTGTTTGTCTGAAGAGGTGGGTGTGCTCGCTTTTGGTTGACGGCATTGCTACTGGGTCCCTCATAGTACAATGTAGTGTCTCTGGCGGTGGTGGTGCGCACCCAACGTCAGACACACCGTTGTAACATGAGGGGCCCTGGGGCGGTCCCGCCGGCCTCAAGAGAGTTCCCCCCTACCCCAGCTCAAAATGTGCTCTACCACGTGCAAAATTATGTCGCACAGCTCCACCAATCTTTAGTCTATTCGCTGACATCATTCAATGTCTGGCACTGACAATACAAATTTGTAGACATCTATGATGCAACTTAAAGTAGTCTGTGTCTGTGTCCTATATTGGCACCATTAAATAGTTACTGCCAAATTACTATGTCAGAAACTCAGTAGATGAGCCCACCCCTGTACCTAAGTATGCCACCTTTTTTTTTGTTTTGGTTGTTTTGCGAGACATTAACATCTATTTATATTTTGGGAGTACTGGGACAGACACTCCTTGCACTACTCCTCCACTCACCACCAAGCTGCCTGTGTATCCATGTAACCGCTGTAAAGCTGCCATGAGTCTATTGTTTGTTATTTTAGGCCTTTGATAGCCTGTCTGCGGTCCCTACTTTAAATACTCCTCCACTCACCACCAAGCTGCCTGTGTATCCATGTAACCGCTGTAAAGCTGCCATGAGCCTATTGTTTGTTATTTTAGGCCTTTGATAGCCTGTCTGCGGTCCCTACTTTAAATACTCCTCCACTCACCACCAAGCTGCCTGTGTATCCATGTAACCGCTGTAAAGCTGCCATGAGCCTATTGTTTGTTATTTTAGGCCTTTGATAGCCTGTCTGCGGTCCCTACTTTAAATACTCCTCCACTCACCACCAAGCTGCCTGTGTATCCATGTAACCGCTGTAAAGCTGCCATGAGCCTATTGTTTGTTATTTTAGGCCTTTGATAGCCTGTCTGCGGTCCCTACTTTAAATACTCCTCCACTGACCAGACCACTGCTGCCCGTGTACCCCTGGAACCAATTATAAAGTGCCTACAGCCAGCCCATTTTCTTATGTTAGGCCTTTGAAGCCTGTCTGCGGTCCCTACTTTAAATACTCCTCCACTGACCACCAAGCTGCCTGCCCGTGTATCCATGTAACCGCTGTAAAACTGCCATGAGCCTATTGTTTGTTATTTTAGGCCTTTGATAGCCTGTCTGCGGTCCCTACTTTAAATACTCCTCCACTCACCACCACCAAGCTGCCTGCCCGTGTATCCATGTAACCGCTGTGAAACTGCCATGAGCCTATTGTTTGTTATGTTAGGCCTTTGATAGCCTGTCTGCGGTCCCTACTTTAAATACTCCTCCACTGACCACCAAGCTGCCTGCCCGTGTATCCATGTAACCGCTGTAAAACTGCCATAAGCCTATTGTTTGTTATTTTAGGCCTTTGATAGCCTGTCTGCGGTCCCTACTTTAAATACTCCTCCACTCACCACCACCAAGTTGCCTGCCCGTGTATCCATGTAACCGCTGTAAAACTGCCATGAGCCTATTGTTTGTTATTTTAGGCCTTTGATAGCCTGTCTGCGGCCCCTACTTGCAATACTCCTCCACTGACCACAATGCTGCCTGGAGTGCCTGCCTGTGTATCCATGTAACCGATGTAAAACTGCCATGACTGCCTACTGTTTGTTATTTTAGGCCTTTGATAGCCTGTCTGCAGCCCCTACTTGCAATACTCCTCCACTGACCACACCAATGCTGCCCGTGTACCCCTGGAACCTATTTAAAAGTTCATAGAGCCTAGTTATATATTTTATTTACTATTAATAAGGCCATGATGGACTACGCTGTACCACGCTACAAGCTAACCAGTCGACACTTCTTTTGCGAGAAAAGCCATCCCAACCCTCCACCAGCATGTAGAAGACCGCATTGTCCATGCACTCTGGCAATCTGTGAGTACAAAGGTGCACCTGACAACAGACGCATGGACCTGTAGGCATGGCCACGGAAGATTACGTGTCCATTACGGCGCAATGGGTTAATGTGGTGGATGCATGGTCCACAGGGGACAGCCTACTAAGTCTGTCTGCAGTCCCTAATTCAAATTGTCCTCCACTGTCTAAATCGGAACTTCCACCTTCTGGCTTTCGGCCTATAGTATCAGAAATTAAACTGCATTTGGCCTTCAACTTTGGTTAGGGCCTACTAACGGCTTCTGCCCCTCCCTGGTGTTGCCCTCAACTAAATAAAGCTGAGCTTCAACCTTCTGCTCCAAATTACCATTTTGAAAAATGCAATAGGCTTTTCCGGCCTACTAAAGGTGTCTGTCTGTGTGCCCCTGCCTGGTGTTGTCCTCAACTAAATAAAGCTGAGCTTCAACCTTCCGGCTCTCATTAAGTGGTTTTAAAAAAAAAAAATGGTGGTTAGGGCCTACTAATGGCTTCTGCCCCTCCCTGGTGTTGCCCTCAACTAAATAAAGCTGAGCTTCAACCTTCTGCTCCAAATTACCATTTTGAAAAATGCAATAGGCTTTTCCGGCCTACTAAAGGTGTCTGTCTGTGTGCCCCTCCCTGGTGTTGTCCTCAACTAAATAAAGCTGAGCTTCAACCTTCCGGCTCTCATTATGTGGTTTTAAAAAAAAAAATGGTGGTTAGGGCCTACTAACGGCTTCTGCCCCTCCCTGGTGTTGTCCTCAACTAAATAAAGCTGAGCTTCAACCTTCCGGCTCTCATTAAGTGGTTTTAAAAAAAAAAAATGGTGGTTAGGGCCTACTAACGGCTTCTGCCCCTCCCTGGTGTTGTCCTCAACTAAATAAAGCTGAGCTTCAACCTTCCGGCTCTCATTATGTGGTTTTAAAAAAAAAAATGGTGGTTAGGGCCTACTAACGGCTTCTGCCCCTCCCTGGTGTTGCCCTCAACTAAATAAAGCTGAGCTTCAACCTTCTGCTCCAAATTACCATTTTGAAAAATGCAATAGGCTTTTCAGGCCTACTAAAGGTGTCTGTCTGTGTGCCCCTGCCTGGTGTTGTCCTCAACTAAATAAAGCTGAGCTTCAACCTTCCGGCTCTCATTAAGTGGTTTAAAAAAAAAAAAATGGTGGTTAGGGCCTACTAACGGCTTCTGCCCCTCCCTGGTGTTGCCCTCAACTAAATAAAGCTGAGCTTCAACCTTCTGCTCCAAATTACCATTTTGAAAAATGCAATAGGCTTTTCAGGCCTACTAAAGGTGTCTGTCTGTGTGCCCCTGCCTGGTGTTGTCCTCAACTAAATAAAGCTGAGCTTCAACCTTCCGGCTCTCATTAAGTGGTTTTAAAAAAAAAAAATGGTGGTTAGGGCCTACTAACGGCTTCTGCCCCTCCCTGGTGTTGCCCTCAACTAAATAAAGCTGAGCTTCAACCTTCTGCTCCAAATTACCATTTTGAAAAATGCAATAGGCTTTTCCGGCCTACTAAAGGTGTCTGTCTGTGTGCCCCTCCCTGGTGTTGTCCTCAACTAAATAAAGCTGAGCTTCAACCTTCCGGCTCTCATTAAGTGGTTTTAAAAAAAAAAATGGTGGTTAGGGCCTACTAACGGCTTCTGCCCCTCCCTGGTGTTGTCCTCAACTAAATAAAGCTGAGCTTCAACCTTCCGGCTCTCATTAAGTGGTTTAAAAAAAAAAAAATGGTGGTTAGGGCCTACTAACGGCTTCTGCCCCTCCCTGGTGTTGCCCTCAACTAAATAAAGCTGAGCTTCAACCTTCTGCTCCAAATTACCATTTTGAAAAATGCAATAGGCTTTTCAGGCCTACTAAAGGTGTCTGTCTGTGTGCCCCTGCCTGGTGTTGTCCTCAACTAAATAAAGCTGAGCTTCAACCTTCCGGCTCTCATTAAGTGGTTTTAAAAAAAAAAAATGGTGGTTAGGGCCTACTAACGGCTTCTGCCCCTCCCTGGTGTTGCCCTCAACTAAATAAAGCTGAGCTTCAACCTTCTGCTCCAAATTACCATTTTGAAAAATGCAATAGGCTTTTCCGGCCTACTAAAGGTGTCTGTCTGTGTGCCCCTCCCTGGTGTTGTCCTCAACTAAATAAAGCTGAGCTTCAACCTTCCGGCTCTCATTAAGTGGTTTTAAAAAAAAAAATGGTGGTTAGGGCCTACTAACGGCTTCTGCCCCTCCCTGGTGTTGTCCTCAACTAAATAAAGCTGAGCTTCAACCTTCCGGCTCTCATTAAGTGGTTTTAAAAAAAAAAATGGTGGTTAGGGCCTACTAACGGCTTCTGCCCCTCCCTGGTGTTGCCCTCAACTAAATAAAGCTGAGCTTCAACCTTCTGCTCCAAATTACCATTTTGAAAAATGCAATAGGCTTTTCCGGCCTACTAAAGGTGTCTGTCTGTGTGCCCCTCCCTGGTGTTGTCCTCAACTAAATAAAGCTGAGCTTCAACCTTCCGGCTCTCATTATGTGGTTTTAAAAAAAAAAATGGTGGTTAGGGCCTACTAACGGCTTCTGCCCCTCCCTGGTGTTGTCCTCAACTAAATAAAGCTGAGCTTCAACCTTCCGGCTCTCATTAAGTGGTTTTAAAAAAAAAAAATGGTGGTTAGGGCCTACTAACGGCTTCTGCCCCTCCCTGGTGTTGTCCTCAACTAAATAAAGCTGAGCTTCAACCTTCCGGCTCTCATTATGTGGTTTTAAAAAAAAAAATGGTGGTTAGGGCCTACTAACGGCTTCTGCCCCTCCCTGGTGTTGCCCTCAACTAAATAAAGCTGAGCTTCAACCTTCTGCTCCAAATTACCATTTTGAAAAATGCAATAGGCTTTTCAGGCCTACTAAAGGTGTCTGTCTGTGTGCCCCTGCCTGGTGTTGTCCTCAACTAAATAAAGCTGAGCTTCAACCTTCCGGCTCTCATTAAGTGGTTTTAAAAAAAAAAAATGGTGGTTAGGGCCTACTAACGGCTTCTGCCCCTCCCTGGTGTTGCCCTCAACTAAATAAAGCTGAGCTTCAACCTTCTGCTCCAAATTACCATTTTGAAAAATGCAATAGGCTTTTCCGGCCTACTAAAGGTGTCTGTCTGTGTGCCCCTCCCTGGTGTTGTCCTCAACTAAATAAAGCTGAGCTTCAACCTTCCGGCTCTCATTAAGTGGTTTTAAAAAAAAAAATGGTGGTTAGGGCCTACTAACGGCTTCTGCCCCTCCCTGGTGTTGTCCTCAACTAAATAAAGCTGAGCTTCAACCTTCCGGCTCTCATTAAGTGGTTTTAAAAAAAAAAATGGTGGTTAGGGCCTACTAACGGCTTCTGCCCCTCCCTGGTGTTGTCCTCAACTAAATAAAGCTGAGCTTCAACCTTCCGGCTCTCATTAAGTGGTTTTAAAAAAAAAAAGGGTGGTTAGGGCCTACTAACGGCTTCTGCCCCTCCCTGGTGTTGCCCTCAACTAAATAAAGCTGAGCTTCAACCTTCTGCTCCAAATTACCATTTTGAAAAATGCAATAGGCTTTTCCGGCCTACTAAAGGTGTCTGTCTGTGTGCCCCTGCCTGGTGTTGCCCTCAACTAAATAAAGCTGAGCTTCAACCTTCTGCTCCAAATTACCATTTTAAAAAATGCAATAGGCTTTTCCGGCCTACTAAAGGTGTCTGCCCCTCCCTGGTGTTGTCCTCAACTGAACAAAGCTGAGCTTCCACATTCTGGCTTTCGCCCTATACTATCAGATATTAAACTGCATTTGGCCTACTAGTGTGGTTAGGCCCTTGAAACAGTGTCTGCTGCTCTTGGGTTTGCTACTCCACTGAACAAAGCAATGCCGCCTGTTTAGTCCTGTTATCAATTTTGAACTGCATGTAGCCTACTTTATTCTTTGGCCCTATATCTGTTTCCTCCTCATCCTGCCCATTGCCCAGCCACTGCTAAATGAGTCTGCTGGTACATTGACCTAGACCACTACATTCCCCTTGTACTCTACACAGCCAGAATCTGTCCCTGCTGAAAGTAAGGTTCCCCTTCCCGCATGTTATACCACCTTACACAGGGACAAAGAGGAAGGTGCAGATGAAAGTGCAGGTTCCTTCATCAGGTGGGGGGGCATACTCGTTGGCGACGTCACTGGCACAGGGCCCCTCAGAGTACGCAAAAGTGTCGCTGCTGGTGGGAGGCGCCCCCGCCATGCAAACACACCGCCGTACTTTGAGGGGCCCTGTGCCAGTGGCAATGCGAACGAGTGGGCCCCCCCCCTGCTTGCTCAGGATCACAGCACTTGCAACTTTTAAATACTTACCTTTCCCTGCAACACCGCCGTGACGTAGTCCGCATTTCCTGGGCCCACGAAAAACTTGAGCCAGCCCTACTCCCCCCACAACTTTCCCCCAATTCCCTATGCCCAACTATTATTATACAGTTAATTAAGATTGGCAAGCTTCAGAAACAAGAATGGATGTTTTTGTCATTAAAATGGGCACTGTAGGTGTTTTCCTGGCCTCCACTCACTGCCGACTATGCTTCCCCATTGACTTGCATTGGGTTTCGTGTTTCGGTCGATCCCCGACTTTTAGCGATAATCGGCCGACTGCACTCGACTCGACTCTGGACAAAATCGGGTTTCCCAAAACCCTACTCGATCTTAAAAAAATGAAAGTCGCTCAACCCTAGTTTTGATCTATTTGTAGGTAGTGTAGACAACTCCATGAACAGATCTATGATTCATGTATACTGTACATATAGATATGATCAACCTCATGAATTCTAAACACTATACAACAAAGTAAAAAATGAATGGTTTGTGTAGAAATTATGAAAGAACTTGATGCTATTTTGTTTCTTTGTATGATATTAAAGTTGTCACCTGGTCAAAGGATAACCAGCCCATCATAGTCACCGGTGAGCCATCAATTACCATCTCGGACAGAGGGCAAATACTACAGATAATAAGGGCACAACCATTTGATGCTGGAGTTTACAAATGTGTAGCAAGCAGCATGGCAGGATCAGCGGATCTGACATATGTGCTACAGGTACATGGTAAGTATGTCTCACATTAGCCATAGTTGGCAGTCGTATGTAAGCTGATACCGAAGTATTGCACTTTGGCCCTGATACATCAAGACCAGTGATTTTCATGCCGGTCTTTATGAATGGGTGTAGTGGAGTCAGACGATTCTGATTCATCTAACATTAATAAAACAGATGCATCTAACAAGTACGCCATGTACTACATGTCTCCATGTGCCTGCCCACAAATCTTACTCCCGTCAGTGACTAGAGTAAGGCTTCTGGCTTTAGTAAGGCATGCCACAGCACATCATGAATTAGATGAGCAGTGGTGTCACTTTCCTATCCAACCCGAACTCCTCCCGTTTTCGTGGAGCTAGGCAAATTTGTCATGGAAATGCAAAAACTGGCAAAATCTTTGGTCAACTTTAAGTTGTGCACAAATGTTATGTCTGTTGTAAACTTTTCATGCCATTTTCTGGCATAAAATATTTTATGACTCTGGGTCCTTGTGCTTTATATGGACCTTCTGGTCCTAAAGAGAAATTTTACCATACTTTAAAACCATGAAAAATATATGAATATTTTAATATAGATTGAACAGAGTTTCATGATACATACAGTAAATTGATCCATCTCGCTGTGGGAGTATTTTGTAATAATGCAAGGTTTCAGAGAATTTCCCATTCCCCAGTGTTGTACTACAGAACTATAGACGGGCACTGTCCATACTACAGGGCAGAAGGTTGGCTTGGTAAATTCCCCTGTAGGCAGTGTGGAGTATTCCAGCAGCAGATGCATTTTCTGAATATAGCCATTGTTAATACCTGGGTGTAATTATTATATTATTCACCAGCATAGCTATATTCATTTACAGTTCCACCATTCATTTTTGGGTCTGATGAACATATAAGTGTGATCATCAACAATCCAGTGAGACTAGAATGTGAAGCCACTGGCTTTCCAGCACCTGGTTTAACATGGCTAAAAGATGGCAGACCCGTCTCCAGTTTCAGTGGTGGAATTCAGGTATGTAATTACATTCTACTGTCTGTCTATCTATCTATCTATCTATCTATCTATCTATCTATCTATCTATCTATACTAACCAAAGAAGCCAAAAATACCCATTTATAATACTTTGTGCTGAATAATATGATAATACTATACAGTTATTTTGTGTTTACATTTAAAGAATCATTTTCCAGAAATTTGTCTTTTTTTACCTGGTTTAAATTGTGCTGTTCTCCTGAATCTGGCATTGTTTATTTTTTCTTCACACGCCTCTCTGTTCCTGTATGTAAATCTGTTCTTTGTAGCTAAAGAAAACTCCCATACAGAAAAGCTGAGAACCATAGGGAAGACAGGCCCAAAAACAAAAGAAAAACCATGCCACATTCAGGAGAATAGTAGAATTGCAGCAGGCAACATATTTAAGGCAGGTGACAAGTCCAATTTAACACTATAAGAAACTATTGATCCCTTCAGACCAGACTGGAATTCTCACCCCCCAAAATTATTATTATACATTTTTATAGCGCCATTTATTCCATGGCGCTTTACCTGTGAACGGGGCAAATATAGACAAGTACTTCTGTCTCTTCCCCATTATCCCATAGAATGTAAGTCCGCAAGGACAGGGTTCTCTCCCCTCTGTACCAGTCTGTCATTATTATTATTATTATTTATTATTATAGCGCCATTTATTCCATGGCGCCCTACACGTGAGGAGGGGTATACATAATAAAAACAAGTACAGTACAATACAAGTCACAATGGTCAAAAATGAAGTAAATATACTGAATTAGCTCAGAATGGTTAAATCCACAAATATCTCAACTAACACCTAAAACGTAACCCCCTAAGAAGGACCTTTCACCATATTTTTCTTCTTGAATTGGATTTGATGTAATAGTAGCTCTAGAGCAGAATAAACATTTTTTATTTTTTAGTTCGCTTATCTGTTATAGACAAATCTCCATTACTAACACGTGGGCTTGATGTCACCGGACAATACAAAGGTGACATTAACCCCACAAATATGAACCCCACTTGCCATCGCCACAGGAGAAGTGGGAAGAGCCAGGCAAAGCGCCAGAATTGGCACATCTAATAAATACAGAGCCTCTAAGTGCTAGAATAGCAGAATCTCAAGTGACCCCATTTTAGAAATTATACCCCTGCTAAACATGTAGACTCTAAATGTGGTTTAGGTACACTGTGGGGCTCAGAACAGAGGGGGCATTTACATTTTGGGAGTACAGGACTCGCTGTATTTCTTTTTTGGGGGGAGGTGGAATAATGCTTTTCCAGAGCCTATGCACTACCAGTAACGTGAAAGCCCCTATATTTCCATTAACAGATGACAGACCAGAGTGGTGACTTGCTTTTTTGTGGATTGAGTTGAAACTTTTATTGGGAACATTTTACATAACATTTGGGATCATATTTATCCGGCGCTCTACGTTGAGCACTTACATCAGGGTTTCCATCTAAATTTCCGAGTGATACTATTGAGGTGAAACCCCCGAGGAATCCATTTACTATAATGAGGCAGCAGAGTTACTCTGGACAAAACTATTGCGGACCCCCTTTTGGCACACCTAGGAAGAAGGACAACAATGGATCACAGGTCTTATGGCATCCACAGTGCCTCCATCTGCTTCATTATAGGGAATCTTCTGTCGGGTTTGTCTGAATCACGTATTTCAGACATTTACATGGAAACTCTGTGTGTAAACGCTCAGTGTAGAGCGCAGGATAAATGTGAGCTGAGCCTTACTGCGATCTTTGGGAGGCAGAATGAACAAATCAACAGCAGGTGAAGAATTGGTTTTATCTATTTGTTACGCTTTTCCTCGTGTGGTGTAAATGATTAGACAACTTTATTCTTCAGGTCAGTGTGATTACAGCGATAACAGATTTATATCGTGTTTTTATGTTTGGTTGCTATCACACACTAAAAGATGCTTTTGTTTGCAAAAACTAGTGTTTGCATTGCCATATTTTGAGAGCTATAGTTTTTCCATATTATTAGAGTCATGTGAGGGCTTGTTTTTTGAGGGATAAGTTAGTGCAGAAGCTCTGCCACTACTAGCAGTGCCAAGATCCTGCTGTGATTGGGTGGGAGATGCTGATATTTCAGCACCTCCTGTGCTATCATGCTGTGATCGGCCTGTCAGATTTACTGACAAATCACAGCGCTCAGACCGATGACATGGGTCCTCGCACATCTTTCCATGCCGCTCAGGTGCACTGACTTCTGTTGGCATTGAACTGTCACTGTGGGTTTACATGAAGTGACAGTTTAAAGTCATGACGGACATAGCGCGTCATGTTGAGGGAACTGACACCTGCTCATGATGTGCTATGTCCATCATTGGTTGGAGATAATTAAAGGAATATTGGAAATCTGCCATTTGTTCAAAACTTACGAGAGGAAGTTTATTGGTTGTCATAATTAACAACTCTTATTTCTTACTTTTTTCAGCTATATGATGTTTAAAAAGTAATCAGAGACATATACAGTCATGATAAAAATAGTTGATACTCTTGAAACTGTTCCAGAAAATGTAGTATTTCTCCCAAACAAATTATTGCAATTACACATGTTTTGCTATTTATATGTTTATTTCCTTTGTGTGTATTAGAACAAGACAAAAAAACAGAGAAAATAAGGGAAATTGAACATAATTTTATACTAAATGCCAAAAATGGGCCAGATAAAATTGTTGGCACCTTTCCATAAATATGGGTAAACAACTTTGTTTCAAGCATGTGATGCTCCTTCAAACTCACCTATGACAAGTAACAGGTGTGAGCAATATGAAAATCATACCTGAAACCAGATCTAAAGGGGAGAAGTTGATTCAATCTTTGCATTGTGTGTCTGTGTGTGCCACATTAAGCATGGAGAACAGAAAGAGGAGAAGAGAACTGTCTGAGGACTTGAGAACCAACACTGTTGAAAAATATGAACAATCTCAAGGTTATATGTCCACCCCCAGAAATATTGATGTTCCTTTGTCCACCATGTGTAACATAATCAAGAAGTTTACAACCCATGGCATTGTAGTTAAACTCTCTGGACGTGGATGGCAGAGAAGAATTGACAAAAGGTTGCAACACAGGACAGTCCTGATGGTGGAATAGCAGCCTCAATCAAGCTCCAGAGACATTCAATCTGTCCTGCAGGCTCAGGGTGCATCAGTATCAGAACAAACTATCTGTCAACATTTGAATGAAAAGAAATGCTATGGCAGAAGACCCAGGAGACCCAAGAGGACCCCACTGCTGACACACTGGCAAACTGCGGTCTAGATTGTTTTATGTCTAAGTGTATGTGAATAACCCAAAATCTATCTGGGAAAGTGTCTTGTGGATAGATGAGACCAAGATCGACTCATTCTTTTGTTTACTGCAAATGGAATGAGCCTTACAAAGAAAAGAACACAGTACCTACAGTCAAATATGGTGGAGATTCAAAGATGTTTTGGGATTTTTTTGCTGCCTCTGGCACTGGGTGCCTTGACTGTGTGCAAGGCACCATGAAATGTGAAGATTACCAATGTATTTTGAGTCTCAATGTAGTACACTGTGTCATAAAGATGGGTTTGCATCCTAGGTCATGGATCTTCCGGCAGGACAATGACCCCAAATATACTTCAAGAAGCACCCAGAAAAAGATGGAAACAAAGCACTGGAAAGTTCTGAACCAAATGTTAAGTTGAGGGTGCAAACATTTTTTCCATTCTATTTTTGCGGTTTTGTGTGAAATTATTTCCAACTCGCCTTTTTTTCTCTTTTTTTTGTCCTGTCCCATTACACACAATGGAAGTAAACATTTGTATAACACAGTGTCATGCTGCAGCAATGCAGGTATGTGCAGACTCCATGAAGGAGAGTGGGTGACAGAAAAAGAGGTCACACTTACCACACCGCAGCCCAGTGCACGCTGCACTACGCCACCAAGTGGCGACAGAGTGGTCAAAACAAGCCAAGTCTGTAACAGTCGGTAAGCGTATGGTTTAAAGGGGAAAACAGAACTCGTGGTCAATTTACAAGCCGAGGCTCCGAACCAGCCAGGAGCAAAGGTACCAGAGACGTGAGACAGAGAACGGAGTCAGAGTAAGCCAAAAGGTCAAAAAGCCAGACATATGTGTGGTAACAGAACCAGGAAGCAGGAGACAAAGTCCGAGTCTTAGCCGGGTCACAAACAGAGGGGATACACACCAGAGTCAACCTAGGTCGGGTACAGGAGACAGGTCAGGTACAGGTAAGGGAGGTCAGAGGCAAAAGGAACACAGGGGTTTCACAGGTAGCAGTCTCAGCAAGCCCAAAACTATCACTGACACAAGCTGCCAGCAAGAGAACCAATAAATAGCCACTCCCAAATCAAAGAGAGGCAGGAATAGTTAACCCCACCATGACCAGGCCGGAGCAAGGGTAAAATGGCAAACTCCGACCCGGATCATGACACACAGCATGTATAATTGCAATAATTTTCTGGGAGAAAGACTTTCTGGAACAATTTCAAGGGTGCCAATACTTTCAGCCATGACTGTAAGTATTGATTTCTATATTTTAATTGTAAGGGAACAATTCATATTTGTCAGCTTGAGCATTAATAAATAAATCAGAATAAAGCTCTGACTTGAATTAAATGAATCCTGGCCCATTCCAATGTTTATTCCCATGCATACATGTTATCATTTAGTTATTACTGGTTTTTGGAATTTCTTTCACCATTAGAGGGATTGTCTAGTCAAAAAGAAAAGTTCCTCAGGCACTTGGAGCTGCAAAACATAGTACCCATTTGGATCCATTGGAGGTCAGTACATGCATGGTCTGCGCTGACACGGGAAGAGGAGACATCACCGTTTTACCAGCAGTGGGACCGCTGCTGCCTTTGATTGGCTTCAGTTTTCTGGTGATGCGAACAGCGCCTCTTAAAATGTTTATCTGATGACGCACTTCTTAAGTCACCTTATCGCTGCAGCTAATCACAGGCCACAACAGTCCTGCTGGAACGTTACATTTTCTTTTTCTTGTTTTACTCCAGACCTCTGAGCACCTCTCCCTGGTCCATGTGGGTGCCAGTAGGTGCCTATAAGTACAGTACTTTGTTATTTTTCACAGTTCCAAGTTCCTGAGGAGCTTTGCTTTTAGTCCGGAAAACCCAATTACTAGTTCAATATACTGAAATCTCTTTTGTCCCAGATTTCTTCAGGTGGCAGGGTGCTTACAATAACAACTGCACAGGTCGGAGATTTCGGGAAATATACATGTGTGGCACTTAATGCAGCTGGAGAGCAACAAAAGGATTTCAATGTATCTGTGTTTGGTAAGTTTGTGAAATTGAGTTTAGCTTTAATTCTCTAAACTGCACAAAGTTATGGCCCTGAGTGCAGGATACAATATAGGCGCTATGAGTGCACTGAATATAATCCATAAATCGGCTGTAAATAATAAATGGCTTCTGGGCTTGGATCTGCTTGATCTATGCAGAAGAGACTATAGAAGGTCAGCATGTCGCAGTTGTGTACATACAGCAGAGAAGACCCCATAGCTTTTTTTTTTACAGCAGTTTATAAAAAATATGGCAAATTTGTGGCAAAACCTTTAAAGGGGTTATCAGGTCTTTTGCTTAATATGAAATATTCAGGAGTCTGCAGTCACATAGGGTGACTGCAGACTTTATCAAAAGACTGAACAATCGTTTTAAGGGGAACCTGGCAGTGGATTCATGCTGTGCGATCCATGGGCAGCATGTATCAGGCACTGGCTGCATGATTTTAGCCATATATTCTTAACTTTGAAACCCTGCGGCATTTCAGAGAAAATCATACAGTAGTTTAATAGTGGCTGAGGACTGAGCCACAAGAGAGATTAGCCAGACACGTGGGTCTCCAGCAGCTTCTCCCTGTCCACTGCCCTGGAGTCACAGGTGCACCCCTCCTTGTCTGTGTATGGAGGGGTCTGCCATTCTAGTGCAGAGGGTGGGGAGAAATTGCTGGGGAACTGCCTGTCCGACTAGTCTCCCGTGCGACTCTGTCCCTGGTGGTTATTGTACTATGTTTTTCTCTTTAAGAGTTAACTGCAGCTTAAATTGTGCAGAGTGTATGACACAGGCTGCCTGTGGATTGGGCAGGATGTATCAGTTAGGAGGTTCCCTTTAAGTGCCCCTTTTAGCCAGACCTACAGTAGAGTTGAGCGAATTTGTTCGGATTTGTGTCCTAATACGATCGACAGCTAATATTTTTTTTACTGAATATGTTCAGAGAATCAGAACCGATCATCAAACATACATTTGGCACGAATAGGGTACCATTATGGCACGAATATGGCAAATTCAGATTCGGTGACCGAATCCGAACAAATTCACTGAACTCTAGCCAGACCCTCCTCCTCTGAGCAGCTTAACCCGTTAATGACCGCCAATACGTCTTTTAACTGACCTGAGATATAAGAGAATAGCCTCCCCATACAGGTAACAATCCAGCAGCCACGATCAGTGTTTGCACCGTCCACATCTGTTTAACCCCTTAGATGCTGCTGTCAATAACGACTATGTCATATATATGTTTTAAAGAGTGTGGCTTCTCCCTCTTTATCTCCATCGGCACCCTGAGATCATGATTGTATGGTCCTGATGTGTGTCATGGCAATTCATGGCCAAATAGTGGCCTTAGAGTCTGTCGGCTACACTGATCTGTTTAAAAGTCTATGATATTTAGGTTGTAAAAATCAACCTTTTCATTTCTATCATGCCACTTTGTATTAATTCCTGAAAAGCACCTGAAGGGTTAATAAACTACCTGACTGCAGTTTTCAGTATGTCAGGGGGTGCTGTTTTTAAAATGGTATCAGTTTTGGGTGTTTTCCAATATATAGGACCCCCAGAGTCACTTCAAACCTGGATAGGCCCTAAAAAAATTATTTTGTAAATTTCCTTGAAAAAATGAAAAATTACTGCTACATTTGTAAACCTCTTAAAATGCTAATAACATAAAATAACATTTTACAAATGGTGGTGATGTAAAGCAAACATGTGGGAAATATTATTTCTTAATGTTCTGCTATGGTATGACTATCTGAATTAAAGGGATAATCACTCAGAGTTTGAAAATTGCTATTTTTTTTTTACATTTGTCAAATTTCTGATATTTTTTATAAATAACCACAAAACATATCAACCTAAATTTACGATTATCATGAAGTATAAAGTGTCACGGAAAAACATTTTCAGAATGACTGGGATTTGTTGAAGCATTCCAGAGTTATTACCACATAAAGTGACACTGGTCAGATTTTTTAAATTTGTCTCTGTCACTAAGGGGTTAAGAAGTGTAACAATATATATCTGGGTAGCCATTAGGAGGTGCACACATAGTTTCCTAACAGTAAGTTATCTCTAGTAGCAGATTCAGGCGCACAGAATTACAGTTTATAACTGGATAATTGCTTGAAGGGAATCAATAATAGGTAGATACAATTTTCTGTAGTAGCCAATCCCAATTAATGGACTGCTCTGGGGAATAAACAATAGTGCTTAAAATAACAAATAAACAACACCAAAAAGTAGAGACCAGAAGGGCTGAGGAAAGTCCTACATGAGGCATATGTGGAATTACGGGTTGAAGCATTATTTCTTTTTTTTCATTGGCTTAAGGTTTTCAAACTCTAATTTTAGTAGTACACCCCTTCATCCACTTCACCATCTTAACCACAGTTTTGATTGAGCTCAATGTTAAATATGCTTATTTTGTATATTTATTTAATCCGGACTTTACCAGGTGCAATACTCTAAAGAAAATGTCATGATATTTCTCATAAAAAATTTAGTGGCATAATTGCAGCAAAACATAAAATAGGTGAAATAGTTACAAAGAGATTGTCCATATCAAAGTTTATTCCCCATCTTTCCTGAGATTCTGAATGGTAAATGGCATCTGTCTCTTTCGTGGAGCGTGGTAGAAACCATCAAGAAGCACGTGGTTAACTCACATACCAGCTGTTCAATCCTCTGAAGTCTGTGTGAGAGTGAAGAAGAAGCCCCCAAGTGACAGCCCCTCCCTCTTGTGAGACATGGATATATATGTCCCATAGAGCACGTGTTCTATCTATATGGTGTTAACTTTTACTCTGAGCTAAATATATAAGAATAGCATATGTAACTAGATGGGTATTTCCTGAAGGAACTACAGATAGTGCTTTGGAATGGTGCCCGGGCTGCCCCTGCAAGACTTTCACACTTGGGTGCCCCTCAGGCGCTGGTTTGGTAGTTGTAGCCCCTCAGGGTTGAGGCCACTCTGGGTCCGATTTCGTGGGTTGGGTCACTCTGGGTCCGATTTGGTTGGCCTGGGTCACTCTGGGTCCGATTTGGTGGGCGGCGCCACTCTGGGTCCGATTTGGCGGGCGGTGCCACTCTGGGTCCGATTTGGCGGGCGGCGCCACTCTGGGTCCGATTTGGCGGGCGGCGCCACTCTGGGTCCGATTTGGCGGGCGGTGCCGCTCTGGGTCCGATTTGGCGGGCGGCGCCACTCTGGGTCCGATTTGGCGGGCGGCGCCACTCTGGGTCCGATTTGGCAGGCGGCGCCACTCTGGGACCGATTTTAAATACTTAGCACACCTCTCGTGGACGCTGGCTTCGAAATGACACCTCACTGGAGTCTGTGCGTTTAGCGGTTCGGGCCGCATTAACTGCGGAAAAAAGCCTAATAATAATAATAATAACTAGATGGGTATTTCCTGAAGGAACTACAGATAGTGCTTTGGAATGGTGCCCGGGCTGCCCCTGCAAGACTTTCACACTTGGGTGCCCCTCAGATGCTGGTTTGGTAGTTGTAGCCCCTCAGAGTTGAGGATTTGGTGGGCGGGGCCACTCTGGGTCCGATTTGGTGGGCGGGGCCCCTCAGGGGCCGATTTGGTGGGCCGAGCCACTCTGGGTCCGATTTGGTGGGCCGGGCCACTCTGGGTCCGATTTGGTGGCCCGGGTCACTCTGGGTCCGATTTGGTGGGCCGGGTCACTCTGGGTCCGATTTGGTGGGCCGGGTCACTCTGGGTCCGATTTGGTGGGCCGCGTCACTCTGGGTCCGATTTGGTGGCCCGGGTCACTCTGGGTCCGATTTGGTGGCCCGGGTCACTCTGGTTTCGATTTGGTGGCCCGGGTCACTCTGGGTCCGATTTGGTGGCCCGGGTCACTCTGGGTCCGATTTGGTGGCCCGGGTCACTCTGGGTCCGATTTGGTGGGCCGGGTCACTCTGGGTCCGATTTGGTGGGCCGGGTCACTCTGGGTCCGATTTGGTGGGCCGGGTCACTCTGGGTCCGATTTGGTGGGCCGGGTCACTCTGGGTCCGATTTGGTGGGCCGGGTCACTCTGGGTCCGATTTGGTGGCCCGGGTCACTCTGGGTCCGATTTGGTGGCCCGGGTCACTCTGGGTCCGATTTGGTGGCCCGGGTCACTCTGGGTCCGATTTGGTGGCCCGGGTCACACTGGGTCCGATTTGGTGGCCCGGGTCACTCTGGGTCCGATTTGGTGGCCCGGGTCACTCTGGGTCCGAGTTGGCGGGCGGCGCCACTCTGGGTCCGATTTGGCGGGCGGCGCCACTCTGGGTCCGATTTGGCGGGCGGCGCCACTCTGGGTCCGATTTGGCGGGCGGCGCCACTCTGGGTCCGATTTGGCGGGCGGCGCCACTCTGGGTCCGATTTGGCGGGCGGCGCCACTCTGGGTCTGATTTGGCGGGCGGCGCCACTCTGGGTCCGATTTGGCGGGCGGCGCCACTCTGGGTCCGATTTGGCGGGCGGCGCCACTCTGGGTCCGATTTGGCGGGCGGCGCCACTCTGGGTCCGATTTGGTGGGCCGGGTCACTCTGGGTCCGATTTGGTGGGCCGGGTCACTCTGGGTCCGATTTGGTGGGCCGGGTCACTCTGGGTCCGATTTGGTGGGCCGGGTCACTCTGGGTCCGATTTGGTGGGCCGGGTCACTCTGGGTCCGATTTGGTGGCCCGGGTCACTCTGGGTCCGATTTGGTGGGCCGGGTCACTCTGGGTCCGATTTGGTGGGCCGGGTCACTCTGGGTCCGATTTGGTGGGCCGGGTCACTCTGGGTCCGATTTGGTGGGCCGGGTCACTCTGGGTCCGATTTGGTGGACCGGGTCACTCTGGGTCCGATTTGGTGGGCCGGGTCACTCTGGGTCCGATTTGGTGGGCCGGGTCACTCTGGGTCCGATTTGGTGGGCCGGGTCACTCTGGGTCCGATTTGGTGGCCCGGGTCACTCTGGGTCCGATTTGGTGGGCCGGGTCACTCTGACTGACAGCAGGACAAGGGAATGGCTGATAACAGAGAGAAATAGACTGACAGCAGGACGGGGATTGGCTGATAACAGAGAGAAACAGACTGACAGCAGGATGGGGGAATGGCTGATAACAGAGAGAATAGACTGACAGCAGGACGGGGAATGGCTGGTAACAGAGAGAATAGACTGACAGCAGGACAGTGGAATGGCTGATAACAGAGAGAAATAGACTGACAGCAGTACGGGGAATGGCTGATAACAGAGAGAATAATTGCGGGAAAAAAGCCTAATAAGAATAAATAGACTGACAGCAGGACAGGGGAATGGCTGATAACAGAGAGGAGCTGATATTATCTGACTGACAAAACCTGTTTCCTAGTGGGCTCGTAGGCGTTGGCATAGTAACTGCGTCTGACTGCGCATATCAATGAGCTAATCAGCCAGGTGGCAGTTTTGAAATTGCCTCAGAAACCAGGCCATTATACCATATGAGGAAATTTCCCTATTGAAATGCATTGAGCAATGCTTTCCAATGGGGGGAAAACAATTTTCAAACGCAAATTGCGCCAAAACTACAAATCCGATCGACACGAAAAATACTTAGCACACCTCTCGTGGACGCTGGCTTCGAAATGACACCTCACTGGAGTCTGTGCGTTTAGCGGTTCGGGCCGCATTAACTGCGGAAAAAAGCCTAATAATAATAATAATAACTAGATGGGTATTTCCTGAAGGAACTACAGATAGTGCTTTGGAATGGTGCCCGGGCTGCCCCTGCAAGACTTTCACACTTGGGTGCCCCTCAGATGCTGGTTTGGTAGTTGTAGCCCCTCAGAGTTGAGGATTTGGTGGGCGGGGCCACTCTGGGTCCGATTTGGTGGGCGGGGCCCCTCAGGGGCCGATTTGGTGGGCCGAGCCACTCTGGGTCCGATTTGGTGGGCCGGGCCACTCTGGGTCCGATTTGGTGGCCCGGGTCACTCTGGGTCCGATTTGGTGGGCCGGGTCACTCTGGGTCCGATTTGGTGGGCCGGGTCACTCTGGGTCCGATTTGGTGGGCCGCGTCACTCTGGGTCCGATTTGGTGGCCCGGGTCACTCTGGGTCCGATTTGGTGGCCCGGGTCACTCTGGTTTCGATTTGGTGGCCCGGGTCACTCTGGGTCCGATTTGGTGGCCCGGGTCACTCTGGGTCCGATTTGGTGGCCCGGGTCACTCTGGGTCCGATTTGGTGGGCCGGGTCACTCTGGGTCCGATTTGGTGGGCCGGGTCACTCTGGGTCCGATTTGGTGGGCCGGGTCACTCTGGGTCCGATTTGGTGGGCCGGGTCACTCTGGGTCCGATTTGGTGGGCCGGGTCACTCTGGGTCCGATTTGGTGGCCCGGGTCACTCTGGGTCCGATTTGGTGGCCCGGGTCACTCTGGGTCCGATTTGGTGGCCCGGGTCACTCTGGGTCCGATTTGGTGGCCCGGGTCACACTGGGTCCGATTTGGTGGCCCGGGTCACTCTGGGTCCGATTTGGTAGCCCGGGTCACTCTGGGTCCGATTTGGTGGGCCGGGTCACTCTGGATCCGATTTGGTGGGCCGGGTCACTCTGGGTCCGATTTGGTGGGCCGGGTCACTCTGGGTCCGATTTGGTGGGCCGGGTCACTCTGGGTCCGATTTGGTGGGCCGGGTCACTCTGGGTCCGATTTGGTGGGCCGGGTCACTCTGGGTCCAATTTGGTGGCCCGGGTCTCTCTGGGTCCGATTTGGTGGCCCGGGTCACTCTGGGTCCGATTTGGTGGCCCGGGTCACTCTGGGTCCGATTTGGTGGCCCGGGTCACTCTGGGTCCGATTTGGTGGACCGGGTCACTCTGGGTCCGATTTGGTGGACCGGGTCACTCTGGGTCCGATTTGGTGGACCGGGTCACTCTGGGTCCGATTTGGTGGGCCGGGTCACTCTGGGTCCGATTTGGTGGGCCGGGTCACTCTGGGTCCGATTTGGTGGGCCGGGTCACTCTGGGTCCGATTTGGTGGGCCGGGTCACTCTGGGTCCGATTTGGTGGGCCGGGTCACTCTGGGTCCGATTTGGTGGGCCGGGTCACTCTGGGTCCAATTTGGTGGCCCGGGTCTCTCTGGGTCCGATTTGGTGGCCCGGGTCACTCTGGGTCCGATTTGGTGGCCCGGGTCACTCTGGGTCCGATTTGGTGGCCCGGGTCACTCTGGGTCCGATTTGGTGGCCCGGGTCACTCTGGGTCCGATTTGGTGGCCCGGGTCACTCTGGGTCCGATTTGGTGGACCGGGTCACTCTGGGTCCGATTTGGTGGACCGGGTCACTCTGGGTCCGATTTGGTGGACCGGGTCACTCTGGGTTCGATTTGGTGGCCCAGGTTACTCTGGGTCCGATTTGGTGGCCCGGGTCACTCTGGGTCCGATTTGGTGGCCCGGGTCACTCTGGGTCCGATTTGGTGGGCCGGGTCACTCTGGGTCCGATTTGGTGGGCCGGGTCACTCTGGGTCCGATTTGGTGGGCCGGGTCCCTCTGGGTCCGATTTGGTGGGCCGGGTCCCTCTGGGTCCGATTTGGTGGGCCGGGTCACTCTGGGTCCGATTTGGTGGGCCGGGTCACTCTGGGTCCGATTTGGTGGGCCGGGTCACTTTGGGTCCGATTTGGTGGGCCGGGTCACTTTGGGTCCGATTTGGTGGGCCGGGTCATTCTGGGTCCGATGTGGTGGGCCGGGTCACTCTGGGTCCGATTTGGTGGGCCGGGTCACTCTGGGTCCGATTTGGTGGGCCGGGTCACTCTGGGTCTGATTTGGTGGGCCGGGTCCCTCTGGGTCCGATTTGGTGGGCCGGGTCCCTCTGGGTCCGATTTGGTGGGCCGGGTCACTCTGGGTCCGATTTGGTGGGCCGGGTCACTCTGGGTCCGATTTGGTGGGCCGGGTCACTCTGGGTCCGATTTGGTGGGCCGGGTCACTCTGGGTCCGATTTGGTGGGCCGGGTCACTCTGACTGACAGCAGGATAAGGGAATGGCTGATAACAGAGAATAAACTGACAGCAGGACAAGGGAATGGCTGATAACAGAGAGAATAGACTGACAGCAGGACAGGGGAATTGCTGATAACACAGAGAAATAGACTGACAGCAGGACGGGGAATGGCTGATAACAGAGAGAATAGACTGACAGCAGGGCAGGAGAATTGCTGATAACAGAGAGAAATAGACTGACAGCAGGACGGGGAATGGCTGATAACAGAGAGAATAGACTGACAGCAGGACAGGGGAATGGCTGATAACAGAGAGGAATAGACTGACAGCAGTACGGGGAATGGCTAATAACAGAGAGAAATAGACTGACAGCAGGACGGGGAATGGCTGATAACAGAGAGAATAGACTGACAGCAGGACAGGGGAATGGTGATCACAGAGAGAATAGACTGACAGCAGGACGGGGAATGGCTGATAACAGAGAGAATAGACTGACAGCAGGACAGGGGAATGGCTGATAACAGAGAGAAATAGACTGACAGCAGTACGGGGAATGGCTGATAACAGAGAGAAATAGATGGGTATTTCCTGAAGGAACTACAGATAGTGCTTTGGAATGGTGCCCGGGTTGCCCCAGCAAGACTTTCACACTTGGGTGCCCCTCAGGCGCTGGTTTGGTAGTTGTAGCCACTCTGGGTCCGATTTGGTGGGCGCTGTATACTGCGCGGCTCTGCGCTGTATACTGCGCAGCTCTGCGCTGTATACTGCGCGGCTCTGCGCTGTATACTGCGCGGCTCTGCGCTGTATGCTGCGCAGCTCTGCGCTGTATGCTGCGCGGCTCTGCGCTGTATGCTGCGTGGCTCCGCGCTGTATGCTGCGGGGCACTGCGCTGTATAATGCGCGGCTCTCCGCTGTATACTGCGGGGCTCTGCGCTGTATGCTGCGGGGCTCTGCACTGTATGCTGCGGGGCTCTGCGCTGTATACTGCGCGGCTCTGCGCTGTATGCTGCGGGGCTCTGCGCTGTATGCTGCGGGGCTCTGCGCTGTATGCTGCTTGGCTCTGCGCTGTATGCTGCGGGGCTCTGCGCTGTATGCCGCGGGGTTCCGCGCTGTATGCCGCGCGGCCCCGCGCTGTATGCTGCGCGGCTCCGCGCTGTATAATGCGCGGCTCTGCGCTGTATGCTGCGCGGCTCTGCGCTGTATGCTGCGGGGCTCTGCGCTGTATGCTGTGGGGCTCTGCGCTGTATGCTGCACGGCTCTGTGCTGTATGCTGCGCGGCTCTGCGCTGTATGCTGCGCGGCTCTGCGCCGTATGCTGCGCGGCTCTGCGCTGTATGCTGCATGGCTCCGTGCTGTATAATGCGCGTCTCTGCGCTGTATACTGCTCGGCTCTGCGCTGTATACTGCGGGGCTCTGCGCTGTATACTGCGGGGCTCTGCGCTGTATACTGCGGGGCTCTGCGCTGTATGCTGTGGGGCTCTGCGCTGTATACTGTAATAATAATAAGACTACAGATAGTGCTTTGAAATTGTGCTGTGCTGTCACTTTAAGAGCTGATATTATCTGACAAAACGGTGACCTGGTGGAGTTGATAGGCGTTGGCATAGTAACTGTGTCTGACTGTGCATATCAATGAGCTAATCAGCCAGGTGGCATTTGGCAGTTAAGTTATTTTTAGAAATTGCCTCAGAAACCAGACCATTTTAAACGTATAGGAAAATTTCCCTATTGAAATGCATTGAAAACAATGCTTTCCAATGAGGGGGAAACAATTTTCAAATGCAAATTGCACCAAAACTACAAATCCGATCGACATGAAAATAACTTAGCACACCTCTCGTGGACACTGGCTTCGATATGACACCTCACTGGAGTCTGTGCGTTTTACGGTTTGGGCCGCATTAATTGCGGAAAAAAGCCTAATAATAATAAGAATAAGAAGAAGAACTAGATGGGTATTTCCTGAAGGAACTACAGATAGTGCTTTGGAATGGTGCCCGGGCTGCCCCTGCAAGACTTTCACACTTGGGTGCCCCTCAGATGCTGGTTTGGTAGTTGTAGCCCCTCAGAGTTGAGGATTTGGTGGGCGGGGCCACTCTGGGTCCGATTTGGTGGGCGGGGCCCCTCAGGGGCCGATTTGGTGGGCCGAGCCACTCTGGGTCCAATTTGGTGGGCCGGGCCACTCTGGGTCCGATTTGGTGGGCCGGGTCACTCTGGGTCCGATTTGGTGGGCCGGGTCACTCTGGGTCCGATTTGGTGGGCCGCATCACTCTGGGTCCGATTTGGTGGCCCGGGTCACTCTGGGTCCGATTTGGTGGCCCGGGTCACTCTGGTTTCGATTTGGTGGCCCGGGTCACTCTGGGTCCGATTTGGTGGCCCGGGTCACTCTGGGTCCGATTTGGTGGCCCGGGTCACTCTGGGTCCGATTTGCTGGGCCGGGTCACTCTGGGTCCGATTTGGTGGGCCGGGTCACTCTGGGTCCGATTTGGTGGGCCGGGTCACTCTGGGTCCGATTTGGTGGGCCGGGTCACTCTGGGTCCGATTTGGTGGGCCGGGTCACTCTGGGTCCGATTTGGTGGCCCGGGTCACTCTGGGTCCGATTTGGTGGCCCGGGTCACTCTGGGTCCGATTTGGTGGCCCGGGTCACTCTGGGTCCGATTTGGTGGCCCGGGTCACACTGGGTCCGATTTGGTGGCCCGGGTCACTCTGGGTCCGATTTGGTAGCCCGGGTCACTCTGGGTCCGATTTGGTGGGCCGGGTCACTCTGGATCGGATTTGGTGGGCCGGGTCACTCTGGGTCCGATTTGGTGGGCCGGGTCACTCTGGGTCCGATTTGGTGGGCCGGGTCACTCTGGGTCCGATTTGGTGGGCCGGGTCACTCTGGGTCCAATTTGGTGGCCCGGGTCTCTCTGGGTCCGATTTGGTGGCCCGGGTCACTCTGGGTCCGATTTGGTGGCCCGGGTCACTCTGGGTCCGATTTGGTGGCCCGGGTCACTCTGGGTCCGATTTGGTGGACCGGGTCACTCTGGGTCCGATTTGGTGGACCGGGTCACTCTGGGTCCGATTTGGTGGACCGGGTCACTCTGGGTTCGATTTGGTGGCCCGGGTCACTCTGGGTCCGATTTGGTGGCCCGGGTCACTCTGGGTCCGATTTGGTGGCCCGGGTCACTCTGGGTCCGATTTGGTGGGCCGGGTCACTCTGGGTCCGATTTGGTGGGCCGGGTCACTCTGGGTCCGATTTGGTGGGCCGGGTCCCTCTGGGTCCGATTTGGTGGGCCGGGTCCCTCTGGGTCCGATTTGGTGGGCCGGGTCACTCTGGGTCCGATTTGGTGGGCCGGGTCACTCTGGGTCTGATTTGGTGGGCCGGGTCACTTTGGGTCCGATTTGGTGGGCCGGGTCACTTTGGGTCCGATTTGGTGGGCCGGGTCATTCTGGGTCCGATGTGGTGGGCCGGATCACTCTGGGTCCGATTTGGTGGGCCGGGTCACTCTGGGTCCGATTTGGTGGGCCGGGTCACTCTGGGTCCGATTTGGTGGGCCGGGTCCCTCTGGGTCCGATTTGGTGGGCCGGGTCCCTCTGGGTCCGATTTGGTGGGCCGGGTCACTCTGGGTCCGATTTGGTGGGCCGGGTCACTCTGGGTCCGATTTGGTGGCCCGGGTCACTCTGGGTCCGATTTGGTGGGCCGGGTCACTCTGGGTCCGATTTGGTGGGCCGGGTCACTCTGACTGACAGCAGGATAAGGGAATGGCTGATAACAGAGAATAGACTGACAGCAGGACAAGGGAATGGCTGATAACAGAGAGAATAGACTGACAGCAGGACAGGGGAATTGCTGATAACACAGAGAAATAGACTGACAGCAGGACGGGGAATGGCTGATAACAGAGAGAATAGACTGACAGCAGGGCAGGGGAATTGCTGATAACAGAGAGAAATAGACTGACAGCAGGACGGGGAATGGCTGATAACAGAGAGAATAGACTGACAGCAGGACAGGGGAATGGCTGATAACAGAGAGGAATAGACTGACAGCAGTACGGGGAATGGCTGATAACAGAGAGAAATAGACTGACAGCAGGACGGGGAATGGCTGATAACAGAGAGAATAGACTGACAGCAGGACAGGGGAATGGTGATCACAGAGAGAATAGACTGACAGCAGGACGGGGAATGGCTGATAACAGAGAGAAATAGACTGACAGCAGAACGGGGAATGGCTGATAACAGAGAGAAATAGACTAACAGCAGGATGGGGAATGGCTGATAACAGAGAGAATAGACTGACAGCAGGACCGGGAATGGCTGATAACAGAGAGAATAGACTGACAGCAGGACAGGGGAATGGCTGATAACAGAGAGAAATAGACTGACAGCAGTACGGGGAATGGCTGATAACAGAGAGAAATAGATGGGTATTTCCTGAAGGAACTACAGATAGTGCTTTGGAATGGTGCCCGGGTTGCCCCAGCAAGACTTTCACACTTGGGTGCCCCTCAGGCGCTGGTTTGGTAGTTGTAGCCACTCTGGGTCCGATTTGGTGGGCGCTGTATACTGCGCGGCTCTGCGCTGTATACTGCGCAGCTCTGCGCTGTATACTGCGCGGCTCTGCGCTGTATACTGCGCGGCTCTGCGCTGTATGCTGCGCAGCTCTGCGCTGTATGCTGCGCGGCTCTGCGCTGTATGCTGCGTGGCTCCGCGCTGTATGCTGCGGGGCACTGCGCTGTATAATGCGCGGCTCTCCGCTGTATACTGCGGGGCTCTGCGCTGTATGCTGCGTGGCTCTGCACTGTATGCTGCGGGGCTCTGCGCTGTATACTACGCGGCTCTGCGCTGTATGCTGCGGGGCTCTGCGCTGTATGCTGCGGGGCTCTGCGCTGTATGCTGCTTGGCTCTGCGCTGTATGCTGCGGGGCTCTGCGCTGTATGCCGCGGGGTTCCGCGCTGTATGCCGCGCGGCCCCGCGCTGTATGCTGCGCGGCTCCGCGCTGTATAATGCGCGGCTCTGCGCTGTATGCTGCGGGGCTCTGCGCTGTATGCTGCGGGGCTCTGCGCTGTATGCTGTGGGGCTCTGCGCTGTATGCTGCACGGCTCTGTGCTGTATGCTGCGCGGCTCTGCGCTGTATGCTGCGCGGCTCTGCGCTGTATGCTGCGCGGCTCTGCGCTGTATGCTGCATGGCTCCGTGCTGTATAATGCGCGTCTCTGCGCTGTATACTGCTCGGCTCTGCGCTGTATACTGCGGGGCTCTGCGCTGTATACTGCGGGGCTCTGCGCTGTATACTGCGGGGCTCTGCGCTGTATGCTGTGGGGCTCTGCGCTGTATACTGTAATAATAATAAGACTACAGATAGTGCTTTGAAATTGTGCTGTGCTGTCACTTTAAGAGCTGATATTATCTGACAAAACGGTGACCTGGTGGAGTTGATAGGCGTTGGCATAGTAACTGTGTCTGACTGTGCATATCAATGAGCTAATCAGCCAGGTGGCATTTGGCAGTTAAGTTATTTTTAGAAATTGCCTCAGAAACCAGACCATTTTAAACGTATAGGAAAATTTCCCTATTGAAATGCATTGAAAACAATGCTTTCCAATGAGGGGGAAACAATTTTCAAATGCAAATTGCACCAAAACTACAAATCCGATCGACATGAAAATAACTTAGCACACCTCTCGTGGACACTGGCTTCGATATGACACCTCACTGGAGTCTGTCCGTTTTACGGTTTGGGCCGCATTAATTGCGGAAAAAAGCCTAATAATAATAAGAATAAGAAGAAGAACTAGATGGGTATTTCCTGAAGGAACTACAGATAGTGCTTTGGAATGGTGCCCGGGCTGCCCCTGCAAGACTTTGACACTTGGGTGCCCCTCAGGCGGTCCGATTTGGTGGGTTGGGTCAATCTGGGTCTGATTTTGTGGGCGGGGTAAATCTAAATCCGATTCGGTGGGCGGGGTCACTTTTGGTCCGATTCTGTGGGCGCGGCCACTCTGGGTCCGATTCGGTGGGCGGAGCCACTCTGGGTCCGATTTGGTGGGCGGGGCACTCTGGGTCCGATTTGGTGGGCCGGGTCCCTCTGGGTCCGATTTGGTGGGCCGGGTCACTCTGGGTCCGATTTGGTGGGCCGGGTCACTCTGGGTCCGATTTGGTGGGCCGGGTCACTCTGGGTCCGATTTGGTGGGCCGGGTCACTCTGGGTCCGATTTGGTGGGCCGGGTCACTCTGACTGACAGCAGGATAAGGGAATGGCTGATAACAGAGAATAGACTGACAGCAGGACAAGGGAATGGCTGATAACAGAGAGAATAGACTGACAGCAGGACAGGGGAATTGCTGATAACACAGAGAAATAGACTGACAGCAGGACGGGGAATGGCTGATAACAGAGAGAATAGACTGACAGCAGGGCAGGGGAATTGCTGATAACAGAGAGAAATAGACTGACAGCAGGACGGGGAATGGCTGATAACAGAGAGAATAGACTGACAGCAGGACAGGGGAATGGCTGATAACAGAGAGGAATAGACTGACAGCAGTACGGGGAATGGCTGATAACAGAGAGAAATAGACTGACAGCAGGACGGGGAATGGCTGATAACAGAGAGAATAGACTGACAGCAGGACAGGGGAATGGTGATCACAGAGAGAATAGACTGACAGCAGGACGGGGAATGGCTGATAACAGAGAGAAATAGACTGACAGCAGAACGGGGAATGGCTGATAACAGAGAGAAATAGACTAACAGCAGGATGGGGAATGGCTGATAACAGAGAGAATAGACTGACAGCAGGACCGGGAATGGCTGATAACAGAGAGAATAGACTGACAGCAGGACAGGGGAATGGCTGATAACAGAGAGAAATAGACTGACAGCAGTACGGGGAATGGCTGATAACAGAGAGAAATAGATGGGTATTTCCTGAAGGAACTACAGATAGTGCTTTGGAATGGTGCCCGGGTTGCCCCAGCAAGACTTTCACACTTGGGTGCCCCTCAGGCGCTGGTTTGGTAGTTGTAGCCACTCTGGGTCCGATTTGGTGGGCGCTGTATACTGCGCGGCTCTGCGCTGTATACTGCGCAGCTCTGCGCTGTATACTGCGCGGCTCTGCGCTGTATACTGCGCGGCTCTGCGCTGTATGCTGCGCAGCTCTGCGCTGTATGCTGCGCGGCTCTGCGCTGTATGCTGCGTGGCTCCGCGCTGTCTGCTGCGGGGCACTGCGCTGTATAATGCGCGGCTCTCCGCTGTATACTGCGGGGCTCTGCGCTGTATGCTGCGTGGCTCTGCACTGTATGCTGCGGGGCTCTGCGCTGTATACTACGCGGCTCTGCGCTGTATGCTGCGGGGCTCTGCGCTGTATGCTGCGGGGCTCTGCGCTGTATGCTGCTTGGCTCTGCGCTGTATGCTGCGGGGCTCTGCGCTGTATGCCGCGGGGTTCCGCGCTGTATGCCGCGCGGCCCCGCGCTGTATGCTGCGCGGCTCCGCGCTGTATAATGCGCGGCTCTGCGCTGTATGCTGCGGGGCTCTGCGCTGTATGCTGCGGGGCTCTGCGCTGTATGCTGTGGGGCTCTGCGCTGTATGCTGCACGGCTCTGTGCTGTATGCTGCGCGGCTCTGCGCTGTATGCTGCGCGGCTCTGCGCTGTATGCTGCGCGGCTCTGCGCTGTATGCTGCATGGCTCCGTGCTGTATAATGCGCGTCTCTGCGCTGTATACTGCTCGGCTCTGCGCTGTATACTGCGGGGCTCTGCGCTGTATACTGCGGGGCTCTGCGCTGTATACTGCGGGGCTCTGCGCTGTATGCTGTGGGGCTCTGCGCTGTATACTGTAATAATAATAAGACTACAGATAGTGCTTTGAAATTGTGCTGTGCTGTCACTTTAAGAGCTGATATTATCTGACAAAACGGTGACCTGGTGGAGTTGATAGGCGTTGGCATAGTAACTGTGTCTGACTGTGCATATCAATGAGCTAATCAGCCAGGTGGCATTTGGCAGTTAAGTTATTTTTAGAAATTGCCTCAGAAACCAGACCATTTTAAACGTATAGGAAAATTTCCCTATTGAAATGCATTGAAAACAATGCTTTCCAATGAGGGGGAAACAATTTTCAAATGCAAATTGCACCAAAACTACAAATCCGATCGACATGAAAATAACTTAGCACACCTCTCGTGGACACTGGCTTCGATATGACACCTCACTGGAGTCTGTCCGTTTTACGGTTTGGGCCGCATTAATTGCGGAAAAAAGCCTAATAATAATAAGAATAAGAAGAAGAACTAGATGGGTATTTCCTGAAGGAACTACAGATAGTGCTTTGGAATGGTGCCCGGGCTGCCCCTGCAAGACTTTGACACTTGGGTGCCCCTCAGGCGGTCCGATTTGGTGGGTTGGGTCAATCTGGGTCTGATTTTGTGGGCGGGGTAAATCTAAATCCGATTCGGTGGGCGGGGTCACTTTTGGTCCGATTCTGTGGGCGCGGCCACTCTGGGTCCGATTCGGTGGGCGGAGCCACTCTGGGTCCGATTTGGTGGGCGGGGCACCTTAGGGACCAATTTGGTGGGTGGGGTCACTCGGTCCGATTTGGTGGGCTGGGCACCTCAGGGTCTGATTTGGTGGGCTGGGCACCTCAGGGTCCGATTTGGTGGGTGGGGTCACTCTGGGTCCGATTTGGTGGGCGGGGTCACTCTGGGTCCGATTTGGTGGAAGGGGTCACTCTGGGTCTGATTTGGTGGAAGGGGTCACTCTGGGTCCGATTTGGTGGGCGGAGCCACTCTGGGTCCGATTTGGTGGGCGGGGTCACTCTGGGTCTGATTTAGGGGGCGGGGTCACTCTGGGTCCGATTTGGTGGGTCGGGCCCCTCGGGGTCCGATTTGGTGGGCCGGGCCTCTCGGGTTCCGAATTGGTGAGCGGGGTAATCTACTATCTAATTGTCTAAGGGCACTTCCGTCTTTCTGTCTCACAACACCGCTACGTCATCATCTCATGAGACCGCAATGCACTCTTGGGACCGGAGCGTGCAACAAGCATCGGGTACCGGCCACTCCAGGTGCAACAAGCATCGTGTACCGGCCGATCTAGGAGGTGCAACAACCATCAGATACCGGCCGCTCCAGGAGGTGAGTATGTAACTTTTTTATTTTAATTCTTTTTTTTTTTTTTTAACAGGGATATGCAGAATACTATGTGACTGGACAATATACTACGTGACTGGGCAGTATAACTACGTGGCTCTGCGCTGTATACTGCGTGGCTCTGCGCTGTATACTGCGTGGCTCAGCGCTGTATACTACGCGGCTCTGCGCTGTATACTACGTGGCTCTGCGCTGTATACTGCGCGGCTCTGCGCTGTGTACTGCGTGGCTCTGCGCTGTGTACTGCGCGGCTCTGCGCTGTGTACTGCGCGGCTCTGCACTGTGTACTGCACGGCTCTGCGCTGTGTACTGCGCGGCTCTGCGCTGTGTACTGCGCGTTCTGCGCTGTATACTGCGCGGCTCTGCGCTGTATACTGCACGGCTCTGCGCTTTGTACTGTGCGGCTCTGCGCTATATACTGCGTGGCTCTGCGCTATATACTGCGTGGCTCTTCGCTGTATACTACGCGGCTCTGCACTGTGTACTGCGCGGCTCTGCGCTGTGTACTGCGCGTGTCCGTGCTGTGTACTGCGCGTGTCTGCGCTGTATACTGCGCGGCTCTGCGCTGTATACTGCGCGGCTCTGCGCTGTGTACTGCGCGGCTCTGCACTGTGTACTGCACGGCTCTGCGCTGTATACTGCGGGGCTCTGCACTGTATACTGCGCGGCTCTGCGCTGTGTACTGCACGGCTCTGCGCTGTGTACTGCGCGGCTCTGCGCTGTGTACTGCACGGCTGTGCGCTTTATACTGCGCGGCTCTGCGCTGTGTACTGCACGGCTCTGCGCTGTGTACTGCGCGGCTCTGCGCTGTGTACTGCGCGGCTCTGCGCTTTATACTGCGCGGCTCTGCGCTGTGTACTGCGCGGCTCTGCGCTGTGTACTGCGCGGCTCTGCGCTGTGTACTGCGCGGCTCTGCGCTTTATACTGCGCGGCTTTGCGCTGTGTACTGCGCGGCTCTGCGCTGTGTACTGCGCGGCTCTGCGCTGTGTACTGCACGGCTCTGCGCTTTATACTGCGCGGCTCTGCGCTGTGTACTGCACGGCTCTGCGCTGTGTACTGCGCGGCTCTGCGCGGTATACTGCGCGGCTCTGCGCTTTATACTGTGCGGCTCTGCGCTCTGTACTGCACGGCTCTGCGCTGTCTACTGCGCGGCTCTGCGCTGTGTACTGCTCGGCTCTGCGCTGTGTACTGCGCGGCTCTCCGCTTTATACTGCGCGGCTCTGCGCTGTGTACTGCGCGGCTCTGCGCTGTGTACTGCGCGGCTCTGCGCTTTATACTGCGCGGCTTTGCGCTGTGTACTGCATGGCTCTGCGCTGTGTACTGCGCGGCTCTGCGCTGTGTACTGCACGGCTCTGCGCTTTATACTGCGCGGCTCTGCGCTGTGTACTGCACGGCTCTGCGCTGTGTACTGCGCGGCTCTGCGCTGTGTACTGCACGGCTCTGCGCTTTATACTGCGCGGCTCTGCGCTGTGTACTGCACGGCTCTGCGCTGTGTACTGCGCGGCTCTGCGCTGTGTACTGCGCGGCTCTGCACTGTATACTGCGTGGCTGTGCAATATACTACGTGGACATGCATATTCTAGAATACCCGATGAGTTAGAATCGGGCCTCCATCTAATAATCATAAGACTACAGATAGTGGTTTGGAATTGTGCTGTACTGTCACTTTAAGAGCTGATATTATCTGACAAAACTTGTGAGCTGATGTAGAGTTCATAGGCGTTGGCATAGTAACTGTGTCTGACTGCGCATATCAATGAGCTAATCAGCCAGGTGGCAGTTATTTTTAGAAATTGCCTCAGAAACCAGCCCATTATAAACGTATGGGACAATTTCCCTATTGAAACGCATTGAAAGACTTTTTTCAAACACAAATTGCGCAAAAACTACAAATCCGATCGGCACGAAAAATACTTAGCACACCTCTTGGGGACGCTGGCTTCGAAATGACACCTCACTGGAGTCTGTGAGTTTAGCGGTTCGGGCCGCATTACGTGCGGACTGAATAATAAGAATAAGAAGAAGTTTACCACGGTGGAATAACAGTATAGTGCTTTGTTCCAAAGCACTATAACTAGATGGGTATTTCCTGAAGGAACTACAGATAGTGCTTTGGAATGGTGCCCGGGCTGCCCCTGCAAGACTTTCACACTTGGGTGCCCCTCAGGTGCTGCTTTGGTAGTTGTAGCCCCTCAGGGTTGAGGCCACTCTGGGTCCGATTTGGTGGCCCGGGTCACTCGGGGTCCGATTTGGGGGGCCGCGCCACTCGGGGTCCGATTTGGCGGGCTGCGCCACTCGGGGTCCGATTTGGCGGGCCGCGCGACTCGGGGTCCGATTTGGCGGGCCGCGCCACTCGGGGTCCGATTTGGCGGGCCGCGCCACTCGGGGTCCGATTTGGCGGGCCGCGCCACTCGGGGTCCGATTTGGCGAGCCGCGCCACTCCGGGTCCGATCTGGCGGGCCGCGCCACTCCGGGTCCGATTTGGGGGGCCGGGTCACTCCGGGTCCGATTTGGCGGGCCGCGCCACTCTGGGTCCGATTTGGCGGGCGGCGCCACTCCGGGTCCGATTTGGCGGGCGGCGCCACTCCGGGTCCGATTTGGCGGGCGGCGCCACTCCGGGTCCGATTTGGCGGGCGGCGCCACTCCGGGTCCGATTTGGCGGGCGGCGCCACTCCGGGTCCGATTTGGCGGGCGGCGCCACTCCGGGTCCGATTTGGCGGGCGGCGCCACTCCGGGTCCGATTTGGCGGGCGGCGCCACTCCGGGTCCGATTTGGCGGGCGGCGCCACTCCGGGTCCGATTTGGCGGGCGGCGCCACTCCGGGTCCGATTTGGCCGAATGGCGCCACTCCGGGTCCGATTTGGCGGGCGGCGCCACTCTGGGTCCGATTTGGCGGGCGGCGCCACTCTGGGTCCGATTTGGCGGGCGGCGCCACTCTGGGTTAACCCCCAGATAACCTATGTGAAAATTTCCCTATTGAAAAGCATTACAATGAGGGGAAAAAACATTTTCAAACGCAAATTGCGCCAAAACTACAAATCCGATCGACACGAAAAATACTTAGCACACCTCTTGGGGACGCTGGCTTCGAAATGACACCTCACTGGAGTCTGTGAGTGAAGCGGTTCGGGCCGCATTACGTGCGGACTGAATAATAATAATAACTAGATGGGTATTTCCTGAAGGAACTACAGATAGTGCTTTGGAATGGTGCCCGGGCTGCCCCTGCAAGACTTTCACACTTGGGTGCCCCTCAGGCGGTCCGATTTGGTGGGTTGGGTCAATCTGGGTCTGATTTTGTGGGCGGGGTAAATCTAGGTCCGATTCGGTGGGCGGGGTCACTTTTGGTCCGATTCTGTGGGCGCGGCCACTCTGGGTCCGATTCGGTGGGCGGAGCCACTCTGGGTCCGATTTGGTGGGCGGGGCACCTTAGGAACCAATTTGGTGGGTGGGGTCACTCGGTCCGATTTGGTGGGCTGGGCACCTCAGGGTCTGATTTGGTGGGCTGGGCACCTCAGGGTCCGATTTGGTGGGTGGGGTCACTCTGGGTCCGATTTGGTGGGCGGGGTCACTCTGGGCCCGATTTGGTGGAAGGGGTCACTCTGGGTCCGATTTGGTGGAAGGGGTCACTCTGGGTCTGATTTGGTGGAAGGGGTCACTCTGGGTCCGATTTGGTGGGCGGAGCCACTCTGGGTCCGATTTGGTGGGCGGGGTCACTCTGGGTCTGATTTAGGGGGCGGGGTCACTCTGGGTCCGATTTGGTGGGCCGGGCCCCTCGGGGTCCGATTTGGTGGGCCGGGCCTCTCGGGTTCCGAATTGGTGAGCGGGGTAATCTACTATCTAATTATCTAAGGGCACTTCCGTCTTTCTGTCTCACAACACCGCTACGTCATCATCTCGTGAGACCGCAATGCACTCTTGGGACCGGAGCGCGCAACAAGCATCGGGTACCGGCCACTCCAGGTGCAACAAGCATCGTGTACCGGCCGCTCTAGGAGGTGCAACAACCATCAGATACCGGCCGCTCCAGGAGGTGAGTATGTAACTTTTTTATTTTAATTCTTTTTTTTTTTAACAGGGATATGCAGTATACTATGTGATTGGACAATATACTACGTGACTGGGCAGTATAACTACGTGGCTCTGCGCTGTATACTGCGTGGCTCTGTGCTGTATACTGCGTGGCTCTGCGCTGTATACTACGCGGCTCTGCGCTGTATACTACGCGGCTCTGCGCTGTATACTGCGTGGCTCTGCGCTGTGTACTGCGCGGCTCTGCGCTGTGTACTGCACGGCTCTGCGCTGTGTACTGCGCGGCTCTGCACTGTGTACTGCGCGTTCTGCGCTGTATACTGCGCGGCTCTGCGCTGTATACTGCGCAGCTCTGCGCTTTGTACTGCGCGGCTCTGCGCTATATACTGCGTGGCTCTTCGCTGTATACTACGCGGCTCTGCGCTGTGTACTGCGCGGCTCTGCGCTGTGTACTGCGCGTGTCCGTGCTGTGTACTGCGCGTGTCTGCGCTGTATACTGCGGGGCTCTGCACTGTATACTGCGGGGCTCTGCGCTGTATACTGCGTGGCTCTACGCTGCGTACTGCGCGGCTCTGCGCTGTATACTGGGTGGCTCTGCGCTGTGTACTGCGCGGCTCTGTGCTGTGTACTGTGCGGCTCTGCACTGTGTACTGCGCGGCTCTGCGCTGTGTACTGCGCGGCTCTGCGCTGTGTACTGCGCGGCTCTGCGCTTTATACTGTGCGGCTCTGCGCTCTGTACTGCGCGGCTCTGCGCTGTGTACTGCGCAGCTCTGCGCTGTATACTGCGCGGCTCTGCGCTGTGTACTGCGCGGCTCTGCGCTGTGTACTGCGCGGCTCTGCGCTGTGTACTGCGCGGCTCTGCGCTGTGTACTGCTCGGCTCTGCGCTGTGTACTGCGCGGCTCTGCGCTGTGTACTGCGCGGCTCTGCGCTGTGTACTGCACGGCTCTGCGCGGTATACTGCGCGGCTCTGCGCTTTATACTGTGCGGCTCTGCGCTCTGTACTGCACGGCTCTGCGCTGTCTACTGCGCGGCTCTGCGCTGTGTACTGCTCGGCTCTGCGCTGTGTACTGCGTGGCTCTCCGCTTTATACTGCACGGCTCTGCGCTTTATACTGCGCGGCTTTGCGCTGTGTACTGCATGGCTCTGCGCTGTGTACTGCGCGGCTCTGCGCTGTGTACTGCACGGCTCTGCGCTGTGTACTGCACGGCTCTGCGCTTTATACTGCGCGGCTCTGCGCTGTGTACTGCAGAGCTCTGCGCTGTGTACTGCGCGGCTCTGCGCTGTGTACTGCACGGCTCTGCGCTTTATACTGCGCGGCTCTGCGCTGTGTACTGCACGGCTCTGCGCTGTGTACTGCGCGGCTCTGCGCTGTGTACTGCGCGGCCCTGCGCTTTATACTGCGCGGCTCTGCGCTTTATACTGCGCGGCTCTGCGCTGTGTACTGCACGGCTCTGCGCTTTAAACTGCGCGGCTCTGCGCTGTGTACTGCACGGCTCTGCGCTGTGTACTGCGCGGCTCTGCGCTGTGTACTGCGCGGCTCTGCGCTTTATACTGCGCGGCTCTGCGCTGTGTACTGCGCGGCTCTGCGCTGTGTACTGCGCGGCTCTGCGCTGTGTACTGCACGGCTCTGCGCTTTATACTGCGCGGCTCTGCGCTGTGTACTGCACGGCTCTGCGCTGTGTACTGCGCGGCTCTGCGCTGTGTACTGCACGGCTCTGCGCTTTATACTGCGCGGCTCTGCGCTGTGTACTGCACGGCTCTGCGCTGTGTACTGCGCGGCTCTGCACTGTGTACTGCGCGGCTCTGCGCTTTATACTGCGCGGCTCTGCGCTGTGTACTGCGCGGCTCTGCGCTGTGTACTGCGCGGCTCTGCGCTGTGTACTGCACGGCTCTGCACTGTATACTGCGTGGCTGTGCAATATACTACGTGGACATGCATATTCTAGAATACCCGATGAGTTAGAATCGGGCCACAGTCTAATAATCATAAGACTACGGATAGTGGTTTGGAATTGTGCTGTACTGTCACTTTAAGAGCTGATATTATCTGACAAAACTTGTGACCTGGTGAGCTGATGTAGATTTCATAGGAGTTGGCATAGTAACTGTGTCTGACTGCGCATATCAATGAGCTAATCAGCCAGGTGGCAGTTATTTTTAGAAATTGCCTCAGAAACCAGCCCATTATAAACGTATAGGAAAATTTCTCCATTGAAACGCATTGAAAGACTTTTTTCAAACACAAATTGCGCAAAAACTACAAATCCGATCGACACGAAAAATACTTAGCACACCTCTCAGGAACGCTGGCTTCGAAATGACACCTCACTGGCGTCTGTGAGTTTAGCGGTTCGGGCCGCATTACGTGCGGACTGAATAATAAGAATAAGAAGAAGTTTACCACGGTGGAATAACAGTATAGTGCTTTGTTCCAAAGCACTATAATAATAAGAAGAAGAAGTTATCCACGGTGGAATAACAGTATAGTGCTTTGTTCCAAAGCACTATAATAAGAAGTTATCCACGATGGAATAACAGTATAGTGCTTTGTTCCAAAGCACTATAATAAGAAGTTATCCACGATGGAATAACAGTATAGTGCTTTGTTCCAAAGCACTATAATAATAATAAGTTATCCACGTTCGGATTACAATATAGTGCTTTGTTCCAAAGCACTATAATAATAAGAATAAGAAGAAGTTATCCACGATGGAATAACAGTATAGTGCTTTGTTCCAAAGCACTATAATGACAGCAAAAGGCAATGTGCTCAGCACAGAATTGAGAATAAGAATAAGTCAGTAATCAATAATTAATATTTAACAATTCCCTCTTTTGAGGGTGACGGACATTGATTGGAACCCTCAAAATAGATATATTGACAATAAGATCTTCTTCTTTTCTTCGTCGTTGGCAAAATAATTTAATGTCCATAATAATAACTAGATGGGTATTTCCTGAAGGAACTACAGATAGTGCTTTGGAATGGTGCCCGGGCTGCCCCTGCAAGACTTTCACACTTGGGTGCCCCTCAGGCACTGGCTTGGTAGTTGTAGCCCCTAAAGGGGTGAGGCCACTCTGGGTCCGATTTGGTGGGTGGGGTCACTCTGGGACCAATTTGGTGGGCGGGGTCACTCTGAGACCGATTTGGCGGGCGGCGCCACTCTGGGTCCGATTTGGCGGGCGGCGCCACTCTGGGTCCGATTTGGTGGGCGGCGCCACTCTGGGTCCGATTTGGTGCGCGGCGCCACTCTGGGTCCGATTTGGCGGGCGGCACCACTCTGGGTCTGATTTGGCGGGCGGCGCCACTCTGGGTCCGATTTGGCGGGCGGCGCCACTCTGGGTCCGATTTGGGGGGCGGCGCCACTCTGGGTCCGATTTGGCGGCCCGGGTCACTCTGGGTCCGATTTGGCGGCCCGGGTCACTCTGGGTCCGATTTGGCGGGCCGGGTCACTCTGGATCCGATTTGGTGGGCCGGGTCATTCTGGGTACGATTTGGTGGGCCGGGTCACTCTGGGTCCGATTTGGTGGGCCGGGTCACTCTGGGTCCGATTTGGTGGGCCGGGTCACTCTGGGTCCCATTTGGTGGCCCGGGCCACTCTGGGTCCCATTTGGTGGCCCGGGCCACTCTGGGTCCCATTTGGTGGCCCGGGTCACTCTGGGTCCCATTTGGTGGCCCGGGTCACTCTGGGTCCGATTTGGTGGCCCGGGTCACTCTGGGTCCGATTTGGTGGCCCGGGTCACTCTGGGTCCGATTTGGTGGCCCGGGTCCCTCTGGGTCCGATTTGGTGGCCCGGGTCACTCTGGGTCCGATTTGGTGGCCCGGGTCACTCTGGGTCCGATTTGGTGGCCCGGATCACTCTGGGTCCGATTTGGTGGCCCGGGTCACTCTGGGTCCGATTTGGTGGCCCGGGTCACTCTGGGTCCGATTTGGTGGCCCGGGTCACTCTGGGTCCGATTTGGTGGCCCGGGTCACTCTGGGTCCGATTTGGTGGGCCGGGTCACTCTGGGCCCGATTTGGTGGCCCGGGTCACTCTGGGCCCGATTTGGTGGCCCGGGTCACTCTGGGCCCGATTTGGTGGCCCGGGTCACTCTGGGTCCGATTTGGTGGCCCGGGTCACTCTGGGTCCGATTTGGTGGCCCGGGTCACTCTGGGTCCGATTTGGTGGGCCGGGTCACTCTGGGTCCCATTTGGTGGGCGGGGTCACTCTGAGACCGATTTGGCGGGCGGCGCCACTCTGGGTCCGATTTGGCGGGCGGCGCCACTCTGGGTCCGATTTGGCGGGCGGCGCCACTCTGGGTCCGATTTGGTGCGCGGCGCCACTCTGGGTCCGATTTGGCGGGCGGCACCACTCTGGGTCCGATTTGGCGGGCGGCGCCACTCTGGGTCCGATTTGGCGGGCGGCGCCACTCTGGGTCCGATTTGGGGGGCGGCGCCACTCTGGGTCCGATTTGGCGGCCCGGGTCACTCTGGGTCCGATTTGGCAGCCCGGGTCACTCTGGGTCCGATTTGGCGGCCCGGGTCACTCTGGGTCCGATTTGGTGGGCCGGGTCACTCTGGATCCGATTTGGTGGGCCGGGTCATTCTGGGTCCGATTTGGTGGGCCAGGTCACTCTGGGTCCGATTTGGTGGGCCGGGTCACTCTGGGTCCGATTTGGTGGGCCGGGTCACTCTGGGTCCCATTTGGTGGCCTGGGCCACTCTGGGTCCCATTTGGTGGCCCGGGCCACTCTGGGTCCCATTTGGTGGCCCGGGTCACTCTGGGTCCCATTTGGTGGCCCGGGTCACTCTGGGTCCCATTTGGTGGCCCGGGTCACTCTGGGTCCGATTTGGTGGCCCGGGTCACTCTGGGTCCGATTTGGTGGCCCGGGTCACTCTGGGTCCGATTTGGTGGCCCGGGTCACTCTGGGTCCGATTTGGTGGGCCGGGTCACTCTGGGTCCGATTTGGTGGCCCGGGTCACTCTGGGTCCGATTTGGTGGCCCGGGTCACTCTGGGTCCGATTTGGTGGCCCGGGTCACTCTGGGTCCGATTTGGTGGCCCGGGTCACTCTGGGTCCGATTTGGTGGCCCGGGTCACTCTGGGTTTGATTTGGTGGGCCGGGTCACTCTGGGTCCGATTTGGTGGGCCGGGTCACTCTGGGCCCGATTTGGTGGCCCGGGTCACTCTGGGCCCGATTTGGTGGCCCGGGTCACTCTGGGCCCGATTTGGTGGCCCGGGTCACTCTGGGTCCGATTTGGTGGCCCGGGTCACTCTGGGTCCCATTTGGTGGGCGGGGTCACTCTGAGACCGATTTGGCGGGCGGCGCCACTCTGGGTCCGATTTGGCGGGCGGCGCCACTCTGGGTCCGATTTGGCGGGCGGCGCCACTCTGGGTCCGATTTGGTGCGCGGCGCCACTCTGGGTCCGATTTGGCGGGCGGCACCACTCTGGGTCCGATTTGGCGGGCGGCGCCACTCTGGGTCCGATTTGGCGGGCGGCGCCACTCTGGGTCCGATTTGGGGGGCGGCGCCACTCTGGGTCCGATTTGGCGGCCCGGGTCACTCTGGGTCCGATTTGGCAGCCCGGGTCACTCTGGGTCCGATTTGGCGGCCCGGGTCACTCTGGGTCCGATTTGGTGGGCCGGGTCACTCTGGATCCGATTTGGTGGGCCGGGTCATTCTGGGTCCGATTTGGTGGGCCAGGTCACTCTGGGTCCGATTTGGTGGGCCGGGTCACTCTGGGTCCGATTTGGTGGGCCGGGTCACTCTGGGTCCCATTTGGTGGCCCGGGCCACTCTGGGTCCCATTTGGTGGCCCGGGCCACTCTGGGTCCCATTTGGTGGCCCGGGTCACTCTGGGTCCCATTTGGTGGCCCGGGTCACTCTGGGTCCCATTTGGTGGCCCGGGTCACTCTGGGTCCCATTTGGTGGCCCGGGTCACTCTGGGTCCGATTTGGTGGCCCGGGTCACTCTGGGTCCGATTTGGTGGCCCGGGTCACTCTGGGTCCGATTTGGTGGCCCGGGTCACTCTGGGTCCGATTTGGTGGCCCGGGTCACTCTGGGTCCGATTTGGTGGCCCGGGTCACTCTGGGTCCGATTTGGTGGCCCGGGTCACTCTGGGTCCGATTTGGTGGCCCGGGTCACTCTGGGTCCGATTTGGTGGCCCGGGTCACTCTGGGTCCGATTTGGTGGCCCGGGTCACTCTGGGTTTGATTTGGTGGGCCGGGTCACTCTGGGTTTGATTTGGTGGGCCGGGTCACTCTGGGTCCGATTTGGTGGCCCGGGTCACTCTGGGTCCGATTTGGTGGCCCGGGTCACTCTGGGTCCGATTTGGTGGCCCGGGTCACTCTGGGTCCGATTTGGTGGCCCGGGTCACTCTGGGTCCGATTTGGTGGCCCGGGTCACTCTGGGTCCGATTTGGTGGCCCGGGTCACTCTGGGTCCGATTTGGTGGGCCGGGTCACTCTGGGTCCGATTTGGTGGGCCGGGTCACTCTGGGTCCGATTTGGTGGCCCGGGTCACTCTGGGTCCGATTTGGTGGCCCGGGTCACTCTGGGTCCGATTTGGTGGCCCGGGTCACTCTGGGTTTGATTTGGTGGCCCGGGTCACTCTGGGTTTGATTTGGTGGCCCGGGTCACTCTGGGTCCGATTTGGTGGGCCGGGTCACTCTGGGTCCGATTTGGTGGCCCGGGTCACTCTGGGTCCGATTTGGTGGCCCGGGTCACTCTGGGTCCGATTTGGTGGGCCGGGTCACTCTGGGTCCGATTTGGTGGCCCGGGTCACTCTGGGTCCGATTTGGTGGCCCGGGTCACTCTGGGTCCGATTTGGTGGCCCGGGTCACTCTGGGTCCGATTTGGTGGCCCGGGTCACTCTGGGTCCGATTTGGTGGCCCGGGTCACTCTGGGTCCGATTTGGTGGGCCGGGTCACTCTGGGTCCGATTTGGTGGGCCGGGTCACTCTGGGTCCGATTTGGTGGCCCGGGTCACTCTGGGTCCGATTTGGTGGCCCGGGTCACTCTGGGTCCGATTTGGTGTCCCGGGTCACTCTAGGTTTGATTTGGTGGCCCGGGTCACTCTGGGTTTGATTTGGTGGGCCGGGTCACTCTGGGTCCGATTTGGTGGGCCGGGTCACTCTGGGTCCGATTTGGTGGGCCGGGTCACTCTGGGTCCGATTTGGTGGCCCGGGTCACTCTGGGTCCGATTTGGTGGCCCGGGTCACTCTGGGTCCGATTTGGTGGCCCGGGTCACTCTGGGTCCGATTTGGTGGGCCGGGTCACTCTGGGTCCGATTTGGTGGGCCGGGTCACTCTGGGTCCGATTTGGTGGGCCGGGTCACTCTGGGTCCGGTTTGGTGGGCCGGGTCACTCTGGGTCCGATTTGGTGGGCCGGGTCACTCTGGGTCCGATTTGGTGGGCCGGGTCACTCTGGGTCCGATTTGGTGGCCCGGGTCACTCTGGGTCCGATTTGGTGGGCCGGGTCACTCTGGGTCCGATTTGGTGGGCCGGGTCACTCTGACTGACGGCAGGATAAGGGAATGGCTGATAACAGAGAATAGACTGACAGCAGGACAAGGGAATGGCTGATAACAGAGAGAATAGACTGACAGCAGGACAGGGGAATTGCTGATAACAGAGAGAAATAGACTGACAGCAGGACGGGGAATGGCTGATAACAGAGAGAATAGACTGACAGCAGGACAGGGGAATGGCTGATAACAGAGAGAATAGACTGACAGCAGGACAGGGGAATGGCTGATAACAGAGAGAATAGACTGACAGCAGGACAGGGGAATGGCTGATAACAGAGAGAAATAGACTGACAGCAGTACGGGGAATGGCTGATAACAGAGAGAAATAGACTGACAGCAGTACGGGGAATGGCTGATAACAGAGAGAAATAGATGGGTATTTCCTGAAGGAACTACAGATAGTGCTTTGGAATGGTGCCCGGGTTGCCCCAGCAAGACTTTCACACTTGGGTGCCCCTCAGGCGCTGGTTTGGTAGTTGTAGCCACTAGCCACTCTGGGTCCGATTTGGTGGGTGGGGCCCCTCAGGGGCCGATTTGGTGGGCGCTGTATACTGCGGGGCTCTGCGCTGTATACTGCGGGGCTCTGCGCTGTATACTGCGGGGCTCTGCGCTGTATGCTGCGGGGCTCTGCGCTGTATACTGCGCGGCTCTGCGCTGTATGCTGCGGGGCTCTGCGCTGTATGCTGCGCGGCTCTGCGCTGTATACTGCGGGGCTCTGCGCTGTATACTGCGGGGCTCTGCGCTGTATGCTGCGGGGCTCTGCGCTGTATACTGCGGGGCTCTGCGCTGTATGCTGCGGGGCTCTGCGCTGTATGCTGCGGGGCTCTGCGCTGTATGCTGCGGGGCTCTGCACTGTATGCTGCGGGGCTCTGCGCTGTATGCTGCGGGGCTCTGCGCTGTATGCTGCGGGGCTCTGCGCTGTATGCTGCGTGGCTCTGCGCTGTATACTGCGCGGCTCTGCGCTGTATACTGCGCGGCTCTGCGCTGTGTACTGCACGGCTCTGCGCTGTGTACTGCGCGGCTCTGCGCTGTGTACTGCGCGGCTCTGCGCTTTATACTGCGCGGCTCTGCGCTGTGTACTGTGCGGCTCTGCGCTGTGTACTGCGCGGCTCTGCGCTGTGTACTGCACGGCTCTGCACTGTATACTGCGTGGCTGTGCAATATACTACGTGGACATGCATATTCTAGAATACCCGATGAGTTAGAATCGGGCCACAGTCTAATAATCATAAGACTACGGATAGTGGTTTGGAATTGTGCTGTACTGTCACTTTAAGAGCTGATATTATCTGACAAAACTTGTGACCTGGTGAGCTGATGTAGATTTCATAGGAGTTGGCATAGTAACTGTGTCTGACTGCGCATATCAATGAGCTAATCAGCCAGGTGGCAGTTATTTTTAGAAATTGCCTCAGAAACCAGCCCATTATAAACGTATAGGAAAATTTCTCCATTGAAACGCATTGAAAGACTTTTTTCAAACACAAATTGCGCAAAAACTACAAATCCGATCGACACGAAAAATACTTAGCACACCTCTCAGGAACGCTGGCTTCGAAATGACACCTCACTGGAGTCTGTGAGTTTAGCGGTTCGGGCCGCATTACGTGCGGACTGAATAATAAGAATAAGAAGAAGTTTACCACGGTGGAATAACAGTATAGTGCTTTGTTCCAAAGCACTATAATAATAAAACATTGTTATACATACTCAATAACAATGATATGTAAATTCATGTTATCGTAAGCCGTGACCAATATTCATATTATATATATAATTATACTTCCATATATCTAATTGAAGCATCTCAGGTCCTATAATCATCATCTGATGTCATCTGGTCTTCATCTTGATGTCTTCTTCTTGGTTCTTTTAAAACAATCTTTACTATAATTCTTTTGAAATGGCATGTATATATTGTGGACATTGTGTGTCGTGTCAATCAAAGTTCATAAATTCACATGTTAAGAAAACAAAGTCCATAGATTAAGTGTAGCTTTAATATCTGTGCACTGTCACCACTAAAGACTTGGACTTACATTGGCTCACCTTTGATGTCATCTGGAATCCTCCATGTCATCCACAGGAAGCATGTCAGGGTTGTAGCTTCCTGACAATTACCTTATTGTTCTCCAGCTTTCATTGATAGGAAACACTGGAACATGATAAAAACATGATAACGCAGTTCATTTTAGCATCATAGGATCATCGTCCTCTCCAATTGTGGTTGTCAGTTTAGATACTGCAATCGTAGTTGTCAGTGATGGATACTGCAGTCGTGGTTGTCAGTGATGGATACTGCAGTCATGGTTGTCAGTGATGGATACTGCAGTCGTGGTTGTCAGTGGTGAGAAATTGTAATTGACACAGTCTATTATTACTCAGAAATCATATAACATTGTTACTTTGTGAAACTTCTGGATAGCGGCTTTTTCTTCTTGCAACTTTTAAGAATCATTTGAATTTAGAAATATGAAAAGTCTTTATTATCGTAACTCCAGTATCTTGATTGAAGTCTTCATTCCCTAATTCTATATCAAATCTGGTAATTTTCCTAACCTATAAAATCACAGCGTACCATAGCAATCAATAATATCCATATAATTATTATTAGAATATTAATATGGAATTCATATCTGGAAAAATAAAACAATAATAAATGACAATACATTATTAATCATATTCTTCATGTGATAGAATATGTTTATGTCATAGGTGTAATTACCTTTAGATGCTAGTGTGTTTTTTATGTAACAAGTGTTTCCATCTTTATTACTAAAACTTTATTAATAAACTATATTTTTTAGACCAATAATATGTAAGAATGTATAGCCATGAACCAAAATAAGAATATATATGAATAAATGAATAAAAGAATTGTTGTATTTAACTCAGAATTGAAAGATTTTTCCTAGAATGGAACCATATCATCACTTTATTTAATGAAGCAATATCCTTGTACTAGACATTACTTTATTAAATATTGATGTTTTCTTCTTGAGATAAAAAATAAAAATTAAGAATAAAAATGAGGTAAGAATAAAAATGTAAAATTAAAAGTAAAAATGAGAATAAAAATTAAAATAAGGCCTTTATATGTTGATGATGCAGAGTAGTTATGTTCTCAGTAACACATACCCTTAATATTTCCATTATTTGGATGTTTTCATATTTGTCATAACCTTGGATTACCAAAATATTGACATTATGCAACTTTGGGGTGATGTTATGGCTCACAGTGTGTAGATGGAAGATGGTGAATGGTGCAGTAAAGAACGAGGACACAGGTTTGCAGTCTCTTTACCTGGTTTACTGAAGACTACAGGCAGCCACAGCCAAGGGTACCAGATCACAGGGCAGGCAGTCCGGCTTGGAAGCAAATCCAGAGTTCCCCTTTACCAGGTAGAGATGAAAGCCTTCCTCTAGCGTGGTGTTGAAGTCCCTTACTGCCTATGGCTTCTGATAAGGTCCTCACAGTTCTTCTCTCTGTCCCCCTATAGGATAAGACAATACTTGTATGACAGGTAACTCGAGCCTTTTTTCAGGGACTCTATCACGCCCTGGGCTCTATGTGTTACTGTGTCTTCCGGTGTGTATGGCAGACAGGTAACTTGCAATTCAGCTGTCCTGCTGGTCTCTGATGTAAGTCTTAAGTCCTTTACAACCTCGGTGTGCCGGCTACCGGTTATCTGCTCTTTGCCAGGGAGACAGTCTGCTCGCTGCTGTCCTCCCCCTGGTGTCCTCACCTGTGCCCCTCTCTCCTACACGCTCACTGCAATATGTTCTTCATTCAGTGTTATCTCTGTCCAGGAGCTGCAGCACTTTCTCGTGGCTGCACGGCCCCTCTGCTTCCTTTCCCTCTGTCTCTCTGACAGGAACTGACCCACTTTCCCTCCAAAACACAATATATATAGGGGAGTCACCTAGGAATAGGATCAAAAGCTCCCCCTTGTAGCCTGGAGTGTGAACATGTTTGCATGCTTGTGTTTACCTGTTGAAAGTTATCCCTCCTTGCCTCCAAGCGTGAAATCATTCTCCCTGTGAAGAAAGCAATGCTACTGTGACGACCAGGACCCTGGGGCGCCACACTAGGAAAGTGAGACTTGATAGAGAGGAAGGCCTTGGGGACCTCCTCCGACCACAATTTGGGATTTGCTCCCTTCTTGGTGAGGGCTACTGTTGTGGATTCTGTTTGTGGGCTCCCTCTGGTGGTTACTGCTGGTACTGGGTGACTTTGGTGGGTTGCGGCCTTTGGTTTCCACCTGTCCATCAGAGGCTGGGTGTTTCCTATTTTACCTGGCCTTTCTGTCATTCCCTTGCCGGCTATCAATGTATTCAGATGTGCTCTGTTTGGTTCCTGCCTACCTGCTCCCAGATCTTTCAGGATAAGCTAAGTGCTGATTTTCAGTTGTTGGTTTTTTTGTCCAGCTTGCTTATTATGTCTCTATGCTAGCTGGTAGCTCTAGTGGACTGAGGTTCTCCCCATGTGCCATGAGTTGGCACATGGGTTCTTGTAATCTCAGGATGGTTTTTTGATTAGGGTTTTTTGCTGACCGCTCAGACCCCTTTTGTATCGTTCTGCTTTCTAGTTTACAGCGGGCCTCAATTTGCTGAACCTATATATATCATCTCTATGTGTGTGCCTTCCTCTCATTTCACCGTCAATACATGTGGGGTGCAACTATACCTTTTGGGGTTCATTCCTCTGGAGGCAAGTGAGGTCTTTATTTTCTCTGCAGTACTAGTTAGCTCTTAGGCTGGTGCGTGGCGTCTAGAACCAACGTAGGCACGCTCCCTGGCTATCTCTAGTTGCGTTTGTCAGGCGTAGGGCAGCGGTCAGCCCAGGTTCCATCACCCTAGAGCTCGTCCGATATTTTGTATTACTTTGCTTGTCCCTTGCTATCCCTAGCCATTGGGATTCATGACAGGCTACCAAGGGAGCTACCAGAGTTGAAAAGTGGGGAATGAACTGGCGATAATAGTTAATGAACCCCATAAAGTGCTGCACCGCTTTGAGAGAATGGGGTTCCTGCCAGTCCATCACAGCCTGTAGCTTGGCAGGATCTATAGCCAATCCCTGGGTGGAGATGATATAGCCCAGGAAAGGCAAGGACTCCTGCTCAAACACACACTTCTCCAACTTGGCATAGAGGGAGTTTGCCCATAGGAGGTTGAAGACTTTGCAAACATCTCTCCGGTGGGAGTCTATATCTGGAGAGTAGATGAGAATATCATCCAGATAGACTACGACCGAGGTGGTGAGCATATCCTGGAAGATATCGTTCACAAAGTCTTGGAAAAGGGCAGGAGCATTACAGAGCCCAAAGGGCATCACCAGGTATTCATAGTGCCCGTCCCTGGTGTTAAATGCGTCCCCCTCACGGATGCAAATCAGGTTGTAAGCACCCTGCAGATCAAGCTTAGTAAATACTCTCACTCCCCGCAACCTATCGAAGAGCTCAGATATCAGAGTCAGAGGGTATTTGTTCTTAATGGTGATGGCGCTAAGACCCCTGTAATCTATGCATGGACGTAGTTCTCCTTTCTTCTTCCGCCCGCACAAAGAAGAACCCCGCCCATGCAGGTGACACTGACTTCCTAATGAATCCTCTTGCCAGATTCTCTTGGATGTATTGGGTCATTGCCTCCGTCTCCAGTAGAGATAGGGAATAGATTCAACCCCGGGGAGGCTCTGCACCAGGCAAGAGGTCAATAGGACAGTCATAGGGGCGGTGGGGCAGAAGGGTCTCCGCAGCCCTCTTGGAGAACACATCCGCATAGGGCCAATAGTGCTTGGGGAGAGAGGAATGATCTGCGGGTACTTCAGTAGTAGCAACCTGAACGCACTCCCTCTGACATCTACCCTCACAAGATTCACTCCATCCCAAAATTGTCCCCGAGGACCACTCTATATGAGGAGAGTGGTAGCGTAGCCATGGTATCCCTAACAGGACCTAATCAAGTCCCTCGGGAATGACTAGCAGTGAGAATCTCCTGATGGGATGGAGACATGGATAAAGTAAATGGGATGGTCTGGTGTGTTATCTGTGAGGGCAGTGTCGACCCATTTACCACTCGTACGGTCACAGGTTTGGCGAGCATCACTAGGGGTTTTGCGTGCCGTTTGGCGAGGGCAGATGACATAAAATTTCCCTCTGCCCCGGAATCCATGCAAAGCTCTACCGTAAGAGTGGATGGGCCTATGGTAATTGTCCCCTTGAAGGACAGTTTGGAGGAAATTGTTGCCGTTTCTAGTGTACCTCCTCCTACAACCATTAGACGCTGATGTTTTCCCGACCGCTGGGGACATCTGGAGGCAAGATGTCCTGACGGCCGGCAGATATGACAGACCTTGAGTGCGTGAGCAGTGCGGGACTTAGATCCCGCTCATGATACCTCCATGGCCTCATGTGGCTTGGACTCCTGGACCGGAGATTCCAGAGGTTTGGCGAAGGTGGGAGCCAGCTGAAACCTCTGCCTACACTGGGCTCGCTCCACCCTTTGCTCGTTAAAATGAAGGTTGATGCACGTTGATGCAGCTATTAGATCCTCCAGTGTGGTGGGAATCTCCCTGATGGCCACAGCGTCCTTCACATGGTCAGCCAGCCCCCTGTAAAATACAGGGATGAGGGCTTTATCCGACCACTCCAGCTCTGATGCTAGGGTGCGGAAGTGGACGGCAAAATGGCTGACCATAGACGAGTCCTATGTTAATGCCAGCAGTTGGAGCGTCGTATCATGGGTGACTCGAGGTCCTAAAAAGACCTGTTTCAGAGTGCTCAGGAACTGCGGAGCACTCTGCACCACATGATCATCGCGCTCCCACAGCGGCGTAGCCCACTCCAATACCCTGTCCGACAGGAGGGATATAATGAATCCCACCTTTGCCCGCTCTGTGGGAAAACATGCAACCAGGAGCTCAAGGTGTTTTGTACCCTGGCTCACGAATCCCCTACACAGTTTACTGTCGCCAGTAAACTTATCTGGTAGAGGCGGGATAAGGAGGGGCAGTGGACAAACTAGCTGCAGCCACGCTAGCAGACTGAACAGCTACTGCCGTAACATCCACAGCTAAGGTTGTGCGCTCGAGAGCCGCCAACCTGCCCTCCATCTGCTGGATGTACAGCTGCAGTCGCTGTTCATCTGGCATTACTAGTCAGATTATGGTAGGGCTGGCGGAACGCACCGATTAATTATAAAGATAGTAATAAGGTGTGTTCACAGCCTGGGGTCCAACGTGCAGAGATGGAACCTGCTGCTAGGTAATGGCGGCACTATATGGCAGTACTACGTCAGAATAAACATGGGTTCCATCACCCGGTATGAACTGATGCGAACTCTGTTGCTTCACAGAGATGCAGAGAAACAAAGGAAATGCTGTGCCCTGTTAGCAGTCACAGGATGCTGCAGATGGACGGTAGTGAGATCCCTGAAATTAACCCCCACTACACTGGTGATTGATCTCGCTCTGACCCTCAGTGGCTTTTGAACCCGTGCCTGAGGACGCCCTGATTCAGATGCTGAGATCAAGCAGGAATTCCCACTCTACACTGACCAGTAGTGTTAATGTAGCTGAGAAGCCATTATTAGGCGCTGACTGCTTGCTCCACTCACCCTAATACCCAGACAATAACCAAAGTGATGGGGATCATTTAGGAGCATTCACCAGTATCAATCTCTCAAGCACACACATACATAGTCAAGTCTATACTAGCGCATGGCCGAGCGGCCATGCGAACCTTTCATAGTAACAGCCTTCCAAGACCTTCCTGGTGGTCCAATCAGAGCTGCTACAGGACCTGGGCATGTGACCTCCGACCTCCAATGAGAGGTCATCCCACGGGCATGCTCAGTAGATGAAAAGCAGAACTTAGTCCATGGAACGTCTGCTCGCTGCTGATCAATGCTGGTTACAAAGGCTGAACCTGGGATGGCAGCTGTAACCAGACGCACAGTATAAGCTTGATCCAGACGCTGGGACCGACGTCTCCGCTGAGCAGATTCCACTGTGGCTGGGGAAGAATGGGAGACTGAAGGGACATGGTGCGAGATTCCCCCTGTGCAGCGGCAGGAACTCGACACCTAACAGTAATACATTGTATGAAATTTTTACACAACATATAATTACATTTTTAGCCAATTCCTAAACCAAATCTTATCTCTCTGTCGATAATGTCCTGAAAAGCTCTATTTAAAATTGCCATTTTTAAACTTACAGAATCTTTCAAGAACTCTGATAATGGAGTCTTCAGCTTACCTCCCATGATGTGGCTTCCTGAAGCCACCTGTTTATGTCTGTCAATTTCCACCATTTGTCTTTTTACAGAACGATCAGAAGTTTCAATTTTTTAACTCTTTTTGTGCAACTTTTTCAGTGGACTCTTGGATCATTTGGTAGGACTTATAACAAATATATAATTTTCTTCATACTTCATAGATTTGATTTTAGGGATAACTCAGTTTTGGAGATTTTGATTCTGGCTTCTGATAAGAATTTACTCTATCTGATTTCACAAACTTAGTACGATTTATTTTCCTTTCAAGATTTTCATGTTTCCTAGCAATGTCAAGGGATTGCACACATTCAAATAAAGAATATTTTTGTGACGGAATAACACGAGATACAGAATTTAGGAATCTAAATTTGTTTACAAAATATTTTATCATTGATTGTGTATTGACATTTTTAATGGGAGTTTTGTACAACCTTTCAAATATGGACATGCATGTAAAAGTACATTCTTTCCGGCCAATCCTTAATTTTTGAAGAATATCAATATCTGGATAATTTTCATTTAATCCACAGAAAATGAGAATTTTTAATGTCCATATTGGTTAAATCTCCATATAACTCATTATTACACTGCATTTTTTAATGTTGACCATCTGGAAAAAGTTACTGGAAGCCACATTTTAAACAACTGATTTTTCTCCTCATTGGGTAAATCAAACGTATCAGCAAAACTCTCAAATATCTCTGAATTTCTGCACACATGGATTTTGTTATCGTATGCAGGAATGATTTTGCATAATTTTAGCAAGTTTTTCCTAACTTTCATTTGGAGTTGGGCCTCTGCGTTGTCTTCTATTTTTAGTGGCCCTTGTAAATCTGTTCCTTGTACGTCATCTACGTCATCTACGTCATCAGTTCTCATGTCTCCTCCCATGTTTCCTCCATCTTTTTTTACACCATGAGACACAAGGTCACCTTGAGTGGCCATTACAGACACGTGTCTCACATCTTGTTCACTCTCCACATTACATTCAATCTCAGGAACATCGCTACTTTCCTTTGACACTGTTTCTACACAGTCCTTTTTGGATTTCTCTGACACAAACTTGTGAAATACATCGACCCACTGTAAAATATTTTTCAATTTTTCTTTTTCTCTATTGTAGGACATCAGCTTCTTCTTATTAGAATCTATCTTTAAATTCTCAATCTTGCATTTTGCATATAAGCTGAGACATAAGACTTCTAAAATTAGACTTGTTTAAAGATATAAATTTCAGTTGACTTAACTTAGAATAAGAATTAATTATATCCATTTTTCTTGCCTTGAAATATTTCAGCTTGTAGTTCCTTTGTTGTCCAACGCTGGGCTCTCATCATCAGCACATCTATTTTCAATATGTCTGGCACTTGTAGTACTTCTGGTACATGTCAATCCATCTGGTACCTGTTAGTCTCACTCCTAGGTTCTGTCTGATCCTTGTGACTTGAAGTATCGTAGTGGAATTCCTGAAAACTTGCACAGCTAACGTTTAGCGAAGCTCTTCTCTCTTCCCCCGTGTGCAAGTAGAAGGAAATCCACTAAAAATAGCACAAAAATTAATGTATGGCTGGCTTGGCCAAATGATAACTATGCTTAGATGGAGCCATTATTTGCTCTTATTTTGTTCCCACTGCTTTCCCAAATATTCATTTTTTATGATGATTTTAAATCCACTATATGGCTACATAGACTTTGGCCTTTTTATTTAGTGCAAATTTTTATGGTCTTTACAAGGGGGTGTGTCCTACAGGGTAATAATGCAGACCACCCTAAAGACACCCCCCCAAAGAATCCTGTGAACGATGCCCCCTTGGTAAACACCAGAGAAATCAGCACTAAATAAAAGAACCACCTGGCGGATAAAAAAAAGAAAGAAATTGTCATAGTCAGGAGAGCAGCATTATTAAAATAAAAGCAAAAACTGGTGGTAACTTATGACCAAGAAATGGGTTCTCTTTAAATGGAAAAAAAGCTGCTTCTAACCAGTCACATTTACATTTATGTGTAGAAAGATGGCAACTAACTGTATGAAGAAAAGAATGTCTTCATCTCTGTCTTGGCACTCATGCACTTGGATTCCCCACTGTGCAAACCTCCTTCTGTTAGAGTTTATTCTGTATCTAAGTCTCTGCTTGAGTTTAGTCTTAAATATCAGATTCTTTACTTCTCATAACTTTCCATGATGTCATTGTTTTCTACCTAGACGGGCATGATGTACTGTAATACATATTTATCATTTAAGGTTTTTGAAATGTGTCTTCCTTTTGCTGTAGTGCCTCCCAACATAATGGGTGAAGAGCAAAATGTATCAGTCCTACAGAACGAAACACTTGTACTCATATGTGAAAGCAACGCAGTGCCCCCTCCTGTGCTGTCCTGGTATAAAGAATGGCTGCCTCTGCTGACCAGGCCTGGAGCTCACATATATGAGAACGGGAGTGTGCTACAAGTAAGCCAATGCTTTGTACTAGTTCTAATGATTATCTTTGTTATTCAGAGTATACCTACCCAGTTATATATTTATACAGTATAACATTATTATTTTATACAGCGCAACATTATAATATGGAACATATTACACTATCAGCCATCTTATAGAATGCAACAATTAGTATTGAGCCAGCAAAATATGTTTTTAGTTCAGCAGCCTTCAGGATTGGGAGGTCAGGGGATGAGAATGGACGATAATACATGCAATAGCAGAAGTAGCTGTAGAATGTACAAGCACAGCGATTACCACTGTCAATGATGAGGCAGATAAATACCCTTTGCCAGAACACCTGGCAGTATGTCATATGTGTGCTGCATGAAGCATTGCAGGAATCAATGTATATGTTGGTTTATTACTCCTATCACACATTATGTTTTGCAGATTAAGAATGCTCAGGTAAAAGATGCTGGTCGATATTCTTGCGAGGCTGCTAATGTCGCTGGAAAAACTGAAAAAAACTTTAATGTGAATGTTTTGGGTATGATATTTTAGCATTTGCCTTATTTTAAACAAATCGAAAACTCATTTTTGGAGGGTTATTTGAGATTACAAGAAAGGGTCAGCTCTGAAGCCTTTCCCTCAAATGATATACTATCCCTTCCTAATTTAGGATTTCTTTCTGCAATAGGACATATTCAATGATATCCGATAATATGCCCCCCACATCCAATTGCCACAGTCGAGCTGTGTTAGTTTTCTCTGATCCTAACCATGGAACCTCTTAAATGTTGCAGCCTTGAGAGAGGAATGGGGATCCCTATGTCAGTTTGTTGATCTCCAGTTATGTGATTATGGGATGCTGATGGGTTTTTATGTGAGCTGAGGGCCTGACAAAGGACCCCTAGGTCTGCTAGAAGCACGGGCCTAATGAAGAGGTCGCCAGCCTTTCTGACCCTGAGAGCCACATCCAGCTTTGAGAGAGGGTGGTGATCCACATCCAGCTCCTGCACCACTCACAGTAGTGGCACCCAGAGCCCACTACTACCAGTATAATGACAGCCAAAGCATTTCCACTAAAATCACACCAAAGCAGTATGCCAACTTCCAGTATTTCCTATCTTTCCCCCCTTTCAGATCTGCTCCTCTGTGCAGAGCTACACACAAATGTCACCGTCTAGCGATCTACTCTTAGCTGTTTGCTACATTTGGTGCTAATGCACCTAGCTGGCAGACAGTCACAAAGTACTCATCATGGACCAGCGAGCCACATGTGGCTTTTGAGCCACAGGTTGGGGACCCCGAACCTACTGGTCAGAGTAGATTAGTATATCTATTAAAGTAAAAGGTGAGATTATGTTCAATAAAGATTAAAGGGAATCTGTCAGTAGGACTTACCCTAATAAGCCATCTATATGGGCAAGGAGGTCATAGCAATCTGACCAAATTGATACATTGATATCTAATATGTAAATGAGCTGTTCAGGACTATGGGCCGGACCCTCATCTGCATGAGGATCTGCCTCCACAGATTATTATAATTGAAAGGAGGAGTTACCAGAGCAAGACAAATTAACACAAAACAATAGATCTGAACTTTGTTTCCTTACAAACACATTTGCTGCAGCTCTCACATCTCTGCTCAATTATAATATTATTACAACCCTGCCTGTGAGATGGAAGCTGAGAGGAACCTGCAGATGTGTGAGGTATAATCACACACAGCTCTGCAGTGAGATCAGGAGAGCAGAGAGCGGCCATCACACATCACAATGGTAACTCCACCTTCATGTAAAATAAGGTGTAGCATGCTATCAGATGTCCTTCCAGCTGCACAGTGCTTAAGCTCTTGCTGTGTCCTGAAATATTACTTACATGTCTAATATCTACTAACTCTTAGTGCCCCCAAAGATCAAAAGTTCGGCCGGAGAAAGAGTTGTTACTGTCATTGAAGGATCACTCATAAGTTTCGTGTGTGATTCCAGTGGGATTCCAGCTCCTGCACTCACTTGGACAAAAAACGGTCAGTACGGTACATTACGTGTCAGACTACTTCCAGTTATGTAGCTTTATCTTTCAGTGTTTTCTGTACTACTCTTCGGTGATATTTATTGTGGATCTCTTGCTTTAAAGGGAACCTGTCACCCTGTTTTTTCAATATGAGGTAAAAATAGTGTTCAATAGGGCCTGAGCTATGCTGTACAATAGTGCCTTTATTATCCCCTGATTCCCCAGCTTTGCTGCCAAAATACCTTAGTAAAGTCGCCGTTTTCGGCTGTCAGTCACGCAGGTCTGGTCAAATGGGCGTGGTGAAATCGCTGTTTCTCCCCCACCTCTTGCTTTTCTTCCCGGCGTTGGCGTAGTGGTTCGCGGCTGCGCATTACAGTCTCTTCACTGTAACCGCTGTGCAATACATACTGCGCATGCGCAACAGCCAAATGCACTGCGCAACACACAAAAAAGAGCACGATCTGTGCTATTCCCCGGTTTATCGGTGGCGGCGGCCATCTTCCTGAGGCCACGCGTGTGCAGATGGAGTGCTCTGCTTCCCGGGGCTTCAGGAAAATGGCCGCCGCTATCTCCATCTGCGCACGCGCTCTTTTTTGTGCCATTGCGCAGTGCATTCGGCTGTTGCGCATGCACAGTATGTATTGCACAGCGGTTACAGTGAACAGACTGTAATGCGCAGCCGCGAACCACTACGTCAACGCCGGGAAGAAAAGCAAGAGGTGGGGGAGAAACAGCGATTTCACCACGCCCATTTGACCAGACCTGCGTGATTGACAGCTGAAAACGGCGACTTTACTAAGGTATTTTGGCAGCAAAGCTGGGGAATCAGGGGATAATAAAGGCACTATTGTACAGCACAGCTCAGGCCCTATTGAACACTATTTTTACCTCATATTGAAAAAACGGGGTGACAGGTTCCCTTTAAGCCTTCACAGAGAAATAACATGTAGCCCATAGCAAACATTCAAGTAGTGCTCAGCGGAGTAGTAGCAATGGTCATTGGTGTGGTTCCTACTCTATACATTGCATACATCGGCCGCTGGCAGGCCAAATGGCAGCTGATTGGTGAGGATCCACCACCAATCACATATATATGGCTTATCCTGCATATATGTTGTTTCAACCCCTTTCATGTTTTACCCCATAGTGTCTAGATTTGAAGCTTCTTAGAAAGGATAAATCTTTTGGGCTTTCTGTATCTGAACACTATGTTCTGTTATTTGTTTGGTTTTTTGAACTGCAATAATAGAGCAGAAGTGATGCCATGATGGTATCATCAGAGCCTTACCCAGTTTTGGTGTTTTCAGGTATTCCACTGAATCCAGAGGACTCGGGCCGTATTCGATATCTTTCTGGAGGTCGTCACCTTCAGATATCAATGGCTGTAAAGACTGATGAAGCCGAATATACTTGTACTGCTATAAACACTGCCGGGATTGCGACAAGGCAGTACAATGTGACAGTTTATGGTAAATGATACAATAGTAATATTATCCTCAGTAAGCTTTACATGTCAATTACCTTGAAATACTCAAAGCAAAATAAATTCCACCAGTAACAAAATCCGGCACATATTTCATACATTACAAAATAGAAAATGACATGACAATGTGGAAATGAGCAGGGCGGTCTCTCAGTGACAATGAATGAATGTTCAATGTATTTTAGTGCAACAGAAATAATAATAATGTTTTCCAAAGGCCCCGTGCATATAGCGTATTACAGGACATACCGTTATTCTTTCTCTCTGCAGGATTTACACACAATTCAGCAGAAAAATCTCCATTTGCCTTAGATTGAAGTGTCAGGAGTGCAGAGTTATGGTGTGGCCTGTAGACTTTTGTGGATGCCATACAATAGCTCTGGGAAAATCAGAAACCACAGATCAATAGTCACATAGACTTTGTATATCTGTTTTTCCAGAGGTTACACATTATACAGTAAAACATACAGTGGATATAAAAAGTCTACACACCCCTGCTAAAATGCAAGGTTTATGTCATCTAAAAAATTATATCAAGAGGAATCATTTGAGAACTTTTTCCGCCTTTAATGTTATCAATAATAATCTGTACAAATCCATGGAGAATCAAATCAAAATTATTCTGAGGAAGGAAAAAAACTACCTTATTTTTCGGCGTATAAGATGACTGGGCGTATAAGACGAACCCCAACTTTTCGGGGATCATCTTATATACCGGGTGTCGTCTTATACGGCGTGCGCAGGGAGCGGTCCCGGATGGTTACCAGGGTCTGGAGGAGAGGAGACTCTCCTTCAGGCCCTGGGATCCATATTTGTGTAAAAAAAATAAAAATAAAAAATATGTATATACTTACCTTCTGACGGCCCCCTGTGTTCTCCCGGCTCTCTGCGATGCATGCAGCGGCTTTCGTTCCCAGGGATGCATTGCGCGCCGCGAAGGACCTTTGTGACGTCGCGGAGACGGACAGTGGTGCGTCTTTCCAGACAGCAGCATATCACACTAGTGTCCACAAGATAAATGTCACCCATACAATCTATTGGGAGCAGTGATTCTGCACAGTTCAGTGATCACATGCAGAATCGCCGGCGTTTAATAGCCGGCAGCGCTTTGGAGGCAGCAGACCTGTGCTATATCCAAAGCGCTGCCAATTCCTGATCGTCTGCACATACCGTAGAAGTCAGCAGGGTTCTCCTCTCCCACATGTGTGTTTTCCGAGGAATTAAAAGCTTTCTAGTGTTAAGATTCTTGTGAATTTATTAGCTGCATATCAAAGTCAGCAAACTGAAATTTGAAAAGATTCGCTCATCTATAACCTCTAGTGATAATGTTCTGCTGATAAAAAGTTACATTTTTAAAAATACAGCAATTGCCTACGGTGGGGCCCCTGTCTTTACATCATGCTGCTCTCAGATTAGGTTGCAAAAACCTGGTAGATCAGAACCGGATTTATATTATTGCAGTTTATGCATTGAAATATTGCTAGTGTGAATATTATGTTTATTTTGCTACAGTACGACCTACTATATCTGAAAGTGGAAAAGTTCCCATTGAAATTGCAAAAATTCAAGGAAGCAATTTAACTCTTGAATGTGACTCCAGTGGAGACCCAGTACCCATGCTAACCTGGCTGAGAGACGGTACTTCTGTGCTTGATGGAGATGGGTTCAGACTCCTAAACAATGGAAGACAATTTCATTTAGAAAACATTCAGCTTTTACACTCTGGCCATTATGTGTGTGTAGCAGTAAATGTGGCAGGACAAGCTGACAAAAAGTATAACTTGAGAGTGCTTGGTAAGTGACTTTAAATATTGCTTTTCTCGAGATAAGATTTTTAAAGCACCACTCCAACATTTTGTTTTTTTCAACGCTGGAGTGGTGCTTCTACTATAAGTTCCTTGTCCCAGTCTCATACTTACCCTCTGCTGTCTTCACTTTTTTTCAGCATCATTCCGGTCCCACAACACCATCTTGTGACCGCAACTTCTGACTGACCAGAAGTCAGATGTTATGTTACAAGTTTTCAATGCAAGTCTATGAGAGCCAGTATGAAGCCCTCATAGACCTGTATTGAGTTGTGATCTCTGGCTCGCTGCAGCAAACACTGGAGTGATCCTGCAGGTCACAAACGAAGGGAGCTGCGGCAATAAAAGAGGAACACGGCAGCAGATAAGTGTGAGAATAGGATCAGTGACCTTACATTAGAAGCACCGCTCTAGTGGTGAAATAAAAAAATCCACTAACTGGTGCCTTAACAAAATATCAGGTCTTTGTTTCAGGCCTTTGAAGTACTGCTAGACAAATATAACTATAAGTGTGTTTAAAGGGGTTGCCCAAGATATTATTTTACTTGTTCCTAACCTTGCCCTCACCAGTATTAGTAGTCTTAAAATATACTTGCATTAACAATGGTAGCCCTGTCTGCTATGTGGGCTGGTCATGGGGGCTATGACTTCATTAGGATGATTTCACTCAGGTGATGTTCGACAAGTTTTTTCAGCTCCAATGGCGCTGCCCAGTATACATAGCATCACAACTGACATTAGTATATAGGCAGTTCTGAATTTTATAGGGTAGCACATGCTTGATTCCTGATCTCTCTCCTGCATTCTCAGTGGTGCAGAAGTTGGATCATGTTTGCACAATCTACTATCCTGCTCTACCTAGGATTTTGCTGCATATTGTGACTCTAGTAACTACTCACGACAAGCCGTGAGGCTGGGTAGTGAAGAAGAACAGGGTCAGATACCAAGATGGCAAGTCATAAACAAAGGGGTAAGGCAAATGAGTAGTCAGAACACAGTCCAAGATCAGAATTTCGGTAAGGTAATGGATCAAGAGAAAAGGGCAAGGCAAAAGGATTCTCAGAGGCAAAGTCCAAGGTCGGGCAATAATTAAAGGCAGTGAATCAGCTAAATAGCTAGATATTCACTCGATTAGGAGACATATGGAGGAAGCCCGGCCCTGATTGGACGGCGGAACTTTCACTCAGCACACTGACAGCTCAGCATGCACCAACCTCTGATTGGACAGCTGAGCTGTCCATCTCCATACTAACAGCTCAGCACGCCCCTGTCCCAGATTGGACTACTGAACTGTCACTCACTGCTTCCAGACATACCGATAGGTGGAATCGTGTCACATACCGTAGTTCTCTCATGAAATGAATGAGGGAGGACCGTGATCCCTGTTCACTCTTCTGATGTACATGGGACTTATGATTATACCTACCTATCAGCAGTCCTGTGTACAGCAGGAGATGAAGTGGCTATTGCAGTCCTCACCCTGACAGGAGATGATATGCTGAAACCTGAGGCTGTGCATCAAGGAGCAATATAATGCAGGAATAGAGATATACTTTTGGAGTAGAGATGTACTGAAATTATCTATAAATAATCAGCTGCAGGAGTGGAATGAGAGAAGCAATGTGCTTAAAAATGAGGCTGCATATACAGGGGTTAAGAAGAGCAATGTACTACAGATGAGGATATATAGGAAAAAAGAAATGTATATCAATGGACAGAGGGGGCATGTTTAAAGAAGAATATAATGCTGTTTGCAGGGAATGCAGGGCAAGCGTTACAAGAGCTAAAGCCAGTAATGAAGTGAGGCTTGCAAGGGAGACCAAAAGTAATAACAAACGATTTTGTGGGTATGTCAAACGCAAAAGAAAAGTCAAAGATGATATGATTTTTCCAGGATGAAAAGGGTGAAGTTATCAAAAATGATGTTGAGAAGGCCGAACTTTTAAATTCCTATTTTGCATTTGTGTTTTCTAAGAAAGCAATTGTAACATCAACTGATCTTCATTGTGCTATTGAAGAAATAAAATAATCCACATGATCTATAAACAAACAGATGGCGATGGAACACTTCGTTAGTTTACATGAATTTAAATCTCCTAGTCCAGATGAATTACATCCTAGGGTACTGAAAGAATTAGAGGAAATTGCAGAACCACTATTCAGAATCTTCAAAAATTCCTGGAGAACAGGAGAAGTCCCAGAAGATTGGAGAAGGGCAAATGTTGTCTCTACCATCAAAAAAGAAAAGAAGACAGGAAATTAAAGGCCAGTTAGCCTTACTGCTATACCAGGAAAGATCTTTAAACAAATTATCAAACAGCATGTATGTCAATACTTGTATAAGAATACAGTAATTAAAGGGGTTGTCCGGTCCAAATCGAAAAGTCTACAGTCACTCTGTTTGCCTGCAGACTTATGACCAGGACCGGCTCCAGGTTTTCATGGGCCCTGGGTGAAAGAGTCCTAGTTGGCCCCTTTAACACATATCACAATTCATAATGCACCGATACGGCAGAGAAATACAGGTATAGTACAATGCCAAAGATTTCACTTACTTCTTATATTACATGAGTGATATCTATTGTACATTCTACATTAGCTCAGAACCGGACAGTATAGTCCTCTATACAGAATAATGAGCCCCATATATTGCTCCAAACACAATAATGAGCCCCATATATTGCCCCATACAGTATAATGGCCCCATATAGTGCTCCATACAGTATAATTGGCACCACATAGTCCTCTATACAGAATAATGAGCCCCATATATTGCTCCAAACAGAATAATGAGCCCAATATTATGCTCCATACAGAATAATGAGCCTCATATAATGCTCCATACCGTATAATGGGCACCACACAGTGCTCCATACAAAATGAGCCGCATATATTGCTCCATACAGAATTGACCCCTTATAATGCTCCATACAGTATAGTGAGCCACATATAATTCTCCATACAGTATATCATGGGCCCCATCTATTGCTCCATATATAATGGGCCTCATATAATGCTCCATACAGTATATGATTGGCCCCATACAGTATACTGAGTCCCATATATTGCTCCATAGAGAATAGGCCCCATATAATACTCTTTACAGAATGGGTCCCATATAATGCTCCAAAAATAATTGGCCCCATAAGATGCTCCATGTATAATGGGCCCCATATAATGCTCCATATATAATTGGCCATATAAAATGCTCCATATATAATTAGTCCCATAAGAGACTTCATATATTATTGGCCCCATATACTGCTCCATATGTAACTGGCCCCATATACTGCTCCATATTGAATTAGCCCCATAAGATGCTCCAGATTAAATTGGCTCCATATAATGCTCCCTATAGAATTGGCTTCATAAGATGCTCCCTATATTATGGGCCCCATAAAATACTCCATATAGAATTAGCCCCATATAATGCTCCATATATGGGCCCCTTCTGATGGTCCCCATATATTGCTCCAAATATAAAACAAAAATGAAATACTCACCTCTCGTTGCTTGATGCTGCTCTGCTCTGGACTACTCAGTGTCGGCATCTTCCTGCTCTCTGTGCTGTGACTGCTCCGGCAGAGGGCGCACACTGGTGATCTCATCGCACCCTCTGACCTGAACGTCACAGTCAGAGGATGAAAGACGCTGCCTGCAGCGCTGGAACCGGGAGAGGTAAGTATCGCAAATGTCGGGGCCCGGAGCAGGCGGGGGGTCCACTTGGGGGGCCGGCACTATAGCGCGCCAGTGTCCCCCACGGTGAGTGGGCCCCCTGCCTGCTCAGGGGCCCGGCACTTTCCCGGGTGCTGACGCCGGCCCTGCTTATGATTCCCCCCAGTGCATGTACTTTGTGCTGTGGGGGTTCGTCGGTTTCTGACACGGAACAGAGGATATGTATTAATTAAACATAATCACAGCCAGTGGGCATGGCCTCCCTCCATACACTTGTATGGAGTGAGGCTGCGCCTAATCTAGAGACAAAGCCATCCAGTAGGCATGGCCGACTACAGGGCATGGCTTTGCACGATACAGGTGTATGGAAGGCAGGCTGCGCCCACTGGTCTGGAGTTTGTATAACTCATACATACCCTCCGGTTCTGGCTCAGGAACTGAATAATCCCCCCAAATCAGCGTGTGTGCTGGGGAAATTCATAAGTCTGCTGTCACACAGAGTGACTGCATACTTATCGATTTGGACCGGACAACCACTTTAACCAGAGCCAGCATAGGTTTTGTAACTAACAAACATCAAATTTCCTACTATGATGGAATCACTGACTGATTGGATAAAGGAGATGCAGTATAGTATATCTTCAGGAAAGTATTTGATAAAGTATCTCATACTATCCTTATTGAAAAAAATGACCAAGTGTGGGACTGACAAGTTTACAGTTAGGTGGATTCATAACTGGCTCAGTGATCGTACTCAAAGAGTGGTAATAAATGCTTACACATCCATTGAAAGAGTGTATCAAGTGGGGTACAACAAGGATCTCTCCTTGCCCCAGTTTTGTTTAACAGTTCTATAAATGATCTAGATAAGGGAGCTGAAGTTAAACTAATCAAATGTGCAGATGATGCAAAGCTAGCAGGGAGAGCTAAGGGTACCGTCACATTTAGCGATGCTGCAGCGATATAGACAACGATCCGATTGCTGCAGCATCGCTGTTTAGGTCGCTGGGGAGCTGTCACACAGACAGCTCTCTCCAGCGACCAACGATCAGGGGAACGACTTCGACATCGTTGAAACTGTCTTCAACGATGCCGAAGTCCCCCTGCAGCACCCGGGTAACCAGGGTAAATATCGGGTTACTAGGCGCAGGGCCGCGCTTAGTAACCCGATATTTACCCTGGTTACCATTGTAAAAGTAAAAAAAAAACACTACATACTCACCTTCTGATGTCTGTCACGTCCTCCGGCGTCCACATGGTTACGCGCTGCAGCTCAGAGCTTCCTGCACTGACTGTGAGTGCCGGCAGTAAAGTAGAGCACAGCGGTGACGTCACCGCTGTGCTCTGCTTTACTGCCGGCGCTGACACATTCAGTGCAGGAAGTTCTCGGCAGCAGCGCGTAACCATGTGGACGCCGGGGGACGTGACAGACATCAGAAGGTGAGTATGTAGTGTTTTTTTTACTTTTACAATGGTAACCAGGGTAAATATCGGGTTACTAAGCGTGGCCCTGCACTTAGTAACCCGATGTTTACCCTGGTTACAAGTGAACACATCACTGTATCGGCGTCACACACGCCGATACAGTGATGACAGCGGGTGATTAAGCGACTAAATAAAGTTCAGGACTTCTAGCTCTGACCAGCGATATCACAGCGGGATCCAGATCGCTGCTGCATGTCAAACACAACAAGATCGCTATCCAGGACGCTGCAACATCACGGATCGTCGTCGTTCTCGCTGCAAAGTCCCTTAGTGTGAAGGTACCTTAAGACTAGAGAAGGTGGAGAAAGAATTCAGAAGGATCTAGATAAGCTTGAAAAATGGGCAGCAACTAATAGAATGGCATTTAACATGGAGAAATGAAAAATAGTACATGTTGACAAGAAAAACAAAAAATGACATATACAGAGTAGGAAGAATAGAACTAAGCAACAGCACATGTGAAAAAGGCTTGGGTATACTATATACTAATAGATCACAGACTGCACATGAGTCAACAGTGTGATGCAGCAGCAAAAAAGACAAACACAGTTCTGGTGTTGCGCTGCTACCTAATACTTACCTGTCTGGCCGGCGCGCTCCCGATGCTCCTTCCAGCTCTGTGTCTTCCTGCTTCTCCGGCGCTCGTCTGTTCTGCGGTCCGCGCATGCGCAGATGCGCTCCTTTCGTCGCTGGGGCTTCTGGGAGGTTGTGACCCGGCGGCTCCGCTCCGTCGGGTACTTCTTCCCAGCGCCTGCCCTGCTCAGACGCCTTTGCGTCTATTGCGTTCGCTGCCTGCCGCCAGCATCTCCTTAGGTTCCTAGGCTCTGATCCCTGTATCTCTGCTGTGACTCTGACTGTCTTGTTTGCCGTCCCTGCTAGTCCTGTGTACCTTGCCAGTTTTGTGTTTCTGCTGTCTCCTGTCAGTCTTGTGTTCCTGCCATCTCCTGCCAGTACTGTGTTCCTGCCGTCTCCTGCCAGTCCTGTGTTCCTGCCGTCTCCTTCCAGTCCTGTGTTCCTGCCGCCTCCTGCCAGTCCTGTGTTCCTGCTGTCTCCTGCCAGTCCTGTGTTCCTGCCTGTAATGGGGTCTGCCGTGCTGGAGTACCTCTTTCAGTACCACCCCGTGTATCAGGAGGTCCACTCTGCTTTGGCTGGATTCTGAATGAAGGACACTGGCTGAAATTCCTGGGTTACATGGGAGCATATAAAATCTCGCTGCTTCTCCACGTATTTCCAGTCTAACAACACTTTATTCACAGCACACAGAATATATAACACAGATACAGAGGGCAGGCCAATAGAATAGCAGCAGGCCAGACATACATTACAATAGCCGCAGGTGGCTGGAGCCTGCCGATATTTACTGTGGGAATTACAAAGGTGGGAGAGGACAGAAGGAGAATATCTTGTCCTATCTGCCCAGGAGCGCAGCCTGTGGACTGATGCATCTCACATGGAACCTATTATACATATATATAATGACCCAACATATTCTAAGTGCTGGGGGATTCTGTAACACTGCCGTCTCCTGCCAGTCCTGTGTTCCTGCCGTCTCCTGCCAGTCCTGTGTTCCTGCCGTCTCCTGCTAGTCCTGTGTTCCTGCCGTCTCCTGCTAGTCCTGTGTTCCTGCCGTCTCCTGCCTGTCCTGTGTTCCTGCCATCTCCTGCCAGTCCTGTGTTCCTGCTGTACCTTGCCAGTCCTTAGTACCTGCCCTTTCCTGCCAGTCTTGTGTCTCCATTGTCACCGTCTCTCGTGTGCCTGCATCTTACCGGTCAGTACCTTGTCCTTGCTGCCTCTATCGGTCCAGTGCCACCGCCATTCTAGTCACTTCACTAGCTCCGTTTTTTCCCTCCGTCTTTCGTTCTCTCTGTATTCTATCTTCAGTCGTCCCTTTGGCTCCGGCAGTTGCGGCTTCACCCTCCTTGGGCCTGTCCCTAACTCTCCCTGTAAAGGGGGAGGCATCATCTGGTTCACTCGTCCTCGGGGGCTCTGAAGCCGTGACCCAGAGGGTCCACTTCCTTAGTCCTGATATCTGGATGTATTAAGAGAAGCATATAGTCTGTATCATGTGAAGTTATTATCCTCCTCTACTCCTCCTTGATCAGACCTCATCTGTAATACTTAGGGATGAGCGAGTAGTGAAATATTCGGTCTCGCTATACTCGTACCGAGTATACCGTAATACTCGAGTATTCAGTACGAGTAGCGAGTCCAATATTAGTCAATGGAAACTGTGAGTAAATGTCTACACATTGTATAGGTATATATATATATATATATATATATATATATATATATATATATATATATATATATGTCATTGACACACACATATATATATCTTTATATTTCATAGAGAGTTATATAGCAGAATAGCCGATAATTCAGTTGTCGGTTCTGTAAAATCATTGCAGAACCTGACAGGATAAGAGACATGGTTTACATACAGTACACCATTGCATATCCATTAGATTTTTATTAATCCCTCCCTAATAATCTTAGTAGTGTGTGTAAAATTTTGGAGCTGTAGGTGCTAAATTAAAGGATTAATTCACGGAAAAAACTGGCGTGGGCTCCCGCACAATTTTCTCCACCAGAGAGGGAAAGCCAGTGACTGCTGAGGGCAGATATTAATAGCCTAGAGAGGAACCATGGTTATTGGTCCCCCCTGGCTAAAAACATCTGCCCCCAGCCACCCCACTTCTGGCACTTAGCCTCTCTCTTCCCACTGCCCTGTGGCATGGGCATATGGGGTAATAAGGGGTTAATGTCACCTTGCTCTTGTAAGGTGACATTAAGCCTGGTTAATAATGGAGAGGTGTCAATAAGACACCTCGCCGTTATTAATCCAATAGTATGAAAGGGTTAAAAATACACCCACACATTAAGAATAAATTATTAATGAAAGAATCAAACACACAGGTTTTAACATCTTTACTGCACGCTCAATCTAAGTGAAGCACTCATTCTTCTGTAAAAAAAAATCCAAAATAAAGAAGCAACAATATCCCATACCTGTCTGCCGTACAGTCAAGTCCCACGCTGTAATCCATATCTGGGGGAATTTACATTTACAACCGGGAGCGCTGCTTATGCGGCCACTTCCAGCTGTAAACGACTGGGAAATGAATAAAATGCAGGGAGCAGAGCTTCAGTGACTAGCGGTGCTGTCACCGAAGCTGCGCCCCCTGGCGGCATGTACTCATATGAACTCTGTAGCGTGGAAAAGTTTCTGAGTATTTTCGCACGCTACAGAGTTCATATGAGTTCATGCCTCCAGGGGGCGCAGCTTCGGTGACTGCACCGCTAGTCACCGAAGCTTCATTCCCTGCATTTCATTCATTCCCCAGTCGTTTACAGCCAGGAGCGACCGCATTAGCAGCGCTCCCGGTTGAAAACTATTTAACCCCTTGAGATGAATTTACAGCGTGGGACTTGACTGTATGGCAGACAGGTATAGGATATTGCTTCTTTTTTATTTTGGACCTGCTATAAAACTAGCCATACCGTTCGGATCCCCAGAACAATGACCAGGAGAAGAGGACTGGCATTGGTAGTCACTAATAACCATTGAAGCGGGATAAAGGATCTCCCCTGGATGAGGAACGAGCTCAGAGACTACCCTCTGAAAGCCTGTTTGACCTGCAGAAAACGAGAGGAGCGAAGGAAACTGCTTCCATTCTCATCAACAATTTTCCTCAGAACCCTCCTACCAAATCGAATGGAATGAGGGGATGAGTGAACAAGTGCATGAGCTCCCTGTTGAAGGGCCACGGCCTTGTTTCAAGGGAGAATCACCAACCTTCCGAAAGATTCCAGGATCATCCTCAAAAAGGATATCTGCTGGGCTGGAAATGAGGAAAAACTTGTCTAAGTTAAGCTGCCCGCCCAGTAGAGAGAGGGTATCGCAAGAGATATAGACGACTCTGCGCAGGGCTGGAAGAGTGGCTAGAAAGTCGACCAGATAGGGCAAGATGACCACGCCTCTAGAGTGCAAGAGGAACATGACAGCCGCCATAACCCTTGCGAAAACTCTGTGTGCGGTAGCAAGGCCGAAGGACAAGGTCGTGATTTAAAAATGCTGTTCTCGAAAGAGAAAGCTAAGGAATTTTTGAAGAGGGGAAAACATAGGAATGTGAAGGTAAGCATCCTGAATGTCGGTGGATGCCAGAAATTCCACCTTTTTCCGTTGAAGTAATGGCTGAGCGAAGGAACTCCATCCGAAGAAGGGGGACCTTGTCATGCTTGGTAGAAGTTTGAGGTTCAGGGTTGGTCTTACTTTTCAGTCCCCTTTTTGGACCAAGATCCCTTCTAGACCGTCCTGGACAACTGATCCACTGTTGGTTGCATCTATAGGAAACATGGGATCCTTTGTTCCTGCGTGGGGAACACTCCCAACTTCTCACCGAATAACCAATCACTCTGGTAAGAGAGTGATGTCAGAGGCCTTTTGAACACAGAGTACGCTTCCATTCTCTGATCTATAATGTCCTTTTGAATGTAATGGTATTTGCTGCTGACAGCGCTGCGCAAGTAGACGCATCCGAGAGATGTGAAGCAGCTAGTCTTCTCGCTCAAGAAATTTGATTGACCAGCTGTACAGTCTTCGGGAGAAGGTTACTGTTGGAAATCAAAGTAGTTAAGGTCTCTGACCAGGAGACCATTGCTGTAGCAACCCATGCGACGGCTAAGGAAGGGTAGAGCGCTGAACCGGAGGACGCAAGACGGAATGAACCAGATTTGCTATCTGACAGTCCGTTGTATCTTTAATTGATGACCCATCGGGCAGGGATACTGGTAGGTATACCACAGGAGATTCTACCTGGCTAATATGCTAAGTGGCAGAATGCGCAGCAGCATTCAGAAGGTCCGGAAAAGCCATCTCTTGCTATCGCCGCTCTATTTTGACAGTGCGTAGTTAAAATGATGAACCCTCGATCCACCATCCTCTTAACAGGGAAGTGGAGGGGGATTGTCCGCCTTCTTGCATCATCTGCTAAGTAGTGGAGATGCAGAGGGGGTGTTCGGATGCCAAAAAGGGAGCTTCTGTACATCCACAGAGTTAAGGTCCCCGGGTGGACAGGGCTGGTTGTCCGGCGTTAGGCCTGGCTGTATAGGAGGATACATGGAGGCGACACTCCATGTGCTCGTCTATTGATGGAGTGGGGAGATCGGTGCCCTTTAAAAGGACCCGTCGCCCCTAAGAATCAGACCAGGCATGGCATCTCACGTCTTAGGTGGGTATACCTGGAGGGGACACCCCAGGTATTTGCATATTGGCTGAAAAAGGATACCACACTTGCAGAGGTTTCTTTCCAGTAGATCGCCTATCCAGATGCTCCCTGTCCGGGTGAATAGCAAATGCTCTACGAGGGAGTTTAGTTTCCTCATGAGGGACACTGCGTGATCTAGAGTAGAACCGAAGTCCTAGTCAATCTACAGAGATTGGTTGATGATATCAATAGGCGAATCCATCCTGCTCTGAAGTTCTGGTGAGTCCAGAACCAAGGCAATATCCGATCCATATTCAGAGACTTGTTCTCAGCAAATCATTGGTGAGGGATCAGGAAATGAAACTTCTGTTTTCTAGGCACGTGTACGTTTCTAGACGCCTGTACTTTCTGGAAAACTTGCTGCTCCTGCTAGCCAATGGCTTGCATGAGGGAAAGGGACCATCTATATTGGTCCTGCGAGCACTCCGAGCCCCAGAGGGTTCACGGAGAGATTCAATCTCTTGGTCAAATAATTAATGGGTTGCGGCAGAGATGAAGCCCACTCGGGGAACTAGGTACTCTGGGATTAGCTGGGATCGGCGGTGGAGGGCTCCTGAACTCATTTAGGGTGACCGGCTTCAAACTGGTCATGTGCCTTTAAGACAAGGAAATATTGGTCATGAGCCTTTAAGACCAGGGGATACTGGTTCCGTGCCTTTAAGACCAGGTAATACTGGTTATGTGCCCTTAAGACCAGGAAATGCTGGTCCTGTGCCTTTAAGACCAGGGAATGCTGGTCATGTGCCTTTAAGACAGGAGAATACTGGTCATGTGCCTTTAAGACCGGGGAATACTGGTCATGCGCCTTTAAGACCAGGAAATATTGGTCATGCACTCCTAAGACCAGGTAATACTGGTCATGTGCCTTTAAGACCAGGGAATACTGGTCATGTGCCTTTAACCCCTTAATCCTATTTGACGTACTATCCCGTCTAGGTAACCTGGGACTTAATTCCCAGGGACGAAATAGTACGTCATGGGCGATCAGCCGCGCTCATGGGGGGAGATCGGCCGATCGCCGCTGGGTGTCAGCTGATTATTACAGCTGACATACGGTATTATGTGCTAGGAGTGGTCACGAACCACTCCTGGCACATTAACCCCCGGAATACTGTGATCAATAGTGTTGAGCGATACCGTCCGATACTTGAAAGTATCGGTATCGGAAAGTATCGGCCGATACCGGCAAAGTATCGGATCTAATCCGATACCGATACCCGATACCAATACAAGTCAATGGGACTCAAGTATCGGATCTCGGTATCGGAATTCCGATACCCGCAAGTATCGGCCGATACCCGATACTTGCGGTATCGGAATGCTCAACACTAGTGATCAAACATGATCGCAGCATTCCGGCGGCACAGGGAAGCATCGCGCCGGGAGGGGGAACCCTGCATGCTTCCCTGAGACCCTCGGAGCAACGCGATGTGATTGCGTTGCTCCGAGGGTCTCCTACATCCTCCTTCCTGCAGGCCCCAGATCCAAAATGGCCACGGGGCTCCTTCCAGGTCCTGCAGGGAGGTGGCTTGCAAGTGCCTGCTCAGAGCTGGCGCTTGCAAGCCTGCAGCATTGCCTGTCAGAGCGCTGATCTGACACAGTGCTGTGCAAAGTGTCAGATCAGCGATGTGACACTATAACATGATGTCTGTTATGATCCTAGTGGCTTAGGATCACAAATCTAACCAGCTAAGTAGAAAATAATAGGACGAGCTCTGGGGATGTGGTAACTGGACTAACCGCAAACCTGATCCTAACCGCACACACTATAGGCAGCCGTGGAACGTTTCCTGAAATCCTAGACGTCTCTTCATGGCCTGAGAAACTGACTACCCCTAAAGAGAAAGTAAAGACCTCACTTGCCTCAGAGAAATCCCCCAGAGATATAGAAGCCCCCCACAAATAATAACGGTGAGTTAAGAGGAAAAGACAAACGCAGAGATGAAACAGGTTAAGCAAATGAGGCCCGCTAACGCTAGATAGCAGAAAATAGCAAGGGATCTGTGCGGTCAGTAAAAAACCCTATGCAAAAATATCCACGCAGAGAATGCGAGAACCCCCACACCAACTAACGATGTGGGGGGAGCAACTCAGCACCCCAGAGCACCAGCAAGCAGGGAAATCACATATTAGCAAGCTGGACAAAAACTCATAATATACTAGGAAACATCTTGAACACAGATGAGCAAAAATAAGCAAACAGAACTTAGCTTCTCTTGGAGAGACTGATAACGGATGTAGACAGGAGCAATCAGAATAGCACTGAATACAACGGCAACAGGCAAGGAATGAAGGACCAGGTGGATTAAATAGGAAACCTAACTAGCAGATGACGAGACAGCTGATCCTGCCAGAAACCTGCAAAATAACAAAAAGAGCCACCAGGAGGAGCCCAAAGAGAGAACTCACACAGTACCACTCATGACCACAGGAGGGAGCCTGGAAACAGAGTTCACAACAGTACCCCCCCCCTTGAGGAGAGGTCACCGAACCCTCACCAGAACCTCCAGGGCGATCAGGGTGAGCCACATGGAAGGCACAAACCAAATCGGCCGCATGAACATCAGAGGCGACAACCCAGGAATTATCCTCCTGACCATAGCCCTTCCACTTAACCAAATACTGAAGCCTCCGTCTTGAAATACGAGAATCCAAGATCTTCTCCACCACGTATTCCAATTCTCCCTCAACCAGCACCGGAGCAGGAGGCTCAACAGAAGGAACCACAGGCACCACATACCTCCGCAACAAAGACCTATGGAAAACATTATGGATGGTGTTGTGAATTTGGATTCTGGGCTCCCCCGGTGGCTACTGGTGGAATTGAACTTGTGACATCATCTTCCCTGTTCACCTGTTCTGATTAGATCTGGGTGTCGCTATATAACCTGGCTTCTCTGTTAGATGCTTGCCGGTCAACAATGTTATCAGAAGCCTCTCTGTGCTTGTTCCTGCTCCCAGACATCTACTAGATAAGTTGGACATTCGTCCATGTTTTGTTTTTGTATTTTGGTTCCAGTTCACAGCTGCAGTTTCGTTACTGTGTCTGGAAAGCTCTTGTTGATCAGGAATTGCCACTCTGGTATTATGAGTTAATGCCAGAGTCCTAAAGTAATTTCTGGATGTGTTTTGTTAGGGTTTTCTACTGACCATGAAAGTATGCTTTCTGTCTTCTGCTATCTAGAAAGCGGACCTCAAATTTGCTAAGACTATTTTCCTGCTGCGTTTGTTGTTTCATCTCATATCACCGCCAATATATGTGGGGGGCTTCTGTCTCCTTTTTGGGCATTTCTCTAGAGGTGAGTCAGGTCTTATATTTCCCTCTGCTAGCATTATTTAGTTCTCCGGCCGGCGCTGGGCATATAGGGATAAAAAGTAGGACATGCTACCTGGCTACTTCTAGATGATGCGGTAGGTTTAGTTCATGGTCAGTACAGTTACATCTTCCAAGAGCTTGTTCCTATTGAGGCTTATGCTAGTTCTCTGGCCATGGAGATCATGACAGTAAATTTCAGCTTCATCTTGCCCCTGCGATAGGGACATCAAAGTTTTTTCTGCCTGAAGTTCCAAATGAGGTTCCTCATAAAGCAAGCCCAAGGCCAGAAAAAACGCATCCACATTGCGCAACGCAGGATCCCCTGGTGCCAATGCAAAAGCCCAATCTTGAGGGTCGCCGCGGAGCAAGGAAATCACAATCCCAACCTGCTGTGCAGGGTCTCCAGCAGAACGAGATTTCAGGGACAAAAATAACTTACAATTATTTCTAAAATTCTGAAAGCTAGATCTATTCCCTGAGAAGAATTCCGGCAAAGGAATTCTCGGCTCTGATACCGGAGCATGAACAACAAAATCTTGCAAACTTTGTACTTTCGTGGCGAGATTATTCAAACCTGCAGTTACACTCTGTAGATCCATTATAGACAGGTGAACATAGAGCCATTCAAAGATTAGAAGGAGAGAGAAAAAAAAAGAAAGACTGCAGCATAGACAGACTGGCAAGTGATCCAATTAAGAGCACACTAACTACTAGAGAAAAAAAAAAAAAAAAAAAATTTTCAGCAGACTTCTTATTTCTCTCCTTTCTCAGCCAAGGATTTTAACCCTTTAGTGGGCCGGTCAAACTGTCATGATCTCCATGGCCAGAGAACTAGCATAAGCCTCAATAGGAACAAGCTCTTGGAAGATGTAACTGTACTGACCATGAACTAAACCTACCGCATCATCTAGAAGTAGCCAGGTAGCATGTCCTACTTTTTATCCCTATATGCCCAGCGCCGGCCGGAGAACTAAATAATGCTAGCAGAGGGAAATATAAGACCTGACTCACCTCTAGAGAAATGCCCAAAAAGGAGACAGAAGCCCCCCACATATATTGGCGGTGATATGAGATGAAACAACAAACGCAGCAGGAAAATAGTCTTAGCAAATTTGAGGTCCGCTTTCTAGATAGCAGAAGACAGAAAGCATACTTTCATGGTCAGTAGAAAACCCTAACAAAACACATCCAGAAATTACTTTAGGACTCTGGCATTAACTCATAATACCAGAGTGGCAATTCCTGATCAACAAGAGCTTTCCAGACACAGTAACGAAACTGCAGCTGTGAACTGGAACCAAAATACAAAAACAAAACATGGACGAATGTCCAACTTATCTAGTAGATGTCTGGGAGCAGGAACAAGCACAGAGAGGCTTCTGATAACATTGTTGACCGGCAAGCATCTAACAGAGAAGCCAGGTTATATAGCGACACCCAGATCTAATCAGAACAGGTGAACAGGGAAGATGATGTCACAAGTTCAATTCCACCAGTAGCCACCGGGGGAGCCCAGAATCCAAATTCACAACAGTAATGCACACTCATTCCACTGAGTAAGCACAGACCATTTACGGAATCTTTGGCAGTAAATTTTCGCCCGCTGAGCGGAATTATGATGTTGGGAATCGGGAGCTTTTGGCCATGAAGTGGGCGTTTGAGGAGTGGCGCCATTGGCTCGAGGGGGCCAGACATCAGGTGGTGGTATTGACTGACCACAAAAATTTGATCTATCTTGAGACCGCCAGGCGCCTGAATCCTAGACAGGCGCGCTGGTCATTATTTTTCTCTCGGTTTAATTTTGTGGTATCGTACCTACCGGGTTCTAAGAATGTTAAGGCGGATGCCCTTTCTAGGAGTTTTGAGCCTGATTCACCCGGCAACTCTGACCCCACAGGTATTCTTAAGGAGGGAGTTATCTTGTCAGCCGTTTCTCCAGACCTGCGGCGGGCCTTGCAGGAGTTTCAGGCGGATAGACCGGATCGTTGTCCGCCTGATAGGTTGTTTGTTCCTGATGATTGGACCAGTAGAGTCATCTCTGAGGTACATTCTTCTGCATTGGCAGGTCATCCTGGAATTTTTGGTACCAGGGATTTGGTGGCAAGATCCTTCTGGTGGCCTTCCCTGTCACGAGATGTGCGAGGCTTTGTGCAGTCTTGTGACGTTTGTGCTCGGGCCAAGCCTTGTTGTTCTCGGGCTAGTGGATTATTGTTGCCCTTGCCTATTCCTAAGAGGCCTTGGACACACATCTCGATGGATTTTATTTCAGATCTGCCTGTTTCTCAGAAGATGTCTGTCATCTGGGTGGTGTGTGACCGTTTTTCTAAGATGGTCCATTTGGTTCCCCTGCCCAAATTGCCTTCTTCTTCCGAGTTGGTGCCCCTGTTTTTTCAAAATGTTGTTCGTTTGCATGGTATTCCTGAGAATATCGTTTCTGACAGAGGAACCCAATTTGTGTCTAGATTTTGGCGGGCATTCTGTGCTAGGATGGGCATAGATTTGTCTTTTTCGTCTGCTTTTCACCCTCAGACTAATGGCCAGACCGAGCGGACTAATCAGACCCTGGAGACATATCTGAGGTGTTTTGTGTCTGCTGACCAGGATGATTGGGTTGCTTTTTTGCCATTGGCGGAGTTCGCCCTCAATAATCGGGCCAGCTCTGCCACTTTGGTGTCCCCGTTTTTCTGTAATTCGGGGTTCCACCCTCGATTTTCCTCCGGTCAGATGGAATCCTCGGATTGTCCTGGAGTGGATGCGGTGGTGGAGAGATTGCATCATATCTGGGGGCAGGTGATGGACAATTTAAAGTTGTCCCAGGAGAAGACTCAGCTTTTTGCCAACCGTCACCGTCGTGTTGGTCCTCGGCTTTGTGTTGGAGATTTGGTGTGGTTGTCTTCTCGTTTTGTCCCTATGAGGGTCTCATCTCCTAAGTTTAAGCCTCGGTTCATCGGTCCGTATAAAATATTGGAGATTCTTAACCCTGTTTCCTTCCGTTTGGACCTCCCTGCATCCTTTTCTATTCATAACGTTTTTCATCGGTCGTTATTGCGCAGGTATGAGGCACCGGTTGTGCCTTCCGTTGAGCCTCCTGCTCCGGTGTTGGTTGAGGGTGAGTTGGAGTACGTTGTGGAAAAAATCCTAGACTCCCGTGTTTCCAGACGGAGACTCCAGTATCTGGTCAAGTGGAAGGGATACGGCCAGGAGGATAATTCTTGGGTCACTGCATCTGATGTTCATGCCTCTGATCTGGTTCGTGCCTTTCATAGGGCCCATCCTGATCGCCCTGGTGGTTCTGGTGAGGGTTCGGTGCCCCCTCCTTGAGGGGGGGGTACTGTTGTGAATTTGGATTCTGGGCTCCCCCGGTGGCTACTGGTGGAATTGAACTTGTGACATCATCTTCCCTGTTCACCTGTTCTGATTAGATCTGGGTGTCGCTATATAACCTGGCTTCTCTGTTAGATGCTTGCCGGTCAACAATGTTATCAGAAGCCTCTCTGTGCTTGTTCCTGCTCCCAGACATCTACTAGATAAGTTGGACATTCGTCCATGTTTTGTTTTTGTATTTTGGTTCCAGTTCACAGCTGCAGTTTCGTTACTGTGTCTGGAAAGCTCTTGTTGATCAGGAATTGCCACTCTGGTATTATGAGTTAATGCCAGAGTCCTAAAGTAATTTCTGGATGTGTTTTGTTAGGGTTTTCTACTGACCATGAAAGTATGCTTTCTGTCTTCTGCTATCTAGAAAGCGGACCTCAAATTTGCTAAGACTATTTTCCTGCTGCGTTTGTTGTTTCATCTCATATCACCGCCAATATATGTGGGGGGCTTCTGTCTCCTTTTTGGGCATTTCTCTAGAGGTGAGTCAGGTCTTATATTTCCCTCTGCTAGCATTATTTAGTTCTCCGGCCGGCGCTGGGCATATAGGGATAAAAAGTAGGACATGCTACCTGGCTACTTCTAGATGATGCGGTAGGTTTAGTTCATGGTCAGTACAGTTACATCTTCCAAGAGCTTGTTCCTATTGAGGCTTATGCTAGTTCTCTGGCCATGGAGATCATGACAGGATGGTAAACGATGCCGGGAGGTCCAAGCGAAATGACACAGGGTTGAGGATTTCCAAAATTTTATAAGGACCGATAAAACGAGGTTTAAACTTAGGAGAAGAAACCTTCATAGGAACATAACGAGAAGACAACCACACCAAATCCCCCACACGAAGTCGGGGACCCACACAGCGACGACGGTTAGCAAAGCGCTGAGCCTTCTCTTGTGACAACATCAAATTGTCCACCACATGGTTCCAAATCTGCTGCAACCTATCCACCACAGAATCCACCCCAGGACAGTCCGAAGACTCAACCTGACCCGAGGAAAAACGAGGATGAAAACCAGAATTACAAAAAAAAGGCGAAACCAAAGTAGCCGAACTAGCCCGATTATTAAGGGCAAACTCGGCCAATGGCAAAAAAGTCACCCAATCATCCTGGTCAGCAGAAACAAAACATCTCAAATAAGTTTCCAAGGTCTGGTTAGTTCGCTCGGTTTGGCCATTCGTCTGAGGATGGAAGGCCGACGAAAAAGACAAATCAATGCCCATCTTAGCACAAAAGGACCGCCAAAATCTGGACACAAACTGGGATCCTCTGTCAGACACAATGTTTTCAGGGATGCCGTGCAGACGAACCACATTCTGAAAAAATAACGGAACCAAATCGGAGGAAGAAGGCAACTTAGGCAAGGGCACCAAATGGACCATTTTAGAAAAACAATCACAAACCACCCAGATGACAGACATTCTCTGAGAGACCGGAAGATCCGAAATAAAATCCATGGAAATATGCGTCCAAGGCCTCTTAGGAATCGGCAAAGGCAAAAGCAAACCACTGGCACGAGAACAGCAAGGCTTAGCCCGAGCACAAATCCCACAGGACTGCACAAAGGAACGCACATCCCGCGACAAGGAAGGCCACCAGAAGGATCTAGCCACCAAATCTCTGGTACCAAAAATCCCAGGATGACCTGCCAACACTGAAGAATGGACCTCGGAAATAACTCTGCTGGTCCATCTATCTGGGACAAACAGTCTCTCTGATGGACAACGGTCAGGTCTATCCACCTGAAATTCCTGTAACACCCATCGCAAATCTGGGGAAATGGCAGACAAAATTACCCCTTCCTTGAGGATACCAACCGGCTCAGAAACTCCAGAGGAGTCAGGCACAAAACTCCTAGAAAGAGCATCAGCCTTCATGTTCTTCGAACCAGGAAGGTACGAGACCACGAAATCGAAACGTGAGAAAAACAACGACCAACGAGCCTGTCTAGGATTCAACCGCTTGGCCGACTCAAGATAAATCAAATTTTTATGATCAGTCAAGACCACCACACGATGCTTAGCTCCTTCTAGCCAGTGTCGCCACTCCTCAAATGCCCACTTCATTGCCAACAACTCCCGATTACCAACATCATAATTTTGTTCAGCCGGCGAAAATTTTCTTGAAAAGAAGGCACATGGCTTCATCACAGAGCAATCAGAGCTTCTCTGTGACAAAACAGCCCCTGCTCCAATTTCAGAAGCATCAACCTCGACCTGGAAGGGAAGAGAGACATCTGGCTGACATAAAACTGGAGCCGAAGAAAACCGGCGCTTCAGCTCCTGAAAGGCCTCAACGGCTGCAGGAGACCAGATAGTCACATCAGAACCCTTCTTGGTCAAATCCGTCAAAGGTTTAACCACACCAGAAAAATTAGCAATGAAGCGACGGTAAAAATTAGCAAAACCCAAGAACTTCTGAAGACTCTTAACCGATGTAGGTTGAGTCCAATCATGAATAGCCTGGACCTTGACTGGGTCCATCTCAATAGAAGAAGGAGAAAAAATAAAGCCCAAAAAGGAAACTTTCTGGACTCCGAAGAGACATTTGGAACCCTTCACAAACAAGGCATTGGCACGCAGGACCTGAAATACCATCCTGACCTGCTTCACATGGGATTCCCAATCATCTGAAAAGACCAAAATATCATCCAGATACACAATCATAAATTTATCCAGATATTCTCGGAAGATATCGTGCATGAAGGACTGAAACACAGAAGGGGCATTAGAAAGTCCAAAAGGCATCACCAAGTACTCAAAATGGCCTTCGGGCGTATTAAATGCTGTTTTCCATTCATCGCCCTGTTTTATACGCACAAGATTATACGCACTGCGAAGATCTATCTTGGTGAACCAACTAGACCCCCTAATCCGAGCAAACAGATCAGACAACAATGGCAAGGGATACTGGAATTTGACCGTGATTTTATTTAGAAGGCGATAATCTATACAGGGTCTCAAAGAACCATCCTTCTTGGCCACAAAAAAGAATCCCGCACCAAGACGGGACGAGGAGGGGCGAATATGTCCCTTCTCCAAAGACTCCTTTACATAGCTCCGCATAGCGGCATGCTCTGGTACAGACAAATTAAACAGTCGTCCCTTAGGGAACTTACTACCAGGAATCAAATTTATAGCACAATCACAATCCCTATGAGGAGGTAGGGCACTGGATTTGGGCTCATCAAATACATCCTGGTAGTCCGACAAAAACTCAGGGACTTCAGAAGGAGTAGAGTAAGCAATTGATACCAAGGGAGCATCGCCATGAATTCCCTGGCAACCCCAACTCACCACAGACATAGCTTTCCAATCCAGGACTGGATTATGAGCCTGCAACCATGGCAGACCCAACACGACAACGTCATGCAAATTATATAACACAAGAAAGCGAATCACCTCCTGATGTGCAGAAGTCATACACATGGTCACTTGAGTCCAGTATTGAGGTTTATTCTTGGCCAATGGTGTAGCATCAATTCCCTTCAATGGAATAGGGAACTGTAATGGCTCAAGGATAAAACCACAGCGCTTGGCAAATGACAAATCCATCAGATTCAGGGCGGCACCTGAATCTACAAAAGCCATAACTGAGTAGGATGACAGAGAGCCAATCAAAGTAACAGACAAAATGAATTTAGGCTGTACAGTACCAATGGTGACAGATCTAGCAAAGTTTTTTGTGCGCTTAGAGCATGCTGAGATAACATGAGCTGAATAACCACAGTAAAAGCACAACCCATTCAGACGTCTATGATTTTGCCGTTCCATTCTGGTCAGAATCCTATCACATTGCATAGACTCAGGTTTCTGTTCAGAAAACACCGCCAGATGGTGCGCAGGTTTGCGCTCCCGCAAACGCCGATCAATCTGAATGGCCAAAGCCATTGACTCATTCAGACTCGCAGGCGTGGGGAACCCCACCATAACATTCTTAATGGCTTTAGAAAGACCTTCTCTGAAATTTGCAGCCAGTGCACACTCATTCCATTGAGTAAGCACCGACCATTTCCGAAATTTTTGACAATACACCTCAGCTTCATCCTGACCCTGAGAGAGAGCCAGCAAGGCCTTTTCTGCCTGGTTCTCCAGATTAGGTTCCTCATAAAGCAATCAAAGCGCCAGAAAAAACGCATCCACATTCAGCAATGCAGGATCTCCTGGCGCCAGGGAGAAGGCCCAATCTTGAGGGTCGCCGCGTAACAGAGAGATAACAATTCTAACTTGCTGAGCGGAATCACCAGAGGAACGAGGTCTCAAAGAAAGAAATAATTTACAATTATTCTTAAAATTCAGAAACCTAGATCTATCTCCAGAAAAAAACTCAGGAATAGGTACTTTTGGCTCAGACATAGGACTGTGAACAACAAAATCCTGAATGCTTTGTACTTTTGCAGCAAGATGATCCACACTAGAAGTCAGACTCTGAATATCCACGTCTGCAGCAGAACTCAAAGCCACCCAGAGATTAAGGGGAGGAGAGAAGCAGGACAGACTGCAGAGCAGAAAAAAAAAAAATTGAACTCAGGATTTCTCTTATCCCACTTTTGCGGTGCATTTAACACTTTTGGCCTGTTGCACTGTTATGATCCTAGTGGCTTAGGATCACAAATCTAACCAGCTAAGTAGAAAATAATAGGACGAGCTCTGGGGATGTGGTAACTGGACTAACCGCAAACCTGATCCTAACCGCACACACTATAGGCAGCCGTGGAACGTTTCCTGAAATCCTAGACGTCTCTTCATGGCCTGAGAAACTGACTACCCCTAAAGAGAAAGTAAAGACCTCACTTGCCTCAGAGAAATCCCCCAGAGATATAGAAGCCCCCCACAAATAATAACGGTGAGTTAAGAGGAAAAGACAAACGCAGAGATGAAACAGGTTAAGCAAATGAGGCCCGCTAACGCTAGATAGCAGAAAATAGCAAGGGATCTGTGCGGTCAGTAAAAAACCCTATGCAAAAATATCCACGCAGAGAATGCGAGAACCCCCACACCAACTAACAATGTGGGGGGAGCAACTCAGCACCCCAGAGCACCAGCAAGCAGGGAAATCACATATTAGCAAGCTGGACAAAAACTCATAATATACTAGGAAACATCTTGAACACAGATGAGCAAAAATAAGCAAACAGAACTTAGCTTCTCTTGGAGAGACTGAGAACGGATGTAGACAGGAGCAATCAGAATAGCGCTGAATACAACGGCAACAGGCAAGGAATGAAGGACCAGGTGGATTAAATAGGAAACCTAACTAGCAGATGATAAGACAGCTGATCCTGCCAGAAACCTGCAAAATAACAAAAAGAGCCACCAGGAGGAGCCCAAAGAGAGAACTCACACAGTACCACTCATGACCACAGGAGGGAGCCCGGAAACAGAGTTCACAACAGATGTCCCCGCCTGTTATAAAGTTAAAAAAAAATATTTACATATGTAAAAAAAAAAAATTCCTAAATAAAGAAAAAAAAAATATTGTTCCAATAAATACATTTCTTTATCTAAATTATTAAAAAAAAACAATAAAAGTACACATATTTAGTATCGCCGTGTCCGTAACGACCCGACCTATAAAACTGTCCCACTGGTTAACCCCTTCAGTGAACACTGAAAAAAAAAAGAAAGAGGCAAAAAACAACGCTTTATTATCATACCGCCAAACAAAAAGTGGAATAACACGCGATCAAAAAGACGGATATAAATAATCATGGTACCGCTGAAAACGTCATCTTGTCCTGCAAAAAACGAGCTGCCATACAGCATCATCAGCGAAAAAATAGAAAAGTTATAGTCCTCAGAATAAAGCGATGCAGAAATAATTATTTTTTATATAAAATAGTTTTTATCGTATAAAAGCTCCAAAACATAAAAAGATATAAATGAGGTATTGCTGTAATCGTACTGACCCTAAGAATAAAACTGTTTTATCAATTTTACCAAACGTGGAATGGTATAAACGCCCCCCCCCCAAAGAAATTCATGAATAGCTGGTTTTTGGTCACATGACTCTGTGGACCAAAATATGGAAAAATTATATCTCTCAAAATGTGGAGATGCAAAAACTATTTTTTGCAATAAAAAGCGTCTTTTAGTGTGTGACAGCTACTCATAAAAAGCAGCTAAAAAACTTGCTATAAATAGTAAATCAAACCCCCTGTTACAACTCTGCTGGCATCACGGCATGGCCTCGCATCTCTCACACTATCTTACCCACTGCTCCAGGCCATGATGTGGTTTCTGTTTCTTGCCAGCTCCATGTTCTGTGTCTCTGCTCTCTGCATGCTTCATGGTTCTGTGTATAGAGGGGCGGCGCCTGAACTCTCTGGTTCTTATAGGAATCAGGTGCATCTGTCCAATCTGTTCCTGACCAATTGCCAGGAGACCTCCAGTATTTAGTTCAGCTCCACCCAGTGGTCTGGGCCTGTGCAATGTGTTAGCTCAGTTAGTGTCTTGCTTCTGAGTTTGCCTGGCCTTGCTCTGAGTTACTCCCTCTCTGGAGGATTCTCTGTGTTCTTTCCTTGGTCTTGTTGTCCGCCCACCAGGAGGCAGAATATCCTGGTCCTAGTGTCTTTGTCCTTGTGTCTTGTTCCATTGCCTTGTCTGCACTTAGTCTTACCTCGGTCTCCTAGTCTTTGGCTTCCTTCCCTGTTGTCTTTCCTTGTGTTCTCAGTCTGCTTACACTCCGCACTCTTGCAGCTCTGCCTGCTCTAAACCTTTGTGACTTTACCTCTGCTCCTCACTTCTGCGTTTCTGCTCCTTTCTACTCAGCTTATCTTCTGCTGTTGCAGTTATCCCTTGCTGCAGCTTCTCTCCACATTCTTTGTGGCTTTGCTGCAGAGACCCCTCCCGCAGCTCCTCTCCGCTCCTTGCGGTTCTACCTGGCTCCGCTCCTTGCGGTTCTACCTGGCTCCGCTCCTTGCGGTTCTACCTGGCTCCGCTCCTTGCGGTTCTACCTGGCTCCGCTCCTTGCGGTTCTACCTGGCTCCGCTCCTTGCGGTTCTACCTGGCTCCGCTCCTTGCGGTTCTACCTGGCTCCGCTCCTTGCGGTTCTACCTGGCTCCGCTCCTTGCGGTTCTACCTGGCTCCGCTCCTTGCGGTTCTACCTGGCTCCGCTCCTTGCGGTTCTACCTGGCTCCGCTCCTTGCGGTTCTACCTGGCTCCGCTCCTTGCGGTTCTACCTTGCTCCGCTCCTTGCGGTTCTACTTCTCCTGCACTTGGCTCTGCCGCCAGCTCTTGGCTCCGCCTCCTGCCTGTCTGCACTTGGCTCCGCCTCCAGCTCTTGGATCCGCCTCCAGCTCTTGGCTCCGCCTCCTGCGGTTTTGCGCTTGGCTCCGCCTCCTGCTCTTGGCTCCGCCTCCTGCATTTCTGTTCTTGGCTCTAGCTCCTGTGCTTTCGCTCTGCATCCGCTCTTGCGGTCTTTATCTACTTATTCCTAGGTCCTCGTGTCTGAACAGGTTCTTACCCGTTCTACATACCTGCCTGCAGACCGGTCCCTACCGGTTCTTCCAGTGTACCAGTCTTGTCCACCAGTCCTGCCAGAGAGCCAGCCGTGCCCGCCTGCCTTTCCAGAGAGCCAGCCGTGCCCGCCTGCCTACCAGAGAGCCAGCCGTGCCCGCCTGCCTGACAGTGTTCCTGTTGTACCCGTCTGCCTGCCTATGTGCCAGCCGTGCCCGCTTGCTTGTCTATGTTCCGTTCCCCGGTGGGATCAGCAGCCACAACCAGACTCCACCCTGGAGTGGTACCTGGTAGCTTCCTATTGCACAAGTCTGACCTCACCATCAGAGGCTCCAGCGAACACCTAGGAAGCTACTTAGTTACGCCCCTTCCAGGGAGGTTTGGTCTGTGGTCCAGTGAGGCCACTCCCCCGCACGCCCGCGCCAACCAGTCTTGGCACGAGCATGACACCCCCCTTCATTACCCCCTTAGTTAGGGAAAAATAATAAAATTTAAAAAATGGATTTAATTCCATTTTCCCGTTAGGGTTAGGGTTGGGGCTAAAGTTAGGGTTAGGGTTGGGGCTAACGTTAGGGTTAGGGCTACAGTTAGGATTGGGGCTAAAATTAGGGTTAGGGCTAAAGTTCCCTAACTAGGAACCTAGGGTTGGGGCTAAAGTTCGGGTTAGGATTAATGTTAGGGATGGGGCTAAAGTTAGGGTTAGGGTTGGGGCTAAAGTTAGGGTTAGGGCTACAGTTAGAGTTGGGGCTAAAGTTAGGGTTAGGGTTGGGCTAAAGTTAGGGTTCGGGTTGGGGCTAAAGTTAGGATTAGGGTTGGGGCTAAAGTTAGGGTTAGGGCTAAAGTTAGGATTAAGGTTGGGGCTAAAGTTAGGGTTAGGGCTAAAGTTAGGGTAAGGGTTTGGATTACATTTATGGTTGGGATTAGGGTTAGGGGTGTGTCAGGGTTAGGGGGTGTGGTTAGGGTTATGGTTGGGATTAGAGTTAGGGGTCTGTTGGAGTTAGGGGTGTGGTTAGGGTTGGGATTAGGGTTAGGGGTGTGTTGCGTTTAGGGGTGTGGTTGGGATTAGGGGTGTGGTTGGAATTAGGGTTAGGGGCATGTTCGGGTTAGGGTGTGGTTAGGGTTATGGTTAGGGATGGGATTAGGGTTAGGGGTGTGTTTGGGTTAGGGTTTCAGTTAGAATTGGGGGTTTCCACTGTTTAGGTACATCAGGGGCTGTCCAAACGCGACATGGCATCGGATCTTAATTCCAGCCAATTCTGTGTTGAAAAAGTAAAACAGTGTTCCTTCCCTTCCGAGTTCTCCCATGCGCCCAAACAGGGGTTTACCCCTACATATGGGGTATCAGCGTACTCAGGACAAATTGGACAACAACTTTTGGGGTCCAATTTTTTCTGTTACCCTTGGGAAGATAAAAATTTTGGGGGCTAAAAAACCATTTTTGTTGGGAAAAAAATTATTTTTTATTTTCACGGCTCTGCGTTATAAACTGTAGTGAAACACTTGGGGTTCAAAGTTCTCACAACACATCTAGATAAGTTCCTTGGGGGGTCTAGTTTCCAATATGGGGTCACTTGTGGGGGTTTTAGGTACATCAGGGGCTCTGCAAATGCAACGTGACGCCTGCAGACCAATCCATCTAAGTCTGCATTCCAAACGGCGCTCCTTCCCTTCCGAGCTCTGCCATGCGCCCAAACGGTGGTTTCCCCCCACATATTGGGTATCAGCGTACTCAGGACAAATTGGAAAACAACTTTTGGGGTCCAATTTCTCCTGTTACCCTTGGGAAAATACAAAACTGGGGGCTAAAAAAGAATTTTTGTGGAAAAAAAAATAATTTTTATTTTCATGGCTCTGCGTTATAAACTGTAGAGAAACACTTAGGGGTTCAAAGCTCTCACCACACATCTAGATAAGTTCCTTAGGGGGTCTACTTTCCAAAATGATGTCACTTGTGGGGAGTCTCAATGTTTAGGGACATCAGGGTATCTCCAAACGCAACATGGCGTCCCATCTCAATTCCAGTCAATTTTGCATTGAAAAGTCAACCGGCGCTCTTTCCCTTCCGAGCTCTGCCATGCGCCCAAACAGTGGTTTACCCCCACATATGGGGTATCAGCGTACTCAGGACAAATTGCACAACAACGTTTGGGGTCCAATTTCTTCTGTTACCCTTGGGAAAATAAAAAATTTGGGCAAAAATTCATTTTTGTGAAAAAATATGATTTTTTATTTTTACGGCTCAACATTATAAACTTCTGTGAAGCACTTGGTGGGTCAAAGTGCTCACCACACATCTAGATAAGTTCCTTAGTGGGTCTACTTCCCCAAATGGTGTCACTTGTGGGGAGTTTCAGTGTTTAGGCACATCAGGGGCTCTCCAAACGCGACATGGCATCCGATCTCAATTTCAGTCAATTTTGCATTGAAAAGTCAAACGGCGCTCCTTCCCTTCCGAGCTCTGCCATGCACCCAAACAGTGGTTTACCCCCACATTTGGGGTATCGGCATACTCAGGACAAATTGTACAACAATTTTTGGGGTTCAATTTCTCCTGTTACCATTGGTAAAATGAAACAAATTGGAGCTGATATGTTTAAGTAGATATGTGGGAAATGTTACACATTAAGTATTTTTTGTGACATATCTCTGTAATTTAAAGGCATAAAACTTCAGTTGGAAAATTGCAAAATGTTTGCCAAATTTCCGTTTTTTCACAAATAAACACAGGTAATATCAAAGAAATTTTACCACTATCATGAAGTACAATATGTCATGAGAAAACAATGTCAGAATCATCAGGATCCGTTGAAGCGTTCCAGAGTTATAACCTCATAAAGGGACAGTGGTCAGAATTGTAAAAATTGGCCTGGTCATTAACGTGCAAACCACCCTTGGGGGTTAAGGGGTTAAGACCAGGGAATACTGGTCATATGCCTTTAAGACCAGGAATACTGGTCATGTGCCTTTAAGACCAGGGAATATGGGTCATGTACCTTTAAGACCAGGCAGGAGATACTCGTCATGTGTCTTTAAGCACAGGGGGAAGATGCAGGGGAAGAGAGCAGTACTTAGTTACCCAGTTGCAGAGTTGTTGTGCCCCTTTAATGCAAAACCACAGCCCCTGTATGTGTGTGTTCTGGCAGGGTGGACCAAGATGGCCACCGGGAGTTGGAGAGGTGGTAAAATCTCGCAGAGAGCGAGAGGTGCCAATTCGGGGGATGGAGCCACATACGTAAGGTGGGCGGAGCCTAGTGACTTCCATAAATACGCCCAAGCCGGGGCCTAAATTTCTGCAGCCGGCGTGAGCAATACCAGGGGTAAAATAGAGAGGAGTTGCCAAGAGAAGCTATCGCTCCCGTGCCAGGGAAGAAGTGCTAGAAAAGTTGGGCGGAGCTCCTGGGATCCAGCCTACACATCGGCCGAAGTCGGGGGCTAAATTTTTGCAGCTGGCCATAGCGTTACCTCAGGGAGGTGGGCCACAGGGAAGCTGAGGCTGCCTGTCCGCATGTGAATATCCCACTGCAGAGACCCATCGCTGACTGGATCAACTCACCATCGGTGCATGTCCCAGCATGAAGCCGCCGCAGATGACTGGGTTTCAGCGCCGAGGAAAGTGCGCGCACTCTACTGTACTGCTGCAGGTCAGGTATTGCAGCATGGACGGTGCAGGGATAGAGGGATAAACCTCAATCCACCATCCCTTTGTTAGGGAGGTGTAGAGGAGCTGTCCGCCTCCTTGTACCATCCACTTTAACAGTGGTAGGACAGTGGGGGCTGCTCGGACGCCAAAGAGAGGGGCCTCTGTACATCCACAGAGTTCAAGTCCCCGGGTGGACAGCGCCAGTTGTCCGGCATTGGGCCTGGCTGGGGAAGAGGGTACGTGGAGGCGACACTCCATATCCTCGTCCATTCAGGGTGCGGGGAGATCGGTGCCCTTGAAGGGACCCATCGCCCCTAAGAATCAGCTCAGGCATGGCACGTCGCAACACTCTCCGTGCTCGCCTGTTGATGGTTCGGGGAGATCAGAGCTTTGAAAGGATCCGTCGCCCCTTCATTGTAGAAAGTAAAATCAAAAATGTAAAAGGTAAAAATAAAATAATAACGAGTTTTGGGTCTGAATAGCAGACCCATCCGTGTGCTTCCTACGGACACTGAGCAAGAAGATGGTTAGCTGAGAGCCAGCAGGAGTGTGTATCACTTAGTGTCAGCCTCCTAGAGGCAGCAGCATACACCCATGGTCTGTGTCCCCCAATGAGGCGAAGGAGAAATGTAATTTGAGAAGACGAGGAATGTCCACCACCACGATGTAAGCGTGAAGGCTGTGTTTACCTATATAAAAAGATTTTCTGATTGTATAAATGGTCAAAGCTAAGCTACTTGTCAATATTACCTGCATTTTGGATATTCTCACACTGAATCTCGGCTAACCCCTTTAAGGAAGGGAGATAACTTGTAGAATAAAACCTGTATGTGTCAGGGGTTTCCACAGACCACAGTGTCTGATTTCACGTACTCCTGCACTGATTAGAAGCATGTCTCCTTCATATTAAACACTTTCACACAACAGGTTTCTGTTAGCTGTGCACAGGTTAAAGTGTTCAGCTTAGTGTCTCTGAAGCCTCTCTGCTTGGATGATCTCAGCTGTGCAGTATTGGGCATTCCCCTCTGCTATATATACTTGCCTCATACTGCCTGGTGTGGAGTGGAGGAGTCGGTTGTGGATAGATGCATTTGGAGTTGAGGCGTTTGGAGTATTGTTCTGTGTTGCTTGGACGTTTCGGCTGTTTGCAAATTCTCTTTCCCTCCTATTTGGTTTACATTCATTTTTCTCTCCGGTGTTCCCCTCTGTTGTCTGGGAGTGCATATTTGTACGTCCTTGTACATTCTTCCTTGTTTGTCTAGTTTGTGTATATTCATACATTACTACTCCCCACTTCCATGGGTGGTGGAGGGGGACAGTTATAGGGCTGATTCAGGAGTTCAGCCAGGTACGTGGCCCCAGCATCTTCACCATCAGAAGTAATCAGGGTAGCAGGGATAGCTAGGGTGCCCCTAGTGTTAGGGACCGGGAAGGAGCCCATGTCCCAAGGTAATCTGACAACAGAGTCATGACAGTATACCAATAATATATTTGCCTTTTAAGTCCCCCCAGATTTTTTGGGAAGATTTCAGGAGCATGAAAATGTAAGCGTTCTAGAAAGAAATCCAGTGACTCTAACGTGTGAAGTCTCAGGCATTCCTCCACCTGAAATAACGTGGTACAAAGATGACTATCCTATTACTTCTGATCAAAATCTCCAACTTATGTCAGGTAAGTCAGGCTGCTCACCATTTACAAATACTCAGATGCCGAAAATATTGCATACTATTCTGAACAACGGATAAGCAGTATTTGAATTAATGTTTTTTGGGGGTACGTAAGACTAATCTCTTTTTATTACATGTTTTTGGTGACATAAACTGACCAAAAAATGGCAATTCTACCATGTCAGTGCTTATTTTCATTTTATCATTCACCGTATGGAAAAAATATTTATGAAATATTTATGATATATAATTGGTTAGGACAGTTACATATGAAGTGTTACCAAATATGATAATTTTTTATATTTTTCAGATTTTGTATTTTTTTAACTCCCACCTAAACCATTAACTCTGTCTTACCTCTATATAAACCACCTAATCATGTTTCATAACATATAGGCTTCACTTTGTTCTGGTGAATCCATATACAAACAAGCCTCAGTGGTCCATCATTCGATGTTATTTGCTATTCTGCTTTAAAAGTTTGAAATTAAAAAAAAAGTACATTTAGCAATACAAATATATGCCTTTTTTAGGCAGATAATCCTGGTAGAGAGGCCAAAAATAATTTCTTTGCATTTATTTTCATGTCTTAGGGGGTATGATCCTGCGCTTTTTACATACCGCACTTTCGGATGCAGGAAGATACCGTTGTGTGGTTTCAAATACTGCTGGGGAGAAAAGCAAAAACTTCCATCTAAGTGTACTAGGTAAATGATTTGTTTCATCATATGGGGGAGATGCCTTCTGGACCTCACATTCTGCTATTTTCCAACACCATTATCATTTTTAATACAGTTAGTGATGCTATAAACATCTTTTTTCCAAACTGAATAATCCGCGCTTTTTCTTTTGCCATTCCCATTACTGTGTTTTTATGAAGTCTACACATCCAGCACATTCCACCCAGACAGGCAAGACTATTTTCTGTGCATTTTATCGTCATTGAACCTGCACTTTTCTATAATGCGTATCTTCATATTTAGTGCCACCAAGATTTAAGGGAAATACTCTGGAAGACGTAAAGGTAAAAGAGAAAAGTGATGTAACTCTTTCATGTGAAGTAACAGGTAATACTATATTACTACATCTTATTCTTATAGTTTTTCATTACATAGTTGTATAATTCCAACCTGTTTTATTGCTGTGAAGCTTCAAGGAAGAGCATAAAACTCGGATGAGACAGGAACCCCCCGAAAATCTGTACTGGCTTCAGTATTGCAATCACAAAAAATCCCCTGATCAACACCCCATCGCTAGTAATGAAATAACAGAGGCCTAGGCACCTGTAGTTAACATAAGATTATTACATTCCAAAAATCATCTAAGCTTTATTTAATCCCTAAGGCATTTTTCATTTTTGTATTTTTATTTTTTCTTCACCTTCTTCCAAAAGCCATGACAATGTTATTTTTATGTTGGCATAACCATATGGGAGCTTGTTTTTTGTGACGTGAGATGTAGTTTTTAATCACGCTATTCATTTTACCATTCAATGTACTGGAGAACAGACAACAAAATCCAAGTGCAGTGAAATGATGAAAAAAACTAAATTCTGTTATTTTTTTTGTGGGTGGGTTCTTTTTACAGCTTTAATTATATGGTAAAAATAACCTGTCAACATAATTCTCCAGGTCACTATAGTTATGGCGATACCAAACTTGATATTTTTTTATATTTTAGTTGTGTAGAAAAATTATGAAGATTGTAAAAAAAATTGATGTTAATTGTTTATGTCGCCTTTTCCTAGACCTGTAATGTTTTTAACCTTCCCTTGATGGAGCTGTGTGAGAGCTGTTTTTGCATGACAGGCTGATATTTTAGGTCTTTCATTGATTTACAGACACTTTGCAGCCATAGCATGGTAGAAGTTTTTTTATGAAGATAGTTTAGAAATATGTCGTATTTTCCATTTTGGAAGCAAATGAAAACTAAAATAGAATCTGTGTAATGGTGGTCATGGCCTCTAAACCTTATTCCTCAATGTAAACATGTCCACGTCAGCTGGGGGAGAGTCCCCTGGTCTCACTGCTCTTTCTGAAACACAGCTCTTTGTATTTTGTGCCCTCTTATCTTTGAGGCATACTGCATGTAAACAGGCTCCGTCACATCCGTATTACGTGAATATTATCCCTTTCATTGCTGTTAGAGATAAATCCACCATGTGGAGATGGGGTGGCGTGCCTCTAATATGGGGCACCAAGTACTGCAGTACAGGGCAGTGCAGTGTGCATGGAGGCTAACACTGAAACCAGACAGTAGAAGTCAGAGAAGCCATACTCTATCATTCTGCCCACAATTCTTCTTTTTATACATCTAGAAATAAATTCATAATTTATGTTCTGTGGCTCCTTTTAAAATATATGTGAATATGTCCTGACATTTATGTTATCTCTACACTTTTACTCAGGGAATCCTGCACCACAGCTGACATGGGTAAAGTTCGGTCAGCCTTTGCATTTGGAAAGTCATCATATAGTCAGAAATGGAGGACAAACGTTTCAAATTAATGGTGCCATGGTGTCTGACACAGGAACATATGTTTGCATTGCTTCTAATTCAGCAGGCGATAAAAGCAGAAGGTTTAGCCTTAATGTTATGGGTGAGTATATTTTTGTTTTCATTCAGTGTCATTAATCAGTTATAAAGGAGGAGATCCATAGAATTCAGCCTCAGTCTAAGAAAAGAAGCCCATTATTGATTATTGAGTGATCAAAGGGGTTACTTTGTGACTCCTTCCAGAAGGTGGGGAGATCTTTGGATCACTACTACTTTCTCTATACCAGTTAACCTGTAGCATACAATATATATCGTACCTAATCCTTTCTTATCATTACTTCCTACTCTTGCCATGTAGTATCCTGAAGAACATTCTAGAATTTATATAGGTTAAAAAAGTAGAAAATGCTTTCTTATGCTGACATTAGAGATGATTTATAATCTCTCCTGACATGTCTGTGTTAATAATTATTGTATTATTCCAGAAAAGACCAATTAAGGGGTACATTTTCTCCAAATTCTGTTGTCTTCCATTGATGTTATTTAACTTTGAATTCATATGTTGACAACTGGATATTACTATTCTACTTGACTGTCTCCATGTAAGCAAGTGGAAGGGTTGAAGAAGACGTTGTGTCAACAGGGGAGTTGCATGATGTTGGTTGTTATGTTATATACCGTATTTTTCGGACTATAAGACGCATCTTTTCCCCAAAATTTGGGAGGAAAATGAGGCGCGCGTCTTATAGTCTGAACGTAGGCTTACCGGGGGGTTGCGGCAGTGGTGTAGCAGTGTCCCTTCCTCAGGGAACTGGTGGCGGCAGAGGTGTGGCAATGCTGAGGCTCGGTGTTGGCGGTGGGCAGTGTGGTGTGCATTGTTGGTTTCCCTGCGGCCATCTTCCTGAAGCCGTGGGCCGCTGAAGGCGGCGGCATCCACGGATTGAGATCTCGGCCGACCTCTCGCACGCCATTTTCCTGAGGCTGTGGGCTTGAGATCTCGGTGGCCCTTGGCTTCAGGAAAGTGGCTGCATGGCCATTTTCCTGAAGTCGAGGGCCACCGATATCTCAATCTGCGCATGCGCGGCCTCAGGAAGATAGCCGCCGGTGTTGCACTCGGCTCTGCTTGACGGACACCAGTCGCCATATTTCTGCCGCCGGCATCCTGAGGAAGGTACCCTGCTCCATGCTAAGAAAAATAGATGCAGCAGAGTTGAGAAGGTTCCATCAGTTTAATTCATCCTTATTTTTCTCTATGACCCAGCCAACATCTTCCTCAAAGGTTGGGACAGAGATATGGCAGTCAATACCTCTTCCAGGCCTCAGGACCAAGACTATCCCGGTGTCCATACGAAACTTCAGATATATCCTCATGCTGTAAGGAGACTTGAACTGACAGAAATTTCTCGCATCTGCTGCATCTACTTTTCTTAGAATCTGTTAACACTGTAATATCTAGCTTTGCTCCCACTAACTCACACCTGACTAGTCTCTCTCCTCCTTCTGCAGTCCCTCAACTCAGAAAACTTTCTATTAAAAAACAGGTCTAACCCCTCCTGAACGTGGGGCTAATCCCAACAATGGTAACTATCTTATGCCTTGTGTAGTACAAGCTATATTCTTATACCTTAAATGGTTCAACTAGCGGACAAACCTCCCGCATTTCCAGGGAAAACCTCCAGGCAAAGCCTAGAGGAGAGCCAGGACCCAAAACCGGCCATAGCAATAAAACATAATCTTTTATCACATATATATATATATATATATATATATATATATATATATATATATATATATATATTTATTTATATATATATATATATATACAGTATATATATATATATATATATATATATATATATATATATATAATAACATACAATATCCCCTGTTGACACAACATCTTCGTCAACCAATCCAGGCCCTTACACCTACAGTCTGATACTGCCAGTGCTGATTAATGCAAGTTCTTGCAATTCACACACCCCATTTGCAGTAGGATACTATGGTCTAGGGGTGTACATTTTCATACTTTCAAGCCAAAATTAATATAAGAACTGCAGAATTTTAAGATGCTCATAATCATTATTTCATGATGAGTCCTCTTTATAAAAGCTCTTCTTTAATACATTTTTTTTTCCTTTACCTGGTACTAACAGAAATGACTATTTTTCTTTCAAGTCACAGAGTCTTCAACTAGAATAAATGATCACACATTTTGTGAAAGGGGGCATTTACATATTTATATAAAGATGCCAGTGGCTCAGTCGTTGGCACTGCAACCTTGTAGTGCTGGAGTCCTGGGTTCAAATCCCACCAAGGACAACATGTGCAAGGAGTTTGTATGTTCTCCCCATGTTTGTGTGGGTTTCCTCCGGGTACTCCGGTTTCCTCCCACACTCCAAAGGCATGTGCAGCGCCCCAGAGTCCTGGTCATTGCAGTACTGACGCTCCGCCGCTAAGGGGAGTGATGGTACGTCTGATGGCACTTAAGGAGTTCACCTGACCAGGTATCACAGACACCAATACACTTCATAGTCTGGCCTCCAGGGGGACCAAAGGGCACTATGTATTAGGCCACTCCTCACAATCTGGAAAACTGGGGGTTGGATAGAAAGTTAGACAGAAGCTGACTGGGTTGGAACCAGGCAACATCCTGTGGCAGAGGGTGTTGCAGGGGAAGATTCAGGGGGGTCCCTGTCAGGGGTGGGATCCTGACAGAGGCCTAGCAAACAAGACAGAACGTTAAGGAACCGCGTCTGCACTACATCGCGGCGGTGTCTCAAGAAAGGACAAGAAGCAAGGTTTATTGTGAAGAGTGAGAAACGAGATCAAAGCAAAAAGGAGATAACACCAGTAGGAGTCGTACCGTAAGATCGAGGCAGCATCCTAATGAGGCGCGTAGCCGGTGGCCGGAACGCAGAGGAAGTATTGGGCTCCAAGCATTACTTCAAACCAACGGCAGGACAGTTAATTATAGGTTGGCTGTCTCACCTAAATCACCTAAGCAGACATAGGGGGCAACTGTGGGAGAGGGCGTCACTAGGGTCCCGGAAGAACTCCAGGCCTACCCGTCATATGGGTGCGTCCTAGCCATATCATCTGGGGAACAGAGAAGAACATCAGAACAGATATAAGTTGTGGAAAAAAACATCAGAAACAGACACAACAGTTGTGAGGACTATCCCATGGTGCTCAGCAGGGAAGTACTACAACACAAAGGCGCTAGAAGGTAGGCACAAATTTCCACCTGCAAAGGGAGCTCTGGAGGTGCCATCGGACCGGCTGGTCTCAGACAGCCCTGTTGACAGTACTCTGGATTGAGGATCTTGAAGCCTTCAGTAAAGAGGTAAAGAGACTGCAACCCTGTGCCCCTCGTTATTCATCGCGACCTGCACCACCACCTACACCTTTCATTGGACGCCCCTTAGCAGGGTCACGGACCGGGCCTAGTCACCGTGACAACCCCAGAACTGAGATAGAGAAGCCCGGTACCGAGTACCCCGTGGCCCTGCGTCTGGGGGCGCTCCAAACTTGGAGTCACGAACAGGATCTACTTAAGCCTGAAGAATCAGGTCATGTGTGCCTTGGAACTGTGATTTATTGTGCTTGAACTGTGATTTATTGCAAAGACTGTGTATTGCCGCCAAATGTTCCCGCCAAAACCGCCGCCATTGCAGCGCCACGGGGAGCGCAGAAGAAGAAGAAGGGCGTGCCATGGGAGGAGACTATCCAAGTGGTGCCGAAATTGGCGACCGCCCCCTCCGACTACTGCTGTGAGATGACGACCTGCCAAGAAGCAGAGGAGGACCGCCCCCTGAATTGCAACGGCGGGAACGAGAGGAAGAAGAAGCTACGCCCTCAGAAAATGGAGGGGCAGCGTGCATATGCCACCAAAGAAGATCCCGGAACAGGGATGGCAACCAGTGAGTCCCAGAGCGACGGCAAAGTGATCCCGGCCTGTCCTCGACTACCAGAGATGGACCCGAACCCCCCGCATTGGGAGGATTCGGACCTCTCTGAGCCACAGGCGGCGGAGCTGAGCCAGCCTATCCCGAATGTGGAGCCAGCCGATGCGAAGCAATGGAGGTCGGAGTTGTGTCAGGAGACCGCCCTGGAAGAACCGCGGTCCGGGCTGCAGCCAACTCCAGTGTCCTTGTCAACGGAACAGATCGACATCGGTGGAATCACATCAGGCGCAGGTATGGAAAGTGTCCCTGCTCCCCCGACCGATCCTGCTCTCCCGACCGACCCTACTCCCGTGACCGCTCCCCAGCCCGACAATAACTGAGTTTTCACCGCTGAGCTAGTAATACTAACCCCAGGCACCATGGAGAAGCTGGTGCCTCCATTACCAACAACGATGGGGAAACCGCTAGATGTGAGCTCAGAGGGGGTGACCTTCCAGTGGGACACCCCACGGATTGGGCTGGATGGCGCCAGGCAGAAGGGCCTCAGCATTGCTGCGCTCACCTGGGAACAGTATAAGCAATGCTTAATTCGACAATGGCAAAACCAAAAAGAGACAGAACCAAATGACCCACCGAGAGTACAGAGACCAAGGACTGAACACAATAAGAGGAACTCAGTAAGGCAGGGGACTGTACTGGCCTTTCACCCGAAGCGGGGTTGGGGCTCTATACAAGAACCGGGACTGCCGACTGAAATCTTCTTTACCAGCTACAATGTGAAAACCCCGTCCCGCAATCGATATGACAATCAGCTACCATGTAAAGGGGACCAGGTGACCTACACTCGCCACCGGAGTGCGCAGGGGTGGTGCGCTCGAGACGTCCAACGATGCGAGCCGGCCGTAACGCCACCTGCTGTCCCGACTACGACTAACCCAGATTTGACCAACGCCACTACTGTCGCCACGGTGTGTATTATCGCCACTACTGAACTTGCAACCACAGCTGACATCCGAATCCAGACGCCGGGTGATCTGACCACACCTGGGAGACCAACCAATGATACCGATTCTGCATCCGCCGAGGACAGAGGACCGCAGCCTTCCCGGCCGGCGAGTGTCCGTCACCAATTGATGCAGTGTAACCTTCTGTGAGGATAAACCTCAGAACCACGAGTATGTAAATAGTTACTTGTTTGTTTCTCTGCTTTTTCCTGCTAATACCCAACCAGGGTTGTTCTTAAAGGGATCCCTTTGTTTACCCGGGATCCATATTGCTTTTTATTTTAGCTTTTGTTTTCTTTTTTGCTCCTTTATACCCCCTATTTTGAAAACACTGCCGAATCATGGACGGTGAATGGTTCACAAACTGTAATGTAAATAGTTTGAACCCTATTAAGGGTGCCCCCTACTGGTTTTACAAGAAAAATAACTCTTTGCGAAGAAACTGTTCCTGGAAACAGTACAGGAGTTCCTGCCTTACACGGACTTGCAACTTGAGCAGTTGCACTACCTACAAGAGACTTTGTTCCCTCTTAAAGGGGAAGTTCACCAGTTGCACTTAATGTACAATGTTGCTTTAAAAGAAAGTGAACAGTAATAATGTTTTACATAGCAAGTTATATGTAGCCAGCTAGTTAGTTATAGAAAATGTTTGATAATGTTGCTAGAGATTGAGGACAGGAAGTGAACCCGTAGGGGTTAGTGGGTGAGTCCTCCTAGGAGCCATAGAGAGATGGCTCAGTGATCCTGTACTAAGAAAAGAGGCTGTAGGCCTGGGCAGATAGACAGGCGGTCCTGCATAAGACAAATCAGAGAGTAAGAAGAAAATGTTGCACTTAGAAGAGAAAAATGAAGAAAAGTTAATTTATATTTTAGGAGTTTATTAGTAAGCCTTTAGTGGATCCAGCTTATACGTCCTTAGAGGCAAAGTTAAATTATTGTTCAGAATTAGCACTTAGTAGAATACCCGGCTGGGTAATAGAAGTTATTTATAGTATGTTATTTAAGATATTTAACCATGTTGTGTTTGTAACGTTTAAGAGTCCTCACCTCCCATAAAGGGAAGCACTGTTATTATTACTTATTACTTGTTTATTGCATTTCAAAATTTGTATGTCTTTTTGCTGACATGTATTGTTGTTTTCTTCCCAGTCCGGGAGTACTGGATTTAACCGGGGGGAGTGCAGCGCCCCAGAGTCCTGGTCGTTGCAGTACTGACGCTCCGCCACTAAGGGGAGTGATGGTACGTCTGATGGCACTTAAGGAGTTCACCTGACCAGGTATCACAGACACCAATACACTTCATAGTCTGGCCTCCAGGGGGAGCAAAGGGCACTATGTATTAGGCCACTCCTCACAATCTGGTAAAACTGGGGGTTGGATAGAAAGTTAGACAGAAGCTGACTGGGTTGGAACCAGGCAACATCCTGTGGCAGAGGGTGTTGCAGGGGAAGATTCAGGGGGGTCCCTGTCAGGGGTGGGATCCTGACAGAGGCCTAGCGAACAAGACAGAATGTTAAGGAACCGCGCCTGCACTACATCGCGGCAGTATCTCAAGAAAGGACAAGAAGCGAGGTTTATTGTGAAGAGTGAGAAACGAGATGAAAGCAAAAAGGAGATAACACCAGTAGGAGTCGTGCCGTAAGATCGAGGCAGCATCCTACTGAGGCGCGTAGCCGGTGGCCGGAACGCCGAGGAAGTATTGGGCTCCAAGCATTACTTCAAACCAACGGCAGGACAGTTAATTATAGGTTGGCTGTCTCACCTAAATCACCTAAGCAGACATAGGGGGCAACTGTGGGAGAGGGCGTCACTAGGGTCCCGGAAGAACTCCAGGCCTACCCGTCATACGGGTGCGTCCTAGCCATATCATCTGGGGGACGGAGAAGAACATCAGAACAGATATAAGTTGTGGGAAAGAACATCAGAAACAGACACAACAGTTGTGAGGACTATCCCGTGGTGCTCAGCAGGGAAGTACTACAACACACAGGCGCTAGAAGGTAGGCACAGATTTCCACCTGCAAAGGGAGCTCTGGAGGTGCCATCGGACTGGCCGGTCTCAGACAGCCCTGTTGACAGTACTCTGGATTGAGGATCTTGAAGCCTTCAGTAAAGAGGTAAAGAGACTGCAACCCTGTGTCCTCGTTATTCATCGTGACCTGCACCACGCACCACCACCTACACCTTTCATTGGACGCCCCTTAGCAGGGTCACGGACCGGGCCTAGCCACCGTGACAACCCCAGAACTGAGACAGAGAAGCCCGGTACCGAGTACCCTGCGGCCCTGCGTCTGGGGGCACTCCACATACTGATAGGGAATTTAGATTGTGAGCCCCAATGGGGACAGTGATGATAATATATGTAAACTGTAAAGCGCTGCGGAATATGTTAGCGCTATATAAAGATTATTATTATTTTCTTCTCTACACCTTTATCTATACCCTTTCTGATAATGGTATAGATAGTTGTGATCCACTCACCGTTTCTTCAAAAACATACTATGTAACCTCACTTTTGTTAATATTGTAACTCATCTGACATTTTGCTGCTTGTCCGGCCAGTTTATCTATGTCACCCTATGGAGATGAAGCGTTTTCTATAATATATTCAAAACTTTATCATCAGCCAGTACAGAAGAAGTACCACTATGTACAGCCTAAAATACTGGAGCTTAACCTGAAAAGTGCCAGCTACAGAATAAGGGAAGCACCACTTATTGATAGCAATAGCCACTTGTAGAATAGTCATTGCCACTATCTTATACCTAGTTATACTGCTATGTGCCTGAATTAAGTCCCATTGCGTCCTTATGAATGTATGATTGGTATTGCAGGACAATAAATAGTTTATTCAACTTTTTGTTAAACAGTTTCTCCAAGAATATTTGGTTCCAAAACTAAAAACTCCCCAGAGGAAATATCTGTAATTCTCCACAGCTCAGTATCACTATCTTGCGATGTTGATTCCCACCCCCCTGCAACGATAACGTGGTATAAAGATGGATTTCAAGTCCATTCAAAAGATAATATCAGAATTATTCCAGGTGAGGCTTGGTTTATTTTTATTTAAATGAAATCTATCATATTCATCATACAAATGACAGAAAGTATGCGATGTCAATTTGTGTTTGTACCCATTTTATATACTCAATATACCGCCAATTCTAGCATAATGTTTACCACAGATGGGAATATGTGAAGACACTTTTATTTAACAATCCTATCTTCAACATATCATAGAGTTCAATATTGCAAGCGGAAATATAGATTGCAGATGTTTTTGATAAATGATAAGAGGAACAGCCAGTAATAAGGCAGAATTGAAATGATTGATTAACAGTGCAAAATAATTTACCAGTCATCAGAGAGTTGATGTTTAGGGATGGACAAACCTGAATGGTAAAGTTCCAAGTCCGGACTGAACAATTATTGTCCTTGCACAGACCCAGAACACGGACTTTTCCAGGATGTCTGTGTTACTGTTTGGGTTCAGTAGCTCAAACAAAGATTGTTGAAAGGCTGCAGCAGAACCAATCAACAAGCTTTGCTGTGTGGGCACTTCCAGCTCAATCATGGTCATGTCAAGTATTGGTATGGCTGTGATTGACCGGCGCAAGCTGTGTAAAAAAAAAAAAGACTTGGGGTCTCGTCTTTTTTTGATAACCAGTGCAGCCAAAACTGACAGCTGCTAGTGGAAACAAAGAGGAAAAATCCAGCGAAGAAGCAGGTAAATAAAATGTCCAATTTTATTGAAGAAATAAATCACATCCATAAAAACATGGTAAGTGTGGTTCTAGTCACAGTGGATAAACCGACGCGTTTCAAACAATTAGTACAGTGTGTGCAAATTACTGTACATGTATTTAATTAATAAAAGATTATTTTTCTGAAAAAAATGGCGTGGGCTCCCGCATAATTTTATTAACCAGCAGAGGGAAAGCTGACTGCTGGGGGCAGATGTTTATAGCCTGGGAAGGGGTAATACCCATGGAGCTTTCCAGGCTATTAATATCAGACCGCAGCTTTTTGAATAACCTTTGCTGGTTATTAGTTATAGGGGGACCCCACGTTATTTTTTGGGGTCCACCATTTTAATAGCCAGTAAAGGCTAATTATACAGCTGTGAGCTGATATTAATAGCCTTGGAAGCTCCATGGGTATTACCCCCTTCCTAGGCTATAAACATATGCCCCCAGCTATTGGCTTTACCTCTGCTAGTCAACAAAATTACTCGGGAGCCCACGCCTTATTTTTCAGAAAAATTATCTTTTATTAATTAAATACATGTACAGTAAGCTGCACACACACTGTACTAATTGTATATGTTACTGACATCTGTATATCTACATATTCTATGTGTATTTACTGTATATAATCCATCTTTTCTTTCCTGTCATTTCCAGCTGGGATTTTATATTACGTGACTGTATTGCCAGTTTTTATTCTATCTATCTATCTATCTATCTATCTATCTATCTATCTATCTATCTATCTATCTATCTATCTATCTATCTATCATATATATGTTTTGAAGAATATTTCCTTTGAAAATTATGTATAAATGACAGAGAATTGCTCTATGTAAAATCTCATGTTAAAATCGCATTGCAGTCGGATGTACATCGGATGCTAGGTGTGAAAAATCAGATTGTACTCACATAAAAAATGCGTGACACTCACATGACAATTGCATTACACTCGTCTTACTCTCCTACATCAAAATTGGACCGATTTTAAAATTTGTAGTGTGACTCCAGCCTAATAAGTATAACGGCGTCAACCTGACACTGTCTGTAGGTTACTGTGTACAATCCTGCTGACAGGTTCCCTTTAAACTATGCATGCCACTATCTTCTCATTAACCTTTGGGCTCGTTTATCTAGGTGGCCACACTCTGCAGATTTTAAAGGCTCAAGAAGACTACTCTGGAACCTACACCTGCATTGCTTCCAATGAGGCAGGACAGGATGACCATCATTATAATTTGAACGTCTATGGTAAAGTTCATTAAACTATACAGTTATCATTGAAATTGCAACTCCATGGAGGAGAAGTTGCAATATTGTGGATATCATAGGAAACACAATTTTCAAAATATATAACTTTATTAGGGATCTAGTATGAGCACCACAGGCAGAAATCATAAAGAGCCATTGCTGGCCACTCCTGTTACTACCGTTTCTTAAAAGTGTCCCAGGAGCCGTTTTTCAACACTAAACGTGATAAGCAGCTCATGTTGCTACATGCTACTTTAAAGGGACTCTGTCACCTGAATTTGGAGGGAACAATTTTCATTCATATGGGCAGGGTTTTCGGCTGTTTGATTCATCCTTTCCTTACCCGCTGGCTGCAATATTGGATTGAAGTTCATTCTCTGCCCTCCGTAGTACATGCGTGCACAAGGCAATCTTGCCTTACGCAGGCGTGTACTATGGAGGACAGAGAATGAACTTCAATCCAATATTGCAGCCAGCATGCAGCCAGCGGGTAAGGAAAGGGTGAATCAAACAGCCGAAAACCCCGCCTCTATGGCTGAAAATTGTTCCCTCCAAATTCAGGTGACAGAGTCCCTTTAAGCAGTCTGTACAGCTTAAGCGTGCTACCATAGCCTGCAACGTTTCCATACTTGTCTCCCATTGAGCACATGTGGGATGTAATTGGACTGCAATTGCAAAGAGAGCTGCCAGCAGTGAATTTTGATGATTTGCATGCCCAAATGCATTCAACATGTCAGAACATTCCTCAGACATCCATTAATAACCTCATTGAAAACAGCCAAGGTCTGTAAGTGAGTGTGTTTCTGCACAAGGTGCTAATACTAGGTACTGAATAAATTGAGATATTTTGAATTATTTTTAATTTTTTTCATTATTTGCACATCATTAAGAAGTATATAAATTTTTAGATTTCCATAATACCATAAATTTAAGTTTTTGATGTAGCAACGACAATGTTGAGGAATGTATTTATTGGAAAAGCAAACTGTACATACTGATTTATTTGTTCTCATTTTTCTAGTTCCACCACAAATTAAAAAAGATGATCTGTCTGGCCTTGGAACATTTACAAAGCAGGTGAAAGTCAAAGTTAATACAAACTTCACTCTTGAATGTGAAGTGAAGGCCTTCCCAAGGGCCACTGTCACATGGTACAAAGATGGACAGGTCAGTCACCAACATATTTTTTTTCTGCCTTTTTTTGAAGTCTTGACATAATTCTTGTAACGGACAGTGCTGTAGCTGTACTAAAGTCTTTGGGATTAGTCTCTTGTGACCAGCTGTGCATGAGGAGTAAGATTAGGCAAGATTCATCTTCTATGCAATGAGGCTATATGAGGGATGTGGGGTGATACCTTCAACCAGGTCTGGAAAGTAAGCTTCTACCGCTGAAGGATCTAAGTAGGATTGGACTAGGTTGTCTTTAAAATCGTATAGTTCAGCTCATCTCTAAAATCTTTTCTTTTTTGGTTAAACGGGTATTCTCAAGCTTAGAAATGATCCCCAATCCATAGGCTAGAGAGTAGCTTTTGGATTGCTGTGGGTCTGACCAATGGGATCCTGACCAATCCCAAGAATTGGTGCTCTCCTGTGTGAATGAAGCGGTGGTCAGTAAATGTGCAATGTCACTCCATTCATTCTTATGGGAGTGCTGAGGACAGGTGTTTGCCATATCACTGATGGTCCCATTAAGGATGACTGGGGAGCCAGTTTGTATGATCGACTGCCATTTCATTTGCGCAGGACTCTTCAGAGCCCCGGATATTGGGAATGGTGGAAGGCCCAGCAGTCAGACCCCCAGCCCCGTGGATATGGAATAGCTTCTAAACTTGAGACAACCCATTTCATTTTTACTGATTAATCTCTTCATTACAAAACATAGATTTTTCAATTTTCATACATGAGATGAGAGGAAATGGGATGAGAAATATGTACAGTGAAGCTGTATGGTTCAGTGACAAGTTTACATACTGTATGCTAATCATCTATGCAATAGTCCTTCCATAAATAGGTTTCTCAAGTACCTGGATATTTGGATAGGCAATTAATCAAGTGAAGCAAGATAAATGTGTAATAAATCTTATATATCTATAAATGTTTTCTATTAAAACAGCCTCTTGGTCCTGAGAGTCCTCTGCAAATGAATGGCTATAAACTCCATGCAGACAATGCCCAGCTATCAGATACTGGGAGGTACACCTGTGTGGCCTCCAACATTGCTGGGGAAGATGAAAAGGACTTTGATGTCATTGTGCAAGGTTAGACCTGCATGTAAATACGCATCCTGAAATATATAGCTATGCTTCTGTCTGATATGTAATTCAATAGACTAGGGGTGGTCGCTTTCAGGTTAAATCACATAGTTACATAGTAAGGCATAAAGCAGTCCAGTGTTATCATTCTTCTGTGTTGTCCCTCCATCATTAGTCTGCATTTGTAGGTGGGTTTTGGACTCTCACCAATTGCCCAGTGACAGCAATGCATGTTACATGGTTTATGTTTAGCTTTTTTCCACCATGTTTTCTTTATTTCTCCTTCCTATGGTGAGCAAAACATTTTTTTTCAATGTTATCATTTTGTATATATGTTCATTTCTGCTGTATTTTATAATTCAGAAATCTTGACTATAACTTAAGGGCTTAGATGGCATTAAGAGGAAATTAGCTTTTTTTACTTTTTATATTTTTTAGTTCCACCAACATTTTTGAAGTTAGCTGGAATTCTTCTAAATGCTGACAGCGGTGTATCACAAAATGGAGATAACAAAGATGTCATTGTCCACAACCCACTGACTTTGTATTGCGAAACGAATGCCGTGCCTCCACCCAGTATCTCATGGTATAAGGATGGAAACCTTCTCACCTCAAATGATAAGGTGTTTATACTGCCAGGTACAGTGAATAATATTACATTACTGAGTAGTACTCATATAATGTGCACTCTATGATGTTGCATTGCTATTTGCTTGCACTACATGCTCTACAAGGTGTGACTAATCTATACAAATTATATTGAGAATCATAAAAGAAAAAAAATCCTAAACCAGGAAAGCATAAGTTTTGACATTAAATTGTTTATCATTAAAGCAGTAATACAGACAATAGTATTTGTACTGCATAACCATAGCGCGTATTTCCTGATTCCCTTACTGTATCTATCTGGTTTTGATGGTATGTGGTTTCCCGCATGTTTATCACCTCAATTCATTGATTCACACTTGCCTAGATCTGATAACTTGAGTTTGTCTATTTCCTGAATGCAAATTCATCCTGAATGCATTTTATCTTCTGTCTCCTAATTCTCGCCTCCTGTGTTTCTTTGAGCTGTCTTCCTGTGGCTCTTCCTCACTGCTGACACATGGTCTATTCCATGTGCACTTAAAACTTTATAAATTTAGAGTCCCAGGTCTGTCTGACCATGGTCTGGCTCCATAAATGTGGCTCTTTAAGCGTGCATCTGAAATATGCCAGAAATGGACTAGAAGTGACCAGAAGATATAAGCAACCACTGATTATTAAATGTACAAAGCTATTCTTTTCCCCCACACTTATTCTTTCACCATATTTACATATGCCCTTACAGTTTTTGCTCCACTAAACCTTACTGTCCTTCACTATCACAAAAACTCCAGCACCCTCTAATCAAATAATCATGTCTTTTTCCCTCTTACCTCCCCACTTAACCTCTTCTGCATATGTGGTCCTCAACCTCAGATCTTTCCTACTAAAACATAAAACAAGCCAGCCTCTCTCCTTCTCCCACCTGCCCTCTCTCTGCTTCTCCTCACTACTGGCAAATAACTTTCAATCCTGGACCCCCTCAGCTGATACTTCCTATTAATATCACCTCCTATCGCTTTTTGCCTAATATGAATTTTCCATTCTCTCCTATGTAAAACCTATCCCCCTGACACCCAACCCCCTGCTCCCTCTCTCTGGAGAACTCTGAAACTCCTGCTCTGTCTGCAATATGCTCCATGTAGTTCACCTCTCTTTACCTCTTGGAATCTTTCCTCCTTGGCCCTTAATGAAACATGGCTGACACCCTTCAACACTGCCTCACCCGCTGCGCTGTGTTACGGCGGCCTCCACTTCACCTACATATCTCTCCCTGGCAACAGACAGTGTGGGTCTTCTCCTTTCTACCAACGGCACGTTCAACCCAATCTCACCTCTACCCTCCCTTATCCTCCCCGCTTTTGAAGTCCACTCTATCCACATCTACTCTCCCTTCAACCTCCAAGTGGCCATTATATACCCGCCTCCAGGCATGACCACTGCCTCTATTGACCAATTCTCCACCTGGCTTCTTCACTTTGTCTCTGCTGACATTCCCACCATCATCATGGGTGTCTTCAACATCCCCATTGACAACTGCCAGAGAGCAGCCTCAAAACTCCTGTCACTTCATCTTTTGGACTTACTTAGTGGTCCTCCTCAGCCACCCACACAGACGGCCATACATTAGATATTATCTTCAGCTACCTCTACTCCCTATCTAACCACACAACCTCCCCTCTCACCCTATCTGACCACCATCTACTCACATTTTCATACCTGTCCTCCTCACCTGCCACCCATGTCCAGCAACTAGCACATCCTTGCAGAAACCTCACACATCTAGACACTTGCACACTCTCTGACTCTAGTCTAGCACTGGCAGCCATATGTTCAGTCCACAACACAGACAGTGCCACTCACTGCTTTCTACAATGCCACTCTCACATCAGCTATTGACTCTGTCATCCCCTCATGCATGGCAGAGTGCGACAAATAAATAGACAACCCTGGCACAAAAACATCACTAAAAAGCTTTGTCAAGTATCCAGGGTTGCGGAGAGACATTGGAAAAAAACACATTCGCAAGATGACTTCAACGCATTCAAACAAGCAACACTTGCATTCAAATCAACCCTCACCTCTGCTTAACACGTCTACTTTACATCCCTCGTATCTTCCTTATCCTAAAGCTCCAAACAATTATTTAACACTTTTAACTTCCTCCTCCGCCCTCCGCTGCTCCCTCCAACCTCTCTAGTCTCTGCTGAAGACTTTACCACAAATTTAAAAAATAAGATCAACCAAACAAATCAAGTCTTTATTGTTTTACCACCACAACCTCTTTGTATACAGACCAATGCACTTACCCCGTAACCTCTCTCCAACATCACTAAAGGAGAGCTTACTCATCTCCTCTCCAAATCACACCTCACCACTTGTGCACTTTACCCCATCCCACCTCCTCCCCTACCTCACCCCCACACTTATCCAATCTCTAACCCATCTCTTCAATTTATCACTAACTTCTGGCACCTTCCCTTCTGCTTTGAAACATGCCACATTCATGCCTATCCTCAAAAAGCCATCTCTTGACCCAATCGCTATGTCCAGCTATCGCCCCATATTGCTGCTCCCATTCACTTCCAAACTCCTTCACGCTGAACTTTCCTCTCACCTCTCATCTAACTCGCTCTTCGGCAACCTACAATTTTCTGCCCCCAACATTCCACTGAAATTGTCCTGACTAAAATTACCAATGACTTATTTACAGCCAAAGCTAACAGACAATTTTCTATACTCTTCTTTCTTGGCTTGTTCTCTGCCTTCCACACAGTTGACCACTGTCTCCTACTACAGAGCCTCTCTTCCTTTGGCATTAAAGACCTTGCCCTATCCTGGATCTTCTCATACCTTACCAACTGCACATTTAGCGTCTCCTACTCTCACACTACAATCTCATCCCCCCTCTCTCTGTTGGCTCTGTCCTAGGATCCCTACTCTTCTCTATCTATGCCCTTGGCCTGGGACAACTCATAAAGTTCTATGGCTTCCAGTACCATCTGTACTCTGATGACACTCAGATCTACTTGTCTGGCCCAGACATCACCTCTCTGCTGTCCAAAATCCCAGAGTGTCTATCAGTCATATCTTCCTGCTTCTCCTCTCATATCCTCAAACTCAATGTGGACAAATCTGAACTCATTATGTTTCCTCCATATCACATATCTTGCCTACCTGATCAATCACAATAAATTACATCACACTTTTTCCTGTACTGGAAATACGCTGCCTCGGAGTAACCCTTGACTCTGCCTTGTCCTTCAAACAACACATCCAAACTCTTGCCACCTCCTTTCCTCAACCCTCAGGGTATGTGCAAACGTCAGGATTTCTTGCAGAAATTTCCTGAAGAAAACCGGAAATTTTCTGCAAGAAATCCACATATTTTTTTGCGTTTTTTTTTCCCGTTTTTTTCGCGGTTTTTTTAGCATTTTGCAAGCGAAATTAGCTTGCAGAATGCTAAAGTTTTCCAAGCGATCTGTAGCATCGCTTGGAAAACTGACTGACAGGTTGGTCACACTTGTCAAACATAGTGTTTGACAAGTGTGACCAACTTTTTACTATAGATGCTGCCTATGCAGCATCAATAGTAAATGATAGAATGTTTAAAAATAATAAAAAAATAAAAAAAATGGTTATACTCACCTGCAGACAGCCGATCTCCGTCCGTTCCTATAGATGGTGTGTGTGTGCAGGACCTTCGATGACGTCACAGTCACGTGAGCGGTCACATGAGCGGTCACGCGACCAATCACAAGACCGCGACGTCATCGCAGGTCCTTCACACACACCATCTATAGGAACCGAAGCGGCAGCATGCACCGCTGAGAGGCGGGAAGACTCCGGGGCCATCGAAGGTGAGTATATCACTATTTTTTATTTTAATTCTTTTTTTTTTACCAATTATATGGTGCCCAGTCCGTGGAGGAGAGTCTCCTCTCCTCCACCCTGGGTACCAACCGCACATGATCTGCTTACTTCCTGCATGGTGTGCACAGCCACATGCGGAAAGTAAGTAGATCAATGCATTCCTAGGTGTGCGGAATCCCCGCAATTCCACAAATTTAATGAACATGTTGCTTTTTTTTCCGCGATGTGATTTTTTTGTGGAAAAAAATGCAACATTTGCACAAGAAATGCGGAATACACTGTAAATAATAGGAGGCATATGTAAGCATTTTTTTCACATTTTTTTTGCGTTTTTATCATGTTTTTATAGCGAAAAAACGTGAAAAAAAACGTGAAAAATACTGAACGTGTGCACATGGCCTCACTCTACTAAAATGCTTGTGCATGCACTCATTATCTCCGGTCTTGACTACTGCAACATCCTCCTCTGTGGCCTACCTTCTAACACTCTTGCACCTCTCCAGTCCATCCTTAACTCTGCTGCCAGAATAATTAATATCTCTCTACTCTCCGCTTTCCCCTTTTGCAAATCCCTTCATTGGCTCCCAATTCCCCAGTGTATCCAGTTCAAACTCCTAACACTAATCTAAAATGCCATCCATAACCATTCTCCTCTGTACATCTCTGAACCAATCTCCCAATATCTTCCCTCACGTAATCTCCAGTCCTAAGACTTCCTTCTCTCCTCCACACTTATTTGCTCCTCACTCAATCGCCTCTGAGACTACTTGCAAATATCCCCCATCCTCTGAACTCCCATGCCCAAAACATCCAATTGTCCTCCACATTTGGATCCTTCAGACTGAACCTGAAAACCCTCCTCTTCAATAAAGCTTACAACCTGTAATGACCACGCTGCCATCTCAACACCACTGGAGCTTCTGCAACCCCTCGACCTACTGTCTCCTTTCCCATCATCCTGTAGGATGTAAGCCCGCAAGGGAAGGGTCCTCTTCTGTCTGTACCTGCCTATCATTGATAGTTTGCTTACTATAAGTGATATTTGTATTTTATATGTAACCCGTCAAGTACAGCACCATGGAATCAATGGTGCTATATAAATAAATAATAATATATTATGTGGTATATGACACAGGCCTCATTCAGGTATTAGTAATCTTTCTTGTATGCATAAAATGGAACAATTTTCATCAGGGTCCTGGATCACAAATACATCAGAGTCTGTTTAGAGTTTCAATTTACAAAATCAGATTCCCAACAGTATTTCTCGTATGGAACAAAATAAAACAATGGATCTCAAGCTTCTCCTGTCAAACACAAAAAACAGACATCACACTGATGTAATTAGGATGGCACCAGAGTGCTGTCTGAGTTTTTCATAGAGCCATAGATTTAAATGGGTGCAGTTGATCTGTGAGCAATATATAATGGGCACGTGTTCTATTCCTGAAAATTGTACATGAAAACAGACGTCTGAATGAGCGCTAAGTGAAATTCATGTGGAAAAGACTTTAGCGGTGGCTACAGATGTATAGATAAATACATGATTGTTCTGCCTTCTTCCACGTCTGGTGCTATGTGGATTCCAGCATACAGCTAAACCTTCTTCACATCCCATGTAAACAGACTGTAAGGTTCTGTAGTCTATGGTTTATTGGTGAGATGATATGAAGATGAATATGAGTGGTAAAACGGATTAGCTGAAGGATGGGGATAGTAGGAAGAAATGAGCAGAAGCAAGAGACAAGTGTCTTTTCTGCATGGAGGTATCTTGTCTGCATGGAGTCTGGGCTTGTCTGAAAACATGTCTCCTTCACAAAGGAGCAAGGGGCGGTCCCACAAGCACACTAAGCTTAAAGGGGAAGACCCTTGCATCTGTAAGAATGCTGCCAAATTGTGTTTAACATATTTAAACATCATAAAAGGATAACATATCACCTCTTACAGGTTGTAACAAGTGTCAACTACCAACACCTTCTCTTATTGAGCATAAATGGGCAGAACACTCCCTGCTTGGCATCAATAGAAGACACTATTAGGTTCTTTTGGGTAAAACAGCAACACAAGCTCTGTTAATGGCCTGAGGAACAGTTTGCTGTTCCCAAGTGTTAGGGGTCGAGTTCCCGCCTCTGCACAAGGGGAATCTCAGGCCATCTCAGCTGCGGTCTCCCATTCTTCTCCTGCCGCAGTGGAGCCTGCTCAGCAGAGACGTCAGTCCCAGTGTCTCGCTCAGTCTGACTCTGTACAAAGGGTTACTGCTGCTTTTCCAGCTTCTGCCATTGAAGCCAGTGCTGGGCAGTGGCGAGCAGACGCTTCTGGGACTAAGTCCTGCTTTTCTCGTTCTCGGAATGCCCAGAGTAAGATTTCTCAGTGGAGATCGAGGGTCACATGTTCAGATACTGCAGCTAAATCCATTGGTCCTCCAGGAAGGTCCTGAAGGTGCTCAGGCTCTGTAGCAGCCTCTCATTGGTCCTTCTAGGAAGGTCCTGTACTTGCTGCAGCTATTTAAGGCTCTCATGACCGCACGGCCATGCGCTAGTATTGAATCAGTTACGTGCATGCGCCAGTGTGGTCACATGTGTGTTCAGGGATTCGGCTGAAATAAGCCCCTAGAATGCCGGCACCTCCGGTGAGGAGATTGTGTGCATGGATTTAGGGCCCCGGCTGAAATAAGCCCCTAGAATACTGGCTCCTCCGGTGAGGAGATTGTATGTTTGCATGACCACTAACTGCTCCCTGATGGGCAGTTAGCCTGTGCTCCTGTGAAGTCTAACAGGGCGCAGTGCTTTCCTTTCTTGGCTACTCTGTGAAGTAACAGAGCTAGTCTACACCGCCAAATAGTGCCACCATTTACTAGCAGCAGGTTCCCCTGCACGGTGGACCCCGGGCTGCGAACGCATCAATAATAATAAACATCTATATTTACTCGGTGCGTTCCGCTAGCCCTAACACCAAGTTTACACACTCTGACTTCTACCTTGTGTACTTTCCCATCCTTGCTGGGGAAAGGTATGGTCACTAGGCCGAGTGGCCATTCTTTACAGTGCGACTGACTGTCTTTGGCATAGGTTTCATTTTGCATAGCACGAAGTATCACAATCTTGGCTATTTCTAAGTTGGGAGAGGTAAATGAATGCTCACAATGATGCCAACCTTTGCAAGGTTTCTGACTTGTAGGTAGTGCTGACTTGTAAGACTTAGCTATGTGAAGTAAGCAAGCGATGGCTCGAACTAATGACTTCCAGGTTGAGAACCTGCTGAACCTATGGGATTCGAGGTGATGACTTGAGTTCGCTGTCCGTAGAACAGACACCTGAGGACGAAGTTCTTCATCAGCATTTGGATCCACTAGTTCAGACGTATCAGGCTTGGTGATGTGGGGTGTCGAATGGTACAAGGATGCAGGGCTTATGAACCATGTAGTCTCCTTAAGATGACGTGGTGCGACCGATCTAGCTGCATGGTCTGCAGGATTGTGGTGTGTAGACATGTAATGCCACTTATTAGAGCAAGTGGATCTCCTGATCCTCAACACCTGATTGCTAACGTAGACATAGAAACATCATGTTTCATTGCAAATATACTCTAGTACCACTTTGCTGTATGTGTAGAATTCGACATCTTTGATCTTCAGATTCATTCCATCTGAGATAAGTTTGACCAACTCAACTGCGAGGACGGCCGTGCAGAGTTCCAGTCTGGGTATTGTGTGTTCGCAGTGTGGTGCCAGTTTTGTCCGGCTCATAACATACCCGATACGGCGTTGTTTGTTCACAAAAGAAAAGAATGTCCAGCTTCACCGAGTCCGTAAAAAGGAGTTTTCTTTATTCACAAACTTTAAACATGGAGGATACAGACTTCAGCACAAACCATATGGGTAAGAATCTCAATGCATTTCTGGAGACTAAGCTCCCTTAATCATGACATTTGACATGGCTACTTAGGGTGATACATGCCGAAGATGGGTAAGTACCAACACTCCTCGGAGTCTCGAAGAGCAGGTGCGATCTCTGCATGGTTATTCTGGAATATCTTCCCCATGAAGGTAAAGAAATGTTCTTTTGTCTCAGGTGACTTCTGAAGCTTGTATTTGAGGGAGATGAATTGACTGTAGACAAGATCTCTGTTGTTGGGTAGGCGTCATCTCCGAGGTCTGAATGGTAGAGGTGCAACCCAACTGTTTTACTTTTCCTTCACTATTTCTCGATCAATGATATCCAAGAACATTCTGTCTTCTATAGACATCGCTGCCTTGTTGTCTTCCTTTGTCCTGTAGAAAACTTTGCACCTTTTGTGGTCTTGTTCACCCTCACAAGCGTGGTATTCACTGGAAGGGCCTGCAAAAGGGCAAGGTAGGGGAGTACAGCACGACAATTCCTTTACCAACAAACTTTTCTGACATGGTAGGAAGAGAGATGGACGTCCATTTTCTAGTGTGCTGGTGGGCATACTGTTGACTGAGGTCGGCTTGTGTGCTCCTCCTAGACAGACAACTCCTACAATGACCCATCCAAGATCGAGTCTGTGCATATTGAGCATTCTGGAAGCCATTAATATACAGGTCCTTCTCAAAAAATTAGCATATAGTGTTAAATTTCATTATTTACCATAATGTAATGATTACAATTAAACTTTCATATATTATAGATTCATTATCCACCAACTGAAATTTGTCAGGTATTTTATTGTTTTAATACTGATGATTTTGGCATACAACTCCTGAAAACCCAAAAAACCTGTCTCAATAAATTAGCATATTTCACCCGTCCAATCAAATAAAAGTGTTTTTTAATAACAAACAAAAAAACCATCAAATAATAATGTTCAGTTATGCACTCAATACTTGGTCGGGAATCCTTTGGCAGAAATGACTGCTTCAATGCGGTGTGGCATGGAGGCAATCAGCCTGTGACACTGCTGAGATGTTATGGAGGCCCAGGATGCTTCAATAGCGGCCTTAAGCTCATCCAGAGTGTTGGGTCTTGCGTCTCTCAACTTTCTCTTCACAATATCCCACAGATTCTCTATGGGGTTCAGGTCAGGAGAGTTGGCAGGCCAATTGAGCACAGTAATACCATGGTCAGTAAACCATTTACCAGTGGTTTTGGCACTGTGAGCAGGTGCCAGGTCGTGCTGAAAAACGAAATCTTCATCTCCATAAAGCATTTCAGCCGATGGAAGCATGAAGTGCTCCAAAATCTCCTGATAGCTAGCTGCATTGACCCTGCCCTTGATGAAACACAGTGGACCAACACCAGCAGCTGACATGGCACCCCACACCATCACTGACTGTGGGTACTTGACACTGGACTTCAGGCATTTTGGCATTTCCTTCTCCCCAGTCTTCCTCCAGACTCTGGCACCTTGATTTCCGAATGACATGCAAAATTTGCTTTCATCAGAAAAAAGTACTTGGGACCACTTAGCAACAGTCCAGTGCTGCTTCTCTGTAGCCCAGGTCAGGCGCTTCTGCCGCTGTTTATGGTTCAAAAGTGGCTTTACCTGGGGAATGCGGCACCTGTAGCCCATTTCCTGCACACGCCTGTGCACGGTGGCTCTGGATGTTTCCACACCAGACTCAGTCCACAATCTTCCTCAGGGTCCGGTCACCTCTTCTTGTTGTACAGCGTTTTCTGCCACATTGTTTCCTTCCAACAGACTTACCATTGAGGTGCCTTGATACAGCACTCTGGGTACAGCCTATTTGTTGAGACATTTCTTTCTGGGTCTTACCCTCTTGCTTGAGGGTGTCAATGATGGCCTTCTTGACATCTGTCAGGTCGCTAGTCTTACCCATGATGGGGGTTTTGAGTAATGAACCAGGCAGGGAGTTTTTAAAAGCCTCAGGTATCTTTTGCATGTGTTTAGAGTTAATTAGTTGATTCAGAAGATTAGGGTAATAGGTCGTTTAGAGAACCTTTTCTTGATATGCTAATTTATTGAGACAGGTTTTTTGGGTTTTCAGGAGTTGTATGCCAAAATCATCAGTATTAAAACAATAAAAGACCTGACAAATTTCAGTTGGTGGATAATGAATCTATAATATATGAAAGTTTAATTGTAATCATTACATTATGGTAAATAATGAAATTTAACACTATATGCTAATTTTTTGAGAAGGACCTGTATTCTCTAGACCTATGAACTCATAGTATGTCTCCTCCAAGGGGTAAAGCTATTGGAGCTTCTTGGTCCACCTCTGGTATCAGGTGAGCTATACACCTCAGATGAGGGTGACGTGCTGCTACCTCCAGTGAAGGTATCTCTGTTGTCAGGAATCTGGATGCACTCCAGTATTGTCGGTAGCGGTAAGCAGGTGTGGCCATCTATGGACTCCACTTTGTACCAGTTGCTTTCCTCCCTGCCGTCTCAACGGTACCTGCACACATCTTCAAGAATGGTCTTGGCTAGAGACCTGTTGTTCTGATCATCCAGGATTGCATTTATCTTGATCGCCTTGTCCCTATGGTTTGCTGGATAGACCCTGACAAGGCAGATTTTTGAACAGTGCCTTCCTCCTATGAGCACTCTACAGATCTCTATGCATTGAGAGGTGACCACAGGAGTGTCTGTCAGTGTCCTTCTCCTTTTCGTCGCACTCCTCTGCTTGCAACATTTGTGGGGGTGGTCCAGGGTGCAAAGCTTTTATTGTGGTCCATGCTGCCGCATTCTGTGCATTTCACGCTGGCTTCACAGTTCCTGGCAAAGTGCAATGTCATAGCACAGCATTTGAAGTAGATGTTATTTTCCTTAAGGAAACCTTTGAGATCTTCTAAAAACTTCTCCCTGAAGGCTTTGCATTTTAGTAGAGGATGTTGTTTCCGATGTAGAGGACACTGCTTACTGACATCTTGAGGTTTGCTCTCTTCTGGAGGGGACTTACTTGCTTTTGTGAGGAGGATCTGTGGAAGTAATGTTAGTTTTGTGGACTGTCACTGGTGCTCTACTAGGTTTGACACCAGGGGACTTGGGGCATGACGAGTGAAGTCGAACCTAGGGTCATTTCTGATTTTATCTTGTTGGGTGACAGAATCTACAAACACTAAAAGGAGGGAATGGTACATTATGAGTCTGCTTATACCGTGAACCATATGTGACCCACTTTTCTTGTAGGTTGTAAGGAAGTTTTTGCACAATCGGATTGACACCCTGGCAGTGTCCAAGAATGCTAATCCGGGCAAATCTCCTTCTGCCTGAGCAACCTGTGGCTCTGCTAACAAATCACTTAGTTCCCTGAGCTTTTGGTAATGCTATCTTGGAAAAATTGTCAATTCTCTTATAAAAGCATTTTGTATAGCTTCTATTGACCCATAACACTCATCAAGTCTTTCCCACACGTTATGTAGACCTTTGTGTGGATGCTTTATATTAATGTCTCTGATTCTTTTGGCATGATCAGCAGACTTGCTTCCAAGCCACTTTACCAGGAGATCTAACTCCTTGCTACAGGAAAGGTTCAAACCTCTGAACTTTGAGTCCCTGTGTGACCAATTCCCGGCAAACAAAGAACTTTGCAAAAGTCTATGGTGGCTTTGTCAGTGCTGATATGAGCCAATGTGTTGTCGTCATGTTGAGTGTGTGGTGTATCATCATCATTCGTGTTAGATGCTTCTGGCTTCGGATAGTCTGTATAATACTTTTCTGATGAGAAAGGTGTCCCTTTAAGGCCCTTTAAGGCCAGATGGAAGTCGTTTGTGCACTATGCACCTTCACTTTTATATCTTACCTAGATTCTTTGTATAAAGAGATATATGTATACATGTATATTTATTGATTGTATATGTTAATAGGCAGCATATACCATGATCATTTTGTTACCATCATGGATGTTTTTTCGTAATTGAGAATTTGTGCTGGACTGGAAGCGTACCTTTGCCCCCTCACTTGGTATTATTTTAATGTTTTTATTTAGTTTGTCTTATAATTATGTTATGTGTTAGGGCTGGCGGAATGCACCAAATAATATTAAAGAAGATATAAGGTGCGTTCCACCGTGCAGAGATAACACCTGCTGCTCGGTAATGACGGACAGTATATTGCAGTATAATGTGAACACACATGGGTTAGCTTCACCCGGTATGTAAGGAGGGGAACCCTTTTGCATCACAGGGCCGCAATACCGCAGAGTGAATGTTAGTGTTTGGTCAAAGTACTCTACCCCAAGGACACAGGGTTAGAGTCCCTCCAGACCCACTAGCGCTCGGCGCCGCAACTGCGGTGCCAGGGGAAAACTAAATGGTAGATAGATAGATTTAGAGCACTAGGTGCCCGCCGCGCAGCTCTGGTGGATGCCACTAACCACCCTAACTAGGGCCTGGAAAGCGCACTAGTTGCGCACGGCGCCGCACTGGTGAACGCTGTTGAAATGACACAGTATTTTGTGCTCTTGTGCGGGATTGCACTATCTGGCGCTAGTCAACTCCAAACACACAACCACATACAACAACACTAGGGAAGGGGATCAATAGGAGCTTTCACCAGATAACATACACGTATCCACACACAATATTAGGTTTATACTAGCACATGGCCGAGCAGCCATGCAAACCTTTTATAGATGCAGCCTTCTGGGACCTTCCTAGTGGTCCAATTAGTGCCACTACATGACATGAGCATGTGACCTCCAACCTCCAATGAGAGGTCGTCCCATGGGCATGCTCAGTAGACGCAAAGCAGGACTTAGTCCCTTCAGCGTCTGCTCGCTGCTGATCAATGCTGGTTAAAATTGCTGAACCTGGGATGGCAGCAGTAACCAGGCGCACAGTATCAGCTTGAACCAAACACTGGGACTGACGTTTCTGCTGAGCAGACTCTCCTCTGTGGCTGGGGAAGAATGGAAGACTGCAGAGGACATAGTTTGAAATTCCCTCTGTTCAGCAGCAGGAACTCGACACCTAACATTATGCATAATTATTTTTCTTACTGTTGTACAATCATGTTTTTAATTGTTATATCTAATAAAGTTTACACATGTGATATTTAGTGTGGTGGATACTTTTTTTCTTGTTTTGGATTCATCTTCGGATGGAAGTCATACCTTCTGTTCGCTAGAACGGTAGCTAAGGCGAGCGTCTCTGTGCTGTATACCTTCCTCTTTGCAGTAGTGCAGTTCGACGTTGGATCACGGGCAATCTGCACAGTCTGGTTGATGTAGTGCATCAGGGCTGTCATCTATTCTGGGATGCTGGTGGATGTACTCTGAGACTTGCTGTGATGGATCCTGCTGGTCTAGATCTGGTCCAAAAACGTTGCTGCATCCCACTGCTTCCAAGTACTCTGCCTTGGCTATTGCGGCCGCTGTCTCTTTGTCTGTGGCAAGTCTTTCCAGAGACACTTGCAGACGTGCACTCTCTGCTTCTTGCTCTGCCTGCAAACGTGTGGTTTCTACTTGTCTCAACTTTAATTGCATGTCTTGTGCAGCGAAGGAGGACCTTGCTTTAGCCACCTCAGCTTTGGCGCGAGCGACGGCAGCATGCTCTTTTATTGAAGACTTGTTATAGCCTGTTCGTGACCTCGTCTTGAGAGAAGATGCTCTTCTTACAGACATTGTGTGCTTAGCTGTAGACTGCAGGGTACTTCAGTGCGAACCTGAGTCTATGTACTGTATACAGTGCATTGAGATAGTATTCGGCTCCCTGGAACTTTTCAACCTTTTCCCACATATCATGCTTCAAACATAAAGATACCAAACGTAAATTTTTGGTGAAGAATCAACAAGTGGAACACAATTGTGAAGTTGAACGAAATTTATTGGTTAATTTAAATTTTTGTGGAAATTCAAAAACTGAAAAGTGGGATGTGCAATATTATTCGGCCCCTTTACTTGCAGTGCAGCAAACTCATTCCAGAAGTTCATTGTGCATCTCTGAATGATCCAATATTGTCCTAAATGCCTAATGATGATAAATATAATCCACCTGTGTGTAATCAAGTCTTCGTATAAATGCACCTGCTCTGTGATAGTCTCTGGGTTCTGTTTGAAGCACAGAGAGCATCATGAAGACCAAGGAACACAACAGGCAGGTCCGTGATACTGTTGTCGAGAAGTTTAAACCCGGATTTGGATACAAAGTGATTTCCAAAATTTTAAACATCCCAAGGAGCACTGTGCAAACAATCATATTGAAATGGAAGGAGCGTCATAACACTGCAAATCTACCAGACCCGGCCGTCCCTCTAAACTTTCATCTCAAACAAGGAGAAGACTTATCAGCCAAGAGGCCCATGATCACTCTGGATGAATTGCAGAGATCTACAGCTGAGGTGGGACAGTCTGTCCATAGGACAACAATCAGTCGCACATTGCACAAATCTGGCCTTTATGGAAGTGTGGCAAGAAGAAAGCCAATTCTCAAAGATATTCATAAAAAGTGTTGTTTAAAGTGTGCAACAAGCCACCTGGGAGACACACCAAGCATGTGGAAGACGGTGCTCTGGTCAGATGAAACCAAAATCGAACTTTTTGGCAACAATACCAAAAGATATGTTTGGCATAAAGGCAACACAGCTTATCACCCTGAACACACCATCCCCATTGTCAAACATGGTGGTGGCAGCATCATGGTTTGGGCCTGCTTTTCTTCAGCACGGACAGGGAAGATGGCTAAAATTGATGGGAAGATGGATGGAGCCAAATACAGGACCATTCTTGAAGAAAACCTGTTGGAGTCTGCAAAAGACCTGAGACTGGGACGGAGATTTGTCTTCCAACAAGACAATGATCCCAAACATAAAGCAAAATCTACAATAGAATGGTTCATAAATAAATGTATCCAAGCGTTAGAATGGCCAAGTCAAAGTCAATCCAATTGAGAATCTGTGGAAAGAGCTGAAAACTGCTGTTCACCAACGATCTCCATCAAACCTCACTGAGCTCGAGCTGTTTGCCAAGAAAGAATGGGCAACAATTTCATTCTCTCGATGTATAAAACTAATAGAGATATACCCCAAGCTACTTGCAGCTGTAATTGCAGCAAAAGCTGGCGCAACAAAGTATTAAGTTAAAGGGACCGAATAATATTGCACGCCCCACTTTTCAGTTTTTGAATTTCCAAAAAAATTTAAAATCTAATATATAAAGCTGAATGTGTGTGTGTATGTGTGTGTGTATGTCCGGGATTGGCATCTGCACCGTCGCAACTACAGCCACAAAATTTTGCACAGTCACACGTCTGGACCCCGAGAGCGTCATAGGCTATGTTGTGAGGTGAAATTTTAACCCCGCGCGTTCCAATTCACCAATTTTGTCCCTATCTACATATTGGGGAAAAAAGGGAAAGGAAAAGTGTTGGAGGCAAATTGACAGCTGCCAGATGTGAACAAGGGGGACTTAAAGAATGAGAGCAATGGCGCCAAAGAGTATATACCGTACAGTTGCTAAAGTGGGGCCCCGACATGGGATACTCACCACACACGGGGATATGAACACACACACAAAATGCGCCACACACTACCACGTGCTTGAACACATATACCACCCTCAGCACACATTTCACCACGCATACATCAACCTCGCCACATAAAAGTTGAAACACAAAAGTCACCGCTCAAAACGCGCCACATGCAAAACTAGGCTCACGCAAAACTCGCCACACATGCAAAACTCACCTCATGGAAAACTTGCCACACGCAAAACTTGCACACACGGAAAAATTGCCACATGCGCAAAAGTTGCCTCACACAAAACTTGCACATACTCAAAACGCACCACACATAAAACTCGCCACGCGCAAAACTCGCCATGCGCAAAACTTGCTGCACACAACTTGCTACACTAATCTGTCACATGCAACTCGACACACAAAAAGTTGCTACACGCATGTCGCCACACAAAACTCATCGTACAAAAGTCGCTACATGAATGTCGCCACATGCAACTCAACACACACAACTTGACAGTTGACACATGAAACTCGCCCTAAAACACACACAAGTCTGGTATTATCCTTCAAAAATAAAAATCTGATTAATAAGCAGACAAACTACAAGAGCAACAAATGTACCATATTGGAAATACGGCAGCTGTCAGTCACATGATCTGTCTATTATGTGTATGTGTGAGCTAATATATACTGCCAAGGGGGAGGGCTTCCTGTTGGCTGGGGATTTATCAGGCTGCCAATTTAGCTTACAAGTACTGAGGCAAAAATACTGACCAAATAACGTGTGAACGAGGTCTAATACAGGAGGAGATGACATACATACTATATACAGGGGAGATGACACACAGGCATATACTATATACAGGAGCAGATGACACACAGGTATATACTATATACAGGAGGAGATGACATACAGGTATATACTATATATAGGAGGAGATGACATACAGGTATATACTATATACAGGAGGAGATGACACACATATATACTATATACAGGAGGAGATGACATACAGGTATGTACTATATACAGGGGAAATGACATAGGTATATACTATATACACGGGAGATGACGTACAAGTATATACTATATACAGGGGAGATGACATACAGGTAAATACTATATACATGGGAGATGACATACAGGTATATACTATATACAGGAGGAGATGACATACAGGTATATACTATATAAAAGAGGAGATGACACAGGTATATAGAGGAGGAGATGACATACAGTAGGTATATACTATATACAGGGGAGATGATATACAGGTATATACTATATACAGGAGATGACATACAGGTATATACTATATATAGGAGTAGATGACATACAGGTATATACTATATACAGAAGAGATGACATACAGGTATATACTATATACAGGAGGAGATGACACATAGGTATATACAGTATACAGGAGGAGATGACATACAGCAGGTATATACTATTTACATGGGAGATGACACAGGTATATACTATATACAGGGGAGATGACATACAGGTGTATACTATATATAAGGGAGACGACAAACATGTATATAGTGAGGGGGAAATGAAAGGTGTGAGGTTAAAATGAGAGGTGTGAGGTTAAAATGAGAGGTGTGAGGTGAAAATGAGAGGTGTAAGGTGAAAATGAGAGGTGTGAGGTGAAAATGAGAGGTGTGAGGTGAAAATTAAAAGGTGTGAGTGCAAAATGAGAGTGAGGGCAAAATAGTGGAGTGATCGGAAAATGACAGATGTGAGGTCGAAATGACAACTGTTAGGGGGGAATGAGAGGAGTGAGGGGGAAAATGAGAGGTGTGAGGGAGAAAATGAAAGATGTGAGGGGGAAAAATGAAAGGAGTGAGGGGGAAAATGAAAGATGTGAGGGGGAAAATGAGAGGAGTGAGGGGGAAAATGAAAGATGTGAGGGGGAAAAATGAAAGGAGTGAGGGGGAAAATGAAAGATGTGAGGGGGAAAATGAGAGGAGTGAGGGGGAAAATGAAAGATGTGAGGGGGAAAATGAGAGGCGTGATGGGAAAATAAGAGAAGTGAGGTGCTATAACTAACCACAGATATTTACTATGCCCAGGCAACGCCGGGCTCTTCAGCTAGTAGCCAATAAATTTCATTAACTTCACAATTGTATTCTACTTGTTGTTGATTCTTCAACAACAATTTACATTTGGTATCTTTATGTTTGAAGCATGATATGTGGGAAAAGGTTGAAAATTTCCAGGGAACTGAATACTTTCGCAAGGCACTGTAAATGGACTTCAGCGTGGCGGGAATGGTATTGCACTTTCTAGAAGGCTGCACTCTCATTATGTGTGACTGTATGGTGGCTGCTGTGATACCCGTACACGATGCACTATGGGTGGTAGCGGTGCCGTACAGTCCAATCCGCTATCACTTGACTAGCATCTGTTTTACTGTCCTGCCTTCTTCCTCGTCTGGTGCTATGTGGATTCCATCATAAAGCTAAACCTTCTTCACATCCCAAGTAAACAGACTGTAAGGTTCAGTAGTCTATGGTTTGTTGGTGAGATGATATGAAGATGAATATGAGTGGTAAAACAGACTAGCTGTAGGATGGGGATAGTAGTAAGAAGTGAGCAGGAGCAAGAGACACGTGTCTTGTCTGCATGGAGGTATCTTGTCTGCATGGAGTCTGGGCTTGTCTGAAAACATGTCTCCTTCACAGAGGAGTAAGGTGCGGTACCACAAGCACACTAAGCTTAAAGGGGAAGACACCTGCATCTGTAAGAATGCTGCCAAATTGTGCTAAACATATTTAAACATCATAAAATGATAACATATCACCTCTCTTACAGGCTGTAACAAGTCTCAAACTACCAATACCTTCTCTTACTGAGCATAAATGGGCAGAACAATGATGAAAGATCACTTTGCAGTGTTACATGAACAACACTGCGCCATTCTATCTTGGCTATCTTTAAGACATTTTCATAGGTAACAATAAAAAATCCCTTTTCCCAATGTAAGTCTAGGGTCTTCTCAACTATGCAGCATAGATCAAGATGGATAGGACTGTTTTTTGATTGGTACTTTTTAGGGATAATATAATATACAGTACAAGTCAAAAGCTGAAACACACCTGTTAATGCAATGGTTTTCCTTGTTCTTATTGGAATGTGCACATTGTAAATTTAGACTGAAGCTTGAAAGCCATGAAAGAATACATATGGAAAAAAAGAGTAAAGAAATGTGTGAAGCAAACCAAGTTATGTGTTAAACCTTACATTCCTCAATCCCCCCCCCCCCTTTTATTCTGGTACCTTTCACTCAGCTTCATCAGGTAGTCATCCGGAATGGCTTTACACCAATCCAATCTTCAAGGAGTTTCCAGAGGTGCATAGGACTTGTTGGCTACTTTGTCTGCAGTCTAACTCATCCCAAACCATCTCCCTGTCCTTCTTAGTCACATAAGTCTTAGGCTAGTTTCACATTTGCGTTTAAAAACGCAGCGTTTTAAACACAAACGCAGGTGGTGAAAAAACGCATGTAAACGCGTGCGTTTTCTCATGCAGTAAAAAAAACGCGGCATTTTGACGCATTTACATGCGTTTTTTCCTGCGTTTGCGTTTTTGAAACGCATGCTGAGAAGTGTGTGACAGCTGCCAATCATCAAAATCATCTAGAAAACCCACTATAAATAGAAATAGCTAGGGTTGGGGTTAGGGTTAGGGTTAGGATCCCTAGGGTTAGGGGTAGGGGTAGGGTTAGGGTTTGGGTTAGGATCCCTAGGGTTAGGGTTAGGGCTAGGGTTAGGGGTAGGGGTAGGGTTAGGGTTTGGATCCCTTTATCACCTTGATGGTGGGGGTTGGCTTATCAGGGTTAGGGTTAGGGTTTGGATCCCTTTATCACCTTGATGGTGGGGGGTGGCTTATCAGGGTTAGGGTTAGAGTTAGGGTTTGGATCCCTTTATCACCTTGATGGTGGGGGGTGGCTTATCAGGGTTAGGGTTAGGGTTAGGGTTTGAATCCCTTTATCACCTCGATGGTGGGGGGTGGCTTATTAGGGTTAGGGTTTGGATCCCTTTATCACCTTGATGGTGGGGGGTGGCTTATCAGTGTGTATTATTGTTTTTTTCTATTAAAACGCAACCAAACGCATGTGCTTAAAAAACGCATGCGTTTACATAGACAGCAATACTTTTTTTGTGGCAAAAAAACGCCTCTAGAAATTACTACATGTTGCATTTCTGCAACAAGAGGCATTCATAGAAAAGACGCAAGCGTCGTCAAACGCGGCAAAACGCATACAAAAAAAACGCATGCGTTTTTAATGTTAAATATAGAAAAAAAACGCATGCTTTTTTTGCGCTAAAACGCAGCGGCAAAAAACGCAAATTTGAAACCAGCATTAGATAGCCTGGAGGTGTAGTTTCAGACATTGTCCAGTAGCAACACAAATGATTGTCCCACTAAGTGCAAACCAGATGAGATGGCATGTCATTGTAGAATGCTGTGCAAACCATGCTGGATAAATGTGACTTTATTTGGAATATATCACCAACAGTGTCACCAGAAAAAAATGTAATTTACAAATTGCCAAAGGCAAATAGACCCAATTGTCTCTTCTTGTCCGTGGTCCTCAATAGTGGCTTCTTTGCAGCAATTTGACCATAAAATACTGCCTCTTGAGCATCCTTTGGACAGTTAATTGTGAGATGTTTCACTTATTTGATGCTTCACTTATTTGAGGGCTGTTGTCTGAGGTGCCATCAATTTGTAGCTTCTGAGGCTGGTAACAATGATGATCTTATTCTTTGTAGCAGAGATAATTATTGATTTTCCTTTTCTTGGATGAATCGCATGAGTTTCTTCATAGCTGCTGATGGTTTTCATGACTGCACTTGAGGATACCTTCAAGGTTCTAGCAAATTTATAGTGCAGCGCCCCAGAGTCCTGGTCGTTGCAGTATTGTCGCTCTCCCACCAGGGGGAGTGATGGTACATCTGATGGTACTAAAGGCGTTCACCTGACCAGGTATCACAGTCACACAGTACACTTCACACTCCGGCCACCAGGGGGAGCAAAAGGTTCTATCTATTAGGCCACTCCTCACACTCGGGTAAAACTGGGGGTTGGATAGGAAGTTAGTCAGAAAGCTGCCTGGGTGAGACCCAGAGAAGACCTGTCAGGCAGACAGGGAGAGAAAAGGAGGAACATCTGAGCTGCAGACAGAGGTCCCTGTCAGTGGTGGGATCCTGACAGAGACATAGCAAGAGATAGAACGTTACGGAGCTGCGCCTGCACCTCATTGCGGCAGCATCCTAAGAAAGGACAAGAAGCGAAGTATATTGTGGAGAAGTGAGAAATGAGATCACAGCACAAGGAGATAATACCAGGAGGAGTCCTGCCTTAAGATCGGCAACATCCCTCTGAGGCGCGAAGCCGGTGCCCGGAACACCGAGGGAGTAATAGGCTCTACGCATTACTTCGAACTACGGCAGGACAGTTAGTTCCAAGTTGGCTGCCCAACCTTAATACCTAATGAAGACAACGGAGGCAAATTGTGGGAGAGGGGCGTCTCTAGGATCCCTATAAATAGCTCCAGGCCTACCCCGTCATACGGGTCGTCCTATCCATACCATCTGGGGGACGGAGAGAGAATATCAGAAACATACATGACAGTTGTGAGGACTATCCCGTGGTGCTCAGCAGGGAAGTACTACAACACACAGGCGCTAGTAGGAAGGCTACTGATTTCCACCTGCAAAGGGAACTCTGGATGTGCCTTCGGACCAGCCGGATTCAGCGAGCCCTGTTAGCAGTGCTCTGGATTGTGGACGCTGAAGTCTACAGTAAAAGGTAAAGAGACTGCAACCCTGTTTCCTCGTTATTTACTGTGACCTACACCATCATCATTTACCTTACTGGGAAGCCCTGGGGACATACTTCACCTGTGGGAAGGTATTCCATCTAGCTGCCATAACATCACCCCAGCGGACCCCTAAGCAGCATCGGTCACCCTGACTGAACACCACAGGTGGCGTCACGAACACTTGACAAACTACATCCTTTAATTGGGCGCCCCTTAGCAGGGCCAAGGACCGGGTCGGGCCACCGTGACATCCCCAGAACTGAGACAGAGGGACCCGGTACCGAGTACCCCACTGCCCTGCGCCTGGGGGCGATCCCATAGACTGAGTAAACTTCATGTCTTAAAGTAACAATGGACTGTTATTTCTCTTAAAAGCAACCAATTGTGAGCATTAAAATAGATGGGCTATTAATAATAAAGACCCATTCTGTATGCGTCACCCCTTAGTAGCAGCAAATTATCTTTCCATTATCACTTAATAACTACTAAATGATCAGCGTAATTAAAAAGAAATTAAACCGATATGAATAAGGAAATGAACCAACCCTGAAATATATAAGAATATATAGTGTTTTTATTCTAAAAGTAAGAATATGTTGTTACAGATAATGTGATATATGATAATATTGTACAATGAACCAGGCTAAGGTTATACTGTATATGCACTGATAAACCTTTTTCTTTTCAGGGGGGCACAGTTTACAGATTTCAAGGACACATATGGAGGATGCTGGAATATATTCTTGTGTTGCTGTAAATGAAGCAGGAGAAGACTCCCTACAGTATAATATTCGGATACTTGGTAAGTATAATAATAATAACAATAATAACAATAATAATTTGAATTTCTATAGCACCAACCTATTCCTATGCACTCTACATATCAGAAGGGACTTTTTCAGAAAATAAAGACCCAACAGAATAAACACCTAATACAACAGATACCAAGAGTACTGAGTGCCCTGCTCGCAAGCTTATAATATTGCAGTCCTAAAATTCCTGTGCTTAATTTTCAACTATTCTCAACAACATACAGTATATTCATATATAAGATGAGCACATCTATTAAAAACATGACACATTGACCTATAATACTTTGCAGGGTATTTGTTACCAAAATGCTCTTGTCACGGGGTCCTTCTCTGGTATCACACAATCAACAGAGCAAGAGAAGAGTGAACAATCCCAAGATCTTTATTTAGGCAAAAGTACGAAAGGTCCATATACAATCCACCACTCAAAGGATAAGATAGTCCAGAACCTGAATGCACTTCAGTAAGAGGATAAAAGCCCTGGGAGATGAGAGTCCAACAATCCAGCAAACAGAGGATAACAGTCCACGTACGCTTCTTTCTCTCTGGGGTGCTGTGTTCACATCATAGTTCCACACATGATCCAAGATTGTGTCTCATCTCTGTGATATTTTAAAAGTCCCCCTCCTCATTCACAGGTCAGGGGGGAAGGTTGCAGGGGCTCATTGTTTCAACAAGCTAGGTCAATATGTCATTAGCATATTAGCAAACAATACAGTACTGTGGGGGCTGATATCATATGGCAGCAACAGCTATTCATCAATTAGCAAATAACTCATCCTACAAGAGAACACCATGAAAATAAGTAAAATAGAAATATACACAAAATGATACCCACATAGCATATCACACCATCACAGCTCTATTTATTTTCAATCATACAGATCATTTTAGAATTATTTAAAATATGTGATTGTTATCTTTTTATTCCACAAATTTAAAAAAATCAGAAAAAAAGGTATTATAGCAGAAACAACCAACAACATATCACTTCAAAAACAACATTTTCTTCATGGGCTATTCTCAAGTTGTCTCTTCTGCAGTCTCTTTATTTCCTGACTGGGGTGGGAGGGTTGGGGCAGACACTCCTCCTTGAATGACATTTCTCATTATTAGCAGAGCTGTAGCATTAGCAGAACTTGTGCTTAGCTCTTTAGCTCTACTGTAGCACATTCAGCTATCATTCTTTTTTTTCTGGAGTGTACACTGCTATAACCATATTTATATGGAGAGATTACAAGGCATTTGAACAAGCATACATCTCTGGACAGTGAGAGCCATGATTAGGAAACTTGCTCTGGAAGCTGCCAATGGTTGGAGATTGAGAGAAAAAGTAGGGAGGTGAGCAGCTAACTGGTGTATATAATTAAATGGACTGAACATTGATGGCTGGGATCTCAAGAGTTAACTCCACAGCCTGTAATATTGATAATATCCATATTTAGCCAGACGCTGGTGACTAATCTCCTTTAAAATCAGTTTTACGCTACGTAAGAAGAAAAACTCTCACAGCAGAATAGAAATAGATAGGAAAAGCAAGTTGATTGCAAACTTGATTATTTTCCTGTCTAACTAAACAACTTAATAAAATCAGAATACCCATTTAAATCATTTAAATCATAAGATGGGTATTTTGAAAGGATTTAAGTAAAACACTTATTTTATTACAATGATGTTATTCTCTTTATAATTGTGTAATCCACTTTCAGTTTATTTGTGCATATACATTACAAAAGAGGCTCATGAGGTTTTAGATTTGAAATGTTGTCGAGTCTCTTTAAACTCCTCTTTTCCCCAAAATAAAAGAAAATATTGTGTATTACTTTTGAGAAATGTTGCCAAATTTTCATGGTAAAGGGTGAAATTCTCAATATATTGAACATAATGCTTTTTTTATGAAATCTACAGCACCTGCCAATATGTGATTTATAAAAACCCCATACATTTCCCCCATACAATTTGCAACTGAAATTAGTTGCCAACATCTGAAAATCTGTTAAAGGGGGTATTTGAGACTTTATAAAAAGCAAAAAATGTACCTAAGCACCAACAGGCAGGTAATTACAACTTACCTGTCTGTTGTGCACGGTGCCGTTCTTCCCCGCCACAGACCGCTACTGCCAGGAATTCAGAAGCCTCTGCTGACATAACATTTACAGAGCGAAGGCTTATTTTCCACTCTGTCAACGTGGCGAGACTACCAACGTCATTCTGATTGACTGCCAGATCCCTGCTGCATAACTGGGGGAGCGAGCTGTCAATAGAATGATGCCGAAAATTGCGCCCCGTGGCTTCAGCAGACACCACTGAATTCCCAGCAGTAGCTGTCTGTAACCCCTCTCTGTCAGGGAAAAATGGCGCTGTGCACAACAGGGTAGTAAGTTGCAATTACATGCCTGTTCGTGCTTAGGTACATTTTTTTTTTTTTAATAAAGTCCCAGATATACGCTTTAAGTAAATCTGCGGCGACTGGACACACCCATATAATTATTATTTTCTTAAGAGATGTGGCATGCTTTCTGTTTCAGTATTCTTACAAATGCTTAAACTAATTGCAATTACTAAAACTTTTGGCAGTGTGACTTTAAATTAGTATATATAGCCTATAACATTATCATTTCTGTTTAGTACCTCCAACTTTTGAAGGTAGCACAGAAAATGTATCAGAGGAAATTACATCTTTAGAAAATCAAACTGTATTGCTGAATTGTTCTGTGAGAAGTCATCCTGCTCCAACTGTTACCTGGCTGAAAGATGGGCAAGCCATAGAGGAAGGAAGCCACTACCAGATTGTATCTGCTGGAAGATACCTGCAGGTTTGTGACATATAATATGTATTGTCATATATACACTCTGTGCACAATTATTAGGCAATTTGTAGTTCTGATTAATTTTATTATAGCACAACTACAGGCCTATTAGTCAGTCTGAAAGGGTAATAAACCTGAGTTTTTAGGAAAGTAAATGTGGCCCTTAGGAAAATGACTTACGGTATGTGTGCACCATTATTAGTGTAGAGAAATATTATGCAACTAAATGAAAAACGTAAATGTTTCACCTCATTTGTTTGATTGCATCTGTTAAAGTTAGAATAATAACGAGACAACTGAAAATGTACAAAAATATATTTCTGATATTTAAAAAAAAATAGTGACCAATATAGCTTCTTTTCAGTAACAGTCATTAGCTTTACATCCATGTCAGTTTCTTAATCTGTCAATAATCAGCCTTTTGGACAGCACCAACCACAGCTTCTCAGACACTATTCAGAGAGGTGACTGTTTTCCTTCACCTTAAATCTCCAATTTAAGAAGGGCCCACACGTTCTCAATAGGGTGTAGGTGTGAGGAAGGGGCCATGCCATTATTCTGCCATCTTTAAGGTCTTTACTGGAAGCTAAGCAGTGGAGACTTTGATGCTTGCAATGGAGCATTGTCCTGTATAAAACATGGTTTTGTTGAAAGTTGCAGACTTTTTCCTCTACCACTCCTTGAAGAAAATGTCTTCAAAAACTGTCAGTAGGTTTGGGAGTTGATTTGAAGTCCATCTTCAACCCAAAAATGTCCAACTGGCTCATCTTTTCTTAATACCAGCCCGTGACAGTACCCAACCTCCACCTTGCTGGTGTCTAAGTCAATGTGGAGGTCTGTGCCCATTACTGATCCAGCTACGGGCCCATCCATCTGGCATGTCAAGAGTCACTCTCGTCTGATCAGTCCATAAAACCTTTCCAAAATTTGTATTCAGACATTTGTGGTGGTCGAGTTTCAGTCAAGCTTACCTTAGCCATGCCTGGGAACACCTTGTATTTCTGGGTACTCCAGGGAGGTTTCAGTTCTGGAATATGACAGCACTGGAGGATAATTGGGTTCCTGGTCACTTCACCTTTGATTCTTCTTAAATCTTTGGTAGTTAATGTGTGCCTTTTTTTTCTCAACACATTCTTGCAACCCTGTTGACTAATTTGCAACAAAACTTTAATGGTTCTGTGACGCTCAAATATCTTAGCAATATCAAGAGTGCTGCATCCATCTGTAAGACTTTTAGCAATGTTTTACTTTTAAGATTCTCTTTTTTGGCCCATTTTGCCAGGGGAAAATCCTGCACACTTTAATAAAGGGTGTTGTATCCTTAAGCCGCACCCTCCCTCATTTTACAAATGTGCATCACCTGATCTGACAAATATATGTGTATCTATCTATATAATCGTCTAAGGGGTATGTTAGGAGATGAGTTCCTGCCACTGCACAGGGGGAATCTCGAACCTTGTCTGCTGCGGTTTCTCATTCTGCATCAGCTGCAGTGGAGCCTGCTCAGCGGAGACGTCGGTCCCAGCGTCTCGCTCAGTCTGATTCTGTGCAAAGGGTTACTGCTGCCTTTCCAGGCTCTGCCATTGTAGCCTGTACTGATCAGCGGCGAGCAGACGTCTCTGGGACTAAGTCCTGCTTTTCCCCTTCTGAGCATGCCCAAAGGAAGACCTCTCAGTGGAGGTCTGGGGTCACATGCTCTGGTACTGCAGTAGCTCCTATTGGTCCTCTAGGAAGGTCCTGAAGCTGCTCAATTACTGTAGCAGTTCTCATTGGTCCTCTAGAAAGGTCTTGAACTTGCTGCAGCTATAAAAGGTTTGCATGGCCGCACGGCCATGCGCTAGTATACACTTGTTTATGTGTGTGTGTTGTGAGTGAAAGTCGCTCTTTAATCATCCCCTCCCTTGTGTTTGAATGCTCACGTAAGGAGGATGATTGTAATCTAGCGCCCGACTTGTAACCAACACTGGTACAGAAACAGCGTCTATTGCTGTGACCGCCAGTGCGGCGCCGTGCTCTATCACCGCGCTTTCCAAACCCAAGTCTGGGTGGTTAGTGGCGTCCGCCAGTGTGGCATCGCATGCACTCTAGTGCTATTTAATTATTATTTCTGTTACATGCGGTACTGCTGCTCTGTGACACAACAGGGTTCGCTTCTTTCACACAAGGTGAAGCTAACCCGTGTGTGTATCCTCATTGTACCGCCATATAGTCCGTCATTGCTTAGCAGCAGGTTCCATATCTGCACGGTGGACCCCTGGCTGCAAACGCACCTTATTCCTTTTCTCTAATTATTTGGTGCGTTCCGCTAGCCCTAACAGGGTACTTCTGTCTGTTTGTCTGTAACGGAAATCCTGCGTCACTGATTGGTCGCGACAGGCTTAGTCCGGCCGCAAATTGGCCCCTCCCTACTCCCCTCCAGTCGGTGCCCCCTCCCTTCTCCCCTCCAGTTAGTGCCAGTGTGTCACCCCATCCCAGACCAACTTTTTACTATTGATGCTGCTTATGCAGCATCAATAGTAAAAAGATATAATGTTAAAAATAATAAAAAAATAAGATTGTGCTATTCTCACCTTCCGACGTCCACCGATGCACGCGATGCTGCCACCAGCTTCCATTCCCAGTGATGCATTGCAAAATTACCCAGAGGACTTAGCGGTCTCGCGAGACCGCTAAGTCATCTGGGTAATTTCGCAATGCATCACTGGGAACGGAAACTGGCGGCAGCATCGCGCGCATCGGGACAGCTTAGTTGGATGACGGAGGGTGTCATGAATCCCAATGGCTAGGGATAGCACAGGACAAGCAAAGTACAAATATATTACGGACGAGCTCTAGGGTGATGGAACCTGGGCTGACCGCTGCCCTACGCCTGACAAACGCAACTAGAGATAGCCAGGGAGCGTGCCTACGTTGGTTCTAGACGCCACGCACCAGCCTAAGAGCTAACTAGCACTGCAGAGAAAATAAAGACCTCACTTGCCTCCAGCGGAATGAACCCCAAAAGATATAGTTGCCCCCCACATGTATTGACGGTGAAATGAGAGGAAGGCACACACATAGAGATGATATATATAGTTTTAGCAAATTGAGGCCCGCTGTAAACTAGAAAGCAGAACGATACAAAAGGGGACTGAGCGGTCAGCAAAAAACCCTAATCAAAAAAAAAACATCCTGAGATTACAAGAACCCATGTGCCAACTCATGGCACATGGGGAGAACCTCAGTCCACTAGAGCTACCAGCTAGCATAGAGACATAATAAGCAAGCTGGACAAAAAACCAAACAACTGAAAATCAGCACTTAGCTTATCCTGAAAGATCTGGGAGCAGGTAGGCAGGAACCAAACAGAGCACATCTGAATACATTGATAGCCGGCAAGGGAAATGACAGAAAGGCCAGGTAAAATAGGAAACACCCAGCCACTGATGGACAGGTGGAAACCAAAGGCCGCAACCCACCAAAGTCACCCAGTACCAGCAGTAACCACCAGAGGGAGCCCACAAACAGAATCCACAACAGTACCCCCCCCTTGAGGAGGGGTCACCGAACCCTCACGAGAACCCCCAGGGCGATCAGGGTGAGCTCTATGGAAGGCGCGGACCAAATCAGTCGCATGAACATCGGAGGCGACCACCCAGGAATTATCCTCCTGACCATAACCCTTCCACTTAACCAAATACTGGAGTTTGCGTCTGGAAACACGAGAATCCAAGATCTTCTCAACAACATACTCCAATTCTCCCTCCACCAGCACCGGAGCAGGAGGCTCAACCGAAGGAACAACGGGCACCTCATACCTCCGCAACAACGACCGATGGAACACATTATGAATAGCAAACGATGCTGGGAGATCCAAACGAAAAGATACAGGGTTAAGAATCTCCGAGATCCTATAAGGACCGATGAACCGAGGCTTGAACTTAGGAGAAGAGACCTTTATAGGGACAAAACGAGAAGACAACCACACCAAATCCCCAACAAGAAGTCGGGGACCCACGCGGCGACGGCGATTAGCAAACTGCTGAGTCTTCTCCTGAGATAACTTCAAATTGTCCACCACCTGATTCCAAATCTGATGTAGCCTGTCCACCACCACGTCCACTCCAGGACAATCCGAAGGCTCCACCTGACCAGAGGAAAAACGAGGATGAAACCCCGAATTACAAAAAAAAGGAGAGACCAACGTGGCCGAACTAGCCCGATTATTAAGAGCAAATTCGGCCAGTGGCAAAAAAGCAACCCAGTCATCTTGATCAGCAGAAACAAAACACCTCAAATAAGTTTCCAAGGTCTGATTAGTTCGCTCCGTCTGGCCATTCGTCTGAGGATGGAATGCAGACGAGAAAGACAAATCAATGCCCATCTTGGCACAAAACATCCGCCAAAATCTAGACACAAACTGGGATCCCCTGTCAGAAACGATATTCTCCGGAATCCCATGCAAACGAACCACGTTCTGAAAAAATAAAGGGACCAACTCAGAGGAGGAAGGCAACTTAGGCAAGGGCACCAAATGAACCATCTTAGAAAAGCGGTCACACACAACCCAGATAACGGACATTTTCTGTGAAACCGGGAGATCAGAAATAAAATCCATGGAAATGTGCGTCCAAGGCCTCTTTGGGATGGGCAAGGATAACAACAACCCACTGGCCCGAGAACAGCAAGGCTTAGCTCGAGCACACACTTCACAAGACTGCACAAAGGTACGCACATCCCTAGACAAGGAAGGCCACCAAAAAGACCTGGCCACCAAGTCTCTAGTACCAAATATTCCAGGATGACCAGCCAACACAGAAGAATGGACCTCGGAGATGACTCTACTGGTCCAATCATCCGGAACAAACAGTCTTTCTGGTGGACAACGATCCGGTTTATCCACCTGAAACTCCTGCAATGCACGTCGCAAGTCTGGGGATACGGCGGACAATATTACCCCATCCCTAAGGATACCAGTAGGCCCAGAGTCTCCAGGAGAGTCAGGCACAAAACTCCTGGAAAGAGCATCTGCCTTCACATTCTTTGAACCTGGCAGGTATGAAACCACGAAATTGAAACGAGAAAAAAAACAACGACCAACGAGCCTGTCTAGGATTCAAACGCCTGGCAGACTCAAGGTAAATGAGATTCTTGTGATCAGTCAAGACCACCACACGATGTTTAGCACCCTCAAGCCAATGACGCCACTCCTCAAATGCCCACTTCATGGCCAAAAGCTCCCGATTACCCACATCATAATTGCGCTCGGCGGGCGAGAATTTTCTAGAGAAGAATGCACATGGCTTCATCACCGAGCCATTAGAACTTCTCTGTGACAAAACCGCCCCCGCTCCAATCTCGGAAGCATCAACCTCAACCTGAAAAGGAAGTGAAACATCTGGTTGACACAACACAGGAGCAGAAGAAAACCGGCGCTTAAGTTCCTGAAAGGCCTCCACGGCCGCAGGAGACCAATCAGCAACATCAGCACCCTTTTTAGTCAAATCAGTCAAAGGTTTAACAATACTGGAAAAATTAGCAATGAACCGACGATAAAAATTAGCAAACCCCAAGAACTTCTGAAGGCTCTTAACAGATGTAGGTTGTGTCCAGTCACAAATCGCCTGAACCTTGACGGGATCCATCTCAATAGTAGAAGGAGAAAAAATGTACCCCAAAAAAGAAATCTTCTGGACTCCGAAGAGACACTTTGAGCCCTTCACAAACAGAGAATTGGCCCGCAGAACCTGAAACACCTTCCTGACCTGTAGAACATGAGACTCCCAGTCATCAGAAAACACCAAAATATCATCCAAATACACAATCATAAACTTATCCAGATATTCACGGAAAATATTGTGCATAAAGGACTGAAAGACTGACGGAGCATTGGAGAGTCCAAAAGGCATTACCAAATACTCAAAATGGCCCTCAGGCGTATTAAATGCGGTTTTCCACTCATCACCCTGTTTTATCCGCACCAGATTATACGCACCGCGAAGATCTATCTTAGTGAACCACCTAGCCCCCTTAATGCGAGCAAACAAATCAGTCAATAATGGCAATGGATACTGATACTTGACTGTAATCTTATTCAGAAGGCGATAATCTATACAAGGCCTCAGGGAACCATCTTTTTTTGCCACAAAAAAAACCCCTGCTCCCAGAGGGGACGAAGATGGACGAATATGTCCCTTTTCCAAGGACTCCTTAATATAATTCCGCATAGCAGTATGCTCTGGCAGTGACAGATTAAATAAACGACCCTTAGGGAACTTACTGCCAGGAATCAATTCTATAGCACAGTCACAATCTCTATGCGGAGGGAGCGAATTGAGCATAGGCTCCTCAAAAACATCCCTATAGTCAGACAAAAACGCAGGGATCTCAGAAGGAGTAGATGAAGCGATTGAAATCGGAGGTGCATCATCATGAACCCCCTGACATCCCCAGCTTAACACAGACATTGTTTTCCAGTCCAGGACAGGATTATGAGTTTGTAACCATGGCAGACCAAGCACTAGTACATCATGTAAATTATAAAGTACAAGGAAGCGAATCACCTCCTGATGAACGGGAGTCATGCGCATGGTCACTTGTGTCCAATACTGCGGTTTATTCATAGCCAATGGTGTAGAGTCAATTCCCTTCAGAGGAATAGGAACTTCCAGAGGTTCCAGACTAAAACCGCAGCGTTTAGCAAATGACCAATCCATAAGACTCAGGGCAGCGCCCGAATCCACATAGGCATCGACGGAAATGGAAGACAGTGAAAAAATCAGAGTCACAGACAAAATGAACTTAGGCTGCAGAGTACCAATGGCAAAAGATTTATCAACCCTTTTTGTGCGTTTAGAGCATGCTGATATAACATGAGCTGAATCACCACAATAGAAACACAATCCATTTTTCCGCCTATAATTTTGCCGTTCACTTCTGGACTGAATTCTATCACATTGCATAGTCTCAGGTGCCTGTTCAGAAGACACCGCCAACTGGTGCACGGGTTTGCGCTCCCGTAAACGCCGATCAATCTGAATGGCCATAGCCATAGACTCATTCAGACCTGTAGGCGTAGGGAACCCCACCATAATATCCTTAATGGCCTCAGAAAGACCATTTCTGAAGTTTGCAGCCAGGGCGCACTCATTCCACTGAGTAAGCACCGACCATTTCCGAAACTTCTGACAATATATCTCCGCTTCATCATGCCCCTGAGAGAGGGCTAATAAAGCCTTTTCAGCCTGAATCTCCAGGTTAGGTTCCTCATAGAGCAATCCCAATGCCAGAAAAAACGCATCCACACTGAGCAATGCAGGATCCCCTGGTGCCAATGCAAATGCCCAATTCTGAGGGTCGCCCCGCAGGAAAGATATTACAATCTTGACCTGTTGAGCAGGGTCTCCAGAGGAGCGAGATTTTAAAGAAAGAAACAATTTACAATTGTTCCTGAAATTCAGGAAGGTAGATCTATCTCCAGAAAATAACTCTGGAATAGGAATTCTAGGTTCAGACATGGGAGTGTGAACAACAAAATCCTGTATGTTTTGAACTTTTGCCGCGAGATTACTCAGGCTGGAAGCCAAACTCTGGACATCCATGTTAAACAGCTAAGATCAGAGCCATTCAAGGGTTAAGAGGAGGTAAGAAGCAGCTAGACAGCAATTAAGGGCTAGGCAGCAAAACTCTGAAGGGGAAAAAAAAAAAAAAATTTCCCTTAAACACTTCTCTTTCTCCTGCTTCAGCCCAAACAATTAACACTTTGTGGGCCGGCTATACTGTCATGAATCCCAATGGCTAGGGATAGCACAGGACAAGCAAAGTACAAATATATTACGGACGAGCTCTAGGGTGATGGAACCTGGGCTGACCGCTGCCCTACGCCTGACAAACGCAACTAGAGATAGCCAGGGAGCGTGCCTACGTTGGTTCTAGACGCCACGCACCAGCCTAAGAGCTAACTAGCACTGCAGAGAAAATAAAGACCTCACTTGCCTCCAGCGGAATGAACCCCAAAAGATGTAGTTGCCCCCCACATGTATTGACGGTGAAATGAGAGGAAGGCACACACATAGAGATGATATATATAGTTTTAGCAAATTGAGGCCCGCTGTAAACTAGAAAGCAGAACGATACAAAAGGGGACTGAGCGGTCAGCAAAAAACCCTAATCAAAAAAACCATCCTGAGATTACAAGAACCCATGTGCCAACTCATGGCACATGGGGAGAACCTCAGTCCACTAGAGCTACCAGCTAGCATAGAGACATAATAAGCAAGCTGGACAAAAAACCAAACAACTGAAAATCAGCACTTAGCTTATCCTGAAAGATCTGGGAGCAGGTAGGCAGGAACCAAACAGAGCACATCTGAATACATTGATAGCCGGCAAGGGAAATGACAGAAAGGCCAGGTAAAATAGGAAACACCCAGCCACTGATGGACAGGTGGAAACCAAAGGCCGCAACCCACCAAAGTCACCCAGTACCAGCAGTAACCACCAGAGGGAGCCCACAAACAGAATCCACAACAGGAGGGTGAGTATATAACTAGTTTTTATTTTATTTTATTTTTTTAACAGGGATATGGTGCCCACACTGCTATATACTACATGAGCTGTGTTATATACTGCGTGGGCTGTGTTATATACTGCGTGGCCTGTGTTATATACTACGTGTGCTGTGTTATATTCTACATAGGCTGTGCTATATATTATGTGGGCTGTGTTATATACTGCCTGGCTGCTATATACTATGTGGGCAGTGTTATATACTGCATGAGCAGTGTTATATACTGCGTGGCCTGTGTTATATACTATGTGGGCTGTTATATACTACATGGGCTGTGCAATATATTACGTGGGCTGTGTTATATACTGCCTGGCTGCTATATACTACGTGGGCAGTGTTATATACTGCGTAGGCTGTGTTATATACTATGTGGCCTGTGTTATATACTGCGCAGGTTGTGTTATATACTGCGTAGGCTGTGTTATATACTACGTGGCTGCTATATACTACGTGGCTGCTATATACTACATGGCTGTGCTATATACTACGTGGCAGTCTGTGTTACGTGAGCTGTGCTATATACTATGTGGCTGCTGTTTACTATGTGGCTGCTATATACTACATACCTGTCCTATATACTACGTGGCTGTGCTATATACTACGTGGCTGTGCTATATACTACGTGGCTGTCTGTGTTATATTCTACGTGGTTGTGTTATATACTACATGGCTGTGTTATATACTATGTGGCTGTGCTAAGCGTGACGTACATACATACATACATATTCTAGAATACCCGATGCATTAGAATCTGGCCACCATCTAGTGTATATATATTTATTCACTGTGTTCCAAATTATTATGCACAAAGAGTTTAGGAGTGCTAAGGCTAGAATTTTTTTGTTTGTCATTTAAACTCATTGATGGTGATGTGTGTCAGGGCTCTTTATATCACTGAAAGCAATTGCAGATACCTGCGCAAATTAGTTTGGCAGGTGTGTCCAAATAAAGGCAAGACTACTTAAGAAGGCTGTTCCACATTATTAAGCAGCCTACATTTTTTGCCAAAATGGGAAAGAAAAAGGATGTATCGGCTGCTGAGAAGCAACAAATTGTGGAGTATTTAGGTCAAGGCATGACTACAATCAACATTGCCAAGACACTTCATCATGATCATCGCACAATCAAGAAGTATGTAGCTGATTCCCAGCACACACGTGTGCGTGCTGATAAGGAAAAATTGAGGACTCTTTCCAACAGGCAATTGTGTAAGGTTAAAAGAGCAGCTGCAAAAATGCCTTGTCATAGCAGCAGACAAGTTTTTGAAGCTGCTGGTGCCTCCAACGCCCCCAGAACAATAAGATGCAGGGTCTTTCAGAGGTTTGCAGCTGTGCGTAAGCCATCCTTTCGACCACCTCTATCCACTGCACACAAGCAGAAACGGCTCCAGTGGGCCAAACGATACATGAAGACTGACTTCCAAACTGTTTTGTTCACCGATGAGTGCCGTGCAACGCTCGATGGTCCAGATGGATGGAGTGGAGGATGGCTGGTTGATGGACACCCCATGAAAACACAGCTAAGGCGCCAACAAGGAGGAGGTGGAGTAATGTTTTGGGCTGAAATCATGGGGAGAGAGATTGTCGGCCCCTATATGATCCCTGAAGGGGTTAAAGATGAACTCCATAATCTATGTGGAGTTTCTAAAACAACACTTTCTGCCATGGTTCAAGAGGAAGAACCGTGCTTTCCGCAGCAAAATCATTTTCATGCATGATAATGCACCGTCTCATGCTGCAAAAAACACATCTGCATCTCTGGCTGCTATGAGCATAAAAGAGGACAAACGTATGGTGTGGCCACCATCTTCCCCTCACCTCAACCCCATTGAGAACCTCTGGAGCATCATCAAAAGGAGTGTCTATGATGGCAGGAGGCAGTTCACATCTAAGCAACAGCTCTGGGAGGGTATTCTGTCCACATGCAAAACAATTGAAGCAGAAACCATCCAAAAACTGACAAATTCAATGGACGAGAGAGTTCAGAAGCTTCTTTCGAACAAGGGGTCCTATGTGCAAATGTAACATCACCTAGAATAAAGTTTTCACTTGAAAACTGTTTGATTTCATTTTGTAATAAACTGATAATGTTTATAACTTACAATTGACCATTTTTTTGTTCAAAATAAAAAAAAAAGGTTGAAAACTCTGCTGTGCATAATAATTTGGGACATGCATTTTGAATGTTTATTTTTTTTAAAAAAGATACTGTTTTCATAGGCAGTTTGTTCCAAAACATTGCAATTATACTAGAATAGTAGATGACTGGAAAATAACAATGACTGCAATTCACATAGGTAATTTAGAGAAAATATGAGGAAATATTATTTGCATAATAATTTGGAACACAGTGTATATATATATATATATATATATCCCCTTAGAGACGGAGCCAAATTTTTTAAATCTGACCAGTGTCACTTTATGTAGTAATAACTCTGGAATGCTTCAACGCAGTGACTTTAAGTCTGTTTTTTCGTGACACATTATACTTTATGATAATGGTAAATTTAGGTTGATATGTTTTGTGTTTATTTATAAAAAATATCAGAAATTTGAGAAAAATGTTAAAAAAAGCAATTTTCAAGCTTTTAATGATTATCCCTTTAATCCAGATAGTCATACCGCAGCAAAATATTATTAAATAATATTTCCCTCATGTCTGCTTTACATCAGCACCATTTGTAAAATGCTCTTTTATTTTGTTAGCACTTTAAGAGGTTTAAAAATGTAGCAGCAATTTTTTAATTTTTTCAGGGAAATTTACAAAATTTATTTTTTTAGGGACTTATCCATGTTTGAAGTGTTTTTAGGGGTCTCATATATTGGGAAACCCCCAAAAGTGATACCATTTTAAAAACAGCACCCCCTGACATATTGAAAACTGCTGTTAGGTAGTTTATTAACTCTTCAGGTGATTTTCAGGAATTAATGCAAAGTGACATGATAGAAATGACAATGTGTATTTTTACCACCTAAATGCCTCTAACTTCTAAACAAATTACTACAGCCGACAGACTCTAAGGCCGCTATTTGGTCGTGAATTGCCATGACAAATATCAAGACCACAAAATCATGATCTGAGGGCACCAATTGGGATAAAGTGCTTGTGCTTTTTTCAAAAGAATAGAAGGTCATTTATTGGGATACATTTTTAGTCTTCAGATGTGAATTTAATGAGATTGACATGCTTCTTACAAATAGGTTAATTATTATCAATATTGTTTTTTATACATTTTATATGTCATGTTTATATGTATATATATATATCTATATCTATATATATAATTGTCTAAGGGTTTTTCTGTCTGTCTGTCTGTCCTGGAAATCCCGCGTCTCTGATTGGTCGAGGCCGCCAGGCCTCGACCAATCAGCGACGGGCACAGCATGGCGACGATGATGTCATAAAGGTTGCCTCGACCAATCAGCGACGGGCACAGTCTGCCGCGAATTCGCCTCGACCAATCAGCGACGGGCACAGTATCGACGTAGATGTCATAATGGTTGCCATGGCAACGATGATGTCATAAAGGTTGCCTCAACCAATCAGCGACGGGCACAGTCTGCCGCGAATTCTGGAATCATCATTGTCCATATACTACGGGGACACGACGGGCACAGCATGGCGACGATGATGTCATAATGGAAATCCCGCGTCTCTGATTGGTCGAGGCCGCCAGGCCTCGACCAATCAGCGACGGGCACAGTATCAACATAGATGTCATAATGGTTGCCATGGCGACGATGATGTCATAAAGGTTGCCTCGACCAATCAGCCTCCCACCCTCATAGATCTTTTGCTTGATGATACTCCAAAAGGTTCTCTATAGGGTTGAGGACAGGGGAAGATGGTGGCCACACCATGAGTTTATCTCCTTTTATGCCCATAGCAGCCAATGACTCAGAGGTATTCTTTGCAGCATGAGATGGTGCATTGTCATGCATGAAGATGATTTTGCTCCTGAAGGCACATTTCTGCTTTTTATACCATGGAGGAAAGTTGTCAGAAACTCTATATACTTTGCAGAGGTCATTTTCACACCTTCAGGAACCTTAAAGGGCCCTACCAGCTGTTTCTCCATGATTCCGGCCCAAAACATGACTCCTCCACCTCCTTGCTGTTGTTGCAGCCTTGTTGGGACATGGTGGCCATCCAGCAACCATCCACTACTCCATCTATCTGGACCATCCGGGGTTGCTCAACACTTATCAGTAAACAAGAATGTTTGGAAATTAGTCTTCATGTATGTGTGGGCCCAATGCAACCATTTCTGCTTGTGAACACTGTTTAGGGGTGGCCGAATAATAGGTTTATGCACCACAGCAAGCCTTTGAAGGAGCCTACACCTTGAGGTTCGAGGGACTCCAGAGGCACCAGCAGCTTCAAATATCTGTTTGCTGCTTTGTAATGGCTTTTTAGCAGCTGCTCTCTTAATCTGATGAACTTGCCTGGCAGAAATCTTCCTCATTATGCCTTTATCAGCACAAACACAACTGTTCTCAGATACAGACACAAATCTCTTAACAGTACGATGATCACACTTAAGTTTGCGGGAAATTTCTAATGTTTTCATCCCTTCACCAAGGCATTGCACTATTTGATGCTTTTCAGCAGCAGAGAGATCCTTTTTCTTTCCCATGTTACTTGAAAACTGTGACCTGCTTAATAATGTGGAACATCATTTTTAAGTAGTTTTCCTTTAATTAGAATCACCTGGAAAACTAATTATCCCATGTGTTTAAGATTGATTTCAGTGATCCATTTAGCCCTGAGACACAATACCATCCATGAGTTTATTTGAAAAACAAAACAATTAAATCTTTATCACACCTAAATCCAATTTGCATAATAATTTGGAACACAGTGTATATATAAGAACAATGTAGGATGAATCACTCCTCCTCTTCCTATTTTGTCTCCCCTGTCCACTTTTCTTCTGCTGATTGTGAAAATTACATGGGAGCCCAAGCCATTTTTTTCAGAAAAATAATTTTTTAATTAAATACATGTAAAGTAAGCTGCTCACACACACACTGTACTAATTGTATATGTCACTGACATCTTTATATCTGTCCATTCTATGTGTACATATCTATTCTATCTCTTCTATTTTGTTGGGTTATGGTGTGATTTTACGGTATGCGGCAGATGAAATGTTGGGTTTTCAAGGACATGGGTGTGTACAAATCGGATGGCACTCTCATGGTCCAAGTGACGTGCAATTTTTTTTTCTCACACCATTGAGTTGCATTGGCGAGTCTTGTCCAATATACAATTGCAGCATGCAATGATTCTATATTTTCGGTGTGTATGTTTATTTAACTCTTTACTTACAGGTTAAGTAATGAGGGTGTCTGGTTGACTCCTCTTCATTACTAAACCTAGGGCTTGGTGTCAGCGACAGCTGCTGACAACCCCTAATCCCATTACTCCAATGAGACTGCACCAGGGTATCTGGAAGAGCCTGGACAGAGTGCCAGAATTGACGCTTCAAATATGAAGTGCCATTTCTGGGGCAGCTGAGGGCTGGTATTTTTAGCCTGGGATTGGGCAAATATGCATGAAAAGAAAGGGTTGAACAAGGAAATTACACCACAAAACTTTTTTTTCATGTTTTCAGATATCTTTATTTAGCTCCAAAAAGTGTTCATTGCTGTACAAAAACACATGCAAAAGCACAACAAAAATGTGGAAAAACCACATGTTTTTTCTGCCAAGTGAAGCAAATACTTAATGTGTGCACATACACTAATACTTACATTTCATATAATCCCCTGCAGGTCCACTTCTGGACTGGCATCCTGGTGCTCTTACATGACGTCGCAGATGCGATGATGTCATTGCATACACATCATCATCAGCGCATCACAGAGGAGGTGAAGGCACTCCTTTGGAGCTGCTCCATGAGAGCTCCAAGCCTCCCTGTGCCGAGATGTACGCTGTTGTGGATTCTGTTTGTGGGCTCCCTCTGGTGGTTACTGCTGGTACTGGGTGACTTTGGTGGGTTGCGGCCTTTGGTTTCCACCTGTCCATCAGTGGCTGGGTGTTTCCTATTTTACCTGGCCTTTCTGTCATTTCCCTTGCCGGCTATCAATGTATTCAGATGTGCTCTGTTTGGTTCCTGCCTACCTGCTCCCAGATCTTTCAGGATAAGCTAAGTGCTGATTTTCAGTTGTTTGGTTTTTTTGTCCAGCTTGCTTATTATGTCTCTATGCTAGCTGGTAGCTCTAGTGGACTGAGGTTCTCCCCATGTGCCATGAGTTGGCACATGGGTTCTTGTAATCTCAGGATGTTTTTTTTTTTGATTAGGGTTTTTTGCTGACCGCTCAGTCCCCTTTTGTATCGTTCTGCTTTCTAGTTTACAGCGGGCCTCAATTTGCTAAAACTATATATATCATCTCTATGTGTGTGCCTTCCTCTCATTTCACCGTCAATACATGTGGGGGGCAACTATATCTTTTGGGGTTCATTCCGCTGGAGGCAAGTGAGGTCTTTATTTTCTCTGCAGTGCTAGTTAGCTCTTAGGCTGGTGCGTGGCGTCTAGAACCAACGTAGGCACGCTCCCTGGCTATCTCTAGTTGCGTTTGTCAGGCGTAGGGCAGCGGTCAGCCCAGGTTCCATCACCCTAGAGCTCGTCCGTAATATATTTGTACTTTGCTTGTCCTGTGCTATCCCTAGCCATTGGGATTCATGACAGTATAGCCGGCCCACAAAGTGTTAATTGTTTGGGCTGAAGCAGGAGAAAGAGAAGTGTTTAAGGGAAATTTTTTTTTTTTTTTTCCCTTCAGAGTTTTGCTGCCTAGCCCTTAATTGCTGTCTAGCTGCTTCTTACCTCCTCTTAACCCTTGAATGGCTCTGATCTTAGCTGTTTAACATGGATGTCCAGAGTTTGGCTTCCAGCCTGAGTAATCTCGCGGCAAAAGTTCAAAACATACAGGATTTTGTTGTTCACACTCCCATGTCTGAACCTAGAATTCCTATTCCAGAGTTCTTTTCTGGAGATAGATCTACCTTCCTGAATTTCAGGAACAATTGTAAATTGTTTCTTTCTTTAAAATCTCGCTCCTCTGGAGACCCTGCTCAACAGGTCAAGATTGTAATATCTTTCCTGCGGGGCGACCCTCAGAATTGGGCATTTGCATTGGCACCAGGGGATCCTGCATTGCTCAGTGTGGATGCGTTTTTTCTGGCATTGGGATTGCTCTATGAGGAACCTAACCTGGAGATTCAGGCTGAAAAGGCTTTATTAGCCCTCTCTCAGGGGCATGATGAAGAGGAGATATATTGTCAGAAGTTTCGGAAATGGTCGGTGCTTACTCAGTGGAATGAGTGCGCCCTGGCTGCAAACTTCAGAAATGGTCTTTCTGAGGCCATTAAGGATATTATGGTGGGGTTCCCTACGCCTACAGGTCTGAATGAGTCTATGGCTATGGCCATTCAGATTGATCGGCGTTTACGGGAGCGCAAACCCGTGCACCAGTTGGCGGTGTCTTCTGAACAGGCACCTGAGACTATGCAATGTGATAGAATTCAGTCCAGAAGTGAACGGCAAAATTATAGGCGGAAAAATGGATTGTGTTTCTATTGTGGTGATTCAGCTCATGTTATATCAGCATGCTCTAAACGCACAAAAAGGGTTGATAAATCTTTTGCCATTGGTACTCTGCAGCCTAAGTTCATTTTGTCTGTGACTCTGATTTTTTCACTGTTTTCCATTTCCGTCGATGCCTATGTGGATTCGGGCGCTGCCCTGAGTCTTATGGATTGGTCATTTGCTAAACGCTGCAGTTTTAGTCTGGAACCTCTGGAAGTTCCTATTCCTCTGAAGGGAATTGACTCTACACCATTGGCTATGAATAAACCGCAGTATTGGACACAAGTGACCATGCGCATGACTACCGTTCATCAGGAGGTGATTCGCTTCCTTGTACTTTATAATTTACATGATGTACTAGTGCTTGGTCTGCCATGGTTACAAACTCATAATCCTGTCCTGGACTGGAAAACAATGTCTGTGTTAAGCTGGGGATGTCAGGGGGTTCATGCTGATGCACCTCCGATTTCAATCGCTTCATCTACTCCTTCTGAGATCCCTGCGTTTTTGTCTGACTATAGGGATGTTTTTGAGGAGCCTAAGCTCAATTCGCTCCCTCCGCATAGAGATTGTGACTGTGCTATAGAATTGATTCCTGGCAGTAAGTTCCCTAAGGGTCGTTTATTTAATCTGTCACTGCCAGAGCATACTGCTATGCGGAATTATATTAAGGAGTCCTTGGAAAAGGGACATATTCGTCCATCTTCGTCCCCTCTGGGAGCAGGGGTTTTTTTTGTGGCAAAAAAAGATGGTTCCCTGAGGCCTTGTATAGATTATCGCCTTCTGAATAAGATTACAGTCAAGTATCAGTATCCATTGCCATTATTGACTGATTTGTTTGCTCGCATTAAGGGGGCTAGGTGGTTCACTAAGATAGATCTTCGCGGTGCGTATAATCTGGTGCGGATAAAACAGGGTGATGAGTGGAAAACCGCATTTAATACGCCTGAGGGCCATTTTGAGTATTTGGTAATGCCTTTTGGACTCTCCAATGCTCCGTCAGTCTTTCAGTCCTTTATGCACAATATTTTCCGTGAATATCTGGATAAGTTTATGATTGTGTATTTGGATGATATTTTGGTGTTTTCTGATGACTGGGAGTCTCATGTTCTACAGGTCAGGAAGGTGTTTCAGGTTCTGCGGGCCAATTCTCTGTTTGTGAAGGGCTCAAAGTGTCTCTTCGGAGTCCAGAAGATTTCTTTTTTGGGGTACATTTTTTCTCCTTCTACTATTGAGATGGATCCCGTCAAGGTTCAGGCGATTTGTGACTGGACACAACCTACATCTGTTAAGAGCCTTCAGAAGTTCTTGGGGTTTGCTAATTTTTATCGTCGGTTCATTGCTAATTTTTCCAGTATTGTTAAACCTTTGACTGATTTGACTAAAAAGGGTGCTGATGTTGCTGATTGGTCTCCTGCGGCCGTGGAGGCCTTTCAGGAACTTAAGCGCCGGTTTTCTTCTGCTCCTGTGTTGTGTCAACCAGATGTTTCACTTCCTTTTCAGGTTGAGGTTGATGCTTCCGAGATTGGAGCGGGGGCGGTTTTGTCACAGAGAAGTTCTAATGGCTCGGTGATGAAGCCATGTGCATTCTTCTCTAGAAAATTCTCGCCCGCCGAGCGCAATTATGATGTGGGTAATCGGGAGCTTTTGGCCATGAAGTGGGCATTTGAGGAGTGGCGTCATTGGCTTGAGGGTGCTAAACATCGTGTGGTGGTCTTGACTGATCACAAGAATCTCATTTACCTTGAGTCTGCCAGGCGTTTGAATCCTAGACAGGCTCGTTGGTCGTTGTTTTTTTCTCATTTCAATTTTGTGGTTTCATACCTGCCAGGTTCAAAGAATGTGAAGGCAGATGCTCTTTCCAGGAGTTTTGTTCCTGACTCTCCTGGAGACTCTGGGCCTACTGGTATCCTTAGGGATGGGGTAATATTGTCCGCCGTATCCCCAGACTTGCGACGTGCATTGCAGGAGTTTCAGGTGTATAAACCGGATCGTTGTCCACCAGAAAGACTGTTTGTTCCGGATGATTAGACCAGTAGAGTCATCTCCGAGGTCCATTCTTCTGTGTTGGCTGGTCATCCTGGAATATTTGGTACTAGAGACTTGGTGGCCAGGTCTTTTTGGTGGCCTTCCTTGTCTAGGGATGTGCATACCTTTGTGCAGTCTTGTGAAGTGTGTGCTCGAGCTAAGCCTTGCTGTTCTCGGGCCAGTGGGTTGTTGTTATCCTTGCCCATCCCGAAGAGGCCTTGGACGCACATTTCCATGGATTTTATTTCTGATCTCCCGGTTTCACAGAAAATGTCCGTTATCTGGGTTGTGTGTGACCGCTTTTCTAAGGCTACGTTCACACTAGCGTTGTGCGCCGGTGCGTCGGCGACGCAACGCACAACGCACGCAAAAACGCGTCAAAACGCACGCAAAAACGCTGCGTTTTGCGACGCATGCGTCGTTTTTTGCCGAAAATCGGACGCAAGAAAAATGCAACTTGTTGCGTTTTCTTGGTCCGACGCTTGCGGCAAAAAAGACGCATGTGTTGCACAACGCAACAAAAAAAAACGCATGCGTCCCCCATGTTAAGTATAGGGGCGCATGACGCATGCGTCGCCGCTGCGTCGCCGACGCAAACCCGACGCACATTAGCTTAACGCTAATGTGAACGTAGCCTTAGATGGTTCATTTGGTGCCCTTGCCTAAGTTGCCTTCCTCCTCTGAGTTGGTCCCTTTATTTTTTCAGAACGTGGTTCGTTTGCATGGGATTCCGGAGAATATCGTTTCTGACAGGGGATCCCAGTTTGTGTCTAGATTTTGGCGGACGTTTTGTGCCAAGATGGGCATTGATTTGTCTTTCTCGTCTGCATTCCATCCTCAGACGAATGGCCAGACGGAGCGAACTAATCAGACCTTGGAAACTTATTTGAGGTGTTTTGTTTCTGCTGATCAAGATGACTGGGTTGCTTTTTTGCCACTGGCCGAATTTGCTCTTAATAATCGGGCTAGTTCGGCCACGTTGGTCTCTCCTTTTTTTTGTAATTCGGGGTTTCATCCTCGTTTTTCCTCTGGTCAGGTGGAGCCTTCGGATTGTCCTGGAGTGGACGTGGTGGTGGACAGGCTACATCAGATTTGGAATCAGGTGGTGGACAATTTGAAGTTATCTCAGGAGAAGACTCAGCAGTTTGCTAATCGCCGTCGCCTCGTGGGTCCCCGACTTCTTGTTGGGGATTTGGTGTGGTTGTCTTCTCGTTTTGTCCCTATGAAGGTCTCTTCTCCTAAGTTCAAGCCTCGGTTCATCGGTCCTTATAGGATCTCGGAGATTCTTAACCCTGTATCTTTTCGTTTGGATCTCCCAGCATCGTTTGCTATTCATAATGTGTTCCATCGGTCGTTGTTGCGGAGGTATGAGGTGCCCGTTGTTCCTTCGGTTGAGCCTCCTGCTCCGGTGCTGGTGGAGGGAGAATTGGAGTATGCTGTTGAGAAGATCTTGGATTCTCGTGTTTCCAGACGTAAACTCCAGTATTTGGTTAAGTGGAAGGGTTATGGTCAGGAGGATAATTCCTGGGTGGTCGCCTCCGATGTTCATGCGACTGATTTGGTCCGCGCCTTCCATAGAGCTCACCCTGATCGCCCTGGGGGTTCTCGTGAGGGTTCGGTGACCCCTCCTCAAGGGGGGGGTACTGTTGTGGATTCTGTTTGTGGGCTCCCTCTGGTGGTTACTGCTGGTACTGGGTGACTTTGGTGGGTTGCGGCCTTTGGTTTCCACCTGTCCATCAGTGGCTGGGTGTTTCCTATTTTACCTGGCCTTTCTGTCATTTCCCTTGCCGGCTATCAATGTATTCAGATGTGCTCTGTTTGGTTCCTGCCTACCTGCTCCCAGATCTTTCAGGATAAGCTAAGTGCTGATTTTCAGTTGTTTGGTTTTTTTGTCCAGCTTGCTTATTATGTCTCTATGCTAGCTGGTAGCTCTAGTGGACTGAGGTTCTCCCCATGTGCCATGAGTTGGCACATGGGTTCTTGTAATCTCAGGATGGTTTTTTTTTTATTAGGGTTTTTTGCTGACCGCTCAGTCCCCTTTTGTATCGTTCTGCTTTCTAGTTTACAGCGGGCCTCAATTTGCTAAAACTATATATATCATCTCTATGTGTGTGCCTTCCTCTCATTTCACCGTCAATACATGTGGGGGGCAACTATATCTTTTGGGGTTCATTCCGCTGGAGGCAAGTGAGGTCTTTATTTTCTCTGCAGTGCTAGTTAGCTCTTAGGCTGGTGCGTGGCGTCTAGAACCAACGTAGGCACGCTCCCTGGCTATCTCTAGTTGCGTTTGTCAGGCGTAGGGCAGCGGTCAGCCCAGGTTCCATCACCCTAGAGCTCGTCCGTAATATATTTGTACTTTGCTTGTCCTGTGCTATCCCTAGCCATTGGGATTCATGACAGTACGCTGTCAGGAGGTGGAGCGCCGGCACGCGATATCCTGGGGCCCGGTGAACAGAAGCACAAGACAGAGGGACCCAGATCATCTCCAGGCCCCCGCTCTTTACTTCTGTTCACAAGTCCCCATACCGCAGTTAGGGCACTGGGTAGTAGTGCCTTGATATAAGCCCTGTGGGGTATGTGCATGGTGCTTACTATCATTAATAATATTTTTCTCCTGCCTTTTATTACTGAGTTCTCCTTTCTAACCTGAATCATGTATTTTATTAATTTTTTTAAATTTGATGTGCTGTTGCCACGCCAGAGAGGCAACGGGAGATTAGGGAGGTTAATAAGTGTCTCAAGAATTGGTGTAGGAAGGAGGGGTTTGGGTTCCTGCAGAACTGGGCCGACTTCTCAGTCGGCTACAGGTTCTACACTAGGGACGGGCTGCACCTCAATGGGGAAGGTGCAGCTGTGCTGGGGAGAAAATGGCTAGAAGGTTGGAGGAGTGTTTAAACTACGGAATGGGGGGAGGGTATTCATTTTATAGGAGGGGAAGATAGTGCAGATAGAGACCTGAGCACAAATAAGGAAGTTGGGGGTGGTGGTGGCATGGGGGTGGGGTTAGATCAATTAATAATTTAAGAAAGAATAGAGGTGCAGAGAGATGCATAAAATGCATGTATACTAATGCCAGAAGCCTCGCCAACAAAATGGACAAATTAGAATTGATGTTGTTGGAGCATAATTATGACATGGTGGGGATATCTGAAACGTGGCTGGATGAGAGCCATGACTGGGCTGTTAACTTGCAGGGTTATAGTCTGTTCAGAAATGACCGAACGGATAAGCGAGGGGGAGGGGTGTGTCTATATGTAAAATCATCCTTAAAACCCATCCTGCGTGATAATATAGGTGAATCTAATGAAAATGTAGAGTCCCTGTGGATGGAGATAAGGGGAGGGGGAAAAAATAATAAATTACTGATAGGGGTTTGTTATAAACCTCCAAAAATAATGGAAGCAATGGAGAATATCCTCGTAAAGCAAATAGATGAAGCTGCGACTCAAGAAGTCATTATTATTCACTGAAATAGATTGGGGAACGGAAATCTACAGTTCCAGCAAAGGTAATCGGTTTTTGACAACTATGAGAGACAATTACCTTTCACAACTGGTTCAGGACCCAACAAGAAGGGGGGCACTGCTAGACCTAATATTAACCAACAGGCCAGACCGCATATCAAATATAAGGGTTTGGGGTCACTTGGGGAATAGTGATCACAAAATAATAAGTTTTCATGTATCCTTTAATAAGATGTGTAGTAGAGGGATTACAAGGACACTAAACTTCAGGAGGGCAAATTTCCAACGGATGAGAGAGGATTTTGGTGCAATTAACTTGGATAAGATCCTGAGACATAAAAATACACAAAGAAAATGGGAGATGTTTATTAGCATCCTGGATAGGACCTGTGCACAATATATACCGTGTGGAAATAAACATACTAGAAATAGGAGGAAACCAATATGGCTAAATAGAGCTGAAAGGGTCGCAATAAATGACAAAAAAGCATTTAGAGAATTGAAGGAAGTAGGTAGTGATGAGGCATTAAATAAATACAGAAAATTAATTAAATTCTGTAAAAAGCAAATCAAGGCAGCAAAGATTGAGACAGAGACTCATTGCCAGAGAGAGTAAGAATAATCCCAAAATATCCTTTAACTACATAAATAGTAAGAAACTAAAAAATTATAGTGTTGGCCCCCTTAAAAATAGTCTGGGTGAAATGGTGGATGAGGATGAGAAAAAGCCAATATGCTAAATGACTTTTTTTCATCAGTATTTACAAAAGAAAATCCCATGGCAGACAAAATGATCAGTGATAACAAAAATTCCCCATTAAGTGTCACCTGCTTAACCCAGCAGGAAGTACGGCGGCGTCTAAAAATCACTAAAATTTGACAAATCTCTGGGCCCGGATGGGATACACCCCCGAGTACTGCAGGAATTAAGTACAGTCATTGATAGACCATTATTTTCAATCTTTAACCCCTTAAGCCCCGAGGGTGGTTTGCATGTTAATGACCGGGCCAATTTTTACAATTCTGACCACTGTCTCTTTATGAGGTTATAACTCTGGAACGCTTCAACGGATCTTGGCGATTCTGGCATTGTTTTCTCATGAGATATTCTACTTCATGTCATTGGTAAAATTTATTTGATATAACTTGCGTTTATTTGTGAAAAAAATGGAAATTTGGCGAAAATTTAGAAAATTTCACAATTTTCCAACTTTGAATTTTTATGCCCTTAAATTACAGAGATATGTCACGCAATATACTTAATAAATAACATTTCCCACATGTCTACTTTACATCAGCACAATTTTGGAACCAACACTTTTTTTTGTTAGGGAGTTATAAGGGTTAAAAGTTGACCAGAAATTTCTCATTTTTACAACACCTTTTTTTTTTAGGGACCACATCTCATTTGAAGTCATTTTGAGAGGTCTATATGATAGAAAATACCCAAGTGTGACACCATTCTAAAAACTGTACCCCACAAGGTGCTCAAAACCACTTTCAAGAAGTTTATTAACCCTTCAGGTGTTTCACAGGAATTTTTGGAATGTTTAAATAAAAATGAACATTTAACTTTTTTTCACACAAAATGTATTTCAGCTCCAATTTGTTTTATTTTACCAAGGGTAACAGGAGAAAATGGACGACAAAAGTTGTTGTACATTTGTCCTGAGTACGCTGATACCCAATATGTGGGGGTAAACCACTGTTTGGGCGCATGGCAGAGCTCGGAAGGAAAGGAGCGCCATTTGACTTTTCAATGCAAAATTGACTGGAATTTATATGGGACTCCATGTTGCGTTTGGAGAGCCCCTGATGTGCCTAAACATTGAAACCCCCCACAAGTGACACCATTTTGGAAAGTAGACCCCCTAAGGAACTTATCTAGATGTGTGGTGAGCACTTTGACCCACCAAGTGCTTCACAGAAGTTTATAATGCAGAGCCGTAAAAATAAAAAATCATATTTTTTCACAAAAATGATCTTTTCGCCCCCAATTTTTTATTTTCGCAAGGGTAAGAGAAGAAATTGGACCCCAAAAATTGTGCAATTTGTCCTGAGTACGCTGATACCCCATATGTGGGTGTAAACCATTGTTTGGGTGCATGGCAGAGCTTGGAAGGGAAGGAGCGCCATTTGACTTTTCAATGCAAAATTGACTGGAATTTATATGGGACGCCATGTTGCGTTTGGAGAGCCCCTGACAGGGTTGGACTGGCCATTTGGCAATTCTGGCAAATGCCAGAAGGGCCGGTCTGGTTGTGAGCTGCCATGTGTGCTACGTTGTTAACAGAATCAATGTTCTCAAGACACCCATACTGTTAACAGTTGTGACGGAGCACAAAGCTGGTCACTCCGTCACTTACCTCAGCATGCCGTGGATATAATTAGAAATATTGGTCTTGTAGTAAATCTTCCTTTCCTCCATCCAGGGTAATATTAGTAATATATCCCATCTGGTTATTGGGGACGGGCACAACAAGGGCCTGTGTGATTTCAAATGCCAGGGCTGAATTTCATCCCCAATCCGTACCTGGCCCCTGATGTGCCTAAACAATGAAACCCCCACAAGTGAGACCATTTTGGAAAGTGGACCCCCTAAGGAACTTATCTAGATGTGTGGTGAGCACTTTGACCCACCAAGTGCTTCACAGAAGTTTATAATGCAGAGCCGTAAAATAAAAAATCATATTTTTTCACAAAAATGATCTTTTCGTCCCAATTTTTTATTTTCCCAAGGGTAAGAGAAGAAATTAGACCACAAACGTTGTTGTGCAATTTGTCCTGAGTACAACGATACCCCATATGTGGGGGTAAACCACTGTTTGGGCGCATAGCAGAGCTCGGAAGGGAAGGAGCGCCATTTGACTTTTCAATGCAAAATTGACTGGAATTGAGATGGGACACCATGTCGCGTTTGGAGAGCCCCTGATGTGCCTAAACATTAAAACCCCCCACAAGTGACACCATTTTGGAAAGTAGACCCCCTAAGGAACTTATCTAGATGGGTTTTGAGAGCTTTGAACCCCCAAGTGTTTCACTACAGTTTATAATGCAGAGCCGTGAAAATAAATTTTTTTTTTTTTTTCAGAAAAATGATTTTTTAGCCCCCAGTTTTGTATTTTCACAAGGGTAACAGGATAAATTGGACCCCAAAAGTTGTTGTCCAATTTGTCCTGAGTATGGTGATACCCCATATGTGGGGGGGAACCACTGTTTGGGCACATGGCAGAGCTCGGAAGGGAAGGAGCGCCATTTGGAATGCAGACTTAGATTGATTGGTCTGCAGGCGTCACGTTGCATTTGCAGAGCCCCTGATGTACCCAAGCAGTACAAACCCCCCACAAGTGACCCCATATTGGAAACTAGACCTCCCAAGGAACTTATCTAGATGTGTTGTGAGAACTTTGAACCCCAAAGTGTTTCACTACAGTTTATAACGCAGAGTCGTGAAAATAAAAATCTTTTTTTTTTCAGAAAAATGATTTTTTAGCCCCCAGTTTTGTATTTTCACAAGGGTAACAAGATAAATTGGACCCCGAAAGTTGTTGTCCAATTTGTCCTGAGTACGCTGATACCCCATATGTGGGGGGGAACCACTGTTTGGGCACATGGCAGAGCTCGGAAGGGAAGGAGTGCCATTTGGAATGCAGACTTGGATTGACTGGTCTGCAGGCGTCACGTTGCATTTGCAGAGCCCCTGATGTACCCAAGCAGTACAAACCCCCCACAAGTGACCCCATATTGGAAACTAGACCTCCCAAGGAACTTATCTAGATGTGTTGTGAGAACTTTGAACCCCAAACTGTTTCACTACAGTTTATAACGCAGAGTCGTGAAAATAAAAATCTTTTTTTTTTCAGAAAAATGATTTTTTAGCCCCCAGTTTTGTATTTTCACAAGGGTAACAAGATAAATTGGACCCTGAAAGTTGTTGTCCAATTTGTCCTGAGTACGCTGATACCCCATATGTGGGGGGGAACTACTGTTTGGGCACATGGCAGAGCTCGGAAGGGAAGGAGCGCCATTTGGAATGCAGACTTGGATTGACTGGTCTGCAGGCGTCACGTTGCATTTGCAGAGCCCCTGATGTACCCAAACAGTACAAACCCCCTACAAGTGACCCCATATTGGAAACTAGACCTCCCAAGGAACTTATCTAGATGTGTTGTGAGAACTTTGAACCCCAAAGTGTTTCACTACAGTTTATAACGCAGAGCCGTGAAAATAAAAATTCCTTTTTTTTTCACAAAAATTATTTTTATTTTCCCAAGGATAACAAGGGAACTTGGACCGCATATTTTGTTGTCCAATTTGTCCCGAGTACGCTGATGCCCCATATGTTGGGGTAAACCCCTGTTTGGGCGCATGGGAAAGCTCGGAAGGGAAGGAGCACTGTATTACTTTTTCAACGCAGAATTGTCTGGAATTGAGATCGGACGCCATGTCGCGTTTGGAGAGCCCCTGATGTGCCTAAACAGTGGAAACTCCCCAATTCTACCTGAAACTCTAATCCAAACACACCCCTAACCCTAATCCCATCTGTAACCCTAACCACACCCCTAACCCTGACATACCCCTAATTCTAATCCCAACCCTACTCCCAACCGTAAATGTAATCCAAACCCTAACCCTAACTTTAGCCCCAACCCTAACTTTAGCCCCAACCCTAACCCTAACTTTAGCCCCAACCCTATCCCTAACTTTAGCCCTAACCCTAACTTTAGCTCCAACCCTAGCTCCAACCTTAACCCTAGCCCTAACCCTAACCCTAGCCCTAGCCCTAACCCTAGCCCTAACCCTAACCCTAGCCCTAATGGGAAAATGGAAATAAATAAATTTTTTTAATTTTATTATTTTTCCCTAACTAAGGGGGTGATGAAGGGGGTTTGATTTACTTTTATAGTGTTTTTTATATCGGATTTTTATGATTGGCAGCTGTCACACACTAAAAGACGCTTTTTATAGCAAAAAAGTTTTTGCGTCTCCACATTTTGAGACCTATAATTTTTCCGTATTTTGGTCCACAGAGTCATGTGAGGTCTTGTTTTTTTGCGGGACGAGTTGACATTTTTATTGGTAACATTTTCGGACATGTGACAGTTTTTGATCGCTTTTTATTCCAATTTTTGTGAGGCAGAATGACCAAAAACCAGCTATTCATGAATTTGTTTTGGGGGAGGCGTTTATACCGTTCCACGTTTGGTAAAATTGATAAAGCAGTTTTATTCATCGGGTCAGTACGATTACAGAGATATCTCATTTATATCATTTTTTTATGTTTTGGCGCTTTTATACGATAAAAGCTATTTTATAGAAAAAATAATTATTTTGGCATCGCTTTATTCTGAGGACTATAACTTTTTTATCTTTTTGGTTATGATGCTTTATGGTAGCTCGTTTTTTGCGGGACAAGATGATGTTTTCAGCGGTACCATGGTTATTTATATCCGTCTTTTTGATCGCGTGTTATTCTACTTTTTGTTCGGCGGTATGATAATAAAGCGTTGTTTTTTTTGCTCGTTTTTTTTCTTTTCTTACGGTGTTCACTGAAGGGGTTAACTAGTGGGACAGTTTTATAGGTTGGGTCGTTACGGACGCGGCGATACTAAATATGTGTACTTTTATTGTTTTCTTGGTTTTTTTTAGATAAAGAAATGTATTTATGGGAATATTATTTATTTTTTTTCTTCTTTATTTAGGAATTTTTTTTTTTTTTTTTTTACACATGTGAAAATTTTTTTTTTTACTTTGTCCCAGGGGGGGACATCACAGATCGCCGATCTGATAGTTTGCATAGCACTCTATCAGATCGGTGATCATACTTTCATCGGAGCAGGCTGCTCTGCAGCCTGCTCCGATCCGGAAGTACTCCCTGCAGGACCCGGATGCAGCCCCGTGGCCATTTTGGATCCGGGGCCTGCATGGAGAAGATGCTCGGTACAAGGTGAGTACATCGCCTTGTACCGATCGTCTCAGGGAAGCACGCAGGGAGCCCCCTCCCTGCGCGATGCTTCCCTGTACCGCCGGTACACCGCGATCATGTTTGATCGCGGTGTGCCGGGGGTTAATGTGCCGGGGGAGGTCCGTGACCGCTCCTGGCACATAGTGCCGGATGTCAGCTGCGATAGGCAGCTGACACCCGACCACGATCGGCCGCGCTCCCCCCGTGAGCGCGGCCGATCGGCTATGACGTACTATCCCGTCGGTGGGAATTAAGGCCCACCCCTCCTCAACGGGATAGTACGTCATATGGGATTAAGGGGTTAAAGAGTCTATAATAACAGGGTCTGTACCACAGGACTGGCGTATAGCAAATGTGGTGCCAATATTCAAAAAGGGGACAAAAACTGAACTCGGAAATTATAGGCCAGTAAGCTTAACCTCTACTGTGGGTAAAATCCTGGAGGGCATTCTAAGGGATGCTATGCTGGAGTATCTGAAGAGGAATAACCTCATGACCCAGTATCAGCACGGGTTTACTAGGGACCGTTCATGTCAGACTAATCTGATCAATTTCTATGAAGAGGTAAGTTCCGGACTGGACCAAGGGAACCCAGTAGATGTAGTGTATATGGACTTTTCAAAAGCTTTTGATACAGTGCCACACAATAGGTTGATACATAAAATGAGAATAATGGGGATAGGGGAACATATGTGTAAGTGGGTTAAGAGCTGGCTCAGGGATAGGAAACAAAGGGTGGTTATTAATGAAGCACACTCGGACTGGGTCACGGTTAGCAGTGGGGTACTACAGGGGTCAGTATTGGGCCCTCTTCTTTTTAACATATTTATTAATGATCTTGTAGGGGGCATACAGAGTGGAATTGCAATATTTGCAGATGACACTAAACTCTGCAGGTTAATCAATACAGGGGAGGACAATTTTATATTACAGGATGATTTATGTAAACTAGAAGCTTGGGCTGATAAATGGCAAATGAGCTTTAATGGGGATAAATGTAAGGTCATGCACTTGGGTAGAAGTAATAAGATGTATAACTATGTGCTTAATTCTAAAACTCTGGGCAAAACCGTCAATGAAAAAGACCTGGGAGTATGGATGGATGACAAACGCACATTTAGTGGCCAGTGTCAGGCAGCTGCTACAAAGGCAAATAAAATAATGTGATGCATTAAAAGAGGCATAGATGCTCATCAGGAGAACATAATTTTACCTCTACACAAGTCACTAGTTTGACGACACTTAGAATACTGTGCACAGTTCTGGTCTCCGGTGTATAAGAAAGACATAGCTGAACTAGAGCGGGTGCAGAGAAGAGCGACCAAGGTTATTAGAGGACTGGGGGGTCTGCAATACCAAGATAGGTTATTACACTTGGGGCTATTTAGTTTGGAAAAATGAAGACTAAGGGGTGATCTTATTTTAATGTATACATATATGAGGGGACAGTACAAAGACCTTTCTGATGATCTTTTTAATCATAGACCTGAGACAGGGACAAGGGGGCATCCTCTACGTCTGGAGGAAAGAAGGTTTAAGCATAATAACAGACGCGGATTCTTTACTGTAAGAGCAGTGAGACTATGGAACTCTGTGCCGTATGATGTTGTAATGAGTGATTCATTACTTAAATTTAAGAGGGGACTGGATGCCTTTCTTGAAAAGTATAATGTTTCAGGTTATATATACTAGATTCCTTGATAGGGCGTTGATCCAGGGAACTAGTCTGATTGCCGTATGTGGAGTCGGGAAGGAATTTTTTTCCCCAGTGTGGAGCTTACTCTTCGCCACATGGGTTTTATTGCCTTCCTCTGGATCAACATGTTAGGGCAAGTTAGGTTAGGCTATGGGTTGAACTACTAGATAGACTTAAAGTCTTCCTTCAACCTTAATAACTGTTTGGTTCTTGATTTTGCCTCGCATACATTCCTTCTACATATTTATCCCTATTATCAGTCACTTGACTATATACTGTATCTTACCGCATGTACACACCTTTGGTTGGTGTGTATATTATAGGGCTCCGCTTGGTGAGATCCTTTAATTTGTACATATATTCATTTATATTTTCTCTTCTTTTGTTCCTTTAGATAAAGAATGCACAGTTAATGGATACTGGTCGATATGTGTGCATTGTTGGGAATGTGGCGGGAAGTGCTGAGAAAATATTTAACCTGAATATTAATGGTAAAACTTTTTATTTTATCACTATTATGTCAGTCCTGACTAAGGGAGGGATATTTCAACTGAGAGAGGCAGTATATGGAGTTTCATGAGCATATAGTAACCAGATGGGCGAACACCGACATACTGCATGTGTTTGGGTGCATATTGTACTATAGACACAAGTGGGGTGCACAAACCCTCACTGATCCTGGCGCATCCACTTTGCCCAATATAGTCACATGCAGCGTTGAATGAGGCACCAGCTGAGACATACTCACATTCTTATATTGGGGGGTGATGCTGGGCGCTTATTACACAGGTGTTTTTCTGTTAAACGGTGACATGCTGCTCATATCTAAGGCTTCATTTGCACATCTTTGTGATGCATCCAAGTGCTGTGCGTTTTTTTTTCTTAGGCAGCACACAAACGCATAGCTTTAGTGATCCATACACACATTCATTTTAAAAACGGATCTGTATTTCCATCCAGGAGACTCAGAATACATCCTGTTCTCCCCCATTTTGCAGATCAGATTAGATCATTAAAGTCTATGGGCAGACATCAGACATGGATGAGACTTGGAAGACATACTTTGTTCTTTAGCTGTCCATTCTAGTTTTGTCCATTTTTAATGGATACTTTGCTAAGAGTCAATGTAAAAAATGTTCAGACAGTATACTTGCTTCAGTTAAAAAAGGGATGAGAAAATACTGCTGAAAGTAGGATGACATCTGAAAAAATGAAATCAGTGTGTTTCTCTTGGATGGTAACACACGAATGTACGAATGTAGAATAAGGAGGTCGTAGAACACAACCCCAACAATTCTTGTGCTTCCCATTAATAGACAGAGTACAGTGGAAGAGATAAGAGTGAAAAGCAAAGCGGATTGATGGGAATGGTAATCCTGATATAAAACTATTTAGCACCATAAACGTAAATGCCACAGTGACACATTCAGGCTAAACAGGCACATTGCTTACTACATCATTTCTCTGTCTGATATTTTCTCCTATCCTTGTGACTAATAAAAGAGTGTTATAAAAATAAAGTATATTAAAAAAAGGAGAAATTAGCTATTTTTCCCTACAATAGCTAAAATTCAGAGAAATGGGGGATTCCTGCTCTGTAGCAATAGGAAGGACATTTTACAGCAGTATTGAGGAGTGTGGCTGTGAATCCAACACTGGGGAAAGATAAACACTTACTAGAAAGTAGCAGGAGCCAGTTGTCCCCTTACCTCTTTCACTCTCCCACTCCCCTTTCCATTTTAATAGGCTGCTGCAGTCTGATTCTACAATGAACTGGAAATTCATATTGTTTTGACCAAGATGGATTTTAGCAGGTTTTTTTAAGAATGAATGATGGGTTTAGGAAATGGAGGGAAATGACTCATAAGTGGAGAAAGAAGGAGATTTCTGTGATAAGATATAATGCAGATTATTTTATGTTTGCCTGTAGGATAGATTTAATTAAAAAAAATTACAGGACAGAGACCATTTAATAATAATTTCTCTTTACTATAAGCTGCTAATTTTTTTTGCCCAAAACAGCACCCACCACCAGTTGTATCTGACTTGCAATTTATGTAAGAAGCTATTTAAGAACTAGAATTTGATTCTGGTGTATTCCCATCCCATTGCAGTTCCTCCAAGAATCATAGGCAGCATATATGAAAACATCACTATTGTAGAAGATAATTTCGTTTCTCTGACATGTGAGGTCACTGGATTTCCATTACCGATAATAAGTTGGCGGAAGGATGGGATTGTTCTCAGACCCAGCGCACATCACTTTCTTGTGCCAGGTAAGAGGGATTTAGAATGGACAATAGTGTTATGAGATATCCTAGTGCTTCATTTATAGTTTTTATTCCACTGAATACCTGATTCCTTCTGTTATAGAAACAATGATGATCAGAGTCTGACTTCTGTAATCCTATATAATTGATAGCTGCTGGCAACGCAACGTCAGTTTCATTTGACAGAATAAAGAAATTTTAATATTGTGGAATAGTAACAGTAACATAGTTATTAAGGTTGAAGGAAGACTTTAAGTCCATCTAGTTCAACCCATAGCCTAACCTAACATGCCCTAACATGTTGATCCAGAGGAAGGCAAAAAAACCCATGTGGCAAAGAGTAAGCTCCACACTGGGGAATAAGCTGACTGCAGTAAGTCGTAGCTGTAGTATGTGTGTGTCAGGGATACGAGCAATGTGTCTAGGACTAGTTTCGCTGTTGGAGATGAGTGAATCGATTTGCAGCACCCTGGACCATCGGACAGGCCAGTACTCCATGGACACTGAACGGGAGCCCTGAGAACCACCTCCTACCTGCTGGCACCTCCAGCTCCTCTTCTGACTTGTTAGTCTGATGTGACATATTGTTACAGTGTGATACATACACAATGTTGTGCCATGCCATGTCCAGTGGTGAGGAATACTGACCTGGTCAGTGCTGGGCCATGATCCTGTGAATTGTCTCACTAATCTCTATTCAATGTCTTATTGTTGTGCTTTTTATGGTGAAGTGTGTCATGCGGGTTCTTCGGGTTCTTCCCCTTTAAAATGGAAGTCAATGAAACCAATAATATTCAAATATTCTCTACTGAACTCAACTGCAAATACTGTGGCACACAATTTTGGGGATACTATCACACTTTTGTATTGTTGCAGATTAGAAAAAACCAAACCAACAAAACACAGTCTTCATTATCTTCTTGCACAGGTCTCTCACAGGGACTACACTGAGTGCTGTCATACTACACTGTCTCACATAACAATCTCAGTCTCCACCAAATGCCTTACAGACGTGCTTCCCAAGCATTCTGTCCATTCATACATTCTCTTCAAAGATACGATCATGTAGGTGGTCTGCTCTCACTATTCGACAAACTGCAGGCCCACTTTACATTCACTTAGACCTAATAAGTAGTCTTCCACCTTGGCCCTGTATCTAAAGGGCTCTCACTATATTACATTTTTCACTATACTCTCCACTCAGTCCAATCTAGTTTAGAACTGGACTATCAGGCTGCAGCCAAGGCGTACAGGGCAACCAGAACATGGTCCAGTCAACCAAGCTCACTCTGCTTCTACTGCTTTTCTGTCCAAGGCTTGTCACTCTGTGGCAGGCAACCCTTCAGTCCAGCTCCGCACATGATCACTATGTGCTCCCTATTGCCCCTCATTATTGGGGGTAGTGCAGCATATCAGCTTGACTATGCTCTGTTCCCAGCTGGCACTATGCTTAGGCCGAGTCATTCCTATGTATCTTCCCTCTGATTGTCACCCAGACTTTCAGTCCTTGTTCTGTCATAGCACCACACATGACATTGCATGGCAAACTGTGTTTTTTATCCAACCTGAAAAAAAATTATATAGAGTGCTACATAACAATTATACATAGGAATAGGCAACAGTATAGTGTAACTGCACAGCATGCATGGGAATTCCAATGGGGGTCAACCAGTTTGCTGTTATGGTTCTCAATGGCAAGAGAACATAGCCCAGCAAACATAAGAACTAGCTCTTGGAAGGATGGAAACTAAACTGACCATGAACTAAACCTGCCGCACAACTAACAGTAGCCGGGTAGCGTAGCCTGCGTTTTATCCCTAGACACCCAGCGCCGGCCGGAGGACTAACTAATCCTGGCAGAGGAAAATATAGTCCTGGCTCACCTCTAGAGAAATTTCCCCGATAGGCAGACAGAGGCCCCCACATATATTGGCGGTGATTTTAGATGAAATGACAAACGTAGTATGAAAATAGGTTTAGCAAAATTGAGGTCCGCTTACTAGATAGCAGGAAGACAGAAAGGGCACTTTCATGGTCAGGTGAACACCCTATCAAAATACCATCCTGAAATTACTTTAAGACTCTAGTATTAACTCATAACATCAGAGTGGCAATTTCAGATCACAAGAGCTTTCCAGACACAGAAACGAAACTACAGCTGTGAACTGGAACAAAATGCAAAAACAAACGAGGACTAAAGTCCAACTTAGCTGGGAGTTGTCTAGCAGCAGGAACATGCACAGAAAGGCTTCTGATTACAATGTTGACCGGCATGGAAGTGACAGAGGAGCAAGGTTAAATAGCGACTCCCACATCCTGATGGAAACAGGTGAACAGAGGGGATGATGCACACCAGTTCAATTCCACCAGTGGCCACCGGGGGAGCCCAAAATCCAATTTCACAACAGTACCCCCCCCTCAAGGAGGGGGCACCGAACCCTCACCAGAACCACCAGGGCGATCAGGATGAGCCCTATGAAAGGCACGGACCAGATCGGAGGCATGAACATCAGAGGCAGTCACCCAAGAATTATCCTCCTGACCGTATCCCTTCCATTTGACCAGATACTGGAGTTTCCGTCTGGAAACACGGGAGTCCAAGATTTTTTCCACAACGTACTCCAACTCGCCCTCAACCAACACCGGAGCAGGAGGCTCAACGGAAGGCACAACCGGTACCTCATACCTGCGCAACAATGACCGATGAAAAACATTATGAATAGAAAAAGATGCAGGGAGGTCCAAACGGAAGGACACAGGGTTAAGAATCTCCAATATCTTGTACGGGCCGATGAACCGAGGCTTAAACTTAGGAGAAGAAACCCTCATAGGGACAAAACGAGAAGACAACCACACCAAGTCCCCAACACAAAGCCGAGGACCAACCCGACGCCGGCGGTTGGCAAAAAGCTGAGTCTTCTCCTGGGACAACTTCAAATTGTCCACTACCTGCCCCCAAATCTGATGCAACCTCTCCACCACAGCATCCACTCCAGGACAATCCGAAGATTCCACCTGACCAGAAGAAAATCGAGGATGAAACCCCGAATTACAGAAAAAAGGAGACACCAAGGTGGCAGAGCTGGCCCGATTATTGAGGGCAAACTCCGCTAAAGGCAAAAAAGCAACCCAATCATCCTGATCTGCAGACACAAAACACCTCAAATATGTCTCCAAGGTCTGATTCATCCGCTCGGTCTGGCCATTAGTCTGAGGATGGAAAGCAGACGAGAAAGACAAATCTATGCCCATCCTAGCACAGAATGCTCGCCAAAATCTAGACACGAATTGGGTTCCTCTGTCAGAAACGATATTCTCCGGAATACCATGCAAACGGACCACATTTTGAAAAAACAGAGGAACCAACTCGGAAGAAGAAGGCAACTTAGGCAGGGGAACCAAATGGACCATCTTAGAGAAACGGTCACACACCACCCAGATGACAGACATCTTCTGAGAAACAGGAAGATCCGAAATAAAATCCATCGAGATGTGCGTCCAGGGCCTCTTCGGGATAGGCAAGGGCAACAACAATCCACTAGCCCGAGAACAACAAGGCTTGGCCCGAGCACAAACGTCACAAGACTGCACAAAGCCTCGCACATCTCGAGACAGGGAAGGCCACCAGAAGGACCTTGCCACCAAATCCCTGGTACCAAAGATTCCAGGATGACCTGTCAACGCAGAAGAATGAACCTCAGAAATGACTTTACTGGTCCAATCATCAGGAACAAACAGTCTACCAGGTGGGCAACGATCAGGTCTATCCTCCTGAAACTCCTGCAAGGCCCGCCGCAGGTCTGGAGAAACGGCAGACAATATCACTCCATCCTTAAGGATACCTGTAGGTTCAGAGTTACCAGGGGAGTCAGGCTCAAAACTCCTAGAAAGGGCATCCGCCTTAACATTCTTAGAACCCGGCAGGTAGGACACCACAAAATTAAACCGAGAGAAAAACAACGACCAGCGCGCCTGTCTAGGATTCAGGCGTCTGGCGGACTCAAGATAAATTAGATTTTTGTGGTCAGTCAATACCACCACCTGATGTCTAGCCCCCTCAAGCCAATGACGCCACTCCTCAAAAGCCCACTTCATGGCCAAAAGCTCCCGATTCCCAACATCATAATTCCGCTCGGCGGGCGAAAATTTACGCGAGAAAAAGGCACAAGGTCTCATCACGGAACAATCGGAACTTCTCTGCGACAAAACTGCCCCAGCTCCGATTTCAGAAGCGTCGACCTCAACCTGAAAAGGAAGAGCAACATCAGGCTGACGCAACACAGGGGCGGAAGAAAAGCGGCGCTTAAGCTCCCGAAAGGCCTCCACAGCAGCAGGGGACCAATCAGCAACATCAGCACCCTTCTTAGTCAAATCAGTCAATGGTTTAACAACATCAGAAAAACCAGCAATAAATCGACGATAAAAGTTAGCAAAGCCCAAAAATTTCTGAAGACTTTTAAGAGAAGAGGGTTGCGTCCAATCACAAATAGCCTGAACCTTGACAGGATCCATCTCGATGGAAGAGGGGGAAAAAATATATCCCAAAAAGGAAATCTTTTGAACCCCAAAAACGCACTTAGAACCCTTCACACACAAGGAATTAGACCGCAAAACCTGAAAAACCCTCCTGACCTGCTGGACATGAGAGTCCCAGTCATCCGAAAAAATCAAAATATCATCCAGATACACAATCATAAATTTATCCAAATAATCACGGAAAATGTCATGCATAAAGGACTGAAAGACTGAAGGGGCATTTGAAAGACCAAAAGGCATCACCAAATACTCAAAGTGGCCCTCGGGCGTATTAAATGCGGTCTTCCACTCATCCCCCTGCTTAATTCGCACCAAATTATACGCCCCACGGAGATCTATCTTAGAGAACCACTTGGCCCCCTTTATGCGAGCAAACAAATCAGTCAGCAGTGGCAACGGATATTGATATTTAACCGTGATTTTATTCAAAAGCCGATAATCAATGCACGGCCTCAAAGAGCCATCTTTCTTAGCCACAAAGAAAAAACCGGCTCCTAAGGGAGATGACGAAGGACGAATATGTCCCTTTTCCAAGGACTCCTTTATATATTCTCGCATAGCAGCATGTTCAGGCACAGACAGATTAAATAAACGACCCTTAGGGTATTTACTACCCGGAATCAAATCTATGGCACAATCGCACTCCCGGTGCGGAGGTAATGAACCAAGCTTAGGTTCTTCAAAAACGTCACGATATTCAGTCAAGAATTCAGGAATCTCAGAGGGAATAGATGATGAAATGGAAACCACAGGTACGTCCCCATGCGTCCCCTTACATCCCCAGCTTAACACAGACATAGCTTTCCAGTCAAGGACTGGGTTATGAGATTGCAGCCATGGCAATCCAAGCACCAACACATCATGTAGGTTATACAGCACAAGAAAGCGAATAATCTCCTGATGATCCGGATTAATCCGCATAGTTACTTGTGTCCAGTATTGTGGTTTATTACTAGCCAATGGGGTGGAGTCAATCCCCTTCAGGGGTATAGGAGTTTCAAGAGGCTCCAAATCATACCCACAGTGTTTGGCAAAGGACCAATCCATAAGACTCAAAGCGGCGCCAGAGTCGACATAGGCATCCGCGGTAATAGATGATAAAGAACAAATCAGGGTCACAGATAGAATAAACTTAGACTGTAAAGTGCCAATTGAAACAGACTTATCAAGCTTCTTAGTACGCTTAGAGCATGCTGATATAACATGAGTTGAATCACCGCAATAGAAGCACAACCCATTTTTTCGTCTAAAATTCTGCCGTTCACTTCTGGACAGAATTCTATCACATTGCATATTCTCTGGCGTCTTCTCAGTAGACACCGCCAAATGGTGCACAGGTTTGCGCTCCCGCAGACGCCTATCGATCTGGATAGCCATTGTCATGGACTCATTCAGACCCGCAGGCACAGGGAACCCCACCATAACATCCTTAATGGCATCAGAGAGACCCTCTCTGAAATTCGCCGCCAGGGCGCACTCATTCCACTGAGTAAGCACAGCCCATTTACGGAATTTCTGGCAGTATATTTCAGCTTCGTCTTGCCCCTGAGATAGGGACATCAAGGCCTTTTCCGCCTGAAGCTCTAACTGAGGTTCCTCATAAAGCAACCCCAAGGCCAGAAAAAACGCATCCACATTGAGCAACGCAGGATCCCCTGGAGCCAATGCAAAAGCCCAATCCTGAGGGTCGCCCCGGAGCAAGGAAATCACAATCCTGACCTGCTGAGCAGGATCTCCAGCAGAGCGAGATTTCAGGGACAAAAACAACTTGCAATTATTTTTGAAATTTTGAAAGCAAGATCTATTCCCCGAGAAAAATTCAGGCAAAGGAATTCTAGGTTCAGATATAGGAACATGAACAACAAAATCTTGTAAATTTTGAACTTTCGTGGTGAGATTATTCAAACCTGCAGCTAAACTCTGAATATCCATTTTAAACAGGTGAACACAGAGCCATTCCAGGATTAGAAGGAGAGAGAGAGAGAGAGAAAGGCTGCAATATAGGCAGACTTGCAAGAGATTCAATTACAAGCACACTCAGAACTGAAGGGAAGGGAAAAAAAAAAAAAAAAAATCTTCAGCAGACTTCTCTTTTCTCTCCTTTCTCTGTCAATTAATTTAACCCTTTTTGGCCGGTCAAACTGTTATGGTTCTCAATGGCAAGAGAACATAGCCCAGCAAACATAAGAACTAGCTCTTGGAAGGATGGAAACTAAACTGACCATGAACTAAACCTGCCGCACAACTAACAGTAGCCGGGTAGCGTAGCCTGCGTTTTATCCCTAGACGCCCAGCGCCGGCCGGAGGACTAACTAATCCTGGCAGAGGAAAATATAGTCCTGGCTCACCTCTAGAGAAATTTCCCCGATAGGCAGACAGAGGCCCCCACATATATTGGCGGTGATTTTAGATGAAATTACAAACGTAGTATGAAAATAGGTTTAGCAAAATTGAGGTCCGCTTACTAGATAGCAGGAAGACAGAAAGGGCACTTTCATGGTCAGCTGAAAACCCTATCAAAATACCATCCTGAAATTACTTTAAGACTCTAGTATTAACTCATAACATCAGAGTGGCAATTTCAGATCACAAGAGCTTTCCAGACACAGAAACGAAACTACAGCTGTGAACTGGAACAAAATGCAAAAACAAACGAGGACTAAAGTCCAACTTAGCTGGGAGTTGTCTAGCAGCAGGAACATGCACAGAAAGGCTTCTGATTACAATGTTGACCGGCATGGAAGTGACAGAGGAGCAAGGTTAAATAGCGACTCCCACATCCTGATGGAAACAGGTGAACAGAGGGGATGATGCACACCAGTTCAATTCCACCAGTGGCCACCGGGGGAGCCCAAAATCCAATTTCACAACAGTTTGCACTCCTTACAAATGTATAGTTAATGCCTTGAAGGTACTGTGTACTCTATTATTACATGAGTACCTGGCTCAGAAACATTGAGAAACAATGCAATATTTGCATAATTCTAAATGTATTTTATTATAAATCCAACAACATGTGATGATTTAGTCTAATGCCTTCAGTCTTAGGACATCCACTACAGTTGTCTTATGTTCAGTCCTATCATTTCTGTGGATTTCCTGCTATATTAAGGCTGGAGTTAAGCTAAGATATGGCATCCTATATGATATGCTAATGACGCTCAGCTCTGGCTCTGCTGCGAGTGTGAGCCGAGTGTCAGTGCTCTGTGCTTGGATCCTCTTGCATGAGGAAATCACAGCACAGGTGCAGAGGAGATTGCATGAGATAATAATCACAGATGCGTCCTGCCCCATAGAGTAACACTGGGACGAGTGCAATCCGATGTTTTATCGCATAGCACTCGGCCGCTTTATTCGCTCGTGTGAGGGAGACCTTTCCCAGCGTTCAATAGGCGACCTAAACTTAACTTTGTTCTTAATGTCCCTGGTTATAGACTTCATTTTAAGGACACTTTATGACGTGAATTACTACAATTTATAAGTTTGCAGACCCCTCTCACCAATAGATTTTGCAGCACATTGCTTCTCTGTAATAAAATATTTTTTTGCTTGTAGGGGGCAGGATTTTGCAAATTCATCAAACCAAGCTGGAAGATACTGGAGAATATGTATGTGTTGCCAGTAATCAAGCTGGAGAAACCAAGAAAACCTTCTCTCTTAATGTGTATGGTCAGTCCTCCTCACTTAGTACTCTCTTGAGAACACTACTATGTGGCAGATTTTCTTTCTTCAGTAAAATACTCCTGTTTGTACATTGTTATTGCAGTGTCTCCTACCATAGTCAGCGACAGCGGAGATTCCAGTCCCCAGGTGGATGTAGACATTTCTACATCGATGTCCTTGACATGTGAATCAGATGGAATCCCAGCACCTATTATAAGCTGGTATAAGAACAGCCAACTGATTGCTGAATCCAGTAATATTAGGATTCTTCAGAGAGGGAAAGTCCTGAACATTGTCAATGCTCAGGTGAGTCAATTCCCAGATTCACCATCAGTCTTCTACTAAATAAATAGCACTGTCTAAGTTGACAAATTGAGGTTAGCCTATTGGAGCACCAAGTATTAAAATGTATCTGTCGTCATCTTAAATGCTCATTCCAGGTATCTGATACAGGAGAATATGAATGTATCGCCACGAATGTTGTAGGGCAAGACAGGAAGACATTTTTCCTGATGGTTCATGGTAAGGTTTTGGTAAATTCCTGTTTACAGACCGATGACAAAGCATGGAGTGGAATATAATGTATGTATTAACTTTGCTTGCAGTGCCTCCTAGGATACAAGGACCACCAGTGGAGTATCAAGCTGGGACAGTTAAAAACCCTGTTATGCTTTCATGTGATGCTTATGGAATTCCAACACCCACATTGATTTGGCTCAAGGATGGGAGTCAGATAAGTAAGTTTATGCGATAATATAATAAAGTTCAGAGCATTACTCATGATGATCATTCATGATCATGACTGAAATATTTTTTCACTTAGTAGGAAGATTTACTAAATTTGATATTCAACTGTATAAAGTGATTATCTTTGATACCTCTTGGACCATAAGGCAAAATCAATTTTTTGTAATATAGTATTCAAAAGGCTATACTTGTTCTTTATTTTGCTATACACGATAGTCTGCTGAACCAGCCAATTTTGCTTTGGCCCCTCGACACTTTCCCAACATAATGTTGAATTAAATCCTCAATTCTTTAGTGTCCAGGCGAGATAATATGCTGTCATAGATGTCGTTGTTCATGGGTATTGGAGAGTCTGGAGTGATAACTATCCGCCGAGTAAGTGTTGGGCCGACAGCTATCTAACCGCTCATTTACATGAGCATATAAATAATCGTTTAAATGATGATACAATAACTCACAACTAACCAACAATGTCAGACGGGTGTATATAGTAAATAATGACCAAGCGAACACATAGAAATATGACAGAAGGCAGTATATAGTTAGTATAATAAACTTATATCTAAATTGTAAATGTCATGCAGTAATCCATGTGGAATAGTAGTGGCAACGCAGACAGTCGGCAAAATTAACTGGCAGAGGAACAAAGAAAAAAACAGTCAAAAGTCCGAAATCAGATTATGAGATTAAAATTAATTTGTTTGAATCAGGAAGATAACCAGCTAAAATAATAATAAAAACAAGAGGAATTAATAAAAATATTGGAAAGTGCAACAGTCATACATAGCCAGAACAAAAAGTGAGTATAGCTACATAGTGATTGTGGAAAAGTAGTCATATATTGTCAAGACCTATAGGGTGAGTATAACTGCATCGTGATTGAGGGGGAAAAAAAGGGGTGTAATGGGGGGGAGGAGGAAGGGAGAACACTAAAAAAATTTGGGACAAAATTTTTAAGTCAACCCAAATGGATTTTGTCCCAAATGACAAGCATTTAATAGTGTTCTCTGAGAAATGTTATAAAATAAATACATAAAATAAATAATACACATATAAACATTAAACCTTTTTCTAAATACTTTTATTTAACAAAAGGGTCTGCTTTATCAAGCGCTCTATCAGGATTTCAAAGAAGGCAGCTGCCATCTATATCATTGTATATTGTATACCTACATTTCTGAGGATGCGCAGTGGCTGTGTGAAAAACATCTGCTGGAGACAGAAGTCACATCTGAGCGGCGTCCGGTCAGGCATCGTGAACGCTCGTTCCTCTGATCAGTCCAGCTGACAGGACACTAATCAGGGCTGACTAAAGGAACAGATAAACACCTTTCTTTGCACCTTTCTTTGGCTGACTGGGAATAAACATTTACCTCATTCAGCCTGGCAGTTCTAGTTTGCCCGTCTCGTTCTTCACACAGCCCCATCTACTACATGTTCTGAAATCTAGGATAGGCTGCACAACGATATAGAGGACAGTTGCCATTTTTAAAATCATGACCAAATCCAATAGATAAGGCACACCTTTTTGCTAAATAAAGGTACCGTACTTATAAAATGTTTAATATTGAAATCTGTATTATTTATTTATTTATTTATTTTATTACATTTATTGTAGAACACCTTTAAGAAAAAAACATTGGCTTCAAAGGTGGACAACCCTTTTAAATAGTATGCATAAAGCAGTGGCAGTATTTCATATGGACCCAAACTGAGTTGTGGAGAACTGCTATCTAATTTGGAATGAAAAAGTCTTTGTGGGGCACTCACTATGTATTCGGGGGATTAGGGGCAATGAGAATGGTAGGGGATTACTGGTTACAATGACCCTCAGAGACAATGGATCATTCGCAAGCAATGGCATACTGCTGTCTGGAATACCCTCCCTTAGGCTGACTATCCCGCGGATTGGAGTGTCAGCATATGATGGACTCCAAGTGTAGCTCTGTGCCCTTATCCACATTATGGAGAGATACCGGAGCTGCCTTTACGTTGCATGCATGTATTATTATCATCCTTAAAACAGACCAAAATAATGTATGATGCTTTTGATCCACATGCACTGAAACACTGGCTATAAAGAATCCATATGCTCTCTGTGATCAGTGCGCAACAGAGACGGACAGTACACAGGATGAATATACACTAGTCTGAATGAGACCTTAGATCCATAAAAGTACAGGAGGTTCATACAAGAGCCATCAGCCATATCGGATATAAGCTGACCTCTAGGAAGGTTAATAGATTCGTGCTAGGTCCTCTAGACCCCAAGAAGAGACCACCTGTATCTTTTTATCTGTACTGACATACTGAAAGAGTACTTACATACCAAGTGTGAAATGTGACCACTATGTTTATTCTACCAATGAAAGTAACTGTGACCATCAAACTATTGTGCCTCTACATGAAAAAAAAACAATAGACTAGTTCCACTAAAGCTTTTTTAACATTTTAGAGAGTGTTAGCCTTCCCACACCATTCTTCCTTACATTTCATATGTTGTAGGTTTTATAAATTAGACGTGAAGATGTTATGTGACAATAGATATAACTATACGGCTTATTCATGTGGCACTTCTGCTGGAACTCAGTGCAACATATTAACATGTTTTAAGTGGAAATGTATACACACCTTAGCCACATTTATTAAAATTAATTTTCCAATTTTTTCTCCTCATTTTTTTCAACTCATTCGCATCAATTGAAGCAACTTTCATCACATGCCTATTGGCTCAGTTTACATAAATGTGGTTAGTATCTGGTAGCTTTGCTGCTGAAATTTAGGACCATTCCTCCTGACAGAACTGGTGTGACAGTTTAGTAGGCTTCCTTGTTCACAAACTATTTTTAAGTCCTACCAGAAAATTTTCCATAGGCTTGAGGTCAGGTCATTGTAATGGTCGCTCTATTACTTTCATTTTGTTGTCTATAAACCACAACTTTACAAATATGTTTGGAGTCATTTTTGATTTGGGGGTCATTAGCACACAAGGTTTAAATTCCTATTTGGTGCCTTGAGATGTTTCTTCAATATCTCCTCATAAATTTTCTTTTTCATAATGTCTTCTACTTTGTAAAGTTCTCCATTTCCTCGTACAGCAAATCACCCCTCAACATGATACCGCCACTTCAGACCATAACGATTTGGATGGTGTTCTTTTCCTTGAAAGCCTCCCTTTTCTCACTTTTTACTAAAGACTTGGCCATGTCATGACATTATGCCACTTGAAAAAATGTACCACATTTTAAAAAATACATTGAAAAACTAGAGCAAGTTCAGAGAAGAGCTACCAGGATGGTGAGTGGACTGCAAAGTATGTCCTACGAGCAGGGCTGGTTTTAGGCAAAGTGGGGCCCTAGGCAAAGTTTAAAATGGGGCCCCAAATGCTAACATATTGCACATCACACAGAAGCATTTCGGTTGTATTTACATGCGCTGATCTCGGGCCGCTAAACGAGTGTGATCGACAATACTGAAGTCGTTGGACGCTTGTTTCCCGGCATCTTTCCACCATCTGAGAAAGAATGAAGGGGTGAAGGGGACAGAACGATCACTAATAGATCACTACAGATCACCATACAGTATCATGTTATCAGCAGCACATCTACAGTTTATACCGGCGATGTGCTGCTGAGAACAAGGATTTTTATTCCAGCATAAACAATCCAATCACCCAATGAATATGCAGCATTTTGCTGGTTTAGTATAATACACCCCATAGTCCTCCATATAATATAATGTGCCCCATAGTCCTCCATATAGTATACAGCACAGCCAACAGTAGTATACAGCACAGCCAACAGTAGTATACAGCACTGCCCACAGTAGTACTATACAGCACTGCCCACAGTAGTACTATACAGCACTGCCCACAGTAGTATACAGCAGAGCCCACAGTAGTATACAGCAGAGCCCACAGTAGTATACAGCAGAGAGCCCACAGTGGTATACAGCAGAGCCCACAGTAGTATACAGCAGAGAGCCCACAGTGGTATACAGCAGAGCCCACAGTAGTATACAGCAGAGCCCACAGTGGTATACAGCAGAGCCCACAGTGGTATACAGCAGAGCCCACAGGAGTATACAGCAGAGCCCACAGTAGTATACAGCAGAGCCCACAGTAGTATACAGCAGAGCCCACAGTAGTATACAGCAGAGCCCACAGGAGTATACAGCAGAGCCCACAGGAGTATACAGCAGAGCCCACAATAGTATACAGCACTGCCCACAGTAGTATACAGCAGAGCCCACAGGAGTATACAGCAGAGCCCGCACCCGCAATAGTATACAGCAGAGCCCACAGTAGTATACAGCAGAGCCCACATTAGTATACAGCAGAGCCCACAGTAGTATACAGCAGAGCCCACAGTAGTATAATACAGCAGAGCCAACAGTAGCATACAGCAGAGCTCACAGTACAGTAGTATACAGCAGAGCCCACAGTGGTATACAGCAGAGCCCACAGTAGTATACAGCAGAGCCCACAATAGTGTACAGCAGAACCCATAGTAGTATACAGCATGGCCATCCCCCCTCATCCCCTCCCCTCCCCTCCCCTCCCCTCCCGAGAATGGCCGCACAGTCCAGTAAAAAAAAAAACAAAAACACAAGCTCCTCACCTCTCCACACCTGCCCGCGCTGCTTCCTGCTCCTGTGTCAGTGGCTGCCGCTGGTCTGCCTGGGACACAGTGAGTGCGCGCGCACCCGCTGTGTCAGAGGCAGAGCGGGGAATGATGGGAGAGGGGGCGTCGTCAGGTGACGCTCTCTCCTCCATCATTGCATTGAACTGTACTGGCAGACGCCGGTACAGTTCAATGCGGCGGGGGAGTCGGCGCTGGCGGCAGGCAGACCCCCTGCCTCACAGGGGCCCCATAGCGGCTGCGTGACTTGCTGCTAGCTGGGGGCCCCTGGGGGAGTGGGGGCCCCAGGCTGCTGCCTGGTCTGCCTGCCCCTAACGCCGGCCCTGCCTACGAGGAACACTTACAGGATATGGGAATGTTTAGCTTACAAAAAAGAAGGCTAAGAGGAGACTTAGTAGCTGTCTACAAATATCTGAAGGGCTGTCACAGTGTAGAGAGATCATCCATTTTCTCATTTGCACATAGAAACAAGAGAAGCAATGGAATGAAACTGAAAGGGAGAAGATACAGATTAGATATTAGAAAAAGCTATTTGACAGTGAGGGTGATCAATCAGTGGAACAGGCTGCCACAAGAGGTGGTGAGTTCTCCTTCATTGGAAGTCTTCAAACAGAGTCTGGACAGACATATGTCTGAGATGGTTTAGTGACTCCTGCATTGAGCAGGGGGTTGGACATGATGACCCTTGACCCTTCCAACTCTAACATTCTACGATTCTGATTCTATGTTTGAGTAGCTATGCTTCACTTATGTCTTCTTACATAGATCTTTCAGATTATTTGGACACCCACTTTCTAGCTGGTGGGACCAAAATGAAGATTGGTAGAGCTCAGCTCTCCAACAGTGGAAACTACACATGTATAGCAACCAATATAAAAGGCAGAGCCCAGAAAGACTACGTCCTGACAATTCAAGGCAAGTATTTCATAGTCGTTTCTATTGTAAATTGTCATATCTTAGTTTAGCCTATACAGAATTATAGTCATAATGTATATAATAACTATGTAAATGTTTATAGTTCCCCCTAGTATTACTGGGTCTGGAATGGCAAATGAGATCAATGCTTTACCATCAGAAGACATACAGCTGGTGTGTGACGCCAAAGGAATTCCTGAACCCCTCATTTATTGGTTGAAGGATGGTAAACGCATAAACAGTGATCATCGCCTTAGAATTCTGTAAGAATGTATTCTTCTCTGATATATCTAGTATGATGGATATGTTTATAGCTAAGATTGCCACAGGCAAGCACATGAACATATGTCTCGCTTCTATTTGAAGGAATGTGTCTGAAAGGAAATGTTACTAGAAGTTTTACTTTACTCAAAATAATAGTGCAGCCAACAACATGTGATTTATTCAGAAATAGGAGTTAAATACCTACCTGCTGTAAAAATGTACCCAACAGCATAATTTTAAGAATTTCACAAGAATATGGGGTGACACAATGAATTAATATACATATTCACTAAGATTGGCACTGAAAAGATATGTACAACACTTTGGGGTATCCTTCTTAGTAATTGGTGACCAGGCTGACCGTTCTCTGCAAACTGATGGTGTTGCTGATAGATGTAACATAACCCTGCTGTGACTAAGACAAGTGGTGTGCCATATTCACTATTTCAGAATGCCCTGGGATTCTTCTCCACTAATATCCTTGATGGAGGCAAAGGCGGACAATTGTGGCTTGTGGTTGCTAATGCGACGGCCCGAACAGCTGGTGCCATTGGTGTCGGTGCTTCCCCTGCTGCTAACAACACCTACATTTTCAGCCATAGTATAGGTTTTTTTTCTTTACCACTTTCTTTTACCATACATGTTGCACAACCTCTAGAACTACCTTTTGACAAACTATTAAACTCTATTCCGCCCTTGCCAAAAAGATGTAACGATAAATGATAGGGAGGTAGTCACATGTCCAGAAAGCAAATAATGTGAGCAGGCCGCGTAATAACATAATAACTACATAGGCCCTATAGGTGTCAGGGTTGCAAACGTTACTTCTTATTTTTTCTGTACAGTTTATCAAAAAGTTACGGACAGGCAAAAAAAATGTATGGACACATTGGATAACCATAATAAATAATTATGATTATAAGTGAAAGATGTCTACAGTCCATAATTCTGACATAAAGACATCAGCTGCATTCACTGTTTTTACTGTCAACTGTTAATGATGACAATCACTGTCAAAATAATTTATATAAGTTTGTTCAGCTTAAAAAAAAATCACGGACGCCCTAAATCATTTTTACGGACAGAGCAGAAAAATACATTATGAATGAAGAAAAAATGTGTAATTGTAATTAAAGTGCAGAGAGACAGATGCCAGTTACACCTGACCAATCACAATGAGCCAAGAACAGCCACTGGCATCTTTCCTATCTCTCTTTCTTCCTATCAATTTAATCTTTGTATTCTTCTCAGACTATTAGTCTCATCTTCTCCAGTGCTGCAGTCGAACAACACATTGCTCCCTGATGTTTTTGTCTAATGTTTTAGGGCTTTCTCCCTCTATCTTTATTGTTGAGCTGTGAGCTCTGATTTCCTCTCACTATCCAAAAGCCACCCTAAAATGCTTGCTGCATTCCCTGCTTAGGCTTTTTACAGAATATGATAGCTCCTCCTGATTGGCCACCCCTATAAGATATGATGTGATAGCTGCAAGGCATTATGAGGAAACGTGGTTACACCTGGGGCTTCTGTGACTTCTACAGTCTTTTATGTAAAAAAACAGTGGGCATTTTTTCTTGCTGATTCAAGTGAAATGAATCTCAAACTGTTCAAATTTTCCGGGTCTGTAAATTTCGTAAAATGATTGGTCAGTGTTTGCGTGCGTAGGGACTCACCCCAACCAGTGACATCCAGCTGTCTATTTATCTCGGATCTGGCAGACTCCATTCTGGGATTAGAATACCTTTTTTTTCTGTACATGTGATTAAGGTAATTTTGGTCTTATGTCCTTCAGTCCTTATGATTGTACAACAATGACACATTTTATGTGATTAATAATATACGGTAAATTCACTGTGATTTCTATTTTAAATTTCAAAGCAAATCTTTGAATGGAGAAGTATTAACTATTACAAGTGCTCAAACTACAGATATGGGAAAATACACCTGTATAGCTACCAACGCTGTAGGAGAAGATGACAGAATATTCACCATAAATGTACATGGTATGTATCTCCGTTTAATACCTAAGTCAGCATTTTACAGAATCATTTCTGCAAAATCAATCCAATTTATATAAAAAACAAACTAAATATTTACAGTTATTCAACATTGTACTAAAGGGATTGTTTCTCCATTGTTTCTACCAAATATTAGGAATAGGTGCACTTCCATTATTGATGATTAGTAGAAGGGTTACGTTTGGCAGATTCACACTTATTCACCTACTATCAGCCTCCCGTCGGCTTGTTGTATTATTCAGCTATATGAAAGTTGGGCTTATGGCTCACACATGTCATTCCCAGCAGCCTGCTTTCCCAGAGCCACAGGCAGGTGCAATAATTACTTACGGCAAGCTCCCGGTATTGGAGGGTGGGCACATGAGAATGGCGGGACTGTTCCCATGTGCTCAGAAGTCATGTGTCAGTATACCTCCAGTACGGCCAGCTTGTGTGTGCTGCCCATGCCCTAATCAGACCTTGTAATCTCTGTGCGTCCATCACCGAACGGCACACTGGTGACAGCTGACCACCACATGAGATACCGCAGGTGCCTGTGTCCATGGGCAATAGAGCTCAAACCAAGGAGATGGCATGGCTACACAGGAGGAGAAGTCATCATAGGACCATTATCATAGTGTAGATGCAATCTTACTTTACATGCGATCTTCCCTTGACCTGAAAAGACATGGTATGAAATCAAAACTGTATATAGATGGGTATAAACTTTTGCTTTATTTATCAAATATATTCTTTGTTTTATCTAGTTCCACCCAAAATTACCGATAACCAGGGGACACCTGTAGAACTGACCGCCATTTTGGGAACTTCAATAAACATTGAATGCCTTGTAACGGGTGTCCCAACACCTCAGATCAACTGGCTGAAGAATGGCCTCCCGCTTCCAGTATCTTCACAAGTCCGACTCCATTCTTCAGGACAAGTGCTTAGGTAAATCAAAATAATTATCTGCATTCTCCAGGTTTCAGATTTTAATATAATATTTAAAGGCTTGAAAAATATTCCTTCATCACAGTAGATAGCATGAATTCTGTACCTGTAAATATGAATAGTCACATTGTATTGATTGCAAACAAAGGGGTTGTCCGGTCCAAAACGATAAGTTTGCAGTCACTCTGTGTGGCTGCAGACTTATGAATCCGGGACCGTGGGGTATGTATGAGTTATACATACTCCCAGCCAGTGGGCGTGGCCTTGTTCTCCATACACTTATATGGAGCGAGGCCACGCCCTCTACTCACACACGCCCACTGGCTTAATACAAGTGTCCGGGGTATGTATAACTCATATATACCCTCCGTTCCCAGGTCTGAAACCAGCGAATCACAGAGTGACTGCAGACATCGCTTTTGACTAGACAACCCTTTTAAGGGGCTCTGCACTTATAAATAACTGAGGACTGAATATCCACTGTAGTGCTTTGCTGAGCAGCTGTATGAGTGCGCTCACAGAGCAGACAATGGGCTCAGTAGAACGTCCATAAGACCACACTCTGCTCTGTGCTCCAGCTCAGAGACTTCCTGTTGAGCCATATTACAAAGTTTATCGTTTTTATAGCATAGACATCCTATGTGGAAAAACAGCAAAATCAGCACTGTGGCTCCAGCACTGCCCCGGTGATGTAATGACTACAGCGGTGACATCATAACTACCGCAAATGACTACTGTGGCCAATCACAGGGCTCAGTGATGCCGCTATGGAGAGTATAAGACCACTGTAACAGTCATGTGCTGTAGTCGTGACGTTACTGGTGCAGCAGAGTTACTAAAGAGCGGAGGCAGCGGCAGAAAGGCAGCGCTGTGCGGCTGGAGGGAAGTAATGTTCATTTTGATTATTGTTACACATAGGATGCCTATGCCATAAAAATGTAAACCTGCAAAAACTGCTTTAAATTGATATTGATAATTTAAAAAAAGAAATAAAAAAGAACGTATAGATCAACCTGTTAATGATTACCAGAAATTAGCAATATCAACTCTCCTTTAGACCGAGGTCAGACAATATGAAAAATTGTCCAAGCTCCATCCATATTGTTAGCGGTATGCCATCTGTGTCCTTTTTAACGTCTTTGTGACCTCCTTGTGTGTTCTTCGTGTGGTCTGCTTTCATACATCTTCATTCAATAATGTGCATGATCAAATACAGTTTCTTAGGTTAATAAAATGTATCGGTACAAATCCGATGTCACACAGATGGACGCATCTCACCCGAGACTTGGAAGGGAACGATGCATGCCTGCACAGAATGATCATCTGCACAGCCCTAGTGATCTACATTGGTCAGTGCCCTGTCCTATCTTCACTTAGACAGCACACGACCATATTATGAGTTTGTGTGAACGAACCCTTAAAGGGGTTTTACAGGGTCTATTTGACTGCAGACTGCCGATTTATGATAGCGTGCAATGCGCACAGTGTTAGGATTCCCCCCTCCCTCCAGTGTGAGTAGGCGGTCATGTGACTGCAAGTATTTGATTGGCATAGTCGCATTCATGTGCCAATTAGATTCTTATCATTTTCTGTCAATAGTGCTATTGAGAGAAGCGAATGAGAAACACATGAGCTCAATGATACAGATCACATGCTTGCAGTCACATGATGGTCCAGTCACACTGGAGTGAGGGCAATCCTGACACTGTGCGCATTGCACAGTCATGTAGTGTCAGTGCAGACATATTCGCTGGGCCTGTATAACTCCTTTATTTCATCAGTTATTGCTTAACCCCTTTCTGACATCAGGCGTACATTTACCTCGATGTCGGTCTCCCTCCCTTTGATGTGGGCTCCAGCGGTGAGCTCACATCTTTCTGGGAATAGGTCAGCTGTCATGTGCCCGCAATAGGCGCAGACAGAATCGTGATCCACCTGCGACTATTAACCAGTTAAATGCCACTGTCAAACTCTGACAATCACGCCAGAAATCTGTGTTGGCATCACAACCTGAGATCTCCTGGAGACCTCTATGGTTGTCAGTGCCGGCTTGCTGTGACCGCCGCCTGGTGGTCGGCGCTCATAGAAAGTCAGTAAATCTGCTATATAGAGGCGATCTGATCATCACCTCTGTGTAGCAGAGCTGGTCGGGCTATGGCAGTTTTTAGTCTCCTATGGAGACTATTGAAGCATGCCAAAAGTAAAAAAAAATGTTTTTAAAAGTATAAAAACAATAAAAAAGTAAATTAATAAATTAAATTAAAATAAAAGTTAAAATCACCCCCCTTTCGCCCCATTCAAAATAAAACAATAATAAAAAAATCAAAGATACACATATTTGGTATCGCGCGTTCAAAATTGCCCGCTCTATCAATACAAAAAAGGATTACCTGATCGCTAAACGGCGTAGCGAGAAAAAAATCAAAACACCAAACTTGTTTTTTTGGTCACCGCAACATTGCATTAAAATGCAACAACAGGCGATCAAAAGAATGTATCAGCACCAAAATGATATCATTAAAAACGTCAGCTCAGCACACAAAAAATAAGCCCTCAACCGACCCTAGGTCACGAAAAATAGAGACGCTATGGGTATCAGAAAATGGCGCAATTTTTTTTTTCTAACAAAGTTTTGGAATTTTTTTCACCACTTAGATAAAACATAACCTAGATATGTTTGGTGTCTATGAACTCGTAATGACCTGGAGAATCATAATGTCAGGTCAGTTTTAGCATTTAGTGAACATAGTAAAAAAGCCAAACAAAAAACAAGTGTGGGATTGCACTTTTTTTGAAATTTCACCGCACTTGGAATTTTTTTCCTGTTTTCTGGTATACGACATGGTAAGACCAATGGAGTTGTTCAAAACTACAACTCGACCCATAAAAAACAAGCCCTCACATGGCCATATTGATGGAAAAATAACAAAGTTATGGCTCAGGAAGAGAGGGGAGCGATAAACAAAAACGCAAAACTGAAAAAAGCTCCGGGGGGCTAAGGGGTTAAAATATAAGACGCTTCTTTATATACCAGTCTGTCATTGTTAGTTTGTTCTCTGTAATCTATAGTTGTATTCTGTATGTAACCCTTTCTGATGTACAGCACCATGGAATCAATGGTGCTCTAAAATGAAACAATAATAGTAATGATGATGATGATTTTAACTGTAGGCATGCAGCAGTGCAAAGTAAGTCAGTAATGTAATGGTCTCTGGTGTCCTCTAGTGGCTGAAATTGGTAAGAACTGTTTTGCCAATATTCAGTAAATGAATTTGTAGTTCTAATATCTTTATACAGTTGAAATAGAAACTTCACAGAGAAACATTGGGGCACATTTTCGATTGTAGAATTGGCAAACCTTGCACCTTTTTTGGAGCTTTTTTCTTCAGTATAGCCAAATTTATTTTTGAATTTCACTAAAAAATTGTTTCCACTTGACTAAACACTATTTAAAAAACTTCAAAAAGGCATGGAATGTACCAGAATAGTTTGTGTTCCAAGTAAGCTAAGCCAATAGACTGTTTTTCAGTACTATGGTGAGAGTTTCCCCTGTCGATGGATGTCACCTAATAACATTTAGATTCCATTATTGCTGAGATTTGTGATGATTCCTGTAATTAGATACATTTGTGTTTGCATTATAACTGAGTTATCTGATTTATTCATCTGAATACTTTATAGGATTTCAAGAATTCAAAAATCAGATGAAGGAGCGTACACTTGTGTATCTTCAAACAGGGCTGGAGTGGACAAAAAAAATTACAACTTACAAGTCTACGGTAAGTTCTTTCTAAGGATGTACAATAATTACCTGGGTCATAGACAGAACAGCTGCTATGGAGCTCAGCAGCCGAGGCGGTCAACGTCTGCATTACGGTAGCAGGAACCTGCGCAAGGTAGGAAGATGGTAGAAGACAGGGAACATGCTGACATTAGAGATGATCACATCTTTTCATATTAGAATTCAAGTAATTTTACCAAACATTTGAGACTGTGAATTTAATAATACGGTGTTATGAATGGAGTTTTGAATTATGTAAATCAAAGGCTTCGGTTATTGGAACACTGTCAGCGCCCCCAATATAATTGAAACCAGCTATGAGGGGCACTTAGCTCATTGTCAGACTATTGCAATAGGTGCATGGACGAGTGAGTGTGGGAAGCGGAGCCCCTTCACAGTAGCATCCTGGGCTCATGGGTCTGATGTTTGTGACAAGTCCCACCAGTGCTCCCAGTTTGTCATGAGCACCCCTTGTTCCTGAGACTCACCTATCACAATAACTAATAGTCTGACAATGAGATGAGCACATCCCACACCCTTGGCTGCCACCACTCACCTTTTTGATATGCAAATGAGATGCCTGCACTGTGTCACACACTAGTACACATGCCACCCAACTTTCCTGAACACCTGATAGGGTAACACAACCAAGCTATTCTTGCCCTGCTCTGGATTTGTGGGTACGTTTAAAGCAGCAAGGAACAAATTTATTGCATTTTAGATTCAATGTCCAAAAATGTACTGTGCTTAAAAAGGTAACACAAGATGGAGTAACAAAAGGACTTAGATACAGGCAAAACAGTATAAAATAAAGGGGATAAAATACATCTACATCTTACCAATTGGATCCACAAGCACTTTTGGTGCACGCGAAAGTTGCAAGAAATATGGCCAGATCTCTAATACTTCTGGCTTCTCCTCGGGTCTGCCAATGATATTCATGTCATGTTATAAAGGGTCTCATCAGACTTCTCACGCCTTCCTCAGCTGAGGTAAGAAGACAACAGCCAGCAACCTGCTAGAGAAACAATATGACCATCATCTTGCTGAACACACTTTAAAAATTCTATCCACACCAATCATGAACATGATATATCCATAATTCAGGGAATATTGCATTCCTGTGGATTGTCAATTACCAGCACTTTTACCATTTTACCCACAGATGGCCAATATGTTTGCGCTCATCTCTTCTTAAAGGGTCAGCGCACATGGTAAAATGCCCCCAGCTAACAGGGGGCTGGAAGTCGCTGTTACCATAGCAGTGGTACGCTAACAAAAACGATACTTAATACAGGGATCGCCGTCCATAACATAATTTGCCAGTAAGCCTTAATTACTAGGGTATCCCCGGATGCAAAATTTCGTGCAATACACGTACCAGAATGTGCTGCCAACAAATGGTTGAAAGACGCAATAAACAGCTTCCGGTAAAGACCGGATGTTATTGTTACCGCGGTGACTGGACGCCTAGTTGAAAAACGCGATAACCAGCTTCCGGTAAAGACCGGATGTTATTGTTACCGCGGTGATAGGACGCCTAAATATGGAGCGACAAAGCAACTCTTTCAGGCAAACTGCGCCAATGAGTAATTGCTGCCGGCACACAGCGGTAAGACACACTGACCACTGAAACTTAACCACAAAATACCATCATGATTCAAAGGAGACGCCACAAGTAAACAAGGATGCCGTGAAAACAATGATACCCGGCCCGGTATTAGCCGGATATAAACGTTGCCACAGCAACTAGGCGCCTCTAACTCTGCGCATGAGGTGCAATGTCAGCACTTGAGATGAAATATCAGCGCATATCCATAGCGCTACACTAATGAGCGAAAAAGTAGGTTTATGATTAAATGTTACATCATAATGACCATATAAATGGGTGCCATAAAACTACAGGATAGCATTATGCGGTAGAGCCAATACAATTAATATACAAGGACATTTAATAAACAAATGTTGCCTATATGTCTACCTTAAAGATATGCTATATGTGCTTAGGTACGTCCGGAGTGACGGCATGCCTAGAAAGCAGTTACAATTATGAGCTAGTAAAACAGTCCCCCTAATAAGGGGTAACTGCTTATGAATACTGTTCTTATGCACTTATAATATCTATACCTGTGACATCCCATAAAGAGCTGAATCACATCAACTGCACAGTGTTATATAAGAATGCTCTGAATGGATAAATAGCACATAAACATCTATGCTCTATGGTTTTATTTTAAAAAAAGGGAAAAAAAAGCCCCACATAAGATGTATAATTGGGGCCAAAAGGATATCAGTTAACAAAAATGCGAAAACCCACAAAGGTGACAAAAGGGAAGGATTTATAGAAAGGTACACTTAAATGTGTAACACAGCACTCGGCTAGTAGTAATCGGGTTCAATCAGAAATATCAAATAAAACATCCATAGTTAATTTGGTCATTAAGACCATGAGGTGCGACAGTGTTCAAGTAAAATATCCACTTCGCCTCCTTCTGTAACAGCAACTGATCCCAGTTGCCCCCTCACATAGGTGCAGAAACCTTTTCTATTGCCACAAAGCGCAGATTTTTTACTTGTCCATTATGCATATGGTTGATGTGTCGAGAGTCTCGACTCGAGACACAGATGTGTCCCTATTGTGTTCGACATCACCAATATGCTCTCCAATTCTTTTTTTAAATTCTCTAATGGTCTTGCCAATGTATTCCATACCGCATGTACAAAAGGCCCTATACACGACCCCCTTTGTGCTGCAGTTGATGAACTGCTTGATTTCATACCTCAGCCCTGTCACGTTACTCACAAAGGATTTACTTGGATCTACATACTGGCAAGCCGTACAATGACCACATCTGTGGCACCCTGTGACATTGCTTTTAAGCCACGTGCCCACTTGGGGAGCAGTATAGTGGCTATGGACAATTCTATCCTGTAACGGGCGAGCTTTTTCTGTAGGTGATGGTGGGAGCATCACCTAAGCGTTCTGCTATATCCGGATCCATTTGAAGGACTGACCAATGTCTCCTCAGGATGTCTCTGACACAGGTTGCCCCGTTATCATAGGTAGTGATGTAATGGGCAACAGAATCATCTTGTCTCCTGGGTGCAGGGTTTAGCAATTCAACTACGGTCTCTACCCTTAGCTTCATGATACGCCTTACTGAGAACACTGCGGGGATAGCCCCTAGCCAAAAAAAAGTTATGTTTTAATTCCTGCTTTAGCTATGGATTCAATTATGCATACAATTAATCAACTGAAAAAAGTTCCAAGATTTTTTATGGATTTAATTAATCATCCATACAGTTTAATGTGGTTCTTGTTACATTACAGTGGTATATAAAACTATAAAAAAAACTCTTCCAAACATTTTTATGGATTCAATTATTTATACATACAGTTTAAGGCAGTTCTTTTTACAAAATGGTGGTACATAAAACTAAAAAAAGTTCCAAAATTTTTTATGGATTCAGTTAGTCATTCATACAGTTTAACGTGGTTCTTTTTACATTACGATGGTATATAAAACTGAAAAAAAAATCCTTTCAATTTTTGTATTTAATTATTCATATAAACAGTTTAACGTGCTTTGTGTAAAATTACGGTGGGTTTAAATTTTTCAAAACCGCTTGACCTGGTGCAGTTCGCAAAATATTTTTGTTCAAAAAATTGACTATTGTTATATATACTGTAGAACCTGTTTTGTGTTAAATTTTGTTGGTTTCAAATAAAAAACAAAATTGGCCTGCTATAGATGTACAAATTTGGTCACTTGGTACTCGGTCCCCAGCTGCAACTATTTTTCTCTGTGTGGCATCTCCGCCTTGTACCAGCACATGTCCAGGAGCATCAGCTATGTCAACACGGTTACTGGGATTGTCCACTTAACAACACACACGTGGACAAGCACATGGCCAGGGATGCTACATTTCACTGACTGCACACTGGGTGAGCATTGTGAAGGCCAGGGCCGAGTCCCACACTGGCATGGCACATGTACTAGAGACACCTAGGATTGAGGACTCTACTTCTGTCAGGGTTTCCTCCACCTCCTACACCAGTTCCTGCACCCCCTCCTGCTCCTCCTCAATGTCCATTTTCAACATACTATTTCAGAGCACACATCAGCTGGAAGCTCTGCAGCACTGCCTCAGTAAAGCAGCAACAGGCTCTGCTGAAGCTAATTTGTCTAGGAGGGAAACTGCATACAAAGGCACAGTTGTTGAAAGAAATAACACACCAGACAGATCTGTGGCTTCGTCTCTGAACTTACAACCAGGCATGGTCATTTGTGATAATGGGCGTAACCTGGTGGTGACTGTTAAGCTTGGCAAGCTCACACATGTATCATACTTGGCCTACGTGCTCAACTTGGTATTTCAGTGGTTTAAGAAAACAAACCCATATTTGCCATAACTTATGGTCAAGGTACACTGCGTCAGCTCCCATTTCCGCAAGTCAGCTACAGATGCTGATGATCTGGCACTGCTGCAGCAGCACATGCAAGTGCCAGCTAACTGACTAGTGTGCAATGTCAGTACGAGCTGGAACTGTACACTGCACATGCTGGCAAGGCTTTGTGAGCAGCAGAGGCCAGTTATTGGGTACCAGCTCCAACACACCCGTCGGTATTCTGGTCAGCCTCCGCACATAACAACTGAAGAGTAGGCATAGATGTTTGACATTTGTGCAATTCTCCAGGGCTTTGAGGACTCCACAAACATGGTGAGCAGCGTTGACGCCACAGTCAAAGCAACGATTGCTCTTCTATGCCTAATTAAACAGTCACTGCTCACAATGAAACATGAAGCTATGCATGTGGACCAGATGAAGATGGAGGAAGACATGAGACAGGGAGATACTACCCAGCGTAGCCTAACTTCATCTGCTCACTGCAGATTGGGTGACAATGAGGAGGTGGAAGCTGAGGAGGAACAGGAGCTGTTGGCTAGCACAACAAAGGCTAGTACCCACACAAATTTTGTCCTGTCTCTCCTACATGGATGGGCTGAGGAGGGGAATGAGGAGGAATAGATGGAGGAGAAGGAGATGGAGAAGGGTCAGTGAGTTCACCGCATTTCACTTTGAAATCTCTATATATCTTTGGCATTTCCGACTTCTATTTTTTTTATTCTCTGTTCTCTGTCAATCTTTTCTCCTTCCCCTTCTCCCTATTCCTCCTGATTCTGCTTCTCATAATGCTACAGCTCCACCTACTCTCTTCATGCATTGGCTGATATATATGCCACTCTTCTTTGACTCCTGCTGGCTGTGCTGGAGCTTCCTAATCACCATCACATCCTTCTCGTTAGTCTAGTTTTGCTGTGTTCCCAATCTCTGCATTCACTGATCAGATATTTATCTCCACATTCAGCTTCCTCACTAATTTCCTTCACTTACTACAACTAAATCAGATGCCTGTCAGCTTCTCCTCTGATGTTTTGTCACCACACACACAATCATCTACCCATACCAATTATGTCAATCTTTGTCTCCTCCCCATCCTCCTTTGAACCCTATTTCAATATTTGTGATTGTTTAAAATAGAAGATGGAAAGCACTTGTATAACTCCATTGTGCCAACAGTTTGTACGAATATTGAGATTCTCTGTTTGCCTATATGCATTTAAACATTTATTTTTTATTTATTTTTACTTATTCTTGATCTTTGACCTATAATGTTAATGTAACCTGAAGAAGACACTTGTACAGTGCTGAAACATTTAGCCTCAATAAAGTGACGTTTACTCATGAACCATTCTTTTTCCAGCAGAGCTCAGTGGTTCTTTGTTTTTCCTCTACACCCTGCAACATTTTTAGCCATGGTATGTTTTCTTTCTCTACACTTCCTTGTCTATTTAAATTATTTTTTTATCATTTTTTTATATTTTTTCAACAAAATTTGACCCTCTTCCAAAAAATGATGAGATAAGAAAGGTTAGATGCATATGTAAGCAGGTTGTGGGATGCAGTAACGGACAGGAGACAGAGAAAGAGTTAACTTAATTTTACTTGAACAAGGGTATACTCCACACAGGGAGCAGATAGAATAAACAGGGGGTTAACAGTTGGTATATGGGATGTGGGTGAAGTAAGGAATAGAAATGACAACAGTTCTCAAGGGTTAACTTATCAGTCCGACAGCTTCCTGACTCAAGATTCCACAGTGGGTGTGGTGGCGCCAACATGGTCAGCATGGGGTGGATCTGGTGTAGTTCTGTGGGTGTCCCTGAGTCGAATCCTGACGGTGAAGACTTGTCCTCGGTATCTTTAACGAGTTCCTCAGTCCAGGGTTTGCTGCGCAGGGTGCAGTGCAGTCCATAATACTAATGGAGCCCAACGTGGCTCGACAGAGCACAGTTTACGGTAAGTTACCCGGTCCTTCCTGAGCGGTGCGTGCGCGTCACTCACGTGCCCGGAGTGTCTGGCACCCCGCTTCGCAGGAGCCAGCAGGCACACGGCAAGATTCTGGTCACAGTCTTTTTGAGTTACTACAGGGAAGCCCGAACGTGGGCCTGCGCTATTCCAGTGCCCAGGAGTCGGAGCACCCTCTGGTCCCTGCCGCACGCTGCTTCGTCCTGCCAAGTCTGATTGCTTACGTGCACTCAGGCTTTTTCTTAGTAGCCCATGCCCCCTGCTCTGTCATGCAAAGGTCATCTGGGTGTCTAAGCTTTCCCCTCGACAACAGAGGAGACAGCCCCGACAGTTCCAGCACAAGAGAGGTACCCCTGGTCCAGGTCTTCTTCTTACACTCCCCCTTTCCTTTTGCTCGCCATTCCACGGGCGAGGTTCCTTGTAGCAAGCGTTGATATTTCCCTATTCCTTGGATGATCCTTTGCCAAATAAATTGGTCTTTGTTGTATCTGTTGGGAGGTATTCCAGCCATTGTTCGTTCAGTGGGCCGTAAGTCAGATGGTGTAGTCGAATCAGGCTGAGTAGTCGAGAGAGGTTGAATGGGTGAGGTCTGGGATGCGCCCGAACCCAACAAAGCTAGTTCTTCAGGAACTTCAGGTGCCTGCACCTCTTCTGGGACTACTTGTAATAGATCTGGGAATTCTTCTTCTTCACAATCAACAGCTGCTGGAGGAGGTACTTCTGGATCACTCTGTACCTTTTCCACTTGATCAGGATCTCTTGAGAAGCAAGGATGTAGCATGTTCCAATGGACCACTCAAGTAGGGGCATCTTTCTCCCCCTCAGATTGGACTTTATAGACGGGACCTTCATTGCTGATCCTTTGTTTTACTCGATATGGAGTTTTTTCCCATCTTTGCTCCAGCTTGTCTCGAGGGTGCTTGTCTCGGACCAACACACGGTCTCCGGCATGAAGCACTGTCCCTCACAGAGGAGCTGTCTCTGTATGCTCTAGTTCCCGAAACTTAGTCTGCACAAGTCGGTGTAATGTCTGCAGCCGGTGGCGATGTTCTCGAACCCAGCTGGACACCCCCGTTCGCGGGTAGTCCTCTTCTGGATCCAATTCTAGCTCCGTAATCTCTCTTCCTGGTCGACCGAATAGCAGGGTATATGGTGTGTACTCGGTGGTGCGATCTGCTCAGTTATTGTACACCTTAATTAATTCAGCTACGTATTCAGGCCAATGGGCCTTTCTGTCTTCCTCTAGCATCCTCAACATCTGAATCAGAGTACGGTTGAACTGTTCACAGGCTCCATTTCCTTGAGGATGGTAGGGTGTTGTCCGGGACTTGCTAAGCTGATATATGTGTTGTAATTCTTCCATTACACGCCCGTGGAAACAGGCACCTTGATCAGAGTGGATTCTCAGGGGCAGGGCATCTCTTTCTCTCTGACTGGGTAGTTGTTTTAGGGATACCCACTGTCCCAATTAAGCGAGTTCTCCGTCTTCCTGTTGTAATCGAACCCACTCATCACGGGGTTGTCTCAGAATGCCTTCTCCGGACGCTGTCTGAATCTGTTCCTGGGTAGCCGCCACTGTCCTGGCGGAATCACAGAACTCAGGGATTTCTTCAGCCTCCAGGTCAGTTCTTCATCCCGGTTGGTCCAGGCCTCTTGTGTGTCACTCGGGATAAGGCGTCGGCATGAGTGTTTTCAGCCCGCCTCTTGTAGGTGATTCTATATCGATACTTTGCCATCCGAGCCACCCAGTGCTTCTCCAGGGCCCCTAGCCTTGCATTTTCCAAGTGAGCCAAAGGGTTGTTGTCGGTGCTTACCAGGACTTCGGACACGGAAAAGTACTCCGCAAATTTCTCAGTCATGGCCCACACCAATGCCAGCAGCTCCAGCTTTTGCAAATAATGGGGAGACAGAAAAGCACAATAGGGTCTTTTCCACGTTACAAAGGAGAGAAAATATCATGAAGTTAGCTCACCTGGTTAGGATGAGATTAAAGGCATATAGGTTGACGGCTGCTGCAGATCCACAGGTCATCCACGACCAAAAGAAACCATATATTCAAAGGGAATTTGTAGATATACTTCGCGCTGCCGCAAAGATAAATTCAGGAAAAGTATCAAAGATTCTCAGTGATTTATTCTACCCATTTCGTAGGTCTCATGGCCCCTTCATCAGGAGAACCACACAATATGTACAGGCATCACAAGTATATATAGTTAAAAAATTACGCTGAGTTTCAAAAAAACGAGCGCCAACAAATCAGAAGACATGGTGTCAAAGTTCATAGCCGTCACAGGGTTAACAATTCCAACAGGTTCATTCATTATGTATATAATATAACCTGTTGGAATTGTTAACCCTGTGATGGCTATGAACCATGTCATCTGATTTGTTGGCTCTCGTTTTTTTGAAACTCAGCGTCCTTTTTTTAACTATATATGCTTGTAATGCCTGTACATATTGTGTGGTATTTCCTGATGAAGGGGGCATGAGACCCCCGAAACGCGTAGAATAAACCACTGAGAATCTTTGATACTTTTCCTGAATTTATCCTTGCGGCAGTGCGCAAGCTTTCCCCCAGACAACAAGAGGAGACAGTTCTGACAGATACGGACCCGGCACAAGAGAGGTACCCCCGGTCTAGGTCTTCTTCTTACACATACACATTCAAAAAGCCCACACCAGCAACTGTTATATTGGTGTGCCATGTACAGATGTAAAATATGACTTGTAAGGCCCGGGGTCACACTTGCGAGTGCAATGCGACAAACTCGCATGAGTCTCTCGCATCAATACCTGGCACTGCCGCCGGCACTCGGGACCGGAGCGCGCAGCTGCATGTATTTCTATGCAGCTGAATGCTCCGGTCCCGAGTGCTCATGCGAGTTTCTCGCATTGCACTCGCAAATGTGACCCCAGCCTAAAACAGATTTGCAAAAGAGTGTTCATGACATACAAGTATGCTGTCTCTGACTGACACTGATTTCAGATTTTTTTCTGTAAAAAGTCTTGGGCTATTTTGTTGCTGCTTTTTAGTGCATGAAGAATGAAGAAAATGCTGCCTCATCTTTTGTTTTCTTCTATCTAATCTGTTTATCTACCTTTTGTATACCATCACTGATCATTGTTTGGAAAGTTCCAAACCCAATAACCATAATATTTATAAGGGTTTGAAAAGTGCAAATTACTGAAATCAATGGAGGGAATTTTTATTTTAAACTTATAGCCGGCTGAAGTAAGGTGAGTGAAACTTATTATGAGGTGCACAACTGTTAATATGTTTAAAGAATTTTTCGGCTGTCTGTGCTCCAGAAAATGAGATCTCAGTCACAACATATGACAGTTTGTCATGAAAAGTTGTCATGGAGTGGTAGACCATGTCTCCCTTTGCATATCTTAGTAATACAGAGACATATTTGATGTCTATATTTCTTTCATGTGCTTGAATTTGTAGTGCCCCCAAGCATTGATGATGCAGACAAGACGGAACACTTGACATCTGTGAAAGGCAATCCCACTACAATATCATGCCTTGTCAGTGGGCAACCTGTGCCGCATATATCATGGCTAAAGGATGGAAAAGCTATAGATCATGGTGAGAGCAGAGGAACCATCCTGCAGATTCTTGTAACTGAAATGAGTGACATTGGAAGATATTCATGTGTGGCATCCAATGATGCAGGCAGCGTCAGCAAACACTTCATCCTCAATGTTCTGGGTGAGTTGACTTCTTCTTTGCAAAATTCAAATGCAGTATACCTTATACATAAATGAGCAGCGCACACGACTGCTCTGTTGTGTACCCCGCCCCATGACTACAAAGGAGCAGGAACAGAGCAATTATAATGTTTTCTTCTTTCACCGATGACTGTGGTATGGTATGTATGTAGCATAGTATGTAACTCTCATGACTACTAACTTTAGAAGCCAGAAATGTATTCTTAAATGTAATGACATTGCAGTAATCCCTATGTTCCCTCCTGCTCAGTACTAATGAAAAAATATACCCATGTCCTATGCTGGTTCCTGGCCACTTAATACCTTTCCCACAAACTAGGATCTGCTGAAGTATGATTGGTGAACATGAGTTCAGTATAATGGTATAGTTATTGGTATAATCATGGCGGCTCAGTGGTTAGCACTGTTCTGCAGTGCTGGAGTCCTGGGTTTAAAGGGGACCTGTCACCTCAAATTGGCGGGATATTAACACAGTTAAATACTTCTGGGACATAGTGCGTGGGTGCATGCGCAGTAATGCTTTTCGGATTTGCCTGCAGTTGGGCAAAGCATACTGCGCGTGCACGACTGAAGATTGCATTGCGCACGCGCCAACTATGGCGCACACGTACTCTAATTCACTAACATATTGCAGACAACAGGGATGGACGGGGTGGAGAAATGAAGATGAAACGCCGCTCATCGGACCGGTTAAAACTCATTTAAATATCCCGCCAATTTGAGGTGACAGGTTCCCTTTAAATCCCACTGAGAACAACATCTGCAAGGAGTTTGTAGGTTCTCCCCATGTTTTTGTGGGTTTCCTCGGGTGCTCTGGTGTCCTTTCACACTCCAAAGACATACTGAGAGGGAATCTAGATTGTGTGCCCCAATGGGGACAGTGATGATAATGTCTGTAAAACGCTGTGGAATTAATGGCGCTATATAAGTGAGTAATATAAGTGAATGTTTTGAAGTTGTTTTCCATTGACTGGTACACTGACAAAAGCTATGCATGCAGATTACATCTATATTTCAGAAAATTGGAAGTAGGTAAAGTCAGCAATATTTATTAAAGGATTATTCATATTTTAGCTTTTTACGTCCAAGCCCTGACTACTGGGGCTATGAGAAAGGCTCAGGGTAGCTGAGCTATACTGTTTCAGCAGTCATCAAATCAGTGCCACCTCCATTGGTTGGAGCCAGTGTAACAGGCCAGATTAACCCCCCGCCCAGAATGTCCAGGGTTAAAGTGGCCTAGGCCAGATTATAGCCCTCTGGGTCAGAATATACCCCAGCTGCTGTAGATCAGATTTTTCACGCCTTTGAAAACCATTGAGTGATATACTTAATAATGGGGCCCCAGGCAGCACACGGGGGGCAAAGACAGCGAACGGGTTCCCAGGCAGCACACGGGACCCCGGGCAGCACACGGGGGGGCAGAAACAGTGAACGAGGTTCCAGGCAGCACACGGGGGCCCCAGGCAGCACACAGGGCCCCAGGCAGCACACGGGGGGGGGGGGGCAGAGACAGTGAACAGGGTCCCAGACAGCACATGGGGCCCCAAGCAGCACACGGTGCCCCAGGCAGCACACGGTGGCCCCAGGCAGCGCACAGGGCCCCAGGTTGCACATGGGGACAGATACAGCGAAGGTGGAACAAGGCAGCACGCAGTGGCCCCATGCAGTGAATAGGGGCCCAGGCAGTGCACAGGGCCCCAAGCAGTGCACAGGGTCCCCAGGCTGCATAAAGAGGCCCCTGGCAGCACACAGGGGCCCCAGGTAGCGCACAAGGGGCAGAGACAGCTCACGGGTCCCCAGACAGTGCACAGGGGGCAGAGACAGTATGCAATTGGGGGAAGAGACAGCGTGCAGGGCCCCTGCGCGCTGTCTCTGCCTCCCTGTGTGCTGTCCTGGACCCCCTGTGCGCTGTTTGCGACTCCCTGTGCAATGTCTGACAGTGACTGACAAGCATCTGCCCATGGGTGTGTAAAGGAAAAGACCTTGCAGTCCAAACCATGTGCAGTCAGGCTCCCTTTAATAACTTTATAATAAGTTGCTTATTATGAAATTATAAAATATAATGCAGCTTATGCCATGGTTACTGTATGGAGGCTTGTTTTACCAACAGGCTGGGGCTTATAATAAGACCCCGGCTGTAAGAATAATAAGCCCCCTACCTCCCCATCTCCAGCCTCTCCAAACAGCACCTAGTACATGCAATGTAGTACATATAATCTCAGAACACTAACAGTATAGTAATAAGGCCCCAGCTCCCTGTCCTCCCTCCACCACCCCTTCAGTTCCCACCCTATCCCCATCCTTTCACATTCACCCCACAGTGCCCTGTCCTCCCTCTACCACCCCTTCAGTTCCCACCCTATTCCCATCCTTTAACATTCACCCCACAGTGCCCTGTCCTCCCTCCACCACCCCTTCAGTTCCCACCCTACCCCCATCCTTTCACATTCACCCCACAGTCCCCTGTCCTCCCTCCACCACCCCTTCAGTTCCCACCCTACCCCCATCCTCTCACATACACCCCACAGTGACCATGACATACCTAAATTTAATTAACCTAATAAATTCTAGCCACCCTCAGATGAAGTTTGCAAGCAGGTAGTTAATGGACAGCACTGGCAATTTTTCATCCAATGTGATACAGGCAAGCAAAGAGCATAAGATAAAGTCAGACAGGGACAGGCAGTGTTTGAGGCAAATCTAAAGTGGGCACTAGGACCCCCCAGGGGAGGTCCAGCATGTGATAACCAGAGCACACACATGGAGTGGAGCTACCTGTGACACTGATAGGCCAGCCTGTCCAGAAACTTATCAGGTCATCTCCAGCCCACACTGTGACTGTGCTAGACAGTGTGCAGAGTCTCAGTCAGAAAGAGGCGTAGGCATTTTTCTGCTCTCTCCCTGACACCTCTGGGTGGACCTCAACATGTGACGGGGCCACAGACCCCTCTGCCCCCCCCCAGTAGCTATGCTACTGTGTCTCACCCATGTGACCTGTAAAAAACTGAGGCAGGAATAACTCTTCAACCCTTTAGAAATTACATACGACTAATCAATATAAATTGTATGTGGTCTAGGTCTAAGGAGTTGCTTCCACTTTCCTTATGTCTTGTTTTTTATAGATATTTTTGTGCATTTAACAGCTATATTATTAGATCTTAGATATTAATATTGTTCTTCTTTTGTCATTAGACCCTCCGCACATCAATGGGTCAGAAAATACAGCAGAACTGTCTGTTGTGGTTAACCACCGGTTAGATTTACATTGCCATACCATGGGTTTCCCTCCTCCAATGATAACTTGGCTTAAAGATGGACAAACACTTTCACAGACTGACAGCGCTCACTTCATGAATGCAAGACAGGTTCTTCGAATTACAAGTGCCCAGGTATTACAACATTAAGCATCTCACATATTGTGGAGTCTGATGAATTTCTATATATAGTATATCGGAGTTTGTCACTCGCCTGTTTTAGCTGAATCATGTGTAGAGTAGGGCAGAGTAAAGTGGCCCTACGCGGCCAACAATGCTACTGCGTGAGAATTCAATGAGCTATGTGGTCAACGCAGGATGCATCATCCACATTAATCAGAGCCGGAGGACGGCTATTGGGAGCAAAGAGAAGGCACAGACAACGAAACCTTGACACCCGTTGGACCCAACCATACTCATTTAAATATAGCGTGGGACCAAATCAAATGGTATTTTGGGGGTATACAGTGGGAGTCAGGAGGCAGTGTAAACATTTGTGAAATGAATAATGGCAGCAGATAAAGGACATTTGTTCACAGACTCAAAAACTGGTCACAGGTTCCCTTTCATGCATAGCCGGCCTAATATTCCTCAAATGGCTCTTAGATTTAAAAAAATGAATGACTGGGTAGAGTTTTACTACTCATGTATCCTATTAGGTACATTTACGTAATGTTTCCTAACTTTTATATTTCTTTCGTGTTTCCAGGAAGAGCACATCGGGCTTTATAGTTGTCTGGTTTCAAACCAAGCTGGAGAAGCTAAAAAAGAATTTGCAGTGACCGTTCACAGTAAGTCCGTAAGAAAACATCCAACCTCATTTAGGCTAGACACCAGCGCAGACACTGCCTGCAGCAATGTGAGAATGATTGAAAACATGATACAGAGCTTGTGTAATACAGTTTCCCTATGTCCACATGCCAGTTATCCTGGGCAGTCCTCAGTTATCTGTTCCAAAATTCAGACTCAGCGTACATTTATTGCAGTTGATTCTGTGGTTAAGCTTCTTTCCATTTCTGTAAAAACTGGTGAAAGATTTAAAAATGTAGATATCATATAACACAGCAAGTTCTCAATATCTTAAATGGAGTTTTCTTATTGATGTGGCAGATAAAATCAGTCAGCTTGCCAATAAAGTTTCCAAGCTTGAGGCACAATAGGACATTAATCTGGTGGTAGACGCGGCTATTATATTCTGGCTTCTGAAGAAAGTAAAGTGAATGCCAACCATATGGCTGACTAGTTACCAACAACCATGCATTAAATACTTGGTTCCTTCTTTCTCTATAGTGCCTCCAAACATTTTAGGCATTAATGGAATCCATAATGTTTCTGTGCTACAAAATAAGCAAATTATTCTGGAATGTAAATCAGACGCTATGCCAGCTCCAAAGATCACGTGGAAGAAGGATGACAAGCCATTAATCGTAAATTCGGTAGGACTGGGGATGATTTTACCTTCATTTGTCTGTGTGGTATAACATGTTAGGAAGCCTTGTTTCTCATTTGGAATGTTCTTATTTTATAGTGTAACATTTGTGCTATGTCTGCTTAGATTCGTTCTATCGTTTTCTCTTTCATTCTCTGGAGATACGCTTCTCTTTTGTGGTGTTTTTGTACCGATTTTGTGTTCCATATGTGACTGAACATAATCTATATGAACATAATTCATTATGTTCAATTGTTCATTAGACAAAAGAAGATTTGTTTTATCTTTCTCAGTCAAGCTCCCAGGTCCATGTTTCATCTGATGGACAATACGTGCAAATTGACAAAGCAGAGGTGAAAGACACTGGACGATACACCTGTATTGCTAGCAATGTTGCTGGACAAAACATCAGAGAATTTATGCTGACTGTCCATGGTAATTCATGATATATATAAAATAAATGAATATATATATATATATATATATATATATATATATATATATATATATATATATATATATATATATATACACAGTATATACTGCTCAAAAAAATAAGGGGAACACAAACAATGCAATGTAATTACGGTACTTGTCAATCATGCTTCTGTGAAATTAATCTGTCCAGTTATGAAACAACACCGATTGTGAATCAATTTCTCCTGCTGTTCTGCAGCTTAACAGACAATAGGTAGAAATTATAGGCAATTAGCAAAGACAAAATACATAAAACAAGATACGGCCTTCCCCAAACCCTGTCTGATGACAAATGCACACTTAGCAGGATGCAGCACTATTTGCACTATATCATATCCTTTTTTGCAGGATGTGGCCAGGCCTCTATGTTAGTTAGGTTTTTCTGGGGCGTCTGTCACTGTGTGCTGCATATTATAGTGCTGGGCAGCCCACCTGTTAATACAAGGGGCGTCATTAATAGGTTGCATACCAGACACTGTGCACCACACTTATCAGTGTGACTGGCGTCCTATGTGAGTTATATCAATGTGCATTTTTTCTACTAGGCAGCCAACCCCTGCAATGTTTGGAGGGTGAGGGTGGTTGTTTTTATCAAGTAGTTTGCACATGTGCCTCTCCTAGCCTTTATCAGTGGAGGCCTGCTGCATCCTGATAAGTGTGTATTTGTCATCAGACAGGGTTTTGGGAAGGCCGTATCTTGTTGTATGTATTTTTTCGGAGTTTTTTCTAAATTAGCAAAGACAACCCTTAAAACGGGGGTGACCACAGACCATTTCTCTGTTCTCACCCTTTTTGGCTGTTGTTTTGGTCACTTTTGCACTTTGTCATTGCTCTTGCCCCTAGAGGTACTGTACAGTAACATGATTCGATGTCTACAACCAACAGAAGTGGCTTAGGTAGTGCCGCTCATCTAAGATGGCACCTCAATGTGAGCAGTGGCAAAAAGGTTAGCTATGTCTGTCAGCACAGGGTCCAGAGCATGGAGCAGATAGCAGGAGACAGGCCAGTACACCAGGAGACATGGAGAGGGCTGTAGGTTGGCAACAACCCAGCAGCAACACCACTACCTCCTCCATTGTGCAAGGAGGAACAGGAGGAGCAGTGTCAGAGACCCGCAAAATTACCTCCAGCCTCCAAATATACAATTATGTAAATTCTATGTTAAATGCCAAAATGGAAAAAAAAATCAAAGTTGCCATTTTTCGGTAACCACTCTTCCCAATAAATACAATAAAAAGTGATGAAAATGTCTTACATGTCCCAAATGTTATCAATAAAAACTATATTTATGTGCGAAAAAAATAAGCCCTTAATACGGGTAAATGAATTTAAAAAGTAAAAAAGATACAGGTCTCAGAAAATTGGAACTCAAACACCACTGAAATAAAAAAAAACAACTTATAAGTTTAAGTTTTCTATAAATGTACTGCCCTGGAGAATCATATTTTCAGGTCATTATCCCACTTGGGTTTTTTCCCCCATTTTTCAGAAGATTATATGGTAACATGAATAATGCCTTTAAAACTACAACTTGTCCTGCAAAAAACAAGCCCTCATATTATTTTGTTGGCAAATAAAAGGGTTTTGGCTCTTGGAGTAAGGTGAAAAAAAAACAAAAAAATGTCCAAGCTGTTAACCAGTAACTTAATTTTATATTTTGAAATTGCATTAGTAAACTGTAGCTCAGCATGGATCAACTATGTGGGGTTGGCTACTTTATCTTTATTTTAACAGATTTCAAAGGGACATGATTTTTGCGGCACTTACTAATACTGTTTATACAGTGGGGGAAAAAAAGTATTTGATACACTGCTAATTTTGCAAGTTTTCAAACCTACAAATAATGGAGAGGTCTGTAATATTTATTGCAGGTACACTTCACCTGTGAGAGACAGAATCTAAAAATAAAAACTAGAAAATCGCATTGTATGATTTTTACATAATTAAATTGCATTTTATTGCATGAAATAAGTATTTGATTTCCAACCAACCAGCTAGAATTCTGACTCTCACACATCTGTTAGTTTTTCATTAAGAAGCCCTCCTACTCCGCACTCATTACCTGTATTAATTGCACCTGTTTGATCTTGTTACCTCTATGAAAGACACCTGTCCTCACACTCTAACCTCTCCACCATGGCCCAGACCAAAGAGCTGTCTAAGGACACCAGGGACAAAATTGTAGACCTGCAAAAGGCAGGGATGGGCTATAGGATAATGGGCAAACAACTTGGTGAGAAGGCAACAACTGTTTGCACAATTATTAGAATATGGAAGAAATACAAGATGACTGTCAATCCTCATAGGTCTTGGGCTCCATGCAAGCTTTCGACTCGTGGTGTAAGGATGGTTCTGAGAAAGGTCAGGAATCAGCCCAGAACTACACGGAAGAATCTGGTCAATGACCTGAAGAGAGCTGGGACCACAGTCTCAAACATTACAGTTAGTAACACACTACACTGTCATGGATTAAAATCCTGCAGGGCATGCAAGGTCTTTCTGCTAATGCCAGCACATGTCTAGGCATGTTTTAAGTTCACCAACGACCATCTGGATGATCCAGATGAGGCATGGGAGAAAGTCATGTGGTCAGAAGAGACCAAAATAGAACTTTTTGGTTATCAGCTCCACTGTGAAACATGGTGGGGAAACATCATACTTTGAGGGTGCTTTTCTGTAAAGGGGACAGGACGACTGCACCATATAGAAGGGATGATGGATGGGGTCATGTATCATGAGATTTTGGCCATCAGCCTCCTTCTCTCAGTAAGAGCATTGACGATTAGTCGTGGCTGGGTCTTTCAGCATGACAACTACCCAAAACTCACAGCTAGGGCAGCCAAGGAGTGACACTATAAGAAGCATTTCAAGGTCCTGGAGTGGCCTAGCCAGTCTCTTCAAATTTGGTCAAGAACTACAGGAAACGTCTAACCTCTGAAATTGCAAACAAAGGTTTCTGCGCCAAATATTAAGTTCTCTTTTTCTAATGTATCAAATACTTATGTCCTGCTTTAAAATGTAAACTTATTATGAAAAATCATGCAATGTAATTTTCTGGATATTTTAAGATTCTTTATCTCACAGTTGAAGTGTACTTACGATAAAAATTACAGACCTCTCCATTCTTTGTAGGTGTGAAAACTTGCAAAATCGGCAGCGTATCAAATACTTATTTTCTCCATTGTAATTATGACAGCTGATAGGTGGCAGCGCTGGGTGTTGGCCTTCTACCAATCTGCTCTTTATGTGTTAACTTGCAGATAGATCATCAATACTATTTGCCAAAAAAAACCTTTAAATATTCATATTATACTCATACCTCATCTATTAAAATAAGATACATGTTTACATAAGTTTTTTGCATTATATTAATCTGTTTTCTATCAACAGTTCCTCCTTCAATAAAAGATGGGCCCAAACTAGTAACAACTTTCACAAATAAACCTGCTACTTTGGATTGCATCGCTACAGGCATCCCTTCACCTCGATTATCTTGGAGGAAAGATGGTGCCATTCTAGATCGAAACAGTGAAAGGTTGGATTCTTTATATTTAATGTCCTATCTTTCAAATTATATAAAAAATGTGATTTGGATAATACTTTGATTAAAGGGAAGCACATTTTAAAAACATCACTGAGGAAACAGCAATTATTGAAAGTCCTGTAAATTTTTTTAGTTATAAAACATGTCCAGTACAACATTGAAGAAGATTGGTTATGCTAAATGTGCCAGAATTTTTGAACAATGTTCAAAAACAACCTGTCTCTCATGACTTGCACCAGATATTTTGTATGTTTTAGAAACCTTCAGAGGCTTGTCCGACAAGGAAGTATGGTTCAGGGAAAAGTGGTGTAGGTTAGTAGAAAGTTAGTTTTACCAAAAAAGAGGGGGCTCAGATGATTAGAATAGTGGAATTACCATATTATAAGGCAGCTATTCAAATGGCTATTACAAGTACAGCTTGAGTCCACAAGAACAGATGTAGAGTAAAAGCTCTAGCTCATATATAAGGCATATATATGTCCAAATTAGAAGAGATGTGTTGTGGTGTCCCAGTTCTAGTGTGCTGTAGGGTCTGGGGTGCATCACACTCACGTGTAAGTTGCAGGTCTTTGCTGCCTCCAGGCTTCCGTCCTCAGGAGCCACATCACACAATGCATCGAACACCAGATTCTTGCAACAGTCAAACTTCTACTAAACAGTCCAAGTTCACCAGGTGGGATAGGGCAAAGCAATTTTCACTTCCTTCCACCTCCTCTTCTGTATTGCCATCCATTTGATCTGGACTACCCCCAAGCCTGCTGATTTGATCAGCCCCAGGGATTCATTGTCCACTTCAGCAGTGCACCCGGGACAGGCCACCTGCCCCTCATGTAACTCCATGTCCACTGACCTCATAATGTCTGAAGACCAGGCCCTCTCCATGATACCTGGCCCAAGCCATAGGCTCCAAATGCTGTTGAAATATCTATCAGGGATCTCCATTTGGCTGCCCACTGCCCTGAACATTTGGCCCATGCTGCCCCTAGCAACCCACCACCCTACCTGAACTTGAGCTCCACCCCACACTTCACTGACTGACACTCTAACCAGGAAGTGCCCACCCACTGGGATAATCACAACCATAACATTTCCTATGTACATGCAAACCTGCTCTATATCCTATGCTGTTCTAAGCTTATCCTTATGCTGTATTCATACTATGCTCTACACTTTACATAGTGTACATCACCATAATACAGTACATTACAATACACACACATTAGTTCACATATAAAACCGCACAATTGTATTCACATAGTGCATCTGTTGTCTTAAAGGGCAGGAACAGGGTAAGACAGTCCACATCCCTACAGTAGCTCAATTAAGGAATGTGGTCCTTAGACTATGTTCACATGTTGTGTTTTTGCTGCATTTTTTTTCTGCAGCCAAAATCTACTCTCTTGGAAGTAAAGAAGCTACTTACAAAAAGCAGGTTTTGCTGCATTTTTGCTCCATTTCTGTTGTCTCTTGTGCATGCATTTAGTGCCCCCCAAAACACCATAGAACTTCCTTAGGTTTTTGTACCAAAAGTTTAGCAAAACCTTATACCTGTATTTTTCTGTTGCATTTTTGTACTTACTCTTTTTTTCTATGGGTGAAAAAATGCTGAAAAACGTTGGAACAAGTGACATGCTGTAGGTGCAAGAACGCAGCAGTTTTCCAATTCAGTCAGGAAGAAAAACAATATGTGTGCATGAGATTTCTGAAATCTCATAGCTTTTGCCGATACTGTAAAGCGCAGCTTAAAATTTGCATTAAACACAGGAAAAAAACCGCATTGAGTGAACATAGCATTAGATCTCATGAGGACATCACAACCCTGGACCAACCTCAATCACAGGACAATACAACTTTCACACTCCTTATCTACGAAGTGCTCCAATATTTACGGCCACAACGGTTTCTCCCCTTCTCATAATGATAGTTCTGCTTCACGTCACTTGTCTATTGCATTATTCCTGTGTGCTATTGGGTATAAATATGTGATTCTTCAGATTATGTATTAGTCTATGCCTGATAAAGAGACCTGAGTAGTCTGAAAGCTCGATATTTGTTACCATCTTTTCAGTTAGCCATTCAAAGGTATCAACCACGGAGGACTCTCAAATTTTGATTCTTTTTCATAGGTGCTGTAGGCACAACAATGAATAATATACATAAAATATTTATTAAATATTATGTTTTTTCTTTGTTATAGGTATTTTATTTTAGGATCTGGTTCATTAAACTTTCTGCTAACCGATATCAAAGACTCGGGTCATTATGTCTGCTTAGCAACTAATGCAGCAGGATCTAGACAGAGGAAAACTGAACTCTTGGTTTTAGGTTTGTATATTTTGAGAATGAAAGAGATCTGTTCATTTTAGATTTGATATGGAACAAAAAACAAATACGATACACATTTACTACAAAGGAATCAGGATATAAAAGGCACCTACTGAATGTAGTACGCCCATTGTCCGTCTCTGCCACTGTATCTGCAGTTGCTCTGCATGGACATTATAAAGGGTATTATAAGGGCCCGCATAGATATTTGAACTCACCTATTTCAGTGGGACTGCCCTCCAATTCTCCAGCAAGGCTAGACAATAAGCATTTTACATTTTTATTTAACCCCTTGCAGATGTGTCACTGCATGTATGGAGCAGGTTTTGTACAGCCGGCATCTGAGAATAACATCTGCGATTGGAACTGGCTCTGATTGTTACAGATCAGTCTCTTAGATGCCGCTGTCAATCATTGTCACTTCGCCTCTAAAAAACAAAGTGGAATAAAAAAAGATAAGAAAGTCATGTGGATTCCAAAATAATAACGCTAAAAATTAAAAACAGGCCTCTTACAACTCTGTTGACCAATTTTTTTTTTTTTAAGTAGTAAAAATAAAAAAATATTAATTTGGGATCAACTAAACCATACTGACCTGTAGAACAAAGTTACCAGCTCATTTTTACCAGAAAGTGATCGCCTTTAAAACAAAACTCCAAAACTGTGGTGGAATTGTTGTCTTTCCAACTCCCCCAACTTGGTATTTTATTTCCAGTTTTTCAATGCATTATCCTGTAAAAATGAATGGTATTATTCAAATCTACAATCTGAACTCCAAAAAGATATGTATAGTGTACATATCCATGTACAATTGTAACCTTCCCGGGCCTACCAAAAAAAGAAAAAAAAGAAAAAATACAAAAAAACTCTCTCTCTTCCATGCCCCACGATACCACAGGTTAAATCCATGATCTTTGAATCTTCCCAATATTTGAAGTATCAAATTTTTACAGTAGAATTTAGTTTGAGGTTTCCATTATTCCTATTATTCAATGAACCTCTCTGGTTTATTACAAAGCTGATTTGTAGATGCCATCCACTGCTTTGGTCAGCATTTCAGGTGCAATCCATTTCCTTAGAATAATCTTACAAGCAGAGTGCAACAACATTTTAATCATGTTTGAATGCCCTAAATGTAAGCATCCAATCCTTTTGTTCTCAGGGAAGAGTCAGTCAGCGGCTTTTTCTTCCACCTCTCATGAATGACGCTGAGCGTTCATGTACATGTTGCGAGTTGTGAGAGTCATCAGTCAGCGATAGCCGAGTTTATGGGCAACGGTGTTCTTTCACTCAACTTGCCAGTATTGTTATAAATATGTATTACCATTGTTCAGAATTATCCAGACATCTTTGTCCAGCCAGCAACACATGTCATGACCTAAGTAGAATAGTTGGGTACTAATCCTCTTTGGAACTCTCTGGAGGGGCTTTCACCTTTGCACAATGCCTTTTCATACAATATCTTTTCGGTTGTGATTAGTTGCCCAGTTCCCAGACTGCATTGCTAGGATACATTCACATGTAACACAAGTGACTTTTTTGCAGGATATCATATATTATAGTAAATTAATAAATATGTTTTGTGTCCCTGAAATTGTTCTTCAGATCCTCCATCTATAATACCAGGTCTACAAAACATTACAGCATTAGTAAATGAGCAAACAACATTGAGCTGTGACGTTACGGGTACTCCTAAACCAAGAGTGGAATGGAAGAAAAATGGCCTCCTCCTTAATACAGATATCAATCAGAATAATTACAGGTAAAGTGACCAGGAGCCTCAGCGTAGGCTTTAGAAAGATTTGTATAAAGTTATATATTTATCATATGATCATCACTGAGAAAATTGTAAAGTGAAACATAAAAATGTACAGTGGCATCAAGAAAGTATAGCAAAATATTGATCCGAGTGTCTATGGGTCCGTGAAAAAATCTGACAGCATTCAAATGTCATCCAAATTTTTCACTGACATAGGAGAAGGTGGTGAGACTTTTTTTCTCTTATCAGTGAAAAAATGATGAAACCCTGATGACCAAACTGTGTTGAAAACTCTGATGACTCTTTGATGAAAATCGCTGATGAAACTCAGCCTGTTTTTCTGACGTCTGAATGAGTACTTTTGGTTACAATAACTTGGAAACATGGTTATCCAGGTCAATATATTGACATCAATACCAATCTTGCATACTGTATATACAATGTTCTGTTTTTTATTCCATTTTTTAGAGCAATGTGGTGAGCAAAAAAAATCACATTTCTGGTACTTTGATTTTTTTTCTCTTTGCAGAATTTATCGTATGGATTAATTATTTTATATTTTAATATACTGCACCTTTATTAACACTTTCAATCTGTGACTGTATGATTGCTTTCACTATGTACTACAATACAGCAGCATTGCAGGGTAAAGTGAAAATCTCAGTCTCCTATGAAGTGCAGTCTGTGGCTGAGCTTCGCAGGAATTCCAAAAATAGTCCTTCAGCCTGACCCAGATTGCAATGGTGACTCATCGGTACCCACGATAATGTCTTCAACTGTTTCATTTAACAGAGATTGACAGCAGCATTTAAACGGTTAACATTTGTGTAATATAGCCATTGTAATGCTTTTGCCATCACCCTTGCATGTTCTCCTTCCTCCTACATGCAGGGACACTGGCATACCCATGCTTCTTCCTGTACTAAGTCCTGATGGTGCTTTTAGAGGTGCAGCACACTCATATGGTAAAATACCCCCAGTCTTAGCTGGAAGGCATTTAATATAATTGTGCAAATGGAAAGTGGCTCCCAGCTAATAATTGGGAGACATCTTGCTAAATAGGCACCCTCCCCAAGGTAGGTGCCAAGCAACATATTCAGTCATTATGTAATGTGGTGTTCTCCCAGTGAAGTTGCTAGGTCCCCTGGCCTTGGTGTGGCCAATGTCCTGTACCCGAATCCTTGGACCTAGTGTAGCCAGTCCTGAACCCGAAGTCCATGGTCATAGTACAGCCAATCCTGAACCCAAAGTCCCTGGTCCTAGTGCGGCCAGTCCCTGTATATGTATTCCATTTCTACGGACTGCTACAAACCAGTCTCCGAACACTGAAACTGCATCGGTGACACCTGTATCCTGAAGCTGCTCCGGCGGTACCTAAATCTGATTCGGCAGTATCTGAATCAGTTCTGTCTCTCCATGTAAGTAACTGTTCTGCAGAGGATCCTGAACCTAGTATTCTGAACAGAGCCCGAGTCTGTGTCCATGTCAGTAACCATTCTACAGAGGATCTAAAACTTAGTAATCTGAATCTAGCCCTAGTTCATATCTGTGTCTGTGTACCTGACCCCTGTGGTCAGCAGCTGCAGTAACGGAGACTGCCTAGGAGTGGTACCTGGTGGTTACCTGCAACCAAGCATGACTTCACCATCAGAACTTCCAATGAACACCTGGTACTCACTTAGCTATACCCCTCCTAGATAAACCCAACCCTGTGGCACAATTGGTTAGCAAAACCACGTGTGCCACCTGCGTGCGTAACAGTTTGCTTGGTTATGGGCCCCACTGATCCTCAGTGCGCTCTGTACTAGGAGCTGTGTCAGCAGCTAAGCTACCAGCGAGAAATCAAGGACAAACATTAGTTTAATCTGCGGACACTAGATGACCGATTGGAAGTCCTGACGTCCGTTATGCAAGCCCAAGTTGCAGTACGTACGGCTGTGCTTATTCATCTGAAACTTAAGCCTTTGGACTATACAACCCATCCTGTCTAATCTGCCTCACTACTATGGGGATCCAAAGTAGTGCCATAGGTTCTTGGAGCAGTGCATATGGCACTATGAAGTTTTTGGTCAGCAGTTTTCTTACGATTGAGCCAAGTTTGGATTCCTGATGTCCTACTTAAAAGGAGATGCCCTGGCATGGTTCAGCCCCTTATGGGAAAGAGATGCTCCTATCACTTTTGGACCTGTAGGCCCTCCTGGTGGCCTTCAGAAAGGTCTTCAGTGAGCTGAATCTGGAATCATCTGGGACATCTTTCCATCCCAGCTTCCAGGAGCTGCCCAGAGTGGTGATGCATGTGAGGAAACCGTCACGTCTGGCACTATCCTTCCAAAGATCACCAATTCCCTAGCCTGTTGAGGCAGTTTCCCATGCAGAATCCTTGAAGGTCAACTGTGTTTGGCAATTTGAGCAGAAGCTGGAACTCAGTCATGAGAAAGGTGTCATGGTTTCTGTAAAAGTTGTTGGCTTGTGCGTCAGGGGTTAATTCTGTTAGCCTCTTTCTGGCTATGGGAGGGCTTTAAATTGCCTCTATTGGGCTTCGTTCCTTGTCAGTTATACTTCTGCCCTCGGCTGAGTTAGTTAACCCCTGTGTGCTTGTGCCTTGTGCATGGTTTGTATGATCTCTTGTTTTTGACCCGGTCTGTCTCTCAGTTTAGCTTTTGTCTGTTTATTTGGTACTGCCTGTTTGTTTGCCTGGTTTCTGACTTCTGCTCCACCTTAACTGCCCGTTTTGCCTGTTCCCCTGCTACCTCTGTTGCCCTCCATGGTTTCTGACACTTGACTTGTATTTGACCTCTCTTCTGTATCTCGCGCTTGTACATCGCTGTCCTCCCGGGATTGACCTCGGCTCTCCTGACCTCCTTTTTGTCCTGCTGGTCCCCGCCGCTACCTTTCTTGGGGTGCGTTGGCTGGTTCCGCACCGGTCTCTCCCTCTGTGGTCACGTGCTGCAGGTCCTGCACGCTGGTGGTCACGTCCCGACCTGACCGACTCTCGGTGAGCTATGAGCGCCACTTGTCTTGCACCCATCAGGACACGTGAACTGACCGGAGTGCTGTCAGTCGGTGTTGCTCATAAAGGGATTGCGGTATCACTGCTGTTGTATGGAACATCCTGATGGTCTTTGTCCTGTGAAGTCTAAAAAGCTCCAAAGCCTTGGGCCAGTAGGAGAAGCTGTCCTTGGTGATAGCATTCCCTCTCAACTAATGACTGTGATTGCATCTATGGCAAGTGGAGGCTTCAGTTCAGTAGGAGAGTTGTATCTGCAAGCTGTGAATTTCGGTGTCAGATTCCCTTCCGACACCTCCAAAATCCAGTGAGGGTTTTGTCAGGTGAAGGACGAGCTCTACCAAAAGAGACAGTCAAGTCATTTCCATGCCATTAGAGCTTTATATTGGAGCACTGCATATGGAGAAGTCTGGTTCATTCCATCCACTTCCGTTCGGTCGTCTAGGCTGAGAACTCGAGCGTCCATTTTAGTCTGGAGATACAGAGAAGTGTTTAATTGGAGACAATTGAGTCAAAAGAGGTGTCTGGTCCCCATAAGTCCAGGAGCCTCCCTGCGTAGTGGACGTGTCATCTTGGAGATCAAGCTGAAGAAGGACCCAGAGGAGGTATCTTCAGTTCCTAGTTGGTCTGGTAAAGAGAAAGTCAAGGTGGTGTCATCTTCCGAGTCTCTGCAATCCACTAACCAGGTGGGGAACTCCAGCTGGTCCTTGAATCCTCTATGTTGAAAGCTAATCTCAACAGTCGAAGAGAGACTTCCCATTGCCAATTTCCTGGTACTATGCCCGCTTTGTCCTATGCTAAGGATGGCTTGATGGAGGGAAGCATTCTAGTCCTGAACATTGTGAGGAGTCACTTTTCTTCTAGTGAACAGAAAAAGATATAGTCTGAAGAGAAGTGGTGATAGTCCATGAAGAGGTGTCGGCCTCCAACTTCTCTGCACAGAGTCCTCGTGGGCTTGAAAAGGGGGCATAAGGGGGATATTGTAACATTATTGTCTGTGCCCCTGCATGGCTCTACTTCACTTTCCATGCAGGTATACTGGTAAACTCACCGTCCTGGCTGTGCAGCATGGTCACCCAGCATGCACCCTTCTTCTAAAAATGAGTTCTGGCAGTGTGCCTAAGGCCTAGTGCCTTTAATTGTAAAATGTCTTAACTGGGAGGTATTTAGTATAATTGTGCACCTGCAAGATGGCTACCAGCCAATAGCTGTTATGAGGGCCCCTGGTCTTGGTGTGGCCAGTGTCCTGTACCTGAATCCTTGGTCCTAGTGCAGCCAGTCATGAACCCGAAGTCCCTGGTTATTGTGCGACCAATGCCTTCAGGTGTATACCATGTCTCCGGACTGCTACAAACCAGTCTCAGGACACTGAAGCGGTACCTTAATCAGTCCTGTTTCTCCATGTCAGTAACCATTCTGCAGAGAATCCTGATCCTAGTAGTCTGAACGGAGCCCATATGCATGTCAGAAACCATTCTGCAGAGGATCCAGAACTTAGTAGTCTGAATGGAGCACTAGTCCATATCCGTGTCTGTGTACCTGACCCCTGGGGTCAGCAGCTTCAGTACTGGGGATTGCCTAAGAGTGGTACCTGGTGACTATCTGCAGTCAAGCCTGACTCCGCTATCAGGTGCTCCAGTGAACACCTTAACTACGCACCCCCTAAATAAGCCTAGCTTGTGGCACAGGTTCTATCTAACATACATCTATGTCATACTGAGCAAAGGTGGTAAAGAAATTTTCGAGGCTGAAATGAAGAGTCTGCATTCTCTTTATGTGACTGTAGACTTCCAAATCATGACTGTGTAAAAATGCATTTCCTCAATAGCACTAAGAGAGTGGGCGGTCACATGACTGTATACTGTATATGCAATTTGCTTACATGTGGTCATGTGTAGTGATGAGCGTGTATATTCGTTACTCAAGATTTCCTGAGTATGCTCGGATGTCCTCCTAGTATTTTGGCGTGCTCAGAGATTTAGTTTTTGTTGACGCAGCTGCACGATTTGCAGCTGCTAGACAGCCTGAATACATGTAGGGATTCCCTAACAAACATGCAATCCCCTCATGTATTCAGGCTGCCTAGCAGCAGCAAATCATGCAGCTGAGTCGACAAAAACTAAATCTCCGAGCACGCCAAAATACGCCAAAAAGGACACTCGAGCATGCTCGGGAAAATCCGAGCAACGAGTATACACGCTCATCAGTCATCACTAGTCACGTGCTGGCGAGACTCACTCACTTTTGGCATACAGGGGAATCATAGAGTGACTGCGGACTTTTCTTCTTAGAATGGATAACCTCTTTAAGTATTGCCCAAATTAACTGCAGACTTTTTCATTTTAGTCATTTAAGGTCAAATTAGGCCTGGTGCTAAAGAGGTTTTTCTTTGCACCATGCACATTTAGAGGGTTGTATAATGTATAACTGGGGAATGCAATGAAAGCAGGATCAGTGGTGGTCAAATTTCTGAGTCCTTCAAAAGTCATGACTATGAAGGTTCTTGATGGACTGTCAAGATTCATTCTAAAGTTTTTCAGACAAACTGTATATAAGGTTGTGGCACTCTCTCAGGTGGTCATACAACTTTTAGAAATTATTTGATCTTTTTTTGCAATGGCATATTTATAATTTGCAATGTAAATAAGAAGTTACATTTATGTACTCTACTGACATTTATTACGTAGTCATATACTACAATTTATAACCTTAAATCTTGAGCAGCATTGAGGGTTTTATTTTTATCTGCCTATTTATGGGTCCTATGCTTTTAGGGATGACAATAATTAGATGTTTTAGTATTTCAGACCAAACTTAAAGGTATTCTGCATTAATACTACTTTTTTTGCAGACTTCTTTCTTCAGGATCACTCATAATAATTTCTCCAACTGTAGATGACACTGGAACATATGTGTGTTCTGCTTCAAATGATGCTGGACATGATGAAATAGAGGTCTCTTTAACAGTACTAGGTAAGAAAACACTGAGAATGTAAGTCAATCAGCTCTCAATTCTATCTGTATGATCTTGAGAGAGGGAGAGCAGAAACATTTTCTAATCTATTTTGTAATACATACAGTACAGACCAAAAGTTTGGACACACCTTCTCATTTAAAGATTTTTCTGTATTTTCATGACTAGGAAAATTGTACATTCACACTGAAGGCATCAAAACTATGAATTAACACATGTGGAATTATATACTTAACAAAAAAGTGTGAAACAACTGAAATTATGTCTTATATTCTAGGTTCTTCAAAGTAGCCACCTTTTGCTTAGACGACTGATTCGCACACTCTTGGCATTCTCTTGATGAGCTTCAAGAGGTAGTCACTGGAAATGGTCTTCCAACAATCTTGAAAGAGTTCCCAGAGATGCTTAGCACTTGTTGGCCCTTTTGTCTTCACTCTGTGGTCCAGCTCACCTCCTCCTCCATGCTTCATGGTGGGAACCAGGCATGTAGAGTCCATCCGTTCACCTTTTCTGCATCGCACAAAGACACGGTGTTTGGAATCAAAGATCTCAAATTTGGACTCATCAGACCAAAGCACAGATTTCCACTGGTCTAATGTCCATTCCTTGTGTTCTTTAGCCCAAACAAGTCTCTTCTGTTTGTTTCCTGTCCTTAGCAGTGGTTTCCTAGCGGCTATTTTACCATGAAGGCCTGGTGCACAAAGTCTCCTCTTAGCAGTTGTTGTAGAGATGTGTCTGCTGCTAGAACTCTGTGTGGCATTGACCTGGTCTCTAATCTGAGCTGCTGTTAACCTGCGATTTCTGAGGCTGTTGACTCAGATAAACTTATCCTCAGAAGCAGAGGTGACTCTTGGTCTTTCTTTTCTGGGGCAGTCCTCATGTGAGCCCGTTTCTTTGTAGCGCTTGATGGTTTTTGCAATTGCACTTGGGGACACTTTCAAAGTTTTCCCAATTTTTTTGACTGACTGACCTTCATTACTTAAAGTAATGATGGCCACTCATTTTTCTTTACTTAGCTGCTTTTTTCTTGCCATAATACATATTCTAACAGTCTATTCAGAAGGACTATCAGCTGTGTATCCACCAGACTTCTGATCAACACAACTGATGGTCCCAACCCCATTTATAAGGCAAGAAATCCCACTTATTAAACCTGACAGGGCACACCTGTGAAGTGAAAACCATTTCCGGTGACTACCTCTTGAAGCTCATCAAGAGAATGCCAAGAGTGTGCAAAGCAGTCATCAAAGCAAAAAGTGGCTACTTTGAAGAACCTAGAATATAAGACATATTTTCAGTTGTTTCACACTTTTTTGTTAAGTATATAATTCCACATATGTTAATTCATAGTTTTGATGCCTTCAGTGTGAATTTACAATTTTCCTAGTCATGAAAATACAGAAAAATCTTTAAATGAGAAGTTGTGTCCAAACTTTTGGTCTGTACTGCATATCCAGACTTTATTGTATAGTATTTATTTTGTCACCATTGCCTCTTAGTCAGTCACAGTCACAGTGCCCTGTGATGCATAATGGTGGCTCCAGAATCCTGCACCAGCACTCTGCAACAGCATGATTATACAGTACCTATATTAATATGTTATATACATGTCAGGGGGTGACAGATTCCCTTTAAAAACGACTTGTCACTAGGTTAAAAGCTCTGATTATGCTTGCTTGTCTGATTATTTAGATTTTTTTTTTTTGTTTGTTTTCACTTTTAAATCCGCCATACGATTCCAGAGATGTGGGCCTTTTTATTCACTGCTAATTCTTGTGGTCTTTATCAAGGGGCATTGTTCACAGCAAGATAATCAGAAAGATAATGAGGCGCAGCCTAAAGAGACACTCCAAGAGAATCCTGAGAGCAACGCCCCATTGATAAAGTCCATAAATATTAGTGCTAAATAAATCCGGCCTGTGTGAATATATCCTTACAGTAAATAAACAGTTCCTGCACCCAAAGTAGATCAGAACTTTATATATCCCATCTAATTGGTTGCTATGGTCAGCAAAGGATTTTTTTTCTAAAATGTTTTTTAATGAATATTATCAATAAAGTAGAACACATTAGATTATATAGCATGCCTTGTTGTTACAATGAAAATATTCACAATTAGTTTTGAACAAATACACAATCAGAGTGCGGCTCCCAGCAAGACCAATGAGATTAGGCATTTTGTCTTTGTCAAAATATTTTTTAGAATTAATTTACTTCAGAGCTGGCTGTCAGTTAGTGCCGGGGCATGCTGTCAGTCACCACTCTCAATTCTGTAAACACTGATTGTATTTTCTCCGGGCACGCCTGCATGACTGAAAGCCGATGTCTCCCTTTAGAAATAAAGTTCCCAGGTGCTGCACTTTCTGAACAGTGGCCGGACTTCATAATGCTATTAATCTGCAGATTCACCCTATATATGAAGGTTCATAGCATTATTGGCCATGATAGCTTCCCTTTAAGTGGTGGGAGAAAGTAAAGGAATACAAGGATCACCAGAGATTTTTCTTTTTCCATCCGGTCAGTGAAAAACGAGGTTTCAATTTAAAGTGGATTTGCCAATGAAGTGTAAGTATGAAGTTTTCTAAGATGTCAAAAAATGCTTCTTCTTTTTTTTTCTTAGAAGCAGAGGTTTAAATTCTGTCTGACACAGGAATTTTTCATTGGAATTTTAATTGGAATAGTTTTTCCACTAGTTCCAGTATTTGTTTAAATAAGAATATAATTGTCAAACTATATGCACTTGATTTAGCTGTAGTCAACTAGCAATTTTATACTCTGTGATATATTTATCATTAGAAGTTTTATTTTGATTATTTATCCCTCTGAAATGGCAGAAAAAAGAATAACTTGTCAGACAATGTTATTGATGGCCATGGTAGATAAAAAACATGTCTAGTATGTGGTGAATTAGAATTTTGATGCCGTACATTTATTAAGCCTGTATATAATTTTAACTCTCTGCAGTGCCTCCTTCCATTGCCGATGAAGTTACAAATATCTTTGTGAGTAAGTCTTCATCTGCAATAATTCCCTGTACTGTATATGGTGTTCCACGTCCAATGGTCCATTGGTCAAAGGATGGAATAAACCTCCATGCTGAAGGAGAAAACTACAAAACACTAGCTTCTGGTAAGCTCAATTGTCTATTCATTTATTTACATACAGTAAACATGTAGTAAAATGGGTTACGGTCAATCTGGCATGTGTCATCACATCAACATGTGTCAGATTTTCAACACAAAATGATTTTGCATATGAAAGTATTCATAGTAGTTTTCTCTAGATTTCAAAAGTATAATTTATACAATGTTCTTCAATTTTGTATTGTACCCCAAATAAGCTGCTAAATCCTTGGAAATCCCAATATGCACTTTAACTGCAATTCATTTCTTATGTAATCAGGCGAGTCTTCTATCTGTTGTTATATGTTCATTTTTCTAAACTTTTCTGCTAAAATATTTAGTTTGGGAAGAGGATGGCGTATCATAGCATTGTGCCCAACCTGGTGGCCAATGGAGGAAGCCTTAGGAGGAAACCTTGGTGCTCTCTTTTTCTTTAGTGTAATAAAAATATGGGAGCCAAAGAGGAGAGAGGCAGATGCACAACTCTGAGGATGGGCATGCTTACTTTTATTGGCCTCTCTCAGTGAGTTCCGCAGTCCACATTAGCTTGCTCTTTTTCTCTTTAGACTCTGGCAACTGGCTGTCTCTTCTCTGCCTATGCCAGTTATTAAAATTTAAAAAACAGACACATAAGTTAACCCCTTCACCCCCAAGGGTGGTTTGCACGTTAATGACCGGACCAATTTTTACAATTCTGACCACTGTCCCTTTATGAGGCTATAACTCTGGAACGCTTTGACGGATCTTGGCGATTCTGACATTGTTTTCTCGTGACATATTGTACTTCATGTTAAAGGTAAAATTTATTCGATATAACTTGCGTTTATTTGTGAAAAAAATGGAAATTTGGCGAAAATTTTGAAAATTTTGCAATTTTCCAACTTTGAATTTTTGTGCCCTTAAATCACAGACATATGTCACGCAAAATACTTAATAAGTAACATTTCCCACATGTCTACTTTACATCAGTACAATTTTGGAACCAAAATTTTTTTTTGTGACGGAGTTATAAGGGTTAAAAGTTGACCAGCAATTTCTCATTTTTACAACACCATTTTTTTTTAGGGACCACATCTCATTTGAAGTCATTTTGAGGGGTCTATATGATAGAAAATACTCAAGTGTGACACCATTCTAAAAACTGCACCCCTCAAGGTGCTCAAAACCACATTCAAGAAGTTTATTAACCCTTCAGGTGTTTCACAGGAATTTTTGGAATGTTTAAATAAAAATGAACATTTAACTTTTTTTCACACAAAATTTATTTCAGCTCCAATTTGTTTTATTTTACCAAGGGTAACAGGAGAAAATGGACCCCCAAAGTTGTTGTACAATTTGTCCTGAGTACGATGATACCCCATATGTGGGTGTAAACCATTGTTTAGGCGCATGGCAGAGCTTGGAAGGGAAGGAGCGCCATTTGACTTTTCAATGCAAAATTGACTGGAATTGAGATGGGACGCCATGTTGCGTTTGGAGAGCCCCTGATGTGCCTAAACATTGAAACTCCCTACAAGTGACACCATTTTGGAAAGTAGACCCCCTAAGGAACTTATCTAGATGTGTGGTGAGCACTTTGACCCACCAAGTGCTTCACAGAAGTTTATAATGCAGAGCCGTAAAAATAAAAAATTATATTTTTTCACAAAAATGATCTTTTCGCCCCCAATTTTTTATTTTCCCAAGGGTAAGAGAAGAAATTGGACCCCAAAAAATGTTGTGCAATTTGTCCTGAGTACGCTGATACCCCATATGTGGGTGTAAACCATTGTTTGGGCGCATGGCAGAGCTTGGAAGGGAAGGAGCGCCATTTGACTTTTCAATGCAAAATTGACTGGAATTGAGATGGGACGCCATGTTGCGTTTGGAGAGCCCCTGATGTGCCTAAACATTGAAACTCCCTACAAGTGACACCATTTTGGAAAGTAGACCCCCTAAGGAACTTATCTAGATGTGTGGTGAGCACTTTGACCCACCAAGTGCTTCACAGAAGTTTATAATGCAGAGCCGTAAAAATAAAAAATCATATTTTTTCACAAAAATGATCTTTTCGCCCCCAATTTTTTATTTTCCCAAGGGTAAGAGAAGAAATTGGACCCCAAAAAATGTTGTGCAATTTGTCCTGAGTACGCTGATACCCCATATGTGGGTGTAAACCATTGTTTGGGCGCATGGCAGAGCTTGGAAGGGAAGGAGCACCATTTGACTTTTCAATGCAAAATTGACTGGAATTGAGATGGGACGCCATGTTGCGTTTGGAGAGCCCCTGATGTGCCTAAACATTGAAACTCCCTACAAGTGACACCATTTTGGAAAGTAGACCCCCTAAGGAACTTATCTAGATGTGTGGTGAGCACTTTGACCCACCAAGTGCTTCACAGAAGTTTATAATGCAGAGCCGTAAAAATAAAAAATCATATTTTTTTCACAAAAATGATCTTTTTGCCCCCAATTTTTTATTTTCCCAAGGGTAAGAGAAGAAATTGGACCCCAAAAAATGTTGTGCAATTTGTCCTGAGTACGCTGATACCCCATATGTGGGTGTAAACCATTGTTTGGGCGCATGGCAGAGCTTGGAAGGGAAGGAGCGCCATTTGACTTTTCAATGCAAAATTGACTGGAATTGAGATGGGACGCCATGTTGCGTTTGGAGAGCCCCTGATGTGCCTAAACATTGAAACTCCCTACAAGTGACACCATTTTGGAAAGTAGACCCCCTAAGGAACTTATCTAGATGTGTTTTGAGAGCTTTGAACCCCCAAGTGTTTCACTACAGATTATAACGCAGAGCCGTGAAAATAATTTTTTTTTTTTTTCTCAAAAATTATTTTTTAGCCCCCAGCTTTGTATTTTTACAAGGGTAACAGAATAAATTGGACCCCAAAATTTGTTTTCCAATTTGTCCTGAGTACGCTGATACCCCATATGTGGGGGGGAACCACTGTTTGGGCGCATGACAGAGCTCGGAAGGGAAGGAGCGCCATTTGGAATGCAGACTTAAATGGATTGGTCAGCAGCCGTCACGTTGCATTTGCAGAGCCCCTGATGTACCCAAACAGTACAAACCCCCCACAAGTGACCCCATATTGGAAACTAGACCTCCCAAGGAACTTATCTAGATGTGTTTTGAGAACTTTGAACCCCCAAGTGTTTCACTAAAGTTTATAGCGCAAAGCCGTGAAAATAAAAATTCTTTTTTTTTTTTCACAAAAATGATTTTTTAGCCCCCAGTTTTGTATTTTCACAAGGGTAACAGGATAAATTAGACCCCAAAAGTTGTTGTCCAATTTGTCCTGAGTACGCTGATACCCCATATGTCGGGGGGAACCACTGTTTGGGCGCATGACAGAGCTCGGAAGGGAAGGAGCGCCATTTGGAATGCAGCCTTAAATGGATTGGTCTGCAGGCGTCACGTTGCATTTGCAGAGCCCCTGATGTACCCAAACAGTACAAACCCCCCACAAGTGACCCCATATTGGAAACTAGACCTCCCAAGGAACTTATCTAGATGTGTTGTGAGAACTTTGAACCCCCAAGTGTTTCACTACAGTTTATAATGCAGAGCCGTGAAAATAAAACATCTTTTTTTTCCCACAAAAATGATTTTTAGCCCCCCAAATTTTTATTTTCCTAAGGATAACAAGAGAACTTGGACCCCAGAAGTTGTTGTTCAATTTGTCCCGAGTACGCTGATAACACATATGTTGGGGTAAACCCCTTTTTGGGCGCACGGGAGAGCTCGGAAGGGAAGGAGCACTGTTTTACTTTTTCAACGCAGAATTGGCTGGAATTGAGATTGGACGCCATGTCGCGCTTGGAGAGCCCCTGATGTGCCTGGACAGTGGAAACCCCCCAATTCTACCTGAAACCCTAACCCAAACACACCCCTAACCCTAATCCCAACGGTAACCCTAACCACACCCCTAGCCCTGACACACCCATAATTCTAATCCCAACCCTAATCCAAACGTAAATGTAATCCAAACCCTAACCCTAACTTTAGCCCCAACCCTAACTTTACCTCCAACCCTAGCCCTAACCCTAACCCTAACCCTAAACGTGACTGAAATACGTGGCACTGAAATACGTGGCACTGAAATACGTGGCACTGAAATACGTGGCACTGAAATACGTGATACGTGGCACTTAAATACGTGGCACTGAAACACGTGGCACTGAAATACGTGGCACTGAAATACGTGGCACTGAAATACGTGGCACTGAAATACGTGGCACTGAAATACGTGGCACTGAAATACGTGGCACTGAAATAAGTGGCACTGAAATATGTGATATGTGGCACTTAAATACGTGGCACTGAAACACGTGGCACTGAAATACGTGGCACTGAAATACGTGGCACTGAAATACGTGGCACTGAAATACGTGGCACTGAAATACGTGGCACTGAAATAAGTGGCACTGAAATATGTGATATGTGGCACTTAAATACGTGGCACTGAAATACGTGGCACTGAAATACGTGGCACTGAAATACGTGGCACTGAAATACGTGGCACTGAAATACGTGATACGTGGCACTTAAATACGTGGCACTGAAACACGTGGCACTGAAATACGTGGCACTGAAATACGTGGCACTGAAATACGTGGCACTGAAATACGTGGCACTGAAATATGTGATACGTGGCACTTAAATACGTGGCACTGAAACACGTGGCACTGAAATACGTGATACGTGGCACTGAAATACGTGGCACTGAAATACGTGGCACTGAAATACGTGCAACTGAAATACGTGGTACTAAAATATGTGGCACTGAAATACGTGATACGTGGCACTGAAATACGTGGCACTGAAACACGTGGCACTGAAATACGTGATACGTGGCACTGAAATACATGGCACTGAAATACGTGGCACTGAAATACGTGGCACTGAAATACGTGGCACTGAAATACGTGGCACTATGACTGTCAGAAAATGTTCATTAAACGGTTAGGGGTGAGGTTAGGGGTAGAGTTAGGGTTAGGGTTTGGATCCCTTTATCACCTTGATGGTGGTGGGTGGCTTTTCAGTGTGTTTTCTGTTTTTTTCGATAAAAATGCATGCGTTTTTAACGCAAACAAACGCATGTGCTTAAAAACGCAAGAAAATACTGCAGGTTGTATTTCTGAAAATGAACGCATGCAGAAAAAAACCGCATGCGTTTGAAAACGCGACCAAACGCGTACAAAAAAACCGCATGCGTTTTCAATGTTAAATATAGGGAAAAAACGCATGCGTTTTTTTGTGCAAAAAACGCTGCAGACAAAAACGGAAGTGTGAAACCAGCGACGCTTTTTATAGCAAAAAAGTTTTTGCGTCTCCACATTTTGAGACCTATAATTTTTCCACATTTGCTCCACAGAGTCATGTGAGGTCTTGTTTTTTGCGGGACGAGTTGACGTTTTTATTGGTAACATTTTCGGACACGTGACCATTTTTGATCGCTTTTTATTCCGATTTTTGTGAGGCAGAATGACCAAAAACCTGCTATTCATGAATTTCTTTTGGGAGAGGCGTTTATACCGTTCCGGGTTTGGTAAAATTGATAAAGCAGTTTTATTCGTCGGGTCAGTACGATTACAGCGATATCTCATTTATATCATTTTTTTTATGTTTTGGCGCTTTTATACGATAAAAACTATTTTATAGAAAAAATAATTATTTTGGTATCGCTTTATTCTCAGGACTATAACTTTTTTATTTTTTTGCTGATGATGCTGTATGGCGGCTTGTTTTTTGCGGGACAAGATGACGTTTTCAGCGGTACCATGGATATTTATATCAGTCTTTTTGATCGCGTGTTATTCCACTTTTTGTTCGGCGGTATGGTAATAAAGCGTTGTTTTTTGCCTCGTTTTTTTTTTTTTTTTCTTACGGTGTTTACTGAAGGGGTTAACTAGTGTGGCAGTTTTATAGGTTGGGTCGTTACGGACGTGGCGATACTAAATATGTGTACTTTTATTGTTTTTTTTTTTTTATTTAGATAAAGAAATGTATTTATGGGAATAATATTTTTTTTTTTTTTCATTATTTTGGAATATTTTTTTTTATTTTTTTTTACACATTTGGAAATTTTTTTTTTTACTTTTTTACTTTGCCCCAGGGGGGGACAATACAGATCGGTGATCTGTCAGTTTGCATAGCACTCTGACAGATCACCGATCTGATTGAAGTGCAGGCTGCTTCACAGTGCCTGCTCTGAGCAGGCGTCTGTGAAGCCACCTCCCTCCCTGCAGGACCCGGATCCGCGGCCATCTTGGATCCGGGTCTGGAGCAGGCAGGGAGGGAGGTAAGACCCTCGCAGCAACGCGATCACATCGCGTTGCTGCGGGGGGCTCAGGGAAGCCCGCAGGGAGCCCTCTCCCTGCGCGATGCTTCCCTGCATCGCCGGAACATCGCGATCATGTTTGATCGCGGTGTGCCGGGGGTTAATGTGCCGGGGGCGGTCCGTGACCGCTCCTGGCACATAGTGCCGGATGTCAGCTGCGATATGCAGCCGACACCCGGCCGCGATCGGCCGCGCTCCCCCCGTGAGCGCGGCCGATCGGCTATGACGTACTATCCCGTCGGCGGTCATACGGGCCCACCCCACCTCGACGGGATAGTACGTCAAATGTCGGGAAGGGGTTAAAATTGTAAAAAAGTGACAATGGAGCCAACAAACTCTTGACCACATCCCTAAATAGAACCGACACCCAGCCCTAAATTTATACAAACCACATACCAGACCCAATAAGCTAAAATAGACATCAGACCCCAAAAACGATACAGACCACATACTAGACCAAATAGACACCGACCCTAAAAATGATTTGGACCCTAGACCAGACCCGAAAAGTATGGCAATTCAAATCTGAAACTTGAAATGCAAAACTAAGGCCGATTCCAAAATAGTCCCTTGAATTGACACTACAGAACTGACCTCTAACTTAATACAGATCTCAGACCACAATGTACAATAAATATCCAGAACTTACAACAGATACACAACACATTTTGTGGATCATACTCCCAAACTTAATTCAAAGCCAAGACCATATTCCATAATTTATTTAGCCCTCAGACAAAAACCTTAATAAAATAAAGACCTCAAATGTAATACCAGAAGCCCTCCTTGAATATTATAGACTCTAGACTGGACGCCAAAATAAATGCAGTGCCCCTGAATGAAATCAAAGCTGGGTCTTGACTAGAAAACAAGTACAAGCCCACAACTAGACCCCGATATTAAGACATTAGGTAAGATCAGAGCAAAACAAAATTCACATCGTAGACCAGAACACAGCATTTATTTACTGTTCCTTTCTTCTGGAGCACCAACATACAACATATACTGAATCAACAGAGGAGCTATAATTGGTGGTAGTGTTATCTGTTGGATTTTAATCCAACCAGATAATAGTCTACTTAAAAAAGTAATAATAGTGAAAAGAAAATCTTTATGGTATCTGGGGTACACCAAATCTCTTACTTTCGATCATCATATTAAATTCTGGAGAAATGCCCTGTTCATCTTTAATGGAAAAAATGTTGCCATTAGTATTCTGGAGGGAAAGAGCAATTAATGGTCTGCCAATATTAAGTTTTTTTTATTTAATATACCAAGAATTACTCAGAGGCTCTAAATTTATTTCTTGTAATTGGATTCTAGGAAGTATCGAAATAGCACGTGCAGAACTAAGTCATGCTGGAACATACACTTGCAAGGCGGTTAATGAGGTTGGCGCTGCACAAATTTCAATAAATCTTCATGTTGAAGGTTAGTAGTTAAATTACAGTCATTAACAAATCATTATCACTAAAAAACATGTCTTTAATAAAAATAGAAGTGCTGGAATGCATGACATCTATGTATGCATACATGTAGTAAATCCTTTATATGGTGTTATCTGCATTATTTTATATTACAAGTATCTGTAAAAGTAACTCAAGGAATTATCTATTTCTCCTTTCTGGTAATTTCCAAATTAGAGGTTCCCATCATTCAAAGTCAAGCTGATTATATGGAAGGAATTATAAACCATTCTGTCATGCTTTCATGTGAAGCTTTCGGAACACCTTCACCGACATTGACATGGCAGAAAGAAGGGGTCTCAATCAAAACAGGTACTATGTTTTTAATATCTTTATATTAGATCATACAGTATATGATATACAATTAGAATAGTATTTAAAATTATTTTATAACTTGTCACTATTTTATAGTTTAATTACATTTTTTTAATTTGTTTTGTAGGAAGCAATTACTCTATTCTTCCTAATGGAGGCTTAAAAATTGTTAAAGCAAGACAAGAAGATGCTGGAACTTACAATTGTATTGCTCAAAACCCAGCGGGTACAGCACTTCGAAGGATTAAACTCACAATTTATGGTAAATTATTTTAAGAGATGTAGTTGAAGGGGTTCTCTTGGACTTTGATATTAATGGATTACCCTTAGATCATGCCATTAGTATCAAGTGAGTGGCTGGTTTAACTCCCAGCACCCAAAAAAGATAAGCCTGGTACAGCAGCTCTCTGCAGCTCAGTCCTATACATTTGAGTAGGACTCAGCTGTATCACCAGACACAGAACTGTGGCTGCTAAATAATGAAGAGAACAACGGACATTAGAGATCTGCAGCCCCTACTGTTAGGTAATAAGTAGGGATTCCCAGAATTGGACCCCCACTTGGCCAGTTTGATACTAAGTCCCAGAAAACCACCTTTAAACTTCTGGGCTTGAATGCAGCTGTGTCGGATAGGTCATAAGATGTAAATTTGTAATCTGCAGACTAGCTACAGATAGAGAGCACAGCTGCTTCAAAAGGGTTAATTTTAAGGAGGAAAACATAGCTGTTTCTAAACCATTAATCTGCTAAAATGAAGACACAACTTATTATAAACAGTTAATTTGAATCTCTTACTTAGAAAACTCTGTCCTTGCCAGGGAAACATTGATTGTGGTTGGAGTAGAGTTGTTGTAGTAGTGTTCTGTGGTTTGCTGCAGTGCATGTATGTTTATCTCCTGGTCCCTACTCCCATTTAGTTTATTCCTCCCTGTCATTATCCTCCTCCGTATTGTTGGTTAGTGCTTTTGTATGATAGAGGTTTTCTATTATCCCTGATTTGCCTTTGTATCTTGTTTTCCTTACATTTCTGTACCATGCCTCATGGGGTGGGTGAGGGGACAGATCAGGGTTTAACAGGAGCATAGTAAGGTCAGAGACTCAGGCGTCTCTACCTTCAAGAATACCACTGGGACAGGGATAGTTAGGATCTCAGATCCAGGGACAATTTGAGGCCACCCTTCCTTACTGGAGACCATCACAGTGTGACAATTATATAGCACTTCCAGAAAGAATGGAAACATTTTTCTGAATTCAATAACTCATCCATTTACTATTTTGTGGTCTGTAGTACATTTCAGTGTTATATAAGATTCCACACAAATGGTGGAAACATTTTTTTTGTAATAAAATACTCATCCACATACTACTACATGGTCTGTGGTACATTTTGCTGTTATGGAACAGTCCAAAGAAAGCCTTGAAACATTTTTCTGTATTAAATTACTCATCCAAATACTATTGTGTGGTCTGTGGTACATTTCCGATTTATATAAAAGTCCAAAAAAGTATTGAAAAATGTATTTTTCTATATTCAATTAATCATCCATGTACAATTACGTGGTCTGTGGTACATTTCAGTGTTATATAACACTTCCAAAAAATGTTGCAACATTTTTCTTTATTCAGTTACTCATCCACATACTATTACGTGGTGTGTGGTATATTTTGGTTTTATAAACATTCCAAAAAAGCCTTGAACATTTTTTATGGATTCAATTACTCATCCATAGAATATTACTGTCACGGGGGTACTGGGTAGACTACAGCTGATTACCCGGGCCCCTGCAATATCCCTCAAACTAGGGAAACCCTGTCTGTCCCTCTCCCAGAGTTTACACTGAAGGTGTGCATGTCTGGGCCACCAGGCCTGACCCTGAGTCCTGTTTCAGTACTAAGCTGAAACCTCCACCCGCCACCCAGTGATAAGACCTCTCACCAACCCCTACAGAAAGCACAGACAGGGAAAACTAAAAAACACACCACACCGCAGACACACAGGAAAACACTATAATGTGCACAGGGCAAAACAATACAAATATAGGAAGGAGAAATATAACGAAGGATAATACACCACCAGATACGATATTTCCTCTCCTAGACCACCACTCCAGACCGAGATCACCAGGCACAAGACACAAGCTATAATCTGCGACTCCCAAAGCCCAGCAAAACTATTTAAAGGCAATGGGCGTGACTAAGCCTCCAACCCGAGTACCAGCCAGATTAACCCCGGACAATCTGGATCAATCTAGCCGGCGCCACTGAGTATATAGTGGACGAATGAGGAATTACCGCTGTCTGTCGGACACCCTAGTGTGAACAGCGTCCGACATGACAGTACCCCGCCTTCTACGAGGGACCCCAGGGCCTTCACGACTTATAGGACCCGGCTTGTCCGGATGGCGGCGGTGAAACATACTGACCAGCCAGTCTGCATGTATATCCGAGGCTGGTACCCAAGACCTCTCCTCCAGCCCATAACCACGCCAGTGTACCAGGTACTGTAACGTGCGGCGCACCACTCAAGAGTCAACCACCTTGGAGACTTCAAACTCTAAACTGCCATCCACCAAGACTGGAGGAGGCATCGGCGCCGCGTCCACAGAACCCACCACCTTTTTTAATAACGATCTGTGGAACACGTTGTGAATCTTATATACCGTAGGAAGCTCCAATCGGTAGGCAACCGGGTTAATGATGGCGGCGACCCTGAACGGACCAATAAACCTAGGACCCAATTTAAGGGATGGTATTTTGAGTCTTATGTTTTTTGTGGATAACCACACCCAGTCACCCACACTCAGGTCCGGACCTGGCACACGTCTACTGTCAGCCACACGTTTGTACCTTGCACCAACGCTCAACAGGCGCTGTTTCACTTTCCTCCAGAGGGAAGACAGTTGTGCTCCTAACAGGTCCTCCTCCGGGATGCCGGAAGAGCCCCCCTGACTCAAAGTACAAAATTGAGGATGGTGCCCATAAACACAAAAGAACGGAGACTCCCCAGAAGATTCCTGGCGGTGATTATTTATGGCAAACTCAGCCAAAGGAAGGAAAGTCGACCACTGCTCCTGGTTGTCAGAAACAAAACAGCGTAAGTACTGCTCCAAATTTTGGTTCACACGCTTGGTCTGACCATTTGACTGAGGATGAAATGCCGAAGAATGCGACAACTTGATCCCCAGCCGTGAGCAAAATGCTTTCCAAAATTTTGCCACAAACTGAGTACCCCTATCAGACACGATGTCAGACGGGACCCCGTGAAGTCTGACCACCTCCTGCACAAATACCTGAGCCAGAGTCTTAGCGTTAGGCAATGAAGGCAAAGACACAAAGTGCGACATTTTTGAGAACCGATCAACAATCACCAAGATGACCGTGTTCCCAGCTGAGGAGGGCAAGTCCGTGATAAAATCCATGGAGGTCTCCGTCCATGGCCTACTGGGTACCTCGAGAGGAAGTAGTGTGCCAGCAGGACGGGAGCGGGGCGTCTTAGCCCTAGCGCATGTGGTGCATGCTGACACATATGAGACCACATCCTGTCGGATTTTGGGCCATCAAAACCGACGCGACACCAACTCCAAAGTACCCCTAACCCCTGGGTGACCAGCCAGGACAGCATCATGATGCTCTGCCAATATCTTTAGGTGAAGATGGAGCGGTACAAACGATTTGTTAATGGGAAGTTCTGGTGGTACTTCCTCCTGAGCCTCGGCAATCTCAGCCTCAACCTCTGTCGTGAGAGCCGAGACCACTACACCTTTTTGGAGGATGGGTACCGGTTCTTCCCGAGGTTCTCCCCCCAGAAAACACCTGGACAAAGCATTCGCCTTAGTGTTCTTAGACCCAGGTCGGTAAGTAACAAAAAAGTTGAACCACGTGAAAAACAATGCCCAGCGAGCCTGCCTGGGGGACAGACGCTTGGTTGACTCCAAATAAAGCAAATTCTTATGGTCGGTAATAACAGTAACCTGGTGAACCGACCCCTCCAAAAAGTGTCGCCATTCCTCAAAAGCCAACTTGATAACCAACAACTCCCTGTTGCCGATATCGTAGTTACGTTTGGCGGGCGACAGTTTCTTGGAGAAATAGGCACATGGACGCAACTCGCTCAAGGATGAGCCTTGAGACAGCACCGCCCCCACTCCAACCTCAGACGCATCAACTTCCATGGTAAATGGTTTCGATACATCCGGTTGCACCAGAATGGGAGCTGAAGCAAAACTGTTCTTCAGAAACTCGAATGCGCGCACAGCAGGCTCAGACCAGGAGGAGAAATCGGTACCTTTTTTGTCATGTCAGTGAGCGGTTTAGCAATGGTAGAAAAGTTTTTTATAAACTTTCTATAATAGTTAGAAAACCCAAGGAACCGCTGGAGCGCTTTTAGGTTATCAGGCCGTTCCCAACGCAGCACCGCTTGCACCTTAGCGGCGTCCATTTTAAACCCAGAAGCAGACACAATATAACCCAAGAAAGGCAACTCCTGAACCAAAAATACAGATTTCTCCAATTTAGCATAGAGCTTATTCTCTCTGAGTAGCTGTAACACCTGCCTAACATGCTCTAAATGAGTATCACGGTCGCATGAATAGATGAGAATGTCAACAAGGTACACAATAACGAATTTTCCCAGGACATGAGAGAACACATCGTTTATGAAATGTTGAAATAGAGCAGGCGCGTTTGTCAAACCAAATGGCATCACCAGATTTTCAAAATGACCCTCAGGAGTATTAAAAGCCGTTTTCCACTCATCCCCTTGACGGACTCTTATGAGGTTGTACGCCCCCCTGAGGTCAAGTTTAGAGAACCACCTAGCACCAGCCACCTGATTGAACAGATCGGGTATCAGCGGCATAGGGTATGGGTCACGAACCGTAATCTGGTTTAACTCCCTGAAATCCAGACACGGGCGTAAATCGCCATCTTTCTTCTTAACGAAGAAGAACCCTGCTGCCACAGGCGAGGACGAAGGCCTGATGTGCCCTTTGCTCAGACTCTCAGCGATGTAGTCTTTTAAGGCTTGCCTCTCAGGACCAGAGATGTTAAACATCCTAGCTTTCGGCAATTTGGCCCCTTGTTTTAACCTAATAGTGCGCAGTCATAGGGACGATGTGGTGGCAATTCTGAACAACCCTTCTCAGAAAACTCATCTGTGAAATCCAGCAGAGACTCAGGAATACTAGGAGTTACAGCGAACACACACGTGGCCAGGCAATTCTCCTGGCAGAATCCGCTCCACTGGATGATGTCCTGGGTTTTCCAGTCAATCACCGGGTTGTGCATAGCCAACCATGGAAAACCCAGAACCATTTGTGCAGGCAGATTACTGAGCACCCTACATGTAACTTACTCCGAATGTAGGACCCCAATGTGGAGTTTAACCTCAGCCACAAACTCAGTAATCTCCCCCTGTGGGAGAGGAGCGGCATTGATGGTGACCACCCGGATAGGATGAGGCAGTTTTTCGATCCTGAAACCGGCTGTGCGCGCAAACTCCTCATCAATAAGATAAGTGCCAGAACCACTATCCACAAACACAGTGATTGGCAGCTCTCTGCCAGCAACCATAACTTTGGCAGGGAGCATGCATTGAGAAACCACAATGGAGGATATGCATAAGTTCAGATTGGCCTCCTCCACACCCTCTGAGCTTAGTAGTTTTTCCACTGTTGCGCTTTTCTTAGATAGCAGAGGACAAGTATTAACATAATGACCAGTTTTACCACAGCAAAAACAGGCTCTCTGCTTCCTGAGCAAAGGGGCATGATGTTTCACATGTGACACCCCTGCGATTTGCATAGGCTCCGTGGGCTCATCTGCAGCAACCTCACGTGTACCTACGCTCTCTCTCCCATAGGCGGCGTCTCTTGCACCCCCTGATGCAGACGGCGATCAATGGGGATAACAAGACTCATAGCAGATTCTAGAGAAGCAGGAGTCTTGTACATCAAAGGGGTTTTTTTAACCCTTCCTGAAACCCCATGAACAAACTGACTCTGCAGTGCGGGATCATTCCACTGTGTTTCTACGACCCAGCGGCGAAATTCAGAACAGTAATCCTCCAGCATACGCTCCCCCTGGCGGATAGCGCGAATTTTAGATTCTGCTAGACCCATTCTGTCAGGATCCTCATAAATGAGTCCAAGAGCAGAAAAAAAACTCTCCACTAAGTTATATGCAGCAGAATCAGATGGTAAAGAAAACGCCCATGCTTGAGGATCCCCGTTCAGTAATGACAACACCAGGCCCACACGCTGAGCCTCAAAACCTGAGGAGATCGGGCGCATATGAAAATATACTTTACAAGATTCACGAAAAGTAACAAATTTACTGCGTTCCCCAGCAAACCTTTCAGGTAAAGGAAACTTTGGCTCAGCAACTCTGCCTGCAGATTCAGCTTGCACATTAGATACTACTAGACCCTGTTGCTGAACTGCCCCCTTCAGCTCAGTGACCTGCAGGGACAGCGCCTCCAACTGGCGGGTTATGGAAGTGATGGGATCTGTTATGACCCCAATGGCGAGGGTCTCAGAGGAACGTGGAAGTCTGCAGAATACAAAAATCCAGCTCATAGGGCAGTGGTAACTGGGTTGACCATATATCTACTCCTAACGCCAACACTAGAAGTAGCCGGGGATCATTCCTACGTTGATTCTAGATGACACGCGCCAGCCGGAGAATCTAGCTACCCCTAGTAGAGGAAAACAAAGATCTTTCTTGCCTCCAGAGAAGGGGACCCCAAAGCTGGATAGAAGCCCCCCACAAATAATGACGGTGAGGTAAGAGGAAATGACAAACACAGAAATGAACCAGGTTTAGCACAGAGAGGCCCGCTTACTGATAGCAGAATAAAGAAAGGAAACTTATATGGTCAACAAAAACCCTATCAAAATCCACACTGGAAATTCAAGAACCCCCGAACCGTCTAACGGTCCGGGGGGAGAACACCAGCCCCCCTAGAGCTTCCAGCAAAGGTCAGGATATAGATTTGGAACAAGCTGGACAAAAATACAAAACCAAAACAAATAGCAAAAAGCAAAAGGCAGACTTAGCTGATATAACTGGAACCAGGATCAGTAGACAAGAGCACAGCAGACTAGCTCTGATAACTACGTTGCCAGGCATTGAACTGAAGGTCCAGGGAGCTTATATAGCAACACCCCTAACTAACGACCCAGGTGCGGATAAAAGGAATGACAGAAAAACCAGAGTCAAAAAACTAGTAACCACTAGAGGGAGCAAAAAGCAAATTCACAACAGTACCCCCCCCTTAGTGAGGGGTCACCGAACCCTCACCACGACCACCAGGGCGATCAGGATGAGCGGCATGAAAGGCACGAACTAAATCGGCCGCATGAACATCAGAGGCGACCACCCAGGAATTATCCTCCTGACCATAGCCCTTCCACTTGACCAGGTACTGAAGCCTCCGCCTGGAGAGGCGAGAATCCAAGATCTTCTCCACCACGTACTCCAACTCGCCCTCAACCAACACCGGAGCAGGAGGCTCAGCAGAAGGAACTACAGGCACAATGTACCGCCGCAACAAGGACCTATGAAATACATTGTGAATAGCAAACGACACAGGAAGATCCAGACGAAAAGATACAGGATTAAGGATTTCCAATATCTTGTAAGGCCCAATAAAACGAGGTTTAAATTTGGGAGAGGAGACCTTCATAGGAACAAAGCGGGAAGAAAGCCATACCAAATCCCCAACGCGTAGTCGGGGACCCACACCGCGGCGGCGGTTGGCAAAGCGCTGAGCCTTCTCCTGTGACAACTTCAAGTTGTCCACCACATGATTCCAGATCTGCTGCAACCTATCCACCACAGAATCCACCCCAGGACAGTCAGAAGGCTCCACATGACCCGAAGAAAAGCGAGGATGGAAACCAGAGTTGCAGAAAAAAGGCGAAACCAAGGTGGCGGAACTAGCCCGATTATTAAGGGCAAACTCAGCCAACGGCAAGAATGTAACCCAATCGTCCTGATCAGCAGAGACAAAACACCTCAAATAAGCCTCCAAAGTCTGATTGGTTCGCTCCGTCTGTCCATTAGTCTGAGGATGGAAAGCAGACGAAAACGACAAATCAATGCCCATCCTACTACAAAAGGATCGCCAGAACCTGGAAACGAACTGGGATCCTCTGTCTGACACAATATTCTCAGGGATGCCGTGCAAACGAACCACGTTCTGGAAAAACACAGGAACCAGATCGGAAGAGGAAGGCAGCTTAGGCAAAGGAACCAAATGGACCATCTTGGAGAAGCGATCACATATCACCCAGATAACGGACATGCCCTGAGATAGCGGAAGATCAGAAATGAAATCCATGGAGATATGTGTCCAAGGTCTCTTCGGGACAGGCAAGGGCAAGAGCAAACCGCTGGCACGAGAACAGCAAGGCTTAGCTCGAGCACAAGTCCCACAGGACTGCACAAATGACCGCACATCCCTTGACAAGGAAGGCCACCAAAAGGACCTGGCCACCAGATCTCTGGTGCCAAAAATTCCCGGGTGACCTGCCAACACCGAGGAATGAACCTCGGAAATGACTCTGCTGGTCCACTTATCCGGGACAAACAGTCTGTCAGGTGGACAAGACTCAGGCCTATCAGCCTGAAATCTCTGCAACACACGTCGCAGATCCGGAGAAATAGCTGACAAGATAACTCCATCTTTAAGAATACCAACAGGATCAGCGACTCCAGGAGCATCAGGCACAAAGCTCCTAGAAAGAGCATCGGCCTTCACATTCTTTGAACCTGGTAAATACGAGACAACAAAATCAAAGCGGGAGAAAATGAACCCCAAAAAGGGAACCTTCTGTACACCAAAGAGACACTTTGAGCCCTTGACAAACAAAGAATTTTCATGCAAAATTTTAAAGACCAACCTGACCTGCTCCACATGCGAATCCCAATTATCAGAAAAAAACAAAATATCATCCAGATAAACAATCAAAAATTTATCCAGATACTTCCGGAAAATGTCATGCATAAAGGACTGAAAAACTGAAGGCGCATTGGAGAGCCCAAAAGGCATCACCAAGTACTCAAAATGACCTTCGGGCGTATTGAATGCGGTTTTCCATTCATCACCTTGCTTAATGCGCACAAGGTTGTACGCACCACGAAGGTCTATCTTGGTGAACCACTTGGCACCCTTAATCCGCGCAAACAAGTCAGACAACAGCGGTAAAGGATACTGAAATTTGACAGTGATCTTATTTAAAAGCCGATAATCAATACAAGGTCTCAAAGATCCGTCCTTTTTTGCCACAAAAAAGAATCCCGCACCAAGAGGGGAAGAAGACGGACGAATATGTCCTTTTTCCAGAGACTCCTTGATATATGAACGCATAGCGGTATGTTCAGGTACCGACAGATTAAACAGTCTTCCCTTAGGAAATTTACTGCCTGGGATCAAATCTATAGCACAGTCACAGTCCCTATGAGGAGGCAGTGCACTGGACTCAGACTCACTGAAGACATCCTGATAATCAGACAAATACTCCGGAACTTCCGAAGGCGTAGAAGAAGCAATAGACACAGGCAGGGAATCCTCATGAATACCACGACAGCCCCAACTTGAGACTGACATAGCCTTCCAGTCCAGGACTGGATTATGGGTCTGTAACCATGGCAGCCCTAAAACGACCAAATCATGCATTTTATGTAAAACCAGGAAACGTATCACCTCGCGGTGTTCAGGAGTCATGCACATGGTAACCTGAGTCCAATACTGCGGTTTATTTGCTGCCAATGGTGTAGCATCAATACCCCTAAGAGGAATAGGATTTTCTAATGGTTCAAGAGTAAATCCACAGCGCTTAGCAAATGAGAGATCCATGAGACTCAGGGCAGCACCTGAATCTACAAACGCCATGACAGGATAAGATGACAGTGAGCAAATCAAAGTTACAGACAGAATAAATTTAGGTTGCAAATTACCAACGGTGACAGGACTAACAACCTTAGCTATACGTTTAGAGCATGCTGAGATAACATGTGTAGAATCACCACAGTAGTAGCACAAGCCATTCCGGCGTCTATGAATTTTCCGCTCATTTCTAGTCAGGATTCTATCACATTGCATTAAATCAGGTGTCTGTTCAGACAACACCATGAGGGAATTTGCGGTTTTTCTATCACATTGCACCGAATTAGGTGTCTGTTCAGACAACACCATGAGGGAATTTGCGGTTTTGCGCTCCCGCAACCGCCGGTCAATTTGAATAGCCAGTGCCATAGTATCATTCAGACCTGTGGGAATTGGAAAACCCACCATAACATTCTTAATGGATTCAGAAAGGCCATTTCTAAAATTAGCGGCCAGTGCACACTCGTTCCAATGTGTCAGCACGGACCATTTCCGAAATTTTTGGCAATACACTTCAGCCTCGTCCTGCCCCTGAGCCATAGACAGCAAGGCCTTTTCTGCCTGAATCTCAAGATTGGGTTCCTCATAAAGTAAACCGAGCGCCAGAAAAAACGCATCAAGATCAGCCAATGCCGGATCTCCTGGCGCCAGCGAAAAAGCCCAATCCTGAGGGTCGCCCCGTAAGAACGAAATAACAATTTTTACTTGCTGAGCGGAATCTCCTGATGAACAGGGTCTCAGGGACAAAAACAATTTACAATTATTCACGAAATTCCTAAACTTAAACCTGTCTCCGGAAAACAGTTCAGGAATCGGTATTTTAGGTTCTGACCTAGGATTTCTGATAACATAGTCTTGTATGCCCTGCACACGAGTAGCCAGCTGGTCCACACTTGTAATCAAGGTCTGGACATTCATGTCTGCAGCAAGCATAGCCACTCTGAGGTAAAGGGGAAGGAGAAAAAAAAAAAAAAAAAAAAACTCAGAATCTTCTTTCTTATAATCCCTCTTCTGCAATGCATTAAACATTTAATACAGGCCTGGCAAACTGTTATGACCCCAATGGCGAGGGTCTCAGAGGAACGTGGAAGTCTGCAGAATACAAAAATCCAGCTCATAGGGCAGTGGTAACTGGGTTGACCATATATCTACTCCTAACGCCAACACTAGAAGTAGCCGGGGATCATTCCTACGTTGATTCTAGATGACACGCGCCAGCCGGAGAATCTAGCTACCCCTAGTAGAGGAAAACAAAGATCTTTCTTGCCTCCAGAGAAGGGGACCCCAAAGCTGGATAGAAGCCCCCCACAAATAATGACAGTGAGGTAAGAGGAAATGACAAACACAGAAATGAACCAGGTTTAGCACAGAGAGGCCCGCTTACTGATAGCAGAATAAAGAAAGGAAACTTATATGGTCAACAAAAACCCTATCAAAATCCACACTGGAAATTCAAGAACCCCCGAACCGTCTAACGGTCCGGGGGGAGAACACCAGCCCCCCTAGAGCTTCCAGCAAAGGTCAGGATATAGATTTGGAACAAGCTGGACAAAAATACAAAACCAAAACAAATAGCAAAAAGCAAAAGGCAGACTTAGCTGATATAACTGGAACCAGGATCAGTAGACAAGAGCACAGCAGACTAGCTCTGATAACTACGTTGCCAGGCATTGAACTGAAGGTCCAGGGAGCTTATATAGCAACACCCCTAACTAACGACCCAGGTGCGGATAAAAGGAATGACAGAAAAACCAGAGTCAAAAAACTAGTAACCACTAGAGGGAGCAAAAAGCAAATTCACAACAGGGATCCATGGAATACAAAAAATATGGCCGATTATAATGTCACGGGGGTACTGGGTAGACTACAGCTGATTACCCGGGCCCCTGCAATATCCTTCAAACTAGGGAAACCCCATCTGTCCCTCTCCCAGAGTTTACACTGAAGGTGAGCATGTCTGGGCCGCCAGGCCTGACCCTGAGTCCTGTTTCAGTACTAAGCTGAAACCTCCACCCGCCACCCAGTAATAAGACCTCTCACCAACCCCTACAGAAAGCACAGACAGGTAAAACTAAAAAACGCACCACACCGCAGACACACAGGAAAACACTATAATGTGCACAGGGCAAAACAATACAAATATAGGAAGGAGAAATATAACGAAGGATAATACACCACCAGATACGATATTTCCTCTCCTAGACCACCACTCCAGACCGAGATCACCAGGCACAAGACACAAGCTGTAATCGGCGACGCCCGACGCCCAAAGCTCAGCAAAACTATTTAAAGGCAATGGGCATGACTAAGCCTCCAACCCGAGTACCAGCCAGATTAACCCCAGACAATCTGGATCAATCTAGCTGGCGCCACTGAGCATATAGTGGACGAATGAGGAATTACCGCTGTCTGTCGGACGCCCTAGTGTGAACAGCGTCCGACATGACAATTACATGATTTATGGTACATAACATTGGTATTAAAGTCCCAAAAACCACTTTGACTGCTGCAAGTGACCAATTTTTTTAAAATAGGCATAAACTTGGTTTCAAGAGACCTAGCAATTAGAAAATGTGCAATATGTGCAGTAAGAGACCGGGAAATGGAAGTGCTGATGATGGTGCATGCAGAAGCCGAGAACGTGGGCCAGGTGCAACGATGTCTGTTGCTGGAGCAAAATAAACATTCCCATACATGACACACAGATTCCTGTTCCACTTTGCAGGAAGGCACAGTACACCCCTTCTGAAGCCAGAGGAGTATGAACATGTATTCTGTTGGATAGCAGATAATGTTTCCAGCATGCTAGGCAGCACCCCCGAGTTTTTCACACGGTCCAGTCTCACCAGCCTGCTGCCTGGATCACTTAGTCATCATCACCCTTGTCCTCTTTCCTCCCACCTTGTTGAGTGCCAGGAGACCAGTGATGCCACACTAGGACACTCCAAGGAGCTCTTTATAACATCACTTCTTGATTGTGTCCTCTCACCCTACATGTTCCAATAGGGACAGGACTACATGCTGTTTAGTGATGCACAAAACTTACAGCAGCCATAAGCACACAAAAATTATTGTGGGGAATGGCAAATTTTGTCTAAGGAGGAAGATGATGATGAGACACAGTTGCCAATATGTCAGGTTGTTGTGAAGTCATGAAGTCAGGAGGACCAGGGTGCGGTGGTGGAAGACAAGGTGATGGATGATGAAATCACTGACCCAACCTGGGATGCTGGCATGCAAAGCGAGGCCAACAGCGCTGAGGGGGAGTTATCATCAGCACCGAAACAGGCAGAGAGAGGCAGTGGGGTGACCAGAGGGAGAAGGTGGGCATCTGTTCTGTAAACCACCAACACTCCTGAATTTTTCCGTCAAAGAGTTAGGTGTTCCCCAGTCAGCGACTTTTTTAAAGAGACCAAAAAGATAGTAATTTTCAAACTGTGCAATACCAAGATCAGCATGGGCCTGACTACTAAGAGCCTAACGACCATCAGCATGATCGGGCACATGTCATCTAAGCAAACGACTCGGTGGGGTGAATGCCTGAGTCCATGATTGGTGCCAGCTCTGCCACCTGGTGACCCACTACCTCTTCCCTTGTGCTAGGTGCTTCCAAGTCCCCAGTCCATGACACTGGCACTGATGCCTCCTGCCCTGCACCTGTCATTGCACATTCTGACTTATCATCATCATCAAACGTTTCCAAATCCTTATGCCAACACATCGTTCAGCTGTCCATACCCCAGGCATTGGAGTGAAATATAAAGTTTCCAGCCACCCACCCACAGGCCCAAAGACTAAATGGACACATTTCCAGGCTGCTTGCCATTTAGAGTTGTTAGCATGGAGGATTTCCGCTGACTCATGGCAGCAGATGTCCCTCGGTACTCGGTCCCTAGCTGCCACTTTTTCTCCCGGTGTGGTTCCCCACCTTGTACCAGTACATGTCCAAGAACATCACCTGTGCCCTTACCAACATATGGACAAGCGCTTGTGGCCAGGGATGCTACATTTCCCTGATGGCACACTAGGTGAACATTGTGTATGCTGGCGTTGAGTCCCGCCCTGGCATGGTACATGTGCTCCCGATGCCGGGAATTGCTGGCCCTACTTTTATCAAGGTTTCCTCCACCTCATACATCAGTTCCGGCACCCTTTTTGCTCCTACCTAACCTCCATCTCTGATGTGTTATCTCAGAGCACATTGTCCACATCAGCTAGAAACTGGAAGCTCTGCAGCACTGCCTCAGTGAAGCAACGACAGGCTCTGCTTGAAGCTAATTTGTCAAAGAGACAAACTGCACACAGCGGTAGAGTTACTTGAAGGAATAACAGACCAGACAGATCTATGGCTTTTTCAGCTGAACCTCCAACCAGGAATGGTCTATGTGATAATGGGCATAACCTGGTGCCAGCTGAGAAGCTTGGCAAGCTCACATAAGTACACGTGCTCAACTCGGTAGTTCAGCGGTTTCTGAAAACATAACCAGATTTGCCAGAGCTTGTGGTCAAGGCCAGCGTCCATTTCTGCAAATCAGCTACACCTGCTGACTTTCTGGCAGTGATGCAGCAGCACATGCAAGTGCCAGCTCACCGACTGATGTGCGACGTGCCCACACTGGAATTCCACACTACACATGCTAGCAAGACTTTGTGAGCAGCAGTCTCCAACATGCCCATAAGTATTCGGGTCTGCCTCCAAACATGACAACTGAAGAGTGGGCACGGATGTCTGACATTTGTGCAGTTCTCCAAGAACATGTTGAGCAGTGATGATGCCACAGTCAATGCAATGATCCCTCGTCTGTGCCTGCTTAAAGAGTCGCTGCGCACAATGAAACATGAAGGTATGCATGCGGACCAATTGTAGATGGAGGAAGACATTAGACAAGGGGATACTTCCCAGCCCAGCCTCATCTCATATGCTCAGGTTGGGTTGGGTATCAATGAAGAGGTGGAAGCTGAGGAAGAGAAGGAGGAACAGGAGCTGTTGGTTAGCGCAACAGAGCCTAATACTCACACAAGCTTTGTCCCATCTCTCCTACATGGATGGGCTGTGAATGGGAATGAGGATGAAGAGAGAGAGGAAGAAGAGGAGGAGGACGAGATGGAGAGTCATCATCATGGTGCAGACAGGGAAGTGTTGGCTCTAGGGAGCTTGGCACATATGGCTGACTTTATGCACTGTTGCCTTTCCTGTGACCCTTGCATTACATTCATCTTGGCCAAAAAAGAGTACTGGTTATTCACCCTGCTAGACCCATGCTACAAGGAGAACTTTTGCATCTCTTCTTCCTAAAATGGTGCTATACCAGAAGGCCATTGTAGAAAATATGCTGAAAAAATTTTCATTAAACAATTATAGCGGCAGAGGGCCAGTTTCATGACACCCTCCCAGTGCCGGGTCCTGATGACTTGGTATTTTAGACAAGGCATGAAACGTTTTTAAAGATGGTCAAGTAATACCTCTCCGACACAATTATTGAAAGGAATAGCAGACCAAACAGACCTGTGTCTCTGACCACTGAACCTACGACCAGGCATGGTCGTCTGTGATGATGGGTCTAACTTGGTGGCAGGTGTGGAGTTTGTCAAGATGACACAAGTACCATGATTGGTCCACGTGCTCAATCTGGTAGTCCAGCGGTTTCTGAAAACTTACTTATACTTTCCAATGCGTCTGGTCAAGGTACACTGCATCAGCACGCATTTCTGCAAGTCATTTACAGCTGCCGCTGCTCTGCCAGTGCTGCAGCCGCACATGCAAGTGTCAGCTCACCGACTGGTGTGCAACCATCTGCTGGAACTCTAGTCACTGCTGACAATTAAACATGAAGCTTTGCATGTGGACCAGGTGGAGATGGAGGAAGACATGAGACAGGAAGAAAGTACCAAACCTTATCTCTTCTGCCAGCGTGGATTGGGTAACAATGAGGACATGGAGGTTGAGGAAAAGGAGTAAGAACTGGAACTGGCTGATAGTGGAACAAAGGCTAGTACCCACACAAACTTTATCCCATCACTCCTATGTGGATGGGCTGAGGAGGGTAATGAGGAGGAAGAGATGAAGGAGGAGATGGAGAGTAGTCATGATGGTGGAGACAGGGAAGTGTTGGCTGTAGGGACCTTGGCACATATGGCAGACATTATGTACCATTGCATTTCCTGCGACTCACTCTCAATTCATCTTGGCCAAAAAGAGAGTACTGGTTGTTCAGCCTGCTAGACCCATGCTATAAGGACAACCTTGCATCTCTCCTTCCTGAGGCGGAAAGGTCTACTAAAATGGTGCAACCGCAAAAGACCATTCTGGAAAATATACTAGAAGCATTCACATCAGATAATGCTAACAGCAGAGGGCAAGCGTCATTGTCCAACTAAGGAGAAAAGGCAAGGGAGACACACACCAGGTACAGCAGAGTCAGGGGTACACTGTCAAAGGCCTGGTCCAATTTCAAGACACCCTCCCAGCATCGAGGCATCGAGGCCCCAATGACCTGGTATTTTTGACAAGGAGGGAAAAGTTTTTAAAAAGGTAAAGCAATACCTGGCTGACAAAACCATCATACTGCCTAATTCCTTTGTGGCCTTCAGCTACTGGGTCTCAAAGCTGGACACCTGGTATGAGCTGTCCCTTTATGCCTTGCAGGTGTTGTGCTGCCCTGACACTTGCATCTTGTCTGAGCAGGTATTTTTAAGTGTTACCAGGGGGATCATAACAGACTGCCACTTTCACCTGTCAACAGAGAATGCGGATAGGCTCACTCTTATGAAAATGAACAATACTTGGATTAGCTCCAACTTTTCCACACCACAAGATGACAGCAGGACATAAAGTGTTTTTATTCTTCAATATATGAATAAGGTCCCCCAGTTGTTGACTTCACTGGTCTATGGATGACCCTGCTTGAAATCTTTGGCAGGCTTTGCACTTAGTGCATAGCCTTTATGAGTCTGAGTGCCACTACATGACATTTTGAACAAAATGTGTATGAGGCTCTCCTCAGGGAGTATCTGAGTCTCCCTTGCTTCCTTCATAAACTACACTGAAATTTCCATTTTTTAATAACATTTTCAATTTTGGTTTGCTTAAATTATTATTTTTTAATCCTTTTTACATTTTGCCTTATATGCAATACATTATACAGGAAAGACTGTTTCTTAACATTTTTTTTTCCTATAAACTTCAATTTTTCATCGATTTTGAATGTTTTATTGTTAGTCCTTAAAGTGTGAGTTCATTGTTCTGAAAAGCGATGGGGAGTCAGGGATGCTTCTGGGGGTCTTCCCAATGCTGTTCTCCTTCCTTTAAGCACTTTTCTCCATCGATTTCAACATTTTCTCTGCCCCCATAGACCACCTTGTAGGGCTACCTGAAAAATTCTTGGATTTCTCATTGACTCCCAATATACTGTATTTTGCGGATTATAAGACGCACCGGATTATAAGACACACCCCAAATTTTGAGGTGAAAAATAGGAAAGGAAAAAAAAACTGTTTTTAATAAAATGGTGGTGCTTTTTATAATCCATGCATCTTATTGCTTACCGGGGGTGGTGGCTGGGGTGAAGCGGGGTCCCACGGTCGCTGCTAAAGGAGGCAAGAGTGGAGTGTTGCTGCAGGCCGCAGGTTGGGATGAGGGGGGGTTCGGATGTGCGCCTCTGAAAATGTTCGGTAGTGCGGGGGCTCTGCCGACATTTTGTGAAAGGAAAATGAGAATATAGAGAGGCTCTATGGAAGTTAATTGTCTCCTTGCTTGAGTAAAAAATGCTAATGCATATAAGGTTTTTGTCCGTGGCTTCGCTTACAGTCTAATGTCTATGGGGGCAGGGAACTTTTCTAAATGGCAGCCTTAAAGCACAAGTAATATAACATTTACCTCTTTCATATAGGAGTTTACTTTATTTAGCATTTCAGGTGTCCCCTCCTAGTAATCCTAGTATTGATTCCATGTCATATTCTAGAGCCGCCAGCAATAAAGCCACATCAGAAGGAGTACACCGTCTCTGTGGATGAGTCTGTCACAATGCTCTGTGAGGCCTATGGAAATCCAACACCTGAGATCAGTTGGGATAAAGATGGAGCACCCCTTTCTGGACAGAGAATAATCAGCAATGGGGCTTTGCAAATAGCATTTGTTCAGCCAGAGGATGCCGGCCAATACACATGTGTAGCGGGAAACATAGCAGGATCTGTCAGCTTTAACATGACCCTATTTGTTCTGAGTAAGTATGAAAACAAAAAATAACATCTTATTGTGAAGAGTGTGTTACCGGTTGTAGAAAACGAAGAAGCATTGTGGCTAAAAATGAAAACCTTCTCTCACATTGTGTTTGTGTATTCTAAGAGCAGCAGCCACCTGTTATTGGCTTGAAACTGTCTGGTCCATAAAATGAGCCAGACTAGTTCTTGCTGAGATTTTTTCACACGTGCCACAGATCTATGTGAAAATTTGCTCTTGTGCACTGGCACACTAGATATTTTTGGATCCACTGAGCACACGAACAACACAGTAACTGATTGTATGCATGTCTAAACAAGCCCTTATGCTCAGAACTGTGCGGGACAATGAAGGGACTTCAGTAGACTAGACTCATGTATTAAAGGGGTACTCTGTGCTAAAATACAAACATCACTGTAAGTATTTATCAAGTGGAAAGAGCAGGCTGACACATACTCATCTGCATTGAGTCCTCTGGGTCAGCGCAGGCTGCTCCATAGTCTTCTTCAGAACAATGTTGTCAATGCTTTTCCATTCCAGCACCATTGAGGCCTGTGATTGGCTGCATCGGTCAGGTGACTAGAACGGCTCGGCATCAGGTGTTTCTCTGTGGCACTGCTCTGAATAACTCATTATTCCATTAACAATTACTTTTTTCAGTTTCGTCCCCCAATATATGACAAGATTAGTGTAATGATCTCCTTTTCATTTCCATACATTTTTTTTCATTTTCAGTCCCACCCAAGATAATAAAAAATATCAAAGACTATGTTGTGAGGAATAGTTTTCAAGTGACCATTCCTTGTATAACATATGGAATTCCGACACCAAAAATATCCTGGAAAAAGAATAATGCACCAATAGTAGAAGCAACTGGAAAATATCAGATGCTGACATCTGGGGAACTCATTGTGCACAATGCTGAGGTAATTGTAATGTTTGCAAATGTAAACATAAAGCAGTTGTGTGTCACCTGGTGAGGAGGGTCCTCAATGCTTTCATTCTGGAAGAGCAGGTGGTATACAACACAGACCCTGGTGGACCACTAAAGAGATGACACAGAACAGGAGGCTCACAGAAACGATAAAGCAGAGTGTGGAGGTGTAGAAAAGTTGAGTCAGTAACAGGACTTTTGTAATTGTAATAGAGCAACAGCTAAGTTGAGACCATCAAGAGGCATGTGGTAGTAATGTAACAGAGCTGGGTATGCCCAAAGGATCAAAGTAGAAGAGCTGAGTCCACCAGTATGAACACTGAGGTTGTTTGAAAAAGCTAAGTGTGACCAGAGACAAACTGTGGCAGAATAACAGAGCTGAGTATGTCTGGCGGCTCACTGTGACTGAATAGCAGAGCTGATTACGGTATGTTTGGTAGCTCACGGACTCAATAGCTGAGAAGAAAATGTCTGGAGCCACAGAATGAGCTGTGTACAGTAGCTGTAGTGGCAGATGCCTGAATTCTCAGGCGGTGTCTTGGGTAAATGGTTTTGGTGAGTGATATTACAGGAGCTCTACTGCATCCCGGTGTGCAGAAGCGCAAAGAGAGCCAACAGGAGCATTGCAGATTACAGACTGCTCACCGCTAGATTGAGAACAGGTGAGTAACAGACATCAGGCTGCTACTGTGCAACTGTCACCATTTTCCAATCATCACAATGTAAAAATCCAACACTGAAATCTTCCTTTTATGAAGATCACCGTGCTGGATTTCTCTGTTTTGATATGTGATCAGGCCCCTCAGTCTCTAGCCTGTCAAGCCACATTGCCTGTGTGCACCTGGAGATAGTGGAGAGAAACCCACGCTGTCAATAGTAAAATATGCAGTGGAAAAACTATGAAGGTATAAATTCAGTTCTTTATCAAAAACACACCTTGCTTCTTCATCAGGACAAACCACAGAAGTAAAAATGCAGTAAAAGCCATGTTTTCTGAGCACTACTCAGCAGCTGGTCTCAGTTGTGCAATCTAAATACCTTCTGCAAGTTTACACAACAACTCATGATAATCACTATAATTATGTTTGTTTTAGTTTGAACAGTAATAGTAGAAGAGGTTTTAGTTTGGGTAACCATATTAGAAGTGACATGGGATTGATGGACTAAAAAGCTGCTTTATAGGTTAATAACATCAAAGTTGATCTGTCACCAGATGATGACTGTGTTATTCAGCCATCATCTGTTTCTAACAGAAGCGAGTAGATCTTAGCTCCGTCTGCTGCTGTTCACCTGTTAAATGTCGTCAATAGCAATATTTACAGAGTGCTGCCTGGGGACAAACCATTTCATGTACCCATCTGTCTCCTTGCAGCATGATTGAGGGGTGCCAATTGGTTGCTATGGCAGATGGCAGCTTGTGGTCTGCTGTAGAAGTGGTAATGCTAGTGGCAATAGAAGTACAGGTCGTAATGTTAGTGGTAATAGTGGTCGAGGTGATAATCTTAGTGATAAAAGTAGTAGAGGTGTTAATGTTAGTATACTCCCTGACAGAAGTTATGTCGCTTAACCATGTTATGCAAATAAAAGCTTATAACCTGATGTTAAATTCATCCATTGGTTGTATAAATTATTCTTTTGAAAGCTGAAACCCTCCAAAATGTGGTTTAGGTTAAGAAAATAAATTGGCATCAATGCAGAAATATTGATCAGGTAATGAACACAGAATGGTCAGATTTTGGCAAGACAATTTTTTTGACACGTGGTCATATAATGCACCCAATCCTAGTTTACAACCTCACCTGTGCTCAGTAAATGATTGGTTAATTAGTGTGTGTGTATAAAAAGAAACTCAGCACCCCAGACCTTCACTTGAACTGCAACTTGAGCTCTGACAACATGCCAAAAATCCACCCTGCAACCAAAGCCTGGATTATCAAGAGGCTGAAGACCAGATCCACTGCAGAGGTGGCTGGCACCTTTAATGTGTCTCAGCGTCAAGTACAAAGAATTAAAAAAAGATTTGAAGAGACTGGAGATGTGTTTGACAATCCCAGGTCCGGCATACCACACAAGACAACTGCTCAGGAGGAACGTTTGATGGTTCAAAAATCCAAAGCAAGCCCCTCTTCGACTGCAGCAGAGCTCCAACAGGCCTGGTCACCTCAAGTCCCTGTGTTAACTAGAACAGTTTGTAGGATTCTGTCTCGAAATGGCCTCCATGGTCGAATTAGTGCCCAGAAGCCAGCGCTAAACAAAAGGCAAATAAAATCCGTGTGGTATTTGCAAAGTCACACAGCCTGCTAAACAGATGGACTCTGGAAAAGTGGCAGAAGGTGGATTTCTCTGATGAATCTTCAGTAGAATTACACCACAGCCGCCGCAAATACTGCAGGAGACCTACTGGAGCCTGTATGGATCCAAATTACACCCAGAAAACAGTTAAATTTGGTGGTGGAAAGATCATGGTCTGGGATTACTTTCAGTATGAGGGTGTGCAAAACATCTGCAAGGTGGAAAGCAATATCAATAGCCTAAACTATCAAGAAGTATTGGCTACCTCCTATATACCAAATCATAAAAGGGGTCAAATTCTGCAGCAAGCTGGTGCTCCATCTCATACATCCATCTCTACAACAAAGTTCCTCCAGGCAAAAAAGATCAAGGTGCTCAAGGACTGGCTAGCCCAGTCACCAGACATGAACATCATTGAGCATGTTTGGGGTAGGATGAAAGAGGAAGCTTGGAAGACAAAACCAAAGAATCTAGATGAACTCTGGGAGGCATGTAAGACTGCATTCTTTGATATTCCTGGTGACTTCATAAACAAATTGTATGAATCATTGCTGAACCACCTGAATGCAGTCCTTCAAGCTCATGGAAGTCACACAAAATATTAAATATGACTCTAATAGCACCACAACTTCATTCACAAATGTTATGCAACATATATTTGTATTTTAAGTTAATTATTTGTTTGAATATCACAATACTTTCTGTGGGCAACAAAACTTTTGTCTTGCCACAATCTGACCATTCTGTGTCCATTAACTGATCAATATTTCTGCATTGATGCCAATTTATTTTTTCAACCTAAACCACATTTTGGAGGGTTTTTAGCTTTCCAAAGAATAATTTATACAACCAATGGATGAATTTAATGTAAGGTTATAAGCTTTTATTTACATAAGATGGATAAGCTACATAACTTCTGTCAGGGAGTGTAGTAATAATAGTAGAGGAGTGATCTTTGTGATATAGTAGTAGAGGTGGTAATGTTAGTAGTAATAGTTGTAGAGGTGTTGATGTTAGTAGTAATAGTAGTAATAGTAGTAGAGATGATAATGTTAGTAGTAATAGCAGTAGAGGTGGTGATCTTAGTGATATAGTAGTTGAGGTGGTAATGTTAGTAGTAGAGGTGGTAATGTTAGACTGGGTTCACATTGCGTTCCTGGCATCCGTTAGATGGACTACGTTACACCGCGGCATAACGAGGTGTAACGTAGTCCGTTAATGCTGCCATTGAATGCAATGTCGGATGCATCGCTAAAGCACGCCCACAATGGGCGTGCGCTAGCTATGTGCCGTCATTGAGTGACGGACCCTGAGACGCGGGCTGCAGCATTTCCGGGTCCGTCACTGCTAGCGCAGATAGAGCTAGCAGATGGTCTATCTGCGCTAGCGGGATGGAATGTCGGCACTTTAACAGCAGCCCGTTAATGTATGTGTTGAACGGGCTGCTGTTAACGCAATGTGAACCCAGCCTTAGTAGTAATCGTAGTAGAGGTGGAAATTATAGTAGCAATAGTAGTAGAGGTGGTAATGTTAGTAGTATTCATAGTAATGGTAGTTATTTTATTAGTACATCTAGTTGAGGTGGTAGTTATTTTATTAGTACATATATAGTTGTGTGAAAAAGTGTTTGCCCCCTTTTTGATTTCCTATTGTTTTGCACTTTTGCATAGTGGTCACACTTAAATGTTTCAGATCACCAAACACAATTAAATATTAGACAAAGATAGCAAAAGTGTCACATCTCTGCTTTCGGGTGTTCCAGGAACAGGTGCTTCCCTGTCCTAATGCTAGGGGGAGCCCTAGCTCTCTCTATTTCCCGGGTTACTTCAAAAGGTGAAGATGCCGGGGCCACATACCTTGCCTTAGCTACTGAATTGCCCTCAGTCTGCACTGTTGTACACCAACCAGACTCACAAGGTAACATAAACAGGGGTAACAGAAAATACCAAACATACAAATATACACTCACATATTACAGAGGTATGCACTGGGGATGGGGTTAAACCAAAGTAGGAGAAGAAAGGGAAATATCACATTCACAAAACAAAGCAACAGTCACAGATAAATCCACCAAATGCCTACTCAAATAACCACCAACACCTATCCTCCTAGCTATGCAACATAAGCTAGCTCTGCCAATGTGTGTCGGTCAGGACCCAGATTACACAGGTGATGGGAGTGGCTAACAGTGCACAGATGGGAGCCTTAGCTCCAAGAGCTCTCAACAGAGCAGATTAATTCCTGTTCTGCCAAAAGAAATTTACACCGTTTAATATAATAAGAAGGTGAAGTGCTTTTATTCAGTGCAGGAGTAGGAGAACTCAGACACCACTGTCTTCTGGCTCCTCTCTGTGTCAGGGTTCTGTGACAACAAGTAAACAGAAAATGCAATTTTTAAATGAAGGTCTTTATTACTAAGGGAAAAAGAAATCCAAACCTATAAGGCCCGGTGTGAAAGAGTGATTGCCTCACCTCAGCCCCCTAAAAACATAAATTAACTGTGGTTTATCACATCTTTGGGAAGCTGTTAAAATTACCTAGCCACACCCATGCCTGATTACTGCAATAACTGTTCTCAATCAAGGAATCATTTAAATAGGACCTGCCTGACAAAGTGAAATAGACCAAAAGATTTTAAAAAGCTATATATCATGCCGCGATCCAAGAAATTCTGGAACAAGTGAGAAGCAAAGTAATTGAGATCTATCATTCTGGATAAGTTTATAAAACCATTGCTCAAGCTTTGGGACTCCAGTGAACCATAGTGTGCGCTAATATCCACAAATGGTGAAAACATGGAACAATAGTGAACCTTCCTAGGAGTGGCTGGCCAACCAAAATTAGCACAAGAGCACAGCGACGACGCATACAAGACGTCACAAAAGATGCCATAACAACACCCAAAAAACTGCAGACCTCACTTGCCTCAGTTAAGGTCAGTGTTCATGGCTCTACCAGAGCCTGGAAGACTTGCTGTGTTAAATGAAATCATGAATTCTGTTGTCTACCAAAAAATCATGAAGGAGAATGTCTGGCCTTCTGTTCGTGACCTTAAGCTGAAGCACACTTAGGTTATGCAGCAGGACAATGATTCAAAACACACCAGCAAGTCCACCTCTGAATGGCTTAAGAAAATCAAAATGAAAACTTTAGAGTGGCATAGTAAAAGTCCAGACCTTAATCTGATTGAGATGCTGTGGTATGACCTTAACCCCTTAATGACCGCCGATATGCCTTTTCACGGTGGTAGCTAAGGGTACTTAAACCACAGCGCCATTAATTAAAGGTGCTGTGGAAAAAGTGTATAGTGCCCCACCAGTCAGGTTTTCTCTGAAGTCTCGGCTGCCGGGGGTAGCCGAGACCCCAGAAAACATGATTTGGGTCGGTTTTAACCGACCCCGAGGTTGCTTTCGCCGTTATCAACCATATAATGTCGATCACAAAAAAAAGTCCGATTTACCATTTAATTTAACATCAGAGGAGAGATAAATAGGGTCCCCGATTCCCCCTGGTACCACCCGGTGTCCCAGGGTCCTCCTAGTTCCCCCCACGGCCGCTGACATCTTCTTCCAGTAAGAAAATGGCGGGCACATGTGCAGTGCACCGCCAAGATCTGCCGGCCGGCACCCGGCAGCAATAGGAGATTTTTCCTATTGGTTCATTTTGATCACTGTGATTGACCCTATCGCAGTGATCAAAATAAAAAAAATAGTAAATCAACCCCCCTTTATCACCCCTTTAGTTAGAGAACAATAATAAAATAAAAAATATATATTCCATTTTTCCATTAGGGTTAGAGTTGGGCTAAAGTTAGGGTTGGGGCTAAAGTTAGGGTTGGGGCTAAACTTAGGGTCAGGGCTAAAGTTAAGGTTAGGGTTGGGTCTGAAGTTAGGGTTAGGGTTGGGGCTAAAGAAAGGGTTAAGGTTTGGGCTAAAGTTAAGGTTAGGGTAGGGGCTAAAGTTAGGGTTGGGGCTAGAGTTGGGGTTAGGGTTACAGTTTGGATTACGTTTACGGTTGGGATTAGGGTTAGGGTTGGGATTACGGTTAGGTTTGGGGTTAGGGTGTGGTTAGGGTTATGGCTAGGGTTGGGATTAGGATTAGAGGTGTGTTGGGGTTAGGGTTGGAGTTAGATTTGGAGGGTTTCCATTTTTTAGGCACATTAGGGGCTCTCCAAACGCCACATGGCATCCGATCTCAATTCTACATTGAAAAAGTCAAGCAGTGCTTCTTCCCTTCCGAGCTCTGCCGTTTGAGCAAACAGTGGTTTACTCCCACATATGAGGTATTGGCATATTCAGGACAAATTGGACAACAACTTTTGTAGTCCAATTTCTCCTGTAACACTTGTGAAAATAAAACATTGGGGGCTAAAATATCATTTTATGTGGAAAATTTTTTTTTTTCATTTCACGGCTGTGCTCTATTAACTTTAGTGAAACACTTGGGGGTTCAAAGTTCTCACAACACATCTAGATAAGTTCCTTGGGGGGTCTAGTTTCCAAAATGGTGTCACTTGTGGGGGGCTTCTACTATTTAGGCACATCAGGGGCTCTGCAAACGCAACATGACGCCCGAAGACCATTCCATCAAAGTCTGCATTCCAAAATGTCACTACTTCTCTTCCGAGCCCTGACGTGTGCCCAAACAGTAGTGTTCTCCCACATATGGGGTATCAGTGTACTCAGGACAAATTGGACAACTTTTGGGGTCCAATTTCTCATGTTACCCTTGTGAAAATACCCAATTAGGTGCTAAAAAAAATAATTTTTGTGTAAAAAAAAATGATTTTGTATTTTCATGGCTCTGCGTTATAAGCTTTGGTGAAACACTTGGGCGTTCAAAGTTCTCACAACTTTGGTAAGTTCCTTGGGTGGTCTAGTTTCCAAAATGGTGTCACTTGTGGGGAGTTTCCACTGTTTAGGCACATCAGGGGCTCTCCAAATGCGACATGGCATCCGATCTCATTTCCAGCCAATTCTGCATTGAAAGAGTCAAATGGCGCTCCTTCCCTTCCGAGCTCTGCCGTGCACCCAAACAGTGGTTTACCCCCACATATGGGGTATCGATGTATTCAAAACAAATTGCACAACAACTTTGGGGGTCTAATTTCTCCAGCTACCCATGGAAAAATAAAACTTTGGGGGCTAAAATATCATTGGAAAAAATATGATTTTTTATTTTCACGGCTCTACGTTATAAACTTCTGTGAAGCACTTGGGTGTTCAAAGTGATCACCACACATCTAGATAAGTTCCTTCGGGGGTCTAGTTTACAAAATGGTGTCACTTGTGAGGGGTTTCCGCTGTTTAGGCACATCATGGGCTCTATAAATGCGATATGGCGTCCGATCTCAATTCCAGCCAATTCTGCATTGAAAACATCAAACGATGCTCCTTCCCTTCCGAGCTCTGCCGTGTGCCCAAACAGTGGTATCAGCCTATTCAGGAGAAATTGCAAAACAAATTTTGTGGTTCATTTTCTCTTTTTACCTTTGTGAAAATAAACATTGCTTCAGTTCCTGTGAAGTACGTAAAGGGTTAATTAACTTCTTGAATGTGGTTTTGAGCACCTTGAGGGGTTCAGTTTTTAGAATGGTGTCACTTTTGGGTATTATCTGTCATGTACACCCTTCAAAGTGACTTCAAATGTGATGTGGTCCCTAAAAAAATGGTGTTGTAAAAATAAGAAATCGCTGGTCAATTTTTAACCTTTATAACTTCCTAACAAAAAACATGGTTCCAAAATTGTGCTGATGTAAAGTAGACATGTGGGAAATGTTATGTTTTAAGAATTTTTTGTGACATATCTCTCTGATTTAAGGGCATGAAAAGTCAAAGTTTGAAAATTGCTAAATTTTAAAAATTTTCGCCATATTTCCATTTTTTCATAAATAAACGCAAGTCATATCGAAGAAATTTTACAACTTACATGAAGTACAATATGTCTCGAAAAAACATTCTTAGAATCAGCTGGATCTGTTAAAGCAGTGATCCCCAACCCCAACTTAGGATTTCCTAAGTATTGCCCAGGTGATAATTGCATTACCTAGAAAGGCAAGAATTCCATCACCTGTGCAATACTAAGGAAATCCTGAATACATGACCTGTTGGTAGCTCTTGAGGACCGGAGTTGGGGAACACTGTGTTAAAGCGTTCCAGAGTTATAACCTCATAAATTGACCGTGGTCAGAATTGTAAAAATTGGCCTGATCATTAAGCTGCAAATTGGCTCAGTCACTAAGGGGTTAAAAATGCGGTTCATGCTCGAAAACCCTCGAATGTGGCTGAATTCTAACAATTCTGCAAATATGAGTGGGCCAGAATTCCTCCAGAATGTTGTAAACGACTCATTAGTTATCGCAAACGCTTAATTGCAGTTGTTGCTTCTAATAGTGGCCAACCAGTTATTAGATTTAAGGGGCAATCTCTTTTTCACACAGGGTCCTGTAAGTTTGGATTTATTTTTCCCATTATAATAAAGATCTTTATTTGTAATCTGCATTTTGTGTTTACTTCTGTTATCTTTGTCAAATATTTAAATTTGCTTGGTGAATTGAGATCTAAGGCCATGTTCATACTTTGCGCTTTTTACCGCGGATCCGCGGCGATTTTGATGCTGCGGGTCCGCAGCAGTTTCCATAGCGTTTACATTAACATATAAACCCTATGGAAACCGCAAACCGCAGTGCACATGCTGCGGGAAAAAATGCGCAGAAACGCAGCGGTTTACAACCCGCAGCATGTCACTTCTTTGTGCAGAATCGCAGCGATTCTGCACCCATAGAAATGCATTGATCCGCTTACTTCCCGCATGGGGCTGTGCCCACGATGCGGGAAGTAAGCGGATAATGTGCGGTTGCTACCCGGGGTGGAGGAGTAGAGACTCTCCTCCAGGCCCTGGGAAGCATAAATAGTGTAAAAAAAAAAAGAAGTAAAATAAAAAATGATGCTATACTCACCTCTCAGCGCTGTACGCGGCCGTCCGGTCTCAGTTGCTGTGCGAGCAGGGCCTGAGATGACGTCGCGGTCACATGACCGTGACGTCACGAAGGTCCTTCTCGGCACAGCATCTTTGGAACCGGAGCGCCGCGTGCAGCACCGAGGAGATCCGGACATCAGAGGGTGAGTATAAACCATTTTTATTATTTTTAACATTACTATTGATGCTGCATATTGCTGCATATGCAGCATCAATAGTATAGGAGTAATCCCGCAGCGGAAATCGCAAAACAAACTGCGATAAATCTGCAGTGATAACCGCAGTGGTTTTGCCCTGCAGATTTATCAATTCCGCTGCGGGAGAACCCGCAGAGCACGCCGCAAAGTGTGCACATAGCCTAAGGGGTAAGGTGTTGTGAACTCTGTTTTCAGGCTCCCTCTTGTGGTCACTGGTGGTATGGTGTTACTTTTGTTTTGGGCTCCCCCTGTTGGCTTTGTTTGTTATCCTGCTGGTCTCTGGCTATCAGCTGGTTCGTTATCCTCTGGGAGGTTCCTATATAGCTCTGTTTCACTTCCACTTGTTGCCGGCTGTCGATGTAATCAGTGCTACTCAGATTCCTTCTGTCTACCTCGCTCCCAGTCCATCCAGGACAAGCTAAGTTTTGTTTGCTCATTTTTTGATCAGCAGTGTTTATCATGTTTCCTTGTCCAGCTTGCTAAAATGTGATTCCCTCGCTTGCTGGATGCTCTAGTGGACTGAGTTTCTCCCCACACACAATTAGTTGGTGCGTGGGTTCTTGAAATCTCAGGATGGATATTTTGAAAAGGGTTTTTTATTGATCGCATAGACCCCTGCTCTATTTTCTGCTTTCTAGTACTAGTGGGCCTCTTTTGCTGAATCTGATTTCATCCCTACGTATGTGCCTTCTTCTTACTTCACCGTTAATATTTGTTGGGGGCTTCTATATCTTTGGGGATTATTTCTCTGGAGGCAAGCGAGGTCTTTCTTTCTCTTTAGGGGTAGCTAGTTCCTCAGGCTGGCTCGAGACGTCTAGGAATTTTTTTAGGCACGTTCACCGGCTACCTCTAGTTGTGTTGGATTGGTTCAGATTTGCGATCAGTCCAGTTACCATCTCCCTAGAGCTTGTCCTTAGTTTATTCACTGGCTGGTCTATTCGTGATCCTCAGCCACTAAGGATCATAACAGTACAGCCGGCCCATAAAGTGTTAATTGCATGGCAGAAGCAGGAGAAAAGAAGCCTTGAGATTTTTTTTTTTTTTTTTTGCTGCCATGCGGAGTTATATAAAGGAGTCTTTAGAGAAGGGACATATTCGCCCGTCCTCATCCCCTCTTGGTGCAGGATTCTTTTTTGTGGCTAAAAAGGATGGTTCCCTGAGACCCTGTATTGATTATCGCCTTTTGAATAAAATCACGGTTAAATTTCAGTATCCTTTGCCATTGTTAACTGATTTGTTTGCTCGCATTAGGGGGTCTAGTTGGTTCACCAAGATAGATCTTCGTGGTGCGTATAACCTTGTGCGTATAAAACAGGGTGATGAATGGAAAACTGCATTTAATATGCCTGAAGGCCATTTTGAGTACTTGGTGATGCCTTTTGGACTTTCTAATGCTCCTTCAGTCTTTCAGTCCTTTATGCATGACATCTTCCGTGAATATCTGGATAAGTTTATGATTGTGTATCTGGATGATATTCTGTTTTTTTCGGATGATTGGGAGTCTCATGTTAAGCAGGTCAGGATGGTCTTTCAGGTCCTGCGTGACAATGCTTTATTTGTGAAGGGCTCAAAATGTCTTTTTGGAGTCCAGAAGATTTCTTTTTTGGGTTTCATTTTTTCTCCTTCTACTATTGAGATGGATCCAGTCAAGGTTCAGGCTATTCATGACTGGACGCAGCCTACATCTGTTAAGAGTCTTCAGAAGTTCTTGGGTTTTGCTAATTTTTACCGTCGCTTCATAGCTAATTTTTCTGGCGTTGTTAAGCCTTTGACGGATTTGACCAAGAAGGGTTCTGATGTGACTAATTGGTCTTCTGCGGCTGTGGAGGCCTTTCGGGAGCTGAAGCGTCGGTTTTCTTCGGCTCCGGTCTTATGTCAGCCAGATGTCTCACTTCCCTTCCAGGTGGAGGTTGATGCTTCCGAGATTGGAGCGGGGGCTGTTTTGTCACAGAGAAGCCCCGATGGCTCTGTGATGAAGCCATGTGCTTTCTTTTCAAGAAAGTTTTCGCCTGCCGAGCGGAATTATGATGTCGGTAATCGGGAGCTGTTGGCTATGAAGTGGGCATTTGAGGAGTGGCGACATTGGCTCGAGGGAGCTAAACATTGTGTGGTGGTCTTGACTGATCACAAAAATCTGATTTATCTTGAGTCGGCCAAGCGGCTGAATCCCAGACAGGCTCGTTGGTTGTTGTTTTTTTCTCGTTTTGATTTCATAGTCTCGTACCTGCCGGGTTTAAAGAATGTGAAGGCTGATGCTCTTTCTAGGAGTTTTTTGCCTGACTCTCCTGGAGATTCAGAGCCGGCTGGTATCCTTAGAGAAGGGGTGATTTTGTCTGCCATCTCCCCAGATTTGCGACGTGTGCTGCAAGAGTTTCAGGCGGATAGACCTGACCGCTGTCCACCGGAGAGACTGTTTGTCCCGGATAGATGGACCAACAGAGTCATCTCCGAGGTTCATTCTTCGGTGTTGGCGGGCCATCCTGGAATATTTGGTACCAGAGACTTGGTGGCCAGGTCTTTTTGGTGGCCTTCCTTGTCGCGGGATGTGCGTTCCTTTGTGCAGTCTTGTGGAATTTGTGCTCGGGCGAAGCCTTGCTGTTCTCGTGCCAGTGGTTTGCTGTTACCTTTGCCTGTCCCGAAGAGGCCTTGGACGCACATTTCCATGGATTTTATTTCAGATCTCCCTGTCTCTCAGAGAATGTCTGTCATTTGGGTGGTGTGTGATCGTTTTTCTAAGATGGTCCATTTGGTGCCCTTGCCTAAGTTGCCTTCCTCCTCTGAGTTGGTTCCACTGTTTTTTCAAAATGTGGTTCGTTTGCACGGGATTCCTGAGAACATTGTTTCTGACAGAGGATCCCAGTTTGTGTCTAGATTTTGGCGGACCTTTTGTGCTAAGTTGGGCATTGAATTGTCTTTTTCGTCGGCCTTCCATCCTCAGACGAATGGCCAAACCGAGCGAACTAATCAGACCTTGGAGACTTATTTAAGATGTTTTGTTTCTGCTGACCAGGACGACTGGGTTACTTTTTTGCCGTTGGCCGAGTTTGCCCTTAATAATCGGGCTAGTTCTGCTACTTTGGTTTCTCCTTTTTTTTGTAATTCGGGGTTTCATCCTCGTTTTTCCTCGGGTCAGGTGGAGCCTTCTGACTGTCCGGAGTGGATGTTGTGGTGGATAGGTTGCATCAGATTTGGAATCATGTGGTGGACAATTTGAAGCTGTCACAAGAGAAGGCTCAGCTCTTTGCCAACCGCCGTCGCTGTGTGGGTCCCCGACTTCGCGTTGGGGACTTGGTGTGGTTGTCTTCTCGCTTCGTTCCTATGAAGGTCTCCTCTCCTAAGTTCAAGCCTCGGTTTATCGGTCTTTATAAGATTCTGGAAGTCCTTGGCCCTGTGTCATTCCGTCTGGACCTCCCGGCATCATTTGCTATTCATAATGTGTTCCATCGCTCGTTGTTGCAGAGGTATGTGGTACCTGTGGTTCCTCCGGTTGAGCCTCCTGCCCCGGTGCTGGTTGAGGGAGAATTGGAATACGTGGTGGAGAAGATCTTGGATTCTCGTATTTCTAGACGGAGGCTCCAGTATTTGGTCAAGTGGAAGGGCTATGGTCAGGAGGATAATTCTTGGGTTGTCGCCTCTGATGTTTATGCGGCCGATTTGGTTTGTGCCTTCCATGTGGCTCATCCTGATCGCCCTGGGGGTTTTCATGAGGGTTCGGTGACCCAACCTTAAGGGGGAGTACTGTTGTGAACTCTGTTTTCAGGCTCCCTCTTGTGGTCACTGGTGGCATGGTGTTACTTTTGCTTTGGGCTCCCCCTGGTGGCTTTGTTTGTTATCCTGCTGGTCTCTGGCTATCAGCTGGTTCGTTATCCTCTGGGAGGTTCCTATATAGCTCTGTTTCACTTCCACTTGTTGCCGGCTGTCGATGTAATCAGTGCTACTCAGATTCCTTCTGTCTACCTCGCTCCCAGTCCATCCAGGACAAGCTAAGTTTTGTTTGCTCATTTTTTGATCAGCAGTGTTTATCATGTTTCCTTGTCCAGCTTGCTAAAATGTGATTCCCTCGCTTGCTGGATGCTCTAGTGGACTGAGTTTCTCCCCACACACCATTAGTTGGTGCATGGGTTCTTGAAATCTCAGGATGGATATTTTGTAAGGGTTTTTTTATTGATCGCATAGACCCCTGCTCTATTTTATGCTTTCTAGTACTAGTGGGCCTCTTTTGCTGAATCTGATTTCATCCCTACGTATGTGCCTTCTTCTTACTTCACCGTTAATATTTGTTGGGGGCTTCTATATCTTTGGGGATTATTTCTCTGGAGGCAAGCGAGGTCTTTCTTTCTCTTTAGGGGTAGCTAGTTCCTCAGGCTGGCTCGAGACGTCTAGGAATTTTTTTAGGCACGTTCACCGGCTACCTCTAGTTGTGTTGGATAGGTTCAGATTTGCGATCAGTCCAGTTACCATCTCCCTAGAGCTTGTCCTTAGTTTATTCACTTGCTGGTCTATTCGTGATCCTCAGCCACTAAGGATCATAACAGTAAGGTTTCTCCTTGTGGAGAGTGACATACCAGCTCTGGCTTGTCAAGGTAAGGAGGCTTATTCGTGAATTGAAACATTTTTGTGGCAGACATCCAAAAGAATAGGACATTAGGAAAGGGGTAAAAACCTTTACTCATAACTGTAGTAGAGATGGTAGTGTTAGTAGTAGTGGTTGTAGAAGTGGTAACTTTAACAGGAACAGTAGTAGAGGTGGTGATCTTAGTGATACGTGTAGTAGTGGTGGTAACTTTAATAGTTGGAGAAGTACTAGAAGCAGTAGTGTTATAGTGGTTGTTGTAGTTGTTTTCTTTTATAATTTTGGAAATATTGTTCATTTTGTCTTAACTATATTTTTAGTACTTATATCTCTGATCATTTGACAAAATTTTACAAGATGACTGAAAAATAAATCATGTAATTTATGGGTGGCAAAGAGGTATACCTATGGCCTTTGTTCTGTTGGGTAGGCACATTGCCGTAAGAAACGTAGTCAGAACAGAGGTGCTGCCAGGGGAGCTGGAGAAAGTGAGCTGTGTGACCACATTGGTCAATGGCTCTAACTTTAGAGAAGATCACTTATTGTTCTCATTTTGAATAGGAGCAATAACATATAATCTGCCTCTCACCTTTACAACTGTAAGGCTTACAAATGCAGCAGACATAAAACAAACATGCAATGCTAATGCATTTATCAAAATGCCTTAAAAATTTCTTATATAATTTTATTGTATGCTAAAATATCCCCATTAGTTTTCCAGTTATCGTGAAATACAATATGTGAATTTATGATTGTATATAAAAATTACTTTACGTTTTTATTAACTTAAAATGTTCAATACTTTACCTTATCTATATTTTTGAATTTTTACAACTACTGCCACATTTATTAGATTGTGTAATGTATTAAATGGAAGTATTCCTGAATTTATCTCTGTAGAAAAAAGATGCTGGTAATTATACATGTACTGCTATCAACATTGCTGGAAAAGATTCTCACACAGTAAGACTAGCCATCCACTATGCTCCATCTTTTAATGAACTACCCTCAAATGTGTCACTAAATGAAGGGGAAAGCTTAAAGTTATCATGTAAAGCAACAGGAAACCCTTCCCCGAAGGTAACGTGGGCTTACAAGGATAGGATAATAACAGGTGAGTCACAGTCTCTGTGCTCTGATTTTAAACATTGGGCATGGTAGAGTAAAATGTGATATTGATTGATTTATATAATGTAATTGTTTTACTTTGGTTTTATATAACCAGTATCAGTAAAAGTGTTGTTTTTTTTTACAAACCAATAAAAATGTTAAAAAAAGATATGATGAGAATAACTTATAGCTAAAAAATTTGCCATATACAATTATATAATATTTAATGTAATGTTATGGTAAATGGATTTTTGATTATTTTGTGGTTACTTTTTACATGTTCATTTTCCTATATAAGATTATTTCTATACAGTGGTCACATTGTCCTTATCGTAGACAATGTGCTGGCTGATACTTACCAGCACTTTTTAGCTTATACTATACACCCTGGGGAAGGCTCACAGTCATTTCATTAGAGCATAGGATTACAGTGAAAAGTAACACCTGGAGACACATAATAAATATTCATTTCATTGACAGTAGCTGATATTTACCATACCTCTCCTCTCCCTGCACAGTGACCTCTGCTCAGGCCACAGAGCATGCACATCAGTTGTCTCCTGGAATATAAAGAAAATGTTGGGAGAAAATATTCCAGCTATTGATGTCTTTTATGAATTATGTTGTCTTTGTTAGCTCATTGAAGCTAATTAATTTGTCTTGGACCACTAAAAGATCCTAAAATGAGTTGGCCACTTTCTCTTTTTATTGCAACTTTCCTCACAAACTGATCAACACTTTTGTCCATAAAATGACTGCTGATTGATGACTAAGTGACCCGAACAGTTTATCAGACACCTTTTACAGAAAAGGAGATTTCCCATGTGAGGTGTTCCCATGTTTTATAAACAGACGTGCAAGGTGCCCAGGATGGTAGCAATGGGCGAGCTGCTCCTCCATAGCACCCTCACACTTTACAAGAAAATCTGGTTCTAGTTCATAATTGTTGTGCTGTGTACATTGCATTGTACTCATTTGTAGGCTAGAGCCCATCACGGTATCCACGTCTTTGGTTCCCAAAACAGCCACACACCCATAAGGGGATAACCGGTTCATTTTAAAATTTCAACTGTACTGGATTGTTGTGAATTCCGTTCTCGGGCTCCCTCCTGTGGTCATGAGCGGTATTGTGTGAGTTTGTTCTGGGGCTCCCTCTGGTGGCCTTTAGCGATATGGCTGGTCTTGGCTGGGCTCAGCTTCTTCATTTCCTGCTATGCTGAGGCCTATTTAATTCACCTGGCCTTTCATTTGTTGCCTGCTGTCGGTGTATTCAGTCCTGTTTCTGATAGCTCCTGAATATTCCTTGTGACCAGTCTCCTGCTGGAGAAGTTAAGTTTGTTTGTTCATTTTGCTCATTATTTCCTTGAAAACGTTTCTCTGTATATGATGAGTTCAGTCCAGCTTGCTTATATGTGATTTTTCGCTTGCTGGTTAGTTCTGGGGTGCAGAGTGCGCCCCTCACATCGTGAGTCGGTGTGGGGGTTCTTGTATTCTCTGCGTGGTTTAGTTTTGATAGTTTTTGTACTGACCGCACAGACTCCTACCTATTTTCAGTCTATCTAGTGTTAGCGGGCCTCATTTGCTAAACCTGTTTCATTTCTACGTTTGTCTTTTCCCCTTAACTCACCGTTATTATTTGTGGGGGGCTGACTAAAACTTTGGGGTTATTTCTCTGAGGCAAGTGAGGTCTTTGCTTTCTCTCTAGGGGTAGTCAGTTTCTCAGGCTGTGAACGTGGCGTCTAGGATTTTAGGAACGCTCCACGGCTGCCTTTAGTGTTTGTGGATAGGATCAGGTTTGCGGTCAGTATAGCTTCCACCTCCCCAGAACTGGTCCTATATTCTGGTCACATGTGTCAGGTCAGTTTTGAGATCCTACCACCGGATCATAACACTGGATATCTCAAGTACATCATTCTTTAACATGCAATATCAGACAGAACACTCTTCACCACTTGTTCCATCAATACAGTGCATTTCAATCATTTTCCGATGTTCAGTTTGGACTATACCTATTTTAACAGATCCTGTTAGCCCTAGAGATTTCTTGTCTGGCATTGCAGTATTCCCAAGATCCGCTATGTTTCCCTCTCATGGTTTCACACCCATCTTCCTCTGTGCGAAAAAGTTTTTTGTGCCCTACATAGCCCCAACTTGAGCCTTGAGCTCCAGATATTGCAAGAATGTCTGCAGGGAGTTTTGAACAGTGGGTACAGAAAGTAGTCAGACCCCTTTAAATTTTTCACTCTTTGATTCATTGCAGCTATTTGGTAAATTCAAAAAAGTTCATTTTTTCACATTAATGTAAACTCTGCACCCCATCTTGACTGAAAAAAACAGAAATGTAGACATTTTTGCAAATTTATTTAAAAAAAACCCTGAAATATCACATGGTCATAAGTATTCAGAACCTTTGGTCATACACTCATATTTAAGTCACATGCTGTACATTTCCTTGAGATCCTCCTTGAGATGGTTCTAGTCCTTCATTGGAGTCCAGGTGTGTTTAATTAAACTGATAGGACTTGGTTTGGAAAGGCACACACCTGTCTATATAAGACCTCACAGCTCACAGTGCATGTCAGACCAAATGAGAATCATGAGGTCAAAGGAACTGGCCATGGTGCTCAGAGACAGAATTGTGGCAAGGCACAGATCTGGCCAAGGTTAAAACAGAATTTCTGTAGTAATCAAGGTTTCTGAGAGCACAGTAGCCTCCATAATCCTTAAATGGAAGATGTTTGGAACCACCAGAATCTTCCAAGAACTGGCCGTCCAGCCGTACTGTGCAATCGTGGGAGAAGAGCCTTGGTGAGAGAGGTAAATAAGAACCCCAAGATCACTGTGGCTGAGCTCCAGAGATGCAGTAGGAAGATGAGAGAAAGTTCCACAAGTCAACAATCACTGCAGCCCTCCACCAGTCTAGCCTTTAAGGCAGAGTGGCCCGATGTAAGCCTCTCCTCAGTGCAAGACATATGAAAGCCCACAGAGAGTTTGCTTAAAAAAAACACATGAAGGACTCACAGACTTTGAGAAATAAGATTCTCTGGTCTGATGAGATGAAGATAGAACTTTTTGGTAATAATTCTAATCGGTATGTGTGGAGAAAACAAGGTATTGCTCATCACCTGCCCAATACAATCCCAACAGTGAAACATGGTGGTGGCAGCATCATGATATGGGGTGTTTTTCAGCTGCAGGGAGAGGACGACTGGTTGCCATTGAAGGAAACATGAATACGGCTTCGAGTTCAGAGATATCCTGGATGAAAACTTCTTCCAGAGTGCTCTGGACCTCAGACTTGGCCAAAGGTTCACCTTCCAACAAGACAATGACCCTAAGCACACAGCTAAAATAACAAGAGTGGCTGCAGAATAACTCTGTGACCATTCTTGACTGGCCCAGTCAGAGCCTTGACCTAAACCCAATTGAGCATCTCTGGAGAGACCTGAAAATGGCTGTCCACCAACATTCACCATCCAACCTGACGGAACTGGAGAGGATCTGCAAGGAAGAATGGCAGAGGATCCCCAAATTCTGGTGTGAAAAACTTGTTGCATAATTCCCAAGAAGACTCATGGCTGTACTAGCTCAAAAGGGTGCTTCTACTCAATACTGATCAAAGAGTCTGAATACTTATGGCCATGTGATATTTCAATTTTTCTGTTTTATTAAATTTGCAAAAATTACTACGTCTTTTTTTCAGTCAAGATGGGGTGCAGAGTGTACATTAATGAGAAAAAAATGACCTTTTTTTAGTTTACCAAATAGCTGCAATGAAACAAAGAGTGAACAATTTAAAGGGGTATGAATACTTTCTGTATCCACTGTATGACCTCATAACACCTGAATGTTTTGTTCACACCATGCTTTAAGCCCACTGCACCTTGAACTTCACCTTGTCTCCAACAAAAACTTTCCCTATTAATTTCACTAACTAAACCAGGAAGTAGTTCCCTTTCCCTCTTGGCCTAGCACCTCCCAATCTGGGCTAGTCCCAAACATTAACTGTATATTGCCCCACTGTACCTACAGTCACTCTCTCTCTATTATAACCACTAAACTCTATCCTATGCTTTCCCTACACCTGAGCTGAGTGCATGTTACTCACACTAGGCATTACCTTTATGGTATTTACAGAGCAGCATTGGTACCTACAACACTATACAATACAGACATTATATTTCTAAAAACCACATGACAAAGTATACACTTCACATGGAACAATAAAACTCAGGAAAACCGTCCATCACTATCTTTGTGATTCAACGCTGTCTTCAGGGACAGGGCAGTCCACACCCTTACAGAAGTATAGGTCAGGGCAGTTTATGAGGAAAGCTATAGTAACATGATAAAGTGATTAACCCCTTCAAGCTAGTCCAACTGTTTATGACCCTGCTAGAATTAAAATAAAGGTGACAATGGTCATTTTCATTAGAATGATTCTTTTTAGTCTCTTGCCTTCTAATTGTGTCGCTTGTGACCATGAGGTTTTTTCTGTTACTGAATTTCAGCCCATTTATGTAAATGGGAATCAGCTGCAATATCAGATGTAGTCCATGGACAAATGTGGTATGTTTTTAATCCAAATCCTTCTCGCTCTGCACTTCACATTTGAAATTCAACATGCCTGTCTGTGTGATTGTAATTGAATTTTATGATATGCTGTATATTTTCTGCAGCACAACCAGGACCAAGTAAACTTCTGACTGATTTGGTGATTGAAAGAATTCTAAAAGAGGATGAAGGTGCATATACGTGCACAGCAGAAAACACAGTGTCCGCTATCAATACTACAGTACACGTGTTTGTGAGAGGTAATACATATTGTGACAATTCAAATATTATAGTCATGCCGGCCACTACAATAGGATAGTAATTATTGAAGGCAAATATTGTGTTTTTTTAACAGAAACCTGTCTCAGTCTCAGTCTCAATAACAGAATCAAGGAATAACAAACAACCCTCTCTTAATTACATTTTTTAAGTATAATATTTTGAATTTTGAAAAAAAAAATGCTATTATGTAACTAAATATGAGGATAATCTATCACTTTATGACACTTTGCATTTTAGATCAGATTATTCCAAATTTAAAGGGAACTTGTCACCATGATATTGCCATCCAATTTAATGGCATGTTATAGAGCAAGAGCAGAGTAGATTGACATATGATTTAGTGAGAATAGATTCAGTATAACCTGTGTGTTTTCCATTTATATCTCTGCTCTTACTGTGATTTTCGGTCCCATCAGTGACTGACAGCTATATCTGTATGTACTCCTATACAAAGAAAGCTGTCAGTCACTGATAGGACCGCCCAGTGGACACAGGTTATACCGAATCTATTCTCACAGAATTATATATCAATATGTTAGCTCCCTTTGCTCTATAATATGGTGCCTACACATTTGACTGCATTTTCATGGTGACAGATTCCATTTAAACAAATTGGATAATTAACCCTAAGGGTACCGTCACACAGTGCCATTTTCATCGCTACGACGGCACGATTCGTGACGTTCTAGCGATATCGTTACGATATCGTTGTGTCTGACACGCTACTGCGATCAGACAACACGCTGAGAATCGTACGTCGTAGCAGATCGTTTGGAACTTTCTTTCGTCGCTTGATCACCCGCTGACATCGCTGGATCGTTGTGTGTGACACCGATCCAGCGATGTGTTCGCTTGTAACCAGGGTAAACATCGGGTAACTAAGCGCAGGGCAGCGCTTAGTAACCCGATGTTTACCCTGGTTACCAGCGTAAACGTAAAAAAAACAAACAGTACATACTTACATTCCGGTGTCTGTCCTCCGGCGTCTCAGCTTCTCCGCACTGTGAGCGCCTGCCGGCCGGAAAGCGAGCACAGCGGTGACGTCACCGCTCTGCTTTCCGGCTATGGTGCTTACACAATGCAGAGAAGCAGAACGCCGGGGGACAGACACCGGAATGTGAGCATGTACTGTTTTTTTTTTTTACGTTTACGCTGGTAACAAGGGTAAACATCGGGTTACTAAGCGCGGCCCTGCGCTTAGTAACCCGATGTTTACCCTGGTTACCCAGGGACTTCGGCATCGCTCCAGCGCCGTGATTGCAAAGTGTGACCGCAGTCTACGACGCTGGAGCGATAATCATACGATGCTGCGACGTCACGGATCGTGCCGTCGTAGCGATGAAAATGGCACTGTGTGACGGTACCCCAACACTAACCCTAATCGGGAAGTGATACAAATGTCAATGAAATATATGGAAATAGGCATTGAATTATTGTGCCAGCACAAGCTCAAAACGTTGTCTGAACCCTCAGGGAATAAGCACAAAACAAATATCTGAGGCTTATTAAGTGGTATGCCTAAAAGAATTAAATTTGCTAGTGCCATGTATGGGTGGACATAATGAGTTGTAAATAGAGATAAGTCTATCAAATTTATCAAATTTCATGGATTCTGACTAACCCGAACTTTGGGCGTTTTGCTTCTCACAAAACCAACAAAAGTGTCACAAGAAGGCCATAAGTTTGCTGGATTCAAAATGGCAAGAAAAAGGTTAAAAAAGTACTCACCTGGCCTTGGGCCTGATCTGTCCAGCTGCTCAACTCCTCTCAGCTTTGGTCTAGTCTTCAAACTTCTCTCATCTTGTCCCAGAATATTTGGCCCCTCTGCACAGGCTAGGAGAAGTTCAGAAGATGCCAGGAAGCGGTGGGAGAAGAAGCCTGAAAGACCGGAACAGAGATGGGCTGGTTAGCTGGACAGTTGAGGTCAGGGTAAAGTAGGTATACAGTCATTTCTTTTATTTTTTAACGTACATTTATTATGCTCTGTGGTTTGGGGAGACATCAGATTATAATAAGAAACATTTGATTCACAGAGGATATCTTCAGTGCAAATTTAATTTCCTGGACAAATTCAAAGAGGCCTGCCTAATTGTCGGTAGTCACACAAAGATGGAAGAGCTTGTGCTCACATATTACATTAAAGAGAATTGCTCTAAATCAAGTTATGCTAAATGTATTTTATTAAATATATACTTACTACATTTTTACATGTATTTAGAGCCCCCTGTTCTTGTTGGGAACCATTATATCGTTCAGACTGTGTCTTTGGGAGGCAGTATTATTTTACATTGTATTGTAAAAGGAAATCCAATTCCGAAAATTCAGTGGAACAAGAAAGGAAATGATATTCTGAATAATAAACGGTTTAAGCAGTTCAGGAATGGCTCTTTAGCAATTTATAACACTAAGGTAAGCCAGCCTGTCCATAAAGAATTAAGGACTTTATGATTTAATGATTTGTAGCTAACAACGCTATAACTGGTCATACCGTCTGCACTTCTATATCATACGTAGATTTTACTGTAATGTCTAAATATCTTTATCTCCCTTCCAATCTTACCCCTTTTACAACAGGCAGCAATCCACTGTTTATTCCTGATTTATCTGTGCTACCTTACATATTTTAACTGGGCATTTATAGCAAAAATAGTAAAGAAGCAAATACATCACCTAGACTAATTTAGCAACGCTTCATTATCACTTTGTAATATGGCTATGATAATAGAGACCAAAAGAAATTAGTTTCTGTTGTTATAAAGCCTTTAAAAATATGCAAAAAAAATAAAGAAAATGTATCCCCTTTGTACACCTTCCACACATGTACATTCTGGTCAGAGTGCGCGTGTATGGATTTAGCTCAGGAGCTGTACCACTCCATAAAGGGCAGATGTCTGCTGTAATACACAGCCTGCATCTGTCTGTAACAGCAGCATTCTGTGCTACTCATGATTGCTGCTCTTTAACTATTTGATTGTTTCAATGCCATTGTCGATCACTGACAGATTTGTTGTTTTTTGGTTCCCCAAAAAATGCAATAAAAAGTGGTTAATAAGTAAGATTAAACCCAAAATGGTGTCAATGAAAACTACAGCTCAGCTTGCAAAAAATAGCTCTCACAAAGCTCCATCGACTGAAAAATAAAAAAGTTATTTCTTTTCACAAATTTCAGATTCTTTTTTTCATTACTAAAAATAAAATGACACAAATTTGGCATCTGTAGCCATACTGACCTGAAGAATAATTTGCACAAGTGGCATCATCGCCAGGGCCTACAAATCTGACACATGCGCACTGCTCATTCTGACAGCTTCACTGCATCTCTGAAGCCAGGTGTACGATTCCTGGCTTCAGAGGCACACTGCACATGACCAGAAGTTCAGAAGATGGCTTCCGATCATGGTCGGTTCGCCTGTAAAGCCGGGAAGCATACACCTGGCTGCAGAGGTGCAGTGACGCTGCCAAAATGTGCAGCATGCGTGAGAAAGACTTGCAGGAGCTGGCGATGATAATAGTTCTGTAAATTATGTTATCAAGCCCCTCTTGGCGTGATAACATGGAAAAAGGGCTGACTACTCAGGGGCAACTAATGCCCCATGGACTAGTCAAAGCCCTCATTAGCATAGCAAGCGGGGGTAATATAAATGCTTTTTTTGAACCTAATTTGTACACAAAATTTTATACAGGTCTGGTTTGGCAGGGTTGGAGGGCATGAGGGACCCGACAGGTTCCCTTTAAAAGGAACATGTCACTTGGTTCATGCTGCCCAAACCGTGGATAGCGGGAATCAGGATTGGCTGCTTGCAGCTCTGAGAATGATGTACCTTTCTGCAATTGCACCACCAGGCTCTGATTCATGCTGGCCAGGCGTTGGGTAGCATGAAGTTGGTGATAGGTTCCTGGACATATCAATATTTGATCTTCTTTCCAATAGTATATCAATAGAAATATACTAAACACAGCAGCAAATTCACCAAAGGATAACTGAAATAACATGGAGGGTTGCTAAATGGCCAAGTAAGTCTGGATCTAAATCCCTCTAAAATGTTGTAGGATGTGTTGAAACAAGCCGAGTATATCAGAAATCCCTCTCTCATGGCACAACAGAAACATTTCTCCTAGTTAGAGTTGGGGAGTAGTAGACATACAGACTAGACATGTTTATTTCTGTCCATGTGGAACAATATCAGGTAGACATATAATTACCTTTTCCTACATAAAGATAGTGGCTTATTTGCGAATATTTAGTTTTATAAATTACTGCAAACTCAGTTTATTAATGTTTTTTTTTCGTCAATTACATCACCTTCATCTTTATATACTGTTTAAATGAAGGTAAATTATTAATATGTCCTCATATGTCAAATAACAATATGCATTACAAATGTCCTCACTTCTGCACATGAATATATATAAGGAATAAGAAATGGAATAGTGTTATGTATAATCACATTATACATTTGAGAACAAATAATGAGATTGTTTTAAATGTAGACAAAGCTGTTCCAAGCTTAAGACCTAATAATAAGTTTACAGTATGAGGGGTACCAAGATATATATCTTTCCTGTATCAGTATGTGGGGTACATTTATAACACATGTGCGAAGCCACTCATAACCCATGACATTGAGAATCATTGTGAATGCAAGCTTTATCTTTTAGTTGGAAAATTAGAAAAAAATCTTAAAGCTTGGATTATATCCTCAGACAGTGTCCAAATTTAAGAAATGCACAAATTTCCTAGCAGAACACATTCACAGCTATACATAAAACACAACTGCTTTATTGGAGGCTGAAGTGAATGATTTTTTTCCAAATCCATCAGCCAACAAAAAAAGTAAATCTAGATCTTAGCAGCAAATTGCTCAAACAAATTGTCTTATTGGCTCTTTTGTTTAAAGTTTTTGCTGGAGTTTCCTCCTTTTTATGTATTATTACATAGAGTTCTGGTTTTCGTGCAGCTATTGCTCTTCTTGATGTCCTACAAATATTCATTGATCACTTTATTGCACAGAATGAAGATGTTGGCGAATATTCCTGCATAGCTACAAATGAGGCTGGAATATTGGAGCACACCTTTACATTGTCTTTGCAAAGTAAGTTCTTTTTGTATATTTTGTATGAAAGATACCAACAAACCAGGAGTGTTCACATTTCCAAAAATTACTGGCAGACACCACATGAGTGGCATCAATTTCATCAAAGTAGAAATAGTATAATAGGGACTGATAGGTCTTACACTACACCCAATCCAGCAGATGGGCACCCAACCAGGAGTGTTCACATTTAAACAAATGAGGGCCTTACACCATAGAAGTGGCATCAATTTCACCACAGTATGAATAGTATAATATGGACCGACAGGTCTTCCAATACACCCAATCCAGCAGATGGACACCCAACCAGGATTGTTCACATTTCCAAAAATTACTGGCAGACACCACAAAAGTGGCATCAATTTCACAACAGTAGAAATAGTATAATAGGGACCAACAGGTATTCCACTATGCCTAATCCAGGAGATGGCCATCCAGCCTGGTGTTTTCACATTTTAAAAAATAAGGGCCTGACACCACGGAAGTGGAATAACTGTCACGAGTAGTGTTGATCATTCCGATACCGCAAGTATCGGGTATCGGCCGATATTTGCGGTATCGGAATTCCGATACCGAGTTCCGATATTTTGTGATATCGGAAATCGGAATCAGAAGTTCCCAGTGTATGGTTCCCAGGGTCTGGAGGAGAGGAAACTCTCCTTCAGGCCCTGGGATCCATATTCATGTGTAAAATAAAGAATAAAAATAAAAAATAGGGATATACTCACCTTCTGACGCGCCCTGGTTGTAACCGCTGCAACCGGCAGCCTCCGTTCCTAAGAATGAGCGAGTGAAGGACCTGCGATGACGTCGTGGCTTGTGATTGGTCGTGAGCGGTCACGCGACCAATCACAAGCCGCGACATCATTGAAGGTCCTTAACTCGGCATTCTTAGGAACGGAGGCACCGCTAAGAGCAGGGGCCGCCGGAGGGGTGAGTATATCAATATTTTTTATTTTTATTCTTTAATTTATACATGAATATGGATCCCAGGGCCTGAAGGAGAGTTTCCTCTCCTTCAGACCCTGGGAACCATTCCGATATTTTGTGTCCCATAGATATGCATTGGTATCGGGTATCGGTATCGGCGAGATCCGATATTTTGCCGGTATCGGCCGATCCAATCCGATACCGATACCTTTGCATATCGGAAGGTATCGCTCAACACTAGTCACGAGAATAGAAATATTGTAATTGGGATCAATATGTCTTCCACTACAGCTAACCCACCAGATGTAGTCCAAACACAAACAGGACTGTTCACATTTCCACAAATTTTTTAACATCAGCAGCAGCAGAAGCCACAGCAGGCACAGAAGCCACACTAAAGATATCACAGAGTGCAGTTACGTAACATTAATGCATCACACTAAAAAATGCAATATCACTTTATCTGTACAGTCTGCGATTGGGGTGTAAAAGTTCTTGAAGATCCATGACTTGTTCATCTTGATGAAACTTAGGTGGCCTATGCTTTCAGGGGACAGCTGGCTGCGCTTATTTGTCAGGACACCGCCAGCAGCGCTGAAGATACGTTCTGAGTGAACCCTGGCTGCTGGGCACGATAAACCCTCCAAGGCGTGTGAGGCAACCTAAGGCCCCTCATCCATTTTGGAAGATGAAAATATGAAAGGGTCCAAACCCTCCCTGATGGTATTGATATTCAGTTATAGATACTCCTGCACTTGGACTCTGTTGTGCTGGTGCACGAGCTGGTCTAAAAAAAACGTTTCAAAGGACTTACAGAAATTGCTTCTTCCACTTACACCACTGCTGCTACTGCAGCTGCTAATGTTTTGGCATTGATAAATTGACATGCCAGAGCTGGGAAGTCCAGAGCTGTGATAAGAACTGTGTGCTTCACTGCTGTCTTGGGGAAAATCTCTCTTAAGGTTGTGTAAAAAGTTTCAATACTCCAGAATTCGCGGGTCCTTTTCCAGGGAGGGAAGCATCTGGCAAAATGTGGTTTTATAACGTGGATCTAACAGAGTGGCAACCCAGTAGTCAGCAGTATTCCTAATCACAACTATATGGGGTGTTATGACCCCAATGGCAGAGGGTCTCAGAAATAATTACTAAGTCTGCAAACACTAAAAACCAGCTCATAGGGTAGTGGTAACTGAGCTGACCATATATCTAATCCTAGCACAACAAATAGCAGCAGCCGGGGAACGTGCCTACGTTGGTTCTAGACGTCTCGCGCCAGCCGGAGAACTAACTAACCCTAGAAGGGAAAAGAAAGACCTTTCTTGCCTCCAGAGAAAAGACCCCAAAAGTTGGATACAAGCCCCCAACAAATAATAACGGTGAGGTAAGAGGAAAAGACAAACGTAAGAATGAGCTAGGTATTTAGCAAAGAGAGGCCCACTAGCTAATAGCAGAATATAGTAAGATGACTTATATGGTCAGCAAAAACCCTATCAAAATATCCACGCTGGATATTCAAGAACCCCCGAACCGTCTAACGGCCCGGGGGGAGAACACCAGCCCCCTAGAGCTTCCAGCAAAGTCAGGAATCACATTTAGTACAAGCTGGACAAAAATAAGAGTAAAGCAAATAACCAAAAAAACAAAGAAGCAGGACTTAGCTTAATGTTGCACGAACCGGACCAGCAGACAGGAGCAAACAGAAAGGATCTGATTACAACGATGCCAGGCACTGGACTAAGGATCCAGGAAGTTTATATAGCAACACCCCTGGACTAACGACCCAGGTGGGTGCCAAACTGAGGAAAGACAATCCCAGAGTCATATCACAAGTAACCACAAGAGGGAGCCAAAAAGTCTAATTCACAACAATGGGGATCATGTTGCAGATAGTGCAGCAGCAAGAAGGCACTCATATGTCTGGCTCTACCATGAGGTCCAAGCCCATGCTGTGATCGTGACTGGGCAACAATGAGGCTCATTTCCTCCTTCCCCTCCTGCCAACCATGAACAACAGAGAGGTGAGGATTATCCTCATCTGACAGTTGCTCACCCATCACCTCTTCCACCTCCATTTGTTCCTCGGATCTTTCACCGTCGATAACAGTTTGTCTGTTATTACCACCCTCCCTTGGCACCCACCTGTGTGACGACAGTCTGGAACTTAGATACAATGTTATCCCTTCCACATCCTCTCTGCTTCCTCCTCTTCTTCTGGGACCACCATCTCCTCCCACAGGCTATTCAAAGTCTGCTCCAGGATATAGATGACCGGAATAGTGAAGCTGATGACTAGGGTTGAGCGATTTTTACTTTTTTGGGGTCGAGTCGGGTTTTGCGAAACCCGACTATCTCAAAAGTCGAGTTGAGTGCAATCAGCCGATTATCGCGAAAAGTCGGGGATCGACCGAAACACGAAACCCAATGCAAGTCAATGGGGAAGCATAGTCGGCAGTGAGTGGGGGCCAGGAAAACACCTACAGTGCCCATTTTAATGGCAAAAACATCCATTCTTGTTTCTGAAGCTTGTCAGTCTTAATTAACTTTATAATAATAGTTGTGCATTGGAAATTGGGGGTCATGTGGCTAAAGTTGTGGGGGGTAGGGCTGGTTCAAGTTTTTAGTGGGCCCAGGAAACGTGGACTACGTCACAGCGGTGGAGCAGTGAGAGGTAAGTATTTTAACTTTGCAAGTGCTGTGATCCTGAGCAAGCAGGGGGGGCCCACTCGTTGGCATTGGCACTGGCACAGGGCCCCTCAAAGTACGGCAGTGTGTTTGCACGGCGGGGCGCCTCCCACCGGCAGCGACACTTCTGCGTACTCTGAGGGGCCCTGTGCCTGTGATGTCGCCAACGAGTATGCCCCCCCACCTGATGAAGGAACCTGCACTTTCATCTGCACCTTCCTTATTGTCCCTGTGTAAGGTGGTATAGTATGCGGGAAGGGGAACCTGACTTTCAGCAGGGTCAGATTGTGGCTGTGTAACGTGCAAGGGGAATGTAGTGGTCTGGGTCAATGTACCACAAGACTCATCTAGCACTGGCTGGGCAATGGGCAGGATGAGGAGATAACACAGATATAGGCCAAAATAATAAAGTGGGCTAAATGCAGTTCAAAATTGGTAACAGGACTAACCAGGCGGCATTGCTTTGTTCAGTGGAGTAGAAAACCCAGGAGCGGCAGACACCGTTTTAAGGGCCCAACCACAGTAGTAGGCCCAATGCAGTTTAATATTACAAATAAAGGCCGAAAGCCTGAAGATGGAAGCTCGGGAAAACAAAACAGGAGAAAACCCAGGAGCGGCAGACACCGTTTTAAGGGCCCAACCACACTAGTAGGCCCAATGCAGTTTAATATTACAAATCTAGCCAGAAAGCCTGAAGATTGAAGCTCTGGAAAATAACACAGGACAACACCAAGGTGAGGCAGACACCGTTACTAGGCCCAACCAAAATAGTAGGCCAACTGCAGTGTTATATAAACAACAACTTAATGAGAGCCTGAAGATTGAAGCTCAGCTCTGTACAGTGGAAAACAGAAAGCAGCGGCAGACACCGTTAGTAGGCCCCAACTACACTAGTAGGCCAACAGCAGTGTTATATTAACAACTACTTAATGAGAGCCTGAAGATTGAAGCTCAGGCAAGTAAAGCTGGAGAACACCTTTGAGGGCCGGACACCGTTAGTAGGCCCCAACCACACTAGTAGGCCAACTGCAGTGTTATATTAACAACAACTACTTAATGAGAGCCTGAAGATTGAAGCTCAAGAAAACAAAACAGGAGAAAACCCAGGAGCGGCAGACACCGTTAGTAGGGCCCAACCAGACAAGTAGGCCAAATGCAGTTAAATATCTGATACTATAGGCCGAAAGCCAGAAGACTGAAGCTCAGCTTTGTACAGTGAAGGACAACACCAGGGAGCGGCAGACACCATTAGTAGGCCCCAACCACACATATTAACAACAACTACTTAATGAGAGCCTGAAGATTGAAGCTCAGCTTTGTACAGTGGAGGACAACACCAGGGAGCGGCAGACACCGTTAGTAGGCCCCAACCACACATATTAACAACAACTACTTAATGAGAGCCTGAAGATTGAAGCTCAGCTTTGTACAGTGGAGGACAACACCAGGGAGTGGCAGACACCGTTAGTAGGCCCCAACCACACATATTAACAACAACTACTTAATGAGAGCCTGAAGATTGAAGCTCAGGCAAGTAAACCTGGAGAACACCTTTGAGGGCAAGACACCGTTAGTAGGCCCCAACCACACATATTAAAACAACTACTTAACGAGAGCCTGAAGATTGAAGCTCAGCTTTGTGCAGTGGAGGACAACTGTAATGGGAGACAGACACAATAAGTAGGCCTAAATAAGTAATTAGGCAAAATGCTGTTCAAAATTGGTAAGTGGAGTACACTTGCAGCATAGCGTGGTTCAGCTTCCATTATGTGGCAGGGGTGCAAAGGCAGCATTACTGTGCTCTCAGGAGGACAATTCGATGGAGTGACCGCAGACAGACGTAGAAGGCCTAAAATAACAAAATAGGCTCTATGCAGCTTCCATTATGTGGCAGGGCTACACAGGCAGCCTTGCTGTGCTCTCAGGAGGACAATTCGAAGGAGGGACCGCAGACAGACTTAGAAGGCCTAAAATAACAAAATAGGCTCTATGCAGCTTCCATTATGTGGCAGGGGTACACAGGCAGCATTGCTGTGCTCTCAGGAGGACAATTCGAAGGAGTGACCGCAGACAGACGTAGAAGGCCTAAAATAACAAAATTGGCTCTATGCAGCTTCCATTATGTGGCAGGGGTACACAGGCAGCATTGGTGTGCTCAGTGGAGGACAATTCAAAGGAGGGACTGCAGACAGACTTAGAAGGCCTAAAATAACAAAATAGGCTCTATGCAGCTTCCATTATGTGGCAGGGGTACACAGGCAGCATTGGTGTGCTCAGCGGAGGACAATTCGAAGGAGGGACCGCAGACAGACTTAGAAGGCCTAAAGTAACAAAATATGCTCTATGCAGCTTCCATTATGTGGCAGGGGTACAAAGGCAGCATTGCTGTGCTCTCAGGAGGACAATTCGAAGGAGTGACCGCAGACAGACGTAGAAGGCCTAAAATAACAAAATAGGCTCTATGCAGCTTCCATTATGTGGCAGGGGTACACAGGCAGCATTGGTGTGCTCAGCGGAGGACAATTCGAAGGAGGGACCGCAGACAGACGTAGAAGGCCTAAAGTAACAAAATAGGCTCTATGCAGCTTCCATTATGTGGCAGGGGTACACAGGCAGCATTGGTGTGCTCAGCGGAGGACAATTCGAAGGAGTGACCGCAGACAGACGTAGAAGGCCTAAAATAACAAAATAGGCTCTATGCAGCTTCCATTATGTGGCAGGGGTACACAGGCAGCATTGGTGTGCTCTCAGGAGGACAATTCAAAGGAGGGACCGCAGACAGACGTAGAAGGCCTAAAATAACAAAATAGGCTCTATGCAGCTTCCATTTTGTGGCAGGGGTGCAAAGGCAGCATTACTGTGCTCTCAGGAGGACAATTCGATGGAGTGACCGCAGACAGACGTAGAAGACCTAAAATAACAAAATAGGCTCTATGCAGCTTCCATTATGTGGCAGGGCTACACAGGCAGCCTTGCTGTGCTCTCAGGAGGACAATTCGAAGGAGGGACCGCAGACAGACTTAGAAGGCCTAAAATAACAAAATAGGCTCTATGCAGCTTCCATTATGTGGCAGGGGTACACAGGCAGCATTGCTGTGCTCTCAGGAGGACAATTCGAAGGAGTGACCGCAGACAGACGTAGAAGGCCTAAAATAACAAAATAGGCTCTATGCAGCTTCCATTAAGTGGCAGGGGTACACAGGCAGCATTGCTGTGCTCTCAGGAGCACAATTCGAAGGAGGGACCGCAGACAGACAGAAGGCCTAAAATAACAAAATAGGCTCTATGCAGCTTCCATTATGTGGCAGGAGTACACAGGCAGCATTGGTGTGCTCAGCGGTGGACAATTCGAAGGACGGACAGCAGACAGATGTAGAAGGCCTAAAATAACAAAATAGGCTCTATGCAGCTTCCATTATGTGGCAGGGGTACACAGGCAGCATTGCTGTGCTCTCAGGAGGACAATTCGAAGGAGTGACCGCAGACAGACTTAGAAGGCCTAAAATAACAAAATAGGCTCTATGCAACTTCCATTATGTGGCAGGGGTATACAGGCAGCATTGGTGTGCTCAGCGGAGGACAATTCGAAGGAGGGACCGCAGACAGACTTAGAAGGCCTAAAATAACAAAATAGGCTCTATGCAGCTTCCATTATGTGGCAGGGGTACACAGGCAGCATTGATTGCTGTGCTCTCATGAGGACAATTCGAAGGAGTGACCGCAGACAGACGTAGAAGGCCTAAAATAACAAAATAGGCTCTATGCAGCTTCCATTATGTGGCAGGGGTACACAGGCAGCATTGGTGTGCTCTCGGGAGGACAATTCGAAGGAGGGACCGCAGACAGACGTAGAAGGCCTAAAATAACAAAATAGGCTCTATGCAGCTTCCATTATGTGGCAGGGGTACACAGGCAGCATTGCTGTGCTCTCAGGAGGACAATTCGAAGGAGTGACCGCAGACAGACGTAGAAGGCCTAAAATAACAAAATAGGCTCTATGCAGCTTCCATTATGTGGCAGGGGTACACAGGCAGCATTGCTGTGCTCTCAGGATGACAATTCGAAGGAGGGACCGCAGACAGACTTAGAAGGCCTAAAATAACAAAATAGGCTCTATGCAGCTTCCATTATGTGGCAGGGGTACACAGGCAGCATTGCTGTGCTCTCAGGAAGACAATTCGAAGGAGGAACCGCAGACAGACTTAGAAGGCCTAAAATAACAAAATAGGCTCTATGCAGCTTCCATTTTGTGGCAGGGGTACACAGGCAGCATTGGTGTGCTCAGCGGAGGACAATTCGAAGGAGGGACCGCAGACAGACGTAGAAGGCCTAAAATAACAAAATAGGCTCTATGCAGCTTCCATTATGTGGCAGGGGTACACAGGCAGCATTGGCTGTGCTCTCAGGCGGACAATTCGAAGGAGTGACCGCAGACAGACGTAGAAGGCCTAAAATAACAAAATAGGCTCTATGCAGCTTCCATTATATGGCAGGGGTACACAGGCAGCATTGCTGTGCTCTCAGGAGGACAATTCGAAGGAGGGACCACAGTCAGACTTAGAAGGCCTAAAATAACAAAATAGGCTCTATGCAGCTTCCATTATGTGGCAGGGGTACACAGGCAGCATTGGTGTGCTCAGCGGAGGACAATTCGAAGGAGGGACCGCAGACAGACTTAGAAGGCCTAAAATAACAAAATAGGCTCTATGCAGCTTCCATTATGTGGCAGGGGTACACAGGCAGCATTGCTGTGCTCTCAGGAGGACAATTCGAAGGAGTGACCGCAGACAGACGTAGAAGGCCTAAAATAACAAAATAGGCTCTATGCAGCTTCCATTATGTGGTAGGGGTACACAGGCAGCATTGGTTTGCTCAGCGGAGGACAATTCAAAGGAGGGACCACAGACAGACTTAGAAGGCCTAAAATAACAAAATAGGCTCTATGCAGCTTCCATTATGTGGCAGGGGTACACAGGCAGCATTGCTGTGCTCTCAGGAGGACAATTCGAAGGAGGGACCGCAGACAGACTTAGAAGGCCTAAAATAACAAAATAGGCTCTATGCAGCTTCCATTATCTGGCAGTGGTACACAGGCAGCATTGGTGTGCTCAGCGGAGGACAATTCGAAGGAGGGACCACAGACAGACTTGGAAGGCCTAAAATAACAAAATAGGCTCTATGCAGCTTCCATTATGTGGCAGGGGTACACAGGCAGCATTGCTGTGCTCAGCGGAGGACAATTCGAAGGAGGGACCGCAGACAGACTTAGAAGGCCTAAAATAACAAAATAGGCTCTATGCAGCTTCCATTATGTGGCAGGGCTACACAGGCAGCCTTGCTGTGCTCTCAGGAGGACAATTCGAAGGAGGGACCGCAGACAGACTTAGAAGGCCTAAAATAAAAAAATAGGCTCTATGCAGCTTCCATTATGTGGCAGGGGTACACAGGCAGCATTGCTGTGCTCTCAGGAGGACAATTCGAAGGAGTGACCGCAGACAGACGTAGAAGGCCTAAAATAACAAAATAGGCTCTATGCAGCTTCCATTAAGTGGCAGGGGTACACAGGCAGCATTGCTGTGCTCTCAGGAGCACAATTCGAAGGAGGGACCGCAGACAGACTTAGAAGGCCTAAAATAACAAAATAGGCTCTATGCAGCTTCCATTATGTGGCAGGAGTACACAGGCAGCATTGGTGTGCTCAGCGGTGGACAATTCGAAGGACGGACAGCAGACAGATGTAGAAGGCCTAAAATAACAAAATAGGCTCTATGCAGCTTCCATTATGTGGCAGGGGTACACAGGCAGCATTGGCTGTGCTCTCAGGCGGACAATTCGAAGGAGTGACCGCAGACAGACGTAGAAGGCCTAAAATAACAAAATAGGCTCTATGCAGCTTCCATTATATGGCAGGGGTACACAGGCAGCATTGCTGTGCTCTCAGGAGGACAATTCGAAGGAGGGACCACAGTCAGACTTAGAAGGCCTAAAATAACAAAATAGGCTCTATGCAGCTTCCATTATGTGGCAGGGGTACACAGGCAGCATTGGTGTGCTCAGCGGAAGACAATTCGAAGGAGGGACCGCAGACAGACTTAGAAGGCCTAAAATAACAAAATAGGCTCTATGCAGCTTCCATTATGTGGCAGGGGTACACAGGCAGCATCGCTGTGCTCTCAGGAGGACAATTCGAAGGAGTGACCGCAGACAGACGTAGAAGGCCTAAAATAACAAAATAGGCTCTATGCAGCTTCCATTATGTGGTAGGGGTACACAGGCAGCATTGGTTTGCTCAGCGGAGGACAATTCAAAGGAGGGACCACAGACAGACTTAGAAGGCCTAAAATAACAAAATAGGCTCTATGCAGCTTCCATTATGTGGCAGGGGTACACAGGCAGCATTGCTGTGCTCTCAGGAGGACAATTCGAAGGAGGGACCGCAGACAGACTTAGAAGGCCTAAAAAAACAAAATAGGCTCTATGCAGCTTCCATTATCTGGCAGGGGTACACAGGCAGCATCGGTGTGCTCAGCGGAGGACAATTCGAAGGAGGGACCACAGACAGACTTGGAAGGCCTAAAATAACAAAATAGGCTCTATGCAGCTTCCATTATGTGGCAGGGGTACACAGGCAGCATTGCTGTGCTCTCAGGAGGACAATTCGAAGGAGGGACCGCAGACAGTAAGTACTCTCAAAAACTAAATAGATGTCAATGTCTCCCCCCCCCAAAAAAAAAGGGGGGGCATACTTCGGTACAGGGTTGGGCTCCTATGCTGACTTTCAGACATTGTAATTTGGGGCAAAGTATTTACTGTTGTAATAGTAGTACAGGGCCCCTGCCTATTTTAAATAGCATCATACATGTCAACAAATTGTTATTGTCAGTGCCAGGCATTGAAGGATTTCAGCGCATAGACTAAACAGTGGTGGAGCAGCGAGAGATAATTTTGCAAGTGGTAGAGCACTGTTTGAGCTGGGGGGGTACTCTCTCGTGGACGGCGGTACAGGACCAGGGCCCCTCATGTTACAACGGTGTGTCTGACATTGGGTGCGCGCCACCACCGCCAGAGACACTTCATTGTACTATGACGGACCCAGTGGCAGTGCCGTCGACCAAAAGTGGGCACACCCACCTCTTCAGACAAAGGCACTCCAACGGGTGCTTGCGCCAAGTGGCGAGACCACGGCCCCGTGGGGGGAGTTAGGCCATTTAGGGAGGTGTAAAGATGTCGTATGCTGTACAAACAGCAGCTGCAAATTTAGAGATTGGAACAGTCAGTAACACCAGTCCCAAAGCAAGACCATTTTTTTAGGAAAGCTAGGTGTCAGCCGGGAAAGGTGCGGCAAAATAATTAGAAATCAATGAGTGGTTCATTTTAATGAAGGTTAGATCATCAACATTTTGGGTCGCCAGACGAGTCCTTTTTTCGGTCAGTATTGAACCAGCAGCACTGAATACTCTTTCTGATAGCACACTAGCTGCTGGGCAAGCAAGCTCCTGCAATGCATATTCGGCCAATTCAGGCCAGGTGTCTATTTTGGATGCCCAGTAATCAAAGGGGAATGACGGTTGAGGGAGAACATCGATAATGGAGGAAAAATAGTTAGTAACCATACTGGACAAATGTTGTCTCCTGTCACTTTGAATTGATGCTGCAGTACCTGTCGTGTCTGCGGTCATTGCGAAATCACTCCACAACCTGGTCAGAAAACCCCTCTGTCCAACGCCACTTCTCATTTGTGCACCTCTAACACCTCTGCCCTGTTGCCCCCTGCAGCTCGTGTGAGAACCATCACCGGCGCTGTGTGCTGGGAATGCCTGAATCAAACGGTCTACAAGAGTAGCTTGTTTGGTTGCCAATATTTGTTCGAGGTTCTCATGTGGCATGATATTTTGCAATTTGCCTTTATAGCCAGGATCAAGGAGGCAGGCCAACCAGTAATTGTCATCGCCGGTCATCATTTTTATAATGCGTGGGTCCCTTTTGAGGATACGCAAGGCATAATCCGCCATGTGTGCCAATGTGCCAGTTGTCAAATCTGTGCATGTGCTGGGTTGAGGAGCACTTTCGGGCAAATCAACGTCACTTGTCTCCCTCAAAAAACCAGAACACGGCCTTGCAACGCCAGCAGTTTCTGTTGCCCCCTGCCAAGCTTCCTCATCCAAAAAATACTCATCTCCATCATCCTCCTCATCCTCCTCCTCTTCGCCCGCCACCTCGTCCTGTTGACTTCCCTGAGCAGACAATGGCTGACTGTCATCTAGGCTTCCCTCGTCCTCGGCTGCAGACGCCTGCTCCTTTATGTGCGTCAAACTTTGCATCAGCAGACGCATTAGGGGGATGCTCATGCTTATTATGGCGTTGTCTGCACTAACCAGCCGTGTGCATTCCTCAAAACACTGAAGGACTTGACACAGGTCTTGTAGCTTCGACCACTGCACACCTGACAACTCCATGTCTGCCATCCAACTGCCTACCCGTGTATGTGTATCCTCCCACAAATACATAACAGCACGCCTCTGTTCGCAAAGTCTCTGAAGCATGTGCAGTGTGGAGTTCCACCTTGTTGCAACGTCGATGATTAGGCGATGCTGGGGAAGTTGCAAAGACCGCTGATGGTTCTGCATACGGCTGGAGTGTACGGGCGAACGGCGGATGTGCGAGCAAAGTCTGCGCACTTTCAGGAGCAGGTCGGGTAACCCTGGATAACTTTTCAGAAAGCACTGCACCACCAGGTTTAAGGTGTGAGCCAGGCAAGGAATGTGTTTCAGTTGTGAAAGGGCTATGGCAGCCATAAAGTTCCTTCCGTTATCACTCACTACCTTGCCTGCCTCAAGATGTACAGTGCCCAGCCATGACAGAGTTTCTTGCTGCAAGAACTCGGACAGAACTTCCGCGGTGTGTCTGTGTCGCCCAAACACTTCATTGCCAATACTGCCTGCTGACGCTTGCCACTAGCTGCTCCAAAATGGGACACCTCGTGTGCAACAGTGGCAGCTGCGGATGGAGTGGTCGTGCGACTGCGGTCTGTGGACGAGCTCTCGCTTCTGCTGGAGGACGAGGAGGAGGAGGAGGTGGGACGAACGCCTACAGCCAACTGTTTCCTAGACCGTGGGCTAGGAAGAACTGTCCCAATATTGCTGTCCCCTGTGGACCCTGCATCCACCACATTAACCCAGTGTGCCGTGATGGAGACGTAACGCCCCTGGCCATGCCTACTGATCCATGCATCTTTTGTCAGGTGCACCTTTCTACTCACAGATTGCCTGAGTGCATGGACAATGCGGTCTTTTACATGCTGGTGGAGGGCTGGGATGGCTTTTCTCGAAAAGAAGTGTCGACTGGGTAGCTCGTAGCGTGGTACAGCGTAGTCCATCAGGGCTTTGAAAGCTTCGGTTTCAACTAAACGGTAGGACATCATCTCTAACGAGATTAGTCTAGCAATGTGGGCGTTCAAACCCTGTGTATGCGGATGCGAGGATGAGTACTTCCTTTTCCTAACGAGAGTCTCATGTAGTGTGAGCTGGACTGGAGAGCTGCATAGGGTGGAACTAGCGGGGGTGCCGGTGGACATGGCAGACTGAGAGAGTGTTGGTGATGGTATTCTTGCTGTTGTCCTACATACAGCTTCATTGTGAGAGGGTGCTACAACGTTAAGGGACATTTGGTAGTTAGTCCAGGATTGCAAGTGCATGGTGGTTAAATGTCTACGCATGCAGCTTGTATTTAGATTTTTAACATTCTGACCTCTGCTGAAGGTCCTTGAGCATTTCTTACAGATGGCTTTGCACTGATCATTTGGATCTTGGTTAAAAAAATGCCAGACTGCACTCTTCCTACTATCGGATACCTTTTCAGGCATTGCACACTGAGCTACTTTAACCGGATGGCCACGCTGTCCTACAACTGGTTTTGGTTTTGCCACACGTTTTTGACCAGATACGGGCCTGCCAGATGGAACCTGTGGCGATGTTGATGCCTGCTGCGGCTCCTCCTCCTCCGCTTCAGAGCTACTGGTTCTGCACCCTGTTCCCCCAATGGCTGCCAATCGGGGTCAACAACTGTGTCATCTATGACCTCCTCTTCTATGTCCTGGGCACCTTCCTCTGGGTCACCGTGTAAGCCGGTGCTATAGCGTTCGTGACGGGGCTTAATAGTGTCATCAGGGTCAGATTCTGGATCAGTACACTGCGAGGGCAATGTTCTGATCTGAGTCAAAGGAGCAGCATAATAATCTGGCTGTGGCTGTGCATCTGTGCACTCCATGTCCGATTCATCTTGTAATGGGCATGGCCTGTTAACAATTTCCCTTTCTAACCCAGGAACGGTATGTGTAAATACCTCCATGGAGTAACCTGTTGTGTCGCCTGACGCATCCTTCTCTGTTGTTCTGGGTGAAGAACACAAGGAAGCGACTTCTCCCTGACTGGGAACATCCACTGACGACACACTGCTCTTACATTTGGCACTTTCCGGGGAGGAGGCGAAAGAGCTAGAGGCAGAGTCAGCAATGAAAGCCAAAACTTGTTCCTGCTGCTCCGGCTTTAAAAGCGGTTTTCCTACTCCCAGAAAAGGGAGCCTTCGAGGCCTTGTGTAGCCAGACGATGACGCTGACTCAACAACTTGAGACTTAGGTGCTATTTTGCTTTTCCCACTACCACCAGATGCTCCACCACCACCACCATCATTACCAGCTGGCAATGACCGCCCACGGCCATGACCTCTTCCACCAGACTTCCTCATTCTTGGAAAAATTAAACCAAACCAACAACCGTTATGTGGTCCTGTACAAGCAGGTAGAAGGTGTACGTAAACTTGTTGTGAATTAAAATCTCCCTTTTTTATGTGTGGAAGAATGCTGGAAAAAATGAGGACCACTGTATTACACTACACAGTTTGATTGGCAGAAAGAGGCTGGCAGATATGCCACGAACAGGACTGACGCACGCAGATGCACACACTAGCAATAGAAATCTCACTCTTTATGTGTGGGAGAATGCAGGAAACAATCAGGCCCACTGGATTACACTACACAGTTTGATTGGCAGAAGGAGGCTGGCAGATATGCCACGAACAGGACTGACGCACGCAGATGCACACACTGGCAATAGAAATCTCACTCTTTATGTGTGGGAGAATGCAGGGAACAATCAGGCCCACTGGATTACACTACACAGTTTGAATGGCAGAAAGAGGCTGGCAGATATGCCAAAAACAAGACTGACGCACGCAGATGCACACACTGGCAATAGAAATCTCACTCTTTATGTGTGGGTGAATGCAGGGAACAATCAGGCCCACTGGATTACACTACACAGTTTGATTGGCAGAAAGAGGCTGGCAGATATGCCACGAACAGGACTGACGCACGCAGATGCACACACTGGCAATAGAAATCTCACTCTTTATGTGTGGGAGAATGCAGGGAACAATCAGGCCCACTGGATTACACTACACAGTTTGATTGGCAGAAAGGCTGGCAGATATGCCACGAACAGGACTGACGCACGCAGATGCACACACTGGCAATAGAAATCTCACTCTTTATGTGTGGGAGAATGCAGGGAACAATCAGGCCCACTGGATTACACTACACAGTTTGATTGGCAGAAAGAGGCTGGCAGATATGCCACGAACAGGACTGATGGACGCAGATGCACACACTGGCAATAGAAATCTCACTCTTTATGTGTGGGAGAATGCAGGGAACAATCAGGCCCACTGGATTACACTACACAGTTTGATTGGCAGAAAGAGGCTGGCAGATATGCCACGAACAGGACTGACGCACGCAGATGCACACACTGGCAATAGAAATCTCACTCTTTATGTGTGGGAGAATGCAGGGAACAATCAGGCCCACTGGATTACACTACACAGTTTGATTGGCAGAAAGAGGCTGGCAGATATGCCACGAACAGGACTGACGCACGCAGATGCACACACTGGCAATAGAAATCTCACTCTTTATGTGTGGGAATGCAGGATTTAATCAGGCCCACTATATCACAGTATATTTTCTGTGGCACAAAATGACTGACAGATACCACAGACAGCACTGGCACAGATGCACAGATTTGGCAAGATTATTCTCCCTTTATTTACATTTTTTTTTTGGGGATATGGGAGACAAGTGAATAAATCAGGCCCACTATATCACAGTATATTTCCTGTGGCACAAAATGAATGACAGATACCACAGACAGCACTGGCACAGATGCACAGATTTGGCAAGATTATTCTCCCTTTAATTTTTTTTTTATATGGGAGACAAGTGAATAAATCAGGCCCACTATATCACAGTATATTTTCTGTGGCAAAAAATGAATGACAGATACCACAGACAGCACTGGCACAGATTTGCCAGGATTATTCTCCCTTTATTTAATTTTTTTTTTTTTGATAGGGGAGACAAGTGAATAAATCAGGCCCACTATATCACAGTATATTTCCGGTGGCACAAAATGAATGACAGATACCACAGACAGCACTGGCACAGATGCACAGATTTGCCAAGATTATTCTCCCTTTATTTACATTTATTTCTTTTTTGGTATGGGAGACAAGTGAATAAATCAGGCCCACTATATCACAGTATATTTTCTGTGGCAAAAAATGAATGACAGATACCACAGACAGCACTGGCACAGATTTGCCAAGATTATTCTCCCTTTATTTACTTTTTTTTTTTTTATAGGGGAGACAAGTGAATAAATCAGGCCCACTATATCATGTTATATTTCCTGTGGCACAAAATGAATGACAGATACCACAGACAGCACTGGCACAGATGCACAGATTTGCCAAGATTATTCTCCCTTTATTTAATTTTTTTTTTTTTTTGATATGGGAGACAAGTGAATAAATCAGGCCCACTATATCATAGTATATTTTCTGTGGCAAAAAATGAATGACAGATACCACAGACAGCACTGGCACAGATTTGCCAAGATTATTCTCCCTTTATTTAATTTTTTTTTTTTTTATATGGGAGACAAGTGAATAAATCAGGCCCACTATATCACAGTATATTTTCTGTGGCAAAAAATGAATGACGGATACCACAGACCGCACTGGCACAGATTTGCCAAGATTATTCTCCCTTTATGTAATTTTTTTTTTTTTTTGATAGGGGAGACAAGTGAATAAATCAAGCCCACTATATCACGGTATATTTCCTGTGGCACAAAATGAATGACAGATACCACAGACAGCACTGGCACAGATGCACAGATTTGCCATGATTATTCTCCCTTTATTTAATTTATTTTTTTTTTTTTATATGGGAGACAAGTGAATAAATCAAGCCCACTATATCATAGTATATTTTCTGTGGCAAAAAATGATTGACAGATACCACAGACAGCACTGGCACAGATTTGCCAAGATTATTCTCCCTTTATTTAATTATTATTTTTTTTATATGGGAGACAAGTGAATAAATCAGGCCCACTATATCACAGTATATTTTCTGTGGCAAAAAATGAATGACGGATACCACAGACCACACTGGCACAGATTTGCCAAGATTATTCTCCCTTTATGTTTTTTTTTTTTTTTTTTTGATAGGGGAGACAAGTGATTAAATCAAGCCCACTATATCACGGTATATTTCCTGTGGCACAAAATGAATGACAGATACCACAGACAGCACTGGCACAGATGCACAGATTTGCCAAGATTATTCTCCCTTCATTTAATTTTTTTTTTATTTTGATATGGGAGACAAGTGAATAAATCAGGCCCACTATATCACAGTATATTTTCTGTGGCAAAAAATGAATGACAGATACCACAGACAGCACTGGCACAGATGCACTGATTGGCAATATAAATCTCCCTTCTTAGGTGTGGGACAGTGCAGAAAAATACAGGCCCACTGTTTTACACTACACAATTTCAGGGGCTGAAAGTGGCTGGAAGATATTAAAAAAAAAAAAAAAAAGGGACCGTACTACAATTACTATCTCCCTACAATAATCTCTGAAAAGTATGGCAGGCAGCAATAAAAAGGACTGCTGCACACAAAAAATGAGGACAAACAAACAAGATAGCTGTGCAGAAAGGAAGGAGCAACAGGATTTGTGCTTTTAAAAAAGCAGTTGGTTTGCACAGCGGCCTACACACAGCAACGCAGCGATCAGGGAGCCTTATAAGCTACAGAGCTGTTGCACAGAAATCTTGCCTCCACTATCCCTGCAAACAAAAGATGGTGTTGGACAGTGGAAATCGCTACAGCACAAGCGGTTTGGGGGTTAATATACCCTGCCTAACGCTATCCCTGCTTCTGACGAAGCGGCAGCAACCTCTCCCTATGCTCAGATCAGCAGCAGTAACATGGCGGTCGGTGGGAACGCCCCTTTATAGCCCCTGTGATGCCGCAGAAAGCAAGCCAATCACTGCCATGCCCTTCTCTAAGATGGTGGGGACCAGGACCTATGTCATCACGCTGCCCACACTCTGCGTGCACCTTCATTGGCTGAGAAATGGTGCTTTAAGCGTCATATGAAACGCGACTTTGGCGCGAAGATCGTGTACCGCATGGCCGATCCCACGCTGGGATCGGGTCGGGTTTCATGAAACCTGACTTTGCCAAAAGTCGGCGACTTATGAAAATGACCGATCCGTTTCACTCAACCCTACTGATGATGATTTCTCCAGTGCTAATCATCTTAGTAGCCATTTCAAAACTGTGCAGAAGGGTGCAGAAGTCCTTAATTTGTGCCCAGTCTGTAAACATGATATGCTCCACGTCCGTACTGTGTTGTCCCAGGCTATACAACATGACATACTGCATCAGGGCTCGTTGCTGCTGCCACAGTCACTGCAACATGTGCAGAGTGGAATTCCACCATGTCTGAACATTGCGTATCAACCTGTTAACTGGCATTGACAAAGATGTCTGTATCGATGCAAGTCGATGACCTGAGGTGTACGAACGGCAGAAATGAGCACACAGCTTACATTCTTTCTGGTGCAGCTCACCCAGGCCAGGATAGTGGCAGAGAAAACACTGTATCAACAGGTTGAGGACATGAGCCATGCAAGGCACATGTGTGAACTTGCCTTGTCATAGGGCCGCCACCAGGTTTGCACTGTTATCGGAAATGGCCTTCCCTGGATGCGGGTTCTGTGGAGACAGCCATTGATCAAAATCAGCCTGGAGTGCTGTCTACAACTCTTCAGCTGTATGACTGCGATATCCAAGGCATTTCAATTTTAATACTGCCTGATTGTGGTGAGCCCTGGCTGCGCAGTACAGAGGTGGTGGGGATTCGCTCTGCACTGTTGGAAAGTGTGTCTCATTAATGCAGAGTTTGAGAGTGCAGGTGGAGGCCCTAGAGGATATAGAGGGGGAGGTAGAAGCAGTGGAGAAAGTGTTAAATGTAGAAGTTTGTCCTGCAAGACAGCGCCTACCTCCGCAGCCACAAGAGTCAACCAGTGCCCAGTTAGCGAGATGTAACACCCTTCACCATGCTTACTCATCCAAGTGTCTGTGGTGAAATGCACCCTGGCAGACAGAGATTTAGTGAAGGAACGGGTGATGGGTTATCATTCAATAAATTTTCGTTAGAGACTTTTTTGTAATATGGCCGGATTTCTGTCAGGGCCTATCTGTTCTGAAACTTGGGTTAGTGAAGCGGATCGTGTGTTTTCAGTTGACTCGGGGTATACAGGTACTGACTCTAGTCCATCTATATACTCTATTTTTAAGGAACTTACTGGGTGTTATAAGAGGTACCTGAAATCTCTGTGGGAAACAAAAGCCTTAGAGAACTACATTAAAAATAGTATCGTACCTAAGGGATTACGGATAAACATCTCTCCATCACCAAGAGTAAATAATCCGTGTTTGCTTAAAGCCTGGCAGGAGGAGTCTACAGCTTCGTCTGTTAGGGTACCGTCACACAGTGGCATTTTCATCGCTACGACGGTACGATTCGTGACGTTCTAGCGATATAGTTACGATCTCGCAGTGTCTGACACGCAGCAGCGATCAGGGACCCTGCTGAGAATCGTACGTCGTAGCAGATCGTTTGAAACTTTCTTTTGTCGCTGGATCTCCCGCTGTCATCGCTGGATCGTTGTGTGTGACAGCGATCCAGCGATGCGTTCGCTGGTAACCAGGGTAAACATCGGGTTACTAAGCGCAGGGCCGCGCTTAGTAACCCGATGTTTACCGTGGTTACCAGCGTAAAAGTAAAAAAAAAAAAAAACGTACATACTCACCATCTGATGTCCGTCAGGTCCCTTGCCGTCCGCTTCCCGCTCTGACTGTCTGCCGGCCGGAAAGTGAGAGCAGATCACAGCGGTGACGTCACCGCTGCACTCTGCTCTCACTGTACGGCGGCACTCAGTCAGAGTGGGAAGCGGACGGCAAGGGACCTGACGGACATCAGATGGTGAGTATGTACTGTTTGTTTTTTTTTACTTTTACCCTGGTAACCACGGTAAACATCGGGTTACTAAGTGCGGCCCTGCGCTTAGTAACCCGATGTTTACCCTGGTTACCAGCGAACCTCGGCATCGTTGGTCGCTGGAGAGCGGTCTGTGTGACAGCTCCCCAGCGACCACACAACGACTTACCAACGATCACGGCCAGGTCGTATCGCAGGTCGTGATCGTTGGTAAATCGTATAGTGAGACGGTACCCTTAGGTTTATGAAATTACTGTTAGAGGAGGAGAAAAAGATTCTGGAGATTACTTCGAAACAACTAAATGAACTAATAGAAAAAACTTTACAGTTCAAATCAGACTCTGAATTCAATAAAAAAGAGAGTACTCTGCAGATATCGGTGGAATGCTACCAAAATCAGCTAAAGAATCGGAATCATACACAGTTTATGCGGGATTCTGAGGAGTTTAGAACTAACAGGGCATATAACTTTACAGGAAGCGTGGACACAACCTCAGAGGTCTCTTCCTCGGAGGCAGAAGGCTCAGACACAGAGAGAGCAGGTGGCTATTGGAGACAAAGAGGGAGAGGGGGTTCTACGTCATATAGAGGAAGAGGAAGATGGCAGAAACCAAAAAGTTACAAAAACAGGTATCAAGGTGGCAGGGATCAGGATCAGGGTTATGGTGGTCTAACAAATGGAGCTGGTGGCTTCGGGGTACCCCCAAGATCCCTGGCGCAAATGGCACCATCTTCGTCCCTATCTACCTCTATGCCCTCCTCCTCTTTTTTAGAGCAGAGACCCCTTGGGGGGTACGATTTGAGGAAACGGGTGTAAAAATTGGTTATGATGATAATCAAATTCTGAATCTCAGCAGCCATGCTCTGTCGCCTGGAGAGATTAGTGTACTAAAAAAGGGACTAACATTTGTCCCCACAACTTTGTTTAATACTTTTTCATGGGTGAAAGACTTAAATTTGTACTGTCGTAAGTTGAAATGGAAAAAAAAATTTTCTCTACATAATAAACAACAATGTCTAGAACTCGGTATATCCGAAGAGGATCTGGAAGGGGTTAACATCCTGACGGGTCTTTTAGAGGATAATGAGAGGGAGGAAGGTTTGGGTCCACATACTAACCTTAGGGTACTGTCACACAGTACCATTTTGATCGCTACGACGGTACGATTCGTGACGTTCTAGCGATATCGTTACGATATCGCAGTGTCTGACACGCAGCAGCGATCAGGGATCCTGCTGAGAATCGTACGTCGTAGCAGATCGTTTGGAACTTTCTTTCGTCGCTTGATCACCCGCTGACATCGCTGGATCGTTGTGTGTGACAGCGATCCAGCGATGTGTTCGCTTGTAACCAGAGTAAACATCGGGTAACTAAGCGCAGGGCCGCGCTTAGTAACCCGATGTTTACCCTGGTTACCAGCGTAAATGTAAAAAAAACAAACAGTACATACTCACATTCTGGTGTCTGTCCTCCGGCGTCTCAGCTTCTCTGCAGTGTGAGCGCCGGCCAGCCGGAAAGCGAGCACAGCGGTGACGTCTGACGTCACCGCTCTGCTTTCCGGCTATGGCGCTTACACAGTGCAGAGAAGCAGAACGCCGGGGGACAGACACCGGAATGTAAGTATGTACTGTTTGTTTTTTTTACGTTTACGCTGGTAACCAGGGTAAACATCGGGTTACTAAGCGCGGCCCTGCGCTTAGTAACCCGATGTTTACCCTGGTTACCTGGGGACTTCGGCATCGCTCCAGCGCCGTGATTGCAAAGTGTGACCGCAGTCTACGACGCTGGAGCGATAATCATACGATCGCTGCGACGTCACGGATCGTGCCGTCGTAGCGATTAAAATGGTACTGTGTGATGGTACCCTTAAGCTAAAGAGTAATAAGATGCCTCCCCCTGGTGATTATACTAATATTGACATGTTCTTAAAGGTGGTCGAGGATGACCTTAAAAAAGTTTGCCGCAAAAATGGTAATACACCGCCAAATTTGAGTGGTGAAGAATGGGAGGCCTTGGAGACACTTGAGAAAAATGATCAAATTATTGTAAAACCATCCGATAAGGGCGGTAATTTGGTCATCCTCGACCACCGAAAATATGTAGGAATGTGTAAGCTGATCCTTGATGATAAAGAGACGTATGGCAGACTCGTGAGTGATCCCACTGAAAAGTACACTATGTCGTTGGTTTCCATCCTAGATGCAGGTTTGAGTGACAAATTGATTTCTCATAATGAGCATAAGTTTTTGGTTCCTCGTACTCCCATGATCCCTACCTTTTACGCCCTCCCTAAGGTCCACAAGGGTCTCTTGCCCCTAAGAGGATGCCCTATAGTCTCAGGTGTTGGCTCATTGAGTCAGAATGTTGGCATTTATGTAGATAACATCTTACGTCCGTTTGTAACATCTTTACCCTCCTATGTGCGGGACACGTCAGATTTACTCCAAAAGATAGATGGCATTGTGGTGGAACAGGGTACCATCTTGGGCTCGATTGATGTTGAGGCCCTATATAGCAGCATTCCACACACAGAGGGCCTTAGAGCATTAGAGTACTATCTAAAAACGAGGGCCATCCACTTTGAGGGACACAATAAATTTGTGGTGGAGTTGATGGAATTTGTTCTAACCCACAATTATTTTCTTTTTGACGGTAAGTACTTCCACCAGCTCAGGGGGACTGCGATGGGTTGTTCTTGTGCACCCTCGTATGCAAATCTCCTCCTGGGCTGGTGGGAGGAAACCATGGTGTTCCCTGAAATTGAGGGATGGTGGAACAATAAAATATCGGCATGGTACCGATATATAGACGATGTCCTGGTCATATGGAGTGGTACACAAACGGAATTTAACAGTTTTGTACAGGAATTAAATAGTAACAGGGTTGGCCTAAGATTCACATCAGAGAGTGATACACATGAACTGGCCTTCCTTGATGTAAAAATTACTATTAATGCCAATGGCATGTTGGATACAAGACTGTTTCGTAAGCCAACTGCCACCAATGCCCTTCTCCGGTGGGAGAGCCATCACCCGGTTCCCCTAAAGAGGGGCATTCCTCGGGGTCAATACCTTAGGGCTCGGAGGAATTGCTCCAGTCCCGCCACCTTCAGGGCACAGGCTTATGATCTAAGGGAGAGATTCCGAGATCGGGGCTATCCAGATGAAGTTCTTTAGGAATGCTATGGGGAGGGATAGACGGTCCCTCTTGTATACCAACAGAAAAATAGAAACTGAGAATGCTCCGAGGATCATTGGGACTTATGATAACCAAACCAATCGGGTGTTCAGTATCCTCAAAAGGCATTGGAGCATTCTACAGATGGATGAAACCCTGACAGATGTCATCCCAAGTAGATCCCAGATCACCTTCCGGAGAGGACGCTCTCTGAAAGATAGGCTTGTACATAGCCATTATAAAAGAGAAAAGCAAGTAGGAACCTGGCTTGATAGACGGGTAAATGGCACGTTTAGGTGTGGAAATTGCTCGTTCTGTGACTTTATAGCACCCTGCAAGAATTTTGCCAGTGCATCTAATGGAAAACAATTTTTCTGCAGGGATTTCTCTAACTGCAGGACCACGGGTGTGGTCTATATGGCCACGTGCGGATGTCCGAAAAATTATATAGGGAAGACCAAGAGAGAGCTGAGGAGGAGGATCGGGGAACACTTGGGTGACATCAAGAACTGCAGGGATACCCCCATAGCACGCCACATCTGGGAAGTTCACCAGGGTGACAACAGGGTACTCTCCTTCTGTGTCCTGGAGGTGGTTAAGCAAAACGGGAGAAGGGGTGACTGGGACAGGGTCATCCTACAAAAAGAGACCCAGTGGATATTTAGAATGGAGTCAGTTGTCCCTAGGGGACTAAATGAGCGATTAACTTATAGTTGCTTCGTGTGAACTGGTTTTACTGATTGGGCTTCCCCGTTTCCCTGACATGAGTAGAGAGGCCGTGCAGACCTAATAGATGGTTTGCAGTGCATAATGTAGGTGGTTACTTAAGATTGTAACTCCAATCATTCGCCATTTATTGGCTTTAGGATAAAATAACTGCAGGTGGGGGATGGGCCCATTTATAATGGGGGTGTTTAGTTATGATCATTTATTAATGGATCCACATTTGGGTTGGTAAATCCAGGAACCCCCTTTGTTGGGGGTTCATGTATGGTTTGCACTGCTCCCCGTTATTCATATCTATATATAAGTTGGTATTCTTAGGTTTAACCCACGATTATTAAGTAGCAATGTAATTGGGAGGTGTCTTCTGGTATCTGTGCACATTAGATATGATGCAGAAAGGTCTTGGTGCACTACATCCAATTCTACCCTCCTGTTATACGGTACATTGTACAATCTGCATTGTCTGCGGGGGACTAGGTAATGGCGCTAGCGCAGTAGCAATGATCGTAAAGGGAGACAGAAAGGATCTACGACAAAATGGAGTTTTTTGAGCGCTTGCGCTGTCTGAGAGAATACAGCAGACCTCTAGGGTCTGAAAACGGCGCATGCGCAGTACGGGAACGCCGACAATGACATAGGAATAATGGCGGCCGCTATGTACAGCGTGGTGATACGGATTGGGGGTAGTTATCTGGATATCTGCACCATCAATTGTACATCAATCCGCAAGTATGAACTAACTCCCTTAATATCGCCATTTGGGCGGGGGCTATATAAGTATGATTTTGTCAGTGGTATCCCTGCACCTGCAACCAGGCACAGCATATCTCCGATGTGGCTGGAACACACGGTTCTTTTTCCCATGTGCCTCCTGAAGAACCATATCATGGGGGGGAAATGCGTAGAGGCGAGATCTGAGCACAGATAAGTGTATCAGGTTTTTTATTATTTATTTCTGATTTTTCACCATGTGTATACTCTAAGACAAAATTGTTATTGTATCTATGTGCCTTTGGAATATAGAGGTTATTGTATCTCCTCTGTTATTTTTTGTGATAATTCACAAACAAAGTTGATACATGGCATATGGATACCAGGGCTAATTCACTGTGTATTCTCCTTGCTTAAATTGCTATACATTTATGCTTCCATTGCAGCCCACTAGTACAGCCCCTTAGGCACTTCCTTTTAGCAGTTTCATTTTTTGTAGGGATCTGCCTAGGGCTTCTAAGGGACAGCCGCCGAGGAGCGGGGGCGCCACTTTGCGTTCAAGAGGGTGCCAACCTCCGCTGTCAAGCAGGGCAGTCCGGACAGGGACGTATAACGGTGTAATAGCCAGTGAGGGAGGCTTAGAGCAGACGGCTAGGTGTGCCACATGCTATCTAATTGAGCCTGTTGAGGCACTGTGCTGGTTTTTGTTATTGTGGCACTTTGGGAAATATCATCTGGCATTTGGTTTGTTCGCACAAGGTTGGGCCCTAGGTGTGGGTAAGTGTGTTGTGTCCACAATATCCATTTACTAGGGACCCATAGGGCATTCAGGGACAGCTGTCGAGGAGCGGGGGCACCACATTGCGTCCAAGAGGATGCCAACCTCCGCAGACAGGCAGGGGGTATCCTAGGGACGTGTAGGTATCAGATTCTAAACAGGTATCCCACCCCCCCCTTTTCTTGCCCATGAACATACAGGCCAGTTTGTAAACCCAGTCTCATATAGAAGGGTTTTTTAAGGGGTTGTGTTGGTTTGTTTATCCTAGTTTTGAAATAAAGATATTGTATAAATTAGTTTTAGCTCAGTTTTTTGTTAATACTAATTTTGGGTTATCATTCAATAAATTTTCGAACGGGTGATGTTGTCTGCATCATGCTGGTGTAGCACAGGCACAGCTTTCTTAGAAAAGTAATGGCGACTGGGCAATTGGCACTGGGGGACTGCGACGGCCATCAGCTTTCGGAAATCGACTGCATATACCTGTAAAGGCAGCATTTTTGTGGCCAACAGATTGGAGATGGTGGAGTTCAATCTCTTAGCTTTGTCATGCATAGGAATAAACAATCTTTTATATGACCACAACTGCGTGACTGTGGGCTGGCTGCAGTGCTGAGAGAGGGCGGGGTATGGTGAACCGGACAAATTGCTGTACTGTGAGAGAGGTGCAGACAGAGATTTTACAGTGGATTGAGAAAGTTGTGGTGTGCTCATTCTCTGAGATTATTCAAAAACGGCAGGCATGTCCGCTTCCGTTACAGCTGACGGCAGGCTCAGCCAGTGTGACTGGAGCGGATAAAGAACCTGAGGATCTGCGGTCGAAGACATGCGTCTCAATAGTTGGCATGGTAACAGAGGAGGAGGAAGAAGCAGCAGATGTGATTTATGGGGCAGCTGATGGTTGTTGAGGTCCGCTGGTCTGCATTTTAGTGCAGTGGGATTCCCAGAGTAACGCATGTTGATTGTGCATGTGAAAGTTCATACATATAGTAGTGAAATTATTGCATTTTTTACCTCTACTCAGTTTTTTTTTTTTTGCAAAGTTGGCAGATTACATGAGTTGGCTCATCTTTTGCAGTGTCAAAAAAGCCCAGGCTAGGGAACCCTTGCCACCCCTGTGAGCTACAGACCCATGGACGCTGCTGGTCACAGCCACAGTTGTGGCTGAGGATGCATTGCTCGTCATGGCTGCATTACTATGTGTCTGCGACATACGGCGCAACGTAACCTCCTGTGTGCCTCTATGTTCACACCAACTGGGATCTAGTGCCTCATCATCATCATCATCATCCTCTGTGTTATCACATTCCTCACCCTTGGAGTCACCCTCCATCTCTTCCTGCCCTGCCAGCACAGTACAGTCCTCGTGAGCCTCAGATATCTGAGTCTCAACATGATCACTTCCCCCCTGGGGTTAACGTCTGATGACGCTGGTCAGGATGCTGTTCGGACTATACTTTGTCCTGCCCCGGCCCCAAGCTAAACAAATTTGGGCACCAGTGCAGATTTCCACCTCTTGTCTCTGTGAAGCTTTTGAGTACATTTCCAATGACCATTCCATAGAATGTGGGAACAGCTCTTCAGACTCACCCATCTGTGGTTCTGTACAGTCAGTTGTATGGTTGGAAAGTTGGGACGCGGGGGGAAGCAAGTGGAATTTGGGTGCCACCTCTGTGGAGTGTACTGGGTGTGATGTTGAGTTGGTGGAAGAGGAGGAAAGGCCACTTGAAGCTGCACTTGCCATCCACTCGAGCACATGCTCTTTCTTGGCCTCATCAACAAGGTGTACCACCTTTTCCAAATAAAAGTAGTGGAGTAGCCTGTCCAGTAACAGAATTTGTCAGTTGTCTTTGCATAGGACATGACGTTGGTTCACTAGTGCTTTTACAAACATTACCACCTACCCCATGTACACCTTGAACACCAAGCCTAATTCCCCTTCCATCACTGCCTCACATTTTTCCAGTCATGTTGCTCAGATAGTGTAGTAGGAGCACAGTAATAGCAACTAAAAAAATAGATTTTTTAACTCTGCACCGCCTCTGCAAACAGCAGAATTTCAGTGACAGTAAATTCCAAGGTGAACTATGGCGTGCTCTATTGTGTTTGTCATAGAAGAAAGAATTGTTTGAATATACATGATGCCTGTATGACAAAGAAGATATGCTACAAACAATTTGAAAGTCAGATGTCCCCTACTGTAGGAACACAAGAATTTTTTGGTGGCCTCTGGGCTCAATTCAGGCTTTACTAGCAGAGGGACACAGTGAGTGTCATGTTGCCTCCATCTTTAAAATTTTTAAGATGGCTGTCCATTACAACAAAGTCAAGCAGCAGACATTGGGGACAACAAAGCTACAGACCGGCAGAGGGCGAAAACGACTCTCCACTGACCGGGATGACCGTCATCTTATTCGAATGTCACTTATCAACCGCAGGATGACATCAAGTGACCTACAAAAGGAATTTCAAATGGCAGCTGGGGTGAAGTGCATGGCAAGAACAGTTCATTACAGGCTCCTAGAGTCAGAACTCAAGTCATGTAAAGCTAAAAAAAAAGATTTTCATCAATGAGAAGCAAAAGGAGAGCCAGGCTAAAGTTTGACAAAGACCATAAGGATTAGACCATGGAGGACTGGAGTAAGGTAATCTTATCTGAAGAGTTTAATTTTCAGCTTTGCCCAACACCTGGTCATCTAATGGTTAGACGGAGACCTGGAGAGGCGTACAAGCCACAGTGTCTTGCACCCACTGTGAAATTTGGTGGAGGATCGTTGATGATCTAGGAATGCTTCAGCAAGGCTGAAATTGGGCAGGTTGTTCTTAGCAAAGGACATATGAATCAAGCTGCATACAAGGTTATGCTGGAAAAACATTTGATTCCTTCTGCTCAGGCAATGTTCCCCAACTCTGAGGACTGTTTTTTCCGTAGGACAGTGCACCATGCTGCACAGCTAGGTCAATCAAGGTGTGGACATGAAGGAACACCACATCAAATCCCTGTCATGGCCAACCCAAACTCCAGACCTGAACTCCATTGAAAACCTCTGGAATGTAATCAAGAGGAAGATGGATAGTCACAAGCCATCAAACAAAGAAGAACTGCTTAAAGTTTTGTACCAGGAGTGGCATAAGGTCACCCAAAAGCAGCGTGAAAGACTGGTGGCAAGCATGCCAAGACGCATGAAAGCTGTGTTTAAAAATCATGGTTATACCAAAAAATATTGATGTCTGAACTCTTCTTGAGTTAAAGCATTAGTATTATTGTTTCTAAATGATTATGAACTTGGGTTTTTTTTTGCATTATTTGAGGTCTGCAAGCAATGCATTTTTTTGGTTGTTTTGACCATTTCTCATTTTCAGAAAATAAATACAAAATGTATTGCTTGGTACTTTGGCTACATGTTGTAGCACAAAGTTTGACACCTTGACAAATATTTTCTTCCGTGTTCCCTACATAGTGTAGGCATAAAAAGTGAAAACATGTTTCGCATATGGCATATACCGTATAAACTTGAGTATAAGCCAAGAATTTCAGCCTATTTTTTTAGGCTGAAATTGCCCCTCTCGGCTTATACTCAAGTCATACCCAGGGTTGGGCAGGGGAGGGGGAGCAGCAGCTGTGTAATAATACTCACCTGCTCCTGGTGCGGTCCCTGCACGTCCCTGGATCTCCGGGTGCCGGCAGCCTCTTCCTGTAGTGAGAGGTCACATGGTACCGCTCTTTACAGTAATGAATATGGACCCAGCTCCACTCCCATAGGGGTGGAGCCGCATATTCATTACTGTAATGAGCGGTACCATGTGACCACCCAATACAGGAAGAAGCTGCCAGCGCCGGAGAACCAGGGACTGCACCACACCAGGAGCAGGTGAGTATAACGCAGTGCGCGATATTCACCTGTTCCCCGTTCCACCGACTGCCGCATCTTCCCCGTCCTCTGCAGTGATGCTCAGGTCAGAGGGCACGGTGACACGATTAGTGTGCGCGCCGCCCTCTGCCTGAAAGTCAGTGCAGAGGATGGGGAAGACACAGCGGCGGCCGTAGGTGGAACGTGGACTGGTGAATATAGCAAGGGACGGGGGCCTGAGAGGTGAGTATGTCATTTTTTTTTAATCGCAGCAACAGCATATGGGGTGTTGTGGATTCTGTTTTTGGGCTCCCTCTGGTGGTTACAGCTGGTACTGGGTGACTTTGGTGGGTTGCGGTCTCTGGTTTCCACCTGTCCATCAGAGGCTGGGTGTTTCCTATTTAACCTGGCTTTCCTGTCATTCCCTTGCCGGCTATCAATGTATCAGTGTGTCTCTGTTACCTTTGCTACCTGCTCCTAGGCCTTCAAGACAAGCTAAGTCTGGATTTCCCTGTTTCATGTTTGCTTTCATGTTTTTAGTCCAGCTTCCAGATATGTAATTCTCTGCTGCTGGTTGCTCTAGTGGGCTGAAATTACCACTCATGTACCATGAGTTGGCACATGAGTTCAAGTAATTTCAGGATGGTATTTTGAAGGGTTTTAAGCTGACCGCGCAGTTCACCTTTTGTATCCTCTGCTATCTAGCTTAAGCGGGCCTCATTTTGCTGAATCTGTTTTCATAACTACGTTTGTGCCTTCCTCTCATTTCACCGTCATTATATGTGGGGGGCTGCTATTTCTGTGGGAATATTTCTCTGGAGGCAAGATAGGTCTGTGATTCTTCTGATAGGGGTAGCTAGATCTCCGGCTGGCGCGAGACGTCTAGAGTCCCCCCAGGAACGTTCCCCGGCTGCTGTTAGTTGAGTGTTGAGGTTCAGGATCGCGGTCAGCTCAGGTTCCATCACCCTAGAGCTCGTCCTGTTTTTGCCCGTGTTATGTGTTTAATTCCCTGCCATTGGGAACATGACAGTATAGCCGGCCCACAAAGTGTTAATTGTTTGGGCTGAAGCAGGAGAAAAAGAAGTGTTGAAGGGAATTTTTTTTTTTCTTTCCCTCAGAGTTTTGCTGCCTAGCCCTTAATTGCTGTCTAGCTGCTTCTTACCTCCTCTTAACCCTTGAATGGCTCTGACCTTAGCTGTTTGACATGGATGTCCAGAGTTTGGCTTCCAGCCTGAATAATCTTGCTGCAAAAGTTCAAAACATACAGGATTTTGTTGTTCACACTCCTATGTCTGAACCTAGAATTCCTATTCCAGAGTTTTTTTCTGGAGATAGATCTACCTTCCTGAATTTCAGGAACAATTGCAAATTGTTTCTTTCTTTGAAATCTCGCTCCTCTGGAGACCCTGCTCAGCAGGTCAAGATTGTAATATCTTTCCTGCGGGGCGACCCTCAGAATTGGGCATTTGCATTGGCACCAGGGGATCCTGCATTGCTCAGGGTGGATGCGTTTTTTCTGGCACTGGGATTGCTCTATGAGGAACCTAACCTGGAGATTCAGGCTGAAAAGGCTTTATTAGCCCTCTCTCAGGGGCATGATGAAGCGGAAGTATATTATCAAAAATTTCGGAAATGGTCGGTGCTTACTCAGTGGAATGAGTGCGCCCTGGCTGCAAATTTCAGAGATGGTCTTTCTGAGGCCATTAAGGATATTATGGTGGGGTTCCCTGCGCCTACAGGTCTGAATGAGTCTATGGCTATGGCCATTCAGATTGATCGGCGTTTACGGGAGCGCAAACCTGTGCACCAGTTGGCGGTGTCTTCTGAACAGGCACCTGAGACTATGCAATGTGATAGAATTCAGTCCAGAAGTGAACGGCAAAATTATAGGCGGAAAAATGGATTGTGTTTTTATTGTGGTGATTCAGCTCATGTTATATCAGCATGCTCTAAACGCACAAAAAAGGTTGATAAATCTTTTGCCATTAGTACTCTGCAGTCTAAGTTCATTTTGTCTGTAACTCTGATTTGTTCACTGTCATCCATTTCCGTCGATGCCTATGTGGATTCGGGCGCTGCCCTGAGTCTTATGGATTGGTCATTTGCCAAACGCTGCGGTTTTAGTCTGGAGCCTCTGGAAGTTCCTATTCCTTTGAAGGGAATTGACTCTACACCATTGGCTATGAATAAACCGCAGTACTGGACACAAGTGACCATGCGCATGACTCCCGTTCATCAGGAGGTGATTCGCTTCCTTGTACTGTATAATTTACATGATGTACTAGTGCTTGGTCTGCCATTGTTACAAACTCATAATCCAGTCCTGGATTGGAAAACAATGTCTGTGTTAAGCTGGGGATGTCAGGGGGTTCATGATGATGCACCTCTGATTTCAATCGCTTCATCTGCTCCTTCTGAGGTCCCTGCGTTTTTGTCTGACTATCGGGATGTTTTTGAGGAGCCTAAGCTCAATTCGCTCCCTCCTCATAGGGATTGTGACTGTGCTATAGAATTAATTCCTGGCAGTAAGTTCCCTAAGGGTCGTTTATTTAATCTGTCAGTGCCAGAGCATACTGCTATGCGGAATTATATTAAGGAGTCCTTGGAAAAGGGACATATTCGTCCATCTTCGTCCCCTCTGGGAGCAGGTTTTTTTTTCGTGGCAAAAAAAGATGGTTCCCTGAGGCCTTGTATAGATTATCGCCTTCTGAATAAGATTACAGTCAAATATCAGTATCCATTGCCATTGTTGACTGATTTGTTTGCTCGCATTAAGGGGGCTAGGTGGTTCACTAAGATAGATCTTCGCGGTGCGTATAATCTTGTGCGGATAAAGCAGGGTGATGAGTGGAAAACCGCATTTAATACGCCTGAGGGCCATTTTGAGTATTTGGTAATGCCTTTTGGACTTTCTAATGCTCCTTCAGCCTTTCAGTCCTTTATGCACAATATTTTCCGTGAATATCTGGATAAGTTTATGATTGTGTATTTGGATGATATTTTGGTGTTTTCTGATGACTGGGAGTCTCATGTTCTACAGGTCAGGAAGGTGTTTCAAGTCCTGCGGGCCAATTCTCTGTTTGTGAAGGGCTCAAAATGTCTCTTCGGAGTCCAGAAGATTTCTTTTTTGGGGTACATTTTTTCTCCTTCTACTATTGAGATGGATCCCGTCAAGGTTCAGGCGATTTGTGACTGGACACAACCTACATCTGTTAAGAGTCTTCAGAAGTTCTTGGGTTTTGCTAATTTTTATCGTCGGTTCATTACTAATTTTTCCAGTGTTGTTAAACCTTTGACTGATTTGACTAAAAAGGGTGCTGATGTTGCTAATTGGTCTCCTACGGCTGTGGAGGCCTTTCAGGAACTTAAGCGCCGGTTTTCTTCTGCTCCTGTGTTATGTCAACCAGATGTTTCACTTCCTTTTCAGGTTGAGGTTGATGCTTCCGAGATTGGAGCGGGGGCGGTTTTGTCACAGAGAAGTTCCGATGGCTCGGTGATGAAGCCATGTGCGTTCTTTTCTAGAAAATTCTCGCCCGCCGAGCGCAATTATGATGTGGGTAATCGGGAGCTTTTGGCCATGAAGTGGGCATTTGAGGAGTGGCGTCATTGGCTTGAGGGTGCTAGACATCGTGTGGTGGTCTTGACTGATCACAAAAATCTGATTTACCTTGAGTCTGCCAGGCGTCTGAATCCTAGACAGGCTCGTTGGTCGTTGTTTTTTTTTCTCGTTTCAATTTTGTGGTTTCATACCTGCCAGGTTCAAAGAATGTGAAGGCAGATGCTCTTTCCAGGAGTTTTGTGCCTGACTCTCCTGGAGACTCTGGGCCTACTGGTATCCTTAGGGATGGGGTAATATTGTCCGCCGTCTCCCCAGACTTGCGACGTGCATTGCAGGAGTTTCAGGCGGATAAACCTGATCGTTGTCCACCAGAAAGACTGTTTGTTCCGGATGATTGGACCAGTAGAGTCATCTCTGAGGTCCATTCTTCTGTGTTGGCTGGTCATCCTGGAATATTTGGTACTAGAGACTTGGTGGCCAGGTCTTTTTGGTGGCCTTCCTTGTCAAGGGATGTGCGCACCTTTGTGCAGTCTTGTGAAGTGTGTGCTTGGGCTAAGCCTTGCTGTTCTCGGGCCAGTGGGTTGTTGTTATCCTTGCCTATCCCGAAGAGGCCTTGGACGCACATTTCCATGGATTTTATTTCAGATCTCCCTGTCTCACAGAAAATGTCCGTTATCTGGGTTGTGTGTGACCGCTTTTCTAAGATGGTTCATTTGGTACCCTTGCCTAAGTTGCCTTCCTCCTCTGAGTTGGTCCCTTTATTTTTTCAGAACGTGGTCCGTTTGCATGGGATTCCGGAGAATATCGTTTCTGACAGGGGATCCCAGTTTGTGTCTAGATTTTGGCGGACGTTTTGTGCTAAGATGGGCATTGATTTGTCTTTCTCGTCTGCATTCCATCCTCAGACGAATGGCCAGACGGAGCGAACTAATCAGACCTTGGAAACTTATTTAAGGTGTTTTGTTTCTGCTGATCAAGATGACTGGGTTGCCTTTTTGCCACTGGCCGAATTTGCCCTTAATAATCGGGCTAGTTCTGCTACTTTGGTTTCTCCTTTCTTTTGTAATTCGGGGTTTCATCCTCGTTTTTCCTCTGGTCAGGTGGAGCCTTCGGATTGTCCTGGAGTGGACGTGGTGGTGGACAGGCTACATCAGATTTGGAATCAGGTGGTGGACAATTTGAAGTTGTCTCAGGAGAAGACTCAGCAGTTTGCTAATCGCCGTCGCCGCGTGGGTCCCCGACTTCTTGTTGGGGACTTGGTGTGGTTGTCTTCTCGTTTTGTCCCTATGAAGGTCTCTTCTCCTAAGTTCAAGCCTCGGTTCATCGGTCCTTATAAGATCTTGGAGATTCTTAACCCTGTATCTTTTCGTTTGGATCTCCCAGCATCATTTGCTATTCATAATGTGTTCCATCGGTCGTTATTGCGGAGGTATGAGGTGCCCGTTGTTCCTTCGGTTGAGCCTCCTGCTCCGGTGCTGGTGGAGGGAGAATTGGAGTATGTTGTTGAGAAGATCTTGGATTCTCGTGTTTCCAGACGTAAACTCCAGTATTTGGTTAAGTGGAAGGGTTATGGTCAGGAGGATAATTCCTGGGTGGTCGCCTCTGATGTTCATGCGACTGATTTGGTCCGCGCCTTCCATAGAGCTCATCCTGATCACCCTGGGGGTTCTCATGAGGGTTCAGTGACCCCTCCTCAAGGGGGGGTACTGTTGTGGATTCTGTTTTTGGGCTCCCTCTGGTGGTTACAGCTGGTACTGGGTGACTTTGGTGGGTTGCGGTCTCTGGTTTCCACCTGTCCATCAGAGGCTGGGTGTTTCCTATTTAACCTGGCTTTCCTGTCATTCCCTTGCCGGCTATCAATGTATCTGTGTCTCTGTTACCTTTGCTACCTGCTCCTAGGCCTTCAAGACAAGCTAAGTCTGGATTTCCCTGTTTCATGTTTGCTTTCATGTTTTTAGTCCAGCTTGCAGATATGTAATTCTCTGCTGCTGGTTGCTCTAGTGGGCTGAAATTACCACTCATGTACCATGAGTTGGCACATGAGTTCAAGTAATTTCAGGATGGTATTTTGAAGGGTTTTAAGCTGACCGCGCAGTTCACCTTTTGTATCCTCTGCTATCTAGCTTAAGCGGGCCTCATTTTGCTGAATCTGTTTTCATAACTACGTTTGTGCCTTCCTCTCATTTCACCGTCATTATATGTGGGGGGCTGCTATTTCTGTGGGAATATTTCTCTGGAGGCAAGATAGGTCTGTGATTCTTCTGATAGGGGTAGCTAGATCTCCGGCTGGCGCGAGACGTCTAGAGTCCCCCCAGGAACGTTCCCCGGCTGCTGTTAGTTGAGTGTTGAGGTTCAGGATCGCGGTCAGCTCAGGTTCCATCACCCTAGAGCTCGTCCTGTTTTTGCCCGTGTTATGTATTTAATTCCCTGCCATTGGGAACATGACAGTGGGGCAAATGTCTGTATGGAGCATCTTATGGGGCCATGTGCAGCATTATATGGGGCAAATATCTGTATGGAGCATCTTATGGGGCCATGTGCAGCATTGTATGGGGCAAATATCTGTATGGGGCCATGTGCAGCATTATATGGGGCAAATATCTGTATGGAGCATTTTATGGGGCCATGTGCAGCATTATGTGGGGCAAATATCTCTATGGAGCATCTTATGGGGCCATGTGCAGCATTATATGGGGCAATTATCTCTATGGAGCATCTTATGGAGCCATAATCAGCATTTGTGGAGCATTATACGGGGCAAATGTGCCAATGGAGCATCTTATGGGGCCATAACATTTGTGCAGCATTATATGGGGCATATTTTAATATGGAGCATCTTATGGGACCCATCATGAACTGTATGGATCATTATATGGGGCTCCTGATTCAATATGGATATTCAAAAACACTTAAACTACTGATATCTCAATTAATTTTACTTTTATTGGTATCTATTTTTATTTTTGACATTTACCAGTAGCTGCTGCATTTTCCACCCTAGGCTTATGCTCAAGTCATTACGTTTTCCCAGTTTTTTGTGGCAAAATTAGGGGTCTCGGCTTATACTTGGGTCGGCTTACACTCGAGTATATACGGTACTTTATTATTTATAACAATGTTGTGACAGATCTTTGGTAAATTTGGATTTGTAAATTTCCTTCAAATTTGTACTATCTCGGTTACATCGGTAGGTAACATTATAGGTGTATAGTTTACCATGGCCACAAACTTTCCAATATTCTCAATCTAAAGTGAAAATGACATCTTTTAGGAATAGATATATCATTGATATGGTTTCATGAAAGGTCTATTAAGGATTTTGGATTGGTTGTTAAAAGCTTTATTATTCTCAGTCAGCGAAAAAAAATTATAATATTTAAAATCTGATACCCTTTAAAGAACTAATAAAAATATAAGAAATAATGTCAAGAAGCAAGCTTTAGAGACAACGTTGTGAAGGCATGCTAAGTTGTTTTGAAATCTTTCTTTTTGAACATAATGTATTTTATTTTTGTTAGTCATTAAAAGATCTGCAAAATTATTTTTTTGTTTCTCTTTCATGAAGCAACAAAACTTTTTTTTCAAGTGGCTAACGAGGTATGGAACCCTATTTTTATTTAGGTTAGGATGTTAAAGAATTTTGAATATTCATTGATGAAGGGCTGAAAAATTGTAGTTTTGAAATCAAAATATATCTAAACAGAATTGAAAGAAGAACATTTCAGCTAGTAATATTTAATTAAAAAGTAAAAATGTCGAGAACTGTATAATACTTAATGTTGTGTCCCTTTTTGTACATCTACAGAGCCTCCCGTTATAACAATTCCTCCTATAGATACTACTGTGCATGCAGGTTTGACAGTGCTTCTGAATTGTCAAGCAGAAGGTGAACCTAAACCTGACATTGTTTGGGCCCGTGTGACACATCCTATATCTGGTGACATTCGATTCACCATATTATCAAATGGTTCTCTACAAATTGTTGCAGCTCGCAAGGAGGATACCTCTATGTATGAATGCACAGCAACAAATGTCATGGGATCTGTAGTCGCCAAAGCTTCCTTTACTGTAGAAGGTAATATGAAACATTTTCTAACTTTTTGGGTAGCAATTTGAAATCAAATAACAGTTTTAAAAGGGGTTGTCCATTATATCAAACTTTGCCGATATATACAGTAAAGACACACCTTCTCGTTTAAAGATTTTTCTGTATTTTCATGACTATGAAAATTGTAAATTCACACTGAAGACATCAAAACTATGAATTAACACATGTGGAATTATATACTTAACAAAAAAGTGTGCAAAGGAGTCATCAAAGCAAAAGGTGGCTACTTTGAAGAACCTAGAATATAAGACATAATTTCAGTTGTTTCACACTTTTTTGTTAAGTATATAATTCCACATGTGCTAATTTATAGTTTTGATGCCTTCAATGTGAATGTACAAGCTTCATAGTCCTGAAAATACAGAAAAATCTTTAAATGAGAAGGTGTGTCCAAACTTTTGGTCTGTACTGTATGTCCTATTTTAACCAATGGACATCATTAATTGACATCTCCTGTTAAGCAAAGTGAACTGATATTCAAGACAATTTGCCAATAAATTCTGATTCATAATTTAAAAGCAGATAATATTTAAAAAATATTGATATTTTCAATCATTCTTGTGCTGAAAGAAATATAGCAGCATTTCTGCAAACATAACTTTACACAATTAACTGTTTTCCAGTGCATGGTGGGTTTTCAGATTGGCTGCCATGGCAATCATGCAGTGTAACCTGTGGCCAAGGAGTTCAAAAACGCATACGACTGTGTGACAACCCTGCCCCAGCAAATGGTGGCCTGTCCTGCCAAGGAGAAGAGTCAGAGACCAGAGTCTGTCAAAATAAACTTTGCCCAGGTATTTTTGATTACTCGGTTTCTGTACTTAATGTAAAATGATCAGACATGTACATAGTGAATCAAGAAAACATCAGCTCACCACTAAAGGCAAATGTGTATAAGTCATAGAGTCACAGGCAAAATATTAATCCTTAAAGAGGTTATTTGGAACATTTTTTGTTTATTGTTTTACTATGGGCCTAAAAACTAACAGGCACTTCTATTCCCGGCTCAGAGCACCCACTGACTTCTCCTGCCAGAAATTCTGCTCTCCACATCAGAGCAGCTCTTACACTGCTGGTCTGCTCTGTCAATGGGGCATGCTTGCCACCATCATGCTGATTGACAGCTGGCTACCTGCAGATAGGCAGTGGGGAGCCATACTGTTAAACAGCATGACATTGGTAGTCATGCCAAGTTTACAGAGCAGAGAGTCTGAAATGCTCTGTCAATGGAAGCTGCAGAATTGCCAGCAGGAGCGGTATGTGATCGCTGTGAGTCAGCAGAGATCGGAGCCGGGCGGAACAGGCAGGTACAGTAGGTAGTAACTTTTTCAAGACCTGTAACGTTTTCGTTTTTTGGAATATGGGGTTGAGTGAGTGTTTATTTTTTGCACTGCTGACATTTTTATCGATACTATTTGGGGTAGATACGATCTTTTGATCTCCTCTTATTGCATTTTATTGCAGTGTTGCAAAAGGAAAAAAAACACGTATTTCTGGCTTTTTGATTTTTTTTCTCATCACCCCCTTTACTGATTGGAATAATTTATATAATATTTTGATATATCAGACTTTTACTAACCCTGCAATAACAAATATGTGTGCTTTTTATTGCATTACTTTTAATTGCTTTTAATAGGGCAAAAAGGGAATGACTTTAACTTTTGTGTGTTTTTTTCATATTTTTTTAACTTTTTTTTCTCATTTTTACTTCATTTGTTAATCTTGTTAGGGGACTTCAAGCTGCAATCGTCTGATCACTTGTAATGCAATGCTTTAGTATAGCAGAAGTCACAATCCCCTATGCCTTTTGAATTCATATATCTGTCTTTATATAGTATACATATGTGTGTGTGCGTGTGTGTTTGTGCAAAATTATATAGTACCATGAAGTTGTACACATACTGCCACAACTTTAGAGAATATTAGTTATATTACAGTAAGACAAGTGAATGTTCAGTTTTGTCCTTTATCGAACCTTTGACATAATACATTTCTCCTGTTGTATAGTGGATGGAAGTTGGTCAGACTGGAGTCCGTGGGAAGAGTGTTCAAAAACATGTGGAAATGGCAAAAAAACAAGAACAAGGAGCTGCCATGTTCCTCCAGGCCAAGGAGGGGGAAAGTCATGTTTGGGGAAAGCTGTTGATACTATAGTATGTAACACTGAACCTTGTCCAGGTGTGTATTTTTGGAAACATATCTCATGAAGAAAAATCTTCTTAACCTTTCATTATTCTGAAACAGGGAAAGCTAAATGCGTATTTCTACAAAGATGCATATAGAGTAACTCAGTTTACATGCTAAGTAATGAAAGTTAGCAAAGTACTATGTATTCAAATTATGGATCATTTGGGAGATACTGTCCTACCACTTTACTATAACAGCCCCCTTTTTCATCATTTGGTTCCCTTGAACATGTCCACCTTTTGTTTCTGACCCTGATGTCTGAGCATGCTTTTATTCTGTCTTATTAGGGAAAATACATTACAAGTGTACCTCCCCGGCCTTCTCTATTACATTCACATGGGTAACACAGACTGTGTGTCAGGAAGGGCTGAGCATGTACACTGCTGCTAGGGGCTATGAGGTTACAGTCAATGATCGTCTGCTACCCATCTGGGTAAAATAACTAATACATATTTATGTTCCTGTCAACTCTTCACCGCGGCATAGATTGTCATTGGAGTCAAGTGCTGGTTTGTTCCCTTTTTTACAACAAAGTGTATACTTTGCTACATGTCTACAGACAAAGGATTCACATGGACCACTTTTGGGACTGCTGGGGAAAAAAGAAAAGCCTTCTGGAAAGCAGGGTGGAATGGAAATAACACAAATTCAACATTGTTAGGCTGCCGTCACACTAGCAGTACTTGGTCAGTATTTTACATCAGTATTTGTAAGTCAAAACCAGGAGTGGAACAATTAGAGGAAAAGTATAATAGAAACACATGCACCACTTCTGCATTTATCACCCACTCCTGGTTTTGGCTTACAAATACTGATGTAAAATACTGACCAAATACTGCTAGTGTGATGTCAGCCTTAGAGCAGTAGAGTTTGTACATTTTAAAAGGAAATTGTACCTTCAGCTAATTTGCATAAACCAGTAATACATGTGAATAGAAAAAGCTTTGTGATTAGTGTTGAGCATTCCGATGCTGCAAGTATCGGGTATCGGCCGATACTTGCTGTATCGGAATTCCGATACCGGGATTCCGATACTCTTGTGGTATCGGGTATCGGGTATCGGAACAACATTAATGTTAAAATGTGTAAAATAGAGAATTAAAATAAAAAATATCGCTATACTCACCTGTCCGACGCAGCCGGGACCTCAGCGCAGGAACCGGCAGCGTTGTTTGTTTAAAATTCCCGCTTTTACATGGTTACGCGAAGTCCCGGCTTGTGATTGGTCAGGGCGGCCATGTTGCCGGGCCGCGGACCAATCACAGCAAGCCGTGACGAAAATACGTCACGGCTTGCTGTGATTGGTCCGCGTCCCGGCAACATGGCCGCCATTAACCAATCACAAGCCGTGACGTCACGGGAGGCTGGAAACGCGCTCATTTTAAAAAGGGCGCGTGTCCAGCCTCCCGTGACGTCACGGCTTGTGATTGGTTGCGTCGCGGTCAACCAATCACAAGCCGGGAGGCTGGACACGCGCCCATTTCAAAATGAGCGCGTCCAGCCTCCCGGCTTGTGATTGGTTGATCGCGGCGCAACCAATCACAAGCCGTGACGTCACGGGAGGCTGGACACGCGCCCATTTCAAAATGAGCGCGTCCAGCCTCCCGGCTTGTGATTGGTTGATCGCGGCGCAACCAATCACAAGCCGTGACGTCACGGGAGGCTGGACACGCGCCCATTTTAAAATGAGCGCGTGTCCAGCCTCCCGTGACGTCCCGGCTTGTGATTGGTCAGGGCGGCCATATTGCCGGGACGCGGACCAATCACAGCAAGCCGTGACGTAATTTCGTCACGGCTTGCTGTGATTGGTCCGCGTCCCGGCAACATGGCCGACCTGACCAATCACAAGCCGGGAATTCACGTAACCAAGTAATAGCGCGATTTTTAAACAAACAACGCTGCCGGTTCCCTTGCTGAAGTCCCGGCTGCGTCGGACAGGTGAGTATAGCAATATTTTTTATTTTAATTCTTTCTTTTACACATTTATATGGTTCCCAGGGCCTGAAGGAGAGTTTCCTCTCCTTCAGACCCTGGGAACCATCAGGGATACCGTCCGATACTTGAGTCCCATTGACTTGTATTGGTATCGGGTATCGGTATCGGATTGGATCCGATATTTTGCCGGTATCGGCCGATACTTTCCGATACCGATACTTTCAAGTATCGGACGGTATCGCTCAACACTATTTGTGATAGAATTCTCTGATAAAATGTTTCTTCATCTATTAGCCACTTGTTCTTCTCAAACCTTCCTCCTAAAATCTTAATCTACTATGAAAAATAACAACTTCCTTTTCCTCCAGTGTTTGACTTACTCCAGTCCAACACATGTCAGGACTAGAGATGGGTAAACCTGAACAGTAAAGTTCGGGGGTCATACTGAACACCTACTGTTTGGGCATCAGTTAGTCTGTGTTACAGTTTGGGTTCGGCTGCCCGAACACCAGGTGTTTGTCACTCTGTCATCTGCAAAGCAAAATTGGGAGCCACAGGGCAACACAGATCCATATTCTAAGTGGTGGGGAGTTTGCACAACACTTACTCCAGGGGAGAATGATCTCTATTCCCTTTTCCTCATCCAGGTGAACCTCTCCTCTGTAGACAGTTGAGGTGAATCAACAGGATTAACAGTGTTGAGTTAAAATGGTTGTCTGGTCTAAAAGTACAAGCCTGTGAATGCAGGCTTGTGAGTCCTCACATTGCGCGCACAACACACTGTGAGGATTTTCTGCCACCGTCAATAATTGTCATGTGACTCCAAGTATGCGATATGCAAAGTCCAATTAGTTGGGTGCAGTCTCTCTCAACGCAAGTGTAGTCTAGCCCTGTGGAATGTAGTGGTCGCACTGGAATCCCACACCTGTGACCCGCAATAGAGCGATTGCACATCACTTTTCCCCCTTTTATTGTCATTGGCTTCCTCTGTGCAGGCACCGGCGAGTCACTAAGTGGGAAGTGGTAAAAGCACCTTATCACCATGCATGCTAGCGGTCACTGGAGCAGAAGTAGCAGTGACTCGCCAGCACCTGCACAAAAGAGCAAAGACTTTAGAAGGCCGGAAAAGTGATGTGTAATTGCGGGATTCCAGGGCCACCACTACATATCACAGGGGGCTGGTACAATAATGAAGACCGCACAGCACAGCAAACCCCAGAGCCTGGAAGAAATCATTACTATATCAGAATAAAAGAGGATTTCTCCACAGGAATACTGCTGATATTAGTCATACAAGTGTAAGGGGGATGACCGCACTGCGGGTACCTGCGTATCGGGGCCGGAACTAATGAGGCTGCATCCTCTGCTGTCAGGGGGAAAGTTTAGGGAATCAGTACTATCTTTGTACGGGCTGACTGGGGGCGTGGTTAAGCGTTACCAGGGTAAGCGCAGCGTGTGAGAACAGACAGAGTGGGCGGGAAGGTGCAGCGAGCGGCTGAGGAGAGTGAGAGCTCCTTCTTCAGGGCGGTTAGCAGTGGAGGCGCGCTCGGCTGTGAGGGAAAAGGACTGCAGAGACTCTGATGAGCAGCCCGGTCGTGTGCAGGTCGGCACCCTGGCATCGAGGTGCCAATCGCTCTGCAACAGTCAGTGCTGCGCGTGGGCCACCTGACAGAGACTGTGACCGGATACTGCTGTTTCCTGAATCCCGGAGCATATTCATTGAGCCTCGCCTAATTCTGACAGTACTTTGGCATATACGTTGCCGGCCACCGGAGTCTCTTTACTGCGGACTCCATGGGACATTTCTTAAAGTTGCCAGCTGGGAACGGATCATCGCTTTCTTCAGGACCACACCAGATCCACGTTGCGTCATCGGCTGTTGGCGCCATTATCTTCTCCAGAACCATTCCTGTCAGGAAGACGCCTGATACATATGTGACTTTATTGAGAACGACTTTCTTTGTTTTACCTGCGTTGATTTTTTTCCCAACCAAACCCCTGAATTCCATATTCTGCCTACATTTTACCTCAAGTTTTCCCTCTTCTGCCTACATTTTACCTCACGTTTTCCCTATTCTGCCTACATTTTACCTCACGTTTTCTCTATCTCCCTGCGAGGAGTAAGACCTTGTTTATTAAAACCTGTTAACCCTTGATCTGCCTCCTGTCCATCACTGCATCCCACAACCTGCTTACACAGGTATGACTGTTTTCACCATTGTATAAGGCTACGTTCACATTTGCGTTGTGCGCCGCTGCGTCGGCGCCGCAACGCACAACGCAAACAAAAACGCAGCAAAACGCATGCACAACGCTGCATTTTGCGCTGCATGCGTCCTTTTTTTCATTGATTTTTGACGCAGCAAAAATGCAACTTGCTGCGTCCTCTGCGCCCAGACGCGGGCGCCGCAGGGACGCATGCGGCGCAAAACGCAAGTGCGACGCATGTCCATGCGCCCCCATGTTAAATATAGGGGCACATGACGCATGCGGCGACGCTGCGGCGCCCGACGCTGCGGCGCACACCGCAAATGTGAACGTAGCCTTACCTGTATGCCCATGTCAATAGGTTAAAAACGCCCCAGGGGGTGACAGATTCCCTTTAATATCATTGCTAAATTTCTTTTTCTTAAGGTTTGGTAGGAGGGGGCTAGGATTTCTTTAATCATTTTAACTCTTCTGTAATCTATGCTTGGAGTATTATTTAGAACCCTCATGAAATATCAATCTTTGTACAGGATCCCCCAGTGCTTCTCAAAAAAATTATGTATGTTTCATGTATTGGGCAGCACGGGGGCTCAGTGGATAGCACTGCAGCCTTGCAGCGCTGGAGTCCTGGGTTCTAATCCCACCTTGGACAACATCTGAAAGGAGTTTGTATGTTCTCCCCTTTTTTGAGTGGGTTTCCTCAGGGTTCTCCGGTTTCCTCCCACATTCCAAAGACATACTGATAGGGAATTTAGATTGTGAGCCCCATTGGGGACAGTGATGATAATGTGTACAAAACTGTAAAGCAATGCAGAATATGTTAGCGCTATATAAAAATAAAGATTATTATTATTATGTATTTGCTTGGCATTATTACTTACCATACATAGTAACAAAAGCCAAGTTATATTGTCTTTCCAAGACTGCTAGTGTTAGGGGTCAAGTTCCCGCCTCTGCACAGGGGGAATCTCAGGCCATCTCCGCTGCAGTCTCCCATTCTTCTCCTGCCGCAGTGGAGCCTGCTCAACAGAGACATCAGTCCCAGCGTCTCGCTCAGTCTGACTCTGTACAAAGAGTTACTGCTGCTTTTCCTGCTTCTGCCATGGAAGTCAGTGCTGGGCAGCGGCGAGCAGACGCTTCTGGGACTAAGTCCTGCTTTTCTCGTTCTGAGCATGCCCAAAGTAAGATCTCTCAGTGGAGATCGAGGGTCACATGATTAGATACTGCAGCTAAGTCCATTGGTCCTTCAGGAAGGTCCTGTAGGTGCTCACGCTCTGTGGCAGCCTCTCATTGGTCCTTCTAGGAAGGTCCTGTACGTGCTGCAACTATTTAAGGCTCGCATGGCCGCACGGCGCTAGTATTGTTCTGTGTTATGTGCTTTGCGCCAGTGTGGTCATGTGAGTTTGTGTTCAGAGACCCGGCTGAAATAAGCCCCTAGAATGCTGGCACCTCCGGCGAGGAGATTTTGTGTGAATATATTCAGGGACCCGGATGAAATAAGCCCCTAGAATGCTGGCACCTCCAGCGAGGAGTTTGTGTGCATGCATGACCACTGACTTCTCTCAGTTGAGTAGTTAGCCTGTGCCACTGTTAAGTCAAACAAGGCGCAGTGCTTTGAGTTTCGGCTACTCTGTGAAGTAACAGGGTTAGCTCATACCGCCATATAGTTCCGCCGTTTGCTAACAGCAGGTTCTCCTACACGGTGGACCCCGGGCTGTGAACGCATCAATTATAATAAAACCTCTATATTTTCTCGGTGCGTTCCGCTAGCCCTAACAGCTAGTCTTTCTTTATTCATTCTACTAGTTTTTTATTCTCACGTTTACTATTGATTTATGGAATTAAAAATTTAAATGGTGGTTACACTTTAAAAGTTACTTGAAAATTATAGTTATTCTTTAAGTATTTTTTACGAAACCCCTTTATATATAATACCTCTTTGTATCATATCAATATTTCTAGTTTAATATAAAAAGATTCTTAGAGAATCAATTGGTTGTTACAATATAAAAATTCAACTTAATTTAAGGTCACCAAATCCAGATCAGTTATTCAACTAAGTAACATATTTACACATGTCTTGAGTCCAGTTTTTTTAATTGTTACTATGACTCTTATAACTAGCTAATGCGGCATATGAAGATCACATGTCACTTACTTTGCCTTTATTTTAGTTAACGGTATATGGAGTTCGTGGCAAGCCTGGGGAGCGTGCAGCAAAACATGTGGGAAAGGAACTCACAGACGTGTAAGAGTGTGTAATAATCCGCCTCCATCATTTGATGGATCATCTTGTGAAGGTCAAGATGTGCAGACTCAGATATGCTCTGACAGACATTGTCCAGGTACAGTCACTAATGTATTATCCTTTCCCTTAACCAACTGCTAAAAGACAGATGGTGGTGCAGGTCCTAAATCTGCAGCATTGTCTTTTGACATCACTGCGTTAATTTCAGTATAGCGTCATCAGGTCACGTCTATGACTGTTAGAAACTGTCGGTTCTGTGGAAATAGTGTCTAGAAGCACTGGCAATGCCAAACTTTCTCTCTCTCCTGGTGATCACATGAGTGTTGGCCATTTATTTCAGCTGAGGTCATTTGTTTAATTTTGTTGCATAATTGCAGTACATTTCTTCTCATCAGACTCTGAACACAGTAGGTGGAAATCCTGAAAAAGGATCACAAAAATGGAGCATTATAGCAAATATGTAAGAACAGTATCTACATACAGGAGCATTTTTCCAACTTGATTTTTTTGCCTAAACATACTGAAAACAATATGTAATATTTAATTGTGGCATAATCATTTTATTCTAACAAGAATACAGTTGACAAGTTTAGAATATGCAGACGTTAAGTAGGAAATTGACAACAGAGATTGACAATAAACCGTTCACATTCTGAGTTGTGAATGAGAACTTATTCACATAGCAATGATGCTTATAATGACTGTATGATACTGTTTTGTTTAGTGGATGGAAAGTGGTCAGCCTGGGGAAGCTGGACGTCCTGCAGTTTATCATGTGGTGGGGGACTTCGACAAAGGTTTAGAGAATGTTCCAATCCAGCCCCGCAATATGGTGGTCACAAATGTGAAGGGATGGAGTATGAAAATGAACTTTGCAACAGTGATTTATGTCCAGGTAAGCTTCTATTTTCAGTTTTCTCACTTTCATTTAAGCTAATTGATTCTACAAACATTGCGAACACTATGACTACAAAGCTCATCCAGTGACTACCTAAAGTATTATCTTTGTATGAGAAAAAATGTATTTTACCCACACAAAAAATGCTATTTCCACTAGCTTTGTGAACCCTAGAAAAAATGTTATTATGAGAGAGAAGGTACTGTATATTTACATAATAACTGATTATTGGTACTAAAATTGTTTTTTTTTTTTAACTTTACAATATATTTTAAATAAATTGTCATTTTGCAGTTTTCATACTGTGCAGTGAACCTTAGACTGACGATGATTTGTGGAGGTCATGTTTCATCAGTTTTTAACATATCATCAGACGAGATTACAATGGAAGCTAACACTGGGTTAACCATTGACAATAAGCAATACAGCAATAATTATTTCTGTTTTATACATATGCTAAGCTTTAGCTTTTCATTGTAGTTCATGGAAACTGGGGCTCATGGAGCTCTTGGGGAGCATGTACTCGTACCTGCAATGGTGGACAGATGAGGAGATATCGAGCTTGTGATGACCCAGCTCCCTCAAACAGTGGAAGAGGCTGCACTGGTGCTGACACAGAGATACACAAATGTAACACAGTCAAGTGTCCCAGTGAGTATTGTGCTCCTCAGTTTTCGTAAAGTGAAGGTATGTTATCGTATGTGCTAAGTTATGGTAAATTAGAAAACATACTTGAAGGACAATGAACCCCTTAATGCTCCATGATGGATACATATTGCTATGGAGTGAGTCAGGTAGTGTGTGTCAAGGTTGCACCGATCAAGGTGTTTTGTCTCTTCCATAAACACCAGTGATATTGGTTCCTCTGGGTGTGTGTGATGTTATTTCCTTCAGATGTTTCCCACTAAGGTTGCTTTGACACAAGAACCCTAGATTTAATGCATTAGGAAGGAAGGATTCAGTCCAATATATAAAAAAATGGCAAATCCCATATCTTATACAGTATTGTGTGCACTGGGGGAATTCATAAGTCTGCAATCACTCGGTGTGACTGCAGACTTATCATTTTAAACCGGACAACACATTTAATTGAGTAACAATGCAAAACTGACAAACAATTTAAAATATACAGTTGTGCTCAAAAATTTACATACCCCAGCTGAATTTTTGCCTTCTTGGCCTATTTTCAGAGAATATAAATGAAAACACCAAAACTTTTTCACCACTCATGGCTAGTGGTTGGGTGAAGCCATTTATTGTCAAACTACTGTGTTTTCTCTTTTTGCATCATAATGACAACCCAAAACTTCCAAATGACCCTGATCTAAAGTTCACATACCCCATTTCTTAATACCGTGTATTGCCCCCTCTAACATCAATGACAGCTTGAAGTCTTTTGTGGTAGTTGTGGATGAGGTTCTTTATTTTCTCAGATGGCAAAGCTGCTCACTCGTCTTGGCAAATAGCCTCCAGTTCCTGTAAATTCCTGGGCTGTCTAGCATGAACTGCACACTTGAGATCTCCCCAGAGTGGCTCAATGATATCGAGGTCAGGAGACTAAGATGGCCACTCCAGAAACTTCACTTTGTTCTGCTGTAGACAATGACAGGTGGAATTGGCCTTGTGTTTTGGGTCATTGTCATGTTGGAACGCTCAAGTATGTCCCATGCACAGCTTCCAGGCTGATGAGTGCAAATTTGCCTCCAGTATTTGCTGACAGCATGCTGCATTCATCTTTCCTTCAACTTTGACCAAGTTTCCTGTGCCTTTATAGCTCACACATCCCCAAAACATCAGCGATTCACCTCCTTGCTTTATGGTAGGAATGGTGTTCCTTTCATCATATGCCTTGTTGACCGCTCTCCAAATGTAACATTTATGGTTGTGGCCAAAAATTTCAATGTTGGTCTCATCACTCCAAATTACCTTGTTCCAGAAGTTTTGAGGCTTGTCTGTGTGCTGCTTTGCGCATTATAGGCAAGATACTTTGTGGCATTTGCGCAGTAATGGCTTTCTTCTGGAGACTTGACCCTGAGCCCATTTTTCTTCATGTGCCCCCTTATTGTGGATCTTGAAACAGCCACAATGCTAGTTTTCAGAGAGTCCAGTATTTCAACTGCTGTTATTTGTGGCTTTTTCTTTGCATCCCAAACAATTTTCCTGGCAGTTGTGGACAAAATTTTTGTTGGTCTACCTGACCGTAGTTTTGTTTTTACAGAGCCTCTGATTTTACGTTTGTTAATCACAGTTTGAACGCTGCTGACTGGCATGATCAATTCCTTGAATATCTTTTTGTATCCCTTTCCTGTTTTATACAGTTCAACTACCTTTTTCCATAAATCCGTTGACAGTTCTTTTGCTTTCCCCATGACTCACCATCCAGAAATATCAGTGGCTGGATGAAAGATGCAAGAGTCTGTCTGTATCCCAGAAACTCACTCAGCTTTTATGCACACACACTGATTACAAGCAAACAGGTCACATGTGAGGATGTTACTTTTAGTAGCCATTCAAACCCATTTGTGTCAACATCTGTGCATGTTTTCAGGCCAAAATCACCAGGGTATGTGAACTTTTGATCAGGGTCATTTGGATGTTTTGGGTTGTCATTATGATTTAAACAGAGAATACACAGTAGTTTAACAATAAATGGCTTCACCCAACCACTAACCATGAATGGAGAAAAAGTTTTGGTGTTATCATTCATATTCTATGAAAAAAGGCCAAGAAAGCAAAAATTCTGGCATGTAAACCTTTGAGCACAACTGTATAAGTAACAGACGTGGGGCGTATATAATGATCCAGAAACAAAAGAACACCGGGCAAAAATGAACGAGATATTTATGTCCCATTGGCTGGATAATATCTAAATAAAATGCAGACTGAATGAGTAAATAATAAATGCAAATACGAGAAAATCAAATACAATAATACATAAGAAAAATAGAATAAATGTAGATGAGAAATAACTACTAAAAAAATAATAGATCCAAACAATTACTTATAGCAAGGAGATGCAAGGTATAATCTACAAGTAAGACAGCAGTGCAGCCAAATAGAAACAGGGAAGCATAAAAAAAGAAAGCTTCCTGATGGGAGTGGTCCCCACGTGTATCACAATAGCATACTAGCTGCGTCAAAAGAGATGACAATCATTAAAGAGGACCTGTCACTAGTGATGAGCGAGTGTACTCCTTGCTCAGGATTTCCCGAGCACGCTCGGGTGACCTCCGAGTATTTATGACTGCCCGGAGATTTAGTTTTCATCGCGGCAGCTGAATGATTTACAGCTACGAGCCTGCTTGATTACATGTGGCATTCCCTTGCAACCAGGCAACCCCATGTACTCAGCCTGGCTAGTAGCTGTAAATCATTCAGCTGCCGCGATGAAAACTAAATCTCCGAGCAGTCATAAATACTCGGAGGTCACCCGAGCGTGCTTGGGAAAGCCTGAGCAACGAGTACACTCGCTCATCACTACCTGTCACCAAATTGTTCACATTAAACTGGACACATAATGTAATAGTGGCTGCAGAGCATAATGAAACGGATTGTAGAGATATTAGCAATCAAAATATTTGGCACCTAGTGAGTAACTTTTAAGCAGAAAAGGGTTTTATCAGATAGCAAATAATACAGGAAGAAGTACAGGTCCCCATTGACAGATACCTGATAACAGCCACTTGGACGAAATAAGTAACTCATTAGGAGCCAAATACTTTGTTTGCTAATATCTCCACCAGAGAGTCGAAATTAACCAAAAAATTTTTTACTCTGCTCTGCAGTCACTATTACATCGGTGTCTACCTGAGCATGAAACATTTGGTGAAAGGTCCTCTTTAGGCTGCAAAAAGACAAAAATAACCTTTACATTTGGTATTGCTGTGATCACAACTACCTGAAAAATCACCTTGCATGTCATTGTTACTGCACAATTATCGCTGTAAAAATTAAATCAAAAAGACAATAGTAGAATTACATTTTTTTTCATTATTTTAATGTCCTTGGATTTTTTTTTTCATATTTTCTAATGCACTAAATGGTAAAATGAATGATGTCACAACTACTACTCATCCCACAAAAAACTAGCCCTCATACATTTTTATCAATGGAAATAGTGAAAAAAAAAATGATGGCTCTTCACAAAAGTGTAAAAACAAATGCAAAAGTTTAATAAGCTAAGGGGTTGTTCCCAATATCTCCATAATGCAGCACAACATATAACAGGCTCTGATACACTGCAGCCTTCATTATTTAATAAGAGCGAAAGTCCTTTAAGAAATCTCACAGATATAAATGTATGTACCATATTGTGCTTGATATTCAGATATCTTACTATAATCCATGATTTTCCATATTGCTTTATCTATGGAAATGTTCAAAGCTTTGACCTTCCTCAATTGATTGTAAATTTTTTATTATTTACAATATTAGTAAGAAATACAGCTCTGGCAAAAATTAAGAGACCACTGCAAAATGTTCAGTTTGTCTGATTTTTCTCTTTATAGGTATATTTTTGAGTAAAATCTAAATTGTTCATTTATTCTATAAACTTCTGACAACATGTCTCCGAAATTCCAAGCAATAAATTTTGTATTTTTTTTCTGAAAAGGAGAAATGGTCAAAATAAAAAAAAAAAAACAGTGCTTCCAGACCTCAAATAATGCAAAAAAACAAGTTTATGATCATTTAGAAACAACAATACTAATGTTTTAACTCAGGAAGAGTTCAGAAATCAATATTTTGTGGAATAACCATTTTTAATCACAGCTTTCATGCGTCTTGGCATGCTTTCCACCAGTCTTTCACACTGTTTCTGGCGCAAAAATGTAAGCAGTTCTTCTTTGTTTGATGGCTTGTGACTATCCATCATCCTCTTGATTACATTGCAGAGGTTTTCAGTGGGGTTCAGGTCTGGAGATTGGGCTGCCCATGACAGGGTTTTGATGTGGTGGTCTCTTAATTTTTGACAGAGCTGTATGTAAATTTGGAAATGGGCTTAGCCTTAGACATTAGCACGAGGATTACTGTGATTACACTAGAATAAAAGCTTTAATCCAAGTGGCACGATGCGTTAACTGCACAAATAAAGCGATATCTCCACCCGTGAGTAGCTCTTTAATTACTTGGATGTTCACCAGTTTTTCCATTTTTGTGGCTACTTGAAAATATAAGAGACTTTAATAAACACATTTATGCAGCACATTGGTACAATCTGTACAGATGCCTTGGCAAGTACAGAATGGAACATAATGTATCGAGGCCATAGTAATATAATGGCTGCATATTCGTTGTATGGAATGCAAGTGGAAGGACTTGGGTATAATAGTTCGTAATAAATGTCAAGGAGGAGCTGCAAAAGCTAACTGAGTATATAAATAGAGGTAAATCCCTTAGCTTACACTTACATCTGCCACTACTGTAGCTGATAACACCTGGTTGGCGGGGGTCTATCCTGTGGGGGAACTGATATTGATGACCTATTCTAAGGATAGGTCATCAACATTAAAGTATTTGATAACCCCTTTAAATGCCTAAAACACAGCTTCCTGAAATGCTGTCTTACTCTAATGAAATTCATTATTCTGCATTTATATTAGCCCAATTTTGTAGAGAACTCTGAATGCTGTACATTCTAATTTCCCTTATAGTTGATGGTAATTGGAGTCCATGGGAAGCCTGGAGTAAATGCTCTTCTACATGTGGTGGTGGCCAACAGATTCGGACTCGCTTGTGTAAGCATCCCATGGAATCTAACAGTGTTCGCACATGCCCTGGGGACTCCACCCAGCTTCTGAAATGTAATGTTCAAGCTTGCCAAGGTATGACCATTAACTTACCAGTACATGCGTATGATGCATTTTAAAATTCTTCTATTTGTGTCCACAAAGATCAGACATTTATACTCTACACGTTTTAATTGCATGTAAAAAACTGACCTAAAAATGATATTTATTAGATATGCATTAAAAGGATGGATCACATCCAATGACAGATGTACATACAAAAAAATAATAAATATAATATTGGGGTATACAAGTGAATATAGGGAATTGCTACCCACACCCTATCCTAATACCTATTCTGTTGCCTGCCTGCCAGCGGAGTTTGGCACCCAAGGGGGGTTCGATAGTGGCACCCCCACTCCTCGGCGGCTGTCGCGGTTGAACCTAGATAACCCTGGAAATCAAAAGGGACATGTGAGTATACACAGAGCTAGGTAAAGAGTAAACAAATAGAATTAGTTTTCTGGACAGCGAATCTAATAGTGATATACTGCTAATGCTTCCAAGAAAATATAGTAAATAGCCAGAACCATTATCTAAGTGGGACCATAAACAGAAATGTGGGGAGCAGCTGGTAGTGATAAGCAGCTAGTCAATAATGCTAGTTGGCTACAGTATACTAACAGCTGACATTGCCCTGCGTAAAACCCTCCACTGTTGCCTGCCTATAAGCAGAGGTTGGTACCCTAGGGAGACCGATGTTGGCACTCCCGCTCCTCGACAGCTGCCCCTATTGTCCCTGAAAAGCCATAACTTAGACCCTAGGGTAAAATAACCAAGAAACTTTATGATGCATAGCCATATACATGTAATAAGACAATTGCCCACAGTGACAAGCTGGTATATCTAATGTCAAAAAGTGGAAAATCATACGACAATGATAGTAGGGTTGTTGGGTGATAATATTTTTCAGAGTGAGATGTGTAGGAGGGTAGCAAATGAATAAAATCGATAGAGTTAGTAAGAACCAGAATCACCTTCAAAAATATCTGTAGGACAATATGTTGTCTTGTGGCAAAAAGTGTTATCCTAGATGCATAATTTTGTATCCCTGCTCAAAAATGGGCTGTGACTATGGTACTAGGTACTGACCATGCAGGGTGACAAATCTTTTGCATCGGCCCATTTTACTTTTTGTAATTTTTAAAATGCAAAACACGACTATATATTTTTTTGCCTAAAATACAAAAGAAATGTGTCATCTTTAACTTTAGGCCTTTTAGAGATTATTTCATCTTCTACTTGCTTAACTGCTCATAATAACAGTCACTTTAACCAGGAGTGCCCAAACTTTTACATGCCACTGTATGTGGCTACATTAATTTTAAAAAGCTTTTAAATATGACATTTTTATGGTAATATTCATGGCATGTCAGACATTACAGCTGTATTGTGTAATAAATGCATAGTTAGAAATTCTGTACTAGCAATAGTGAATTTCAAAGTACAAAGTGCTTCAGGATTGAAGCTTCTTTGTGTGGAAGCTTGCATATGTCCAGACGTGATGGACAATATGCATCACAAAGTTTGCTTCAAATCAACTGCAAAATCAGCATGTAAAGGTTGATGTCCTAGCGAAAAATCTATTTTCACACTTTGTCAATAAGGTAGATACATAAACTCCAAAATAACAGTCAAAGATCACTACCGAAGATGCTAAATCTCAGGGCAAGAAGGCACATACAGGTGCATCTCACAAAATTAGAATATCACCAAAAAGTTAATTTATTTTAGTTCTTCAATACAAAAAGTGAAACTCATACATTAGATAGTCATTACAAACAGAGTGATCTATTTCAAGTGTTTATTTCTGTTAATGCTGATGATTATGGCTTACAGCCAATGAAAACCCAAAAGTCATTATCTCAGTAAATTAGAATACGTTTTAACACCAGCTTGAAAAAATGATTTTAAAATCCGAAATGTTGGCCTACGGAAATGTATGTTCAGTAAATGCACTCAATACTTGGTTGGAGCTCCTTTGGCATCAATTACTGCATCAATGCATGGAGGCAATCAGCCTGTGGCACTGCTGAGGTGATATGGAAGCCCAGGTTGCTTAGACAGCAGCATTCAGCTCATCTGTATTGTTGGATCTGGTGTCTATCATCTTCCTCTTGACAACACCCCACATATTCTCTATGGGGTTAAGGTCAGGTGAGTCTGCTGGCCAATGAAGCACAGTAATACTGTTGTTTTTAAACCAGGTATTGGTACTTTTGGCAGTGTGGACAGGTGCCAGTGCCAGTGTGACAGGTGCAATATGCGGGCAGAGCCTAAATCATAATGGCTCATGCGCACTTATGTTTTTGGCTCTGTCCATAATAGGGTTGAGCATAGTCACATGCGCAAGATTTTGCCAGGCTATGTGGATGATTTAGAAGGCATCATCCACATCAATTACAGCAGGAGCACAGCTATCAGCAGCTGAGAGGAGGGATAGAGAAGCTGGGAGGTGGGATGGAGACTGCAGAAACGTGGACCACTAGGATTAACATATAGCGAGTAAGAACTTCAAAAGGTTTTGGGGGGTATACAGGGGAAGTCAGGGGGTTATATAACCATTGATGGACTGCAGCACAGCCACTGATTAAGATTATAGTGTTAGTTGACACAGGACAAGGTATAATTGTGACTAGAGATGAAAATCAATTGCTCACTTCAGAGCTATGTAAAAATGTACAGTACGTAAAGTGCAAGTGCCTCTATATTCAAAGAAGCTTCCGCTATCTATGGTCGATTTTCATCAATAGATCACATTAAGATAAAAAACAAGATCTAATAAAGGTGCATAGTCTCTATAAAGTATCATGTGTCTGTACTTACAGCTATAAGGTGAGACCCCCGCATATATCAGGGCAATCACCAAAAATCAGTTTCAAGGTAGAAATATTTTTACCATTTTTGGATAAGAGTTGTCACTACAGTATGTCACTAACTTTGCTTCTAATGTTACACGCTGTAGATTTTGCATATGGAAAGCAAAATAGCAAATGTGAACATACTCTTAGAATTACCTTTTAAAGAAAATGTGAAACTAGAAAATGATGCTTTGTTTAAACAAAGGTTCTATGTTTATTTAAACTTATGATGATAATACAGAATTTTCTTTGACATTTTGCAATTTTCATATGGAGCTCCAAAACCGGTTGACACTTCTGTTTTCCATTATCATCACAGGCAGGGTTACAGTGCCTTGAAAAAGTATTCATACCCCATGAACTTCTCCAATTGTTTTCATGTTACTGTCACGATTCCTCCTCTCAGTGAGTGATTACTATTCTGATCTATGGAAACTGTCTTGCTGAGTTGTTTGTGTCTTGATTGTCAGCTTGGCTGTCCAGTCCTGTGATGGAATTGCTGAACTGTCGGTGCCTTGATTGACAGCTAGCTCTGCTGTTCAATCTGTGACTGGGAGGTGCCATACTTTCTCCAGGTGTTCAGTGTTCTGGTGATTGCCCAGCTACTTAACTAATCTGTCTGCCCTTGATCCCTGCCAGACCTACAGTAGTTTGTGCTCCTTGGTGAGTGTTAGCCTGATTCTTTTGCTCTGAGTTCTGATTTTCTGCTGCCTGACCCTTTGTACCATGTTGTGACTATCCCTTTGTCCTTTGGCTTTTGAGCCGCTATCTTTTGTTTTTGACCCTGGACTATGACTTGACTTACATCTTTGTCTTTTCCCTTGGCTATCTTCGTACTCTTTTGGTATTGACCCTGTGACGTCTGACTCTTCTGCCACACGGTCTGTCCATGATTAGTGACTAGAGTCATAGTTGCACCCACAATCTTAAATGTATTTTATTGGGATTTTATGTGATATACAACACAAAATAGCAAGTATGTGTGAAGTGTAGAGGAAATGATACATGGTTTCCTAATTATTTAAAAAATATAAATCTGAAATTTGTGATGTGCATTTGTATTCAGCCCCCCTGTAGTCTGACACTCCTAACTAAATTGTAGTTTGACCAATTGCCTACAGAAGTCACATAATTAGTATCTTGAGTTCACTTGTGTGTAATTTATTGTCAGTATAATTACAGCTGCTCTACGAAAGACTCAGAGGTTTGTTTTAGAACATTAGGGATCAAACAGCATTATGAAAACCAAGGAAAACAACAGACCGGTAAGTGATAAACTTGTGGAGAAGAATAAGGGTACCGTTACACTAAAAGACTTACCAACGATCACGACCAGCGATACGACCTGGCCGTGATCGTTGGTAAGTCGTTGTGTGGTCGCTGGGGAGCTGTCACACAGACAGCTCTCTCCAGCGACCAACGATCAGGGGAACGACTTCAGCATCGTATATTTACCCTGGTTACAAGTGAACACATCGCTGGATCGGCGTCACACACGATGATCCACGATGACAGCGGGTGATCTGACGACGAAAGAAAGTCTCAAACGATCTGCTACGACATACAATTCTCAGCGGGGTCCCTGATCGCAGTAGCGTGTCAGACACAGCGAGATCGTAAGTATATCGCTGGAACATCACGGATCGTGCCGTCGTAGCGACCAAAGTGCCACTGTGAGACGGTACCCTAAAGCAGAGTTCGGTTATAAAAATACCCCAAGATCTGAACATCTCATGAAGCACTGTTAAAGCCATCATCCAAAAACGGAAGGAGTATGGCACAACTGAAATCCTACCAAGACATGGCCTTCTACCTAAACTGACATCTCAAGCAAGGAGAGCACTAATTAGAGAAACAGTCAAGAGGCCCGTGGATATCCACAGCTCAGGTGGTAGAATCTGTCCACCTGAGAACTGAGTCAATTATTCCACAAATCTGGCCTTTATACAAGAGTGACAAGAAAACAGACATCTTTGAAAGCAAGCCATAATAAGTCCTGTTTGCAGTTTGCCAAAAACCACGTGAAGGACATAACTAGCATATGGAAGAAAGTGTCCGATCAGGGGAGACCAAAATAGAACTTTTAGGGCTAAATGTAAAATGCTACGTGTGGTGGAAAACTAACTGCACCTCACCCTGGAAACACCATCCCCACTCTCAAACATGTTGTTTGCAGCATCCTGCTGTGGGGATGCTTTTCAGCAAGGACAGGGAAGCTAGTTAGAAATGAGAAGAAGATGGATGGAGCTAAATACAGAGCAATCATGGAGGAAAACCTGTTAGAGGCTGCAAAAGACTTGAGACCGGGGCATAGATCCATCTTCCAGCAGGATATCGACCCTAAACGTACCAGAGCCAGAGCTACAATAGTGTTTAGATCAAAGCATATTGATGTGTGTGAACGCATAGTCCAAATCTAAATTCCATTGAGAATCTTTGGAAATACTTGAAAATTGCTGGTCACAGGTACCTCCATCCAATCTCACTGAGCAAGAGCTAGTTTGTAAAGAAGAATGGGCAAAAGTTTCAGCCTCTCGCTGTGCAAAGCTGGTAGAGACCCCCAAAGACTTGCAGCAGTAATTGTAGCAAAGGTGGTCCTACAAAGTATTGACTCAGGTGGACAAAATACAAATGCACGTCACAATTGTCAGATTTATATTTCTAAAATAACTAGAAAGCCATGTATAAATTCCTTTACATTTTACAGATACTTGTTACTTTGTGTTGGTATATCACATACAATCCCAATAAAATATATTTAGGTTTGTGGGTGTAACATGAAAAAAAATTAAAAATTTCATACGGTATGAATAATTTTTCAAGGCACTACAGAATGAACAGTTATATAGGGGTAACACAGGATAGCTCCATTCACAATAGGTGATGGAAACAGCTCTTACCGCCTACACACACACACAATGATCTTCGCAGAAATCACAGAGCATGCCTACAAAATAGTTGAAACAGTCCATATACAGTGCCTACAAGTAGTATTCAACCCCCTGCAGATTTAGCAGGTTTAATAAGATGCAAATAAGTTAGAGCCTTCAAACTTCAAACAAGAGCAGGATTTATTAACAGATGCATAAATCTTACAAACCAAAAAGTTTTGTTGCTCAGTTAAATTTTTATAAATTTTAAACATAAAAGTGTGGGTCAATTATTATTCAACCCCTAGGTTTAATATTTTGTGGAATAACCTTTGTTTGCAATTACAGCTAATAATCGTCTTTTATAAGACCTGATCAGGCCGGCACAGGTCTCTGGAGTTATCTTGGCCCACTCCTCCATGCAGATCTTCTCCAAGTTATCTAGGTTCTTTGGGTGTCTCATGTGGACTTTAATCTTGAGCTCCTTCCACAAGTTTTCAATTGGGTTAAGGTCAGGAGACTGACTAGGCCACTGCAACACCTTGATTTTTTGCCTCTTGAACCAGGCCTTGGTTTTCTTGGCTGTGTGCTTTGGGTCGTTGTCTTGTTGGAAGATGAAATGACGACCCATCTTAAGATCCTTGATGGAGGAGCGGAGGTTCTTGGCCAAAATCTCCAGGTAGGCCATGCTATCCATCTTCCCATGGATGCGGACCAGATGGCCAGGCCCCTTGGCTGAGAAACAGCCCCACAGAATGATGCTGCCACCACCATGCTTGACTGTAGGGATGGTATTCTTGGGGTCGTATGCAGTGCCATCCAGTCTCCAAACGTCACGTGTGTGGTTGGCACCAAAGATCTCGATCTTGGTCTCATCAGACCAGAGAACCTTGAACCAGTCAGTCTCAGAGTCCTCCAAGTGATCATGAGCAAACTGTAGACGAGCATTGACATGACGCTTTGAAAGTAAAGGTACCTTATGGGCTCGTCTGGAACGGAGACCATTGCGGTGGAGTACGTTACTTATGGTATTGACTGAAACCAATGTCCCCACTGCCATGAGATCTTCCCGGAGCTCCTTCCTTGTTGTCCTTGGGTTAGCCTTGACTCTTCGGACAAGCATGGCCTCGGCACGGGAGGAAACTTTCAAAGGCTGTCCAGGCCGTGGAAGGCTAACATTAGTTCCATAAGCCTTCCACTTCCGGATGATGCTCCCAACAGTGGAGACAGGTAGGCCCAACTCCTTGGAAAGGGTTTTGTACCCCTTGTCAGCCTTGTGACCCTCCACGATCTTGTCTCTGATGGCCTTGGAATGCTCCTTTGTCTTTCCCATGTTGACCATGTATGAGTGCTGTTCACAAGTTTGGGAAGGGTCTTAAATAGTCAGAAAAGGCTGGAAAAAGATAATTAATCCAAACATGTGAAGCTCATTGTTATTTGTGCCTGAACTACTTCTTAATACTTTAGGGGAACCAAACAGAATTCTGGTGGGTTGAGGGGTTGAATAATAAATGACCCTCTGAAAAAACTTTTCCCAATTTAAAAAAAAAATAAACAAAGAAATAACATTCTTTTTTGCTGCAATGCATTTCACACTTCCAGGCTGATCTACAGTCCAAATGTCACAATGCCAAGTTAATTCCAATTGTGTAAACCTGCTAAATCTGCAGGGGGTTGAATACTACTTGTAGGCACTGTAACTAGATTTTAATGATATTTTAAACAGTGCACTTTTCTATAGTTTTAAAATTATCTTACTAAAGTGCAAAACCTTGCAGCACCTGACACTGGACTATGTAGTAGCGGCCTATTTTTCTTCCTTCCTCTTAAATATTTAATCAGACTTTTCTTGCACTATATTTTTATCTTTTTTATTATCTTCCTTTCTTTAGGTGGAGCTCAGTTCATTAGAGGAACCCTAGTTGGAACCATCAATGACCTTGACTTTGGCATTGCATTTCTTAATGGCACAATTAGCAACTCTCCTGATTCACAAAGTAACATAATAAAGGCACAATATAGCAACATCCCCAAAACTCTAGGTAAGAGAAGTAAAACGTTTCTTTATGCATCTATTTTACTTTTGAAATGTTTTCATGATGTAGGTAACAAAAATACCTACAGTGCTTGCCATACTTTAATCCAAGCAATGAAACCTGATAAAAATTAGGCTAAATAGAATTTATTTTCCATGACTGGTGTCACTGTTTCTTTGTATAATGCCTAATTGGGCAAAATGTAGTGGCAACAATGACACTCTCCAGGCACTGTTTTAGACGACTAGAAGAACAGTAGAAAGAGTATATGATAACTATATAGGTTTTTTTTGTAGTTACTGACTAACATTATGGGGTCAAGACATAGCATTAAGAGATGAGAGAATTTGTTTGATATTTTTTAAAAATCCACATTTGCCACAATGTGGATTTTTTGTAATACATTTCCTTGCGGATTCAGCTAAATGGTGGATGGCCCACATCTTGCTATACACCATAAAAGAACATCAAAATTAAAAAATTAAAAAATACATATACTCACTTTACCACTCACCTTTCTGGCCCCTCCTCTCCTCAATGTTCAAGGTCCTGTTCTTGAGTGCTAAAATCCCAGACCTCTTCACGCTATGCCGGTACTTCTGGCTCTGATGAGGTCCAGGATTGTTCTGTGCATGCAAATACACTGCTCAAAAAATAAAGGGAACACTAAAATACCATATCCTAAATATCTCTGAATGAAATATTCCAGTTGCAATTTTTCATTCATTGCATAGTGGAATGTGTTCAGAACAATAAAACAAAACAATTATCAATGTAAATCAAAATGAATATCCCATGGAGGTCTGGATTTGGAATGATACTCAAAATCAAAGTGGAAAATCAAATTACAGGCTGATCCAACTTCAGTGGAAATGCCTCATGACAAGGAAAAGGTGCTCAGTATTGTGTGTGGCCTCCACGTGCCTGTATGACCTCCCTACTGTACAACGCCTGGACATGCTCCTGATGAGGCAGCGGATGGTCTCCTTAGGGATCTACTCCCAGACCTGGACTAAAGCATCCGCCAACTCCTGGACAGTCTGTAGTGCAATGTGACGTTGGTGAATGGAGCGAGACATGATGTCCCAGATGTGCTCAATCAGATTCAGGTCTGGGGAATGGGTGGGCCAGTCCAGAGCTTCAATGCCTTCATCTTGAAGGAACTGCTGACACACAACAGCCACATGAAGTCTGGCATTGTCCTGCATTAGGAGGAACCCAGGGCCAACTGCACCAGCATATGGTCTCACAAGGGGTCTGCGGATCTCATCTCAGCACCTAATGGCAGTCAGGCTACCTCTGGTGAGCACATGGAGAGCTGTGCAGCCCTCCAAAGAAATGCGACCCCACACCATTACTGACTCACTGCCAAACCGGTCATGCTGAAGAATGTTGCAGGCAGCAGATTGCTCTCCACGGCATGTCCAGACTGTCACATCTGTCACATGTGCTCAGTGTGAACCTGCTTTCATCCGTGAAGAGCACAGGGAGCCAGTGGCGAATTTGCCAATCCTGGTGTTCTGTGGCAAATGCCAAGCGTCCTGCATGGTGTTGGGCTGTGAGCACAACCCCATCTGTGGATGTCAGGCACTCAGACCATCCTCATGGAGTTGATTTCTAACCATTTGTGCAGACACATGCACATTTGTGGCCTGCTGGAGGTCATTTTGCAGGGCTCTGGCAGTGCTCCTCCTGTTCCCCCTTGCACAAAGGCGGAAGTAGCAGTCCTGCTGCTGGGTTGTTGCCCTCCTATGGCCCCCTCCACATCTCCTGGTGTACTGGCCTGTCTCCTGGTAGTGCCTCCAACCTCTGGACACTACGCTAACAGACACAGAAAACCTTCTTGCCACAGCTCGTATTGATGTGCCATCCTGGATAAGCTGCACTACCTGAGCCACTTGTGTGAGTTGCAGAGTCCGTCTCATGCTACCATGAGTGTGAAAGCACAACCAACATTCAAAAGTGACCAAAACATCAGCCAGAAAGCATTGGTACTGAGATGTGGTGTCACGGGGCCACCGCGACTGAGAGGTTTCAGAGATAAATTAAAGAGGATGGGTGTAATAATTATAGGGGATAACTCAGGAGACTCTTTGCGTGGAACAAGACAACTACGGGACACAGTTTTATAAGTGGTAAAGTCTATATTATCACACAGTGATTCAAACAGGTGCAGAGAGAAACTCAAGTCCACAACACTTGGTGCAAATAATAAACGCAGCTTAGCAGTCTTCAGAGAAAAATGCAATCAAGCAGAAAGTCTATGAAGCACAGTTATTCTTGAGGATACTTGACAAGAATAAATCCTTGTCTTAGTCCAGACACAGATAGATATGCTTATAGGCAGTTCAAATAATATCTTAGCTCAACCAGGGAGGCCTGGTTAATGGTCTCAGGTTATAGCAAAGCAGCAGCAGCTTACATGTCCAGCAAATGCAGATAAAGTAAACACGAGCAGCAGATGAAGGAGGATTACTGGAAACTTGTGTATGCAGCAGGAACTCAGAGCAGAGTAGCAGGATAACCACACAGGTTCACAGGAGCAGGTGTATAGCCAGGGAGTAATCAGAGGTCAGGAGCTGGATGCAAGGCAGAATACTCTAGCACAGACTGAAGGCTGGGGTGGAGTTTTATAGCAGGAAGACACAGTGCACATGAGACCAAAGACGCCATCTTGGAAGAGGGCAGTAATGCACAAAAGGTAAAAAATGTTCAGAGTCCTGACAATGGGTTCCAGATATAAGAATGCGGCTGATCGGAGACGTATGGAAGGTCCGGACCTGAGTGTGGGTGATTGGGTTTGGTTGTCCTCGAAAAATATTAAGCTGAGAGTTTCCTCGTGGAAATTGGCCCCTATGTTTATTGGCCCTTATAGGATTGTGGCCATCGTGAATTCTGTTGCTTTTCGGCTGACTTTGCCTCAGTCATTTAACCCTTTCACGACATGCGCCGTACATGTACTGCGCATGTCGTGTCTCCCCCCTTGATGTGGGCTCCGGCAGTGAGCCCACATCAAAGTCGCGACATGTCAGCTGTTTTGTACAGCTGACATGTGTGCGCAATAACGGCAGGTGAAATCGCTATTCACCCGCCACTATTAACCTGTTAAATGCCGCTGTCAAACGCAGACAGCGGCATTTAACCGGCGCTTCCGGCCGGGTGGCTGGAATTGACGTCATCGCCGACCCCTGTCACATGATCAGGGGTCGGCGATGCATCAGGATGGTAACCATAGAGGTCCTTGAGACCTCTATGGTTACTAATGCAGGCCTGCTGTGAGCGCTCCCCTGTGGTCGGCGCTCACAGCACACCTGCAAATCAGCTACATAGCAGCAATCTCATGATCGCTGCTATGTAGCTGAGCCAATCGAGTGGTGCCAGCTTCTAGCCTCCCATGGAGGCTATTGAAGCATGGCACAAGTAAAAAAAATATGAAAAAATATAAAAAATATGAAAGTTTAAATCACCCCATCCTAAATAAAACAATAAAAAAAAAAATCAAACCTACATGTATTTGGTATCGCCGCATTCAGAATCGCCCGATCTGTAAAAAAAAAGCATTAACCTGATCGCTAAACAGCGTAGCGAAAAAAAATTTGAAACGCCAGAATTACGTTTTTTTGGTCCCGCGACATTGCATTAAAATGCAATAACGGGTGATCAAAAGATCGTATCTGCACAAAAGTGACATTATTAAAAACGTCAGCTCAGCGCGCAAAAAATAAGCCCTCACCCGACCCCAGATCATCAAAAATGGAGACGCTTCGGATATCGGAAAATGGCACTTTTTTTTTTTTAAGCAAGAATTTGAATTTTTTTTCACCACTTGGATAAAAAATAACCTAGACATGTTAGGTGTCTATGAACTCGTAATGACCTAGATAATCACAATGGCAGGTTAGTTTTAGCATTTAGTGAACCTAGCAAAAAAGCCAAACAAAAAACAAGTGTGGGATTGCACTTTTTTTGCAGTTTCACCGCACTTGGAATTTTTTTCCCGTTTTCTAGTAAAAGACATGGTAAAACCAATGGTGTCGTTCAAAAGTACAACTCGTCCTGCAAAAAATAAGCCCTCACATGACCATATTGATGGAAAAATAAAAAAGTTATGGCTCTGGGAAGGAGGGAAGTGAAAAACGAAAACGCAAAAACGAAAAAGGGCCGCAACTTGAAGGGGTTAAGATCCATAATGTTTTTCATCGCTCCTTACTCAAGAAGTTTGTGGCGTCATCCAATCCGTCACCGTCACCTTTCTCTCCGGTCCTTGTTGATGGAAATCTTTAGTTCCAGATAGCCATCATGGGTCATGATAGGTCATGGATTCTCATTTAGTTCGTCGGTCCCTACAGTATCTGGTACACTGGAGAGGGTACGGTCCTGAGGAGAGGATGTGGGTACCTGCTGCTGATGTCCATGCAGTTAGGTTGGTTTGGGCATTTCATACAGCCCATCCTGAGAAATCTGGTCCTGAGGTTCCGGAGGTCCCTCGTAGAAGGGAGGGTACTGTCACGGGGCCACCGTGACTGAGAGGTTTCAGAGAACCGCAGCGCTCTGGGCCTTGTTCACACACAGTGAACAGAAGCTCTTCTCCTGATTTCTGACCCCCACCACATCACCACACAATCCCGCCCCCCCAACACATCACCACACATAATCCCGCCCCCTACCCCATTACCACACATAATACCGCCCCCCACCACATCACCACACACAATCCCGCCCCCGCACCACACATAATCCCGCCCCCCACCACATCACCACACATAATCCCGCCCCCCACCCCATTACCACACATAATCCCGCCCCTCACCCCATTACCACACATAATCCCGCCCCCCACCACATCACCACACATAATCCCGCCCCCCACCACATCACCACACATAATCCCGCCCCCCAAAACATCACCACACATAATCCCACCCCATTACCACACATAATCCCGCCCCACCACCACATCACCACATATAATCCCGCCTCCCACCACATCACAACCGAGTGACAGAAAGAAGTGAGGCTGATATATATAACCAGCGTCAGTGAAGAAGGAATTTGACACCTGCGGAAGTTGAAAACAACAATGCCCGTCGACGTAAACTGCCACCACCTTCGAGGTATGCAGCAAGAAATCCAGAGACTATACCCAGTGAACACCATGTGGGAAAGCAAGACGTTACATGTAATGAATTGCGGTACATCTCACTTTTGGAAAGAAAAATTACACAGTGCAAAGTTTGCGTCATGCTGCGGAAGTGGTACTATACACTTTCATGAAGTAAATGAATATCCTCAGCAGTTTCAAGCATGGTTAACTGAAGATACGAGAGAGGCAAAAATTTTATTTGAGGTTAATTTACCATCTGCGTAAGCGCTATTGAATGTTGTCATTATTTACTTTAGTTTAATCACCAGCAGACTTAATTAGATAGCAATGAGCGTGCCGAGCGTTAGCTGGCTGGAAACATCTAGCATATATATATATATACAGTGCCTTGCGAAAGTATTCGGCCCCCTGGAACTTTTCAACCTTTTCCCACATATCATGCTTCAAACATAAAGATACCAAATGTAAATTTTTGGTGAAGAATCAACAAGTGGAACACAATTGTGAAGTTGAACAAAATGTATTGGCTATTTTACATTTTTGTGGAAATTCAAAAACTGAAAAGTGGGGCGTGCAATATTATTCGGCCCCTTTAACTTAATACTTTGTTGCTCCACCTTTTGCTGCGATTACAGCTGCAAGCTGCTTGGGGTATGTCTCTATCAGTTTTGTACATCGAGAGACTGAAATTCTTGCCCATTCTTCCTTGGCAAACAGCAAGACATATATATATATATATATATATATATATATATATATATATATATATATATATATACATGGCTCTGGAAAAAAAGTTAAGAGATCACTGCAAAATGTTCAGTTTGTCTGATTTTTCTCTTAATAGGTATATTTTTGAGTAAAAATGTAATTTTTATATTTATTCTATAAATTACTGACAACATGCCTCCGAATTTCCAAGCATTTTTTTTCTGAAAAGGAGAAGTGTTAAAAACTACAAACAAAAACCAGGGCTTTCAGACCTCAAATAATGCAAAGAAAACAAGTTCATAATAATTTATAAACAGCAATACTAATGTTTTAACTCAGGAAGAGTTCAGAAATCAATATTTTGTGGAATAGCCATGATTTTTAATCACAGCTTTCATGTGTCTTGGCACTCTTTCCACCAGTCTTTCACACTGCTCCTGGTGCAAAAATGTAAACACATCTTTGTTTGATGGCTTGTGACTATCCATCATCCTCTTGATTACATTCCACGGATTTTCAATGGGGTTCAGGTCTGGAGATTAGGCTGCTCATGACAGGGTTTTGATGACGTGGTCTCTTAATTTTTGCCAGAGCTGTAAATATATATATATATATATATATATATATATATTGTGACAGAATCACACTGGCTTTGTAGAGGAAGGGAGGTACGTGTCACTGCGCATGCAGCGTTCAGTGATGTGAAACCAGAATGTTTTGCGCTTCCAGCGTACTAGGTGCTGAGAGACCGTGTACAGAGTTTAATGGGTTGTTTTCATGTGAGCACTCGCAGTGTGGGATGGAGGGTGCTCACCAAATTCATTTTCCTGCAGGACCTGCAGGTGTTTCAGGACCTGCGGTGATGTCATGATCACGTGTCAAGCACATGTGATATATATACTTGGACCTGTGGTTCAGTCTGGGTGTGGCGCTGTGGGGAGAAGCTGCACTTCCCACAGAAGTGAGGACTGAGAGTGGTTTTCCCTAACAGTGTGCAGGAGGACCCAGCATAAAGAGGAGTGAACTGTGTGCTAATATTTTTGTTTTGGTTTGTCTGTCGTGCCCGGAGGACTGCGTTTTTTTTCAACATCGTGGTTTATGCTGCATATAATAAACCCACTGGTGTTTTATGTGCACGTGCTCCTAAGTCTATCTGAAGGCCTCTACCAAGCCTGACAACCCCTCACACGTGGTGCTTTGAGTGCGGGCAGCAATTCAGGAACCCGGATAGAAGCTGCAGACAACTACATGTCCTGGGTGAAATCCGCCATCCAGCACGAGACGTCCGGCAACATGGAGGAGCTGGTGAAACATCTTGTGCAGGCACATCAACAACATCAACTTGCTAGTCAGCAAGCACAACTAGCACAACAGGAGATGAATAAGCTATTGATACAGCAGCTTCAACAGTCTGAACAGCAGCAGGACAGCAGCAGGAGGCGCTAACACAAGAAAAGGAGTGCCTCACGGAGGTGGTTCGGGTAAGGCTGGCGGTCTTCTCTTCATCTCCGGAAGGTGATGCATACGCCCAGAAAACAGTAAGGCGAGCTATGCAGAAAATGTCCCCGGGGGATGATGTGGAAGCCTTTTTGACAGTTTTTGAGCTGGTGGCTGAATGGGAGAGACTTCCGCCGGAGCAGTGGGCAGAGGTACTGGTGCCATATCTGAGGGGGGAGCCCCAGAAGGCATATTATGACTTAGCCCTCCAGGATGCAAAGGAGTATGGGAATTTAAAAACTGAGATACTGGCATGCCTGGGGGTGACAATGTCTGTAAGAGCTCAGCGAGGCCACCGTTGGACATATGGTGGCGATAAACCACCTCGCTCACAGATGTTTGACTTGCTATACCTGGTTCAAAAGTGGCTGCAACCAGAGTCGTCCACTCCGGCCCAGATGGTCGAGCGTGTGGTGATGGACAGATTCATCCATTCCCTACCCTAGGCCAATGCAGGCCTGGGTTGCCCCCCGGAATGCAGACAATTTGGCTGGACTGGTTGAGAGATACTAGGTGATGGAGAAATTCCTGGGGAGACTATACGTTATTACGTCCCTGTACTTGGATACCGAAAAGGGGGCAGGCTCACCAAAGAGGGTGGCTAGGTCCACAACTGGGGGATGACCCAATCCTGCTGAGGGGACCTCTAAGACTGAGATGAAAGATGTGGTCTGTTGGTGGTGTCACAATCCTGGGCACATAGCCGCCCGGTATATTATGCCCTCTGAACTTACGGACTACAGTCTCGGCAGACGGTGCTCGTATTATGCTTACCTGGCCTGCGGTGTGGACTGTAAAGCCGACAACTGTCCCCAGTCATGCGCCATCTCCGTCAGTGGGGTGAGTTTCCTCGTGCTGCTGGACTCTGAAAGTATGGTGATATGGTGACACTAATCAGCACTGCACTGCCCCACCAGTTAATCCCCAATAAGTTGATGGGTGTCCACTGCATACATGGAAACGCCAAGGACTACCCTGTCGCCAGAGTAACCATGGGGACAGACCGTGGTGATAAGACCCATGAGGTTGAGGTAGTGAGAGCCTTGATTCATCCCGTCATACTAGATCGTGATTTTTCTCTATTCTGGGACTTTTGGCAGAAGGGGCTGTACCGAGTGTCCCTGTTCAAAGCCAGGCCCCTCTGAAGGTAACTCCATCAGGAGAAGAGATGAAGGAGTTTCCCCTTTGTGGCCTTGCTGGAGAGGAGAATGAGACCGGACCTGAGGAGCCCAGCTTCCCTGACTCAGAGGTGCTCGGAGAGAACTTTGGGACTGCCTAGCTTCGAGACCTCACTTTGAAATATGCCTTTAAAAATGTCACTGTATGTAATGGGGTTTCTCAAGAGCTGAGGGCTGACACCAGGTTCCCTCCTTTTGCTGTGACTAGCGAGCTGCAGTATCGGGTGACCAAATTGAGGGGTGGAGAAATTGTGGAACAGCTGTTAGTTCCGACATCGTATCGGCGGAGGGTTCTAGGTATGGCCCATGCACATACACTGGGTGGTCATCTACGGGTAGAGAAAACTCAGGAGAGTGCACTGCAGAGATTTTATTGACCAGGATGTTACCATGAGATTCTAGATTATTGTAGGTATTGCCCCACCTGCCAGATAACTGCCCCTGTGTCTCACTTCAGAAGCCCTGTTCTTAGAGAACATTAGAGAAGCTCCACAGGCATCCACGGGGTTCTCTGTGCGGCCATCATCCATGATGACTCCTGGACATCGCCAAGGAAACCTTGGAAGCCAAGTGTCACGGGGAGACTAGGTGGGTGAAAGCTAATAACCCGGGCCCCTGCAATTTCCCTCAGACTAGGGAAATGCTGACTGACCCTCTACCTGAAGTTTACACTGATGGTGTGCATGTCCAGGCCTTGAACCTCACCCTGCCTCCTGTTACAACCCTAAGCTGAAAGCCTCCGCCCTCCACCCAGTGAATGTAATACACCAATACCCACAGTTAGCACAGACAAGGATAAAGGAAAATATACACCACGCCGCAGTCACTCAGGAATACACTATAAATGTGCAGGGCAAAATAAACACAAATGTAGGAAGGAGTAAATAAGACAAAGGAAAATACACCACCAGCAACGATTCTCCAACAACCAGCTCTCCACTCCAGTCCGAGATAACAACGCAAGACAGAAGCTATAATCGGCGACGCCCAATGATCCGGAGAACTATTTAAAGGCCATGGGCATGGCCCAGCTTCCAATCCGAGGATCAGGTAAATTAACCCTGGAACAGCTGGACAAAACCTAGCCGATGCCAATGAGCAAATAGTGGTCAAAAGCGGAATTACCGCTGTCTGTCGAACGACGTGGTCTGAACAGCATCCGACATGACAGTACCCCGCCTTCTACGAGGAACCCCAGGGCCCTCACGGCTTATAGGACCCGGCTTGTCTGGATGGCGACGATGAAAAAACCTGACCAGCCGATCCGCATGAATATCCGAGGCTGGTACCCAGGACCTCTCCTCAGGCCCATAACCACGCCAGTGTACCAAGTACTGTAAAGTACGATGCACTACATGAGAGTCAACCACCTTGGAGACTTCAAACTCCAAATTACCATCCACCAATACTGGAGGTGGCATAGGCGCCGCGTCCACAGAACCCACCACCTTCTTTAGAAGAGACCTGTAGAACACGTTGTGTATCTTATACACTGTAGGGAGCTCCAATCGGTACGCTACTGGGTAAATGACGGCGGTGACCCTAAATGGACCAATAAACCGTGGACCCAATTTAAGGGATGGTATTTTGAGTCTTATGTTTTTTGTGTATAACCACACCCAGTCATCCACACTCAGGTCCGGACCTGGCACACGCCTACTGTCAGCCACACGTTTGTACCTAGCACCCACACTCAACAGGCGCTGTTTAACTCTCCTCCAGACTGATGATAATTGTGCTCCTAACTGATCCTCCTTCGGAACGCCGGAAGAGCCCCTCTGACTCAAGGTACAAAATTGAGGATGTAGCCCATAAACACAAAAAAACGGAGACTCCCCAGACGACTCCTGGGGGTGATTATTGATGGCAAACTCAGCCAAAGGAAGAAAGGTAGACCACTCCTCCTGGTTATCAGAGACAAAGCAGCGTAAGTACTGTTCCAAATTTTGGTTCATACGCTCAGTCTGACCATTTGACTGAGGATGGAACGCCGAAGAATGAGACAACTTGATCCCCAGCCGTGAGCAAAATGCTCTCCAAAATTTTGCCACAAACTGAGACCCCCTATCAGACACAATGTCACACGGAACCCCATGAAGTCTGACCACCTCCTGCACAAATACCTGAGCCAGAGTCTTAGCGTTAGGCAATGAAGGCAAAGGCACAAAGTGCGACATTTTTGAAAACCGATCAACAATCACCAAGATGACCGTGTTCCCAGCTGATGAGGGCAAATCAGTGATGAAATCCATGGAGATTTCCGTCCATGGCTTACTAGGTACTTCAAGAGGAAGTAGTGTGCCAACAGGACGGGAGCGGGGCATCTTAGCTCTAGCGCACGTGGTACCAGCTGACACGTATGAGACCACATCCTGTCGGATCTTGGGCCACCAAAACTGACGTGACACCAACTCCAAGGTACCTCTAACCCCTGGGTGGCCAGCCAGGACAGCATCATGATGCTCCACCAAAACCTTTAGGCGGAGATGAAGTGGTACAAAAGATTTGTTGATGGGAAGCTCAGATGGTACCTCCTCCTGAGCCTCGGCAATCTCAGCCTCAACCTCGGTAGTGAGAGCCGAAACCACCACACCCTTTTGGAGGATGGGTACTGGATCCTCCCGAGGTTCACCCCCCAGAATACACCTGGACAGAGCATCCGCCTTAGTGTTTTTAGACCCCGGTCTGTAAGTGACAACAAAATTGAACCACGTGAAAAACAATGCCCAGCGAGCCTGCCTGGGGGACAGACGCTTGGCTGACTCCAAATACAGCAGATTCTTATGATCGGTAATAACAGTAACCTGATGTACCGACCCCTCCAAGAAGTGTCGCCATTCCTCAAAGGCCAACTTGATTGCCAACAACTTCCTGTTGCCGATATCGTAGTTATGTTCGGCGGACGACAGTTTCTTGGAGAAATAGGCGCACGGACGCAAACCACTCAAAGATGAGCCTTGAGATAGTACCGCCCCCACACCAACCTCAGACGCATCGACTTCCACAACAAAGGGTTTTGATACGTCTGGCTGCACAAGAATGGGGGCTGAAACAAAACTGTTCTTAAGAAATTCAAATGCGCCCACAGCAGCCTCAGGCCAAACGGAGAAATTGGTACCCTTTTTAGTCATGTCAGTTAGCGGTTTAGCAATGATGGAAAAATCCTTGATAAATTTCCTATAGTAGTTAGAAAACCCAAGGAACCGCTGAAGTGCTTTCAGGTTATCAGGACGTTCCCAATGCAGCACTCCTTGCACCTTAGCGGCGTCCATTTTAAAACCAGAAGCAGACACAATATAACCCAAGAAAGGCAACTCTTGAACAGAAAATACACATTTCTCAAGTTTAGCATACAGCTTATTCTCTCTGAGAAGCTGTAACACCTGCCTGACATGATCTAAATGAGCATCACGGTCGCAAGAATATATGAGGATGTCATCTAGGTACACGATAATGAATTTCCCCAAAACATGCGAGAACACATCATTGATGAAATGTTGGAACACTGCAGGTGCGTTAGTCAACCCAAAAGGCATCACCAAATTTTCAAAATGACCCTCAGGGGTATTAAAAGCTATCTTCCACTCATCACCTTGACGGACTCTTATGAGGTTGTACGCCCCCTGAGGTCAAGCTTGGTAAACCACTTAGCACCCGCCACCTGGTTGAACAAATCTGGTATCAGTGGCATCGGGTATGGATCACGAACCGTAATCTGGTTCAACTCCCTGAAATCCAAACACGGGCGTAATCCGCCATCTTTCTTCTTCACGAAGAAGAACCCTGCTGCCACCGGCGAGGATGACGGCCTGATGTGCCCTTTGCTCAAGCTTTCAGCAATATAATCTTTTAACGCTTGTCTCTCCGGACGGGAGATGTTAAACATCCTTGCTTTAGGCAACTTGGCCCCTGGTTTAAACCTGATAGAACAGTCATAGGGACGATGTGGCGGCAACTCTGAGCAACCCTTTTCAGAGAACACATCCACAAAATCCAAAAGTGACTCCGGAACGCTTGAAGTCACCGCAGCCACACATGTAGCCAGGCAATTCTCCTGGCAGAACACGCTCCACTGAATTATGTCCTGAGTTTTCCAGTCAATTACTGGGTTGTGCATGGACAACCAAGGAAAACCCAAAACCACCAGAGCAGGAAGATTCCTGAGCACCTTACATGTAACCCGCTCGGAATGTAGAACCCCAATGTGGAGTATCACCTCAGCCACAAATTCAGTAATCTCCCCCTGAGAGAGAGGAGCAGCATTGATGGTGACCACACGGATAGGATGAGACAGTTTTTCAATCCTAAAACCTGCTGTGCGGGCAAACTCCTCATCAATGAGATTTGTGGCTGAACCACTATCCACAAAAACAGTAATTGGCAGCTCACCTCCAGCGATAAAAACCTTAGCAGGGAGCATGCATTGAGAAACCACCATGGAGGATATACATAAGCTCAGATTGGTCTCCTCCACACCATCTGAGCTTAGAAGTTTTCCGCCGTTGCGTTTTCCTTAGACAGCAGAGGACAGATGTTAATAAAATGACCAATTTTACCACAGTAAAAACAGGCTCCCTGCTTCCTGATCTCTGGGGCTAGACGCTTTACATGTGACACCCCTGCGATTTGCATAGGCTCCGTGGGCTCACCTGCAGCAACCTCACGTGAACCTAAACCTTCACCCACAGGCGGTGTCTCATGCTCCCCCTGACGCAGACGGCGATCAATGCGGACAACCAGACTCATAGCGGAATCTAGAGAAGCAGGAGTCTCGTACATCAGAAGGGCTTTTTTAACCATTCCAGAAACCCCATGAATAAACTGACTCCGCAATGCTGGATCATTCCATTGGGTATTGATCGCCCAGCGGCGGAATTCAGAACAGTAATCCTCTGCTACTCGCTCCCCCTGGCGAATGGAGCGTATTTTAGATTCTGCCAGAGCCATTCTGTCGGGTTCGTTATAGATTTTCCCAAGAGAAGAAAAAAAACTCTCCACAGAGTCAAATGCAGCAGAATCAGATGGCAAAGAAAACGCCCATGCTTGGGGATCCCCGCTTAACAATGACAAAACCAGGCCCACACGCTGAGCCTCATTACCTGAGGAGATCGGGCGCATACGGAAATGTAGTTTGCAAGCTTCACGAAAAGAAACAAATTTACTGCGTTCCCCAGCAAATTTTTCAGGCAAAGGAAATTTAGGCTCAGCAACTCTTTCTGTCGCTCTAGCTTGCACATTAGATACTGCTAGTCCCTGTTTCTGTACTGCCCCCCTCACCTCCGTGACCTGTAGGGACAGCGCCTCCAACTGGCGGGTTATGGAAGTCATGGGATCCATGACAAAACACACAAAAAAAAAGAAACCCCTTTTTTTTTTTCTTTTGTTGTTGGGCCGATTATAATGTCATGGGGAGACTAGGTGGGTGAGAGCTAATAACCCGGGCCCCTGCAATTTCCCTCAGACTAGGGAAATGCTGACTGACCCTCTACCTGAAGTTTACACTGATGGTGTGCATGTCCAGGCCTCAAACCTCACCCTGCCTCCAGTTACAACCCTAAGCTGAAAACCTCCGCCCTCCACCCAGTGAATGTAATACACCAATACCCACAGTTTGCACAGACAAGGATAAAGGAAAATATACACCACGCCGCAGTCACTCAGGAATACACTATAAATGTGCAGGGCAAAATAAACACAAATATAGGAAGGAGTAAATAAGACAAAGGAAAATACACCACCAGCAACGATTCTCCAACAACCAGCTCTCCACTCCAGACCGAGATAACAACGCAAGACAGAAGCTATAATCGACGATGCCCAATGATCCTGGAGAACTATTTAAAGGCCATGGGCATGGCCTAGCTTCCAATCCAAGGATCAGGTAAATTAACCCTGGAACAGCTGGACAAAACCTAGCCGACGCCAATAAACAAATAGTGGTCAAAAGCGGAATTACCGCTGTCTGTCGAACAACCTGGTCTGAACAGCGTCCGACATGACACCAAGGTCATGCCACACCAAAGCGTGACAGAGCATGTCACCCAGCTGCAGGAGAAGATGGCTCACCTAATGCCTATCGTGAAGGAGCATCTGCTCCAGGCGCAGGAGGCCCAAACCAGGGTATACAACCGATCAGCAAGGCTGAGGCAGTTCCAGCTCAGGAACTGCGTGCTAGTACTCATACCAAAGGCGGAGAGCAAGTTCCTGGCCAAGTGGCAAGGCCCATATGAGGGCGTGGAAAAACTCAGGGATGTGAATTATAAGGTACACCAGTCCTGTCGCAGGAAGCCCCACCAGGTGTACCATATGAAATTGCTCAAACCCTGGCAGGACCATGAACCGTGGGTAGATACTTGCATGGAAACCCATCTGGAAGCTAGGATTGAGGAGGTCGTGATTGCAGAGAAGTTAACGCCAACCCAGAAGCAACAATGTCGATAACTGCTGCAGCAGAACCGTGATCTGTTCTCGGAATTGCCAGGGCGCACACAGGTCATTGAACATGACATACTAATGGAGCCGCATGTAAGGGTGAACCTAAAGCCTTATAGAATCCCTGAAGCATGCCGGGAGATAATCTCACAAGAAGTGAATAGAATGATGGACCTCGGGGTAATAGAGGAATCAAAAAGTGGCTGGTCCAGTCCCATCATCCTCGTACCGAAGCCCAGTGGCGAGTGGCGGTTTTGCAACGACTACCGCAAGCTCAGTGAGGTGTCCAGTGTTGACGCATACCCGATGCCCCTTGTGGATGAACTTATTGAGCGTCTGGGGCCCACGAGGTATATCACAACCCTTAATCTAACAAAGGGATACTGGCAGATTCCCATGTCGCAGAGTGCCAAAGAGAAGATGGCCTTCTTGATGCCGGATGGCTGCATCCATTACACCAGGATGCCATTTGGTCTGCAGAGGCCCCCCCCCTTACCCTTCAGAGGGCAATGGATTGGATCTTGGTGCCACATAGGAACTATGCCATAGCCTACTTGGATGACATCACCATCTTCAGCCATGGCTGGAGTTTGCATCTCCTAAAAGTACAGGTGGTCCTCGATGCCTTGAGGAAGGCAGGTTTTACAATAAACCTGAAGACGTGTGCCATAGGGAAGGAGGAGGCCAGGTATTTGGGCTACATCATTGGGAGAGGTGTAATCAAGCCCCAATTGAATAAAATAGAGACAATTCAGGAGTGGCCGCAACAGCTTTCCAACAAGCAAGTGACGGCATTTCTTGGGATTTGGGGGTATTACTGGCAGTTTATGCAAAACTTCGCCATGATTGCCGCACCGTTGACGGACCTCCTCAGGTGCACCAGGCCGACTGTGTTAAAATGGGCTCCTGACACAGAGCGGGCGTTTCAGGAACTCCAACGGGCTCTGTGTAGGCATCCGGTTCTGGTCACACCAAACTTTAAAGGGAACCTGTCACCTGAATTTGGCGGGACCGGTTTTGGGTCATATGGGCGGGGTTTTCAGGTGTTTGATTCACCCTTTCCTTACCCACTGGCTGCATGCTGGCTGCAATATTGGATTGAAGTTCATTCTCTGTCCTCCATGGTACACGCCTGCGCAAGGCAATCTTGCCTTGCGCAGGCGTGTACTCCGGAGGACAGAGAATGAACTTCAATCCAATATTGCGGCCAGCATGCAGCCAGCGGGTAAGGAAAGGGTGAATCAAACACCCGAAAACCCCGCCCATATGACCCAAAACCGGTCCCGCCAAATTCAGGTGACAGGTTCCCTTTAAGAAAGAATTTGTGTTACAGACCAATGCTTCAGAGGCTGGATTAGGAGCTGTGCTCTCACAGGAAATAAACAGAGAAGAGCATCCCGTCCTGTATCTGAGCCAAAAACTCTCTTCTTGCGAGAATAATTATGCAATTGTGGAGAAGGAGTGCTTGGCCATAAAGTGGGCCATAGATACACTAAAGTACTACCTTCTGAGACGAAGGTTCAAATTATCAAATTACTGTCACACCATGCCCTGCTGAGATGGTTGATTGAGAAAAAGGGTAAAAACCCCAGGGTGTCTAGGTGGTTCTTAGCTCTTCAGGACTTGTCGTTTCATGTAGAACGCGCCCGCTGAGGAAGCCATAAGTGCGAAACGCGCGTTGGGGTTTTCATCCCGAGTCCAGGAGCAGGTTGGTTCATCCATCATATTGGTCTCTATCTCCCTCTTAGTATTGGGATTTTTTCCCTTTGTCTATGGCTGCTGCTTTTCTTCCTATTATGGTATCGAATTTGCACATACTGTGATTATATATTTTTGGCATACTATAACCTGTGGATATCTGTCAGCCTATGCATGCACTTTTAAGAGGATAAATATAGTGACTAATTATTCAACCCCAGTATATGGATACTGTGTCTTATATAATGTGCCCCCAGTGAGTTTCTTGGTAGTGTAGTCGCCACTGTGGCGCTTATTTGCATTTTATATATATTGCACTATTGGCACTTTATATATGTTTCCATTAACTGATGTTATATATGGATTTGTTATGATAGTTTGAACCATTAGTCCACATATAGTATTCTGTTATCTATTTTCCTAAAAAAATATAAAACATTTTTGTATAATTTTGAGATGATTTATGTTTATGAGTCGAGTTTCCTCTGCTGCACAGGGGGAATCTCGATCCGTGTCTGCTGTGGTCTCCCATTCTCCATCGGCCGCAGTGGAGCCTGCTCAGTGGAGACGTCGGTCCCAGTGTCTCGCTGAGCCTGATTCTGTGCAAAGGGTTACTGCTGTCTCTCCAGGCTCTGCTATTGTACCCTGCACTGATCTGCGGCGAGCAGGCTTTTCTGGGACTAAGTCCTGCTTTGCTCACACTGAGCATGCCCAGGGTAAGATCTCTCAGTGGAGATCAAGGGTCACATGCTCAGGTACTGCAGCCAAATCTATTGGTCCTTCTAGGAAGGTCCTGTAGGTACGCAGGCTCTGTAGCAGTCTCTCATTGGTCCTTTTTAGGAACGTCCTGTACATGCTGCAGCTATTTAAGGCTCGCATGGCGGCACGGCCATGCGCTAGTATCTTCCAAAGTTACGTGCTTTGCACCACTGTGGTCATGTGCTTGAATGTGTTCAGGGACCCGGCTGAAATAAGCCCCTAGAATGCTGGCACCTCCGGCGAGGAGATTGTGTATGAGTGTATTCAGGGACCTGGCTGAAATAAGCCCCTAGAATGCTGGCACCTCCGGCGAGGAGTTTTGTGTGCATGCATGACCACTGACTGTTCTCATCTGGGTAGTTAGCCTGTGCCTCTGTGAGAGTCTAACAGGGCACAGAGCTTTGCTTTTTCGGCCGCTCTGTGAAGTTAACAGAGCTGGTTCATACCGCCATATTGTGCCGCCATTCACTTAGCAGCAGGATCTTTCCTGCACGGTGGATCCCGGGTTGCGAATGCACCAATCCCATCAATAAATATATTCGGTGCATTCCGCAAACCCTAACAGTATACTAGCGCCAGGATCTGGCTAAGTAATGGCGGATGAACAGCGGTTGCAGGGGTACATCCAGCTGCTGGAGGGTCGGTTGACGTCTCTTGAGCGTGCAACCTCGGCGGTGGATGTTACCGCAATAGCTGTTCAGGCTGCTAGCATGGCTGCAGCTGCTTTACCCACTGCCACCTCTGTTCCGACCATATCTCACCTCCCATTGCCTGAGAGATACTCTGGGGACAGTAAGTCCTGTAGGGGTTTCGTGAGCCAGTGTGGTATACACCTCGAGCTCCTGGCTGCACGTTTTCCCACAGAGTGGGCAAAGGTGGGATTCATAATCTCTCTCTTGTCAGACAGGGCATTGGAGTGGGCTACGCCGCTGTGGGAGCGCAATGATCATGTGGTGCTGAGTGTTCCTCGGTTTCTGGACACTCTGAAACAGGTCTCTGTATGACCTCAAGTCACCCATGATACAGCGCTCTAGCTGCTGGCTTTGACTCAGGGCTCAGACATGGTCAGCCATTTTGCGGTTACCTTCCGGACGTTAGCGTCTGAGTTGGAATGGCCGGATAAAACCTTCATTCCCGTATTTTGGAGGGGGCTGGCTGACCATGTGAAGGACACTTTGGCTACTAGAGAGATTCCCGCTACACTGGAGGAGCTCATAGCTGCATCAACTCGCATAGACCTTCAATTTCACGAGTGAGGGTTGGAGCGAGCCCAGTGTAGGCAGAGGTTTCCGCTGGCTCCCACCTTTGCCAGACCTCTGGAATCTCCAGTCCAGGCATCCTAGTCACATGAGGCCATAGAGGTGACACGAGCGGGACCCAAGTCCCAGTCCGCTCGTGCACATAAGGTCTGTCATGTTTGCCGGCAGTCAGGACATCTTGCCTCCAAGTGTCCTCAGCGGTCGGGGAAACGTCAGTGTCTAGTGGCAGTAGGAGGAGGTACGCTAGACACGGCGACATTTTCCTCAAAGTTGTCCTTCAAGGGGACAATTACCTTTGGCCCATCCACTCTTATGGTAGAGCTATGCGTGGACTCTGGGGAGGAGGGTAATTTTATGTCATCTGCTTTCGCCCAGCATCACGCAATACCCCTGGTTATGCTCGCCAAACCAGTAACCGTTCGAGTGGTAAATGGGTCGACACTACCCTCTCAGATTACCCACCAAACCATTCCTATCACGCTTTCTGTGTCTCCATCACATCAGGAGATTATCTCACTATTAGTCATTCCTGAGGGAATTGATGAGGTCCTGTTGGGGATACCATGGCTACGCTACCATTCTCCTCATATAGAGTGGTACTCAGGGAGAATTTTGGGATGGAGTAAATCCTGCGAGGGTAGATGTCAGAGGGAGTGCATTCAGGTTGCTACAACTCAGGTACCCGCAGATCTTTCCTCTCTCCCCAAACACTATTGGCCCTATGCAGATGTGTTCTCCAAAAGGGCTGCGGAGACCCTTCCGCCTCCCCGCCCCTATGACTGTCCTATTGACCTCTTGCCTGGTGCTGAGCCTCCCCGGGGTCGAGTTTATCCGTTATCTCTCCCGGAGACGGAGGCAATGTCTCAGTATATCCAAGAGAATCTGGCAAGAGGATTCATTAGGAAGTCAGTGTCACCAGCAGGGGCAGGGTTCTTCTTCGTACAGAAGAAGACAGGAGACTTACGTCCATGCATAGATTACAGGGGTCTTAATGCTATCACCGTTAAGAACAAGTACCCATTACCCCAGATTTCTGAGCTTTTTGATAGGCTACGGGGAGGAAGTGTATTTACAAAATTAGATCTGCGGGGTGCCTATAACCTGATTTGCATCTGTGAGGGGGACGAATGGAAGACGGCTTTTAACACCAGGGATGGGCATTATGAATACCTGGTGATGCCCTTCGGGCTCTGTAATGCGCCAGCCGTTTTCCAAGACACTGTGAACAACATTTTCCGGGATATGCTCACCACCTCGGTCGTAGTCTCTCTGGATGATATTCTCATCTACTCTCCAGATATTGACTCCCATCGGAGAGATGTTCGCAAAGTCTTCGACCTCTTATGGGCAAACTCCCTCTATGCCAAGTTGGAGAAGTGTGTGTTTGAGCAGGAGTCCTTGCCTTTCCTTGGTTATAACATCTCTGCCCAGGGTTTGGCTATGGATCCTGCCAAGCTACAGGCTGTGATGGACTGGCAGGAACCCCATTCTCTTAAAGCCGTGCAGCGCTTTATGGGGTTCATTAATTACTATCGCCAGTTCATTCCACACTTCTCAACTTTGGTACCTCCCTTGGTTGCCCTCACCAAGAAGGGAGCAAATCCCAAATTGTGGTCAGAGGAGGTCTCCAAGGCCTTTCTCTCGATTAAGTCACACTTCGCTAGCGCTCCCATCCTACATCGCCCCGATGTAGATAAGCCATTTATCATGGAGGTGGATGCCTCATCCGTTGGGGCGGGAGCAGTCCTTTTCCAAAAGGATGCTCAAGGTCGGAAGCATCCTTGCTTCTTTTTCTCCAAGACCTTCACACCAGCGGAGAGGAATTATTCCATCGGGGACAGGGAGTTGCTAGCCATGAAGTTGGCTTTTTCAGAGTGGAGACACCTCTTGGAGGGAGCTCGCTTATCCCTTCCAAGTGTTCACTGACCACAAGAACTTGGTGTATATACAGACGGCCCAGTGGCTGAATTCTCGCCAGGCTAGATGGTCCCTGTTCTTCTCCCGGTTCCATTGTACTCTCCATTTTCTCTCCGGGGAGAAGAACACTCATGCTGATGCTCTGTCCCGCTCCGTAGTGTCATCTGAGGAGGAGGAGGAGCCTCGGCTTATTGTCTCTTCTGAGAGCCTGAGAACTGTGGCTCCAGTTTCGCTTGAGTCCATGCCCCCAGGCAAGACTTTCGTACCAGCAAATTTGCGACCGGAGGTTCTCTCTTGGGCTCATTCGTCCAGAGTCGGTGGACATTTTGGGACCAAGAGAACATCTGAGCTTTTGGCGAGGACGTACTGGTGGCCGCATATGGCTCGTGATGTCAGGGACTATATTCGGGCGTGTGTCTCCTGCGCCCAGAATCGGTCTCCTCGGCAACGGCCTGCTGGGTTACTTTACCCCATGCCGGTGGCAGACAGGCCCTGAGAAATGGTAGGGATGGACTTCGTAGTGGGCTTACCCAAGTCTCGTAGCTGCACCGTTATCTGGGTAGTCACCGATCATTTTCCAAGATGGTGCATTTGGTGCCGCTTCCACGGTTACCTTCTGCACGGGCCTTGGCGACGTTGTTCATTAAACATATTTTCCGCCTACATGGAATGCCTGATAAAATTGTCAGCGACCGGGGTCCCCAGTTTGCGTCTCGGTTTTGGAGAGAGCTCTGCTGTTTACTCAGCATAGAGCTGAATCTCTCCTCTGCATATCATCCCGAGACGAATGGGTTGGTAGAGAGAATCAACCAGACTCTGGTGACATACTTGCGACATTTTGTCTCTGCTAGGCAGGATGACTGGGCATCTTTGCTACCTTGGGCGGAATTTGCCTTGAACAATGCCGTAGCCGAGTCCACTGGTCAGACTCCTTTTCTCCTCAATTACGGCCAGCATCCGCATGTCCCTGTGCCCATGCCCGTGTCATCCACCGATTCTAGGGTGGCAGACTGGGCGGTGGAGGCACATGACATCTGGGATCGCACACAGGATGCCATCCGGGCCTCCAAGGAGAGAATGAGGGTTTCGGCCGATACACACCGGCGCCCCGCTCCGACCTTTGCTCCTGGTGACTTAGTGTGGCTTTCCGCCCGTAACATCAGGCTGCGAGTTGAGTCCACTAAGTTTGCACCTCGCTACATTGGCCCGTTCAAAGTTCTGGAACAGTTCAACCCTGTGGTCTACCGTTTGGCTATTCATCCACGCCTTGTTATCACCGATACCTTTCACGTTTCCCTCTTAAAGCCCTTCATTTGTCCCGGTTTTCTGAGTCATCTGCCGGGACATCGGGTTCATCCACGGATGAGTTTGAGGTGAATGCTATCGTGGGGTGCAAGGTGGTACGTGGCAAGACATTTTATCTGGTGGATTGGAAGGGTCACGGTCCAGAGGATAGAACCTGGGAGCCTGTGGAGCACATTCGGGCTCCGCTGCTCATTGCAGCTTTTGAGCGTAGTGAGGCTCAAAGAGGGGGGGCCCTAGGAGGGGGGTAATGTTAGGAGTCGAGTTTCCTCTGCTGCACAGGGGGAGTCTCGATCCGTGTCTGCTGCAGTCTCCCATTCTCCATCGGCCGCAGTGGAGCCTGCTCAGCGGAGACGTCGGTCCCAGCGTCTCACTGATCCTGATTCTGTGCAAAGGGTTACTGCTGCCTCTCCAGGCTCTACTAGTGTACCCTGCACTGATCTGCAGCGAGCAGGCTTTTCTGGGATTAAGTCCTGCTTTGCTCGCACTGAGCATGCCCAGGGTAAGATCTCTCAGTGGAGATCAAGGGTCACATGCTCAGGTACTGCTGCCAAATCTATTGGTCCTTCTAGGAAGGTCCTGTGTTATGATCCTTAGTGGTTGAGGATCACAAATTACTCCAGCTAAGTAATAAACATAGGACAAGCTCTAGGGAGGTGGCAAACTGGACTGACCGCAAATCTGAACCTATCCAACACACTAAAGGTAGCCGGTGAACGTGTCTAAAATCCTAGACGTCTCGAGCCAGCCTGAGGAACTAACTACCCCTAGAGAGAAAGAAAGACCTCACTTGCCTCCAGAGAAATAATCCCCAAAGATATAGAAGCCCCCAACAAATAATAACGGTGAGGTAAGAGGAAGGCACATACACAGGGGTGAAAGCAGATTCAGCAAATGAGGCCCACTAATACTAGATAGCAGAAAATAGAAAAGGGGTCTGTGCGGTCAGTAAAAAACCCTTATAAAATATCGACACTGAGATTTCAAGAACCCCCGCACCAACTAACGGTGTGGGGGGAGAAACTCAGTCCCCTAGAGCAACCAGCAAGTGAGGAAATCACATTTTAGCAAGCTGGACAAGAAACATGATGAATGCTGATAATCAAAAAATAAACAAACAAAAACTTAGCTTGTCTTGGAGAGACTGGGAGCAAGGTAGTCACGAGGAATCTGAAGAGCACTGAATACATTGGGAGCAGGCAAGGAACTGAGTATCCAGGTGAGCTAAATAGGAATCCAACCAAGGATAACGAACCAGCTGATGCTGCCAACCTGCAGAAAGACAACACTACACAGTACCGCTTGTGACCACTAGAGGGAGCCCAAAAATAGAGTTCACAACAGTCCTGTAGGTATGCAGGCTCTGTAGCAGTCTCTCATTGGTCCTTTTTAGGAAGGTCCTGTACGTGCTGCAGCTATATAAGGCTCGCATGGCCGCACGGCCATGCGCTAGTATCTTCCAAAGTTACGTGCTTTGCGCCACTGTGGTCATGTGCTTGAATGTGTTCAGGGACCCGGCTGAAATAAGCCCCTAGAATGCTGGCACCTCCGGCGAGGAGATTGTGTATGAGTGTATTCAGGGACCTGGCTGAAATAAGCCCCTAGAATGCTGGCACCTCCAGCGAAGAGTGTTGTGTGCATGCATGACCACTGACTGCTCTCATCTGGGTAGTTAGCTTGTGCCTCTGTGAGAGTCTAACAGGGCACAGAGCTTTGCTTTCTCGGCCGCTCTGTGAAGTTAACAGAGTTGGTTCATGCCGCCATTCACTTAGCAGCAGGATCTTTCCTGCACGGTGGATCCCGGGTTGCGAACGCACCAATCCCATCAATAAATATATTCGGTGCGTTCCGCAAACCCTAACAATGAGTAGTCTTTATGAAGTACGTAGTGGTTTATACATCAAACCTGCATTGCTATTTTCCTGCACGTGGTACTAGGTTGTTGTCCATTTCTACTATCTTGCGTCCTAATTTCATTATAAATTTGTAATGGTTGTTTGAATATAACTTTTAGAGTATTCTCAATAAACTTTATTTACATTTTATTAGATCTAGTGTCCATTCTCTTTTGGGTTCTAGGAGATATTAAGTACAGAATTGACCACATTTTGTGCTTCAATTTTTTTTGTCCTAATTTCCTCTTCAAAAACCTAGGTGCATCTTATGGTCAGGTGCGTCTTATAGTCTGAAAAATAAAGAAGAATATAATGCTGTCTGCAGGGAATTCAGGACAAACTGTGTAAGAGCTAAAGCCAGTTATGAAGTAAGGCTTGCAAGGGAGACCAAAAGCAAAAAAATGGAATCAGGGAGTATGTCAAAAGCAAAGGAAAAGTCAAAATGCTGTAGGATTTTTAATGGATGAAAAGGGTGAAGTAGTCGGAAATTATATTGAGAAGGCCGAACTTTTAAATTCCTATTTTGCATCTGTGTTCTCTAAGAAAGCAATTGTAACATCTATTGATCTTCATGGTGCTATCGAAGAAATAAAAGAATCCACACTATGTTAGGGCTAGCGGAACGCACCTAATGAATGTATATATTTTATTAGGATAGATGCGTTCGCAGCCCGGGGTCCACCGTGCAGGAGAACCTGCTGCTAGCAAATAGCTGAACTATATGGCGGTGTTAGCTAACTCTGTTACTTCACAGAGCAGTCATGAACTCAAAGCACTGTGCCCTGTTAGACTCCACAGAGGCACTGGCTAACTGTCTAAACAAGAGCAGTCAGTGGTCTTGCATGCACATGAAACTCCTCGCCAGAGGTGCCAGCATTCTAGGGGCTTATTTCGGCCAGGTCACTGAACACACAAGCATACAAACTCCTCGTCGGAGGTGCCAGCATTCTAGGGGCTTATTTCAGCCGGGTCCCTGAACACACTCATACAAGACCACACTGGCGCAAAGTACATAAATAAAAGCAATACTAGCACATGGCTGTGCCGCCATGCAAGCCTTAAATAGTTGCAGCACGTACAGGACCTTCCAAGAAGGACCAATGAGAGGCTGCCACAGAGCGTGAGCACCTACAGGACCTTAGCTGCAGTGTCTGATCATGTGACCCTCGATCTCCACTGAGAGATCTTACTTTGGGCATGCTCAGAACGAGAAAAGCAGGACTTAGTCCCAGAAGCGTCTGCTCGCTGCTGCCCAGCACTGACTTCAATGGCAGAAGCAGGAAAAGCAGCAGCAACTCTCTGTACAGAGTCAGACTGAGCAAGACGCTGGGACCGACGTCTCCGCTGAGCAGACTCCACTCCGGCAGGAGAAGAGTGGGAGACCGCAGCGAAGATGGCCCGAGATTCCCTCTGTGCTGAGACGGGAACTCGACCCCTAACACACTATCTATAAACAGAGAGATGGTGAGGGAACACTTAGTTAATTTAAAGGAATTTAAATCTCCTGATCTGGATGAAGTAAAAGTCTCAGAAGGTTGAAGAAGGGCAAATTTTGACCCCATCTTCAAAAAAGGAAAGAAGATGGAGCCAAGAAATTACAGGCCAGTGAGCCTTCTACGCCAAGAAAGATCTTTAAACAAATTATTAAGCAGCATGTATGTAAGGACTTGGATAAGAATATACTAATTAACCAGAGCCAGCATGGGTTTGTAGCAAACAAGTCATGCCAGACTAATCTAATTTCCTTCTATAATGAAATCATTGACTGGGTGGATCAGGGAAGTGCAGTAGATATAGTATATCTTGACTTCAGCAAAGCATTTGATAAAGTATCTCATACCATTCTTATTGAAAAAATGACCAAGCATGGGATTGACATGGCTATATGGTTAGGTGGATTCAAAGCTGGCTCAGTAATCGTACTGAAAGAGTGGTGATAAATGGTTGCACATCCAATTGGAAGAGTGTTTCAAGAGGAGTGCAACAAGGCTCTGTCCTGGCACCAGTGTTGTGCAACATTTTTATAAATGATCTAGATAAGGGAACTGAAGGTAAACTAATCAAATTTGCAGACAATGCAAAGCTAGGAGGGATAGCTATAACTACAGAAGATGGAGAATATAGATAAGCTTGAACAATGGGCATCGACTAAAGGTACCGTCTGTTGTGAATTCCGCTTTTGGGTTCCCTCCGGTGGTAGTAGGTGGTAATGCAGTTGTCCCTGGGTTGCAGTCCTGGTCAGGTGTGTCTGCTGATTGCAGTTCTGACTGGGGTATTTAGGTGTGCAGGATTCATTAGTCCTTGCCACTTGTCAATTGTTGTTGGGAGGTGTAGGACCTCTGCCTGGTTCCTCCTGCCTTTCTGCCAAATCAGCAAAGATAAGTGTCTGTTTTTTTTTTCTGTGGCACACATGCTGTGTGCTTCACAATTCAGTACTATTCTTTGTGTTTTCTTGTCCAAGATTGTGTCAGTATTTTCTCAGTTTTGTTGGATTCTCTGGAGTGGCAGATATACATTCCATGTCTTTAGTTAGATTGTGGAACTTTTTGTATTATCTGTTGTGGATATTTTTGGAAGGGTTTTAATACTGACCGCCTAGTAATGTGTCCTATAGTTTCCTATTTAGCTAGAGTGGCCTCTTTTGCTAAATCCTGTTTTCTACCTGCGTGTGTCTATTCTTCTCCTACTCACAGTCATTATTCGTGGGGGGCTGCCTATCCTTTGGGGGTCTGCTCTGAGGCAAGATAGCATTCCTATTTCCATCTATAGGGGTATTTAGTCCTCCGGCTGTGTCTAGGTGTCTAGGGTTTGTTAGGCACACCCCACGTCTAGTTGCGGTGTTAGTTCAGGATTTGCGGTCAGTACAGGTTCCACCGACTCCAGAGAAAGTTTTCATGCGGCTCCAAGGTCACCGGATCATAACAACCATCACATTAAGCGACGCTGCAGCGATATCGACAACGATGCCGATCGCTGCAGCGTCGCTGTGTGGTCGTTGGAGAGCTGTCACACAGACAGCTCTCCAGCGACCAACGATGCCGAAGTCCCCGGGTAACCAGGGTCAACATCGGGTTACTAAGCGCAGGGCTGCGCTTAGTAACCCGATGTTTACCCTGGTTACCAGTGTAAATGTAAAAAAAAACAAACACTACATACTTACATTGCCGTGCCTGTCGCGTCCCTCGCCTTCAGCTTCCCTGCACTGTGTAAGCTCCGGCCCTAAAGCACAGCGGTGACGTCATCACTGTGCTTTGCTTTACGGCCAGCACTGACACATTCAGTGCAGGAAGCTCTGAGCAGCAGCGCGGACGCCGGGGGACGTGACAGACATCAGAGGGTGAGTATGTAGTGTTTTTTTTTTTACTTTTACAATGGTAACCAGGGTAAATATCGGGTTACTAAGCGCGGCCCTGCGCTTAGTAACCCGATATTTACCCTGGTTACCATTGTAAAACATTGCTGGCATCGTTGCTTTTGATGTCAAACATGACGATACACGCCGATCTGACGACCAAATAAAGTTCTGGACTTTCAGCAACGACCAGCGATATCACAGCGGGATCCAGATCGCTGCTGCGTGTCAAACACAATGATATCGCTATCCAGGACGCTGCAACATCACGGATCGTTGTCGTTCTCATTGCAAAGTCGTTTAGTGTGAAGGTACCTTAATAGAATGGTATTTAACAGGGAGAACTGCAAGATTCTAAATATGGGCAAGAAAAACAAAAATTATATCTACAGAGTGGGAGAATAGAGAGAAGCATGTTTGAAAAAGATTTAGGTATACTAATAGATCACAGACTGCACATGAGTTAACAGTGTGATGCAGCATAAAAAGGCAAACACAGTTCTAGGATGTATTAAGAAAAGCATAGAGTCTAGATCACGTGAAGTAGTTATCCCCCTCTACTCCTCCTTGGTCAGGCCTCATCTGGAATACAATGTCCAGTTCTGGCCACCACATTTTAAGAAAAACATTGAAAAACTGGAGCAAGTTGAGAGAAAAGCTACCAGGATGGTGAGTGGACTGCAAAGCGTGTCCTATGAGGAACGGTTAAAGGATCTGGGAATATTTAGCTTGCAAAAAAGAATTCCAATAGGAGACTTAATAGCTGTCTACAAATATCTGAAGGGCTGTCACAGTGTAGAGTGATCACATTTTTTCTCATTTGCACATGGAAACACGAGAAGCAATAGAATGAAACTGAAAGGGATAAGATAGAGATTAGATATTCGAAATACTTTTTGACAGTGAGGGTGATAAAATGAGTGGAACAGGCTGCCACGAGAGGTGGTGAGGTCTCATTCAATGGAAGTCTTCAAACACATGTTGGATAGACATTTGTCTGAGATGGTTTAGTGATTCCTGCATTGAGCAGGGAGTTGGTCATGATGACCCTTGAGGTACATTCGAACTCTAACATTCTATGATTATATGTACATAGGAAACTACCGTATTTTCCGGCGTATAAGACGACTTTTTAACCCCTAAAAATTGTCCCAAAAGTCGGGGGTCGTCTTATACGCCAGGTACGGCATGTGCAGGGAGCGATCCTGGATGTTCCCAGGGTCTGAAGGAGAGGAAACTCTCCTTCAGGCCCTGGGATCCATATTCATGTAAAAAATAAAGAATAAAAATAAAAAATATGTATATACTCACCCCTCCGAGAAGCCTGGCTGTCACCGTTGCAAGCGTCTGCCTCCGTTCCTAAGAATTGCAGAGCGTGAAGGACCTTCGATGACGTCATGGTCAGGTGACCGGTCACATGAGCGGTCATCGAGGGTCCTTCAGGCTCTGCAATTCTTAGGAACGGAGGCAGACGCTTGCAGCAGTGACAGCCAGGCTTCTCGGATGGGTGAGTATATACATATTTTTTATTTTTATTCTTTATTTTTAACATGAATATGGATCCCAGGGCCTGAAGGAGAGTCTCCTCACCTTCAGACCCTGGGAACCACACGCCGTATAAGATGACTGGGCGTATAAGATGACCCCCGTCTTATACAGCGGGCATATCCCAAATTCCATATTTTATATGGAAAAGTTGGGGGTCGTCTTATACGCCCAGTCGTCTTATACCCCAGAAAATACGGTATTTGGTCTTGTAAATTTTAGAAAGTGCTGATATATCAAAATAGATGTCTTATGGATGACAATTGAGATGAAAATAGGACCTTTTTCTGGATGAATAATGGAAGATTTTTTATATGCTCATGTGATCTCCGCCTTAATGTTAACATTTTAGAGAAACTGATTTTTTTTCTCAGGTGACATCCTAGTTGCTTCAGTTTTTTTTTTTTGTCCTTTTTTTTATTCTCTAAAGCAGGTAGACAGTATGAACAGTTAAAAGCGGATGGAACTTGAATGGACCTCTGAAGTATAAGTGTCTTCAATGTGTCTTTAATTTTACACAGGTACCCATAGACTTTAATAGCCGAGTCTGATCCACAAAACCGTGAGAATAGGACATACTACAAGTCTCATGGACTGATGACATGGATCTGTTTTCAAAACTGATATGTGTATGAATCAATGAAACTCTAAGTCAGTGTGCTATCTGACAAAAACCAGTAAGCACAGGACGTGTCTCACAGATGTGTGACTGTAGCCTAAGGCAGAGTTCATACGAGTGTATTACTGTATATGGACCGCAATGCACAGTCTGGCAGAAGATCTTCCAACCTGAAATTATATTTTCATTTACGTCTACAAGGCCGTAAGTTTAAACTCAGGAGACCCACGGTCAGTCTGGTCATTGTGGGCCATATATGGAGCGTGAATTACACTCGTGTGAACACAGCCGTATTCTGTTGAGGGAGGTTTCCAGATTTGATGAAAAGTATTTATCAGTACTTATTATTGGTACTTTCTATTAAAGATACATTTGCTTCAATCCCCTTTCTATATTTAGGCCCTTCTATGAGAACTCTTGCCTCGATTATGAATCCGGTATATTGGACTGTAGCTAGAGAAATTGAGGAAGGGGTGAATGGATTTACACTTACAGGTGGAGAATTTATAAGAGAATCTCAAGTGGAATTTGCAACAGGTATAAGCAAGTTTAGATCTACTTTAGTCAATGTAGTAATCTTTGCATGTGTCTTGTTTACTTAGTGAAAGATAATTGCTATCTTATTATGTTATCATTGTTTGAAATAAAATAAAAAATCACATAATAACAAAATTGGTGCTGGAAACTATTAACTTTCTTAATATTAACACCTTATGTCAGCTAAAAAATATAACCAAAAAAGTTCCTCAGGCGGCACAGTCCTCACATGGGCTGTTGGCAGCCGATATCACCCTGTATGCAGGTGCTATCACAGCGGCTCTGTTAGCCTAGCTGAATGAATGACCGGGTGCTCCTCCTGGAAAGACGTCTGTGTATAATAATCCAATAGAAAAAAGAGAATGGAGGGCACTCACCAGTCTTCTAAGTTCAGTCTTTATTTAGCAGCTTGTTACAATAAATACATGGTCGGGATTACCGGAGCCAGAGCTCGTGTGAGCAGGGGAGAACGTGGACGACGGCAGTTTCGCGCTATGCTCGAAACGGCCGTCGTCCCCGTTCTCCCCTGCTCACACGAGCTCTGGCTCCGGTAATCCCGACCATGTATTTATTGTAACAAGCTGCTAAATAAAGACTGAACTTAGAAGACTGGTGAGTGCCCTCCATTCTCTTTTTTCTATTAAAAAATATAACCACTTCAATGCCAAATAAAATATAAAATGAAATATAAAAATAAAATACTGAAAAATATTGTCCATGCCAGGGATATCAGTCATTAACTTCACTGACAGTTCCATAGCAGAGTGGGGTAAAATACAGGCACATACTATTCTGCTAATGCACTTTGAGAATGATAATCTCTTCTCCTGCATCCAATGCAGAGCGCTGGGACCCCATTCAGCAGCCACCAAATCCCTGGCATACTGGGTTGCCATTGCAATCCAAAGCACTCTTGTAACGTCGTTATCCCAGCCCATCTAGCCTGGCTCAGACAGAGACATCACCTGTTATTATGCAATGCAAAACAGATCTGCCAATTCTGAAGAAGGATATTCTGTCAAACCCAGCTCTGTTCCTGAGTCTACTCTGATATTCTGATTAAGGACTTTAGAAAATCTCAGGTCTGTCTCTGAGTTATCTCTGCTATACTGATCTGCCAGTTCAGTGATTTAACTCTCTGACAAGTTCAGCTCTGCCACTGAGTGAGCTTTTGTATCATTTTTCCAGTTCTGTCTGGACTCTAACAAACTCAGCTCTGTCATCATCTCAGCTTTGTCATCATCTCAGATCTTTCATCATCCTAGCTCTGCCATACTGCCCTATCTGCTCCACATTGGATTTTGCTAAAAACCATCTCAACTACATCACTGAGTCTGCCCTACGTTCTCATGGATTATACCTCTGCTATGTCTACTTCTGCTTTCAGGGTTCCTGTGGTTCCAGTGCTACTCCGTCTGTTGCCTGCCAGCCATTACTGTCTCTGTAGTTATTTCTGTATTCCAGGCCCTGCAGCACCAACATGTATTGTCTGTGTTGCATAATGGCTGCTCACCCAGGGGCTTCGAGAATCCACCTCATCTGGTGAGACACAACAGATGACAGAGAATCAGAATCACAGCACACTGCCTGAATTCACCTTTTCAGTTATAAATTTGCTAGGTTCTGAATACACTGTAAAGTCATACAGAAGATACGAGCTTGGAGAATATTTGTACAATTCATTGTCCACCCAACACTAATAAGTGAATAGCTGCTGCCCAATACTAAGTGTGCTTCAATGTGATAAAATAAAAGCCACTTTAAGGCACACATGCAAGAGATAGCACATGTTGACAGTTATCCTTCTATAAAAATGGCCAAAAGACCATATTCACTAAACTTGGTCTCCAGTATTTATTGTCACTGAAGCATGCTTTATATTCATCATAGTTGTGCATGCAGCATTAGGCCCTCCTAACATGCCCAGGTCTCAGGTACGTGTGACATTCATTTTTTTCACTGATACCACACATACTCATACTCTATGATGCAGCACACATGTCTGTGTGCTCATGGTAACAACACAGAGGTATATCCATTTTTTGCAGTCAGAACTGATGACAATAGCCCGTACACTGGTTTATTGGTCCGTGTAAAACATTTGCAACACATGGATGACACACTGATAACACAGTCATGGCTCAATGATGACACACTACCTGTAAAGATTATAAGGGATAACGCAGGAGACTCTTTGCATGGAACAAGACAACTACAGGACACAGTTTTATAAGTGGTAAAGTCTATATTATCACACGGTGATTCAAACAGGTGCAGAGAGAAACTCAAGTCCACAACACTTGGTGTAAATATTAAACGCAGCTTAACAGTCTATAGGAAATTTCAGAGGAAAATGCAATCATGCAGAAAGTCTATGAAGCACAATTATTCTTGAGGATACTTGACACGAATAAGTCCTTGGTAGTCCAAACACAGATAGATATGCTTATAAGGCAGTTCAAATAATATAGCACAATCCGGGAGGCCTGGGTAAAAGTCTCGGGTTTAAGCAGAGAAGCAACAGCTTACATGTCCAGCAAATGCAGATGGAAACAAACACAAGCAGCCAGATGGAGGATTACTGGAAACCGATGTATGCAGCAGAAACTCAGAGCTGAGTAGCAGGATCTCCACACAGGTTCACAGGAGCAGTGCAGGTGCAGGTGCAAAGCCAGGGAGTCGCCAGGGTGGAGCTGGATGCAAGGCAGAATACTCTAGCACAGACTAAAGGCTGGGGTGGAGTTACATATATAGCAGGAAGACACAGTGCACATGAGACCAAAGACGCCATCTTGGAAGAGGGCAGTAATGCACAAAAGGTAATCAAAATGTTCAAAGTCCTGACACTACCCAAAACACTGATGACACAGATGCCGTTTTTTTCCAGTTCCGGTATTATACGGACATGTCAAGGGGACCTTAATGATTAAGGAGTACCTCCTAAGTAGCACCAGTTTTCCGTGTCTTATAATGTCTTGTCTGTATATAATCACTCTCACGTCTTCTGACAGTTTGAAAAGAGTAATAAATTCAGCCTAATCACCATTATTTTCAATGCAGATGCACTGAAAAACTGGCTGAATTGCATTAATAAATACTCTGTAATAAAGAATTTGCACATTAATTACAAAACTAAGGTATTTAAGAATTTGTCAGTGACTATGTTAATGAAGTGTTGGAGCATTTTAATATGTTTTGTGTCCCAATTTGTATCTTGGAAAACAAACGTTTAAATGTTTTTCATGTTTGAGCATTTTTAGCTAATAATATGTTGTAAAGGATAATTTGTGGAATAAATTCGCGCTGCAGCAATGATACAAATTCAGATATAATAATGAACTCTGAATTATTATATCTGAATTTGTATCATTGTGGCAGTGTAGATTTAATCCACAAATTATCCTTTACAATGTCTTTGAAAAAGTCGCGTTGGCGGCCCGTGGATCTGCAGCAGCCGATGCGCACATGCTTTTGCTTTATGCCATCAGGTGAGCAGCTCCTTGTTAAAAACTACAATTAATCCGAAGGATAAGACCCTATTTGTGCTTTTTTATCTCCTTAATTTACCAGACACCAGACTGAATGTGCAGGAGTGGTGGGATTTCTGGCCACACACATGGTTAGCAGGGAACAGGGGGAAGGAGAAATCTAGTATAATGAGAAAGGAGGCAGTCTTATCTTCCAGGCAGCGCCATAGCTTGTAAGATCAAAATGAAAATAAAAAAGATGATTTTTTATGAATAAGGCATCATCAAGAAGGCATACAGGTATGACCAGTTTCAGCTTTATACAACCCCTATGCCCATATTATTAGCTAAAAACGTTCAAATAGAGTGACAGATACCCTTTTACAGTATATAACCATTCATCAGTGTACACAGTGTTTTATCTTTAGCATAACCATATACAGTTGTGCTCAAATGTTTACATACCCCAGCAGAATTTTTGCTTTCTTCGCCTTTTTTCAGACAATATGAAGAATAACACCAAAACTCTTTCTCCACTCATGGATAGTGGTTGGGTGAAGCAATTTATTGTCAAACTACTGTGTTTTCTCTTTTGAAATCATAATGGCAACCCAAAACATCCAAATCACCATAATCAAAAGTTCACATACCCCATTTCTTAACACCGTGTATTACCCCCTCTAACTTCAATGACAGCTTGAATTCTTTTGCGGTAGTTGTGGATGAGGTTCTTTATTTTCTCAGATGGTAAAGCTGCCCTCTTTTTGGCAAAAAGCCTCCAGTTCCTTTAAAGTCCTGAGCTGTCTAGCATGAACTGCTAGCTTGAGGTCTCCCCAGAGTGGCTCAATGATATTGAGGTCACGAGACTGAGATGGCCACTCCAGAACCTTTACTTTGTTCTGCTGTAGTCAATGACAGGTCAACTTAGCCTTGTGTTTTGTATCATTGTCTTGTTGGAATTTCCAAGTATGTCCCATGCGCAGCTTCCAGGCTGATGAGTGCAAATTTGCGTCCAGTATTTGCTGATAACATGCTGCATTCATCTGTCCTTCAACTTTGACCAAATTTCCTGTGCCTTTGTAGCGCACACATAAAAAACATCAGCAATCCACCTCCGTGCTTTACTGTAGGAATGGTGTTCCTTTCATCAAATGCCTTGTTGACCTCTCTCCACATGTTATGTTTATGGTTGTGGCCAAAAATTTCAATTTTGGTCTCATCACTTCAAATTACCTTGTTCCAGAAGTTTTGAGGTTTTTCTTTGCTGTTTTGTGTATTGTAGGAGAGACACTTTGTGGCATTTGTGCAGTAATTGCTTTCTTCTGTTGACTCAACCATGCAGGCCATTTTTCTTCAAGTGCCTCCTTATTGTTCATCTTGAAACAGCCACACCGCTAGTTTTCAGAGAGTCCAGTATTTCAGCTGGGTTTTTCTTTGCATCCTGAACAATTTTCTTGGCAGTTGTGGACAAAATTTTTGTTGGTCTACCTGACCATGGTTTTGTTTTTAGAACCCCTGATTTTCCTTTTGTTAATCACAGTTTGAACGCTGCCAACTGCTAACTGGCATTACTGTATCAATTTCTGGGATATCTTTTTGAATCCCTTTCCTGTTTTATACAGTTCAACTACCCTCTCCCATAGATCTGTTGACAATTCTTTTGCTTTCCCATGACTCACAATCCAGAAACGTCAGTGGCTGGATGAAAGATGCAAGAGTCTGTCTGGATCCCAGAAACTCACTCAGCTTTTATGCACACACACTGATTACAAGCAAATAGGTCACAGGAGAGGATTTTACCTTTAGCAGCCAGTCAAACCCATTTGTGTCAACTTCTGTGCATGTTATTGTCATGATACAGTTCTGTGTTTATGTTCAGCTGTCTTGTCTCTGGACTGGTCATGTGGGAGTTAATTCCCTCTGCCTCACTTTGACGCTGGCTGAGCTATTTAAGTCCTCTGCAGCCTGTGGCCCAGTGTCTGCTATAGTTCATGCTGCACGGCTTGAGCACCTGACCTGGTCACTTGTACTAGTGTTCCTTTTGCCTCTGACTGCCTGTACTCGTTTATGACTTGTTCTGACCCTTGGCTTGTATCCTGACTTCGTCTTACGTCTCACGTTTTGTTACCATGTTCCCGGTAGGCTTCGACTTCTTGTTTGTCCCCGACCATTCTTCTGACTTCCCCTGTGTACTGCGTTTACATCTATGTGTATGACCTTTGGCTTATCTGACTTCTCTTGCATTACCTGTGACACCTGTGGTGTTGTTCAGTATTGCTGTGCTGTGTGTACAACCTCTTTTCCTGAACCAGCTTCCCCTGGTGGAGGTTGCACTATACTACACTGCAGCAGCACATTACATTATAGCAGACCAAAATACATTTAAAGGGGATTTTGCCATTTTTTTTTCTCTCTCTGGTCATGGATCCGCTTTGCAACCTGGCGGATCAAGTGTCCAGTTTGACACAGATGGTGCGGGATTTTTTGGTGGAACATTGTGCCCTTGTGATGTCTCATACTCTCTTACAAAAAGAACTGACGGAGACAGTTCAGACCATGCAGGGAACCACCCCCCATGCTGTTAGTCAACCTGGTGAGCCTGTAGATGTTGTTTTGCATTCTGCCGAACCCTTGGTTCAGCTTCCTGACACCTTTTCTGGTGATAAAGATAAATTTCGCTTGTTCAGGGAAAGCTGTAAGTTATTGTTTTCCCTTCGACCTCGATCGTCTGGGAATGAGACTCAGCGGGTAGGGATTATTATCTCCTTACTTAGGCAGGGTCCCCAATCTTGGGCTTTCTCACTGCTCCCCACTGCTCCTGAACGGATGTCTGTAGATAGGTTCTTTGAGGCCCTAGGACTTATCTATGACGAACCGGACCGTGTCAGGTTGGCAGAGGACACTAGGACACTATTATGGGTCTGGTTCAGGGGGAACGCTCAGCCGAGTGGTACAGCACTGAGTTCCGCCGATGGTCCACTGAGGTGTCCTGGGATAACTCCGCGCTTAGATGTCTGTTCAGGAGTGGACTGGCGGATTACCTGAAGGATGCTCTGGCTCTCCATCCACCTCCCAGCTCATTGGAGGAGACCATGACTCAGGCTATCCGCATGGATCGAAGGCTGAGGGAAAGAGGTATTGCTCAGCGAAAGGGTCCACTTTTTTCTGCTGGTCCTGTTGTTTCACCCCCGTCTGAACCTATGGAGGTGGGATTCGCCAATCTCAAGGAGAAGGAGAGGAGACGACGGTTTGAAGCAAAGTTGTGTTTTTACTGTGGAGATCCTGGACATTGGAAAAAAGACTGCTCCTCCTGTCCACCAACCTACAAACGTCTGAGTCTGGGTCATTGTCGTGGTAGTCACCCCGACTCTCAGGTACCTTTTTTTTTCATTTTCAAAAATTTTGTTGGAAGTGGAACTTTGTTGTGGGAGTGGCTCCGTATCCACTTCTGCCTTCGTGGATTGTGGGTTGTCCATGAACTTTATTAACTCTGACTTGGTGTCCAGGTGTAAGTTAGGGACAGTTAGGCTGGAGACTCCTATTCATGTTGTTGCCATTGACAAAACACCACTGGATAAGAATGTCATCAAAATGGTTTCAGAAGAGTTTCTCCTTAAAGTGAGTGCCTTACACCAGGAACGCATTTCATGTTTTGTTATGGACAATCTGCCTGCGGGACTGGTATTGGGGCTTCCCTGGTTGCAATTACATAATCTTGTTATTAACTGGGAATCTCGGGACATTGTTAAATGGGGTTCCAATTGTTCTAAGAGATGTCTTGCTTCTGTATCTGTGTCATCCGTCAGTCTGGAGGGTATTCCGGAGTACCTGAAGGACTTTGAGGATGTGTTCTCCGAAAAAGAGGCTGAGGTTCTGCCACCACACCGCTCATTTGATTGTTCGGTTGATCTGGTTCCTGGTGCCAAATTGCCCAAAGCCCGTTTGTACAATCTTTCCGCCCCTGAGCGGGCTGCTATGAAGGAGTATATCTCCGAGAGTCTCCGCAAAGGGCACATTCGGCCATCTGTCTCTCCTGTGGCTGCGGGGTTCTTTTTCGTGAAGAAAAAGGATGGTGGTTTACGCCCATGCCTCGATTTTCGAGAACTTAATAACATCACCATAAGAAATACTTATCCTCTCCCACTTATACCCGATTTGTATAATCAATTGTCGGGGGCCAGGTGGTTCTCTAAGTTGGACCTCAGTGGGGCATACAACCTCATCCGTATGCGGGAAGGGGGTGAATGGAAAACTGCATTTCTCACCTCTGAAGGTTTGTTTGAAAATTTGGTTATGCCCTTTGGTCTGACTAACGCACCAGCTGTATTTCAGAATTTCATGAATCAAGTTTTCTCAGATTTTATTGGGCGCTTCATGGTAATTTATTTGGATGACATCCTCATATATTCTGCCAACAAACAGAGTCACATGGACCACCTCCGTGCAGTTCTTCTGAGGCTTAGGGAGAACTCACTATTTGCTAAACCAGAGAAGTGTTCATTTTTCGCTCAGGAATTGTCCTTTCTGGGGATCATTTTGTCTGCTAAGGGGTTTCGTATGGACCCTAGGAAGGTACAGGCTATTGTGGATTGGGTGCAACCCAGAGATCTCAAGGGTCTTCAGCATTTTCTGGGTTTCGCCAATTATAGGAAATTTATTAAGGGGTTTTCTCAGGTGGTCAAACCCCTCACAGATTTAACTCGTAAGGGGGCAGATCTCAAAAACTGGTCAGCTCCAGCTTTGGTGGCGTTTTCTTCTTTGAAGAATTGTTTCATGACTGCTCCTGTGCTGGTTCAACCTGATTTGTCTAAACCATTTATCGTTGAGGTGGACGCGTCGGAGGTGGGAGTGGGGGCTGTGTTATCCCAAGGACCCACCACGTTGACTAATTTAAGACCTTGTGCCTTCTTTTCGAGAAAATTTTCCTCTGCTGAGAGGAATTATGATGTGGGTAATCGGGAGCTGTTGGCCATTAAATTAGCGTTCGAAGAATGGAGGCATTTTTTGGAGGGGGCTACCCATCATATTACTGTCATTATGGATCACAAGAATCTGTCTTACATTGAATCTGCCAAACGGTTGACCGCGAGACAAGCTAGGTGGTCACTGTTCTTTTCCCGATTTCAGTTTTCCATTACTTTCAGACCAGGGTCCAAGAATGTGAAGGCTGATGCTTTATCTCGTAGCCTGGACCCAGTTTCACCACCTGAACCTCCTTCCTCCATTCTTCAGCGCGGCGTGGTGGTGGCTGCGGTGTCCTCAGCATTGGAGCGAGAGATTCGTGAGGCCCAATCTCTTGCTCCTTTGTCTGTACCCGATGACAAGCTCTTTGTACCTATCCAGTATCGGTTAAGGGTGCTTCGGGAGTTCCATGATTCAGCTCTTAGTGGGCATCCAGGAATCTCAGCCACGCATAAAGCCATCATTAGGCTGTTTTGGTGGCCTTCATTAGCTTCTGACGTCATTGGATTTGTGTCTTCCTGTGAAACTTGTGCTCGCGCTAAATCCTCCCGTAGCCGGCCGGCCGGGGAATTGGTACCACTGCCAATTCCAGATAGACCGTGGACTCATCTGTCCATGGATTTTATCACTGATCTTCCCCACTCTAATGGCAAAACCGTGATCTGGGTTGTTGTTGATAGGTTCAGTAAGCAAGCGCATTTTGTACCTTTAGCGGGTCTCCCTAATGCTGAGACTCTATCAAAACTATTCATGGAGCATGTGGTCCAATTGCATGGTGTGCCTGTCAGTGTGGTGTCTGATATAGGAGTGCAATTTGTGGCAAAATTCTGGAGGGCTTTTTGTAAAAGGCTGGGTATCACTCTGTCCTTTTCATCGGCCTACCATCCCGAGACCAACGGTCAGACTGAAAGGACCAATCAGTCCTTGGAGCAGATATTGCGATGTCTTGCTACATCCAGACAGGATGATTGGTGTTCTGTGGTACCCATGGCGGAATTTGCTTTTAATAATCGTGTCAATCAGTCCACTGGTACGTCCCCGTTTTTCTGCAACTATGGTTTTCACGCTCACTTTGGTGAGTTTTCCCGGCTGGATTCGGGGTGTCCAGGGGCTGATTCAGCCTTTCTGCGGTTAGGAGAGATCTGGAGGGAGGTTCAGAGAAACATGGGGGAGGCTCAGGGCAAGTATAAATTCTTTGCCGATAAACGATGTTCTGTGGGGCCAACTTACCAGCTGGGGGATAAGGTATGGTTATCCACTAAGAATATTAGATTGAGGATTCCCTCTGCTAAGTTGGGTCCCAAGTTTATTGGCCCTTATGAAATTTTGGAGGTGCTTAATCCCGTGTCCTTCCATCTGCGCTTGCCTCCATCATTGCGGATCCCCAATGTATTCCATAAGGCGCTTCTGAAGCCATCTGTGCCTTCCTCAGATGAGTCTCCCGCGCACCCTCCGCCTGTTGTGGTTGATGGCCAGACTGAGTATGAGGTGGAACGGGTGGTGGATTCTCGCATGCTCCGCCGTTCACTACAGTACTTGGTCCATTGGAGGGGTTACGGTCCTGAGGACCGGTCGTGGGTGCCGGCGCATTCGGTCCATGCAGATCGGCTGGTCCGGGCCTTTCATGCTCGTTATCCAGGGAAGCCTGGGGGTCCAGTGGCCCCCATTGAGAGGGGGGTACTGTCATGATCCAGTTCTGTGTTTATGTTCAGCTGTCTTGTCTCTGGACTGGTCATGTGGGAGTTAATTCCCTCTGCCTCACTTTGAAGCTGGCTGAGCTATTTAAGTCCCCTGCAGCCTGTGGCCCAGTGTCTGCTATAGTTCATGCTGCATGGCTTGAGCACCTGACCTGGTCACTTGTACTAGTGTTCCTTTTGCCTCTGGCTGCCTGTACCCGTTTATGACTTGTTCTGACCCTTGGCTTGTATCCTGACTTTGTCTTACGTCTCACGTTTTGTTACCACGTTCCCGGTAGGCTTCGACTTCTTATTTGTCCCCGACCATTCTTCTGACTTCCCCTGTGTACTGCGTTTACATCTATGTGTATGACCTTTGGCTTGTCTGACTTCTCTTGCATTACCTGTGACACCTGTGGTGTTGTTCAGTATTGCTGTGCTGTGTGTACAACCTCTTTTCCTGAACCAGCTCCCCCTGGTGGAGGTTGCACTATACTACACTGCAGCAGCACATTACAGTTATCAGGCAAAAATCACCAGGATGTGGTGACTTTTGATCAGGGTCATTTGGATGTTTTGGGTTGTCATTATGATTTAAAAAGAGAAAACAGAGTAGTTTGACAATAAATGGCTTCACCCAAACGCTAACCATGAGTGTAGAAAAAGTTTTGGTGTTATCATTCATATTCTCCAGAAAAAGGCCAAGAAAGCAAACATTTTGCCGGGGTATGTAAACTTTTAAGCACAACTGTATATACCTTAGGCAGCCATCACTTTCTGTTAGTTAGGTGCTTGTGAGTAACCATAAATTAAATGGAATCTGTCAGTAGGATCTACCGTTCTAAGCCGTCTATATGGACATGTAAGTAATAGGAAGCTGAATAAATTTTTTCATATATGTAAATGAGCTGTTAAGAACTATGGGCCGGACACTGATCTGCATGAGAATCTGCCTCAAGAACTTTTCTAAAGGGAACCTGTCATGTCATTTTTAGCATGCAAACTCTCCCCAGTGCGATGTGCATCACTAACATGTTTTTTTTCATTAAAAACAGCGTTGTAATCATGTGCAAAAAGCACTTTATATAGCTATGTCATACCTGCTCATTTAGTCATAGGGATGTGCTTCATTTCATTCAGTCATGGTTGTCACTGCCCACACAATTTGAATGGGGTTCCTGGGGTTGCGCCGACGTCACTCAAATCCGCTTTGAAAAATATCGTGCTTTCTCAGTGTGTATTGTGAAACTGCACTTGAGCATTGTCAATCGGGGAGCCACACTTGTGGTGTGATGAGCCGCTTCCCACTCTTGCGCTATGACGAGCGGCTCCTTCCACACTCAGTCAGTGAAGCTCGGTACTACACATAGCTTCAGTGCGCACACGTGGGGAGCTGCTCGTCATTGCACATGTGTGGCTCCAAGATACACACTGTGCAAGCACGGGATTTTTCAAAGCGGATTCGAGTAACATTGGTGCAAACCCAGGAACATCATTCAAATTGCGTGACCGACGACAACCGTGACTTAACAAAATGAAACACAACCCTATGACTAAATGAGCAGGTACGATCTAACTATATAAAGTGCTATTTGCACATGATTACTGCGATGTATTTAGAAAAGAAAAAAAAACATGTTAGTGATGCACATTGCCTCACTAACAGCACACTGGGGACAGTTTAGATGGTAAAAATTACATGACAGGTTCCCTTTAAATGAAAGTGTTACCAGTTATTCAGACTTGTGTCCACCCCATAGTCCTTAACAGCTCAATAACATATAAGATAAACATGGATTTCTCTGGAATAAGACATCAGATCACAGATATCAAGGTGTCATTTTATTCAGCCCCCTATAACCAAATATCCATATAGACGGCTTAGGAGGGTCGATCCTACTGATAGATTCCCTTTAATTTTTTCCTGTTGAAATGTTAGAGCTAATAGCAAATGAAATGATGCTGCAGTTTGACTTAGAACTGGGATATGCAGAGAATTTGGTCATGTTACGTGTTGCCAAAGATTGCTTTGTCATGATGCTATATCGCAACATAGTGACATTGACTATGTTTCATCATCCAAGTTGCAATGGTTGTTATGGATACATTTAATTTCTTTCTCATCTAAACTTATAGGAGAAGTCTTAAGGATCACTCACACCGTCCGTGGCCTTGATGCTGATGGCTTCCTTGTTTTGGATACTGTTGTAAAAGGATATGTTCTTCAACTACAATCATCTACTGACCTCATGTTAAAAGTAAATATAGAATGTGTATTATTTTTTACATTTCCCATTATTTAAAAAAAAATAATAGAAATTATAACTAGAGTCACGTGCCTGAAGATATGTATATGTATGATTTTAGGATTACACAGAGGATTATGTCCAAACAGGTCTGGGACAGCTATATGCCTACTCAACAAGAATGTTCTACTTGGATGGAGTCAGTGTACCATATTCATGGAATCACACTATCAGTTATGATCCAAGCCATGGCAAAATGCCTTTCATGGTCGAGATTTTGCGTGTATCGTCTATAGAAACAAATTACAACCCTCTGGATGAAACCCTTGGCTTTGAGATACATGCTTTCATCTCAAAAGGTATTACAATTGAAGCAGTTAAATTAGAAGTACACAACTTTTTTGGAACTCAATGCCACACTATGAAAGGACCAATTTCTTGGATTGTAGGATTGAAGACTACACAATTAAAGAAGTTGTCCACTACTTGAACAACTTCTTGTAATACCCCTTTCTTGGCCCCGATAAAATAATAAAGATTATACTCACTTCCCGTGCCATCGCCATTCCCGTGGTGTTGGCACTCGTTCTTCCGGGCCTCCCGTGCTGTTGTTGTGACACATGACGCCGGTGCCCAATTAACGCTGTTATCACTGTCCCCACCACTGTCAGACAAATCGAACATGAAGAGGAAGTCCGATATCAGCTGAAGCCCCGACTTCCTCTTCATGTTCGATTTGTCCAAAGGCGGGGACAGTGACATCAGCGCTGATTGGATGCCGGTGCCACAACACCACACGAGAGCCCCGGGAACGCAATTGCTGACACCTTGGGAACGACGCAGGCATGGGAGGCGATTATAGGCTTTGATATTTTATGGGGACAAACATTTTGATCAAGAATGAATTGTCCTATTAGTAGACAACCCCTTTAACGCTGACTTAAATAAATCATATTCATAAAAATGGCAAGCGTAAGTCTAGTTAAATAGCATCTGTCAGTAGGATTAACTCTCCTAGGCATCTATATGGGCATGGAGGTCATAGGAAATTAAATAAAATGTTACCTTGATATCCAATGTCTTATTCCAGAGAAATCTACATTTTTTATTATGTAAACAAGCTCTTCAAATCTATAGGTCAGGCACTGATTTCCCTGAGAATTTTCCTCCAGAGATTATTTCAAATGAAAGGGGGCATTACCGGTGTGAGTCGTGTAATGGCTGACAGTCTGTTCTCCTGATCTACATGTCTCACACTGGTAACTCCTTTCATTTAAAATAATCTCTGGACACAGATTCTCAGTGAGATCGGTGTCCAGCTCTTAGATCATTTACATATCAAGAAAAACATGGATTTGGGATAAAACATAAAATTACAGTTATCAAGGTATCATTTTATTAAACTTTCTATTACTTATATTCCATTATAGATTGCTTAGGAGGGTTGATCCTACTAGCAGATGCCCTTTAAAGTTCAATGACTCCTTAGTATAGTTAAACTTACATACATAGAAACTGCATATAAATAATAGAGATGGGGCAATCAATTCAATGTGAATTTGAATAATTTGTAATTTGCTTCCATTCTAGCACCTAAAATAGACACCACCATTTTACATATTGCATTACTTTGTGTTGGACAGAGAGGGTTCATGTGCCTTCGGGCATGGCTGTGGATTCTTCCCCATAATCCCTTGCAGCTATCACATCACCTAATATAGCACAGCCAATCAGGAGAGACTACCATAACTTGTATAATAGAAGTGTTAGGGAATACAGCAACCATTTTGTGGTGACTCTGGATAGTGAAGGGATGTCACTGCTTAGCTATAGAGATAGTGAGAGAAAGTCATAAAACAGTGAATGAATTCTATAGATTTTGTGTATTATAGCACAGCAGTAAAGAAAATTAGTGTACAGAGTTTGAAAAAAAAGAGAAATTCAACTGATAGAGAGATAGGAAAATAGTAGTGATTGATCACAGAGGTTATAGTGCAGCAGGCATTTCAATTACACATTTTTCAGTCTTCATGCACAGGCAGGCCATCGAGATTAGTGAAAGAAAAAAATAACTCTGTGACTGTCTCACCAATGTTGTAGCTGTTTGCATTCTGACCCAATGTCAGACATGCCAGATCACCAGTGAGGCCAAATCAGGAGGTTACGCCCTTCATTTACAAGCGCTTGGAGAAAAAAGGAAATCGCACACGTTCTTTGAGCAAAGTCACTTTTATCTGATGTAATGCAGCAAGAGGCAGTATTTTATACCATTTACACCAAATGTAACTAAATGTAATTCATGTAGTCCTCCCCTTTACCCCGGGGTCATACTGACCTTTATTTCTCACGTACCTAGAACATGCTATTTGCTGACTATTGAAAACATGTAAGATAAGAAGTATAAAATCCTTGGATCTTAGACTACAAGACTACTGCATCATAAGAACAATTTCTAAACACATTCTAGCAATTAAAGGCAAAAGGCAATAAAGGCAAAACATTAACCCTTCTATATCACCAATATACATAGCACAAAATAATGACTTGTTTGCACACGCATTATTAGTCAAATCTGACAAATGTAAATGCTACTCCAATACTGTTGGCTATTGCCACTCATGATTTTGTGAGCATCCCGTGTACTTAGCAGTTTTTGATTGGTCCTTTTTGGGAAGGGGGAATTGAGGTTTAAAACAGTGAAAATGTTAATTCTAGTATAGCAAAAACTACATGGCAAAATAAAAAGTGGCAATGGTCCAGGTAAAGTAAAAAAGATAAAAAAGTATACCACGGCATCTGGTAACATGACTGTGAGAGCTACAAGCACCAGCAGCACCGCAGTATTACTACCACATAATAATAATAATAATCTTTATTTATATAGCACCAACATATTCCGCAGCGCTTTATAGTTTAACAGTTTCAAACACAACAGTCATAAGTAATGGCGTTAACAATAATATAATGATTAAAGCAAGATAAAACAACCCTGCTCGTGAGAGCTTACAATCTACAATGAGGTGGGCTAGATACAAAGTACAGGTGTGTATTTACAATGATGTATTTACAGTGAAGGTCCAGCCATCTTCAGGGGGACACGTCCGAGTAACGATTAGCCAGGCTGCTACATTAAGGATGGACTGGAGAGAGGAAAATCGAGTAAGGGGAAGGCCAATTAAAAGAGTGTTACAGTAGTCCAGGCGGAAGTGGATCAGGGCAACTGTGAGGGTTTTTGCTGTTTCCATGTTGAGAAAAGGGCGGATTCTAGAGATGTTCTTTAGGTGTAAGTGGCAAGAGCGGACAAGAGATTGTATATGGGAGGTGAAGGAGAGATTGGTGTCAAACATAACACCCAGACAGCGTGCCTGCTGCCAGGGCGTTATTATGGTGCCACCCACGGAGAGGGAAGTGTCAGATTTGGGAAGGTTAGTAGATGGCGGGAGTAGAAGAAGTTCGGTTTTGGAAAGGTTGAGTTTCAGATAGAGAGTGGACATGATGTTGGAGACTGCGGACAGTCACTGGCGTTCTGTAGTACAGCGGGGGTAAAGTCAGGGGATAACGTGTATAGTTGGGTGTCATCAGCATAAAGATGGTACTGAAAGCCAAATCTGCTGATGGTCTGTCCAATCGGGGCCGTGTAGAGGGAGAAGAGAAGGGGACCAAGGACTAAGCCCTGAGGTTCCCCAACAGTGAGAGGAAGAGGAGATGAAGTGGAGCCAGCAAACAAAACACTGAAGGAGCAGTCGGAGAGATAGGAAGAGAACCAGGAGAGAGCACTGTCCTTAAAGCCTAGTGACTGGAACCTAGAGAGTAGGAGAGGGTGGTCAACAGTGTCGAAAGCTGCAGAAAGGTTAAGAAGAATGAGCAGAGAGTGGTCAGCATTACATTTTGCTGTCAGAAGGTTGTTGGCCACTTTGATGAGTGCAGTTTCTGTCGAATGTAGGGGGTGGAAACCGGACTGTGAAGGGTCTAGGAGGGAATGAGTGGAGATGTAACGGGTAAGGCGGGAGTTGATCAGGCGCTCCAGAGTTTAGAGATGAAGGGGAGATTGGAGACCGGTCTGTAGTTGTTTGTGCAGGATGGGTCGAGGGCGGGTTTCTTTAGTAATGGAGTAATGATCGAGTGTTTGAAGGAGGAGGAGAAAATGCCAGAGGAGAGGGAGAGATTAAAGATTGTAGTTAGGTGAGTTGTGACGACTGGAGAGAGAGACTGGATGAGATGTGAGGGAATGAGGTCAGTGGTGCATGTAGTCGGACGAGAAGAAGAGAGGAGCTTGGAGACTTCTTCTTATGTGATGGGATCTAATGTGGAGAGTGAGCCAGGGGAAATGCAGGGAGGAATGGGAGTCACTGCACTTGGTGGCTGGGAGCGAATTTCCTGACAGATATTATCTATTTTCGCTATAAAGTGGGAGGCCAGGTCATTAGCACAAAAGTCTGTGATAGGGGCTTGTGCTTTTGGCCTGAGGAGGGAGAGAAAGATGTCAAAAGGTTTCTTGGGGTTGTTGGATAGTGACGAGATCAGGGTGGTGAAGTAAGTCTGTTTGGCAAGGTGAAGAACAGAATTATAGGTTCTTAACATAAATTTGAAGTGTATGAAGTCTTCTGGACCACATGCAGGTCACCATTGTTACACCAGGAATGATGTGACCTCTGACACTTACACTATGAGTTTGAGTCAGTTTTCTGCACATTCTTCCTCTTCCGTTTCCATATCAGTTAATGTTTTTGTTTGCAGACTTTACATTCCATCAATGACATCTCTATCTTTTCTGAGCCCCAGTCATCTAAAATACAACAACCTGAGTTGTAAGAAAGATTTTTTACAACACAAAATTAGTGAACTTGATGAATTGGATAAGATGAACAGTCAGCATTTGGACTTAGATGAGATAAGAGTAGAGGACATAACTTAAACAGTTTGCTTTGGTGGGGTGATTATAATAGTGACACTGTTAGCCAAAAAGGTGGGGCACTAGCAGCCGACATGATAATGGTACTGAGTCAGGGCAAATAAAAAGGGGTGGAATCAAGAGGTGGGCCCAGAAGCTCAGGACATTTTCCAAACACACACATATGTCAGTCGATTCGGGGATAATGATAACTGTGTGGTGGATAGGGGATGGGAACCAGAGAGGGTTAAAAAGAAGGTAATATCATCAAAAGTGTGTGTTGGCATCGGCGATAAAAAGCAGCACCAGCATCTGGCCTAAAGATCTTACGGGTACAGAAATGCTTTTCTATGGTCATCTTGGGAGCAGGTACTGATGTTGGTGAAGGAGGCTCAATAGTGCCTGGTTGTTGTGGTATTGAGTTCTGTAACTCATCATATTGGTTGTGGGAAATATTTTAAACTTTACTGGCTAAGGAAACTTTTGTAGCATGCAGGCTCTGCAGGAGTGAAATATGTCTCAATACAAACCAACTAGGAACTACATCTCCACAAGAACATGAAGCAGAAAAACCTTCTCAAGTGTGGAAAGCAAATTGGCCAGCAATATGAGTAAAGGCCCCGTCTCACATAGCGAGATCGCTAGCGAGATCGCTGCTGAGTCACAAGTTTTGTGACGCAACAGCGACCTCCATAGCGATCTCGCTATGTGTGACACGTACCAGCGATCAGGCCCCTGCTGCGAGATCGCTGGTCGTGTCGGAATGGCCTGGACCTTTTTTTGGTCGTTGAGGCCCCGCTGACATCGCTGAATCGGTGTGTGTGACACCGATCCAGCGATGTCTTCACTGGTAACCAGGGTAAACATCGGGTTACTAAGCACAGGGCCGCGCTTAGTAACCCGATGTTTACCCTGGTTACCAGCGTAAATGTAAAAAAAAACAAACAGTACATACTCGCCTTTCGGTGTCCAGGTCCCTTGCCGTCTGCTTCCTGCTCTCACTGACTGCCGGCCGTACAGTGAGAGCACAGCAGTGACGTCACCGCTGCGCTCTGCTCTCACTGTACGGCCGGATCTCAGTCAGAGCAGGAAGCAGACTGCAAGGGACCTGGACACCGAAAGGCGAGTATGTACTGTTTGTTTTTTTTTACATTTACGCTGGTAACCAGGGTAAACATCGGGTTACTAAGCGCGGCCCTGCGCTTAGTAACCCGATGTTTACCCTGGTTACCCGGGTGCTGCAGGGGGACTTCGGCATCGTTGAAGACAGTTTCAACTATGCCGAAGTCGTTCCCCTGATCGTTGGTCGCTGGGGAGAGCGGTCTGTGTGACAGCTCCCCAGCGACCACACAGCGACTTACAAACGATCACGGCCAGGTCATATCGCTGGTCGTGATCGTTGGTAAATCGCTAAGTGAGACGGGGCCTTAAGACATCTAGGCCACGTCATCCACTTGTGTGAGTTAACTCCCACTTGATCAATTTGCTGATGGTGAGGTTGCTGCTGCTTCACATAGTGAATTCTACTAACTTTCAGGAAATGATTGTCATCAGCCATTATTTTTTCTCAGTAAAAAGGGAGCCTGCTATGTGCTAATATGTAAGAAACCTTGGGTCACTCAATGAGTTAATCATTGAGCTTGGAAGTGTACTGCAACATTGAAATGTAGAGCAAAAATTCTGGACAGGAACAGTAAGACATGTCTTTCACGGCCTCCTGAGACATTCTTTTAAGCAACAGTGATGCACTAGACTAGAGCAACCAGCAAAGGTAGTAAAGCTACCATAGTTGGATGTCAGATATGGTTCCAACACTAAATGGCACTTATCCATCTAAAGCTAGAGTTCAATTACTCAATGGATAGCACTGATCCCCAACAGCAAAAGGGCACCACTCTTGTAAGCTTAAACGCTGCCAAGCTGTTTTCAACTTCTGAGCATGGGTGACAAAAGCTATATAGTGGGCAAGTTGCTCATCTGATACAAGCAGCAAATCTCATGCTGGATGACTCCCCATTAACAACAACTGGGCATTGTAGTATTCAACAATGCCCAGAATATCATAATTGTAGTACCTTTCTGCAAAGTGATACACACTCTCTGCAAGGTGCATGTCCTAAATTTGATTGTACACATTTTTTAAACAATATGCCTGCTTGAAGAAGATGGTGCCTGTGACTAGTAGATTGTCTGGGCATTTCACCTGTTTTTACATGGCAAAGCACACCCTCCAAGCTTTGAAGAACAAAATGGTTTTCCCGAGTACTACCAGATGTGTGACATTACAACATGATAGAATTCAAAGCTGCATATTTTATGACATTTGCAGCATTTAGTAGTGACTGATTATATCTAGCAGCAGGCAAATTGAAGCCTGTGTTACTTTGAAACCTGCCATTAGCAGCTAATGGAGTAGACATGCTGCCTACCAAGGTCCTTTGAAGAATGAAATATATTTGCCAGTAGAGGCAACTGTGACATCCACAATGTTATCCCCTTCATATTTGTATTGGAAAAACATTCACAAGAATGCAACAAGGGATAGAAGTCCAACAGAAAGTGGATGTGGACATGGACATTAGTTATCCCAGGCACAGGCAGAAAGTTCAACATAAACAGTGTCTTCATTTTCAGACTCACATAACAAGAGTGATATCCACAAATACAGTCAGTGTTCAAAACCTGTTGCTGTGGGAAATGGCACCGCCATGTCTCTTGGGTGCATCAGCCGCCTTGAAGTCCCTGGCTCTGTATTAGCTTCACACAGACCTGGGTTCCACAGAGCCTCCTTTAAATAGAATCGTGGCCATAGAGCCAGTTCCAAACCCCGAAGTGGAGAAAGGGATTCGCCTCACTACCAAACCTGCAAATCCCTCTAAAAATAAAAGCCCTTGTTGAGTTTTCCTAAAAATCTTGCTGGGTCACTACTTAGACCCAATCCACACTTCCTTTAACCTTGCCTTGTGATTCACAGGCCTAGTGCTGTAAACATAAGGTACTCCAGCGGATTTAAAGGGAACCTGTCACCCCGTTTTTTGAAGATGAGATAAAAATAGCGGGGTGACAGGTTCCCTTTAATATGACTCCGTCCGCATCCTGGGGGACACATATTGACCCTCTCATATGAACCCCCTCACTGCCTCACAACCCCTAGACATACATCAGTCCTCATTCCCTCGTCCCCATTGGATATTTTCAAAATAAACATTCTTACTATTGTTTATATGATATGTTCACTGTTCATAATTATTCATTGTAAACATATGGTTTACAATATGGCTAATCCATAAACTTATTTGTCCTGTCAAAGGATATACATATAAGGATAGGGAACTGGGAAAAATAAAAACGCAACAGGATCTTAACCGATAACAGTGAGGTGTAAAGAAAGTGAATCCACTCACCCAGTATGGCTGCTAAAGCGACTTGTATCTGGCACAAATATATATCTTCAACAGCAAAAAAAAAAGACAGCAACAATTACCTGCCCAGATCTTGGAACAAATGCACTGCAGGGTGCAGCCAGCCCATAAAGCAAGATATTAGCAACACAGGTGCAAAATACCAGATCAACAGCCACTCACCACATACCCACTCCTGGAGGGGGTGACTGCCCAGTGTACAAGTGCACAATAAAGGCCCACATAGGGCATTGTTAGTTCTGGTTCACAGCCTATTAGTCACGGCCCTACTTTTCGATTAGGCGGGCTGGCCAGCACACTCTCAATGCATCCCAGTGCGAACACCCCTCATGCGAGACCGATCGTGTTTGGGCTTGGCTGCACCCCGAAAAATATAGTGCAAAAAAAGTCTCTGTGGAAGACCTATTTATCGCTGCCAGGTCACCATGAACAGAGCCACTTTACACTATCCCTATTGCTGAGCTAGGAAAAATATATCTTGGTACCGTGGTAGCTAGTAGATAAAAATATAAAATTTTGAGAGTCCTCAGTGTTTGATACCTTTTAATAGCTAACTGAAAAGATGGTAATAAATAGCGAGCCTTCCTGACTACTCAGGTCTCCTCATCAAGTATAGAATAACACAAAATCTGAGGGGTCACATATTTATGTTGTGTGTGTAATATTTTTTATTGCTGAGCTGTGAGCGTCTTGTCATTATCCTAAATCATCCTAAAATGGGTGCTGCATTCTCTGCATTGGCTTTCAGACAGGTATGATAGTCCCTTCTGATTTGTTTCATTATACCATGTGATGTGATAGCTGCAAGACATTGTGGGTAACTTCTCTGGCTGACACAATATTCTGCTTTGTGCAAAATGGCAGTGGACATTATTTAGATGATAGAGAAATTGCAAATTGTTTGATTCCCCTGGTAAAAATGAATTTCCTAAAATTTGACATAAATTTGATTCACAAACAGATCAATTCAATGATCTGTACTATTTTTTTCTTTATTTGCCGCAGTGTTTCAGAGTCGCACATACTGTATGTAGCCAAAATCATGCAGCCAGCAGCTGATACATGCCGCTTGTGGATCGCACAGCATGTATTAGCCGTCAGGTTCCCTTTAAGGCTCTGATATCCGGCTGCTTTATGTTGCCAGCTCTGTTTCACAACCTGAGAATTTGTTGTTACTAGTACTGCTCCAATGGAACAGGCCACATTTTTTTTCACCAGAATTTTATATAAATAAAAAAAAGAGGCCCTGACTGTCTGACAATGAATGCACCTGGAGGCATCTAAAAGAACATTTATTTCACAATAGATTCAGATTGTACTTGTCATTTCGCCCAAAGCAAAAGTAAAAGTTAGATTTTGCTACGTTTATCCCCCACAAAAAAGTTAAAAGTGCTTCTGGTGCACATACTGCTGTAATATGTCCAAAACTGACCTGTTTCAAGCACTGTCACTTGCCATCCACTCTTGAATGAGCAGTTCCTGATCAGCTGCATTCTAACAGCACAATAGTTACTGGAAATTACTTCCCTGAATTCCCAGAACTCATTTCACCTGCCTCTTTGTTATGCCTTTGTTGCAGTTTGGTAGACAGGACAAAGCAGCAAATAGACAAAGTCTTTCCCTCACCTTCGATTTGTGCTCACATCTAGAAACTAATCAAACAAGGCAACAAGTTGTAGACAGCATTTAGACAGAAGGGAGACCACTAGTGGCCTGCACTTTGGAGTGATTTTTCAGGCTTTTACACTTTAATAAACTGCATGAACCAGTTTCACTAACTAATTTCTCTTCCTTTTAGGTGATCTTAACAACCAGTGCCCTTCTGGATTTAGTTATGAAGTTTCTGGACTTTACTGTGAAGGTAAAAAACTATTTACAGAGCATGCAAGTCGAGAACAAAATGCAGTGGTCATGCCAATACCGCAATATAATATGACCTACAGTATTAGGGTAAACTACTAAACAGTGACAAGGCAGTATTAAAAGGAAATGTACAAGGAATTGAGTTTACACCAATGAAGAGAAGGCGAAGAGAGAATTGATAAACTGTATCAGCACAGGGACCAAAGACAGGCAGTGAATCTCAGTCTGCATACATAGAATTACACACACTTTCCATTAATGACTGTGTAAGTTGTGTAACTCTTATTTTAAAACACTTTAGATGATGACGAATGCGCTGTCCACAACCCATGCTCACATGCATGCCATAACATTATGGGAAGTTATTACTGCTCATGTCCAAAAGGCCTGATGAGCTCTGCGGATGGAAGGACATGCCATGGTAAGTTGTTCTGTTCTAGCAATGTATTTCTAATGTTATTCCCACAATCACATTATGTTTCACAAGGCACAATAAATGCTTTCTTATTGTTTAATATACAGTACAAGCCCAACATAAAGATCCTTATTCTATCTTTGTGTATTTGTACCTTGTCTGCTCCTCTGTGTATGCAGCTTTAAATAGCTGAATGTGCAGACCCCTCACTCCCTCTCCTGTGTACCCTGATGAGCCACACCTATCTTAGTTATCATCAAATTAAACTAAGTCTAGAATTAACCTTATGCTACTTTGGACTCTGCTCCTGGACACGACCCTAACTTTTCCAATTTTATTTTCTGCCATCCACATCAATACAGCTGCCCAGTGTGATTTCACATCATTGTCAGCTGGTTGATAGATAATCTAAACTGTCTTCACTCCTCCACAATGGAGCTTGTACTTAGTAATTAGCATGCACTACAAAGTTGAGTTGTGCTTGTTGCCTACTGAGGAGAGATTTGTGATGTGAAAGTGCAAATGCTAATTAATCTGGTTTCACATCACTGATGCGATCATGCCATACCTCCCAACTTTTGAAGAAGGCAAAGAGAGACAAAGTATGCAGCGCGCACAGCTCGCCGAGGCAAATTTTAGGCCACACCTCTGACCACACCCATTTCACAACTAGTCACACCCATATCCACGCCCCAACCACACCCATTTAGCACTGCTGATCACACTGTTTTATAAACAATAATTATAAACACAAAAATATGGCCACACAGTCCTCCATACTGTATAATGGCCACACAGTCCTCCATACTGTATAATGGCCACACAGTGCTCCATACTGTATAATGGCCACACATGATGCTCCATACTGTATAATGGCCACACAGTGCTCCATACTGTATAATGGCCACACATGATGCTCAATACTATATAATGGTCACACAGTGCTCCATAGTGTATAATGGCCACACATGATGCTCAATACTTTATGATGGCCACTAGTGTTGAGCATTCCGATACCGCAAGTATCGGGTATCGGCCGATATTTGCTGTATCGGAATTCCGATACCGAGATCCGATACTTTTGTGGTATCGGGTATCGGTATCGAAACAACATTAATGTAAAAATGTGTAAAAGAGAGAATTAAAATAAAAAATATTGCTATACTCACCTCTCCGACGCAGCCTGCACCTTACCGAGGGAAGTGGCAGCGTTCTTTGTTTAAAATTCGCGCTTTTCTTTCCTTACGTGAAGTCCCGGCTTTGTGATTGGTTGCGTCGCAGTCACATGGGCGACGCAACCAATCACAGCAAGCCGTGACGTAATTTCAGGTCCTTAAGGATTTTAAAATTACGTCCCGGCTTTGTGATTGGTTGCGTCGCAGTCACATGGGCGACGCAACCAATCACAAGCCGTGACGTCACGGGAGGCTGGACACGTGCGCATTTTAAAATGCGCGCTTGTCCAGCCTCCCGTGACGTCCCGGCTTGTGATTGGTTGCGTCGCGATCAACCAATCACAAGCCGGGAGGCTGGACACGCGCGCATTTTAAAATGCGCGCTTGTCCAACCTCCCGTGACGTCCCGGCTTGTGCGAAGCAACCAATCACAAGCCGGGACGTCACGGGAGGTTGGACAAGCGCGCATTTTAAAATGCGCGCGTGTCCAGCCTCCCGGTTTGTGATTGGTTGATCGCGAAGCAACCAATCACAAGCCGGGACGTCACGGGAGGTTGGACAAGCGCGCATTTTAAAATGCGCGCGTGTCCAGCCTCCCGGCTTGTGATTGGTTGATCGCGACGCAACCAATCACAAGCCGGGATGTCACGGGAGGCTGGACAAGCGCGCATTTTAAAATGCGCGCGTGTCCAGCCTCCCGTGACGTCACGGCTTGTGATTGGTTGCGTCGCCCATGTGACTGCGAAGCAACCAATCACAAAGCCGGGACGTAATTTTAAAATCCTTAAGGACCTGAAATTACGTCACGGCTTGCTGTGATTGGTTGCGTCGCCCATGTGACTGCGACGCAACCAATCACAAAGCCGGGACTTCACGTAAGGAAAGAAAAGCGCGAATTTTAAACAAAGAACGCTGCCGCTTCCCTCGGTAAGGTGCAGGCTGCGTCGGAGAGGTGAGTATAGCAATATTTTTTATTTTAATTCTCTCTTTTACACATTAATATGGATCCCAGGGCCTGAAGGAGAGTTTCCTCTCCTTCAGACCCTGAGAACCATCAGGAATACCGTCCGATACTTGAGTCCCATTGACTTGTATTGGTATCGGGTATCGGTATCGGATTGGATCCGATACTTTGCCGGTATCGGCCGATACTTTCCGATACCGATACTTTCAAGTATCGGACGGTATCGCTCAACACTAATGGCCACACATGATGTTCCATACTGTATAATGCCCCCCCAGTGCTCCATACTGTATAATGGCCACACATGATGCTCCATACTGTATAATGGCCCTACATGATGAGCCATACAGTATAATGGCCACACATCATGCTCCATACTGTATCATGGCCACACATGATGCTCCATGTTGTATAATGGCCCCACATGATGCCCAATACTGTATAATGTCCCCACATGATGCTCCATACTGTGTAATGGCCCCACATGATGCTCCATACTGTATAATGGCCACACATGATGCTCCATACTATATGATGGCCCACATGATGCCCAATACTTTATAATGGCCCTACATGATGCGCCATACAGTATAATGGCCACACATCATGCTCCATACTGTATCATGGCCACACATGATGCTCCATGTTGTATAATGGCCCTACATGATGCGCCATACAGTATAATGGCCACACATCATGCTCCATACTGTATCATGGCCACACATGATGCTCCATGTTGTATAATGGCCCCACATGATGCCCAATACTGTATAATGTCCCCACATGATGCTCCATACTGTGTAATGGCCCCACATGATGCTCCATACTGTATAATGGCCACACATGATGCACCATACTATATGATGGCCCCACATGATGCCCAATACTGTTTAATGTCCCCACATGATGCTCCATACTGTGTAATGGCCCCACATGATGCTCCATACTGTATAATGGCCACACATGATGCTCCATACTATATGATGGCCACACATGATGCTCCATACTGTATAATGGCCACACATGATGCTCCATACTGTATAATGGCCACACATGATCCATACTGTATAATGGCCCCAAATGATGCTCCGTACTGTATAATGGCCACACATGATGCTCCATACTGTATAATGGCCACACATGATCCATACTGTATAATGGCCCCAAATGATGCTCCATACTGTATAATGGCCCCACATGATGCTCCAAACTGTATAATGGCCCCACATGATGCTCAATACTGTATAATGGCCACACATGATCCATACTGTATAATGGCCCCAAATGATGCTCCATAGTGTATAATGGCCCCACATGATGCTCCAAACTGTATAATGGCCCCACATGATGCTCAATACTGTTTAATGGCCCCACATGAAGCTCAATACTGTATAATGGCCACACATGATGCTCTATACTGTATAATGGCCACACATGATGCTCGATACTGTATAGTGGCCACACATAGTGATCCATACTGCATAATGAACACACATAGTGCTCCATACTGTATAATGGTCACACAGAGTGATCCATACTGCATAATAACCACACAGAGTGCTTCATACTGTATAATGGCCACACAATGCTCAATACTGTATAATGGCCACACATGATGCTCAAAAACTGTATAATGGCCGCACAGTACTCCATACTGTACAATGGCCACACAGTACTCCATACTGTACAATGGCCACACATGATGCTCCATACTGTATAATGGCCAGACATGATGATCCATACTGTATAATGGCCACACATAGTGCTCCATACTGTATAATGGTGACACAGTGCTCAATACTGTATAATGGCCACACATGATGCTCAATACTGTATAATGGCCACACAGTGCTCCATACTGTATAATGGCCCCACATGATGCTCAACACTGTATAATGGCCACACATGATGCTCCATACTGTATGATGGCCCCACAGTGCTCTATACTGTATAATGGCCACATATGATGCTTCATACTGTATAATGGAAACACATGATGCTCCATACAGTATAATGGGCCCACATGATGATCCATACAGCATAATGGCCACACATCATGCTCCATACTGTATAATGGCCACACATCATGCTCCATACTGTATAATGGTCCCACATGATGCTCCATACTGTATAATGGCCACACATGATGCTCCATACTGTATCATGGCCACACAGTGCTTAATACTGTATAATGACCACACATGATGTTTAATACTGTATAATGACCACACAGTGCTCCATACTGTATAATGGCCACACATAATGCTCCATACTGTATAATGGCCACACATGATGCTCCATACTGTATAATTGCCCCCACATAATGCTCCATACAGTATAATGACCACACAGTGCTCCATGATGTATAATGGCGACACATGATGCTCCATACTGTATCATGGCCACACAGTGCTCAATACTGTATAATGACCACACATGATGTTTAATACTGTATAATGACCACACAGTGCTCCATAGTGTATAATGGCCACACATAATGCTCAATACTGTATAATGGCCACACAGTGCTCCATACTGTATAATGGCCCCACATGATGTCCAATACTGTATAATGACCACACATGATGCTCAATACTGTATAATGGCCCCACAGTGCTCCATACTGTATAATGGCCACACGTGATGCTCAATACTGTATAATGGGCCCACATAATGTTCCATACTGCATAATGGCCACACATCATGTTCCATACTCTATAATGGCCCCACATGATGCTCCATACTATATAATGGCCACACATAGTGCTGCATACTGTATAATGACCACAAATAGTGCTCCATACTGTATAATGGCCACACAGTGCTCAATACTGTATAATGACCACACATGATGCTCAATACTGTATAATGACCACACAGTGCTCCATACTGTATAATGGCCACACATGATGATCAATACTGTATAATAGCCACACATGATGCTCCATACTGTATAATGGCCCCACATGATGCACCATACTGTATAATGGCTCCACATGATGCTCAATACTGTATAATGGGCCCACATGATCCTCCATATTGCATAATGGCCACTCCATGTTCCATACTGTATAATGACCACACATGATGCTACATACTGTATAATAGCCACACATGATGCTCCATATTGCATAAAGGCCACACATCATGCTCCATACTGTATAATGGCCACACATGATGCTCCATACTGTATAATGGCCCCACATGATGCTCTGTACTGTATAATGGCCACACATGATGCTCCGTACTGTATAATGGCCACACATGATGCTCCATACTGTATAATGGCCCCACAGTGCTGCATACTGTACAGTGGCCACACATAGTAATACATGCTGTATAATGGCCCCACATGATGTTCCATACTGTATAATGGCCCCACAAGATGCTCAGCACTGTATAGTGAGCCCACGTGATGCTTAATACTGTATAATGGCAACACAGTGCTCCATACTGTATAATAGCCACACATTATGCTCTATACTATATAATAGCCGCACATGATGCTCAATACAGTATAATGGCCCCACAAGATGCTGCGTACAGTATAATGGCCCCATATGATGCTGCGTACAGTATAATGGCCTCACATGTTTTCCATACCGTATAATGGCCCCGCATGATGCTGTGTACAGTATCATGGCCCCACATGATTCTCCATACTGTATAATGGCCCCACATGATGGTGGATACAGTATAATGGCCCCACATGATGCTGTGTACAGTATAATTGCTCCACATTGTGCTGCGTACTGTATACTGGCCCCACATGACGCTCCATACTGTATAATGGCCCTACATAATGCTGGGTACAGTATAATGGCCCCCCATGATATTGCATACAGTATAATGGCCACACATAATTACCAGACCCCCATCATTGCTCTCACACCCCATCATTGCTTTTTCCATCACTACACACACACACCTACACACACACACACCTCTCACCATGTTCCCTCGCAGCAGCTGGCAGCTTCCTCTCCGTGGCACTGAATGATGTTATCCAGCCATGCCGCTGACTGCTTATGTCGCTGCAGCTCCAGTACACCACTGATAAAAACCTCTCCGTGTCTTCTGTGCCAGACAGTGTCATAGCGAGGAGCAATATCTGCTCTGATCCGACACAGCTAGCAATTGCTCTAGCAGTTTAAAGCGGCAGTACATTTGGTCTGAAGCCATGCGGGAAAAGGAGGATCCCGGCCGGGACAGTGGGACAGAGTCTCAAAATCGGGACTGTCCCACTGGATCCAGGACAGTTGGGAGTTATGCACATACGACTCTGCTCCATACACACATGGCTTCACTCTGTACACATCGAACACACACGACTCCACTCTGTGCACCTCGTACACACACACGACTCTACTCCGTACACCTCGTACACACATGGCTCCGCTCCATACACCTCGTACACACACACACGACTCCACTCAGTACAACTTGCACACACGGCACCGCTCCGTACACCTCGTACCCATGCGGCTCTGCACCATGCACTTCGTACACACATGGCTCTGCTCCATACACTTTGTACACACATGGCTCCGCTCCGTACACCTCGTACGCATGTGTCTCCGCTCCGTACACCTCGTACACACACGGCTACACTCTGTACACCTCGCACACACGTGGCTCCACTCCGCACACATCGTACACAACCGGCTGCGCTCCACACACATTTTACACACCCAGCTGCGCTCCGCACACCTAGTACACACCCGGCTGTGCTCCGCACACCTCGTCCACACCCGGCTGCAATATACGTCTCTCTATACCAATACACTTCTATGTATCCATATTTTAGAGGTAACCTAAAAGTCAGAGATTTTTTTGTTCTTATACAATTACTTAAAAACAATGAAAAACAATTAATGACATTTTAATGCACTTAAAAAAATAAACATCACAAATCAGCAAATAACAGACATACTTTCTATCACTATAATCATAACAACCTATACAATATAGTGTACAGATTATTTATGATAATAGTGAATAGTGTGAAAAAATGACGTGACTGATTTTTGATTTCCAGTTCTCAGAATTTTTTTTTTTATTTAAAAATGTAAGCTGAGGAAATGTTCACACTGAACGTAAATGTGGCAATTTTTCTGCTGTTTTTTCTTTATCTGCAGGTGTCCACCTAACTATATGTTTTTCATGCATTTTTTCTCAATAGACTTCTATGGGGAGCCTGAAAAAAACACATGTAAAAAACCGCAGTGACTCAAGTGCAGTGCAGAATTAAAGCTTTTCCAAAATATAAAAAAAATCATTAATACCACTGCTTCAAATATACACCAGAAACAGGTCAAATAAGGGTGGAAACGCATGATAATATGCAGCAAAAAAAGCAACAACCATATAAGATTGTAATGGCGTGGTTAGGTACAGACACCTGCGGAAAAAAATGCAAATAAAAAGCAGCAGAAAAAATGAAGCATTAATGTTACATGTGAGCACAGCTTTGCAGTCATGTTTGGCAAAATTGCAATTTAAAAAGCTACAGCTTATCTCGCAAAAAAGCTAGACCTGATATATCCTTACTAGTGTTGAGCGATACCTTCCGATATCGGAAAGTATCGGTATCGGATTGGATCGGCCGATATCGGCAAAATATCAGATCTCGCCGATACCGATACCCGATACCAATGCAAGTCAATGGGACGAAAATATCGGAATTAAAATAAACCCTTTCTTTCCTTGTAGGTTCATTCTACATGAAGGAAAACAACTAAGAATAATGTAGGATGTATTGGGGGAGGTGTCGGAGACATTAAAGGCATAGAGGTTTAGCCCAATCAAATAGAATAGCAGGAATTTTTTTTTTTTTTTAAGATGTTCGGAGTTACAAAGATATTGACTATGTTAAGAATTTTTTTATTTTGTCAGATATTGATGTTTCACTACTTCCATGCCCTTCACCTTTTTTTTTACTTCTCCCACACTTTCTTCTTCATCATCATCAGCATCTTTGACATCAACTTCTTCTTCACCTTATTCATCTTCTTCTTCATCTTCTACCTATTATTTTTTTTTGTTACATTCTTCATATTCTTTTTATTCAACTATTATTCTTCTTCATATTCTACTTATTCATCATATTCTTATTTGTGACAGGCATTCCTGTAGTTGTTATCTATAAAAGTTTGAAGATTACACCCTCCGTTCTGCCTGTCACAAAAGAGTTACATTTGTCCGCGTTCAGTTTGGCCTGCAGCATCAGGCTTTATCCAGGGGCACCACGAGGAGGAACGGAATCACGCCCATACACTGCTTAGTCTTCTTCTGCTTATAATTTAGATAATGTCTTTTGCTCTGATATTTAGTGTTATGCTTAATGTTCTTCTGCTCTTTGTTCTGCAGCCTCTTGTTCTTCTGCTTCTCGGTCTTCCATGTCATCGTCTCCAGGGTCGTCGTCGTCGTCATCGGGGTGGTCTTCAGGGTCATCGTCTCCAGGGTCGTCGTCATCTCAGTGGTTGTCGTCTCTGTTGTCGTCGTCATCTTAGGGGTGGTCTTCCGGGTCGTTGTCTTTAGGGTCTTGAACTTGGAAATGTAACAGAAGGTACAAGAAGGCTGAGAAAATACCGAGAACCAGCTGATGGAACTGGAACTCGGATGGCTACCCGAAGGTCCAAGAGCCAATGGAACTACCGAGGACCAGCTGACGTTACTGGAACCCGGTTACTAAGCAGGAGGTACCCGTGCCAGAAAACACTACCAAGGACCACCTGACGTTGGTGGAACTCGGATACCCAGAAGGAGGCACCTAAGCCAAAAGCTCTGCCCGGAACCAGCTGACGGTACTGGAACCAGGATGGGGAGCAGAAGGTACAAGAGCAAAAGACACTGCCGAGAACCAGCTGACGGTACTGGAACCCGGATGGGTAGCCGAAGGTCCAAGAGCCAATGGAGCTACCGAGGACCAGCTGACGTTACTGGAACCCGGTTACTAAGCAGGAGGTACCCGTGCCTGAAAGCACTACCAAGGACCATCTGACGTTGGTGGAACAAGGATACCCAGAAGGAGGCACCTAAGCCAAAGGCTCTACCTGGAACCAGCTGACGGTACTGGAACCAGGATGGGGACCTATTCAAGATTGTCTTCCTAGAGCCCCAACTAGCGGTGTTGGAGCAAAGGGTCAGCAGGGGGAGCAGAGTGTAGGCCGAAGCCTGCACTGGAGGCAGCTTTGTGTCTGTGTGGCGTTTGCAGGACACGATGCCGGCTACACAGCAGGGGAACAGCTGGCGTTGCTGAACCCCACTGACACATTGGCTGGTGTTTTTCTCTGTGCAGCTAGCACTTCCGGGCACCAACTGGCGGTGTTAGAGCCCAGGGTCAGCAGGAGGAGCAGAGGGAGCAGAGTGTAGGCCGAAGCCTGCACTGGAGGCAGTTGTAGGTCTGTTGTATCTGCGTGGCGTTTGCAGGACACGTTGCCGGCTACACAGCAGGGGAACATCTGGCGTTGCTGAACCCCACTGACACATTGGCGGGTGTTTTTCTCTGTGCAGCCAGCACTTCCGGGCACCAACTGGCGGTGTTAGAGCTCGGGGTCAGCAGGAGGAGCAGAAGGAGCAGACTGTAGGCCGAAGCCTGCACTGGAGGCAGTTTTAGGTCTGTGTGGCGTTTGCAGGACACGTTGCCGGCTACACAGCAGGGGAACAGCAGGCGTTGATGAACCCCACTGACACATTGGCGGGGGTTTTTCTCTGTGCAGCCAGCACTTCTGGGCACCAACTGGCGGTGTTAGAGCCCAGGCTCTGCAAGAGGAGCAGAGTGTAGGCCGAAGCCTCATTGAACCAATTTTAAAGGTAACCTTTAACTCCCCCTCAGGTGTTACAAACTAGATGAGCCACCTTGTGCAGCAGTAATGCTGCACAAGTCAAAGGTTGCTCTTTTAATTTTGTTCCTTGCACACGCTGAATGAAACACATATACAATTTAGCACCTTATACAGTCAAACTGTCTTGGAGGCGTGAGTTCCCTTCTTAATGAGATGCAGCACAGCTGTCAAAAATACCACCTTGGTGCTGGGCGCGGCCTCCTGAGCGTCGCATTTTGCTGTACAGGAGTCTGCTCTGTTGTGTTATCCCTTGGCCATGCGCTGTTAGCGCTGCCCGTCTTCTGACATCATTTGATGTCGGCCGGTGCGGTTCGCAAAGCCCATGAATCCCAGCCCCACAGTGTCTTTTCATTTATTCACACTGCGGGGCTGGGATTCATGGCCTTGCGCAGTAAATATGTTCGCCTCTCACTCGTGTCCTTACACCTGCTTCAGACTGTGCGGCGTCAGCTGATCCCTTATCGTATGCCACGGCCATGAAGCCGCACAGTCTGAAGAAGGCGGAAGGAGATGAGTGACAGGCGAAGATATGCACTGCTCATGCCCATCAATCACACCCTCGCAGTCAAAATAAATAAGACACCGAGGGGCGTTGTGTCATAGAGTGCGGCCGCAGAGGCGCAGCCAGCCAACCAATGATGTCAGAAGATGGGCAGCACTACCAAGGGGGTTGCTGCGTGTCATTACAAAAAAAGTCACACCTCAGGGACTGTTTAATGGTCTCAGGGGACACATTTTATACGTGTTGAGTTCGACGTGTGCAAGGAGAATAACTTAATGAGCCACCTTGTACAAATGCAGCATTACTGCTGTACAAGGTGGCTGTTATACATACAAACGCCTGGGGGGGGGACAGGTTCCCTTTAATTTCAGTTGTGTCTGCGTGGCGTTAGCAGGGCACGATGCCGGCTACATAGCAGGGGAACAGCCGGCGTTGCTGAACCCCACTGACACATTGGCAGGTGTTTTTCTCTGTGCATCTAGCACTTCCGGGCACCAACTGGTGGTGTTAGAGCCCGGGGTCAGCAGGAGTAGCAGAGGGAGCAGAGTGTAGGCCGAAGCCTGCACTGGAGGTAGTTTTAGGTCTGTTGTGTCTGCGTGGCGTTTGCAGGACACGTTGCCGGCTACACAGCAGGGGAACAGCTGGCGTTGCTGAACCCCACTGACACATTGGCGGGTGTTTTTCTCTGTGCAGCTAGCACTTCTGGGCACCAACTGGCGGTGTTAGAGCCCAGGGTCTGCAGGAGGAGCAGAGTGTAAGCTGAGGCCTACTTTGAGCAAGCTGAAAGGGAACCTTTAACCCACCCCAAAGGTGTTTGTTGCTGAAAGAACCAACGTGTGCATCACAAATGCTGCAAAAGGAAAAGGTGGCTCTTTTAATTATGCTCCTTGCAAACGCGGAAATAAACACTTATAAAATGTGTCACCTGATACCGTGAAACCGTCCCGGAGGTGGGACTTTCCTTTGTGGTGGGGCGCAGCACAGACGTTATTCCTACCCCCTTGGCGGCGTGCGCTGCTTCCCCAGTGTTGTTGGAATCTGTCACCGAGCCGGCGCTGTTATGTTCAACCTCAGTCATGCGCAGTTAGCGCTGCCCGTCTTCTGACATCACTTGGTGTCAGGCAGGCTGTGCCTGTGCAGTCGCGTTGCCCGTGATCCCACCTCGCTGTGTCGTCTAATGTAATCCCACTGCGGCCTGGGATCCATGGGCATGCGCAGTGCATATCCTCACCTCACACTCCCCTCCTTCCGGCTTCTTCAGACTGTGCGGCATCACGGCCGTGGCATGCTATTAGGGATCAGCTGATGCCGCACAGTCTGAAGAAGCTGGAAGGAGGGGAGTGTGAGGTGAGGATATGCACTGCGCATGCCCATGGATCCCAGGCCAGCAATGGGATTACATTAGACGACACTGCGAGGTGGGATCTCGGGCAGCGCGGCCGCACAGGCCCAGTCCACCTGACACCAAATGATGTCAGAAGACGGGCAGCGCAAACAGCGCATGGCCAAGGTTGAACATAACAGCGCCGGCTCGGTGACAGATTCCAACAACGCTGAGGAAGCGGCGCACGCCGCCAAGGGGGTAGGAATAACGTCTGTGCTGCGCCACACCACGAAGGAAAGTCCCACCTCCGGGACGGTTTCACGGTATCAGTGAACTCATTTTATAAGTGTTAAGTTCTGCGTGTGCAAGGAGCTAAACTAAAAGCTACCTTTTCCTTGTGCAGCATTGCTGCTGCACAAGGTGGCTCTTTCAGTAACCAACGCCTAGGGGGGGACAGGTTCCCTTAAATTTCAGTTGTTGTGTCAGCGTGGCGGTCGCAGGACACGTTGCTGTGTACACAGCTGGGGAGCAGCTGGCGTTACTGAACCCCAATAACAGAGGAGCGACTGTTGACTGTGCAGACAGCACTTCCGGGCAGCAACTAGCGGTGTTGAAGCCCAGGGACAGCAGGAGGAGCAGGCTGGAGGTATTGCCGCAACACAGCAGGGGAGCAGCTGGCGTTACTGAACCCCAATAACAGAGGAGCAACTGTTGACTGTGCTGACAGCACTTCCGGGCAGCAACTAGCGGTGTTGAAGCCCAGGGACAGCAGGAGGAGCAGGCTGGAGGTATTGCCGCAACACAGCAGGGGAGCAGCTGGCGTTACTGAACCCCAATAACAGAGGAGGCACTGTTGACTGTGCAGACTGCACTTCCGGGCAGCAACTAGCGGTGTTGAAGCCCAGGGACAGCAGGAGGAGCAGGCTGGAGGTATTGCCGCAACACAGCAGGGGAGCAGCTGGCGTTACTGAACCCCAATAACAGAGGAGCGACTGTTGACTGTGCTGACAGCACTTCCGGACAGCAACTAGCGGTGTTGAAGCCCAGGGACAGCAGGAGGAGCAGGCTGGAGGTATTGCCGCAACACAGCAGGGGAGCAGCTGGTGTTACTGAACCCCAATAACAGAGGATCGACTGTTGACTGTGCTGACAGCACTTCCAGACAGCAACTAGCGGTGTTGAAGCCCAGGGACAGCAGGAGGAGCAGGCTGGAGGTATTGCCGCAACACAGCAGGGGAGCAGCTGGCGTTACTGAACCCCAATAACAGAGGAGCGACTGTTGACTGTGCTGACAGCACTTCCAGGCAGCAACTAGCGGTGCTGAAGCCCAGGGACAGCAGGAGGAGCAGGCTGGAGGTATTGCCGCAACACAGCAGGAGAGCAGCTGGCGTTACTGAACCCCAATAACAGAGGAGCGACTGTTGACTGTGCTGACAGCACGTCCGGGCAGCAACTAGCGGTGTTGAAGCCCAGGGACAGCAGGATGAGCTGAGGAACAGAGTGTAGGCCGAAGCCTTATTGGAGCAAGTTGAAAGGGAACCTATAACGCCCCCCAAGGCGTTTGTAGCTGAAAGAGCCATCTTGTTGTGCAGCACTAAGGATGCAAAAGGAAAAGGTGGCTCTTTTAATTATTCTCCTTGCAAACACAGAACTAAACACTTATAAAATGTGTCCCCTGATACCGTGAGACCGTCCCGGAGGTGGGACTTTCCTTCGTAATGGGACGCAGCACAGCCATCATTCCTACCCCAATGGTGCCGTGTGCCGCCTCCTCAGCGTTGTTTGAATCTGTCCCGGAGCCATGCGCTGTTATGTTATCCCTTGGCCATGCACACTTAGCGCTGCCCGTCTTCTGACATCATTTAGGTGTCAGGCTGGCAGCGCCTGTGCCGAGATCCCACCTCGCAGTGTCGTCTAATGTAATCCCACTGCGGGCCTGGGATCCATGGGCATGCGCAGTGCATATCCTCGCCTTTCACTCCCCTCCTTCCGGCTCCTTCAGACTGTGCGGCGTCACGGCCGTGGCATGCTATTAGGGATCAGCTGACGGCGCACAGTCTGATGAAGGCAGAGGGATATGAGTGAGAGCCTGAGGTGAAGATATGCACTCCGCATGCCCATGGATCCCAGGCACGCAGTGTGATTAAATCAGAAGACACTGTGAGGCGGGATCTCGGCCAGCGCAGCCGCACAGGCGCAGCCTGCCTGAAACCAAATGATGTCAGAAGACGGGCATCGCTAAGCGTGCATGGCAAAGGGATAACCTAACAGCGCAGGCTCCGGGACAGATTCAAACAACGCTGAGGAGGCGGTGCACGGCACCAAGGGGGTAGGAATGATGGCTGTGCTGCGTCCCATTACGAAGGAAAGTCCCACCTCCGGGACGGTTTTACGGTGTCAGTGGACACATTTTATAAGTGTTAAGTTCTGCGTGTGCAAGGAGCTAAACTAAAAGAGCTACCTTTTCCTTGTGCAGCATTACTGCTGCACAAGGTGGCTCTTTCAGTAACAAACGCCTGGGTGGGGGGACAGGTTCCCTTACATTTCAGTTGTTGTGTCAGCGTGGCGGTCGCAGGACACATTGCCGGCTACACAGCTGGGGATCAGCTGACGTTACTGAAACCCAATAACACTGGGTCGTATGTTTTTACTGTGCAGACGGCACTTCTGAGCCTCCACTGGCGGTGTTGGAGCCCAGGAATTACAGTTCAGGTGGTAGAAAGATGAACACAACAGGAAACCTGGATACTGTAGACACCCAGTTATTTAATCAGGAAGAGGAGTGGCAAATTCCTGCGAGATCCAGGCCTGGTTCATTTTCAGAAAAGTAAGCCGGTCAACGTTATCGGAGGATAGTCGCATGCGACGGTCTGTTAGTACACCACCTGCAGCACTAAAGACGTGTTCCGATAATACACTAGCCGCAGGGCAAGCCAGCACCTCCAATGCATACTGGCTTAGCTCTGGCCATGTATCCAGCTTAGAGACCCAAAACTTGAAAGGGCAAGAGCCGTCTGGGAGTACAGTAAGAGGGCAAGACATGTAGTCTGTCACCATCTGACGGAACCGTTGCCTCCTGCTGACTGGAGCCGCCAGTGATGGTGTAGACATTTGTGGCGGGCACACAAAACTGTGCCACAGTTGGGCCATACTGGTCTTGCCTTGGGCAGAGGCACTGCTTCTGCTCCCTCTTTGTGCAGAGCCTCCTCCACTGCCTCGACGCACTGAGCTGCTTTGTAAAGCACTAGCAGCACTGCTCTCAGTTGGACTGGAGAAGATGATGGAATTCACCAGTGTGTCTTGGTACTCCCGCATTTTACGCTCCCGGTTCAACGGTGTGATGAGGCTTTGTACGTTGTCCTGGTAGCGAGGATCGAGGAGGGTGTACACCCAATAATCAGCCATATTGAGAATGTGGGTGATGCGGCGGTCGTTTCTCAGGCACTGCAGCATGTAATCAACCATGTGCTGCAGACTGCCAACTGGCCAAGAAACGCTGTCCCCTGCTTGAGTCATGATCTCTGCCCGCTCTTCATCACCCCACCCTCGCTCTACACACTGACTACTGGACAATTGTGTAACTCCCTCCTCTGGATGGATGTCTTTCTCCTCCATTGACTCCTCCTCATCCTCCTCACAAAGTGTCCCCTGCCTACTCCTTTGTGAGGAACCACGTGGCGCTGACTGTCCAGAAGCTGATGGAAATGGTGGCTTCTCATCCTCCACCTCTTCCACAACATCATCCCTTAGCGCTTGCAGTGTTTGTTGAAGCAGGCAGATAAGGGGGACAGTCATGCTGACTAGTGCATCATCTGCACTCACCATCCACGTGGAATAATCGAAGGGACGCAAAACCTGGCAGACATCCTTCATAGTGGCCCACTCTGTGGTTGTGAAGTCTGAACGGCGCAGAGTGCGACTTCTTTGCGCCTGATGCAGCTGGTACTCCATTACTGCTTGCTGCTGCTCACACAACCGCTCCAACATATGTAACGTGGAATTCCACCTGGTTGGTAGGTCACATATGATGCGATGTTCTGGAAGGCGGAATCGGCGCTGCAGAGCTGCAAAGCGCGATCTTGCCGTGCTGGAACGCCGCAAGTGAGCACACTCTAGGCGGACCTTGTGCAGCAGTGCATCAAGATCCGGATAGTCCCTCAAAAAACTCTGCACGACCAAGTTGAGCACATGTGCCAGACATGGGATGTGAGTGAGGTTGCCGAGGCCCAGAGCTGCCACCTGATTTCGGCCATTGTCACACACTACCATGCCTGGATGGAGATTCGCTGGCACAAACCACACGTCGCTCTCCTGCTTGATGGCATTCCAGAGCTCCTGCGCTGTGTGGCTTCGATTCCCCAAAGAAATTAATTTCAAGATGGCCTGTTGACGTTTGGCCACGGCTGTGCTCATGTCGGTTGTAACAGGTAAACGTTCACGGGTCCATGTGGAGGTGGACTGTGACGGCTCCTGCAGCGATGATTCTGAGGAACTTGTGTATGAGGAGGAATCAATGCGTACAGACTGGATTGCAGAAATCCTTGGAGTGGGCAGGACACGTCCTGCGCCACTTGCACGATCTGTACCCGGCTCAACAACTTTAACCCAATGGGCAGTGAGGGAAAGGTATCACCCCTGCCCATGGTGACTGGTCCACGCATCGGTGGTGAGGTGGACCTTGCTACTGACGGCGTTCAGTAGCGCGTGTTTTATGTGTCCCTCCACATGCTTGTGCAGGGCAGGGACGGCTTGCCTGCTGAAATAAAAGCGGCTGGGCACATTGTACTGTGGGACTGCCAATGCCATCAAGTCACGGAAGCTGTCAGTCTCCACCAGCCTGAATAAGAGCATTTCAAGGGACAGTAGTTTTGCAATGCCAGCATTCAGAGCCTGTGCTTGGGGGTGGTTTGCCGAGAATGGCCACCTTTTCTCCCATGTCTGTACTACCGATGGCTGTAGACTTGGCTGGGAGTGTGAGGATGACTGGGAACGTGGTGCTGTGAGTGGAATTACAGTGGGTCTCTGGACAACAGTGCCAGAGGTTCTTCCATGGCGATCCTGGGAGGAAGCCAAACCAGCTGTGTGTGAGCTGGAGGAAGAGGCAACATGAGCTGAAGAGGTGGTAGCTGCCGCTGTTGGTTGGCCTAGGTCTTCAGTGTGTTTTTGTAACTCCACCGCGTGCCTGGTCCGCACATGTTTCCACATATTTGAGGTATTGAGGTTGCTGACATTTCTCCCTCTTTTGATTTTCTGATGACACACCTTGCATTTGACAAAGCAAATGTCATCTGCAACTGTTAAAAAAGGACCAGGCACTGCAAGTCTTGGGAGCACCCTTTTTGGCTTTTGGAAGAGACATGCTCCTAATGGGTGCCGAAGTGGAGGCTACAGGCTCCGAAGTCTTCCCCCTCTCTCTCCCTCTTTGGCCCATTCGGGGAATCTCTTCCTCAGAGCTGCTCCCACCACCTTCCTGTTCCTCATGCCACAATGGGTCAAGGACCTCATCATCTACACTACCCTCTGCCACCAACTGCTCCTCCTGGGTAGTCTCGGCAGCACAGCACGCACCAGAAAGTGGCACCGGAGGCACTGGCCCACCCGCCTCTTCAGAGTCAGAGAGACAAAGCTGTTGCGCATCACTGCACACTGCCTCTTCTTCCATTTCTCCAATGCTGCTTGGCTGGCCCCCTGTTTCCAAGCCAAGAGATTCAGAGAACAGAAGTAGAGACGGCTCCTGTCCTGGGCTCTCTGACTGCCTGGACAATTTGGCAGGTGGTGAAGAGACAGATGGGTGCTCTCCAGTGCTCTGTGCCTGAGAGGATGTGGCACTAATTGAAGTCGATGAGTTAGCTGCCATCCATCCGACAACGGCTTCAATTTGGTCTTCACGCAGCAGCGGTGTACGGCGCTCTCCGACAAAGCTGCGCATGAAGGACTGTTCCCTGCTGAAACTGGGTGATGATGAGTCACCGGTGCCCGAAGCAGGCACAGAATCCCCACGTCCTCTCCCTGCTCTGCGCCCACGCCCACGTGCCTTACTCCCTGCCTTCTTCATCTTGGTTGACTGATAAAGATAAGCAGAAAAGTACTAAGGGCTTAGTGTGCTTATTCCTGAACAGCTCCTAACAGGTATAAGAAACACTAATTTTCTAAAGTGTGGACTAGACTTTAATATGAGCTAATGTGGCCTACACAACTGTAAAGTGGTGTGTTTGGTGAACTTTATTATTTATTTATTTATTTTTTGGCAGAACTGACTACAGGGCGAGCTGCACTCACACGGATACCATGCAGACAGCCGTAAACGGTGCTGCAAGGCCCAAAAAACCTCCTCTATGTTATCCTATGTAGTGTTTTTCCACAATTTAGCTGGATACGGGTGGAAAACCACTAATAGGAATTATTTGAAAAAATGTGCAGCAGGCTGCACTATTAGCAAAAAAGGACAATGTATTTTACGGTATGAGGCAGTGATGCACCCTGAGCTGGATACAACCGGCTGTGGCTGCCCACAGACTACAGGGGAGCTGCACTCACACGGAGACCGTGCAGACAGCCGTAAACGGCGCTGCAAGGCCCAAAAAACCTTCTCTATGTTATCCTATGTAGTGTTTTTCCACAATTTAGCTGGATACGGGTGGAAAGCCACTAATAGGAATTATTTGAAAAAATGTGCAGCAGGCTGCACTATTTGCAAAAAAGGACAATGTATTTTACGGTATGAGGCAGTGATGCACCCTGAGCTGGATACAACCGGCTGTGGCTGCCCACAGACTACAGGGGAGCTGCACTCACACGGAGACCGTGCAGACAGCCGTAAACGGCGCTGCAAGGCCCAAAAAACCTTCTCTATGTTATCCTATGTAGTGTTTTTCCACAATTTAGCTGGATACAGGTGGAAAGCCACTAATAGGAAATATTTGAAAAAATGTGCAGCAGGCTGCACTATTAGCAAAAAAGGACAATGGATAGAACAGTATGAGGCAGTGAACCACCCTGAGCTGAATACAACCGGCTATGGCTGCACACAGACTACAGAGTTGGCTGCACTCACGCACACACACAGAGACCTTGCAGATCGCTGTGAAAACAGCGCTGCAAGGCAAAAGCAAGCTTCTCACACAGCAGTTACTAAATTAGCCTGGGAAAAGCACAGTGAAGGAAATCGCTATCTCAACTGGCCCTCAGTCAGAACACAGCATCCTATGCCTAACTGAATTCACAGCAGAGTGAGCCAGAAAGGGTGGCAGCGTTTTTTATAGTGCATCATGACATCATTTCAGCAGCCAATCACAGCCTTGCCAGTAGTTACATGCCCACCATGCTGAACAGGATGTGCCCACACTTGTAATCATTCCTCATTGGCTGAATTCGTGCAGTTTGAATTCTGGGAACTTCCGATTCCGGTATCCGATATGCGGTAAATATCGGAACTCGGTATCGGAATTCCGATACCGCAAATATCGGCCGATACCCGATACTTGCGGTATCGGAATGCTCAACACTAATCCTTACATAAAATTGAAAACATTATGGCTGCTATAGCCATGAGTCAATGAACAAAAAATAAATCCATAGGTTCCAACTGTCCCAATACAGAGGGACATTCCCAGATTTGAGGTTATGCCCTGATGTCCCGGGCAATCTGCTGAATGTCTCTTGCTTCCACTATTCCACCATGTCTCACATGACATCTCCTCCTGCAAGGGTAGAAAGAAACAGTAAATCGGTATGTCTAGGGGGTGTGATTAGGGGTATAGTCAAAAATGTGTTGCTGTGCCACTGCTAGATTTGTCCCTCTTTTTTTCCTGAAAAAATTGGGAGGTATAGATATGGCAACAACAAACACAACTCAGCTGTGCACTTCCTAGTAATAAAAGCTCCGTTGTGGAGGAGTGCAGAGTAGTTGAGCTCTGCTAGAAACCAGTAAACAACGATGTAAATGGAGCGCCCCCAGTAGGGCTATGGGGTACTCGGAGCCGGGCCCTTCGGTTCTCATTGGGATGTCACGGTGGCTGACCCGGTCCGTGGCCCTAGGGACGTCCGATGTAAATGGGGGAAAGGTCTTTAAAGGGATAATGTTCGTGACGCCACCTGTGGTATTCGGTCAGGGTGACCGACGCTGCTTAGGTGTCCGCTGGGGTGATGTGATGGCAGCTAGATGGTATACCTTCCCACAGGTGAAGTGTATCCCCAGGGCTTCACAGAGTGTAGATGGTGGATGGTGGATGATGTAAGGTGCAGTGAATAACGAGGACACAAGGTTGCAGTCTCTTTACCTTTACTGAAGGCTTCAGCATCCACAGTCCAGGGCACAGACCACAGGGTAGGCAGAGTCCAGCCGGTCTGAAGGCAAATCCAGAGTCCCCTTATCCAGGTGGAAATCAGTAGCCTTCCTTTAGCGCCTTTGTGTTGTAGTACCTCCCTGCTGAGCTTCTCGGTAAGGTCCTCACAACTGATGCTGGTATTCTAGATGTTATTTCTCTTTCTCTCTGTCCCCCAGGTGGAATGGATAGGACAAACCCGTATGACTGATGGCCTGAGGCTTTTTACAGGGACTCTATCACGCCCCAGCCCCCACAAGTTGCCACCGTGCCTCCTGGGTATAAGGTCGGACAGCTAACATGGAATTAACTGTCCTGCCGGTCTCTGGAGCAAGGCTTGGAGACGTTTACTCCCTCAGTGTTCCGGCTACTGGATTCTGCACCTCAGAAAGGAGGCAGCCTTTTGCAGGGCAGAACTCCTTCTGGATTCCTCTCCTTTTGCTATGACTTCGTTTCTCACCCTCTACAATACAATTCTCTTTCGTGTCCTTCCTTAGGATGCTGCTGCACGTGGGGCAGGCGCAGCTCCGTGGCCTTCTGTCTAGACCTCTGACAGGATCCCACCCCTGTGAGGGACCCCTCTGTCTGCAGCTTGTAAATGTTCCTCCTTCCCCTCTCGCTGCCTGACAGGGTGCTGCCTGGGTGAAGCCCAGTCAGCTTCTGCCTAACTTCCTATCCAGCCCACCAGTTCTACCTAATTGTGAGGAGTGCCCTAATAAATAGGAACGTAGCTCCCCCTGGTGGACTGGAGTGTGAAGTGTGATGTATGGTTTGTGATACCTGGTAAAGAGATCTCCTTTATTACCTTCAGATGTAACATTACTCCCCCTGGTGGAAGAATGACATTACTGCAATGACCAGAACCCTGGGGTGCTGCACTCCGCCGCTGTTAAATCCAGTACTCCCAGACTGGGAAAAGAAAACAACAATACATTAGCAAAAGACATGCTAAATTTTTGAAATGCTATAAAACAAATTAATTTAACTGTGCTTTCCTTTATGGGAGGTGAGGACACTTGAACGTTGCAAACAATAACATATTTACATTTGCTCACTTTGTTACAGGTATACTATTTACTAAGTGCAAACATCTTATTTAAGTGCAAACTTTGGACCAACCAACTAACTTACTAGCTCACTAGTTCACTAACCCTACGGGTTCACTTCATTGAATTACAGAACAGTTTATCACCCCCCTACAGGCTCACTGCATCCTCCTTCAATTTTATTCAGAGTACATCATTTTCTTATTCTACGTACTATCGGCTATGTAAACATTATTACTATATTGCATTAACTCACTATCTACTATATTAACTTTATAATATATTACCTTTTTGGCAAGGTGCAACAAATGAATGTTCCCTTTAAGGGCAAAGTCAAGTCTTTTCTGAGGTGGTGCAACATAATCACATCATCAGTATTCAAGTCAATTTAAAGGTGACGTGATGCTAGGGACCCGTGACGAACCCCCAACGTTGGTCTTGGGTGGGCTACAAGACGTGTAATCCTGACCCAGAATTCTGCCACACCAACGGGTTTTTCTTCAGGTCTGAAAAGCAAAGCAGTTATTTTTACAGCAAATTTGAACAGCAGTTTCTGTTAAGAGGCAGTGTCTGTAAAAGCCTCCTTTGTAAAACCAGTAGAAAGCACCTTTAAGAAGGTGCAAACTATTTACAAATGAAAGTTTTTGACCATGCTCAGTTCATGATTCCGCAGTTCGTTGATAAAAGAAATAAGAAAACTTGTGCAAAATAGGATCCCTTTAAACAGGGGACCGCTTTAAGGAATAACCCTGGACGAGTTTAAGGAAGGAAAAGGGAAAGGAAATGTTTGTGAAGCTATTTACATTCAATCAGTGTTTCGAGGCTTATTTGGATAGCTTCCAGAGCTTTACCTGGCACATAACCCTTCTTGGCCTGGGAAGGGTAGAAACCAAGGTTACACCTGGCGCTGGATAAACACCATTAGTCTGTTTTCCATCCACGGTTAGGTCGTGCACAGCGATGAAAGTCTGGGTGGCTTGGTGGTGAGCATTTGTTTCAGCCGGGGCTGCTGCAGCTGCCGTTTCAGCGATGAGTTCATTTTCCTGGGCCCTAGGTATTGCCATAAGGGCTGCACACTTCTGCACATCCCGAGTCCACCAACTGTTCCCCTTCCGGTACCGGATGTAGGTCGCGGCATCCCTGGGGTACAAGTCTGGATCCGCGGAATCTCCTTGGAGGCAGGATTCTACTTCATCCCGAGTTACGTGGACCCTCACCGGCAACCCAATCTCCTGGATGAAGCCTTTTCCTTTCTGGGGGTGAAAGATCACAACTACACCCCACTTTGGTGGAAAGTCGTTCAGCGGTTCGCCCCGGGCCTCTTGTTCCACTTCCTCCTTTATACTGCGAGATTAAATGTCGCTGGTATTCTCCCCAGGGGAAGGCCCTAAGGTCATGCCCTTGTGGTCCGGGGCCCGGTAGCAGGGCCGTCAGGGCTTCAGCGGCCGCAGTGGGGAAAGGAGCAGGCGCTGGGGGTAGGCAGATTCCTGGGATGCCGCTGTATCGAGTACCTGGACGCGAGGTGGCTCCACCGACGCCATTCCGCTCCTCCGAGGAATGTGCCAGGACCAGCGGTGGCGCAGATAGTGGCTCCCCCATGAACAGTTTCGAGAGATCCAAACTCTCTAGTGGCGGCATGTCCCGGTACTCCTCCGGTGACAGGGATCTGTGCTGGGCCATTTTCTTTCTCGAGTCCTTATCGATCTCCATCTCCACTCCTTCCTCTCCTGGAGAGTGGCTTTGCTTTCTTGGTCTCCGCCCGCCATCAAGGTTCAGGAGGTGGATCTCGGCTGCTGATGGACACGTCCTCAAGGTACTGAGATATTTAGACTGGGCGGCCATTATTCTTCGCGCTTCTCAGTTCATTCACGCCGACAACTCCATGCCCTTCTTCTTCTGCGCTCCTCGTGGCGCTGTAATGGCGGCAGTTTTGGCGGGAATCTTGGCTGTAAATGGCAATACACAGTCTTTAAGCAAATCACAGTTCAAATACAGTTCTGGCACAGTTCTTAGGTGCACATGACCCGATTTTCAGGCTTAAGTAGATCCTATTTGTGACGCCAAAGTTGGAGTGCCCCCAGTAGGGCTATGGGGTACTCGGAGCTGGGCCCTTCGGTTCTCATTGGGATGTCACGGTGGCTGACCCGGTCCGTGGCCATAGGGACATCCGATGTAAATAGGGGAAAGGTCTTTAAAGGGATAATGTTCGTGCCGCCACCTGTGGTATTCTGTCAGGGTGACCGACGCTGCTTAGGGGTCCGCTGGGGTGATGTGATGGCAGCTAGATTGTATACCTTCCCACAGGTGAAGTGTATCCCCAGGGCTTCCCAGAGTGTAGATGGTGGATGATGTAAGGCACAGTGAATAACGAGGACACAAGGTTGCAGTCTCTTTACCTTTACTGAAGGCTTCAGCATCCACAGTCCAGGGTACAGACCACAGGGTAGGCAGAGTCCGGCCGGTCTGAAGGCAAATCCAGAGTCCCCTTATCCAGGTGGAAATCAGTAGCCTTCCTCTAGCGCCTGTTTGTTGTAGTACCTCCCTGCTGAGCTTCTCGGTAAGGTCCTCACAACTGATGCTGGTGTTCTAGATGTTATTTCTCTTTCTCTCTGTCCCCCAGATGGAATGGATAGGACAAACCCGTATGACTGATGGCCTGGAACTTTTTACGGGGACTCTATCACGCCCCAGCCCCCACAAGTTGCCGCCGTGCCTCCTGGGTATAAGGTCGGGCAGCTAACGTGGAATTAACTGTCCTGCCCGTCTCTGGAGCAAGGCTTGGAGACGTTTACTCCCTCGGTGTTCTGGCTACCGGATTCTGCGCCTCAGAAAGGAGGCAGCCTTTTGCAGGGCAGAACTCCTTCTGGATTCCTCTCCTTTTGCTATGACTTCATTTATCACCCTCTACAATACAATTCTCTTTCGAGTCCTTCCTTAGGATGGTGCCGCACGTGGGGCAGGTGCAGCTCCGTGGTCTTCTGTCTAGGCCTCTGACAGGATCCCACCCCTGTCAGGGACCCCTCTGTCTGCAGCTTGTAAATGTTCCTCCTTCCCCTCTCGCTGCCTGACAGGGTGCTGCCTGGGTGAAGCCCAGTCAGCTTCTGCCTAACTTCCTATCCAGCCCACCAGTTTTACCTAATTGTGAGGAGTGCCCTAATAGATAGGAGCGTAGCTCCCCCTGGTGGACTGGAGTGTGAAGTGTGGTGCATGGTTTGTGATACCTGGTAAAGAGATCTCCTTTTTCTGCCTTCAGACGTAACATCACTCCCCCTGGTGGAAGAATGACATTACTGCAACGACCAGAACCCTGGGGCGCTGCATAAAAACACATAGATAGCTGCAGTATATTCATGTAGATGGCAGAAGATATAACAGGCCAGACAGAGTACTGTACAGAAGCAGGCAGTGCACAGAGGCCTAGCGTGCAATCTAAAGTAGTAGTAGTATATACTCTTTGTCAGTGCCAGATACAGAACAGAGCTATACTGGAAGCTGAGAGAGACTGCTCTGCCCATGTTCTACCAGGAGTTCAGGGACTACAACAGGCTGGAGGACATCTTATGGGGAGTGATGTGTGCAAAACAAGGCAGATTAAAAATGATTCTGTTAGCACAAATTAATAAATATACGTGTACATTATTATAAGACTACATTGTGATTTTGTGAATAATTCTTTAATTACATCAATGATATGTTGCTTTACTGCTTTGACTTTATTTTTTATTTTATATTTGTCAGAATTTAACTAATTCTTTACAATAGTCACATATGTACAGCAGAAAGGGAACTTATGGAGGATGGTTAAGGAGCTGAGCACACTGTATGTGAAGCTCATATCAGCTGCATATCAAAGATAACTCCAGTCCTGGCTGTTTTAACCACTTTGATGTGGCACCAACATCAACCCCTATATATGATCGTTACACAGATTTACATGTCTCTATCTCTGTTCCCCATTATCCCAACTGAAATGCATTTATGAGTTTCTGATGGCTTGTCATGGTAGCCAGGGGTCCCTCAAGTCTGCTGTCTGAAGTGTTGGGAGTATTATACACGGGATTGCATGATCATATCATTTAGTGGGCAATGAACAAAAACCTTTTAAAAATAGTTTTAGAAAATATAAAAAAATAGTAGAAAAAAATACAATCAATTATTACATGTGCACAAAAAATGTAAAGTACAGTGTATGGTATATTAAATAATGCCATTAAAACTTCAAATTGTCACACAAAACACAAACACTCATGTGGAGATATCAACGAAAAAATAAAGTTATAGGTTTTGGAATGCAGGGATAAAAACAGAACTATCACAGTACAAAAGCGTGCGCTGGAGGACGACATTATCACCAGGGACCTTAGACTAGCTCTGGTGGTTCCTGAGCCCACTATCCCCACCTTTTATCTCCTCCTGAAGATCCATAAGAACGCATCCTCACCACCTGGCAGACCGATTATTTCGGGTAGGGGTAACTTTTTGGAGAACATTAATAAGTGGATTGATTACCATCTTCAACCCCTTGTCTCGGGCCTCCCTTCCTTCCTCAAGGATACGGGTGATCTTCTTTGCAGGATCAATGGACTGCAAATTGAGGGTGATACTCTATTAGTTTCAGCGGATGTGGAATCCCTATATACATATATTAGACACAAGGATGGATTATCTGCGGTTCGGTTTTTCCTTACCACTTCATCCTTATCGATTGGATTCAGGGACCTTCTGCTGGAGCTTCTAGAGTTCACCCTCACACACAACTTTTTTGTGTTTAAGGGCAACTTCTACCTGCAGCTCCAGTTGACCGCCATGGGGGTGGCCTTTGCGCCCGCTTATGCCGGTCTTTTCCTGGGGCTCTGGGAGAGGGAAGTCTTCCTGTCTGATGAATTGGGGTCGATTTATCACGTCCCATTTTGGACGAGGTACATAGACGATATCTTCTTCATGTGGCAGGGCACTTCAGTCGATCTTGAGCAGTTGATCCATACCCTTAATGACAATGATCTCAATATCCATCTTACATTTGTATATAGTGGTAAATCTTTGTATTTTCTTGATGTGACGATAAGGCTAGGTTCACATTGCGTTAGGGCAATCCGTTTAGCGCTAGCGGATTGCGCTAACGCAATGTCTTTTTCGGGGCCGCGTTTAGGGGTCGCGCTAACGTCCCCGCTCTCGCAGATCATCGATCTGCGAGAGTGGGGAACAGACCTCGGGTGCGCCGCGGACGCTGCAAGCAGCGTCTGAGGCGCGCTACAAAAGAACGGCACATCGCTAGCGCGAGCTGAAAAAGGCACGCGCTAGCGATACGCTGCAGGCGAAATTTACATTGCTGTCAATGGGTGCGCTAACGGACCCGTTGCACGGCGTTAATTGCGACATTTTTGCTGTGCAACGCTGTCCGTTAGCGACCACCCACTAACGCAATGTGAACCTAGCCTTAGGAGAGACCCTACCGGTACCCTACAGACAGACATCTATAGGAAAGAAACTTCTACAAATACACTTTTGCATGCCTCCTCTGGCCATCCACGCCACATGATCAATTCTGCACCTGTGGGGCAATTTCTCCATCTCCGTCGAATATGCTCTTCGGAGGCGGACTTCCTTATTCAGGCAGAGGATTTAAGGGAGCGGTTTAAAATCCGCGGGTACAGCAATAGGTCCTTCAAGCGGGCACTTAACCGTGCCAAACACGCCACACGGCACAATCTCCTCTTTGTCAATGCATCTCGATCTAATTCTGATGATTCCTCTAAATTAAGATTTATCACTACCTTCAGTTCCCAATCAGATAGGGTTAGGTCTATCCTCCAAAGGGCTTGGCCGATCTTACGGGTGGATCCAAATATTGCAAAATTGCTCCCTGAGAGACCATCCCTAGCATTTCGGCGAGCTAAAAATCTGAGGGACCATCTGGTCTCCAGTCACTACTCAAGTGGCGGGGCAACTACATTCCTTGATAGTTTCCCTAGGGGCATGGGGTGTTATCCGTGTGGCGGTTGTGTCGCCTGCCCTAATGTTGTGAGATGCAATGAGTTCTCGAATTTTGATAATACCAAACAATATAAAATCAGACAGCGGATCACCTGTACCACAAGGTATGTGGTATACCATGCCACATGCCTATGTGGATTAATATATGTGGGGTGAACAACACGCCAGCTAAAGGTCCGTATAAGAGAACATGTATTGGGTATTGAGGCGGCACTTGGCCACATGGATATATCTTCCCTGAAAACTCTGCCCCGCCATTTTAAAGAGTTTCATAAGTGTGATGGCACCTCCTTGAAAGTTAAAGGGATTGATGCCCTTAAAATTAACATCAGAGGGGGTAGCCTTACTAAAAGATTGGGTAGATTGGAGACCAGATGGATCTGGCAACTCAATACTGTACGCCCCTTTGGGCTTAATGAGGTGCTTTCTTTTGCCCCCTTCCTCTGAGCTGCTGGCTGCGGTACATCGGAATCGAGCATTCGGTCGTGCTTGCTTTTATTGTTAATGTTTGGTTTTAATTACCTTTTTATGCCATTTCAGATTTAAGTCTGTGATGATTATTCTCCATGTGAATATGCAGTGTGGATACCATCTAACATCTTTAACCATGCAGTCATATTTCTTCTTCAGCAATCGTCGTTATGGTCTTTATGTGTTATTATTTTGTATTGTTATTTTGTACTGTGGAGGGTTGTTGGGTATACTATTATGTATTTTATTTTGTTTTGTTTGGGTTCTAATTATTGGTCTTATGGTATATTGTTTTATATGATCTTGTTTTGTGTAGTATATTTGTTTTATATTTATTTTTATTTTTCAATTTTGTCCATGTTTTGTTGTTGGGTCTGCATGCTCTTACACTGCATATATATTTTTCCCTGTGTGCTATATTTTCTATATTGACCGTGGTTTTCTTCTCTTATATTGTCTCTAGGTGTATTGTATTGCCCGTGTGTGTATATATAAATTATTAATATTTTCCATTTGAGGTTTTTGTGGGATGCTTTTCTATATATATAGATTACTATTCTTGGCATTCCATCACCTTGCGGACTGTGTTTACCTTCTGCGCATTGATTCATGCGCTATAGATAAGCGTCCTGTTACATGGGTGTACTATACCTCCACCAAGATGGCCGCTATGATATTTCCGGTCATGCGCAGTGTGCATACTGCCGGTTCTCCGCCTCTTCCTGCCGTCTCCCCGCGGTTGATCGCATGGGCCCATGTGTATTGGCGTGGTGGGCGGACTTCGGGGCACATGGATTTCCGGCAGTTGTAGCACATAAGGACGGGGGTTTTCATCATGGGTATGCCTCCCTTGAGGAAGGGACATCCGAAACGTGCATCGGGAGGAGGTGGACACCGTGGCGCCTGTCCAGTACTTAATACTATCTGGTATGTGTTCGGCTCCCATGCTTTATAAGTCCTACCCTTTCTTGTATCCCCACTGTTGGGTTATTGTGTACATATAGGAATAGTTGGTTATGGTGGACTGTGTATGGGTTCCATATTTCATTATACTGTCTGGACTATGGGTGCCGCTCTGTTCACCTTACATGCAACTATGGCTTGAGGTCCGGTTTTAACCCTTCATTGTCACTATTTGGCCTGTTTATATTTTGCATATCAAAAAAGTTGTTATTTATACTTATTTTGGGACTAGTACATCATTTTTCTGTGGTAACACAGTACAAAATGGCCATGTCAGGAAAGAGTAAAACAACCACAAAAGTTCAATCAATATACTACCAGATGGCACTTAGAGAACCTGTCACCATGAAAATACAGACCATTCTGCAGGCATTATATTATAGCGCAGGGACATCTGAGCAGACTGATATGTAGTTTTATGAGAAAATATTTAGTATAATCTCTGTTCTAATCAACGATTCCACTGCTCTTTCTGGGATTTTTGGTCCTGTGGGCGGTCATATCAACGACTGACAGCTTTCTTTGTATAAGAGTGCATGCAGAGATAGCTGTCAGTCACTGATAGGACCACACACTGGACTAAAAATCCAAGAAAAAGCAGCAGTTTAAATTATTAAAACTAAGGGTTATACTGAATCTTTTCTCAAAAGACTATATATCACTCTGCTCTGCTCCCCCTGCTCTTTATCATGATGCCTGCAGATTGGACTGTATTTTCATGGTGATAGATTCCCTTTAAAGATGTTGGATTCACACAGATTACTTTGAGTTTATTTTGAAATTTTTGCTTGCAGACATTGACGAGTGTACATTGGAAGATGCTGCCTGTCGTAAAAATGAGGAGTGCAAAAACACAATTGGTTCATATGCATGTGTTCTGAATTGTGGAGCTGGATTCAGATCTTCTGCTAATGGCCTCGACTGTAAAGGTAAAGTATAGGGAACCATACTTGTTAACTGTTTCCAGACCACCTTTAGACATTAAACAACTGGGCAGTCTACATATTACTCTGCAATGAGGTTCTATAATGTCACTGTACAGTAAGTACCTGCATGAGATCGTACAGCAGCAGGAGCGGGGAAGGGGGGAGCGAATGTTAGACAAAGCTGAATTTCCAGCAGAGAATAAAGAGATAGTATATTACCCTCTCTGCCTTCCCGATGACTAAGAGTAGGAGCTGCTGAGTCCTAATAGACCAAGATTAACTCTGCAATGGAGTTAGGGGACGGGACTGAATTTACTCTATAACTGGGGCTAATAGGCCAGTCCCAGTTACAGGGGAAATCCGATACATATTCTGTAAAAAAAAAAAAAAAAAGTGTTTTAATGCCTCCCAAAGGTATTTAATGACCTAATTGTGGGCACAATGTATAAATTAAATGAAAAATAGGTACAGGCAAAAGCAGAAAATAACATAAAAAGTGTGCCAACCAGTTTGAATCTCTGCTTCAAGACCCATCCAATTGAAAAAAAAATGCACATGTCTGATATATAAAAATAATTTTAAAGGGAAACACAACACAATTTAGGGGTTCTTTTTGTGGTAATAAAGAATGCAAAATACAGTAAGATAGTCACAAGTTTCCTGCAAATAAGAGCCAAAAATAAGATCTTAAAACCATATGTACAAAAAATTCTGAAAATATGCCTGGTCATGAATAGGGAAATATATCCCAATCTTGACATTGTTAACAGATAAAGAATAACAATTTTCTAATTTACTATTTTTGTATTTACATTTTTTTAAATAGTTTTCAAGGGTTAACTTGCAATTCTAATGCCAAAAATAGACTTGTAATGAAACAGATAAGGCAGCACTCTGTAAAGCTGTAGCGTGCAGACATAAATTATAAAAATTGAATTGCATTACTGCACTAGAAATATGAAAAATTGAGAATGCTTAGCACATAAATTGGCCAATTCATGTGGTCCTGGCAGCCACGTTAAGGCGTTTCTGGTTGCCAGGACCTAATGCCAATCCTCTCTTAGACAATCTACATTTCTCTGGGAACCTAATGTGAATCCTTTCTTGGACTGAAGTCTGTATCTCTGCAGAGGGGTAGAATCCTGCTGCAATTAAAACACCTAAGGCTAAGGGGCGGAGTGCTCAGTCAGAAGGCTAATGCAAATATAAAATACACGCACGCTGAATACGCCCAAGAAAATGAATGTTGATGTGAGCTGCTCCATAGATTAACACTGGTCCGAGTGCTATGCGATGTTTTCTCGCATAGCACTCTGCTGTTTTCTACGGTAGTGTGACTCCGGCCTTGGTGAAATTGCACAAATTCTGAGGATTTCAATTAGGAAACCATAAAAGCATTCTCCAGATTAAAAAATCAGGGTTACAAAGAATCACATTTAAACCTTGCTAATCATTCTGTGTCAAAAATTGACAGAAAGGATCTGCTGGGCAGAACACAAGAATGTACAGTTTACACAACTGAAACACAAAATCCCTATTAATTCCAATATACATCTGGACCCCCAAAAAAGTGCAAAAAAGTAACTTCATAATTCTAATTTCATTTGCAACACAATTTATTTATTTTAAAGGATACTGAAATCAGATGTGTTGCTTAGAAAGCACCAACACTGGGATCGATATTATCTACCAGTTTATTTATACACAGTACTCGTTAAATCTCACCTGGTTCTCTTTAAAAGGTTTTTTCAAATGTGGACACTCTCGCTGTATCTTATGTGAGCATGCCGACAAATCCAAAAACTTTATTTCGTATACCACGGGGCACAGCTTTAACATTAGCAGCTTTATAAACTGTAATACGGTGGGTATTATATATCTGATAGATTGCTTGCTATGTCACGTTCAATATGTGGGATGTACAGTAGGACCTTCGAAAAAACGCATCAGACGTCACATGTCTGATGCGGTAAATTCTACAGCAGATAGTACTTCGGTGGTATTCGGACACTTTACTATTCACTCCATTTTGGCATAACCATGAGTAAGGCGGAGACGAAACCTGTTAGTTGGAGACCACTGGAGGAACCGCTATTGTTTTATGATATTTAAATAAATTGTGAAGTTTTATTTAACTGACTCTTTGCTGGATTTTTTTTTTCTTTGCTAAAGGTTGTTTAGCTTTATTTAACCTATTAAATAAATAAATACTGTAATTTTAAAAAACGACATGGGTCCCCCTATTTTTGATAAGGTAAAGCAAACAGCCGTGGACTTATATTACCAAGCTGGGAAGGTCCCTGGTTATTTGGCCCTTCCCAGCCTAAAAATACCAGCCCGCAGCTAACTCAGAATTGGCGGATCACATTAGATGCTACAATACTGGTGCTTTGCCCGCTTCTTCTCGGTGCAGTGGCAATCGGGGTAATGGTAGTTGGGGTTTATGACAGCTGTGATTTGTCAAGAATCACAGCTGCCATCAAACCCTGGGCCCTTGAGTTAGTAATGGAGAGGTGTTTATCAGGAACCTCATTACTAACCCAGTAATAAAAAATAAAATTACACAGAAAAAAATCACCAATTTATTGTTCCACTGAGTCTGATGTAGTCCATAATAAGACAGAAATAAAATCAAGAGACTGTCCCTCATTCAGCAATTCATTTGAAAAATTGTTCCCGCGAAGCTCCGATAAAGTCCACATTGACCGAATCCGGCTTTGGCCTGGCCTCTATGAATAACAGTAAAGATCCTGCTGTTCACAGGCATTGGTACTGACAACAATGCTCAGCAAAGCCGCCAGGTCTCAGAGAGAGCAGCGTGAGTCCGCGATGGTGATGAGCATTATTTGTAGGGGACTTGTGACATTATCTATCTACTGTAGCTATTCTATCTATCTATTATCTATCTATCTATCTATCTATCTATCTATCTATCTATCTATCTATCTATCTATCTATCTATCTATCTAATCTCTCTATCCTGAAGTTTCTGGTTGTGAATTTACTATACTTTGCTGATATATGCAGTATATATACTGCATGCTTCGATATTTTCCTCAGTCCAATTAGAGCTAAGTAAAAACTTTAAGATGAGCACTGAATCATTTAATAATATTGATGCAAGTGCAATGTGATGTTTTCTCGCATTGCACTAGCCAATTTTATATGCAAGTGAGAATGAACCCTAAAGCAATCTTTCGATAAGGCAGCACAGAATTAGAACTGACAAGACTGTAAAGAATTCATGAATTAGAGGACAAGCCCACCTGATATAAGGGCCTTTTTTAGCTCAACATCTCCAGCAAATATCAGAGAGGCAATAAACAATTCTGTGCAGCCTCCCCAAGCATCTATAGCATCGTGAGAGCATTGTAACATTCTTCTGATGTTTACCCTCTATAGATTATGGATTAGTTGGAAAATCCTAGATCTCTCTGCTTCTGAAAATGTCCTGCCCATATCTGTCTTTGATGGAAAGGATTGCAAACATAATCTTTTGAAGAGCATTTATTCTCTACGCAATGGACCCTGATTATAAAGACTTGCTTACTTTCTTTCCTTACTGCTGTATTTTTCACAATGAAGAATACAGAAACACAATTGGTTCATATGCATTTGTTCTGAATTATGGAGCTGGATTCAGATTCTGCTATAGTTGGGTTTCCTCATTTATAGAATTAAGTCATCATTAATCCTTAGCAAAAAAGTTAATGTAAATGTCAGTAAAGATGGATAAACTGGCAGCATGGTGGCCCAGTGGTTAGCACTGAAATCTTACAGCGCTGGAGTCCTTGTCTCAAATCCCACCAAGGACAATATCTGCAAGGAGTTTTTGGGTTTCCTCTGGGTACTCTGATTTCCTTCCACACTCCAAAGACATACTGATAGGGAATTTAGATTGTGAGCCCCAATGGGGACAGTGCCAATAATGTATTTAAAGGGCTGTGGAAGTGTGGAAAATAAATGAATCACAAAGTTCCAGTTGACTTTAATTCCTACAAGGTATACAAAGATTTAAAGGTGGGAGGTTTTATTTAATAAATTAGTACTGGTTATTTTTGCTATGGTACTCCCTTGAAAAAAAAAAAAAAAAAGATAATAGCTTTCCTGTATTTCCTAATTCTATGTCCTTCCTCTTTAAAAAAAAAAGTAATTTTTGTTATGATTTATTATTCATCTCTTTTTTTATAATTGCAGATATTAATGAGTGCCAAGAGATGAATCCCTGTCATCAGCGTTGCTTCAATAGCATTGGAAGCTATCACTGTGGCTGTGACCCAGGCTTCCATTTAAAAGGCAGACGATGTTTTGGTAAGTCTGTCAGGATCACATATATGGCAAATACTAGATGTCAATGCATTGTCAGACCTATTGTCTGCTAACAAGCAAGCAGAGGCAGTGGTTAGTAGGCTTGAATGGGGAATTTTTGTCTGTAAGGGTATGTTTCCACGGTCAGTATTGGCAGCGCTTTGGATGCAGGACATGTCCGCTTTGTCCAAAGTGGTGCCGGCTTTTGAACTCGCGGTGATTCCGCATGGGATCACTGAACCGTGCAGAAACACCGCATCCTATACATTGTATGGGTGACTTTATCTTGCAGTGTCGGTGCGTCTCCGCAAGATAAATAGACGTGCTGCAGTCTGGAAAGATGTGGAAATCCCCTCCACTATGCTGTAACATCTGGCCACTGCGGATGAGCGCAGCGTCAAACTCGCAGCATTTACTGACTGTGGAAACGCCCTAAGTTTGGAACAAAGTCACTGGTACGCTTGTATTGAACGTAGAAACAGATGTCTCTGCTATGAAAGGCATTGTGAGTCTCACAGTTATGGTGGTGATGTTTGTTGCGGTCTTCAGCTTTCAGTCAAATCATTCAGCTCTTAGACATTGTGGAAGAATTAAAGAAGTTGTCTGCCCCCCGAAATCCAATTTTTTTTATAAGCTAATCTGTGCTGTATTGTAATATATACAACACTTCTATAAAAAAAAATTTGTTGTTTCTGCCTTTCATGCCTCCTGATTTTCAATTAGTTCCCTGCACCCATGTCTCTACGCTACAACCACAATGGTGACAGAACATCACATGTCTCCATATCACATCCACAGTGGTGATAGAACATCACATGTCTCAACATCACATCCACAGTGGTGACAGAGTCACATGTCCCCACAACACATCCACAGTGTTGATAGAGCTTCACATGTCTCCACACCACATTCAGTGGCGATAGACCATCACATGTCTCCACATTACATCCACAGTGGTAATAGAGCGTCACATGTCTCCTCATCACATTCACAATGGTGATGCAGTGCCCCAGAGTCCTGGTCGTTGCAGTACTGATGATCCGCCGCTAAGGGGGGCTATGGTACGTCTGATGGCACTGAAGGAGTTCACCTGACCAGGTATCACAGACACCAATACACTTCACGGTCTGGCCTCCAGGGGGAGCTAAGGGTGCTATGTATTAGGCCACTCCTCACAGTCTGGTAAAACTGGGGGTTAGATAGGAAGTTAGACAGAAGCTGACTGGGTTGGAACCAGGCAACATCATGTGGCAGAGGGTGTTGCAGGGGAAGATTCAGGGGGGTCCCTGTCAGGGGTGGGATCCTGACAGAGGCCTAGCGAACAGGAAGAACGTTACGGGACCGCGCCTGCACTTCATTGCGGCGGTACCCCAAGAAAGGACAAGAAGCGAGGTTTATTGTGCTGAGGGAGAAACGAGATCAACGCAACAAGGAGAATCACCAGTAGGAGTCGTGCTGTAAGACGAGGCAACATCCTACTGAGGCGCGTAGCCGGTGGCCGGAAACGCCGAGGAAGTATTGAGCTCCAGGCCTTACTTCAAACCTACGACAGGACAGTCAGTTCTAGGCGGGCTGTCTCACCCAAAATCACCTAAGCAGACACAGGGGGCAACATTTGGAGAGGGGCGACTCTAGGGTCCTGGAAGACCTCCGAGCCTACCCGTCAAACGGGTGCGTCCTAGCCATATCATCTGGGGGGACGAAGAAGAACATCATAATCGAGTTGTGAGGGAACTTCAGAAACAGACACAACAGTTGTGAGGACTATCCCGTACGCACAGCAGGGAAGGACTACAACACACAAGCGCTAGAAGGTAGGCACAGATTTCCACCTGCAAAGGGAACTCTGGAGGTGCCATTGGACCGGCCGGACTCAGGTAGCCCGGTTAACCGTATTCCGGACTGAGGATCCTGAAGCCTTCAGTAAAGAGGTAAAGAGACTGCAACCTGGTGTCCTCGTTATTCACCGCGACCTACACCGCACCACAACATCCTCACATTCTCAACTTTCACTGGACGCCCCTCAGCAGGGTCACGGACCGGGCCTAGCCACCGTGACAACCCCAGAACTGAGACACAGAGGCCTGGTACCGGGTGCCCCTCGGCCCTGTGGCAGTTGGGGCGCTCCAACTTTGCGTCACGAACAGGATCAACTTAAGCCTGAAGAATCAGGTCATGTGTGCCTTGGAATTGTGATTTGTTGTGCTTGGACTGTGACTTATTGCAAAGACTGTGCATTGCCACTTGCCGCCAAAAGTTGCCACCAAAAACCGCCGCCATTGCAGCGCCACGGGGAGCGCAGAGGAAGAAGAAGGGCATACCATGGGAGGAGACTACCAGAGTGGTGCCAAAAGCGGCGACCGCCCCCTCCAACTATTGCTGCGAGATGATGACCTGCCCAGAAGCAGAGGAGAACCACCCCCTGATTTGTAACGGCGGGAACGAGGTGAAGAGGGAGTTCGACCTTGGAGAAATGGCGGAGCCAGGTGCATGCGTTGCCGCCGAATGCCAGACAGCGAAGATGATCAACAAGTGCCCGAGCGGCGGCGAAGTGACCCCAGGTTGTCCCCACCGACCGGAGATGGATCCGAACTCACCGCAGCTGAAGGACTCGAGCTCCTTGGAGCCGCTGGCGGAGGATCCGAGCCCGCCTATCCCGACCACGGAGCCATGGCGAGCGGAGCCACATCGGGAGGCCGCCTTGGAGGAGCCGCGGTCCGGGCTGCAGCCGACTCCAGTGTCCTTGTTAACAGAACAGATCGACATCGGTGGAATCACATCAGGCGCAGGTATGGAAGGCGCCCCTACTCCCCCGACCGATCTTGCTCCCCCGACCGATCCTGCTCCCCTGACCGCTCCTCACCCCAACAATAACCGTTTCCTCTCAGTGGAGCGGGTGGTGCTGACTCCCGACACGATGGGGAAGCTGGTGCCTCCGCTACCGACCAGGATGGGGGAACCCTTAGACGTGAGCTAGGACGGGGTGATCTTCCAGTGGAATACCCCCCGGATTGGGCCGGATGGAGCTCGGGAGGAAGGCCTCACCCTTGCTGTGCTCACTTGGGAACAATATAAACAATGCCTGATCCTACACTGGAAAAACCGAAAAGAGACAGAACAAACTGACCCACCAAAAGTGCAGCACCCAAAGCCTGCACACGGCAGGAAAGACGTGGTAAAGCGGGGAACTGTGCTGGCCTTTCACCCGAAATGGGGTTGGGGCTCCATACAGGAACCGGGACTACCGACTGACGTCTTCGTTACCAGTTACCATGTGAAGACTCCCTTCCGCAACCGATATGGTAACTCATTATTGCAAAGGGGGGATCAGGTGACCTACACCTGCCACCGGAGTGCACAAGGATGGTGCGCTCGAAACGTTCAATGATGTGGGCTTGAGGAGGTGTCACCTTTTACCCCGACCATGACTGATCCGGACTTGACAGATCTTGTTACTATCGCCACAGTACACCTTGTTGCAGCTACCGAGCTTGCAGCCAGGGTTAGCCTTCAAATCCAGACACCGGGTGAACTGACTGCACCCGAGAGACCAACCACCGATACTGACACCGCATCAGCCGGAGACCAGGGACCAAAGCCGCCACGGTCAGGAGATGTCCACTACCGGCTGATGTCTTGCAATTTACTATGAAGCTTTAAAGTGCTTTGCAAACTGTATATAGTTAACTGTCCGTCTTTCTATGTGTCTTCTTGCTGCTACAACCCGACTAGGGTTAACTCTTAAAGGGATCCCTTAGTTTACCCGGCATCCCTACTTTTGCTTTTGTTTTTGTTTCTTGTTCATCATTGTTGAAAAGAACTGCTGGATCATGAACACTGCATGATTACAAACTTATTGTAAATAGTTCGCACCTTCTTAAAGGTGCCGTCTACTGGTTTTACAAAGAAAAGGACTCTTTGCGAAGAAACTGTTCTTGGAAACAGCACCGGAGTCCTTGCTGTATACGAACTTGCAGCTTGAGAAGTTGCACTACCTCCGAGAGACTTGGTCCCCTCTTAAAGGGGACATTCACCAATAGCACTTAAAGTCGAATAATGCTTACATGTCAAAGTTATATGTAGTTAGCTAGTTAATTGTAAGAAATGTTTAATAATGTGTTAGAGAATGAGGACAGGAAGTGAACCCGTACGGGGTTAGTCGGTGAGTCTTCCTAGGAGCCGTACAGAGTTGGCTCAGCGATCCTAAACTGAGAGAAGGTTGATAAGTTCTATACTGTGTATAGTAGCAGAAAGGCAGTAGGCCCGGATTAGGAATGGGGCAGTCCTGCAACAGAGCGAGAGGCAGTAGGCCTGGGGCAGATAGACAGGCGGTCCTGCAGATGTAAAGGTGGAAAATGAAGAAAAGTTGATTAGCCTCATAGCGTTTTATAAGAGGGTCTTTAGTGGATTCAGCTCATACGTCCTTAAAGGCAATGTTAAATTATTGTTCAGAAATTGCACTAAGTAGAATACCCGGTTGGGTAAGAGAAGTTATTTATAGTATGTTATTTAAAATATTTAACCATGTTTGTAACGTTCAAGTGTCCTCACCTCCCATAAAGGGAAGCTCTGTTCAAATTTACTTATTGTTGCATTTCAAAAATTGCTGCGCCCCAGAGTCCTGGTCATTGCAGTACTGATGCTCCGCCGCTAAGGGGGGCTATGGTACGTCTAATGGCACTGAAGGAGTTCACCTGACCAGGTATCACAGACACCAATACACTTCACGGTCTGGCCTCCAGGGGGAGCTAAGGGTGCTATGTATCAGGCCACACCTCACAATCTGGTAAAACTGGGGGTTAGATAGGAAGTTAAACAGAAGCTGACTGGGTTGGAACCAGGCAACATCATGTGGCAGAGGGTGTTGCAGGGGAAGATTCAGGGGGGTCCCTGTCAGGGGTGGGATCCTGACAGAGGCCTAGCGAACAGGAAGAACGTTATGGGACCGCACCTGCACTTCATTGCGGTGGTACCCCAAGAAAGGACAAGAAGCGAGGATTATTGTGCTGAGTGAGAAACGAGATCAACGCAACAAGGAGAAACACCAGTAGGAGTCGTGCTGTAAGACGAGGCAACATCCTACTGAGGCGCGTAGCCGGTGGCCGGAAACGCCGAGGAAGTATTGAGCTCCAGGCCTTACTTCAAACCTACGACAGGACAGTCAGTTCTAGGCGGGCTGTCTCACCCAAAATCACTTAAGCAGACACAGGGGGCAACATTTGGAGAGGGGCGACTCTAGGGTCCCGGAAGACCTCCGAACCTACCCGTCAAACGGGTGCGTCCTAGCCATATCATCTGGGGGGACGAAGAAGAACATCATAATCGAGTTGTGAGGGAACTTCAGAAACAGACACAACAGTTGTGAGGACTATCCCGTAAGCACAGCAGGGAAGGACTACAACACACAAGCGCTAGAAGGTAGGCACAGATTTCCACCTGCAAAGGGAACTCTGGAGGTGCCATCGGACTGGCCGGACTCAGGTAGCCCGGTTAACCGTATTCCGGACTGAGGATCCTGAAGCCTTCAGTAAAGAGGTAAAGAGACTGCAACCTGGTGTCCTCGTTATTCACCGCGACCTACACCGCACCACAACATCCTCACATTCTCAACTTTCACTGGACGCCCCTCAGCAGGGTCACGGACCGGGCCTAGCCACCGTGACAACCCCAGAACTGAGACACAGAGGCCTGGTACCGGGTGCCCCTCGGCCCTGCGGCAGTGGGGGCGCTCCAGTGATAGACCATCACATGTCCCCACATCACATCCATAGTGGTGATAGAGCGTCACATGTCTCCACATCCACAGTGGTGATAGATCTTCACATGTCTCCACATCACATCCACAGTGGTGACAGAGCTTTACATGTCTCCACATCACATCCATAGTGGTGACAGAGCGTCACATGTCTCCACATCACATCCATAGTGGTGACAGAGTGTTACATGTGCCCACATCACGTCCATAGTGGTGATAGAGCTTCACATGTCTCCACATCACATCCATAGTGGTGACAGAGCATCACATGTCTTCACATCACATCCACAGTGGTGATAGAGCTTCACATATCCCCACATCACATCCACAGTGGTGATAGAGCATCACATGTCTTCACATCACATCCACAGTGGTGATAGAGCATCACATGTCTTCACATCACATCCACAGTGGTGATAGAGCTTCACATATCCCCACATCATATCCACAGTGGTGATAGAGCGTCACATGTGCCCACATCACGTCCACAGTGGTGATAGAGCTTCACATGTCCCCACATCACGTTCACAGTGGTGATAGAGCATCACATGTCTCCACATCACATCCACAGTGGTGATAGAGCTTCACATATCTCTACATCTCATCCACAGTGGTGACAGAGTGTCACATGTCCCACATCACATCCACAGTGTTGAGAGCTTCACATGTGCCCACATCACATCCACAGTGGTGCTAGAGCTTCACATGTGCCCACATCACATCCATAGTGGTGACAGAGCGTCACATGTGCCTACATTACCCCTGACATACGAACACTGTGAAAAGTCTATAGTAATGTGTGTGTATCTACGTATATATCACACAATACACTTCAGCTGCTGTAGAAACTCAGTCTATAGTGATGTATATTTACATATATAACTCATAATATTCCTCAGCTGCTGCAGAACCTCAGTCTGTAGTGATGTATGTATGGATGTGTGTGTAGATTGATGAAAGGAGTGATGACTGAGAGAGGGATGGATGGATGAGGGATGGATGGATGAGGGAGTGATAGATGCATACATCACATGTAGCAACATTTAGGCTGCTGTCACACTAGCAGTATTTGGTCAGTATTTTACATCATTATTTGTAAGCCAAAACCAGGAGTGGAACAATTAGAGGAAAAGTATAATAGAAACATATGCACCACTTCTGCATTTATCACCCACTCCTGGTTTTGGCTTACAAATACTGATGTAAAATTCTGACCAAATACTGCTAGTGTGAAGGCAGCCTTAGTCTCCACTGCATAAGCCTGCAGCTGTATACTCTAATTGTAGGCTATGTTCACACTAAGTTTTTTGGAGGCATTCTAATTCCTTAATTTTTGGGGAGTGTTGTGACTAATTTTCTTGTTGTGGGTCACCACAGAGCTTATGCTATTATGAGGGCTATAAGGACAATTTTCACTCATGTATTTTATGTTCCTGCAGACCTGAATGAATGTCGTCAGAATGTCTGCAGACCAGATCAACTGTGTAAAAACACACGTGGAAGTTACAAGTGCACTGAATTATGTCCGAGTGGATTTAAAAAAACAGAAAATGGATCATGTGTTGGTAAGTTTTGTGCATCCTTGTTTTTCTTTCTTTTTTTCAAAATGATTGATCTTAGCATACATTTAAAACTATCCAGTTAAAGAGTAATTAAGGTGCATAAATCTATCATAATCAGAGTTACAGTATGTCACACAAAATAGTTCATAAATAACATTTCCCACATGTCTACTTTACATCAGCACAATTTTGCATACATATTTTTTTTTGTTAGGAAGTTAGAAGGGATAAAAGTTAATCAGCAATTTCTCATTTTTCCAACAAAATTTACTAAATCAATTTTTTAAAGAACCACATCCTATTTTAATTGACTTTGTTGAGCCTATGTGACAGAAAATACACAAAAGTGACACCATTTTAAAAATTACACTCCTCAAAGATTTCAAAACTAGACATGAGCGAAAATCATCAGCTCCCTCCTTATTTGGCATGGAGAGTCTGTGTGTTGTGACTGTTACAGAGCCGCGACACATGCAGCTGCGACGCCGGCCACCTGATTATCAGGAGCGCTCCAGGTATCCTGGTTCCCGCTGCAGCTTCTTCGGTAAGCACTATAACTTGCCGAATAAAGAGGGAGCCAATGATGTTCACTCATCTCTTCTCAAAACCACATTCAAGAAGTTTGTTAACCCTTTTGGGGCTTCACAGGGACGAAAGCAGCATTTAAAGGGAATCTATCAGCAGGATTGTGCACAGTAACCTACAGACAGTGTCCGGTCGGCACCGTTACACTGATTAAAATGATACCTTGGTTGATGAAATCTGTCTTGTGGTTGTTGTTTAATCTTTATTTTCAGTTTTGAGTTAATGATGTGCTCATGCTTTGGGCGGGCCTGTGGGCAGGGTGTTCATGTGGTGCTCTGCTTAGGTATTCATAATTAAGATGGCTGCTGCCTGCACCTGCACAGTAGCCACTATTGGCGATCGCCGAGAGCTCCTAAGTGACAGAAGAGCAGAAATCCTCTTAGGTGACCCCATTTTTGAAATGACAGACCTCTGGGCAATTATGTACAGATGTAGTGATGACTTTGACTCCTTGGGTGTTTTCTAGAAAAACAAAGAGCAGTGGATGTTGCTGAGTGAAAATTGCAAATCTGTCATTGTAATACCATTGTAGTGCCCTTATATTGTAATGTCTATGCATTGTGCCCAGCTCATGCTTCTGGAGTCATGCGGGCTCTAATAGCTACAGAAATGTCAAGCGTGTGGATGCTAAATGTGATGTAGTCACACTGTAGGGCTCAGAATGGAGGGAGACATTTGGATTTGGGAGTGCAGAATTTGCTGGATGTCTTTTGGGAGCAATGAGTCATAGTGCTTTTCCAGAGGGGGGGCTGTATGGGACGCAGCTAGAAGAAAGCCCCCACATGACTGCATTGCCATGGGGAGCAGTGCAGTATTTTTTAAAAAATTAAACAGGGGTTCCAGGGATTGGTTGGGATAAGAATGGGGGCGGGGATTTTGTGGGAATGGGAGGAGGGGGCTAGGGAAAGTGCGGGAAGGGGATCATTGGATTAGAGACAGGCAAAGTGAGTGGACCTGCTGCCACAGTGTTACTCACCATGGCCACAGTGGACAGCTTGGTCGCTCAGCTTCGCAGGGAGGCAAGGTCCAGGAGGGCAGGCTGGCTTGAGGAGCAGCTCACCGGGCTGCTAGGGGACAGCGGGAGCCAGGGCAGGCGGACCAGGAGGACCAGGCCGCCGGAGAGGGTGTCCCCCGACGTGATTCCGCACGGCAGGCGCAGGCCATGGAGCCCCTCCGGGGGCTGTGGGACGCGGCGCAGCCACCTCGCCCGCCCCCCCTCCGGCAGGAATCCACCAGGCGGCCCTGCCGGCGCGAGGCGACGAGGCACAGGGAGAGCGGTGCAGGCGCAGCCGAGCGCCAGCGCTGCACAGGAAGACAGGGTCGCACTTCCGGTGCGGCCTAGCAGTGGGCGCGGAGGCGCTGCAGCGCCGAGATCTCCAGCCAGTACCCGCCGGGGAGCAGCTCCAGCGGCGGCGGCATCAGCGACGGCACGGGGAGGAGCGCAGCGGCAGCTGCACCACCTAGGAGCCAGGATCCGGCGGCGGTACCAGCGACGGGGCGAGGGAGGAGCCCAGCGGCGGCTGCATCATCCAGGAGCCAGGAGCCGGACAGGACAGTGGCGGGTGCACCGGTATCACAGCCGCCCATTGCACCTGGCTCGAGGACGGGTCGGCAGAGCAGGATGTCAGGCAGGCTGGCGCCAACACGATGACAGGGAGCGAATCGGGCCGCGGGAGTGGCGGCCAGAGGGGCCAGTCCGGCTGCAGCACACAGAGGACCCACGGAGTCTGCCAGGTCCAGATCCAGCAGGAGGTCGAGGGAACGGTCGACTTCGCCAGTCTCGGTCCCCTGTTGTGAATTCCGTTCTCGGGCTCCCTCCTGTGGTCGTGAATGGTACTTTGGTGAGTTCTGTCCTTGGACACCCTCTGGTGGCTTCGAGGGGAACTGCTGATCTTTGAGGTTGGCTTTCTCAGCTGCCCTCGTTTATTGCTGCTGCTGGCTTCCCTATTTAACTCTGCCCAGGTCGTTAGTTCATGCCAGCTGTCAATGTCTCAGTACTGGTTCAGATCTCTCTTGGATTTCTCTGATGACCTGTCTACTCCAGCAGAAGCTAAGTCCTTGCTAGTCCATTTGCTGTTCATTGGTTTTTGAATATACTTCTCAGTATATGCTATGTTTCTTGTCCAGCTTGCTATTATGATATTTCCTTGCTAGCTGGAAGCTCTGGGGGTGCAGAGCTGCACCTCCACACCGTGAGTCAGTGTGGAGGTCTTTTTGCACACTCTGCGTGGTTTTTGTAGTTTTTAATACTGACTGCATAGTTCCCTTTCCTATCCTCTGTCTGTCTAGAGAAGATTCGGCCTCCTTTGCTAAAATCTGTTTCATTCCTGTGTTTGTTACTTCCCTCTTAACTCACAGTCAATATTTGTGGGGGGCTACTTTTACTTTGGGGAATTTCTCTGAGGCAAGGTAGGCTGCTATTTCTATCTTTAGGGGTAGTTAGCTCTTAGGCTGTGAAGAGGCGTCTAGGGAGAGTTAGGTACGCTCCACGGCTATTTCTAGTGTGTGTGATAGGATTAGGGATTGCGGTCAGTAGAGTTACGACTTCCTCAGAGCTTGTCCCAGGTTTTCTATTTTAACCATCAGGTCATTTTTGGTGCTCCTAACCACCAGGTCCATAACAGTACAGCTGGCCAACAAAGTGTTAATGCATCTCAAAAGAGGGAAAAGAGAAGTTCTGAGTCAATTTTTTTTTCTTTGCAGCTTGTTTTGTCTTTCTTTTCCCCTTAACCTCTGGGTGGTTCAGGACTCAGGTGTAGATATGGATATTCAAGGTTTGTCCTCTTGTGTGGATCAACTCGCTGCTAGGGTACAGAGTATTCAAGATTATGTAGTTCAGAATCCGATGTTAGAGCCTAGAATTCCAATTCCTGATTTGTTTTCTGGGAATAGATCAAAATTTTTGAATTTCAAAAATAATTGCAGATTGTTTCTTGCTCTGAAAACCCGCTCCTCTGGTGATCCCATTCAGCAAGTAAAGATTATTATTTCTTTGTTGCGTGGTGACCCGCAAGACTGGGCATTCTCTCTTGAGCCAGGAAATCCTGCATTGCTTAATGTGGATGCATTTTTTCTAGCGCTTGGATTGCTTTATAACGAACCTAATTCTGTGGATCAGGCAGAAAAGATCTTGCTGACTCTATGTCAGGGTCAGGATGAAGCAGAAGTATATTGCCAGAAGTTTAGAAAGTGGTCTGTGCTTACCCAATGGAATGAGTGTGCCCTGGCAGCAATTTTCAGAAAGGGTCTTTCTGAAGCCCTTAAGGATGTTATGGTGGGTTTCCCCACGCCTGCTGGTCTGAATGAGTCAATGTCTTTGGCCATTATCACGCTACACGGGGGTGAGCCAGGGAGGGAGAGGTGAACCCCAAAGTGGACCCTCTGGGTCACGATCCCAGAGCCCCCTAGGGCGAGCGAACCTGATGGGAGCACCCCCTATACAGGGAGTGTTAGGAGCAGGCCCAGGGAGGATGGAACCGCAACTGCCGGAGCCAAAGGGACGACTGGGTGGAGCAGGAGAACTGGAATGCAGAGGATGACTGAAGCGGAGCACTGGAAGGGAAAAAATACAAGTTAACCAGGCAGTTGGAGCTGAAGGTTAAAGGGGACGGAGGGCGAGGGAAGAAGCCGAAGAAACAGAGCACAAGGCAGGAAAGGGAACAACGAGGCTTAAGCTTAGAATGGGCCAGAGCACAACGCTGAACTACGGAGCAGAAACAACGAAGATACGCAGGCGCTTTACCTGGGGAAGCGCCGAGCTGAAATACCTGAAGGGCGCCGCCATATTGGAGGCGGGACCACCGGGTCACGACCTCCCAGAAGGCAGAGCGGCGGAGGAGACCCTACGGCGCATGCGTGGACCGGCGATGCGCAGAGAGGCCGAGAAACTGGAGGCAGAAGAAGAAGAAGGAACGCTGGGAGCGCGCCGGCCGGACAGATAAGTATCAGGAATCGTTACAGTACCCCCTTTCTTACTCCCCCCCCTCCTGGAACTGGAAAGAAACCTCTTCAAAATAAGGGGTGCATTGATGTTTTCTCGAGGTTCCCAAGATCTCTCCTCAGGACCAAAACCCTTCCAATCAATCAGAAACCATGTCCGACCCTTAACCGTTTTCTGGGCTAGAATGTCCTTCACCTCGAATTGTCCGTCGGAGGAAGAGAAGGATGGGTCTACAGGAGAAGAAGAGTGAAAACGATTAAATACAGCAGGCTTAAGAAGTGAGACATGAAAGGCATTAGGAACACGCAAAGATGCGGGTAATTTTAACTTGTAAGCTACATCATTAATTCGGTGGGAAATTTCAAAGGGACCAATGTAACGAGGACCAAGTTTATGAGACGGAATTTTCAACCTAATATACCGAGATGAGAGCCACACCTTATCCCCCAGTTGATAAGGTGGAGCATCAAGCCGTCTCTTATCCGCAAACCTTTTCATACGATCACTGGCCTTAAGAAGTGACTCCTTAGTCTCTTGCCAAATTTTGGAGAACTCCTGGGACAAAGAATCAGCTGCCTGTACACCTGAAGTGCAGGAAATGGGAAAAGGAATGCCAGGGTGTTGCCCGAAAACCACCAAGAATGGAGATTTAGAAGAAGATTCACAGGGGTGATTGTTATAGGCAAATTCAGCCCACGGAAGCAAAGAGACCCAATCGTTCTGATGGGCATTGGAGAAATGTCGTAAATAGGATGTGAGAACTTGATTGACACGCTCCACTTGGCCATTGGACTGAGGATGGTAGGCGGAGGAGAAATCCAAGGTCACCTTCATTAAGCTACACAGGGCTCTCCAGAAGCGGGCGGTGAACTGAACTCCACGATCAGAAACAATATGACGAGGAAAGCCGTGAAGTCGGAAGACATGAAGGATGAAGATCTTTGCGAATTCGGGAGCAGATGGCAATCCAGACAAGGGTATGAAGTGGGCCATTTTCGAAAATCGGTCCACAACCACTAGGATAACAGAGCAATTAGAGGAGCGAGGAAGATCCGTAATAAAGTCCATGGCAATATCACTCCAAGGACAAGAAGGTACAGGAAGCGGATGTAAGAGTCCGGAAGGTAGCTGCCGAGGAACCTTATTTTTTGCACAAGAAGGACACGAAGCAAGGAAATCTAGGACGTCCTGACGAACGGATGGCCACCAGTAGTGACGAGTTATAAGAGAAAGTGTCTTCTTGACTCCTGCGTGCCCGGCAAATTTAGAGGAATGACCCCAGAGCAAAACTTGTCTCCTGTCTTTGCTTGCCACGAAGGTCTTCCCAGGAGGAGAGGAGACTACTTTCAGAGGAGCAACGGAAATAATCTTAGCCGGATCAATAATATGTGCAGGATTCTCCACCACATCCAAAGGTTGAGAGGACCGTGAGAGAGCATCAGCTCTGACATTTTTGTCTCCAGGACGGAAATGGAGTTCAAAATCGAAACGTCCAAAAAACAGGGACCATCTGGCCTGACAAGGGTTAAGTCTTTGAGCAGTCTGTACATAGGCTAGATTCTTATGATCTGTAAATATGGTGAAGGAATGAACGGCCCCTTCGAGAAGATATCGCCACTCTTCTAAGGCCAACTTAATGGCCAACAGTTCCTTATCTCCGATAGAATAATTGCGTTCTGAAGAAGAAAATGATTTGGAGAAGAAACCACAAGTGACGACACATCCAGAAGCTGACTTCTGTAAGAGGACTGCTCCGACTCCCACGGAAGATGCATCCACTTCAAGGACGAAGGGTCTGTTAGCGTCAGGACGATGAAGTACCGGGGCTACAGCAAATTTTTGTTTTAAAGTAAGAAATGCATTTTGGGCCTCCGAAGACCAGTTGTTGGAAGCAATTCCTTTGCGAGTAAGAGCCTAGATGGGCTTGGTCAAAGAAGAGAAATGTGGAATGAATTGCCTATAGTAATTGGCGAAGCCGAGGAAACGTTGAATGGCTTTAATACCAACAGGCTGTGGCCAATCCAGAACTGCGGAGACCTTGGCTGGATCCATCTTTAGACCGGCATCTGAAACAATATATCCCAAGAAGGGTAAACTGGATTGTTCGAATACACATTTCTCGATCTTGGCAAAAAGATGGTTCTCTCGGAGGCGTTGAAGAACAAGACGGACATCTCATCGATGGGCAGAGAGATTCGGAGAGAAGATTAGTATGTCGTCCAGATAAACTACGACACATACATAAAGGCAATCTCTGAAGATGTCATTTACGAATTCTTGGAAAACAGCGGGAGCGTTGCAGAGACCAAAAGGCATCACCAAGTACTCATAGTGGCCGTCACGAGTATTGAATGCAGTCTTCCACTCATCCCCGGCACGGATTCGAACAAGGTTGTAAGCACCTCGAAGATCTAACTTAGTGAAAACTCGTGCTCCTCTTAAGCGGTCAAAGAGTTCAGAGATTAAAGGTAACGGATATTTATTCTTCACCGTTATGTTGTTCAATCCCCTATAGTCTATGCAGGGACGAAGTGAGCCGTCTTTTTTCTTGACAAAAAAGAAACCGGCCCCAGCAGGGGAGGTGGACTTCCGAATGAATCCCCTAGCAAGGTTCTCCCGAACGTACTCCGACATGGCTTGAGTCTCCGTAAGAGAGAGAGGGTAAATTCTTCCTCGCGGAGGCATGGCACCAGGAACCAGATCTATAGGACAGTCGTAGGACCGATGTGGAGGAAGGTTCTCTGCTTCTTTTTTATTGAAAACATCAGAAAAGGAAGAATAAGCAGAAGGCAGACCAGGAAGGGCAAGGGAAGAGCAAGAGTCACCCACAGGACGTACCGACAAGAGACGCCGAGCCCGACAGGAATCCCCCCACGAAAGAATATTGCCATTATGCCAATCTAACATAGGTTCATGGGTACGTAACCACGGTAAGCCTAAAAGTACTGGATGGGAAATATTGGCTAAAACGTAAAAGGCAATCTTTTCCTTGTGTAAAACCCCTACCTGAAGTTCTACTACTTGGGTGACCTGGGTTATAGTCTCTTGCAAAGGTTTACCATCAACAGACGCAAGAAAGAGAGGGCTTTCAAGAGTCTTAACGGGAACAGAAAATCTTACTACCTCCTCTAACCTGATAAAATTCCCTGCTGCACCCGAGTCAATGTAAGCTTGCAGGGAATAGCGTTTACCAGAGACAAGAAGTAGAACAGAGAGCGTAAGGGGTAGAGAGGTATCACATGTACCTAGGGAGGCCTCTCTTACCTGACCTAGGCGGAGGAGTTTTCCGGACGATCAGGACAAGCACGCAGGAGATGGGAAGAACTGCCACAGTAGAAGCACAGACCCTGAGTGCGTCTCTCCTGGCGCCGTTGCTCAGACATCTTGAGCCGGTCTACCTGCATAGGTTCCGGCACCGGTTCAGAGGTAGACACTCTGGGTCTAGGACTGGGTGACGTTCGAAGAGGCAGGGAAAGACGTGGAGTCCTTCTCTCTCGTGCTCGTTCCTGGAATCGGAGATCAATACGAGTAGCCAAGGATATTAAATCTTCCAAATTGGTGGGAGTATCACGTCCCGCCAATTCGTCTTTTATGCGCCCGGATAGACCACGCCAGAATGCCCCTACCAGGGCCTCATTGTTCCACCCAAGATCAGAGGATAAAGTGCGGAATTGAATGGCGTACTGACCAACGGATAGGGTCCCTTGTTGTAAACTGAACAGGGACTCAGTAGTTGAGGCCAGGCGACCAGGTTCGTCGAACACTCGACGGAACGTCTCGAGGAAATTGTCTAGGCGAGACATTAGTGGGTCATCTCGTTCCCAGAGAGGATTTACCCACGCTAATGCATTCCCCTCGAGATGGGAAATTATAAAGGCAATTTTAGCTCGATCGGTGGGGTATTGCAAGGGCAAGAGCTCAAAATGGAGGCGACACTGATTAAGGAAACCCCAACACACTTTGGGGTCTCCATTGTAGCGTGGGGGTTTGGCCAAACGGGGAGGTGCGTGAGGAGCGTGAACAGACGTGACTGTAGGGGAAGGGGTCTGTAGAGAGAGAAGACGAGAATCAATAGCGGCCAGATAAGTCAAAATCTGCGTTTGGGTGTCGCGCTGCTGCGCCAGCTCCTGTTGCAGATTTAGCAACAAAGAAGCATTCCCAGGATCGGAAGATTGAAGTGAGGACAAACGAGAGTCCATCGACTTCATAAAGGCCATCATACGGGACTGATTCTCGTGGAGAAAGAGCAACTCTTTTTGAGCGGCAGCGGCTCCAGCGGGATCCATGGCCTGCGTATACTATCACGCTACACGGGGGTGAGCCAGGGAGGGAGAGGTGAACCCCAAAGTGGACCCTCTGGGTCACGATCCCAGAGCCCCCTATGGCGAGCGAACCTGATGGGAGCACCCCCTATACAGGGAGTGTTAGGAGCAGGCCCAGGGAGGATGGAACCGCAACTGCCGGAGCCAAAGGGACGACTGGGTGGAGCAGGAGAACTGGAATGCAGAGGATGACTGAAGCGGAGCACTGGAAGGGAAAAAATACAAGTTAACCAGGCAGTTGGAGCTGAAGGATAAAGGGGACGGAGGGCGAGGGAAGAAGCCGAAGAAACAGAGCACAAGGCAGGAAAGGGAACAACGAGGCTTAAGCTTAGAATGGGCCAGAGCACAACGCTGAACTACGGAGCAGAAACAACGAAGATACGCAGGCGCTTTACCTGGGGAAGCGCCGAGCTGAAATACCTGAAGGGCGCCGCCATATTGGAGGCGGGACCACCGGGTCACGACCTCCCAGAAGGCAGAGCGGCGGAGGAGACCCTACGGCGCATGCGTGGACCGGCGACGTGCAGAGAGGCCGAGAAACTGGAGGCAGAAGAAGAAGAAGGAACGCTGGGATCGCGCCGGCCGGACAGATAAGTATCAGGAATCGTTACAGCCATTCAGATTGATCGGCGTTTGCGTGAGCGCAAAGTTGTGTACCATTTGGCGGTGTCCTCTGAGCGGAGGCCTGAGCCTATGCAATGTGATAGGACTTTGACCAGAGCTGAACGTCAAGAACACAGACGTCAGAATGGGCTGTGTTTATACTGTGGTGACTCCTCTCATGCTATCTCTGATTGTCCTAAGCGCACTAAGCGCTAGGTCTGTCACCATTAGTACTTTGCAGCCTAAATTTCTCTTATCTGTTACTCTGATTTGCTCATTGTCGTCCTACTCTGTTATGGCATTTGTGGATTCAGGCGCTGCCCTGAACTTGATGGACTTGGAGTTTTCCAGGCGCTGTGGTTTTTCCTTGGAGCCTTTGCAGAGTCCTATTCCCTTAAGGGGGATTGATGCTACGCCATTGGCCAAGAATAAACCTCAGTACTGGACTCAGCTGACCATGTACATGGCTCCCGCACATCAGGAAAATATTCGCTTTTTGCTGTTGCATAATTTGCATGATGTTGTCGTGTTGGGTTTGCCATGGTTACAGGTTCATAATCCAGTACTGGATTGGAAATCAATGTCTGTGTCTAGTTGGGGTTGTCAAGGGATACATGGTGATGTTCCTTTGATGTCAATTTCTTCTTCCACTCCTTCTGAAGTCCCTGAGTTTTTGTCGGATTACCAGGATGTATTTGATGAGCCCAAGTCCAGTGCCCTACCTCCTCATAGGGACTGTGATTGCGCTATTAATTTGATTCCTGGTAGTAAGCTCCCTAAGGGCCGACTGTTCAATTTATCTGTGCCAGAACATGCCGCTATGCGGAGTTATGTAAAGGAGTCCTTGGAGAAAGGGCATATTCGCCCGTATTCGTCACTGTTGGGAGCAGGGTTCTTTTTTGTGGCCAAGAAGGATGGCTCTCTGAGACTCTGTATAGATTACCACCTTCTCAATAAAATCACGGTCAAATTTCAGTACCCTTTGCCTCTGTTGTCTGATTTGTTTGCTCGGATTAAGGGGGCTAGTTGGTTTACCAAGATTGACCTTCGAGGGGCGTATAATCTTGTGCGTATTAAACAGGGCGATGAATGGAAAACAGCATTTAATATGCCCGAGGGCCATTTTGAGTACCTGGTGATGCCATTCGGGCTTTCTAATGCTCCATCTGTGTTTCAGTCCTTTATGCACGACATCTTCCGGAAGTATCTGGATAGGTTCATGATCGTATATTTGGATGATATTTTGGTCTTTTCGGATGATTGGGAGTCTCATGTAAGGCAGGTCAGGATGGTGTTCCAGGTCCTTCGTGCTAATGCGTTGTTTGTGAAGGGCTCTAAATGCCTCTTTGGAGTTCAGAAGGTTTCCTTTTTGGGCTTCATTTTTTCCCCTTCTACTATCGAGATGGATCCTGTTAAAGTTCAGGCCATTTATGATTGGACTCAACCTACATCTGTGAAGAGTCTTCAGAAGTTCCTGGGCTTTGCTAATTTTTACCGTCGCTTCATCGCTAATTTTTCTAGTGTGGTTAAGCCTTTGACTGATTTGACAAAGAAAGGCGCTGATGTGGTGAATTGGTCCCCTGCGGCCGTTGAGGCTTTTCAGGAGCTTAAACGTCGTTTTACTTCAGCCCCTGTGTTGCATCAGACAGATGTTTTGCTCCCTTTTCAGGTCGAGGTTGATGCTTCTGAGATTGGGGCAGGGGCTGTTTTGTCTCAGAGAAATTCTGATGGCTCCTTGATGAAGCCGTGTGCTTTCTTTTCTAGAAAGTTTTCGCCTGCTGAGCATAATTATGATGTCGGCAATCGGGAGTTGTTGGCTATGAAGTGGGAATTCGAGGAGTGGCGACATTGGCTTGAGGGAGCCAAACATCGCGTGGTGGTCCTGACTGATCACAAGAATCTGACTTACCTCGAGTCCGCCAAGCGGTTGAACCCTACACAGGCTCAATGGTCACTGTTTTTCTCCCGTTTCGATTTTGTGGTCTCATACCTTCCGGGATCTAAGAATGTGAAGGCTGATGCCCTTTCTAGGAGTTTTTTGCCTGATTCTCCGGGAGTCCCTGAGCCGGCTGGTATTCTTAAAGAGGGGGTGATTCTGTCTGCCATCTCCCCTGATTTGCGGCGGGTGCTGCAGGAGTTTCAGGCTGATAGACCTGACCGCTGTCCAGTGGAGAAACTGTTTGTCCCTGATAGATGGACTAGTAGGGTTATTTCTGAGGTTCATTGTTCAGTGTTGGCTGGTCATCCTGGGATTTTTGGTACCAGAGATTTGGTTGCTAGGTCCTTTTGGTGGCCTTCCTTGTCACGGGATGTGCGTTCTTTTGTGCAGTCCTGTGGGACTTGTGCTCGGGCCAAACCTTGCTGTTCTCGTGCCAGTGGGTTGCTTTTGCCTCTGCCTGTCCCGAAGAGGCCCTGGATGCATATTTCCATGGATTTTATTTCTGATCTTCCTGTCTCTCAAAGGATGTCTGTCATCTGGGTGGTTTGTGATTGGTTTTCTAAGATGGTCCATTTGGTACCCTTGCCTAAACTGCCTTCCTCCTCTGATTTGGTTCCATTATTTCTTCAGCATGTGGTTCGTTTGCGTGGCATTCCGGAGAACATTGTGTCGGACAGAGGTTCCCAGTTTGTTTCTAGGTTTTGGCGGTCCTTTTGTGCTAAGATGGGCATTGATTTGTCTTTTTCTTCAGAGTTCCATCCTCAGACAAATGGCCAAACCGAACGAACCAATCAGACCTTGGAGACCTATCTGAGATGCTTTGCTTCTGCTGATCAGGATGATTGGGTGACCTTCTTGCCATTGGCCGAGTTCGCCCTTAATAATCGGGCTAGTTCTGCTACTTTGGTTTCGCCTTTTTTTTGTAATTCTTGTTTTCATCCTCGTTTTTCTTCAGGGCAGGTTGAGCCTTCTGACTGTCCTGGTGTGGATTCTGTGGTGGATAGGTTGCAGCAAATTTGGACTCACGTGGTGGTCAATTTGATGTTGTCTCAGGAGAAGGCGCAACGTTTTGCTAACCGCCGTCGCTGTGTTGGTCCCCGACTTCGTGTTGGGGATTTGGTTTGGTTGTCTTCTCGTTATGTTCCTATGAAGGTTTCTTCTCCTAAGTTCAAGCCTCGTTTCATTGGTCCTTATAAGATTTCTGAAATTATCAATCCTGTGTCGTTTCGTTTGGCCCTTCCAGCTTCTTTTGCCATCCATAATGTGTTCCATAGGTCGTTGTTGCGGAGATATGTGGCGCCTACGGTTCCTTCCGTTGATCCTCCTGCTCCGGTGTTGGTTGAGGGGGAGTTGGAGTATGTGGTGGAGAAGATTTTAGATTCTCGTATTTCGAGACGGAAGCTTCAGTACCTGGTTAAATGGAAGGGCTATGGTCAGGAGGATAATTCCTGGGTTGTTGCCTCTGATGTCCATGCTGCCGATTTGGTTTGTGCCTTTCATTTGGCTCGTCCTGATCGGCCTGTGGGCTCTGGTGAGGGTTCGGTGACCCCTCCTCAAGGGGGGGGTACTGTTGTGAATTCCATTCTCGGGCTCCCTCCTGTGGTCGTGAATGGTACTTTGGTGAGTTCTGTCCTTGGACACCCTCTGGTGGCTTTGAGGGGAACTGCTGATCTTTGAGGTTGGCTTTCTCAGCTGCCCTCGTTTATTGCTGCTGCTGGCTTCCCTATTTAACTCTGCCCAGGTCGTTAGTTCATGCCAGCTGTCAATGTCTCAGTACTGGTTCAGATCTCTCTTGGATTTCTCTGATGACCTGTCTACTCCAGCAGAAGCTAAGTCCTTGCTAGTCCATTTGCTGTTCATTGGTTTTTGAATATACTTCTCAGTATATGCTATGTTTCTTGTCCAGCTTGCTATTATATTTCCTTGCTAGCTGGAAGCTCTGGGGGTGCAGAGCTGCACCTCCACACCGTGAGTCGGTGTGGAGGTCTTTTTGCACACTCTGCGTGGTTTTTGTAGTTTTTAATACTGACCGCATAGTTCCCTTTCCTATCCTCTGTCTGTCTAGAGAAGATTCGGCCTCCTTTGCTAAAATCTGTTTCATTCCTGTGTTTGTTACTTCCCTCTTAACTCACAGTCAATATTTGTGGGGGGCTACTTTTACTTTGGGGAATTTCTCTGAGGCAAGGTAGGCTGCTATTTCTATCTTTAGGGGTAGTTAGCTCTTAGGCTGTGAAGAGGCGTCTAGGGAGAGTTAGGTACGCTCCACGGCTATTTCTAGTGTGTGTGATAGGATTAGGGATTGCGGTCAGTAGAGTTACCACTTCCTCAGAGCTTGTCCCAGGTTTTCTATTTTAACCATCAGGTCATTTTGGGTGCTCCTAACCACCAGGTCCTTAACAGTCCCCCCTGGTGACGTGGAGGCCAGGGGCACGGGCCTGGGGCAGATGAGCTGCAGCGACGACTCCGGGAACGAGCATCGGGACGAAAGCGAGCGGCAGGCTTCAGGAGGCACGGCTGGTGGGGACACAGCACCTGCGCAGCCCCGTGAGTATATGTCCAGTCTTTTTCCGGTGCCGGGTGTTTCGGGGTTAGTCGAGCGGAGTGGGGGTGATGGTGAGGTTCCGGGTGTTAGAGAGCTTTTGGCGGGTATGTCGCAGATTTTGAGGAGATTGGATGGCGGGGTTGCGGATAGTGTGGGAGCATCGCCCGCTGGGGCTTGGGTGTCGGTTGCTGGTTGTGGAGTAGGGGGTCCAAGCGAGATTGCAAGTTCTGGTAGCGGGCCGCCGTCTTCAGCGGCTGGGGTGTCGGTGTCAGTGCAAACCGAAACAGGGAAGGGTGATACTATTAAGTTAGACGACAGGGCAAAAGGTGAGGTCTACATGTGTTTTGAGGGCCCGCTGGGGGCCCATTTGAAGAAGGAGGTGAAGGAAAAGATTTGGAAAGATGAATACGTAGAGATTTTCTCTCTCCTTCCTTTAGAAAAATTTAATTTGGATAAAGGAAAGAAAGACGATAGTAAAAAGGAGGAGGAAGAAAAGAGGCGTTGGCGCCTTATTCCTCAGACGTTCATTAACTGGCAGCAGGCCTTTCCCATTCTGGCGAGTGTTATTGGGGAGAAATTCCCTGAGAATTGCTCAGGCCTTTTTTGTTATTTCGACGCTATTGGTGAGGCGTATCGTACCTACGGGGGCCAGGCTTGGCTGCGATACGATGAACAGTTTAGGCAGCGCAAAGCGGTTAGGCCCGAGATAAGATGGGATCAGAAGGACATCAGATTGTGGTTGAAGGTGATGGCCCCGGTGCGATATGGGCAGTCCTTTCAAGGGGGCAGGGGGGTAGCAGTCAGCAGTCAGAACAAAGTGGAGGAGGACAGGGGTCACAGGGGGCAAAGGAAAGAACGGGGACATGCTGGCAGTTTAACGACGGCCAGTGTAAGTATGGCGCTACCTGTAAGTTTAAACACGTGTGCTCCCATTGCAACGGGGCCTCACATGGGGCTGCTAAGTGTTTCAAGAAGTCGCGGGGTAAGCCATCAGTGGGTGGCGGTCAAGGGGGTGACTCCGGTGAGGCTGCAAAAGATGGCCCCCTATCTAATTAGATACCCAGATTATCAAAAGGCGGAGGTTATTAGGGATGGTTTTCTAGAGGGGTTTAAGATCCCTCACCCGACGCATGTTGTTCCCTTTTCTACAAAAAACTTGAGATCGGCTAGTTTGCATTCGGAGGTTGTTTCGGCTAAGTTGGCAAAAGAGGTCGAATTGGGAAGGATGGCGGGGCCGTTTAGTTCGCTGCCTATGGCTGACGTAATTGTTTCCCCGCTTGGGGTGGTGCCCAAGAAGGAGCCGAATAAGTTCCGGCTAATTCAGCACCTGTCTTATCCCAGGGGATCCTCGGTTAATGATGGGATTGCGGAAGAATTGTGCTCTGTTGTTTACACCTCTTTTGATGCGGCTGTCCAGTGGGTGCGCAGGTACGGGCCAGGGGCCTTGTTGGCAAAAACAGACATCGAGTCAGCTTTTAGGCTTTTGCCGGTGCACCACTACTTGGATAGGTGTTTGCCTATGGGATGTTCGATTTCTTGTGCATTGTTTGAGACTTTCAGTACCTTTTTGGAATGGGTCCAATACTTGGATGACTTTTTGTTTGTTTGTCCACCGGATTCTGCGGTGTGTGGTCATCTACTTGCTACCATGGAATGGGTGGCCGGACAGTTTGGTGTTCCTTTGGCACAGGATAAAACGGAGGGCCCCTGCAAGGTCTTGAGTTTTCTGGGGATTCTCATTGATTCCGAGAAAATGGAGTGTAGGTTGCCGGACGATAAGTTGCTGTTGCTTAAGCAGGAGGTGGGCAGGATCGGAAAATTGCGGAAGGCAACTCTGAAGGAGTTGCAGTCGTTGCTAGGCCGCCTGAATTTTGCTTGCCGTATTATGCCGATGGGCAGGATTTTTGCCGCAGATTGTCCAGGGCGACGGCGGGAGTCCGGTCGGCCCATCATTTTATCCGTTTGGGTAGAGAGCATAAGGACGATCTTGTTTGGCAACGTTTTTTGGAAAGCTATAACGGCAGGTCGCTTATTCAGTGGGAGGATCTCAATGCCTTTGACTGCGAGATCTACACGGACGCAGCGGGTGGAGTTGGTTATGGGGCCTATTGTGGTGGAAAATGGAGTGTGGGGGTGTGGCCTGAAGATTGGCGAAAGAAGGGGTTTACCAGGAATTTGGCATTGTTAGAACTGTTCCCAATTGTGGTGTCGGTGTTTATTTGGGGCGACAATTTTAGGGACCGGCGAGTACGTTTTCATTGTGATAACTCGAGCGTGGTGTCCGTGATTAACAGCCTATCTTCTTCCTCCCCCCCAGTAATTAGGCTGGTCAGGGAATTGGTGTTGAGATGCTTAGAGTTGAATGCATGGATTTCGGCGGTGCACGTGCCAGGCGTTCAAAACAGTATAGCTGACGCTTTGTCTCGTTTGCAGTGGGACCGATTCCGGGAATTGGCTCCAGATTCGGAGGTGACAGGAGCAGCATGTCCTTTGCATCTGTGGTAGGTTGTTATGGAAGGGGAGGCCGACTGATTCAAGCTTCAGTGTCAAACAGGACATGGTCAGATTATAGGGCGTCATGGGTCATGTGGGAAGGTTGGTTGGCCCAATGTGGCTCGGCTGAGTCTGATGGCGATAGGACAATGGCGTTATTGGCCCTGATAGGTAAGGTGTGGAGTGGGGTTGGTCTGTGTCTAGGTTAAACAAGTTTATAGCAGGTTTGGTTTTTGGTTTTCAGCTGCAAGGGTTACGGGACGTTACAAAGGATTTTGTAATACGGCAGGCGTTGAAGGGTTTTCGCAAAGGTAATGTAACTTTTGATAAGCGTAGGCCCATTTCTTTTGGGATGTTGCAGCGGTTAGGTGAGGCCTTAGGTTTCATTTGTTCTCAGTTCTAGGTGGTACTTTTTCGGTTGGCCTTTTCGTTAGCATTTTTTGGTGCTTTGCGTTTGGGAGAATTGGTTTCCCCGAGCAAGGTCAGGTCGGGTGGTCTTTTGGCGGAAGATGTGGTTTTTTGGGATGGTGGTATCGCTTTTTGGATACAGCGTTCAAAGACGGACCAGCTGGGCAGGGGAAAGAAAGTGGTGTTAGGAAGGGTGGATGGTAGCGGGATGTGCCCGCGACACTGTTTGGAAGCATATTGGAGTTTGTGCCTGGTCAGGTCCTTTGTTACAACACCAAGAAGGGGATTTTCTGTCACGTTTCCAGTTTGTAGCTATTTTGAAGAAAGGTTTGGGATACCTGGATGTTAACCCGGATAATTTCGGTTTGCACTCTTTTAGGATTGGGGCCGCGTCCGAGGCTGATGGTTTGGACCTGGGGCCGGATGTAATTAAGAAAATAGGCAGGTGGAGTTCTAATCGTTACCGGTCTTATATGCGACATTGATTTGGCGATGCTGGGGGGGGGGTGTTTTGGCGTTTGTTAATTGTGGTTATGTTTTCTAGGTCGGCCCCCATCCTTGGTTTGGATTGTTGGACACTCTTTCGTTTACTGGGGTGCCCTCCAGGCTGACGCTAGGTCGAATGGTAGGCAACTGGGTTTTGGTCGGGAGGCAGTGGTCATTCGTTGGCTGGGTCGTCGTGGTATGTTGTGGCATAGCTTGTTGTCGGAATTCTCCCGCGCCGCCCTTTTGGATCGCCCCCCGTGGCATCTTGGTGGTTCACCTGGGAGGTAACGATTTGGGGGCGAAACCAGTGAGGGAACTGATTCGGGATATCCGTTTCGACTTGTTGAGACTGTGGGTTTCTTTTCCTGGTATACTGACGGTGTGGTCGGATATTGTGCCACGCCGGATGTGGCGGGAAGCCCGTTCCCATAAAGGGATTAACAGGGCCAGGGTGAAATTGAATAGGACGGTGGTGAGTTTTGTGTCTCGGAACGGGGGTATTGCCGTGAGACATTTTGAGCTGGAGGCCGGGGTCGGGAATTTCTGGAGGGATGATGGAGTGCATCTCAACGAGATAGGTATGGATTTATGGGCGCTCGGTCTTCAGGAGGGGGTTGAAAGAGCTTTGGCGATGGTGGGGCACTCACAAGCCTGAGGTGGTCAGGGCTGTTCATTTGTGGCGGGGGGTGGGGTTCTTGGAGTTGGTGATGATGCTTATAGGGTTGATCTGGCTTTTGTTACGGGCTCTGGACGGGGTGTTTACCTCGGGAGCTTTGTGGTTGGTTTGCCCGAAATGGGTTACATGGTGCCCTCGAGCTGGTGGTCACGGCTGAGGGTAAATACGTGTTTTGGTTAAATTTGTGGTAGGCTTTCTGCCTATTATGAGCCAGATTTCTTAGCTCCAAGAACCCTCCCCTCGAGGTTTTTACATTTACAATGTTTACATGTTGTTATTCATGTATTTGTTTGTTAATAAAATGGCCGCTGTGGCCAAATTATCCAAAAGAAATTAATGTGTTCGTGTGAATTTATTAGGTGGTTAAACGGAATGGTTAAAAGGGAGCAAGGTAGTTGGGGCGGAGGATTTCTTGTGGAAAGGATCCTTTATTGGCTATACGCGGTCAAGAGCTTTTGTCCTACCAGTAATATGGAAGCCCTTATATTTCCAAAGACATATGACTGACCTGAGTGGGGACTTGCTTTTTTTGTGGACTGAGTTCAAGCTTTTAATAAGGACATGTTACATAACATTTTGGATTACATTTATCATGTCCTGTATGTTCAACATTTACTTCAGGGTTTCTATTTAAATCTCTGAATGACATGATTCAGATGAAACCCCTGAGGGATCACTTCAGAATAATGAGGCAACACAGTTACTTCGGACTCTGTCTGACCTCTGTTCAGTGGTGTCCTTCTTTTCAGAGGTGCACACAACTTTGGTTGACTGTGCTTTTATGCACACCTATAAAGATGGACATGGCCGGATCATAGGCCACATGGTCTCCACAGTGCCTCCATCTGCCTCATTATAGAGAATCTTCCTCCTGGGGTTCCATCTGAATCATGTATTTCAGATATTTAGGCTGCCGCCACACTAGTAGTATTTGGTCAGTATTTTACATCAGTATTTTTAAGCCAAAACCTGGAGTGGAACAAATAGAGGAAAAGTATAATAGAAACATATGCACTACTTCTGCATTTATCACCCACTCCTGGTTTTGGCCTACAAATACTGATGTAAAATACTGACCAAATACTGCTAGTGTGACGGCAGCCTTACACTAACTTTAGTGTCACCAGAGAGCACCAAGACAGGAGAGTGTATAAAAGTTTGATACTTTATTTAATTTATATCAGAATAACTCAGTACATATTAAAAATCAGTTAAAAAGAATAGAGAATATATATAAAAAAATATATCCTTTATATATATAAAACACAGGACGAGAGGATAATTACATATCGCATATAATATGCCAGCCACAATTACATAAGGGATCCCTAGACCTCAAGATTTATATGAGACACTCCAATGACAAAAAGTGCAAGCGTGATTAAAAAATAAAAATAGCAATAAACACAATAAAAATTAATAATAAGAGATCCTATTTTATGCCCCAATATTTCAGCAATATAACGCTCAAAGTGCAAATGTGCAATAGAATTTATGTGCAAAATAACCTACAAAGGTGCAAAAAGTGCTACGGCAATGGCCGATTTCAATATCACACACAGTGCAAACCAGTTTTATATAAAGAGAGGATTTATCAGAGGATTTACCTATGAGTGGCTGTGTCCTGTGTATGCGTACCCCTACGCACGTTTCGGACTTTTTCCTTCGTCAGGACCCCCTGACGAAGGAAAAAGTCCGAAACGTGCGTAGGGGTACGCATACACAGGACACAGCCACTCATAGGTAAATCCTCTGATAAATCCTCTCTTTATATAAAACTGGTTTGCACTGTGTGTGATATTGAAATCGGCCATTGCCGTAGCACTTTTTGCACCTTTGTAGGTTATTTTGCACATAAATTCTATTGCACATTTGCACTTTGAGCGTTATATTGCTGAAATATTGGGGCATAAAATAGGATCTCTTATTATTAATTTTTATTGTGTTTATTGCTATTTTTATTTTTTAATCACGCTTGCACTTTTTGTCATTGGAGTGTCTCATATAAATCTTGAGGTCTAGGGATCCCTTATGTAATTGTGGCTGGCATATTATATGCGATATGTAATTATCCTCTCGTCCTGTGTTTTATATATATAAAGGATATATTTTTTTATATATATTCTCTATTCTTTTTAACTGATTTTTAATATGTACTGAGTTATTCTGATATAAATTAAATAAAGTATCAAACTTTTATACACTCTCCTGTCTTGGTGCTCTCTGGTGATCCATTTTAAGGTGTCTGGGTTGTTAGTCTTCACTAGGTGGCGGCAGTCACCCACTTACACAGTATACCAGGAATGGGTGGATTTTGAGTATTGGTGAGGATATATAATACATTCCCCATATTGGTGGTATAACTGTGTGTTTAATATTACTAACTTTAGTGTAAGCGCTCAGCGTAGAGCACAAGATAAATGTGCACTGCGATGTTTGGGAGGCAGAATAAATAAAGCAACAGCAAGTCAAGAATTGCTTTTATTTCTTTTTTATGCTATTCCTCATCTGGTATAAGTGATTAGACGACTTTATTCTTCGGGTCGGTGCGATTACAGCAATACCAGATTTATATAGTTTTTTTTGTATGGCTGCTGATACACACTAATAAACACTTTTTTCACAAAAAAAAGTTTTTGCTTTGACATATTTTGAGAGCTATAATTTTTCTATATCTCTGCTAACAGAGTTATTTGAGGACATGTTTTTTGTAGGACGAGTTGTCGATTTTATTGGCAACATTTTCAGACACATAACATTGTTTGATTGATTTTTATTCCGCTATATGGGAAGCAGAATGAACAAAAGCCAGAAATTCAGGAATTGTTTTTTATTTTGTTTCTATGCTGTTCACCGTATAAAGTGATAAGGCAGTTTTAGTTTTTTGGTTAGTACGATTACAGCGATACCACATTTATATACATTTTTTGATGTTTTGTTCACCATAAAAACTATTTGAGAGAAAAAAATAATTATTTTTTCATCGCTGTATTCTGGGAGCTTTCGCTTTTTTATTTCTCCGCTTATGGAGCTGTATGTCAGCTTGTCTTTAGCTACCTACTATTCGGGCACTGACACTGAACACAGATTTCACGAGGAAGTCCATGTTACTGTTTAGGTTCGGTCCCCAGAACACCGGGTGTTTGTCGCACTGACAGTGCATCAAACACTGCTTCTGATCAGCGGAAAAATCATTACTGCCGTTCAGACAGCCAAATGACAGCATGAGCCCACATCTGTGATTAGAGATATTAACTTTACCTCGAGTCACTGGTGTCAGCTGATGGTGCTACTGCTGCTAATAACTGCCGCTAATAACAGTGAAAGCAGGAGTGGCTGATGGGAGTACTCATCAGCTGGCGCTTGTGGTCTAAATAAATAATTTTAAAAAAAATGACGTGGGTTCCCCTGTATCATTGATAACCAACCAGGCTGCAACCCTCAGCTGTCAGCATTTAGCAATGTTGGTTATGAAGAATAGAGTGATCCCCCACGCTGTTTTTTTTAAATTATTTAAATAAATAATAAAAAACAACTTGGGGTCCCCCTCATTTTGGACAACCAACAATGCCAAAGCAGACAGCTGGGGGCTGGTATTATCAGGCTTGTAAGGGGCCATTAATATTGTGCCTTCCCCAGCCTAAAAACAACAGCCTTATTAGATGCACCAATTCTGCCGCTTTGCCCAGCTCTTCCCACTTGCCTTGTAGCGGTGGCAAGTGAAGGTTCATATCTTTGAGGTTGATGTCACCTTTGCATTGTCTGGTCACATAAAGCCCATTGACTAGTAAGACTATAAGACACCTATCCGTTACTAATCCTATAGCTATATTGTTAATAAACACACAGCCAGAATAAAGTCCTTTTAATTGAAAGAATGAGACAGACTCCTTCAATTATTCTAAATTAGGCCTCATGGTGCAGCGGTGAGTTCACCTCAGGTAACCTGGAGAATTTTTCACAGTGAACTGCAGTGAACTCTCTGAGCTCAGCGCTGCACTGTGAGACTCTCACTGTGCTAGCGGGGATCTCGCATATCAGAGGCCCAGCTGGGAATGCAAAGTGATAACTTTGATGACGTGACTGCTGCTCACTGACGCTGAACTTGCAGTAGCACATTCACCCAGTGGTTCTCAGCCTGGACAGTCGCATCATGGCGCCGTCCAGGTTGAAAACTGTTTATCCACAGACATGGATTACGGCGTGGGACAGAACGATGGACAAGTGGGGAAAATGGTTGTTTTTCATTTTTGTTTTATTACAGGAGACGATGGCTTCAATGGAATGGGCATTGACGTGAGCATGGTTTGGCTACAAGCTCTACGCTAGGGACGGGCTGCACCTCAATGGGGAAGGTGCAGCTGTGCTGGGAGAGAAAATGGCTAGAAGGTTGGAGGAGTGTTTAAACTAGGGATTGGGGGGGAGGGTATTCATTTTATAGGAGGGGAAGATAGTGCAGATAGAGACCTGGGCACAAATAAGGAAGTTGGGGGTGGCGGTGGCATGGGGGGTGGGGTTAGAACAGCTAATAATTTAAGAAAGAATAGAGGTACAGAGAGGAACATCAAGTGCATGTATACTAATGCCAGAAGCCTCGCCAACAAAATGGACGAATTAGAACTAATGTTGTTGGAACATAATTATGACATGGTGGGAATATCTGAAACATGGCTGGATGAGAGCCATGACTGGACTGTTAACTTGCAGGGCTATAGCCTTTTCAGAAATGACCGTACAGATAAGCGAGGGGGAGGGGTGTGTCTGTATGTAAAATCCACCTTAAAACCCATCCTGCGTGATAATATAGGTGAATCTAATGAAAATGTAGAGTCCCTGTGGGTGGAGATAAGGGGAGGGGGAAAAAATAATAAATTACTGATAGGGGTTTGTTATAAATCTCCAAAAATAATGGAAACAATGGAGAATATCCTCGTAAAGCAAATAGATGAAGCTGCGACTCAAGGAGAAGTCATTATTATGGGGGACTTCAACTACCCTGAAATAGATTGGGGAACAGAAACCTGCAGTTCCAGTAAAGGTAATCGGTTTTTGACAACTATGAGAGACAATTACCTTTCACAACTGGTTCAGGACCCAACAAGGAGGGGGGCACTGCTAGACCTAATATTAACCAACAGGCCAGACCGCATATCAAATATAAGGGTTGGGGGTCACTTGGGGAATAGTGATCACAAAATAATAAATTTTCATGTCTCCTTTAATAAGATGTGTAGTAGAGGGGTGACAAGGACACTAAACTTCAGGAGGGCAAATTTCCAACGGATGAGAGAGGATCTTGGTGCAATTAACTGGGACTATATCCTGAGACATCAAAATACACAAAGAAAATGGGAGACGTTTATTAGCATCCTGGATAGGACCTGTGCACAGTATATACCGTATGGGAATAAACATACTAGAAATAGGAGGAAACCAATATGGCTAAATAGAGCTGTAAGGAGCGCAATAAGTGACAAAAAGAAAGCATTTAGAGAATTAAAGGAAGTAGGTAGTGATGAGGCATTAAATAAATATAGAAAATTAAATAAATTCTGTAAAAAGCAAATCAAGGTAGCAAAGATTGAGACAGAGAGACTCATTGCCAGAGAGAGCAAAAATAACCCCAAAATATTCTTTAACTACATAAATAGTAAGAAACTAAAAAATGATAGTGTTGGCCCCCTTAAAAATAGTCTGGGTGAAATGGTGGATGAGGATGAGGAAAAAGCCAATATGCTAAATGACTTTTTTTCATCAGTATTTACAAAAGAAAATCCCATGGCAGCCAATATGACTAGTGATAAAAATTCTCAATTAAATGTTACCTGCTTAACCCAGCAGGAAGTACGGCGGCGTCTAAAAATCACTAAAATTGACAAATCTCCGGGCCCGGAAGGGATACACCCCCGAGTACTGCAGGAACTAAGTACAGTCATTGATAGACCGTTATTTTTAATCTTTAAAGAGTCCATAATAACAGGGTCTGTACCACAGGACTGGCGTATAGCAAATGTGGTGCCAATATTCAAAAAGGGGACAAAAACTGAACTCGGAAATTATAGGCCAGTAAGCTTAACCTCTACTGTGGGTAAAATCCTGGAGGGCATTCTAAGGGATGCTATACTGGAGTATCTGAAGAGGAATAACCTCATGACCCAGTATCAGCACGGGTTTACTAGGGACCGTTCATGTCAGACTAATTTGATCAGCTTCTATGAAGCGGTAAGTTCCGGACTGGACCAAGGGAGCCCAGTGGATGTAGTGTATATGGACTTTTCAAAAGCTTTTGATACGGTGCCACACAAAAGGTTGATACATAAAATGAGAATAATGGGGATAGGGGAAAATATGTGCAAGTGGGTTGAGAGCTGGCTCAGGGATAGGAAACAAAGGGTGGTTATTAATGGAGCACACTCGGACTGGGTCGCGGTTAGCAGTGGGGTACCACAGGGGTCAGTATTGGGCCCTCTTTTAACATATTTATTAATGACCTTGTAGGGGGCATTCAGAGTAGAATTTCAATATTTGCAGATGACACTAAACTCTGTAGGGTAATCAAGACAGAGGAGGACAATTTTGTATTACAGGATGATTTATGTAAACTAGAAGCTTGGGCTGATAAATGGCAAATGAGCTTTAATGGGGATAAATGTAAGGTCATGCACTTGGGTAGAAGGAATAAGATGTATAACTATGTGCTTAATTCTAAAATTCTGGGTAAAACTGTCAATGAAAAGGACCTGGGTGTATGGGTGAATGACAAACTCATATTCAGTGGCCAGTGTCAGGCAGCTGCTACAAAGGCAAATAAAATAATGGGATGTATTAAAAGAGGTATAGATACTCATGAGGAGAACATAATTTTACCTCTATACAAGTCACTAGTGCGACCACACTTAGAATACTGTGCACAGTTCTGGTCTCCGGTGTATAAGAAAGACATAGCTGAACTAGAGCAGGTGCAGAGAAGAGCAACCAAGGTTATTAGAGGACTGGGGGGTCTGCAATACCAAGATAGGTTATTACACTTGGGGCTATTTAGTTTGGAAAAACGAAGGCTAAGGGGTGATCTTATGTTAATGTATAAATATATGAGGGGACAGTACAAAGACCTTTCTGATGATCTTTTTAATCATAGACCTGAGATGAGGACAAGGGGGCATCCTCTACGTCTGGAGGAAAAAAGGTTTAAGCATAATAACAGACGCGGGTTCTTTACTGTAAGAGCAGTGAGACTATGGAACTCTCTGCCGTATGATGTTGTAATGAGTGATTCATTACTTAAATTTAAGAGGGGACTGGATGCCTTTCTGGAAAAGTATAATGTTACAGGGTATATACACTAGATTCCTTGATAGGGCGTTGATCCAGGGAACTAGTCTGATTGCCGTATGTGGGGTCGGGAAGGAATTTTTTTCCCCATGGTGGAGCTTACTCTTACCACATGGGTTTTTTTTTGCCTTCCCCTGGATCAACATGTTAGGGCATGTTAGGTTAGGCTATGAGTTGAACTAGATGGACTTAAAGTCTTCCTTCAACCTTAATAACTATGTAACTATATGTAACTATTAAAGGACTCTGTCATTCTTTCAATTAAAGGACTTTATTCTGGGTGTGTGTATATTTGCAATATAACTATTGGATTAGTAATGGATAGGTGTCTTATAGATGCCTCTCCATTATTAAGCCATGGGCTTCATGTCACCGGACACTGCAAAGGTGACACTAACCCCACAAATATGAACCCCACTTGTCACCGCTATAGTGCACCTTTTCTGAATGGTTGTGGGCATGTGTTTTTAGGCTAAGGGGGGCCAAAATAAATGGCTGCTTACCAGCCTCAGAATACCAGCCCCCAGCTGTCTGCTTTAGCAAGGCAGGCTGTCTAAAATGGGGGGACACCACATATTTTTTATTTATTATTTATTTAAATAATTTAAAAAAACAGCGTGGGCACCCCTCTACTCTTGAAAACCAGCCTTGCTAATAGTGAGGGTTGCAGCTCCCAGCTGTGAGTTTTGCCTGGCTGATTTTATAAAACACAGGGGAACCCATTCCGTTTTTTTAAATTATTTATTTAGTGCACAGGCAGCGGTTAATCAATACTCCCATTAGCCACTCCTGCTCTCGCTGTTATTAGTGGCAGCAGGCGTAAGTTATACTTCTAATCACAGCTGCGGGCTCATGCTCTCATTGGACAGCTTGGGAACCCTCTTCACAGCTGCAGTCAGCACATATCGTATATTACTATACGTTACAGAGCTGGAGTCACTCACAGACTTTAGTCCTGGCTTTCGTTGCATTCTAACAGCATATTATTAAAAATGCATTGGCCAGGAGTTTGCTGGTAGTCATTAAGTTTGCTTTCCCACTGTCAGAAATCGGCACACAGCACATGTCCTCTCCATCCAAAGCGCTGCCAGCTCTTGACCGCAGGTGATTCCGCACGTGTTCATTGAACTGTGCGGAATCACCGTGTCCAATACATTGTACGTGTGATATTTATCTTGCGGAGACTGAGCATCTCCGCAAGACAAATAGACATCCTGTGGTCTGGAAAGATGTGCCACATGTCCGTCTCTGCAGGGAAGCCGGAGGCGTCCGAGCACGAATAGTTTAGATGGGATTTCTTGAAATCCCATCCACTATGCTGTAACATCTGGCTGCTGCGGATTGAACGCTGTGGATATACGCAGCGTTGAACCCGCAGCGTTTACTGACCGTGGGAACATACCCTAAGGCTATGTGCACACATCAGGATTTCTTGCAGAAATTTTCCTGACAAAAAACGGACATTTCTGCCAGAAATCTGCATGCGTTTTTTTCGCGTTTTTTGTGCAATATTGTGCATTTTTTCCAAATGCATAGAATTGCGGGAAAAACGCGGAAAATCCGCAAAATTAATGAACATGCTGCTTTTTTTTACCGCGAACATGCAGAATGCATTCTAAATGATAGGATGCATAATGTATGCGTTTTAAATGAGTTTTTATAGCGTTTTTATCAGGAAAAAACGCGAAAAAAACACGAATAAACCTGAACATGTGCACATACCCTAAGAGTTTTTTTCTCATGGATTCATACCAGATTTGCAAGGAAAAATAATGCTGAGGACTCATATAGATGCAAGTCTCTGCACATGGCTTTTGCCATAAGCATATGAAATGCTAATATTATAATAATAATAATAATAATAATAATAATAATAAAAAATTTTATTTATATAGCGCCAACATATTCCGCAGCGCTTTACAACTTATAGAGGGGACTTGTACAGACAATAGACATTACAGCATAACAGAAATCACAGTTCAAAACAGATACCAGGAGGAATGAGGGCCCTGCTCGCAAGCTTACAAACTATGAGGAAAAGGGGAGACACGAGAGGTGGATGGTAACAATTGCTTTAGTTATTTGGACCAGCCATAGTGTAAGGCTTGGGTGTTCATGTAAAGCTGCATGATCCAGTTAACTGCCTAAGTATGTAACAGTACAGACACAGAGTGCTATTAATTGCATAAAGTGTATGAGAGAACATGATGCGAGGAACCTGATTATGTTTTTTTTTTTAATAGGCCACACAGGGATAGTTAGGTTAATGCGTTGAGGCGGTAGGCCAGTCTGAACAAATGAGTTTTTAGGGCATGCTTAAATTAGGGCATGCTTAAAACTGTGGGGATTGGGGATTAATCGTATTAACCTAGGTAGTGCATTCCAAAGAATCGGCGCAGCACATGTAAAGTCTTGGAGACGGGAGTGGGAGGTTCTGATTATTTAGGATGCTAACCTGAGGTCATTAGCGGAGCGGAGGGCACGGGTAGGGTGGTAGACTGAGACCAGAGAGGAGATGTAGGGTGGTGCTGAGCCATGGAGTGCTTTGTGGATGAGGGTAGTAGTTTTGTACTGGATTCTGGAGTGGATGGGTAGCCAGTGTAATGACTGGCACAAGGTAGAGGCATCGGTGTAATGGTTGGTGAGGAATATGACCCTGGCAGCAGCATTCAGGGCAGATTGGAGCGGGGAGAGTTTGGTAAGAGGGAGGCCAATTAGTAGAGAGTTACAATAGTCCAGACGAGAATGAATAAGTGAGACAGTAAGAGTTTTTGCAGAGTCGAAATTAAGAAAAGGGCGAATTCTAGAAATGTTTTTGAGATGCAGATAAGAAGAGCGAGCCAGTGATCGGATGTGGGGGGTGAATGAAAGCTCGGAATCAAGGATGACCCCAAGGCAGCGGGCATGTTGCTTTGGAGTAATTGTGGAACCGCACACGGAGATGGCAATGTCAGGCAAAGGTAGGTTAGTAGAGGGAGAGAACACGAGGAGTTCAGTTTTTGACAGGTTCAGTTTCAGATAGAGGGAGGACATGATGTTAGAGACAGCGGTAAGACAATCACTGGTGTTTTCTAAAAAGGTCAGCGTGATAACAGGAGAAGAGGTGTATAATTGGGTGTTGTCAGCATAGAGATGGTACTGGAAACCAAATCTACTGATTGTTTGTCCAATAGGGGCAGTATACAAAGAGAAGAGGAGGGGGCCTAGCACTGATCCTTGAGGAACCCCAACAGTAAGGGGAAGGTGAGAGGAGGAGGAACCAGCAAAACATACAGTGAAGGATCGGTCAGAGAGATAGGAGGAGAACCAAGAGAGAACGGTGTCCTTGAGGCCTATGGAGCGGAGCATAGTGAGGAGGAGCTGATGATCCACAGTGTCGAATGCTGCTGAGAGATCCAAGAGAATTAGCATGGAGTAGTGACCATTAGATTAAGCTGTTAGTAGGTCATTAGAGACTTTAGTGAGGGCAGTTTCAGTAGAGTGTAAAGAGCGGAAGCCAGATTGAAGAGGGTCAAGAAGAGAGTTATCTGAGAGATAGCGGGTAAGACGGGAGTGGACCAGGCATTCGAGGAGTTTAGAGATGAAGGGAAGATTAGAGACAGGTCTATAATTAGTGGCGCAATTTTGGTCGAGGGAGGATTTTTTAAGTAATGGATGTATGATGACATGCTTAAATGAGGATGGAAAAATACCGGAAGTGAGGGAAAGGTTGAATATTTTTGTTAGGTGAGAGGTGACAGCCGGGGAAAGGGACTGGAGGAGATGTGACGGAATGGGGTCACTGGTGCAAGTGGTCGGGCGAGAAGATGCAAGGAGCCTGCTTACTTCTTCTTCTGTAACTGGTTCAAAGTCAGAGAGTGAACTAGATGCAGTCGGAGAGGGAGGACAGTGCATGGTATGAAGAGATTGGGAGATGATTTCCTGTCGAATGTGGTCAATTTTTTCTTTGAAGTAATTGGCCAGATCGTCAGCGCGGAGATCTGTGGTTGGGGCCTGCTCTCTTGGGTTGAGTAGGGACTGGAAAGTGTCAAAGAGACGTTTAGGGTTATTTGACAGTGAGGTGATGAGGGTGTTGAAATAGGTTTGTTTGGAGAGGTGAAGGGCAGAGTTGTATGTTTTTAGCATGAACTTATAATGGATGAAATCTTTGGGTAGATTAGATTTTCTCCACAGACGTTCAGCGCACCTGGAGCACCGCTGCAGGAAACATGTTTGCAGCGTGTGCCATGGTTGTCGCCGTCTGTGCCGAGTTGTTCTATGTATAGGAGGGGCAGCTTCATCCAGGGCACTTTGCAGTGTTTCATTGTAATGCTTCAGAGCAGAATCAGGACATGAGATGGAGGAGATTGGGGCCAATGAGGACTGCAAGTTCATGGTTGTATGTAAAAATTCTTTATTCTTTTGTCTTAGATATTAATGAGTGCAGAGAGGCTGAACATCGGTGCAAAAATAACCAAATATGTGAAAACATGCATGGTAGTTATGCCTGTGTTTGTCCACGAGGGTTCAGGTCTGAAGGTCCCGGGAAATCTTGTGTAGGTAAGTCACATTCAGATTGAGGGCTGTATTCCATGTTTGCATTATAATATTGTTATAATGTAATAATTATCTCACTCATTTATTTATTCTACATAGACATTAATGAATGTGACAATCAAGATATATGCCAACATGAATGTAGAAATGTGCTCGGAAGTTACCAGTGTGTCTGCCCACCTGGTTATCAACTCATGGCCAATGGAAAGTCATGTCAAGGTATGTCCAGGCAGTATTCAGGGGTGACACAATCAAGGTCTTAAGAGGTGGTATCGTGATCATCCCCATAAGGGTCGGAGCCCGGTTTGAAGTAGCAGGCTACTCCTAGAAGAGAGTTCTTTCCTGCAGTTTCACGACAAGCAGAGAACGCTTGACCCTGTAGCAGCCTTGGCATGTATTCCACATGAATGCTGCATTCTGGATCGATGTGACGTTGGCAGCCAAAATTTCTATTACAGTTATGAATCAGTGGGATGATGCTGAGTTTTCGTTTTGTCAGTAAAATTTTGATTAATCCTGATGAAGGGGTCAGTCCAACCCTGAAATGCTTAGATGAAATAGCTAATAAATAATAAACCACCACAAAATGCCAACCGCATCCACGGAACTTACATTAGCAGCCATTTTGATCTGGTAACCCTGAAAGGATTCATCACATCATTTTGACTGTGTGACAGATGGCAGTGGTATATTACATTTTTCAAATGCAGAAGCATCTCACTCACTCACTCACTCAGAATTCTAGTGAAAATGATGGTTGGCGATATCCCATAGATCCAGAGGTCAATGTTTGTGTGGCACACAGCCCAAGTCTACTGGAGGATGAAGAGCTCATGGAATTGATGGGATTCTTAATTGTGTGTGAGGAGCTATGGGCTATGGAGGATGGGGGAATTAGTGCACATCAAGGTCAAAATTGGGTTTATTACTTTGTGGTGGCACACATGGCTGCAACTTAAATGTGGAAGACATCAATTGAGGGGCATGAAACATGGCTATACCAATAATTTGTTTGGTACCAAAGGGGAAAGAAGATGCTTATAGACCCAAGAAACGGAACTGGGGGATGCATACAAACAACATACTGGTGGGTGAACTAGTCCAATAAATTTGCATGAGGGCCCACAGTATTTTAGTTACACTCCAGGCAATATTGTTTAATGTTGAAAAGTTTTGGATAATTCAGTCACATGTGGAAGAGGTTTTATAGCAGATATTCCTTGAAAACAGCAAACATTTTCACCAACAAAAATTATTTTGTTTATTGGGCTTTCTAATGAAGATTAATTCAGCAGAGAACTGCCACAACTTGGGTGGTTGAAATCTGTAGTAATTCAATAAAATGTTACATTTTGAAATCAAATATGTAGTTGATTTCCACTGATGGTACACAGCAAGAGAATAAAAGCTCAATTCTCCCTTCTGTTACAAGAGCAGTTGTCAATCCCTGTTGGAAAAGAGACTCCACACTCTCCATCCAATACGATTCTATGCTGAACGTTTTCATAACATAATTCTTAAATGGACGCTGTACTTTCAGACTGCTCGATCTTAGTTCATGGACAATGTGAATTTGATAGATAATTTAAATACACAATCACTTTATTTAAAAATTATGTCCTCTGACTCAAAAGTCACTCCATAGTGTTGGCCACTAGGTGGATCCCTTCAGCCTAACTTTCTGCGCGCTGCCTGTTGTAAAGTATCATCCATATCTAGCAGCAAAGACGGTAAGTCAGATCACAGGATGAGGCTGTGACTGTTTGTCTTTTTGTGTTTCATCTTTTGTTTCTTAATCCATATAATGGCATAAAAAGTGTCAAGCTTTAAGTTCAGGGCAGGCAAGCCATTAGACTGTGGTAAGAGCAATGTATGCTGGGAATTAAGAGAAAGGAAGTTGCATCTACAATGCTGACAGTGTGCTGATGAAGAGGAACTGCACAATCAAAAAGGGTGGAAAGTTGCAAATCATAAGAATCAGGAGAATTCTTTTATCTAACAGAGTGAAATGTGCCAAAATATTTTTGCTGATGAGCACAACACCACCATGCTTTTCTATAGATTTTGTGTGAAAATACATGTACACTTAAAAAATAGTACATCTCCAAATACAAGTCCGGATGGTAGCTATCAAGAGCCCTGCTGCAGACTTACAGCAGGAGTCTGTGCACGTGTTACAGAAGGACAGAGAGAGAGTAAGGAGTGCCGCGGTGAGCTTACCTGCCAGAGCGCAGGTCCTGAAACACGTGAACTCCGTTGGAGTGGGTGGAGGCGGAGTCTGACGCTGATTGGTGGCAGTGACCGGCGGAAGCGGAGCGTAGTCTGAACGTGCCGAAGTCAAGCCGGGAGATCGATGAAGTGCCAAAAGGGTGAGACGTAAGCGTGGTCGGGACATAGCAAAAGGTTGGAGAGCCGAAGATAGCGGTGCAGTACAAATGGGGCAGACAGGGGGGAAGTTAGAGTACCAAGCCGAAAGTCAGAGCCAGAAACAGACAATTAGCACAGAGTCACAAGACAAAGCACATAAAACAGACCAAGTCATACACAAGAAAGCAAATGGACTAAACATTATGCAAGCACCCCTGGGGGTCAGACATGCAGCCAAGACAGATGTATCACTGACAAGGATCCCCAGATGAAGGCTGATAAATATAGCCCTCCCCAAACCAGAAGGAGGCTATACAACTTAACCCTGAGAGGACAGGGAAGGAACCCTGTCCACAACATGACAGTACCCCCTCTTAACGGGAGGACATTAGCAAAAGGTCGAGGAGCCAAAGATAGTGGTACAGTACAAATGGGGCAGACAGGAGGGAAGTTAGAGTACCAAGCCGAAGGTCAGAGCCAGAAACAGACAATTAGCACAGAGCCTCAAGGCAAAGCACAGAACGAGAAAACAGACTGAGTCATACACAAGAAAGCAAACGGACTAAACAGTATGCAAGCACACCAGGGGGTCAGATACACAGCCAAGACAGATGTATCACTGACAAATATAGCCCTCCCCAAACCAGAAGGAGGCTATACAAATTAACCCCGAGAGGACAGGGAAGGAATCCTGTCCACAACCATGGCAGTAGCAGTGCATTCCAAGGAAGCTATGGGAAATGACATATTATGGTAAATTTTCAGTGTTTTAATATCTTCTGTAAATCAATCCAAAATTTAGCTGTATAATTTCCCTTTACCTCCTATATGAAATATTGCATATTCAGAGTCTACTTATGATAATCCTTTTTGTGTAAAATCAAAATTACTTCCCCTCACGCTTTTATTAATTTTAGCATGATCTTTCAGAATTGACATCTATTTCTGAAATCCCTTTGAATGTGTGTGTGTGTGTGTGTACATATTGCATATATATATATGCATACAGTGATGGAAGAAAGTGTTAGCAACCATTAAATTGTTCCAGCAAATTAGGTATTTCTTCCAGAAAATTAGTGCAATTACAAATGTTTTGTTACAATCTGGCTTCCGTTCCCATCACTCAACTGAAACTGCCCTAACTAAAATCACCAATGACCTACTAACTGCCAGGAACAAGCGACACTACTCTGTCCTCCTTCTCCTGGACCTGTCTTCTGCCTTTGACACTGTGGACCACTCCCTTCTGCTACAAATCCTATCATCTCTTGGCATCACAGACTTGGCCCTTTCCTGGATCTCATCATATCTGACAGATCGGACATTCAGTGTCTCCCTCCGCCACACCACCTCCTCACCTCGCCCCTTGTCAGTTGGTGTTCCTCAAGGCTCTGTTCTAGGACCCCTACTCTTCTCCATCTACACCTTCGGTCTGGGACAGCTCATAGAATCCCACGGTATGCAGTACCATCTCTATGCTGATGACACGCAGATCTACCTATCCGGACCTGACCTCACCTCCTTACTTACCAAAATCCCGCACTGTCTGCCTGCTATTTCAGCCTTCTTTTCTGCTCGCTTTCTACAACTGAACATGGACAAAACAGAATTCATCATCTTTCTCCATCTCACTCTACCCCTCCACCAGACCTATCCATCAATGTCAATGGCTGCTCACTTTCCCCAGTCCCACACGCCCGGTGCCTCGGGGTGATCCTCGACTCTGCCCTCTTTTTCAAGCCACATATCCAAGCCCTTGCCTCCTGCCGCCTCAAACTCAAAAACATTTCCCGGATCCGCGCATTCCTTGACCGTGACACCACAAAAACACTAGTGCATGCCCTTATCATCTCCCGCCTCGACTACTGCAACCTCCTACTCTCTGGACTCCCCTCTAGCACTCTGGCACCACTCCAATCCATCCTACACTCTGCTGCTCGACTAATCTACCTGTCTCCCCGCTATTCCCCAGCCTCTCCCCTATGCCAAGCCCTTCACTGGCTTCCTATTGCCCAGAGACTCCAGTTCAAAACCCTCACAATGACCTACAAAGCCATCCACAACCTATCTCCTCCATACATCTGTGACATGATCTCCCGGTACCTACCAACACGCAACCTCCGATCCTCTCAAGACCTCCTTCTCTACTCCCCTCTCATCTCTTCTTCCCACAACCGCATCCAAGACTTCTCCTGTGCTTCCCCCATACTCTGGAACTCTCTACCCCAGCACATCAGACTCTCGCCTACCATAGAAACTTTCAAAAAGAACCTGAAGACTCACCTCTTCCGACAAGCCTACAGCCTGCAGTGATCCTGAACCTACTGAACCGCCGCACAACCAGCTCTGCCCTCTCCTAGTGTATCATCACCCATCCCCTGCAGATTGTGATCCCTCGCGGGCAGGGTCCTCCCTCCTTATGTACCCGTGTGCCTTGTTTTTTTTTTGTTTGTTTTTTTGCTCATGTCTAATGTATTTGTCTATATTTGCCCCGTATTTCACATGTACAGTGCCATGGAATAAATGGCGCTATAAAAATGAATAATAATAATAAAAAAAATAATAATTATACATATTTTTATTTCCTTTGTGTGTATTGGAACAACAGACAAAAATAGAAAAAAAAGGCAAACTGGACACAATTTCACACAAAACCCCCAAAATGGGTCTGACAAAGTTGGCACCTTTTCAATCTTGTGGTTAAACAACTTTGTTTCAAGCATGTGATGCTCATTCAAACTCACCTGGGGCAAGTAACTGGTGTGGGCAATATGAAAGTCACACCTAAAACCAGATAAAAAGGGAGAAGTTGACTCAATCTTTGCATTATGTGTCTGTGTGTGCCACACTAAGCATGGAGAACAGTAAGAGGAGAAGAGAAATAAAATTGTTGAAAAATATCAGCAATCTCAAGGTTACAAGTCTATCTCAAGAGATCTTGATGTTCCTTTTTCCACATTGCACAACATAATCAAGAAGTTTACAACCCATGGCACTCAAGCTAATCTTCCTGGACATGCAAGGCAGAGAGAAATTGATGAAAGGCTGCAGAGAATGATTCAGACAGTGGATATGCAGCCCAAATCAAGTTCCAAAGAAGTTCAAGCTGTTCTGCAGTCTCGGGGTGCATCAGTGTAAGTATGAAATATCTGTCCACATTTGAATGAAATGAAATGCTATGGCAGGAGACCCAGGAGCACCCCACTGCTGACACATAAGAAATCTAGACTGCAGTTTGCCAAAATGTACGTGAGTAAGCCAAAATCCTTCTGGGAAATCGTCTTGTGAATAGATTAGAAAATAGACATTTTTGGTAAAGCACATCATTCTACTGTTTATCAAAAATGAAATAAGGCTACAAAGAAAATAACACCATTCTTATAGTCAAATATGGTGGAGGTTCAAAGATGTTTGGGGTTATTTTGCTGCCTCTGGCATTGGATGCCTTGACAGTGCAAGGCATTATGAAATCTGAAGATTACCAAAAGGATTTTTGGTTGCAATATAATACCCAGTGTCAGAAATCTGGGTTTGCATCCTTGGTCATGGGTCTTCCAGCAGGACAATGACCCCAAACATACTTCGAGAAGCACCCAGACATGGATGGATAGAAAGTGCTTAAGAGTTCTCAAGTGGCCAGCAATGAGTCCAGATCTAAAGGATCTTAAAATTGCTATTGGAAGAAAGCACCCTTCAAATAGTTGTGGAGCAGTTTGCAAAAGAAGAGTGGTCCAAAATGCCAGTTGAGAGGTGTAAGAAGCATGTTGATGTTTATAGGAAGCGATTTATTGCAGTTACTTATTCCAAAGAGTGTACAACTAAATATTAAGTTGAGGGTGCCAACAACTTTATTAGACCCATTTTGAGGGTTTTATGTCAAATTATGTCCAATTTGTCTTTTTTTTTCTCAGTTTTTTGTGTTGTTCCAATACACACAAAGGAAATAAACATGTGTATAATAAAACATGTGTAATTGCAATAATTTTCTGGGACAAATTTCATTTTCTGGAACAATTTCAAGGGTGTCAACACTATCAGCCATGACTGTATCTTCAGTTACCCAAAGAATGTTGTGTGCTTTAAAAAAGTAAACAGTGGAGCTGTAAGATAAAAACTAAAGATGAAGAAGCAGCAGCTCACGGTGTGTCTACTATTATGTTTAATCCTTTCAGTCTTCATACTGTTGAGAATGTGTCATTTCCTTATTTTTGAGGGCTTCAGACAGATAGAGTGCCAGAGTAAAGAGGTTATATGTAGGGTGTGTCAATTATGGGTTTCTTTGAACAACTTGTGTTATTTCTAGCTAAAGCAAATTTATGTATTCTAACAACTATGTCATTTGCACATTTACTCACAGATATTGATGAATGCCTTCTCCAAAATATTCAATGTGATCCAAACCAGATGTGCTTTAACATGAGGGGAAGTCATCAATGCATCGATACCCCTTGCCCTCCAAACTACCTACGAGACTCTTCTTCTGGGTATGTTATACTTACTAGTTTATTTTATGTACTGAAAACAGTGTATACTTGTCAATTTTGTTGAAGGTATTGCTAACCTTTCCCCCCCAATATAGTAAATTCCAAAACCCTGTAGCGATAACTGAATCTTTTGAAATTCTAATCCGTTAGACTCAACAGATTTTTCCCACACATTATATTCACAGCAAATCCATTTTCTGCAAATTGCAATTCTTCAAAGCTTCCAGTTGCCTTGTAGTACTGTATATGTCCATTGTTTTAGGGATCTCTATTCATTTCTCTATTGCTGAACTCTGAGCTCTGGTGTTCTTTCAATTATGAAATAAAAATGGCTGCTGCATTCCGTGATTCAGCTTTTATACTGGCTAGGATAGTCTCTCCAGATTGTCTGCTCTGTTCCATGTGATGGGATAGCTGCAAGGAATTATGGAAAAATCCAGGTGACTGTGCACGGAGATTCATGTGTGCCTTCTGTAGTTGATGCAGTCTTCTCCAATTTTTAAAATGACAGCAAAAATTTTTTAAAATTTGACAAATAGTGCAATTTGAATGGCACACTTTTAAGTTTGCCAAAACCTGCAAATTTTATCAAACTGTAAACAAGTTTTATTTGCATCAAATTGATTCTATCATCTCTAACCTATGTATTTCCTCCACTGCATGGCAATTTTCAAGTTTGAATTTAGTCATTGTTAAATAAGTAAGGTGTACGGATCAAGCAACTATCTACCAGCACATGACACTCACAAGTTACCTTATAGGCTATAGACACTTTTGTCCTGATTTTTTTATTGTTCATTTCCTTTCTAAATGCACATCTAAGCAATATGTCAGTCTTCAATAAAATAAATTCCTACCATTTTAATGATGTACTTTAAAGAGGTTGTCTGCTACTTTTTCATTGATGACCTATCCTTAAGTGCACTTATGGAGCTCACCATCTTCTGATAGTGGCCACTGCAGGGTACTACACATCCGCGTCCTATTGAATAGGAGGCGGATGTGCAGTACAAAACCTCGGTCACTACCAGAAGGCGGCCAGCTAAGTACTTCCAGCCGGCGGCCACCACTGCCGACACCAATAACAGCTAATAAGCAGGGGTGCCTGTTGACAGACTCTGACCAATCAGATATTGATGAACTATCCTAAGGATAGGTCATCCATGAAAAACTAGTGGACAATCTCTCCAAGTTCTTCATCTAGCTGCTGCTGGGCACAGACTGAAGCATCCATCATTTGTCAGAATTGACAGATTACAAGTCCTTCAGAAACATCCATTCTAGGCTGTTTTCTTTTATTTTTGGTCCTTACAACCCTAAGTGATGTTGCTTAGATATTTTAATACATTTTAATGTAAATTTTGTGTTTTTGTCTAACAAAAAATTATATTCTGTTTTATTTTCTAACATAAAAGCAGTGATACATACTGTATATTAACCAATTCAGGACACAACTATTTTGGCTTTGAAGACACAACCCAATAATTTTTGAGTTAATATTGCCAAATTCTTCTAGTGTACTTCTGTGTATATGTGAAGGGGCGGGGGATGGATGGAAACAAAACAGGAATTTGAAGCATACTCTAAGGTTTCCTTTTTATGTTGTATTATTGAACAATAACTGAATATATTGTTTAGGTCAACGTCTATTAGACTTGATGAGGCTATTGCAATTATTGTCAAAATTAATTTCACAATGGCTGTATAATCCTGATTTTAAAATGACCATTTTAGCATAAGTATAAAGAGGATAGAGATTGAGCCCATAAATAAAAGTGCATTCAATCTTCACTCGCCCAGTGTGACTGACAGCTGCAGCTTGTACAGAGCAGTGTGAGATTTACTGTAAAGGCCCCGTCTCACATAGCGAGATCGCTAGCGAGATCGCTGCTGAGTCACAAGTTTTGTGACGCAACAGCGACCTCCATAGCGATCTCGCTATGTGTGACACGTACCAGCGATCAGGCCCCTGCTGCGAGATCGCTGGTCGTGTCAGAATGGCCTGGACCTTTTTTTGGTCGTTGAGGCCCCGCTGACATCGCTGAATCGGTGTGTGTGACACCGATCCAGCGATGTCTTCACTGGTAACCAGGGTAAACATCGGGTTACTAAGCGCAGGGCCGCGCTTAGTAACCCGATGTTTACCCTGGTTACCAAAAAAAACAAACAGTACATACTCGCCTTTCGGTGTCCCTTGCCGTCTGCTTCCTGCTCTCACTGACTGCCGGCCGTACAGTGAGAAGTGAGAGCACAGCAGTGACGTCACCGCTGCGCTCTGCTCTCACTGTACGGCGGCTCAGTGAGAGCAGGAAGCAGACGGCAAGGGACACCGAAAGGCGAGTATGTACTGTTTGTTTTTTTTGGTAACCAGGGTAAACATCGGGTTACTAAGCGCGGCCCTGCGCTTAGTAACCCGATGTTTACCCTGGTTACCCGGGTGCTGCAGGGGGACTTCGGCATCGTTGAAGACAGTTTCAACGATGCCGAAGTCGTTCCCCTGATCGTTGGTCGCTGGAGAGAGCGGTCTGTGTGACAGCTCCCCAGCGACCACACAGCGACTTACCAACGATCACGGCCAGGTCATATCGCTGGTCGTGATCGTTGGTAAATCGCTTAGTGAGACGGGGCCTTAAGTGGTGGGTGGGGAGTGCCAGTAGCGCAGGAACCTACTAAAGGTCCATATCGCCACCATTTCTGTTCTCTGATGAACATCTGGGTTTCCCAGGAGATTGTGATATTTCCTATATACTGCAATACTTAATATGATTTTAGGTTGCTGTCCCTGGGTTGCAATGAAGATAAGGTTATAAAATAAATTGAAAAATAATTAAGAATGAAAGTTTGAATCTCTCCCATTTTTCCAGTTAAAAAAAACCCATATGATATTGTGTCTGTAAAAGTCCAACCTATGAATTTATAAATTTAACTAATATGGTAAACGACCTAAGGAAAACAAATCAAAATGTCAGATTTGTCATATGTTTGTAAAAAAAAAAAAAAGTGAATTGTGTCTCTGCTTTCTGTTGTAACTTTTTTGTCTTCAGTTAATGGAACTGAGAGAGTGCTTGTTCTTTGCGCATAAAGCTAATATTTTTTATTAAAACCACTTATTGATTGTTTTCATGGATACCATGCAAAGTTTTGATTGCTTTTCATTGCCTTTTATAGGGCATAGTTAGAAGGCCTTTCATTTAAATTGGATGGAGAATGTAACGCAGTGCTTGGACTGGTCGGTGGCTCCCCCAAATAAAACATGATAGCTTCTTGTACTTCTGTGCAGCTGTCATGCTCAGATTAGGAGAGCTGCTGACCAGTCCGAGCATTGCATTCCGATCTCCGTTTAATTTATACAGCCGTGCCCTTTGGGAAATTCTGGCAAACAAAACAATTCTAGCTTTCAATTTGTTTTTCAATTTCCATGGAAATACACAGTAAAAATAAAGATGTTATTTTTTTACATTTTGATGTGATTTATGTTAGGGTTTGCGGAACGCACCGAATATATTTTTTGATGTGATTGGTGCGTTCGCAACCCGGGATCCACCGTGCAGGAAATATCCTGCCGCTAAGAGAATGGCGGCACAATATGGCGGTATTAACCAGCTCTGTTAGCTTCACAGAGCCGCCGAGAAAGCAAAGCTCTGTGCCCTGTTAACTCTCACAGAGACACAGGCTAACTACCCAGAAGAGAGCAGTCAGTGGTCATGCATGCACACAACACTCCTCACCGGAGGTGCCAGCATTCTAGGGGCTTATTTCAGCCGGGTCCCTGAACACATTCACGCATATGACCACAGTGGCGCAAAGCATGTAACTTTAGAAGATACTAGCGCATGGCCGTGCGGCCATGCGAGCCTTAACCCTTATCCGGCTGAATAGGTACAATTGTAACTATTCCGTTTTAAAATTGCAATAACTTTTTTTTGAAAAGACGTAGAGGGCTGAAATTTCGTGACATCTCTACATTTTTGGTCCAGAATATATTGGCCAAATTTCAATAAAATATCTCCACCCGCTTCCGAGATAAGGGGTCGAGATCTTTTTGCATCCATAACAAGCTGCATAGGTACAAATGTACCTCATATATTTTGAATGAAGATAATGCAAGGGAAAAAGCATAAATTTTTTTTTAATGATAATGCTATTTAACTATTATAAACAAGTAAAAAACTGTTCATTTACATTATAAAAGAAAATGTAAGAAACTTTTTTTTATTGATTTTCTTTACAAGTAATGCATGTTGGCTTTGCTACAGAGTGTTCATCGCAAATGGGTTTCACACAAACCACACAAGACTTTCTAGTCTTGCGTTGTTTTCGCCTCAGGTCTCTGCAGACATAGCAACTACCAACAACAGGGGAGGGTCCACGACTACCATGAGGTATGTTGGGGCCAGCTGCTGGCTGCGATGCTACCACAATGCATCGTCCAAGCACCATTTCTACTGCACCTCGAAGAAAATGGTTTCTCATTATCATTTTGTTTGTACTACGATCTTCAATTGCAATCATACACAGCTGATTTGCGAGATCTTTCAGGAACTTTCTTCGTTGATCCTTTGCCCTGAAGCTTGGATTGTGTTCTCTGTAGATGATGTAGGATGCTAACCCACTGACATCAATCATATTGTAGAAAAATGCCAAAGTCCAACGTGATGTTCGTCGTTTCACAGTGTACTCTCCCAACATTTTATCCATAACATCAACGCCACCTTTTGTTATGTTGTAGTATTTTATTATCTCTGGCTTGGCTGCTAGTGTCTCTTCAACTTCTCCCGTCATGTGCATAGATGATAGAAGCACGACTGATTTGTTCTTCTTTGGTACATATGAACAGACTGTTGCATCATGATTGTAGGCAAAATTTGTCGAGTTTACAGGCCTTTCTTTGGCAGGCTGCATGTTGTTAGGTAGGAACCTTTTGTTTTTTCTCACTGTACCAACTAGTGTCATGTTCCAGGAGTTCAATACCTTAGCTAGTTCCATGGTTGTAAAGAAGTTATCGGTGGTGACATTTCTTCCAGAGCCTTTATACGAGCTCACTAGGTCCAATACTGTTCGTTCTCCAATGTTTACTTGTCGAGGACCATCAGTTGGTTTCCCAGTGTAGAGCTGACCTTGTAAAGGGTAGGCATTTGATGAGTCACAAGCCCAGAAAATCTTTATGCCATATTTAGCTGGTTTTGAAGGTATATACTGGGTAAATTTAGTATGACCTCTAAATGGAAATAATTGCTCGTCGACGGTGATACAATGATATGGCTTGTAGGCTCTCTCCAGATTACTGTTCAGCATTGTCCAGATGTCCCGTATTGGTGCAGCTTTATCTGTTTGCACACGTTCTGCACGTGTATTTTCGTTGTCAAACCTGATAAATCTGAGTATCATCTTGAAGCGGTCACGAGACATGGCTGCACGTATAAGAGGCAGAGCAGCAACATTCCACATTTCCTCCAGATTCTCTTTGTTGGCTCTGTGCACACCAGCAGCAATCAGTATGCCCAAAAATGCATGAAGTTCAGTTTCAGTAAATTGCTTGAATGTTTTTTGTGGTGGCCGTTTGGAAGAATCAGGAAAACGTTGTACCAGTTCGTTGTTGTAAGCATCACAAACTCTCTTGGCCTTTCGATTCGTTTCCCGTAATATGATGTCACACATCTCGGGAGTCATGATGGACTTGAATAGCTCTTTTGCTGTATATAGGTTGCTGATTGCTGCAGGGCCACCTCTTTGTCGTAGGACATTACGAGATTTTGTTTGTGCATTTGGCAGTGGATTACTGCACCATTGAGTTTCATCCTTAGCAGTCCAAATGTCGCCTGCACTTTGAGGCACAGAATCATCCTCAACACTTTCGTCTGATTTGTATTCATTTTCATGCTCTATGACCATTTCTTGTTCAATGTCTGAATCTTCTTCAGTAACATCCACTTGTGGTACATAGTTTTCATCATCAGATGCAACATATGGTTCATCCTCATGCTCAGAATCAGATTCTTCTAGCATTCGCATTATTTCGTCAGACGTAAATCTGTAAATATGAAAAAATGTAAAATAAATAATTTTCCGAAATACTACATTATTGGCTTTTCACAAAATTATACTAACCTGCAAACACGTTTTCTTGGATTATGGCGGAAACTAGATCCAGCATTACTATCACTCATGATGACTTGCTAGATGAATTTTGGCTTCGTATTTTGTGCTGAATATAAATAAAACATCGTAAAACAATATGTAGATACTAATTATTATCCATTTTTCGTATAAAAATTATACCTATAGTGATAAGTTTCATACAAAATATATGTAAGCCAAGTCCAGGCTGAAAGACAATTTGACTGTTCTGTCCCCACATAATGAGAATAAAGGTATAACTGGCTGTTAGATGCTGTGAGACTTTCCTACCTTCGTTTCCAAGAAATTGAAGACTTCACAAGCCTAGAAATGTGTGCTCACAGCAATGAGATGAACAGCAAAATGGCTAATGAGAGGAGGGAGGCAGGAAGACAAGTAGAAGCCACTCCCAGTTTGAATTAACTTAATTGACAGCAACATAAGTGACCAGTAACAACACTGAACAATAGATATCAGCATAACATTTGTAGCTGAATGAACTTTAGTTTCTGAAACCAAGTAACGTCTTCCCACAGTGGAGGTATATGTGAAGGTACAATTGTACCTATGCAGCCTGTTAAGGTTGTAAAATTATGCAGCCTGACAAGGGTTAAATAGCTGCAGCACGTACAGGACCTTCCAAAAGAGAACCAATGAGAGACTGCTACCGAGCCTGCGTACCTACAGGACCTTCCTAGAAAGACCAATAGATTTGGCTGCAGTACCTGAACATGTGACCCTTGATCTCCAGTGAGAGATCTTACCCTGGGCATGCTCAGTGTGTGCAAAGCAGGACTTAGTCCCAGAAAAGCCTGTTCGCCGTAGATCAGTGCAGGGTACAATAGCAGAGCCTGGAGAGGCAGCAATAACCCTTTGCACTGAATCAGACTCAGTGAGACGCTGGGACCGACGTCTCCGCTGAGCAGGCTCCACTGCGGCTGATGGAGAATGGGAGACCGCAGCAGACACGGATCGAGATTCCCCCTGTGCGGCAGAGGAAACTCGACTCCTAACAATTTAAACATTAAAAAAATAATGTACAGTACAGACCAAAAGTTTGGATACACCTTCTCATTAAAAGATTTTTCTATATTTTCATGACTATGAAAATTGTACATTCACACTGAACGCATCAGAATTATGAATTAACACATGTGGAATTATATAGTTAACAAAAAAGTGTGAAACAACTGAAAATATGTCTTCTATTCTAGGTTCTTCAAAGTAGCCACCTTTTGCTTTGATGACTGCTTTGCACACTCTTGGCATTCTCTTGATGAGCTTCAAGAGGTAGTCACAGGGAATGGTCTTCCAACAATCTTGAAGGAGTTCTCAGAGATGCTTAACACTTGTTGGTCCTTTTGCCTTCACTCTGGTCCAGCTCACCCCCAACCATCTCGATCTGTCAGGTCTGTGACTGTGGAGGCCAGGTCATCTGGCGTAGCACCCCACCACTCTCCTTCTTGGTCAAATAGCCCTTACACACCCTGGAGGTGTGTTTGGGGTCATTGTCCTGTTGAAAAATAAATGATAGTCCAACTAAACGCAAACCGGATGGAATAGCATGCCGCTGCAAGATGCTGTGGTAGCCATGCTGGTTCAGTATGCCTACAATCTATATATATAACTAGCTGTACTACCCGGCTTTGCCCGGGTTAATGACTGCTGTTAGCAAAATAGAATGTGTTAACAAAAATTTATTCTGCACGCAAAAACCACAAAACAAATAGATAGAAATGTAATTATTAAAAGGCAAAAACTAAGCTAATAGAAGCATTTCACAACATATATTAGCTTTGTTATACTGAGAATGTCTTTGTTGCCTATATTAACCAATCAGAGCTCAGATTAATTAACTGTAGCAAAATAGAAGCTGAGCTGTGATTGGTTGCTATTGGCAGCCTGATAAATCCCCAGCCAACAGGAAGCCCTCCCCCCTGGCAGTATATATTAGCTCACACATACACATAATAGACAGGTCATGTGACTGACAGCTGCCGTATTTCCTATATGGTACATTTGTTGCTCTTGTAGTTTGTCAGCTTATTAAATCAGATTTTTATTTTTGAAGGATAATACCAGACTTGTGTGTGTTTTAGGGCGAGTTTCATGTGTCAAGTTGTGTGTGTTGAGTTGCGTGTGGCGACATGCATGTAGCGACTTTTGTGAGATGAGTTTTGTGTGGTGACATGCGTGTAGCAACATTTTGTGTGTCGAGTTGCATGTGACAGGTTAGTGTAGCAAGTTGTGTGCAGCAAGATTTGTGCATGGCGAGTTTTGCGCATGGCGAGTTTTATGTGTGGTGCGTTTTGAGTATGTGCAAGTTTTGTGTGAGGCAATTTTAGCATGTGTTGCAACTTTTGTACATGTGGCAATTTTTCTGTGTGTGCAAGTTTTGCATGAGGGGAGTTTTCCGTGAGGTGAGTTTTGCACGTGTGGCGAGTTTTGTGTGAGCCTAGTTTTGCATATGGCGAGTTTTGCATGTAGCGAGTTTTGCGCGTGGCGAGTTTTGAGCGGTGACTTTTGTGTTTCGACTTTTATGTGGCGAGGTTGGTGTGTGTGTGGTGAAATGTGTGCTGAGGGTCGTATATGTGTTCAAGCACGTGGTAGTGTGTGGCGCATTTTGTGTTTGTGTTCATATCCCTGTGTGTGGTGAGTATCCCATGTCGGGGCCCCACCTTAGCAACTGTACAGTATATACTCTTTGGTGCCATCGCTCTCATTCTTTAAGTCCCCATTGTTCACATCTGGCAGCTGTCAATTTTCCTCCAACACTTTTCCCTTCACTTTTTCCCCATTATGTAGATAGGGGCAAAATTGTTTGGTGAATTGGAATGCGCGGGGTTAAAATTTCACCTCACAACATAGCCTATGACGCTCTCGGGGTCCAGACGTGTGACTGTGCAACATTTTGTGGCTGTAGCTGCGACGGTGCAGATGCCAATCCCGGACATACACACATACATACATACACACATTCAGCTTTATATATTAGATATACCTGTATGTAATCTCCTGTATATAGTATATACCTGTGTGTCATCTCACCTATATATAGTATATATCTGTGTGTCATCTCCTCCTGTATATAGTATATACCTGTATGTCATCTCCTCCTATACATAGCATATACCTGTATGTCATCTCCTCCTGTATATACTATATACCTGTAGGTAATCTGCTCCTGTATATAGTATATACCTGTGTGTCATCTCCTCCTGTATATAGTATATACCTGTATGTCATCTCCTCCTGTATGTAGTATGTACCTGTATGTCATCTCCTCCTCTATATAGTATATACCTGTGTGTCATCTCTCCTGTATATAGTATATATCTGTGTGTCATCTCCTCCTGTATATAGTATATACCTGTGTGTCATCTCCCCTGTAAATAGTATATACCTGTGTGTCATCTCCTCCTGTATATAGTATATATCTGTATGTCATCTCCTCCTGTATTAGCCCTCGTTCACACGTTATTTGGTCAGTATTTTTACCACAGTATTTGTAAGCTAAATTGGCAGCCTGATAAATCCCCATCCAACAGTAAGCCCACCCCCTGGCAGTATATATTAGCGCACACATACACATAATAGACTGGTCATGTGACTGACAGCTGCCGGATTCCTTTATGGTACATTTGTTGCTCTTGTAGTTTGTCTGCTTATTAATCAGATTTTTATTTTTGAAGGATAATACCAGCCTTGTGTGTGTTTTAGGGCGAGTTTCGTGTGTCAAGTTGTGTGTGTTGAGTTGCGTGTGGCGACATGCGTGTAGCAACTTTTTGTGTGTCGAATTGCATGTGACAGGTTAGTGTAGCAAGTTGTGTGCAGCAAGTTTTGCGCATGGCGAGTTTTGTGCGTGGCGAGTTTTATGTGTGGTGCCTTTTGAGTATGTGCAAGTTTTGTGTGAGGCAACTTTTGCACGTGTTGCTACTTTTGTGCATGTGGCAATTTTTCTGCGTGTGCAAGTTTTGCGTGTGGCGAGTTTTCCATGAGGTGAGTTTTGCACGTGTGGCGAGTTTTGCATGTGTAGAGTTTTGCGCATGGCGAGTTTTGAGCGGCGACTTTTGTGTTTCGATTTTTATGTGGCGAGGTTGGTGTATGTGTGGTGAAATGTGTGCTGAGGGTGATATATGTGTTCGAGCACGTGGTAGTGTGTGGCGCATTTTGTGTGTGTTCATATCCCCGTGGTGGTGTGGTGATTATCCCATGTCGGGGCCCCACCTTAGCAACTGTACAGTATATACTCTTTGGCGCCATCGCTCTCATTCTTTACGTCCCCCTTGTTCACATCTGGCAGCTGTTAATTTGCCTCCAACACTTTTCCTTTCATTTTTTCCCCATTATGTAGATAGGGGCAAAATTGTTTGGTGAATTGGAACGCGCGGGGTTAAAATTTCGCCTCACAACATAGCCTATGACGCTCTCGGGGTCCAGACGTGTGACTGTGCAAAATTTTGTGGCTGTAGCTGCGACGGTTCAGATGCCAATCCCGGACATACACACACACATACATACATACATACACACATACACATATTCAGCTTTATATATTAGATTGTCTAAGGGTTTTTCTGTCTGTCTGTCCTGGAAATCCCGCGTCTCTGATTGGGACCAATCAGCGACGGGCACAGCATGGCGACGATGATGTCATAAAGGTTGCCTCGACCAATCAGCGACGGGCACAGTCTGCCGTGAATTTGCCTCGACCAATCAGCGACGGGCACAGTATCGACGTAGATGTCATAATGGTTGCCATGGTGACGATGATGTCATAAAGGTTGCCTCGACCAATCAGCGACGGGCACAGTCTGCCGCGAATTCTGGAATCATCATTGTCCATATACTACGGGGACATGCATATTCTAGAATACCCGATGCATTAGAATCGGGCCACAATCTAGTTTTGAATAAATCCCCAACAGTGTCACCAGCAAAGCACCCCCACACCATCACACCTCCTCCTCCATGCTTCACGGTGGGAACCAAGCATGTAGAGTTAATCCTTTCACCTTTTCTGCATCGCATAAAGACATGGTGGTTGGAACCAAAGATCTCAAATTTGGACTCACCAAAGCACAGATTTCCACTGGTCTAATGTCCATTCCTTGGATTCTTTAGCCTAAACAAGTCTCTTCTGCTTGTTGCCTGTCCTTAGCAGTGGTTTCCTAGCAGCTGTTTTACCATGAAGGCCTGCTGCACAAAGTCTCCTCTTAACAGTTGTTGTAAAGATGTGTCTGCTGCTAGAACTCTGTGTGGCATTGACCTGGTCTCTAATCTGAGCTGCTGTTAACCTGCGATTTCTGAGGCTGGTGACTCGGATAAACTTATCCTCAGAGGCAGAGGTGACTCTTGGTCTTCCTTTCCTGGGGCAGTCCTCATGTGAGCCAGTTTCTTTGTAGCACTTGATGGTTTTTGCCACTGCACTTGGGGACACTTTCAAAGTTTTCCCAATTTTTCGGACTGACTGACCTTCATTTCTTAAAGTAATGATGGCCACTCATTTTTCTTTACTTAGCTGCTTTTTTCTTGCCATAAAACAAATTCTAACAGTCTATTCAGTAGGACTATCAGCTGTGTATCCACCAAACTTCTGCACAACACAACTGATGGTCCCAACCCCATTTATAAGGCAAGAAATCCAACTTATTAAACCTGACAGGGCACACCTGTGAAGTGAAAACCATTCCCGGCGACTAGCTCTTAAAGCTCATCAAAAGAATGCGAAAAGCGTGCAAAGCAGTCATCAAAGCAAAAGGTGTCTACTTTGAAGAACCTAGAATATAAGACATATTTTCAGTTGTTTCATACTTTTTTGTTAAGTATATAATTCCACATGTGTTAATTCATAGTTTTGATGCCTTCAGTGTGAATGTACAATTTTCATAGTCATGAAAATACAGAAAAATCTTTAAATGAGAAGGTGTGTCCAGACTTTTGGTCTGTACTGTATATATGCATGTATGTGTTTAAAAATATTTTGTAACACTTTCACATCTTTAAATAATCCTTTCAGAGGACTTGTTCTCCTTGTAGTGTATTGTGAAATTGGCGATCTTCTATGAAGCTCAGTCACAGACTCAGCCATCAGAAGGCTGCAGTGGAAAGCAATTGCAATTGTGTTGCACAGGATGTCAATGGCCATCAGAAGTGACACTTGGTTAAACTAATATGATCTGAGCTATGTGTTGGTTGCAGGTGATATAAGGCAGCCAGCACTTCCGCTGCATGGAGTGGGCTCATTTCCTAAACCCACTGCATCCAGTAATAGCACACAGCTGTCGCACTTGTATGTCAGTCATCATAACGTAATTGAAGCACCTTGCCACTCTTGTCCATGGGCTGTACTTGCTCTCCTTAGTCCCATTCACTTAATACCTGACCCAGTCGATGGACAAGAAAGAGTTTATTTTTGCAAGACAACAAATCAAATTGAATTGAAGTTGTTAACAGTTATTTGTTATCATATGACTAATGCCGTTTATCATGTTTGTGTAACACCAGGTACTGTTTGAAGAATTGTGCCCTGAATGATTTGGAGTGTGCTCTCAGCCCCTATGCACTGCAGTACAAACTGGTCTCACTTCCATTTGGTATTGCTGCCAATCAAGACTTAATTCGCCTGGTGGCATACACACAAGATGGAATATTACATCCAAGAACAACATTCCTTATACTTAATGAAGACCCAATGCTACCCTTCTCTATAAGGGAGGAACATATGAAAGGAGTGGTTTTTACCAACAGACCCCTGAAAGAGCCGGAAACCTACAGAATGAAAGTGAAAGCTTTATCATACAGCACAGAGCGCAGCATCGAGTATCAGACAACTTTTATTGTGTATATTTCTGTGTCTCCCTATCCCTATTGAGCTAACTGCAGTCTCCAATCTCATTCTGTGCTTCTCTGTAATTTAATACTTGAAAGACATTACAATCCACAAAATCCTTTTAGTGAATAAATTACAACAGTTTTTGTATCTGGTGTTCATGTTTCATTTGTAAACACCAAAGACTCATTACACATCACTCATTATGGGCGAATTACAGAATATGATGCATCAACTTTATACAAACACAATGGGGCTTAAAAAGAAAAGGATGAAATAAAATGGATTAAAACTGATTTCCATTATATAAGGCGACAGGCGAAATGTCAAATTACTTTGAAGAGCTCTGGAACCCCACCCAGTAGAGATGGTATAATCTTTTGAAATTTGAATATTTGCAAGATTCAGCAAATTAAAAAAAAAATTGTTTATAACACTCTGAGGTCCACTAGGACTTTATCCAATCCCTTTCAAGCTCTTTAACCCAAATACAACTTTAATAATGCTAAAGTGACCTTAACGTATGTGGCTATGGGTAACCACAATGTAACCGTTCTTCACTGCTGTGATGTCACACACTATTTGTAATGTATATTCACTGTTTATGACTTTTCCTTCCTATCTCCTTTGCTAAGCTGTGAGTTGTGACGTCCTCTCACTATCCAGATTCACCTCAAAATGATCGCTGAATTCCCTGTCTCTGCATTTATACAGGCTAGTTTAGTCTTTCCTGACTGTCATGTGAGTGCTCTACGGCTGCCATTTTTGTCAATTTGTGCAAATTGAATTGCAAATTATTCAAATCCGCCAGTTTCAGTGAATTACATAACTACTGCACAAAGTCGATTTGCATCAAGTCGATTTGCTCATCTCTACCTTAAACACACAGACACACATGTCTTTCTTCATTAGGTTGATATGTCTGTGTATGTGTGACAATTATGAGTAATGATTATTCATGGTGATTTAGGAAGTTTTTATATGCATTTATATTCTTTTTTGTCCATATTAAGTTTTTAGAAATCTAGCGGAGAATAAGAATGGTTAGTAAGGTGGTGACATCTGGTCCAGAGATGTAGATCTGTGTGTCGTCGGCATAGAGATGATACTGAAAACCATGGGACTCTATGAGCTGTCCAAGGCCAAAGGTATAGATGGAGAAGAGCCGAGGCCCTAGGACTGAACCTTGCGGGATTCCGACAGATAGGGGGCGAGGTCAGGAGGTGGTGTGCAAGTGGGAGATGCTGAATGTCCCGTCTGTTAGGTACAACGAAATCCAAGATAGGGCCAAGTCAGTGATTCCAAGAGATGAGAGGGTCTGTAATACTAGGGAATGGTCCACTGCGTCAAAGGCAGAGGACAGGTCTAGGAGGAGGAAGACAGAATAGTGTCACTTGGCTTTGGCAGTTAATAGGTCATTGGTGACTTTAGTTAGGGCAGTTTCAGTGGAGTGATGCGGCCGGAAGCCAGATTGAAAGCGGTCAAAGAGGGAGGACAGTTCAAGATGAACATGTTGTTCCAGTAGTTTTGAGGCATAGGGGAGAAGTGATATGGGGCGAAAGCTAGATGGAGAGGATGAGTCAAGAGAGGGCTTTTTGAGGATAGGTGTGATTGAGGCATGTTTAAAGCTTGAGGGGAAAACACCAGTTGTTAGTGATAGGTTGAAGAGATGGGTTAGGGTTGGAATGAAGACTGTGGTGAGGTTTGGGATGAAGTGGGATGGGATCGGGTCAAGTGCACAGGTGGTGAGATGTTATCTTGAGATTAGAGTTGAGAGTCGATCTTCTGTAATGGTGGAGAAGTTTGTTTTGGAGGAGGAGGACTGGGCAGTTAGGAGGAAGGGCTCTGGGGTTGTCGACTAAAACTGTCTCTGATGTTATCAATCTTCTGCTTGAAAAATGAGGCAAAGTCTTCCGCCGAGATGAGTAGAGAGGGAGGGGGTGCTGGGGACGGACGAGAGAATTGAAAGTGTTGAATAACTGTTTAGGGTTGTGAGACAGGGAGGATATGAGAGATGAGAAGAAGGTTTGTTTTGCTGCAGCAAGTGCGTCCTTGAAAGTAGTGAGGGACTGTTTCAATGTGATGAAGTGCTCATTGGAGTGGGATCTTTTCCTTCTCCGCTCAGCAACCCTGGTAGCCTGTCTCAGTTCTTTGGTCAGGCTGGTGTGCAAGGGCTGTCTGTTGATTTGGCAAGCTTTGGTATGTGTGAGGGGGCAACCGATTCCAGAGTACAGCTATTGTAGTGATATATAGTGCAGCAGTGGTATCCGCATTGTGTAGGGAACTTATGCCTGTAAGAGGGAGAAGGGATTCAGACAGTGAGTGTATATTGATGTGTTTAAGATTTCTGTGAGGGTGTGTGTTGTGAATTCTATTTTTGGGCTCCCTCTAGTGGTCACAAGCGGTACTGTGTAGTGTTGTCTTTCTGCAGGTTGGCTGCATCAGCTGGTTCGTTATCCTTGGTTGGTTTCCTATTTAGCTCACCTGGAGACTCAGTTCCTTGCCTGCTATCAATGTATTCAGTGCTCTTCAGATTCCTTGTGACTACCTTGCTCCCAGTCTCTCCAAGACAAGCTAAGTTTTTGTTTGATCATTTTTTGATTATCAGTGTTCATTATGTTTTTAGTCCAGCTCGCTAAAATGTGATTTCCTCGCTTGCTGGTTGCTCTAGGGGACTGAGTTTCTCCCCCCACACCGTTAGTTGGTGTGGGGGTTCTTGAAATCTCAGAGTGGATATTTTGTAAGGGTTTTTTACTGACCGCATAGATTCCCTTTTCTATTTTCTGCTATCTAGTATTAGTGGGCCTCATTTGCTGAATCTGCTTTCACCCCTGTGTATGTGCCTTCCTCTTACCTCACCGTTATTATCTGTTGGGGGCTTCTATATCTTTGGGGATTATTTCTCTGGAGGCAAGAGAGGTCTTTCTTTCTCTCTAGGGGTAGTTAGTTCCTCAGGCTGGCTCGAGACGTCTAGGATTTTTAGGCACGTTCACCGGCTACTTCTAGTGTGTTTGGATAGGTTCAGATTTGCGGTCAGTCCAGTTTGCCACCTCCCTAGAGCTTGTCCTATGTTTGTTACTTAGCTGGAGTAATTTGTGATCCTCAACCACTAAGGATCATAACAGGTGTGCAAGTTTGTGGGGTGGGGATTGTGGACAGGAGTGGAGAGGGAAGAGAGTGTGAGGAGGTTATGGTCAGAAAGAGAGAGAGGTGAGTTAGAGAGGTTAGATAGGGAGCAGAGGCGGGTGAAGATGAGGTCCAATGTGTGGCCATCTTTGTGAGTGGCTGCAGAAGACCATTGAGCAAGGCCGAAGGAGGAAGTGAGAGATAGAAGTTTAGTGGCAGCTGAGAGGGAAGTGTCAAAGGGGATGCTGAAGTCACCCATGATGATAGTGGGGATGTCCGCAGAAAGGAAATTAAGTAGCCAGGTGGTGAAATGGTCAAAGAAGGTGGCGGCTGGCCCTGGGGGGCAGTAAATGACAGCCAGTTAAATTATGCCAATTACTGCCTATACAATGGGGTTGGTGGCCAAGATCTGCACAGGGGCCCACTAGGGGATTCCCCTGTTTCCCTATGAGCCAGTCCAAGCCTGTAGAGAATAGAATCTATTTAAATTGGCCCTGAAAAGATTTTGGCTTCTATGCAGCACCAAGGACTGTAATGCAATCAACCTTGCCTAAATGACTTTAATACACTATTCTTGTATTGACTCAATGAAGGTATGTGCCTGGCCAACCACAGTAATTACAGATGAGCGAACCTTATAAGGTTCGGTTTGCCGAACTTATCCGAACTCAAAATAATTCAATGGGAAGCAAAACCAAATTCATAGACAGCACTTTCAAGAGAGCCAAAAGCTGCAAAAACAGCTCAAATTAGGGGCAGACATCAGGAAAAGTGGCATCAATTGACCCAGAGTAGAAATAGTATAAATTTGCAGCATGGATGCGTGGGACACGGCCTGGGACCAACTTTAACAACTTAAACATTGATCAGTAACAAGTTGATGAGTGACAGGTGTAGGCCTGGTGCTCTGAGAGCCCTGCCAAATTCAGGCAACACACATAAAGGAGACCCAACTTGAAGTCCAAACATTTCCAAAGATTAGGGGCAGACACCATTAAAAGTGGCATCAATTGTCCCACAGTAGAAATTTTATAATGGCACATCAGTCAGGCATGCATGAGACAGGATCTGTGCCCGCATTTACAGCTTTGAATTTAAGTTACAATTTTCTGATCAGCCACACTCAATTGGCACAAATATCAGCTTTGCAGACTACTATTGTTAGAAACATTTAAGGATAGTAGCACAGGTAGTTGACTGAAAGTAATTGCAGGCCTGCCAGTCTGGGAGCCCTAATGCTACATGCAACACACATGAAGGAGACCCAACTTGGAGTCCAAACATTTCCAAAAATTAGGCTCAGACACCATTAAAAGTGGCATCAATTGACCCACAGTAGAAATTTTATAATGGTGCAGCAGTCAGGTATGGGGCATTCATGAGACATGGTCTGGGTCAGCATTTACAGTTTTGAAATTAAGTTGAAATTAATAGGTGGGTTAGGGACCGGTGTAGGCCTGCTGTACTGGGAGCCCTGTCAAATTCAGACAACACACATGAAGGAGACCCAACATGGAATCAAAATATTTCCAAAAATTAGGGGCAGACACCAAGGAAAAGTGGCATCAATTGATCCACATTAGAAGTTTTATAATGGCGCAGCATGGATGAATAGGACAGAGCCTGTCACAGTATTTCCAGCTTACAAATTGACCAATAAGAGGTATGAGTGACAGGTACCTGGTGCTCTGAGACCCCTTCCACTACAGGCAACCCACCAGATGGCGACCCAGCTTGGAGTCTCCACTAGGGTTGAGCGACCTTTAGTTTTTTAGGGTCGAGTCGGGTTTTGTGAAACCCGACTGTCTTAAAAGTCGAGTTGAGTGAAATCGGCCGACCACCGTTAAAAGTCGGGTTTCGGCCGAAACACGAAACCCAATGAAGGAATTTATATTTTTTTTTCCTCCTCCTCCTCCTCCTCCTCCTCCTCCTCCTCCGTCCCAGCACAGAAAATTTCGTATTGCACATTCCAAATCCCTACTGCGCACGAGCGATAACATGACAATAGGCGTTCACTCCCCTAACACCTATGTCATCACTCTGCCCACGCTCATTCATTTGCTGAAAAAATGGCGCTAATCGCGTCATACGAAACGCGACTTTCGCGCCATGATCGCGTACCGCATGGCCGACCCCGCACAGGGATCGGGTCGGGTTTCATGAGACGCCGACTTTGCCAAAAGTCGGCGACTTATGAAAATGAACGACCCGTTTCGCTCAACCCTAGTCTCCACATTTCAAGAAATTATTGGCAAAACACCACTAAAGTGCCATCAAATTACCCTTTGACTACAGGCAAGCCATCAGATGGAGACCTAACTTGGAGTCTTCACATTTCAAATAATTATCTATAAGGCATACTGCTGTGTGGCTGCCAAATAAAGGGAGTCGAGTAGACCATCCAGTAACAGATGTTGTCAGTTGTCTTTGGATAGGAAAAGCTAGTGTTTGTTCATTGGTGATTTCAGTTTCATTACCATTTAGAACACCATCACTTATGAATAGTGTTGAGCGATACCGTCCGATACTTGAAAGTATCGGTATCGGAAAGTATCGGCCGATACCGGCAAAGTATCGGATCTAATCCGATACCGATACCCGATACCAATACAAGTCAATGAGACTCAAGTATCGGACGGTATCCCTGATGGTTCCCAGGGTCTGAAGGAGAGGAAACTCTCCTTCAGGCCCTGGGATCCATATCAATGTGTAAAAGAAAGAATTAAAATAAAAAATAGGGATATACTCACCCTCCGACGCAGCCTGGACTTTACCGCCGTAACCGGGAGCCGCTGTACCTAAGAATGCGCGCTTGAAGGGCCTTAGATGAGGTCACTGCGCTCTGATTGGTCCGTAGTGGTCGCGTGACCGCTACGCGACCAATCACAAAGCAGTGACGTTACCTAAGGTCTTTCAAGCGCTTGAAATACCTTAGAAGACGTCCGCAGCTTCTGATTGGTCGCGTAGCGGTCGCGTGACCGCTACGCGACCAATCACAAAGCAGTGACGTCTTCTAAGGTATTTCAAGCGCTTGAAAGACCTTAGGTAACGTCACTGCTTTGTGATTGGTCGCGTAGCGGTCACGCGACCACTACGGACCAATCAGAGCGCAGTGACCTCATCTAAGGCCCTGCAAGCGCGCATTCTTAGGTACAACGGCTCCCGGTTACGTCGGTGAAGTCCAGGCTGCGTCAGAGAGGTGAGTATATCCCTATTTTTTATTTTAATTCTTTATTTTACACATTGATATTAATCCCGATACCGATTCCCGATACCACATAAGTATCGGATCTCGGTATCGGAATTCCGATACCCGCAAGTATCGGCCGATACCCGATACTTGTGGTATCAGAATGCTCAACACTACTTATGAATAATGCTGAACACCAAATGTAAAAGATTGCCTGTCTCACACCTCTGGACCACGAGGGATATTGGAATAAACCATTTCTTTGCACTAGACTATCAGAAACATTAACCCCTTTAGGCACAGCCATTGGCTCTAATTCTTAATGAAGGGAGTGCTGATGTAGGATGGAACAAATTCAGTAAAGAGGGCCATTTCTCTTAACGAATTTGGCACATCTTTCCATTGCAATATACTGCCTCTAAAAATGCACTCCAGCTGGGGGAAATTATGATGAATTTTCTAAAAGTTGCTTGTGCTGGCTGGAATTGGGAAAAAATGCAAAAAAGTAGCAAAATTTTGCTGCATCTTTGAGTTGTGCAAATGTTTTGCAACATTTAAAGTAATTTTTTGCAAGAATTCAGGTGATAACTGCTGGTTGAAGCAGGCCCATTGTAATCTTTACCAAACCAAACATTCATGAATTGCATGAAATTATCAAATAAAAGTCCAAAGAATTGTGGTTATATCAAGACATGAGAAAAACCCAACAGTATGACCTCACTAGATTGTATTAACCAGGAGCATACAATAATAACCACTTTCACAAAATGTTTTCATTTAAAAATGACACTATTTTATTGAACATTCTTAAAACACATTAGTTACACTAAAATGATTACGGTAACAAAATTGCAAGCTTATTTCATTATATTCAATAGTCTCCTTTTAAGATATTAAAATGACACGCCCCCTGAAGAAGATAATATGAAACGTGCGTTGGGGTAGAGGAATTTTCTGCCAGACCCCGCAGCAACACGCTGGACTCCACATTTTTTTCATTTCCATAGGTAAATTCATTTCTTTTTCTTACATTTGGTGTGAAATTTATGACAGGATCTTTAGGCCGCCTTTGGCAATATTATATGGGCACTTGTACCCTCTTGTTGTCATTTTAATACCTTAAAAGGAGACTATTAAATATAATGAATTAAGCTTGGAATTTTTTTCACTGCTGTTTTTTCCATTATTAGTTTACTGTGTGATACATAAGCCTATTGATAGGCATGTAGGATATAGTCCAGTACTATTCACACGGACAGCTATATCATAATCTGCGGTCTACTCTGGCAGGTCTTCCCTCGAACAGAGGCATCTCGTTAATAATTTTAGTGTAACTAATGTGTTTTAAGAATGAAATAAAAATATAAATAGCGTAATTTTTAAATGAACACATTTTGTGTAATTGGCTATTATTGTATGCTCCTGGTAATATAATCTAGCTAGGTCATACTGTTGGATTATTCATGAATTGCAGCATTACCATCTTTAATGTCACACAGCCCTCCAAATATTAAACTGCCTGTTTGGCCCATGGTCAGGAACAGCCGAAGAAACAGAAATTAAAGGGAATCTGTCAGCAGCTTTCTACTATGTAATCTGAAAGTAGCTTGAGGTAGGGACAGAGACCGTGTTTCCAACAATGAATCACTTAGCTTACTGGGAGCAGCAATTATGATAGAGCCACAGTTTTCTCTTGCAGCTATTGCAGAGTTCAGTTGTTGAGCTGTGTATAACCCCGCTCACACCACAGTTTCCTGTGTACATTGTATAGTGAGAGAGCTGTTAATCAGTATTGGGGGCAGGGACATACCGTATTTTTCGGACTACAAGACGCACTTTTTCCCCCCCAAAAAAGGGGGGAAAATGGGGGGTGCGTCTAATAGTCGCAATGCAGGCTTACCGTGGCGGCAGAGGTGCGGTGGCAGAGGTGCGGCGGCAGAGGTGTGGCAGCAGAGGTGCGGAGATAAGGAAGCGCAGTGAGCGGGGTCCCTTTTCCCGGTGAGGTGATGCAGCAGCCCAGTAAGGCAGCAGAGCCGGGTGAATCCTGTTGTTATCGGTGGGCGCGGCCATCTTCCTGAGGCCGCGCGTTTGCAGATGGAGCTCTGCTGCCCAGGGCTTCAGGAAAATGGCCGCGGGATGCCGCACGTGCGCAGATGGGGGATCGCGGCGGCCATTTCCCTGAAGCCCCGGGCAGCAGAGCTCCATCTGCGAACGCGCGGCCTCAGGAAGATGGCCGCGCCCACCGATATCAACAGGATTCACCCGGCTCTGCTGCATTACCGGGCTGCTGCATCACCTCACCGGGACTTTGGACTCTGTATACCGTACTCCATCCTTTTGCTTCCCAGGATGGGTGCAGCAAGGTTCAGGAAGGATCTCGTGGGCACATGGACTGGAGATGATGGAGGTAGTGGTGTACATTGTGAAGCGAGTATTCCACAGGAGATCAGATGTCTGAGTCCTTGCCGCTTCCCGGCGCTCCTCAGCACCGCATGGCACGGCCGGCTCTCCGCCTCCAGCAGGGCTCGCAGCAGTACAGAGGCGCTTTTCCCGCAGTGTCCGGTCATGGCGGCTGTGTCTCGGTAGCGGAGCTCCTCACTTATTACCGGCTTCTGAAATAATTATTGCGCTGAGGAGCGCCGGGAAGCGGCAAGGACTCAGACATATGAGCTCCTGTGGAATACTCACTTCACAATGTACACCACTACCTCCATCATCTCCAGTCCATGTGCCCACGAGATCCTTCCATCACCTCACCGGGGAAAGGGACCCCTCTCACGCCATACCTCTCACTGTGCCTCCTCATCCCAGCACCTCTGTCGGTAACCACTGCTGCCACCCTCCCATGGACACCAGGCCGTGGCGTCGCCCACCTAAGCAGGAAGGGACCCTGCTCAGTTGCACGCCGTACCGCATCACCCCACCTCTGCCGCCACCATGCCTCCTGTGACCCTGCTCTGCCACCACCAGCCCTCAGGTAAGATACTGTAAATTCGGACAATAAGACGGACCCCCATCTTATAAAAAATCTTTTTTTCTGCAATTTTCACCCCAAATTTGGGGTGCGCCTTATGGTCCGGTGCGTCTTATAGTCCGCGAAATACGGGTACATAGAAATCATTAGGCTCCATAGACAATGATCTGATTATTGCCCCCCACCAAAAAAAAAAAATAATAATTCATATTTGACAGGATCACAGAAAAACATATCTCACAACTTTGCAGCTCTTACAAAGTAATTTTCCACCTTATTGGATCCCCTAGATCCCCCTTTCATTGCATCCAAAGTATGATGCCAACAAAAATGTCCCACAAACCCTGTATGATACCCTCGCAGTGAATTCCTCCACACATATGACTCTATGACTCTACTGAACCCCCACTCAACAGCCCAGATAAAGAATGGTAACCTCAACACAGTATGATCCCCAAACTGTGACCTCCACACAGCCGTCCATGCAGTATAATGGCCCTCTCACCACTCAACGCTGCATAATGACCCCCACTTGCCCTCTGCACAGTAAAATGGCCCCCTCAAAGCCCTCACACAGTATAATAATAATATATAATAATAATTTTATTTATATAGCGCCAACATATTCCGCAGCGCTTTACAACTTATAGAGGGGACTTATACAGACAATAGACATTACAGCATAACAGAAATCACAGTTCAAAACAGATACCAGTAGGAATGAGGGCCCTGCACAGTATGATGGACCCCCCACAAACCGTTGTACTGTATAGTTGCTTGCATGAATTATAATGGCACCCACATAGCCTTCCCTAAACCTACATAACCCTCCTAAATTATAATGGCCCCACAATAGCCCTCCAAATATTATAATGGCCCCACATATTTTTCCATATACTATAATGGGCCTCACATAGACCTCAAAATATAATGACCCCAACCTAGCCCTCCAACTATTATAATTGATCTCACATAGCCTTCCATATAATATGATGGCCCCACGTAGCCCTCTATATACTATAATGGGCCTGTTGAGCTGAGATGTCAGATCTCAGACACCCAGATACAACCCCTGGCAAAAATTATGAAATCACCGACCTTGGAAGATTTCATTCAGTTGTTTAATTTTGTAGAATAAAAGCAGATCACAGACATGGCACAAAACTAGAGTCATTTCAAATGGCAACTTTCTGGCTTTAAGAAACACTAAAGGAAATCAAGAACAAAAAATGTGGTAGTCAGTAATGGTGACTTTTTTTAACCAAGCATAGGGGAAAAATTATGGAATCACTCATGGGGCATGGTTGGACTGGGATGTACAAGACCAGTTTTTTTGTAGTGAGAATTTCCTGCTGAGAAAACTTTGTATTGAAACTGCAAAACATAGCCCAGCAAGTGACACATCCCTGAAATCAGGGTCTCTGATTACATAGCAAAAACCTGGTGACACATTCCGTTTAAATACTGCAGCTGTTCTAGACAACAGTGTGCACTTGACTAGAGACGTAAGTCAGACACACACAGTACATTGCACGTTGCGGGGTTTGTGGAGAAGCGATGGCGGTGTGCATTATTTTGAACCATTTTTCAAAGTAGAATAATGCATGTAATGTACAGTCATCTCCGGCAGCCGTCCACGACGCTGGTGAGCACAATTACCTGCATACAGAACCAATCATGTCCACAATTTTCTAAACTGGCCCTTTTTTTTCAATCACCACTGTCTGAACCCAGTCGAATTTTAACACTGTGTCTCCTCTACATTCCCAAGGATGGTGTAGTTATCACTTTCTTTGCTCTAGACCACCACTGATGATAAAACTTCTTCTCTGCCCTACACCACAGAGGAGTCCATCAGTAATTGCTTCTCTATCATAAATTATAAGGGGGGCCAACAGTAATCCATTTACTGACGGAGATCACCGGCTTATTGCCATTAACTCATTCCCTGCTCTAGTCCTTCGTCACCTTTAATCCACCAGGGATCCTTGCATTAATATAGTTCAGAAATATACGGTAGGATTTATTTACTGCTCTTTTCGATCTTCCGGTTTAGAGGGAACAGTAGCGAGGTCCCAAACTGCCCCGCTCACTAACTACAAAGGCTTAAAGGGAACATTGGCAGAGACATTTACTCCTGTCTCTTGCTCAAATTTCCACTACATGCAATCTGAAGATGTGAAACTGTAGATTGTTGCAATACTGAGAACTGAATCATTTAGGAAATGAATTTCACTAATACGGTTCGGTCTACTCCCCCAATTAAATTGTGCTTGGCACTCTCTCTGCCATTAAGAAATTTCAGTCTGTTGCTCATATTATGTCATGGCAAACGATTTGACAGCCCAAACAAAATGCGTGTCTGCTTCCTTTAAATAGATGCACATGTTGCAAGACATTTATCAGATGGAAACTAATTACAGCCTGACCCATTACTGATGAGAGAATGTCTGACAAGTGTAAAATATGATTTGCTGTTGAGAGAGTCTGCTGACACTTCACCCAGAGACTCAGAGGTTAAATGCCGATGGTTCATCATAGAAATAAGCTCCATTTGATGTTAGTAGTGTTTGACTGTGTACACAGAATACGGGAATACCAGCGCTTTATGTCTGGGGAGCAATTGTGTGTAATTGCTAAGTGCCCAGTGTAACAGCATGCAGCCACAGAGTATAAATACATTGCACCTCTACTGTTACAGGTATTGTTTTACACAAGTGGTATGACGGCTAAAAAAATAAGTTTGTATTGTGATTCAGATAGCAATTGGGTCCAAATTTACCAATCTGACTAGACGGGCTAGAAAGGACGTCATCTTCACTGCATGAGTGTTCTACATGAACACGAGGAGTCTTTGCGTGTCATGTAAGACATTTAGTCATGTAAAAAATGGGTGGAGTATTTCCTTATTCCTCAACAGTAACACAGTGTTCTGTGATATCATGATTTCATCATTCATACCCCATGTAGTTACTGTAATCTTAACATTCCAGATGGCCTAAAAGACGACTTGCACTTTGCTGAGCAGCATGGTTTTTTATATTCCTGGTCACACTCAATATTTATTTTGCACTTTAACACCTATATTACACTGTGGTAACATGAAACTAATTAATTTAGTGTTACTCTTGGTTAAAATATAGTGTATGAACATATAATCCCTTAAAATATTCTTAAAATCCCAGTGTATAACAACCGCTTCGCAAAAGTGAATATTTCCGATACTCAAGTAATCTGAAATTAGACCATAGATATTATATCTAGTAAACATATTTCTAATTTAGTAACCAGATATAATAACCTAATACGTACGGTAACTAGGGTTGAGCGAAACGGGTCGGCCATTTTCAGAAGTCGCCGACTTTTGACAAAGTCGGGTTTCATGAAACCCGACCCGACCCTGTGTGGGGTCGGCCATGAGGTCGGCTATCTTCTGAATCTGGTATCGGAATTCCGATACCGAGTTCCGATATGTTTGCGATATCGGAAATCGGTATCGGAATCCATATTTAAGTGTTAAATAAAGAATCAAAATAAAAAATATTGATATACTCACCCTCGGACGCGCCCTGGTACTAACCGGCAGGCTTCCTTCCAAAGAATGAGCGCGTGAATGACCTGCGGTGACGTCTCGGCTTGTGATCGGTCGCGAGCGGTCACATGGACAAGGAATAGGAATATACTCACCCTCGGACGCGCCCTGCTTCTTTCCGGCAGCCTTCCTTCCTAAGAATGAGCGCGTGAAGGACCTTAGATGACGTCGCGGCTTGTCCATGTGACCGCTCGCGACCAATCACAAGCCGCGACGTCACCGCAGGTCATTCACGCGCACATTCTTAGGAAGGAAGCCTGCCGGTTAGTACCAGGGCGTGTCCGAGGGTGAGTATATCAATATTTTTTATTTTGATTCTTTATTTTACACATTAATATGGATCCCAGGGCCTGAAGGAGAGCTTCCTCTCCTTCAGACCCTGGGAACCATAGTATCCCATTGCACTGCATTGGGTTTCGTGTTTCGGCCTACCCCAACCCCGACTTTTTTATAGGATCGGCCGATTTCACTCGACCCGACTTTTGAGAAAGTCGGGTTTCGTGAAACCCGACCCGATCCTATAAAAATAAAAGTCGCTCAACCCTAACGGTAACTACTGTATGAAGTCCTGACTAATGTCCTAAATTGATTCTACCTAACTGCGGAGGTTGGCTCCCTAAAAGATGCAAGATGAGGTGCCCTCCCCCCCGGCTCGTTGTCGGCTGCTCCTGTCTTGTCTGACTGTCTCTGTTATAGGCAGGTAGGATGAGACAGGTGTAAGATTAGAGATGAAAATTCAGTATATACTGTAGAACATTTATTAGGTTATCATATCTGGTTACTAAATTAGAAGTAATGTTACTAGGTTTAATATCTAAGGTCTGATTTTAGATTAATTGTGTATCGGAAATATATATTCATATACTTACATTTTTATCCCTTGCTTCACAACTATTTTTTACAAAAAAATCTGGGTGAAATATAGCTAAAAATATATGTCTATTATTCTATTTCTGTATCTATCTATCTAGTAGAAAAAAAATGGAGGCAGCACACCAGCTTGAAATGGTAAAAAAAAAGTGCTATTTAAGGCTGCTTTCACACATCAGGTTTTCTGTTTCAGGCAAATTCCGGCTCTTCCACCAAAAACCGGAATTGAAAACCGGAGAAACTGGATCCGGCTTTTCCCCCATGGAATAGTATTGGCACCGGATGGCGCCGGATGGCCCAGCGTTCCTTCCGGTGTGATGCCAGATCCGGCGTACATTTGATTCCGGCGTCTGGAAAAAACGTCTACTGTAACGTTTTTTGTCTCCGTCGAAAAAGCCGGAAAGGCCGGATCCAGCCTTTCCGGCTTTTCGCCACAATGCATGTCTATGGACGCCTGATTGCGCTGGATCTGTAAAAAGGCGTATCCGGTGGCCGGATCCGGCTTTTTAAACTGAGCATGCTCAAAAAACTATGGGCCAGCCTGTTGTGAATTCTGTTGTGGGTTCTGCTCTTGGGCTCCCTCCGGTGGTTATAAGTGGTAGTGCTGCTGTTTGTCCTTCACAACAGTCATCAGCTGCTTCCACTTTGGACAGGGCTATTTAGTCTGGCTCCTTCCTTTAGTGAGTGCCAGTTGTCCATTGTTTTCTAGGGATCCACATCTCTGCTTGGTTTCTCCTTCTGGATTGTCCAAATCATCAAAGATAAGTCCTGGCTCTGTTTTTGCATAGTTCTGTGAATTGCTATGTTTTTTCTTGTCCAGCTTTGTCTGTGTAAAGATTTATTCAGCCAAGTTGGAAGCTCTGGAGTCACAGAGTTACCCTCCATGCCTTTAGTTAGGTGTGAAGATTTTTGTATTCTCTGTGGTGGATTTTGTAGTATTTTTTATACTGACCGCACAGTACTCTGTCCTGTCTTTTCTTTCTAGGTAGCGTGGCCTCTTTTGCTAAATTCTGTTTTCAGTCTGCGTTTCTAATTTCCCTCTCCTCTCACAGTCAATATTTGTGGGGGGCTGCCTTTCCTTTGGGAATTTTCTCTGAGGCAAGATAGTATTCCTGTTTCTTTCTTTAGGGGTAATTAGTCCTCCGGCCGTGACGAGGTGTCTAGGGAGTGACAGGAACATCCCACGGCTACTTCTAGTTCATGTGTTAAGTTCAGGGTCTGCGGTCAGTATAGTGGCCACCTACTCCAGAGCTCGTCCATGCTGCTCCTAGGCCACCAGTTCATAACAGTAAACTGGCCAACAATGAGTTAACCGCATCTCAAAAGAAGGGAAAGAAAGTGCTGAGCCATTTTTTTTTCTGTACTCTGTTGTGTTTTTTTTTTTCCCTCTTCACTTCTGGGTGGCTCAGGAGTTAGGCGTTGACATGGATGTTCAGGGACTTGCTTCTCGGGTGGATCAACTTGCTGCTAGAGTACAGGGTGTTTCTGATTATATCGTGCAGACTCCTGTTTTAGAGCCTAGAATTCCTACCCCCGATCTGTTCTTCGGGGACAGGTCCAAATTTTTGAGCTTTAAAAATAACTGTAAATTGTTTTTTGCTCTGAAGCCCCGTTCCTCTGGTGATCCCATCCAGCAGGTAAAAATTGTCATTTCTCTGTTGCGCGGTGACCCGCAGGATTGTGCATTTTCCCTGGAATCTGGGAATCCGGCCTTGCTTAATGTAGACACCTTTTTTCAGGCGCTTGGGTTATTGTATGATGAACCTAACTCTGTAGAGCATGCTGAGAAAACACTTTTGGCCCTGTGTCAGGGTCAAGAAGCGGCAGAGTCATATTGCCAGAAATTCAGAAAATGGTCTGTGCTTACTAAGTGGAATGAGGATTGTTCTGCCCTTCCTAATGGAGCACAGGGGTTCGTCCAGCATTAAAAGTTTCACTATTATCATAGTTTTGGTTTTGCTGTGTTATAGCACCACCCAGTGGTGGATAAATTTATAACCTGTGTTTTCCATGAATAATAGAGTGTTGCATTGTGGGTTTCAGCAAAGCATCATGGGATTGGGGAATTCCCCAGCCTTTTCTCTTGTATTTCCTGTTCACTCGTGTTATTCAGCTGTGTTGGAACTACTTCATTTACCTGCCACCCTGGTTAGTTTACCCGGTAAGATTGCTATCCTTGTTCTTGTAATATATTGTTCTATAGAATGTGATTACTGTATAGCAACTAGTACCCAGGAAATCTATTATCTGTGAGTTACTGTATGTAGCTGCATGTAGAAGTCGCATCATCCTGTATGCTTTCCCTGTTAGTTATAGTATCAGTTGTGCTGTTATGTGCCCAATACTTACTCAAATCATTTGTATTCTTATAGTTTTACCGCATTTCAATACCTGTTACCAATAAACAAGTTAGACTACAGAAAACAGTCTGCTTACTTTGGAAGACAGAAGTGGTTTATGCTGTATGTTGGATCACACACCGTATCAACGTGTATGAAGACAGAACAGTAAAACGGAGGCTAAATACCAGTGGAGGCCATAAAACGGAAGCTAGGCGCCGGGATTACAGTAAAGGGAGGCTAGACGCCAGCGATAGCAAATACCACCTACGCAGCCGCTTGTACCACATCGCACTACCTGCAGATACCGCAGCGGCCGCCATACAGTCACAAGTACCGAGAGTGCAGCCCACCAAGCACCACACGTCTCAGTCCACGCCGAAGTCACCCCTACCCACTCTGAGACGTCCTACAGCCTGCAAACGGACATAAAATGTCTGCAAGTCAAACATCTTCACTCAAGACGAGATCCCAAACAAGCCGCTCTAGCAAGTCTTCCTCGAAAAGGTCTGCCACCCTCGCCCGAGCAGAAGCTGAGGCAGCGAAAGAAAGATCCTCCTTCGCTGCACAAGAGATGCAGTTAAAGTTAAGACAAGCAGGCCAAGTAGCAGAAGGAGCTCGCCTGCAAGCAGAGCAGGAAGCAGAAAGAGCAGAGCAAGAAGCAGAAAGAGCCCGCCAAGAAGCAGAAAGAGCCCGCCAAGAAGCAGAAAGAGCCCGCCTGCAAGCAGAGCAAGAAGCAGAAAGAGCCCGCCTGCAAGCGACCTTAGAAAGGCTTTCCGCTGAAAAAGAAGCAGCAGCCACAATAGCCAAAGCTGAGTTTTTAGAAGCCGTGGAGTTTCCTGAATCCGAGCGAGGCAGCGACATAAGCGGACCAGACCTTGATCATCAGGACCCTGCTCAACGCGTCTCAGAATATGTCCGCCAACATCCCAAAATAGAAGACAATTCTGATCCGTTACACCAACCAGCCTATACAGATTACCAGAGACCCTTCCTCCAAACACCGTACTGGAAGCAGGAAAGTATACTGCGAAACGACATTGATCACCACTACCGTCCTACGGAACAGAAGGTACGGCCTCCGCCCAGATTGACAGGGACACCCTTCGCCACTGAATGGGTTTATACAGACTTTCCTATGCCAGAAGCTCCTACCAGGTATGAGGATGCACCACAAACACCGCATAACAACAGCACACCAGCTCACGTCGGCACAGACTCAGCCACTATGAACTTTGCAAGGTTCTTTACCCGCCGGGAGCTGGTGACCAAGGGACTTGTAAAGTTCACTGATCGAGCTGAAAGCTACAGAGCATGGCGAGCCTCTTTTCAGAATGCCATCAGAGACTTGCATCTTTCCAGTAGTGAAGAGTTAGATCTACTGGTTAAGTGGCTTGGGAGTGAGTCAGCTGAACACGCCAAAAGAATCAGGAACATTAACATAAAGTACCCACACACAGGACTTCGTATGGTGTGGGAGAGACTCGAAGAATGTTATGGGTCAATAGAAGCTATAGAAAATGCTTTGTATAAAAGAATTGATGATTTCCCCAAGATAGCAAATAAGGGTTATCAAAAGCTCAGGGAACTGAGCGACTTGTTAATGGAGGTACATGCTGCTCAGGCAGAAGGTGACCTACCAGGGTTGGCATTCCTGGACACTGCCAGAGGTGTCAACCCAATTGTCCAAAAGCTCCCTTACAACTTACAAGAAAAGTGGGTCAGTCACGGGTCCCGTTACAAACAGGCTCATAAGGTACCATTTCCTCCCTTTGGGGTGTTTGTAGACTTTGTCGCTCAGCAGGCTAAAGTTAGAAATGACCCTAGTTTCGATTTCTCTATGTCATGTACCGCTGCCTCTGGTGTAAAACCCAGTAAAACACCAGTGGCAGTCCACAAAACTAATGTTACCTCCACAGGTTTTCCTTACAGGGCAAGTAAGTCTTCTCCAGAAGAGGACAAACCACAGGATCTCAGCAAACACTGCCCCCTACACAAGAAACCTCATCCTCTGCTAAAATGTAGAGCCTTCAGGGAGAAGTCTCTAGAAGACCGTAAGAGTTTCCTAAAGGAAAACAAGATATGCTTCAGATGCTGCGCGACAACCTCACACTTCGCCAAGAACTGTGAAACCAGTGTGAAATGCACAGAATGTAGTAGTGTGGAGCACAACACGGCCTTGCATCCTGGACCACCTTCAGGGGTACCATCGCGAGTAGAAGAGTCTGCCGAAAAACAGATGGACACTGACATGGACACCCCAGTGGTCACCTCTCAGTGCACAGAGATCTGCAAGGAACTCATAGCAGGAAGATCCTGCTCAAACATCTGTCTTGTCAGAGTATTCCCAGCGAGCCAACGGGATAAGGCGATCAAGGTATATGCAATCTTGGATGATCAGAGCAACAGGTCTCTAGCTAAGTCCTTTCTCTTCGACACCTTCAACATTGCTGGTCCCGGCTCTCCGTACTCCTTGAAGACATGTGCAGGTACTGTCGAGACGGCGGGGAGGAGAGCAACTGGATTCAAAGTAGAGTCTATAGACGGTCAAACCTGCTTATCCTTGCCATCAATACTGGAGTGCAACCAGATTCCAGACAACAGAACTGAGATACCTACACCAGAGGTAGCAGCTCATCACACCCACTTGAGATGTATAGCTCACCTGATACCAGAGCTTGACCAAGGAGCTCCTATCGTCTTACTTCTCGGAAGAGACATACTATGGGTCCACAAGGCTAGAGGACAGATCAACGGCCCACAAAACGCCCCATATGCTCAGAGACTTGACCTAGGATGGGTCATTGTGGGAGATGTCTGTTTGGGTGGAGCACACAGGCCGACATCAGTCAATAGCATGCTCACCAATACCCTCGAGAATGGACGCCCGTCTCTCTTCCAGCCATGCGAGAGCAGTTTCCTGATTAAAGAATTGCCACACCACACCCCTCCACCTTGTCCGTTAGCTGATCCTTCCTGTGAAGACCATGCATGCGACGGTGAGCAAGATCATATAGGGTGCACAGTTTTCCACAGGACAAGAGAAGACAACCAGGTAGCAATGTCCATAGAGGACAGACTGTTCTTGGACATCATGGAGCGAGAGATAGTAAGAGATGAATCAAAGAGTTGGGTCGCACCTTTACCATTCAAACCACAGAGGCAACGCTTACCCAACAACAGAGAACTTGTCTACAGTCGATTTGTCTCCCTTACGCGCAAACTGCAGAAGGCACCAGAAACAAAACAACACTTCTTTACCTTCATGGAGAGAATATTCCAGAGTGGCCACGCGGAAATTGCACCTGTACTTCAAGATTCCGAGGAATGTTGGTACTTTCCTATTTTCGGTGTGTATCATCCGAAGAAACCAGGTCAGATAAGAGTGGTATTTGACTCAAGTGCCAGATACGAAGGTGTTTCTTTAAACGACGTCTTCCTGTCTTGTCCAGACCTCAACAACAGACTTCTGGGAGTACTTCTTCGTTTCCGCAAAGACGCAGTAGCATTTATGGCCGACATACAACAGATGTTTCACTGCTTCCTTGTTAAAGAAGAACACAGAAACTACTTGAGGTTCTTCTGGTACCGCAATAATGACCCCTACAAGGACATCGTGGAATATCGTATGAAGGTTCACATCTTCGGGAACAGCCCTTCCCCTGCTGTCGCTATCTATGGCCTTAGACATTCAGCCAGAGAAGGTGAAGCGAAGTATGGATCGGATGTAAGATCTTTTGTGGAAAAGGATTTCTACGTAGATGACTGCCTGAAATCCCCACCCACAGAGGAGTCGGCAGTCAGTCTCCTGAAAAGGGCACAAGAAATGCTCGCTTCATCCAATTTGAGGTTGCACAAAATTGCTTCCAACAGCCAGAAACTAATGGCAGCCTTTCCCTCTCAAGATTACTCAACCGATTTAAAAGACTTGGATTTAAGCACGGACTCCCTTCCCATGCAGCGGAGCCTGGGTCTACTCTGGGATTTGAAAAAGGATGCATTCACCTTCCAGATCAGCGAAGAAGAGAAACCCTTCACGCGTAGAGGTGTCCTGTCCGTTGTGAACAGCTTGTACGATCCTCTGGGATTTGTAACCCCTGTAACTATCCAAGGTAAAATGATGTTGAGAGACTTCACCCAAGAGACATCCGATTGGGATGATCCGCTTCCCAGCGATAAAAGAGAATTGTGGGAAAGATGGAAAAATTCTTTAGAAGCCCTGTCGAGTCTCTACGTGGCACGACCATATGCTTCTGTGCCTTCATCAGAAATCAAGGCGCAAAAGCTTTGTATCTTCTGCGATGCTTCCACCAAGGCAATTGCAGCAGTGGCGTATTTGAAAACAACTGACATCAATGAACAATGCCACGTAAGGCTTGTTATGAGCCGGACAAAATTGGCCCCACTCCGTGAACACACAGTACCCAGACTGGAACTCTGTGCAGCTGTGCTGGCAGTAGAGTTAGCTGAACTTATCTCGACAGAAATGGACCTGGAAATCAAAGAAGTCGAGTTCTACACTGACAGCAAGGTAGTGCTGGGGTACATTTGTAATGAAACTCGTCGCTTCTATGTCTATGTCAGCAATCGGGTGCTAAGGATCAGGAGATCCACCGAACCTAAACAGTGGCACTATGTGTCCACGCACCACAATTCGGCGGACCACGCAACCAGATCCGTTGAAGCAATACAACTTAAGGACACAACCTGGTTCACCGGCCCTACATTCTTATACCGTTCGACGCCATATGTGGACGAGTCAAACATCTTTGAATTGGTGGATCCAGAGGCAGATGAGGAAATCCATCCTCAGGTATCCGTTCTACGTACGGTGACTAAAGACAATCACCTCAAATCCCACCGCTTCAACAGGTTCTCAACTTGGGACTCACTTGTTCGTGCCCTCGTTTGTTTAATTCATGTGGTTCGATCCTACAAGTCAACGTCACCCGCCATCCAGAAACCTTGCAAAGGTTGGCACCACTGCAAGCTTGCCTTTACCGTTCCAAGCATGGAAAATGCCAAGAACGTCATAATTCGTACCATACAACGTGAATGTTACGCCAAAGAAATAGATAACCTCAATAAAAGCCAACCCGTTTCCAGAGATAGTGTCTTGAAGAAGCTTGATCCAATCATTGACCAGGATGGGCTGTTAAGAATTGGCGGTCGTCTTCAAGAAGCTGAAGTGGAATTTGGGGAGAAGCACCCTATAATAATTCCTGGACATCATCATGTCACGACCCTGCTTGTGCAACACCACCACGTCTTGGTGAAACATCAGGGACGACTGTTTACTGAAGGAAATCTACGAACTGCTGGACTATGGATAGTCGGAGCAAAGCGATGCGTGAGTAAACTCATTTACAATTGCGTGATTTGTCGCAAACTCCGTGGCGGGACTCAAAAGCCGAAGATGGCCAATCTCCCACCAGACAGACTTAGTACAGAACCTCCTTTTACCAACGTCGGACTGGACGTATTCGGGCCATGGTCTGTGGTTGCACGGAACACTAGAAGAGTCCAGGCCAATGCCAAACGCTGGGCTGTTATGTTCACCTATATGTCCATTAGAGCAGTCCACATTGAAGTAATTGAGTCCATGGACACTTCAGGGTTTATAAATGCACTCCGACGTTTCATCGCCATCAGAGGTCCCGTGAAGCACATACGCTCCGATAGAGGTACCAACTTTGTAGGAGCAGTGAAAGAACTTCAAATTCCTTCCAACCTAGACACCACCGGTGTGGAAAGATACCTGAGTGAGCAGGGATGTACCTGGACTTTCAATCTACCACACTCTTCTCACATGGGAGGCTGTTGTGAATTCTGTTTGTGGGCTCCCCCGGTGGTGTTTTATGGTAGTGCCACTTATTTGCCTTCTTCTATCCTTGATCACCTGTTGACACCCATTAGGGGAGTTTCCTATTTAAGGCTGCTTGGCTGCTGGTCTGATGCCGGCCAACAATGTATCAGTAGCATTCTGTTGCATTCTCCTGCCTCAAGATCCTGTTCAGCTAAGTTGAATTTTGTTTCTAGTTTATTCTATTTTTGTCCAGCTATTTGCAATGTGACTCTCTGTAGCTGGAAGCTCTCGTGGACTGGAATTGCCACTCCAGTGGCATGAGTTGTCACTGGAGTTTTAAAGTAATTTCAGGATGGTGTTTTTGAGTAGTGTTTTGAAGTTGACCGTGAAGTGACTCTTTCCTGTACTTCTGCTATCTAGTAAGCGGACCTCACTGTGCTAAATCTGCTGTTCATCCTACGTATGTCTTTTCCTCTTGACTCACCGTCAATATCTGTGGGGGGGCTGCTATCTCCTTTTGGGGTTCATCTCTGGAGGTAAGGCAGGCCTGTATATTCCTCTGATAGGGGTAGTTAGATCTCCGGCTGGCGCGTGGTGTCTAGGGCATCGTAGGAAACACTCCCCGGCTACTTCCAGTGTCGTGTCAGGTTCAGGTCACGGTCACTTTAGTTCCCATCACCCGAGAGCTAGTCCGTTGTTATTTTGATTTCCCTGCCATTGGGAAAATCATAACAGTTTGGCCGGCCCACATGTGTTAAAACTATGCACTAAAGCAGGAAAGGATATGAAAAGGTTTTTTTTTCCTTCTGTGTTTGGAAAGTGCACCTTAGTGCTTATTTGTACTCCTTGCTTAAACTGCAGTCTTCAGCCTTTTTTTTTTCCTCTCCTCTTAATCTCTGAATGGCTTTGGTTACACCTGTTTGAATCATGGATCCACAGAGTTTGGTTGCAGGTCTGAATAACCTGGCTACAAAGGTCCAGAACTTACAAGATTTTGTTATACGTGCTCCAATGTCTGAACCTAAGATCCCTATGCCTGAATTTTTTACCGGAGACAGATCCCGTTTTTTGAATTTCAGAGAGAATTGTAAATTGTTTTTGTCTCTGAAATCTCACTCTGCTGGTGATCCTGCGCAACAGGTTAAAATTGTTATTTCTCTATTGCGGGGTGACCCACAAAGTTGGGCATTTGCATTGTCGCCAGGGGATCCTGCGTTATTAAATGTAGATGCGTTTTTTCTGGCTTTGGGGTTGCTTTATGAAGAACCTAATTTAGAGATTTTGGCTGAGAAAGCCTTGATAGCTCTTTCTCAAGGGCAAGATGAAGCTGAGATATACTGCCAAAAATTTCGTAAATGGTCGGTGCTTACTAAATGGAATGAGTGCGCTCTAGCAGCTAATTTCAGAGAAGGTCTCTCTGATGCCGTGAAGGATGTCATGGTGGGGTTCCCTGTGCCTACAGGTCTGAATGATGCCATGAAATTGGCTATCCAGATTGATCGGCGTTTACGGGAGCGCAAATCTGTGCACCATATGGCGGTATCTTCTGAGCAAAAATCTGTGCACCATATGGCGGTATCTTTTGAGCAAAAACCTGTGCACCATATGGCGGTATCTTCTGAGCAAAAACCTGTGCACCATATGGCGGTATCTTCTGAGCAAAAACCTGTGCATCATTTGGCGGTGACCTCTGAAAAGGCACCAGAGCATATGCAATGCGATAGTGTATTGTCTAGAGGCGAACGACAGAATTACAGGCGCAAAAATGGGTTGTGCTTCTATTGTGGAGATCCAGCTCATGTTATATCAGCATGCTCTAAACGCATAAAGAAGGTTGATAAAAAGGTTGATAAATCTTTTTCTATGGGTACCTTGCAGTCTAAATTTCTTTTGTCCGTGACATTGATTTGTACTTTATCATCTGTTACTGTGGATGCTTATGTGGATTCTGGCGCCGCTCTGAGTCTCATGGATTGGTCCTTTGCCAAGCGTTGTGGGTTTGATTTAGAGCCTCTGGAGGTTTCTATTCCCTTAAAGGGTATTGATTCTACACCTTTGGCTAGCAATAAACCACAATATTGGACACAAGTGACTATGCATCTGTCCCCAGACCATCAGGAGATTATTCGTTTCCTTGTGTTATATAATCTACATGACGTATTAGTACTTGGATTACCATGGTTACAAATTCATAATCCAGTCTTGGACTGGAGATCAATGTCTGTGCTGAGCTGGGGATGTCAGGGGATTCATGGGGATGCACCTTTGGTTCCCATTTCTTCATCTACTCCCTCTGAGATCCCAGCATTTCTGTCAGATTTTTATGATGTCTTTCAGGAGCCTAAAACTGATTCTCTCCCTCCTCACAGAGAGTGTGACTGCGCTATTGAGTTGATTCCCGGTAGTAAATTTCCTAAGGGTCGCTTGTTTAATTTGTCTGTACCTGAACATACTGCTATGCGGGAGTATATCAGAGAATCTTTGGAAAAGGGTCATATTCGCCCCTCTTTGTCTCCACTGGGGGCAGGGTTTTTCTTTGTGGGTAAGAAGGATGGTTCATTGAGACCTTGTATCGACTATCGACTTCTGAATAAGATTACAGTTAAATACCAGTATCCGTTACCTTTACTGACTGATCTTTTTGCTCGCATAAAGGGGGCGAAGTGGTTCACTAAGATCGATCTACGTGGTACGTATAATTTGGTGCGGATTAAGCAGGGGGATGAGTGGAAGACCGCATTTAATACGCCTGAAGGCCATTTTGAGTATTTGGTAATGCCTTTCGGTCTCGCGAATGCCCCTTCCGTTTTTCAGTCCTTTATGCACGATATTTTCCGTGAATATCTGGATAAATTTATGATTGTGTATTTGGATGATATTTTGATTTTTTCGGAGGACTGGGAATCTCATGTTCAACAGGTCAGGAGAGTTTTTCGGGTTTTACGAGCTAATTCTCTATTTGTGAAGGGCTCAAAGTGTATTTTTGGGGTTCAGAGAATTTCCTTTTTGGGATATATTTTTTCCCCTTCATCTATGGAGATGGACCCTGTTAAGGTTCAGGCTATTTGTGATTGGGTACAACCTACTTCTCTAAAGAGTCTTCAGAAATTCTTGGGATTTGCTAATTTCTATCGCCGATTCATAGCGGGTTTTTCTGCCATTGCTAAACCTTTGACTGATTTGACCAAGAAGGGTGCTGATGTTGCTAATTGGTCCTCTGCGGCTGTGGAGGCCTTTCGGGAGCTTAAGCGCCGCTTTTCTTCTGCTCCTGTGTTGCGCCAGCCTGATGTTTCGCTCCCGTTCCAGGTTGAAGTAGATGCTTCCGAGATCGGAGCAGGTGCAGTTTTGTCGCAGAAAGGTCCTGACTGCTCAGTGATGAGACCATGTGCGTTTTTCTCTCGAAAGTTTTCGCCCGCTGAGCGAAATTATGATGTTGGAAATCGGGAGCTCTTGGCCATGAAGTGGGCATTGGAGGAGTGGCGTCATTGGCTTGAGGGTGCTAGACACCAGGTGGTGGTCTTGACTGACCACAAAAATCTAATTTATCTTGAGTCAGCCAGGCGTCTGAATCCTAGACAGGCGCGCTGGTCGTTGTTTTTCTCTCGATTTAACTTTGTGGTTTCATATCTGCCTGGGTCTAAGAATGTGAGGGCGGATGCCCTCTCTAGGAGTTTTGAGCCTGACTCGCCTGGTGATTCCGAACCTACTGGCATCCTGAAGGATGGGGTGATATTGTCAGCTGTCTCCCCAGACCTGCGGCGCTCTTTGCAGGAGTTTCAGGTGGATAGGCCTGATCGCTGTCCGCCTGGTAGATTGTTTGTCCCTGATGACTGGACCAGTAGAGTTATTTCGGAGGTTCACTCTTCCGCGTTGGCAGGTCATCCTGGAATTTTTGGCACCAGGGATCTGGTGTCTAGGTCCTTCTGGTGGCCTTCCTTGTCTCGAGATGTACGTATTTTTGTGCAGTCTTGTGATGTTTGTGCTCGGGCTAAGCCCTGCTGTTCCCGGGCCAGCGGGTTGTTGTTGCCCTTGCCTATTCCTAAGAGGCCTTGGACGCACATCTCTATGGACTTTATTTCTGACCTTCCTGTTTCTCGTAGGATGTCCGTCATCTGGGTGGTGTGTGACCGTTTTTCCAAGATGGTTCACTTGGTACCTTTGCCCAAATTGCCCTCCTCCTCTGAGCTGGTCCCTCTATTTTTTCAGAATGTTGTGCGTTTGCATGGTATTCCTGAGAATATAGTGTCTGACAGGGGTACTCAGTTTGTGTCTAGATTTTGGCGGGCGTTCTGTGCCAGGATGGGCATCGACTTGTCTTTTTCGTCTGCATTCCATCCTCAGACTAATGGCCAGACTGAGCGTACTAATCAGACCTTGGAGACTTACTTGAGGTGTTTTGTGTCCGCTGATCAGGACGATTGGCTTCATTTTTTGCCATTGGCAGAGTTTGCCCTTAACAATCGGGCCAGTTCTGCCACTTTGGTTTCTCCATTTTTTTGTAATTCAGGGTTTCACCCTCGCTTTTCGTCCGGTCAATTGGAGTCTTCGGATTGTCCTGGAGTAGATGCTGTGGTTGATAGAATGCATCAGATTTGGGGACAGGTTGTGGACAATCTGAAGTTGTCCCAGGAGAAGACTCAACAGTTCACTAATCGTCATCGGCGTGTCGGTCCTCGTCTTTGTGTTGGGGACCTGGTTTGGTTGTCTTCTCGATTTGTTCCTATGAAGGTCTCGTCTCCTAAGTTTAAGCCTCGGTTTATCGGCCCTTATAGGATTCTGGAGGTTCTCAATCCTGTGTCCTTTCGTTTGGACCTCCCAGCATCTTTTACTATTCATAATGTTTTTCATCGGTCATTGTTGCGGAGGTATGAGGTGCCGGTTGTTCCGTCTGCTGATCCTCCTGCTCCTGTGCTGGTTGAGGGTGAGTTGGAGTATGTGGTGGAAAAGATCTTGGACTCCCGTGTTTCCAGACGGAAACTTCAGTATCTGGTTAAGTGGAAAGGCTATGGTCAGGAGGATAATTCTTGGGTGACAGCATCTGATGTTCATGCTCCTGATTTGGTTCGTGCATTTCATAGTGCTCATCCAGATCGCCCTGGTGGTTCTGGTGAGGGTTCGGTGCCCCCTCCTTAAGGGGGGGGTACTGTTGTGAATTCTGTTTGTGGGCTCCCCCGGTGGTGTTTTATGGTAGTGCCACTTATTTGCCTTCTTCTATCCTTGATCACCTGTTGACACCCATTAGGGGAGTTTCCTATTTAAGGCTGCTTGGCTGCTGGTCTGATGCCGGCCAACAATGTATCAGTAGCATTCTGTTGCATTCTCCTGCCTCAAGATCCTGTTCAGCTAAGTTGAATTTTGTTTCTAGTTTATTCTATTTTTGTCCAGCTATTTGCAATGTGACTCTCTGTAGCTGGAAGCTCTCGTGGACTGGAATTGCCACTCCAGTGGCATGAGTTGTCACTGGAGTTTTAAAGTAATTTCAGGATGGTGTTTTTGAGTAGTGTTTTGAAGTTGACCGTGAAGTGACTCTTTCCTGTACTTCTGCTATCTAGTAAGCGGACCTCACTGTGCTAAATCTGCTGTTCATCCTACGTATGTCTTTTCCTCTTGACTCACCGTCAATATCTGTGGGGGGCTGCTATCTCCTTTTGGGGTTCATCTCTGGAGGTAAGGCAGGCCTGTATATTCCTCTGATAGGGGTAGTTAGATCTCCGGCTGGCGCGTGGTGTCTAGGGCATCGTAGGAAACACTCCCCGGCTACTTCCAGTGTCGTGTCAGGTTCAGGTCACGGTCACTTTAGTTCCCATCACCCGAGAGCTAGTCCGTTGTTATTTTGATTTCCCTGCCATTGGGAAAATCATAACAGGAGGCACTTGGGAGAGGATGATAGGAATAGCACGCAGAATCCTTGACTCCATTTTCTTGCAAGCAGGTAGTGCAAGACTCACACATGAAAGTTTGACCACATTCCTGGCAGAAGTTTCGGCCATCATTAATGCCAGACCATTGACTTCACTCTCTAGTGACTCTGAGGATCCGACAATTCTCACTCCTGCCATGTTACTTACTCAGAAAGCCAGCGTTCTCAGCGCTCCACCTGGAGAATTTAGCAACAAGGACCTCTACAGACGACAATGGAGACAAGTCCAAAGTCTCTCCAATACCTTCTGGGACAGATGGAGGAAGCAGTACCTCTCCACCTTACAACCAAGGAAGAAATGGCAGACCGACAAACCAAACATCAAAACCGGTGATGTCGTTCTCATGAAAGACAGCCAGTCACACCGTAACGAGTGGCCACTAGGCCTCATCACTAAAGTATTCCCAAGCAAAGATGGGAAGATCCGTAAGGTTGAGGTCAAAGTAGGCAAGTCCGGGGAAAGCAAACTATTCCTCAGACCAGTGGCGGAACTTGTCTTACTGTTTTCTCCAAAAGAACCTGTAGGTGGCATCGGTTGATGCCAAGCGGGGAGTGTTCTGCCCTTCCTAATGGAGGACAGGGGTTCGTCCAGCATTAAAAGTTTCACTATTATCATAGTTTTGGTTTTGCTGTGTTATAGCACCACCCAGTGGTGGATAAATTTATAACCTGTGTTTTCCATGAATAATAGAGTGTTGCATTGTGGGTTTCAGCAAAGCATCATGGGATTGGGGAATTCCCCAGCCTTTTCTCTTGTATTTCCTGTTCACTCGTGTTATTCAGCTGTGTTGGAACTACTTCATTTACCTGCCACCCTGGTTAGTTTATCCGGTAAGATTGCTATCCTTGTTCTTGTAATATATTGTTCTATAGAATGTGATTACTGTATAGCAACTAGTACCTGGGAAATCTATTATCTGTGAGTTACTGTATGTAGCTGCATGTAGAAGTCGCATCATCCTGTATGCTTTCCCTGTTAGTTATAGTATCAGTTGTGCTGTTATGTGCCCAATACTTACTCAAATCATTTGTATTCTTATAGTTTTACCGCATTTCAATACCTGTTACCAATAAACAAGTCAGACTACAGAAAACAGTCTGCTTACTTTGGAGACAGAAGTGGTTTATGCTGTATGTTGGATCACACACCGTATCAACGTGTATGAAGACAGAACAAGGATGCTTTGGCGGCAATTTTCAGAAAGGGTCTTTCTGAATCTGTTAAAGATGTTATGGTGGGGTTCCCCACGCCTGCAGGTCTGAGTGATTCTATGTCTCTGGCCATTCAAATTGATCGGCGCTTGCGTGAGCGCAGAGTTGTGCACACTATGGCTTTGTCTTCCGAGCAGAGTCCTGAGCCTATGCAGTGTGATAGGATTGTGTCTAGAGCGGAACGCCAAGGATTCAGACGTCAGAATAGGTTGTGCTTTTACTGCGGCGATTCTGCTCATGTTATTTCTGATTGCCCTAAGCGTGCCAAGAGAATCGCTAATTCCGTTACTATCAGTACTGTACAACCTAAATTTCTGTTATCTGTGTCCCTGATCTGCTCATTATCGTCATTCTCTGTCATGGCATTTGTGGATTCAGGCGCCGCTTTAAATTTAATGGACTTAGAATTTGCCAGACGTTGTGGTTTTTCCTTACAGCCTTTGCGGAGTCCTATCCCTTTGAGGGGGATTGATGCTACACCATTGGCTAAAAATAAACCTCAGTTTTGGACACAGTTAACCATGTGCATGGCGCCAGCCATCAGGAAGATTGTCGCTTCCTGGTGTTACATAATTTGCATGATGCTGTTGTGCTGGGGTTTCCATTGTTACAGGTACATAATCCGGTGTTGGATTGGAAATCTATGTCTGTGACTAGTTGGGGTTGTTAGGGGGTTCACGATGACGTTCCTCTGATGTCAATTTCCTCCTCCCCCTCTTCTGAAATTCCTAAGTTTCTGTCAGATTTCCAGGATGTTTTCGATGAGCCCAAGTCCAGTTCCCTTCCACCGCATAGGAACTGTGATTGTGCTATTGATTTGATTCCAGGCTGTAAGTTTCCTAAGGGCCGACTTTTCAACCTGTCTATGCCTGAACATGCCGCCATGCGGAGCTATGTAAAGGAGTCTTTGGAGAAGGGGCATATTCGGCCATCTTCTTCTCCATTAGGAGCAGGGGTTTTTTTTGTTGCCAAGACGGATGGCTCCTTGAGACCCTGTATTGATTATCGCCTCTTGAATAAGATCACGGTCAAATTCCAAAACCCTTTGCCTTTGCTTTCTGATTTGTTTGCCAGAATTAAGGGGGCTGGTTGGTTTACTAAGATTGACCTTCGAGGGGCATATAATCTGGTTCGTATTAAGCAGGGTGACGAATGGAAAACTGCGTTTAATACGCCCGAGGGCCATTTTGAGTATCTTGTGATGCCATTCGGACTCTCTAATGCCCCATCTGTGTTTCAGTCATTCATGCATGATATTTTTCGGAATTATCTTGATACATTCATGATTGTATATTTGGATGATATTTTGATTTTTTCAGATGATTGGGAGTCTCATGTGAAACAAGTTAGGATGGTATTTCAGGTCCTTCGTGACAATGCCTTGTTTGTGAAGGGGTCTAAGTGCCTCTTTGGAGTACAGAAGGTTTCTTTTTTGGGCTTCATTTTTTCTCCATCATCTCTAGAAATGGATCCGGCTAAGGTTCAGGCCATTCATGATTGGATCCAGCCCACATCCGTGAAGAGCCTTCAGAAATTTTTGGGCTTTGCTAATTTTTATCGCCGTTTCATTGCTAACTTCTCCAGTGTGGTTAAACCCCTGACCGATTTGACGAGGAAGGGCGCTGATGTAGCTAATTGGTCCTCTGAGGCCGTTTCTGCCTTTCAGGAGCTTAAGCGCCGATTTACTTCTGCCCCTGTGTTGCGTCAGCCGGATGTTTCTCTTCCTTTTCAGGTTGAGGTTGACGCTTCTGAGATTGGGGTAGGGGCCGTTTTGTCTCAGAGGAATTCTGATGGTTCCTTGATGAAACCGTGTGCCTTCTTTTCTCGAAAGTTTTCGCCTGCGGAACGCAATTATGATGTCGGCAATCGTGAGTTGTTGGCTATGAAGTGAGCATTTGAGGAGTGGCGACATTGGCTTGAGGGGGCCAAGTACCGTATTGTGGTCTTGACCGATCATAAGAATCTGATTTACCTCGAGTCTGCCAAACGGCTGAATCCTAGACAGGCCCTATGGTCCCTGTTTTTCTCCCGTTTTGATTTTGTTGTCTCGTATCTTCCAGGTTCTAAGAATGTTAAGGCTGATGCCCTCTCTAGGAGTTTCTTGCCTGATTCCCCTGGGATTCTTGAGCCGGTTGGTATTCTTAAGGAGGGGGTGATTCTTTCTGCCATCTCCCCTGATTTGCGATGGGCTCTTCAGGAGTTTCAGGCTGATAAACCTGATCGCTGTCCAGCGGGGAAACTGTTTGTTCCTGACAGATGGACTAGTAAAGTGATTTCTGAGGTTCACTCTTCGGTTTTGGCTGGCCATCCTGGGATTTTTGGTACCAGAGATTTGGTTAGTAGGTCCTTTTGGTGGCCTTCTTTGTCACGGGATGTGCATTCTTTTGTGCAGTCGTGTGGGACTTGTGCGCGGGCCAAACCTTGCTGCTCCCGCACCAGTGGGTTGCTTTTGCCTTTGCCGGTCCCTTAGAGGCCTTGGACGCATATTTCTATGGATTTTATTTCGGATCTTCCTGTTTCCCAGAGGATGTCTGTTATCTGGGTGGTCTGTGACTGGTTTTCTAAGATGGTTCATTTGGTGCCTTTGCCTAAGTTGCCTTCCTCTTCTTAGTTGGTTCCGTTGTTTTTTCAGGATGTGGTTCGTTTGCATGGCATTCCGGAGAATATTGTGTCCGATAGAGGTTCCCAGTTTGTTTCTAGGTTTTGGCACTCCTTTTGTGCTAAGCTGGGCATTGATTTGTCTTTTTCTTCCGCATTTCATCCTCAGACAAACGGCCAAACCGAGCGAACTAACCAGACTTTGGAAACTTATTTGAGATGCTTTGTGTCTGCCGATCAGGATGATTGGGTGGCTTTCTTGCCATTGGCCGAGTTTGCCCTTAATAATCGGGCTAGTTCTGCTACCTTGGTGTCACCATTCTTTTGTAATTCTGGGTTTCATCCTCGTTTTTCTTCAGGGCAGGTTGAGTCTTCTGATTGTCCTGGGGTGGACTCTGTGGTTGACAGGTTGCAGCAGATTTGGGCTCATGTTGTGGACAATTTGGTGTTGTCTCAGGAGGAGGCTCAGCGTTTTGCCAACCGTCGTCGGCGTGTGGGTTCCCGGCTTCGGGTTGGGGATTTGGTCTGGTTGTCTTCTCGTCATGTTCCTATGAAGGTTTTTTCCCCGAAGTTCAAGCCTTGGTTTATTGGTCCTTATAGGATTTCTGAGATTATCAATCCAGTGTCTTTTCGTTTGGCCCTTCCAGCCTCTTTTTCCATCCATAATGTTTTTCATAGATCTTTGTTGAGGAAATATGTGGTGCCCGTGGTTCCCTCTGTTGATCCTCCTGCCCCGGTGTTGATTGATGGGGAGTTGGAGTATGTTGTGGAGAAGATCTTGGATTCTCATTTTTCTAGACGGAGGCTTCAGTATCTTGTCAAGTGGAAGGGTTATGGCCAGGAGGATAATTCTTGGGTTGTTGCCTCCGATGTTCATGCTGACAATTTGGTTCGTGCCTTCCATTTGGCTCGTCCGGATCGGCCTGGGGGCTTTGGTGAGGGTTCGGTGACCCCTCCTCAAGGGGGGGGGGTACTGTTGTGAATTCTGTTGTGGGTTCTGCTCTTGGGCACCCTCCGGTGGTTATAAGTGGTAGTGCTGCTGTTTGTCCTTCACAACAGTCATCAGCTGCTTCCACTTTGGACGGGGCTATTTAGTCTGGCTCCTTCCTTTAATGAGTGCCAGTTGTCCATTGTTTTCTAGGGATCCACATCTCTGCTTGGTTTCTCCTTCTGGATTGTCCAAATCATCAAAGATAAGTCCTGGCTCTGTTTTTGCAGTCCACATGCGGTGGACTTAATAGTTCTGTGAATTGCTATGTTTTTTCTTGTCCAGCTTTGTCTGTGTAAAGATTTATTCAGCCAAGTTGGAAGCTCTGGAGTCACAGAGTTACCCTCCATGCCTTTAGTTAGGTGTGAAGATTTTTGTATTCTCTGTGGTGGATTTTGTAGTATTTTTTATACTGACCGCACAGTACTCTGTCCTGTCTTTTCTTTCTAGGTAGCGTGGCCTCCTTTGCTAAATTCTGTTTTCAGTCTGCGTTTCTAATTTCCCTCTCCTCTCACAGTCAATATTTGTGGGGGGCTGCCTTTCCTTTGGGAATTTTCTCTGAGGCAAGATAGTATTCCTGTTTCTTTCTTTAGGGGTAATTAGTCCTCCGGCCGTGACGAGGTGTCTAGGGAGTGACAGGAACATCCCACGGCTACTTCTAGTTGATGTGTTAAGTTCAGGGTCTGCGGTCAGTATAGTGGGCACCTACTCCAGAGCTAGTCCATGCTGTTCCTAGGCCACCAGTTCATAACACCAGCCCCCAGGACTATATATAAAGCAGTGCCATTGAGGCCTTCATTCATTTCCAGCCTGCAAAAGAGCCGACACCCTGCCACACCCTGCCAAGACGGAAGGAGCCAGAGAGCCTGCCACAGAGCCAGAAACCTGCCTGTCACAGAGACAGAAACCAGCCAGAGAGCCTGCCTGCCACAGAGCCAGATCTCCTGCCTGCCACAGCGCCAGAGAGCCTGCCTGCCACAGAGCCAGAAACCTGCCAGCTCTCCTGCCTGTCACAGAGCCAGAGAGCCTGCCTGCCACAGAGCCAGAAACCTGCCACAGAGCCAGCTCTCCTGCCTGCCACATAGCCAGCTCTCCTGCCTGCCACAGAGCCAGAAACCTGCCACAGAGCCAGAGAGCCTGCCTGCCACAGAGCCAGAGAGCCTGCCTGCCACAGAGCCAGAGAGCCTGCCTGCCACAGAGCCACAAACCTTCCACAGAGCCAGAGAGCCTGCCTGCCACAGAGCCAGAGAGCTTGCCTGCCACAGAGCCAGCTCTCCTGCCTGCCACAGAGCCAGAAACCTGCCACAGAGCCAGCTACCTACCGCAGAGCCAAGCCGTACTTGAGCAGCAGCCATGTCTTCTTCTGGGAGCCCTCCTCCTCCGCGTCGGCGACGCACAGAGGTAAATATGAACATAATCTAGCTATCTTGCTCCATCGTTGTCGAGTGTGTCAGTGTGTGTGTGTCAGTGTGTGTGTGTGAGTGTGTGTGTGTGAGTGTGTGTGTGAGTGTGTGTGTATCTAATGTATTTTGTAATCTTTCATCTTTTTAGGAAGCTGCTGAAGCTGCTTCCCCAGTTGAAGAGGTGCTCCCCGAAGAAGAGGGAAGGGGTGGAGAAACACACGGAGAGGGCTCACAATTGGTATGTATCTGTCATGTATTGCGGAACCACACCCTACACAACGCACAACACATAACACAAGATACTTCGAACACAACACATAGAAACTGATACATTCTAAGCTCACACAACACATACAAAACTTATTATAGATATCACATGTCACTAGTGTTGAGCATTCCGATACCGCAAGTATCGGGTATCGGCCGATACTTGCGGGTATCGGAATTCCGATACCGAGATCCGATACTTTTGTGGTATCGGGTATCGGTATCGAAACAACATTAATGTGTAAAATAAAGAATTAAAATAAAAAATATTGCTATACTCACCTCTCCGACGCAGCCTGGACCTCACCGAGGGAACCGGCAGCGTTCTTTGCTTAAAATGCGTGCGTTTACTTCCTTCCGTGATGTCACGGCTTGTGATTGGTCGCGTGCCGCCCATGTGGCCGCGACGCGACCAATCACAGCAAGCCGTGATGTAATTTTCAGGTCCTCAATGCCTAATTCTAGGCATTCAAGATTTTAAAATTACGTTCCGGCTTGTGATTGGTCGCGTCGCGGTCACATGGGCGACGCAACCAATCACAAGCCATGATGTCACGGGAGGCAGGAAACGCCTAATTCTGCATTCAGGACCTGAAATTACGTCACGGCTTGCTGTGATTGGTCGCGTCGCGGTCACATGGGCGGCACGCAACCAATCACAAGCCGTGACGTAATTTTAAAATGCGCGCGTTTCCTGCCTCCCGTGACGTCACGGCTTGTGATTGGTCGCGTCGCCCATGTGACCGCGACGCGACCAATCACAAGCCGGAACGTAATTTTAAAATCTTGAATGCCTAGAATTAGGCATTGAGGACCTGAAAATTACGTCACGGCTTGCTGTGATTGGTCGCGTCGCGGCCACATGGGCGGCACGCGACCAATCACAAGCCGTGACGTCACGGAAGGAAGTAAACGCGCGCATTTTAAGCAAAGAACACTGCCGGTTCCCTCGGTGAGGTCCAGGCTGCGTCGGAGAGGTGAGTATAGCAATATTTTTTATTTTAATTCTTTCTTTTACACATTAATATGGATCCCAGGGCCTGAAGGAGAGTTTCCTCTCCTTCAGACCCTGGGAACCATCAGGGATACCGTCCGATACTTGAGTCCCATTGACTTGTATTGGTATCGGGTATCGGTATCGGATTAGATCCGATACTTTGCCAGTATCGGCCGATACTTTCCGATACCGATACTTTCAAGTATCGGACGGTATCGCTCAACACTACATGTCACACAAGACATAGAAAGGCTACCAACAAGCACATCATTTTTCTTATTTTTATTCTAGAGTTTGGAATCTGGTGCTCAAGCAAGAGGTTCTTCCACTGGCTCCCAGGGTTGTCGGTGTAACCCTCATGGCGGCCGTCGTCGTGTAGGTTTTTTTCTTTTTTTCCTTGGAGGTTAGCAATGTTTCAAATTTTGTGTTAATTTTTTTTCCCCTTTTCCAACAGGTTTCACAGCGTGATCCCGATTCTGACGGTGAGGAGGTCGGCCTTGATATTGACCTCCTCATCGATCTTGTCCAAGACAGGGAGCCGCTGTGGAACATGGCTGACCGCCACCATGCTGATCTCTCAGTGACCCGTCGACTCTGGGAGCAAATCTGCTGAGAACTGATAGCGAGGTGGGAGGACCTTGATGTCCAGGCCCAGATTCAAGAATGTAAGTATCATCATTTCAGTTTTGGTGATGCATTCTAAAATTCTGTTTCTAACAAAGTTGTGTTTCTCCTTTCTTAACAGGTGAGCGGATTGTGAAAAGGTTGCGGTCGATCAGGGATCACTTTAAGAAGTTCAACAAAGAGATGCGGGCCCCGAGTGGATCTGGATGCCTGAGCCCTGTCGTTCCTCAGGTCAACGATGGTGACACGAAGGTAAATATTACCCACCACATGCACTAATAAATGTTTAATATGTCTAAACCTATTTTGCTCTTTCAGCCAGGGCCATGCAACGGCAGTATATTAATTGTTTGTTTTTTATCTTTTGTTCCACAGCACCGTCGGGAGCACTCGGGAGCCTGCAGCACAGTTGAACCCTTCTGGGGTGATCCATCAGGATGCCGCCACCGAGGGACACTTTGACAGTGAGAACCCCTCTGCACCTTCCTCCTCTGCACATTCCCCCTCTGCACCTTCCCACTCTGCATCTTCCCACACTTCTGATCCCTCTGTCCCATCCACGAGCGCTGGAGCATCCTGGCCAGTTCCATTGCATGTATCTGCTGGTGAGGATATAGCGTTTCCTGTACCCCACCCCTCTGCCGCAGCCACCTCTAGTACACCTGTAGCATCGGGGCGCCTTCGGCAGAGGGGTCAGGTACAGAGTTATGCGCCCGAGTTCTTACACCTGAATGCATCATTCCAGAACTGTTTGAAAGTTTTGTCCGAGCAAATGGCTGCAGGTTTTAATTTTATAAATAAAAGTATTCTCGAGATGCATACACTTCTGGTAACGATGCGTTCAGAGGCAAGACAGTCACCGAACAATACTTTTTTCCAGTCGGTACTTGAGCAAATGGAGGTGTTATCTACTTCTCAGCAGATGTAAGTAATGGAATCCTGCCAGTCCACTCTAGCGCTCATAGCCTCAAGAGCAGATACTCTTGCCACCCATGCTTCAACTGCCCCCCCTTCCTCCACTGTCCATCACTACAGCCACTACCATCCTCCTGACCCGTACCGCCAACCAGACCGAGACCCATCCCACCAACATCACCATCACCCACATCGTGCCCGTGCCCCGTCCCAAACTCCACCACACTTCCAGCATTCCCGTGCCCCTTCCCACCAGTCACAATACCAGCCTCATGCCCGTGCTCCTTCCCACCAGCCACACTACCAGCCTCCCACCCGTGGCTCTTCCCACCCATATGATGATCCCGACCCTTACAACTTCCCATCTACTTCATCATCGCCTCCTCTCCCTGCCCACTTCCAACAGCCTCTATCACCCTCTTCCCAACCCTCTTCTCCAACCATCATTCCTTCTGCCTCCCAATCCTCCATAAACATAACCTACACCCCTCCATCCTACCAAATTCCTAACCCCAATCCCACTTTCTTGTCCACCCGCTCAATTGCTTTTTCCACTCCTTCACCACTACCTATTGATCCTTCCCCACCACCAACACATTCCTCTCTGCATACTCCCACTGTCGAAGTGTCCCTATCCGACAGCCCCTCCAACAGTGTCTCCACCCCGACGTACAAAAACCTTTAGTGTATATATGCTGCATTATTTATTCAGTTTACAAAAACATTTTTGTTGATTAAGAAAATTTTTTATAAAAAGTTTTTGTTTACAACTACCTTGTATTTATTCGTTTGTGTCAAATAACAATTTTGTTACACAGGGTTTATTGTTAAAAGGTAAAATACTTTGGGTACAACCCAAACAGATGCACATCTTGGTTAAAAGGTAAAACCAAACAGGTACACAACATGGTTAAAAGGCAAAACCAAATAGATACACAACATGGGTAAAGGTAACAGTTATTACTAGGTTACATACAAAGTGTTTAAACTCTCTCATCCTGCCAGTGTATTCTTCCTTCGGGTGAAATAAAATATTCTGCAAAGTGATCACGTATTCTGGAAACAGTGGTAGAACTTCTGTACGTTTAGTTGCTGTAATCCGTCAAGGTGGTTTCGGCAGAGTGGTCCTCAATGGAAAGCTGTTCCTTGGATATAACATAATTGTGTAGGACAACACACGCTTTCACTACCTCATCCACAGTGTCTGTCTTCAAGTTAATGGATGTCAGGAGAACTCTCCATTTGGCGGTTAGGATCCCAAACGCACACTCCACCATTCTCCGTGCACGTGTGAGTCGGTAGTTGAAAATTCTTTTAGTATTGTTTAAACCACGGCTGGAGTAGGGTTTCAAAAGATGATCGGAAAGCTGAAAAGCTTCATCCCCAACACAAACAAATGGCATTGGTGGCTCTGAGGTTTGAGGCAGTGGTCTTGGGGGGGAAATTGAAAGGTTTGTCCATATAAATGCCGCCCCATAGAAGACAGTTTGAAAACTTGCGAATCATTAGAATGGCCATACGCCCCAATATCCACCGCAACAAATTTGTAATCCGCATCAGCGATGGCCATCAGCACGATGGAAAAGTACTTCTTATAGTTAAAAAACTGAGATCCAGAACCAGCCGGTTTCACGATACGGATGTGTTTCCCGTCCACCGCACCCAAGCAATTGGGAAACTGACACACTTCCAGGAATCTGTCAGCTACTTCCAACCATGTCTGCATTGTGGGATGTGGAATGTATTCTTCATGCAGAGAGTCCCACAGTGCACGGCAAGTGTGCCTCACTATTCCAGATAAGGTTGAAATGCCCAGTCTGAACTGAAAATGTAGTGAAGACAGGGATTCACCAGTTGCTAGGAATCTGTGAACAAAAGCAAGGCAGAAATTACTGCAAATTCAAAATATCAACGAAAGTACCCTACAAGAGTAGATCCCAAAAAAATGCTTACCGAAGAGTGACCATCAGACGCTCAGCCGGGGTAATGGAGAATCTGCAATAGGTATCACTCCTTCTTATTAGATGTTCAACCCGCTCCACCAATACATCAAAGTTCTCAGCTTTCATCCGCACATAGCTGAAAAACATGTCAGGCTCACCTCGTAGCTCCATATACAAAGTGGAAAAGACTCCCCGGGTCATTCTCTGTGCCGTGATGGGGTGGATCCACAAACGGCGTTGTCGCAGACGCATGACATGCTGTCTCTCTCGCTCCTTCTCAATAACAATTGCTTTCAATCGATTCGCCTCCACGATGAAATCCACGTTGTTCTGCAGAATCTTTGCAATAATGCCGTCCATCTTGCTCTGTATCTTTCTCCTCTCCAAACTGTTACAGATGCGCTTTGAACACTGTATATATAGTTTTCAGCAGGCCAATCACCTTTTCAGCCTTTCAGGGGGCGTTTTTTCAAGCCGGATGCGTAAAAAACCGGATAGAAAACCGGACGAAACGGATGGTAACCGGATTGGACGGATCCGGTTTCTCGCCGGATCCAGAGACCTGATCTGGCTAAAAAACAGATCCGTTTCATCCAGTTTTTCCAAAATAAGCCGGATCCGGCTCTGCGGCGCGACGCCGGAACCGGCATGCGGCGAAAAACCTGATGTGTGAAAGCAGCCTAAGAGTCCATTATGGTGAAGTTTCGGCTCCAAGTGTGAGCCTCTCTCAAGCAAGAGTTCTTGCTGGAATCCAGCTGAAATCTTACTGAGGGTGACCATTAATTATAATTTTTCACAGTAGAAGGGAGGTAACGGTTTAGAGGCATAAGGCCATAAGGCTAAGACACAGATCTGAGATGAAGTTGATCACAGGGGTTTTATTCAAGCATCTTCTCATTACACAGTATCACTTCTCTTCATGCAATGCTTCATCAAGATATATGAAAGTCTCTTTACAGATAACTTCTCTTCACACACAGTGTCTTAACCTAAGCAGAACTGTACCTTGCTCATGCAGTGAGGTGGGGTGAGGGGGATGAGTCCGGTGCTTTCACTTCTATCTTGAGGTAATAAAGATGCTCCTGGCTGTCCTGACTGCTTCTATAATTACAGCAATCACTTCCCAGGAAGTACTGGTCTATACAGCTTGTCTGATTTCAGTCTAACAGAAGATTCTCTAGCATACACCTTACTCTTGGATGTCCAGGACACAATAACAACTTTCCCACTATCCCTTGGGGCTGAGCTTATAATTCCCTTTCTGCTATAACCATTTAACCCCTATAGTTACTGAATGATTAAAAATCAACAGTGCAGCTTCTATCTGTCACACTGTTCCCTCCTAATTTAATGTCATCCCCAACATTCGTCTTCTTTCTAGTTTGTCTAACCAACCCCTAGATGTTATTCTACCTTAACTGTCCTTTTGGAAGAGGTGGTGAAAGTCATGTAACACTGTGTATATTAACCCCTTTACCCCCAAGGGTGGTTTACACGTTAATGACCGGGCCAATTGTTACAATTCTGACCACTGTCCCTTTAAGAGGTTAAAACTCTGGAACGCTTCAACGGATCCTGATGATTCTGACAATGTTTTATCGTGACATAATGTACTTCATGATAGTGGTAAAAGTTCTTTGATATTACCTGCGTTTATTGGTGAAAAAAACAGAAATTTTGCAAAAATTATGCAAATATTGACAATTTTCCAGCTTTGAATTTTTATGCCCTTAAATCTCAGAGATATGTCACAGAAGATACTTAATAAGTAACATTTCCCACATGTCTACTTTACATCAGAACAATTTTGGAACTTATCTAGATGTGTTGTGAGAGCTTTGAACCCCCCAAGTGTTTCACTACAGTTTATAACGCAGAGCAGTGAAAATAAAAATTCTTTTTTTTTTCACAAAAATTATTTTTTAGCCCCAAGTTTTGTATTTTCCCAAGGGTAACAGAAGAAATTGGACCCCAAAAGCTGATGTCCAATTTGTCCTGAGTACGCTGATACCCAGGGCCGGCTCCAGGTTTTCATGGGCCCTTGGGCGACAGAACCTCAGTGGGCCCCCTTGTGGAGCAAATCATGTGGCGACAGTAAAACAGCAGGGACCACAGAGACCCAAATATTTTATTTAGAAAAAAACTATGTAAACTTTATAAAAACACTAGTGCAAAATAGAGAAAGTGCAATATATCAGGGAAACTTTTGATAAATTAGCTTCTCTGTAAGTTGTAAACTTCTAAACAAATTTAAACAATTTATGCCTTTTGCTAGATCTTTAACAGTAGTTACTTTTCTTAGGTGCTCTGCTCCTTTAAACCTTTCTTCTTGATTTCTCTGAAGCAAAACGGTGTATAACGTCATTAAAATCTACACACTCAGCTTCTTCTGCCTCAATGGAAAGAACGGCCAAAGCATTTAACCTGTCCTGAGACATCTGGGACCTGAGGTAGTTCTTAATCAGCTTCAGTTTGCTGAAGCTCCTTTCAGCTGATGCCACTGAGACAGGAACAGTTAACAGCAATTGCAATGCTAAAACAAGATTAGGAAATGTCAAGTACAGTGAGTGAGACACTATATACTGCAAAGTCTCTTGTGGGCTTAGATGATCATCTGGCAACATCCTAGCCAGTGTTTTACATTCTTCCAGCATATCCTCCCCATCAACTGCTGGATCAGAAAAGTTTAAACAGTGTTGCTCCAGCACCGATCCATCAGAGGCTGATTTCTTGAGGTCCGTTAGAAATCCAAATTTGGTAGTGAATTGTTTCAAAAAATTAAATCTTGTATCTATTTCCTCAAGGACGGTGTTAAGCAGAGGCTTGAAGTAAGTTTCTTCAAATTCAGTCCTTGTGTCTAAAAATGACGATCCACTACTTGCTTGCTGGCATGCTGGCTCTTGACAATCTTTATCACTGCATTGTCGAGTTTTTTTTCTCATTCTGTGAGTTGGGTACACAATCGGGATATCGAGCTTTTCACAAATACCAGCAGCTTTACTTTCTGCTGTTTTGAATCCTGATGACAAATATTCTTTAAAAGAAGCAGTCACAGATTCGACAAGTGGAAGGACATCAGCGAGATTAATGGTCTTTGTCTGGACAGCCAGGCTAATTTGATTAACCTGCAGAAGGACATCATACCAAACACATAATGAGACAACAAAAGGGTATGAGCATATGCAGTCTAATAAAAACTTTGCCTCGCTGTATGTGTCACTTGAATATGTAGTAGTAGTACCATGTACAAATACTTCTAGGGCTTCGACAAGCTGGGGAAACTGTAATAAAACAGCTTTCAATGATTGAAGACAAGCACACCACCGTGTCTGAGACAAAGCCTTAAGTGTCAACTGTGACAAATGCTCTTTGGCCACTTCCCACCTTTTTGTCGCTCCAGAGAAAAATGTATAAAGGCGATTTAGGACGTCATAAAAACGTTTGGCTTGGCTCGAACTTTCAGCAGCGTGTACAATGACAAGGTTCCAATTATGTGGCGAGCAGGGTACAAAAAAGGCATAGGGATTTTTTTCTAAAATTATGGCCTGCACTCCTTTGTATTGCCCCCTCATATTGGCACCATTGTCGTAGCATTGACCTCGAATGTCAGATACACATAATCCATGTTCGCTCAGTCTTTCCAAAACAACTCCTGCAAGACTTCTTCCAGTTGTTTCTGTGACATGAACGAATTGCAGAAAACTTTCCTTTACCTCCACTGTTTTTGTTATTTTATCAATCTCCACATATCGCAGCACAAGTGACAACTGCTCTTTTTTGGAGATGTCTGGTGTACAGTCCACTATTATACTGAAAAATTTAGCTTGTTTTACCTTTTGAATTATTATTTCAATCACTGCTTCTGCGATCAGTTGCAAGAACTTGTTTTGCATATCCTTACTTAGGTAGTGGACATTGGTTCCTTCTTTAGCACGCTGCAAGTGTTCCTTCAGAACCAGATCAAAATCGGAGATTAACTCCAGTAACTGCAGAAAAATTCCATTTTGTTCTGTAAACACTGTATCTGACGATCCTCTAAATGGCAGATTATTTTTTGCCATCCATCGAATAACTTTTAACAATCTCAACAATACTTCACGCCACCGCTGTTCTTCTAAACGGAGTTGTTGGCGCAAATCTTTATCAATAGTTCTCTCTGAACTGATGCTTGCCTCTAGCTCTTTCCACTTGACATAATTAGACATGTGGCTGCTAGATACTTCATGGAGGTGCAAAGATCCCTTACCACCGACATGCTTCCAGTCTTTAAATCCACCTGGGCTGGAGAATATTGATCTACTTTGATTGTCAAATAACCGACAACAAAAACAATATATGGAGTCACCAAGCATTGAGTATATTAGCCAATCACGTGGAACCTTTTCTCCAGTACCTATCACCCTGTAATAATGAACAGAAGAAAATCGTCTCTTACTACCATCCGGAAAATCTGTGAGTGGAAAATCGTGAAGATTTACTTGTTTAGGTCCCCTTTTGATAGTTTGGCATCTCTGAAGGTTGGTGATTACATCAGGCCATTTTGCTGGATCATCACTGAGTTCTGGCACAGGTCCAGGATGACAGGGCAGGACTGGCTGGTCTGGAGAATCCAAAGGCATGTCACCTATTTCCTCAATGTTGGAACACGCTTCTAATGAGCCACTAACATTTGGCTGCACATCAGACATGGTAGAAATCACAGATTCTTCATTCTCTTTAGATGCACTCTTCCTGAAGAAACGATCAATAGAAGGTAGCTTCTTGATTTTGTCCTCCAATAACTGTTTATCTTTTCTTTTCTGACTTCCAGACTTGTACTTCTTTGTAGGAGGTCCATGTTGACTTGCCAGTTCTTGGCCTTGATCCGTGCTATCCATTTTAGCCTAAAAAAAATAAAAAGGGATCGCCGCCATCATCTCCGCATCACCGTCATTATTTTTCCTATCACCGCCATCATGTCTCGATCATCTCTGCATCACCGCCATTATTCTCTGCATCAGCACCATCATGTCCCCATCATCATCATCTCTACATCACTTTCATTATTCTCTGCATCACCGCCATTATAAGACCACACCGGGTACCACTCCTTTCAGCTAAGAACAGGAAACTGAGGCTACAATTTGCACAAGCTCATCGAAATTGGACAGTAGAAGATTGGAAAAACGTTGCCTGGTCTGATGAGTCTCAATTTCTGCTGCGATATTCGGATGGTAGGGTCAGAATTTGGCGTAAACAACATGAAAGCATGGATCCATCATGGTGTCATGGTGTGGGGAATATTTTCTTGGCACTCTTTGGGCCCCTTAGTACCAATTGAGCATCGTTGCAACGCCACAGCCTACCTGAGTATTGTTGATGACCATGTCCATCCCTTTATGACCACAATGTACCCAACATCTGATGGCTACTTTCAGCAGGATAATGCGCCATGTGCATGTCATAAAGCTAGAATCATCTCAGATTGGTTTCTTGAACATGACAATGAGTTCACTGTACTCAAATGGCCTCCTCAGTCACCAGATCTCAATCCAATAGAGCATCTTTGGGATGTGGTGGAACGGGAGATTCGCATCAGGGATGTGCAGCCGACAAATCTGCGGCAACTGTGTGATGCCATCATGTCAATATGGACCAAAATCTCTGAGGAATGCTTCCAGCACCTTGTTGAATCTCTGCCACGAAGAATTGAGGCAGTTCTGAAGGCAAAAGGGGGTCCAACCGTTACTAGCATGGTCATATATATATATATATACCATGCAGTGTACTTACAAAAATGCTGTCAGGCGGTGAGCGGCAGTGGCTTCAGCGGACAGGATGCTCCGGCGTTGAGTGTGCGCTGATGTTCCACAGCGGCTTCAGCGGCTCAGTTTGCGCTGCCATGCGCCGTGGCTCCAGCGGACCGGACGGCTCCCTGTGTCTGCGCTCCTATGTCACATAGGACCAGTGGCGGACACAGAGGCCAAAGGGCCCATGTTCAAAGAATGGTCCTGGGCCCCCCCTTCCCCCATATATAGTGTATAACGCAGCACTTCCACATGTAGTTCAGTCAAGGGAAGGAAAGTAATGTTTATTCATTATATTGGCTGTGTGTGCACACACTCATTCTCACTCACGCTGCCACGCACACACACGCACGCACGCACACGCACTCACACACACACTCACGCACACACTCACTCACACACTCACACATATATACAAATACATATGATATATACACAGTAACACATATGTATATACATAGTGGACGTTAATTGAGTACTTACTGGCTGCTGTCTGCTGGTTCTGGCGGGCAGGTGTGGTGACAGTGGTGTGCAGCGTATATACAGCGGCGGTGAACCTGCCGATACGAGGGGAGATGGGGAGATCGAGATGGGCAAGTGGACGGCCGAGTCCGACGGCCGTGGTCTGGAGCCGGTGGCTCTGTGACTGTGACACAGACAGAGCCACCTGTGTCCTGCGAGCCGGCGGGTTCTGCGTCCGGAATTCCGCCGGGGTGCAGCAGTGGCTCGCTTCCGGGTCCAGCAAGCAACGGCTGAAGGACGTTCCGCGTGGAGGGGCCGGGCAACATATGGCTGGGCGGGGCTTTCAGCGGGGACTCCGTCTCCTCCGTCCCCTCTGTCTCTGGATCGGCGAGTCGGCGGCCAGTCCCAAGTAAGAAAAAAAAAATTAAAAAAATTGCCGTCGGATCCTGGGGGCCGGGGGGCCCCCAGAAGTCAGGGGGCCCCGGCATCTGCCCGACCCTGCCGTCCGCTGACGCCGGCCCTGCTGATACCCCATATGTGGGGGGGAACCACCGTTTGGACGCATGGCAGAGCTCGGAAGGGAAGGAGGGCCGTTTGGAATGCAGACCTAGATGGATTGGTCTGCAGTAGTGTTGAGCATTCCGATACTGCAAGTATCGGGTATCGGCCGATATTTGCTGTATCGGAATTTCCGATACCGAGATCCGATACTTTTGTGGTATCGGGTATCGGGTATCGCAACAACATTAATGTAATAATGTGTAAAAGAGAGAATTAAAATAAAAAATATTGCTATACTCACCTCTCCGACGCAGCCTGGACCTCAGCGAGGGAACCGGCAGCGTTGTTTGTTTAAATTTCGCGCTTTTACTTGGTTACGTGAAGTCCCGGCTTGTGATTGGTCAGGGCGGCCATGTTGCCGGGACGCGGACCAATCACAGCAAGCCGTGACGAAATTACGTCACGGCTTGCTGTGATTGGTCCGCGTCCCGGCAACATGGCCGCCATTAACCAATCACAAGCCGTGACGTCACGGGAGGCTGGACATGCGCGTATTTTAAAAAGCGCGCGTGTCCAGCCTCCAGTGACGTCCCGGCTTATGATTGGTCACGGCGCCATGTTGCCGGGACGCGGACCAATCACAGCAAGCCGTGACGAAATTACGTCACGGCTTGCTGTGATTGGTCCGCGTCCCGGCAACATGGCCGCCATTAACCAATCACAAGCCGTGACGTCACGGGAGGCTGGACATGCGCGTATTTTAAAAAGCGCGCGTGTCCAGCCTCCAGTGACGTCCCGGCTTATGATTGGTCACGGCGCCATGTTGCCGGGACGCGGACCAATCACAGCAAGCCGTGACGAAATTACGTCACGGCTTGCTGTGATTGGTCCGCGTCCCGGCAACATGGCCGCCATTAACCAATCACAAGCCGTGACGTCACGGGAGGCTGGACATGCGCGTATTTCAAAAAGCGCGCGTGTCCAGCCTCCCGTGACGTCACGGCTTGTGATTGGTTAATGGCGGCCATGTTGCCGGGACGCGGACCAATCACAGCAAGCCGTGACGTAATTTCGTCACGGCTTGCTGTGATTGGTCCGCGTCCCGGCAACATGGCCGCCCTGACCAATCACAAGCCGGGACTTCACGTAACCAAGTAAAAGCGCGAATTTTAAACAAACAACGCTGCCGGTTTCCTCACTGAGGTCCAGGCTGCGTCGGACAGGTGAGTATAGCAATATTTTTTATTTTAATTCTTTATTTTACACATTTATATGGATCCCAGGGTCTGAAGGAGAGTTTCCTCTCCTTCAGACCCTGGGAACCATCAGGAATACCGTCCGATACTTGAGTCCCATTGACTTGTATTGGTATCGGGTATCGGTATCGGATTGGATCCGATACTTTGCCGGTATCGGCCGATACTTTCCGATACCGATACTTTCAAGTATCGGACGGTATCGCTCAACACTAGTCTGCAGGCATCACATTGCATTTGCAGTGCCCCTGATATACCTAAACAGTAGAAACCCCCACAACTGACCCCATATTGGAAACTAGATCCCCGAAGGAACTTATCTAGATGTGTTGTGAGAACTTTGAACCCCTAAGTGTTTCACTACAGTTTATAACGCAGAGCCGTGAAAATAAAAAATCATTTTTTTCCCACAAAAAGGTTTTTTTAGCCCCCCAAATTTTTATTTTCCCAAGGGTAACAAGAGAAATTGGACCCCAAAAGTTGTTGTCCAATTTGTCCTGAGTACGCTGATACCCCATATATGGGGTAAATCCCTGTTTAGGCACACGGGAGAGCTTGGAAGGGAAGGAGCACTGTTTTACTTTTTCAACGCAGAATTGGCTGGAATTGAGATCAGATGCCATGTCGAGTTTGGAGAGCCCTTGATGTGCCTAAACAGTGGAAACCCCCTATCCTAACTGAAACCCTAACTCAAACACACCCCTAACCAAACACACCCCTAAACCTAATCCCAACTGTAACCATAACCCTAACTACACCCCTAACCTGAACATGCCCCTAACCCTAATCCCAACCACACCCCTAACCTCAACCACACCCCCTAACTCCAACACACCCCTAACCCTAATCCCAATCCTAACCACACCCCTAAATCCAGCACACCCCTAACACTAATCCCAACCATAACCCTAACCACACCCCTAACCCTGACACACCCCTAACCCTAATCCCAACTGTACATGTAATCCAAGCCCTAACCCTAACTTTAGCCCCAACCCTAACACTAACTTTAGCCCCAACCCTAACACTAACTTTAGCCCCAACCCTAACCCTAAATTTAGCCCCAACCCTAACCCTAACTTTAGCTCCAACCCTAACTGTGGCCCTAACCCCAACCCTAACCCCAACCCTAACCCTAGCCCTAACCCTAGCCCTAACCTTAACCCTAACCCTAGTCCTAACCCTAGCCCCAACCCTAACCCTAGACCTAACCCTAGCCCCAACCCTAACCCTAGCCCTAACCCTAGCCCTAACCCTAGCCCCAACCCTAACCCTAGCCCCAACCCTAGCACCAACCCTAGCCCAAACCCCAACCCTAACCCCAACCCTAGCCCTAACCCTAGCCCTAACCCTAACCCTAATGGGAAAATGGAAATATATAATTTTTTTCAATTTTATTATTTTTCCCTACCTAAGGGGGTGATGAAGGGGGGTTTAATTTACTTTTATAGCTGGTTTTGTAGCGGATTTTTATGATTGGCAGCTGTCACACACTAAAAGACGCTTTTTATTGCAAAAAATAGTTTTTGCATCTCCACATTTTGAGAGCTATAATTTTTCCATACTTTGGTCCACAGAGTCATGTGAGGACTTGTTTTTTGCGGGACGAGTGGATGTTTTTATTGGTACCATTTTTGGGCACGTGACATTTTTTTATCGCTTTTTATTCTGATTTTTGTGAGGCAGAATGACCAAAAACCAGCTATTCAAGAATTTCTTTTGGGGGGGGGGGGCGTTTATACCTTTCCACGTTTTGTAAAATTGATAAAGCAGTTTTATTCTTCGTGTCAGTACAATTACAGCGATACCTCATTTACATCTTTTTTATGTTTTGGTGCTTTTATACGATAAAAACTATTTTATATAAAAAATAATTATTTTTGCATCGCTTTATTCTGAGGACTATAACTTATTTATTTTTTTGATGATGATGCTGTATCGTGGCTCGTTTTTTGCTGGACAGGATGCCAGTTTTCAGCGGTACCATGGTTATTTATATCCGTATTTTTAATCGCGTGTTATTCCACTTTTTGTTTGGCAGTATGATAATAAAGCGTTTTTTGCCTCGTTTTTTTAATGGTGTTCACTGAAGGGTAGTGTTGAGCGATACCGTCCGATACTTGAAAGTATCGGTATCGGAAAGTATCGGCCGATACCGGCAAAGTATCGGATCCAATCCGATACCGATACCCGATACCAATACAAGTCAATGGGACTCAAGTATCGGACGGTATTCCTGATGGTTCTCAGGGTCTGAAGGAGAGGAAACTCTCCTTCAGGCCCTGGGATCCATATTAATGTGTAAAAGAAAGAATTAAAATAAAAATTATTGCTATACTCACCTCTCCGACGCAGCCTGCACCTTACCGAGGGAAGCGGCAGCGTTCTTTGTTTAAAATTCGCGCTTTTCTTTCCTTACGTGAAGTCCCGGCTTGTGATTGGTCGCATGCCGCCCATGTGGCGGCGACGCAACCAATCACAGCAAGCCGTGACGTAATTTCAGGTCATTCAGTATTTTAAAATTACGCTCCGGCTTTGTGATTGGTTGCGTCGCAGTCACATGGGCGACGCAACCAATCACAGCAAGCCGTGAAGTAATTTCAGGTCCTTAAGGATTTTAAAATTACGTCCCGGCTTTGTGATTGGTTGCGTCGCAGTCACATGGGCGCCGCAACCAATCACAAGCCGTGACGTCACGGGAGGCTGGACACGCGCGCATTTTAAAATGGGCGCGTGTCCAGCCTCCCGTGACGTCCCGGCTTGTGATTGGTTGCGGCGCGGTCAACCAATCACAAGCCGGGAGGCTGGACACGCGCGCATTTTAAAATGGGCGCGTGTCCAGCCTCCCGGCTTGTGATTGGTTGACCGCGCCGCAACCAATCACAAGCCGGGACGTCACGGGAGGCTGGACACGCGCCCATTTTAAAATGCGCGCGTGTCCAGCCTCCCGGCTTGTGATTGGTTGACCGCGCCGCAACCAATCACAAGCCGGGACGTCACGGGAGGCTAGACACGCGCCCATTTTAAAATGCGCGCGTGTCCAGCCTCCCGTGACGTCACGGCTTGTGATTGGTTGCGGCGCCCATGTGACTGTGACGCAACCAATCACAAAGCCGGGACGTAAGTTTAAAATCCTTAAGGACCTGAAATTACGTCACGGCTTGCTGTGATTGGTTGCGTCGCCCATGTGACTGCGACGCAACCAATCACAAAGCCGGAGCGTAATTTTAAAATACTGAACGACCTGAAATTACGTCACGGCTTGCTGTGATTGGTTGCGTCGCCGCCACATGGGCGGCATGCGACCAATCACAAGCCGGGACTTCACGTAAGGAAAGAAAAGCGCAAATTTTAAACAAAGAACGCTGCCGCTTCCCTCGGTAAGGTGCAGGCTGCGTCGGAGAGGTGAGTATAGCAATATTTTTTATTTTAATTCTCTCTTTTACACATTTTTACATTAATGTTGTTTCGATACCGATACCCGATACCACAAAAGTATCGGATCTCGGTATCGGAATTCCGATACCCACAAGTATCGGCCGATACCCGATACTTGCGGTATCGGAATGCTCAACACTACTGAAGGGGTTAACTAGTGGGAAAGTTTTTTAGGCCAGGTCGTTACAGATGCGGCAATACTAAATATGTGTACTTTTATTGTTTTTTTTATTTAGATAAAGAAATTTATTTATGGGAACAATATTTTTTTTTTCCTTATTTAGGAATTTTTTTTTATTTTTTTTTTTACACATCTGAATATTTTTTTTTTACACTATAACATTGCCTCAGGGGAGACATGATGTTATAGGGTCAGATCGCTGATCTGACACTTTGCACAGCACTGTGTCAGATCAGCGATCTGACAGGCAGGGCTGCAGGCTTACCAGCGCCTGCTCCGAGCAGGCGCTGGTCAGCCACCTCCCTGCAGGACCCGGAAGCAGCCCCGTGGCCATTTTGGATTTGGGGCCTGCAGGGAGAAGGAGGTAGGAGACCCTCGGAGCAACGCGAGTGCATCGCGTTGCTCCGAGGGTCTCAGGGAAGCACGCAGGGAGCCCCATACCTGCGCGATGCTTCCCTATACTGCCGGAACACTGCGATCATGTTTGATCTCGGTGTTCCGGGGGTTAATGTGCCAGGAGCGGTCCGTGACTGCTCCTGGCACATAGTGCCGGATGTCAGCTGCGATAGTCAGCTAACACGCTGCCGATCTCATATGACGTACTATCGTCGATGGTCATACGGCCCACCCCACCTCAACCAGATAGTACGTCATACGTCAGAAAGGCGTTAAAGATTTTTCATTTAGCATCCAATTTAAAAACATTAACAACAATCATATCCTAACTAACTCTTGCTTGTAGATCTCTTGCAAGAAATAAAACAACTTAAACAATCAACAACTCTTCAGCTTTAGCTGTTCGCTCAACCTTCAACAGCTAAGGTTAACTAGTCTTGAGTACTTTTATAATTCTTTGTTTGAGTTTATTTAAGGTAAAGAGTCTATTCACTCAGGTAAAGTCTTTTGTAAAGTACATCACTTGGATCATCCGTTTCTGTACGGTCTGGTGATTTCTCTAACCCTAGGATTCTATCAATATTTTCGGCAACTGGTGTTTGATCATCAGATCTGAAATTAACCTTGGTTGTGTTTCTTGGTATGAACTCTGGAGCTTCAGGGCTAAGTTTACTTTCATGAGGATGGTAAGTTTCACTTCTTGTCAGTATGTGAAGTACAAACATCTGATCTTCATCTCCACTCTCAAGGTCACTGTCCACCTCAGAAGCTTTAGTCTGTAGTAGTGTCATTTGGCTTGGTTCAACATTAATCCACTTTTAGAATGTCTTGTTGTGGCGAGAGGTAATCGCTAGGTAGTGGCAAGTTCCGATGTATTATTCTTGTTCTTATTATTGTCTCCCATTTCCTGTTTGATTTCATAAACTGGGCTGTCGATGGACTTCCTCTTGATGACCACATACACCTTATCTTCCCAGTATGAACATAGTTTTCCTGGACCACCTTTTTCATGTACAGTTTTGACTAGCACACGACTTCCAGGTATCAGTTCCGCTCCATGAAATTTCAGATCATAGTATTCTTTGCTCTTGTCTTGCTCTCCCGTGACAACTTTTGATGCTATGTTGTATGCTTCTGCCATACGTTCTTTCCATTTCCAAACATAGTCAGAGTATGTCTTATAAGTCTTTGAAACTGGAGTATCAAACATTATATCATTTGGTAGTCTTGGAGATTGACCAAACAACAGGAAGAATGGTGAATAACCCGTTGCTTTGCTCTGAAGGTTTCTATGGTAGGCGAGAGTCTGATATGGTGGGGTAGAGAGTTCCAGAGTATGAGGGAAGCACGGGAGAAGTCTTTGATGCGGATGTGCGAAGAAGAGATAAGAGGGGAGTAGAGAAGGAGATCTTGTGAGGATCGAAGGTTGCGTGTAGGTAAGTACTGGGAGACCATGTCACAGATGTATGGAGGAGACTGGTTGTGGATGGCTTTGTATGTCATAGTAAGGGCTTTGAACTGGAGTCTCTGGATGATAGGAAGCCAGTGAAGGGCTTGGCATAGGGAAGAGGCAGGGAAATAGAGGGGAGACAGGTAGATTAGTCGGGCAGCAGACTGTAGGATGGATTGGAGTGGTGCCAGAGTGCTAGAGGGGAGGCCAGAGAGTAGGAGGTTGCAGTAGTCAAGGTGGGAGATGATCAGGGTGTGCACTAGTGTTTTTGTGGATTCGTGGTCAATGAATGCGCAGATCTGGGAAATATTTTTGAGTTTGAGATGGCAGGAGGAGGCAAGGCCTTGGATATGTGGCTTGAAAGAGAGGGCAGAGTCGAGGATCACCCCGAGGCACCGAGCATGCGGGACTGGGGAAAGTGAGCAGCCATTGACATTGATGGATAGGTCTGGTGGAGGGGTAGAGTGAGATGGGGGAAAGATGATGAATTCTGTTTTGTCCATGTTCAGTTTTACAAAGCGAGCAGAAAAGAAGGCAGACAGTGTGGGATTTTGGTGAGTAAGGAGGTGAGGTCAGGTCTAAATAGGTAGATCTGCATGTCATCGGCGTAGAGATGATACTGCAAACCGTGGAATTCTATGAGCTGTCCCAGGTGGAAGGTGTAGATGGCGAAGAGTAGGGGTCCTAGAATTGAGCCTTGAGGAACACCAACAGACAAGGGGCGAGGTGAGGAGCTGGTGTCAGAGATGGAGACACTGAATGTTCGGTCTGTTAGATATGATGAGATCGAGGATAGGGCCAAGCCTGCGATGCCAAGAGATGATAGAATCTGTAGCAGTAGGGAGTGGTCCACAGTGTCAAAGGCAGAAGACTGGTTCAGGAGAAGGAGGACAGAGTAGTATCGTTTGCTCTTGGTGGTTAGTAGGTCATTGGTGACTTTAGTTAGGGCAGTTTCAGTTGAGTGATGGGGTCAGAAGCCAGATTAGGATTACCCAGGTAGGAGGACAGTTCAAGATGGACATGCTGTTCCAATAGTTTTGAGGCATAAGGGAGAAGAGGTATCGGCGGATAGCTAGACACAGAGGATGGGTCGAGGGAGGGCTTTTGAGCATGGGTGTGATCTTGGCATGTTTGATGGATGAGGGGAAGACATCAGTTGTGAGTGAGAGGTTGAAGAGGTGTGTTAGGGTTGGGATGAAGAGTGTGGCGAGGTTAGGGATGAGATGGGATGAGAGCGGATCAAGCGTGCAAGTGGTGAGGTGTGATCTTGACAGGAGGGTGGAGAGCTGATCTTCTGTCATGGTGGAGAAGCTGGTTTTGGCGGAACAAGGTTGAGCAGATAAGAGGGGCATTGGGCGCTGTGGGCCAAAGCTTTCTCTGATCATATCTATCTTCTGTTTAAATAAAGAGTCAAAGTCTACAGCAGAAATGAGAGGGGAGAGAGGAGGTGCTGGGGGATGGAGTAGCGAATTGAAAGTGTTGAAAAGCTGTTTAGGGTTGTGCGACAAGGATGATTTGAGAGATGAGAAGTAAGTTTGTTTTGCGGCAGTGAGCGTGGACTTGAAGCTGGTGAGGGACTGCTTTTATGCGATGAAGTGCTCAGCAGAGTGGGATCTCTTCTGCTCAGCGACCCTGGAAGCCAGTCTCAGTTCTTTGGTCAGGCTAGTCAGCCAGGGCTGTCTGTTGATTGTATCGCTGTCATTGTGGTGTTATAAAAATTGGCAGCAGCATCTGTGCCATGAAGGGAAGTTATGTCTGTAAGAGGGAGAAAGGACTCAGAGAGTGATTGTAAATTGAGGTGATTTCTGTGAGGGTGAGTGAGTTTGTGGAGTGGGGGTTGCGCACTAGGAGAGGAGAGGAAAGAGAATGTCAGTAGGTTGTGGTCAGACAGGGGGAGGGGTGAGTTAGTGAGATTAGTAAGGGAACAGAAGAGGGTAAAGATTGTTGTGAATTCCGTTCTTGGGCTCCCTCCTGTGGTTGTGAATAGGGTTGAGCGAAACGGATCGTTCATTTTCATAAGTCGCCGACTTTTGGCAAAGTCGGCGTCTCATGAAACCCGACCCGATCCCTGTGTGGGGTCGGCCATGCGGTACGCGACTTTCGCGCCAAAGTCGCGTTTCAATGACGCTAAAAGCGCCATTTCTCAGCCAATGAAGGTGGACGCAGAGTGTGGGCAGCGTGATGACATAGATCTCAGTCCCCACCATCTTAGAGAAGGGCATTGCAGTGATTGGCTTGCTTTCTGCGGCGTCACAGGGGCTATAAAGGGGCATTCCCGCTGACCGCCATCTTACTGCTGCTGATCTGAGCGTAGGGAGAGGTTGCTGCCGCTTTGTCAGAAGCAGGGAGAGCGTTAGGCAGGGTACATTCACCCCCAAACCGCTTGTGCTGTAGCGATTTCCACTGTCCAACACCACCTTTTGTTTGCAGGACAGTGGAAGCTACATTTTTTTCCTCAGCGCTCTAGCTCATTGGGCTGCCCTAGAAGGCTCCCTGATAGCTGCGTTGCTGTGTGTGTACGCCGCTGTGCAAACCAACTGCTTTTTTCAAAGCACAAATCCTGTTGTTCCTTCCTTTCTGCACAGCTATCTTGCTTGTTTGTCCACACTTTTGTGTGCAGCAGTCCTTTTTATAGCTGCCTGCCATACTTTTCTGACATTACTGCAGGGAGATAAAGATTGGCAAGTCTGCCTCTGTGCCAGTGCTGTGTGTGGCATCTGTCTCTCATTGTGTGCCACAGAAAACCTAGTGTGTAATATTGTTTTTTTGGTTTTTTTTTTAATTCTCCCTGAAAAAAAAAAATAAATAGTGGGAGATAAAGATTGGCAAGTCTGCCTCTGTGCCAGTGCTGTGTGTGGCATCTGTCTCTCATTGTGTGCCACCGAAAACCAGTGTGTAATATTGGGCCCTTTTTTTTTTTTTGGTAAATTCTCCCTGTAAAAAAAAAAATAATAGTGGGAGATAAAGATTGGCAAGTCTGCCTCTGTGCCAGTCCTGTGTGTGGCATCTGTCTCTCATTGTGTGCCACCGAAAATCAGTGTGTAATACTGGGCCATTTTATTTTTTTTTGTAAATTCTCCCTGTTAAAAAAAAAAAAAATAGTGGGAGATAATGATTGGCAAGTCTGCCTCTGTGCCAGTCCTGTGTGTGGCATCTGTCTCTCCTTGTGTGCCACCGAAAACCAGTGTGTAATATTGGGCCATTTTTTTATTGGGTAAATTCTCCCTGTAAAAAAAAAAATTAATAGTGGGACATAATGATTGGCAAGTCTGCCTCTGTGGCAGTCCTGTGTGTGGCATCTGTCTCTCCTTGTGTGCCATTGAAAACCAGTGTGTAATAGTGGGCCATTTTTTTGGGGTGGGGGTAAATTCTCCCTGTAAAAAAAAAAATTAATAGTGGGAGATAATGATTGGCAAGTCTGCCTCTGTGCCAGTCCTGTGTGTGGCATCTGTCTCTCCTTGTGTGCCACCGAAAACCAGTGTGTAATAGTGGGCCATTTTTTTGGGGTGGGGGTAAATTCTCCCTGTAAAAAAAAAAAAATTAATAGTGGGAGATAAAGATTGGCAAGTCTGCCTCTGTGCCAGTCCAGTGTGTGGCATCTGTCTCTCATTGTGTGCCACCGAAAACCAGTGTGTAATACTGGGCCATTTTTTTTGGGGGGGGGTAAATTCTCCCTGTAAAAAAAAAATTAATAGTGGGAGATAAAGATTGGCAAGTCTGCCTCTGTGCCAGTGCTGTGTGTGGCATCTGTCTCTCATTGTGTGCCACTGAAAACCAGTGTGTAATATTGGGCCATTTTTTTTTTGGTAAATTCTCCCTGTAAAAAAAAAAATTAATAGTGGGAGATAAAGATTGGCAAATCTGCCTCTGTGCCAGTCCTGTGTGTGGCATCTGTCTCTCATTGTGTGCCACCGAAAACCAGTGTGTAATACTGGCACATTTTTTTTTTTTTTTAATTCTCCCTGAAAAAAAAAAATAGTGGGAGATTAAGATTGGCATTTCTGCTTAAGTGCCTGTCCTGTGTGTGCCATCTGTCTCAAATTATTGGGGCACAGAAAACCTAGTGTGTAACATTGGGCCTGATTTTCCTTTCAGTGTCAGGCACCTATAAAGGTATATATAAGTCCTACAGAAGTTTGAGTTCACCTTATAAGTTGTTTTACAGTAACAAATACCGTTACTTTGGTTATGTTTTGCAAACAATAAGGAAGTATAGTGGAAGAGGTCGTGGCCGTGGGCGGTCATTGTCAGCTGGTAATGATGGTAGTGGTGGTGGAGCATCAGGTGGTCGTGGTAAAAGCAGTACAGCACCTAAGTCTCGAGTTGTTGAGCCAGGTTCGTTGTCTGGCTACACAAGGCCTCGAACGCTCTCTTTTCTGGGAGTAGGAAAACCACTTTTGAAGCCGGAGCAGGAGGAACAAGTATTGGCTTTCATTGCTGACTCTGCCTCTAGCTCTTTCGCCTCCTCCTCGGAAAGTGCCAAATGTCAGAGCAGTGCATCGTCAGTGGATGCTCCCGGTCAGGAACAAGTCGCTTCCTTGTGTCCTTCACCCAGAACAACAGTGAAGGATGCGTCAGTCGACACAACAGGTTACTCCATGGAGCTCTTTACACATACCGTTCCTGGGTTAGACAGTGAAACAGTTAACAGGCCATGCCCATTAGAAGTTGAATCGGACATGGAGTACACAGATGCACAGCCACAGCCAGAATACTATGCTGTTCCTTTGACTCAGACCAGAACATTGCCCTCGCAGTGTAGTGAGGCAGAATCAAACCCAGCGGAGACTATGGTGCCCCGTCACGAACGCTATACCACCGGCTTACACGGTGACACAGACGAAGTTGCACACGACATAGAAGAGGAGGTCATAGATGACCCAGTTGTTGACCCCGATTGGCAGCCATTGGGGGAACAGGGTGCAGGCGGCAGTAGTTCTGAAGCGGAGGAGGAGGAGCCACAGCAGGCATCAACATCACAACAGGTTCCATCTGCCGGGCTCGTATCTGGCCAAAAACGCTTGGCAAAACCAAAACCAGTTGGAGGACAGCGTGGCCATCCAGTTAAAGAAGCTCAGTCTGCAATGCCTGAAAAGGTATCCGATAGTAGAAAGAGTGCAGTCTGGCATTTTTTTAAACAACATCCAAATGATCAGCGCAAAGTCATCTGTCAAAAATGTTCAACTACCTTAAGCAGAGGTCAGAATCTTAAAAGTCTAAATACAAGTTGCATGCATAGACATTTATCCACCATGCATTTGCAAGCCTGAACTAACTACCAAACGTCCCTAAAGGTTGCAGCACCCTCGGCCAATGAAGCTAGTCAGCAACGCTACATCCCTTCCCTCACTGTAAACCCACCATTTCCTGCACCACCTGCAGTATCTGTGCAGCTTTCGTCGCCAGGCCAAAGCAGTCAGGGAATCACCAGGTTCGCAGTAGGAAACACTGCATGTAGGGCACCGGCAAGAATACCATCTCCAACCCTCTCTCAGTCACCCATGTCCACCGGCACCACCGCTAGTTCCACGATCTCCAGCTCTCCAGTCCAGCTCACCCTACATGAGACTCTTGTTAGGAAAAGGAAGTACTCATCCTCGCATCCGCGTACACAGGGTTTGAACGCCCACATTGCTAGACTAATCTCATTAGAGATGATGCCCTACCAGTTAGTTGAAAGCGAAGCTTTCAAAGCACTGATGGACTACGCTGTACCACGCTACGAGCTACCCAGTCGACACTTCTTTTCTAGAAAAGCCATCCTAGCCCTCCAACAGCATGTTAAAGACCGCATCGTCCATGCACTCAGGCAGTCTGTGACTACAAAGGTGCACCTGACAACAGATGCATGGACCAGTAGGCATGGCCAGGGACGTTACGTGTCCATCACGGCACACTGGGTGAATGTGGTGGATGCAGGGTCCACAGGGGACAGCAATATTGGGACAGTTCTGCCTATCCCACGGTCAAGGAAAGAGTTGGCTGTAGGCGTTCGCCCCCCCTCCTCCTCTTCCTCCTCCTCCTGCAGAAGCGAGAGCTCGTCCACAGACCGCAGTCGCACATCCACTCCATCCGCAGCTGCCAATGTTGCACACCAGGTGTGCCATTATGGGACAGCTAGTGGCAAGCGTCAGCAGGCTGTATTGGCAATGAAGTGTTTGGGCGACAACAGACACACCGCGGAAGTTCTGTCTGAGTTCTTGCAGAAAGAAACTCAGTCATGGCTGGGCACTGTACATCTTGAGGCAGGCAAGGTAGTGAGTGATAACGGAAGGAATTTCATGGCTGTCATAGCCCTTTCCCAACTGAAACACATTCCTTGCCTGGCTCACACCTTAAACCTGGTGGTGCAGTGCTTCCTGAAAAGCTATCCGGGGTTACCCGACCTGCTCCTCAAAGTGCGCAGACTTTGCTCAAATATCCGCCGTTCGCCCGTACACTCCAGCCGTATGCAGAACTATCAGCGGTCTTTGAACCTTCCCCAGCATCGCCTAATCATCGACGTTGCAACAAGGTGGAACTCCACACTGCACATGCTTAAGAGACTGTGCGAACAGAGGCGTGCTGTTATGTTTTTGTGGGAGGATACACATACACGGGCAGGCAGTTGGATGGCAGACATGCAGTTGTCAGGTGTGCAGTGGTCGAAGCTACAAGACCTGTGTCAAGTCCTTCAGTGTTTTGAGGAATGCACACGGCTGGTTAGTGCAGACAACGCCATAATAAGCATGAGCATCCCCCTAATGCATCTGCTGATGCAAAGTTTGACGCACATAAAGGAGCAGGCGTCTGCAGCCGAGGAAGAGGAAAGCCTTGATGACAGTCAGCCATTGTCTGGTCAGGGCTGTGTAGAGGACGCGGTAGCGGGCGAAGAGGAGGACGAGGAGGATGATGGGGATGAGTTCTTTTTTAATGAGGAAGCTTCTCCTGGGCCAACAGAAATTAGCGGCGTTGCAAGGCCGGGTTCTGTTTTTTTAAGGGAGACAAGTGACGTAGATTTGCCTGTAACTGCCCCTCAAACCAGCACAACCGCAGATTTGACAACTGGAACTTTGGCCCACATGGCGGATTATGCCTTACATATCCTCAAAAGGGACCCACGCATTATTAAAATGATGAACGATGACGATTACTGGTTGGCCTGCATCCTTGACCCTCGCTATAAAGGCAAATTGCAAAATATTATGCCACATGAGAACCTCGAACAAATATTAGCAACCAAACAAGCTACTCTTGTAGACCGTTTGATTCAGGCATTCCCAGCACACAGCGCCGGTGATGGTTCGCACACGAGCTGTAGGGGGGTACAGGGCAGAGGTGTTAGAGGTGCACAAATCAGAAGTGGCGTTGGACAGAGGGGTTTTCTGACCAGGTTGTGGAGCGATTTCGCAATGACCGCAGACAGGACAGGTACTGCAGCATCTATTCAAAGTGACAGGAGACAACATTTGTCCAGTATGGTTACTAACTATTTTTCATCCCTTATCGATGTTCTCCCTCAACCGTCATTCCCATTTGATTACTGGGCATCCAAATTAGACACCTGGCCTGAATTGGCAGAATATGCATTGCAGGAGCTTGCTTGCCCAGCAGCTAGTGTGCTATCAGAAAGAGTATTCAGTGCTGCTGGTTCAATATTAACCGAAAAAAGGACTCGTCTGGCTACCCAAAATGTGGATGATCTAACCTTCATTAAAATGAACCACTCCTGGATTTCAAATTATTTTGCCCCACCTTTCCCGGCTGACACCTAGCTTTCCTATAAAAAGGTCTTGCTTGTGGACTGGTCTTACTGAGTGTTCCAATCTCTTAATTTGCAGCAGCTGTTTGTCCAGCATACGACATGTTTACACCTCCCTCAATGGGAAAACTCCCCCCACAGGGCCGTGGTCTCGCCACTTGGCGCAAGCACCCGTTAGAGTGCCGTTTGTCTGAAGAGGTGGGTGTGCCCGCTTTTGGTCGACGGCACTGCCACTGGGTCCCTCATAGTACAATAAAGTGTCTCTGGCGGTGGTGGCGTGCACCCAACGTCAGACACACCGTTGTAACATGAGGGGCCCTGGGACGGTACCGCCGGCCACAAGAGAGTTCACCCCCCCCCCGCCAGCTCAAACTGTGCTCTACCACGTGCAAACTTATCTCTCACAGCTCCACCAATGTTTAGTCTATGCGCTGACATCATTCAATGCCTGGCACTGACAATACCAATTTGTTGACATCTATGATGCTAGTTAAAGTAGTCTGGGTCAGTGTCCTATATTGACACCAGTAAATACTTACTGCCAAATTACTATGTCAGAAACTCAGCAGATGAGCCCAACCCTGTACCTAAGTATGCCACACTTTTTTTTTGTTTTGCGAGACATTAACATCTATTTATTTTTTGTGACTACTAACTGTGTCAGACACTCCTTGCAATCCTCCTCCACTGACCACAATGCTGCCTGTGTATCCATGTAACCTATTTAAAACTGCATAGAGCCTATTTTTAGTTATTTTAGGCCTAGTAAGCCTGTCTGCGGTCCCTCCGTGCAATCCTCCTCCACTGACCACAATGCTGCCTGTGTATCCATGTAACCTATTTAAGACTGCATAGAGCCTATTTTTATTTATTTTAGGCCTAGTAAGCCTGTCTGTGGTCCCTCCTTGCAATCCTCCTCCTCCGCTGACCACAATGCTGCCTGTGTATCCATGTAACCGATGTAAAACTGCCTTGAGCCTATTTTTATTTATTTTAGGCCTAGTAAGCCTGTCTGCGGTCCCTCCTTGCAATCCTCCTCCTCCGCTGACCACAATGCTGCCTGTGTATCCATGTAACCGATTTAAAACTGCCTTGAGCCTATATTTATTTATTTTAGGCCTAGTAAGCCTGTCTGCGGTCCCTCCTTGCAATCCTCCTCCTCCGCTGACCACAATGCTGCCTGTGTATCCATGTAACCAATGTAAAACTGCCTTGAGCCTATTTTTATTTAGTTTAGGCCTAGTAAGCCTGTCTGCGGTCCCTCCTTGCAATCCTCCTCCTCCGCTGACCACACCAATGCTGCCCGTGTACCCCTGGAACCTATTTTAAAGTGCATAGAGCCTATTTCTTTATTTTATGTAATATTAAAAAAGCCATGATGGACTACGCTGTCCCACGCTACGAGCTACCCAGTCGACACTTCTTTTGCAAGAAAAGCCATCCCAGCCCTCCACCAGCACCACCTCCATTGTCCATGCACTCTGGCAATCTGTGAGTACAAAGGTGCACCTGACAACAGACGCATGGACCTGTAGGCATGGCCACGGAAGGTTACGTGTCCATTACGGCGCAATGGGTTAATGTGGTGGATGCATGGTCCACAGGGGACAGCCTACTAAGTCTGTCTGCAGTCCCTAATTCAAATTTTCCTCCACTGTCTAAATCTGAGCTTCAACCTTCTGGCTCTCATTAAAGGGAACCTGTCACCACGTTTTTGGAAGATGGGATAAAAATAGCGTTAAATAGGGGCAGAGGTGGGCGTTACATTAGTGTGTGTGTTAAGCGTTTATTACCCACCTAAGTTGCCGAAATAACTTTGCAAAGTCTCCGTTTTCGCCTGTCAATCAGGCTGGTCAGGTCACATGGGCGTGGTGTCTTCCCCCAGATTTGGCGTAGTTTTCCGTTGGTGGCGTAGTGGTGTGCGCATGCCCAAAGTCCGGAATCCTCTTCCAGGGGATTTAAAATAGCGCGGTGTTCGTTATTGCATTGGTGATCGGTGGGCGCGGCCATCTTCCTTTGGCCGCGCGTGCGCAGAAGCGGCGCTCTGCTGGCCGCGGCTTCAGGAAAATGGCCGCGGGATGCCGCGCGTGCGCAGATGGATATCGCGGCGGCCATTTTCCTGAAGCCGCGGCCAGCAGAGCGCCGCTTCTGCGCACGCGCGGCCAAAGGAAGATGGCCGCGCCCACCGATCACCAATGCAATAACGAACACCGCGCTATTTTAAATCCCCTGGAAGAGGATTCCGGACTTTGGGCATGCGCACACCACTACGCCACCAACGGAAAACTACGCCAAATCTGGGGGAAGACAACGCCCATGCGACCTGACCAGCCTGATTGACAGGCGAAAACGGAGACTTTGCAAAGTTATTTCGGCAACTTAGGTGGGTAATAAACGCATAACACACACACTAATGTAACGCCCACCTCTGCCCCTATTTAACGCTATTTTTATCCCATCTTCCAAAAACGTGGTGACAGGTTCCCTTTAAGTGCTTTTTTTAAAAAAAATTGGTGGTTGGGGCCTAATACCTCTGTTTGCCGCTCCCTGGTGTTGTCCTCAACTGAATAAAGCTGAGCTTCAACCTTATGGCTCTCATTAAGTGCTTTTTTAAAAACAATTGGTGGTTGGGGCCTAATACCTCTGTTTGCCGCTCCCTGGTGTTGTCCTCAACTGAATAAAGCTGAGCTTCAGTCTTTAGGCTTTCGGCCTATAGTATCAGATATTAAACTGCATTTGGCCTTCAACTTTGGTTACAGCCTACTAACGGTGTCTGCCGCTCCCTGGTGTTGTCTTCAACTGTATAAAGCTGAGCTTCAACCTTCTGGCTCTCATTAAGTGCTTTTTTAAAAAAAATTGGTGGTTGGGGCCTAATACCTCTGTTTGCCGCTCCCTGGTGTTGTCCTCAACTGAATAAAGCTGAGCTTCAGTCTTTAGGCTTTCGGCCTATAGTAAAAGATATTAAACTGCATTTGGCCTTCAACTTTGGTTACAGCCTACTAACGGTGTCTGCCGCTCCCTGGTGTTGTCCTCAACTGTATAAAGCTGAGCTTCAACCTTCTGGCTCTCATTAAGTGCTTTTTTAACAAAAAATTGGTGGTTACGGCCTACTAACGGTGTCTGCCGCTCCCTGGTGTTGTCCTCCACTGTATAAAACTGAGCTTCAGTCTTTAGGCTTTTGGCCTATAGTAGCAGATATTAAACTGCATTTGGCCTACTAGTGTGGTTGGGCCCTTAAAACAGTGTCTGCTGCTCCTGGGTTTGCTACTCCACTGAACAAAGCAATGCCGCCTGTTTAGTCCTGTTACCAATTTTGAACTGCATTTAGCCTACTTTATTCTTTGGCCCTATATCTGTGTTTCCTCCTCATCCTGCCCATTGCCCAGCCACTGCTAGATGAGTCTGCTGGTACATTGACCTAGACCACTACATTCCCCTTGCACTCTACACAGCCAGAATCTGACCCTGCTGAAAGTAAGGTTCCCCTTCCCGCATGTTATACCACCTTACACAGGGACAAAGAGGAAGGTGCAGATGAAAGTGCAGGTTCCTTCATCAGGTGGGGGGGCATACTCGTTGGCGACGTCACTGGCACAGGGCCCCTCAGAGTACGCAAAAGTGTCGCTGCTGGTGGGAGGTGCCCCCGCCGTGCAAACACACCGCTGTACTTTGAGGGGCCCTGTGCCAGTGCCAATGCCAACGAGTGGGCCCCCCCTGCTTGCTTAGGATCACAGCACTTGCAAACTTGACATACTTACCTCTCACTGCTCCACCGCCGTGACGTAGTCCACGTTTCCTGAGCCCACTAAAACCTTGAACCAGCCCTACCCCCCACAACTTTTGCCAAATGACCCCCAATTTCCAATGCCCAACTATTATTATAAAGTTAATTAAGATTGACAAGCTTCAGAAACAAGAATGGATGTTTTTGGCATTAAAATGGGCACTGTAGGTGTTTTCCTGGCCTCCACTCACTGCCGACTATGCTTCCCCATTGACTTGCATTGGGTTTCGTGTTTCGGTCGATCCCTGACTTTTAGCGATAATCGTCCGACTGCACTCGACTCGACTCTGGACAAGGTCGGGTTTCACAAAACCCGACTCGATCTTAAAAAAATGAAAGTCGCTCAACCCTACCAGCAACCACATGTGGTGTGTAGTATGCTTGACGTTGTGGCTATGGCATTACAGCAAAAGTGCCTATCTAAGGCAGAATGGCCACCAAATGAAAAACCATGGTTTACATTGAGACATTCAGCTCAGAGGTTAAAGGAGGAGGTCATGAAAAATGCTATTTCATCAAACACCTATGATGATTATATGCAAGTTGTTTTAATTGTGTCTGTTATAAATCATATCATTAGAACTGCCCCTCCAGCCTTTAAACATATCATGATGACATTAATGCTAAATCAGACTGGGAAAACAATCCCACATTGCCTCCCACATTGGAGGAAATTCGACAGTTAAGGGATCTGGGAGACAGGGGTCCCAAAAAAGGGTAATTTTCCCTCTGAAGAGAAGCATTATGATGTCAAAAGTCAATACAATCCCAGAACCCTTATTACCCGGCAATATATGTTTAGGGCCTTAATAAAGGATGGCATCCACGGGGATAAAATAGATGGGATTGGTAACGACAAGATATGGAAATTGTATCAAAAGAGATGACATATTAAAAAGCCCCGGGTTTCACATAATAAAAAGGTTACAGTAAAAGATTCTGAATCTCCATAGAGGGGGTGAGACAGGACATGGGGAGAGAGAGGATCCACTCCCTCTTCATCTCCGTCAAAGCCCACAGCACCGGGGTTTGAGGATTTTTATACTGAAGTCAAATCCTTGATACAGGAATTCAAAGCCCAATTTAAGGGGCTATCATTTTCTCCTTCCAAGATATCTTCATCTGAAATGGAGGATCATTGGGGGAGGGGGAGATAAGAGTGACTAACTAGCTGGCCATGCCCCACAAATGGATAGACGCCCCCATGTAGGTTTGGTGATTAACTGGAAAAATAAAAACAGGCAGAATATTAAAGCTTTGGTAGATACAGAGGCGGAGTCCAGTGTGATTTATGGAAATCCAAAACAATTCAGTGGGTGCAAGGTTATAATTACAGGACTAGGAGGAAAGCAAATTGAGATGAGTCGCCCTGCCAGGGCCGTGGAGTACCCGGTACTGGGTCCAATTGTGTTCCCATGTAAAAGGGGAAAGTCTTTAAAAGGGGTTTGGTGAATAGAATTTATGTTTGTGACGCCACCTGTGGTATTGGGTCAGTGTGAACCGACGCTGCTTTAGGAGGTCCTCTGGGGTGATGTTATGGCAGCTAGATGGTATAACTTCCCACAGGTGAAGTGTATCCCCAGGGCTCCCGGTGTCTAAGGGGGCACTGTGTCTCCTGGGTATTAAGGCGGACAGGTAACTTGCAGTTCAGCTGTCCTGCTGGTCTCTGATATAAGTTGTAGAGTCCTTACAACCTACCGGTTATCTGCGCTTCAAAGGATGTTACCCTCCTGTGCTTCGCTCTCCTGCACGCTCACTGAACAATGTTTGGCTTTCTGTTTGTCTCTTTCCAGGAGCTGTAGTACGTCAGACTACACGGCCCCTTCAGACCTTACCCTCTAGGTCGGTCTGCTCCCTTCTGTCTCTCTGACAATCTGACTGAAAACTTATCTCTCTTTCTCTCCAAACCACAATATATATAGGGGAGTCACCTATTAAATAGGATCAAAAACTCCCCCTTGTGGCCTGGAGTGTGAACATGTTGTGTGTATGGTGGTTACCTGATAAGAGTTATCCTTCATCGCTTCCAAACGTAACATCACTCTCCCCGGGAGGAAAGCAATGCTGCTGTGATGACCAGGACCCTGGGGCACCACACTCTCCCCCCCCCCCCCCGTTAAATCCAGTACTCCCGGACTGGGAAAAGAAGAACAACAATACAGATTATCAAAAATACAGACAAATTTTTAAATGCTGTAAACAGGTGAAACACGTAAATAGTGCAAACTGGAGCTTCCCTTTATGGGAGGTATGGATGCTTGAACGTTACAAAAACATATATAAATAGTATGCATACTTTCACAAATAGAAAACAGTATAATAACTAACTAACTTTGAAATGCAAATACCCTTACGGGTGTACTACTTTAAGGCTTCGAAGTGCAAAACAAATGTCATCTTTATTCTCTTCAAAGTGCAGAACATTCCTTACAAACGAATACGACCCCTACGGGTATGCTACATCAGGTCCGTTCAGCTCACAAGTGCAACATTAGACATCTTTAATACTTTCTGCACATAACACTATCTGGATTCAAGTTTCAGTTTTCATTTTTATTCATTATATTAACTCTCTAATATATTAACTATCCAGCATATAAAGTACAGTTCTGACTAACTCCACATATTACTTTAACAGTGCAACACATTTAACTGGTCAAAAGTGCAAATTCAAATCTAACTTCTTTCAGTACTGAGGTAATGCATTTAAAGGTGCAATTTAATACTCAAGTCAATTAATACTTTATAACAGCAGCAACGATGCAAGTGACCCGGCATAAACCCCCAACGTAGGTTTGGGCAGGCTAGGCGTGTATCCAGACCCGGAATCCTGCCACGCCAAATGGTTTTTTTTCTTCAGGTCTCTGTAAAACAAGGCAACTTTTACAGTAATGTTAGAAACAGTCTCTTAAAAGCTTATTTGTAAAACCAGTAGGAAGCACCTAAATAGGTGCCAACTATGTACAATGGACAGGTTTTGATTATGCTCAGTTCATGATTCTGCAGTTCTTTAAACAGTTATACTTTTGTGCAAAAACTCTTTAGTGCAAAGAAACTTGTTAGTGCAAAACCTTGGCCAGGTAAAACAAATGTTTAAACTTGTTAACTATTCACAGTCAGGTTTTCCTCTCTTTTAATTTTTCTTTGGTTGTCTCCAAGGCAATACTTTGCTCTGGATACTTCCTGGCCTGGGAACGTCTTGAGCCAAAATTACTCCTGGTAACAAATTGACGTCATGGGTTTTATACTCATGCACTGTCAAGTCATGTCCTGCAATGGGGGTCTGCGTAGTCTGAGTATACGTGATGGTTGGCATGGTGGCCACTGCTGTCACCATGGTGGTTATCATGCACACTGTCGTCTTGGTGGTGCAAGCTGGGGTTACAGTCGGAGTGGTGGTGGTAGTAGCTATTTTGGCACTAGGTGGCGCTGCTTGCGTCTTTAATTTAACCAGCGTTGGAGCAGCGTCTCTGTGCTTGTGTACATTCAAGGCATAGTACCCTTTTTCACCAAGATGCCGGGTGTAAGTCACGCGGTCACTGGGGTAAATATCCCCGTCCGGGTGTCCTTCCCAGAGGTGGGACTCCATGTCCCTCCTGTTGACGAAGATATCCGCTGTGATGCAGTGACCCCTGTAACAGGTAGGGGGCACTGCATGGTCTCTCCATCATATGCTCGGAGTCTTATTGAGGCCACGGGTATGCATGGATGTGGTAGTGAGACAGTGTCCGGCATTTTGGTTAATGGGAGGTATGTGTCACAGGGATGGATGCTCCCTGCGATGCAACCCGGAGTATCTTGTCATTAGAGCACGTAAGCACTGATGATGTCATTTAGTGCACCTGGGTCCGGGTTGTGGGTAGCTATGAGAGATGGAAGGGTCTGGCTACCCACATACCTCACCACTGGGTGAGGGCACTCACTGTACCTTTTTCCCTGCAGGAATATGAGGACTTTTAGTGATGTCATGATCACGTGATCAGCCCATGTGATATACCTCACCTATGGGGTGTGGTTACAAGGTACATAATGTGACCAGGGTGTGGGTCACAGCTCTCTGTGTAAGTTCCTGTGTTGGAAGACCTGGGAAGAGGCTTCCTGAAAGCACATGCTGGTGTTGGGAGGTCCTGGGAGGAGGACCGGATCCCTGAACAGCACAAGGAAAGGACTATGTGTTTTATTGAAGGTCAGTTACTGAACTGTGCGGCATGCAGTCACCCAGGACAACTGGACAAAGTAAGGACCTGCATGTTTACTGACTGTGCTTCAAAGCCATATACTGTGAAGTGCTAAGTATTATGTGAGGTCTGTGATGTGGAACATGGCCTTACGTGGTTTATGCTGAGTGGATAATAAACCACATGGACTATTTATGAGAAAAAAACGTGCCTGTCTATGTTTATCCTGCTGCCAAGTGAGTATTCCCCAACCCGCAAGTAAGTGCAATCTTACATGTGGTGGAGAATGCGGGCAGCGATCCAGCACGCACACGTGGAGTTAATTGCTGTGGCTCGGCGGGGCCACGAAGATTGTGTCTGGCTGTAACTCGGCGGGGTTACGAAGCTGACAAGTGGCTTGCTGTGGATCGGCGGGTCCACGAAGTCTGCGGTAGAGCCTTGTGGAGTGTGGCCGTGGTTGCAGCGGGAGGTTCCGCAGCGGCTGGAGCTGCAGTGGCAGCTGGTGGTCGGCCGCCGGAGGTGCCAGTTGTGTGTGACTGCAGCGGGAGCTGTGGCGGTACCAGCGGGAGCTGGTGAAGTGACATATAAAAAAAAAAAAATTTTTGTGCAGACTCTTAAAGGGCCAGTACAAGCCCAGAGACATAGGGGTGTACTGTGCGAACTGGGGCCTGAGTGCCGTGGGGAAGTCCACGGGGTGTACCCCAGGGAAGGGGTGGTGTCCATAAAAGTGGGCTGTGACCCAAACGGGGATGATTGCCCAAAAGGGGGCGGAGTCACGAAAAGGGGCGGTAACCCGAAGAGGGGTAGTAGCCCAAAAAGAGGTGGAATCTTTGGAAATAGAGGTTTCCCAAAAGGGGGCAGAGCGTCCCAAAGAGGTACCGCAGACAAATTGGTGCCCGGGGCCTGTAAGTTATGTGTGTCCGGTATGCTCTGTGAACTATCCACCTGGTGAAAATTTACGGGGGTGTGTCCTACGGATGCATGAGATGGAAATGTATGGACTGGTTGATTCTGGGGGCCTGGTGACTCTACTGAGGGTTGCACCTGAGGGACTCGAAATACCCGGTAGGAAGATCAAGGTCACCTGCATCCATCGGCACACTAAGAGTTTTCCAGTAGTCAGGGTGGTCCTAGAGACGGCCAAGGACCGTGCACTCCATGATGTGGCCGTAGTCTCGACCTTACCCTGCCCAGTGATAATTGGTAGGGACTCTGAGTTGTTCAGAGACTTGTGGGAGAAGGGAGTTTCTTTACAACAGGTGAATGGAGGGCTCTCAGCTGGTGGGGTTGCGTACCTTAAAACAGGTGTTCCTCCCAAAGTTGAAGGGTCAAATGTCGGGTTGACCAGTGGGGAGGGAGTGTCTGCCCAACTTACGGACATGTCACCTGATGTGTACCCCAAGAAGACTGTAAGTGACGTGGTTAATAAAGCCCCTAAAGCTGACACCCGGATAGGGAGCAGCAGGAAGGTTCACCATGTTGTGGGGTGTGAGACTGGCTCTGGGGGTGACTGTGACATGTCTTGGCCAGTAACAAGTGCTAGAGAGGAGTATGACGCTGTGCTATCAGAGGTACTGACACAGAGAAACGACAGGGCTCCACAGGCTGAAGTCATGATAGCGGTGGCAGCCATTTCAGAAAATGTGACCTGTTTAGATGGGGACGGCTGGTTCCCGGATGACCGATCGGGTGGTGGTGACTCCGATTCAGGCGGTGACGAAAGCGGAAAAGAGGGCAGTAAGACTGACTCTGGTATAAATAACAAAACTTCCTCCCGTCGCCGGAGACGTAAAAGAGGAAAAGGGGCTGAACAAATTGCACCCTCGGAGAAGAGTGTTAAAGAGGAGACAGGGACAGATGCCAACAAAGATAATGTCCCTGAGATAGAAGTTGCCAACTCCGCGCAGCTGGATCAGGTGCGTTACCTGGAGTCCGAGCTCTCAGCAGTCAAGGCCTGGCTTGTAGCGAAGGAAGCACAGGGGTTCCAGGAACTCGCTAATGGATTATCTCGTGAGAATGAAAAGGTGGCAGATCTACAGGCCGAAATAAAAATACTAAAAGGGCATGTGGAACGAGAAAAGGCCCTGAGACAAATGGCGGAGCACAGGTTGGGTGAGCTGGAGAAGGACGTCTCTGAGCTCAGAAGTCACCTGACAGTGTGGCACAGTGAGAATAAGGCCTTAGGCGAAAATGTGGTAGTGCTACGAGAAGCAGTAAGAGATCTTCTGCCAGAGGAGAAGTTACAAGTCCGAGACGTACAGCTGTCAACCCCGAATGATAACAAGGCAGAGCTGCCGATGCCCATCTTGGCAAAGGATGTTGAGAAGTGTAAAACTGAGGAAGAGCTCGCGCTAAAGGCAGAACAAGACAGTCACCTGGTCGTGACAGATGTCTTGATGGAAGTTTCGGAGGTAAACCAGGAGCCATCTGTCCGTGAAGAAAATGAGACCTCGCTCTTCAAGTGCGTGGTGGAGATACCCGAGGACATGCAGGGTGCATGTACTAGTGAGCGTGCGCATGAGGCCTTTAAAAAGGCAGTAGAAGCATGTAGTGTGCACTGGGTACCAGAGACAGAACAGTTGGTGATACTGTCGACTAAGGAAGTCACAGTGAAGCGGGTGGCTATTCTAAGGGATATGCACCTACAATGTCTCCACATGAAACGGATGATCCTGTTGAGAAATGAGGAAGCCGCACGACGTCTGGAGCTTGCGAGAGAAGCTCAAAATTGGCTAGGCTTTGTGGAAGAAGTCATCCAAGTGCCCAAAGCTCTGGTGGCGAAAGTCGTCGGAAGACTTGGGAGAGTGATGCAGGAGATAGTGAATAAATCCGGTGTGAAGAGACTAAGGATTCCGGCAGATGACGAGGCCCAGGAAGTGGGTGAAGATGGGATGGTTCCATTCCTTATTGTCGGGTCCATGGAGAGTCTTGAGAATATCCGGATGCTCCTGGGGTATCGCGTGGCGTACCTAAAAGAAATCGAGCAGCTAAGACGTGAGAGGGAGCAGATCAATAAAGAGCTGCAGAAAATGGGAAACAGATGGCCGCCAGCTTCATCTCATGGGTTAGAGAGGCGAAGAGGTTCGCTAACGGCTGAAGGTCCTCAAGGTGAAGCTAACAGAGGACATAAAGACCATGGAAGAAATGGCCAGCAGAGAGGTTACAGAAAGAGGCCTGATGAAAGAGATAAAAGAAGTGTCATCTCAGTTAGCTCAGGGCTGTTTGACTTAGGTGGGAGACCCGGTAGAGGACGTGTTGACAAACAGTCAGTCCAGACAGGTCATATGGGTGCAAGGGGATTGCGACGCCAGATTGACCATGATGCCCAAACCCGACTGAGAGGGCCCTCTCGACTAGTAGGACAAGGTGACGTGGGTTCCCGGTATCGGATCCCCGGGTTTATGTCATGTGTCCACCCCAATAGGGTTGAACAAAGGGGGGAGGTATGTGATGCAATGACCCCTGTAACAGGTAGGGGGCGCTGCATGGTCTCCCCAGCATATGCACAGAGGCATATTGAGGCCACGGGTATGCATGGATGTGGTAGTGAGACAGTGTCCGGCATTGTGGTTAATGGGAGGTATGTGTCACAGGGATGGATGCTCCCTGCGATGCAACCCGGAGTATCTTGTCATTAGAGCACGTAAGCACTGATGATGTCATTTAGTGCACCTGGGTCCCGATTGTGGGTAGCTATGAGAGATGGGAGGGTCTGGCTACCCACATACCTCACCACTGGGTGAGGGCACTCACTGTACCTTTTTCCCTGCAGGAATATGAGGACCTGTAGTGATGTCATGATCACGTGATCAGCCCATGTGATATACCTCACCTATGGGGTGTGGTTACAAGGTACATAATGTGACCAGGGTGTGGGTCACAGCTCTCTGTGTAAGTTCCTGTGTTGGAAGACCTGGGAAGAGGCTTCCTGAAAGCACATGCTGGTGTTGGGAGGTCCTGGGAGGAGGACCGGATCCCTGAACAGCACAAGGAAAGGACTATGTGTTTTATTGAAGGTCAGTTACTGAACTGTGTGGCATGCAGTCACCCAGGACAACTGGACAAAGTAAGGTCCTGCATGTTTACTGACTGTGCTTCAAAGCAATATACTGTGAAGTGCTAAGTATTATGTGAGGTCTGTGATGTGGAACATGGCCTTCCGTGGTTTATGCTGAGTGGATAATAAACCACATGGACTATTTATGAGAAAAAACCGTGCCTGTCTATGTTTATCCTGCTGCCAAGCGAGTATTCCCCAACCCGCAAGTAAGTGCAATGTTACACCGCGTATAGACCTGGCTCCTTAATGAATCCCCAGCCTTTCTTTAATCTGAAGGCTACCACTGTGCCCTGCTTCAGCTGGGCCTAGTTTGTCTGGTGGTCCTTGCGGGCCTGGGCCTTCTCGTATAAGTCCCTCTGGTCAAAGGCTTTGCACCGGGCCTGGTACTCCTACTCCTTAGCCTCCCATTTGCGGGCGAGTTGCTGCTGATATTCCTCCCAGCTCAGAACCTCTAAGGTCTCCCCTTCTTTCTTCTCCACCCCGAGGAACCCCATGAGGTCTGTCCCAGGGCTCACCCAGCGGTACACTGTTCGTTCCGCGTAGATTTCACCCGGCAGGCTGGTGGGCTGTATCGGGGCCTTCATAAAGTGCTCCATCCCTGTGGCCTTGTTCCATTCCCCCAGGATCTGGAGTCGCGCGGATCCATGGCATGGCCCACTAAAAGTCCCTCGGCTACCGGGGCAGGGTTGTTGTTCCTACCTGCCGCTGTGGTGTCTCCGGTGCTGGTCTCCTCCGTTGGTGTTGGGGGGCTGTTGGACGGGATGCGGTTCCTGTGGTTCTTCCACTGGTGCCACCTTGCATGTGGTTCCGGCGTCCAGCTGCATCCGCAGGAGCTGGTCAACCAGATCTTCCACTCCGGTCTGCAGGAGTTTGGGGACGGCAGGTGCTGGCTCACCGTGGCTTCCTTCAAGGTTGCTGGGGGAGTCCTCGGCTTCCACCCCACACTCTGGTCTGCTGCCCATGGGCTGCTGGCCATGTTTTCCTCCGCATTGCTTCCTGAGTCCGGGTTTCTCTCCGGCGCTCTCCTTCGTGGGCGGAACTTCTTCTTTCTCTTCCTTCCGCCATTCAGGATCAGGAGGCAGATCTCTGTAGCTGATGGACATGTCCGCATGGTACAGTAATACTTGGATTGGGTGGCCATTATTTTTGCGCCGTGCAACTAGTCCCCGCCCACGATGGCGCACTTGTCTTTTCCGGTGCTCCTTGTGGCACTATAATGGCTGCAGTTTTGGCGGCAATTCACAATGCACAGTTTCTCAATAAATCTAAGTTAGGCACAGTCTCTTAGGTGCACATGACCCGATTTTCAGGGATGGTCCATCCTGTACGTGACGCTAAGATGAGTTGCCCTGCCAGGGCTGTGGGTTACCCGGTACCGGGTCCAATGGTGTTCACAGGGGGATGTCACGATGGCGACCTGGTCCATGACCCTGGGCGCCCATGTAAAAGAGGAAGTCTTTAAAAGGGGTTTGGATGCCACCTGTGGTATTCGGTCAGTGTGGACTGACGCTGCTTTCAGGGGTCCTCTGGGGTGATGTTATGGCAGCTAGATGGTATAACTTCGCACAGGTGAAGTGTATCCCCAGGGCTCCCGGTGTGTAGATGAAAGATGGTGAATGGCGCAGTAAAGAATGAGGACACAGGTTTGCAGTCTCTTTACCTGGTTTACAGAAGACTTCAGACAGCCACTGTCCAGGGTACCAGATCACAGGACAGGCAGGGTCCGGCCAGTTTGGAAGCGAATCCAGAGTCCCCTTTACCAGGTGGAGTTAAAAGCTTTCCTCCAGCGTTGTTGATGTTGTAGTACCTTACTGCCTATGGCTTCAGAAAAGGTCCTCACAGTTCTTCTCTCTGTCCCCCATATAGGATAGGACATAACCCGTATGACTGGTGACTTGAGCCTTTTTACAGGGACTCTAGCATGCCCCGGGCTCTTTAGGTGTCTCCTGGGTATTAAGGCGGACATGTAACTTGCAGTTCAGCTGTCCTGCCGGTCTCTGATGTAAGTCATAGAGTCCTTACAACCTCAGTGTTCCGGATACCGGTTATCTGTGCTTCAAAGGGAGAAAGCCTGCTCTTAGCTGGTCTCCCCTGATGTTACTCTCCCATGCTTTGTATCCAAAATCAAAAGAAAAAAGGAGAAGAGAGGCACTGCATGTGTCTTAACGACTTCTCATAGGCTCTAGTCAAGGTGCATTTGTGCAGACTTCGGATGGACAAACCATACAGTGGTGACTTGGTGGTGCACCTCAATGAAAATGTGTCCATAAATATGTAGCAATGAAAAAGAAGAAAATGAGGGCACTCACCAATCTTTCACGTTCTTAGTCCTTTATTGCAACACGATCCAGTTAAAACACATGGCCGGGAAAGAGAGAGAGCCGAAGCCCGTGTGAGCAGGCGAGAGACGACAGCTGTTTTGCGCTGTGCTTTGCGCTTCTACAGGTCAGCTTGTGCATAGGTGAAACAGTGGAAATGTAGTGCCGGCCATGACACCGCCCACCACTGTGTCCCCTCCCACAAACCAAACGATACATACATATACTTTAAAAAGCACACTTAAAACCATTAACGCAACCTTAGTTGGTAACAAAACCTTTTGGCAGAGCAGACAATTGGAGACATTTAAAGTTATTCTAGGAACCACAGTTAATCTTTAGAAAGCATAAAGGGTTAATCTTTAGAAAGCATAAAGGGTTAAACCCTCGCCGCTACCAACAGCGCACAAGACACTGCAGAATGCACAACTTCTGCCATAATATTCACAAAATTACCCCCCAACATCGGTATAAATGTCAGCAAAAAGCAAAGAAACAAAAAAAAAAAAAAATCTTTTCAAAAAAATTCTTTAAAAAAAAAAAAAATAATAATAATTATCCTTTTTTTCCCAAGCAGCAAATCATTAAAGAAATATCGACATGTCCACACGGTCATTGAAACCTAGTGGCCCCAATGCTTCACTGCGCAGAATCCATCTCGTCTCACATCTGAGGAGCAGATTATCCAGATCACCTCCTGGCGCCGGCAGACTGACTTTCTCAATCCCGGCGAAGGAGAGGACCCCTGCATCACCGCCATGTGTATCCCTAACATGTGTAATTAACCGTGGAACACCTTTCCCTGAGACAATCGATCTGCAATGCTCGCGGAAACGAACATATAGTGGCCGGATCGTCTTTCCCACATAGTAATACCTGCAAGGACAGAAAACAACGTATACTACGTGATCTGTCCTGCATGTGATGAAATCTTTAACCGTGTGCTTCACTGCACCTATATGAAGAGTCCGGTCAGTTACATGTTGCTTACACCAAGGACAATGCCCACACCTGAAATTACCTTTGGGGATAGCGGTGTTCAGCCAGTTCTGATTTGACTTAACTACCCGATTCCTCACTAATTTGTCCCTTAGTCTGATGCTCCGTTTATTCGCTATGAGGGGACCCCTAGACACTACCTCAGCCAACTCCTTGTCCCGACCTAAGATATGCCAATTTTTCTTAATGGCTAATCTGATTTGCTGGTCCATATTGCTGTATTGAAAACTGAAGGTAAACCTTCTCTCTACGTCAACCCTATTAGAAGGCACCTTCCTTACGTTCTTGCTTATGCAACTCCTCTCACTTCTCACTTTTTCCTTTTCTGTCATTAAAGCCCTATCAGGATACCCTCTTTGTTTGAATCTAGTCTCCATCTCATTTAGCTGCCGATCAAAACCCTCATTAGTATTATTAACCCTACTCACTCTCAGAAACTGACTATAGGGCAAAGAGCGTTTTGTATGCATTGGGTGGAAACTATTAAAATGTAACATGGTGTTACCTGCTACTGGCTTACGATAAAGCGACGTACAGATCTTATTGTCCTTAATTTCCACCAGGACATCCAGGAACTCCAACCGCTGCCCTCCGAAAACTGACGTGAAGGCCATGTTCATATTATTACTCTGATTAAGGTAAGTTACAAAACTATTGAAAGCCTCTTCTGTTCCATCCCAAATCAATACCACATCGTCGATATATCTCTGATAAAACTTTATATGATGCAAAAAATTATTTTTATTTGCGTACACATATTTCTCCTCAAAGAGCCCCAAAAACAAATTTGCGAAGGTACAAGCTGCCGGAGTCCCCATCGCAGTCCCCACTGACTGTACATACCAATCATCCAAGAACATAAACGCGTTATGCGTGAGGATGAACTCCAAACCCTCACACACAAAGCCAATAAAATTCTGGCTCTTTCCCGTGGTGCACAAAATCTGATTGACAACCTCAACCCCTATTTTTTGGGGGATCCTGGTATATAAATTTTCGACATCTATCGAGGCCAGGGAAAAATTCTCCTGCCATTCGACATCTTGGATACCACACAGAAAAGAGTTAGTATCCTTCAAATAAGCAGGAATATCTTTCAACATGGGACGCAACAGCCAATCAATGTACTGGGACAGGGGTTCGGTGAGCGATCCTATCCCAGACACGATTGGCCGTCCCGGGGGATTGTCAACAGACTTGTGCACCTTGGGGATGTGGTACCAGTGGGGCCTGGTCGGGAACTCCGGCAGCAATTTCTACGCCTTTTTCTTGGAAATAATACCTAAGGCTACGTTCACATTTGCGGCCAGCGCCGCAGCGTCGGGCGCCGCAGCGGCGCCGCATGCGTCATGCGCCCCTATATTTAACATGGGGGCGCATGGACATGCGGCGCACTTGCGTTTTGCGCCGCATGCGTCGCTGCGGCGCCCGCGTCGGGGCGCAGAGGACGCAGCAAGTTGCATTTTTGCTGCGTCCAAATTCAATGAAAAAAACGACGCATGCGGCGCAAAACGCAGCGTTGTGCATGCGTTTTGCTGCGTTTTTGTTTGCGTTGTGCGCTGCGGCGCCGACGCTGCGGCGCACAACGCAAATGTGAACGTAGCCTTACTCAACATACTTTCTCAAGTATGATCTTAATTCGCTCTTATATTTTTGCAAGGGGCTACTCGGAAGCAACCTGTATACATTAGAATCAGACAATTGTCTCTTGGCCTCGGCAATGTAGTATGATCTGGGAAGTAACACAATCTTTCCACCTTTATCTGCAGCCCTCACTACTGTGTCCTCCCAAGAGCAAATCTCCTGCAATGCCTTATTCTCATCTTCTGATAAATTCTTGGGAGGTTTTTGATAAATCACAGCCTCCACGTCTTTTATTACCTGAGCCTCAAAAAGATCAATCATATTGCCTGGAGACACCATAGGCATAAACCTCGAGGGAACTCCTCCTTTAAAGGGAGCAAATGCTACTGTATCACCATTATTGAAATCGACTGATTCCTCTGCTATATTTAATAACAGTCTAGCATCCTCCCTCATATCGGCTAGAGCTCCTGTGCCTGCCATAAAACCCAAAGGGCCAATAGAACACGGGTTTTCCCCTTCCAATCTAATTGTATCAGAGCTGAGCACGCTACTGACAGGACTGTCAGGTGTAGATGATTAAATGGATCCTGCATTGGAGCAGATGGAATTGGCTACCGTGCAACCCAGAATGGGATTACAAGCTGGCCGGGAGGACGTTGAGAGTTATTTTAAAGAGTGTGAGCAGGCTGATGGGATACATGCAATGAGCACCAAAGCCTTGGAGTTTAAATTGACAAATTTAGCTGAAAGAGAGATCAAATTATTTTGGACAAATAACTCTTTGAAATCGTATTGTGAAAGTGGGAGAGTTCCGCGCGGACTGAGGGTCTGGAAGCAGATATCCCAGCACAGCGATGATAGTACCTTCCGAAAGGAGTGGGAAAGCATTATGCTTAAATGCTCGCAGGAGTTATTGTCTTTAGTTCTGAGAACAAATTTACAGAATTACGATAAAGTGAACAGCGAATTGGTCAAAACACAAGCAGAATTAAAATCACGCCATACTGAGAGTCAATGGGCCACCTTCAGTAAAAAATTGGATGGCAGACTGATACCCATTCAGGCAAACGTTAAGCAAAGAAAGAGAGACAAATTTATTAGTGATAAAGCAGATTTCGACACAGGGTGCATTTTTTCGTGGAATACACCCCCGGATGGTATTGGTAAGGGGAGAAATACCACGGGTTGGAGGAGGAGTAACGGAAATAGAAATAAAAACAGATACCGCAATAAAGATTATCTGACTACCGAATCCGAGTCTAGCCTTAGTGATGGCGCAGGTAATCTGACCGCGTCCTTAGAAGCATTGCCTACTACGGACATTGAAACCGTCGATATGTCGACCCCTTTAGGAGGAGGACCCGGAGGGGCAGAAGGAAAGGCCGGCGGAGGCAAACAACGCAAGCGGAAGCATGTGGCTTGGACCCGGAGATACCAGTAACCCTGACGGGGGATGCAATTATAAATTTAACTGATCATGCTCTAACTCCAGCTCACTTGTCCTTACTGTCTAAGGGTTTGGGCTTTTGCATACCGCAAGAGTTCGATCTGACAGAGTTTAAAATTGACCTGTTTAAGTCTATCAGGAAAATTCACCTTTTTAAAGCATTTTCTAATAAAGCTACGAGCAGTAATGTCCTGGAAGGGGAAAACCCGTGTTCTATTGGCCCTTTGGGTTTTATGGCAGGCACAGGAGCTCTAGCCGATATGAGGGAGGATGCTAGACTGTTGTTAAATATAGCAGAGGAATCAGTCGATTTCAATAATGGTGATACAGTAGCATTTGCTCCCTTTAAAGGAGGAGTTCCCTCGAGGTTTATGCCTATGGTGTCTCCAGGCAATATGATTGATCTTTTTGAGGCTCAGGTAATAAAAGACGTGGAGGCTGTGATTTATCAAAAACCTCCCAAGAATTTATCGGAAGATGAGAATAAGGCATTGCAGGAGATTTGCTCTTGGGAGGACACAGTAGTGAGGGCTGCAGATAAAGGTGGAAAGATTGTGTTACTTCCCAGATCATACTACATTGCCGAGGCCAAGAGACAATTGTCTGATTCTAATGTATACAGGTTGCTTCCGAGTAGCCCCTTGCAAAAATATAAGAGCAAATTAAGATCATACTTGAGAAAGTATGTTGAGTTAGGTATTATTTCCAAGAAAAAGGCGGAGAAATTGCTGCCGGAGTTCCCGACCAGGCCCCACTGGTACCACATCCCCAAGGTGCACAAGTCTGTTGACAATCCCCCGGGACGGCCAATCGTGTCTGGGATAGGATCGCTCACCGAACCCCTGTCCCAGTACATTGATTGGCTGTTGCGTCCCATGTTGAAAGATATTCCTGCTTATTTGAAGGATACTAACTCTTTTCTGTGTGGTATCCAAGATGTCGAATGGCAGGAGAATTTTTCCCTGGCCTCGATAGATGTCGAAAGTTTATATACCAGGATCCCCCAAAAAATAGGGGTTGAGGTTGTCAATCAGATTTTGTGCACCACGGGAAAGAGCCAGAATTTTATTGGCTTTGTGTGTGAGGGTTTGGAGTTCATCCTCACGCATAACGCGTTTATGTTCTTGGATGATTGGTATGTACAGTCAGTGGGGACTGCGATGGGGACTCCGGCAGCTTGTACCTTCGCAAATTTGTTTTTGGGGCTCTTTGAGGAGAAATATGTGTACGCAAATAAAAATAATTTTTTGCATCATATAAAGTTTTATCAGAGATATATCGACGATGTAGTATTGATTTGGGATGGAACAGAAGAGGCTTTCAATAGTTTTGTAACTTACCTTAATCAGAGTAATAATATGAACATGGCCTTCACGTCAGTTTTCGGAGAGCAGCGGTTGGAGTTCCTGGATGTCCTGGTGGAAATTAAGGACAATAAGATCTGTACGTCGCTTTATCATAAGCCAGTAGCAGGTAACACCATGTTACATTTTAATAGTTTCCACCCAATGCATACAAAACGCTCTTTGCCCTATAGTCAGTTTCTGAGAGTGAGTAGGGTTAATAATACTGATGAGGGTTTTGATCGGCAGCTAAATGAGATGGAGACTAGATTCAAACAAAGAGGGTATCCTGATAGGGCTTTAATGACAGAAAAGGAAAAAGTGAGAAGTGAGAGGAGTTGCATAAGCAAGAACGTAAGGAAGGTGCCTTCTAATAGGGTTGACGTAGAGAGAAGGTTTACCTTCAGTTTTCAATACAGCAATATGGACCAGCAAATCAGATTGGCCATTAAGAAAAATTGGCATATCTTAGGTCGGGACAAGGAGTTGGCTGAGGTAGTGTCTAGGGGTCCCCTCATAGCGAATAAACGGAGCATCAGACTAAGGGACAAATTAGTGAGGAGTCGGGTAGTTAAGTCAAATCAGAACTGGCTGAACACTGCTATACCCAAAGGTAATTTCAGGTGTGGGCATTGTCCTTGGTGTAAGCAACATGTAACTTACCGGACTCTTCATATAGGTGCAGTGAAGCACACGGTTAAAGATTTCATCACATGCAGGACAGATCACGTAGTATACGTTGTTTTCTGTCCTTGCAGGTATTACTATGTGGGAAAGACGATCCGGCCACTATATGTTCGTTTCCGCGAGCATTGCAGATCGATTGTCTCAGGGAAAGGTGTTCCACGGTTAATTACACATGTTAGGGATACACATGGCGGTGATGCAGGGGTCCTCTCCTTCACCGGGATTGAGAAAGTCAGTCTGCCGGCGCCAGGAGGTGATCTGGATAATCTGCTCCTCAGATGTGAGACGAGATGGATTCTGCGCAGTGAAGCATTGGGGCCACTAGGTTTCAATGACCGTGTGGATATGTCGATATTTCTTTAATAATTTGAATGCAAAAGTTATCACCTGCGCTAAAAGGGTACGTTGGTGGATAGAGTAAGTATGTGGATACAAGGAGAATAGTTGTGCAGATACGGTAATTAAAAAGCAATGCCGCCAGACATAATGATTAATTGCCCAAGCACTTACTGCATGGATCTGTGATGGCGCTGCAGCGTAGCTGTAACTTTTCCCGAGAGGTGTCCAGTGATTAGTCCCGTAGTGCGGTAGAGCAGAGGGGTAGAATATGCTGGATAGCTGCTCGCTGGTCACAGGGAAGCAGGACGAGCCGCCTGCATCTGGCGTGCCCCGGCCGGAAGCAACGCCGAAGCAGTGGCGGAGCGTGAAAAGGGCGTAGCTAAAGTGTGACGTCACACACAAAGTAAGGACGGGGAGCGTGCAGGGACACAAACCAACGCGTTTCGAAGGATAAGTTCCTTCTTCGTCAGGGCCCTGACGAAGAAGGAACTTATCCTTCGAAACGCGTTGGTTTTAGCTACGCCCTTTTCACGCTCCGCCACTGCTTCGGCGTTGCTTCCGGCCGGGGCACACCAGATGCAGGCGGCTCGTCCTGCTTCCCTGTGACCAGCGAGCAGCTATCCAGCGTATTCTACCCCTCTGCTCTACCGCACTACGGGACTAATCACTGGACACCTCTCGGGAAAAGTTACAGCTACCCTGCAGCGCCATCACAGATCCATGCAGTAAGTGCTTGGGCAATTAATCATTATGTCTGGCGGCATTGCTTTTTAATTACCGTATCTGCACAACTATTCTCCTGGTATCCACATACTTACTCTATCCACCAACGTACCCTTTTAGCGCAGGTGATAACTTTTGCATTCACTTTTATTTTCTTACTAAGCAGGGGTTTACACAGACCCTGTCTAATCACCAGCAGCAGTGTTGTTTTAGTGTCTCCTTAATAGTGTAGCGCCAGTGTACTATTATATACATTGTTTCTTTAATAATTTGCTGCTTGGGAAAAAAAGGATAATTATTATTTTTTTTTTTTTTTAAGAATTTTTTTGAAAAGATTTTTTTTTTTTCTTTCTCTGCTTTTTGCTGACATTTATACCGATGTTGGGGGGTAATTTTGTGAATATTATGGCAGAAGTTGTGCATTCTGCAGTGTCTTGTGCGCTGTTGGTAGCGGCGAGGGTTTAACCCTTTATGCTTTCTAAAGGTTAACCCTTTATGCTTTCTAAAGATTAACTGTGGTTCCTAGAATAACTTTAAATGTCTCCAATTGTCTGCTCTGCCAAAAGGTTTTGTTACCAACTAAGGTTGCGTTAATGGTTTTAAGTGTGCTTTTTAAAGTATATGTATGTATCGTTTGGTTTGTGGGAGGGGACACAGTGGTGGGCGGTGTCATGGCCGGCACTACATTTCCACTGTTTCACCTATGCACAAGCTGACCTGTAGAAGCGCAAAGCACAGCGCGAAACAGCTGTCGTCTCTCGCCTGCTCACACGGGCTTCGGCTCTCTCTCTTCCCCGGCCATGTGTTTTAACTGGATCGTGTTGCAATAAAGGACTAAGAACGTGAAAGATTGGTGAGTGCCCTCATTTTCTTCTTTTATCATCTCCCATGCTTTGCTCTACTGCACGCTCACTGAACAATGTTCGGCTTTCTGTATGTCTCTTTCCAGGAGCTGTAGTACTTCAGACTACACGGCCCCTTCAGACCTTCTGACCCTCTAGGTCGGTCTCCTCCCTTCTGTCTCTCTGACAATCTGACTGAAAACTCACCTCTTTCCCTCCAAACCACAATATATATAGGGGAGTCACCTATTAAATAGGATCAAAAGCTCCCCCTTGTGGCCTGGAGTGTGAACGTGTTGTGTTTATGGTGGTTACCTGATAAGAGTTATCCTTCATCGCTTCCAAACGTAACATCACTCTCCCTATGAGGAAAGCAATGCTACTGTGACGACCAGGACCCTGGGGCGCCACAGAGACAATTTAGAATTTGTTAGAGATCAATGTGCTTGTGCCTACTACTACTAAATGGAGCAATCCTGTAATGTGGGGAAGAGTTGTGGCAAGATATCTGGGCAATTGTACAAAGAATAAAAGTGACTGTGTTTAATGTTCATGGTTATTGTGCTTCAGATACACTGGAAAGGCTCTTCAGCTTTTTTTTAGTAGCAAATGAACATTCGCTGAATCCAGGAAAAAGACTGATAACACTGAGCGACTGCTCGAATTGACTCAGTGAGCACACCAGAAATATGGACACCTGGGAGAAAAGGCTGCTTACCAATGGGCACACGCCAGAGGGGTGCCCATCAGGTTAGATTTGATAAAGGATTTGGATCCTCACATCCTATCAATGATGGTGTAAAAATCTGAGGACAAAGGTCCTCCAGAACCTGCTGAAGTAATTGCTCGTGGAGCAGATAATGTACTGATAGTTGTGAAACCCGGGCAAAAGTAGTGGGAACACGTACCAACAGACAGGTGTTATCTCTGAGAATAATATTTTTTTTTTTCATTCAGATCAAAATCTGGAAATGGTGTGCGGCGCCCCAAGGTCCTGGTCGTCGCAGTGGTGTTGCTTTCCTCTCAGGGAGAGTGATGCTACATTTGGAGGCAGTGAAGGATAACTGCATCCAGGTATCACAAACATGCAACACATTTCACACTCCAGGCCACAAGGGGGAGCTCTTGCTCCCATTTATTAGGTCACTCCCCACATTGGTAAAACTGGTCGCCTGTAGAGAAAGTTAGCTAGTTGCTGGCTGAGCTCCGCTCAGTGAGTTGGTCCCTGACAGGGGTGGGATCCTGTCAGAGAACAAAGGAGAAGGACACAGAGCTGTGCTCAGAGCTGCAGCTTCTAGAAAGAGACACACAGAAGGCAGAACTGTATTGCAGCGAGCGTGCAAGGAAGTCGTAGCAAAGGAGTGGATACCAGAAGGGGACCAGCCCTACACAGGCTACCTCCTTCTGAGGTGCAGAATCCCAGTAGTCGGAACACCGAGGGAGTAATGACCTTTATGCCTTGCTCCAGAGACCTGCAGGACAGCTAATTTCATGTTACCTGTCCGCCCTACACCCAGGAGACACGGTGACACCCCTTAGAGGCTGGGGCATGATAGAGTCCCTATAAACCGCCTCAAGCCACCAGTCATACGGGTTTGTCCTATCCTGTATGGAGGACAGAGAGAAAGACATTAAATCTGTGAGGACCTTATGTGAAGCCTTAGGCAGTAAGGAACTACAACACTGCAGCACAAGGGAAGGCTACTGATTTCCACCTGGACAAGTGGACTCTGGACTTGACTCCAAACCGGCCAGACTCTGCCTATCCTGTGATCTGGTGCTCTGGACTGTGGATGCTGAAGCCTTCAGTAAAGGTAAAGAGACTGCAACCTCGTTCTTCTCTGCGCCTCTCACCATACCACCATCTACACATCGGGAAGCCCTGGGGATATACTTCACCTGTGGAAAGGTATACCATCTAGCTGCCATAACATTACCCCAGCAGACCCCTTAAAGCATCGTCGGTCACCCTGACTGAATACCACAGGTGGCGTCACGAACATTCCCTTTAAAGACCTTTCACTTTTACATGGACGTCCCAGGGCCACGGGCCGGGTCAGCCACCGTGACATCCCCCTGTGAACCGAAGGACCCGGTACCGAGTTCTCAACAGCCCCATGAGGGTGCTCCAGGTGCATTGTTTGCAGCCACCGTGTGCATGGTCCTTTCAACATCTATCACTACCCAAGAGATTTTCAGACCAAAAACCGATAGACCAACCATGGAAAATGGAGCTTTATGAAAACCAAACAGAATCTATAGATTTGCTTGGCTCTGCTGATGAACACTAGCTTCTTCTGATGAAGAAGGATTCAGTCCTTCGAATCCCATTGGTCACCCTTTTTGATCCCAGCGCTGCTCCATAGCCTTTGTGATGTCACACGCTAGCAAGCACTGCCGGCCATTTTTTCCTTGGACGCCACTGGCCGGGGCTTCCCTGGCTCTGAGCAGCCTCTCCGTACTCCTGCTACCTTGCCTATTGCAGGAGTTCACTCCCCTCACTGAAATCTACATGCCTGGACACAACTCTGCAATATACAAGCAGCGACTTACCAATACTAGAGTAAGTGTTTGTCCATATGTTCCTACGTTTTCTCCCCTTGCGATCACACCTGGAGCACTGATTTCTCTGCTGCATCTTTTAAACTGGACAACCTTAGTGGCCCCAGAGAGTGATTAAACTACATTTAAAGGGGCCACACCTCTGATCATACCATACCACTGGGAGGCTATTTATATAACTTTGTTTTATTATTCTGTTTCTAAAAATACACCCTCAAGCGTGGCATCATTTATTGAGAGAAAGCACAGTAGTTTGACAATAAATGGCTTCACCCAACCACTTACCATGAGAGGAGAAAAAGTTTTGGTGTTACTCATATCATATTCTCTGAAAAAAGGCCAAGAAAGCAAAAATTCTGCCGTGGTATGTAAACTTTAGAGCACAACTGTATATGCATAGGCTGAATGTGAAATAGAAACTGCATTACTGCTATATAGGATATACTGTACTTATGAAAAGAAGATACTTAGAACACAAATTGGCTAATTTGTGTGTGCACACCAGTCACATAAATGTGACCTTTATCTGATGTGACCAGCCTCAGTCTGGTTCACAGGGAAACAAGGGAATCCCATAGTGAGCCTGTGTGTCTTAGCGGGTCGTCACATCCCAACATGCGGAGTGTTTGGCTCAGTACACTGACTGCAACGTCTCAAGGGCAGTATCTTATTACTTATTTAACCCCTTTATGACCTCCAAAACGCCTTTTAATGGCAGTGGTTTAGGGACCTTATTACTCTGCGCTGCTTTTTAACTGCACTGGGGAATAGGAGTATAGTGGCATTTTCCCACGCTCAAGAGTTCATCTGAGTTCAGGCTGTGAGGGAGTGCAGCTTCAGCTACGTCACCGCTAGTCTCTGAAGCTCCGCTCCCAGCATTTCATTCATTCCCCAGTAGTTTACAGCAGGGCCAGTAGCACTAGCACCACTCCTGGTTGTAAACTTTATATGCCCCAGATATGGATTACGGTGTCGGACTGACTGAACGCCGGACAGGTATGGGTATATTGTTCTTTATTTATTTTTTATTTTTTCCAGAAGATCGAGGGCTTCACATGGATTAGGAGTAACAATAAAATGGTCAAACAGTGTTTAGTGTTTAATTTCATTAAAATACTTTTTCCTGGCTGTGTCTTTACTTAACCCATTAACAACTATAGGATTAGTAATGGATAGGTGTCTTATTGACACCTCTCCATTACTAAGCAGGCTTAATGGCACCTTGCAATACAAAAAAAAACCGTGATGGAAGCTGCCACATAGATTAACATTGGTCTGAGTGCTATGCGATTTTTTTTCTCACATAGGACTCGTCCGTATTCCTCTCTAGTGTGACTCCAGCCTTAAGCTGAGTCTCACAGGCTGGGTCAGTGAGACACTGACAATCTCATGCACTGCAGTACCAGTTATCAAACCGAAAATTATACTATGTCCCTCAGTGGGTCTAAGTGAAAAAGTAAAATAAAATGTGAAAAAAAGTAAAAAAACACACAAAAAAGTGTACTCATATCATGAAAAGCTGTTTCATCACTCAAAACGCAATGTTTGTGACAAAAAAAGTATACATATTTGGTATCGACGAGTCCGGAACAACATGCTCTATAAATAAAGCATGTTATTTTTACAGAATGGCAAGTGTCGTAAAATAATAAGTAAAAAACAAGCCAAAAATTATGCTTTTTCATCACAGTGACTTATAAAAAGTGATCAAAAAGTTGTATGCAGAAAAAATGGTATAAATGAAAATGCCAAATAGTCCCTCGAGAAAAAGTCCTTTTATGGCCCATTCTGCAAAAAAAAAACTTATAGCTCTCAGAATATAGCGAATATGGTTGATCGAATAGCTTTGGATAAGTGCTTATCTGGAGAGCTATAGCACTAACCGCATAGCTGCCTTGGAGCGCTCCCGATAATCAGCTGTTCGGCGCCGCAGCTGCATGTGTCACAGCTGTGTGACAGTCACAACACATGCATGTAGAGCTCCCAAATCCAAATGCCCCCTCCTTCTGAGCCCCATTATGCCTAAACTACATTAAGCGACCACATCTTTGGCATTATTATAATGGAGCAAAGGTACGGTACCTAACAATTTATGCGTGTGTATCACCAGAAGCATAAGCTGGGCACAATGTGTGGGGGCGCTACAATATATGAGGTTCTACACTGTATGGGGACACAATGTATAGGTACTAGATTGGAAGATTTGCAATTGATGTTACAAAGTAGTCACTGCAGCCATAGATGAATTCATTGAGAGATGCAGTTTCTACAATGGGGTCACTTTTGGTGTTTTTCAGCTGTTCAGGCACCTTCGGGGCTCCGCAAATTGTGCCAGCAAACTATTCTAGCAAACTTTGTGCTCCAAAAGCCAAATAGTGCTCCTTTTTTCTCAGCGCTGACATGTGGTCTAACAGTAATTTCTGACAACATTTGGGGCAGCATCGAGTTTGGGAGAAATTGCGCAATAAATTGTGGGGTCTAGTTTCACCTTTTAATCCCTGTGTACCTGACAGATTTGCAGCAAAAAACAAATATTAAATTTTTACCACTAAAATCTCATATTTCCACGTCTCAATGTTATAAAATTCTGTGAGGCACATATGGATTCAAAATACTTACTACACCCCTAGATGAATTCTCTGAGGAGTCTAGTTTCCAAAATGGGGGTACTTGTTAAGGGTTTCTGCTGTTTTCTCATGTCAGGGGCTTTTCAAATGCTGCATGGCATACACAATCTATCCCAGGCAAATAGCTCTCTTTCCTTTCCTAGCCCTGCCATGAGCCCAAGCCGAAGTTTTTCACTAAGTATGGGGTATTGTCGCATTTGGGACATATTGTGCAATAAAATATGGGGTCCGAATTTACCCATTATCCATTATGAAAATTACAAATTTGGGGCAAAAACATTTTTGTGAAAAAATATTAACATTTTCAATATGACGACCTAATGTTATCAAATTCTGTGTAGTACCCGTGGGTTTAGAATGCTCACTATAGCCCTGGAAAAATTCCTTGAGGGGTGTAGTTTCCAAAATGGGTCACTTTTTTTTCACTGTTTAAGCACATTAGGGGCTCTCGAAAAGGGACATGATGCCCTCGGACCATTCCATCAAAGTCTGCATTCCAAAACGTTACTCCTTCCTTTTTTGAGCCCTGCTATACGACCAAAAAGTAGTTTTCCTCCACATATGGGGTATTGACATAGAATAAATTGCACAACAAACTTTGGAGTCCATTTTTTCCTGTTAACCTTGTGAAAATAAAATGTGAAGATAAAAGTGCATTTTTGTTGGTAAAATTATTTTTTTATTTTCAATGCTCTATGTTATAAACTTCTGTAAAGCACCTGGGGTTTCAAGGTGCTCACCACACATCTAGATACATTCCTTAAGGGGCCTAGCTTCCAAAATGAGGCACATCAGGGGCTCTCAAAATGTGACATAGCGTCTGCTCTCGATTCCAGCCATCCCTTCTGAGCCCTGCCATGCACCTAAACAGGATTTTCCACACATTTGGGGTATCAGCATACTCAAAATAAATTGGACTACAAATTTTAGGGTCCATTTCTCTTTTTACCGTTGTGAAAATAACAAATTTGGGGCTAAAGTAAAATTTTTGTGAAAAAAGTTAAATGTAAATTTCCTTCCACGTTGCGTTAGTGTTTGTGAAGCACCTGAAGGGTTCATAAACTTTTAACTGTCTAACTTCCTAATAACAATACCAATTTTTTTCTTCATCTGACGTAGTGTATAACTCGGGGAAACATGAGAATGTGCTGTGGAAGCGATCAGCTATTGATGATTGTGTGGTTTTTTTTGTAGAGACGAGTACTGGCTGGAAGAAGTGATGGCGGTCTGTGCTGGATGAAGAAGAAAAGTGAAGATGAAGGACTTCAACTACTGGTGAGTCAATGTATTACCTGAATACATACACTATATACTGTATACTATGTACAGAGCTCCTGTGTATAATGTCACCGGTGATCACTGTATTACTTGTACACTGACACTATATACAGAGATCCAGTGTAAAATGCCACTAATGATCACTGTATTACCTGTACACTGATGCTATATACAGAGCTCCAGTATACAGTGTCACCGGTGATCACTGTGCTACTTATACACTGACAGTATATACAGAACTCCAGTGTATAATTTCAATGGTGATCACTGTATTACCTGTAGAATAAGACTATATGCAGAGCTCATGTGTATAATGTCACTGTTGATCACTCTATTACCTGTACACTGTACACTATATACAGAGCTCCTGTGTATAATGTCACTGGTGATCACTGTATTACCTGTACACTATACAGTACATGATATAGAGAGCTCCTGTGTATAATGTCACTGGTGATCACAGTATAAGGCTACATTCACACTAGTCTGTCGGTACGGGCTGACGCAAAGCGTCGGCCCGACGTACCGACGGACAGTGTGCTAAATGTAGCACAACGTGGGCAGCGGATGCAGTTTTACAACGCATCCGCTGCCCATTGTGAGTTCTGGGGAGGAGGGGGCGGAGTTTCAGCCGTGCATGCGTGGTCGAAAATGGCCGACTCGATGCACAAAAAAAGTTACATGGAACTTTTTTGTGCCGACGGTCCTCCAAAACACGACGCATCCGTCTCACGACGGATGCGATGTGTGGCCATACATCGCAATGTGTCGCTAATGTAAGTCTATGGGGAAAAACGCATCCTGCAGACAACTTTGCAGGATGTGTTTTTTCTCCTAAAAGATGCATTGCGACGTAGGCAAAATGACGCTAGTGTGAAAGTAGCCTTACCTGTACACTGACTGTATATTCAGAGCTCTTGTGTATAATGTCGCTGGTGGTAATAACCGTGTTCTTAGTATTGTGATTTGTATTCATGACCAGTATTGTAGTATTCAATCATTATGTGGTGGTAATTTGTGGTCTGGTCACGGTGTGGCAGTTTTTTTTCCCTTGTATGTGGTATTATTCGGTCATTACAGTATGTGGTAGAATATGTAGTCTAGTTATGGTGTGGCTGTATTTCTCCTTGTATGTAGCATTATTTGGTCCCTATATGTTGGTAATATGTGGTTTTATTCTATCACTATGTGGTCTGGTCATGGTGTGGCGGTATTTCTTCCCTGTAAGTGGTATTGATCTTGGTATAGTGGATTGCCTTGTGTATGGAGGTCATTTGTTCTCTCTGACTTTAATTAGAACATTCTTTATTTCCATTAGAGAGTAAATACTTGGTACACAGTGGCAGAGATGCACTTACAGTGGTTCGCCTGTGAAAAAAGTAATCACTTCTCAACAGGATAAGTGATGATGACATATTGGTGCAGGCCTGACTGCTTGAACCCAATTGGCAGAATGTGGACCTTTTATCCCCATTAGACTGGAGTGGCATGTTCAACTTGACTACCGATTCATTCATTTTTTTACTTTGTGGCTGCGAGTACTGCACTTACTTTTTCCTGGAATCCCAAAAGAGAATGAATAGAGCTGCGGTCAGACATCCCACTTGCCTCTCCATTTTAAAATGGTGATAAGTGTCCTATCAGGGATAAAACTTCCTCATTCGTCAGATCTGTGCAGTTTCTAATGGTCAGACCTAGGGTTGAGCGACTTTCATTTTTTTAAGGTCGAGTCGGGTTTTGTGAAACCCGACTTTGTCCAGAGTCGAGTCGAGTGCAGTCGGCCGATTATCGCTAAAAGTCGGGGATCGACCGAAACACGAAACCCAATGCAAGTCAATGGGGAAGCATAGTCGGCAGTGAGTGGAGGCCAGGAAAACACCTACAGTGCCCATTTTAATGCCAAAAACATCCACTCTTGTTTCTGAAGCTTGTCAATCTTAATTAACTTTATAATAATAGTTGGGCATTGGAACTTGGGGGTCATTTTGCAAAAGTTGTGGAGGGTAGGGCTGGTTCAAGCTTTTAGTGGGCCCAGGAAACGTGGACTACGTCACGGCGGTGGAGCAGTGAGAGGTAAGTATGTCAAGTTTGCAAGTGCTGTGATCCTAAGCAAGCAGGGAGGCCCCCTCGTTGGCATTGGCACTGGCACAGGGCCCCTCAAAGTACAGCGGTGTGTTTGCACGGCGGGGGCGCCTCCCACCAGCAGCGACACTTTTGTGTACTCTGAGGGGCCCTGTGCCAGTGACGTCGCCAACGAGTATGCCCCCCCCACCTGATGAAGGAACCTGCACTTTCATCTGCACCTTCCTCTTTGTCCCTGTGTAAGGTGGTATAACATGCGAGAAGGGGAACCTTACTTTCAGCAGGGTCAGATTCTGGCTGTGTAGAGTGCAAGGGGAATGTAGTGGTCTAGGTCAATGTACCAGCAGACTCATCTAGCAGTGGCTGGGGAATGGGCAGGATGAGGAAGAAACAGATATAGGGCCAAAGAATAAAGTAGGCTAAATGCAGTTCAAAATTGGTAACAGGACTAAACAGACGGCATTGCTTTGTTCAGTGGAGTAGCAAACCCAGGAGCAGCAGACACTGTTTTAAGGGCCCAAACACACTAATAGGCCAAATGCAGTTTAATATTTGCTACTGTAGGCCAAAAGCCAGAAGGTAGAAGCTCAGCTTTATTCAGTTGAGGACAACACCAGGCAGGGGCAGACACCGTTAGTAGGCCGGAACCACCAATCTTTTAAAAAACAGCACTTAATGAGAGCCAGAAGGTAGAAGCTCAGCTTTATTCAGTTGAGGACAAACACCAGGGAGCAGCAAACAGAGGTATTAGGCCCCATCCAGCAATTAAAAAAAAAAAAAAAAGCTTAATCAGAGCTAGAAGGTAGAAGCTCAGCTTTATTCAGTTGAGGACAACACCAGGCAGGGGCAGACACCGTTAGTAGGCCGGAACCACCAATCTTTTAAAAAACAGCACTTAATGAGAGCCAGAAGGTAGAAGCTCAGCTTTATTCAGTTGAGGACAAACACCAGGGAGCAGCAAACAGAGGTATTAGGCCCCATCCAGCAATTAAAAAAAAAAAAAAAAAAAGCTTAATCAGAGCTAGAAGGTAGAAGCTCAGCTTTATTCAGTTGAGGACAACACCAGGCAGGGGCAGACACCATTAGTAGGCCCATAACCACCTATTTTTAAAAACACAGCACTTAAAGAGAGCCAGAAGGTGGAAGCTCAGCTTTGTTCAGTTGAGGACAACACCAGGGAGGGGCAGACACCGTTAGTAGGCCGGAACCACCAATTTTTTAAAAAACAGCACTTAATGAGAGCCAGAAGGTGGAAGCTCAGATTTATTCATTTGAGGACAACTTGAATTAGGGACTGCAGACAGACTTACCAGGCTGTCCCCTGTGTGGACCATGCATCCAATACATTAACCCATTGCGCCACAAAGGACACATAACCTTCCGTGGCCATGCCTACCGCTCCATGTGTCTGTTGTCAGGTGTACCTTTGGACTCACAGATTGACAGAATGAAAGGACAATGTGGTCTTTAACATGCTGGTGGAGGGGTGGGATGGCTTTTCTCGCAAAAGAATTGTCAACTGGGTAGCTCATAGCGTGGGACAGAGTAGTCTATCATGGCTTTATTAATATTAAATAAAATAAAAAAATAGGCTCTATGCACTGTAAAATAGGTTCCAGGGGTACACGGGCAGCAGTGGTCTGGTCATTGGAGGCCTAGTGGAAGGAGGGACCGCAGACAGGCTTCCAAGGCCTAACATAATAAAATGGGCTGGCTGTAGGCACTTTATAATTGGTTCCAGGGGTACACGGGCAGCAGTGGTCTGGTCAACGGAGGCCGATTGTAATGAGTGTCCAAAACAACAAATAAATGTGAATGTCTCGCATTAAAACAAAACAAAAACACTAAAGGGTGCAATCATTAGGTTCAGGGGTGGGATCCTCTGCGTTGTTTCAGACCTACTAATTTAGCGCAAAGTATTTACTGTGGTAAATAGAGGACACTGCCCCCGACTATGTTAAGTACCATCATACATGTCAACACAATGGTATTGTCAGTGGCAGGTATGGAAGGATGTCAGCGCATAGACTAAACATTGGTGGAAGTGTGAGAGATAACTGTGGAAGTGGTAGAGCAATGTTTGACCTGGGGGTGGGTGAACTCTCTTGTGGCCGGCGGTACAGGCCCAGGGCCCCTCATGTTACAACAGTGTTTCTGACGTTGGGTGCGCACCACCACCGCCAGAGACACTTTATTGTACTATGAGGGACCCAGTAGCAATGCCGTCGACCAAAAGCGAGCACACCCACCTCTTCAGACAAACAGCAGTCTCACGGGTGCTTGCGCCAAGTCGCGATACCACGGCCCCGTGTGGGGAGTTTGGCCATTTAGGGAGGTGTAAACATGTCGTATGCTGGACAATCAGCTGCAGCAAATTAGACATTAGAAAAGTAATTCACAGTAGTCCACAGGCAAGAGCTTTTCATAGGAAAGCTAGGTCTCGGCCGGGCAAGGTGGGGCAAAAGATTTCGAAATCCAGTTGTGGTTCATTTTAATGAATGTTAGATCATCAACATTTTGGGTAGGCAGACGAGTCCTTTTTTCGGTTAATATTGAACCTGCAGCACTGAATACTCTTTCTGATAGGACACTAGCTGCCGGGCAAGCAAGCTCCTGCAATGCATATTCTGCCAATTCTGGCCAGGTGTCTAATTTTGATGCCCAGTAATCAAATGGGAATGACAGTTGAGGGAGAACATCGATAAGGGATGAAAAATAGTTAGTAACCATACTGGACAAATGTTGTCTCCTGTCACTTTCAATTGATGCAGCAGTACCTGTCCTGTCTGCGGTCATAGCAAAATCAGTCCACAACCTGGTCAGAAAACCCCTCTGTCCAACGCCACTTCTGATGTGTGCACCCCTAACACTCCTAGTCTGCTGGCCCCTGGAGCTCGTGTGAGAACGATCACGTGCGCTGTGTGCTGGGAATGCCTGAAGCAAACGGTCAACAAGAGTTGATTGTTTGGTTGCTAATATTAGTTCCAAGTTCTCATGTGGCATAATATTTTGCAATTTGCCTTTATAGCGTGGATCAAGGAGGCAGGCCAACCAGTAATCGTCATCGTTCATCATTTTTGTAATGCGTGTGTCCCTTTTTAGGATACGTAAGGCATAATCCGCCATGTGGGCCAAAGTTCCAGTTGACAAATCTCCGGTTGTGATTGGTTGAGGGGCAGTTTCAGGCAAATCTACGTCCCTTGTGTCCCTCAAAAAACCAGAACCCGGCCTTGCCACGCAACCAATTTCCAGTGCCCCCGGGAAAGCTTCCTCATTAAAAATAAACTCATCCCCATCATCCTCCTTGTCCTCCACCTCCTCTTCGCCCGCTACCTCGTCCTGTACACTGCCCTGACCAGACAATGGCTGACTGTCATCAAGGCTTTCCTCTTCCTCTGGTGCAGATGCCTGATCCTTTATGTGCGTCAAACTTTGCATCAGCAGACACATTAGGGGGATGCTCATGCTTATTATGGCGTTGTCTGCACTAACCAGCCATGTGCATTCCTCAAAACACTGAAGGACTTGACACATGTCTTGTATCTTCGACCACTGCACACCAGACAACTCCATGTCTGCCATCCTACTGCCTGCCCGTGTATGTGTATCCTCCCACAAAAACATAACAGCCCGCCTCTGTTGGCACAGTCTCTGAAGCATGTGCAGTGTTGAGTTCCACCTTGTTGCAACGTCTATGATTAGGCGATGCTGGGGAAGGTTCAAAGACCGCTGATAGTTCTGCATACGGCTGGAGTGTACGGGCGAACGGCGGATATTTGAGCAAAGTCCACGCACTTTGAGGAGCAGGTCGGAGAACCGAGGATAAGTTTTCAATAAGCACTGCACCACCAGGTTTAAGGTGTGAGCCAGGCAAGGAATGTGTTTCAGTTGGGAAAGGGAGATGGCAGCCATGAAATTCCTTCCGTTATCACTCACTACCTTGCCTGCCTCAAGATCTACTGTGCCCAGCCACGACTGCGTTTCTTGTTGCAAGAACTCGGACAGAACTTCCGCGGTGTGTCTGTTGTCGCCCAAACACTTCATAGCCAATACAGCCTGCTGACGCTTGCCAGTAGCTGGCCCATAATGGGACAACTGGTGTGCAACAGTGTCATCTGCCGATGGAGTGGTTGGCCGACTGCGGTCTGTGGAAGAGCTGTCGCTTCTGCAGGAGGACAAGGAGGAGGAGGAGGGGGTGCGAACGCCTACAGCCAACTGTTTCCTAGACCGTGGGCTAGGCACAACTGTCCCGAAATTGATGTCCCCTGTGGACCCTGCATCCACCACATTCACCCAGTGTGCCGTGATGGACACATAACGTCCCTGGCCATGCCTACTGGTCCATGCATCTGTAGTCAGGTGCACCTTTGTACTCACAGATTGCCTGAGTGCATGGATGATGCGCTGTTTAACATGCTGGTGCAGGGCTGGGATGGCTTTTCTGGAAAAAAAGTGTCGACTGGGTAGCTCGTATCGTGGTTCAGCGTACTCCATCAGGGCTTTGAAAGCTTCGCTTTCAACTAAACGGTAGGGCATCATCTCTAATGAGATTAGTCTAGCTATGTGGGCGTTAAAACCCTGTGTACGCGGATGCGAGGATAAGTACTTCCTTTTTCTAACCAGAGTCTCATGTAGGGTGAGCTGGACTGGAGATCGTGGAACTTTCGGGTGTGCCGGTGGACATGGCAGACTGAGAGACGGTTGGAGACGGTATTGTTTCCGCCGGTGCCCTAGATGCAATATTTCCTCCTACAAAACTGGTGGTTCCCTGACCCTGACTGCTTTTGGCTGGCAAAGAAACCTGCACAGATACTGCCGGTGGTGCGGAAAATGGTGGCCTTACAGTGACGGAAGGGATGTTGCGTTGCTGACTAGCTTCATTGGCCGAGGGTGCTACAACCTTAAGGGACGTTTGGTAGTTAGTCCAGGCTTGAAAATGCATGGTGGTTAAGTGTCTATGCATGCAACTAGTATTGAGACTTTTCAGATTCTGACCTCTGCGTAAGCTAGTTGAACATTTTTGACAGATGACTTTGCGCTTATCAATTGGATGTTGTTTAAAAAAATGCCAGACTGCACTCTTCCTAGCATCGGATCCCTTTTCAGGGATTGCAGACTGAGCTTTAACCAGATGGCCACGCTGTCCTCCAACAGGTTTTGGCTTTGACACGCGTTTTGGCCCAGATACGGGACCGGCAGATGGAACCTGTTGCGATGTTGATGCCTGCTGCGGCCCCTCCTCCACCTCCGCTTCTGAACTACTGCCGCCTGCACCCTGTTCCCCCAATGGCTGCCAATTGGGGTCAACAACTGGGTCATCTATTACCTCCTCTTCGAGCTCGTGTGCAACTTCATCTGTGTCACCGTGTCGGTCGGTGGTATAGCGTTCGTGGCAGGGCAACATAGTCTCATCAGGGTCTGGTTGTGGATCAGTACCCTGAGAGGGCAATGTTGTGGTCTGAGTCAAAGGAGCAGCATAGTACTCTGGCTGTGGCTGTGCATCAGTGCATTCCATGTCAGAATCTACTTGTAATGGGCATGGCCTGTTAAGTGTTTCACTTTCTAAGCCAGGGACGGTATGTGTAAAGAGCTCCATGGAGTAACCCGTTGTGTCGCCTGCTGCATCCTTCTCTCTTGTTGTTGTTTTTGCTGAAGAGGACAAGGAAGCGACTTGTCCCTGACCGTGAACATCCACAAGCGACGCCCTGTTTTTACATTTACCAGTTTCAGAAGAGGAGGCAAAAGAGCTAGAGGCTGAGTCTGCAAGGTAAGCCAAAACTTGCTGTTGCTGCTCCGGCTTTAAAAGCGGTTTTCCTACTCCCAGAAAAGAGAGCGTTCGAGGCCTTGTGTAGCCAGACAACGAACCTGGCTCCACAGCTCCAGACTTAGGTGGAATATTTTTATCCCCACGACCACCTGATGCTCCACTACCACTACCATCATTACCAGCTGACAATGAACGCCCACGGCCACGACCTCTTGCACAAGACTTCCTCATTGTTTTAAAAACTTAACCAAAGTAACTTTATTTGTTGCTGTCAAACAACTTACACGGTGAGCTATAACTTCAGTATGATTTCAATATCCCTTTACAAGTTGGTGAGACCACAAGGAAAATCAGGCCCAATGTTACACACTCTGTTTTCTGTGGCACCAAATCACAGAGATGCCACACACGCAGGACTGTCACTCAAGCACAAATGTCAATATTAATCTCCCACCTATTTTATTTTTTTTTTTTTCAGGGAGACTTTAGAAACCAAATAAGATAAAATGATTTTTTCAGGGACAATGTGGAAACCAAATAATAATAAAAAAAAGGCTTTCTATGGCCCACTGAGTGAGAGATGGCACACACAGGAGTCAGGAGTGGCACACAAGCCCTGAGGCCAATATTTTTCTCCCACTGATTGATGTAGTGATTTTTTTTTCAGGTAGATTTTAGAACCCAAATCAAGCAAAAAAATTAATAGGCTTTCTATGGCCCACTGAGTGAGAGATGGCACACACAGGAGTCAGGAGTGGCACACAAGCCCTGAGGCCAATATTTTTCTCCCACTGATTGATGTAGTGATTTTTTTTCAGGTAGATTTTAGAACCCAAATCAATCAAAAAAATTAATAGGCTTTCTATGGCCCACTGAGTGAGAGATGGCACACACAGGAGTCAGGAGTGGCACACAAGCCCTGAGGCCAATATTTTTCTCCCACTGATTGATGTAGTGATTTTTTTTTCAGGTAGATTTTAGAACCCAAATCAAGCAAAAAAAATAATAGGCTTTCTATGGCCCACTGAGTGAGAGATGGCACACACAGGAGTCAGGAGTGGCACACAAGCCCTGAGGCCAATATTTTTCTACCATTGATTGATGTAGTGATTTTTTTTTCAGGTAGATTTTAGAACCCAAATCAAGCAAAAAAAATAATAGGCTTTCTATGGCCCACTGAGTGAGAGATGGCACACACAGGAGTCAGGAGTGGCACACAAGCCCTGAGGCCAATATTTTTCTCCCACTGATTGATGTAGTGATTTTTTTTCAGGTAGATTTTAGAACCCAAATCAAGCAAAAAAATTAATAGGCTTTCTATGGCCCACTGAGTGAGAGATTGCACACACAGGAGTCAGGAGTGGCACACAAGCCCTGAGGCCAATATTTTTCTCCCACTGATTGATGTAGTGATTTTTTTTCAGGTAGATTTTAGAACCCAAATCAAGCAAAAAAAATTAATAGGCTTTCTATGGCCCACTGAGTGAGAGATGGCACACACAGGGATGGCACTCTAGCAGAAATGCCAATCTTAATCTCCCACAAAAAAAAAAAAAAACAGGGACTGTCCTACAATTACTATCTCCCTGCAGTAATCTCAGCCAGGTATGGCAGGCAGCAATAAGGAGTGGACTGATGCACAAATTAAATAAAAAGTGTGGACAAACAAAAAGATAGCTGTGCAGAAAGGAAGGAACAAGAGGATTTGTGCTTTGAAAAAAGCAGTTGGTTTGCACAGTGGCGTACACACAGCAATGCAGCTATCAGGGAGCCTTCTAGGGCAGCCCAATGAGCTACAGCGCTGAGGAAAAAAAAAAATGTAGCTTCCACTGTCCCTGCAAACAAAAGGTGGTGTTGGACAGTGGAAATCGCTACAGCACAAGCGGTTTGTAGCTTTATGTACCCTGCCTATCACTATCCCTGCTTCTGAAGAAGCGGCAGCAACCTCTCCCTACGCTCAGATCAGCAGAAGTAAGATGGCGGTCGGCGGGAACGCCCCTTTATAGCCCCTGTGACGCCGCAGACAGCAAGCCAATCACTGCAATGCCCTTCTCTAAGATGGTGGGGACCAGGACCCATGTCATCACGCTGCCCACACTCTGCGTTCACCTTCATTGGCTGAGAAATGGCGCTTTTCACGTCATTGAAACGCGACTTTGGCGCGAAAGTCGCGTACCGCATGGCCGACCCCGCACAGGGGTCGGATCGGGTTTCATGAAACCCGACTTTGCCAAAAGTCGGCGACTTTTGAAAATGAACGACCCGTTTCGCTCAACCCTAGTCAGACCTAAGCGATCACCTATCCAGTGGAGCCCATGGATCGGTGATAACTTGTTTTAACAAAATAACCCTTTTAATGTAAACTACCGTAATTGTACATACCAGTTATGGTGGCACACAGGTAATGTGCAGGAGCAGCTTGTGTATTAGAGTCAATACTCCATTATAACAGGGATAATGGCTTACAGATATTTACATATAGCTGTAGGGTGGGCCCCTGGGTTCAATTCCCCCTGTGGGCCCCAGACACCCCAGTCTGACCCTGCGGTAATATAATAGGCAAATCTTGGCAATAAAGTTGGCTTTTGAGGAATGTCGTCTTTTTTTTGGAGGGTGCAGTTCATCCGGTCATGCTAATCTTTTGTATCTGGAATCTGCTAATTGTCTGACACATAGACAGGCAAGCTGTCATTGTTTTTTACCAGATTTAACTTTTTTGTGACTTATAGGCTGGAGGATAAGAACAATAAGGTGGATGGATGCATTGTCTCGTTGTTTTCCAGGGGGATGAAGTACTTGTGAGCCTGGTCCTATTTTACAGAAAGGAGTATTTATTGCTACTATATATTCTAATCTGGAAAAGGAGGTTCTAGAGGCTCAGGGGAACTCCCCTGCTGCCTGTCCTTCAGGTAAACTGTTTGTCCCTCTGAACCTCCTTCTTAGAATTTTGAATGAACATCACGTTTCGGTCCTAGCTGGATATTCTGGTAGTAAAGCCACCATAGATCTTCTTACTTGCCGTTTTTGGTGGTCTGGGGTGCATCAGGATGTCCGGGATTATGTAGCTGCCTGCAGTACTTGTGCGCATTCTAGGACTCCACATACTCGTCTGTTCGGGGCTCTTCAAGCTTTGGCAACTCCAGATCATGGACTCATTTGTTTATAGATTTTTCTACGGATCAACCTGCGTTAGCAGGTAACACAGTAATATTGGTGGTGGTAAATAGATCCAGCAAGATAACTCATTTCATTGCACTACCTGCTTTACCAAATGCCTAGACTCTGACACAAATTTTATTAAAGAAATTGTGAAATTAGATAGGATTCCATCTGATATTGTTCAATTTATATCTACATTTTGGAAAGCATTTGTGCTCGCTTACGGATTCATCTTTCACTTTCTTCTGCCTTCCATCCACTGTCTAATGGGCAAACTGAGCGAGTGATACAGAATCTTTAGACATATTTTAGGTGTTTTGTATCCAAATATCAGGCACATTGAGTTTCTTAATTATCTCCATCTGAGTTTGCTGTGACTAACCGGTGTCATGAATCTACTGGCAAGTCCCCGTTTTTTGGGGCATATGATTTTCATCCTCAATTCTACATCTTCAACAGGAATTATCCTTCAGGAGTACCTGAGGAGGAACGGTTGTTTTCGTCTAATACATTAGTGTGGCAAGATGTTCTCAATAATAAGAGGAGGAACATTAAGTTGAAAGTTCCTTCTTAGAAAGTGGGACCCAGGTTCATTGGCCTCTACAAGATAGATTCCATCATCAATCTAGTAGTTTTGCGCCTTGTTTTGCCACCGACTTTCAAGATCCATAATGTGTTTCACCGATATCTTCTCAAAAAAATAAATTGTTTCCTCTGAGCCATCTCCACCACCACCTTTCCCAGTCATTGATAATAGAAATCTGGAATTCCAGAGGTCTCTTCAATATTTGGTACATAGGAAAAGTTGCGACCTGAGGTGAAAATGTGGATACAAAAGTCTGATGTTGATGTTTCCATTTTAGCGGATCTTCTTCAGGACCCAGGACCTGCGACTGGACATCCCAGGACCACCGACGATGCCGGAATCCAAGACCCCTTCGGCACCAGGACGACACCGGATTCTTCAAGCGTCCAGGCCGGGACGCCACGGCCATCATCTCAGAGACTGCTCATCAACACCAGACCGATAAGTCTGATTCCTTTGAATTCTCCCCTACCTAACTACATACCTGTTGCCCCTATGTTTATCATACACAGTTTCATTATCCTACCTACCATATACCCTCTGTCTGCGTGGAGTAACGCTGTTATATTTAATCCCTCCATTAACCCTTACTCTGCCTCTGACCATTACTGCCTCCTGATACCTGCTTTCACTTGGCGTAGTCGGCAGGATGCAGTCTTCAACTTTGGCGGGGGCACATTAAGCATCTGGAGCACCCCCAGGATCAATATCTCCCTAGGGGCTATGCTGACTAACTTGCCAAAGTTTAATGGGAATAATACCATGTTGTGGAGCTGGACTGAATGTATTAGGGGATGATGAAAATGCACCCTATGGTGCCCGCACTGCAGGCGGAGGTTGCCATAATGAGAGGCCAAAGGGGTGAGAGGCCAAAGATTCAGTGATGTTAAGACCCCCCTGACAGCGTGACACATTTGACAAGGTCCTACATATACTAGTGAAGAACCGCTTACCTTGTCTCCCAAGAGTGAGATAGCCCAAGTCATCGGCATGCCAAAAGAATTGATGCTACCCCAGACCGTCCAATTGACCGCAAAAAAGGAAAATCCTTGGATTGTAGCCGTAGAAGCTCTTTCCGTGTCAGAGCCAATACAGCAAAAAGAAGGACGGAATATCCTTGACCAAATGCGGGCTGAAACTTACCAGGCTCACATCCAGCCAAATACAAGTGGAAGTTCTGCAGGGACACTATCGGGATGTGTTCGCCCAGCCTGAAGACAACTTTGGCTGTACCACCGCCATCACCCACGAGATCCCAACAGGGCAAGCAGCACCCATAAGAGAGCGCTATCAGAAGATTGCTCCACAACTATATCAGGAGGTGAAAGGGATGCTCTTCCAGATGTTGCAGAACGGCGTGATCCGGGAAAGACAGAGCCCATGGGCCACTCCGATTGTCCTTGTCCAGAAAAAAGACGGAACCCTCCGATTCTGCGTAGACTATTGCAAGTTAAATGCCTGTACCGTTCGAGATTCATATCCGCTGCCCCATGTAGAAGAGTCTCTCTCTGCCCTAGGACACTCAAAGTATTTCTCCACACTGGATTTGGCAAGTGGCTACTGGCAGGTACCAATATCGGAGCACGACCAAGCGAAGACGGCCTTTATACTACCGATGGGGCTGTTTGAATTTAACCGAATGCCGTTCGGGGTGGCAAATGCTCCGGAAACTTTTAAACAGCTTACGGAGAAGTGTCTGAGGGACCTGAATTTTGAAGCCACGCTGATCTATCTGGATGACATAATCATCTATGCTGGCACATTTGATGAACATCTGCGACGATTAGAGCAAGTATTGAGCCGGTTCCAAGGACACAGCCTTATAAATACCATCTGTTCTGCACTCAGATTGAGTACCTAGGGCACATGGTTTCGGCTGAAGGGGTAAGACCATCCCCAGAAAAGATTGCAGCGGTACGGGACTGGCCCACCCCAAAGACAGTAAAGGACATAAGGACCTTTTTGGGACTAACTGGCTACTACAGACGGTTCGTGAAGGACTTCACACACATCGTGAATCCACTGATGGAACTGTTGAGAGGCGTCCCATCTGGAGCAAAGAATCGAGAGATCCAGTGGGGAGAGCAGCAGGAGCAGACATTCCAAACTGTAAAATCTGCCCTGACGGAAGCACCTGAGTCGCCTGTCAGGGCCGTGGGGTACTCAGTACCGGGTCCGGTACTTAAAGGGGGATGTCATGTTAGCGATGACTCGGTCCATGGCCCTGGGCACCCATGTTAAAGGAAATGTCCCTAAAGGGGTTTTGAATAAAGTACAAATTCGGTCAGAGGGGATCAACGCTGCTTAAAGGGGTCCACTGGGGTGATGTTATGGCAGCTAGATGGTATAACTTCCCACAGATGAAGTATATCCCCAGGGCTCCTGGTGTGTAGATGGAAGATGGTGAATAGTGCAGTAAAGAATGAGGACACAGGTTTGCAGTCTCTTTACCTGGTTTACTGAAGACTTCAGGCAGCCACAGTCCAGGGCACCAGATCACAACTACAGGCAGGGTCCGGCTGGCTTGAAAGCAAATTCAGAGTCCCCTTTACCAGGTGGAGTTAGAAGCCTTCCTACTAGTGCGGTGGTGGGTGGTGTTGTAGTCCCTTACTGCCTATGGCTTCTGGCAAGGTCCTCACAGTTCTCTCTGTCCTCCTTAAAGGTGGAACACAAACCCGTACGACAGGTGGCTCAAGCCTTTTTACAGGGTCTCTGTCACAACCAGGGCTCTATGCGCCACTGTGTCTCCTGGGTATTAAGGTGGACAGGTTATGTGTAGTTCAGCTGTCCTGCCGGTTTCTGCTGCAAGTCTTGGAGTCCCTCACAACCTCGGTCTTCCTGCTACCGGCATCTGCGCTTCATAAGGAGATTGCCCAATTGCAGCTGTTCTCCCCAGTTGTCACTCGCCTGTGCTAACTAACTTTTCCTCCAGACCAGAATGTATCAATAGGGAAGTTGCCCTTAATCCGGATTTAGAGCTGCACCCTCTGGCCTGGAGTGTGAACACATTGTATGCTTGTGTTTGCCTGGTGAAAGACATCTTCCTTCGTTTCCAAGCGTGACATCACTCTTCCCATAAGGAAAGCAATGCCACTGTGACAACCAGGACCCTAGGGTGTCACACACCCATGCTGGCCTATGCCGACTTCTTGCAGCCCTTCATTCTTCATACGGATGGCAGCCTGCAAGAATTAGGAGTGGTGTTGTCACAAATCCCAGATGGAGGAGAACGGGTGGTTTTGCAGCGCCCCCACTGTCGCAGGGCCGAGGGGTACCCGGTACCGGGCCTGTGAGTCTCTGCTCTGGGGTTGTCACGGTGGCTAGGCCCGGCCCGTGACCCTGCTGAGGGGCGCCCAAATAATAGGTGTAAATGGTGGTGGTAGTGCGGTGCAGTAAATAACGAGGACACCAGGTTGCAGTCTCTTTACCTCTTTACTGAAGGCTTCAGGGTCCTCAATCCGGAATACGGTTAACCGGGCTGCGCAAGCCTGGTCGGTCTGAATGCACATCCAGAGTTCCCTTTGCAGGTGGAAATCTGTGCCTACCTGCTAGCGCTTGTGTGTTGTAGTCCTTCCCTGCTGAGCACCACGGGATAGTCCTCACAACTGTTGTGTCTGTTTCTCGTGTTCCCTCACAACTCGATTCTGATGTTCTTCCACGTCCCCCAGATCTTATGGTTAGGACGCACCCGTATGAGGCTCGGAGCTCTTCCGGGACTCTAGTGTCGCCCCACTCCTGTTGTTACCCCCCTGTGTCTTCCTAGGTCAGTTGGGTGAGACAGCCCGCCTATAACTGACTGTCCTGCCGTAGGTTTGAAGTTTGGCTTGGAGCTCTATACTTCCTCGGCGTTCCGGCCACCGGTTATGCGCCTCAGTAGGATGTTGCCTCGTCTTACAGCACGACTCCTACTGGTATTCCCCTTGTTGCGTTGATCTCGTTTCTCACTCAGCACAATATACCTCGCTTCTTGTCCTTTCTTGGGGTACCGCCGCTATATCGTGCAGGCGCGGTCCCGTAACGTTCTCTCAGGTTGCTAGGCCTCTGTCAGGATCCCACCCCTGACAGGGACCCCTCTGAATCTTCGCCTACACCACCCTCTGCCACAAGGTGTTGCCTGTTCCAACCCAGTCAGCTTTCTTCTCTAACTTCCTGCCTAACCCCCAGTTTTACCAGATTGTGAGGAGTGGCCTAATAAATAGAACCCTTAGCTCCCCCTGGAGGCCAGACTGTGAAATGTATTGGTGTCTGTGATACCTGGTCAGATGAACTCCTTCAGTGCCATCAGACGTACCATAGCCCCCCTTAGTGGCGGAGCAACGGTACTGCAACGACCAGGACTCTGGGGCGCTGCACTCCCCCCCGGTTAAATCCAGTACTCCTGGACTGGGAAGAAAACAACAATACATGTCGGCAAAAAGACATACAATTTTGAAAATGCAAGTACAAGTAAACTTTTTAACAGAGCTTCCCTTTATGGGAGGTGAGGACACTTGAACGTTACAAACATGGTTAAATATTTTAAATAACTTTTCTTACCCAACCGGGTATTCTACTAAGTGCAAAATCTTTGAACAATAATTTAACATTGCCTTTAAGGACGTACTCGCTGGATCCACTAAAGACCTTCTTATATCACATATAAGGCTAATAAACTTTTATGCATTCTCCTTCTTTACATTGACAGGACCGCCTGTCCTAACTGCTCCAGACCTACTGCCTTTCCTTTCTGTTACAGGACCACCCCTTTCCGCCCGGGCCTACTGTCTTTCTACTACTATACACAGTATAGAACATATCATCCATCTTTCAGTTCAAGATTACTGAGCCATCTCTGTATGGCTCCTAAGAGGACTCACCACTAACCCCTACGGGTTCATTTCCTGTCCTCATTTTCTAGCACATTATTAAACATTTTCTATTAAATAAAACATTAAACTTCCTTCATTACTTTCTTACTGACATGTATGCAGGACGCTATGTCTACCCCTACGGGTCTGCTGCATCTTTCTTCTAGCTTTCACCTTTACAGGACTTTATTTCAGAGCACATTACTAACATTTCTTACAATCAACTGGTTAGCTACATTTAACTTCTTCTTTCAAGACATTATTGCCATTTAACCATCTTAAGGCAACACTGTTCATAAGTGCAATATGTGAACATCCCCTTTAAGAGGGGACCAAGTCTCTATGAGGTAGTGCAACTTCTCAAGCTGCAAGTCCGTTCGCAGTAAAGACTCCGGTGCTGGTTCCAAGAGCAGTGTCTTCGCAAAGAGTCCTTTCCTTATGTAAAACCAGTAGAGAGCACCTTTAAGAAGGTGCAAACTATGTACAAAAAGTTTGTAATCATGCATTGTTCATGATCCAGCAGTTCTTTTCAACAATGATAAAACAGGAAACAAAAGCAAAAGCAGAGGAAGGGATCCCGGGTAAACTAAGGGATCCCTTTAAGAGTTTACCCTAGTCGGTTTTAAAGCAGCAAAAAGCAGGAAAACAAACAGTTAACTATTTACAGGTTCAGGTTTCCGAGGTTTAGTTGGACGGCTTCCAGGGCTGCACCTGGCACTTAACCCTTCTTGGCCTGGGAAAAGTGAGGTCCAGGGTTACACCCAGTGCTGGACAAATGCCGTTAATCCGTCTTTCATGTACGGTAAAGTCATGCGCAGCGATGGAGGTCTGCGCAGCTTGAGTATGGGCATTTGCTGCAGCAGAGGTAGCGGCTGCTGCAAGATCAGTCACTGGAACGGAGTCAGCAGCTGTGGCACTAGCAGTCACTGGAGTGGTGTCGGTCGTCAGGGCAGGGTCGTCCTTCATACCTGCTTCAGATGCGGTTCCTCCGGTGCCGATCTGCTCCGTCCCCGCTGGGATCTGGAACGCTGGTTGCAGGGCCCTGCGCTGCGGCGTTGTCATCTCCGTTTGCAGCACCTCGCTTTCCGGCAGGGCCTTGCTTCCTGGCTCCGGAGCGCTGGAACTTCTTTCCTGCTCCGGACCAGACGAGGCTGCCGACAGATGTCTGGTGAGGCTCCCGATGAAGGTCTTCTCCCACCCGGCCTCAGTGCTCAGCTGCGTCCGCTGGAGTTGGTCGCTGAACTCATCCCCTCCGGCCTGCAGGAAGTCAATATCAGCGGTGGAGGCCTGGTTGCGGTGCCCCTCCGGGTAGCTGGGGGAGTCCTCTGCTCCTACCCCAAGCTCCGGCTCTGGGTGGCTGGCCATGGCGTCCTCCATGTCGCTGACTTCTTCTTCCTGGTCCTTTTCCCGCTCTCTCCTTCGTGGGCGGTTTCGCTTTCTTTGTCTCTGCCCACCATTGAGGATCAGGAGGCGGATCTCGGCTGCTGACGGACACGTCCTCAAAGGGCCAAAATATTTAGACTGGACGGCCATTGTCTTTCGCGCTCTTCAGCTTGTCTACGCCCACTCCACGCCCCTCTTCTTCTCCTGCGCTCTCCTCGGCGCTGTAATGGCGGCGGTTTTAGCGGGAACTTCTGGCGGCAAGTGGCAATACACAGTCTTTGCAATAAGTCACAGTCCAAGTATAATAAATCACAGTTCCAAGGCACACATGACCCGATTCTTCAGGCTTAAGTAGATCCTGTTCGTGACGCCAAGTTTTGCAGCGCCCCCACTGTTGCAGGGCCGAGGGGTACCCGGTACCGGGCCTGTGAGTTTCTGCTCTGGGGTTGTCACGGTGGCTAGGCCCGGCCCGTGACCCTGCTGAGGGGCGCCCAAATAATAGGTGTAAATGGTGGTGGTAGCGCGGTGCAGTAAATAACGAGGACACCAGGTTGCAGTCTATTTACCTCTTTACTGAAGGCTTCAGGGTCCTCAATCCGGAATACGGTTAACCGGGCTGCGCAAGCCTGGTCGGTCCGATGGCACATCCAGAGTTCCCTTTGCAGGTGGAAATCTGTGCCTACCTGCTAGCGCTTGTGTGTTGTAGTACTTCCCTGCTGAGCACCACGGGATAGTCCTCACAACTGTTGTGTCTGTTTCTCGTGTTCCCTCACAACTCGATTCTGATGTTCTTCCACGTCCCCCAGATCTTATGGTTAGGACGCACCCGTATGACAGGGAGGCTCGGAGCTCTTCCGGGACTCTAGCGTCGCCCCACTCCTGTTGTTACCCCCCTGTGTCTTCCTAGGTCAGTTGGGTGAGACAGCCCGCCTATAACTGACTGTCCTGCCGTATGTTTGAAGTTTGGCTTGGAGCTCTATACTTCCTCGGCGTTCCGGCCACCGGTTATGCGCCTCAGTAGGATGTTGCCTCGTCTTACAGCACGACTCCTACTGGTATTCCCCTTGTTGCGTTGATCTCGTTTCTCACTCAGCACAATATACCTCGCTTCTTGTCCTTTCTTGGGGTACCGCCGCTATATCGTGCAGGCGCGGTCCCGTAACGTTCTCTCAGGTTGCTAGGCCTCTGTCAGGATCCCACCCCTGACAGGGACCCCTCTGAATCTTCCCCTACACCACCCTCTGCCACAAGGTGTTGCCTGGTTCCAACCCAGTCAGCTTTCTTCTCTAACTTCCTGCCTAACCCCCAGTTTTACCAGATTGTGAGGAGTGGCCTAATAAATAGAACCCTTAGCTCCCCCTGGAGGCCAGACTGTGAAATGTATTGGTGTCTGTGATACCTGGTCAGATGAACTCCTTCAGTGCCATCAGACGTACCATAGCCCCCCTTAGTGGCGGAGCAACGGTACTGCAACGACCAGGACTCTGGGACGCTGCAATTGCATATGTGAGTCGCTCCCTCCATGACTCCGAAGAAATCCAGACAATTACAGCTCATTCAAGTTGGAGCTACTGGCACTGTTGTGGGCTATGACAGAGAAATTTGTGGAATACTTGGCAGGGTCCGAAGTGCTAGTACATACTGACAATAACCCGTTGGCTCATCTGGAGAATGCAAAATTAGGGGCCTTAGAACAGCGCTGGGTAGCAAGGATGGCAAAATATTGATAAAAAATTGCTTACAGTTGAGGAGCCGAAAACACCCATGCAGACACATTATCTAAAGTCACACACGAAAAGCCCGGTCCCAATCGGGATGATGAACTTGAGGATGAGGAAATTCCTGTCTTCCGGGGTACTGCCAGGATGTTGGCAGCAACGCAGGACCAGGTACAGGTGGATGTCTCGAAAAGTATACTGAGGCAGCCTTGTGATGAATGGGTAAGGATCAAAAAGAAGATGGAGAACTTGCACAGATCCGGTTTGGGGTGGCTCAACAACTGCCCAGCAAGAGCGAGAGAGAAGGTCTGACTACCGGGGTCCTGTAAATACTTCGGCAATGGGAAAGGTTATATCTGAAAGATGGGCTCCTGTACAGGAAAATCCAGCCTCAGAGGGCTTTGTCCATTGTCTGACAGGTGGTGATCCCAGAAACACTTGTGTACGAAGTAGCAAAAGAGGTGCATGAAAAAGGAGCACATTTTGGTCCTGGGAAAACCCTATACTGGTTGCAAAAAAGAGTTTATCATCCCCTACTGAAGACGGCAGTTGAACAGGTGTGCCAGCAGTGCAGGATCTGTGAGCTGTCCAAGCCTCAAGAACAGAGAGCTTTCCCGAAGAGAATACATTCAGATCAGGGAGCCTGCTTTCTGGGGAAAGTGATGGAAGAGCTGCATCGTTTATACCAGATTGAGAAGTTGCGGACAACCCCTTGTTACCCTCAGGGCAACAGAGCTTGCGAACGTGCTGAACAAATGCCAGTGGGAGAGAGAGAAGAACGGACAACTGAGACTCCTGAGGCTCCTTTAGTTCCAGAAATGACTGTTCTACCTGAATCGGGCATGTCCCCAGCCCTGTTGGCACAATCAAATCCAACCACCTTCCAAGACTCGACGGAGACTCCCAGTTTACGTCGGTCTGAACACTCAACCACAGGAAAAACCCCTAACCATTTTGATCAGGAACATTTCATCTGGCGACAAATTGTGAAAGGAATAGGAGAATGCAAATGCCTACTGCAAGAAATCTTGCCCGTGGAATGGCGAGCACAAAGGAAGGGGGAATGTAAGGAGGAGAGCCGGCCTCAACGTACCTTGTATGGGTGAGTCCAGAACCGAGTTGCAGGGGGGAGAGTTCAGTTCTCCAGAAAGACCTTTGAACTTGAGACCTGGGGGCGTGGAGAGCATAAAAGGGCGGCAGTGCGTGGGAACAAGTTCAGTAGTGGCGGGAAGCTGTCATGTGCAGGGGATTATTGTGAGCTCTCCTGCACTGCACAGTCAGGAAAATGTAGGCCCAAGCCAGAGTGGCCTACGGAAACTTACTGGAGACTTCAGGCGGAGATGCTTCCAGAGATCGTTGACAGTGCTGACTCCCGTGATATCACTGAGCGTGAGTGATCCCTCCTTACGACCAGACTGCATTGGGCACACTCCCAGATGGGATGACCAGGCAGCTGTCAGAGTGTGGTTGCCTGACATACCTGCTCCTGTATACTCCCATGCTGTGTCGGCGCTTAAAGGAAAGGATTATTCCCCTTTTAGTTAATCTTCTTCTGGACCCAGGACCTGTGACCAGACAGCCCAGGACCACCGACGATGACGGAATCCAAGACCCCTTCTGCACCAGGACGACACCAGGTTCTTCAAGCGTCCAGGCCGGGACGCCATCGCCATCATCTCAGAGACTGCTCCTCATCAACGCCGGACCGATAAGTCTGATTCCTTTGAACTCTCCCCTACCTTACTACATACCTTTTGTACCTAAGTTTATCATGCACAGTTTCATTATCCTACCTACCATATACCCTCTCCTTGCGTGGAGTAACGAGGTTATATTAAATCCCTCCATTAAACCTTGCTCTGCCTCCGACTGTTACTGCATCTTGATACCTGCTTTCACTTTCACCACTCCCGAGTGGGGAAATAGTCTACCATCAAGGGCCACCACATCCTATTATATTTAAATGAGAATACTATCCTACATGTCTTCTTATAAATGGGTTCTGCCCCCTACAAAAACAAACAAATAAACAAATGAATCAACCACTTTAAAGCTTTATGCTGTTTCACTGTTCACAATAAATAATAATAATGGCATCATAGGATGTGTACTGGTGTAACATTGATTTCAGGATATAAAAGAAAGTGACAGCTGAAAAAAGCAGAACCAGCACTTAATGGCCAGAGAACTCCAATACTATTGTAAAGGGTGAGTAACAATTCATTGTAGACAATTGTCTGGATTAAAAGTAAAATAGAAAAGAAGAAAAGAACAAAATCGAGACTCTGACCAAGCAAGGCATAATGCCCAGAAACATAGAGTGGAAAGTTCCAAAACACAGATCATTAAGATGAAAACATGGACTAGAGCCAAGTAGACAGCAACTCTTCTCAATATCAGGTAGTTAACAGCTATCATGCGGCTAAGAATGGCTCATCCGTTTAATGGAAAACTGAAATAATATAAAAAGTATGCATGACTTGAAAGAGCAAATTCTCAATAGGTTGCACAGGCTATAAACCAGGCACCAAAAACACATCTAATACTAGGCAAATATGACTGCTGTTAGTAATGGTAAGCTATTAGAGAGGATTTTAGCGTGCACTCAGTCTTAATAACTAGGGTTGAGCGAAACGGATCGTTCATTTTCATAAGTCGCCGACTTTTGGCAAAGTCAGCGTCTCATGAAACCCGACCCAATCCTTGTGTGGGGTCGGCCATGCGGTACGCGACTTTCGCGCCAAAGTCGCGTTTCAATGACGCTAAAAGCGCCATTTCTCAGCCAATGAAGGTGGACGCAGAGTGTGGGCAGCGTGATGACATAGATCTCCGTCCCCACCATCTTAGAGAAGGGCATTGCAGTGATTGGCTTGCTTTCTGCGGCGTCACAGGGGCTATAAAGGGGCGTTCCCACCGACCGCCATCTTACTGCTGCTGATCTGAGCGTAGGGAGAGGTTGCTGCCACTTTGTCAGAAGCAGGGAGAGCGTTAGGCAGGGTACATTCACCCCCAAACCGCTTGTGCTGTAGCGATTTCCACTGTCCAACACCACCTTTTGTTTGCAGGACAGTGGAAGCTACATTTTTTTTTCCTCAGCGCTGTAGCTCATTGGGCTGCCCTAGAAGGCTCCCTGATAGCTGCGTTGCTGTGTGTGTACGCCGCTGTGCAAATCAACTGCTTTTTTCAAAGCACAAATCCTGTTGTTCCTTCCTTTCTGCACAGCTATCTTGTTTGTTTGTCCACACTTTTGTGTGCAGCAGTCCTTTTTATAGCTGCCTGCCATACTTTTCTGAGATTACTGCAGGGAGATAAAGATTGGCAAGTCTGCCTCTGTGCCAGTGCTGTGTGTGGCATCTGTCTCTCATTGTGTGCCACAGAAAACCTAGTGTGTAATATTGGTTTTTTTTTGTTTGTTTTTTTTTAATTCTCCCTGAAAAAAAAAATAAATAGTGGGAGATAAAGATTGGCAAGTCTGCCTCTGTGCCTGTGCTGTGTGTGGCATCTGTCTCTCATTGTGTGCCACCGAAAACCAGTGTGTAATATTGGGCCATTTTTTGGGGGGGGTAAATTCTCCCTGAAAAAAAAATAAATAAATAGTGGGAGATAAAGATTGGCAAGTCTGCCTCTGTGCCTGTGCTGTGTGTGGCATCTGTCTCTCATTGTGTGCCACCGAAAACCAGTGTGTAATATTGGGCCATTTTTTGGGGGGGGTAAATTCTCCCTGTAAAAAAAAAAAATAATAGTGGGAGATAAAGATTGGCAAGTCTGCCTCTGTGCAAGTCCTGTGTGTGGCATCTGTCTCTCCTTGTGTGCCACCGAAAACCAGTGTGTAATACTGGGCCATTTTTTTGGGGGGGGTAAATTCTCCCTGTTAAAAAAAATTAATAGTGGGAGATAAAGATTGGCAAGTCTGCCTCTGTGCCAGTCCTGTGTGTGGCATCTGTCTCTCATTCTGTGCCACCGAAAACCAGTGTGTAATACTGGGCCATTTTTTTTGGGGGGGGTAAATTCTCCCTGTTAAAAAAAAAATTAATAGTGGGAGATAAAGATTGGCAAGTCTGCCTCTGTGCAAGTCCTGTGTGTGGCATTTGTCTCTCATTGTGTGCCACTGAAAACCAGTGTGTAATATTGGGCCATTTTTTTGGGGGGGGTAAATTCTCCCTGTAAAAAAAAAAAAATTAATAGTGGGAGATAAAGATTGGCAAGTCTGCCTCTGTGCAAGTCCTGTGTGTGGCATCTGTCTCTCATTGTGTGCCACCGAAAACCAGTGTGTAATACTGGCACATTTTTTTTATTTTTAAATTCTCCCTGAAAAAAAAAAATAGTGGGAGATTAAGATTGGCATTTCTGCTTGAGTGCCGGTCCTGTGTGTGCCATCAGTCTCAAATTATTGGGGCACAGAAAACCTAGTGTGTAACATTGGGCCTGATTTTCCTTTCAGTGTCAGGCACCTATAAAGGTATATATAAATCCTACAGAAGTTTGAGTTCACCTTATAAGTTGTTTTACAGTAACAAATACCGTTACTTTGGTTACGTTTTGCAAACAATGAGGAAGTCTAGTGGAAGAGGTCGTGGACGTGGGCGGTCATTGTCAGCTGGTAATGATGGTAGTGGTGGTGGAGCATCAGGTGGTCGTGGTAAAAGCAGTACAGCACCTAAGTCTCGAGTTGTTGAGCCAGGTTCGTTGTCTGGCTACACAAGGCCTCGAACGCTCTCTTTTCTGGGAGTAGGAAAACCACTTTTGAAGCCGGAGCAGGAGGAACAAGTTTTGGCTTTCATTGCTGCCTCTGCCTCTAGCTCTTTCGCCTCCTCCTCGGAAAGTGCCAAATGTCAGAGCAGTGCATCGTCAGTGGATGCTCCCGGTCAGGAACAAGTCGCTTCCTTGTGTCCTTCACCCAGAACAACAGTGAAGGATGCGTCAGTCGACCCAACAGGTTACTCCATAGAGCTCTTTACACATACCGTTCCTGGGTTAGACAGTGAAACAGTTAACAGGCCATGCCCATTAGAAGTTGAATTGGACATGGAGTGCACAGATGCACAGCCAAATTACTATGCTGTTCCTTTGACTCAGACCAGAACATTGCCCTCGCAGTGTAGTGAGGCAGAATCAAACCCAGCGGAGACTATGGTGCCCCGTCACGAACGCTATACCACCGGCTTACACGGTGATACAGACGAAGTTGCACACGACATAGAAGAGGGGGTCATAGATGACCCAGTTGTTGACCCCGATTGGCAGCCATTGGGGGAACAGGGTGCAGGCGGCAGTAGTTCTGAAGCGGAGGAGGAGGAGCCACAGCAGGCATCAACATCACAACAGGTTCCATCTGCCGGGCTCGTATCTGGCCAAAAACGCTTGGCAAAACCAAAACCAGTTGGAGGACAGCGTGGCCATCCGGTTAAAGAAGCTCAGTCTGCAATGCCTGAAAAGGTATCCGATAGTAGAAAGAGTGCAGTCTGGCATTTTTTTTAAACAACATCCAAATGATCAGCGCAAAGTCATCTGTCAAAAATGATGCTGATGATTAAGCAGAGGTCAGAATCTTAAAAGTCTAAATACAAGTTGCATGCATAGACATTTATCCACCATGCATTTGCAAGCCTGGACTAACTACCAAACATCCCTAAAGGTTGCAGCACCCTCGGCCAATGAAGCTAGTCAGCAACGCTACATCCCTTCCCTCACTGTAAACCCACCATTTCCCGCACCACCTGCAGTATCTGTGCAGCTATCGTCGCCAGGCCAAAGCAGTCAGGGAATCACCAGGTTCGCAGTAGGAAACACTGCATGTAGGGCACCGGCAAGAATACCATCTCCAACCCTCTCTCAGTCACCCATGTCCACCGACACCACCGCTAGTTCCACGATCTCCAGCTCTCCAGTCCATCTCACCCTACATGAGACTCTTGTTAGGAAAAGGAAGTACTCATCCTCGCATCCGCGTACACAGGGTTTGAACGCCCACATTGCTAGACTAATCTCATTAGAGATGATGCCCTACCAGTTAGTTGAAAGCGAATCTTTCAAAGCGCTGATGGACTACGCTGTACCATGCTACGAGCTACCCAGTCGACACTTCTTTTCTAGAAAAGCCATCCCAGCCCTCCAACAGCATGTTAAAGACCGCATCGTCCATGCACTCAGGCAGTCTGTGACTACAAAGGTGCACCTGACAACAGATGCATGGACCAGTAGGCATGGCCAGGGACGTTACGTGTCCATCACGGCACACTGGGTGAATGTGGTGTATGCAGGGTCCACAGGGGACAGCAATATTGGGACAGTTCTGCCTAGCCCACGGTCAAGGAAAGAGTTGGCTGTAGGCATTCGCCCCCCTCCCCCTCTTCCTCCTCCTCCTGCAGAAGCGAGAGCTCGTCCACAGACCGCAGTCGCACATCCACTCCATCTGCAGCTGCCACTGTTGCACACCAGGTGTGCCATTATGGGACAGCTAGTGGCAAGCATCAGCAGGCTGTATTGGCAATGAAGTGTTTGGGCGACAACAGACACATCGCGGAAGTTCTGTCCGAGTTCTTGCAGAAAGAAACTCAGTCATGGCTGGGCACTGTACATCTTGAGGCAGGCAAGGTAGTGAGTGATAACGGAAGGAATTTCATGGCTGCCATAGCCCTTTCCCAACTGAAACACATTCCTTGCCTGGCTCACACCTTAAACCTGGTGGTGCAGTGCTTCCTGAAAAGTTATCCGGGGTTACCCGACCTGCTCCTCAAAGTGCGCAGACTTTGCTCGCATATCCGCCGTTCGCCCGTACACTCCAGCTGTATGTGGAGCGCCCCCACACCGCCGCAGGGCCGAGGGGTACCCGGAGCCGGGCCTCTAGGTCTCAGTCCTGGGGTTGTCACGGTAGCTAGACCCGGTCTGTGGCCCTGTCCGTCAGTGGGGAACGTCCGGTGCAATAAGTGATGTTGTAATGGTAGCGATGTAGCGGTGCAGTTGTGGGGTGCAGGTCGCGGTAAATAACGAGGACACCAGGTTGCAGTCTCTTTACCTCTTTACTGAAGCTCTCTGGGTCCTCAGTCCGGAATACGGCTCACCAGGCTGCGCAAGTCCGGCCGGTCCAATGGCACTTCCAGAGCTCTCCTTGCAGGTGGAAATCGGTGCCTTCCTTCTAGCGCTATGTGTTGCAGTCCTTCCCTGCTGTGCTTACGGAAAGTACCCCACAACTGTTGTGTCTGTTTCTCGTGTTCCCTCACAACAACTTAATTCGCAATGATCTTCCTCGTCCCTCCAGATACTATGGTAGGAACGCACCCGTATGACGGGGAGGCTCGGAGATCTTCCGGGACTCTATCTGCGCCCCTCTCCTGTTGGTACCCCCCTTTGCCTTCCTGGGTGATGCGTGAGACAGTCCGCCTCAAGCTAACTGCCCTGCCGTAGGTCTGAGGTATGGCTTGAAACTCTTTACCTCCTCGGCGTTCCGGCCACCGGTAGTGCGCCTCAGTAAGGTGCTGCCTCTTTCAGCACAACCCTCACTGGTATCTCCTTTCGCTTGATTTCGTTTCTCACTCAGCACAATCTATCTCGCTTCTTAGTCCTTCCTTGGGCACCGCCGCTATGCTGAGCAGGCACGGTCCCTTTACGTTCTTTCCATGCCAAGCCTCTGGCAGGGTCCCACCCCTGGCAGAGACCCTACAGTCTCTCCCTTCGCAACACCCTCTGCCACCAGGTGTTGCTCCGTTCAATCCCGTCAGCGTTCTCTCTAACTTCCTGCCTGACCCCCAGTTTACCCACTATGGTGGGGAGTGGCCTAATGAATAGCACCCTTAGCTCCCCCCGGAGGCCCAGCTGTGAAATGTATTGGTGACTGTGATACCTGCTCAGAGAACTCCTTCCGTGCCATCGAACGCAGCATGGCCCCCCTTAGTGGCTGAACCATGCTACTGCAACGACCAGGACTCTGGGGCGCTGCACTCCCCCCTGGTTAAACACAGTACTCCGGGACTGGGAAGAAAAACAACAATACAGGTTAGCAAAAAGACATACAATTTTGTTGAGTGCAAATAACAATAAGTATACTTAAGTAGGCTTCCCTTTATGGGAGGTGAGGACACTTGTAACGTTACAAACATAACTAACCTTATAATTTACAGAGTATAAATAACTTCTGTTACCCAACCGGGTATTCTATTTAGTGCAATTTTTGAAATAATAACTTAACATTGCCTTTAAGAAACTCACACTCTTAGTCTATCAAAGGCCTTCCTATAATCACATTATAAGGCATTTCAACTTTACATTCTCCTTCTTGTGAACCTGCAGGACCGCCTGTCCCTACGGCACCAGGCCTACTGCCTCTCCTTTCTTCTACAGGACCGCCCTGTTCAGCCAGGGCCTACTGCCTTTCGCTACTATACACAGTATAGACATAACATTCCTTTCGGTTGAAGAACTCTGAGCCAGCTCTACTCGGCCCCTTTAAGGACTCACTCTCTAACCCCTACGGGTTCACTCTCTGTCCTTAGCAATAAAGTAACTTTTCAATGGGGACGCAGGGTTTACCTTCTATCCTCACCCTCATTATTACTTCTCTTACTTTCAACTGTGCAGACCTCTACTTCTACCCCTACGGGCTCTCTGCATCTTTCCTGTCTTCAAAACATTATTCAAATTTCACATTTTAACAAATTCAACACATATAACTTAGCATGTAAAACAGTTACATTTCTTTTCAAGGCATCATTATGGCATTACTGTTCTGCAACAGTATCTCTCTCAAGTTCAGTTTCTCACATCCCCTTTAAGAGGAGACCAAGTCTCTCTGAGGTAGCTCGTCTTCTCAGCCTACCAGTCCCATGCAAAGTTCCGGTCCGGTATCTTCACAAAGTGTCTTTAACTAGGACCAGTAGGAACAGTTTCTTCGCAAAGTGTCTTTGGCTCAAACAAATAGGGCAAATATCTTCGCAAAGTGTCTTTGGCTAAAACCAGTAGGGAGCACCTTTAAGAAGGTGCAAACTATTTACAAGGGAAGTTCGAATCATGCACAGTCCATGATTTCTGCAGTTCTTTAAACTTGTGCAAAAATTTTAGGAAAGGAAAACAAACAAAGAGGATCCCGGGTGAACAGAGGGATCCATTAACCCTGGGCGGGTTTAGCAGCAACTTAAAAGGAATAAAAGACAAACAGTAACTATTTACATTTTCCATGGTATCGAGGTTTATTCTCCTTCCGGTGGCTTTGGTTCTTGGACCCCGGTCACTACAGCGCCAGTGTCCTCGGTTCGAACATGCAGATGGACTCGACTGGCCAACTCCGGGGCTGCCACTAGGCGTACCGTCGCGATAGTGACAAGTTCAGGCGCTCCCGGGACCAGATCTGGGGCTGCAGGTGCCGCAGGCCCAGACATACACCGCCGAACATTTCGTGCATACCACCCGAGTGGGTTCAAGTGGCGGCTGTAGGTCACTGGATCCCCCTTTTGTAACGGTTCTCCACTTCGGCCACAACAGGGAGCCCTCACGTTACAGTGCGCAACGAAAACATCAGTATCCAGTCCCGGTTCGTGTATGAGGCCCCACCCCCTTTTTACATGGTAGGCCAACACAGTGCCCCGCCTTACCGCGTCTCTGTCATCCCATGCCGGGGGGGGTTGTTGTACTTTCGTTGGGCCCATCGACTCGGCTCCTTTCCGTCCTTTCCACTGCAGAATCAAGCACTGTCTATATTGTTCCCATGTAAGCACCGCAAGAGTGGACCCGTTCTCCCGGGATCCATCTGCTCTAAACCAGGGGGTGTCCCACCGAAGAACTACTCCATCTAAACTCACATCCACAGGCTCCCCCACTCCAATCGACAGCGGTGGCACCATCCTCCCCAGGTCGTCGGGGGATAGCACCATTAGCCCTGCCGAGATAAGTCGCTCCCTACTGCGATGGAGGTGGGCCATGGAAGCGGGCTCGTGAAGGGGAGCAGGGGCGTCGGCCATACCTGCGTCTAATGTGGTTCCATCAGTGTCGCTCCGGTCCGTTAACAAGGACGTTGGAATCGGCTGCAGCCCGGACCGGGGCCCCGCCAATGGGATGCTCGGATTCCGCTCCGCCTGCAGTGGTTCCTCCTCCTCTAACTCCAAGGTCGGGATTGGTGGACATAGCTCCGCTGTCGGATCCGCAGGCTTCCGGTCCATCTCCGGTGAAGAAGGGCAGGCCTGAACCACTTCTTCCTCGCTCAGGCACTCGCCGTTCATCATCGCTGCCTGATAGTCGGTGGCAGTGCATGCACCTGACTCCGCCATTTCTCTGAGGTCGGGCTTCTCCATCACCCGCTTCCCGCCGTTGCATCTCAGGGGGTGTTTCTCTTCTGCTTTGGGGCAGGTCATTCCTCTGCAGCCAGAAGTGCAGGGGGCGGTAGCCATTTCTCGCGCCACACTGGGAGTCTCCGCCCATAACACGCCCTCCTTCTCCTTGGGTGTAGCAATGGCGGCGCCTTTTGGCGGGAACTTTTGGCGGCTAATGGCGCAGCACAGTCTTACAATAAAGTACAGTCCAAGCACAGTAAATCACAGTCTCTAGGCACACATGACCTGATTCTTCAGGCTTAAGTAGATCCTGTTCGTGACGCCAAGTTGGAGCGCCCCCACACCGCCGCAGGGCCGAGGGGTACCCGGAGCCGGGCCTCTAGGTCTCAGTCCTGGGGTTGTCACGGTAGCTAGACCCGGTCCGTGGCCCTGTCCGTCAGTGGGGAACGTCCGGTGCAATAAGTGATGTTGTAATGGTAGCGATGTAGCGGTGCAGTTGTGGGGTGCAGGTCGCGGTAAATAACGAGGACACCAGGTTGCAGTCTCTTTACCTCTTTACTGAAGCTCTCTGGGTCCTCAGTCCGGAATACGGCTCACCAGGCTGCGCAAGTCCGGCCGGTCCAATGGCACTTCCAGAGCTCTCCTTGCAGGTGGAAATCGGTGCCTTCCTTCTAGCGCTATGTGTTGCAGTCCTTCCCTGCTGTGCTTACGGAAAGTACCCCACAACTGTTGTGTCTGTTTCTCGTGTTCCCTCACAACAACTTAATTCGCAATGATCTTCCTCGTCCCTCCAGATACTATGGTAGGAACGCACCCGTATGACGGGGAGGCTCGGAGATCTTCCGGGACTCTATCTGCGCCCCTCTCCTGTTGGTACCCCCCTTTGCCTTCCTGGGTGATGCGTGAGACAGTCCGCCTCAAGCTAACTGCCCTGCCGTAGGTCTGAGGTATGGCTTGAAACTCTTTACCTCCTCGGCGTTCCGGCCACCGGTAGTGCGCCTCAGTAAGGTGCTGCCTCTTTCAGCACAACCCTCACTGGTATCTCCTTTTGCTTGATTTCGTTTCTCACTCAGCACAATCTATCTCGCTTCTTAGTCCTTCCTTGGGCACCGCCGCTATGCTGAGCAGGCACGGTCCCTTTACGTTCTTTCCATGCCAAGCCTCTGCCAGGGTCCCACCCCTGGCAGAGACCCTACAGTCTCTCCCTTCGCAACACCCTCTGCCACCAGGTGTTGCTCCGTTCAATCCCGTCAGCGTTCTCTCTAACTTCCTGCCTGACCCCCAGTTTACCCACTATGGTGGGGAGTGGCCTAATGAATAGCACCCTTAGCTCCCCCCGGAGGCCCAGCTGTGAAATGTATTGGTGACTGTGATACCTGCTCAGAGAACTCCTTCCGTGCCATCGAACGCAGCATGGCCCCCCTTAGTGGCTGAACCATGCTACTGCAACGACCAGGACTCTGGGGCGCTGCATATGCAGAACTATCAGCGGTCTTTGAACCTTCCCCAGCATCGCCTAATCATCGACGTTGCAACAACGTGGAACTCCACACTGCACATGCTTCAGAGCCTGTGCGAACAGAGGCGTGCTGTTATGTTTTTGTGGGAGGATACACATACACGGGCAGGCAGTTGGATGGCAGACATGGAGTTGTCAGGTGTGCAGTGGTCGAAGCTACAAGACCTGTGTCAAGTCCTTCAGTGTTTTGAGGAATGCACATGGCTGGTTAGTGCAGACAACGCCATAATAAGCATGAGCATCCCCCTAATGCGTCTGCTGATGCAAAGTTTGACGCACATAAAGGAGCAGGCGTCTGCAGCCGAGGAAGAGGAAAGCCTTGATAACAGTCAGCCATTGTCTGGTCAGGGCCGTGTAGAGGATGCGGTAACGGGCGAAGAGGAGGAGGAGGACGAGGAGGATGATGGGGATGAGTACTTTTTTAATGAGGAAGCTTCTCCTGGGCCAACAGAAATTAGTGGCGTTGCAAGGCCGGGTTCTGTTTTTTTAAGGGAGAAAAGTGACGTAGATTTGCCTGTAACTGCCCCTCAAACCAGCACAACCACAGATTTGACAACTGGAACTTTGGCCCACATGGCGGATTATGCCTTACGTATCCTCAAAAGGGACCCACGCATTATTAAAATGATGAGCGATGACGATTACTGGTTGGCCTGCATCCTTGACCCTCGCTATAAAGGCAAATTGCAAAATATTATGCCACATGAGAACCTCAAATAAATATTAGCAACCAAACAAGCTACTCTTGTAGACCGTTTGATTCAGGCATTCCCAGCACACAGCGCCGGTGATGGTTCTCACACGAGCTGCAGGGGGGTACAGGGCAGAGGTGTTAGAGGTGCACAAATCAGAAGTGGCGTTGGACAGAGGGGTTTTCTGACCAGGTTGTGGAGCGATTTTGCAATGACCGCAGACAGGACAGGTACTGCAGCATCTATTCAAAGTGACAGGAGACAACATTTGTCCAGTATGGTTACTAACTATTTTTCATCCCTTATCGATGTTCTCCCTCAACCGTCATTCCCATTTGATTACTGGGCATCCAAATTAGACACCTGGCCTGAATTGGCAGAATATGCATTGCAGGAGCTTGCTTGCCCAGCAGCTAGTGTGCTATCAGAAAGAGTATTCAGTGCTGCTGGTTCAATATTAACCGAAAAAAGGACTCGTCTGACTACCCAAAATGTGGATGATCTAACCTTCATTAAAATGAACCACTCCTGAATTTCAAATTATTTTGCCCCACCTTTCCCGGCTGACACCTAGCTTTCCTATAAAAAGGTCTTGCTTGTGGACTGGTCTTACTGAGTGTTCCAATCTCTTAATTTGCAGCAGCTGTTTTTCCAGCATACGACATGTTTACACCTCCCTCAATGGGAAAACTCCCCCCACGGGGCCGTGGTCTCGCCACTTGGCGCAAGCACCCGTTAGAGTGCCGTTTGTCTGAAGAGGTGGGTGTGCCCGCTTTTGGTCGACGGCACTGCCACTGGGTCCCTCATAGTACAATAAAGTGTCTCTGGCGGTGGTGGCGCGCACCCAACGTCAGACACACCGTTGTAACATGAGGGGCCCTGGGACGGTACCGCCGGCCACAAGAGAGTTCACCCCCCCCCCAGCTCAAACTGTGCTCTACCACGTATAAACTTATCTCTCACAGCTCCACCAATGTTTAGTCTATGCGCTGACATCATTCAATGCCTGGCACTGACAATACCAATTTGTTGACATCTATGATGCTAGTTAAAGTAGTCTGGGTCAGTGTCCTATATTGACACCAGTAAATACTTACTGCCAAATTACTATGTCAGAAACTCAGCAGATGAGCCCACCCCTGTACCTAAGTATGCCACACTTTTTTTTTTTGTTGTTGTTGTTTTGCGAGACATTAACATCTATTTATTTTTTGTGAGTACTAACTGTGTCAGACACTCCTTGCAATCCTCCTCCACTGACCACAATGCTGCCTGTGTATCCATGTAACCTATTTAAAACTGCGTAGAGCCTATTTTTATTTATTTTAGGCCTAGTAAGCCTGTCTGCGGTCCCTCCTTGCAATCCTCCTCCTCCGCTGACCACAATGCTGCCTGTGTATCCATGTAACCGATGTAAAACTGCCTTGAGCCTATTTTTATTTATTTTAGGCCTAGTAAGCCTGTCTGCGGTCCCTCCTTGCAATCCTCCTCCTCCGCTGACCACAATGCTGCCTGTGTATCCATGTAACCGATGTAAAACTGCCTTGAGCCTATTTTTATTTAGTTTAGGCCTAGTAAGCCTGTCTGCGGTCCCTCCTTGCAATCCTCCTCCTCCGCTGACCACAATGCTGCCTGTGTATCCATGTAACCGATTTAAAACTGCCTTGAGCCTATTTTTATTTATTTTAGGCCTAGTAAGCCTGTCTGCGGTCCCTCCTTGCAATCCTCCTCCTCCGCTGACCACAATGCTGCCTGTGTATCCATGTAACCGATGTAAAACTGCCTTGAGCCTATTTTTATTTAGTTTAGGCCTAGTAAGCCTGTCTGCGGTCCCTCCTTGCAATCCTCCTCCTCCGCTGACCACAATGCTGCCTGTGTATCCATGTAACCGATTTAAAACTGCCTTGAGCCTATTTTTATTTATTTTAGGCCTAGTAAGCCTGTCTGCGGTCCCTCCTTGCAATCCTCCTCCTCCACTGACCACACCAATGCTGCCCGTGTACCCCTGGAACCTATTTTAAAGTGCATAGAGCCTATTTCTTTATTTTATGTAATATTAAAAAAGCCATGATGGACTACGCTGTCCCACGCTACGAGCTACCCAGTCGACACTTCTTTTGCAAGAAAAGCCATCCCAGCCCTCCACCAGCACCACCTCCATTGTCCATGCACTCTGGCAATCTGTGAGTACAAAGGTGCACCTGACAACAGACGCATGGACCTGTAGGCATGGCCACGGAAGCTTACGTGTCCATTACGGCACAATGGGTTAATGTGGTGGATGCATGGTCCACAGGGGACAGCCTACTAAGTCTGTCTGCAGTCCCTAATCCAAATTTTCCTCCACTGTCTAAATCTGAGCTTCAACCTTCTGGCTCTCATTAAGTGCTTTTTTTTAAAAAAATTGGTGGTTGGGGCCTAATACCTCTGTTTGCCGCTCCCTGTTGTTGTCCTCAACTGAATAACTCTGAGCTTCAACCTTCTGGCTCTCATTAAGTGTTTTTTTTATTTTTTAAATGGTGGTTGGGCCTAATAACTCTGTTTGCCGCTCCCTGGTGTTGTCCTCAACTGAATAAATCTGAGCTTCAACCTTCTGGCTCTCATTGCAGCGCCCCAGAGTCCTGGTCGTTGCAGTACTGATGCTCCGCCGCTAAGGGGGGCTATGGTACGTCTGATGGCACTGAAGGGGTTCACGTGACCAGGTATCACAGACACCAATACACTTTACAGTCTGGCCTCCAGGGGGAGCTAAGGGTGCTATGTATTAGGCCACTCCTCACAATCTGGTAAAACTGGGGGTTAGATAGGAAGTTAGACAGAAGCTGACTGGGAATCGAACAGGCAACATCCTGTGGCAGAGGGTGTTGCGGGGAGAGACTCAGGGGTGGGATCCTGATGGAGACCTAGCGAACAGAGAGAACGTTACGGGACCGCGCCTGCACGAGATAGCGGCGGTGCCCTAAGAAAGGACAAGAAGCGAGGTTTATTGTGCTGAGTGAGAAACGAGATCAACGCAACAAGGAGAAACACCAGTAGGAGTCGTGCTGTAAGACGAGGCAACATCCTACTGAGGCGCGCAGCTGGTGGCCGGAACGCCGAGGAAGTATAGAGCTCCTGGCCTAACTTCAAACCTACGGCAGGACAGTCAGCTATAGGCGGGCTGTCTCACACCAATCACCTATGAAGACACAGGGGGCAACAACAGGAGAAGGGCGACACTAGGGTCCAGGAAGAGCTCCGAGCCTACCCGTCATACGGGTGCGTCCTAGCCATATCATCTGGGGGACGAAGAAGAACATCAGAATCGAGTTGTGAGGGAACTTCAGAAACAGACACAACAGTTGTGGGGACTATCCCGTAAGCACAGCAGGGGAGGACCACAACACACAAGCGCTAGAAGGTAGGCACAGATTTCCACCTGCAAAGGGAACTCTGGAGGTGCCATCGGACTGGCCGGACTTGCGCAGCCCGGTTAACCGTATTCCGGACTGAGGATCCTGAAGCCTTCAGTAAAGAGGTAAAGAGACTGCAACCTGGTGTCCTCGTTATTTACTGCGACCTGCACCGCACCATAACATCACCCCCACCAACACCTTCATTGTACGCCCCTCAGCAGGGTCACGGGCCGGGTCTAGCCACCGTGACAATCCCAGAGCAGAGACTCAGAGGCCCAAAACCGGGTACCCCTCAGCCCTGCGGCAGTGGGGGCGCTACAACTTGGCGTCACGAACAGGATCTACTTAAGCCTGAAAAATCAGGTCATGTGTGCCTTGGAACTGTGATTTATTGTGTTTGGACTGTGACTTATTGCCAGTGTACTGTCACTTGCCGCCAAAGTTTCCCGCCAAAACCCGCCACCATTGCAGCGCCACAGGGAGCGCAGGGGGAGAAGAAGGGCGTGCCATGGGAGGAGACTACCAAAGCGGCGCCAAAAGCAGCGACCGCCCCCTCCGACTTCTGCTGCGAGATGATGACCTGCCCAGAAGCAGGGGAGAACCACCCCCTGATTTGCAACGGCGGGAACGAGGCGAAGAGGGAGCTCGACCTTGGAGAAATGGCGGAGCCAGGTGTATGCGGTGCCGCCGAATGCCGGACAGCGACGATGAGCAGCAAGTGCCCGAGCGACGGCGAAGTGATCCCGGCTTGCCCTCACCCACCAGAGGCGGACTCGCGTCCACTGCAGCTGAAGGATCTGAACTCCTTGGAGTCGCCGGCGGAGGAGCCGAGCCTACCTATCCCGACCACGGAGCCATGGAGGGCGGAACCACATCAAAAGGCTACCTTGGAGGAACAGCAGTCCGGGCTGCGGCCGATTCCAGTGTCCTTGTCAGCGGAACGGATCGACATCGGTGGAATCACATCAGGTGCAGGTATGGAAGACGCACCTGCTCCCCTGACCGATCCTGCTCCCCTGACCAATCCCGCTCCCGCGACCGCTCCTCACCCCAACAATAACCGTTTCCTCTCGGCGGGTCTGGTGGTGCTCACCCCCGACACGATGGGGAAGCTGGTACCTCCACTACCGACCACGATGGGGGAACCCATAGATGTGAGCCCAGAGGGGGTGATCCTCCAGTGGGACACCCCTGGACCGGGCCAGAAGGAGCTCGGGAGGAAGGCCTCACCCTTGCTGTGCTCACTTGGGAACAATATAAACAATGCCTGATCCTACATTGGAAAAACCGAAAAGACACAGAACAAACTAATGCGCCAAAAATACAACGCCTGAAGCCTGCGTGCGGCAGGAAAGACGTGGTAAAGCGGGGAACTGTGCTGGCCTTTCACCCAAAGCGGGGTTGGGGCTCCTTACAGGAACCGGGACTACTGACTGACATCTTCGTTACCAGTTACATCATGAAGACTCCCTGCCGCAACCAATATGGTGACCCACTATTGCAAAGGGGGGATCAGGTGACCTACACCCGCCACCGGAGTGCGCAAGGATGGTGCGCTCGGAACGTCCAATGATGTGGGCCTGAGGGGGTGTCACCTGTTGCCCCGACCATGACCGATCCGGACTTGACAGATCTTGTTACTATCGCCACCGTACGCCTTGTTGCGGCTACCGAGCTTGCAGCCAGGGTTAGCCTTCAAATCCATGAAGGAACAGATGAATGACCTCGGGGAGACCAAAACATCCAACACTGCGGAGACACCATCACGTGTTTCTCAACGCAGTGATCCAGAACACTGCCCCCATCCCTTATGGGAAATATGCAAACGCATGTAAAGTAAGCTGCGGAGACACCATCACGTGTTTCTCAACGCAAGCAATGAATAGCCAGGCCTTTCTCCGGGAAGGAACAACCACAGGAAGGGCAGCATCCAATAAAGGAGAATATCCAATAAAGGAAGACCACCTATGCCAAGCATGGTATCCATCCACAAACAGCTGTTTCGGGGTTTTTGCCCCTCATCAGTGTGGAGTAGGAAACTGGCTATTAGGAGCAGTGCCTGGTGAAAGGCTATGAAGGAACAGATGAATGACCTCGGGGAGACCAAAACATCCAACACTGCGGAGACACCATCATGTGTTTCTCAACGCAGTGATCCAGAACACTGCCCCCATCCCTTATGGGAAATATGCAAACGCATGTAAAGTAAGCTGCGGAGACACCATCACGTGTTTCTCAACGCAAGCAATGAATAGCCAGGCCTTTCTCCGGGAAGGAACAACCACGGGAAGGGCAGCATCCAATAAAGGAGAATATCCAATAAAGGAAGACCACCTATGCCAAGCATGGTATCCATCCACAAACAGCTGTTTCGGGGTTTTTGCCCCTCATCAGTGTGGAGTAGGAAACTGGCTATTAGGAGCAGTGCCTGGTGAAAGGCTATGAAGGAACAGATGAATGACCTCGGGGAGACCAAAACATCCAACACTGCGGAGACACCATCACGTGTTTCTCAACGCAGTGATCCAGAACACTGCCCCCATCCCTTATGGGAAATATGCAAACGCATGTAAAGTAAGCTGCGGAGACACCATCACGTGTTTCTCAACGCAAGCAATGAATAGCCAGGCCTTTCTCCGGGAAGGAACAACCACGGGAAGGGCAGCATCCAATAAAGGAGAATATCCAATAAAGGAAGACCACCTATGCCAAGCATGGTATCCATCCACAAACAGCTGTTTCGGGGTTTTTGCCCCTCATCAGTGTGGAGTAGGAAACTGGCTATTAGGAGCAGTGCCTGGTGAAAGGCTATGAAGGAACAGATGAATGACCTCGGGGAGACCAAAACATCCAACACGTGTTTCTCAACGCAGTGATCCAGAACACTTCCCCCATCCCTTATGGGAAATATGCAAACGCATGTAAAGTAAGCTGCGGAGACACCATCACGTGTTTCTCAACGCAAGCAATGAATGATGCTGCCCTTCCCGTGGTTGTTCCTTCCCGGAGAAAGGCCTGGCTATTCATTGCTTGCGTTGAGAAACACGTGATGGCGTCTCCGCAGCTTACTTTACATGCGTTTACATATTTCCCATAAGGGATGGGGGCAGTGTTCTGGATCACTGCGTTGAGAAACACGTGATGGTGTCTCCGCAGTGTTGGATGTTTTGGTCTCCCCGAGGTCATTCATCTGTTCCTTCATAGCCTTTCACCAGGCACTGCTCCTAATAGCCAGTTTCCTACTCCACACTGATGAGGGGCAAAAACCCCGAAACAGCTGTTTGTGGATGGATACCATGCTTGGCATAGGTGGTCTTCCTTTATTGGATATTCTCCTTTATTGGATGCTGCCCTTCCCGTGGTTGTTCCTTCCCGGAGAAAGGCCTGGCTATTCATTGCTTGCATTGAGAAACACGTGATGGTGTCTCCGCAGCTTACTTTACATGCGTTTGCATATTTCCCATAAGGGATGGGGGCAGTGTTCTGGATCACTGCGTTGAGAAACACGTGATGGTGTCTCCGCAGTGTTGGATGTTTTGGTCTCCCCGAGGTCATTCATCTGTTCCTTCATAGCCTTTCACCAGGCACTGCTCCTAATAGCCAGTTTCCTACTCCACACTGATGAGGGGCAAAAACCCCGAAACAGCTGTTTGTGGATGGATACCATGCTTGGCATAGGTGGTCTTCCTTTATTGGATATTCTCCTTTATTGGATGCTGCCCTTCCCGTGGTTGTTCCTTCCCGGAGAAAGGCCTGGCTATTCATTGCTTGCGTTGAGAAACACGTGATGGTGTCTCCGCAGCTTACTTTACAAGCCTTCAAATCCAGACACCGGGTGATCTGACTGCACCCGAGAGACCAACCATTGACACTGACACTACATCAGCCGCAAAGGGCCACCTGCCAGGTAAAACCTCGGTGGGGGCAGCCAGAAACTGAGTAAGCAAGAATGCTTCATCGAATGTAAATAGTTAACTGTTTGTCCTCTTGCTATGACCCGATCAGGTTAACTCTTAAAGGGATCCCTTTGTTTACCCGGGATCCCTTCTTCTGCTTTTTGTTTTTGTTTCCTGTTTTATCATTGTTGAAAGAACTGCTGGATCATGAACACTGCATGATTACAAACTCCTTGTAAATAGTTTGCACCTTCTTAAAGGTGCCCTCTACTGGTTTTATAAAAGAAAGGACTCTTTGCGAAGAAACTGTTCCTGGAAACAGCACCGGAGTCCTTACTGCATACGGACTTGCAGCTTGAGAAAGTTGCACTACCTCATAGAGACTTGGTCCCATCTTAAAGGGGACGTTCATTGATAGCACTTAAAGAATGATGATGCTTTAAAAGAAAGTATTAATAATGCTTACGTATAAAAAGGTTGTATGTAGTGAGCTAGTTAATTGCGAGAAATGTTTAATGATGTTGCTAGAAGAATGAGGACAGGAAGTGAACCCAGACGGGGTTAATCGGTGAGTCCTCCTAGGAGCCATACAGAGATGGCTCGGTGATCCTGAACTGAGAGATGGAAAATAAGTTCTATACTGTGTACAGTAGCAGAAAGGCAGTAGGCCCGGGCATAAAGGGGCGGTCCTGCAATAGAACGAGAGACAGTAGGCCTGGGGCAGATAGACAGGCGGTCCTGCATATGTAAAGGTGGAAAATGAAGAAAAAGTTGATTAGCCTTATAATGTTTTATAAGAAGGTCTTTAGTGGATTCAGCGTGTACGTCCTTAAAGGCAATGTTAAATTATTGTTCAGAAATTGCACTAAGTAGAATACCCGGTTGGGTAAGAAAAGTTATTTATAGTATGTTATTTCAAGTATTTAACCATGTTTGAATGTTCAAGTGTCCTCACCTCCCATAAAGGGAAGCTCTGTTCAAAATTTGCTTATTGTTATTGCATTTCAAAATTGTATGTCTTTTTGCTGACATGTATTGTTGTTTTCTTCCCAGTCCAGGAGTACTGGATTTAACCGGGGGGAGTGCAGCTCCCCAGAGTCCTGGTCGTTGCAGTACTGATGCTCCGCCGCTAAGGGGGGCTATGGTACGTCTAATGGCACTGAAGGGGTTCACCTGACCAGGTATCACAGACACCAATACACTTCACAGTCTGGCCTCCAGGGGGAGCTAAGGGTGCTATGTATTAGGCCACTCCTCACAATCTGGTAAAACTGGGGGTTAGATAGGAAGTTAGACAGAAGCTGACTGGGAATCGAACAGGCAACATCCTGTGGCAGAGGGTGTTGCGGGGCGAGACTCAGGGGGGTCCCCGTCAGGGGTGGGATCCTGACGGAGACCTAGCGAACAGAGAGAACGTTACGGGACTGCGCCTGCACGAGATAGCGGCGGTGCCCTAAGAAAGGACAAGAAGCGAGGTTTATTGTGCTGAGTGAGAAACGAGATCAACGCAAGAAGGAGAAACACCAGTAGGAGTCGTGCTGTAAGACGAGGCAACATCCTACTGAGGCGCGCAGCCGGTGGCCGGAACGCCGAGGAAGTATAGAGCTCCAGGCCTAACTTTAAACCTACGGCAGGACAGTCAGCTATAGGCGGGCTGTCTCACACCAATCACCTATGAAGACACAGGGGGCAACAACAGGAGAAGGGCGACACTAGGGTCCAGGAAGAGCTCCGAGCCTACCCGTCATACGGGTGCGTCCTAGCCATATCATCTGGGGGACGAAGAAGAACATCAGAATCGAGTTGTGAGGGAACTTCAGAAACAAACACAACAGTTGTGGGGACTATCCCGTAAGCACAGCAGGGGAGGACCACAACACACAAGCGCTAGAAGGTAGGCACAGATTTCCACCTGCAAAGGGAACTCTGGAGGTGCCATCGGACCAGCCGGACTTGCGCAGCCCGGTTAACCGTATTCCAGACTGAGGATCCTGAAGCCTTCAGTAAAGAGGTAAAGAGACTGCAACCTGGTGTCCTCGTTATTTACTGCGACCTGCACCGCACCATAACATCACCCCCACCAACACCTTCATTGTACGCCCCTCAGCAGGGTCACGGGCCGGGTCTAGCCACCGTGACAATCCCAGAGCAGAGACTCAGAGGCCCGGTACCGGGTACCCCTCGGCCCTGTGGCAGTGGGGGCGCTACATCATTAACTGCTTTTTTAAAAAAAATTGGTGGTTGGGGCCTAATACCTCTGTTTGCCGCTCCCTGGTGTTGTCCTCAACTGAATAAATCTGAGCTTCAACCTTCTGGCTCTCATTAAGTGCTTTTTTTAAAACAATTGGTGGTTGGGGCCTAATACCTCTGTTTGCCGCTCCCTGGTGTTGACCTCAACTGAATAAAGCTGAGCTTCAACCTTCTGGCTCTCATTAAGTGCTTTTTTTAAAAAAATTGGTGGTTGGGGCCTAATACCTCTGTTTGCCGCTCCCTGGTGTTGTCCTCAACTGAATAAAGCTGAGCTTCAACCTTCTGGCTCTCATTAAGTGCTTTTTTTTAAAAAATTGGTGGTTGGGGCCTAATACCTCTGTTTGCCGCTCCCTGGTGTTGTCCTCAACTGAATAAAGCTGAGCTTCAACCTTCTGGCTCTCATTAAGTGCTTTTTTTTAAAAAATTGGTGGTTGGGGTCTAATACCTCTGTTTGCCGCTCCCTGGTGTTGTCCTCAACTGAATAAAGCTGAGCTTCAGTCTTTAGGCTTTCGGCCTATAGTATCAGATATTAAACTGCATTTGGCCTTCAACTTTGTTTACAGCCTACTAACGGTGTCTGCCGCTCCCTGGTGTTGTCCTCAACTGTATAAAGCTGAGCTTCAACCTTCTGGCTCTCATTAAGTGCTTTTTTAACAAAAAATTGGTGGTTACGGCCTACTAACGGTGTCTGCCGCTCCATGGTGTTGTCCTCCACTGTATAAAGCTGAGCTTCAGTCTTTAGGCTTTTGGCCTATAGTAGCAGATATTAAACTGCATTTGGCCTACTAGTGTGGTTGGGCCCTTAAAACAGTGTCTGCTGCTCCTGGGTTTGCTACTCCACTGAACAAAGCAATGCCGCCTGTTTAGTCCTGTTACCAATTTTGAACTGCATTTAGCCTACTTTATTCTTTGGCCCTATATCTGTGTTTCCTCCTCATCCTGCCCATTGCCCAGCCACTGCTATATGAGTCTGCTGGTACATTGACCTAGACCACTACATTCCCCTTGCACTCTACACAGCCAGAATCTGACCCTGCTGAAAGTAAGGTTCCCCTTCCCGCATGTTATACCACCTTACACAGGGACAAAGAGGAAGGTGCAGATGAAAGTGCAGGTTCCTTCATCAGGTGGGGGGGCATACTCGTTGGCGACGTCACTGGCACAGGGCCCCTCAGAGTACGCAAAAGTGTCGCTGCTGGTGGGAGGCGCCCCCGCCGTGCAAACACACCGCTGTACTTTGAGGGGCCCTGTGCCAGTGCCAATGCCAACGAGTGGGCCCCCCTGCTTGCTTAGGATCACAGCACTTGCAAACTTGACATACTTACCTCTCACTGCTCCACCGCCGTGACGTAGTCCACGTTTCCTGGGCCCACTAAAACGTTGAACCAGCCCTACCCCCCACAACTTTTGCCAAATGACCCCCAATTTCCAATGCCCAACTATTATTATAAATTTAATTAAGATTGACAAGCTTCAGAAACAAGAATGGATGTTTTGGCATTAAAATGGGCACTGTAGGTGTTTTCCTGGCCTCCACTCACTGCCGACTATGCTTCCCCATTGACTTGCATTGGGTTTCGTGTTTCGGTCGATCCCTGACTTTTAGCGATAATCGGCCGACTGCACTCTACTCGACTTTGGACAAAGTCGGGTTTCGCAAAACCCGACTCGATCTTAAAAAAATGAAAGCCGCTCAACCCTATTAATAACTATGAGGTGCCGGTGTAACAGACCAGAAGGTCGAAATATAGATAAATTAAAGTTCACCGCACACTCTTGTGGATTATCTTGCACAATAGTATAAGCTTTATTATGTGAGCATAACAAAAATATGCAGTGGAAGCGATAATTATAGAGACATTTCGGCTCCGCCGGAGCCTTAATCACATAATCGCTGTAAAATAAAAGGAACACATCAATAACGATTATATCACAATAAAGAAGAACTAATTTACAGTGTCAAAAAGAAACAAAATATCCCCCCAAAAAATGAAAAAAGAATTATAATAGTGATAACAGCAACAATTATAATCATACAATCATGCCATCATGTAAGTTGGTATACAATGGGTCACTCATGAACATATATAGAAAAATTACCTTAGTCCAATATCAGGAAAAAAGGAAAGGATGCAGTGTGAAAGGATAGGAATCCTGTAATGTCAAAAAGCAGAGGCTGTTAGGAACATTGATACAATTAGTGTAAAGTATAAAAGTTATAGAAAAAAGGAAACAAAGAAGGAAGGCTATATTGTACTTAGCTAAAAATCGTTATCCCAATGCTTGTGCTGTATCACCATGAAACTATGATAGAGGTCTGTGGATAGGTAAGAGGGAGACAGGAGCTAGATATTAATTGCCCAGGTAAATGCAAGGGAATGAGCGATAAGGTAAGGGCAGTGAGAGGGTTACCTTGTATAGTAGATGCTTGTAGCGGCGCTCCGGCGCCTGGCTGATGTGCTGGCGTGTCAGCTGAATGCTCCATGTGAGCATTTCAATGTCTCGATGAGCCGCTAGACTGGAAGCCAGCGGTCTGGACTGGAAGTGATGTAGCACTAGTACAATGAATGTACTGCGCCTGCCTGGGCGTCATGAAGGCAGCAAATGCCTTGGCAACCTATGTAATATTGTTGTTGCAGCGCCGGTGTGTAACGGTACCGTTACACTAAACGACTTACCAACGATCACGACCAGCGATATGACCTGGCCGTGATCGTTGGTAAGTCATTGTGTGGTCGCTGGGGAGCTGTCACACAGACAGCTCTCTCCAGCGACCAACGATCAGGGGAACGACTTCGGCATTGTTGAAACTGTCTTCAACGATGCCGAAGTCCCCCTGCAGCACCCGGGTAACCAGGGTAAGTATCGGGTTACTAAGCGCGGCCCTGCGCTTAGTAACCCGATATTTACCCTGGTTACAATTGAACACATCGCTGGATCGGCGTCACACACGCCGATCCAGCGATGGACAGCGGGTGATCAGCGACTAAATAAAGTTCTGGACTTCTAGCTCCGACCAGCGATATCACAGCGGGATCCAGATCGCTGCTGCGTGTCAAACACAACGAAATCGCTATCCAGGACGCTGCAACGTCACGGATCGTCGTCGTTCTCGCTGCAAAGTCGCTTAATGTGAAGGTACCTTTATATAAAAGACAGGACTGCTAAAGTGTGTATAGCTCTGTAGTAAATTAGATGTTAATGACCCCATAGTGAGCGAGTATGAATGGCTTAGAAGTGACTCACAGAGAGTCTATGTGTCAATGAATAGTGATGATGAGCGAATATACTCATTACTCGAGATTTCCCGAGCACGCTCGGGTGACCTCCTAGTATTTTTTAGTGCTCGGAGATTTAGTTTTTATTGCCGCAGCTGAATGATTTACATCTGTTAGCCAGCATAAGTACATGTGGGGATTCCCTAGCAACCAGGCAACCCCCACATGTACTTATGCTGACTAACAGATGTAAATCATTCAGCTGTAAAAACTAAATCTCCGAGCACTAAAAAATACTCCGAGGACCCCCGAGCGTGCTTGGGAAATCTCGAGTAACGAGTATATTCGCTCATCACTATTAAAGAACAATAAAGGATTAATCATTTATGTAGCACCAGGGAGACATTTAAAGGGGCCACTAGCTTAATAGGGTGAAAAAGCTAAATGGTGGCTATGTATGTATGGACTTAAAATACAGGTAATCTGACCCATGTATGAGGACCGAGGAAGGGAAAATTCTGATAGAAATCAGTAATATAATACAAATACCATAGTAAAACTGAAAAAATGAAAAGAACAGAATGAACAAAGCAAAAAAAATAAAAAATAAGGTAAAAATAACAATAACATGAAAAAAATGAAAATGAAAATAGCATGAAAAAAATATCAAGAAAAAAATTAAAAAAATGCATGAAAAAATGAAAAACAAGTGAAAACAATGAATAAATTGGAAACGATGGTAATGAAGGAATGCAAATCAATAAATGGAAATTAAAAAAATAATATTAAATAATGAATAAAAATGAAAAATTTAAAGTAACAATTGAAATGAAATAAAATAAAAATAAATATAAAATAATAATACAAAAGTAAATAAATAATAATAATAATAATAATAATAATAATAATAATAATTAATCAGTAATGGTAAGCTGACACTTCATCTATTCCATGTATTTTTTAGCATAAAGTCCATACACCAATGAGGGGAATTTTCAGGTTAAAATACCTTAAGCAGTGCTTCTGGATTTAGACCTAAAGAAATAACATTTTGGGGATCCATGTCCTAACCAGCAATATAATAATGGCAGATACAGTATCTGCCCAATATGTACTGCTAAGACAGATAGAACTTTTATTAAATTAAAATAATGAATTAAAGCTGTCTTGAGTAGTTTTTTTCCACCATAGAAAATCATTCTTGTGGCCCACAAAGCTTAAGTTGTACTAGCTGAAGAGTCTTCCCTTACCTTTATCCCCCATCTTGTGAAGCTGATAATTGGGGAATGAGTGTTCATAGGAATGCTTGTTCCCAACTATCAACTCATCAAAAAATCCGGTAATCACCTGATGAACCGGCAAAACACTCATTTATTGGGTGCAATGATTTTTAATCCTCTGGTGGGTCAGTCCGACACTGTATATAGGTTGCATAATAAGTACGTTTTTGTACATACTCGAACTTAGGTAGTAGTGTGATTGCCAGCACCTGCACCTATTAACTGGAAGGGAAGCTGGTGCTGATGCTTGTGCATTGCAGGACTTTGTTCAACCCTCAGTACTGTGCCTGCGCTTCAACTGAGTAAGCGCAAGATTCGCATGGGTCTGTGGATGATGAAGAACACATCATCCACACCAATCGAGGCAGGACGGTGGCAATTCTATAAACCCCAGATCACTGACGCCCACCGTTGGACCAGAACGTGCGGATTAGCAAATGATGCAAAAATATATTTTTTCTTTTTAATTTTCATGTGGGAGTTGGGGGCTTATATCCAAATTGATGGATTGCAGTAATAGACCAGTTTAAGGTGGCATCTTAAGTTTATATTGGAAAAACCTTGTTCCCTTTAAGCTTAAACTACCATGTGGAGGCACAAAGGGGGTGGTATTGCCATGTGTTAATGCAGGGGACACCATTTAAGGACACAAAGAGGGCATCATTACTATGTGAGGCACACAGGGGACATTATTACCATCTGAAGGCACAGTGGAGGCACTATAACTGTATAGGGTTGTAAGGGTATGGTTGAAGATACTGGCATTGCTGTGATATACTGAATTAATAAATTCTTGTTGTGTTGATGCTTGATACAACAGTTAATGAATTTTTCCTGGCTTCTATGCAAATATATTGGGGAGAGTGAAAGTAACGGTGTGGATGCAGGGCGTAAAAGAGTTAACAGATAGCCAAACCCATTTGATGGATTATTTGAGGAGAGAAAGTGAAGCCAGTTACAGGTATGATGACTGTATATGCCACCCATAATCCAAGTGTGCTTGGAAAACGAGGGAGACACAGACACCTAGGTAGCAAACCATCAACTGGATAGCACCATGGTAGTTGGATGTGGAAAAAGCATCAGGCAAAGCAAGCTGGGAACTGGGAGAATTCAGGACAAGAAACAGATAGGCAAGTTCAACTATGATGGTACATAACCGAAGGTCTAAATGTTGTGGTTAACGGGAATTCTGAGATGGTACAGTAGAATAAAGGGACAGAGGCTGGTGTATAGGACAGACCTGAAAGCTGCAATGATGGTTACAATTGCTGGTTGCAGTTTATTTTTATGTACAGAATTGTCATTTTCCTTACTTAACTGATTGGTCCTCGTTTGCCGTACCATTGCCGAGCAATACACAATCATGAGGAAAAATCTTTAGATTGGACATAGACACACACCCAGGGACCCATTTCATTAGTGTTGGGGTATGTGTTAGGGTTTGCGGAACGCACCAAATATATTTATTGATGTGATTGGTGCGTTCGCAACCCGGGATCCACCGTGCAGGAAATATCCTGCCGCTAAGTAAATGGCGGTACAATATGGCAGTATTAACCAGCTCTGTTAGCTTCACAGAGTGGCCGAGAAAGCAAAGCTCTGTGCCCTGTTAACTCTCACAGAGGCACAGGCTAACTACCCAGAAGAGAGCAGTCAGTGGTCATGCATGCACACAACACTCCTCGCCGGAGGTGCCAGCATTGTAGGGGCTTATTTCACCCGGGTCCCTGAATACTCTCATACACAATCTCCTCGCCGGAGGTGCCAGCATTCTGGGGGCTTATTTCAGCCAGGTCCCTGAACACATTCACGCATATGACCACAGTGGCGCAAAGCATGTAACTTTAGAAGATACTAGCGCATGGCCGTGCGGCCATGCGAGCCTTAAAATAGCTACAGCACGTACAGGACCTTAAAAATGGGCCAATGAGAGACTGCTACTGAGTCTGTGTACCTACAGGACCTTCCTAGAAAGACCAATAGACTTGGCTGCAGTACCTGAACATGTGACCCTTGATCTCCACTGAGAGATCTTACCCTGGGCATGCTCAGTGTGTGCAAAGCAGCACTTAGTCCCAGAAAAGCCTGTTCATCGTAGATCAGTGCAGGGTACAATAGTAGAGCCTGGAGAGGCAGCAAAAACCCTTTGCACTGAATCAGACTCAGTGAGACGCTGGGACCGACGTCTCCGCTGAGCAGGCTCCACTGCGGCCGATGGAGACCGCAGCAGAGACGGATTGAGATTCCCCCTGTGCAGCAGAGGAAACTCGACTCCTAACAGTATGCAGCAGAACACCTTGGCTCTCTCCCTTACAGAGTGATCTATTTCTGTTAATGTTGATGATTATGGCTTACCGCCAATGAAAACCAACAAGTCATTATCTCAGTAAATTAGAATAATTAACAAAAACACCTGCAAAGGCATCCTAAGAGTTTAAAAAGGTCCCTTAGTCTGTTTTAGTAGGCTCCACAATCATAGGGAAGACTGCTCGCTTGACAGGTGTACAGAAGGCAGTCATTGACACACTCCACAAAGAGGGTAAGCAACAAAAGGTAATTGACAAAGAAGCTGGATGTTCACAGAGTGCTGTTTCCAAGTATATTAATAGAAAGTTGAGTCGAAGGAAAAAGTGTGGTAGAAAAAGGTGCACAAGCAACACAGCCTTGAGAGCATTGTTAAGAAAAGGCCATTCAAAAATTGGGGGGAGATTCACAAGGAGTGAACTGCTGCTGGAGTCATTGCTTCAAGAGCCACCACACACAGACATATTCAAGACATGGGCTACAAGTGTCGCATTCCTTGTGTCAAGCCACTCAAGACCAATAGACAATGCCATAAGCATCTTACCTGGGCCAAGGAAAAAAAGAACTGGACTGTTGCTCAGTGGTGCAAACTGTTGTTTTCAGATAAAAGTAAATTTTGCATTTCATTTGGAAATCAAGGTCCCAGAGTCTGGAGGCAGTGTGGAGAGGAACACAATCCAAGCTGCTTGAGGTCTAGTGTAAAGTTTCCACAATCAGTGATGGTTTTGGGAGCCATGCCATCTGCTGGTGTAGGTCCACTGTGTTTTATGAGGACCAAAGTCAGCACAGCTGTCTACCAGGAAATTTTAGAGCACTTCATGCTTCCCTCTGCTAACAAGCTTTTTGGAGATGGAAATTTCATTCTCCAGGAGAACTTGGCACTTGTCCACACTGCCAAAAGTACCAATACCTGGTTTAAAAACAACAGTATAACTGTGCTTGATTGGCCAGCAAACTCGCCTGACCTTAACCCCATAGAGAATCTGTGAGGTATTGTCAAAAGGAAGATGAGACACCAGACTCAAAAATACAGATGAGCTGAAGGCTGCTGTCTAAGCAACCTGGGCTTCCATAACACCTCAGCCATGTCACAGGCTGATCGCCTCCATGCCATGCTGCATTGATGCAGTAATTGATGCAAAAGGAGCCCCAGATCAAGTATTAAGTGCATTTACTGAACAATGAACATACATTTCAGTAGGCCAACATTTCGGATTTTTTAAATCATTTTTCAAGCTGGTGTTATAAAGTATTCTAATTTACTGAGATAATGTCTTTTGAGTTTTCATTGGCTGTAAGCCATAATCATCAACATTAACAGAAATAAACACTTGAAATAGATCACTCCGTTTGTAATGACTCTATATAATACAGTTGTGCTCAAAAGTTTACATACCCCTGCAGAATTTTTTCAGAGAATATGAATGATAATACCAAAACTTTTTCTCCACTCATGGTCAGTGGTTGGGTGAAGCCATTTATTGTCAAACTACTGTGTTTTCTCTTTTTAAATCATAAAGACAACCCAAAACATCCAAATGACCTTGATCAAAAGTTTATATACCCCATTTCTCTAACATCAATGACAGCTTGAAGTCTTTTGTGGTAGTTGTGGATGAGGTTTTTTCTTTTTTCAGATGGTAAAGCTGCCCACTCTTTTTGTCAAAAAGCCTCCAGTTCCTGTAAACTCCTGGGCTGTCTAGCATGATCTGCGCTCTTGAGATCTCCCCAGAGTGGCTCAATGATATTGAGGTCAGGAGACTGAGATGGCCACTCCAGAACCTTCACTTTACTCTGCTGTAGCCAGTGAAAGGTCGACTTAGTTACATAGTTTTTAAGGTTGAAGGAAGACTTTAAGTCCATCTAGTTCAACCCATAGCCTAACCTAACATGCACTAACATGTTGATCTGGAGGAAGGCAAAAAAAAACCATGTGGCAAAGAGTAAGCTCCACATTGGGGAAAAAAATTCCTTTCCGACTCCACGTACGGCAGTCAGACTAGTTCCCTGGATCAACGCCCTATCAAGGAATCTAGTGTATATACCCTGTAACATTATACTTTTCCAGAAAGGTATCCAGTCCCCTCTTAAATGTAAGTAATGAATCACTCATTACAACATCATACGGCAGAGAGTTCCACAGTCTCACTGCTCTTACAGTAAAGAATCCGCGTCTGTTATTATGCCTAAACCTTCTTTCCTCCAGACTTAGAGGATGCCCCCTTGTCCCTGTCTCAGGTCTATGATTAAAAAGATCATCAGAAAGGTCTTTGTACTGTCCCCTCATATATTTATACATTAAAATAAGATCACCCCTTAGCCTTCGTTTTTCCAAACTAAATAGCCCCAAGTGTAATAACCTATCTTGGTATTGCAGACCCCCCAGTCCTCTAATAACCTTGGTAGCTCTTCTCTGCACCTGCTCTAGTTCAGCTATGTCTTTCTTATACACCGGAGACCAGAACTATGCACAGTATTCTAAGTGTGGTCGAACTAGTGACTTGTATAGAGGTAAAATTATGTTCTCCTCATTAGCATCTATGCCTCTTTTAATACATCCCATTATTTTATTTGCCTTTGCAGCAGCTGCCTGACACTGGCCACTGAATATAAGTTTGTCATCCACCCATACACCCAGGTCTTTTTCATTGACGGTTTTGCCCAGAGTTTTAGAATTCAGCACATAGTTATACATCTTATTACTTCTACCCAAGTGCATGACCTTACATTTATCCCCATTAAAGCTCATTTGCCATTTATCAGCCCAAGCTTCTAGTTTACATAAATCATCCTGTAATATAAAATTGTCCTCCCCTGTATTGATTATCCTGCAGAGTTTAGTGTCATCTGCAAATATTGAAATTCTACTCTGAATGCCCCCTACAAGGTCATTAATAAATATGTTAAAAAGAAGAGGGCCCAATACTGACCCCTGTGGTACCCCACTGTTAACCGCGACCCAGTCCGAGTGTGCTCCATTAATAACCACCCTTTGTTTCCTATCCCTGAGCCAGCTCTCAACCCACTTACACATATTTTCCCCTATCCCCATTATTCTCATTTTATGTATCAACCTTTTGTGTGGCACCGTATCAAAAGCTTTTGAAAAGTCCATATACACTACATCTACTGGGCTCCCTTGGTCCAGTCCGGAACTTACCTCTTCATAGAAGCTGATCAAATTAGTCTGACATGAACGGTCCCTAGTAAACCCGTGCTGATACTGGGTCATGAGGTTATTCCTCTTCAGATACTCCAGTATAGCATCTCTTAGAAAACCCTCCAGGATTTTACCCACAGTAGAGGTTAAGCTTACTGGCATATAATTTCCGAGTTCAGTTTTTGTCCCCTTTTTGAATATTGGCACCATATTTGCTATACGCCAGTCCTGTGGTACAGACCCTGTTACTATGGAGTCTTTAAAGATTAAAAATAATGGTCTATCAATGACTGTACTTAATTCCTGCAGTACTCGGGGGTGTATCCCATCCGGGCCCAGAGATTTGTCAATTTTAGTGATTTTTAGATGCCACCGAACTTCCTGCTAGTTTAAGTAGGTGACACTTAATGGGGAATTTTTGTTATCACTGATCATATTGTCTGCCATTGAATTTTCTTGTGTAAATACTGATGAAAAAAAGTCATTTAGCATATTGGCTTTTTCCTCATCCTCATCCACCATTTCACCCAGACTATTTTTAAGGGGGCCAACACTGTCATTTTTTAGTTTCTTACTATTTATGTAGTTAAAGAATATTTTGGGATTAGTTTTACTCTCTCTGGCAATGAGTCTCTCTGTCTCAATCTTTGCTGCCTTGATTTGCTTTTTACAGAATTTATTTAATTTTCTGTATTTATTTAATGCCTCCTCACTACCTACTTCCTTTAATTCTCTAAATGCTTTCCTCTTGTCACTTATTGCGCCCCTTACAGCTCTATTTAGCCATATTGGTTTCCTCCTATTTCTAGTATGTTTATTCCCATACGGTATATACTGTGCACAGGTCCTATCCAGGATGCTAATAAATGTCTCCCATTTTCTTTGTGTATTTTTGTGTCTCAGGATATCGTCCCAGTTAATTGCACCAAGATCCTTTCTCATCCGTTGGAAATTTGCCCTCCTGAAGTTTAGTGTCCTTGTAAACCCCTACTACCCATCTTATTAAAGGATACATGAAAACTTATTATTTTGTGATCACTATTCCCCAAGTGACCCCCAACCCTTATATTTGATATGCGGTCTGGCCTGTTGGTTAATATTAGGTCTAGCAGTGCCCCCTTCTTGTTGGGTCCTGAACCAGTTGTGAAAGGTAATTGTCTCCCATAGTTGTCAAAAACCGATAACCTTTGCTGGAACTGCAGGTTTCTGTTCCCCAATCTATTTCACGGTAGTTGAAGTCCCCCATAATAATGACTTCTCCTTGAGTCGCAGCTTCATCTATTTGCTTTACGAGGATATTCTCCACTGCTTCCATTATTTTTGGAGATTTATAACAAACCCCTATCAGTAATTTATTATTTTTTCCTCCTCCCCTTATCTCCACCCACAGGGACTCCACATTTTCATTAAATTCACCCATATTATCACGCAGGATGGGTTTTAAGGACGATTTTGCATACAGACACACCCCTCCCCCTTGCTTATCTGTACGGTCATTTCTGAAAAGGCTATAGCCCTGCAAGTTAACAGCCCAGTCATGGCTCTCATCCAGCCATGTTTCAGATATTCCCACCATGTCATAATTATGCTCCAACAACATTAATTCTAATTCGTCCATTTTGTTGGCGAGGCTTCTGGAATTAGTATACATGCACTTGATGTTCCTCTCTATACCTCTATTCTTTCTTAAATTATTAACTGTTCGTGGACCCCTACTAACCGAATACCACAGGTGGCATCACAAACACAAACTTTACTCACCAAACCCTTAAAAGACCTTCCTCTTTAATTGGGTGCTCAGGGCCACGGTCTGGGTTGCAGCCACCGGGACATCCCCTTTAAGTGCGACCGGACCCGGTACCGAGTATTGCCATTGCCCTGGCGAGCGTTCCACATCTCCATCTCCTGAGTCAATTTTTGAGATTCCATCTGCGGTGCAGACAAAAATTTCTTTATTTCCACGCAGCTAATCTTCTGGCCGGATGGCCCATTGTTTGCAACAGCTGGTGAATGCCTAGAGATTGTTGCAGGTGCTGTGGTTTACGTTGTTGCTGCAGAAACTCAATGTATTCCAAAATGGTTTTTTTATGGAGTTCCCTACAGCCTATTATCTGTGGACTCCACATGGAAAGAGTAAATTGTCTTCCTCTAGCATTAGGGAGTGGCTGTCCAGAAAAATTAAATACAATGACACACGATGGATACGTTAAATTTTCGCACTTAATGTAAAACCTTTGGTACCCTATTTATTATAGTAACAGTAGATACTTAGAAACAACCAACATGATTTTGACTAGGAAAAAGCACATAAGCCAATCAAACTATAGAAATCATACCATATACATATTTGGTAATTAATTACATTATCTATTGCAGAATGCATTTGATTCATTGTTACTACAAAACATTTCCCTATATGTATTTTGGGATATATTCAGTTGGGTTGGTTCTCTAACTATAAGTTTCCTTTCATAATGCTGTGGTTTCAATTGTTCGAGAAGGCTGATGACACAACTCTGTTATTGGGTGTCCTGGGACCAGAGGCTCCTTCTCTGTCCCTAATGCTAGGGGACACACTAGCTTGCCCTGTTCCCCGAAGGTGAAGGAAGGTGAAGAGAAACCTTGCCTTAGCTCCTGAATCTGCCCCAGTCTGTACCCTTCCCCCACCCAGGGGAGAGGGGAGTAGTAGTGCACTGTACACCAACCAGACTAACAAGCTAATATGAACAGGGGTAACGAAAAATACCAAACATAAAAATATGCACTCATATATAACAGAGGTAAGTTCTGGGAAGTGAAGGATGAGGTTAAACCGAAGTAGGAGAAAAAAATAGAATTATCACACTCAAAAAACCAAGCAACTGTCACAGATAAATCCACCAACTGACTACTCAAATAAGCACCAACACCTATCCTCCTATTAAGCTATTCAGCATAAGCCAGGTCTGAGGAAGTGTGTTAGGCCGGAGTCACACTACAGCGCGATACGGCCGAGTCTCGCAGGTTAAAAAGAAGCTCTGGCACCGGCACTCCGGAGCAGAGCGTGCAGCTCCATTGTGTTGCTATGTCCCAAAAAAATGTGCATAGTTTAATAAGAAGATGAAGTGCTTCTGATCAGTGCAGGAGTAGGAGAACTCAGATGCTGCAGCCTTCTGGCTCCTCTCTGTTGCTTTAAACCCGTGACGGCTGAATTATAGCAAAAATGAATAAATAAAAGTAATAGTTTGAACTGAATAAGTATGTAGACAGTACAGCAATATATAAAAGGGGTTGTTGTTATATCTGTGCCGCAGGAACAATTATATTCACATATGGAGTTATCACATCGGCTACATCATGGCCACTACACCGTCGTGAAATCACCAAAATAGCCGAATACAGTGCTCACGGACATGTACTAACTAATGTGTCCAAATTGACTGGTTCATGCGCCAATGCCGGCTGAAGGATAAGGAAAGACTGACTCTAGTAGTCAGAAGAGCTCAATAATTGGATCACTGAGCACTGTAACAACATTGCCTGGTCAGGTGAGTTGAGATTTCTATGTACCCTGCTAATATAAGGATGAGAATTAGTTTCAGGTAGTAGCAATTGCTGAACCCTTCCTGCTAGGAGTCAATAGTTCAGAGTGGAGAAGGTGAAGTAATAATGTAGGGAATGTTTATTTTCTTTTTTTGCACATTGTAGATTCACTGATTCCTATAGGCAGACATTGCTATGACTTTCCCAAGCCAAAAACGTTCATCGCTTTATGGCAGCTGTTTGTCATTTGGAAGAACAATACTTTCAGTTGGACAATGCACTATGCCACAAGGGTCTTAGGCTATGTGCACACGATGCAGATTTGGTGCAGAATTTTCTACACAAAATCTGCATCTTCTGGCAGAAAATGCAGCTGACAATTCCTGTGTTTTTTATGCATTTTTTATGCGTTTTTTGTGCGTTTTTCATGCGTTTTTAGTGCGTTTTTTGCAGTGCAGTTTTGGTGCAGTTTTGTAGTGCGTTTTTAGTGCATTTTTGTGCGTTTTTTTATGCAGATTTTTCAGCTTTTTTTAAAGATAAATAAAGAGATAAAAGTTTAAAAAAATATATATATATTTACGTGATGTCATTTCCTAGTCATTTCCTAGTCCAAGGCGGAGGAAATGAGTATATAATGATTTTTTATTTTTTAACCTGTGACATATGTGGCTGGGCAATCTACTACGTAGCTGGGCAATATACTACCTGACTGGCCAATATACTACGTGGCTGGGCAATTTATTACGTGGACATGCATATTCTAGAATACCCAATGCGTTACAATCGGGCCACCATCTAGTGGGGTAATAAAGGGTTAACGTCACCTTGACATTGTAAAGTGACGTTAACCCCAGTTAATAATGGAGAGGCGTCTATAAGACGTCTATCCATTATTAACCCCTCAAAAAAAATTGGCATAGGCTCCCGCCCAATTTTCATGTCCAGAAAGGGAAAGCCAGCGACTGCAGGCTGCTAATTTGTAGCCAGGGAAGGGGTTAATCTTCCCAGGCTATGAATATCAGCCCACAGCTGTCTGCGTGGCCTTACTGGCTATTAAAATAGGAGGACCCCAGAAAAAAATGACATAGGGTCCCCCTATATTCTATAGCCAGAAAGGCTACGCAGACAGCTGCGGGATGATATTCATAGCCTAGAGAGAGGCCAGGGATATTGCCCCCCCCCCCCGGCTACAACTACCAGCCCGCAGCCGCCCCAGAAATGGCGCATCTCTAAGATGCGCCAAATCTGGCGCTTAGCCTGTCTCTTCCCACTCCCGTGTAGCGGTGGGATATGGGGTAATAAGGGGTTAATGTCACCTTGACATTGTAAGGTGACGTTAACCCCAGTTAATAATGGAGAGGCGTCTATAAGACGCCTATCCATTATTAACCCCAAATTACTGAACACAAAAAAAAGACACAGGAAAAAGTATTTTAATATTCTAAATTTTACCATACTTACAAATCCCTTGATGATCTGTAGTCTTTTCCGACGTAGTCCATTAATATCGAGTGTCCCACGACGATCTGCCATGGAGAACAGCCACCCCAGGAGATGAGACTGCTCTCCACGGCTTCCCAAACACACTGACAGGAGCTAAAGCTCAATGAACTCCGGGACTCTCGCTTTACTACACTGCTGCGTGAGAGATTTCACAGCAGTTCAATTGCCGTAAAGTGAGCTCCCGGAGTTCATTTAACTCCAGGAAACGAACGGGCAGCTCCGATACACTGCAGGAGCGATTAACTCCTGCAGTGTATCACCGGAGGACGTTGTGGGACAACCTATACTATGGATTACGACGGAAAAGATTTTTTTAAATTTTTTTTTTATTTTGGGACAAGGATGATCGTGGGTGGTGGCCTTCGGGGACGTATGTGGTGAGTATGTACTACATGTTATATGTTTGTTTGTGTTTTTAACCCATTGTAGTCAGTCGCCTGACGATGGGACAACTCTCCCATCATCACATTTTGATGGGAGAAGTAGTCCCACCCGACGAATGACTACAATGAGTCACTACTGACAGACAGACAGACAGACAGACAGACACACACACACACACACACAGACACTATACATACCATTTCTACCATACAACTCCATTTTCGCTACACTCCGCCCACACACTTCCTCCACATCACTGACGTCACTTCCTTCTGCTGCAGTTTTGACACCCAAATCCGCATAAAATCTGCAGATGGTATTTACATCTGCAGTTTTTATGCGGATTTGACCCACAAAATGGGAGTCAATGGGTGCAGAAAGGCCATGTTCACACGATCCTTTTTTTGATCCTTTTTTTTATCCTTTTTTTTTCAGGTCCTGATTTGGAAAACCCGCAGTGCAAAACTGCACTGCTGATTTTCCTGCAGTTTCTTCTGCAGATTCCTCTGCGGGTTTTCAACAGCACTTTCCTATTGGTGCCTGTTGAAAACAGGAGCTGAATCCGCAGAAAGAAGTGACATGGTACTTCTTTTTTTCTGCAGGCAAATCCTCGCGGATTTGCCTGAGAAAAAAAGGATAGTGGGCACAGCGGTTTTTGTTTTCCATAGAGTAACATTGGACTGTACCCTGCATGGAAAAAGGACCTGAAAAAAAAAAGGATCAAAAAAAGGATCGTGTGAACATAGCCAAACGCTGCAGTTCTGCACAAAAGAAGTGACATGCGCTTCTTTGAAATCTGCAGCGTTTCTGCACAGATTTTTCTGCACCATGTGCACAGCTTTTTTTTTTTACATTGATTTACATGGTACTGTACATCACAGTGCAGTTCTGCAGCGTTTCTGCAGCAGAAAAAAACGCTGCAGAACTGCACTAAATCTGCATTGTGTGCACACAGCCTTATAGAAATGGATTGGCTCCAGGAACACAACAGACAGTCTTTCTTGCCTCCTTGGTCTTTACATTTCCACAGTCTTGATCTTATAAAGTTTAAATGTTAGGTATAGACAGCAGTTCAAGAAAAGAACACAAAGTATCATAAAGTATACTGCAGTACATTGCTAGATTCTTATCACAGTATCTGGCTCAATACAATCTATATATATAATTGTTTAAGGGTTTTTCTGTCTGTCTGTCTGTCTGTCCTGGAAATCCCGCGTCTCTGATTGGTCGAGGCCGCCAGGCCTCGACCAATCAGCGACGGGCACAGTATCGACGTAGATGTCATAATGGTTGCCATGGCGACGATGATGTCATAAAGGTTGCCTTGACCAATCATCGACGGGCACAGTCTGCCGCGAATTCTGGAATCATCATTGTCCATATACTACGGGGACATGCATATTCTAGAATACCCGATGCGTTAGAATCGGGCCACAATCTAGTTATATATAATCTTATAGACACAAAAAGAGCACAGACACAAAGGTATAAAAGTAACCTATATTTGTAACTCACAAAGTATACATTATTGAAAATCAAATACCAAAGTGAAATCTCATTATCAACCACTACGATGACAATCCATATCATATAACAATTTATATATGACTTTCATATGTGAATGGCGGTAAGAGAGAAAATATTCCCATGAATAAAAAATGCAATATACAATATATTTAATATTACACATATAAGGCAAATATTGTTGTATGTCTTAGGCTGCCGTCACACTAGCAGTATTTGGTCAGTATTTTACATCAGTATTTGTAAGCCAAAACCAGGAGTGGAACAATTAGAGGAAAAGTATAATAGAAACATATGCACCACTTCTGCATTTATCACCCACTCCTGGTTTTGGCTTACAAATACTGATGTAAAATACTGACCAAATAATGAGGCCGGCCTCACACTCAGCGTATGTAAATATGGTCTGTTTTTTACGGCCGTAATACGCAGAAAAGTCCCCAAAATAGTGATCCGTATGTCATCCGTAGGCAGGGTGTGTCAGCGTATTTTGCGCATGGCATCCTCCGTATGTAATCCGTATGGCATCCGTACTGCGATATTTTCTCGCAGGCTTGCAAAACCGACATCTAATGGATTTATGTGCTCAAATGTTCGTTAAAACATATATACAGTATATATATATATATATATATATATATATATATATATATATATATATAAATATATGTCATTGAGACATATATATATATATATTCTGTATTTATATTTAATTCAGCGCGATATATGTGAAAAGCCGGTAATTCAATTGCCGGCTTTTCATTTCTCCTTCACAAACCCGAACAGGATATCAGACATGGTTTACATACAGTAAACCATCTCATATCCCTTTTTTTTTTGCATATTCCACACTACTAATGTTAGTAGTGTGTATGTGCAAAATTTGGGCGCTGTAGCTTGTAAAATAAAGGGTTAAATCGCGGAAAAAATGGGCATGGGCCCCCCGCGCAATTTTCTCCACCAGAGTGGTAAAGCCAGTGACTGAGGGCAGATATTAATAGCCTAGAGAGGGTCCATGGTTATTGGCCCCCCTGGCTAAAAACATCTGCCCCCAGTCACCCCAGAAAAGGCACATCTGGAAGATGCGCCTATTCTGGCACTTGGCCACCCTCTTCCCACTCCCGTGTAGCGGTGGGATATGGGGTAATGAAGGGTTAATGTCACCTTGCTATTGTAAGGTGACATTAAGCCAGATTAATAATGGAGAGGCGTCAATTATGACACCTATCCATTATTAATCCAATAGTACTAAATGGTTAATAAAACACACACACATGATTACAAATTATTTTAATGAAATAAAGACACAGGTTGTTGTAATATTTTATTAGACTCTTAATCCACCTGAAGACCCTGGTTCTGTAACAAAGTTAAAAAAACAAACAACAATATTCCATACCTTCCGTTGTTATGTCCCACAATGTAAATCCATCTGAAGGGGTTAAATCATTTTACAGCCAGGAGCTGTGCTAATGCACTCGCTCCTGCCTGTAAACCCTGGGTACTGAAAGGAAAGCTGGGTGATCTGTAGTTACCTTGAGTTGCGGTGATGCGCCCTCTGCTGGATGTCCTCATATGAACTCGAGCATGGGAACTTTTCCAAGGCTCCAGTTCATGAGGACATCCAGCAGAGGGCGCATCACCGCAACTCAAGGTAACTACAGATCACCCAGCTTTCCTTTCAGTACCCAGGGTTTACAGGCAGGAGCGAGTGCATTAGCACAGCTCCTGGCTGTAAAATTATTTAACCCCTTCAGATGGATTTACATCGTGGGACATAACAACGGAAGGTTCCATACCATACCGTATTGTTGTTTGTTTTTTTTACTTTGTTTCAAGACAATGGTCTTCAGGTGGATTAAGAGTCTAATAAAATATTACAACAACATGTGTCTTTATTTCATTAAAATACTTTGTAATAATGTGTGTGTTTTATTAACCATTTAGTACTATTGGATTAATAATGGATAGGTGTCATAATTGACGCCTCTCCATTATTAATCTGGCTTAATGTCACCTTACAATAGCAAGGTGACATTAACCCTTCATTACCCCATATCCCACTGCTACACGGGAGTGGGAAGAGAGTGGCCAAGTGCCAGAATAGGTGCATTTTCCAGATGTGCCTTTTCTGGGGTGGCTGGGGGCAGATGTTTGTAGCCAGGGGGGGGCAATAACCATGGACCCTCTCTAGGCTATTAATATCTGCCCTCAGTCACTGGCTTTACCACTCTGGTGGAGAAAATTGCGTGGGAGCCCACGCCAATTTTTTCCACAATTTAACCCTTTATTTTAGCAGCTACAGCACCCAAATTTTGCACATACACACTACTAACATTAGTAGTGTGGAATATGCAAAAAAAAAGGGATATGAGATGGTTTACTGTATGTAAACCATGTCTCATATCCTGTCGGGTTTGGGAAGGAGAAACAAAAAGCCGGCAATTGAATTACCGGCTTTTCTCACTAAGACCGGTGTGTATTTCTCGCAGGTCACACTGCTGGTCCGTGTGTAATCCGTATTTTTCTCGCCCCCCATAGACTTTCATTGGCGATTTTTTTTGCGCAATACGGTGACAAACGCAGCATGCTGCGATTTTGTATGGCCGTACAAGACCGTATAATACGGATCAGTAAAATACGGCTGATAGGAGCTGGGACATAGGGAATCATTGGGCCGTGTGTTATGCGTATTTTACGGACGTAGTTTATGCGCTCATACGTCCGTAAAACTCGCTAGTGTGAGGCCGGCCTGATAGTGTGATGGCAGCCTTAATCTGAGGGGGGGGGAGAAGAGGGCAATCTGAGCATATCAGTACCCCCATCTACTTCAGGGCAACTGTGAGCAGCTAGCTTGACTGCATTCCCAGTTTAATTTCTTTATCTGATTTGTACAACATATTCATTTCTATTTTCTTGGATTTCAGATTTTTAGATCTGGGAACAGTAGAGCAAAGATGTAGAGGTTGCAACATCCATTTCCCAGACAGCTATAAATAAAACAGATGACAAGACTATTGCTCATAATCCTGTAGGAAAGCCATTTTTACAGGATGCAGTCGTATGACTCAAGGTCAAGGACCATGTTCAGCATACAGTAGTGTTCAAAATAATAGCAGTGTGTTGAAAAATATGAGCTTATCACATAATCCTTCTACTAGTTTTTATTTCCAGCATTGAGGACATTGCACACAGTTTTCTAATTCAAAACATGATGAGAAATGTATATAATTTTTAACAACTTTACAGAAAATAAAAAAATGGACATTGGGCTGTTCTAAAAAATAGCAGTGTCTGCATTTGTCTTTACAAACTCACAATATGTACTTTTTTGTACAGATTTAGCATTCATGTGAATCACTAACCTAATATATAATTGTATATCCACCATAGTAAATCAAACATGGCCATATCATGATGATGCTTGCACCACCATGCTTCACTGTCTTCAGAGTGTACTGTGGTATGTGAATGCAGAGTTTGGGGGTCGTGTGATGAACTGTCTGCGGTCCTTGGACCCAAAAAGAACAATTTTACTTTCATCAGTTCACAAAATATTTCTCCATTTCTCTTTAGGCCAGTTGATGTGTTCTTTGGCAAACTGTATCCGGTTCAGTACATGTCTTTCTTTAAAAGTGGGACTCTGCAGGGACTTCTAACTAAGGCTACTTTCATACATCAGGTTTTTTGCATCAGGCACAATCCGGCGAATTTTCAAAAAAACTGATCAGTTTTTTTTCCGCTGGATCCTTTTTTTTCCCATAGAGTTGTATTAGTGCCAGATTGTGCCTGATGTCCCAACGTTTCATCCGTTTTTTGCCAGATCTGGCAAAAATTGCCGGTCTTGCAGCTGGAGAAAACGTCCAGAGGAACATTTTTTTGTTGTGGCAAAAAACCTGATGGCACCGGAATCGGCGCTGTCCGACTTTTCTGACAATGGACGTCTATGGAAGCCAGATGTGCCACATGATGATATCCGGCGCCGAAGTCCAGCCTCCAAACTTCACATGCCCTTTTTTCTCTCTCTTTTTTTACTATTGGTGCTGCCTATGCAGCATCAATAGTAAAAAGATATCATGTAAAAAATAATAAACAAAAATAAAAATCGTGATATTCTCACCTTCTGGCGTCCCCCGCAGCCTTCCGGCTCTTCGCGATGCTCCCGGTCCCAGTAATGCATCGCGGCAATGACTCCAGTTGACGTGCGGTCTCGCGAGACATCATCACAGGTCATTGCTGCAATGCATTACTGGGACCAGGAGCATTGCGACCATCACGAGGAGCGGGAAGGCTGCCGGGGCCGCCAGACGGTGAGAATATCACGATTTTTTATTTTTGTTTATTATTTTTTACATTATATCTTTATTCTGGATCCGGAAGAAAAGCTGATCCGGGGCAATCAGTTTTTACACTAATTGCGCCAGATCCAGCAATCTGTCCCACCACCGGATTATGTGTGACGGCGCGGGATGGATGTGTGAAAGTAACCTAAGAGATTTAGCTTCACACAGGCATCTTCTAACTGTCACAGTCCTCACAGTTAACTTGAGAATGTCTTTGATCATCCTGGAGCTGATCATTAGCTGAGTCTTTCCCATTCTGGCTATTCATCCATCCATTCGAATGGTAGTCTTCCATTTTCTTCCACGTCTCTCAGGTTGGATTTCCATTTTAAAGCATTGGAGATCATTTTAGCTGAACAGCCCATCATTGTCTGCACTTCTTTATAAGTTTTACCCTCTACAATCAACTTTGTAATCAAAGTACGCTGTTCTTCTGACCAATGCTTCGAACGGCCCCTATTTCTCAGGCTTTCAAGGAGAAATGCATGTACATGTCCTGGCTTCACCCTTAAATAAGGGCCAGCTGATTCACACCTGTTTCTTCACACACTGATTGACCTCATTAATTGAACTCCACACTGCTATTATTTTGAACATCCCCCTTCAATTAATGATTCTAATACACAGACTCAAAAACCTGCAGATCATGAATGCCGAGTCTGGTGGTTTTCCTACAATCTACTGCACCAACTGGTAAAATGTTTGACATGTGATAATATAATGTATACTAAAAACAGCGAATAATCTGGTTAGTCATATTGGACTCCTATTAGTTTGAACACTACTATGAAAGAAATAAAAGAATGTATTACCCATATTTCCAAATTCCCTAAATGTCTCTCAGCTGGATGAGAGACATTAAGGATGAAAAATTCCAAAATCTATTTCTCTGTGGAAGAAAATTGTAAAACTACTAAGCTCCAGCCATTTAGGGGGCCAGGGTATTGTTAAGGGCAAACTCCAGAATCCACTTCTAGAGTGTATTCAGCTTTCATAGTTGACCATATGCTGAGGAAAAAGGCCATGACGGTGGAATGGGGCTCTGGACGCTCTAAAAATAGGTATCAGGAAAAAATAAGAAAAGCATCCAATCCAGGTGAAGAGGTTAAAAAAAAGCTTTATTCCTCCATGATACAATACATTTCGACCAGCAATAGGTCTTTATCAATTATACATAACAACACACAGGTCCGACTAAAGTAATGTGGAAGCACATTCAGCACTAATCACTGCACAGACACAGCCTGCAAATTTAAGTCACATACATTCATCACAAGAATCACAAAAAATATACAAACAATACATATAATCTCCTTCTCTAATTAATGATTAATCCATCCTCAAAGGACAAGGTTACACATAGACGTACACCATCAGTAGATTATGAATCCAATAAAGAAAAAGAGAGATAATGTGTAACTAAAATTTACCTTTCATTCCATATACCGTATTTTCCAGCGTATAAGATGACTGGGCGTATAAGACGACCCCCCAACTTTTCCAGTTAAAATATAAAATCTTCTTAAAAGTCGGGGGTCTTCTTATACGCCGTATGTCGTCTTATAGGGCCGGTGACTAATGTGCCTTTTGGGTGGGAGTGGTCCTGATGACGATGAGGGGGCGTCTCACGGGAAAGTGTGAGTGGACTATCCCCCATTACCTCATCGTAGCGCTGAAGCGTGGGGTCTCTGCTGGGAGCGGCGGCTCCTCTTTGTGCCGCGTGGGTGCTGTGGGGAGGCGGCTCCTCTTCTGCAGTGTGGGGCCTCTGTGCTGTGGGGCGGTGGCGGCGTATTTTCATGCGGTCAGTCGGGGCTCCTCCGGCATCTTCTTAAAGCCCGGAGGCCCCGCCGGCAGCTCCATTGCTACGATGCGGTGGCCTCCGGGAAAATGGCCGCTGGGGGCGGCGCATGCTCAGATTCAGATCTCGTCCCGAGATCTCGGGAGACGAGATCTGAATCTGAGCAGCGGCCATTTTCCCGGAGGCCACCGCATCATAGCAATGGAGCTGCCAGCGGGGCCTCCGGGCTTTAAGGAGATGCCGGAAGAGCCCCGACTGACTGCATGAAAATACGCCGCCCCACAGCACAGAGGCCCCACACTGCAGAAGAGGAGCCGCCGCCCCACAGCACAGCACCCACGCGGCACAAAGAGGAGCAGCAGCCGCCGCTCCCAGCACAGAGACCCCACGCTGCAGCGCTACGATGAGGTAATGGGGGATACTCCACGCACTTTCCTGTGAGACGCCCCCTCGTCGTCATCAGGACCACTCCCCCCCCCCACCCACCATATACACCCGGCGTACAAGATGATACCCGGCGTATAAGACGACCCCCGACTTTTAAGAAGATTTTCAGGGGTTAAAAAGTCGTCTTATACGCCGGAAAATACGGTATATTAAAATATTGTGTCTCAAATTACCGTACATACATCCAGTGTGCATGTATCTTGGGTCACAATAGTGATTTGTAGTGTGACTCACTGATTCCTATAGGTAGAATGATGTGGGAGATGTATGAATAACAAAGGTGATTATGACTGTTGTCCCCATGAAATGACAGTCAACCTAATCCACCTATAACTAATCATTATCATAAGAGGCAGAACAAATATATATATAATTTTCAGTGCTGCTAAACAATTCCTGCATGCACTGAAAGGTCTTGTAATTTACAGAAGATACTAGATGGTGGCCCGATTCTAACGCATCGGGTATTCTAGAATATGTATGCGTAGTGTATAGCACAGCTCACATAGTATATTGCACAGCCCACGCAGTACATTGCGCAGCCAACGCAGTACATTGCGCAGCCCACGCTGTACATTGCGCAGCCAAAGCAGTACATTGCGCAGACCACGTTGCATATTGCGCAGCCCACGTTGCATATTGCGCAGGCCACATTGTATATTGCGCAGCCCACATAGTATATTGCGCAGCCCACGTAGTATATTGCGCAGCCCATGTTGTACATTGCGCAGGCCACGTTGTATATTGCGCAGCCCACGTTGTATATTGTGCAGCCCACGTAGTATATTGCACAGCCCATGTTGTATATTGCCCACCCACGTTGTATATTGCCCAGCCCGTTGTATATTTTGTGCAGCCCACTCAGTATATTGGGCAGCCCACTTAGTATATTGCGCAGCCCACTTAGTATATTACGCAGCCCACTTAGTATATTGCGCAGCCCACGTTGTATATTGCGCAGCCCGTGTTGTATATTGCACAGCCCACTTAGTATATTGCACAGCCCACTTAGTATATTGCGCAGGCCATTTAGTATATTGCGCAGGCCACTTAGTATATTGTGCAGGCCACTTAGTATATTGCGCAGCCCGTTGTATATTGCACAGCCCACTTAGTATATTGCGCAGCCCGTTGTATATTGCGCAGCCCACGTTGTATATTGCGCAGCCCATGTAGTATATTGCGCAGCCCATGTAGTAGTATATTGCCCAGCCCATGTAGTATATTGCGCAGCCCACGTTGTATTTTGCGCAGCCCACGTATATAGCAATGTGGGCATGATATCCCTGTTAAAAAAAAAGAATTAAAATAAAAAATATTTATATACTCACCTTCCGTTGGCGCCTGGATCCAGGAAGCGGTTACCGATGCTTGGGATCCACCGAAGCTCCGCCGAGCTGCTCGCACCGGCCGCCATCTACCATTCCCAGGATGCATTGCGAAATTACCCAGAAGACTTAGCGGTCTCGCGAGACCGCTAAGTCTTCTGGGTAATTTTGCAATGCAGCGCTGGGAACGGAAGATGTCGGCCGGTGCGAGCGGCTCGGCGGACTACGGAGTGTGAGTATAGCAGGTTTTTTGTTTTTTTATTATTTTTAACATTACATTTTTTTACTATTGATGCCGCATAGGCAGCGTCAATAGTAAAAAATTGGGGACACACAGGGTTAATAGCGGCGGTTAAGGAGTGCGTTACCCGCGGCATAACGTGGTCCGTTACCGCCGGCATTAACCCTGTGTGAGCAACGACCGGAGGGGAGTATGCGGGCGCCGGGCAGTGAGTGCAGGGAGTAAGTAGCGGCCATTTTCTTCCGGACTGTGCGCGTCGCTGATTGGTCGTGGCAATGGTCCTGGGCGTTTTGCCACAACCAAACAGCAACTTGGATTCCATGACAGACAGAGGCCGCGACCAATGAATATCCATGACAGACAGACAGACATAAAGACAGAAGGACAGACAGACAGAAGTGACCCTTAGACAATTATATATATAGATAACCGTATTGAGAACAATGCAGCACCCAGTAGTAGAGTCTATATAAGAGCAGCTTCTAATTATAAGCTCGCCCTGAGCTGATATGTTAGAATAAATAACTGATATCCTATTATAGCATTGTTGCCAGAAATTATATCAGTTATTTAACGCACAGCCAGCGGGGGGTGATCGCTCATTTAAAGCCGCTTCCGATAATACAGTTCTGTGACAGGCGGTGATAAATGTATACCGCTCAGAACTTCAAAGTGAACTCTCCTTATACATGTCATGGCATGTGGAGTGCTGGCAGTAATGCATGCTGGATACTTGCGTAAGGTCTCCGCTTTTACAAGGTACGATTCAGTACGGAGCAGATTGTGCTAGCGCTCACATACCGAGATCTACCTTCTGTGTGGTATGACACGTGGAATGCCATTAGCTGAGACAAGTACACGCTGGATGCCGCGTGGAGTCTCCACTATGACAAAGTACGGTTCAGTGCAGAGCGAGTTGTACACAGCAATGTGCATGTGATGCACACAAGCAAGGGCATGTGTCATTGGCTGTGTATGTCACATGTCCTTGCCCTATAATAACCAGCCATTTGCCCCGTCGCCACCATTTCCTCACTGCTGCAGCTTAGTGTTAGACGGCACCGCTGCTGCTGTGGGCGCTATACAGACTAAGAGTGTTTTTTTGGAGTGAATTGTCAGAGAGATAGGTTTAGGGAGTCGGGAGGAGTAGGGACTAATATCAGCCCTTTTCAGGGTAGGTTACAGCAGTTCATAGCACTGTTTGCCAGGCAAGTCTCAGCCAGTGCTGTGCAAGTGTAAAGGTACCTTCACACTAAGCGACGCTGCAGCGATACAGACAACGATGCCGATCGCTGCAGCGTCGCTGTTTAGTCATTGTGTGGTCGCTGGAGAGCTGTCACACAGACGGCTCTCCAGCGACCAACGATGCCGAAGTCCCCTGGTAACCAGGGTAAATACGGCGCCCCCACCGCCGCAGGGCCGAGGGGTACCCGGTACCGGGCCTCCGAGTCTCTGCTCTGGGGTTGTCACGGCGGCTAGGCCCTGGTCCGTGACCCTGCCGTGGGGCGCTCAGTGAATAACAGGTGTGGATGATGGTGGTGACGCTGTAGTGGTGCAGTGCAGTAAATAACGAGGACACCAGGTTGCAGTCTCTTTACCTCTTTACTGAAGATCTCTGAGTCCTCAGTCCGGAATACGGTTCACCAGGCTGCGCAAGTCCGGCCGGTCCAATGGCACCTCCAGAGTTCTCTTCACAGGTGGAAATCGGTGCCTTCCTACTAGCGCTATGTGTTGTGGTCCTTCCCTGCTGTGCTTACGGAAAGTCCCCCACAACTGTTGTGTCTGTTTCTTAAGTTCCCTCACAACTCGATTAGATGATGTTCTGCTAATCCTCCGTCCCTCCCTGGTGTTCTGGTCGGGACGGCACCCATTTGACGGGTAGGCTCGGAGCTCTTCCGGGACCCTAGAGTCGCCCCTCTCCACAAGTTGCCCCCCAAGACTGCATAGGTGATATGTGTTAGACAGCCCGCCTTAGACTGACTGTCCTGCCGCTGTTTGGAGTATTGCTTGAAGCTGAATGTTATTCTACTCCCTCGGCGTTCCGGCCACCGGTAGTGCGCCTCAGTAGGATGTTGCTTCGGTCTTACAGCACGACTCCTACTGGTATTTCTCCTTTGCGTGATCTCGTTTCTCACTCAGCACAATCTATCTCTCTTCTAATCCTTTCTTGGGCACCGCCGCTACCCGGAGCAGGCACGGTCCCGTTACGTTCGTTCTTGTTGCCAAGCCCCTGTCAGGATCCCACCCCTGACAGAGACCCTACTGTGTCTTCCCCTACAACACCCTCTGCCACAAGGTGTTGCCTGGTTCCAACCCAGTCAGCTTTCTGATCTAACTTCCTACCTGACCCCCAGTTTACCCACTATGGTGGGGAGTGGCCTAATGAATAGCACCCTTAGCTCCCCCCGGAGGCCCAGCTGTGAAATGTATTGGTGTCTGTGATACCTGATCAGATGAACCCCTTCAGTGCCATCAGACGCACCATAGCTCCCCATAGTGGCGGAGCCACAGTACTGCGACGACCAGGACTCTGGGGCGCTGCATAAACATCGGGTTACTAAGCGCAGGGCAGCGCTTAGTAACCCGATGTTTACCCTGGTTACCAGCGTAAATGTAAAAAAAAAAACCACATACTCACATTCCGGTGCCCGGCGTCCGCTTCCCTGCACTCCTCCTGCATCCTGTGTCAGCGCCGAACAACTCCGGCATCTGCCACAGAGCACAGCGGTGACGTCACCGCTCTGCTTTACGGCCGGCACTTACACAGGATGCAGGAGGAGTGCAGGGAAGCGGACGCCGGGCACCGGAATGTGAGTATGTGTTTTTTTTTACTTTTACAATGGTAACCAGGGTAAACATCGGGTTACTAAGCGCGGCCCTGCGCTTAGTAACCCGATGTGTACCCTGGTTACCAGTGAAGACATCGCTGGATCGGTGTCACACACACCGATCCAGCGATGTCTATGGGAGATCCAGCGACGAAATAAAGTTCAGGACTTTCTTCTCCGACCAACGATGTCACAGCAAGATCCTGATCGCTGCTGCCTGTCAAACACAACGATATCGTTAGCCATGACGCTGCAACGTCACGGATCGCTAGCGATATCGTTTAGTGTGAAGGTACCTTTAGTCACAGCATTTGGTGTAATCTAGCTCAGCCAGCCCTTTTGGGCTTAGTAGCATTGTCTGATAGTCATCTGAGTAGCCCGCCTGTGAAGCTAGCTACACCGCCTGTGTATCTCAATTTTTACTGCATTTAACCCAGTAAATCGTTTTGGGGTTTTGGGCTTAGTAGCAGTGTCTGCACGTCAGCAGAGTAGCCCGCCAGTGAAGCCAGCTACACCGCCTGTGTATCTCAATTTTTACTGCATCTAACCCAGTAAATCGTTTTGGGGTTTTGGGCTTAGTAGCAGTGTCTGCACGTCAGCAGAGTAGCCCGCCTGTGAAGCTAGCTACACCGCCTGTGTATCTCAATTTTTACTGCATCTAACCCAGTAAATTGTTTTGGGGTTTTGGGCTTAGTAGCAGTGTCTGCACGTCAGCAGAATAGCCCGCCTGTGAAGCTAGCTACACCGCCTGTGTATCTCAATTTTTACTGCATCTAACCCAGTAAATGGTTTTGGGGTTTTGGGCTTAATAGTAGAGTTGAGCGAATTTTACTTTTTTCGGATCGAGTCGGGTTTCGCGAAAGCCGACTTTGTCAAAAGTCGGGTCTGGTCAAATCGGCCGATTATTGCGAAAAGTCGGGGGCCAACTGAAACACGAAACCCAATGCAAGTCAATGGGGAATCAAAGTCAGCAGTGAGTGGAGGACAGGAAAACACCTACAGTGACCATTTTAATACCAAAAACATCAATTCTTATTACTGAAGCTTGTCAATTTTAATTTACTTTATAATAATAGTTAGGCATTGAAAACTGGGGGTCATTTGGCTAAAGTTGTGGGGGGGTAGGGCTGGCTCAAGATTTTCGTGGGCCCAGGAAACGCGGAATACGTCATGGCGGTGGAGCAGGGAGAGGTAAGTATTTCAACTTTGCAAGTGCTGTGATCCTGAGCAAGCAGGGGGGCCCACTCGTTGGCATTGGCACTGGCACAGGGCCCCTCATAGTACGGCAGTGTGCTTGACAGCGGGTGGCGCCTCCCACCGGCAGAGACACTTTTGCGTACTATGAGGGGCCCTGTGCCAGTGACGTCGCCAATGAGTATGCCCCACCCACCTGATGAAGGAACCTGCACTTTCATCTGCACCTTCCTCTTTGTCCGCGTGTAAGGTGGTATAATATGCGGGAAGGGGAACCTGACTTTCAACAAGGACAGATTCTGGCTGTGTAGTGTGCAAGGGGAATGTAGTGGTCTGAGTCAATGTACCAGCAGACTCATCTAGCAGTGGCTGGGCAATGGGCAGGATGAGGAGGAAACACAGATATAGGCCCAAATAATAAAGTGGGCTAAATGCAGTTCAAATGTGGTAACAGGACTAAACAGGCGGCATTGCTTTGTCCAGTGGAGGAAAACTGTAATGAGTGGCAGACACAGTTAGTAGGCCCAAATAATAAAGTAGGCTAAATGCAGTTCAAAATTGACAACTCCATGTCTGCCATCCAAGTGCCTGCCCGTGTATGTGTATCCTCCCACAAATTAATTACAGCACGCCTCTGTTCGCACAGCCTCTGAACCATGTGCAGTGTGGAGTTCCACCTTGTTGCAAAGTCGATTATTAGGAGGTGCTGGGGAAAATTCAGCGATTGCTGATGGTTCAGCATACAGCTGGAGTGTACGGGTGACCGGCAGATGTGCAAGCAAAGTCAGGGGCAGGGCTGGTAACCCCGGATAATTTTTCAGGAAGCACTGCACCACCAGGTTCAAGGTGTGAGCCAGGCAAGGTATGTGTTTCAGTTCTGAAAGGGCTATGGCAGCCATAAAATTCCTTCCGTTATCACTGACTACCTTGCCTGCCTCAAGATGTACACTGCCCAGACATGACTGAGTTTCATGCTGCAAGTACTCGGCCAGTAATTCCGCGGTGTGTCTGTTGTCACCCAAACACTTCATTTGTAACACAGCCTGCTGACTCTTACCACTAGCTGTTCGATAATGGGACACCTCGTGTGCAACACTGGCAGCTGCGGATAGAGTGGTCATGCGAGTGTGCTCTGTGGACGAGCTTTCACTTCTGGAGGAGGAGGAGGGGTGGCGAATGCCTACAGCCAACTGTTTCCTAGACCATGGGCTAGGCAGAACTGTCCCACTGTGGCTGTCCCCTGTGGACCCTGCATTCACCACATTAACCCAGTGCGCCGTGATGGACACGTAACGTCCCTGGCCATGCCTACTGGTCCATGCATCTGTTGTGAGGTGCACCTTTCCATTGACTGATTGCCTCGGTGCATGGACAATGCGGTCTTTGACATGCTGGTGGAGGGCTGGGATGGCTTTTCTTGCAAAGAATTGCCGACTGGGTAGGTCATAGCGTGGTACTGCATAGGCCATCAGGTCTTTGAAAGCTTCGCTTTCAACCAACTGGTAGGGCATCATCTCTAACGAGATTAGTATAGCAATGTGGGCGTTCAAACCCTGTGTACGTGGATGAGAGGATGAAAGCATCACCAAACCAGGGATTCAAGCTTGAGGAGGATAATTTGCATATTCCAGGTGCCTTCTGGGAAAAGCGAAGAGTCTCCCTCAGCAAGAAGATCGTTGGGTACAGCCGGGACCAGCTGCTTGGAAAGCATCACCAAACCAGGGATTCAAGCTTGAGGAGGATAATTTGCATATTCCAGGTGCCTTCTGGGAAAAGCGAAGAGTCTCCCTCAGCAAGAAGATCGTTGGGTACAGCCGGGACCAGCTGCTTGGAAAGCATCACCAAACCGCGCGCTGAATTTTTGCCTGTAGGGCATTATTGCAAGAAAGCTTGGCTGAGTAGATTACACAAGAAGGAAAACACACAGCAAGTCAGCAGGATCTAGGAGTAACATGGCAGATGTGACAACCTACATGGTTAGCTGCAGCATGTGCTACATGTTCACAGATCGACCAGAAGAAGAATCCAATTTCACCTGTCAGAAGTGTAGACTAGTGGCCCTTTTAGAAGAAAAGGTGCGGGGTCTGGAAGAAAGAATAGCAACTTTGAAACTCATCAAAGAGAATGAAGACTTCCTAGACAGAACAGAAGCATCTCTACTGGTCACAGAAGGTGAAAAAAGTGTCAGAGAACCCCCAAAAGCAGATGAGTGGAAGCATGTGACCAAAAGAAGCAAGAAGACCATGGAGAAATCACCAACCATACAACTGAAGAACCGATATCAAATCTTTGTAGAGGATGAAGATGGCACACCTAAGGATGAAGCAATACCAGCAAGCAAAAAAGAAAAGGGCAGCAACAAGTGACAGCAAAAAGAACAGCCAAGAAGCAACGAAAAGTGGTGGTGGTGGGAGACTCACTACTGAGAGGCACAGAAGCAGCCATCTGCAGACCGGACATAACCGCAAGAGAAGTATGCTGCCTTCCAGGTGCGATGATCAAGGATGTGACCGATAGGATACCAAAGCTCTTCAGCTCCAAGGACGTCCACCCATTTCTGCTGATACATGTTGGCACCAATGACACGGCAAGGAAGGACCTACCGACAATCTGCAAGGACTTTGAAGAGTTGGGGAAGAAAGTAAAGGAACTGGATGCACAGGTAGTTTTTTCTTCTATCCTTCCAGTAGACGGGCATGGCACCAGGAGATGGAACAGGATCCTTGATGCGAACAACTGGCTAAGACAATGGTGCAGACAACAAGGATTCGGATTCCTGGACCACGGTGTGAATTACTTTTACGATGGACTCCTCGCCAGAGACGGACTACACCTCAACAAACCTGGGAAACACACATTCGCCAGAAGACTCGCTACACTCATCAGGAGGGCGTTAAACTAGAAGAAGAGAGGACGGGAAGAAAAACATTATACTCGAACAAAGAAGACCCAGGAAAACATACTCAGAAGGGAGGTAAGAACATTTCTAAAACAATCCACAGCGAGGAGATTGGAACAAAACAAAATCCTCTAAACTGCATGCTCGCAAACGCCAGAAGCCTGACAAACAAGATGGAAGAACTAGAAGCAGAAATATCTACAGGTAACTTTGACATAGTGGGAATAACCGAGACATGGTTAGATGAAAGCTATGACTGGGCAGTTAACTTACAGGGTTACAGTCTGTTTAGAAAGGATCGTAAAAATCAGAGAGGAGGAGGGGTTTGTCTCTATGTAAAGTCTTGTCTAAAGTCCACTTTAAGGGAGGATATTAGCGAAGGGAATGAGGATGTCGAGTCCATATGGGTCGAAATTCATGGAGGGAAAAATGGTAACAAAATTCTCATTGGGGTCTGTTACAAACCCCCAAATATAACAGAAATCATGGAAAGTCTACTTCTAAAGCAGATAAATGAAGCTGCAACCCATAATGAGGTCCTGGTTATGGGGGACTTTAACTACCCGGATATTAACTGGGAAACAGAAACCTGTGAAACCCATAAAGGCAACAGGTTTCTGCTAATAACCAAGAAAAATTATCTTTCACAATTGGTGCAGAATCCAACCAGAGGAGCAGCACTTTTAGACCTAATACTATCTAATAGACCTGACAGAATAACAAATCTGCAGGTGGTCTGGCATCTAGGAAATAGCAACCACAATATTGTACAGTTTCACCTGTCTTTCACTAGGGGGACTTGTCAGGGAGTCACAAAAACACTGAACTTTAGGAAGGCAAAGTTTGACCAGGTTAGAGTTGCCCTTAAAGGGCCACTGTCACCCCCTCCAGCCGTTATAAACTAAAAGACCCACCTTGTGCAGCAGTAATGCTGCATTCTAACAAGGTGGCTCTTTTAGTTTTTGGTTCAAGTATTCCCAAAATAAAGCGTTTTGAAACTTAGCCAAAATACCTGTCTTTGGCCAGGTAGGCGGGTCCTCACTCCCCAGCTTCAACCGCTACTCTGCCGTCACTCAAATCTTCAGGGGCTTTCGGCGCCGCCCCCTCCACGTTTTTTTCCCTTCAAAACCGGCGCCTGCGCTGTGTACTACTGTGCTGAGCAGTGCGGCCACCCACCTTGGGAATCCCAGCCCCACAGTGTGTTATGCATTATGCACAGTGCGGGGCTAGGATTCCTGGGCATGCGCACTGCGTGTGTCAGCCTGTCACCCAGGTCCCCCAACTTACAGCGTCGCACTGCCCACACAGGCGCAGTCTGTAAGCCTGGCTGGGACGTCAGACGGCCAGAGCTTACTGCGCCTGCGCAGCACAGTAGTACACAGCGCAGGCACCGGTTTTGAAGCGTAAACAGCGCTGAGGGGGCGGCGCCGAAAGCCCCTGAAGATTGGAGTGACGGCAGAGTAGCGGTTCAAGCTGGGGAGTGAGGACCCGCCTCCCTGGCTAAAGACAGGTATTTTGGCTAAGTTTCAAAACGCTTTATTTTGGGAATACTTGAACCAAAATCTAAAAGAGCCACCTTGTTAGAATGCAGCATTACTGCTCCACAAGGTGGCTCTTCTAGTTTATAATGGCTGGAGGGGGGTGACAGTGGCCCTTTAATCTGGTAGACTGGGACAATATCCTCAGAAATAAGAATACAGATAATAAATGGAAAATGTTTAAGAACATCCTAAATAGGCACTGTAAGCGGTTTATACCTTGTGGGAATAAAAGGACTAGAAATAGGAAAAACCCAATGTGGCTAAACAAAGAAGTAAGACAGGCAATTAACAGTAAAAAGAAAGCATTTGCACTACCAAAGCAGGATGGCACCATTGAAGCTCTAAAAAACTATAGGGAGAAAAATACTTTATCTAAAAAGCTGCCAAAAAGGAAACAGAGAAGCACATTGCTAAGGAGAGTAAAACTAATCCCAGCCTGTTCTTCAACTATATCAATAGTAAAAGAATAAAAACTGAAAATGTAGGTCCCTTAAAAAATAGTGAGGAAAGAATGGTTGTAGATGACGAGGAAAAAGCTAACATACAGTATTAAACACCTTCTTCTCCACGGTATTCACGGTGGAAAATGAAATGCTAGGTGAAATCCCAAGAAACAATGAAAACCCTATATTAAGGGTCACCAATCTAACCCAAGAAGAGGTGCGAAACCGGCTAAATAAGATTAAAATAAATAAATCTCCGGGTCCGGATGGCATACACCCACGAGTACTAAGAGAACTAAGTAATGTAATAGATAAACCATTATTTCTTATTTTTAGGGACTCTATAGCGACGGGGTCTGTTCCGCAGGACTGGCGCATAGCAAATGTGGTGCCAATATTCAAAAAGGGCTCTAAAAGTGAACCTGGAAATTATAGGCCAGTAAGTCTAGCCTCTACTGTTGGTAAAATATTTGAAGGGTTTCTGAAGGATGTTATTCTGGATTATCTCAATGAGAATAACTGTTTAACTCCATATCAGCATGGGTTTATGAGAAATCGCTCCTGTCAAACCAATCTAATCAGTTTTTATGAAGAGGTAAGCTATAGGCTGGACCACGGTGAGTCATTGGACGTGGTATATCTCTATTTTTCCAAAGCATTTGATACCGTGCCGCACAAGAGGTTGGTACACAAAATGAGAATGCTTGGTCTGGGGGAAAATGTGTGTAAATGGGTTAGTAACTGGCTTAGTGATAGAAAGCAGAGGGTGGTTATAAATGGTATAGTCTCTAACTCGGTCGCTGTGACCAGTGGGGTACCGCAGGGGTCGGTATTGGGACCTGTTCCCTTCAACATATTCATTAATGATCTGGTAGAAGGTTATGGCTGGTTTCACACTTGCGTTTTGATCTGCAGCGTTTTTAAAAAAAACGCATGTGGTGAAAAAACTCATGTAAACGCGGCAAAATGCCGCGTTTTTTAGACGCATGCGTTTTTGCATGCAGAAAAAAAAACGCGGCGTTTTGCGGCATTTACATGCATTTTTTCCTGCGTTTGCGCTTTTTAAACGCATGCTGAGAAGTGTGTGACAGCTGCCAATCATCAAAATCAACTAGAAAACCCACTAAAAACAGAAATAGCTAGGGTTAGGGTTAGGGTTAGGATCCCTAGTAACCCTAGGGATCCTAACCCTAACCCTACTCCTAACCCTAACCCTAACCCTACCCCTAGCGATCCTAACCCTAACCCTAACCCTAGGGATCCTAACCCTAACCCTACCCTAGGGATCCTAACCCTAACCCTAACCCTAAGGGTTAGGGTTAGGATCCCTAGTGTTAGGGTTAGGATCCCTAGGGTTACTAGGGATCCATACCTAAGGGTTAGGGTTAGGGTTAGGCTCCCTAGTAACCCTAGGGTTAGGGTTTTCTTGTTTTTTCTTGTATTTAGGGTTAGGGTTAGGGTTAGGGTTTTCTTGTTTTTTCTTGTGTTTAGGGTTAGGGTTAGGGTTTTCTTGTTTTTTCTTGTTTTTTCTTGTTTTTTCTTGTGTTTTTCTATAAAAACGCATGCGTTTTTAACGCAAGCAAACGCATGTGCTTAAAAACGCATGCGTTTACATAGACAGCAATGCATTTTTTTGCCACGAATAAACGCATGCGTTTTTTTGTGGCAAAAAACGCCGCTAGAAATTACTACATGTTGCATTTCTGCAAATGAATGCACACGTCAAAAAACGCATGCGTTGCCGAAAACGCATCAAAACGCACGCTAAAAAACGCATGCGTTTTTTAATGTTAAGTATAGAAAAAAACGCATGCGTTTTTTAGCGCTAAAACGCTGCAGATCAAAACGCAAGTGTGAAACCAGCCTTACACAGTAAAATATTGATATTTGCAGATGATACAAAACTATGTAAAGCAGTTAATACAAGAGAAGATAAGTATTCTGCTACAGATGGATCTGGATAAGTTGGAAACTTGGGCTGAAAGGTGGCAGATGAGGTTTAACAATGATAAATGTAAGGTTATACACATGGGAAGAAGGAATCAATACCACCATTACACACTGAATGGGAAACCACTGGGTAAATCTGACAGGGAGAAGGACTTGGGGATCCTAGTTAATGATAAACTTACCTGGAGCAGCCAGTGCCAGGCAGCAGCTGCCAAGGCAAACAGGATCATGGAGTGCATTAAAAGAGGTCTGGATACACATGATGAGAGCATTATACTGCCTCTGTACAAATCCCTAGTTAGACCGCACACGGAGTACTGTGTCCAGTTTTGGGCACCGGTGCTCAGGAAGGATATAATGGAACTAGAGAGAGTACAAAGGAGGGCAACAAAATTAATAAAGGGGATGGGAGAACTACAATACCCAGATAGATTAGCGAAATTAGGATTATTTAGTCTAGAAAAAAGACGACTGAGGGGCGATCTAATAACCATGTATAAGTATATAAGGGGACAATACAAATATCTCACTGAGGATCTGTTTATACCAAGGAAGGTGACAGGCACAAGGGGGCATTCTTTGCGTCTGGAGGAGAGAAGGTTTTTCCACCAACATAGAAGAGGATTCTTTACTGTTAGGGCAGTGAGAATCTGGAATTGCTTGCCTGAGGAGGTGGTGATGGCGAACTCAGTCGAGGGGTTCAAGAGAGGCCTGGATGTCTTCCTGGAGCAGAACAATATTGTATCATACAATTATTAGGTTCTGTAGAAGGACGTAGATCTGGGGATTTATTATGATGGAATATAGGCTGAACTGGATGGACAAATGTCTTTTTTCGGCCTTACTAACTATGTTACTATGTTACTATGTTACTTTCTTTTCCTAATGAGAGTCTCTTGTAGGGTGAGCTGGACTGGAGAGCTGCATATGGTGGAACTAGCAGTGGTGGTGGTGGTGGGCATGGCGGATTGAGAGAGGGTTGGTGATGGTATTCTTGATGTTGGCCTACATACAGTGTTTCCTACCAATAACCTTGTGATTCCCTGACTGCTTTGACCTTGCGACGATACCTCCATATTTACTGCTGGTGGTGTCCTAACCGGTGGGCTTACAGTGAGGGAAGCAATGTAGCGTTGCTGACTACCTTCATTCTGAGCAGGTTCACCAACGGTATGGGACGTTTGGTAGTTAGTCCAGGCTTGCAAGTGCATGCTGGTTAAATGTCTAAGCATGCACGTTGTATTTAAATTTTGAAGATTCTTTCTTCTGCTAAAGGTCTTTGAGTATTTCTTACAGATAACTTTGCACTGATCATTCGGATCTTGGTTAAAAAATTGCCATACTACACTCTTCCTACTATGGAATACCTTTTCAGGCATTGCACGCTGTGCTACTTTCACCGGATGGCCACGCTGTCCTAAAACAGTTTTTGTTTTTGACAAACGTTTTTGGCCTGATACGGGCCTGCCAGAAGACAGCTGTTGCGATGTAGATGGCTACTGCGGATCATCCTCCTCTGCTTCAGAGCTACTGGCAGCAGCACCCTCTTCCCCCAATGGCTGCCAATCTGGGTCAACAACTGGGTCATCTATTACCTCCTCTTCAATGTCATGTGCACCTTCCTCTGTGTCACCGTGTAATGTGCTATAGCGTTCGGGACGGGGCACCATAGTCTCATCAGGGTCAGATTCTGGCTCAGTACACTGCGAGGGCAATGTAGTGATCTGAGTCAATGGAACAGCATAATAATCTAGCTGTGGCTGTGCATCAGTGCACTCCATGTCCGATTCATCTTGTAATGGGCAGTTAACAATTTCCCTTTCTAACCCAGCCACGGTATGTGTAAAGAGCTCCATGGAGTAAGCTGTAGAGTCGCCTGACCCATCCTTCACTTTTGGTTTGGGTGAAGGACACAAGGAAACGTCTTGTTCCTGACCGGGAGCATCCACTGACGACTCGCTGCTTTTATATTTGGAGCTTTCTGAAGAGGAGGCAAAAGAGCTAGAGGCTGAGTCAGCAAGGAATGCCAAAACTTTTTCCTGCTGCTCCGACTTTAAGGCCATGTGCACACGTTCAGTATTTTTCGCATTTTTTTCGCGTTTTTTCGCTAGAAAAACGTGATAAAAACGCGAAAAAAACGCTAACATGTTCATTAAAAATGCGGAATTGCGGGGATTCCGCACACGTAGGAGTGCATTGATCTGCTTACTTCCCGCACGGGGCTGTGCACACCATGCGGGAAGTAAGCAGATTATGTGCGGTTGGTACCGAGGGTGGAGGAGAGGAGACTCTCATCCACGGACTGGGCACCATATAATTGGTCAAAAAAAAAGAATTGAAATAAAAAATAGTGATATACTCACCTTCGATGGCCTCCGGAGTCTTCCCGCCTCTCCGGTGCATGCTGCCGCTTTGGTTCCTATAGCTGGTGTGCGGTGAAGGACCTGCGATGACGTCGCGGTCTTGTGATTGGTCGCGAGACCGGTCATGTGACTGCTCACGTGACCGCGACGTCATGGAAGGTCCTGCACACGCGCACCATCTATAGGAACGGACGCCGCTGAGGAGATCCGCTGTCTGCAGGTGAGTATAACCATTTTTTTATTTTTTTTATTATTTTTAAACATTCTATCTTTTACTATTGGTGCTGCATAGGCAGCATCTATAGTAAAAAGTTGGTCACACTTGTCAAACACTATGTTTGACAAGTGTGACCAACCTGTCAGTTTTCCAAGCGATGCTACAGATCGCTTGGAAAACTTTAGCATTCTGCAAGCTAATTTCGCTTGCAAAATGCTAAAAAACGGGAAAAAAACGGGAAAAAAACGCAAAAAAAATATGCGGATTTCTTGCAGAAAATTTCCGGTTTTCTTCAGGAAATCTCTGCAAGAAATCCTGACGTGTGCACATACCCTTAAAGCTGTTTTCCTGCTCCCAGATAAGGAAGCCTTCGAGGCCTTGTGTAGCCAGACGATGATGCTGGCTCAACACCTCCAGCCTTAGGTGCTATTGTGCTTTTCCCACTACCACCAGATGCACCACCACCACCATCAGTACCAGCTGGCAATGACTGCCCATGGGCTCTTCCACCAGACTTCCTCATTTTTTGGAAAATCTATCCAAAATAACAACCGTTATATGGTACTGTAAAACAAGGTAGAAGGTGTATATTAACTTGTTGAGAATTTAAATCTCCCTTTATTTTTTGGGTGACTGAACCAAAACTCAGGCCCTGTGCATAAAACAACACAATGTAAGTGGCAGAAAGTGGCAGGCTGATATACGACAAACTAACAGGACAGAAGTATGTCCACTTTGTAAGAATTTGAATCTCACTTTTTTTGGGGGGACACTGAACCAAAACTCAGGCCCAGTGTATAAAACAACACAATGTAAGTGGCAGAAAGTGGCTGGCTGATATACGACAAACTAACAGGACAGAAGTAGGGTTGAGCGAAACGGATCGGACATTTTCAAAAATCGCCGACTTTCAGCAAAGTCGGGTTTCATGAAACCCGACCCAATCCCACTGTGGGATCGGCCATGCGGTCGGCGATCTTCGCGCCAAAGTCGCGTTTCATGTGACACTTTCCCCACCATTTTTCAGTCAATGAAGGAGTGTGAGCAGCATGATGACATAGGTTCCGGCTTGCTTTCTGCGGCGTCACAGGGGGTAAAACCGCCATATTACCGTTTGGGAAGTAGCGATTTCCACAGTCCAACACAACTTTTGCTGTGCACGGAGGAGAGAGAGAGAGAGAGACTTTTTTTTTCCCCCAATTGACTTACATCGGGTTTCATGTTTCGGTCGATCCCCGACTTTGCGCGATGATCGGACGATTTGACTCGACTCGACTTTTGACAAAGTCGGGTTTCGCAAAACCCGACTCGATCCTAAAAAGGTTAAAGTCGCTCAACCCTAGACAGAAGTATATCCACTTTGTGAGAATTTGAATCTCACTTTTTTTGGGGGGAGACTGAACCAAAACTCAGGCCCAGTGTATAAAACAACACAATGTAAGTGGCATAAAGTGGCTGGCTGATATACGACAAACTAACAAGACAGAAGTATATCCACTTTGTGAGAATCTAAATCTCACTTTTTTGGGGGGGAGACTGAACCAAAACTTAGGCCCAGTGTATAAAACAACACAATGTAAGTGGCAGAAAGTGGCTGTAAGATATAAGAAAAAATACAAGGACTGTAGTAGTACAATTTAAATCTCCCTACAATGATCTCAGGACAAGTATGGCAGCAATAAAAAGGACTGCTGCACACAAAAGTGTGGACAAATAAACAAGATAACTGTGCAGAAAGGAGCAACAGGATTTTTTCTCTTTAAAAAAGCAGTTGGTTTGCACAGCAGCGTGCAAACAGCAATGCAGCTATCAGGGAGCCTTATAAGGCAGCCTAATAAGCTACAGAGCTGATGCACAAAAATATAGCCTCCACTGTCCCTGCAAAAAAAAGGTGGTGTTGGACAGTGGAAATCGCTACAGCACAAGCAGTTTGGAGGTTAATCTTCCCTCCCTAACTATATCCCTTCTTCTGATGAAGCTGCAGCAACCTCTCCCTATGCTAAGATCGGCAGAATTAAGATGGCGGTTGGCGTGCACGCCCCTTTATAGCCCCTGTGATGCCGCAGAAAGCAAGCCAATCACTGTCATGCCCTTCTCTAAGATGGTGGGGACCGAGACCTATGTCATCACGCTGCCCACACTCTGCATCCTCCTTCATTGGCTGAAAAATGGTGCTGAAAGAGTCATACGAAACGGGACTTTGGCGCGCAGATCGCCGACCTCATGGCCGATCCCACACTAGGATCGGGTCGGGTTTCATGAAACCCGACTTTGCTGAAAGTCGGCGATTTTTGAATTTGTCCAATCCGTTTTGCTCAACCCTACTTAGTAGCAGTGTTTGCTCGTCAGCAGAGTAGCCAGCCTGTGAAGCAAACTATACCGCCTGTGTATCTCAATTTTTACTGCATATAATCCAGTTAATAGTTTTGGGCCTAGGAGCAGTGTCTGAACGTCAGCAGAGTAGCCAGCCTGTGACACAAACTATACCGCCTGTGTATCTCAATTTTTACTGCATCAAATCCAGTTAATAGTTTAGGGCCTAGGAGCAGTGTCTGCACATCAGGAGAGTAGTTGGCAGCCTGTGAGACAAACTACACCGCCTGTGTATCTCTATTTTCACAGCATCTAATCCAGTTAATAGTTTAGGGCCTAGGAGCAGTGTCTGCACGTCAGCAGAGTAGCTAGCCTGTGAAACTAACTACACCGCCTGTGTATCTCAATTTTTACTGCATCTAATCCAGTTAATAGTTTAGGGCCTAGGAGCAGTGTCTGCACGTCAGCAGAGTAGCCAGCCAGTGAAACTAACTACACCGCCTGTGTATCTCAATTTTTACTGCATCTAATCCAGTTAATAGTTTAGGGCCTAGGAGCAGTGTCTGCACATCAGGAGAGTAGTTGGCAGCCTGTGAGACAAACTACACCGCCTGTGTATCTCTATTTTCACAGCATCTAATCCAGTTAATAGTTTAGGGCCTAGGAGCAGTGTCTGCACGTCAGCAGAGTAGCTAGCCTGTGAAACTAACTACACCGCCTGTGTATCTCAATTTTTACTGCATCTAATCCAGTTAATAGTTTAGGGCCTAGGAGCAGTGTCTGCACGTCAGCAGAGTAGCCAGCCTGTGAAACAAACTATACCGCCTGTGTATCTCAATTTTTACTGCATCTAATCCAGTTAATAGTTTTGGGCCTAGGAGCAGTGTCTGAACGTCAGCAGAGTAGCCAGCCTGTGACACAAACTATACCGCCTGTGTATCTCAATTTTTACTACATCAAATCCAGTTAATAGTTTAGGGCCTAGGAGCAGTGTCTGCACATCAGGAGAGTAGTAGCCAGCCTGTGACACAAACTATACCGCCTGTGTATCTCAATTTTTACTGCATCTAATCCAGTTAATAGTTTAGGGCCTAGGAGCAGTGTCTGCACGTCAGCAGAGTAGCCAGCCAGTGAAACAAACTATACCGCTGTTGTGAATTCTGCTCTTGGGCTCCCTCCGGTGGTTATAAGTGGTAGCGCTGCTGTCTCTGGATCGCAGCATTCATCAGGTGTGTCCACTTTTTGCAAATCTGACTGGGCTATTTAGTCTTGCTTGACCCTTTAGTCAGTGCCAGTTGTCCATTGTTCCTGGAGGATTCACATCCCTGCCTGTTCTCTCCTGCTTTGCTGTTCATTTCAACAAAGATAAGTTCTGGCCCTGATTTTTACAGTCCACATGCTGTGGGCCTTATTGTTCAGTTCTTTTCTATGTTTTTACCAGATAAAAAATGAAGGACAGCATCCAATCCAGGTGAAAGTGTTCACAAACGAGCACGAATAAGATGTTGGCGTTGCCGGTCCCCAATCATTTCTGCAATAGTAGGCATACCGTGAGCCAATTGAGATTTAGGGTGATAGATGGAGTGCCACCACTCAGAAGAGGTGGAGACCGTACTATGATGTTGAAGCAAAAGGAACTAAGGTGGATCTCTAAATTAGGTTCTTTACAACCTGGAGGTCTAAATATTGACTATAATCTCCAAATTTGTGTATCTTGAGTAGCTTTGGGATTATTCTGTGGCTTAATCTAAGTATTGGAATGTTTTTAATTGGTTTTACATATTTTGTTTTTTTCTTTCTGTCTTCTTTTGTTTTTTTAGGTTTATATACATATGTTGGCAGGTTGGTAGAAGACATAAGATCTGATGGCTTTCGCGGGTGGATTGCTACTCTTTGGATATTATATAACATGCACATTGACCTCCTTTCTGGTTTGGCTAAGGTTCTAATATTTGATTAATTATGTCTATGTATTTATAGCCCTTGGGATATATGTCCAAATGTCCTCTATGTTTGCTTTAACTAGGTTTACTGCCTAATATACTTGGTGTGCCTCGTTTAGATTTGTGGCTCTGTGAAGAGTCAGGAGTCCGGGATACATGCGCAGTGGTGCGGTTGTGGGCCTGCATTGCTTACCTCGCAGAGTTGCGTCATCGGTGGTGACGCTGCGGTGGGTGGAGCTATGTGAGCCCATGTACCGACACACAGGTTGGTCTTATTTGTTTACAGCCCATATGATATATTTATTAATGACATTGGTGATCGCTCTAATTCGTTAGGGGGCGCTTTCCCTTGGAGGAAGCGTCTCCGTATAGAGTTATGTTTAGTGAACCTCCTTTGGATGTATAACTCGGGATTTGTATGTAGGAACGTTTGGAGTCTGGAGCACATGCATAGTGGTGCGGCGGTGGGCGTGGTCTGTTCCCCTCACTACGCGGCGTCATTGGTGATGACGCGGATGTGGGTGGAGCTGTGTGGGTCCGCACGCCGGCACACAGGCATGGAGCACCGTTCTCACATATTGGAGGCGCCTTTGCTGATTGGAGGAAGCGAACATGCTGCTGTGTTGAATAGTTCATCTATTGGTACGATGATGTTTGTAAACACTATTGACTAACGTGATGTGATAGGCCACTTTGGGACATATTGCATTCTGGGTATTGTGTGGGATTGGTGGAGCATAATACCGATGCAGATTGGTGGATCCTACACATGTGACCGAATGGGCTATGTAGTGGGATTTGATAGGCGGGATGGCAATGGTCTAGATGTTATACATGTAGCCATTGGTTCATGGTTACCAAGGCTACAGGGACGGATCCATAAGCAGGTTGTTTTATGGAATTTACTGCCAGTTATATGACGATTTTTGATATTCTGCCTGGAAATCTGCTATGTGTATAAAATGTAATATGTGTATTTGTATTTTTATAAGATATTTATGATGTGGGTGGATATCTTGTGGGGATTGGTGTATGGTAATCCATCCCCTATAAGAGTCCACCATTTTCAATGTTTTTTATGCTTGACAAAGACCCATGTGGGTCGAAACGTTGCACCTTGGCAAATAAAGGAAATCGTTTGTGAACACTTTCACCTGGATTGGATGCTGTCCTTCATTTTTTACGTGGTATGTACACTCTCCATGGGGGTCCAGTGGAACTAGGACGTGCATCCGTTCATCCATGTGCTGTCGGCCAGCTACTCCTTTTCTATGTTTTTGTCTTGTCCAGCTTGGTCTGTATAAGGATTTGTTTAGCCAAGCTGGTATCTCTGGAGATGCAGATATACCCTCCATATCTTTAGTTAGATGTGGAGATTTTGTATTTTCTGTGGTGGATATTTTCTAGTGTTTTAACACTGACCGCATAGTACTCTGTCCTATCCTTTCTATTTAGCTAGAAGTGGCCTCCTTTGCTAAATTCTGATTTCAGTCTGTGTATGTTTTTTCCCTCTCCTCTCACAGTCAATATTTGTGGGGGGCTGTCTATCCTTTGGGGATTTTCTCTGAGGCAAGATAGTTTTCCCTTTTCTATCTCTAGGGGTAATTAGTCCTCCGGCTGTGTCGAGATGTCTAGGGAGTGATAGGTACATTCCAAGACTACTTCTAGTTGCGGTGTTAAGTTCAGGGTCTGCTGTCAGTACAGGTACCACCTTCTCCAGGGTATGTCTCATGCTGCTCCTAGGCCACCAGATCATAACAGTACAACTGGCCAACAATGAGTTAACGGCATCTCAGAAGAAGGGAAGGAAAGTGCTGAGCCATTTTTTTTTCTGTAGTCTGTTGTGGTTTTTTTTCCCTCTTTACCTCTGGGTGGCTCAGGAGTTTGGCGCTGGCTGGATGTTCAGGGATTGGCTTCTCGTGTGGATCAACTTGCTGCTAGAGTACAGGGTATTTCCGATTATATCGTTCAGACTCCGGTTTTAGAGCCTAGAATTCCAACTCCTGATTTGTTTTTTGGGGACAGGTCCAAATTTTTGAGCTTTAAAAATAACTGTAAACTGTTTTTTGCTCTGAAACCCCGTTCCTCTGGTGATCCCATCCAGCAGGTTAAAATTGTTATATCTCTGCTGCGTGGTGACCCCCAGGATTCGGCATTTGCCCTGGAACCTGGGAATCCGGCTTTGCTTAATGTAGACACCTTTTTCCAGGTGCTTGGGTTATTGTATGATGAACCTAATTCAGTGGATCATGCTGAGAAGACCTTGTTGGCCCTGTGTCAGGGTCAAGAAGCGGCAGAATCATATTGCCAGAAATTTAGAAAATGGTCTGTGCTGACTAAATGGAATGAGGATGCCTTGGCGGCAATTTTCAGAAAGGGTCTTTCTGAATCCGTTAAAGATGTTATGGTGGGGTTCCCCACGCCTGCTGGTCTGAGTGATTCTATGTCTCTGGCCATTCAGATTGATCGGCGCTTGCGCTAGCGCAGAGTTGTGCACACTATGGCATTGTTTTCCGAGCGGAGTCCTGAGCCTATGCAGTGTGATAGGATTGTGTCTAGAGCTGAACGACAAGGATTCAGACGTCAGAATAGGTTGTGTTTTTACTGCGGCGATTCTGCTCATGTTATTTCTGATTGCCCTAAGCGTACCAAGAGAATCGCTAGTTCTGTTACCATCAGTACTGTACAACCTAAATTTCTGTTATCTTGTGACCCTGATCTGCTCATTATCGTCATTTTCTGTCATGGCATTTGTGGATTCAGGCGCTCTAAACTTAATGGACTTAGAATTTGCCAGACATTGTGGTTTCCCCTTGCAGCCTTTGCAGAGTCTTATTCCTTTGAGGGGCATTGATGCTACACCGTTGGCTAAAAATAAACCTCAGTTTTGGACACAGCTGACCATGTGCATGGCGCCAGCCCATCAGGAAGATTGTCGTTTCCTGGTGTTGCATAATTTGCATGACGCTATTGTGCTGGGTTTCCCATGGTTACAGGTGCATAATCCGGTATTAGATTGGAAATCTATGTCTGTGACTAGTTGAGGTTGTCAGGGGGTTCATGGTGACGTTCCTTTGATGTCAATTGCCTCCTCCCCCTCTTCTGAAATTCCTGAGTTTTTGTCAGATTTCCAGGATGTATTCAATGAGCCCAAGTCCAGTTCCCTTCCACCGCATAGGGATTGTGATTGTGCTATTGACTTGATTCCAGGCTGTAAGTTCCCTAAGGGCCGACTTTTCAACCTGTCTGTGCCAGAACATACCGCCATGCGGAGCTATGTTAAGGAGTCTTTGGAGAAGGGGCATATTCGGCCATCTTCTTCACCATTGGGAGCAGGTTTTTTTTTTTGTTGTCAAGAAGGATGGCTCCTTGAGACCCTGTATTGATTATTGCCTCTTGAATAAGATCACGGTCAAATTCCAATACCCTTTGCCTTTGCTTTCTGATCTGTTTGCTAGGATTAAGGGGGCTAGTTGGTTTACTAAGATTGACCTTCGAGGGGCATATAATCTTGTTCATATTAAGCAGGGTGACGAATAGAAAACTGCGTTTAATACGCCCGAAGGCCATTTTGAATACCTTGTGATGCCATTCGGACTCTCTAATGCTCCATCTGTGTTTCAGTCCTTCATGCATGATATATTTCGGAATTATCTTGATAAATTCATGATTGTATATTTGGATGATATTTTGATTTTTTCAGATGATTGGGAGTCTCATGTGAAACAAGTCAGGATGGTATTTCAGATCCTTCGTGATAATGCCTTGTTTGTGAAGGGGTCTAAGTGCCTCTTTGGAGTACAGAAGGTTTCTTTTTTGGGCTTCATTTTTTCTCCATCATCTATAGAAATGGATCCGGTTAAGGTTCAGGCCATTCATGATTGGATTCAGCCCACATCCGTGAAGAGCCTTCAGAAATTTTTGGGCTTTGCTAATTTTTATCGCCGTTTCATTGCCAACTTCTCCAGTGTGGTTAAACCCCTGACCGATTTGACGAAGAAAGGCGCTGATGTGACGAATTGGTCCTCTGCGGCTGTTTCTGCCTTTCAGGAGCTTAAACGCCGATTTACTTCTGCCCCTGTGTTGTGTCAGCCGGATGTTTCTCTTCCTTTTCAGATTGAGGTTGACGCTTCTGAGATTGGGGCAGGGGCCGTTTTGTCTCAGAGGAATTCTGATGGTTCCTTGATGAAACCGTGTGCCTTCTTTTCTCGAAAGTTTTCGCCTGCGGAACGCAATTATGATGTCGGCAATCGTGAGTTGTTGGCTATGAAGTGGGCATTTGAGGAGTGGCGACATTGGCTTGAGGGGGCCAAGCACCATATTGTGGTCTTGACCGATCATAAGAATCTGATTTACCTCGAGTCTGCCAAACGGCTGAATCCTAGATGGTCCCTGTTTTTCTCGCGTTTTGATTTTGTGGTCTCGTATCTTCCGGGTTCTAAGAATGTTAAGGCTGATGCCCTCTCTAGGAGCTTTTTGCCTGATTCTCCTGGGGTCCTTGAGCCGGTCGGCATTCTGAAGGAAGGGGTGATTTTTTCTGCCATCTCCCCTGATTTGCGACGGGTTCTTCAGGAATTTCAGGCTGATAAACCTGACCGCTGTCCAGTGGGGAAACTGTTTGTTCCTGACAGATGGACTAGTAAAGTGATTTCTGAGGTTCATTGTTCTGTGTTGGCTGGTCATCCTGGGATTTTTGGTACCAGAGATTTGGTTGGTAGGTCCTTTTGGTGGCCTTCTTTGTCACGGGATGTGCGTTCTTTTGTGCAGTCCTGTGGGACTTGTGCGCGGGCCAAGCCTTGCTGTTCCCGCGTTAGTGGGTTGATTTTGCCTTTGCCGGTCCCTGAGAGGCCTTGGACGCATATTTCTATGGATTTTATTTCGGATCTTCCGGTTTCCCAGAGATTATCTGGGTGGTTTGTGACCGGTTTTCTAAGATGGTTCATTTGGTACCTTTGCCTAAATTGCCTTCCTCTTCTGATTTGGTTCCGTTGTTTTTTCAGCATGTGGTTCATTTGCATGGCATTCCGGAGAATATTGTGTCCGATAGAGGTTCCCAGTTTGTTTCTAGGTTTTGGCGGGCCTTTTGTGCTAGGCTGGGCATTGATTTGTCTTTTTCTTCTGCATTTCATCCTTGTTTTTCTTCAGGGCAGGTTGAGCCTTCTGATTGTCCTGGGGTGGACTCTGTGGTTGACAGGTTGCAGCAAATTTGGGCTCATGTTGTTGACAATTTGGTGTTGTCTCAGGAGGGGGCTCAGCGTTTTGCTAACTGTCGTCGGTGTGTTGGTTCCCGGCTCCGGGTTGGGGATTTGGTCTGGTTGTCTTCCCGTCATGTTTCTGTTGATCCTCCTGCCCCGGTGTTGATTGATGGGGAGTTGGAGTATGTGGTTGAGAAGATTTTGGATTCTCATTTTTCGAGGCGGAAGCTTCAGTATCTTGTCAAATGGAAGGGTTATGGCCAGGAGGATAATTCTTGGGTTGTTGCCTCTGATGTTCATGCTGAGGATTTGGTTCGTGCCTTTCATTTGGCTCGTCCGGATCGGCCTGGGGGCTCTGGTGAGGGTTCGGTGACCCCTCCTCAAGGGGGGGGTACTGTTGTGAATTCTGCTCTTGGGCTCCCTCCGGTGGTTATAAGTGGTAGCGCTGCTGTCTCTGGATCGCAGCATTCATCAGATGTGTCCACTTTTTGCAAATCTGACTGGGCTATTTAGTCTTGCTTGACCCTTTAGTCAGTGCCAGTTGTCCATTGTTCCTGGAGGATTCACATCCCTGCCTGGTCTCTCCTGCTTTGCTGTTCATTTCAACAAAGATAAGTTCTGGCCCTGATTTTCGCAGTCCACATGCTGTGGGCCTTATTGTTCAGTTCTTTTCTATGTTTTTGTCTTGTCCAGCTTGGTCTGTATAAGGATTTGTTTAGCCAAGCTGGTATCTCTGGAGATGCAGATATACCCTCCATATCTTTAGTTAGATGTGGAGATTTTGTATTTTCTGTGGTGGATATTTTCTAGTGTTTTAATACTGACCGCATAGTACTCTGTCCTATCCTTTCTATTTAGCTAGAAGTGGCCTCCTTTGCTAAATTCTGATTTCAGTCTGTGTATGTTTTTTCCCTCTCCTCTCACAGTCAATATTTGTGGGGGGCTGTCTATCCTTTGGGGATTTTCTCTGAGGCAAGATAGTTTTCCCTTTTCTATCTTTAGGGGTAATTAGTCCTCCGGCTGTGTCGAGATGTCTTGGGTGTGATAGGTACATTCCACGGCTACTTCTAGTTGCGGTGTTAAGTTCAGGGTCTGCGGTCAGTACAGGTACCACCTTCTCCAGGGTACGTCTCATGCTGCTCCTAGGCCACCAGATCATAACAACCGCCTGTGTATCTCAATTTTTACTGCATCTAATCCAGTTAATAGTTTAGGGCCTAGGAGCAGTGTCTGCACGTCAGCAGAGTAGCCAGCCTGTGAAACTAACTACACCGCCTGTGTATCTCTATTTTCACTGCATCTAATCCAGTTAATAGTTTTGGGCCTAGGAGCAGTGTCTGCACTGTCCGACGAGCCCTGGTGCAATATGTTATGATGTATAGCCTGGGCCAACGAGCTCAAGAGGTCGGGCAAATCACGCTGCAGGAGTGGTCTCAGATCAGGGACCTATGCACCCTTCTGCACAGTTTTGAAATAGCAACGAAGATGTTTAGTGCTGACGATGCCATTATCAGCATGACCATGCCGGTGATTTACATGCTGGAGCACACCTTACACAGTGTTCAGAGTCAAGTGGTGGAACAAGAGGGGGAGGAGGAACAGGAGGAGTCGTATGTGGAAGGGATAATATCTCCAAGGTCAAAAAGGTTGGCAGCACCAAGGCGGCTGGCATTGGAGGCTGGGGGAGAGGGATTACCAAGGGCGCATGGTAGCAGCCAAAGTGTTGAGGAAGGTGCAGGAGGCGAGGAAGAAGTGGAGGACGAACTGGCGCTGGGCATGGAAGACTCATCAGATGAGGGAGACCTTGATCAAATTTCTGTTATGCGAGGTTGGAGGGAGAGGGCAGATGAAGGAAGCATGATTCTCACCTCACCACCACCAAGACAACAAGAACTTGGTCCTCCTGGATGCGCAAGACACATGAGTGCCTTCTTGCTGCACTACCTGCAACATGACCCTCGGATTGTCAGAATCCGAAGTAATGCCGACTACTGGGTTGCCACACTCTTAGATCCCCGGTACAAAAGCAAATTTGGCAAAATAATTCCTGCCATAGAAAGGGATTCACGCATGCAGGAGTATCAGCAGAGACTATTACAGAATCTAACATCTGCTTTTCCACAAAACACCAGTGGTGCACGTAGTCAGTCTCTGAGTTCTAACTTGCCAACCGTGGGACTATCGAGTCATCACTCTAACCATAACAGTAACATCGTATCTGGTGGTAACAGCAATTTTTTCCAATCGTTTCAAGATTTTTTTAGACCATCCTTTGCAAGGCCACAGGAGACAAGAAGTCTGACGCACAGCCAACGCCTAGAGAGGATGGTACAAGAGTATCTCCAAGTAAACATCGATGCCATGACTGGAATTGGACCCTTGCTCATTTTGGGCTTCCAATCTTGAAAAATGGCCTGAGCTTGCCACTCACGCCTTGGAGATCTTGTTGTGCCCCGCAGCCAGCATTCTCTCTGAACGTGTGTTCAGCGCTGCTGGTGGTGTGCTGACAGATAAGCGCACGCGGCTGTCCAGTGACAATGTAGACAGACTAACATTCATCAAGATGAACAAATCCTGGATCCGCAAGGACTTTTCTACCCCTGTGTCATCTTGGGGAGACTAAAAGCTTGATGATTTTTGAAAATCCCCTCACCAACCGTTTTAAAAAAACTGGCGAAATTGATGCCACTTAAGTGGTGTCTGTGGCCGAATTTTTTGAAAAAATGGAGACTCTTTTATTTAGTCCCCTTGCTGAGTTTTATATGACGTTGCCGTCATCTGCAGAGTTGTTTACTCATACTATGGCCTGGGATTCAGAGGTCTGCTCCAAAGCTTCAGTGTCTGCTAGTCAGCAGAGCAGCCCAGCCACCCAGTGCCTGTTTACCTAAGTACTATTTTTAACGGCATCTGGCCCAGGAAATCCTTTTGGGCCTAGTAGAATTTAGTGCTACTCAGCAGCGTACCCCACCCATGAAGCAAGCTACACCGCCTATTTACCTAACTACTATTTTGTAACGGCATCTGGCCCAGCAAATCCTTTTGGGCCTAGAAGCAATTTCTGCTACTCAGCAGAGTACCCCACCTGTTGTGAACTATATTTGTTGGCTCCCTCTTGTGGTCACTAGCGGTATGGCACTTGGATTATCCATCCCCAGGTTGGTACCCACCTGGTTCGTTAGGCCTTGGGTGTTCCTATTTAGACTTCCTGGAAACTCAGTCTAGTGCCTGGAATCGATGTAATCAGTCTATGTCTGTTTTCCTCCTGACTCCTGGTCCCTGAGTTTTGCAAGATAAGCTAAGTTCTGCTTTCTTATTTTTGTCCTTTTGCATTTGCTCTTATTTTGTTCCAGCTTGTTCAAAATGTGATTTCTGTTTTTGCTGGAAGCTCTAGGGGGCTGATAATCTCCCCCCACACCGTTAGTCGGTGCGGGGGTTCTTGGATCTTCAGCGTGGATATTTTTATAGGGTTTTTTGCTGACCGCATAAGTCCTCTTCCTATTTTCTGCTATTAATTAGTGGGCCTCTCTTTGCTAAATCTAGTTCATTCTTACGTTTGTCTTTTCTTCTTACCTCACCGTTATTATTTGTTGGGGGCTTGTATAATAACTTTGGGGTCTTTTCTCTGGAGGCAAGTGAGGTCTTATTTTCTCTGAAAGGGTTAGTTAGTTCTCCGGCTGGTGCGAGATGTCTAGAATCAACGTAGGTACGTTCCCTGGCTACTTCTAGTTGTTGTGCCAGGATCAGATATGCGGTCAGCCAAGTTACCACTTCCCTATGAGCTGGTTTTTGTGTTTGTGGACTTAGCTGGAACTCCTGAGATCCTCTACCACTAGGATCATAACAGTATTCCAGGCCAAAAAAGAGAATATTTAATGCATTGCTGAAGCGGGATTAAAAGAAAAAAAAGTTCTGAGTTTTTTTTTTTCCTCCTTCCCCTTTTTCTCTGAGTGGCTTGAAGCCCTGCTGCAGACATGAATGTTCAGACTCTGATTACTAGTGTGGATCAGCTTGCTGCACGAGTGCAGGGCATTCAGGATTTTGTTACTTGTAGTCCTATGTCAGAGCCTAAGATACCTATTCCTGAGCTGTTCTCTGGAGATCGATTTAAATTTAGGAATTTTAGGAATAATTGTAAATTGTTTCTATCTTTGAGACCTCGTTCGTCTGGAGACTCAGCTCAGCAAGTTAAAATTGTTATCTCCTTCTTGCGTGGCGACCCTCAGGATTGGGCCTTCTCATTGGCGCCAGGAGATCCTGCATTGGCAAATATTGATGCATTTTTTCTGGCGCTCGGATTGCTTTATGAGGAGCCTAATCTTGAAATTCAGGCAGAAAAAGCGTTGCTGGCTATCTCTCAGGGCCAGGATGAAGCTGAAGTGTATTGCCAAAAATTTCGGAAATGGTCCGTGCTTACTCAATGGAATGAGTGTGCTCTGGCCGCAAATTTCAGAGATGGCCTTTCTGAGGCCATTAAGAATGTGATGGTGGGGTTTCCCATCCCTACAAGTCTGAATGATTCTATGACTCTTGCCATTCAGATTGATCGGCGTTTGCGGGAGCGCAAATCTGCTAATTCTCTGGCAGTATTGTCTGAACGGACACCTGACTCAATGCAATGTGATAGAATTCAGACTAAAACTGAACGACAAAATCATAGACGTCAGAATGGGTTGTGTTTTTACTGCGGTGACTCTACACATGTTATCTCAGCATGCTCTAAACGCCTAACAAAGGTTGTTAGTCCTGTCGCCATTGGTAATTTGCAGCCTAAGTTTATTTTGTCTGTGACTTTAATTTGCTCATTGTCATTGTGTTATGGCATTTGTGGATTCTGGTGCTGCCCTGAGTCTTATGGACTTGTCGTTTGCCAAGCGCTGTGGTTTTGTCCTGGAGCCTTTGGAAAATCCTATTCCTCTTAGAGGAATTGATGCTACGCCATTGGCGGAGAATAAACCGCAGTATTGGACACAAGTGACCATGTGCATGACTCCTGAACATCGGGAGGTGATTTGTTTTCTTGTTCTGCATAAAATGCATGATTTGGTCGTTTTGGGTCTGCCATAGTTACAGACCCATAATCCAGTTTTGGATTGGAAGGCTATGTCTGTGTCAAGTTGGGGTTGTCAGGGAATTCATTGCGATTCCCCGCCGGTCTCTATTGCCTCTTCTACTCCTTCTGAAGTTCCGGAGTATTTATTGGACTATCAGGATGTATTCAGTGAGTCCAGGTCCAGTGCCCTTCCTCCTCATAGGGACTGTGACTGTGCTATAGATTTGATTCCTGGTAGTAAATTTCCTAAGGGACGATTATTTAATCTATCTGTACCTGAGCATGCCGCAATGCGTTCTTATATAAAGGAGTCTTTGGAGAAGGGACATATTCGTCCATCTTCTTCCCCTCTTGGTGCGGGATTCTTTTTTGTGGCCAAGAAAGACGGGTCTTTGAGACCTTGTATTGACTATCGGCTTCTGAATAATATCACTGTCAAATTTCAGTATCCTTTGCCACTATTGTCGGACTTGTTTGCTCGGATTAAGGGTGCCAGTTGGTTCACCAAGATAGATCTTCGTGGTGCGTACAACCTTGTGCGCATTAAGCAGGGAGATGAATGGAAAACTGCGTTTAATACGCCCGAAGGTCATTTTGAGTACTTGGTGATGCCTTTTGGGCTCTCTAATGCTCCTTCAGTGTTTCAGTCCTTTATGCATGACATCTTCCGGAAGTATCTAGATAAATTTATGATTGTTTATCTGGATGATATTCTGGTTTTTTCTGATGATTGGGATTCTCATGTAAAGCAGGTCAGGATGGTGTTTCAGGTTTTGCGTGATAATGCTTTGTTTGTGAAGGGCTCAAAGTGTCTCTTTGGAGTGCAGAAGGTTTCCTTCTTGGGTTTTATTTTCTCCCCTTCTACTGTGGAGATGGACCCAGTCAAGGTTCGAGCTATTCATGATTGGACTCAACCCACGTCTGTTAAGAGTCTTCAGAAGTTCTTGGGTTTTGCTAATTTCTACCGTCGTTTTATTGCTAATTTTTCTAGCGTTGTTAAACCTTTGACGGATATGACCAAGAAAGGTTCTGATGTTGCTAATTGGGCTCCTGCAGCCGTGGAGGCTTTTCGGGAGCTGAAGCGCCGGTTTACTTCGGCGCCTGTTTTGTGCCAGCCTGATGTCTCACTTCCCTTTCAGGTTGAAGTGGATGCTTCTGAGATCGGTGCCGGAGCTGTTTTGTCGCAGAAAGGCCCTGGTTGCTCTGTGATGAGACCATGTGCTTTTTTCTCTAGGAAATTTTCGCCTGCTGAGCGGAACTATGATGTTGGTAATCGGGAGTTATTGGCCATGAAGTGGGCATTTGAGGAGTGGCGTCATTGGCTCGAGGGAGCTAAGCATCGTGTGGTGGTCTTGACTGATCACAAAAATCTGATGTATCTCGAGTCTGCTAAGCGCCTGAATCCTAGACAGGCTCTTTGGTCGTTGTTTTTCTCCCGTTTTGACTTTGTGGTCTCGTACCTGCCTGGTTCAAAGAATGTGAAGGCTGATGCTCTTTCTAGGAGCTTTGTGCCTGACTCTCCCGGCGTCTCAGAGCCAGCTGGTATTCTTAAAGAGGGAGTAATCTTGTCGGCCATTTCTCCTGATTTGCGACGTGTGTTGCAGAGATTTCAGGCTGGTAGACCTGACCCTTGCCCACCTGATAGATTGTTTGTTCCTGATAAATGGACCAGCAGAGTTATCTCTGAGGTTCATTCCTCGGTGCTGGCAGGGCATCCTGGGATTTTTGGTACCAGAGATTTGGTGGCTAGGTCCTTTTGGTGGCCTTCCCTGTCGCGGGATGTGCGTTCTTTTGTGCAGTCCTGTGGGATTTGTGCTCAGGCTAAGCCTTGCTGTTCTCGTGCCAGCGGGTTGCTTTTGCCCTTGCCCGTCCCGAAGAGGCCTTGGACGCACATTTCCATGGATTTCATTTCAGATCTTCCGGTGTCTCAAGGAATGTCTGTCATCTGGGTGGTGTGTGATCGTTTTTCCAAGATGGTCCATTTGGTGCCCTTGCCTAAGTTGCCTTCCTCTTCCGATCTGGTTCCTTTGTTCTTTCAGAATGTGGTTCGTTTGCACGGCATTCCTGAGAATATCGTGTCTGACAGAGGATCCCAGTTTGTGTCCAGATTCTGGCGATCTTTTTGTGCTAAGATGGGCATTGATTTGTCATTTTCATCTGCCTTTCATCCTCAGACTAATGGCCAAACGGAGCGAACTAATCAGACGCTGGAGGGCTTATTTGAGATGTTTTGTTTCTGCGGATCAGGATGATTGGGTGACCTTCTTGCCATTGGCTGAGTTTGCCCTCAATAATCGGGCTAGTTCCGCTACTTTGGTTTCGCCATTTTTCTGCAACTCTGGTTTTCATCCGCGTTTTTCCTCGGGTCATGTTGAACCTTCTGACTGTCCTGGGGTGGATTCTGTGGTGGATAGGTTGCAGCGGATTTGGAATCATGTGGTGGACAACTTAAAGTTGTCACAGGAGAAGGCTCAGCGTTTTGCCAACCGCCGCCGCGGTGTGGGTCCCCGACTTCGTGTTGGGGATTTGGTTTGGTTGTCTTCTCGGTTTGTCCCTCTGAAGGTTTCCTCTCCTAAGTTTAAGCCTCGCTTTATTGGTCCTTATAAAATTTTGGAAGTCCTTAATCCGGTGTCTTTTCGTTTGGATCTTCCTGTGTCGTTTGCCATTCACAATGTGTTCCATAGGTCTTCGTTGCGGCGGTACGTTGTGCCTATGGTTCCTGCTGTTGAGCCTCCTGCTCCGGTGTTGGTTGAGGGCGAGTTGGAGTACGTGGTGGAGAAGATCTTAGATTCTCATCTCTCTAGACGGAGGCTTCAGTATCTGGTCAAATGGAAGGGCTATGGTCAGGAGGATAATTCCTGGGTGGCCGCCTCTGATGTTCATGCGGCCGATTTGGTTAGTGCCTTTCACGCTGCTCATCCTGATCGCCCTGGTGGTCTTGGTGAGGGTTCGGTGACCCCTCCTTAAAGGGGGGGTACTGTTGTGAACTATATTTGTTGGCTCCCTCTTGTGGTCACTAGCGGTATGGCACTTGGATTATCCTTCCCCAGGTTGGTACCCACCTGGTTCGTTAGGCCTTGGGTGTTCCTATTTAGACTTCCTGGAAACTCAGTCTAGTGCCTGGAATCGATGTAATCAGTCTATGTCTGTTTTCCTCCTGACTCCTGGTCCCTGAGTTTTGCAAGATAAGCTAAGTTCTGCTTTCTTATTTTTGTCCTTTTGCATTTGCTCTTATTTTGTTCCAGCTTGTTCAAAATGTGATTTCTGTTTTTGCTGGAAGCTCTAGGGGGCTGATAATCTCCCCCACACCGTTAGTCGGTGCGGGGGTTCTTGGATCTTCAGCGTGGATATTTTTATAGGGTTTTTTGCTGACCGCATAAGTCCTCTTCCTATTTTCTGCTATTAATTAGTGGGCCTCTCTTTGCTAAATCTAGTTCATTCTTACGTTTGTCTTTTCTTCTTACCTCACCGTTATTATTTGTTGGGGGCTTGTATAATAACTTTGGGGTCTTTTCTCTGGAGGCAAGTGAGGTCTTATTTTCTCTGAAAGGGTTAGTTAGTTCTCCGGCTGGTGCGAGACATCTAGAATCAACGTAGGTACGTTCCCCGGCTACTTCTAGTTGTTGTGCCAGGATCAGATATGCGGTCAGCCAAGTTACCACTTCCCTATGAGCTGGTTTTTGTGTTTGCGGACTTAGCTGGAACTCCTGAGATCCTCTACCACTAGGATCATAACACCCACCCATGAAGCAAGCTACACCACCTTCGTTCTTTCTCAATCTAACCCCTCGGCTCTGGGGTGTCCACTCTCCCTCCAGCTCTCTCCTTCTCACAGGTGGACTACCGCGTGTTTTCACACTGTGGCGAATTTTTTGGGCCCAGGCATAAGAAGTCGTCGAGGTTATGGATAATTTGTGCCGCCTTACAAACGTCCATGACGACACGTACGAGGAAGCAACTAAACGCCTCAAATAGTGATCAGGATATGGAGCACTCCATGGGCAAACAGCGATCTATGTAGTATGCTCCTTCACAGAAGCAGCCCAATGGGAGGACAGTATTCGGAGGCACAGGTAGTAACCGGAACGCCCCCTCAATGTCTGTTTTGGCCATTAGGGTGCCCCTTCCCAACTTCTTGACCCGCCTGATTGCCTCGTCAAAGGAGGTACAGTACATAGTACTGTACTTGGTTCCACGTCGATGTTGTTGTTTACTGACCTGCCCCTTGGATATGACAAATGGTGGATTAGTCTGAATGTATTGGGTTCATTTTTTGGCACAACTCCCAATGGGGGTACCACTACGTCTTCTAAGGAAAGTGTTCTGAATGGACCCGCCGCCATTCTACCTAAAGATTTTTTTTTTTTTTTTTGTCAAGACGTCTGGGTGTTGGTAGAGTGAGTTTAGATTTTTACTCCAGCCTTTCTTGATTTTAGAAGGGCATGACATGCCTATATCTGTGTCTCCTCCTCCTTTTACTCCTCCACCTCTTTTCTTTTCGCATGACTATATGTCGTTGTGACTTTACCATGTGTTTGCTGTGTCTTCTGAGCAGTTTGTCAGCTTTTGGACGCCTTTTAAGGTGTTTTCGATGTGTTTTCCATGTGTTTGTATATGTTTGTGTTTGCCTGCCATTGGTTTCAATGGGGTTCGACGGTGTTCGTCGAACGTTCGATGAACAGTTCGTCGAACATGTCCCTGTTCGACGAACCGAATCGAACCCGAACACTAGGGAGGTGGCTCATCTCTACTTGAGACTGTCTTTGATCATCCTGGAGCTGATCATTGGCTGAACCTTTCCCATTCTGGCTATTCTTCCATCCATGTGAATGGTAGTCTTTCATTTTCTTCCACGTCGCTCTGGTTTGGCTTTCCATTTTAAAGCATTGGACATCATTTTAGCTGAATAGCCCATCATTGTCTGCACTTCTTTACAAGTTGTACCCTCTTCAATCAACTTTGTAATCAAAGTACGCTGATCTTCTGAACAATGTCTCGAACGTCCCATATTTCCCAAGCTTTCCAGGGGAAATGCTTGTACAACATGTCCTGGCTTCACCCTTATATAAGTGCCACCTGACTCACACCTGTTTCTTCACATACTGATTGACCTCATTAATTGATCTCCACACTGCTATTATTTTGAACCCCCCCCCCTTTCAATTAATTATTCTGATACACAGTCTCAAAAACCTGCAGATCATGAATGCGGAGTCTGTTGGTTTTCTTACAATCTACTGCACCAACCGGTAAATTGTTTGACATGTGGTAATATAATTTATACTAAAAACAGTGATTAATCTGGTTAGCCATATTGGACTGCTATTATTTTGAACACTACTGTATCTTGGATCGAAATCTCTAATGCAGAGCCTGCTGTCAGTCAGTTTCCGGGGCGCGGTTGCAGCAGCCTTTCTTTAAGCACAGAGGGGTGACTGAAATCATGCCAGCACCACCCCTATAACTGAAAATCTGAGGCTGCTGGTGGGAATAAAGTTAATTTCTTCCTGGCAGCAGGGCTCTTAGTGTGGCCGCCACATAATGTCAGAATGCTATTAACCCCTTAATCCCATATGACGTACTATCCCGTCAAGGTGACCTGGGACTTAATTCCCGGTGACGGGATAGTACGTCATACGCGATCGGCCGCGCTCACGGGGGGAGCGCGGCCGATCGCGGCCGGGTGTCAGCTGCCTATCGCAGCTGACATCCGGCACTATGTGCCAGGAGCGGTCACGGACCGCCCCCGGCAAATTAACCCCCGGCACACCGCGATCAAACATCGCCCTGCGGGCTTCCCTGAGACCCCCGGAGCAACGCGATGTGATCGCGTTGCTGCGAGGGTCTCCTACCTCCTTCCTGGCTGCAGGTCCCGGATCCAAGATGGCCGCGGCATCCGGGTCCTGCAGGGAAGGAGGTGGCTTACCGAGTGTCTGCTCAGAGCAGACGCTGGTAAGCCTGCAGCCCTGTCAGTGAGATCGGTGATCTGACAGAGTGCTGTGCACACTGTCAGATCAATGATCTGTAATGTCCCCCCCTGGGACAAAGTAAAAAAGTAAAAAAAAAATTTTTCCACATGTGTAAAAAAAAAAAGAAAAAAATTCCTAAATAAATAATAAAAAAAATATATATATTATTCCCATAAATACATTTCTTTATCTAAATAAAAAAAACAAAACAATAAAAGTACACACATTTAGTATCGCCGCATCCGTAACGACCCAACCTATAAAACTGCCCCACTAGTTAACCCCTTCAGTAAACACCGTAAGAAAAAAAAAAAAAAAAACGAGGCAAAAAACAACGCTTTATTATCATACTGCCGAACAAAAAGTGGAATAACACGCGATAAAAAAGACTGATATAAATATCCATGGTACCGCTGAAAACGTCATCTTGTCGCGCAAAAAAACAAGCCGCCATACGGCATCATCAGCAAAAAAATAAAAAAGTTATAGTCCTGAGAATAAAGCGATACTAAAATTATTATTTTTTCTATAAAATAGTTTTTATCGTATAAAAGCGCCAAAACATAAAAAAATGATATAAATGAGATATCGCTGTAATCGTACTGACCCGTCGAATAAAACTGCTTTATCAATTTTACCAAACGCGGAACGGTATAAACGCCTTTCCCAAAAGAAATTCATGAATAGCAGGTTTTTGGTCATTCTGCCTCACAAAAATCGGAATAAAAAGCGATCAAAAATGGTCACGTGTCCGAAAATGTTACCAATAAAAACGTCAACTCGTCCCGCAAAAAACAAGACCTCACATGACTCTGTGAAGCAAAATGTGGAAAAATTATAGGTCTCAAAATGTGGAGACGCAAAAACTTTTTTGCTATAAAAAGCGTCGCTGGTTTCACACTTGCGTTTTTGTCTGAAGCGTTTTTTGCACAAAAAAACGCATGCGTTTTTTCCCTATATTTAACATTGAAAACGCATGCGTTTTTTTGTACGCGTTTGGTCGCGTTTTCAAACGCATGCGTTTTTTTTCTGCATGCGTTCATTTTCAGAAATACAACCTGCAGTATTTTCTTGCGTTTTTAAGCACATGCGTTTGTTTGCGTTAAAAACGCATGCGTTTTTATCGAAAAAAACCAGAAAACACACTGAAAAGCCACCCACCACCATCAAGGTGATAAAGGGATCCAAACCCTAACCACTCTACCCCTAACCTCACCCCTAACCGTTTAATGAACATTTTCTGACAGTCATAGTGCCACGTATTTCAGTGCCACGTATTTCTGTGCCACGTATTTCAGTGCCACGTATTTCAGTGCCACGTATCACGTATTTCAGTGCCACGTGTTTCAGTGCCACGTATTTAAGTGCCACGTATCACGTATTTCAGTGCCACGTATCACGTATTTCAGTGCCACATATTTTAGTGCCACGTATTTCAGGTGCACGTATTTCAGTTGCACGTATTTCAGTGCCACGTTTTTCAGTGCCACGGTATTTCAGTGCCACGTATTTCAGTGCCACGTATCACGTATTTCAGTGCCACGTATTTAAGTGCCACATATCACGTATTTCAGTTCCACGTATTTAAGTGCCACATATTTCAGTGCCACGTATTTCAGTGCCACGTATTTCAGTGCCACGTATTTCATTGCCACGTATCACGTATTTCAGTGCCACGTATTTCAGTGCCACGTATTTCAGTGCCACGTATTTCAGTGCCATGTATTTCAGTGCCACGTATCACATATTTCAGTGCCACGTATTTAAGTGCCACGTATCACGTATTTCAGTGCCACGTATTTAAGTGCCACGTATTTCAGTGCCACGTATTTCAGTGCCACGTATTTCAGTGCCACGTATTTCAGTGCCACGTATTTCAGTGCCACGTGTTTCAGTGTCACGTGTTTAAGTGCCACGTATCACGTATTTCAGTGCCACGTATTTCAGTGCCACGTATTTCAGTGCCACGTATTTCAGTGCCACGTATTTCAGTCACGTTTAGGGTTAGGGGTAGGGGTAGGGTTAGGGCTAGGGTTGGAGGTAAAGTTAGGGTTGGGGCTAAAGTTAGGGTTGGGGCTAAAGTTAGGGTTTGGATTACATTTACGGTTTGGATTAGGGTTGGGATTAGAATTATGGGTTAGGTGTCAGGGCTAGGGGTGTGGTTAGGGTTACCGTTGGGATTAGGGTTAGGGGTGTGTTTGGGTTAGGGTTTCAGGTAGAATTGGGGAGTTTCCACTGTCCAGGCACATCAGGGGCTCTCCAAGCGCGACATGGCGTCCAATCTCAATTCCAGCCAATTCTGCGTTGAAAAAGTAAAACAGTGCTCCTTCCCTTCCGAGCTCTCCCGTGCGCCCAAAAAGGGGTTTACCCCAACATATGTGTTATCAGCGTACTCGGGACAAATTGAACAACAACTTCTGGGGTCCAAGTTCTCTTGTTATCCTTAGGAAAATAAAAATTTGGGGGGCTAAAAATCATTTTTGTTGGAAAAAAAAGATGTTTTATTTTCACGGCTCTGCGTTATAAACTGTAGTGAAACACTTGGGGGTTCAAAGTTCTCACAACACATCTAGATAAGTTCCTTGGGAGGTCTAGTTTCCAATATGGGGTCACTTGTGGGGGGTTTGTACTGTTTGGGTACATCAGGGGCTCTGCAAATGCAACGTGACGGCTGCTGACCAATCCATTTAAGTCTGCATTCCAAATGGCGCTCCTTCCCTTCCGAGCTCTGTCATGCGCCCAAACAGTGGTTCCCCCCCACATATGGGGTATCAGCGTACTCAGGACAAATTGGAAAACAAATTTTGGGGTCCAATTTATTCTGTTACCCTTGTAAAAATACAAAGCTGGGGGCTAAAAAATCATTTTTGAGAAAAAAATATATATATTTTCACGGCTCTGCGTTATAATCTGTAGTGAAACACTTGGGGGTTCAAAGCTCTCAAAACACATCTAGATAAGTTGCTTAGGGGGTCTACTTTCCAAAATGGTGTCACTTGTGGCGGGTTTCAATGTTTAGGCACATCAGGGGCTCTCCAAACGCAACATGGCGTCCCATCTCAATTCCAGTCAATTTTGCATTGAAAAGTCAAATGGCGCTCCTTCCCTTCCAAGCTCTGCCATGCGCCCAAACAATGGTTTACACCCACATATGGGGTATCAGCGTACTCAGGACAAATTGCACAACATTTTTTGAGGTCCAATTTCTTCTCTTACCCTTGGGAAAATAAAAAATTGGGGGCGAAAAGATCATTTTTGTGAAAAAATATGATTTTTTATTTTTACGGCTCTGCATTATAAACTTCTGTGAAGCACTTGGTGGGTCAAAGTGCTCACCACACATCTAGATAAGTTCCTTAGGGGGTCTACTTTCCAAAATGGTGTCACTTGTAGGGAGTTTCAATGTTTAGGCACATCAGGGGCTCTCCAAACGCAACATGGCGTCCCATCTCAATTCCAGTCAATTTTGCATTGAAAAGTCAAATGGCGCTCCTTCCCTTCCAAGCTCTGCCATGCGCCCAAACAATGGTTTACACCCACATATGGGGTATCAGCGTACTCAGGACAAATTGCACAACATTTTTTGGGGTCCAATTTCTTCTCTTACCCTTGGGAAAATAAAAAATTGGGGGCAAAAATATCATTTTTGTGAAAAAATATGATTTTTTATTTTTACGGCTCTGCATTATAAACTTCTGTGAAGCACTTGGTGGGTCAAAGTGCTCACCACACATCTAGATAAGTTCCTTAGGGGGTCTACTTTCCAAAATGGTGTCACTTGTAGGGAGTTTCAATGTTTAGGCACATCAGGGGCTCTCCAAACGCAACATGGCGTCCCATCTCAATTCCAGTCAATTTTGCATTGAAAAGTCAAATGGCGCTCCTTCCCTTCCAAGCTCTGCCATGCGCCCAAACAATGGTTTACACCCACATATGGGGTATCATCGTACTCAGGACAAATTGCACAACATTTTTTGGGGTCCAATTTCTTCTCTTACCCTTGGGAAAATAAAAAATTGGGGGCAAAAATATCATTTTTGTGAAAAAATATGATTTTTTATTTTTACGGCTCTGCATTATAAACTTCTGTGAAGCACTTGGTGGGTCAAAGTGCTCACCACACATCTAGATAAGTTCCTTAGGGGGTCTACTTTCCAAAATGGTGTCACTTGTAAGGAGTTTCAATGTTTAGGCACATCAGGGGCTCTCCAAACGCAACATGGCGTCCCATCTCAATTCCAGTCAATTTTGCATTGAAAAGTCAAATGGCGCTCCTTCCCTTCCAAGCTCTGCCATGCGCCCAAACAATGGTTTACACCCACATATGGGGTATCAGCGTACTCAGGACAAATTGCACAACATTTTTTGGGGTCCAATTTCTTCTCTTACCCTTGGGAAAATAAAAAATTGGGGGCAAAAATATCATTTTTGTGAAAAAATATGATTTTTTATTTTTACGGCTCTGCATTATAAACTTCTGTGAAGCACTTGGTGGGTCAAAGTGCTCACCACACATCTAGATAAGTTCCTTAGGGGGTCTACTTTCCAAAATGGTGTCACTTGTAAGGAGTTTCAATGTTTAGGCACATCAGGGGCTCTCCAAACGCAACATGGCGTCCCATCTCAATTCCAGTCAATTTTGCATTGAAAAGTCAAATGGCGCTCCTTCCCTTCCAAGCTCTGCCATGCGCCCAAACAATGGTTTACACCCACATATGGGGTATCAGCATACTCAGGACAAATTGCACAACATTTTTTGGGGTCCAATTTCTTCTCTTACCCTTGGGAAAATAAAAAATTGGGGGCGAAAAGATCATTTTTGTGAAAAAATATGATTTTTTATTTTTACGGCTCTGCATTATAAACTTCTGTGAAGCACTTGGTGGGTCAAAGTGCTCACCACACATCAAGATAAGTTCCTTAGGGGGTCTACTTTCCAAAATGGTGTCACTTGTAGGGGGTTTCAGTGTTTAGGCACATCAGGGGCTCTCCAAACGCAACATGGCGTCCCATCTCAATTTCAGTCAATTTTGCATTGAAAAGTCAAATGGCGCTCCTTTCCTTCCGAGCTCTGCCATACGCCCAAACAGTGGTTTACCCCCACATATGGGGTATCAGCGTACTCAGGACAAATTGTACAACAACTCTGGGGGTCCATTTTCTCCTGTTACCCTTGGTAAAATAAAACAAATTGGAGCTGAAATAAATTTTGTGTGAAAAAAAGTTAAATGTTCATTTTTATTTAAACATTCCAAAAATTCCTGTGAAACACCTGAAGGGTTAATAAACTTCTTGAATGTGGTTTTGAGCACCTTGAGGGGTGCAGTTTTTAGAATGGTGTCACACTTGAGTATTTTCTATCATATAGACCCCTCAAAATGACTTCAAATGAGATGTGGTCCCTAAAAAAAATGGTGTTGTAAAAATGAGAAATTGCTGGTCAACTTTTAACCCTTATAACTCCGTCACAAAAAAAAATTTTGGTTCCAAAATTGTACTGATGTAAAGTAGACATGTGGGAAATGTTACTTATTAAGTATTTTGCGTGACATATGTCTGTGATTTAAGGGCATAAAAATTCAAAGTTGGAAAATTGCAAAATTTTCAAAATTTTCGCCAAATTTCCATTTTTTTCACAAATAAACGCAAGTTATATCGAATAAATTTTACCACTAACATGAAGTACAATATGTCACGAAAAAACAATGTCAGAATCGCCAAGATCCGTCAAAGCGTTCCAGAGTTATAGCCTCATAAATGGACAGTGGTCAGAATTGTAAAAATTGGCCCGGTCATTAACGTGCAAACCACCCTCGGGGCTTAAGGGGTTAACCAGCAGATTAACCCAATATCTGCAGGTTAATAGCATTTTTTACAAGACAGGTTCCTTTTAACTGACGCTGTAATACACTGAGAGCTACAGGGGTTGGACAAAATAATGGAAACACCTAACGTTTTGGCATCATAATCTTTGAACATGTTATAAACATGCAAACTGTGACATATGGTAATGTTTTGTAGTTCATTATTTGTGTTATGTGATATGTGCATGTAAATTACCGTATTTTTCTGACCATAAGACGCACTTTTTTTCCTCCAAATTTGGGAGGAAAAGTGTGGGTGCGTCTTATGGTAGGGATGTAGCATGTGGGGAGGGGGGCAGCAGCGAGTGGGATCGCAATGATATCCCACTTCAGGCAGCAGAAAAATGTCCCCACTGCCGGGAATCAGCTGCTGGGGAAACCATGTGGTCCCGATGATTAAGTGCAGTGAATATTCATTAGAAGAAAAGAGAAATGGGAATTTCCAGCACGTCCATCCAGTGTAAGTAAAATAACCAAAATTTATTAGAACATTTTAAAAAACAATTTTAAAAAAAGAGAGAGGAACCCTCTTTGCCTGACGCGTTTCTGGCACACCACAGCGCCCTTAGTCATAGGAACTAATACAACATGGATAAACAGGTTTATATATGACAGGGAACCAATCACAGACATAGCAATCAATTTCATTGGAAAAGGCTGCAGCTAGACTCACATAACAGAACTTTACCTTATTTTTCTCCAAATATATTAGAAATACACAAATATCTGTTTTAAATTACCACAAAATCTGTTTGTCAATTCAATATATATAAAAAAGATCATTTTTGTAATTCATACCATGTGGATATCTGGTGTCTAAAGTTAGAATCCAAAAAGCTTCCCGCAGAGCTAATTGCTTCCTCCAATCTCCACCTCTAGGTGACTGACTAACCCTTTCAATGCCAAAAAAGGAAAAATCTGATAGATCGCCTTTGTGCACAGAAATAAAATGTTTAGTAGCCCCAGAATAACCTGAATTACTATTCTTTATATTAGCTATATGTTCCGAAATTCTTTTTTTAATTTTCCTTGTGGTATAACCTATATAGCAAATATTGCAGGCTTTGCATTTTATGCAGTATATGACATGATCAGAGTCACAATTGATAAATGATTTTATATTATAAGTGACATTGTGATTCGAAGAAAAAGAAGTTCTTTTATTGTCTGCAAATTTGCAGACATTGCATCTATTACCAGAACATTTAAAGAAACCCTTCACTGATAGCCATGATGTGGGAGTTTTTTTCGGGCGCACCATACTGGGAGATAAAACATTCCCCAGTGTGCAACCTCTTTTAGCCACTATCCTGCATCCGTTTTGGAGAATTGTGCACAAAGATCTATCTTGATTAACTACAGGAAGATATTTGAGAATGATCTGTCTGATTTTGTTATATTGACTGCTGTAAGCAGTGGAAAAAGTGATCTGCGTTTCAGAAGCGGCACTTACATTCTTATTTTCAGAATACAATAAATTGGCACGTGGAATCCTGGAAACCTGTCTGAATGCATGCTTTATGTTAGATTGTTTGTACCCTCTATCAAGCAGTCTATCAGAAATAATACAACTCTCCTTATGGAAATTTTCTTCACTAGAGCAAATTCTTCTTGCTCTGGTGAGCTCCCCCCTAGGAATGGCATGAATAGTGTGACGAGGGTGTGAGCTTGAAGACATCAGGATCGTATTACCAGAGTTGTCTTTTCTGTAGAGTGAGGTGTTAACCCTCTGTGTTGTGTTACTGCCTGTAAGGAGTACATCCAAGAATGAAACTTCATCTGAAGGAATGCCGCTGGTGAAACGCAGGTTGCACTGATTGTCATTCAGATTCGCCATAAAATCAGAAAATTTAGTCACCTCCCCCTGCCAAATTAGCAAAATATCATCCACAAATCTCCCATACCAATTAAGGTATGGGAGAAATGGATTGTCATCTGTAAATATGTAAATTTCTTCCCACCATGCCATAAATAAAATTGCTAAAGATGGAGAGAACTTAGACCCCATAGGAGCACCCATGGTCTGGATGTAATACTCATTTTGGAACATAAAGAAATTGTGCTTTAGTAAATAATGTAAAGACGCAAGAATAAACCATTTCAATGAGTCTGAGTAACTGCTATACTTATTTAGGTGATATTCAATTGCTGTCATAGCCAAAGAGTGGGGAATGCATGAATATAAATTTGTGACGTCACAAGTTACAAAAGAATAATTGTGGCACCACTGAAAAGTGTCAAAAACCTTCAAAACTGATGAGGTGTCTTTAAGATACCCTGGAATTCTTGGGATCAAAGGTTGAAGATACTCGTCAATCAAATGACTAAGATTTTCATTTAGGGAACCCATCCCAGAGATTATAGGTCGCAAAGGCGGAGGGAAAACATTTTTATGTGTTTTTGGGAGCCCATGAAAAATGGGAGTAATTGGATGTTCTGGAAGTAGCCATTTATAAATTTTGTTGTTGATGACCCCCAATCTCTGTGCATTATTTAGTATATCAGTCATGTCATATTTGAAAGACAATGTAGGGTCAGATCTTAAGGAAGTGTATGTGCTGGTATCCTGTATAATAGATATTATCAATTTACAGTACAAAGCAGTATCTATGACTACTATACAGCCCCCTTTGTCCGACTGACGAACTGTCAAATCATGATTACGTTGTAAATCTCTAACAGCCTGAGATTGAATTTTACTCAAGTTACTTCGATAATTGGCATTCCGTGTTTCAGCATGTAGTTTTTTCAAATCCTGTTCTACTAAGGTCTGAAACAGGTCTAGAGCAGGAACTCTTGATTGGAGGGGGTAATATGCCGGATTAGATGAAAGCACCTGCACATCTTCGTCCTTTATTTTGTCCTCACCAGAATTTTCTTCCTGAAGGGAGGTTAAAGTAAGTAGCATGCATTGTTCCATAAAGGAAAGGGACGCATTAATAATATTATTAATATTGGTTACTTACACTGGATGGACGTGCTGGAAATTCCCATTTCTCTTTTCTTCTACTTCAGCTGAAAATCACCAGCAAGGTACGGCACCCACCAGTTATATTTAATTGCAACGGCTCTCAGATGTATGTCTCGGCGTGTCAAGCTTCAACCCTTCTCCCTCCCCCCTCCTCCCCTTTCTGAATATTCATTAGCTACTCCCCGCCCACCTATCAGCTGAGCGGTGAGTCAGGAGCAGCAAATGAATACTGCACTTAAGCAGTGACACACATGGATTCCTCAGCACTGATTCCTGCAGCAGCTGGGGAGATCCATGTGTCCGGGGGAGGAGGAGGCAGCAGCAGCAGGGTCCGGGGGAGAGGAGATCGCTGCCTACCTGCCTGGGCTGGACGCTGAGAGCTGTGCACAAGAAGGACCTGTGGTGATGTCAGAAATGGGCGGGCTGGAGCATCACATGGCAGCACAGAGCCCTCCCTCTTCTTGACATCATCACAGGTCCTTCAGACTCCAACACTAGAATCTGCTGGCTTCCATTACCTGTGCTGTGGAAAGGAAATAAGAGGGAGACCTCTGTGTGTGCAGTCATGGGATGCTTTCACCTCACCACAGCTGGCTGGCTGCCACAATTAAGAGGTTAGTCTTTCCAAAACACAATAAAGCACTCTGCCACTCCTTTAGTGAACTATAACTCCCAGCATGTCATAGGATCTGCAGGACATGCTGGGAGTTATAGTTCTCCCATGGGATTTTAAAGCAGCACTCCAGTGTTATTTTGCAGTGCTGGAGTGGTGCTTTCAATATAAGCCCTGTGCCCCCATTCTTATACTCACCCTCCAGCATCTTCATATAGTACTTCACAGACACCACACTGGTCCCGCAGCTTCCAACATAATAACATACTATTATATATAATAACACCACATATTATAGTATGTTATTAAATATTTTACCATATTTTTTTGCTTCAAATATTTTTTTCCCTATTTTCCACCTCTAAAACCTGGGTGCGCCTTATAGTCCGGTGCGTCTTATAGTCCAAAAAATACGGTAACTGTTTGGTTTGCGGAATTGTAAGAACATTGATGAGAAGCTGATACCAATGGCAGACCTGTCAGATTTTCAAAGAGGTCAAATTGTTGGTGCTCGTATGGCAGGCGCTAGTGTAACAGAAAGTTCCTAAATGCTTGGTGTGTCAAGAGGTATTGTCTCCAAAAAAATGACTGCGTTTGAAAGAGAAGGAAAAACAGCCGCAGCAAAGCACAGGTCCGGCCGAAAGTCAAAGTCGACTGAAAGAGACCGTCAGACTCTAAAGCGAATTGTGAGAGAGGATCGCAAGACCACGGCTCCAAAAATCACTGCTGAGCTCAATGAACACCTACAGAACCCAGTTTCCACAAAAACTGTTCGTCGGGAGCTGCACAAATCTGGATTCCACAGAAGAGCTGCAATTAGAAAGCCGCTGCTCTCAATGACAAATGTTTCCAAGCGTTTAGAGTGGTGTAGAAACCTCAGGAATTGGTCCCTCGAGCAGTGGAAACATGTGATATTCTCAGACGAATCATCGTTTACCCTATTTCCGACCTCCGGCCGAGTGTATGTTTGGAGACAGCCGAAAGAAGCATTCTATCCAGACTGCCTTCTCCCAACCATAAAACATGGTGGAGGTTCTGTGATGATCTGGGGTGCTATGTCGTGGAGATCCGCTGGGCCAATGATATCCCTTCATGGAAGAATTAACAGCCGAGATTTTTAAGGCATTTTGGGCGACCAAGTGCATCCAATGATTCAAGCACAGTTCCTGGAGGGGAACGCCATCTTTCAGGATGATAATGCACCAATTCATACAGCTAGAATCGTTAAACCATGGCACGAGGAACTTTCTAATGAAGTTGAGCATCTCATCTGGCCCCCACAATCCCCAGACCTCAACATTATTGAGCATTTATGGTCGATTTTAGAGATTCAAGTTAGACGTCGATTTCCGCAGCCATCGTCGGTCAAATAACTGGAGGGTGTTTTAACTGCAGAATGGGCTAAAATTCCTTTGGAAACAATTCACACCTTCTATGAATCCATACCTCGGAGAATTGAGGCTGTAATCGCTGCAAAAAGTGGACCTACACCATATTAATCTAACTTTTGTTGATGTTTCCATTATTTTGTCCAACCCCTGTATATCCTGGGGATTAAGAGTAGTGATTGGAGCTTGTTTATAACACAGCTGGCATCTGTCAGATATGGTGTAGGCTTAGCTCCTGAGCCAGCTCCTAAGGCCATGTTCACATGTTTAGTATTTAGTCAGTATTTTACATCAGTGTTTAGAAGCCAAAATCAGGAGTGGGATCACAAGCCTTCACCATGCTTGTGATGCTTAGTGGTGCTTGGGTTTGTGAACTGTTCAGTATTTTTCATATTTCTCGATAAATTTGACTTTACACTATATGAGACTTTCTTTTACATAAGCTCTAAATCTAGATAAAGAAAAACAAATCACGTAAATGAGTCACCAATGTTAGACTTTGTCATCTTTAAATTGTGGAAAATGATCCAATATCACATGTTTTTGAGTGACAGAAGTATGTGAACCTTTGCTTTCAGTATCTTCTGGGATCCCTTTGTGCAGAAATAACTATCATGTATTTTCTTTACAGGTACCTTCCAGTGCAGAAGAGCAGGAGCAGTAGAGTGGAAATGATTCTTCCCAGGGTTGTCAGCCTCAAGTTGCTGAGGGGGAAAGACGGTGTGTAAGTATCCTTTGTTAGAGTTGTAATTTAATTTATTTTCAGTTTTACTTACAAATTCTTTTTTTGTATTTCATCTGTAGGTTCCACAACGTGAGAAAGAACATAAATAACGACATACTTGATCAAGCGGTGCAAAAGCGAGCAGCGTTGTGGGACCCCCGTGATCGAAATAATTCCGACTCAGCCTTGATCCGACGACTCTGGGAAGAAGTGACCAGATCGCTGTTGGATGATTGGGACCATGCAAGGCCACAAGTCAGAAAGGATTTTCGTAAGTATTGCAATGTGGTCTTACTCGTCTGTTCGATGAAGGATCGCTTCAATAAGGACATGAGAGAGAAGATTCAGGTTCAAAGTGATGCTGCTCAAAAACTCAGAAAATATAAGTACCATCATCGGCTTTCTTTTCTGAAGCCTGCGCTTGCTCAGCGAACGTGAGTATCTTTTGCGTTGTCTTACTATTATTTAAACTTTTAAATTTTTTACTAACGTTTTTCAATTATTTTCCACACAGAACCTTGAGCAGCACCACACAACCTGGATCATCCTCTGTTGGAGCGGCCACTCATCGACCAGCCAACAAACAGGCCCAATCCCAATCATCCACCAGCGATGTAGCAACCAGGTAGGCTTCACAGACTGGGGAACAGGAAGCCAATCCATCTCGTTTTCCCCTCTCCCAGCCCTCTGCCACTACTTTACTTGGATATGCTCGCCAGCGGCAGAGGACCTGGGAGAGGTCAGTCAGGTCCGAGTTTATTCACTTAAGATCGGTCTTCCAGGCTGGGATGAAGGCGGTTGTAGAAAGACTGGATAGTGGGTTCACTCAGGTGAACACACTTTTCCAGGAAGTCCACAGACGCCTGGAACACCTGGAAGCTGACCTTAACCCCTTTCTGACCTCGGACGAGATAGTACGTCCGAGGTCAGATCCCCCTCTTTGATGCAGTGCTCCGGCGGTGAGCCCGCATCAAAGCCAGGACATGTCAGCTGTTTTGAACAGCTGACATGTGCCCGCAATAGCGGCGGGTGAAATCTCGATTCACCCACCGCTATTAACTAGTTAAATGCTGCTGTCAAACGCTGACAGCGGCATTTAACCGGCGCTTCCGGCCGGGCGGCCGAAAATGAGAGCATCGCTGACCCCCGTCACATGATCGTGGGTCAGCGATGCTTCTGCAGAGTAACCATGGAGGTCCTTGAGACCGCTATGGTTACTGATCCCGGATAGCTGTGAGCGCCACCCTGTGGTCTGCGCTCATAGCACACCTGCATTTCTGCTGCATAGCAGCGATCTGATGATGGAGGCTATTGAAGCATGGCAAAAGTTAAAAAAAAAGTTAAAATAATGTGAAAAAAATAAAAAAATATAAAAGTTTAAATCACCCCCTTTTGCCCCATTCAAAATAAATCAATAAAAAAAATCAAACCTACCCATATTTGGTATCGCCGCGTTCAGAATCACCCAATCTATAAAAAAAAAGCATTAGCCTGATCGCTAAACACCGTAGCGAGAAAAAAATTTGAAACTCCAGAATTACGTTTTTTTGGTCGCCGCAATATTGCATTAAAATGCAATAATGGGTGATCAAAAGAACGTATCTGCACCGAAATGGTATCATTAAAAACGCCAGCTCGGCCCGCAAAAAATAAGCCCTCAACCGACCCCAGTTCATGAAAAATGGAGACGCTACGTGTATCGGAAAATGGTGCCATTTTTTTTTTTTTTAGCAAGTTTGGAATTTTTTTTCACCACTTAGATAAAAAATAACCTAGTCACATTTGGTGTCTATGAACTCGTAATGACCTGGAGAAGAATAATGGAAGGTCAGTTTTAGCATTTAGTGAACCTAGCAAAAAAGCCAAATAAAAAACAAGTGTGGGATTGCACTTTTTTTGCAATTTCACCGCACTTGGAATTTTTTTCCTGTTTTCTAGTGCACGACATGCTAAAACCAATGATGTTGTTCAAAAGTACAACTTGTTTCGCAAAAAACAAGCCCTCACATGGCCATATTGACGGAAAAACAAAAAAGTTATGGCTCTGGGAAGGAGGGGAGTGAAAAACGAACACGGAAAAACGGAAAATCCCAAGGTCATGAAGGGGTTAATAGACCAGCGCGACATTATTTTTCCACTATGGGACGGGGTGTGACGGAAAACCTTAGTCCTGATCTCCAGTTGTATGTGATGAAGGCCTGTCAGGCTGCTTACACCGAGGCCATGCAGTGGTCTCGATATCAGCAGCAGGCACAAACTTCATTCCCTACAGGGCAACAAGCTCCAGGACAGCATCAGTGGCAGAATCTGCCAGCACCTTTCCCAACATATCAAGGACATGGATACCAGTCTGCTCACCAAGTGACCTATCCACCACCACCACAACCACCGCTGGACATTAGGACTGTTCCAACAGTACCCAGCTACACCATGCAGCCGAGTGCAGCAGCCCAGCCGTACACATCCACCATGTAGCCGAGTGCAGCAGCCCAGCCTTCCCTTTCAACCTCGCAGCTGAGTGCAGCAGCCCAGCCTTCCTCTTCAAACATGCAGCCGAGTGCAGCAGCCCAGACTTCCACTCCCACTACGCAGTAACAGGAACCAAAAGGCAGAGGAAGCAGCAAATCAAAGACCTGGAAGCGAAAAGGAAAAAGGAAAAAGACATTAGCCCACCCCCTCCACCCTCACCTCCGAATGTGTCCATGTTTTGAAGTCTGTCCACACCTTCCCTTGGTTCTTTCCCATCCAGTGTGTCAATCCCTTCCAACTTGTTTTCCACTCCTAATGTGTCCTCTTCCCCCAATGTGTCCTCTGGCAAAATTGCAAAAAGTGCATCCAAAGGTATTACTTGAAAGAGCCATGGACTGCAATGGACAGACGCTACACAACTATACTTACATTTGATCATCTTTATAGAACGTATGTGTTGCTTAAATTGTACAAAAGCTATAAAAAGCATAGTATACTGAATTAGTTTACACTTTGTAAAAATATTATACCTTTCATAAAGATGGTTATACATACTGTATATACTCGAGTATAAGCCGAGATTTTCAGCCCACTTTTTTGGGCTGAAATTGCCCCTCTCGGCTTATACTCGAGTCATACCGGGGGTCGGCAGGGGAGGGGGAGCGGGGGCTGTCTAAAAATACTCACCTAGTCCAGGCGCGGTCCCTGCTTCCCCAGCGCCGGCAGCAGCAGCTTCAGCTTCTTCCTGTACTCAGCGGTCACATGGTCCCGCTCATTGCAGTAAATGAATATTCGGCTCCACCTCCCATAGGGGTGGAGCCGCCTTTTCATTACTGTAATCAGCGGTACCATGTGACCGCTGAGTACAGGATAAAGCGCTGCAGAGTCGGGGAAGCAGGATCTACACAGCGGCAGGACCAGGTGAGTATACGGGGAGGGGAGCGCTGCGCTGCGCGATAGTCACCTGCTCCTCGTTCCGGGTGCCGATCTGTCTCCAGCAGTGACGCTGAGGTCAGAGGGCGTGGTGACGTGGTCAGTGCGCGCCCTCTGCTGAACGTCAGTGCTGGAGACAGATCGGCGCCCGGAACGAGGAGCAGGTGACTATTGAAAGTGCCCGGGGCCTGAGCGACGGAGAGGTGAGTATGTGATTTATTTTTTTTATCACAGCAAATGGGGCAAGTGTCTGTATGGAGCATCTATGGGGCCATAACGTTCCTGCAGCACTATATGGGGCCATAACGTTCCTGCAGCACTATATGGGGCCATAACGTTCCTGCAGCACTATATGGGGCCATAACATTCCTGCGGCACTATATGGGGCCATAACATTCCTGCAGCACTATATGGGGCAATAACATTCCTGCATCACTATATGGGGGCCATAACGTTCCTGCAGCACTATATGGGGCCATAACATTCCTGCAGCACTATATGGGGGCCATAACGTTCCTGGAGCACTATATGGGGCCATAATGTTCCTGGAGCACTATATGGGGCCATAACGTTCCTGCAGCACTATATGGGGCCATAACGTTCCTGCAGCACTATATGGGGCCATAACATTCCTGCGGCACTATATGGGGCCATAACATTCCTGCAGCACTATATGGGGCAATAACATTCCTGCAGCACTATATGGGGGCCATAACGTTCCTGCAGCACTATATGGGGCCATAACATTCCTGCAGCACTATATGGGGGCCATAACGTTCCTGGAGCACTATATGGGGCCATAATGTTCCTGGAGCACTATATGGGGCCATAACATTCCTGCAGCACTATATGGGGCCATAACGTTTCTGCAGCACTATATAGGGGCATAACGTTTGTGCAGCACTATATAGGGCAAGTGTCTGTATGGGGCCATAATTAACGTTTGTAGGGCACTACGGCATATGGGGCAAGTGTCTGTATGGAGCATCTTATAGGGCCATAACGTTTGTGCAGCACTATAAGGGGCAAATATCTTTATAGAGCATCTTATGGGGCCATAATCAGCATTTGTGCAGCATTATATTGGGCAAATGTGTCTATGGAGCATCTTATGGGGCCTTTATTAACCTTTATGCAGGATTATATGGGGCATATTTTAATATGGAACATCTTATGGGGCCATAATGAACAGTATGGAACATTATATGGGGCTCTTGATTCAATATGGATATTCAAAGACACTTAACCTACTGATGTCTCAATTAATTTTACTTTTATTGGTACCTATTATTACTTTTGACATTTACCGGTAGCTGCTGCATTTTCCCCCCTAGGCTTATACTCGAGTCAATAAGTTTTCCCAGTTTTTTGTGGCAAAATTAGGAGGGTCGGCTTATACTCGGGTCGGCTTATACTCGAGTATATACGGTAAGTGTCATTGCCACGTATTGCGGGGTGTTCTGACTCTGAGACATTGTGCCTGCTCCAAATTAGATTGTAAAATCCAAGTACATTTACAAAGAGAGAGAACCACACTGGCACTCTTAGTGTCAGAATATAACTCCTTACATAATTACTCAGCGTTTATATAGGTTATTAATAGTTATGCATTGTAACAATATATTTGGCTCACCTTATCTCTAAATATGTGCTGGCATTAGCATGCATACTTCTAATTGGCTAAAGTTAACACTATTGACACCCAGCTTTTGGTCTAGCAGTGGCTCTGCTTTTAGCTTCACTGCTCCATGATCTCTAAGGGTACTGTCACACAGTGCAATTTTGATCGCTACGATGGCACGATCCGTGACGTTCCAGCGATATCCATACGATATCGCAGTGTCTGACACGCAGCAGCGATCAGGGACCCTGCTGAGAATCGTACGTCGTAGCAGATCGTTTGGAACTTTCTTTCGTCGCTGGATCTCCCGCTGTCATCGCTGGATCGTTGTGTGTGACAGCGATCCAGCGATGTGTTCGCTTGTAACCAGGGTAAACATCGGGTAACTAAGCGCAGGGCCACGCTTAGTAACCCGATGTTTACCCTGGTTACCAGCGTAAACGTAAAAAAAAAAAACAGTACATACTCACATTCCGGTGTCTGTCCTCCGGCGTCTCAGCTTCTCTGCACTGTGAGCACCGGCAAGCCGGAAAGCGAGCACAGCGGTGACGCGGTGACGTCACCGCTGTGCTTTCCGGGTATGGCGCTTACACAGTGGAGAGAAGCAGAACGCCGGGGGACAGACACCGGAATGTAAGTATGTACTGTTTGTTTTTTTTATGTTTACGCTGGTAACCAGGGTAAACATCGGGTTACTAAGCGCGGCCCTGCGCTTAGTAACCCGATGTTTACCCTGGTTACCCGGCGACTTCGGCATCGCTCCAGCGCCGTGATTGCAACGTGTGACCGCAGTCTACGACGCTGGAGCGATAATCATACGATGCTGCGACGTCACGGATCGTGCCGTCGTAGCGATCAAAATGGCACTGTGTGACAGTACCCTTAGTCTTTAGACAAAGATATTTCTAAGACCACCCCCCTTACATAGACTCCATTTTACAAGCAAAGAGATGCACGCACAAAAAAAACAAAATGGAGTCAGGATTAGTGTTGAGCGATACCTTCCGATATCGGAAAGTATCGGTATCGGATTGGATCGGCCGATATTAAAAAAATATCGGATATCGCCGATACCGATACCCGATACCAATGCAAGTGAATGGGACCAAAATATCGGAACTAAAATAAACCCTTTCTTTCCTTGTAGGTTCATTCTACATGAAGGAAAACAAGTAAGAATAATGTAGGATGTATTGGGGGAGGTGGCGGAGACATTAAAGGCATAGAGGTTTAGCCCAATCAAACAGAATAGCAGGAATTTTTTTTTTTTTTTTAAGACGTTCGGAGTTACAAAGATATTGACAATGTTAAGTTTTTTTTTATCTTGTCAGATATTGATGTCTCACTACTTCCAGGCCCTTCACCGTCTTTTTTACTTCTCCAACACTTTCTTCATCATCCTCAGCAGCAGCATCTTTGACATCGACTTCTTCTTCACCTTATTCATCTTCTTCTTCATCTTCTACCTCTTATTTTTCTTGTTACATTCTTCATCTTCTTGTTATTAAACTGTTATTCTTCTTCATATTCTACTTCTTCATCATATTCTTATTTGTGACAGGCATTCCTGTCGTTGCTATGTATAACAGTTTGAAGATTACACCTTCCGTTCTGCCTGTCACAAAAGAGTTACAACAGTATTTGTCCGCGTTCAGTTAGGCCTGCAGCTGCAGGCTTTTTCCAGGGGCACCACGAGGAGGAACGGACTCACCCCCATACACTGCTTAGTCTTCTTCTGCTTATAATTTAGATAATATATTTTGCTCTGATGTTTAGTCTTATGCTTAATGTTCTTCTGCTCTTTGTTCTGCAGCCTCTTGTTCTTCTGCTTTTCGGTCTTCCAGGTCGTCGTCTCCAGGGTCGTCTTCTCTGGGGTCGTCGTCGTCATCGGGGTGGTCTTCAGGGTCGTCGTCTCCAGGGTCGTTGTCTCAGGGGTTGTCATCTCTGGTGTCGTCGTCATCTTAGGGGTGGTCTTCAGGGTCGTCGTCTTTAGGGTCTTGAACTTGGAAATGAAGCAGAAGGTACAAGAAGGCTGAGAAAATGCCGAGAACCAGCTGATGGAACTGGAACCCGGATGGCTACCAAGGACCACCTGACGTTGGTGGAACTCGGATACCCAGAAGGAGGCACTTAAGCCAAAGGCTCTGCCCGGCACCAGCTGATGGTACTGGAACCAGGATGGGGAGCAGAAGGTACAAGAGCAAAAGACACTGCCGAGAGCCAGCTGTCGGTACTGGAACCCGGATGGGTAGCCGAAGGTCCAAGATCCAATGGAACTACCGAGGACCAGCTGACGTACCCGGTTACTAAGCAGGAGGTACCCGTGCCTGAAAGCACTACCAAGGACCACCTGACGTTGGTGGAACTCGGATACCCAGAAGGAGGCACCTAAGCCAAAGGCTCTACCCAGAACCAGCTGACGGTACTGGAACCAGGATGGGGACCTATTCAAGATTGTCTTCCAAGAGCCCCAACTAGCGGTGTTGGAGCAAAGGGTCAGCAGGGGGAGCAGAGTGTAGGCCGAAGCCTGCACTGGAGGCAGCTTAGTGTCTGTTGTGTCTGCGTGGCGTTTGCAGGACACTTTGCAGGCTACACAGCAGGGGTACAGCTGGCGTTACTGAACCCCACTGACACATTGGCGGGTGTTTTTCTCTGTGCAGCTAGCACTTCCGAGCACCAACTGGCGGTGTTAGAGCCCAGGGAATCAAGGAGGAGCAGAGTGTATTCCGAAGCCTGCACTGGAGGCAGCTTTGTGTCTGCGTGGCGTTTGCAGGACACGTTGTTGCCAGCTACACAGCAGGGGAACAGCTGTCGTTACTGAACCCCACTGACACATTGGCGGGTGTTTTTCTCTGTGCAGCTAGCACTTCTGAGCACCAACTGGCGGTGTTAGAGCCCAGGGAATCAAGGAGGAGCAGAGTGTAGGCCGAAGCCTGCACTGGAGACAGCTTTGTGTCTGCGTGGCGTTTGCAGGACACGTTGTTGCCAGCTACACAGCAGGGGAACAGCTGGCGTTACTGAACCCCACTGACACATTGGCGAATGTTTTTCTCTGTGCAGCCAGCACTTCCGAGCACCAACTGGCGGTGTTAGAGCCCAGGGACAGCAGGAGGAGCCGAGTGTAGGCTGAGGCCTGCTTGTAGCAAGTTGAAAGGGAACCTTTAACCCCCCCCCAGGCATTTGTAGCTGAAAGAGCCAACTTGTGCATCACAAATGCTGCAAAAGGAAAAGGTGGCTCTTGTAATTATGCTCCTTGCAAACGCAGAACTAAGCACTTATAAAATGTGTCCCCTGATACCGTGAAATCGTCCCGGAGGTGGGACTTTCCTTCGTGCTGGGACGCAGCACTGGTGTTATTCCTACCCCCTTGGCGGCGTGCGCCGCATCCTCAGCGTTGTTGGAATTTGTCACCGAGCCTGCGCTGTTATGTTCAATCTTGGTCATGAGCAGTTAGTGCTGCCCGTCTTCTGACATCACTTGGTGTCAGGTGGGCTGTGCCTGTGCGATCGCGCTGCCCGTGATCCCACCTCGCTGTGTCGTCTAATGTAATCACACCGTGGGCCTGGGATCCATGGGCATGCGCAGTGCATATCTTAGCCTCTCACTCACCTCCTTTCGGCTTCTTCAGACTGTGCGGCGTCACGGCTGTGGCATGCTATTAGGGATCAGCTGACGGCGCACAGTCTGAAGAACGCGGAGGGAGATGAGTAAGAGCCTGAGGTGAAGATATGCACTGCGCATGCCCATAGGTCCCAGGCCCGCAGTATGATGAAATCAGAAGAAAATGCGAGGCGGGATCTCGGGCAGCGCGGCCGCACAGGCCCAGTCCACCTGACACCAAATGATGTCAGAAGACGGGCAGCGCGAACAGCACATGGCCAAGGTTGAACAAAGCAGCGCAGGCTACGGGACAGATTAAAACAACGCTAAGGAGGTAGGGATGACGGCTGTGCTGCGTTTCATTTTGAAGGAAAGTCCCACCTCCGGGACGGTTTTACGGTATCAGTGGACACATTTTATAAGTGTTAAGTTCTGCGTGTGCAAGGAGCACAAGTAAAAGAACTACCTTTTCCTGGTGGCTCTTTCAGTAACAAACGCCTAGGGGGGGGGCCAGGTTCCCTTAAATTTCAGTTGTTGTGTCAGCGTGGCGTTTGCAGGACACGTTGCCGGCTACACAGCAGGGGAGCAGCTGGCGTTACTGAACCCAGGGACAGCAGGAGGAGCAGGCTGGAGGTATTGCCGCAACACAACAGGGGAGCAGCTGGCGTTACTGAACCCCAATAACAGAGGAGCGACTGTTGACTGTACAGACAGCACTTCCGGGCAGCAACTGGCGGTGTTGGAGCCCAGGGACAGCAGGAGGAGCAGGCTGGAGGTATTGCCGCAACACAGCAGGGGAGCAGTTGGCGTTACTGAACCCCAATAACAGAGGAGCGACTGTTGATTGTGCAGACAGCATTTCCGGGCAGCAACTGGCGGTGTTGGAGCCCAGGGACAGCAGGAGGAGCAGGCTGGAGGTATTGCCGCAACACAGCAGGGGAGCAGCTGGCGTTACTGAACCCCAAAAACAGAGGAGCGACTGTTGACTGTGCAGACAGCACGTCCGGGCAGCAACTGGCGGTGTTGGAGCCCAGGGACAGCAGGAGGAGCAGGCTGGAGGTATTGCCGCAACACAGCAGGGGAGCAGCTGGCGTTACTGAACCCCAATAACAGAGGAGCGACTGTCGACTGTGCAGACAGCACTTCCGGGCAGCAACTGGTGGTGTTGAAGCCCAGGAACAGCAGGAGGAGCAGGCTGGAGGTATTGCCACAACACAGCAGGGGAGCAGCTGGCGTTACTGAACCCCAATAACAGAGGAGCGACTGTTGACTGTACAGACAGCACTTCCGGGCAGCAACTGGCGGTGTTGAAGCCCAGGGACAGCAGGAGGATTAAGCTGGAGGTATTGTCGCAACACAGCAGGGGGGCAGCTGGCGTTACTGAAGCCCAATAACAGAGGAGCGACTGTTGACTGTGCAGAGAGCACTTCCGGGCAGCAACTGGCGGTGTTGGAGCCCAGAAACAGCAAGAGGAGCAGCTGGAGGTATTGCCGCAACACAGCAGGGGAGCAGCTGGCGTTACTGAACCCCAATAACAGAGGAGCGACTGTTGACTGTGCAGACAGCACTTCCGGGCAGCAACTGGTGGTGTTGAAGCCCAGGGACAGCAGGAGGAGCAGGCTGGAGGTATTGCCGCAACACAGCAGGGGAGCAGCTGGCGTTACTGAACCCCAATAACAGAGGAGCGACTGTTGACTGTGCAGAGAGCACTTCCGGGCAGCAACTGGTGGTGATGAAGCCCAGGGACAGCAGGAGGAGCAGGCTGGAGGTATTGCCGCAACACAGCAGGGGAGCAGCTGGCATTACAGAACCCCAATAACAGAGGAGCGACTGTTGAGTGTGCAGACAGCACTTCCAGGCAGCAACTGGTGGTGATGAAGCCCAGGGAAAGCAGGAGGAGCAGGCTGGAGGTACTGCCACAACACAGCAGGGGAGCAGCTGGCGTTACTGAACCCCAATAACAGAGGAGCGACTGTTGACTGTGCAGACAGCACTTCCAGGCAGCAACTGGTGGTGTTGAAGCCCAGAGAAAGCAGGAGGAGCAGGCTGGAGGTACTGCCACAACACAGCAGGGGAGCAGCTGGCGTTACTGAACCCCAATAACAGAGGAGCGACTGTTGACTGTGCAGACAGCACTTCTGGGCAGCAACTGGCAGTGTTGAAGCCCAGGGACAGCAGGAGGAGCAGGCTGGAGGTATTGCCGCAACATAGCAGGGGAGCAGCTGGCGTTACTGAACCCCAATAACAGAGGAGCGACTGTTAACTGTGCAGACAGCACTTCCAGGCAGCAACTGGCGGTGTTGAAGCCCAGGGACAGCAGGAGGAGCCGAGTGTAGGCTGAGGCCTACTTGTAGCAAGTTGAAAGGGAACCTTTAACCCCCCCCAGGCGTTTGTAGCAGAAAGAGCCAACTTGTGCCTCACAAATGCTGCAAAAGGAAAAGGTGGCTCTTGTAATTATGCTCCTTGCAAACGCAGAACTAAGCACTTATAAAATGTGTCCCCTGATACCGTGAAATCGTCCCGGAGGTGGGACTTTCCTTCGTGCTGGGACGCAGCACTGGCGTTATTCCTACCCCCTTGGCGGCGTGCGCCACATCCTCAGCGTTGTTGAAATCTGTCACCGAGCCTGCGCTGTTATGTTCAACCTTGGTCATGTGCAGTTAGCGCTGCCCGTCTTCTGACATCACTTGGTGTCAGGCGGGCTGTGCCTGTGCGATCGCGCTGCCCATGATCCCACCTTGCTGTGTCATTTAATGTAATCACACCGCGGGCCTGGGATCCATGGGCATGCGCAGTGCATATCTTAGCCTCTCACTCACCTCCTTTCGGCTTCTTCAGACTGTGCGGCGTCACAGCTGTGGCATGCTATTAAGGATCAGGTGACGGCGCACAGTCTGAAGGACATGGAGGGAGATGAGTAAGAGGCTGAGGTGAAGATGTGCACTGCGCATGCCCATGGGTCCCAGGCCCGCAGTATGATGAAATCAGAAGACACTGCGAGGCGGGATCTCGAGCAGCGCGGCCGCACAGGCCCAGTCCACCTGACACCAAATGATGTCAGAAGACAGGCAGCGCGAACAGCGCATGGCCAAGGTTGAACATAGCAGTGCAGGCTATGGGACAGATTAAAACAACACTAAGGAGGCAGCGCAAGGCGCCAAGGGGGTAGGGATGACGGCTGTGCTGCATTCCATTACGAAGGAAAGTCCCACCTCCGGGACGGTTTTACGGTATCAGTGGACACATTTTATAAGTGTTAAGTTCAGCGTGTGCAAGGAACACAATTATAAGAACTACCTTTTCCTTGTACAGCATAACTGATGCACAAGGTGGCTCTTTCAGTAACAAATGCCTGCGGGGAGGGGACAGGTTCCCTTAAATTTCAGTTGTTGTGTCAGCGTGGCGGTCACAGGACACATTGCCGGATACACAGCTGGGAATCAGCTGACATTACTGATTCCTAATAACAGTAGGCCGTGTGTTTTGACGGCACTTCTGAGCATCAACAGGCGTTGTTGGAGCCCAGGGATTACAGGTCAGGTGGTAGAAAGATGAACACAACAGGAGACCTGGATACTGTAGACACCCAATTATTTAATCAGGAAGAGGAGTGGCGAATTCCTGCGAGATCCAGGCCTGGTTCATTCTCAGAAAAGTAAGCCGGTCAACATTATCGGAGGATAGTCGCATGCGATGGTCTGTTAGTACACCACCTGCGGCACTAAAGACGCATTCCGATAATACACTAGCCGCAGGGCAAGCCAGCACCTCCAATGCATACTGGCTTAGCTCTGGCCATGTATCCAACTTAGAGACCCAAAATTTGAAAGGGGAAGAGCCGTCTGGGAGTACAGTAAGAGGGCAAGACATGTAGTCTGTCACCATCTGACGGAACCGTTGCCTCCTGCTGCCTGGAGCCGCCGGTGATGGGGTAGACATTTGTGGCGGGCACACAAAACTGTGCCACAGTTCGGCCATACTGGTCTTGCCTTGGGCAGAGGCACTGCTTCTGCTCCCTCTTTGTGCAGAGCCTCCTCCACTGCCTCGATGCACTCAGCTGCTTTGTAAAGCACTAGTAGCACTGCTCTCAGTTGGACTGGAGAAGATGATGGAATTCACCAGTGTGTCTTAGTACTCCCGCATTTTACGCTCCCGGTTCAACGGTGTGATGAGGCTTTGTAAGTTGTCCCGGTAGCGAGGATCTAGGAGGGTGTACACCCAATAATCAGCCATGTTGAGAATGTGGGCGATGCGGCGGTCGTTTCTCAGGCACTGCAGCATGTAATCAACCATGTGCTGCAGACTGCCAACTGGCCAAGAAACGCTGTCCCTTGATTGAGGCGTGATCTCTGCCTGCTCTTCATCACCCCACCCTCACTGTACTCACTGACTACTGGACAATTGTATAACTCCCTCCTCTGGACGGATGTCTTCCTCCTCCATTGACTCCTCCTCATCCTCCTCACAAAGTGTCCCCTGCCTACTCCTTTGTGAGGAACCACGTAGCGCTGACTGTCCAGAAGTTGATGGAAATGGTGACTCCTCAGCCTCCACCTCTTCCACAACATCATCCCTTAGCGCTTGCAGTGTTTGTTGAAGCAGGCAGATAAGGGGGACAGTCATGCTGACTATTGCATCATCTGCACTCGCCATCCGCGTGGAATAATCGAAGGGACGCAAAACCTGGCAGACGTCCTTCATAGTGGCCCACTCTGTGGTTGTGAAGTCTGAACGGTGCAGAGTGCAACTTCTTTGTGCCTGATGCAGCTGGTACTCCATTACTGCTTGCTGCTGCTCACACAACTGCTCCAACATATGTAACGTGGAGTTCCACCTGGTGGGTAGGTCACATATGATGCGCTGTTCCGGAAGGCGGAATCGGCGCTGCAGAGCTGCAATGCCCGATCTTGCCGTGCTGGAACGCCACAAGTGAGCACACACTAGGCGGACCTTGTGTAGCAGTGCATCAAGATCCGGATAGTCCCTCAAAAAACTCTGCACGACCAAGTTGAGCACATGTGCCAGACATGGGATGTGAGTGAGGTTGCCTAGGCCCAGAGCTGCCACCAGATTTCGGCCATTGTCACACACTACCATGCCTGGCTGGAGATTCGCTGGCACAAACCACACGTCGCTCTCCTGCTTTATGGCATTCCAGAGCTCCAGCGCTGTGTGGCTTCGATTCCCCAAAGAAATTAATTTCAAGACAGCCTGTTGACGTTTGGCCACGGCTGTGCTCATATCGGTCATAACAGGTAAACATTCACGGGTCAATGTGGAGGTGGACTGTGACGGCTCCTGCAGCGATGATTCTGAGGAACTTGTGTATGAGGAGGAGTCAATGTGTACAGACTGGATTCCTGCAATCCTTGGATTTGGCAGAACGTGTCCTGCACCTCTCGCACGATCTGTACCCGGCTCAACAACATTAATCCAATGGGCAGTGAGTGAAAGGTATCACCCCTGTCCATGGTGACTGGTCCACGCATCGGTGGTGAGGTGGACCTTGCTACTGATGGCATTCAGTAGAGCGTGTTTTATGTGTCCCTCCACATGCTTGTGCAGGGCAGGGACGGCTTGCCTGCTGAAATAAAAGCGGCTGGGCACGTTGTATTGTGGGACTGCCAATGCCATCAAGTTACGGAAGCTGTCAGTCTCCACCAGCCTGAATGAGAGCATTTCAAGGGACAGTAGTTTTGCAATGCCAACATTCAGAGCCTGTGCTCGGGGGTGGTTTGCCGAGAATGTCCGCTTTTTCTCCCATGCCTGTGCTACTGATGGCTGTAGACTGGGCTGGGACTGTGAGGATGACTGGGAACATGGTGCTGTGGGTGGAATTACAGTGGGTCTCTGGACAACACTGCCAGAGGTTCTTCCATAGCGTTCCTGTGAGGAAGCCGAACCAGCTGTGTGTGAGCTGGAGGAAGAGGCAACAACACGAGCTGAAGAGGTGGTAGGTGCCGCTGTTGGTTGGCCTAGGTCTTCAGTGTGTTTTTGTAACTCCGCCGCGTGCCTGCTCCGTACATGTTTCCACATATTTGTGGTATTGAGGTTGCTGACATTTTTCCCTCGTTTGACTTTCTGATGACACACCTTGCATTTGACAAAGCAAATGTCATCTGCAACTGTGTCAAAAAAGGACCAGGCACTGCAAGTCTTGGGTGCGCCCGTTTTGGCTTTTGGAAGAGACATGCTCCTAACGGGTGCCGAAGTGGAGGCTACAGGCTCCGCAGTCTTCCCCCTCCCTCTCCCTCTTTGGGCCGTTCGGGGAATCTCTTCCTCAGAGCTGCTCCCACCACCTTCCTGTACCTCACGCCATGATGAGTCCAGGACCTCATCATCTACACTCCCCTCTTCCACCAACTGCTTCTCCTTGGTAGCACAGTACGCACCAGAAAGTGGCACCCGAGTCTCATCATCAGCTACGTACTGAGGTGTGCTGACCGGAGGCACTGGCCCACCCATTTCTTCAGAGTCAGAGAGACAAAGCTGTTGGGCATCACTGCATACTGCCTCTTCTCCCATTTCTCCAATGCTGCTTGGCTGGCCCCCTGTTTCCAAGCCAAGAGATTCAGAGAACAGAAGAAGAGACGGCTCCTGTCCTGGGCTCTCTGACTGCCTGGGCAATTTGGCAGGTGGTGAAGAGACAGATGGGTGCTCTCCAGTGCTTTGTGCCTGAGAGGATGTGGCACTAATTGAAGTCGATGCGTTAGCTGCCATCCATCCGACAACGGCTTCAATTTGGTCTTCACGCAGCTCTCCTACAAAGCTGCGCATGAAGGACTGTTCCCTGCTGAAACTGGGTGATGATGAGTCACCGATGCCCGCAGCAGGCACAGAATCCCCACGTCCTCTCCCTGCTCCGCACCCACGCCCACGTGCCTTACTCCCTGCCTTCTTCATCTTGGTTGACTGATAAAGATAAGCAGAAAAGTACTACTAAGGGCTTAGTGTGCTTATTCCTGAACAGCTCCTAACAGGTATAAGAAACACTGATTTTCTAGAGTGTGGACTAGACTTTAATATGAGCTAATGTGGCCTACACAACTGTAAAGTGGTGTGTTTGGTGAACTTTTTTAACTTTTTTTTTTGTTAGTTGCAGAACTGACTACTGAGTGAGCTGCAGTCAGACAAAGACCATGCAGACAGCTGTAAACAGCGCTGCAAGGTCCAAAAAAGCTCCTCTCTGTTATCCTATGTAGTGTTTTTCCAAAATTTAGCTGGATACGGATGGAAAGCCACTAATAGGAAATATTTGAAAAAATGTGCAGCAGGCTGCACTATTTGGCAAAAAAGGACAATGGATTTAACTGTATGAGGCTGTGACGCACCCTTAAGTGACTACAACCGACTGTGGCTGCAGACAGACTACAGAGCGATGTGTACTCACACAGCGACCGTGCAGACAGCCATAAATGACGCTGCAAGGCCCAAAAAACCTCCTCTCTGTTATCCTATGTAGTGTTTTTCCAAAATTTTGCTGGATACGGATGGAAAGCCACTAATAGGAAATATTTGAAAAAATGTGCAGCAGGCTGCACTATTTGGCAAAAAATGGATTTAACTGTATGAGGCTGTGACGCACCCTTAAGTGACTATGGAGCCCCCCCAGACACAGGGCCACGGGGTACTCGGTACCGGGCCTCTCTGTCTCGGCCCTGGGGTTGTCACGGTGGCTAGACCCGGTCCGTGACCCTGCTAAGGGGCGTCCAATGAAAGATGTATTGGTGATGCGTGATGCAAGTCGCGATGAATAACGAGGACACAGGGTTGCACTCTCTTTACCTCTTTACTGAAGGCTTCAGGATCCACAATCCAGAATACTGCTAACAGGGCTGGCTGAGACCGGCCGGTCTGAAGGCACATCCAGAGTTTCCTTTGCAGGTGGAAATCAGTGCCTACCTTCTAGCGCCTGTGTGTTGTAGTACCTCCCTGCTGAGCACCACGGGATAGTCCTCACAACTGTTGTCTGTTTCTGATGTTCTTCTCTCACAACTCGTATCTATTCTGATGTTCTTTCTCCGTCCCCCAGATGATATGGATAGGACGCACCCGTATGACGGGTAGGCCTGGAGTTCTTCTGGGACCCTAGCGTCGCCCCTCTCCCACAATTGCCCCCTATGTCTGCTTAGGTGATTTAGGTGAGGCAGCCAACCTATAATTAACTGCCCTGCCGCTGTTTGAAGTAATGCTTGGAGCCAAATACTTCCTCGGCGTTCCGGCCACCGGCTACGCGCCTCAGTAGGATGTTGCCACGATCTTAAGGCACGACTCCTACTGGCTTTATTTCATTTTTGCTGCGATCTTGTTTCTCACTTCTCCACAGTAAACCTTGCTTCGTTTCCTTCCTTAGGATGCCACCGCAAGGGGTCCAGGTGCGGCTCCGTAACATTCTGTTCTGTTCGCTAGGCCACTGTCAGGATCCCACCCCTGACAGAGACCCCCCTGAATCTTCCCCCTCAACACCCTCTGCCACAGGATGTTGCCTGGATCCAACCCAGTCAGCTTCTGACTAACTTCCTATCCAGCCCCCAGTTTTACCAGATTGTGAGGAGTGGCCTAATACATAGAACTCTTTGCTCCCCATGGTGGCCAGAATGTGACGTGTAATGTCTGACTGTGATACCTGGTCAGGTGAACTCCTTAAGTGCTATCAGATGTACCATCGCTCCCCTTAGTGGCAGAGCGATGTGCACTCACACAGCGACCGTGCAGACAGCCGTAAACGGCGCTGCAAGGCCCAAAAACCCTCCTCTATGTTATCCTATGTAGTGTTTTTCCACAATGCAGCTGGATACGGGTGGAAAGCCACTAATAGGAAATATTTGAAAAAACAGTGCAGCAGGCTGCACTAATAGCAAAAAAGGACAATGGATAGAACAGTATGAGGCAGTGAAGCACCCTGAGCTGAATACAACCGGCTGTGGCTGCACACAGACTAAAGAGTGAGCTGCACTCACACACACAGAGACCTTGCAGACAGTTGTGAACAGCGCTGCAAGGCAAAAGCAAGGTTCTCACACAGCGGTTGCTAAATTAGCCTGGGTAAAGCACAATGAAGCAAATCGCTATCTCTAAAGTGGCACTCAGTCAGAACACCGCGTCCTGTCCCTAACTGAATTCACAGCAGAGTGAGCCCGAAATGGCGGCAGCGATTTTTATAGTGCATCATGACATCATTTCAGCAGCCAATCACAGCCTTGCCAGTAGTTACATTCCCACCATGCAGAACAGGATGTGCCCACACTTGTAATCATTCCTCATTGGCTGAAATAGGCAGTTTGAATTCTGGGAACTTCCGATTCCAGTATCCGATATGCGGAAAATATCGGAACTCGGTATCGGAATTCCGATACCGCAAATATCGGCCGATACCCGATACTTGCGGTATCGGAATGCTCAACACTAGGGTTGAGGGAAACGGGTCGGCGGCCATTTTCAGAAGTCGCCGACTTTTGGCAAAGTCGGGTTTCATGAAACCCGACCCGACCCCTGTGTGGGGTCGGCCATGAGGTCGGCAATCTTCTGAATTTGGTATCGGAATTCCGATACCGAGTTCCGATATGTTTGCGATATCGGAACTCGGTATCGGAATCCACATTTAAGTGTAAAATAAAGAATTAAAATAAAAAATATTGATATACTCACCTCTCCGATGCAGCCTGGACATCGCCGCTGGTAACCGGCATCTTCCGTTCCTAAGAATGGCGCTTGAAAGACCTTTCGATGACGTCACGGCTTGTGATTGGTCGCGGCGGCCCACGTGACCGCTGAGCGACCAATCACAACAAGCCGTGATGTAATTCTCAGGTCCTAAATTCCTCATTCTAGGAATTTAGGCCATGAGAATTACGTCACGGCTTGTGATTGGTCGCTGAGCGGTCACGTGGGCCGCCGCGACCAATCACAAGCCGTGACGTCATCGAAAGGTCCTTCACGCGCTGATTCTTAAGAAGGAAGGCTGCCAATTACTACCAGGGCGCATCAGAGGGTGAGTATATCAATATTTTTTATTTTAATTCTTTATTTTACACTTAAATATGGATCCCAGGGCCTGAAGGAGAGTTTCCTCTCCTTCAGACCCTGGGAACCATAGTATCCGATTGCACTGCATTGGGTTTCGCGTTTTGGCCGACCCCGACCCCGACTTTTTTATAGGATCGGCCGATTTCACTCGACCCGACTTTTGAGAAAGTCGGGTTTCGTGAAACCCGACCCGATCCTATAAAAATAAAAGTCGCTCAACCCTACTCAACACTAGTCAGGATAGATAAATATAAATCCTACTCTCATAATTCTCTTTTCTTGTTCCAGCTGAAATGCATGTCTACAGACTCCCACATATACATTCTCCTCCCCTAATAGATAAATTCAGCCTTCCTACTACACTTCACCTGATTCTCCATATCGATCTGCCTGTCACACCATCGAATGGACAAACACACACAAGCCACAATAAGCAAGTGAACTATACGGGTGCTACATTCATGCGCATGTCAGAGTTAGCATCCAACAGTTGGTCATAGTCATAGCTGATATTATTTATCCAGTCCACATTTTTATTCGCTGTAACAATGGGGAACAGTGATTCAAATGCTGCAGCTACTTGATCCCTGGCTTTGAACTTGTCTGGTACTCCTCTTGGAACCCATAGAGAGTCAATGTACACGTGATGGTTAAAAGAAGTAGGAATGCTGGTGTCACGATTGTGTCTCTGGTAGGGTTGAGCGACTTTTATTTTTATAGGATCGGGTCGGGTTTCACGAAACCCGACTTTCTCAAAAGTCGGGTCGAGTGAAATCGGCCGATCCTATAAAAAAGTCGGGGTCGGGGTCGGCCGATGCAGTGCAATGGGATACTATGGTTCCCAGGGTCTGAAGGAGAGGAAACTCTCCTTCAGGCCCTGGGATCCATATTTAAGTGTAAAATAAAGAATTAAAATAAAAAATATTGATATACTCACCCTCTGACGCGCCCTGGTAGTAATTGGCATCTTCCGTTCCTAAGAATGGCCTTGAAAGACCTTTCGATGACGTCACGGCTTGTGATTGGTCGCGGCGGCCCACGTGACCGCTGAGCGACCAATCACAACAAGCTGTGATGTAATTCTCAGGTCCTAAATTCCTCATTCTAGGAATTTAGGCCATGAGAATTACGTCACAGCTTGTGATTGGTCGCTGAGCGGTCACGTGGGCCGCCGCGACCAATCACAAGCCGTGACGTCATCGAAAGGTCCTTCACGCGCTCATTCTTAAGAAGGAAGGCTGCCGGAAAGAAGCCGAGGGTGAGTATATTCCTATTAGGTATATACTCACCCTCGGACGCACCCTGCTTCTTTCCGGCAGCCTTCCTTCTTAAGAATGAGCGCGTGAAGGACCTTTCGATGACGTCACGGTTTGTGATTGGTCGCGGCGGCCCACGTGACCGCTCAGCGACCAATCACAAGCCGTGACGTAATTCTCATGGCCTAAATTCCTAGAATGAGGAATTTAGGACCTGAGAATTACGTCACGGCTTGTTGTGATTGGTCGCTCAGCGGTCACGTGGGTCGCCGCGACCAATCACAAGCCGTGACGTCATCGAAAGGTCTTTCAAGCGCCATTCTTAGGAACGGAAGATGCCGGTTACCAGCGGCGATGTCCAGGCTGCGTCGGAGAGGTGAGTATATCAATATTTTTTATTTTAATTCTTTATTTTACACTTAAATGTGGATTCCGATACCGAGTTCCGATATCGCAAACATATCGGAACTCGGTATCGGAATTCCGATACCAAATTCAGAAGATCGCCGACCTCATGGCCGACCCCACACAGGGGTCGGGTCGGGTTTCATGAAACCCGACTTTGCCAAAAGTCGGCGACTTCTGAAAATGGCCGACCCGTTTCGCTCAACCCTAGTCTCTGGTTTTCCGCTGCATATTCGTTTAGCTTGTCTGTACTTGGAGTCACAATCTAGAGTGGTATCAGGAATTTAATGAAAGCACATGTATCCTTGCAGTCTGTCTTTTCTCAGGCTATGAAAGGGTAGTAAGCCCAGTCTTTCCCAGTGTCACACCCAACCATATTCCAGGACTCACAATCAGTCCCATAGCCAGTTTTGGCGGTAGTGATGTAATAGGGTGCAGGGTTGAGTATGTCACCACGGAACAGACAGACCAACTGTTGAGGGGGATTTATTAACAGGAGTAAGATTGTCCTCCCAGGGAGAAAACAGGGGGTTAGTAGAGATAAAGCAAACAGTATAACAATACACAGCAAGCTCACTGAAGCTATGAAACAGTTAAGCGGAACAGAAATGGTTAACGAGTGTTCATGTAACTTATCAGTCCAGCGAGGTCCTGACTGGAGGGTCCTTATTCCAACTGGGTACAGTCACCAGCAGCACTTGAAGATTCTGAAGTCTCTCCTCTGTCTCCTGGGAACTGGAGACTCCGGGGTTAAAATTTTTGCAGTCTTTTTCTCAGAGTGAAACTGAAAGCAGGAAGTAGCACAGTCACACTGCTGCATGAGTCTCTGTATGTTGGGCTGGCAGTCTCTCTGCAGTAGCAATTCTACACACACACTGAGCAGTTTACTTATCAAACTCAGGGGTCTTGGCTTGTCACTGCAGTCACTGGGGCTGTATGCTCCAGTCTCTGTGCTGTCAGGGGAAAAGTCTTCTCTGATTACGGAGGCTTCCGAGTCCACACCCTCACATACAGCCTTCACTATGGTGGGTATCTCAGCCTCAGTGCCCTCACAGGGAGCACTTTCTCATGGGGAGCGCGGCGCTGCAGCCTGCTTTCTCTCTCGCACGCTGTCCTCTCTGTCCCACGCGCTCTGCTTTCCTGCTCTTTTCTGACCACACTCCTCTCTTTTCCTCTCTGCCCCCAGCAGTCACATGGTCTCCTCTGTCCAGGGCAGAAAGTCCTCCCCCCAACAACCCAGCTGTCCGACTAAGTGGTTCCAGGTAAGGAACAGGGAAAGCAACCTCCTCTGGGCTCGTCTTCCTATTCCCCCTCTCTTGAAGCTCGCCATTCCACGGGTGAGAACTCTTCGTGCTCCTCTTTGTTCTTTTGAGGGGAGTCAGATACCTGCAATTCTCAAGTCTCCTTCTGCCTTTGTTCTTCCACATACTGCCAAACTAAATGGTCTAGGAGTTGTTCATCAGTCAGGTTGAGATATTCTTCCTCTACTTCGTCGGCAGCCATAGAAGAAAATTCCTCAGATGAATCTTGTGTTGTCACATTCAATTTTCCAATGGCACTCACTGTCCTCTTCTTCTTTTTCTTCTTCTTCTTGGTTTTGCCGCTAGCAGATGCTTGCATAGACAATTCATTCTTTTCCTTGTCATTATCGGAAACTTTAGGGACTTCTTGCCTGGGCTCTTCAGTCTGGGGGCTTAGTACAAGTAATTCTTCTCCATAGCTCCCCCTCTGTTTGACAGGAGCATTCTTGTTGAAACTAGAATCAGATGGATTAAGACCATGCAGGCCGGACTCTTTGTCATCTGCGCAGGGCTCTGCGGGCATCACTTCCCAGGGCTTCTCAGCCACACACCCTGTCTCACACAGCTGTTCCATTTCCTCTGTCCGATCAGGATCTTGTGAGCTGACAGCCAGCAGGCACTTCATCTCAGGGGACGACATCAGTGGTTCTTCCTTCTCATCGACTAGAACTTTGAAAATGAGCGTCGCAGGAACACTTGGCACTTTCTCCCCTTCTCCTTGGCATCCGACATTGTGGTACTGTCTTGCTCTAGGTGGGGCTCTTCTCTTTCTGCCGTAACACTCCCTCCAGGGGCGACGTTCCCTTCAGTTAGCAGGACCCTCAGAGGGGTGAGCAGATCTCTGCCACCACTTTTCTCGGGAAGGGCAATTTCAGGACATTTGTCCCACCCTTCTGCACGACCAGCACTCACGTCTGCATCTGTCTGGAGGGCGCTTTAGTCTGGATCGTCGACCTCGGTGGGAGACATCTCTCATCTGCAGTTGCTCTTCACCCCAGGATACGGAGTTACACTCTGGGGCCACCACTGAAGCCTTCTTCATGCTACGCACCTCTCCGCTATCTCTTTCTGGCGGCTTCCGCACGTTACCTCACGTTACCTCACGTTACGCTGCTGGTCCCCAAAACAGCAGTAAGGGCTTTCCCCAGACTCTCAATCTCTTCCCAGATTCTTCTTATCTTCAACCGGGAATCCCGGGTCCATGTCGTCTCCTCTTCATTATGACTGGGTGCTCCGCAATTGTAGCATGTGAACAGGCTTCTTCGCCGAGAGGCACTAGTTTCACTTTGGGGGTGGTCTCTCTTTCTCGCACCGGAGGGCTGTACTCTGCAGCAGGGGTCTTCTTATATTCAGCCACTTAACCTTCTTCAAGACTTCAACCCATTGAGGGGCAGTTACCTCCCCGCTCCATACCTTCCTAATAATATTACACTTAACGTTGCAAAGGGGTTAAATACATCATGTACAGTAAGCTGAATACACACTGTTCAAATTGTATATGTCACTGACATCTATATATCTATTCTATGTGTATTTACTATATGTAATCCATCTATTCTATCCTGTCGGCTTCTGCTGTCAGTTTACAATATGTGGCTGCTGAATTGCTGGCTTTTCTTCTATCTATGGTTCTATGTAATATACACTGCTCAAAAAAATAAAGGGAGCACTTAAACAACAGAATATAACTCCAAGTAAATCAAACTTCTGTGAAATCAAACTATCCACTTAGGGTACTGTCACACTCTGCAACTTTCCAACGATCACGACCAGCGATACGACCTGGCCGTGATCGTTGGAAAGTCGTTGTGTGGTCGCTGGAGAGCTGTCACACAGACCGCTCTCCAGCGACCAACGATGCCGAAGGCACCGGGTAACCAGGGTAAACATTGGGTTACTAAGCGCAGGGCCGCGCTTAGTAACCCGATGTTTACCCTGGTTACCATCATAAAAGTAAAAAAAAAAAAACAGTACATACTCACATTCCGGTGTCCGTCAGGTCCCTTGCAGTCTGCTTCCCGCTCTGACTGAGTGCCACCGTAAAGTGAAAGGAGATCACAGCGGTGATGTCACCGCTGTGCTCTGCTCTTACTTTCCGGCCGGCAGTCAGTCAGAGCGGGAAGCAGACTTCAAGGGAGGGACCTGACGGACACCGGAATGTGAGTATGTACTGTTTGTTTTTTTTACTTTTACGATGGTAACCAGGGTAAACATCGGGTTACTAAGCGCGGCCCTGCGCTTAGTAACCCGATGTTTACCCTGGTTACAAGCGAACGCATCGTTGGATCGGTGTCACACACACCGATCCAACGATGACAGCGAGAGATCCAGCGACGAAAGAAAGTTCCAAACGATCTGCTACGACGTACGATTCTCAGCAGGGTCCCTGATCGCTGCTGCGTGTCAGATACAGCGATATTGTATGGATATCGCTGGAACGTCATGGATCGTACCGTCGTAGCGACAAAAGTGCCACTGTGAGACAGTACCCTTATTAGGAAGCAACACTGTTTGACAATGAATTTCACATGTTGTTGTGCAAATGGAATAGACAACAGATGCAAATTATTGGCAATTTTCAGGACAAACTCAATAAAGGAGTGGTTCTACAGGTGGGGACCACAGACCACATCTCAGTACCAATGCTTTCTGGCTGATGTTTTGGTCACTTTTGAATGTTGGTTGTGCTTTCACATTCGTGGTAGCATGAGAAGGACTCTACAACCCACACAAGTGGCTCAGGTAGTACAGCTCATCCAGGATGGCACATCAATGTGAGCTGTGGCAAGAAAGTTTGCTGTGTCTGTCAGTGTAGTGTCCAGAGACTGTGGGCACTACCAGGAGACAGGCCAGTACACCAGGAGACATGGAGGGGGCCATATGAGGGCAACAACCCAGCAGCAGGACTGCTACCGCAGCCTTTGTGCAAGGAGGAAAAGGAGGAGCAGAGCCCTGCAAAATGACCTCCAGCAGGCCACAAATGTGCATGTGTCTGCACAAAGAGTTAGAAACTGACTCCATGAGGATGGTCTGAGTGCCCGAAGTCCACAGATAGGCATTGTGCTCACAGTCCAACACCATGCATGACGCTTGGCATTTGCCACAGAACACCAGGATTGGCAAATTTGCCACTGGCACCCTGGCTCTTCACAGATGAAAGCAGGTTCACACTGAGCACATGTGACAGCTGTGACAGAGTCTGGAGACGCCGTGGAGAGCAAACTGTTGCCTGCAACATCCTTCAGCATGACCGGTTTGGCAGTGGGTCAGTAATGGCGTGGGGAGGCATTTCTTTGGAGGGCTGCACAGCCCTCCATGTGCTCGCCAGAAGTAGCCTTACTGCCATTAGGTACCGAGATGAGATCCTCAGACCCCTTGTGAGACCATATGCTGGTGCGGTTGGCCCTGGGTTCCTCCTAATGCAGGATAATGCCAGACCTCATGTGGCTGGAGTGTGTCAGCAGTTCCTGCAAGATGAAGGCATTGAAGCTATGGACTGGCCCGCCCGTTCCCCAGACCTGAATCCGATTCAACACATCTGGGACATTATGTCTGTCACCATCCACCAACGTCGCGTTGCACCACAGACTGTCCAGGAGTTGGTGGATGTTTTTATCCAGGTCTGGGAGGAGATCCCTCAGGAGACCATCTGCCGCCTCATCAGGAGCAAGCCCGGGCATTGTAGGGAGATCATACAGGCACGTGGAGGCCACACACACTACTGAGCATAATTTCCTTGTCTTGACGCTTTTCCACTGAAGTTGGATCAGCCTGTAACTTCATTTTCAACTTTGATTTTGAGCATCATTCCAACTCCAGACCTCTGTGGGATATTAGTTCTGATTTACGTTGATCATTTTTAGGTTTTATTGATCTCAACACATACCACTATGTAATGAATAAAGATTTACCAGTGTATTATTTTACTCAGTGATATCTAGGATGTGGGATTTTAGTGTTCCCTTTATTTTTTGAGCAATGTATAATGTGTGTGTGTTTTGAAGAATATTTCCTTTGAAAATGATGTGTAAAGACATAGAGAATTGCGTTACGTAAAAGCTCATGTTAAAATCGCATTGCAATCGGATAACAATCGCACTGTATTCGGATGTAAATAGGATGCTAGGTTTGAAAAATCGGATTGTACTCGCATGACATTTGCATTACACTCGTGCGAATCTCGGCAGGGAGGCTCAGACCGATTTTTCATATGTTTAATGTGACTCCAGCTTTAGTAAAACACTTCATTCCAAACTTACAGCCAAACTTTATGAAACACATAATAAATGGGGATTTTTTACAATGTCCAGGCATAAATCACCTGTGTGCTGTCATGCACTATAGATAATTAATGACACATTCTATCATATCAAAATCTCTCACCAAACTTCTGGTATATCTCGTAACTGTAAGCCTGATCATCACTCGTGATTGATGGTGTAATGAAATCATCAAGTTACTAAATTTGAGCCAAAGACAAACCGCAAAGTCATCCGCCCATTTCTTTACACTCATTGGGATTTTCTCTTCATATTTCTTCCTTTCATCTCTATAAATAAATTATATTCTGCTCAAATCCAAAAGATTTTAACCCATTAATGACCAGACCTGTTTAATGTTAATAACATTTTAGTTTAGTTTTTCCATCTCCACCTTTCAACAAACCTGTTTTTTTATATTTTAATTCACATCTCCATATTAGGTCTTTTTTTTTTTTTTTCTTAAATTCAAACAATCTTGTCTAGCCACTATGTACAGTCTTGGGATCCACTCCTCACAGTCACTTTATCACAGTTTCTTTTTACACACAGTCATCCGATTCCAGACTCCTCTGGTATGGGTATTTTCTTTGCTCCCTATCAGGCAGCTATAACCTTGCCCTTATCAGTGTGGATGAGTACGACCATAAGGCTGGGGCTAAAGGTACCGTCACACTGAGCAACTTTCCAACGAGAATGACAGCGATCCGTGACGTTGCAGCGTCCTGGATAGCGATCTCGTTGTGTTTGACACGCAGCAGCGATCAGGATCCCGCTGTGATATCGTTGGTCGAAGCTAGAAGTCCAGAACTTTATTTCGTCGCTGGATCACCCGCTGTCATCGCTGGATCGGTGTGTGACACCGATCCAGCGATGTGTTCGCTTGTAACCAGGGTAAACATCGGGTTACTAAGCGCAGGGCCGCGCTTAGTAACCCGATGTTTACCCTGGTTACCATTGTAAATGTAAAAAAAAAAAACACTACATACTCACCTTCTGATGTCTGTCACATCCCTCGCCTTCAGCTTCCCGCACTGACTGTGAGCGCCGGCCGTAAAGTAAAAGCAGAGCACAGCGGTGACGTCACCACTGTGCTGTGCTTTACGGCCGGCACTGACACAGTCAGTGCGGGAAGCTGACGGCAAGGGACGTGACAGACATCAGAAGGTGAGTATATAGTTTTTGGGTTTTTTTACATTTACAATGGTAACCAGGGTAAACATCGGGTTACTAAGCGCGGCCCTGCGCTTAGTAACCCGATGTTTACCCTGGTTACCCGGGGACTTCGGCATAGTTGGTCACTGGAGAGCTGTCTGTGTGACAGCTCTCCAGCGACCACACAACGACTTACCAACGATCACGGCCAGGTCGTATCGCTGGTCGTGATCGTTGGTAAATCGTTTAGTGTAACGGTACCTTAAATGTCAGCTGTGGCCACTGGTGCTAAATGTCAACTTAGAGAGCTGGAGCTATGTTGCAGCATAATACAGTCAAAATTTCTTAGACTAGTCACTGTACCCTAGCGGTCACTATGTGACCGAATTAACCTGCGGTGACACATAGCATTTTTTGGCCTCGTAACTTGTCAACTTGTCAACTGCCAGAGCCCACCTCAAAGCGGGGGATACTGCCAGCTGATGTACGATCCCGTCAGCTGGCAGCAAGGGGTTGAAAGGCAACAGACCATATAAATAACATAGGGTACTTAGTACACACTGGTTTGATAAAAAATAAACGTAAGAGCCATCTCACCCATGACAATGTCTACCCAATCAGGAACATCCTAATCTCTAGTATTAAAACCTTACTGTGTGTCAAAAATTACCTCAATGTGAATAAGGGACAAGCAGGACCAGGGCCAGACTATGGACTCCCAGCCTTGGGAAGTAATATAAACGTAATGCCCGGCTCAAAGAAAGGGAGACCGCACCCTTACCTGCACTGAGAGCAAGAACCTAGAGCATACTGGAGTATAAGTTAGTATACATGCAACATGTAAGAACGTGTTCACATTGGCAATTAAACAGACAAAGCCTAAAATAGAAACAAAATAAACACTTACTCTGCTGTAAGTAAAACGCAATAGTTCATGAAAAAAAGAATGGAATAACAAGTCCTGCATGATACGCCTTTTGTTCTGTTTCTAAAAAAACTGAAATAAAATTAAAACTAAACAGATCGCAACATAATTATCAATGTGAGAGTGGAGTAATGTGAGTTACCAGCACCCAGGGCAAGGCAGGTGTTTTTCAATCCCTACCTTGTGAAACATTAGTATTTCTAATACTATCCTGGATCTCGTCATATCTGACAGACCGAATATTCAGTGTCTCCCTTCCCCACGCCACCTCCCCACTTCACCCCTTGTCTGTCGGTGTTCCTCAAGGCTCTGTTCTAGGACCCCTACTCTTCTCCATCTACACCTTCGGTCTGGGACAACTCATAGAATCCCACGGTATGCAGTACCATCTCTACGCCGATGACATGCAGATCTACCTATCGGACCTGACCTCACCTCCTTACCTACCAAAATCCCACACTGTCTGCTATTTCAGCCTTCTTCTCTGCTCGCTTTCTAAAACTGAACATGGACAAAACAGAATTCATCATCTTTCCCCCATCTCACTCTACCCCTCCACCAGACCTATCCATCAATATCAATGGCTCCTCACTTCCCCCAGTCCCACACGCCCGATGCGTTGGAGTGATCCTAGACTCTGCCCTCTCTTTCAAGCCACATATCCAAGCCCTTACCTCCTCCTGCCATCTAAAACTCAAAAATATTTCCCGGATCCGTGCATTCCTTGACCGCGACACCACAAAAACACTAGTGCATGCCCTTATCATCTCCCGCCTTGACTACTGCAACCTCCTACTCTCTGGCCTCCCCTCTAGCATTCTGGCACCAGTACAATCCATCCTACACTCTGCTGCCTGACTAATCAACCTGTCTCCCCGCTACTCCCCAGCCTCTCCCCTATGCCAAGGCCTTCACTGGCTTCCTATCACCCAGAGACTCCAGTTCAAAACCCTCACAATGACATACAAAGCCATCCACAATCTATCTCCTCCATACATCTCTGACATGGTCTCCTGGTACCTACCTTCACGCAACCTCCGATCCTCTCAAGATCTCCTTCTCTACTCCCCTCTCATCTCTTCTTCCCACAACCACATCCAAGACTTCTCCCATGCTTCCCCCATACTCTGGAACTCTCTACCCCAACACATCAGACTCTCGCCTACCACAGAAACCTTCAAAAAGAACCTGAAGACTCACCTCTTCCGACAAGCCTACAGCCTGCAATGATCCTCAACCTACTGAACCGCCGCACAACCAGCTCTACCCTCTCCTAGTTTATCCTCACCCACCCCCTGCAGACTGCGAGCCCTCGCGGGCAGGGCTCTCCCTCCTTATGTACCTGTGTGCCTTGTTTTGTTTTTTTGCTCATGTTTAATGTACTTGTCTATATTTGCCCCCTATTCACATGTAAAGCTCCATGGAATAAATGGCGCTATATAAATGTATTATAATAATAATAATAATAAATAAAATTTCCTGAATCTCTTACACCGGTCCAGTATTACATCCCTTATTCATCAAGCACATGTATTATATTTTGAGGAAAATTCTCATGTATTGGTAGTTTGACATTTGACCCTCTACATTTTGTTCTACATTTTAAAAATAAAACATTAAAGATTTCTATATGTTTTACTTTTTATTTTTCTATTATATTTTCATGAAAATATTATCATTTTATTAACCTGTCCCTAGCCATAATCCTGTCTCTGGTCCTAACCCTATCTGTATCCTTAACCCTATCTTTAACCCAAGCCCTAAGCTTAACCCTAAGTATAATCCTAGCTCTAAATCTTTTTAGAGTTATAAAACTATTCAAAATGTTAAAGCAGCTCTTCATAATGAGTGAAGACATTTTTGAATGATGTGCAGAGTAGTGGCTATTGTATTCTGCATGGGCAGAGACCAAGATGACAAAGTTCACTTCATTATACAGCCAGAGGTGCTTTAGTAAGTTGTATAAATGCTTGTCATGAATGGGTTAAATAAGTCTGAGACTGCAGTAGTCATTAAAAGTATAATTTTGTGTTAAATTTGAAGAAACCATTTGTTATGTTAGGTTGCTTGTTGTTATATTATTTTTTGCTATATTAGTTGTTATATTATTCATGTTTGATGGATTTATTGAAAACAGCAGAAAGTTTGTAGATTGTACTTAATAAATCTTTACACTGGGAGTTGAATAATTTTTATTGTAACAGTACATTTACAGTTTGCTATATTTAATGGAGCTTTTAAATAAATATTTTTTGTGGTTTACTAGTTTATAAATAAAATAAAAACTAGAATACATCTTTAAGAAGCCTTGCAATGTTTTACCGTCAGATGATTTTATCATATCATGTATTCTAAGAAGATGAACAAATATTTTCAAATGTCTACTCCAGACTTTACTCATTCCAATGTCATGCAGGAGTGAAGAAATACCAAGCTTCTTAAGAAACCAATTTGGGTTAACAAAGAGACATTCAGTAGGATGGAACTACATGACCGTCCTTAAAATGATATTTATTGAAAACACTAGTAAGTGAGTATTTCAATTTGGTAATGCAATTATGTTATGCAGCCAAAAAATAATATAATTTTGTTTGCTGTGTTCATTTTATCTCCACCTCAATTAACCCTACAACATTTAAAATATTTAATATAAAATAATGAATATTTATGCAATATACAATGCTCAACATAAGTTAATACACCCCCTTTGAAAAGTAAGATTTTAATCAATATCTCACTGAATACAATTCCACAATTTTGACAAGACTGAGTTTCAAAGAACATTTTTTAACCCACAACATGAAAGTAAAGTTAATAATATAACTTTCGTTACAAAATCTTCAGTTTTACTCAAATAAGTTGGTGCAAAAATGAATACACCCCACATCACAAACTACTAAATCTATTATTTTGCATGCCCTTTTTGATTTTTAAGGACAGCACCAAGTCTTCTAGAACTAGAATGAACAAGTTAGTGACAAATTGCAACATTTAACTTTCATATTCTTCAAAAACAATGTTTTTTTAGAGCCTGGATACTGGATGGAGAGTCATGCTCAACTTGTCTCTTCAGAAATCCCCATTGGTGTTCGATTGGGTTCTGATCAGGAGATATACTTCGACAATGAACGCTGTCCGTTAGCGCTCAGCCATAAACGCAATGTGACCCTAGCCTAAGAGCTTCAAAATGGTGTTTCTAATTAGGAGGACTTAGGGAAGCCCTGCGCTGGAGAGATCGGCTTTCCCTAATAGCTTCAAGACAGCGTTTCAGATTATTCAGGACTCAGCCCAGCAAGGACCCTACTACTTTAGTTTCAGTACATACCGATACCATCTTACATCTGAATATATAGCTCTGGCAAAAATCAAAAGACCACTGCACAAAAATTAAGAGACCACTGCACAGTTTTCTAAAAATCAGTGTTAGTCAGTTGAATTCCACAGTACACCTCATTCAACTTAATGTGCTTCTGATTAGGTGATCAAGACGCATGCCAAGACGCATGAAACCTGTGATTAAAAATCATGGTTATTCCACCAAATATTGATTTCTGAACTCTTCCTGAGTTAAAACCTTAGTATTGTTGTTTCTAAATGAATAAGAACTTGTTTTCATTGCATTATTTGCGGTCTGAAAGCACTGGTTCTTTTTTATTATTTTGATGATTTTTCATTTGCTGCAAAAAAAATACAAAATTTGTAGCTTTGAATTTCAAAGACATGTTGTCAGTAGTTTATAGAATAAAACAACAATGTATAATGTACATTTTATGCAAAAATATACCTATAAAGAGAAAAATCAGAGAAATTGAAAACTTTAAAGTGGTCTCTTAATTTTTACCAGAGCTGTATGTGTGCATATATAAATAGCCTTATAGAGATCCAGTTAGTTAGGAGAAAAGGCCTCTTCTGTAAGAGACACTTCGAAAACTGAGTAGGCGATTACTAAAGTACTTGCACAATACTGTCATTTTATTGATTTACGTACAGAAAGGATTAATCACGTTGTATTTTGCTCGCATATATCTGTTAATTCTGTTTAAGTGAACCTGCATATACTCTTAGTCGGTGTTATTGAGAGTAACTGCTGTCATTGCATTTGTTACTTATACACTGTTTACCTACCATCCTTTCTCTTGCTTTATAAACATGTTAGTAAATATTCATATTATATTATCTATGCATATCAGCTGATTGTTGCTGTACCTCTCGTCCTGTGGCTGTCCCTTGTCCATGTTTCATTTGGCGCTGTTAGGAGGGTACAGCATCACAATGCAGAACACGACCGAGGATGGTAGTGCGGTACAGGTAGCAGGGTCCGCAGGAGCACCAGTCCCAGTCGATCTCCCAACGACTCTAACCGCTTCAAGCCTGAGCTTGTCAGCAGGGTTCATACTGAGATAACTTGCAGAATTTGACAGCGATAATATGCCAATCAAAGAATGGGCCAATTGTATGTGAAGTACATACAGATTGCAGAACCTAGCTGAGGAGCTGCACTCAGATGTCATGCTGCACACTCTATTTGGAGAAGCCCGGGAAACGGTGACTCGGCTTTTCGCATCAACACAAAAAACTCTAGAAAACATTGTGGCCATATTAGATGAGGTTTATGGGGAGAGAGACAGGGCCACTAGTTTCCAGATGTTCTTCTTTAATCGGTGTCAGCAAGAAGAAAAAAACATCTCCCAGTATATAAATGCTTAACAGATAATGTTACAGACCTGCCACAAAATGCAAGGCTGGAGCCTCTATTTTCACCAATCCTAACACCATCCTGAAAGAACAGTTTGTTCAGGGATTAATTGCTGAGATGGACATTGCAGGATAAAATATGGGCGAATTAAACACTTCAGTTTGCCAAAGTTGCTGCAGAAGCTTTGGCTAATGAAGGTGAGGATAATATGGGCTTAAGCAATGTGCGGATGTATGGCCCCAAAGGACAGGGAGTCCAGCTGAAAATGGCTGAAAATCAGCAGTCTGAGTCCTTGGCTGAGATGAGGGCTGTAAACCAGGAACTGACACGGCAAGTGGATCAGCTGAGAAAGTCTCACTCTCCATCAAGTGGGGTGAGGGAAGTTGGGCCATTCAATATATAAACTGTCGCCCCAGCCGATAGGGTGGGAAAAACTGAGACATCCGACAAATGTCTCTTTATAAAGGTAATCAAAAGAAACCTGGGAGTGAACAGCCCCAATGTGGCCTGACCCACCACCAAGGACAACCTTGTTCAAACCAGGACCAAACCCTAGAACACCTGAACACTGTTTACCCTGGGGCCCAATATGCTGGAGGTGCAGAGAAAGAGGACATGTCTCCAGGAACTTCCCCCAGCTCGGACAATGCATGAAAGAGTGCAAGCAAGGACATTTAAAGGAGGATCACCTCCTTTGGTAGGGTGCACTGAAGGAAAAGCACCATGTAGGCAAGGCGTGAAATGCCCTAAGAAACTAGTGTCCCAAAGTCCAGTGATAGACGTACTGTCATGACACAGTTGTCGGGTGACCCAGAACCAGGGGCTCCTTCCCTGTCCCTAACCCTTGGGGGTGCCCAAGCTCACCAGGATACTTCAGATGGTGAAGATGCCGGGACCTCCGCCCTTGCCTAATTTCCTGAGTTAGCCCTCAGGAGCACTACTGTGCACCATAGTACACCAAACCGAACAAACAAAGCAGCACAAACAAGGCTTAACAGAAAACTAAAGGCATACAAAATATTTCCTCACATATAACAGAGGTATGCACCGAGGTGTGAAGATAAAGGAATAAACCAAAACAGAGAAGGATAAGGAGTTACCAGGCATACAAACTAAGCAACAGTCACTAATAACTCCTTCAACTCTCCTTCTCATACTAACTCCTCTCCCTCCATTGGCCATGCAGCAATAAAGCTAGCTCTGGCAAGGATTAGTATCAGAGCCCAGATTATAAAGGGAAAAGGAGTGGCTAACCAAGCAGAGCTGTGAGCACAGGGATTTCCAACATGGCCGATTACCCCTGTTCTGCCAGAAGGAATAAACACAATTAAAATGAAGGAGAAGTGCTTTTTCTCAGCGCCAGTGTAGAAGCAATCAGATGCTGCTGACTTCTGACAAAGGAATTGTCAACGGATCTACAGGAAAAGGTAGTTGAACTATATAAAACAGGAAAGGGATACAAAAAGATATCCAAGGAATTGATATTGCCAGTCAGCAGCATTCAAACTGTGATTAACAAATAGAAAATCAAGGGCTCAGTAAAAACAAAACCACAGTCAGGTAGACCAACAAAAATGTTGTCCATAACTGCAAAGAAAATTGTTTGGGATTTACAGAAAAACCCACAAATAACATCAGCTGAAATACAGGACTCTCTTAAAACTAGCGGTGTGGCTATTTCAAGATGCACAATAAGAAGGCACTTGAAGAAAAAATGGGCTGCATGGTCGAGTTGCCAGAAGAAAGTCATTACTGCACAAATGCCACAAAGTATCTTGTCTACAATGTGCAAAACAGCACAGAGACAAGCCTCAAAACTTCTGGAACAAGGTAATTTGGAGTGATTAGACCAAAATTGAACTTTTTGGCCACAACCATAAACGTTACATTTGAAGAGAGGAACACCATTCCTACTGTTAAGCACGGAGGTGGATCGCTGATGTTTTGGGGATGTGTGAGCTACAAAGGCACAGGAAACTTGGTCAAAGTTAAAGGAAAGATGAATGCAGCATGCTATCAGGAAATACTGGAGGGAAATTTGTACTCATCAGCCCGGAAGCTGCACATGGGACATACCTGGACGTTCCAACAGGACAATGATGCAAAACACAAGGCCAAATCGACCTGTCATTGGCTGCATCAGTACAAAGTGAAGGTTCTGGAGTGGCTATCTCAGTCTCCTGATTTCAATATCATTGAGCCACTCTGGTGAGGAATCAAGAGCGTAGTTCATGCTAGACAGCCCAGGAATTTACAGGAACTGGAGTCATTTTGCAAAGAAGAGTGGGCAGCTTTACCATCTGAGAAAATAAAGAACCTAATTCACAAGTACCACAAAAGACTTCAAGCTGTCATTGATGTTAGAGGGGGCAATACACGAATGGGGTATGTAAACTTTTGATCAGGGTCATTTGGATGGTTTGGGTTGTCATTATGATTTAAAAAGAGAAAACACAGTAATTTGACAATAAATGGCTTCACCCAACCACAAACCATGAGTGGAGAAAAAGTTTTGGTGTTATCTTTCATATTCTCTGAAAAAAGGCCAAGAAAGCAAAAATTCTGCAGGGATATGTAAACTTTTGAGCACAACTGTATATTGTGCACAGGTCCTATTCAAGATGCTTATAAAAGTGTCCCATTTGCTTTGTGTATTTTTATTTTCAAGCACATTGCCCAGTATCCAGATCATCTATTAGCAGATGGAAATTTGCTTTCCTGAAGTCTGGTGTCCTGGTAGCCCCGCTGCTATATTATTAATATATGTCCTTCCTTTTTTAAAGGTTGCATCTCCAACCTAAGTAGTGCATCACACCCCAAAATTAAATAAGATTCATGACAAAGCCACAAAGTGTTTTACAGCCCCTACACCAGACAACACATGTCCTTTTGATTGGGTGGTGCAGCCATTTTTGCACCCGGCATCAATGCACACAATATCCTGAAGATCGGTCTGAGACAGAAAGCGCCTAATGGTAGGAGTCAGGACTTATCGATGCTATGGCACAGTGCCCCCTATGGTCTTTGTCAGTAACCAATGTATGTGTTTTCCTAATTTGGACTTAAGTTGGAGGAACCAAATAAAGCTTGGAAGTTCTTATCTAAACTTCTGGAGCTGGAAATACTTTATTAAAGACTGTGATAATATAAGTCGGATGTCAGGGGGCCAATGTCTATGTTTCCTATGGTTTGCAACTGAATCCATGTCCTGAGGATGCAGATACAGGTAAAAGTTGAACTTGTTAGGAATTCCATGTGTTGGCGCCGTTCTTGCCCAGAGACAATGGAGCCCCTACTGCCACAATCTGTACATCACCATATAATCCCCAGTTTCCCATAATAAATGAAATGTAAAAGACACCCCCTACACAGAGAATGTAAAGAGACCCCAGTCCTCCAGGTGCAGAAGGGGTCAGAGTCCTCCTCTCCATCCAGAAGTGAGGTTTAGGCTTTCAGTGGATGCGTCTGGAGTGCCGCTAGGACCGTGGCGTACTCGGTACCGGGTCCTGTGGTACTTAAATGCGTGGTCACGGAAGCGGTGACCCGGTCCATGGCCCTGGGCATCCAATTAAAGGGGATGAAGTGAAGTGGGCAATAAAGTCTATGGGGAAATGTTCGTGATGCCACCTGTGGTGCTCGGCCAGGGATGGCTGACGCTGCTTAAAGGGGATCACTGGGGCTGATGGTGTTGCAGCAAAGTTGGTATAGATCCCCACAGGTGGAGCTTAGCCCCAGGGCTACCGATGCAGTTGATAAGGGATGATAGATGGTGGGGTGCAGGACTGAGGGTGCTGGAAATAATTGGAGGACAGGTATTGCAGTTTCCTTTACCTTTTACTGGTGAAATTGCAGGGGCACAGGTTACAGGTGTTGATGGGCTCCGGGCAGCCTTGGAGCATCTTGGGATCCACCTAGCGAGGTGGGTTCGGAAGCCTTCCTTTTGCGCTGTGCTCTTTGTCCCTTGCTGCCTGAAGCTTTACACAATTTCCTTTTAGTGTCTGTTTCTCCTAACCTGTATGGTTGACAGCATGAGCCTTGCATGGGCACTGTCTTTTCACTGGCAGCCCCAGGCTCCTGACTTGCTGTTGTGCCTCCAGGTGTTAGATGGGACAGGAGACCTGCAATCTCCTGCCCTCCGGTTCTAGTTGCTGGGCCTTTAGTACCCGTGCAACTACGGACTCCGGTGTCCAGTTTCTTTTGCGCTTAATCCTGGGAAGAGATCAGTCACAGCTCTACTCCCAGTCTCTCTCCTCACATGCTTCCTCTCCCTCCACTGTCTTACACTAAACTCTTTAATCCTGCCTCCAGACAGAACTTCTAGGGAAGTTCCGCTGAAACTGGGTTTAGAGCTCCCCCTTCTGGCCTGGAGTCAGGAAAGTGCTGTATGTTTGTATTACCTGACGAGGGGATCCCTCCTTACCTCCAGGCATGACATCACCTCCCCGTGAGGAAGGCAATGCCGTTGTGGCAACTGGATTTCTGGGGGGGGCACATTCCCCAATAGTACATTTCAGTACTCCCGGACTGAGGAAACAAAAAGAAGAACATGTTAACAGGTGAACAATTGTAAAAGGGTTACAGAGTTTCAAAAACATAGAAATTACAAAAACCAAAACAACATGGTAACAATTGGCCAATTAAGTTCCTGGGGGCGAAACTGGTCCATTTGTGTTACCCTCCGGACTCTTGTATTTCCTTGGTGGAAACCGCCAAAAACCCATCTTATGTGTCGTCCCTGGGCATGGCTACAGGGCACTCTGTTGGTGGGCCTGGTCTTCGGCCATGCCGGCGGTTTATTTTCTAGGCCAAACTGGGGTAACTATGTACAAGAAAATGTCCTGACCATACATAGCCACATAGTCCTGTGGCCCAATTGTCCTTTTAACAGGTTATTATGCATGTTTAAAAGTTCATACAGTAGTCTCTGTAGGTACTCATGCTTCTAACGATTGTTGTTACACATATTAACTTATTTACATTATTAATACTTTTATACTTTAGTCCCTATACCGGGCTGGGATCTGACCTTTGGTACTACGGGTGTATCTATTCATTGTGCTTGCTACCACTGGTGTAGTGCACTCTCCATTGGCTACACTACGGGTGATTCTATGTAGCACAGGTATACCTGATTTCATACGACTACTCCTACTCACTGTGGGCATGACAGATTCACCGCTGGCAGGGGGGGGACTCTTTTGCTCCTCTGCTGGTGTGGCATCTGCTGCTTGAGCTGACAGGTCTTCAGGTTGGTCTTGAGTCTCTGCTGCTTCAGGTGCAGTAGGTTGGGGAAAGATCAGGACAGGTACTACGATGGCTTGGTCTACCTGTGTCCATGACTGGGGAAAGTCTCCAAGAATGGTATGGATTTTCTCTTCCTCCGCTTCTATGGGTTGAGGGGCATCTTGGTTTTCTTCTTTGTTTTTCAGTTGGTCAGGGCATACCTTCAGATGATCTCTTGATACGGCTGCTGAGATTTCTCCTCCATCTTTACTGACAATGCATACCTTTGTATTATCAAAGTTTGAAGGCATGATTGTGTATTGTTCAGCCTCCCACTGATCATCTAGTTTTTGCATTCTCCTCTTTCTTTTTAGAACTTGTTCTCCTGGTACTAAAGGAGTAGCTGGAGCTTGTTAGTTGTAGCTCTTTTCTTGTCTTTGCCTAGCTTGGGACAAACTTTTCTCTACACTTTCTTGTACTCTGCGGTATTGCTGCTGCCACTCTGTATCCCAGTCTGCATCTGGTGATGTAAGTTCAGGTGTTAGGACTCCCATGTCCAAGTCAATAGGTAACTTGCCAGGTCTCGCTCTCATCAAGTAGGCTGGAGTGCAGTTGGTGGAATTCACCGGGATATGGTTGTATAGATTTACCAAGTCAGGCAACTTCTCTGGCCAAACGTTTCTCTCTTCCAGGGGCAAGGTCTTCAACAGGTCAACTACCACCTGGTTCATTTTCTCACACAAGCCTGTGGATGATATGGCATTGTCCTGATTTTCTTGTATCCGCGTATAGGTTACAGAACTCTTGAAACACTTCTGCCTCAAAGGCTGGGCCTTGGTCGGAGAGCACCTTTTCAGGGTAAACGTGAGGTCGACAAAAGTGTTCTTGGAATGCTTTGGCTAATGTCTTCTCTGTTTGAGCCTTGACAGGCACGACTACCAGAAACCTTGAGTAATGGTCCACTATGGTGAGGGTGTAGATATAGAATGACCAGCTTGGGGTCAGCTTCACTTGGTCCAAGGCTACTAGTTCAAGCGGTTGTTTAGTGATGATCGCCTGTAATGGGGCTCGCTGGCTGTTACGGTCTTTCCTGCGCAGGTTGCAGGGGCCACATTCTCTGCACCACTTCTCAATGACGGTCCTTATGCCAATCCTGTAGAATCTTTCACAAAGTAAGACCTCCAACTTCTTCCATCCGAAGTATCTGGCTCCATCGTGGTATGCCTCTAAGACCATTGACGTATCCCGCTTCGGGACTACCACCTGCCAGACCAGTTCATGTGTGCGCGAGTTGATGTTCCTCTGACACAGTTTTCCCTTATAGATGAACAGCTTGCCCTTTTCTTATCTCAACTGTTGGGTCTCTTGTGGAGCATCTGAACCAGGGTGTGAATCAGCCTGTGTCAGCAATTCCTTTACCAGGCAGAATGCTGGGTCACTATCCTGTGTCTCTGCCCATCCATGGTGGGGCAACGGGTTCAGCGTGGCTTCTTGCCTGACATATCACTTGTTCCTCATGCAGTGGGAGCACTGAATCGCCTTGGGGCGATGGAAGGCAGGTAACTCGATTTCTTCTAGCTCTTCCATGTCTTCTCCTACATCTGGTAAATTGGGCTTCCTGGACAGCACATCACCATTAACATTCTTATGCCCTGCTCGGTACTTGATGGTAAACTCGTAGTTGGACATCCAGGCCATTCATCGCTGTTCCAATGCACCCAACTTTGCGGTTTTTAGGTGAGTCAGCAGATTATTGCCCATGAAGATGGTGAACTTTGCTGAAGCCAGGTAGTGTTTGAATCGCTCGTTCACATCCCAGTCTATGGCGAGAAACTCCAGCTTGAAGGAACTATAGTTGTCAGGGTTCCTTTCAGAGGGATGAAGCTTCCTGCTGGTGAAGCGCCCCAGAGTCCTGGTCATTGCAGTAATGTTGTTCTTCCACCAGGGGGAGCAATATTATGTCTGAAGGCAATAAAGGAGATATTCTGTCCAGGTATCACAACCACACACAACACACTTCACACTCCAGCCACCAGGGGGAGCAAAGGTTCTATCTACTAGGCCACTCCTCACAGTTAGGTAAAACTGGTAGTTGGAGGGAAAGTTAGGGAGTTCCTGGCTGAGGACCAAGAGAGAAAGGTCTCCAGACCGAGCTGGCTGACAGGAGTTCCAGTCAGATCCAGACTGCGGTCTGAGGAGAATGAGCGTCCACGGAGCTGCGCCTGCCCCACGTGCGGCAGCATCCAAAGAAAGAGATATAGAAGAGAAGTGTATTGCAGTGAGTGAGAAATGAAGGCATAGCAACAAGTGGATACCAGAGAGGAGAGTGGCCGAGAGAAGCTGCATCCTTCTAGTGCGCGATCCTGTAGCCTTGAATACCGAGGGAGTAAGTGCTCTATGCCTTGCTTCAGAGACCGGCAGGGCAGGTGATTCCAAGTTGCCTGTCCACCCTTTATACACAGGAAAAAAGGTGGCAACCTTAAAGAGGCCGGGGCGTGCTAGAGTCCCAAACCAAAGTCTCAAGTCACCGGTCATACGTGTTTTGTTCTATCCGACCACGGGGAACAGTGAGAGGAGTAATAACGGTGAGGAGGACCATATTGGAACTTATGCAAGTAAGAACCTACTGTGTTACTGTGTGCATAGGAAGGCTATTGAATTCCACCTGGATAAGGGGACTCCGAATTTGCCTTCAGACTACCTACCCTGTGGTCCGTACCCTGGACTGTGGATACTGAATCCTTCAGTAAAGGTAAAGAGACTGCAACCTTGTGTCCTCGTTCTTCACTGCACCTCACACCATTCACCATCTACACTCTGGGAAGCTCTGGGGATACACTTCAACTGTAGGAAGGTATACCATCTAGCTGCCATAACATCACCCCAGCGGACCCCTAAGCAGCATCGGTCGCCCTGACCAAATACCACAGGTGGCGTCACAAACACTTTCCCTTTAAAGACCTTTCCCCAAACCATAAAAACTACTCCTTTCTTTATTGGACATCCCTCAAAGGGCCACAGACCGGGTCGGGCCACCGTGACATTCCCCGAACCGAAGGACCCGGTACCAAGTACCCCATTGCCCTTGCGTGGGGGTGCTCCACTGGCATAGGCTATCACTCTCTCTCTGCCTTTCTGCACTTGGTACAACACTGCTCCTAATCCCACGTTGCTGGCATCAGTGTAAAGTATGAATGGCTGGTCATAGTGAGGGTAGGCCAGGACTTCATCTCCCATGAGAGCCACCTTCAACCAGATGAAGGATTCTTCCAACCTGTCATTCCACTCGAATGGAGGATTCTTATTCTTGGCCTTCTTGGATTGACCCAACAGGAGGTCTTGCAGGAATGCGGCTGTCTTGGTGAAGCCCTTGATGAATCTCCAGCAGTAACCTACCAACCTGAGGAAATGCCGTACTTCATGAATGTTGCTGGGTTTTGGCCAGTCCCTGATCACGGTAATTTTGTCAGGGTCTGGTGCCACACCTTCAGTGCTTACAACATGGCCTAGGTACTGCACATTTGGCTTCAACAGGTGGCACTTAGATGGCTTCACCTTCAGGCCGAAGTTGGACAGGGCTTCGAACACCTTGGTCAGGTGCTTCAAGTCGATGATGTCATCCAGGTACAACAGAACGGTTTCAAAGTTCTTGTGCCCGAGGCAACACTCCATCATCCTCTGGAATGTCCCTGGTGCGTTGCAAAACCCGAATGGCATGTACTAGAACTCGAAGAGGCCCATTGGTGTTGTGAAGGCGGTCTTCTCTTTATCCGCCTCTGCCATGGGTACCTGCAAATACCCACTAGTGAGATCTAAGGTGGAGAAATAGTGAGCGAATTTTAGTGCAGATAATGATTCCTCTCTCCTGGGTAACGGGTAGGCATCCTTATTTTTAATGTGGTTAATCTGCCTGTAGTCAATACATCCTTATTGTACCATCCTTCTTTCTGACAAGGACTAACGGAGCTGCCCAGGGGCTACAACTGTCTCTGATCACCCCAGCCTCCTTCATCTCCTGTAACAAACTCTTGGCACATTGATAGTGAGCTGGAGGTACAGGCTGGTACCTCTCTTTAATGGGCGGATGATCTCCAGTGGGGATATGGTGTTGGATCCCTTTTACCTGCCCAAAGTCTAGTGGGTGTTTGCTGAATAACCGCACATATTTTTGGACCACCCGGTAAGCCCCATTCTTTTGGTGCAAAGGAGTGGAGTCAGTGCCTACGTGTAACATCTGACACCAATCCTCCAGCTGTCCTGCAGAGCCAATGTTCTTCGCCTGGTCAGACGGGACCAAGGGTTCTGTTGCTTGTATTGCATTGTGACTGACAGTGAACAGTTTAGCAAGAGTGGCATATCTGTGTAAATGGACCTCTTTCTCCCCACAATTCAGGGTGCGTATTGGTAACCTCCCCTTACGGACATCGACTACCCCTCTGGCTGTCAGGATGGGTGGCCTACTTTCAGAATACTTGGGTTCTAACAGGGCCGGGTAGTCTTGACCCCTGAGGCCTATTGCTGCTCGACACCAGATTAACATTTCACTCTTGGGGGGTACTGCAATGGGGATAGGATCACTCACTCTGACGCTGCCGACTTCTCCACCAGATAGTTCTACCTGTTGTCTCTGCATCAGGGCTTTGATCTCTTTTTGCAGGACACGCTGCTCACTGGAACTGGCAGTTTTGGCTATCTGTTGTAATGAAACAATAACCTTGCCAAGACAATTTCCTATCACATTCTCGCCCCACCTTAATGGTCAACTCCTTATACCCCACTTGTGGCAAAGGCTGACTATTGCTGGCAACTATTGTTAAATCACTATCTGGGCCTCTGGTAATATCAGAGTCAGCCCAGTACTGTTTGTAAAGAATATATGGCATAGTCATCACTTGGGAGCCGGTGTCCAGTAAAGTGTTCATGGGGATGCCGTCAATCTCAACTGGGATGCCGGTCGCCCTCCGATGTACTTGGTTCGCCGGCTTTGTGGGCCTGGTCATCCTTCTCCCGGGGGTTTCTCGTTTAAATTGCAGATTCTTGCGATGTGTTCCACTTTGCTGCAGTGGAGACAAATGGGTCGTCCGTCCTGGTCGTAACGGTCATTGTCTCTCCCTCTGGTCAGTGGGATCCTCTTCTGCCATCACCACAGGACATCATCTGGACTGAAAGCCAGCTGGATCTTCTCCTTTAGGGACACTTACATGGACTGCACGGTTTTGGCTAGTGCAGCCACACTTCTGGTCAGTTCCTGGACCTGGAGGCGCAGTCTTGCAGCAGGGTCATTATCCAGGGTCTGCGCATCGGCCTCAATGGGGGAATGAGGAAAAGATGCCACCTCCAGGTTGTATGTAATTGCTGGGCACCTAGGGGGCGCTTTGCGGCTGTAATTTGGTTCATCCAGCACCCGGATGGCCCTATATTTTAAGTGTGCAAAGTCCAGGTCAGGATTCTGTTGGGCCAAGATGCACAGCTGTGTTCTGTGGGTGCTGGACAGGAGTCCCTCAATAAATTGATCCTTTATCTGTCCCCATCTTGCACACTGTCAGGGTCAACCTGCTTAATGGACCAAAGTGACTCCTGGAGATTAAGGGCATAGTCCCATATACTGTCCTGCATCCTTTGTTTCCACGCAAAGAATCTCATCTTTATCTCTGCTGCAGGGCGGGTGTCAAATGTGTCCTTCAGCCTTGCCAAGATTTGTTTAACAGCTCTATTATCAGTGTCCAGCAGGGCATTATCGCCCTCTGAGCTGCACCAGTTAACTGGCCAGTGAGGATGCTGACTTTTTGATTTTCAGACAGGGGGTACACTTCAAACAAACTGCAGAGTCTTTCCTTAAAATTGCTCAGGGTGTGTGACTCCCCTGAGTATTGCGGTAACCAGGCTTCTCCCTGCATGTACGGCATCAATAGCGGCATTATGGAGGCTGTAACTGTGGCTGCTGCTTGATCTAGTCGGTTTATGGAGGCTGCAGCCACCGCTTTGTCTAGCTGTACCATGAGGCTGTGTCTGCGGCCACTGCTGGGTCTTGTGGCATTATTGGGGCTGCGGCCACCGCTTGGTCTGGCTGCATGATGAGGGCTGTGGCTGCGACCGCCTCTGAATCTCCACCTGGATTGAAGATGTTCCTCCCCCTCTAGTTAACTTCTGCCAGGCCCTGTGTTCCGTTACCAGAGTGAGTGGCTGCTCCACCGGCGATTAGGACAGTGCTCCTTCCGGTTCTCAAATCCGGGGCTTCCTGCTTTTTCATCCACGCACCGTAGAGCACAGAGCTCAGCTTCTTTTTGTGCTCTTTGCTTAGCTCCGCCCATGAAGGCAGACCGCCTCGGCTGCTTGCATGTGGCAATGGCGGTTATCATACAGCTCAATAAAGTTTATGGCACACAGGACCCGGTGGTACCGGGCTGCAAATCCTGTTCGTGATGCCAAGATGGAGCACACGCTAAGGCCATGGGGCACTCGGTATCGCATCTGGCGGTACTTAAAGGAGTGGTCATGGAAGCGGTGACCCGATCCATGGCCCTGGGTGTCCAATTAAAGGGGATGAAGTGTAGTGGACAATAAAATCTATGGGGAAAATTTTTGTGATGCCAGCTGTGGTACTGTGGCAGGGATGGCTGACGCTGCTTAAAGGGGATCACTGGGGCTGATGGTGTTGCAGCAAAGTTGGTATAGCTCCCCACAGGTAGAGCTCAGGCCCCAGGGCTACTGGTGCAGTTGATAAGGGATGATAGGTGGTGGGGTGCAGGACTGAGGGTGCTGGAAATAATTGGAGGACACAGGTATTGTAGTTTCCTTTACCTTTTACTGGTGAAATTGCAGGTGCAGTCGGGGGCACAAGTTACAGATGTTGATGGGGTCTGGGCAGCCTGGGAGCATCTTGGGATACACCTAGCCAGGTGGGTTTGGAAGCCTTCCTTTTGTGCTGTGCTCTCTGTCCCTTGCTGTCTGAAGCTTTACACAAGTTCCTCTTAGTGTCTGTTTCCCTTAACCCGTATGGTTCACAGCATGAGCCTTGCATGGGCAGTGTCTTCTCACTGGTAGCCCCAGGCTTCTGACTTGCTGTGATGCCTCAAGGTGTTAGATGGGCCAGGAGGCCTGCAATCTCCAGTCCTCCGGTTCTAGTTGCTGGGCCTTTAGTACCTGTGCAACCACAGAGTCCGGGGTTCGGGTTTTTTTGCACTTAATCTTGGCAAGAGCTCAGTCAAAGCTCTACTTCCAGTCTCTCTTCTCACACGCTTCCTTCCTCTCCCTTCACTGTCTTACACTAAACTCTTTAACCCAGCCTCCAGACCAGAACTTCTGAAACCGGGTTTAGAGCTCCCCCTTCTGGCCTGGAGTCAGGAAAGTGCTGTATGATCGTATTACCTGACAAGGGGATCCCTCCTTACACCCAGGCATGACATCACCCCCCCCCCCGTGAGGAAGGCAACACCATTGTGGCAACTGGACTCCTGGGATGCCACACGACTACATCTCCCTCAGCCCTTTACCTGCAGGCTGATTTGTAGTGTTAGACAAGGGAAAGTAATTGTTTTAAAAATGCACATTTCAAGGAGATGTTCATTATTTTTTCCCTCTGCTTGATTTGTAAAAAAAATAAAGTGTATTTTAATTTCAGTTATTTTAGGTAGCTGGGTAAAGATTCTCTGGTCATGAGTATATCATTTTTGCCATGGATTAAAAGAGGCAGAGGAACATAATGTATGGAAAATATCACAGATGATTATTTGTCCTTAATGGGCATTAAAGGAAATCTATAACCAGGTTTTTGCTACTCCATCTGAGAGCAGCATGGTGTAAGGGAATAGACCATGATTCCAGTGATATATCACTTACTTGCGTGCTGCTGTTTTGATAAAATGCCTGATCTAGTAGTTCTCTGAGTGCTGAGCTCTGTATAACCCTGCCCACACCACTAATTGGCCTGCTTCCTATGTACATAAACAGAAAGCAGCTAATCGATGATAGGGGCGGTGTTACAGAGCTCTTGAATATAGAGGACTTCATGACAGCAGATTTACTAGTCCTGTAGTGACAATCTCCTGCTGATAAAACAGTAATTTTATTACAGCAAGCAGCCCAGGGAGACATCACTAGAATCAGGGTATCTGTCCACATACAAGCCTACACCTGAATTAGGTGGAAAAAAACATAATTTGCTGCCTGAGGATGATCAGGAAATCAGTGATACTGTTCAGATGTCCTTTAGCACCCGCACAGAATGGATTTATTATACAGCACTTATTTATGTCCATGGATTGTCAGTGATGGCAGGGCATAACAGCCGTCCGGAGGCGAGAGCAACACATGTTCTTTGTAACCACACCGACCATGAGAACAGCGGACAAAGGACGCCCCTATATTCCCTAGTATTCTTCAAGAAGATACATCAAAATATTTTGTTGTGCTTTTTAACTGGAGAACACCCTTAATTTAGACCACAAATTATCTCCCATTGGCAACAGACTTGTCTGCAATCACCCCTGTCTGACAATCAGTAGTGTTATCTTCTAAGGCCGGCGTAGTGTGTTTTACGGACGTATGAGAGGCGCAGAAAATACGGATTGCACAAGGTACAATGATTCTCTATGGCCTTGCTCTTATCTGCCGTATTTTACGTATCCGTATTATACGGTCTTGTACGGCCGTAGAAAATCACAGCATGCTGCGTTTGTCAGCGTATTGCACAAAAAATACGCCAATGAAAGTTTATGGGGCCGAGAAAAATACGGATTACACACGGACCAGCAGTGTGACTTGCGAGAAATACGCCAGACATCTCCAGGTGCCAGGAAATGTGCCAAGCCCTCAGTCAGGAAGCTCAAACATGCTAATTAGCTGAAAAAGCCAGACAGACATCCCGGAAGTCTGGCGCTCGCCTCCACGGAGTTGCAAGCAGCATGGCAACCATCATCAATGTTGATCAGCTCCTCATCCTGGTCCAAGAAAGGCCTGAAATCTGGGACCAGCGGGAACCAAATTATTCCAACCGGGCCAGGAAAGAGGCAGCTTGGAGGACCATCTGTGGGATCCTATTCCCAGATTATGCCCAACAGCCACGTGCGGAGCTGACACAACTTTGTAAGTACACTCATGTTGTGACATTAATTAACCTTGAAAAATGCTTTACCTACATGATTTATGTCACTTTTTTTGGCTTAGTGTGTTTAAAAAAAAAAAAAAAAAAAATTTGTATAAAAACAAAGATCATGAACATGAGAAAGGGTTTTCGTACATAGATAATCTAGGTGTTGCGTTGGGTACTATTTTTGTTAACGCCAGACTGGTACAGAGGGGAGTGAACACTGTCCTTGTGTTGTTTCATTTTATTGTGTATAATGTATTTGTTGTTGTAATCAATTTAAACTTTAGGGAAATCATTTAAGAAGGCATTTTATTAGCATCGTTAAAATATGATCAATCAATGCCAACTGTTTTAAGCAATGTGCAGAATAAGCTTATAGAATATTTGTTACCATGTCATTGCAGTGGAAGATGTTATGACACGATGGCGCAGCATCAGGGATCAATACCGCCGGGAAAGGCAGCAGCGGGCATGAAGTGGGTCAGCAGCAACCACCATAAAAAAAAAGTACATATACTACGATCGACTTTCATTTTTGGATCCCAGTATGGATCTAAGACAGTAAGTAAAAACATCCCAACACAATTATTATTATTATTATTATTATTATTATTATTTGTTATTGTTATAGCGCCACTATTTATTCCATGGCGCTTTATATGTAAGGAGGGGTATACATAATCAAAAAAAGGTCAATAATGTTAAACAATACAAGTCAGAACTGGTACAGGAGGAGAGAGGACCCTGCCCGCGAAGCCTCACAATCTACAAGGGATGGGAGAGAATACAGTAGGCAAGGGTAGAGCTGCTCATGCAGTGGTTTGGTCGATCGGTGGTTAATGCAGGTTATATGCTTGTCGGAAGAGGTGTGTCTTCAGGCTCTTTTTGAAGGTTTTGACGGTAGGCGAGAGTCTGAAGTGTTGTGGTAGAGGGTTACAGAGTAGGGGTGATACGCGAGAGAAATCTTGTCTACGATTGTGTGAAGAGGAGATAAGAGGGGAGTAGAGAAGGCGATCTTGTGAGGATCGTAGGTTGCGTGTAGGTAATTACCGGGAGACGAGGTCACAGATGTATAATAAACTTATGTTAGAAAATGACTCAACTCTTTTTCTTTCTTTTTTTTTTTTTTTCATAACAGAACACAGTCCAAACTCACTGAGAGGGAGACCGGGTCAGACTCGGAGGTTGTCATAGATCCGGTTGCTGTTGAAGAAGAGGTGGCAGGCCCATCCTTGGACTTTTCTAGCTCCATCCTTCCTGGACCATCGGCTTCTGCATCACAAGAGACAGCATCAAGTTTCCAAGATGCAGCAACAACAACCTCAGCAGCACCTGATGCTGTAAGCCAGGAAAAGCATGGACAGAGCAGCAGCCCTACTGTACCACTGGTGTCCTCCCCACAGGCATCTGGGCCTTTACGCAGAGGCCACAGAAGGAGAGAGCGGCAAGCCACTAGGAGGGAAGTGGACGCTGGGGTCCTCAATTATTTGGCCAGGGCAGCCACGGATGATGGTGAGGAGGCCTTTGCTCGCAGCCTGGCCCGGTACCTTCGTCCTCTTCCCCGTGAGGTGAGGCTACGTGTGAAAGGGTGTATTCAAATCCTGATTGATTTAAGCACCGCCCCAAATGACCCCATGAGGTTTTTGAATTTATTGAGAGAAGGCAGCTTTCACCACATAACTTCTTGCGCCTTCCACGAACTCAACAGATGCAGGGTCAATCAGGATTTGAAGCACCTCCTCCACGTGTGCCTACACCTCAACCCCTCCCAACCCAAAATCAACCAAGGCCAGACCCAGTGCTGTAGGCTGGTCCCAACCTGGGTTTGGACGACATGGCCATTTTGGGGGTGGGTATGAGTCCAGCCAATATGTTCATCAGCATGAGGGCCAGAGACGAATCCCTTATGGCCAATACCCAACTGGCCAATATGATCAACGCCTGTATTTTGATCCGCCACACACAGCATCCACACAGGGTGAAGGACAATTGGCCCAACAAAGGCCACCTGAGCAGGACCCTGAGCTGCCGCCATCACCTCCACCAACTTGCAGGAATCTGTAACAAAAGTTGTTTATATTTGTTACGCGTAACCATGTTTTGGTTCACTTTGTGCTGTAATTGCAGTTTGTTCTGTTGTGGTTTTAAAAAAAAAAGAGAAACCCCCCAAAAAACCATATGAAACAAATATGGTTTCATGTTTACAACAAAAGGCTTTCGCTCTAAAGGCCCCGTCTCACATAGCGAGATCGCTAGCGAGATCGCTGCTGAGTCACAAGTTTTGTGACGCAACAGCGACCTCAGTAGCGATCTCGCTATGTGTGACACGTACCAGCGATCAGGCCCCTGCTGCGAGATCGCTGGTCGTGTCGGAATGGCCTGGACCTTTTTTTGGTCGTTGAGGTCCCGCTGACATCGCTGAATCGGTGTGTGTGACACCGATCCAGCGATGTCTTCACTGGTAACCAGGGTAAACATCGGGTTACTAAGCGCAGGGCCGCGCTTAGCAACCCGATGTTTACCCTGGTTACCAGCGTAAATGTAAAAAAAAATAAACAGTACATACTCACCATCTGTTGCCCGTCAGGTCCCTTGGCGTCTGCTTCCTGCTCTGACTGAGCGCCGCAAAGTGAGAGCACAGCAGTGACGTCACCGCTGCGCTCTGCTCTCACTGTACGGCGGCACTCAGTCAGAGCAGGAAGCAGACGGCAAGGGACCTGACGGGCAACAGATGGTGAGTATGTACTGTTTGTTTTTTTTGGTAACCAGGGTAAACATCGGGTTACTAAGCGCGGCCCTGCGCTTAGTAACCCGATGTTTACCCTGGTTACCCGGGTGCTGCAGGGGGACTTCGGCATCGTTGAAGACAGTTTCAACGATGCCGAAGTCGTTCCCCTGATCGTTGGTCGCTGGAGAGAGCTGTCTGTGTGACAGCTCCCCAGCGACCACACAGCGACAAAACAGCAACGCTGCAGCGATCAGCATCGTTGTCTGTATCGCTGCAGCGTCGCTGTGTGAGACGGGGCCTTAAGTAAAAAATGTTGTCAAAAGCCAATTGACGTTTGTGGGAGAATCATTCTTACATCACACACATATGCTCTGTTCATAAGCATCTGGTAAATAAGTAAATACAACACACAGAGTACAGTTTCTGTATGAAACACATTTTTTATGGTGATAATATTTTTTTAAAATAAGGAAATCACAACGGAGAAACAGCATAATCTTGCCAGGGAGTAGCACCCTGAGGAGAAACAAAATAATTTTTGAAAATATCTCTCACTTTGATTCCAGAAAGGGGACGGCGCAGAGGAGGGACATGTGGTGCAGGGCTACTCACATTGGGCAACATTTCTTCACCAAGAACAGATGACGGGCAATCATGAAGTCTAGTAAAATTGTGCAAAGCAACACACGCTTTAATAACTTCATTAATAGTAGCCTCACTCAGCTGAATGGCAGACTGGAGGAGATGCAATTTGGCACACAGAATCCCAAAGGCACACTCCACCAGTCTACGCGCCCTGGAAAGCCTCAATTTAAAAACACGCCGCCAGTGATCCAGGTTGCGCCTGGGATAAGGCCTCATGACATTCCTTGTCAATTGGAAGACCTCATCTCCCACAAAAACATATGGCTGCTTCAGCATTGGAGCCTGGGAGTTGTTGTGGTGGTGGGAGGTATAACTGGTTTTCACGTAGCCATCGACCCATAATGGACAAATTGAACACCCTAGAGTCTCCTGTTCGCCCATAGGCCCCAATATCTACAATTATAAACCTGTAATTACTGTCAACTGCAGCTAACAGAACTACAGAGAAAAACTGCTTATAATTGAAGAATTGGGACCCGGAGTTCGGCGGCTTACGCACCCTGATATGTTTCCGATCCAGGTCTCCAATACAGTGTGGGAAGTCACAAGTGTCATTGAATCCATGGGCTATTTTTAGCCAATCAACCATTTTTGGCTCAGGCATGACAAGTTCATGGAGTTTCTCCCATATTTTAATACATGTTGAGCGCACAATGCCAGAAATCGTGGAGCGACCAATGAGAAACGCCAGGTGTAGTCCCGCATAAGACAAGCCAGTTGACAGGAAGCTGAAAGGACCCAAAAAAAACATATTAGTTATGTAACAATAGTGTTGAGAAAACATGATAAAGCGCAAGTATGTTGTTTACTATAAAACACTGGAATATCAATTAAATTTATCGATATTTACCTAGTGGACATAAGTAGAACATTAAAAATATATAATTTTCTTGTGGTTTTCTCCTAAGTTACACATATATTTTAAAATAGCTGATAGCAAACAACCAAGAAAAAAAAAACATCATCAACATACAGTATGTGAGGATGTTGAATACATACTGTAAGGTAAGGAGAAGACGTTCCTGTGCGGATATGCTTTTTCGCATCCTGGTGTCCTGATACATGAGTCCTGGATGTACTGTCTCCAACAAGATATCAAATGTTGGTATTGTCATTCGACGGTATACGTAAAACTTATCAGGATGTGCACGCAGAGCTGTATAGAGCCTCTTAAAATGGCCTTTAGTGAGGCATTGGGTCAAAAGAGGATGCGCCCACATTCTTCTTCTCCTCCTTCGCGGATCTACAATCACAGGATATGGCTGGCCAAACCGACGCGACAAGACCCAGTTAAACAAAACCCGCTGAGTAGGGGTGAAGTGCAGTAGGTCAGACATGGTGCAAACGTTACCACAACACACCAACAGATGCACAACCACAAAATGGCCATATGGGAGGGTGCCACCTGTTGTAGAGGCCTTAAATAGGGTTGATGATGCTGATTTAAATTAATTTGAGCCTCAACAACCGTTAAATGTCCATTTTGTCAGGTTGCGTGGAAAAAACGCATTACGGATGTCCTACGGATTACATACGCAACATTACATGCGCAAAATACGCGACTACACCTTGCCAACGGATTACATACGGATCACCATTTCTGGATTTTTTCTGCGTATTACTGCTGTAAAATACGCACCGTATTTACCTACGCTGAGTGTGACGCTGGCCTTATGCTGGGGTCACATTAATCGCAGCCTAAGGCTTTGTTTCCAGAGTGATATTATAGTGAGTTAGTGACGCTGCAGGTTTCCTGTAGTATTTCCTGCTTGAATTAGCTACATTAGGTTGTTTATGGTTTTTGTTGCATTTTTGAGTGTTTATTTTATGTATTTGTATCACTTTTTTTCATTTTTGCTTTTATTTTTGTCTGTATTGTGTTTTAAATAAAACTTGTTTTGTAAACTGCTGGTCTGCTGATCTTTTATACAGCTTTATTGAAAATGTCACGTGGATGACATCCATTTTTGCTGAAGAAATACAATAGAAACATATTTGCATTTTTGTATGCTGATTTCCTACATCTCCCCAAAGTCTATGGGAAAAACCCACAAATAAAACACATATTAACCGCAAGAGAAAGTGACAGCTACAGATTCCAAAAATTAAATTATTTAGGCTATGTGCACACATTGTGGATTGTTTGTGTTTTTGCCACGTTTTTTCGCCGCGAAAATGCTTCGAACAGGCATGCACAACACAGCCCATTGAATTCAATGGGATTCCGCAATGCTGTGCTAATGCTGCACATTTTTCTGCGGCGGAATCGCATCGCGATCACATGACCGTGACGTCAGAAAGGTCCTTCGCGCAATGCATCCCTGGGAACGGAAGCCGCCGGAAGCGCCGCTGAGGAGATTGGGGGCTGTCGGAAGGTGAGAATAACTATTTTTTTTAAAAATTATTATTTTTAACATTCTATCTTTTACTATTGATGTTGCATAGGCAGCAATAGTAAAAAGTTGGTCACGCTTGTCAAACACTATGTTTGACAAGTGTGACCAACCTGTCAATCAGTTTTCCAAGCGATGCTACAGATTGCTTGGAAAACACTAGCATTCTGCAAGCCAATTACGCTTGCAAAACACTAGTGTTTAGCGGGAAAACACATGCCAATTATACCCGCAGCAGGGAGTTGCAGAATTGCTGTGGAAATTTCCGGGGCAATTCAGCAACCTGTGCACACAGCCTTAGTGTTAAAAAAAGGCATCGGGACATGAGATTTACATACATTGAAGCAAAAACATGCAGTAATTAAGACAGTCGTCTGAAACACGTTTGCATAATTTTTTAATGATTTTTAGAGATGACATAGTAACATAGTTATTAAGGTTGAAGGAAGCCTTTACGTCCATCTAGTCCAACCCATAGCCTAACCTAACTTGCCCTAACATGTTGATCCAGAGGAAGGCAAAAAACCCATGTGGCAAAGAGTAAGCTCCACATTGGGGAAAAAAAATTCCTTCCCGACTCCACATACGGCAATCAGACTAGTTCCCTGGATCAACGCCTTATCAAGGAATCTAGTGTATATACCCTGTAACATTATACTTTTCAAGAAAGGCATCCAGTCCCCTCTTAAATTTTAGTAGTGAATCACTCACTATAACATCATACGGCAGAGAGTTCCATAGTCTCACTGCTCTTACAGTAAAGAATCCACGTCTGTGATTATGATTAAACCTTCTTTCCTCCAGACGTAGAGGATGCCCCCTTGTCCCTGTCTCAGGTCTGTAATGTCCACACGGTGTAAGGAATTTAAGAGAGAGTAAGCTTTAACTGTATTTTATTTTTCTCTTTTCCTCCAGCACACAGCATACTAGCAGCATAAGATTTCCTCCTCAGGCTAGAACTGAAACAGAAACTAAACTCAACTCCCGCCCTCCTTTCTTAAAGAGACAGATCTAATTCTTATACATTACATCATCCCCCTTTTTTTTTATATATATATATATATATATATATATATATATATATATATATTAACAACATAAAACAAATATTGACAATGTAACAACACGAAAATGACCAAGAAAAACCATATGTCTGTATTGTCTTATTCCCCCTTTTTTTTAAACTATATCTCTTCAATAAGTCTCGATGGAGCCCTTCTTTCCCGTGTAGGGTAATGTCTCGGTTCATTGGGGGTGTCCAGTGCTGACGGATCAGTCACCTCTTGTTGGTCCTCTCCACCGTCAGGTATCAAATCTTCCACTGGTGGGAGTTCATTACCATTGTCCTGCGGTATGATTTTAAAATGTGAGGAATTTCGAGTGATGGAGTGTCCGTCTCGCTCAGCCGTGACCATACTGCCTTTTCTCTCAGTAACATTATATTTCGCAGGACTATATACAGCTGAGGTTTTGTTGGTTGATTTTTGACGCACAACAACCATATCACCTCTTTTGATAGCACATGGCTGTGCCCGTCGCCTTCTGTCTGCATAATGTTTCATGGCTTGCTTGTTAAAGAAATTTGTTGACCGCACTGAAGAGTCATTTGGTAAGGGATGGCTGGTCACATCAGGGATCCGTGTAGGAAGAGTTCTGCTGAACATGAGATGAGATGGAGCAGCATTAGTGGTGGAATGTGGCGTGTTGCAGTAATTGCGCAGGAATTTGTATAGTGACTGTTTCATTGGGGTGTGCTCCAGGCTAGCTGCCTTGATTCGTTTCCCCATGGTGCGCATGAAACGTTCTACGATTCCATTAGCTTGCGGCCAGCACGGTGTGATTTTTCTGTGGCTGAACCCCAAGTATTCAGAAAACTGTGCAAACACATGTCCATTGAATGGAGGTCCATTATCTGTTTTGACCACTCTTGGAATGCCATATGCAGAGAATATGTCATCCAGTTCTGGTATGACACTATTAGCAGACGTTGAAGAGATGAATGAAATGACAGGGTATCTAGAATATTCATCAATTGTTACTAGAATGTATTGGCCATTTGGTAATGGTCCATATATGTAGACTGCCACTTCCTCCCATACAGCAGTGGGTAACGGAGACATTTGTAATGGCTCTAGAGTTGACGATGGAGTAATTACTTGACAAGTGGAGCAATGTCTAATCTTCTCTTCCACCAATTTATCCATATTTGGGAACCACACTTTTTCTCTGAGTAACTTTTTTGTGCCAACAATTCCTAGATGACCTTCGTGTGCTATCTGTATGACTAGGTTGCGCAAGGCCTTAGGTACAACCAGTTTGGTACCACGAAGGATGAGTTGATCTTCAGTGACTGATAATTCCTCACGTACATTTGAAAATAGTTTTAACTCTTTCAGATCAATCCCATCTTCAGGAAATTTTTTCTTTTGAATTTCATGCCACCTTCTATTTTGGATAATTTGTATTAAGGCACAGAGTGTCTTGTCACTTGTTGTTGTATTCACAAACTGATCAACAGAAAGTGCTTTTGGCACGGCATGAGCTGCAACAAAGTGGATGTATTCTTCAATGGAGGAATGCACGGGTAAATCATCATTCGTAGGATGTCTTGAGAGATAATCAGCCGGATTGCTGTATTTTCCAGGTTTGTGAACAATTTTGTAATTATAGTCCTGTAGACGTAAACCCCATCGTTCAATCCGTGACGGAATTTTAGCTCGGGGGTTTCCAAAAATTGTAAGGAGAGCTTGATGATCTGTGACAATAGTGAAGGGAGCGCCATAGAGAAATAAGTGAAAGTGTTCACATCCCCAGACGACTGCCAAGCTTTCTTTTTCAGGTTGTGAATACTTTCTTTCAGTGCTTGTTAAGCTTTTACTTGCATAAAAAATGATGTGGGGACTTTGATTGTCATCCTTGTATTGTGCTAAAATTGCACCCAGTCCCACGGGACTGGCGTCCACAATCAGTTCGGTTCGAAGAGCTGGATCAAAATAGGCCATGGTGGTTGTTGAGCAGAGTTCGTTTTTGATTGTTTCAAAAGAGGCCTGACAGTCTTGGGACCATTGAAAAATGCAATTTTGTTTCGTTAGTTCCCTTAATGGAGTGCTGATTGTCGAAAAATTTGGAATATATCTAGCACAGTAACTTGCCATTCCAAGAAAAGAGCGCACTTCACTGGCATCCTGTGGAATTGAAGCTGCTCTGATGGATTCCACCTTCTTGGGATCAGGTCGTACTCCTTCCGCCGAGAAAATGTGACCATAGAACTCCAATGAATTTTTATCAAATTCGCATTTTTCTTTGTTTAAAGTGAGTCCAGCAGAGAGCAGACATTCAAAGATAGCATATAGAGCACGATTATGTTCAGCTTGAGTTTTCCCAAAAACCAGTATGTCATCACTGTAATTAAAGGCATTTAGAATATGTTGAATGACGCTCCTTATCGTATCTTGAAAAATTTCCGCTGCTGAGCAAACCCCAAACGTCAATCTTTTGTATCATCTGAGACCCACATGGGTGGAAAATGTTGTTAAGTATCTGGATTCTGGAGTCAATTCTAATTGATGATAAGCCCTTATTGAGGTCGAGCTTTGAAAAAACGGTTGCTCCATTTAATAAATGAATAATGTCATCAATTGTGGGTGAGATGTGTCTTTCCCTTTGAAAAGCAGTGTTGGGCAGGCGCATGTCAACACACAGTCTTACCTGCTCTGGAGTATTTGGTTTTGGAACTACCACAAGTGGAGAGACCCACAGAGTGGGACCAGAAACAGTTTCAATGACATCATCATCCATGAGTAATTGGAGTTCCTTTCTACCTTCTTTCTCAGGTGAAATGGAATACGCCTGTGAGCCTGGGCTACTGGACGAACAGTGTCATCCACATGAAGATGCACTTGAGAGTCCTTTAATTTCCCCAATCCACTAAATAGGGAGGGAAAATTGTTCACCATGGCTTGTACATCCAGGTCCGCAGGGTCGGTTATGGTATGAACAATCTGGATGAGTCCTAGCTTCAAGGCAGTGTGATAGCTGAGAAGACAGCCTCCTGATCCTTGTAATGTGTGAAAAGTGGTTTTCTGCCTATTTTCTTTATAGCTAAGTTCAGCATCAAATTGTCCCATTGTAACTAGAGGTGTTTTAGATCCATATGGAAAGATTTTAGTATGCACTTGCTGTAAGACTGGCTTTGTTTTCAACTGCTCATAAGTATTGCTGTCTATGATATCCACCGAAGCTCCTGTATCTATTGTAAAGGTAACATCCGTGTTGCAGATGGTGAGTGTAATACATGGAGACTGCACTGAGCCAGTGACAGAAGTCGTGAACACATAGTTCTCAGCCACAGACATTTCTTCTATATCCTGATTTACCATTTTTATATTTGCAGGCTTTGTCATTGGCAGAGGAGACTTTTTGGGTGCTGATTTGCAGACAACTGCAAAATGGTTCCCTTTTCCACATTTGCTGCAAGTTTGTCCTATAGCTGGACATTTGTTCATGTGGTGAGGGAAATCTTGTCCACATCTATAACATTTCTTCTGTTGCGGGGCTTGCTTGCCTTGTGCACCGTTATTGCAGCGCCCCAGAGTCCTGGTCGTTGCAGTACTGTGGCTCCGCCACTAAGGGGAGCTATGGTACGTCCGATGGCACTGAAGGAGTTCATCTGACCAGGTATCACAGACACCAATACATTTCACAGCCGGGCCTCCAGGGGGAGCTAAGGGTTCTATTCATTAGGCCACTCCCCACCATTGTGGGTAAACTGGGGGTCAGGCAGGTAGTTAGTTCGGAAAGCTGACTGGGTTGGAACCAGGCAACACCTTGTGGCAGGGGGTGTTGTGGGAGAAGATTCGGTAGGGTCCCTGTCAGGGGTGGGATCCTGACAGAGGCCTGGCTACAGGAAGGAATATAACGGAACCGTGCCTGCTCAGCATAGCGGCGGTGCCCAAGGAAGGATTAGAAGCGAGATAGATTGTGCTGAGTGAGAAACGAGATCAAAGCAAGAAGGAGAATACCAGTAGGAGTCGTGCTGTGAGACCGAGGCAACATCCTACTGAGGCGCAAACCGGCGGCCGGAACGCCGAGGGAGTATCACAATATCAGCTTCAAGCAATACTCTAAACCAACGGCAGGACAGTCAGTCTAAGGCGGGCTGTCTCACCCAAATCACCTATGCAGTCTTGGGGGGCAACTTGTGGAGAGGGGCGACTCTAGGGTCCCGGAAGAGCTCCGAGCCTACCCGTCATATGGGTGCCGTCCTAACCGCAACATCAGGGAGGGACAGAGGATTAGCAGAACATCACCTAATCGAGTTGTGAGGGAACTTAAGAAACAGACACAACAGTTGTGGGGACTTTCTGTAAGCACAGCAGGGAAGGACCACAACACATAGCGCTAGCAGGAAGGCACAGATTTCCACCTGCAAAGAGAACTCTGGAGGTGCCATTGGACCGGCCGGACTTGCGCAGCCTGGTTATCCAGATTCCGGACTGAGGACCCAGAGATCTCCAGTAAAGAGGTAAAGAGACTGCAACCTGGTGTCCTCGTTATTTACTGCGACCGGCACTTCATAACTACACCACCATCACCATCTACATCTATCATTTGCTGTACGCCCCTCAGCAGGGTCACGGACCGGGCCTAGCCACCGTGACAACCCCAGAGCAGAGACTCAGAGGCCCGGTACCGGGTACCCCTCGGCCCTGTGGCAGTGGGGGCGCTACAAACTTGGCGTCACGAACAGGATCTACTTAAGCCTGAAGAATCAGGTCATGTGTGCCTTGGAACTGTGATTTATTGTGCTTGGACTGTACTTTATTGCAAAGACTGTGTGTTGCCATTTACCGCCAAAAGTTCCCGCCAAAAGTCGCCGCCATTGCAGCGTCCCAGGGAGTGCGGAGGGAGAAGAGGGGCGTGCCATGGGAGGAGACTACCAAAGCGGCGCCAGAAGTAGCGACCGCCCCCTCCGACTCCTGCTGCGAGAGGACGACTTACCCAGCAGCCGAGGAGAACCGCCCCCTGACTTGCAACGGCGGGAAGGAGGTGAAGGAGGAGCCCGACCTCGGAGAAATGGCGGAGCCAGGTGCATGCGTTGCCACCGAATGCCCGACAGCGACGATGAGCAGCAAGTACCCGAGCCACAGCGAGGTGATCCTGGCCTGCCCCTGCCCATCAGAGACGGACTTGCGTCCACCGCCGGTGAAGGTCCTGAACTCCTTGGAGCCGCCAGTGGAGGAGCCGAGCTTACCTATCCCATCCACGGAGCCATGGAGGGCGGAGCCACATCCAGAGACCACTCCGGAAGAGCCGCGGTCCGGGCTGCAGCCGATTCCAGTGTCCTTGTCAACGGACCGGAGCGACATCGGTGGAATCACAACAGGCGCAGGTATGGATGGCACCCCTACTCCCCATGCCGATTCTGCTCTCCCGACCGATCCGGCTCCCCTGACCAATCCCGCTCCTGTGACCGCTCCTCACCCCAGCAACAATAACCGTTTCTTCTCAGTGGAGCGGGTAGTCCTCACCCCCGATGCGATGGGGAAGCTGTTACCTCCACTACCGACCAAGATGGGGGAACCCATAGATGTAGGCCCGGATGGGGTGATCCTCCGGTGGGACACCCCCTGGAATGAGCCGTATGGAGCTCCGGGGGAGAGCCTCACCCTTGCGGTACTTACCTGGGAACAGTATAAGCAATGTCTAATACAGCACTGGAAAGATCGAGACGAGACCGAACAACATGACACACAACGTAGGAAGTCTGCGCATGGCAGGAAAGACGTGGTAAAGCGGGGAACTGTGCTGGCCTACCACCCGAAGAGGGGATGGGGCTCCATACAGGAACCGGGGCTACCAACTGATGTCTTTGTTACTAGTTACAACGTGAAAACTCCCTGCTGCAGTCGAGATGGTGACCCATTGCAAAGGGGGGATCAGGTGACTTACACTCGCCACCGGAATGCACAAGGATGGTGCGCTCGGAACGTACACCGGTGTGAGCCTGAGGGAGCGTCGCCTGTTGCCCCGATCATGACTGATCCAGAATTGCCAGATCTTTTTACTGTCACCACCGTACGCCTTGTAGCGGCTGCTGAACTTGCAAGCAGGATTAGCCTTCAAATCCAGACACCGGCTGATCTGATGGCATCTGAGAGACCAACTACCAGCACAGGTGCTGCATCGGCCGGGAACCAAAGACCACCCCCTACACTACAAAATTAAGTAAGCAGGAATGCTTTGATGAATGTAAATAGTTATTGTTCTACCGTTTTGCTGCTAAACCCGTCCAGGGTTAACTCTTAAAGGGATCCCTTTGTTGACCCGGGATCCCTATTGCTTTTTGGTTGTTTTTCCACTTTTTGTTTCCTGTTGAAAAGAACTGCCGCAATCATGAACAGTGCATGATACAAACTGTTTGTAAATAGTTTGCACCTTATTAAAGGTGCTCCCTACTGGTTTTACTTAAAGAGAGACTCTTTGCGAAGATACTGCACCGGAGCTTTTGCTGAGTATGGACTGGTAGCTTGAGAAGATGTGCTACCTCATAAAGACTTGGTCCCCTCTTAAAGGGGATGTTCACGTATTGCGCTGATGAACCGTATTGCCTTAAGACAATTGGGTGGCAATAATGTCTTGGAAAGAGAAAGTAATAATGTTGATATGAACACGTTAAATGTACCTAACTAGTTAAATGTGAAAAGTGTTTGATAATGTTGATGGAAGAACGAGGACAGGAAGTGAACCCGTAGGGGTTAGTGGTGAGTCCTCTTAGGAGCCAGATAGAGATGGCTCAGTGATTTCAAACTGAAGGTAAATGTTATGTTCTATACTGTGTATAGTAGTTGAAAAGGCAGTAGGCCCGGGCTGAAAGGGGCGGTCCTGTAAAGAAAGGAGAGGCAGTAGGTCTGGAGCCGTTAGGACAGGCGGTCCTGCAGATTCAAAGAAGGGGAATGAAGTTAATTGCCTTATAGTGTGTTATAAGAAGGTCTTTAGTGGATTCAGAGTGTACAAGTATTCAGCCATGATGGAGTCTCTCAGTGGTGCTGGCGTGTGAAGCAGTAAAGCAGGGGTCAGTACTCACAGTAGCAGGTGATTCAATCCCATCCTCGTCGCCAGTTGTAATGTCCACACGGTGTAAGGAATTTAAGAGAGAGTAAGCCGTAACTGTATTTTATTTTTCTCTTTTCCTCCAGCACACAGCATACTAGCAGCATAAGATTTCCTCCTCAGGCTAGAACTGAAACAGAAACTAAACTCAACTCCCGCCCTCCTTTCTTAAAGAGACAGATCTAATTCTTATACATTACAAGGTCTATGATTAAAAAGATCATCAGAAAGGTCTTTGTACTGTCCCCTCATGTATTTATACATTGTAATAAGATCACCCCTTAGCCTTCGTTTTTCCAAACTAAACAGCCCCAAGTGTAATAACTAGTGTTGAGCGATACCGTCCGATACTTGAAAGTATCGGTATCGGAAAGTATCGGCCGATACCGGCAAAGTATCGGATCTAATCCGATACCGATACACGATACCAATACAAGTCAATGGGACTCAAGTATCGGACGGTATCCCTGATGGTTCCCAGGGTCTGAAGGAGAGGAAACTCTCCTTCAGGCCCTGGGATCCATATTAATGTGTAAAATAAAGAATTAAAATAAAAAATATTGATATACTCACCTCTCCGACGCAGCCTGCACCTTATCGAGGGAACCGGCAGCCTTCTTTGCTTAAAATGCGCGCGTTTACTGCCTTCCGTGACGTCACGGCTTCTGATTGGTCGCGTGCCGCCCATGTGACCGCGACGCGACCAATCACAACAAGCCGTGACGTAATTTTCAGGTCCTGAATGCCTAGAATTAGGCATTCAGGACCTGAAAATTACGTCACGGCTTGTTGTGATTGGTCACGTCGCGGTCACATGGGCGGCACGCGACCAATCAGAAGCCGTGACGTAATTTTCATGTCCTGAATGCCTAGAATTAGGCATTCAGGACCTGAAAATTACGTCACGGCTTGTTGTGATTGGTCGCGTCGCGGTCACATGGGCGGCACGCGACCAATCAGAAGCCGTGATGTCACGGAAGGCAGTAAACGGGCGCATTTTAAGCAAAGAAGGCTGCCGGTTCCCTCGGTAAGGTGCAGGCTGCGTCGGAGAGGTGAGTATATCCCTATTTTTTATTTTAATTCTTTCTTTTACACATTGATATTAATCCCGATACCGATTCCCAATATCACAAAAGTATCGGATCTCGGTATCGGAATTCCGATACCCGCAAGTATCGGCCGATCCGATACCCGATACTTGAGGTATCGGAATGCTCAACACTAGTAATAACCCATCTTGGTATTGCAGACCCCCCAGTCCTCTAATAACCTTGGTTGCTCTTCTCTGCACCCGCTCCAGTTCAGCTATGTCTTTCTTATACACCGGAGACCAGAACTATGCACAGTATTCTAAGTGTGGTCGCACTAGTGACTTGTATAGATGTAAAATTATGTTCTCCTCATGATCATCTATGCCTCTTTTAACGCATCCCATTATTTTATTTTCTTTTGCAGCAGCTGCCTGACACTGGCCACTAAATGTGAGTTTGTTGTCCACCCATACACCCAGGTCTTTTTCATTGGCGGTTTTGCCCAGTGTCTTACAATTAAGTACATAATTATACATCTTATTTGCTCTACCCAAGTGCATGACCTTACATTTATCCCCATTAAAGCTCATTTGCCATTTATCAGCCCAAGCTTCTAGTTTACATAAATCATCCTGTAATATAAAATTGTCCTCCTCTGTATTGATTACCCTGCAGAGTTTAGTGTCATCTGCAAAAATTGAAATTCTACTCTATATGCCCCCTATAAGGTCATTAATAAATATGTTAAAAAGGAGCGGGCCTAATACTGACCCCTATGGTACCCCACTGCTAACTGTGGCCCAGTCCGAGTGTGTTCCATTAATAACCACCCTTTGTTTCCTATCCCTGAGCCAGCTCTTAACCCACTTACACATATTTTCCCCTATCCCCATTGCTCTCATTTTATGTATCAACCTTTTGTGTGGCATCGTATCAAAAGCTTTTGAAAAGTCCATATACACAACATCCACTGCATATCCTGGGTCCAGTCCGGAACTTACTTCTTCATAGAAGCTTATCAGATTAGTCTGACAGGAATGGTCCCTAGTAAACCCATGTTGATATTGGGTCATGAGGTTATTCTTCTTCAGATACTCTGCAACACCCGCTAGGGCCGTGAGCTACTCAGTCCGGGTCGGGTTTTTCTTCAGGGGGTTATCACGGCAGCAGTGACCCGGTCCGTGGCCCTGGGCGTGCAATAAAATAATGAGGGAAAGTTTATAGGGGACTTAACGTGACACCACCTGTGGTGTTCGGCAATGGATAGTCGACGCTGCTTAAGGGGACGGCTGGGGCCGATGGTGATGCAGCTGGGATGGTTCTGCTCCCCACAGGTGTAGCGGGGCCCAAGGGCTACCGATACTGTTGTAAGGGATCGTGGACTTTGGGGTGTGGAACACCCGCCAGAGCCGTGGGATACTCGGTGCTGGGTCCGGTACTTAAAGGGATGTGTCACGGCGGCAGTGACCCGGTCCGTGGCCCTGGGCGCCCAAGTAAAAGGGACGGTCTTTAAAGGGGTTTGTGAAATAATAAAAGTTCATGATGCCACCTGTGGTATTCAGTCAGGGGTGACCAATGCTGCTACAAGGGGTCCACTGGGGTGATGTTATGGCAGCAGGGATGGTATGGCTTCCCACAGGTGAAGCTGGGTCCCAAGGGCTCCCGGTGTATTTGGCAAAGATGGTGTGGTGCCGGAAATAATCAGAGGACACAGGGTTGCAGTCTCTTTACCTGCGTACTGAAGGTTCACTGCCACAGTCCAGGGTACTGACAACAGGTATTGGTGAGGTCAAGCCTGCCTGAAAGCAATTATGGATCCCTTTCCCAGGTGAGATTCGTAAGCCTTCCTTCTCGCGCTTTGTGGCGATTCCCTTGCTGCCTATGGCTTCCTTCAAGGTCCTCTCTCCTGTCCTGGGACAGTACCCGTATGGCAGGCGATGCGAGCCTTTTTGCAGAGTTGGGCTCTGTACCTTCAGGTTTGGATGCGGACAGTCGACCTAAAATCTACTGTCCTCCGGTTCTGCTGTGGGACATAAAGTACTACACAGCCTCAGGCTCCCAGTGCCCAGTTCCTGCTCTTCAGCTTGGAAGGAGCGCGACCGCAGCTTCCTTCCAGCTCCTTTGTTCTCCTGTGCTTCTCTCCTCTGGCACTTGCTACCAATGCAATGTTCCTGCTTTTCCTCTCTTGCCTGGATCTGCAGCACCACATGTGGCTGCACAGCCCCAGCTCTGCTCACACTCCTATCTCGTCTAACTCCTCTCCATACTAACTAACTCCTCCTGCAAGCCAGAATATATATATCAGGGGGGAAGCTCCCCTGAAAATGGGTTCAGAGCTCCACCTTCTGGCTGGAATCAGAATATGTTGCATGCATGTGTACCACCTTTTAAAGGGATCTTACTTTCTTCCAAGCATGGCATCACCCTCCCCAAAAGGAAAGCAACACCACTGTAACAGCCGGTTTCCTGGAGTGTTACAGGTGCAGGACTGAGGGTGCGAGAAATGACTGGAGGACACAAGGGCTGTAGTTTTCTTTACCTTTACTCGTGGCTAAAGGAGCAGTCCGGGGCACCGACAGATGGTAATGGAGATCCGGGCAGTCTGGAAGCAATTTAGGATCCCCCTAGCCAGGTGGGTTTGGAGGTCTTCCTACTGCGCTGTTCTGTTAGGTCCTTGATCCTTTAAGCTCTGCTCAAGTTCCTCTCACTGTCTGGCAGTTAAAATAAAACATTACCCGCGTGGCAGGCTGCTTGAGCCTATTACAGGTGTCGCTCCTTCGTGGCAGCTCCGGGCTCTGGTATGGTACTGTGCCGCTGGGTGTTAGATGGGGCCAAGAGACCTGCAGTCTCCTGCCCTCCGGATTTAGCTGCTGGGACTTCAGTACCCGCGCAACCACAGACTCCGGTGTCCGGTTTCTAGTGCTCAGCTCTGGGGTGAGCTTGGTTACAGCTCCACTCCCCAGGTTCTCATCAACTTCTCTCTTCTCCTTTCACTCTCTCCCTCAGACTGACTAACTCCGCCTCCAGGCCACAACTTATAGAGAAGCTCCCCTGAAACCAGGTGTTAGAGCTCCCCCTTCTGGTCTGGAGTAAGTAAAAAGTGTTGGATGCTGGTGTTACCTGGTAAGGGGACATCTCCTTGCTTGCAGGCATGACATCACCCCCTGTGAGGGAGGCAATGCCACTGTTGCAACCGGACTCCTGGGGTGCCACATTCCTCCCTAGTGAAATTCAGTACTCCCGGACTGAGGAAACATAAACATATTAACAAGTGAACAATCATAACTACTTACAAGATTTCAAAAATAAAAATTACAAAAAAACAAAGCTCAAAAATAGTCCTAGCAATGATTAGTCCATTTGTCATTGTCCATTGTTCATTTCTGAGCCAAGTTGGTAACTATATAGAAGTATTGTCCTGATCACAACTAGTCCAGTGACCCAATAATCCATTAAATCAAGTAAAATAGTATTGCTCCAAAAGTTCTTACAGAGTCTGTGTAGACTCATATGCTTGACGGTTACGTATTTACACTTCTTATTTACACAATCTACTTACATGCGGAACCTTATGGGGGTCTGACCTAAGCTACTATGGACAGACCTTCATAGCACTGGTACTGGCAGTCACCTAACCAGATTTACTGTGCTTGCTACCACTGGTGTAATGCGCTCTCTATTGGCTACGCTACGGGTGACTCTACATACCTGATTTTCTAGGACCACTCCTGCTCATCGTGGGCATGACAGATTCACTGCTGGCAGGGGGTGGATTATCTTGCTCTGCTGTTGGTGTGGCATCTGTTGCTTGAGCCTGCTGGTCTTCAGGCTGGTCTTGAGTTGCATCTCTTTCTGGCACTACTAGCTGGGAAAAGGTCAAAACGGGCACGATTACGGCCTGGTTCACTCTTGTCCAATTTGGAGGGAACTCGCCTGGTACGGTGCTGATCTTTTCCTCAACTTCTTCTACTGGCTGAGGAATGTCTTGATCTTCAATCTTGTCCTTCAGTTGGTCAGGGCATGGTTTTAGATGATCCCTTGACACTGCCACTGAGGTTTCTCCTCCATCTTTACTGATGAGGCATACCTTGGTATTATCGAAGTGACAGTGACAGTGTATGGTTCAGCCTCCAACTGGGTACATGTTCTTCAGGCGACAAGGAACTGCAGGGGCGTGCTGATTATAATCTCTTTCCTGCCTCTGTCTTGCCCGGGACAAACTCTTCTCTACACATTCTTGCACTTTGCGGTATTGCTGCTGCCGCTCTGTATTCCATTCTGCATCTGGTGATGTTATTTAAGGTGTTAGATCTCCCATGTCCAAGTCAATGGGTAACTTAGTTGCCAGGTCCCGCTCTCATCAGATAGGCCAGAGTGCAGTTGGTGGAGTTTACCGGGATATGGTTGTATAGATCTACCAAATCCAGCAAATTCTCTTGCCACAGGTAGGGCAAGGTCTTCATCAGGTCAATTACCACCTGGTTCATTTTCTCACATAAGCCATTTGTCTGTGGATGATATGGCGCTGTCCTGATTTTCTTGCAGCCGTAGAGGTTACAGAACTCCTGGGACACTTCTACCTCAAAGGCTCGGCCTTGGTTAGTGAGCACTTGTTCAGGGTAACCATGTGGTCGACAAAAGTGTTCTTGAAACACTTTGGCTGCTGTCTTTGCTGTTTGGTTTTTGACATGCACGACTACCAGGAACCTAGAGTAATGGTCCACTATGGTTAGAGCATAGGTGTAGCCAGTCCTTCTCGGAGTCAACTTCACATGATCCAAAGCTACCAGTTCAAGCAGCTGCTTCATGATGATTGGCTGTAATGGGGCTCACTGGCTATTATGGTCTTTCCTGCGCAGCTGGCAAGGGCCACATTCTCTGCATGACCTCTCAATGGCTTTCCTCATGCCAATCCAGTAGAATCTCTCACGAAGTAGGACCTCCATCTTCTTCCACCTGAAGTGTCCTGCTCCATCGTGGCATGCCTCTAAGACCATTGGCGCATCCTGCTTCGGGACTACCACCTGCCAGACCAGTTTGTGTGTGCGCAAGTTGATGTTCCTCTAACACAGCTTACCCTCATAGAAGAACAGCTTGCCCTTTTCATTCCCCAACTGTTGCGTTTCCTGTGCAGCATCTGGACCAGGGTGTGAGTCAGCAACTCCTTTATTAGGTGGACTGCTGGGTCGCTATCCTGCATCTCTGCCCATCCATGGTAGGGCAATGGGTTAAACGTGGCCTCCTGCACGATATAGTGCTTGTTCCTCACACAATGGGCGCACTGGGCCACTTAGTGGCAGTGGAAGGCTGGTAACTTGATTTCTTCTAGCTCCTCTGGGTCTTCTCACCTGTCTGGTAAATTGGGCATCCTGGACAGCATATCAACATTAGCGTTCTTTTGGCCCGCTCTGTACTTGATGGTAAACTCGTAGTTGGACAGCCGGGCCATCCATTGCTGTTCCAATGCACCTAGCTTGACGATTTCCAAGTAAGTCAGTGGATTATTGCCCGTGAAGATGGTAAACTTCGCTGAAGCCAGGTAGTGTTTAAATCACTTGGTCACAGCCCAGACTATGGCGAGAAACTCGAACTTAAAGGAACTATAGTTGTCGGGTTCCTTTCAGTGGGAAGAAGCTTCCTGCTGGCGTAGGCAATCACTCTCTCTGCCTTGCTGCACTTGTGACAGCACTGCTCCCAATCCCACATTGCTGGTGTCAGTGTAAAGTATAATTGGTTGGTTATAGTTAGGGTAGGCCAGGACTTCATCTCCCATGAGATCCAAATTCAACTAAGTGAAGGATTCTTTTATCCTGTTGTTCCACTCGATTGGAGGACACTTGTTCTTGGCCTTCTTGGGTTGGCCCACTAGAAGGTCATGACATCTCTCCATTACTAAGCCGGCCTGATGTCACATTACAATTTGAAGGTGACATTAAATCCCCTATTACCCCATATGCCACCTCCACAGGGCAGTGGGAAGAGAGAGGCTAAGTGCCGGAATTGGCAGATCTTACAGATGCACCATTTCTGAGGCGGCTGAGTACTAATGTTTGTAGCCAGGGGGCAATATCCATGGGCCCTTTCTAGGCTATGAATATCAGCCCGCAGCTTTCTGCATAGCCTTTTCTGGCTATTAATTATAGGGGGACCCCATGTCATTTTTTGGGGGGTCCTCTTATTTTAGTAGCCAGTAAGGGCTAAATATACAACTGCGGGCTGATATTCAAAGCCTGGGAAGATCCATGGGTGTTAACCCCTTCCCAGGCTATAAATATCAGTCCCTAGCTTTCTCTCTCTGGCGCAGAAAATTGTGCAGGAGCCCACGCCAATTTTTTTTTCAAATTTTTTATAAATGAAACAGATACTGCGTTTAAGGTCAGGGTCATACTTATGAGAAACTTGCACGAGTCTCTCGCATCAATACTCGGCACTGCCACTGGTACTCGAGACCGGAGTGTGTGGCTGCATGTATTTCTATGCAGCTGAACGCTCCCATCCAGAGTGCCGGCGGCAGTGCCGGGTATTGAGGTGTGAGACTTGTGCGAGTTTCTCCGCTAAGAAGTTTATTAACCCTTCAAGTGTTTCACAGGAATATTTGGAATGTTTAAATAAAAGTGAACATTTAACTTTTTTTCACAAAAAATGTAATTCAGCTCCAATTTGTTTTATTTTACCAAGGGTAACAGGAGAAAATGGACCCCAAAAGTTGTTGTACAATTTTTCCTGAGCACGCCGATACCCCATATGTGAGGGTAAACCACTGTTTGGGCGCATGGCAGAGCTCGGAAGGGAAGGAGCGCTATTTGACTTTTCAATGCAAAATTGACTGGAATTGAGATCGGATGCCATGTCGTGGTTGGAGAGCCCCTGATGTGCCTAAACATTGAAACCCCCACAAGTGACACCATTTTGGAAAGTAGACCCCTAAGGAACTTATCTAGATGTGTGGTGAGCACTTTGACCCACAAGTGCTTCACAGAAGTTTATGATGTAGAGCCATAAAACTAAAAAATCATATTTTTTCACAAAAATGATCTTTTCGCCCCCAATTTTTTATTTTCCCAAGAGTAACAGGAGAAATTGGACTGCAAAAGTTGTTGTGCAATTTGTCCTGAGTATGCTGATACCCCATATGTGGGGGTAAACCACTGTTTGGGTGCATGGCAGAGCTCGGAAGAGAAGGAGCGCAGTTTCACTTTTCAATGCAAAATTGGCTGGAGTTGAGATCAGACGCCATGTCAAATTTGGAGAGCCCCTGGTGTGCCTAAACAGTGGAAACCCCCAATTCTAACTCCAACACTAACCCCAACATACCCCTAACCCTAATCACAACCCTAACCATAACCCTATCCACAAACCTAACCCTATCACACTCCTAACCCTAATCCCAACCCTAACGCTAATCCCAATCGTAACCCTAACTCTAACTTTTGTCCCAACCCTATCCCTACCTTTAGCCCCAACCCTAACCCTAATCCCAGCCCCAACCCTAACCCCTACCCTAACCCCAACCCTAACCCTAATGAGAAAATGGAAATACATTTTTTTTATTATCTTTCCCTAACTAAGGGGGTGATAAAGGGGGGTTTAATTTACTATTATTTACTATTTATGGTGGGTTTTTATAGCAGGTTCTTATGTTTGGCAGCTGCCACACACTAAAAGACGCTTTTTATTGCAAAAAATAGTTTTTGCATTACCACATTTTGAGAGCTATAATTTTTCCATATTTTGGCCCACAGAGTCATGTGAGGTCTTGTTTTTTGCGGGACGAGATTTTTTATTGGTATCATTTTCGGGCACATGACATTTTTTGATGGCTTTTTTTCTGATTTTTGGGAGGCAGAATTAACAAAAACCAGAAATTCATGAATTTCTTTTTTTTTTTTTGGGGGGGGGCATTTACACTGTTCTGCGTATGGTAAAATTGATAAAGCAGTTTTATTCTTCAGGTCAGTACGATGACAGCGATACCTCATTTATATCTTTTTTTATGTTTTGGCGCATTTATACAATAAAGACTATTTTAGATAAAAAATAATTATTTTTTCATCCCTTTATTCTAAGAGCTATAACATTTTTATTTTTCTGGTGATGGAGCTATATCGCAGCTTGTTTTTTGCAGGACAAGATGACGTTTTCAATGGTTCCACGTTTATTTATATCCGTCTTTTTGATCGTTTGTTATTCCACTTTTTGTTTGGCGGTATGATGATAAAGCATTGTTTTTTTGGCTTGGTTTTTTTTAATGGTGTTCACTAAAGAGGTTAATTAGTGGGACAGTTTTATAGGTCGGGTCGTTACTGACACGGCGATACTAAATATGTGTACTTTTATGGTTTAGATTTTTTTTAATTCAAATATTTATTGATGGAATAAATATAGATTTTTTTTATCATTATTTTTTATTATTTTTTAAAATATTTTTACAATTATTATTATTTTTTTTATTTCATTCTAGCATTTACACTGTGTCTCACTATGGGACTCTCATTTTGTGCAGGCTGATCGCTTCTGTAGCATGCAGATGAAGCAGCATCTGCATGCTACAGAAGCTGTCAGCGCTGCACTCTGTGCACACTGACCTGAGAAACTTCCTGACATGCACTGCGCATGAGAGGAAGTCTCTCAGGTCTGGAGACCAGGATGTCATCATGACGACATTGGGTCTCCATGCTGTGGGGTCTCCGATCCAAAAGCAGAGGGGGCTGTCAGCCCATGTGCCGGCTCTGGAACGCTGCGATCATGTTTGATCGCAGTGTTTTGGGGGTTAAAGTTCCAGAGTGGTCCATAACCGGTCCTGGCACTTAGTGCTGGGTGTCAGCTGTGACAATCAGCTGACACCTGGCCATAACTCACAAGTGCATGAGAATATTTCATTCTTCACGCACTGGGTGGACCTGTTTGCCCTCAAATGCCAGGGCTGAATTTCAGTTCCAGTCTGACCCTGCATTAAAGGTATTTTATCTTTACATCAATTGTCCCAAATCTTCTTCCTTGGTCATACATTCGGTGCTTTCTTTTGGTTCTTACAATTTTTCCAAATGGTCTGCTATTCATCCACCCAGCAGATATATATCACTTATTCCACATGAGATTTATTATATCACTTCTTTTGATTGGATGTATATCTATTGCTGCGTTCAGTGCATGTTTAAATTCATGTCACTATGGGGTTAATAATAGGGGCGTCTCATAGACGCCGCTCCATTACTAACCTCTGGGCTTGATGTCACCTGGCAATACAAAGGTGATATCAACCCCCCAACTATCACCCCACTTGCAACTACACCAGGGCAAGCAGGACGAGCAAGGAAAGGCACCAGAATTGGAGTATCTAATAGATGCACCTTTTCTGCGGTGGCTGCGGGCTATTTTTAGACTGGGGGGGCTATCCAATATCCATGGCTACTTACCAGCCTGAGAATACCCGCCCCCAGCTGTCTGTTTTAGCTTGGCTGGTTGTCAAAAATTAGGGGGACCCAACACTGTTTTTTTTAAATTATTTAAATAATGAATAAATATGGCTTGAGGACCCCTCTATTCTTGAAAACCAATCGTGCTAAAGCTGTCACCTGAGGGTTGCAGCCCACAGCTGTCAGTTTTGCCTGGTTGGTAATCAAAAATAGAGGGGAACCCATGTCATTTTTTAAAATTATTTATTTATAGTGCAGGAGGCGGCTCCCATCACCTGCCGGCTACTCTTGCTGTTAACAATTGAATACAACACTCAACATTGCCCCTGCTAGCGCTGATCGCAGCACGAGCAGGGGACCGTGATGCGATCTGTCTTCAGCACCTAGTGCCGTGGAACAGTGCAATCAGTACTGCTGATTCCCAGGCGCCGGTACATGTCACACTGATGACACACGTCATCCGTGTGCACATGCGCAGAACATTATGCGGCCTGTGCTGCTACTGGAACCCTGACCTTTGAACGAGCCCTTACCAAACTTTGGCTGAATTTTGCCTCATTTTAGAAAAAATGCTTGGGAATCCGAACACAAATCAGGATATGTAATGTTTGTGCCAAATTTGAGATTGGTGGATGTTTTGTGAACACGTTGGCTCATCTCTAGCAACAACACCCTTTAACCTATGATTTCATAGAATTCAAAACTAGAAGCATATGCATCAAATGCTATTCTCACAAAACAGTGATAGTTCTGTCTTGGAAACCCCTCTTAAGAGAGAGCTTTAGGGGAGACCAAAGAGGGCTCACTCATTCGCCACTGTTGACCGAATCAGGCGCGGTGATCGAATGGGGACAAGAACATACGTCGCTAGTACTTGTCAGTGTACAAGGCTTGTCTGATTTCAGTTACCAATGCATAAGTTTTTATTACACCCACTGGAAAAAGGTTGATGATTTGGTATATTACCTAAAAAGGATACGTGAGCTTCAAGAACAAAGGCTGAAAATCATGGATTCTCCTAAAGTCCCTCAAACTAGTTTAAACCAGTTCTCAGTGCCTTCAACAGTTTTTGAATAAAGCATGACAACATGCTGTCTCTTTGCCTTTATGAGTGTAACATAAAGCTAATACAAACAGTAAGTTTTTCAAACTAGACCTATAAATATATATAGATATGAATTGTTTACCACCTTTAGTACCTTTGACATACTTGTACATGAAATGTAGTGTCACTGCCTTTTTTTCCAAACTTCCAAATTTTTTTCACCACCTAAATAAAAAAAAATATATCTTTCGTATCTGCATATCATACTGTCCTGGGTAATCATATTGCCAGGTCAGTGTTACCATATAGCAAACATGGTAAACTAAGTACCCAAGAAAACTATTGTGGAATTGCACTTTTTTTGCTATTTCAACGCACTTGGCTATATGGCCAGAAAAAGAAGAAAGTTGTGGCTCTTGAAAGAAGGGAAGGAAAAATTGAAAGAACTGAAAATCGCTGAGTAGTAAAGGGGTTAAATAATAATCAAAGCAAGATATAAAATATTAACCATAGCAGTTGCCATTTGAAACTTCTGCTTTTCCAAGTCCACCCCAGACAAGAGCTGGAGGTAGACTGCAAAATAATTGTGAATTTACGGAAACCTACTTCTCTTGTTTTCTGTAGCATAGTGTCTGAGAGCCTCGTAATTCATTCATATTAGCACATATCACCTCTGTGCTGTGTTAATATTTTTTCTACCAGAAAAAAATAAGAACAATTTTAACCCAAAATAAAGAATTTCCTAAAACTGGAATTGAATCCCACTTTCGAAGGTATAACAGAAGAGAACACATCAGAGACCCCCAACAGCAATATCTTCTGAAAATCACACTCTCAGCAAGTAGGAGTCAGATTAACTTTTCACCCAGAGCTTCTTGCAGCTGGATAATGTTTTTTCTTCTAACTATATTTTGGGTTTACTCACTCTGAACTGACAATTTGAATAATTAAAAGTGGAAAAATTTGCAAAACATAAAAAATTAAAATGCTCTTTTCACTCTATCAGTATTTTATAGCTTTGGAAATCAATATTATTGATCAATGAACTACTGAAATATTTCAGATGGTGACTTGTAAAAGGTGATTCACCATATTGCTCAATACTAGCTACTTTGCTACATTTTCCAGCACTTGTGGAAAGTTAAATTTCATTAAGTGAATAGTCAACACCCACTTTCCACTTTTTTACTGGTCCGACAAAGATGCAATATTTCCAGGACTATATAAGCTTAGAAATATTCTCCTCAGCCAAATTTTCTGTACATCTCCCAAGCAAGGTGTGTGGGAAAACATGCTTTTATTAGTATTTACTTACAAGAATATCACTCGTGGTAAATCTCATGGTAATTCTGTTAGCCTGAGTTTAATCATTTTCTTAATTATATTACTTTATTTATGGACATTATTTTATTATGATTGTTACATTGATTTCTTCTTAGGATTATTATTATTTGCCATAAAGACTTTTGTCATTGAAATACAGGTATTATGCCCAGGTGTTTCTTACCATCGATATGAAGATCTACAGCATCCCTCTAGCCCTCTACTTCCTAGTCTCCATTTCATCAGTGTCTTCTCAAGGTAAGAGCATTTATGAGACAAAGTATTACAGTGACAAGAATTACAGCTGTGCGGGATCTAAATAGAATAATCTGTGGTATATGTCACATGTGTTAGCCTGAGTGTAATCGTTTGTTTTAATATATTACATTACTTTTATTTATTTTGTGATTATTAGCATTTATTGCTGTTATTTTATTATTCACTTTTAATCATTATTACGGTTGTTGTGCTCTTGCAATGAATGAATTATTGGACGTGTAATAACCTATAAATACATGTAGTATTTATTTGATTACTTTATGGAATCACATAAATTATACTCAATCCAAATTGAAAATAGGTGACTAGGTGGGGAATATATTTGTGTCCCTAGCAGGTATTTGCAGACAGCTAATTGGTTTATAATATCATGAAATCACAAGAAGTGAAGTCCTGTTTATTGTGGTTTTCCAAAACTATATCAAAATGCCAGCGCCTTTTCTTTAAATGACAGAAATGTGCTACAAAGCCACAGCACATCTGAAATGTGGCCATGACAGTTAAGCATAGCCGCTTTAAACTTACCTGACCATAGAATATCTGATATGGGATGGGGAGATCTCGGTAATGTCCTTTTTAGCTGTGAAATCATGACCTCACTCATAGACACAGGTGAAGCAGGTTTTAGTGATCTACTGTCACACAGACTATGGCTTTAGATTCTCTCATCTGAGATCATTGGACTGATTATGTAAATGAAACTGTTATCAAACTTTGATCAGAGTTTGACCCGAGTGTCAGCATAGTGTGATCCCATTTTCTCTGATAAGGGAACTGTAGCACATTGGAGGAGAAGATGGAGAACCACATTTCTCCATCTTCTACATTCTGTGAGTTTGCAGAAGTCAGACTGCAATCAAATGACATCCGAGCGCAGGCCAATGTTTTCCACACACCCATAGACTTGAATGGGTGAGTGGCATCCGATTTCACAGTGAAATCTCAGCATGCTGTGTTCAGGTGTTACTTAACAGTCTACAGTAAAATATTAAAAATAATACATATGCAACATTTATTTTTCTTTTTGTCACTTTTATAAAGTTTTGACAGATAGTGGATTTTTTTTAAATTAGCATGCTCTATTTTTTAGAATTAAAACTTCAACCCCCTTATCGCCAGTGTCTGTTTTCACCTTCATGACCAGGCCAAATATTTGAATTCTGACTGTGTCACTTTATATGGTAATAAATCTGAAATGCCTCAACACAACCCAGTGATTCTGAGAATGTTTTTTCATGACACATTATACTTCATATAAGTGATAAATCTGGGTCACTATGATTTGTTTATTTATAAAAAAAATAGGACATTTGATGACAATTATGAAACATTCGCAATGTTTGAACTTTGATTTTTTATAACTGTAAAACAGATAGTCATACCACTAAAATAATTAAAAAATAAGATTTGCCATATGTCTATTTTACATCTGCATAATTTTTTAAACATTTTATTTTTGTGAAACATAAAAGGGTTAAACGTTTAGCAGCAATTTTTCATTTTTCCAACAAAATTTAAAAAAAACTATTTTTATTATGGACCACTTCACATTTGAAGTGACATAGAGGTCTACATGTTACAAAATGCCCCAAAGTGACCACATTTTAAAAACTGCACCCTTTACGGTATTGAAAAGCACATTTGGGAAGTTTGTTAATCCTTCAGGTGCTTCACAGTAATTAAATCAAAGTGGAAAAAATAAATGAAAAATTAGTTATTTCCACAAAAATGTTGCTTTAACACAAAATTTTTTATTTTCACGAGGTAACAGGAAAAAATGGATCATACAGTTTGTTGTGCAATGTCTCATAAGCACAAGGATACCCCATATGTGGGGAGAAATTAGTGATTGGGCACATAGCAGGGCTCGGGAAAGAAGGAGCCATATGTGAATTTTGGAGCACAGTTTTAGCTGAACGAATGGCGGACACCATGTCGCATTTGTTAAACCCCAGATGTGCCCAAACAGTAGAAACCCCAACAAGTGACTCCATTTTGGAAATTATATCCCTCAAGAAATTCAACATGGGGTGTGGTGAGCATATTGAACCCAGAGGTGGTTCAAAGAATTTTATAATATTGTGATGTGAAAATGAAAAATTAATTTTTTTTCTACAAAAATATTATTGTAATCACAATTTTTTTAATTTTCAAAACAGTTCCAGGAAAAAAGACAACATAATTTGTTGTTCAATTTCTCCTGAGTATGACAATATCCTAAATGTGATCAGAAACTACTGTTTAGGTACACGGCATGGCTCAGAAAGGAAGGAACGCCATTTCAATTCTGAATAGTAATTTTGGCTGGAATAGATTGTGGAAGCCATACTGCATTTGAAGAAACCCTTGTATGCCAAAACAGCAGAAACTCCTTTAGTCCCAATTTTTTAATTTTCAAAAGAGTAACAGGAGAAACTAGACCACACGATTTGTTGCATCTTTTCTCCTGAGTAGGACAATATGCTAAATGTGAACAGACGTGTGTTTAGGCACACTTCATGGCTCGGAAAGGAAGTAGCGCCATTTAAATTCTTAAGGTTAGTTTTGGCTGAAATAGATTGTGAAGCCATGTTGTATTTGAAGAACCCCTTGTATGTCAAAACAGCAGAAACCCCACATGAGTGACCCCATTATGGAAATTATACTACTCAAGGAATTCATGTATGGGTATTGTGTGCATCTAGATTTCACAGCTGAAAATCACACCCATCTGGGAATTTTATTGACCATTTGACTTCAGATGTTTTCCAGAAACAAACATGCAGTGGATGCTGCTGAATAAAAATTGCAACTGTATCATTGTTGTGTACAGTATATTGTAGTACCCAGTGCATTGTAGTGCCCATACATTGTAACTAGCTCGTGCTTCTAAAGACATGTACCTATAAATTAAGCGGGCTCTCATCACTACAGGACTGACAAACACGTGGACTCTAAATGGTTTAGGCACATTATGGCTCAGAAGAGAGGGAGGAATTTAGATATAGGAGTGCAGAATTTTCTAGATTTAATTTGGGGAAATCTATTTAGCTTTTCCAGAGCCTTTGTGCTAGCAGTAATGTGGAAACCTCTATATTTCGGTTAACTGACCACAGACCTGAGTGGGGAATAGTTTTTGTTGATTGAGTTAAAGCTTTCTTGGAAACATTGTTCACTGTTCAGAGGTGTCTTTCTTTTCAGAAGTACAATCCTGTGATTGACTGTGTTTTTATGGACACTTAAAAAGACGGACACAGGGCTGGCTCAAGGTTTTCATGGGCCCCAGGCGAAAGAGTCTCAGTGGGCCCCTTTAACACATACCACCATTTATGATGCACAGCTTTGGCAGAGAAATATTGGTATAGTACAATGACAAAGATTTCACTTACTTCCTACATTGCATGAGTGATATCTATTGTAAATTCTACAGTAGCTCAGAAACTGGACAGTATAGTCCTGCCCATCACTTAGAGCTCATACAGAATAATGAGTCCCATATATTACTCCATACTAGGGTTGAGCGAAACGGATCGGACAAATTAAAAAATCGCCGACTTTCGGTAAAGTCGGGTTTCATGAAACCCGACCCGATCCTAGTGTGGGATCGGCCATGAGGTCGCCGATCTACGCGCAAAAGTCACGTTTCATATGATGCTTTCAGCACCATTTTTCAGCCAATGAAGGAGGATGCAGAGTGTGGGCAGCGTGATGACATAGGTCTCGGTCCCCACCATCTTAGAGAAGGGCATGACAGTGATTGGCTTGCTTTCTGCGGCATCACAGGGGCTATAAAGGGGCGTGCACGCCGACCGCCATCTTACTTCTGCCGATCTTAGCATAGGGAGAGGTTGCTGCAGCTTCATCAGAAGAAGGGATATAGTTAGGGAGGGAAGATTAACCCGAAAAACTGCTTGTGCTGTAGCGATTTCCACTGTCCAACACCACCTTTTTTTTGCAGGAACAGTGGAGGCTATATTTTTGTGCATCAGCTCTGTAGCTTATTAGGCTGCCTTATAAGGATCCCTGATAGCTGCATTGCTGTTTGCACGCTGCTGTGCAAACCAACTGCTTTTTTAAAAGCAAAAATCCTGTTGCTCCTTTCTGCACAGTTATCTTGTTTATTTGTCCACACTTTTGTGTGCAGCAGTCCTTTTTATTGCTGCCATACTTGTCCTGAGATCATTGTAGGAGATTGAAATTGTACTACAGTCCTTGTATTTTTTCATGTATCTTCCAGCCACTTTCTGCCACTTACATTGTGTTGTTTTATACACTGGGCCTGAGTTTTGGTTCAGTCTCCCAAAAAAAAGTGAGATTCAAATTCTCACAAAGTGGATATACTTCAGTCCTGTTAGTTTGTCGTATGTCAGCCAGCCATTTTCTGCCACTTAGATTGCGTTGTTATATACACTGGGCCTGAGTTTTGGTTCAGTCTCCCCCCAAAAAAAGTGAGATTCAAATTCTCACAAAGTGGATATACTTCAGTCCTGTTACTTTGTCGTATATCAGCCAGCCACTTTCTGCCACTTACATTGTGTTGTTTTATGCACAGGGCCTGAGTTTTGCTTCAGTCTCCCCCCAAAAAAGGGAGATTTAAATTCTCAACAAGTTTATATACACCTTCTACCTTGTTTTACAGTACCATATAACGGTTGTTATTTTGGTTAGATTTTCCAAAAAATGAGGAAGTCTGGTGGAAGAGCCTATGGGCGGTGGTTGCCAACTGGTACTGATGGTGGTGGTGGTGGTGGTGCATTTGGTGGCAGTGGCAATAGCACCTAAGGCTGGAGGTGTTGCGCCAGCGTCATCGTCTGGCTACACAAGGCCTCGAAGGCTCCCTTATCTGGGAGTAGGAAAACAGCTTTTAAAGCCGGAGCAGCAGGAAAAAGTTTTGGCCTTCTTTGCTGACTCAGCCTCTAGCTCTTTCACATCCTCTTCAGAAAGTTCCAAATATAAAAGCAGCGAGTCGTCAGTGGATGCTCCCAGTCAGGAAAAAGACATTTCCTTGTGTCCTTCACCCAAACCAAAAGTGAAGGATTCATCAGGCGACATTACAGGTTACGCCATGGAGCTCTTTACACATACCGTGCCTGGGTTAGAAAGGGAAATTGTTAACTGCCCATTACAAGATGAATTGGACATGGAGTGCACTGATGCACAGCCACAGCTAGATTATTATGCTGTTCCATTGACTCAGATCACTACATTGCCCTCGCAGTGTACTGAGCCAGAATCTGACCCTGATGAGACTATGGTGCCCCGTCCCGAACGCTATAGCACCTTACACGGTGACACAGAGGAAGGTGCATATGACATTGAAGAGGCGGTTATAGATGACCCAGTTGTTGACCCAGATTGGCAGCCATTGGGGGAAGAGGGTGCCGCTGCCAGTAGCTCAGAAGCGGGGGAGGATGATCCGCAGCAGCCATCTACATCGCAACAGCTGTCATCTGGCAGCCCCGTAGCAGGCCAAAAACGTTTGTCAAAAACAAAAACAGTTTTAGGACAGCGTGGCCATCCGGTGAAAGTAGCACAGCATGCAATGCCTGAAAAGGTATTCCATAGTAGGAAGAGTGTAGTGTGGCAATTTTTTTAACCAAGATCCGAATGATCAGTAAAAAGTTATCTGTAAGAAATGCTCAAAGACCTTTAGCAGGGGGAAGAATTTTCAAAATTTAAATACAACGTGCATGCTTAGACACTTAACCAGCATGCACTTGCAAGCCTGGACTAACTACCAAACGTCCCGTACCGATGGTGCACCTGCTCAGAATGAAGGTAGTCAGCAACGCTACATTGCTTCCCTCACTGTAAGCCCACCGGTTAGGACACCACCAGCAGCAAATGTGGAGGTATCGACGCAAGGCCAAAGCAGTCAGCGAATCACAAGGTTATTGGTAGGAAACACTGTATGTAGGCCAACATCAAGAATACCATCACCAACCCTCTCTCAATCCGCCATGTCCACCACCACCACCGCTAGTTCCACCATATGCAGCTCTCCAGTCCAGCTCACCCTACAAGAGACTCTCGTTAGGAAAAGGAAGTACTCATCCTCTCATCCGCGTACACAGGGTTTGAACGCCCACATTGCTAGACTAATCTCGTTAGAGATGATGCCCTACCAGTTGGTTGAAAGCGAAGCTTTCAAAGACCTGATGGCCTATGCAGTACCACGCTATGACCTACCCAGTTGGCACTTCTTTGCGAGAAAAGCCATCCCAGCCCTCCACCAGCATGTCAAAGACCGCATTGTCCGTGCACTGAGGCAATCAGTCAGTGGAAAGGTGCACCTCACAACAGATGCATGGACCAGTAGGCATGGCCAGGGACGTTACGTGTCCATCACGGCGCACTGGGTTAATGTGGTGGTTGTAGGGTCCACAGGGGACAGCCATAGTGGGACAGTTTTGCCTAGCCCACGGTCTAGGAAACAGTTGGCTGTAGGGTTGAGCGACTTTCATTTTTTTAAGATCGAGTCGGGTTTTGCGAAACCCGACTTTGTCCAAAGTCGAGTCGAATGCAGTCGGCCGATTATCGCTAAAAGTCGGGGATCGACCGAAACACGAAACCCAATGCAAGTCAATGGGGAAGCATAGTCAGCAGTGAGTGGAGGCCAGGAAAACACCTACATTGCCCATTTTAATGCCAAAAACATCCATTCTTGTTTCTGAAGCTTGTCAATCTTAATTAACTTTATAATAATAGTTGGGCATTGGAAATTGGGGGTCATTTGGCAAAAGTTGTGGGGGGTAGGGCTCGTTCAAGGTTTTAGTGGGCCCAGGAAACGTAAACTACGTCACGGCAGTGGAGCAGTGAGAGGTAAGTATGTAAAGTTTGCAAGTGCTGTGATCCTAAGCAAGCAGCCAGGGCCCACTCGTTGGCATTGGCACTGGCACAGGGCCCCTCAAAGTACAGCGGTGTGTTTGCACGGCGGGGGCGCCTCCCACCGGCAGCGACACTTTTGCGTACTCTGAGGGGCCCTGTGCCTGTGACGTCGCCAACAAGTATGCCCCCTACCTGTTAAAGAAACCTGCACTTTCATCTGCACCTTCCTCTTTGTCCCTGTGTAAGGTGGTATAGTATGCGGGAAGGGGAACCTGACTTTCAGCAGGGTCAGATTGTGGCTGTGTAGCATGCAAGGGGAATGTAGTGGTCTAGGTTAATGTACCAGCAGACTCATCTAGCAGTGGCTCGGCAGTGGGCAGGATGAGGAGTACTAAACACAGATATAGGGCCAAAGAATAAAGTAGGCTAAATGCAGTTCAAAATTGGTAACAGGACTAAACAGGCGGCATTGCTTTGTTCAGTGGAGTAGCAAACCCAGGAGCAGCAGACACTGTTTTAAAGGCCCAACCACACTAGTAGGCCAAATGCAGTTTAATATCTGCTACTATAGGCCAAAAGCCTAAAGACTGAAGCTTAGCTTTATACAGTGAAGGACAACACCATGGAGCGGCAGACACCGTTAGTAGGCCGTAACCACCAATTTTTTGTTAAAAAAGCACTTAATGAGAGCCAGAAGGTTGAAGCTCAGCTTTATGCAGTTGAGGACAACACCAGGGAGCGGCAGACACCGTTAGTAGGCCGTAACCAAAGTTGAAGGCCAAATGCAGTTTAATATCTGATACTATAGGCCAAAAGCCTAAAGACTGAAGCTCAGCTTTATACAGTGGAGGACAACACCAGGGAGCGGCAAACAGAAGTATTAGGCCCCAACCACCAATTTTTTTAAAAAAAGCACTTAAGGAGAGCCAGAAGGTTGAAGCTCAGATTTATTCAGTTGAGGACAACACCAGGGAGCAGCAAACATAGTTATTAGGCCCCAACCACCATTTTTTTTTAAAAAAGCACTTAAGGAGAGCCAGAAGTTTGAAGCACAGATTTATTCAGTTGAGGACAACACCAGGGAGCGGCAAACATAGTTATTAGGCCCCAACCACCAATTTTTTAAAAAAAAGCATTTAATGAGAGCCAGAAGGTTGAAGCTCAGATTTATTCAGTTGAGGATAACACCAGGGAGCGGCAAACAGAGGTATTAGGCCCCAACCACCAATTTTTTTAAAAAAAGCACTTAAGGAGAGCCAGAAGGTTGAAGCTCAGATTTATTCAGTTGAGGACAACACCAGGGAGCGGCAAACATAGTTATTAGGCCCCAACCACCAATTTTTTTAAAAAAAGCACTTAATGAGAGCCAGAAGGTTGAAGCTCAGATTTAGACAGTGGAGGAAAATTTGAATTAGGGACTGCAGACAGACTTAGTAGGCTGTCCCCTGTGGACCATGCATCCACCACATTAACCCATTGCGCCGTAATGGACACGTAACCTTCCGTGGCCATGCCTACAGGTCCATGCGTCTGTTGTCAGGTGCACCTTTGTACTCACAGATTGCCAGAGTGCATGGACAATGGAGGTGGTGCTGGTGGAGGGCTTGGATGGCTTTTCTTGCAAAAGAAGTGTCGACTGGGTAGCTCGTAGCGTGGGACAGCGTAGTCCATCATGGCTTTTTTAATATTACATAAAATAAAGAAATAGGCTCTTTGCACTTTAAAATAGGTTCCAGGGGTACACAGGCAGCATTGTGGTCAGCGGAGGAGGAGGATTGCAAGGAGGGACCGCAGACAGGCGTACTAGGCCTAAAATAACTTAAAATAGGCTCAAGGCAGTTTTAAATCGGTTACATGGATACACAGGCAGCATATTGGTCAGCGGAGGAGGAGGATTGCAAGGAGGGACCGCAGACAGGCATACTAGGCCTAAAATAACTAAAAATAGGCTCAAGGCAGTTTTAAATCGGTTACTTGGATACACAGTCAGCATATTGGTCAGCGGAGGAGGAGGATTGCAAGGAGGGACCCCAGACGGGCGTACTAGGCCTAAAATAACTTAAAATAGGCTCAAGGCAGTTTTAAATCGGTTACATGGATACACAGGCAGCATTGTGGTCAGCGGAGGAGGAGGATTGCAAGGAGGGACCGCAGACAGGCGTACTAGGCCTAAAATAACTAAAAATAGGCTCAAGGCAGTTTTAAATCGGTTACATGGATACACAGGCAGCATATTGGTCAGCGGAGGAGGAGGATTGCAAGGAGGGACCGCAGACAGGCGTACTAGGCCTAAAATAACTTAAAATAGGCTCAAGGCAGTTTTAAATCGGTTACATGGATACACAGGCAGCATATTGGTCAGCGGAGGAGGAGGATTGCAAAGAGGGACCGCAGACAGGCGTACTAGGCCTAAAATAACTTAAAATAGGCTCAAGGCAGTTTTAAATCGGTTACATGGATACACAGGCAGCATTGTGGTCAGCGGAGGAGGAGGATTGCAAGGAGGGACCGCAGACAGGCGTACTAGGCCTAAAATTACTTAAAATAGGCTCAAGGCAGTTTTAAATCGGTTACATGGATACACAGGCAGCATTGTGGTCAGCGGAGGAGGAGGATTGCAAGGAGGGACCGCAGACAGGCGTACTAGGCCTAAAATAACTTAAAATAGGCTCAAGGCACTTAGAGTTATCTCGCAGGGGTACACAGGCAGCATTGGTGTGGTCAGCGGAGGACGATTGCAAGGAGTGTCTGACACAGTTAGTACTCACAAAAAATAAATAGATGTTAATGTCTCGCCAAAAAACAAAAAAAAACAAAAAAAAGTGTGGCATACTTAGGTACAGGGGTGGGCTCATCTGCTGAGTTTCTGACATAGTAATTTGGCAGTAAGTATTTACTGGTGTCAATATAGGACACTGACCCAGACTACTTTAACTAGCATCATAGATGTCAACAAATTGGTATTGTCAGTGCCAGGCATTGAATGATGTCAGCGCATAGACTAAACATTGGTGGAGCTGTGAGAGATAATTTTGCATGTGGCAGAGCACAGTTTGAGCCGGGGGGGGGTGAACTCTCTTGTGGCCGGCGGTACCGTCCCAGGGCCCCTCATGTTACAACGGTGTGTCTGACGTTGGGTGCGCGCCACCACCGCCAGAGACACTTTATTGTACTATGAGGGACCCAGTGGCAGTGCCGTCGACCAAAAGCGGGCACACCCACCTCTTCAGACAAACGGCACTCTAACGGGTGCTTGCGCCAGGTGGCGAGACCACGGCCCCGTGGGGGGAGTTTTCCCATTGAGGGAGGTGTAAACATGTCGTATGCTGGACAAACAGCTGCTGCAAATTAAGAGATTGGAACACTCAGTAAGACCAGTCCACAAGCAAGTCCTTTTTATAGGAAAGCTAGGTGTCAGCCGGGAAAGGTGGGGCAAAATAATTTGAAATCCAGGAGTGGTTCATTTTAATGAAGGTTAGATCATCCACATTTTGGGTAGCCAGACGAGTCCTTTTTTCGGTTAATATTGAACCAGCAGCACTGAATACTCTTTCTGATAGCACACTAGCTGCTGGGCAAGCAAGCTCCTGCAATGCATATTCTGCCAATTCAGGCCAGGTGTCTAATTTGGATGCCCAGTAATCAAATGGGAATGACGGTTGAGGGAGAACATCGATAAGGGATGAAAAATAGTAACCATACTGGACAAATGTTGTCTCCTGTCACTTTGAATAGATGCTGCAGTACCTGTCCTGTCTGCGGTCATTGCGAAATCGCTCCACAACCTGGTCAGAAAACCCCTCTGTCCAACGCCACTTCTGATTTGTGCACCTCTAACACCTCTGCCCTGTAGCCCCCTGCAGCTCGTGTGAGAACCATCACCGGCGCTGTGTGCTGGGAATGCCTGAATCAAAGGGTCTACAAGAGTAGCTTGTTTGGTTGCTAATATTTGTTCGAGGTTCTCATGTGGCATAATATTTTGCAATTTGCCTTTATAGCGAGGGTCAAGGATGCAGGCCACCCAGTAATCGTCATCGCTCATCATTTTAATAATGCGTGGGTCCCTTTTGAGGATACGTAAGGCATAATCCGCCATGTGGGCCAAAGTTCCAGTTGTCAAATCTGTGGTTGTGCTGGTTTGAGGGGCAGTTACAGGCAAATCTACGTCACTTGTCTCCCTTAAAAAACCAGAACCCGGCCTTGCAACGCCACTAATTTCTGTTGGCCCAGGAGAAGCTTCCTCATTAAAAAAGTACTCATCCCCATCATCCTCCTCGTCCTCCTTCTCCTCCTCTTCGCCCGCTACCGCGTCCTCTACACGGCCCTGACCAGACAATGGCTGACTGTCATCAAGGCTTTCCTCTTCCTCGGCTGCAGATGCCTGCTCCTTTATGTGCGTCAAACTTTGCATCAGCAGACGCATTAGGGGGATGCTCATGCTTATTATGGCATTGTCTGCACTAACCAGCCGTGTGCATTCCTCAAAACACTGAAGGACTTGACACAGGTCTTGTAGCTTCGACCACTGCACACCTGACAACTCCATGTCTGCCATCCAACTGCCTGCCCGTGTATGTGTATCCTCCCACAAAAACATAACAGCACGCCTCTGTTCGCACAGTCTCTGAAGCATGTGCAGTGTGGAGTTCCACCTTGTGGCAACGTCGATGATTAGGCGATGCTGGGGAAGGTTCAAAGACCGCTGATAGTTCTGCATACGGCTGGAGTGTACGGGCGAACGGCGGATATGCGAGCAAAGTCTGCGCACTTTGAGGAGCAGGTCGGGTAACCCTGGATAACTTTTCAGGAAGCACTGCACCACCAGGTTTAAGGTGTGAGCCAGGCAAGGAATGTGTTTCAGTTGGGAAAGGGCTATGGCAGCCATGAAATTCCTTCCGTTATCACTCACTACCTTGCCTGCCTCAAGATGTACAGTGCCCAGCCATGACTGAGTTTCTTTCTGCAAGAACTCGGACAGAACTTCCGCGGTGTGTCTGTTGTCGCCCAAACACTTCATTGCCAATACAGCCTGCTGACGCTTGCCACTAGCTGTCCCATAATGGCACACCTGGTGTGCAACAGTGGCAGCTGCAGATGGAGTGGATGTGCGACTGCGGTCTGTGGACGAGCTCTCGCTTCTGCAGGAGGACGAGGAAGAGGAGGAGGGGGGGCGAACGCCTACAGCCAACTCTTTCCTTGACCTTAAGCTAGGCAGAACTGTCCCAATATTGCTGTCCCCTGTGGACCCTGCATCCACCACATTCACCCAGTGTGCCGTGATGGACACGTTACGTCCCTGGCCATGCCTACTGGTCCATGCATCTGTTGTCAGGTGCACCTTTGTAGTCACAGACTGCCTGAGTGCATGGACGATGCGGTCTTTAACATGCTGTTGGAGGGCTGGGATGGCTTTTCTAGAAAAGAAGTGTCGACTGGGTAGCTCGTAGCATGGTACAGCGTAGTCCATCAGCGCTTTGAAAGCTTCGCTTTCAACTAACCGGTAGGGCATCATCTCTAATGAGATTAGTCTAGCAATGTGGGCGTTCAAATCCTGTGTACGCGGATGCGAGGATGAGTACTTCCTTTTCCTAACGAGAGTCTCATGAAGGGTGAGCTGGACTGGAGAGCTGCATACGGTGGACCTAGCGGGGGTGCCGGTGGACATGGGTGACTGAGAGAGGGTTGGAGATGGTATTCTTGCTGGTGCCCTACATGCAGTGTTTCCTACTACTAACCTGGTGATTCCCTGACTGCTTTGGCCTGGCGACGAAAGCTGCACAGATACTGCAGGTGGTGCGGGAAATGGTGGGCTTACAGGGAGGGAAGGGATGTAGCGTTGCTGACTAGCTTCATTGGCCAAGGGTGCTGCAACCTTTAGAGACGTTTGGTAGTTAGTCCAGGCTTGCAAATGCATGGTGGATAAATGTCTATGCATGCAACTTGTATTTAGACTTTTAAGATTCTGACCTCTGCTTAAGGTAGTTGAACATTTTTGACAGATGACTTTGCGCTGATCATTTGGATGTTGTTTAAAAAAATGCCAGACTGCACTCTTTCTACTATTGGATACCTTTTCAGGCATTGCAGACTGAGCTTCTTTAACCGGATGGCCATGCTGTCCTCCAACTAGTTTTGGTTGCCAAGCGTTTTTTGCCAGATACGGGCCCGGCAGATGGAACCTGTTGTGATGTTGATGCCTGCTGTGGCTCCTCCTCCTCCGCTTCAGAACTACTGCCGCCTGCACCCTGTTCCCCCAAAGCTGCCAATCGGGGTCAACAACTGGGTCATCTATGACCTCCTCTTCTATGTCGTGTGCAACTTCGTCTGTGTCACCGTGTAAGCCGGTGGTGTAGCATTTGTGACGGGGCACCATAGTCTCTGCTGGTTTTGATTCTGCCTCAGTACACTGCGAGGGCAATGTTCTGGTCTGAGTCAAAGGAACAGCATAGTAATCTGGCTGTGGCTGTGCATCTGTGTACTCCATGTCCGATTCAACTTCTAATGGGCATGGCCTGTTAACTGTTTCACTGTGTAACCCAGGAACGGTATGTGTAAAGAGCTCCATGGAGTAACCTGTTGTGTCGACTGACGCATCCTTCACTGTTGTTCTGGGTGAAGGACACAAGGAAGCGACTTGTTCCTGACCGGGAGCATCCACTGACGATGCACTGCTCTGACATTTGGCACTTTCCGAGGAGGAGGCGAAAGAGCTAGAGGCAGAGTCAGCAATGAAAGCCAATACTTGTTCCTCCTGCTCCGGCTTCAAAAGTGGTTTTCCTACTCCCAGAAAATAGAGCGTTCGAGGCCTTGTGTAGCCAGACGACGAACCTGGCTCAACAACTCGAGACTTAGGTGCTGTACTGCTTTTACCACGACCACCTGATGCTCCACCACCACTACCATCATTACCAGCTGACAATGACCGCCCACGGCCACGACCTCTTCCACTAGACTTCCTCATTGTTTCCAAAACGTAACCAAAGTAACGGTATTTGTTACTGTAAAACAACTTATAAGGTGAACTCAAACTTCTGTAGGATTTATATATACCTTTATAGGTGCCTGACACTGAAAGGAAAATCAGGCCCAATGTTACACACTAGGTTTTCTGTGCCCCAATAATTTGAGACAGATGGCACACACAGGACCGGCACTCAAACAGAAATGCCAATCTTTATCTCCCACTATTAATTATTTTTTTTACAGGGAGAATTTACCCCCCCCAAAAAAATGGCCCAATATTACACACTGGTTTTCGGTGGCACACAAGGAGAGACAGATGCCACACACAGCACTGGCACAGAGGCAGACTTGCCAATCTTTATCTCCCACTATTAATTATTTTTTTTACAGGGAGAATTTACCAAAAAAAAAAAGGCCCAATATTACACACTGGTTTTTGGTGGCACACAAGGAGAGACAGATGCCACACACAGGACTGGCACAGAGGCAGACTTGCCAATCTTTATCTCCCACTATTAATTATTTTTTTTACAGGGAGAATTTACCCCCCCCCAAAAAAAAAATGGCCCAATATTACACACTGGTTTTCGGTGGCACACAAGGAGAGACAGATGCCACACACAGGACTGGCACAGAGGCAGACTTGCCAATCTTTATCTCCCACTATTAATTTTTTTTTTACAGGGAGAATTTACCCCCCCAAAAAAAAGGCCCAATATTACGCACTGGTTTTCGGTGGCACAGAAGGAGAGACAGATGCCACACACAGGACTGGCACAGAGGCAGACTTGCCAATCTTTATCTCCCACTGTTAATTTTTTTTTTACATGGAGAATTTACCAAAAAAAAAAAAAAAAGGCCCAATATTACACACTGGTTGTCGGTGGCACACAAGTAGAGACAGATGCCACACACAGGACTGGCACAGAGGCAGACTTGCCAATCTTTATCTCCCACTATTAATTTTTTTTTTTACAGGGAGAATTTACCCCCCCCCAAAAAAGGCCCAATATTACACACTGGTTTTCAGTGGCACACAAGGAGAGACAGATGCCACATACAGGACTGGCACAGAGGCAGACTTGCCAATCTTTATCTCCCACTATTAATTTTTTTTTTACAGGGAGAATTTACCCCCCCCAAAAAAAGGCCCAATATTACGCACTGGTTTTCGGTGGCACAGAAGGAGAGACAGATGCCACACACAGGACTGGCACAGAGGCAGACTTGCCAATCTTTATCTCCCACTGTTAATTTTTTTTTTACATGGAGAATTTACCAAAAAAAAAAAAAAAAGGCCCAATATTACACACTGGTTGTCGGTGGCACACAAGTAGAGACAGATGCCACACACAGGACTGGCACAGAGGCAGACTTGCCAATCTTTATCTCCCACTATTAATTTTTTTTTTTACAGGGAGAATTTACCCCCCCCAAAAAAAGGCCCAATATTACACACTGGTTTTCAGTGGCACACAAGGAGAGACAGATGCCACATACAGGACTGGCACAGAGGCAGACTTGCCAATCTTTATCTCCCACTATTAATTATTTTTTTTACAGGGAGAATTTACCCCCCCCCAAAAAAAAATATGGCCCAATATTACACACTGGTTTTCGGTGGCACACAAGGAGAGACAGATGCCACACACAGGACTGGCACAGAGGCAGACTTGCCAATCTTTATCTCCCACTATTAATTTTTTTTTTACAGGGAGAATTTACCCCCCCCCAAAAAAAATGGTCCAGTATTACACACTGGTTTTCGGTGGCACACAAAGAGAGACAGATGCCACACACAGGACTGGCACAGAGGCAGACTTGCCAATCTTTATCTCCCACTATTAATTATTTTTTTTACAGGGAGAATTTACCAAAAAAAAAAGAATGGCCCAATATTACACACTGGTTTTCGGTGGCACACAAGGAGAGACAGATGCCACACACAGGACTGGCACAGAGGCAGACTTGCCAATCTTTATCTCCCACTATTAATTATTTTTTCTACAGGGAGAATTTACCCCCCCCAAAAAAAAAAATTGCCCAATATTACACACTGGTTTTCGGTGGCACACAAGGAGAGACAGATGCCACACACAGGACTGGCACAGAGGCAGACTTGCCAATCTTTATCTCCCACTATTAATTATTTTTTTTACAGGGAGAATTTACCCCCCCAAAAAAATTGCCCAATATTACACACTGGTTTTCGGTGGCACACAAGGAGAGACAGATGCCACACACAGGACTGGCACAGAGGCAGACTTGCCAATCTTTATCTCCCACTATTAATTTTTTTTTTACAGGGAGAATTTACCCCCCCCAAAAAAAATGGTCCAGTATTACACACTGGTTTTCGGTGGCACACAAAGAGAGACAGATGCCACACACAGGACTGGCACAGAGGCAGACTTGCCAATCTTTATCTCCCACTATTAATTATTTTTTTTACAGGGAGAATTTACCAAAAAAAAAAAAAAAGGCCCAATATTACACACTGGTTTTCGGTGGCACACAAGGAGAGACAGATGCCACACACAGGACTGGCACAGAGGCAGACTTGCCAATCTTTATCTCCCACTATTAATTATTTTTTCTACAGGGAGAATTTACCCCCCCCCCCAAAAAAAAATGGCCCAATATTACACACTGGTTTTCGGTGGCACACAAGGAGAGACAGATGCCACACACAGGACTGGCACAGAGGCAGACTTGCCAATCTTTATCTCCCACTATTAATTATTTTTTTTACAGGGAGAATTTACCCCCCAAAAAAAAAAAATGGCCCAATATTACACACTGGTTTTCGGTGGCACACAAGGAGAGACAGATGCCACACACAGGACTGGCACAGAGGCAGACTTGCCAATCTTTATCTCCCACTATTAATTTTTTTTTTACAGGGAGAATTTACCCCCCCCCCCAAAAAAAAAGGCCCAATATTACACACTGGTTTTCGGTGGCACACAAGGAGAGACAGATGCCACACACAGGACTGGCACAGAGGCAGACTTGCCAATCTTTATCTCCCACTATTAATTTTTTTTTTACAGGGAGAATTTACCCCCCCCCCCAAAAAAAAAGGCCCAATATTACACACTGGTTTTCGGTGGCACACAAGGAGAGACAGATGCCACACACAGGACTGGCACAGAGGCAGACTTGCCAATCTTTATCCCCCACTATTAATTTTTTTTTTACAGGGAGAATTTACCAAAAAAAAATAAATGGCCCAATATTACACACTGGTTTTCTGTGGCACACAATAAGAGACAGATGCCACACACAGCACTGGCACAGAGGCAGACTTGCCAATCTTTATCTCCCACTATTTTTTTTTTTTCAGGGAGAATTAAAAAAAAAAAAAAAAAACAATATTACACACTAGGTTTTCTATGGCACACAAGGAGAGACAGATGCCACACACAGCACTGGCAGAGAGGCAGACTTGCCAATCTTTATCTCCCTGCAGTAATCTCAGAAATGTATGGCAGGCAGCTATAAAAAGGACTGCTGCACACAAAAGTGTGGACAAACAAACAAGATAGCTGTGCAGAAAGGAAGGAACAACAGGATTTGTGCTTTGAAAAAAGCAGTTGGTTTGCACAGCGGCGTACACACACAGCAACGCAGCTATCAGGGAGCCTTCTAGGGCAGCCCAATGAGCTACAGCGCTGAGGAAAAAAAAATGTAGCTTCCACTGTCCTGCAAACAAAAGGTGGTGTTGGACAGTGGAAATCGTTACAGCACAAGCGGTTTGGGGGTGAATGTACCCTGCCTAACACTGTCTATCCCTGCTTCTGACGAAGCGGCACCTCTCCCTACGCTCAGATCAGCAGCAGTAAGATGGCGGTCGGCGGGAACGCCCCTTTACAGCCCCTGTGACGCGGCAGAAAGCAAGCCAATCACTGCAATGCCCTTCTCTAAGATGGTGGGGACTGAGATCTATGTCATCACGCTGCCCACACTCTGCGTCCACCTTCATTGGCTGAGAAATGGCGCTTTTAGCGTCATTGAAACGCGACTTTGGCGCGAAAGTCGCTTACCACATGGCCGACCCCACACAGGGATCGGGTCGGGTTTCATGAGACGCCGACTTTGAACTTATGAAAATGAACGATCCGTTTCGCTCAACCCTAGTTGGCTGTAGGCATTCGCCACCCCTCCTCCAGAAGCGAAAGCTTGTTCACAGAGTGCAGTCGCACGACCACTCCATCTGCAGCTGCCAGTGTTGCACACGAGGTGTCCCATTATCGAACAGCTAGTGGTAAGCGTCAGCAGGCTGTGTTACAAATGAAGTGTTTGGGCGACAACAGACACACCGCGGAAGTACTGGCCGAGTACTTGCAGCAACAAACTCAGTCTTGGCTGGGCAGTGCACATCTTGAGGCAGGCAAGGTAGTCAGTGATAACGGAAGGAATTTTATGGCTGCCATAGCCCTTTCAGAACTGAAACACATACCTTGCCTGGCTCACACCTTGAACCTGGTGGTGCAGTGCTTCCTCAAAAATTATCCGGAGTTACCAGCCCTGCTCCTGAAGGTGCGAAGACTTTGCTCGCATATCCGCCGGTCGCCCGTACACTCCAGCCGTATGCTGAACCATCAGCGATCGCTGAATCTTCCCCAGCACCGCCTAATCAACGATGCAACAAGGTGGTACTCCACACTGCACATGGTTCAGAGGCTGTGCAAACAGAGGCATGCTGTAATTAATTTGTGGGAGGTTACACATACACGGGCAGGCACTTGGATGGCAGACATGGAGTTGTCTGGTGTGCAGTGGTCGAAGCTACAAGACCTCTGTCAAGTCCTTCAGTGTTTTGAAGAATGCACACGGCTGGTAAGTGCAGATGACGCCATCATAAGCATCCCACTAATGCGTCTGCTGATGCAAAGTTTAACGCACATTAAGGAGCAGGCATCTGCAGCCGAGGAGGAGGGAAGCCTTGATGACAGTCAGCCATTGTCTGCTCAGGGAACTCTCCTGGACAAGGTGGCGGATGTAGAGGAGGAGGAGGAGGATGATGGGGATGAATATTTATGGGAGGAGGATGCTTCTCAAGGGGAAATAGAAACTGGTGGCATTGCAAAGTCAGGTACAGGGTTTTTGCGGGACACAAGTGATGTTTGCAAGAAAGTGCTCCTCAACCCAGCACAAGCAGTGAATTGACACCTGGAACATTGGCCCACATGGCTGAGTATGCCTTGCGTATCCTAAAAAGGGACCCCCACATTATCAAAATGATGACTGATGACGATTACTGGTTGGCCTGCCTCCTGGATCCACGATATAAAGGAAAATTACAAAATATCATGCCACAGGAGAACCTTGAGCAAATATTGGCTAAAACAAGCAACTCTTGTAGACCGTTTGGTTCAGGCATTCCCAGCACACAGCGGCGGTGACCAAAAAAAGGACACGTCTGGCTACCCAAAATGTTGATGATCTAACCTTCAATAAAATGAACCAATCATGGATTTCAAATTATTTTGCCCCACCTTCCCCTGCTGACACGTAGCTTGCCTGAAAAATGTCTTGCTTTTGGCCTCCTCTTACTGACTTCTCCAATTCCTCCATTTGCAGCTGCTGAATGTCCACCATAGGTCATTTTTATACCTCCCTAAATGGGCTGACTCCCCCCACAGGGCCGTGGTAACCACCTGGCGCAAGCACCCGTGCGAGTGCCGTTTGCCTGGACTGGTGGGTGGGCCCACTCTTGGGCGATGGCACTGGCACAAGGTCCCTCATAGTACAATGAAGTGTCTCTGACAATGGTGGTGCACAACCAATGTCAGACACATCGTCGTAATATGAGGGGCCCTGTGCCAGTACCACCGCCCACGAGAGAGTGTTCCCCCCCAGGTTGAGCAGTGCTCTACCACTTGCAATACTTACCTCTCCCTGCTCCACCACTGTGTAGTCTGTGCTGTTAAATCCTTCAATGGCACTGCCAATATAAATTTGTTGAAATGATAGATGATAGTCAAAATATACAGGGGCCCTGGCCTCCATTTAGACCAGTTAATACTTTGCGCCTACTACCACTGTCTGCTACTCAGCAGAGGAGCCCACCTCTGTACCTAGCTATGCCACCTGTTTATTTATGAACAATTTTTTGGCAGACATTTAGCCCGCTTTATTATTTGGGCCTACTAACTTAGTCTGCTAGTCATTACAATTTTCCGACACTGAGCAAAGCAATGTCGCCTGTTTATTTATGAAGAATTTTTTGGCAGACATTTAGCCCACTTTATTATTTGGGCCTACTAACTGTGTCTGCCACTCATTACAGTTTTCCTCCACTGAACAAAGCAATGCCGCCTGTTTAGTCCTGTTACCAATTTTGAACTGCATTTAGCCTACTTTATTATTTGGGCCTATATCTGTGTTTCCTCCTCATCCTACCCATTGCCCAGCCACTGCTAGATGAGTCTGCTGGTACATTGACCCAGACCACTACATTCCCCTTGCATTCTACACAGCCAGAATCTGACCCTGCTGAAAGTCAGGTTCCCCTTCCCGCATACTATACCACCTTACACGGGGACAAAGAGGAAGGTGCAGATGAAAGTGCAGGTGCCTTCATCAGGTGGGGGGGCATATTCGTTGGCGACGTCACTGGCACAGGGCCCCTCATAGTACGCAAAAGTGTCTCTGCCGGTGGGAGGCACCACCCGCCGTCAAACACACCGCTGTACTATGAGGGACCCTGTTCCAGTGCCAATGAGTGCCCCCCTGCTTGCTCAGGATCACAGCATTTGCAAAGTTGAAATACTTACCTCTCCTGTTGTGAATTCCGCTCTTGGGCTCCCTCCGGTGGTTGTAAGTGGCACTTTTGTGAGTTCTGCTCTTGGGCTCCCTCCGGTGGTTTTAAGTGGTACTGCTGCTCCTTGGATTTAGTAGTCAGCAGCTGCTTCCACTGATTGTCTTTCTGGCTCGGCTATTTAGCCTGGTTCTATCCTTCAGCCTGTGCCGGTTCTCAATGGTTCCTGGTTGGATTCACATCTCTGTTTGGATTTCCCTGATATTCTGACCAGTTCAGCAAAGATAAGTCCTTGATTTGTTCTTTTGCAGTCCACTTGTTGTGGACTTAATCTTTCTGCACTTTCTATGTTTTTTCTAGTCCAGCTTGTCAGTATGGATTTATTCAGTTAAGCTGGAAGCTCTGGGAAGCTGATTTACCCTCCACACCTTTAGTCAGGTGTGGAGATTTTTGTAAACTCTTTGGTGGATTTTTCTAGTTTTTAATACTGACCGCACAGTATTCTGTCCTGTTCTATCCATCTAGCTACTGGCCTCCTTTGCTACATCCTGGTTTCATTCTGCGTATGTCATTTCCCTCTCCACTCACAGTCAATATTTGTGGGGGGCTGTCCTATCCTTTGGGGATTTTCTCTGAGGCAAGATAGCTTTCCTGTTTCTATCTTTAGGGGTAGTTAGTCCTCCGGCTGTGACGAGGTGTCTAGGGAGTGACAGGAACATCCCACGGCTACTTCTAGTGTTGTGTTAAGCTCAGGAACTGCGGTCAGTACAGGTACCACCTCCTCCAGAGCATGTCCCATGTTGCTCCTAAACCACCAGCTCATAACACTCTCCCTGCTCCACCGCTGTGACGTATTCCGCGTTTCCTGGGCCCACGAAAATCTTGAGCCAGCCCTACCCCCCCACAACTTTAGCCAAATGACCCCCAGTTTTCAATGCCTAACTATTATTATAAAGTAAATTAAGATTGACAAGCTTAAGTAATAAGAATTGATGTCTTAGGCATTAAAATGGGCACTGTAGGTGTTTTCCTGTCTTCCACTCACTTTGATTCCCCATTGACTTGCATTGGGTTTCGTGTTTCATTCGGCCCCTGACTTTTCGCAATAATCGGCCGATTTCACCCGACCCGACTTTTGACAAAGTCGGGTTTCGCGAAACCCGACTCAATCTGAAAAAAGTAAAAGTCGCTCAACTCTACTCCATACAATATTATGGGCACCACATAGTGCTCCTTACAAAATAATGAGCCCCATATATTGCTCCATACAGAATTATGGACACGATATAGTGCTCCATACAGGGTAATGAGTCCCATATATTGCTTCATACAGTATAATGAGCCACATATACTGCCCATACAGTATAATGAGCCCCATATATTGATACAAACAGAATAATGGACCCCATATAATGCTCCATACAGTATAATGAGCCAAATATATTGCTCCATACTGTATAATGAGCCCAATTTATTGCTTAATACAGTACAGGGTGGGCCATTTATAAGGATTCACTTTAATAAAATGGGAATGGTTGGTGATAATAACTTCCTGTTTGTGGCACATTAGTACACTACCGTTCAAAAATTTAGGGTCACCCAGACAATTTTGTGTTTTCCATGAAAAATCATACTTTTATTAATCAAATCAGTTGCCAAATGAATTGAAAAAATCTAGTCCAGACATTGACAAGGTTAGAAACAAAGATTTTTAGTTGAAATAATAATTTTCTTCTTCAAACTTTGCTTTCTTCAAAGAATGCTCTCTTTGCAGCAATTACAGCATTGCAGACCTTTGGCATTCTAGCAGTGAATTTGCTGAGGTAATCTGGAGAAATTTCACCCCATGCTTCCAGAAGCCCCTCCCACAAGTTGGTTAGGCTTGATGGGCACTTTTTGCGTACCATACGGTCAAGCTGCTCCCACAACAGCTCAATGGGGTTGAGATCTGTTGACTGCGCTGGCCACTCCATTACAGATAGAATACCAGCTGCCTGATTCTTTCCTAAATAGTTCTTGCATAATTTGGAGGTGTGCTTTAGGTCATTGTCCTGTTGTAGGATGAAATTGGCTCCAATCAAGCACTGTCCACAGGGTATGGCATGGCATTTCAAAATGGAGTGATAGCCTTCCTTATTCAAAATTCCTTTTTCCTTGTACAAATCTCCGACTTGACCAGCACCAAAGCAACCCCAGACTGTGATATTACCTCCACCATGCTTGACAGATGGTGTCAGGCACTCTTCCAGCATATTTTCAGTTGTTCTGCATATCACAAATGTTATTCTGTGTGATCCAAACACCTCAAACTTGGATTTATCTGTCCATAACACTTTTTTCAATCTCCCTCTGTCCAATGTGTTCTTTTGCCCATATTAATCTTTTCCTTTTATTAGCCAGTCTCAGATATGGCTTTTTCTTTGCCACTCTGCCCTGAAGGCCAGCATCCCAGAGTCGCCTCTTCACTGTAGACGTTGACACTGGCGTTTTGCGTGTACTATTTAATGAAGCTGCCAATTCAGGACCTGTGAGGCATTGATTGCTCGAACTACAGACTCTAATGTATTTGTCTTGTTGCTCAGTTGTGCAGCTGGGCCTCCCACTTCTCTTTCTACTCTGGTTAGAGCCTGTTTGTGCTTTCCTCTGAAGGGAGTAGTACACACCGTTGTAGGAAATCTTCAGTTTCTTGGCGATTTCTTACATGGAATAGCCTTAATTTCTAAGAACAAGAATAGACTGTCGAATTACACATGAAAGTTCTTTTTATTTCTGGCCATTTTGAGAGTTTAATGGAACCAACAAATGTAATGCTCCAGAATCTCAACTAGCTCAAAGGAAGGTCAGGTTTATAGGTTCTCTAAACAGCCAAACTGTTTTCAGCTGTGCTAACATACTTGCACAAGGGTTTTCAAGGGTATTCTACCCATCCATTAGCCTTCTTACACAGTTAGCAAACACAAAGTACCATAAGAACACTAGAGTGATGGTTGTTGGAAATGGGCCTCTATACACCTATGAAGATATAGCATTATAAACCAGATGTTTGCAGCTAGAATAATCATTTACCACATTAGCAATGTATAGAGTGTATTTCTGAATCATTTAATGTTAGCTTCATTGGAAAAAACTGTGCTTTTCTTTTAAAAATAAGGACATTTCTAAGTGACCCTAAACTTTTGAATGGTAGTGTATATGGGAAGGGGAAAACTTTTCAAGATGGGTGGTGACCATGGCAGCCATTTTTAAGTCAGCCATTTTGGATCCAACTTTATTTTTTCCAATGGGAAGAGGGTCGTGTGACACATCAAACTTATTGAGAATTTCACAAGAAAAACAATGGTGTGGTTTTAACGTAACTTTATTCTTTCATGAGTTATTTACAAGTTTATGACCACTTATAAAATGTGTTCAAAGTGCTGCCCATTGTGTTGGATTGTCAATGCAACCCTCTTCTCCCACTCTTGACACACTGATAGCAACACCGCAGAAGAAATGCTAGCACAGGCTTCCAGTATCCGTTGTTTCAGATGCTTCACATCTCGTATCTTCACAGCATAGACAATTGCCTTCAGATGACCCAAAGATAAAAGTCTAAGGGGGTCAGATCGGGAGACCTTGGTGACCATTCAACTGGCCCACGATGACCAATCCACTTTCCAGGAAACTGTTCATGTAGAAATGCTCGGACCTGACTCCCATTATGTGGTGGTGCACCATCTTGCTGGAAAAACTTAGGGAACGTGCCATCTTCAGTGCATAAAGAGGGCAACACATCATCATGTAGCAATTTCAGATATCCAGTGGAATTGATGTTCCCATTGATGAAGAATGGCCCTACTATCTTTGTATAGGGTGGTATGAGAATGGTGTGGTATATGGGGAACAAAGATAGTGGGGCCATTCTTCATCAATGGAAAAAATAAAGTTGGATCCAAAATGGCCAACTTCAAAATGGCTGCCATAGTCACCACCCATCTTGAAAATTTTCCCCCCTCTCAAATACTAATGTGCCACAAACAGGACGTTGATATCACCAACCATTCCCATTTTATTTAGGTGCATCCATAAAAATGGCTCACCCATACTATATAATGAGCCCAAGATATTGCTCAATACAGTATAATGGACTACGTATAATGCTACATAAAGAATAAGAACCCCATATATTGCTCCATACGGTACACTGTGTGCAGAATTATTAGGCAAGTTGTATTTTGATCACATGATACTTTTAGTACATGTTGTCCTACTCCAAGCTGTTCAGGCTTGAGAGCCAACTACCAATTAAGTAAATCAGGTGATGTGCATCTCTGTAATGAGGAGGGGTATTGTCTAGTGACATCAAAACCCTATTTAAGGTGTGCTTAATTATTAGGCAACTTCCTTTCCTTTGGCAAAATGGGCCAGAAGAGAGATTTGAAGGGCTCTGAAAAGTCCAAAATTGTGAGATGTCTTGCAGAGGGATGCAGCAGTCTTGAAATTGCCAAACATTTGAAGCGTGATCACCGAGCAATCAAGCGTTTCATGGCAAATAGCCAACAGGCTCGCAAGAAGTGTGTTGGGTAAAAAAGGCGCAAAATAACTGCCTATGAATCGAGGAAAATCAAGCGTGAAGCTGCCAAGATGTCATTTGCCACCAGTTTTGCTATATTTCAGAACTGCAACATTACTAGAGTAACAAAAACACAAGGTGTGCCATACTCAGAGACATGGCCAAGGTAAGGAAGGCTGAAAAACGACCACCTTTGAACAAGAAACATAAGATAAAACATCAAGACTGGGCCAAGAAATATCTTAAGACTGACTTTTCAAAAGTTTTATTGACTGCTGAAATGAGAGTGACTCTTGATGGGCCAGATGGATGGGCCAGAGGCTGTAAAGGGCAGAGAGCTCCACTCCGACTCAGACGCCAGTAAGGTGGAGCTGGGCTACTGGTATGAGCTGGTATCATCAAAGATGAACTTGTGGGACCTTTTCTGGTTGAGGATGGAGTGAAGCTCAACTCCCAGACCTACTGCCAGTTTCTGGAAGACAACTTCTTCAAGCAGTGGTTCAGGAAGAAGTCAGTATCGTTCAAGAAAAACATGATTTTCATGCAGAAAAACATGATTTTCATGCAGGACAATGCTACATCACATGCCTCCAACTACTCCACAGCGTGGCTGGCCAGTAAAGGTCTCAAAGAAGAAAAAATAATGACATGGCCCCCTTGTTCACCTGATCTGAACCCCATAGAGAACCTGTGGTCCCTCATAAAATGTGAGATCTACAGGAAGGGAAAACAGTACATCTCTCGGAACAGTGTCTGGGAGGCTGTGGTGGCTGATGCAAGCAATGTTGATCGTAAACAGATCAAGCAACTGACAGAATCTATGGATGGAAGGCTGTTGAGTGTCATCATAAAGAAAGGTGGCTATATTGGTCACTAATTTTTTAGGGTTTTGTTTTTGCATGTCAGAAATGTTTATTTCTAAATTTTGTGCAGTTATATTGATTTACCTGGTGAAAATAAACAAGTGAGATGGAAATATATTTGGTTTTATTAAGTTGCCTAATAATTCTGCACAGTAATAGTTACCTGCACAAACAGATACCCTCCTAAGATAGTCAAATCTTTAAAAAAAACACTCCAACTTCCAAAAATATTAAGCTTTGATATTTATGAGTCTTTTGGGTTGATTAAGAACATAGTTGTTGATCAATAATAAAAATAATCCTCTAAAACACAACTTGCCTAATAATTCTGCACACAGTGTATAATTACATAGTTATTATTAAGGTTGAAGGAAGACTGTAAGTCCATCTAGTTCAACCCATAGCCTAACCTAACATGCCCTAACATGTTCCCCATGATCCCCATATAATGCCCCAAACAGTATTTTGAGCCCCAAATAATGATCCATACAGTATAATGAGCCCCATATAGTGCTCCATACATAATGGGCCTCGTATAATGCTCCATACAGTATAATGGACCACATATATTTCTCTGTACAGAATAATGAGCCCCATATATTGCTCCATACTGTATACTAAGCCCAATATATTGCTCAATACAGTATAATACAATACATTCATAATGCAATATAATACAATACAATACAGTATAATACAATACATATAATACAATACAGTATAATACATATATTGCTCCATACTGTATAATAAGCCCAATTTATTGTTCAATACAGTATAATGGACCCTGTTTAATGCTACATAAAGAATAAGAACCCCATATATTGTTCCATACAGTATAATGATCCCCATATAATGCCAGGATAGTACCTGAATCAAGATGGATACTATCTAGCTTAGTCAACAGGTCAGAGGTGTCTCTAATGTATGATGGTAGAGAATATACAAAGGGACGTAGAATCTGGTCAAGGTATACACTTGAATTTTGGCATAATGCATCTATGCCCGCCACAATTGGGCATCCCTTCTCTTGTGGGTTTTTGGTAGGGAATAGAAGGTTGCTAATGTGGGATACTTAGGGTACATAAAGTCAAATTCGCTCCGGGACAAAAGACCGTCCTCCAAAGCCCCGGTCAGTAATGTTTTCAGTTCTACTTGGTAGGGCAATGTGGGGTCTTTTTTAAGGATCTCATAGGTTGTTAGATCCGATAGAATGTTTTTACACATTGTTAAATATTGTCATCTATCTAGTACCACCACATTGCCCCCCTTATCAGACGGTTTGATCACTATCTTATGATCTTTTTCCAAGGAGCTAAGTGCCTCCAATTCAAATTTCTCCAAATTAGTTTCCGATGTACCATATTTTGGATTAATTTTCTTGATTTCTTCAGTAACTAAACTCAAAAATATATCAATATTGCTATAGTTACCGATTGGAGGTGCTTTTTTGCTCCTTGGTTTGAGCTCAGAGTATGGACCTTCTCCAATCTGTCGTACCCCTTCATCAGCCAATCCAGCCAGCACTCTCACATCCTCCAACAAATCAGATGATATACCCAATAATTGGCATTGTGACTTATCTTTCTGAGTAAAGAATTTTTTCCACTTCAGCTTTCTTATAAAAAGATTAAGATCTTTAATCCATATAAATGGGTCAAATTTAGTAGTGGGAACAAATGACAGACCATGACTCAACAATGATATTAATGCAAATTACTGGTGCCTAAAATTGATGCATCAATAACCTTATGATCTACTGGTTATTATCCTATTACTTTATTGTGCCTTGTATAAAAACAGTTCGGCATATATTATGGAGCATTGTGCGCTCCAATGATGTAATTTAGGCTTCAGCAAGCTAGGTTGTCACATTCAGCTTGCACCGCCCTCAAACTTCAGAGCGTTAGGTTGTATCGAGTGGAGCGCATTAGCGCTCCACTAACCGGAAGTACTACGGCGCTATGCATCACGCGTCACTTCTGTCTCTGAAGCTGTCTATGATGGCGGCGAGAGGGATAAGAAGCGGCGAATGGTAAGACACGTGCAGCCCTTCATTGTGAGCTGTCACGTCGAGACGCGGCATACTACAGCTGCCTCGTACTGTGAGAAGCCCTACTCCTTCCCCTGATGAACCCTGGTGTATTGTCCTAGGGGGAAACGCGTCGGGATGGGCGACAACAAATGGATGAGTACATCCTAACTTCTTTTCTGACCATTTATGAAGATGCAAAGTAACCATCTGTATTAACGTTTGTATGAAAAATTGGAGGTGCATTTGTATGGCAGTAGCAATACTGCCCTGATGATGCATTGATACATTATCATCTCCTTAATACCAATATATATATATGACTAAGGTAATTAGGTATACGATAGGTGTAATGCATTCCCTGTTATTATAGGCAGGACTACTATTGCTGAATATCGCAAATGTTTAAGATTTACTTATTTTGTCTCTTATATTAGACACCTATTGCACCTCTATTATATATTTGTACAAGAGTAACCATTTTTAGACCCTTTGTTGTGGAAACCGATCCATAAAAGATTTCAACAGCTTTTATTCTGCACCTTATAAGCACAATTGCACTTTAGATAAGGTTTGGTGTGGTGGCAGTTTTCTTTGATAAGTTCCTTTTAGGGTTATAAGGGAGAGCCGTCGATGAGTGGGGGCGCCATGTCGAACTGAGGGTGCCAACCTCCGCTGTGAGGTAGGGTGAATAAGGGAAAGATCACCCCCCCACCATCTTAGCTTCTATCCTTTCTTATTAAATGTTAAGATAGATTAAGGTGTTACTGTCTCCTGACCCTTTTATATGGGTATATTTTTACTCAAATTTATTAAAAGTTAAATTTTAAGGGTTTTTTGGGGTACTTTTTTGGTTGTAACCTAAATAAATACCCTATATATATTGTTTTTTGGTGACTATCCCCATATAATGCCCCAAACAGTATATTGAGCACCAAACAATGATCCATATAGTATAATGAGCCCCATATATTGCTGCATACATAATGGACCTCATATAATGCTCCATACAGTACTTTATGGTCCCCATATAATGCTTCATACAATATATGATGGGCCTCATATAATTCTCCAGTATATGATGGGCCCCATATATTGCTTCATACAGTATAATGACCCCAATATATATTGCTCCATACAGTATAATGAGACCCATATAATGCTCCAAACAATATAATGTGCCTCATATAATGCTCCATACAGTATTTGATGGGCCCCATACAGTATAATGACCCAATATATATTGCTCCATACAGTATAATGAGCTCCATATAATGCTCCAAACAGTATAATGCGCCCCATATAATGCCCCATACAGTATATTATGGGCCTCATATATTGCTCCATATAGACTGGGCCCATATAATGCTCCATACAGAAAAGACCCCATATAATGCTCCATACAGTATATGATTGGCCCCATATATTGCTCCCACAGAATGTGTCCCATATAATGCTCCATATAGAATGGATCCCATAAGATGCTTCATATATAATGGGCCCCATAAGATGCTCCATGTTTAATGGGCCCCATATGATGCTCCAGTATATGATGGGCCCAATATGATATTCCAGTATATGATGGACCCCATATTGCTCCATACATAAAAAATGAAATACTCACTCCTCCATGTGGGCTGCTGCTCTGCTCCGTACTCCTCAGTATCAGCGTCTTCTGGCACTCTGCACTGTGACTTCTCAGGCTGAGGGTGCACAGTAGCCATGCAATCATGCCCTCTGACCTGAAATATCGCAGTCAGAAGACGCGGAAGATGCTGCAGCGAAGGAATATGGAGAGGTAAGTATTTAAAGTACTGGAGCCCTAAGTGGAGGAGCCCATTCGTGGGTGTTGGCACTGGCACAGGCACTTGGACCCCCATATCGCACTGGTATCCCCGACGGTGAGTGGGTTCCCCGCCTACTCAGGGCCCCGACACTTACCAGGGTGCGCCAGGTTCTAACACCAGCCCTGACCGCGGATCAAAGGCCACACAGACTCTGAATTGACTCCATCTGCCTCATAATAGGGAATCTTTCATGGGAGGTGAAATCTGAATCATTTATTTAAAAGATTAACACTGAAACCTAGATGTATGCGCTCAGCGTAGAGAGCAGGATAAATGTAAACCGAATCATATAAACTATGGAAATACCAAAAAGTATTATAAATAGGTGCAAGCCCTAGAATACTAAGAATATAAAAACCAAAAAATGTATTCAAGAAAGAGCAATTGTGCGTAAAATTTAATTAGAGAATCAACCTCATATAAAAACAACATGAACACAAGGACTTTTAAAACACATTAAAAAGTATGGTCAGGTACAGAGATGCTATATTTATATCTTTTCTATGTTTTACCTCTTTTACAGAATAAAAGCAATGTTATAGAAAAAATAATTATTTTGCCTGGCCTTATTCTGACAGCCATAGCTTTATAGCGTTTGATTATTTTTCTGCTGACAGAGCTAAGTGGGTTTTTTTTTGTGGGACAAGATGACGTTTCCAGCAATACCATTTTTATATACTGTATGTTCGACATTTTGATCACATTTTATTCCACATTTTTCAGCTGTATAATGAAAATGCATAGTTTTTGACCATTATTTTTTACAGTGTTCACTGAAAGGGTTAAATAGTGTGATATTTTTATAGGTCGGGTAATTCTGGCTGCGGTGATACCAAATATATGTACTTTTTTGCTTTTTAAATAAATATATGTATTTATTGGTATGATTTTTTTTTTCAATTATCCTTTTTGAGCTTGTGATTTTTAACCCCTTAGTGACAGAGCCAATTTGGTACTTAATGACCAAGCCAATTTTTACAATTCTGACCACTGTCACTTTATGTGCTTATAACTCTGGAATGCTTTAACAGATCCTGCTGATTCTGAGAATGTTTTTTTGTGACATATTGTACTTCATGATGGTGGTAAAATTTCTTTGATTTGACTTGTGTTTATTTATGAAAAAATGGAAATATGGTGAAAATTTTGCAATTTTCAAATTTTGAATTTTCATGCCCTTAAGTCAGAGAGTCATGTCACACAAAATACTTAATAAATAACATTTCCTAGATGTCTATTTTACATCGGCACTAGTGTTGAGCGATACCGTCCGATACTTGAAAGTATCGGTATCGGAAAGTATCGGCCGATACCGGCAAAGTATCGGATCTAATCCGATACTGATACCCGATACCAATACAAGTCAATGGGACTCAAGTATCGGACGGTATCCCTGATGGTTCCCAGGGTCTGAAGGAGAGGAAACTCTCCTTCAGGCCCTGGGATCCATATCAATGTGTAAAAGAAAGAATTAAAATAAAAAATAGGGATATACTCACCCTCCGACGCAGCCTGGACTTTACCGCCGTAACCGGGAGCCGTTGTACCTAAGAATGCGCGCTTGAAGGGCCTTAGATGAGGTCACTGCGCTCTGATTGGTCCGTAGCGGTCGCGTGACCGCTACGCGACCAATCACAAAGCAGTGACGTCACCTAAGGTCTTTCAAGCGCTTGAAATACCTTAGAAGACGTCCGCAGCTTCTGATTGGTCGCGTAGCGGTCGCGTGACCACTACGCGACCAATCACAAAGCAGTGACGTCTTCTAAGGTATTTCAAGCGCTTGAAAGACCTTAGGTGACGTCACTGCTTTGTGATTGGTCGCGTAGCGGTCACGCGACCGCTACGGACCAATCAGAGCGCAGTGACCTCATCTAAGGCCCTGCAAGTGCGCATTCTTAGGTACAACGGCTCCCGGTTACGGCGGTAAAGTCCAGGAGCCGCCAGAGAGGTGAGTATATCCCTATTTTTTATTTTAATTCTTTATTTTACACATTGATATTAATCCCGATACCGATTCCCGATACCACAAAAGTATCGGATCTCGGTATCGGAATTCCGATACCCGCAAGTATCGGCCGATACCCGATACTTGCGGTATCGGAATGCTCAACACTAATCAGCACAATCTTGGAAACAAAATTTTCTTTTTTTAGGAAGTTATAAGGGTTAAAAGTTGACCAGCGATTTCGCATTTTTCCAACAAAATTTACAAAACCATTTTTTTAGGGACCACCTCACATTTGAAGTGACTTTGGACAGTCAATATAACGGAAAACACCCAAAAGTGACACCATTCTAAAAACTGCACCCCTCAAGGTGCACAAAACCACATTCAAGACGTTTATTAACCCTTCAGGTGCTGCACATGAACTAAAGCTTATGGAAGGAAAAAAATGAACATTTCACTTTTTTCACTAAAAATTTACAGTACTTTGGAACCTTTTTTCTTATTTTCACAAGGGTATCAGGAGAAAATGGACCAAAAAATATGTGGGGGAAAAGCCACTCTTCGGGTGCATGGCAGGACTCAGAAGGGAGGGAGCACCGTTTGACTTTTTGAACGCAAAATTGGCTGGAATCAATGGTGTGCCATGTCACTTTTGGAGACTCCTGATGTACCTAAACAGTGGAAATCCCCAATTCTAATGCCTACCCTAACCCCAACACACCCCTAACCCTAATCCCAACCCTAACCATAACCCTAACCACAACCCTAACCCCAACACACCCCTAACCCTAACCCCAACACACCCCTAACCCTAATCCAAACCCTAGCTATAACCTTAACCACAAAACTAACCCCAAAACACACCCCTAACCCTGATCCCAACCATAACCGTAATCCCAACCATAATCACAACCCTAGCCCTAACTCTAGCTGTAGCCCTAACCCTAACTTTAGCCCAACTCACTTTTGTGCAACTCTTACCCCAATGGAAAAATGGAAATAAATATATATTTTTTATTTCATTATTTTTACCTAACTAAGGGGGTGATAAAAGGAGGTTTTATTTACTATTTTTTTTACTTTGATCACTGTGATAGGGTCTATCACAGTGATCAAAATAAACCAATAGGAAAAATGTTCTATTGTTGCCGGGTGCTGGCCAGCAGATCTCAGAGGGCGCATGCCATTTTCTCCCAGAAGATGCCGGTGGCCCAGGGGACTTCAGGGGGGGTTACAGGGACAACGGTGGTACTGGGAGGGATCGGGGCACCCTATTTTCTCTTTCCTCTGATGTGCGATCATATTAGAGGAGAGAGAAAGTAAATGGAAAATTGGACCTTTTTTTTGCGGTCGCCGTTATACCGTTAATAATGATGATCGCAACACCGGGGTAGGTAAAAACCGACCCAAATCATGTTCTCTGGGGTCTTAGCTACCCCCGTAGCCGAGACTCCGGAGATATTCTGACTCTTGGGGGCGCTATACACATATTCCTCAGCACCCTTAAAAAGTGGAGCTGTGGTTTAAGTATCCTTAACTGCCGCCGTTAAAAGGCGTATCGGCAGTCGTTAAGGGGTTAAAAAATACTTTTTACTTTTTTTTTACTTTTTTGCTTACTATGTATATGGAATTTTATTTTTGTATTAGTCTGATCACTGGTATAAGGCATTGCATTCCCGCTATTCCCCAGCCTCTCCCCTATGCCAAGCCCTTCACTGGCTTCCTATCGCCCAGAGACTCCAGTTCAAAACCCTTACAATGACATGCAAAGCCATCCACAACCTGTCTCCTCCATATAATCTGTGACATGGTCTCCTGGTACTTACCTACATGCAACCTCCGATCCTCTCAAGATCTCCTTCTCTACTCCCCTCTCATCTCTTCTTCCCACAACCGCATCCAAGACTTCTCCCGTGCTTCCCCCATACTCTGGAATTCTCTACCACAACACATCAGACTCTCGCCTACCATAGAAACCTTCAAAAAGAACCTGAAGACTCACCTCTTTTGACAAGCCTACAGCCTGCAGTGATCCTCAACTTACTGAACCGCCGCACAACCAGCTCTACCCTCTCGTAGTGTATCCTCACCCATCCCCCGCAGACTGTGAGTCCTCGCAGGCAGTGTCCTCCCTCCTTATGTACCTGTGTGCCTTGTTTTTTGCTCATGTTTAATGTATTTGTCTATATCTGCCCCCTTTTTCACATGTAAAGCGCCATGGAATAAATGGCGCTATAAAAATGTACAATAATAATAATAAAATTGCATTACCCCTGCATTTCCACAAAAAGCAGTGATTGTGGGTCTGCTGTCTCTAGCATCATGTCTTCTCTCTATCTAAGATTGAATCTGTCAAAAACTGATCTCCGTGGATTTCCTCCCTCTAATAACCTACCTAATCCCAATATTGCCATTTCCATGTGTGATTCTACCATAATTGCCATTATTTGATTTACATCTTTCTTTCACTCCCTACATCTTATCACTTGCTTGCTCATGTTACCTGCACCTCAAAAACATCTCTAGAATCTGACCATTTCTTACCTTTGACTCCTACTGTTACTGTTATTCGTTCTTGCCTTGACTACTGCAACTCTCTACTAATCAGTCTTCCTCTTACTAAGCTCTCCCCTTCAATCTATCTTGAATGTAGCAGCCAGGATCATATTCTTGTCCAACTGCTACACCAATGCACCCACCTGTTCCAGACATTGCACTGGTTACTCATCGGCTACACTTCTCTTGATATCTGTTGGATTATGTGGTACTCTGTAATGTCTGATATTGTATGTTTATGTCCTCTCTGAAATGTAAAGTGCTGCAAACTATGTTGGCGCTATAGAAATAAATATTATTGTTATTATTTATTATTGAAATACACATGTTTTGCAAAGTATTGGACCTGTCAGTGTTAAACTGACAAAACACCTTTTAGATCATACTCCTGGCATGGCCTAATAGGTCATTGAAGCCCATATAAAAGTAGTAAAAATAATGAGTAATTACAAAAATATCATTTTTTTTTCGATGAGTCACCCCTGTTATTACAGGTATGAAGGATCTTAAGCTGATGAGCCACAAGTTTTGATGATGTAACGGGGAGAATTTTATGTACTTGATACTGATACATTGTACACATCAGTAGATTTCTGTGTATTGGGATTAGAGAAAGAGAGTACATTTTTTTTCATCCTAAAAAATTATTAAAAAATAATAATGAAAAACACTTGACAGGTATCTCTTTATGTACTCAATATGGGAGAGACCTGCCAATCATCTGGAGCTAGGCATGGAAAACCTGCTGGGGACCCATGCTGGACTAGTCTGGTCTCTTCTTGTAGTCCCCCGCCTGCTCTTCTAACTTTTCACTGAAACAGTGATGCACGCAGCCAGTCTCTCATTCATGCACCACAAGCAGCAGAGGTCGCATTGCTTAATTGCGTTATATTGGGCTCACCCATGCCTTGATGGTCAGCCCCTGGTGAATCCTCCCCAACACGTCCATTTGAAGGATGTCTTACAATGTACCCTTAACAGGATCGCTCAAGATCATCAGTGTGTTTCTTTGATAAAGGTCTGTGTTACACCGAAACGTCACATATAATACACACAGTTAGGACCAGGTAACACATTTTTCATCTGATTTCACCATATCCCCCACTCAAGTGCTGGATTCTTTCTATTTATGGATTTGGGTTAGGATTCTATCTGGGCACCGACTTATCCAGGAGTGCCGTATTCCTACTGACTTATAAAATGAATGTATAGTCGGCATCCCTGTAAAACAGAGTAAAATAATCTGATTTGCTAATGATAAATATTTGAGAAAAGTCTTATAATTTCATCTTTTCTCATCTTATGTATTGTCTATAAATGATAGGCCTTCTATAATTTGTATCCGCATACATGCAGGTCCTTATTTGAAATTTTTAAATTTGTTTGTAATAGGGGTCAAGAAATGAATGGTTCATTTACTTAGGCATTATCCAGCTTTCATATTTTGAAATGTCTATAAAAGACAGCAGTTCTCATAAAAAAACAAGAAATCTCAAGTTTTCTATACAGTTTATTTATGGAGGTTTAATTGAAGACAGGCATGGCTTATAACTTTATTAATATGTTTATTTTGCTACATAGAAATATATTACCCTCAATTACTAGTTCAGGCGCCAAGAAAGAGGGAAAAAATTATGCATAGAGCTAATAAATAACGTACATAGAACCAGCAAAGAAAAAAACATATCTGATACTTAATTACCAGATTTCTAAAGGTTTGGCTGCTTTGAATTATCTAATATATAAAGTTGAGTGTATGTATGTGTGTGCGTGTGTGTGTGTGTGTATGTGTGTGTGTGTGTGTGTGTATATGTATCGAGTCATGCCCACTCCACATAGCAGCCACAGGCCACATCTAGCTCCGTCGTGTCTAGAATGGAGTTGCTCTTGTGAGGCATGATGTCAATGGAAAGAGAGGAGCCTTATGGATAGACATGTGAGGGGCAAAATGAGGGAAGTGAGGTGCTGCTGCAGTATGAGGCTGTGTATAGAGAAGAGTGAAGCGCTGCAGGTGGAGGCTGTGTATAAGGCCACATTCACACATTCAGCATTTGGTCAGTATTTTACCTCAGTATTTATAAGCCAAAACCAGGAGTGGGAGAAAAATACAGAAGTGGTGACATGTTTCTAATATACTTTTCTTCTCATTGTTTTACTCCAAGTTTTACCTTGCAAATACTGAGGTAAAAATACTGACCAAATAACGTGTGAAGGAGGTCTAATACATGAGGAGATGACACACAGGTATATACTATATACAGGAAGAGATGACACACAGGTATATACTATATACAGGAGGAGATGACGCACAGGTATATACTATATTCAGGAGGAGATGACATACAGGTATATACTATATTCAGGAGGAGATGACATACAGGTATATACTATATACAGGAGGAGATGACATACAGGTACATTCTGTATACAGGGGAAATTACATATGTTACCTCAGTATTTATAAGCAAAAACAACAAGTTGGAGAAAAATACAGAAGTGGTGACATGTTTAATAAACTTTTCCTCTCATTGTTTTATTCCAAGTTTTAGCTTACAAATACTGAGGTAAAAATACTGACCAAATAATGTGTGAACGAGGTCTAATACAGGAGGAGATGACATACAGGTATATACTATATACAGGAAGCGATGGCATACAGGTATATACTATATACAGGGGACATGACATACAGGTATATACTATATACAGAAGGAGATGACATACAGGTATATACTATATACAGGAGGAGATGACACACAGGTATATACTATATACAGGAGGCGATGACATACAGGTATATACTATATACAGGAGGCGATAACATACAGGTATATACTATATACAGGAGGAGATGACATACAAGTATATACTATATACAGGAAGAGGTGACATACAGGTATATACTATATACAGGAGGAGATGACATACAGGTACATACTACAAATACATTTTCACCACATGACCCGATTGCTAAGCGCCGGTGGCTGAATGGGGTCAGGTAGCTTTGATGGCTATGGCTATAAGCATCATCTAATAAGCTGTCCATGTAAAATGTACATGTTAACTTTATTAGCCCAGTGATCTGGCCATTGAGAGTACATGTCCCGTAGTTGGATTAAGTAAAAAAAAAATAATGAAAATTTTCAAAAATATAGACAGATTTTTTTTAAAAACTCACATAAAAGTGTTTTTCATATTTTTCCATTACAGGTGCAACTTTTATGTAAAAATCAAACAAACAAACAAACAAACAAAAAACAAGATAAACAATTTATAATGCTACACTGGAGTCATCTGAGCTATATTATTGTTACTTTATTCAATGTACAGGTTAAATAATGTAAAAATATAAATAAAAAGCGCAATAAAAATGCAATTTTTTTCATCAGCCCAAATAGAAGTGTAATAAACAGCAATCAAAAAGTCAAAGGTAAAGAAAATGACAAAAAAGTAATCTCATCCCACAAAAAAACACGCCTTCACATGATCCTGTCAATGGAAAAATAAAGTTACAACTCTTCGAATATGATGGTGTAAATACAAATATTTATTTTCTAAAAAATAAATAAAAGTGTTTTTAGAGTGCAAAAGAAGCAAAACCTAAAAATGTATAAATCTGCTAATGCTATAATTGTACTGTCCTGAAGAATAAAGATGTCCAATCACATATAGCACATGGTGAACAGCATTTTATAGACAATAATTCCTAAATTGTTGTTTATTTATTCTGCCTCACTAAAAGGATAAGGCTACGTTCATATTTATCCTGTGCTACCTTGAGCACTTTCATCGGTGTTTCTTTCTAAATTCCAAAAAATGGGACTCATTTGAAAGCCCCACTAGAACCATTCACTGTAATAAGTCATATGGACTCACTTTGGAGTCTGTCTTTTTAGGCATCCACAAAAGTGGTTGACTACAGCTTTGTGTATGTCTAAACAAGAAAGGACATGGCCAGAATAGATGCCAAACACTGTGATCGTGAGATCCCATACATCTCAATATATTGAGTATTTCCAGAGGGGAACACTGTTGGAAGTGCTCAGTGTAAAGCCCGCAATAAATGTGAACCTGACCTTAAAAGTCTTAAAATTCCATTTAAGTCTTTCATCTGCCAAAATAAAAATAGGGGTTCAATGTCTTGCTCAAAAGCTCTTGAAAAGTGGTATGGCTCCAAAAATCCAACCCTGCACACTTGGCTCTCACAGAGTCATATAGCCCTATTCGTTCTGAGCCTTGCAGTGTGCCTAAACTGTAATTACTATCCACATAGAATACTCTGCAAAAGTAAGAATGCTTTAAAAGGTAAAAACAGTTTAGTTTATTTTTAGCAATTAAGAAAATGATTGACCAAAAAGAGAAATCTATATACAGTCAACCTTTGGTGAGACAACCCTTTGCCTTCAAAACAGCATCAGACCACCAATTTTTAATGGTTATGAAGGAACTAAGCAGAAAGTTTGTTCCAAACATCTTGGAGAATGGACCACAGATCTTCTCTGGATGTAGGCTTACGCAAAATCCCTCTGTCTCTTCATGTAATTCCACACAGACTATATGATATTGAGGACCATATCTTCACTTCCAATACTCCTTGTTCTTTTACATTCTGAGGATAGTTGTAAATTACCGTATATACTCAAGTATAATCCGAGATTTTCAGCCCATTTTTTTGGGCTGAAAGTCCCCCTCTCGGCCTATACTTGAGTCATACCCAGGGGTCGGCAGGGGACAGGGAGCGGGGGCTGTCTAATTATACTCACCTGCTCCTGGTGCGGTCCCTGCACATCCCTGGCTCCCCGGCGCCCCAGCTTCTTCCTGTACTGAGCGGTCACATGGTACCACTCATTACAGTAATGAATATGTGGCTCCACCTCCCATAGGGGTGGAGCCGCATATTCATTACTGTAATGAGCGGTTACGGTGACTGCTCAGTACAGGAAGAAGCTGCGGCGCCTGGGATGCAGTCACTGCACCGCGCCAGGAGCAGGTGAGTATAACGGGGAGGGGAGCACTGCGCTTACGATATTCACCTGCTCCTCATTCCAGGCGCCACTCCATCTTCAGCATCTTCTGCAGTGACGCTCAGGTAAGAGGGCGCAATGACGTGGTTAGTGCGCGCCCTCTGCCTGAACGTCAGTGCAGAAGACGCTGAAGATGGAGCGGCGCCGGAACGAAGTCAGGTGAATATTGAAAGCGCCGGGGGCCTGAGCGACGGAGAGGTGAGTATGTGATTTTTTTTATCGCAGCAACAGCAAATGGGGCAAGTGTCTGTATAGAGCATCTTATGGGGCCATAACGTTTGTGCAGCACTATATGGGGTAAGTGTCTGTATGGGGCCATAATCAGCATTTGTGCAGCATTATATGGGGCAAGTGTCTGTATGGAGCATCTTATGGGGCCATAATCAACATTTGTGCAGCACTATATGGGGCAAATATCTTTATGGAGCATCTTATGGGGCCATAATTAATGTTTGTGCAGCATTGTATAGGGCAAATGTCTGTATGGAGTATCTTATGGGGCCATAATGTTTGTGCAGCACTATATGGGGCAAATATCTTTATGGAGCATCTTATGGGGCCATAATTAACGTTTGTGGAGCATTATATGGGGCAAGTGTCTGTATGGAGCATCTTATGGGGCCATAATCAAGGTTTGTGCAGCACTATATGGGGCAAATATCTTTATGGAGCATCTTATGGGGCCATAATCAACATTTGTGCAGCATTATATTGGGCAAATGTGTCTATGGAGCATCTTATGGGGCCATTATTAACCCTTATGCAGGATTATATGAGGCATATTTTAATATGGAGCATCTTATGGGGCCCATCATAAACTTTATGGAGCATTATATGGGGCTCCTGATTCAATATGGATATTCAAAAACATTTAACCTACTGATGTCTCAATTAATTTTACTTTTATTGGTATCTATTTTTACTTTTGACATTTACCCGTAGCTGCTGCATTTGCCAACCTAGGCTTATACTCGAGTCATTAAGTTTTCCCAGTTTTTTGTGGCAAAATTAGGGGGGACGGCTTATACTCGGGTCGGCTTATACTTGAGTATATACGGTGTGAAGACAATCAGATACCTCTCTGATGGCATTTAATGATAGGAAAGTATCTACCTGTATTTCTCAGCATTGTGGACTGCATTAAAGAGGTTATTCATTACGGGACAACCCCCGCTTAATCAATTTAGGATCCCACATAGAATTAAAATAATATACTGTTTACTCACTTCCTGCAGTGGTGCCATATCAGCGATGTCCGTGAAGCTGTTTCCAAAGAGTGTCGTGACTTGTTATTTCACATAACAGTTACAGCCAATAAGAGTCCACTCATCAGTTGCATTCTTTACAATTTTGTCAAAGCAGACATCCTGGTGGATTATTGATGAGCTGCAGCCAAAGAGTGGCCATCCATTGGCTGCAGCCAGCTCGTGACACAAGTCATGCCACTCTCAGAGAACCAACATATTTGGAAAGGCAGCAATGCATGAGTTGAGTTTCATTTTTCATATAGGGTCCTGAACTGATCAAGCATGGGATGTCCAGTAGCAGACAATCCGTTTAATCCTGACCAAATTCCAAAATCCCTTTGTTGGAATTCAGTCCCAAACTTGCAAAAATTGCCCCCATGCTTCACTGTTTCTGCAGACATTCATCATTTTACCACTCTCTGCCCTTCAGCAAATGAACTGCCTTATGTTACAGCCAAACATTTCACATTTTTACTCACCAGTCGAGAGCACCTGCTGCCATATTTCTGCTCTCCAATTCTTATGCTTGTATACATAGTTGAGTCATTTGCCCTTGTTTCCATGGTGAAGCTATGGTTTTTGCCACCAATACTTCCATGATTGCTTCTGGCCAGACTTCTCCAAAATAATGTGGTTGTAGCTGAGTCCTAGTGGCTGGTGATAGTTCTAAGATGAGAGCATTACTTGGTATTTTCTAATTTCATGTGGGAAATAAGCATGATGTGTCTTTCATACTCTGCACTAAGCTTCCTTGGCTGACCACTGCATCGATAGACCTCAGCATCATCCATTTTTTGTGTTCTCAAAGCTGACAAGTACAGGCAGATACTTATTCATCATACAAAACCATCAGGGAGTCATCTGTGGGAGCCATCATACTGTGTGAAGCCCATAATACTGACTAGAGAGTTGTAGGTGCCATCAAATTGTGTGGGGGCCATCATGCTATCTGGGTGTTTGTATGGCCCATCATATTGAGAGAGTTTTTTTGGGGGGCATCAAATTGAGTGGGGGCTATGTTACAGTGGGAGAGCTGTGGGATTCATCATTCTATTGTTAAAGTGCCATGTTGTGTGGAGGGTTGAAAAGGCTGCATAGAACTTAGCTATGCCATCTCATGATTTCTATGTATTCCCCTGAATCCTTCCCTTTCGAGTCCTGCTATATGACTATGAATGGGACATTGTCATAGAATCATAGAATGATGGAGTTGGAAGGGACCTCCTGGGTCATCTGGTCCAACCACCTGCTCAAAGCAGGATTCACTAAATCATCCCAGACAGATGTCTGTCCAGCCTCTGTTTGAAGACTTCCATGGAAGGAGAACTCAACACCTCTCGTGGCAGCCTGTTCCACTCATTGATCACTCTAAAGGCCCCGTCTCACTAAGCGATTTACCAACGATCACGACCAGCGATACGACCTGGCCGTGATCGTTGGTAAGTCGCTGTGTGGTCGCTGGGGAGCTGTCACACAGACCGCTCTCTCCAGCGACCAACGATCAGGGGAACGACTTCGGCATCGTTGAAACTGTCTTCAACGATGCCGAAGTCCCCCTGCAGCACCCGGGTAACCAGGGTAAACATCGGGTTACTAAGCGCAGGGCCGCGCTTAGTAACCCGATGTTTACCCTGGTTACCAAAAAAAACAAACAGTACATACTCGCCTTTCGGTGTCCAGGTCCCTTGCCGTCTGCTTCCTGCTCTGACTGAGATCCGGCCGTACACTGAGAGCAGAGCGCAGCGGTGACGTCACTGCTGTGCTCTCACTTCTCACTTTCCGGCCGGCAGTCAGTGAGAGCAGGAAGCAGACGGCAAGGGACCTGACGGACATCAGAAGGCGAGTATGTATTGTTTTTTTTTTTTTACATTTACGCTGGTAACCAGGGTAAACATCGGGTTACTAAGCGCGGCCCTGCGCTTAGTAACCCGATGTTTACCCTGGTTACCAGTGAAGACATCGCTGGATCGGTGTCACACACACCGATTCAGCGATGTCAGCGGGGCCTCAACGACCAAAAAAAGGTCCAGGCCATTCCGACACGACCAGCGATCTCGCAGCAGGGGCCTGATCGCTGGTACGTGTCACACATAGCGAGATCGCTATGGAGGTCGCTGTTGCGTCACAAAACTTGTGACTCAGCAGCGATCTCGCTAGCGATCTCGCTATGTGAGACGGGGCCTTAACTGTCAAAAAGTTTTCTCTAATATCTAATCAATGTCTCCTCCCATTAAGTTTCATCCCATTGCTTCTAGCCTTTCATTGTGCAAATGAGAATAAAGATGATCCTTCTACAGTGTGACAGCCCTTGAGATATTTGTAGACAGCTATTGAGTCTCCTCTCAGTCTTCTTTTTTTGCAAGCTAAACATTACCAGATCCTGTAACCGTTCCTCATAGGACATGGTTTGCAGACCAGTCACAATTCTGGTCTCTCTTCTCTGAACTTGCTCCAGCTTGTTGTTGTCTTTTTTAAAATGTTGTGCCCAAAACTGGACACAGTATTCCAGATGAGGTCTGACCAAAGAGGAGTAGAGGGCAATAAAGAATTTGCGTGATCTAGATTGTATGCTTCTGTTAATACATCCCAGAATTGTACTTGCCTTTTTTGCTGCTGCATCACACTGTCGAGTCGTGTTCAGTTTATGATCTATTAGTATACCCAAGTCTTTTTCACATGTGCTATTAGCCCTATTCCTCCCATTCTGTACACTTTTTTTCATTTTTATTGCCCAGATGTAGTACTGCATTTTTCCTTGTTAAAAACCATTCTGTTAGTTGCTGCCCACTGCTCCAGTTTATTTATATCTTTTTGAATTCTCTCTCTCTCTTCTTTAGTATTAGCTATCCCTCCTAGCTTTGTGTCATCAGCAAATTTAATCAGTTTGCCCTCAATTCCTTCATCTAAATATTTGATAAAGATGTTGAACAATGCAGGGCCCAGGACAGAACCCTGTGGTACCTCACTTCTTGCAACTGGATGTGCAGCCATTGACGACCACTCTTTGGGTCTAATCACTAAGCCAGTTATGAATCCACCTAACAGTTGCCTTGTCCATTCCATACTTAGTCATTTTTTCAATAAGGATGGTGTGAGATACTTTGTCACACTAGGGAGAAAATGTGAAACAAATAATGGGGTCCATTTTCTCCTAATACTATTTGAAAATGAAAAATTTGAGACTAAAACAACATTTCAGTGGAAAAATATAGTATTTTCACAGTACAAGGTTATTAAATTCTGTATAACACCTGTGGGTTCAGAATGCTCTTTTTTCTCCTGGGTGAATTTCTTGAGCTATTTACCTTCAAAACTGTGGGCACCTGAGGGGAATTTCTGTCATCTTAAAGGGAACCTGTCACCACGTTTTTGGAAGATGGGATAAAAATAGCGTTAAATAGGGGCAGAGGTGGGCGTTACATTAGTGTGTTTGTTATGCGTTTATTACCCACCTAAGTTGCCGAAATACCTTTGCAAAGTCTCCGTTTTCGCCTGTCAATCAGGCTGGTCTGGTCAAAAGGGCGTGTTGTCTTCCCCCAGATTTTGCGTAGTTTTCCGTTGGTGGCGTAGTGGTGTGCGCATGCCCAAGGTCCCGAATCCTCTGCCAGGGGATTTAAAAGAGCGCGCTGTTCGTTATTTCATTGGTGATCGGTGGGCGCGGCCATCTTCCTTTGGCCGCGCGTGCGCAGAAGCGGCGCTCTGCTGGCCGCGGCTTCAGGAAAGTGGCCGCCGCGATATCCATCTGCGCACGCGCGGCATCCCGCGGCCATTTTCCTGAAACCGCGGCCAGCAGAGCGCCGCTTCTGCGCACGCGCGGCCAAAGGAAGATGGCCGCGCCCACCGATCACCAATGAAATAACGAACAGCGCGCTCTTTTAAATCCCCTGGCAGAGGATTCGGGACCTTGGGCATGCGCACACCACTACGCCACCAACGGAAAACTACGCAAAATCTGGGGGAAGACAACACGCCCTTTTGACCAGACCAGCCTGATTGACAGGCGAAAACGGAGACTTTGCAAAGGTATTTCGGCAACTTAGGTGGGTAATAAACGCATAACAAACACACTAATGTAACGCCCACCTCTGCCCCTATTTAACGCTATTTTTATCCCATCTTCCAAAAACGTGGTGACAGGTTCCCTTTAAGGACTCTACAAATGCAACGTGGCATATGCAAATTACTTCCAGACAAATTTGTGCTGCAAAAAATTCAGTGTTCTTTCCCTGTCAATCGTTGCCATCTGCATAAAGAGATGTCACAACAAATAGGGTATCAATGCACATGGAGGAAATTGTGGAGTCTATTTTCTACTATTACCCTTTGTGAAAATGAAAATCTTGGAGGTAATGCAACATCTTAGTGGAAAAAATATATTTTTTAATTTCATTCATTTCATTGTGAACCAATTTCTGTGAGGCACATGAAGGGTTAGCAAACATCCTGATTGCTGTTTTGAATGCATTGAGGGGAGTAGTTTTCAAAATGGTATTACTTATGGGAGATTCCAATATAAAAGCCCCTCAAAATCGCTTAAAAACTAAATACCGTATTTTTCTGACCATAAGACGCACTTTTTTCCTCCAAATTTGGGAGGAAGGTGTGGGTGCGTCTTATGGTAGGGATGTAGCATGTGGGGAGGGGGGCAGCAGCGAGTGGGATTGCACTGTTATCCCACTTCAGGAGGCAGAAAAATGTCCCTGCTGCCAGGAATCAGAGCTGGGGAAACCAGGTGATCCAGATGATTAAGTGCAGTGAATATTCATTAGCTGCTTCCCCGCCTACCTGTCAGCTGAGGGGTGAGCAGGGAGCAGCAAATGAATTCTCCACTTAAGCAGGGACACACATGGTTTCCCAGCACTGGATTCCTGCAGCAGCTGGGGAGATCTGTTTGTCCAGGGGAGGAGGAGGCAGCAGCAGCAGGGGCCAGGGGAGAGGAGATCGCTGCATACCTGCCTGGGCTGGATGCTGAGTGCTATGCACAAGGACCTGTGTGATGTCAGGAGTGGGCGCGCTACAGCATCACATGGCAGCTCAGAGCCCTCCCTCTTCTTGACATCATCACAGGTCCTTCAGACTCCCCACTAGAATCTGCTGTCTTCATCTTATAACCTGTGCTGTGGAAAGGCAACAAGAGGGTGGGCTCTGTGTGTGCAGTCATGGGGTGCTTTTATCTCACCACAGTGGCTGGCTGCCACAATTAAGAAGTTAGTCTTTACAACACACAATAAAGTACTCTGCCACTCCTTTGGTGAACTATAGCTCCCAGCATGTCATAGGATCTGCAGGACATGCTGGGAGTTATAGTTCTTCCATGGGATATTAAAGCAGCACTCCAGTGTTATTTTGCAGTGCTGGAGTGGTGCTTTCAATATAAACCATGTGCCCCCATTCTTATACTCATCCTCCAGGATCTTCATATAGTACTTCACAGACACCACACTGGTCCCGCAGCTTCCAACATAATAACATACTATACATTACCAAAGAATGAAAAAAGGTTCAATCGTAAATTTAGTCACCTCCAAACGCTAAATTCATCCCAAAATCATCAGAAAATAACTGATGAAATACCGAGGCTAAGACAAATATGGGTAAAATAAATATATTTTTATTAACAATAACAGTACATAAAAACATATAAAAAAGACAAGGGAATTCCAAAAATACGAAATAACCAATGATCACATTAATGTAGGTATCCAAAATGTCATAGGACTACGCAGATATCAGAAATAATATAAATTAGTACATCATGTGTTTTTCCACCGTGGTTAAAGTATATTACAAATATATATTATTTCAACTAGGAGTGGGCAGGGCAAAACGCTCTTGCTGGCAAAGATTATTAATTCTTATGCACTTCAATGCATAGTCTCCATGTATATAGAAAAAGTTTTAAAGTGCCTAATGCTGTGCAAAATAATTCATTTTACTTCCATATACACTTAGACATGCCATGTGTTTCTATCTTGTAAAGTGCTTTGTGCTACATAACAATACCCCTAAATTACACCTAGCAGCAAAAATATAGTAAACCAGACACCATGTAAAGTGCTCTGTGCTATATCCAAAGGTATTCAATATGGGCATGATAGTAGCTCAATCACGACGGAAGAAACAACAAAATTATCAAGGTGCCGCAAAAAATGATCCTGCCCCAGCCCATCAATACTGCTACTTACACTTTCTGTGAGACCATCAGTGACCCCGACAGCGCCGTTTCGCCATATTGGCTTCCTCAAATGGGGGCGCCCCATTTGAGCTACTATCATGCCCATATTGAATACCTTTGGATATAGCACAGAGCACTTTACATGGTGTCTGGTTTACTATATTTTTGCTGCTAGGTGTAATTTAGGGGTATTGTTATGTAGCACAAAGCACTTTACAAGATAGAAACACATGGCATGTCTAAGTGTATATGGAAGTAAAATGAATTATTTTGCACAGCATTAGGCACTTTAAAACTTTTTCTATATACATGGAGACTATGCATTGAAGTGCATAAGAATTAATAATCTTTGCCAGCAAGAGCGTTTTGCCCTGCCCACTCCTAGTTGAAATAATATATATTTGTAATATACTTTAACCACGGTGGAAAAACACATGATGTACTAATTTATATTATTTCTGATATCTGCGTAGTCCTATGACATTTTGGATACCTACATTAATGTGATCATTGGTTATTTCGTATTTTTGGAATTCCCTTGTCTTTTTTATATGTTTTTATGTACTGTTATTGTTAATAAAAATATATTTATTTTACCCATATTTGTCTTAGCCTCGGTATTTCATCAGTTATTTTCTGATGATTTTGGGATGAATAATAACATACTATTATACATAACACCACATATTATAATAGTATGTTATTTATGTTATTAAATATTTTACCACTTTTTTTGCTTCAAATATTTGTTTCCCTATTTTCCACCTCTAAAACCTGGGTGCGTCTTATAGTCCGGTGCGCCTTATAGTCCAAAAAATAAGGTATGTCTCTAAAACGTTTTTGCCTCCTAACATCCTAGCACAATATGATCTGGTTTAAGGGCATACACTTATAAAGTTGCAAAATTGCTATTTGTACAGAATTTCTGTACAATTTCAGATATTTTTTCTAAATAAATGCAAAACATATCTTTTTAAATTTACCACTAGCATAAAGGACAATGTGTTGCAAAAAAATGTTCTCACAATAAGAACTTATCACATAATAACTTATTTAATGTTATCATATAATATTTTTAGTATAAACTAGAAATGTTGCAACTCAAATGACAATATACTTTACTAATTTGTAGAATTAGCATGATATAAAATTGTATTGTGAAACATCTATGTAAATACTATTATGCCCAATAAGACAGTTTTAGAGAACAACCCCCAGAGCCCTTCCTCCCAACTACCCAGCCCTCCACTTCCAAAGCCAACTTCTCCACCATTACAGAAGATCGACTGTCCACTCTACTCTCAAGATCGCATCTCACCACCTGTGCACTTGACCCAATCCCATCCCACTTCATCCCAAACCTCACCACAGTCTTCATCCCAACCCTAACCCATCTCTTCAAGCTATCACTAACAACTGGTGTTTTCTCCTCAAGCCTTAAACATGCCTCAATCACACCTATCCTCAAAAAGGTCTATCTTGACCCATCCTCTGTATCTAGCTATCGCCCGATATCACTTCTCCCCTATGCCTCAAAACTACTGAACAACACGTCCATCTTGAACTGTCCTCCCATCTTCCTGCTCCCTCTTCGACCGCTTACAATTAGGCTTCCGATCACACCACTCCATTGAAACTGCCTTAACTAAGGTCACCAATGACCTATTAACCACCAAGAGCAAGCGACACTACTCTGTCCTCCTCCTCCTGGACCTGTCCTCTGCCTTTGACACAGTGGACCATTCCCTGTTGCTGCAGACCCTCTCATCCCTTGGCATCACAGACTTGGCCCTATCCTGGATCTCATCATACCTAACTGACCGGACATTCCGCGTCTCCCACTCACACATCACCTCCTTACCTCGCCCCCTATCTGTCGGAGTCCCGCAAGGTTCAGTTCTAGGGCCCCTGCTCTTCTCCGTTTACACCTTTAGCCTGGGACAGCTCATAGAATCTCACGGTTTTCAGTATCATCTCTATGCTGATGACACTCAGATTTACATCTCTGTACCAGATATCACCACCCTACTAACCAGAATCCCTCAATGTCTGTCCACTATTTCATCTTCTCCGCTAGATTTCTAAAACTTAGCATGGACAAAACAGAATTCATCGTCTTTCCCCCATCTCACACGACCCCCTCAACGAACCTATCCATTACAGTAAACAGCTGCTCACTCTCCCCAGTCCCACAAGCTCGCTGTCTTGGGGAAATCCTTGACACTGATCTCTCCTTCAAACCACATATCCAAGCCCTTTCCACTTCCTGCCGCCTTCAATTCAAAAATATTTCACGGATCCGTATATTCCTAAACCAAGAATCTGCAAAAATCCTAGTCCATGCCCTCATCATCTCCCGCCTCGACTACTGTAACCTCCTGCTCTGTGGCCTCCCCTCTAACACTCTCGCACCCCTTCAATCTATTCTAAGCTCTGCTGCCTGACTAATCCACCTGTCCCCCGCTATTCCCCGGCCTCTCCCCTCTGTCAATCCCTTCACTGGCTCCCTATTACCCAGAGACTCCAGTACAAAAGCCTAACCATGACATACAAAGCCATCCACAACCTGTCTCCTCCATACATCTGTAACCTCGTCTCCCAGTACTTTCCTGCACGCAACCTCCGATCTTCACAAGATCTCCTTCTCTACTCCCCTCTTATCTCCTCTTCCCACAATCGCATACAAGATTTCTCTGGTTCATCACCCCTACTCTGGAACTCTCTACCATAACATATCAGACTCTCGCCTACCATCGAAACCTTCAAAAAAGAACCTGAAGACCTACCTCTTCCGACAAGCCTACAACCTGCAGTAACCACCGATCGACCAAACCACTACACGACCAGCTCTACCCTCACCTACTGTATCCTCACCCATCCCTTGTAGATTGCGAGCCATCGCGGACAGGGTCCTTTCTCCTCCTGTACCAGTTGTGACTTGTATGGTTCAAGATTATTGTACTTGTTTTTATTATGTATACCCCTCCCCACATGTAAAGCGCCATGTAATAAATGGCGCTATAATAATAAATAATAATAATAAGTATTGATGAGTGATACCATTATTGGCTACCAAGAAACATTATTGTCAGGACTCTGAACATTTTTTACCTTTTGTGCATTACTGCCCTTTTCCAAGATGGCGTCTTTGGTCTCATGTGCACTGTGTCTTCCTGCTATAAAACTCCACCCCAGCCTACAGTCTGTGCTAGAGTATTCTGCCTTGCATCCAGCTCCTGACCTCTGATTACTCCCTGGCTATATACCTGCTCCTGTGAACCTGTGTGGTGATCCTGCTACTCTGCTCTGAGTTCCTGCTGCATACACCAGTTTCCAGTAATCCTCCTTCATCTGCTGCTCGTGTTTACTTCCATCTGCATTTGCTGGACATGTAAGCTGTTTCTGCTCTGCAAAGACCTGAGACTATTAACCTGGTTGAGCTAAGATATGATTTGAACTGCCTTATAAGCTTATCTATCTGTGTTTGGACTAAGACAAGGATTTATTCGTGTCAAGTGTCCTCAAGAATAACTGTGCTTCATAGACTTTCTGCTTGAGTGCATTTTCCTCTGAAGTTTCCTATAGACTGCTAAGCTGCGTTTAATATTTACACCAAGTGTTGTGGACTTGAGTTTCTCTCTGCACCTGTTTGAATCACCGTGTGATAATATAGACTTTACCACTTATAAAACTGTGTCCTGTAGTTGTCTTGTTCCACGCAAAGAGTCTCCTGAGTTATCCCCTATAATTATTACAATTATATGTGCAGCTTTCACAGCACAGAGGCTCCTTCATCAGGCAGGTTTACAATTGAATTAATGAGAGAAGAACACAAAATTTAGGAGATGTGACAACCGGACGTCTGTGATGGACAGGGTGATGTCTCCCCTAGATAAGCCAAGGTTATAAAATCAAGTTTTGAGGGGTTTTTCACGAATGGGAAGGTAATGGGAGTGATGACTTTGATTCATCTGGAGTCAGTCTGGTGGAGATGTGAAATTGTGTAATGTGTCTATGTAGTGACTTCAGGTAATCAATCTCCAAAGCCATCACTCCCATCACTTCTTGATTTGCAAAAAAACAAAATGTCAGGATTGAATGCTGACCTCTACAGTGACTCTGCAGTAAAATTATGTAATTCTGTTTGCAGGTACATGTTAGCAGCTGGGTCAGACACACTAGAAGTAGAGGTGCCTCCCTTTGCACTTCTGTGTATTAGAGAATTTTTAAAATAGAATAGAGAGAATAGAATCTGAGAACAGCATTCCTGCTCAAGATAATAAGAAAAATGGAATTTTTTAGCACATAATTTAGCCAATTCATGCATGCCCAGCAGCCATCGCCTAGGCGATCACCTGTTGCTGGGAACCTATCCTAATGTGAATCCTCTTCTACGATGAAGCTTGTATTTATCCTGCTAAGTATCTCTATTTTTTCTTATTATCTAGAGCAGTAATGAAAAAACAAATTTCATATATTTCATGCTTTCATGCTATAGCATTACAGAGTGCTACTTTACGTGTTAGCTATGTATAAAGATACATAGCTAACAAGCTATGAGGGGGTCATCTGAAACCTGAAACGCATAGAATAAACCATGTTGAAACCTCTACAATTTCTGGAATCTTGCACTGACCTGTGAATCTGCAGCAGCCGCCATTAATATATGTCCTTCCTTCAATCTCACCAGGTGAGTAGTTCTCTTGGTGGGCAACTCTGTGTAACGTTTGATAAGACCCTATTTGCGCTTTTGTGTCTCCCTCTTTTCTCTGTATAAAGATGGCTACTCTTAGTTTGGACCTTCTTTCTATGTGAAAGTGACAAACAACTTTGTATTAATTGAACAATGATGCTGACATAAAATAAACATATAGGAAATGATATTTAACACATTTTTATGTAGTGGGACTAGTTGGTTTAAGGGTTTAAGGGTTAAAACACTCAAAATTTTAATATTGCACATTTTTTTAAATGGTCATAAAATTTTCAACATTTTAATAAATAAATGCAGAAAATATTTACTTAAATTTAGCACTAGCATAAAGAACTGTCACTAAGAAAACAACCTTAGCTTCACTGGGATATGTAAAAGCATTTCAGATTTATTCCCTCATAAATTGAGAAGTCAGATTTGAAACATTGGTTACTAAGGAGTCACTAAGGAGTTAATTTACGAACCTTGCAGCCTACAGCTGCCTTTCTCATTCACACATTATAGGGGGTTTTGCATTCATTCATAAAAACTATGAAAATTAAATGTAAGTAATGTTATATATTTGGGAGCCTAATGTATTTGTGCATGTGTACAAGCATATTTCATAAATGTGTGCATGTATGTGTGGGAGAGGGGGACCCAGACACACGTCCTGCATAGGTGACATTGGCCTTAAGTGTCCTCCCCTGTTTAGCAGGTATGTAATTATATGAATACTAAATATGTCTATATTTTCATGTGTTATAAAACCACACATTTTACTTTATGCAAAGGTACCCAAAAGAAACAGGAATGGTTTTCTGGAGGCGGTGCGCTTGTAGTGCAGAGTTGTGAATCAGCACGCCAACCGACGTTGTAGGGAAAAGTTGCGTTTGACTCTTTTTTTCAATGAGCTGTTAAATCCTTTCGATATTTTGTGATGGCTGGTACACACCACTTTGCTGCTATGAAGTTTGGTTTCCTTTTGGGGAAAAAGCATTAGAAATTATTGTTACTGGGGGCTACCCAAAAGAAACCAGAATTGATCTATAAAAATCATGTACTTATTTGTATATTCTGACACTTCAGTCTCCTTCAAAGTACTCTCCATTTGCAGCCAGCCTATTGTGTCCCCGGTCAGGGGTGAGCAGGTCATGCATGAATTTTGCTGTAACTTGTTTCACATTCTATTCCTCTGTTAAAATTTGCTTACAGGAAGTCCATGGAATCCAAATCAACTCCTCGAGTTCATCAGTGGTCTGCATGGCTTCATGACTTTTTCAGCACATTTTCTTCAGTTCAGTTGGTTGATTATAATAATAATAATAATAATAATAATAATAATAATAATAATAAAAAAAGAAAAATCAGCAAAAAATGTAAAAACTTGTTAGAAAAAAATTTACTGAAGCCAAAGACAACCTTCCCCAACAATGTAGGCTGGCATACTCATTCAGAATGGTTTTGTGAACACTCATATACAGTGAAGGAAATAAGTATTTGATCTCTTGCTGATTTTGTAAGTTTGTCCACTAACAAATACATGAAGTGTCTATAATTTTAAGGGTAGGTTAATTTAAACATTGAGAGATAGAATACCAAAAAAAAAAAAAAAACAGAAAATCACATTGTATAAATTATATAACTTTATTTGCATTTTGCAGTGAGAAATAAGTATTTGATTCCTCTGGCAAACAAGACTTAATACTTGGTGGCAAAACCCTTGTTGGCAAGCACACCAGTCAGACGTTTTTTGTAGTTGATGATGAGGTTTGCGCACATGTCAGGAGGAATTTTGGTCCACTCCTCTTTGCAGATCATCTCTAAATCATTAAGATTTTGAGGCTGTTGCTTGGCAACTAGGTGCTTCATCTCCCTCTATAAGTTTTCTATGGGATTAAGGTCTGGAGACTGGCTAGGCCACTCCATGACCTTAATGTGCTTCTTTTTGAGCCACTCTTTTGCTGCCTTGTCTGTATGTTTTGGGCCATTGTCTTGCTGGAAGACCCAGCCACAACCCATTTCTAATGTCCTGGTGGAGGAAAGGAGGTTGTCACTCAGGATTTTACGGTACATGGCTCCATCCATTCTCCCATTGATGCATTGAAGTAGTCCTGTACCCTTAGCAGAGAAACACCCCCAAAACATAATGTTTCCACCTCCATGCTTGACAGTGGGGACAATGTTCTTTGGGTCATAGGCAGCATTTCTCTTCCTCCAAACACAGCGAGTTGAGTTAATGCCAAAGACCTCAATTTTTGTCTCATGTGACCACAGCACCTTCTCCCAATCACTCACAGAACCATCCAGGTGTTCATTGGCAAATTTCCGACGGGCCTGCACATGTGTCTTCTTGAGCAGGAGGACCTTGCTGGCACCGCAGGATTTTAAAACTTTACTGCGTAATGTGTTAGCAATGGTTTTCTTGGTGACTGTGGTCCCAGCTCTCTTGAGATCATTAACAAGTTCCCCCCGTGTAGTTTTAGGCTGATCTCTCACATTCCTCATGATCAAGGATACCCACGAGGTTAGATTTTGCATGGTGCCCCAGATCGATGATGATTGACAGTCATTTTGTATTTCTTCCATTTTCTTACTATTGCACCAACAGTTGTCTCCCTCTCACCCAGCGTCTTACTTGTGGTTTTGTAGCCCACTCCAGCTTTGTGCAGGTCTATGATCTTGTCACCGACATCCTTTGAAAGTTCTTTGGTCTTGCCCATGTTGTAGAGGTTAGAGTCTGACTGATTATGTGGACAGGAGTCTAAAGGTGACTATGTACACAGCTGTCTTTAATGAAGGTAAAGAGTTGATTAGGAGCATTCAACTGGTCTGTAGGAGCTAGAACTCTTAATGGTTGGCAGTGGATCAAATACTCATTTCTCACTGCAAAATGCAAATAACTTTATATAATTTATACAATGTGATTTCTTTTTGATATTCTATCTCTCAATGTTAAAAATAACCTACCCTTAAAATTATAGACTGTTCATGTCTTTGTCAGTGGGCAAACTTACAAAATCAGCAAGGGATCAAATACTTGTTTCCCTCACTGTAGAGGCAAAAAACAGTACTACAAGCAAACCGCCATCCAGAATTTGATTTGTTTTTCTTTTGGATACCTCCTTGTACATTCAGTACTGCATTAACAATTTCATTGAGAACAGAGAATAGCAGTAGTCAGACCTATCCAGGTAAGTAATTGCAAGATTTTTCCCTTCCAGCTTACATAAATTTAAGTGGTCCTCGAATGACTATGATCCATTTCCATTCATTAAGCAAGTGTTTCTTTATTCTCTTGTTCAGTCATACATTCCAACAAATGTAATGGATTAAAATAAAATATAATGAGTAGAAACATTATGTAGGCAACAAATGACCAAAGAGGGTTAAAAAAACAGGTCAGTACATAATACAAACAAACATACGCAAAAGCCATTTTATGTTTTTTATGACTCATCTATTTTAAAGGGAATCTGTCACCAGGCTTTTGACACCTAATCTGAAAGCAGCAAAATATAGGGTCAGAAACTCTGATTCCAGTGATGTATCACTTTCTAGGATTCTTGCTCAAGTTTTCATAAAAATCTGCTTTTATCAGCAGGAGATTATCACTAGAGGACTAGTAAACCTGCTGTCATGTTGTCTTCCATATTTATGAGCGCTGTATAACCCCGCCCCCAACACTGATTGGCTGACAATCTGTTGTGTTGGCGGGATTATACAGGGCAGGGAAGATGCAGCTCAGCATGCGAGCACACGTCATAGTCAGGGACATAACATGTAACATAAATATCTGTCATGTGTCATGAAGGGTCATAGACATTACTGTGACCCTTAAACATACAGATATTGCTGCATTGCACGGTTTAATAATCCATTCCTGCATATTGCCTGGGTGTCTGATCATCTTAAATTTACATTCATGCATTACTAGCAGGATTTTCTTCTGACCAGGTAGTACTTACAACATCTAAAGACACATCGTACAGATTGAAATAAATTAAATACATTTTTCAGCCTTTCCATTATTTTTGTTTCCAAAATGTGAAGAATACATTTGTAAGCCAAATCATTTCTTCTAATATGACCTATGAATATCATGGATGATTTTCAGGTATTTGTATTCCCGTGCCATACAGTTCATACTCCAATTTACAAATTTTAAGTTCACATAAAACCATTTTAATAAGAAATAAAGGTTTCAGATTCAACGTAAACACTTGGTAAATCATTGTGGCTTGTGGTAATAGACAATGTCTGTGTTTAATTATAGGTCAAACAAGCTGTGTTGGGAGATGTGGTCAAGGGTACACGCGAGCGGACCCATGCCATTGTGATTATACCTGTATGTCTTATATGGAATGTTGTCAGGACTTCAAGACAGTTTGCACATCAGGTAACCCGCGAGGTTAACATGCAGCACGATTGTCTGCAGCTCAGAAGCAATTCAATAACGAGAGAGTGTCCCCATAAGATTTGCATGAGCGGGCGATGACACCAACTCATGCAGATTGTTATCATGCCCACAGGGGAGTGATAACATGGAAAGAGGGCTGACTAGTCTGGGGAAACTCGAGCGCCATCAACTAATCAAAGCCCTCGTTAGCAGAGGAAAAGTGGACCTTCTAAAAGCTTCTTTTAAAACATTAATTAAGCTAAATAACATTATACCGGTTAGGCAGGGAGTTTAGTCATATGGATGTGCTGGGTTGGAGGGCATGGGGGACCTGACAGGTTCCCTTTAACTGAAACTGCATAAATTGACAAACAGTTGTCCATTCGCAAACGTCTAAGGTACACATCAATGGTTAACAGATTAACATACACATCATATCCATACAATTACATTAGGATAAAATAGAACAAGACGGGACAATAATCCTATGCATTAATATTCTAACCAGTGCTATGAATATATTAAAGACAAGAAAACGTACACCGGGGCAGTAAACCAGGGAAATGAAGAGAGAGGTCCGTCTACAGTACTGAGTAATCTAGTTTTCTGAATAAAGTAATTGACCATTGATGAATAATCCGAGAAGCATCTCATGTAGGTGAAACAGAATAGATTCATGGTTAGTTTATTAAAGCCATAAGGTTTTCTAGACCTCTGTCCTTCATCTTGGAGTAGAGATTCAGTAGAGCTGGTGGGCGGCAGTCTGCTTCCTCCATTTAACTATCGGGCAGTGGACTGCTGTCAGAATATGCAGGAACAACTTAGAAACTTGTGATATTATGTACTATTATTATAGCTCCATTTATTCTATGGCGTTCTGCACCCAGATTCTATTCTTCTTAGAGGTTAGACTACTAAGGTGTGATAGGAGTGAACAAAGAGAGGAGGCCAGAAAACTTTTAGAACAGAGTCATCAAATAGCTGAACTGAAGGACATAGGTCCTAAAAACATGTGAACAGGAGAATTGTTTGGGGTTAGTCTATAAAAGTGAATTAGGTTGTTTGGGGGCTAGCTAAAGTATTTCTATTTCTATCCAAATTTTATCCAAGGAAGGTTCAGTTTGGCAGAGCTAACTATGTGGGGACTCTCTGTAGGATGATTGCCCAATAATGATACATAATATTTGGTGCTGACAGTCCCCAAAACTCCTAGCAGCGAGTAGAACTATTTAAAATTGACTATTCTTTACTTTTTCCATAAATCAATAGTATTAGTGAAAAAAATAAATGTCATAAGATATTTTGGCACATAAAATGCTTCTTTTCCACTTTGTAGCTGCTGCCCCACCTCGCCCGGCACTAATTATTATCTCTAAGTTAAAATCTCTGCAATGAAATCTCTATACAAAATTCTGTACACAGAAATATCATGCTACATGCAGCAGCCTATAGAAGTCTATGGAGATGGAGGCGTAGGCATAGCAAGCAGCTGCTCTGCTTAGAAAGACATAAAGAGACAGACAATACTGCAGCTTCTAGTAAATCAGAGCAGAGCTGGATTCACAGCTGTATTGCTCAGTACTGCAGTATGCTGTGCTTCATGCTGCTGCTTATTAGGGTGAGTTACAGAGGCATAGGAAGCAAGATTTGATCCTTGAGTATTATACTATGAGAGGCATAATAGCAGCTAGCATCTCCCTACAATGGAGCTGGGATCAAGTAACACTGATGGTTAGAAAATGAGCATAGAGGAGGTAAAAACTATGCAAATGACAGGCACAATATACTTCAAAGAGCAGCAGTTGTTTTAATTTTTATTTAATAAATCAATAATACATGTGAAATTAAGGAACTATGTAATGAATCTTATCACAGACATCTGCTTCTTTCTCACCAGGACTGATCAGTCATTCTCAAAATTCTATATTTAGTGAAGACAGATTGTTGTAACACTGAGGTAGCAAATAACAGTGTCTTCTCTTATCTCAGTAATGGGAAAGTCTGTTTTCCTTGAAGACGGATTTTACCTGTGAATTTAGAATTTTGAGAATGAAAGGAGCGGATTTCTCTGCTAAGAAAACATTACAAAGTTTCTCATTTTCACAGCTACTGTTGATTTAGGCTGGTTTCACATTTGCAGATGAGGGCTTTGCGGAGAGCTGCGTGGTTCCTCCATGAAGCCTCACCCACTGCAACGCCTCTTCTTTCCGCTGACCTGCGTCCAACGCAACATGTTGCATTTTGTTGCGGTCGGCGCAGCATCAAAATGATGCATGCGGAGGCATCTGCATACATCCGCATGGCCTGCGTACCCAATGTTAAAGATAGGGTATGCAGGACGCATGACGATGTAGGCGGAGCTGAAGGAGGAGGCGCGGCAGTGGGTGGGGCTTCACAGAGGAACTATGCAGCCCTCCGCAAAGCCCTCGTCTGCAAATGTGAAACCAGCCTTATTAAAAGGATGGTTGCACCTTAAATGCTCAGCTAACCCTCTGGGAAAGAGCTGCTGTTGCAGAGCAGAAGCAATTGGCAACTATTAAATCTATTGCCTTCAGGTAGAAAATCAGTAAGTCACATAACAGCTTATTGGGATCGGCAAACAGCCTGTCACACATGACTACTAGAGCCTAGTGAGGCAACACCCAGAAACATGCACTCGGCTCTGACAGCGGCCGTGTACACAAGATCCAGGCTTCACACAACATTCACACTTTCCAATTGTAGTGGATTATCACCAGGGATCTTAGTCTCTATGAGGGCATGTGGCCACATCACTAATATTTCTGGCTACAACAGGTACCAATGCCCCATGGTCTGCTGCTAATAATGTGAGAGTATAACTGTGGGTCCGATCCGCCACTGTGATCAATTTCTGGTGCGGCTGGAACAGTTTCACCTGATACACAGGTAGGTTCTTGATATCAAGTAGAAGAAATGTCAATAGGTTTCCCTACAACAGACATAGATCAGCCATTTACAGGATAGGCAATAAATGTCTTGGAGCCCACCCTCCGCAGCGGTCTCTTGCTGTCCCATTGATATGCAATGCAGCGCTGCACATGCTCCATTCAAAGTATCTCTCCCCGCAGTCATGAAGGACGGAGAAACAGGAGCACAACTGCTAGTGATGAGCGGAGGGGTCCTAGCAGTGCTCCCCACCAATATCACACAGTTATCACTTATCCTGTGGATACTTGATAGACATCTATTGTTGGGAAACTCCTTTAACTTCTATGAGACTGGACCACCATGTAACGTGGAACTAAGAAGGGCCATTTTACCTTCCACTCAGGGAGTACGAGATATAGTAAGTAGCAGTACAGTGACACAAGGACAGGAGGCCCAGTATCTCTCTCCAGGTACGAAATATGGAAAAGATGATGAGAACTGGTCATTGACTGACTGTGCTTTGTATGCAGACGGCTCCTGCAAAGGACGATGCCATGAGGGCTTTATAAGAGGACAGACTTGTGATTGTGATCCTGGCTGTGGAAAATTTGGCAAATGCTGCCCAGACTATGAAGAAAGTTGTGCCCGTAAGTATCCAAAATGAATTTATATTGTGTAAATTCACATGAAGCAATTTTATGCCAGAAAGATCTGTGATAGAAAACCTGGTCCATATATCGGAATGGGTTTTTTTCTGCATCATGTTTAAGCCTCATTCAGATGAAAGGAAAGTGCATGCAACAAATCTGTCAGGTGTAAAAATAACCCTCTACTTATCAATGAATTCTGGGCATTGTGATGGAGATCTAATAGAATTGTGGCTAACGGAAGAGTGCAGCGACTGCACTCATCATCACATATTAACACTCAATTTTTTTAAATGGTCAATGTCATTATAATGAAGTGGGAAAATGGCTGCAATATCAACCCAGAAATACCTAGCATGAATGAAGAAAACAATTCTACTATTATATTGGCAGTATATTGGAGTATCTTTCTTTGCCAAATCAAGGTCTATGTTAAGACAAAGGTTTCTAAATATTTCTTGTAAGATTTCCTAACACAAACTGTTGCCATCCAATGAGGTATCCATTACGTCTCCCAGACCTCTAAGCTTCTTGGATGACAATAAGCTTAGATAATGGTACAGACACTTGCTGGTATGTAACTTTCATGTACTATTCCCTAAGTCTTTTTCCCTTATTATTAATATTTTAAGCAGTGCTGTATTCTTATCGGTCTGAGATAGAATATTTCTCCACAGAACCAACGCAGAATGCACGACCTCCGTCTTCATCCCCAGATCAGCCATCTCGTGATGAAGCAGAAAAGCCTCCAGAACCCACTACGAAACCAAAGGACCAAGTACCAGAAGATGCCCCAGAAGGTAACATATTGCTTGGGTTACAGAGAAACAAATATATATGTATGCTCACTCTACTACACAGTGCACTGCACAGATATGTGCAGTACCTTATTTCAAGAGCCACATCCTTGTTGTCAAATACAGAGGCTTGTGAAAGTGTTCACCCCCTTGGCATTTTTCATATTTTGCTACCTCTCAACCAGGAATTTCACTGCTTGTTTTAAGGGTTTGCCTCAGTTCATGTAAAGCACATGCCTATTACTGAAGATTTGGTTTTCTTATTATTGTGAAGTAAACAACAAGTAGGAGAAAATAACTGAAAACATCAGTGTGCATAACTATTCACCCCCATAAAGTCAGTACTTTGCAGAGCCTCCTTTTGTGACAATTCCAGCTGCACGCTGCTTTGCATAAGTCTCTATGAGCTTAATGGTGTTGTTTGGTTAGTGGTGCCTCTTGCTTAATGATGTTGCAGCCATTGTGGCCTTTCAGAAAAGGTGCGTATATACTCACAGACCATGTGACACTTAGATTGCACACAGGTAGACTTCCTGTCACTAAGCATGTGACTTATGAAGGTAATTGATTGTACCTGAAATTTTTAAGGACTTCTTTGGAAAAGGAGTGAATATATATGCACATAGCAATTGTTTGTTATTTAATCTCATAAAAGTAATTTATGCCTATATTTTCTCACTTCACCAACTCAGACTATTTAGTGCTGATGTATCACACTCTAATCAGATTACAAAAAAATTAAACACAGGTGATAATGTAACAAAACAGGTAAAAAGTCAAGGGGTGGAATACTTTTGCAAGCCATTGTATGTCACATTCAGTCAACAATTTTAGCAAAGAAACAAGATTACTTACTGCAAAGAAAAAAAAAGAGAGTGTTCATGGCACTGTATTAGGTAGTTCTTTAGAAAATGTAGGTTTAATCAGATGTAGTCCAAAATAAATACAGGTCATCTAAGGGGGTCTATGCTGAACAGTGCAGAATGTTTTTTTTTAATTATTTGTTTATGGGTTATAGTTAGTTTAGTGACAAAATGTAAAATCGATGTGGAAATGTTGAACTTGATGGACTGAGGTCTTTTTTCAATCTATGTAACTATGCTTAAAGGAATAATAATTACATACCAATGGAAACACCTATCACTGTAGTGGTGCCCACTGGTCGTGTGATGATGACGTTCTCTGCATCGGTGACCTGACCACTTCAGTAAATAACTAGCCTCAAAGTGGGTGTTTGCATGTTTGGCACATACCTCTGAGGCCAGAGATTGCCTACAGCAATCACGGGATAGATAGATAGGACATCATCACTGCAGGCTTTTAGTGGTAAAACCAATAATTCCGTTTAAGGGAACATAAAAAATGAGTGATGATCCCTTAGGGTATATGCAAACTGTGTATTTTTCTGATTGCTCCGCTCTGAAACCCTTAAAAAGCACTTGAAAACAATATAAAGAATAACACGTGTTCATTCTTTTTGAGCTATTTCAACTTCTTCAGGTGTTAAAACAAGTGACCGCTCCATTCTTCAAGCAGTTTGTGTGTGGATGCCGCTCAATAGTATATATGCAAGATCAAAAGAACAGATGTGGATGGCAAAAACATGACAGAGGTGTCAAGGAAGACACTTCAGGAAAAAGCACTGATTGCATCTTCTTGATACACCTACCCATTGTCAAACTCAGCTGGACCGCTGCTCTGTAACAGCTGCTAAGACAGTAACATTTCACTAGATAGATGATGTTAGATATTAACTGTGATATTTGGTGACTGCACTATTCAGGATTTAGATTTTATTTATTTATTTTTTTATGAAAGCCATGCTGTGATTGATTGCTATAGGCAAGGCCGGTTTTTACTTTTATGCAGTTTTAATAAATCTACACTAGTGTTTTGATCTCAGTCTGAGATTTTTTCCATTGCCAGATGAGACCAGGCTCAAATGATGGCAAAAAAAATATCCTTATTGTTGGTGAGATGTTCTTTTCCTGAAATTCTGTGCCCTTTTTTCTCCACGTAGCATATTGTGAGGACTGTAAGATATACCGGACCATAAGACGCATCCAATTTGGGGTGGAAAATGGGAAAAAAAAAGATTTTTATAAAATGGGGTCTATCTTATAGTACAAATTCAAGTTATTTTACCTGAGGGCCGGCAGCGGTGGAGCGTTGGTCACAGGAGGCATTATCCCTTCTTCAGGATGCCGACAGTGGCAGAAGTGGGGCAATGCTGCAGGCCCTGGGTGGGAGGAGGGGGTATCCCAGTTGAGTAATGTGGGCCCAGTGTCAGAGGTGAGGCAGAACAGAGTGTGTTGTGTAGAGCAGTTCCTGTTGGCAGCAGCAGAAGTGTGGTGATGCCATGGCCCTTTGTTGGTGGTGAGCAGAGCACAGTGCATCATTGGTTTCCCAGTGACCATTTTACTGAAGCCGTGGGCCCCCGGAGGCGGCACGTGCACAGATTGGGATCTTGACCTCCACGCAACCTCCGTTGGCCATTTCCCTGAATCCCACAGCCTCAGGAAAATAGCTGTTGGAGGCAGCGCTTGCACAGACTGAGATCTTGGCTCACCCAAGATCCCAATCTGTGCACACATCGCCTCTGACTGCACACAGCTCCAGGAAAATGTCCACCGGGAAACCAATGATGCACACCGCTTTGCTCACTGCCGACACCGGGCCGCAGCATCACCACATTTCTGCCGCTACCAGCTTTCTGAGGAAAGGGCCCTGCTCCACCACTGCCACAACCCCCCAGTAAGCCTTCATTTGGACTATAAGACGCACCCCCCATTTTCTTCCCAAATTTGAGGGGAAAGAAGTGTGTTTTATAATCTGAAAAATTACGTACACAGTTAGTCATTGTGGCCAAAGAGTTGTATTTTAACCTCATCGGTCCACAGGAGTTGTTTACAAAATCCATCAGCTTGTCTTGATGTTCTTTTTCATACTTCTGATGCTGAATTTTATGGTGAGGACACTGGAGAGGTTTTCTTCTGATGGCTGTTCCATGAATGCCATATTTGTGCAGGAGTCTCTGAACAGTAGAGCAATGAACCACAATTCCAGAGTCTGCTAAATATTTCTGAAGGTCTTTTCCAGTCAAGCAGGAGTTTTCATTTGCCTCTCTAACAATCCTTCAAGCAGCTCTCACTGAAATGTTGCTTGGTCATCCTTATCTTGACCTCCACTGTTGCTTTTAACTGCCATTTCTTAATTACATTTCGAACTGAGGAAAGAGCAACTTGAAAACACTTTGCTATCTTTTTATATCCTTCTCCTGCTTTGTAGGCCTCCATCATTTTCATTTTCAGAGTGCTAGGCAACTTTTTAGAAGAACCCATGGCTGTTGTTTTTTTACACAAGTTTAGAGGAGGCTGGGTTTTTCTAAGAATTGAAAATTTGCATCACCTGGCCTTTAAAAACAGTGATAATGAACAAGTCATAACCCTAACAGGCTATTTAAGGACTGAAGCTTTAGTCAAAGTTATCTGAGCACACAAATCTCCAAGGGTGCCCAAACTTTTGTATCGGACCATTTTCCTTTTTGTAACTTTTAAAATGTAATAAATGACAATATTTTTCTTTGCATAAAATGTAAATAAAATGTGTCATCTTTAACTTTAGGCCTTTTAGAGATCATTCCATCTTCAACATGCTTAACTGTTCACAATAACAGTAATTTTGAACAGGGGTGCCCAAACTTTTTCATGCCACTGTATATTTTTTGTCATAGTGATTTGTGGACAATGGAGGAAATCTGCTAAGTTAACTACACTACAATTAAGGTTGCTAAAGGGGTTGCCCAATGTAGAAAAACGTGACATACTCACGTTTGAGTGCACCCAAGGATCCAGCACTATCTGCTCTGGAAGCCTGTGGAAGTCAGAGGACCACTGCAGACTTTGATTGGCTGTAGCGATTAGATGACTAGAAGAGAATGTCGTTGGAAAAACATCACATGTTGTTGTGCTACTTTAATCTTCTAACCGCTGAAGCAAATCACAAGATGATGCAGTCCTCTGACGTTTGAACGGAGCAGACGTCACTTAAGGAGCAGCCTGTGCTGGATCTGCAGAGATGCTTGAAGGTGAGTACATTAGCACTTTTTACTTACACATCCATGCCTGAGGAAAAAAAGTTCTATATTGGATAACCTCTTTTATGCTTTATATCACAATTGTTATGTATTTAGACCCAAGCAATGGGTGCTGTCAGCTATGATAAGTTTGGTTTATCTTTAGACACTTTGGGCTCTCAGCACCAGACAATGATATATTTGATGCATTTTCATACATTATAGTTTAGACTTACACTAAAAATGGAGATGTAAGTAAATTATAATAAGTAAATCTGTCCTAATGAATGTGAGAAACCTTCTGACAGATGAACAATGGTAGAGATGGTTTTGTCTCCATTTTGTATTGCGTCTTTACTAACATACTCTTTGATAGGAGTATTAATAGTTGATTATTAGAGCCTTTGACAAGCTACAAAGTATGTAATTCATATAATAGTTGCTTAATCTGTACAAGCTTTGTTAGATGAGGAGTAAATCATAGTAAAAAATTGGACAACCACTTGTGCAGAGAACAGAGGGTTTTTAAGTGTTCTGTGTTGCTTCTTATCATGCACTAGAGGTGCTTATCCCTGGGATAGAAGTATTCATTCGGCAGATAACTTGATAAAACCATTTGCTAAGTAATGAATTGCTCTCATCTAAGGCTGAAGAACATTATGTACACTTAATATGTAATTATAGCAACTTGGATGCAACTTAGCGGTAAATCAGCAGCTGTTGTATCGTACACATACTGTGATGCTACATTGGATCTGTGGATAGTTTTACAAATAAACTCAAACATGGTAACATATATAAACATGGTAACAGTCATTTGGACTGTTCTCTTGATAAGGGGGTTTCCATAATTTAGGTTAACACCCATAATAAATCTGAGAAAATGAGAAAGAAAAACAAAAAACTAATTAGCCATAATGTTTTCCTAGCTATTACATGTCTTCCTCTTCTCTGTAAACTATTAGGAAAGCCTATGACTAAATGTCAGATGGTTTTCGTTTTCCGTAAGACAGAATGTAATAAGAGGAAGTTTTGAATATGTAGCATGTTCAGTCCAGATATCTTCTTGTTTCTATATTTTGTAGTATTTAAAGAGGAAACTCTAATTTTTGCAAATAACACACATTTAATACAAATGCAAACCTATTTTTGGGTTTCACAATATACTTATGCTAATAGTAATCATACTAGATGACTTATATCCAATACCTTGTCATGTTAATGTAGATCGCATTCAGAAAGATGAAGCAATGCCAGAAACAGCTAAGAAAGGTAAATTGTAATGGCTTTATTTTAGAAAGACTACAATTATTTAAGCAAGATGTGAGCAAAACATCTACAAAATAAAGTCAGTAATATAACATTAGGCTTCTATATTAGCTGATGGATGTCATTTACTTTTTACTTGCCTTTTATGTAAAAAAGGTGCATATTATGTTGCCTATACTGAAGACAGTTGGATTGGGTTCTACCAAGTTGTTTCACCCCTTCACCTCGAAGCCTGTTTTCACCTTACTAACCAAGCCAAATTTTACAATTCTGACCAATGTTAATTTATGTGATAATAATTCTGAAATGCTTCAAAGAATCCCAGTGCTTCTTAGACTGGTTTTTAGAGGCACATTGTACTTTATGATAGTGGTAAATTTAGGTCGAAATTTTTTGCTATTATTTGTGAAAATTTCAGAATTTCCAAAATGTCAAATTTTATATCCTTAAACCAGTTAGTCATGCTGTATAAAATAATTTATAAATTACATTTCCCATATGTCTTTTTTAAATATTATTTTTTGTTAAGAAATTAAGGTGAAAATGTATCAACAGTTTGTAATTTTTCCAACTAAATTTACAAAACCATTCATTTATTTTTTTAGAGATCATATCACATTTGAAGTGACTTTTAAGGGCCTAAATTACAGAAAACACCCAAAAGTAACACAATTTTAGAAAACTGCACCCCTCAAAGTAGTCAAAACCACATTTAAGAAGATTATTAACTCTTTAGATGCTTCACAGGAATTAAAGCAATGTGGAAGGAAAAAATTAACATTTTAATTTTTCCCACAAATATGTTCATTTAGCCCCAAATTTTGCATTTTTACAACAGTAACAAGAGAAAATGAACAATACAATTTGTTTTGCAATTTCTCCTAAATATACCGATACCACATATGTGGATGAAAACTACTGTTTGGGTGGCACAACAAGGCTCAGAAGGAAAGGAGCGCCATTTGACTTTTGGAGCACAAACTTGGCTAGAGTAGATAGCTACGTTTAGAGTTGATGTTACGTTTGCAGAGCCCCTGATGTACCAAAACAGTGGAAACCCCCACAAGTGACCCCAATTTTTACCCCATTTTGGAAACTACACCCCTCAATGAACTTATCTAGATGTATAGTGAGCAACTTGAAGCCACAGGAGCCTCACAGAATTTTATAAAGTTGAACTGTGAAAATTCAAATTACATTTTTCCACAAAAATGTTTCTTTAGCCCCAAGTTTTTAATTTTCGCATGGGTAACAGGAGAAAATAGACCATACATTTTGTATTGTTGTGCAATTTGTCCTGAGTACATTAATACCCCATATGTGGTGAAAAACTAATGTTTGGGCACATGGCAAGGCTCAAAAGGGAAAGCGTCATTTGAAATCTGGAGAGCAATTCTGGCTGGAAGATTGAGGATGCCATGTCACATTTGAAGAACCCATGACATGCCAAAACAGCATAAATCTACACAGGTGACCCCATTATGGAAACCATACCTCTTGAGGAATTAATATAGCGATGTAGTGAGCATTTTTAACTCTCAGGTGATTCACAGAATTGTATTATATTGGGCTGAGTCAATGGAAATGTAACAACCCTGCCGGCATCATTCCATGACTTTCCATCTCCCATCAGGCAGATACACTATCTTACTTACCCCTCCAGGCCATGTTGTGAGTTCTGCTCTCTGTCTGCTCTATATTGTGAACCTCATGTCTCCTGCCTACTCTTTGCATACTTCCTGGCTGTGTGCTTAGGGCAGCAGCCCCGGCACTTCCTGGTTCTTATTGAGTCTGTGTGCATCTTCCTAAAGTGTCCGCTGCCAATTGCCAAGAGGCATCAGGTACTTAAGGCATTCCCAACCCTAGGGGGATGCCTGAACAATGTACTTTCTCAGTTAGTGTCTTGCTGCTGAGGTGCCAGATCCTGTTTTGCTTTATCTCTTGTTTCTGCCACCCAGTGGGGCTTCATACCCTGGCCCGTACCTGTGTCCTGTGTCTCTTGTTTCTGACACCCAGTGGGGCTTCGTACCCTGGCACGTACCTGTGTCCTGTGTCTCTTGTTTCTTCCACCTAGTGGGGCTTTGTACCCTGGCCTTTGTCCATGTTGCTGTGCCTTGTCCCATACCTGACCCTGTCTGAACTTAGTCCTATACCTGTGTCCGTTTGTATCCCTGTCTGTAGCCTTTCCTATTCTGCTGTGTTTCCTTGTGTTCACTCCTTCTGCTCCTTGCTCTGCCTCCTGTGGCTCTGTTCTTTGCTCTGCCTCCTGCAGTTCTGCTCTTTGCTCCACCTCCTGCGGTTCTTCTCTTTGCTCCACCTCCTGCGGTTCTGTTCTTTGCTCTGCCTCCTGCGGTTCTGCTCTTTGCTCTGCCTACTGCGGTTCTGCTCCTTGCTCCGCCTCTTATGGTTCTGCTCTTTGCTTCGCCTCCTGCGGTTCTACTCTATGCTCTACCTCCTGCAGTTCTTCTCTTTGCTCCCCCACCTGCAGTTCTTCTCTTTGCTCCGCCTCCTGTGGTTCTGCTCTTTGCTCCACATCCTGTGGTTCTGCTCTTTGCTCCACCTCCTGAGGTTCTGCTCTTTGCTCTGCTTCCTGTGGTTCTGCTCTTTGCTCTGCCTCTTGCGGTTCTGCTCTACTGCCGTCTTACCTCCTGCAGATCTGTCCTGCTCTCCGCATAGTGCGGCTTTGCTCTGCTCCTGCTCCGCACCCTGTGTGTCCTTGTCCCTCCAGTCTGTACTGTTTCCTACCTGCTCCCTTATCCTACTCATTCCAACTTGTGTTCCCGTGTCTCCTGAAACAGTTCCTGTCCCTCCAGTCTGAACTGGTTCCTAACAGTTCCTGTTCCTCCAGTCTGAATTGGTTCCTATCTGTTCCCTACCTCATACCTGCCTATGTTCCTGTCCTACCTGAACCAGTTCCAGTCCGGCTAGCCATGCCTACCTGCCTGCCTAGAGTGCGAGCCGTGCCTGCCTAGAGTGCCTGCCTGCCTAGAGTGCCAACCGTAGCCACCTGCCTGCCAAGAGTGCCAGCCAAGAGTGCCAGCCTGCCTGCCAGAGTGCCAGCTGTGCCCGCCAGAGTACCAGTCATGCCTATCCGTACTTGCTCACACCTGTCACTTGTGTTCTGTCGCTCAGTGGGATCAGCTGCCACAGCCAGACACCGCCCTGGAGTGGTACCTTGGAGCTACCTGCCGCACCAGCCTGATCTCACGATCAGAGTCTCCAGTGAACACCAAGGTAGCTGTTTAGTCATGCCCCTTCCAGTGTAGTCTGGTTTGTGGCACAGTGGGGCCACAATCCCCTCGCTCATGCCACCCAGTCAAGTCCGGAGCGTAACAGGAAAATTACCACTTTTTCAACTAATTTATACTATACGGTAATAATTATTTATTAAAGTAAGCTGTGTACAAGCTTTGTACCTGGCTGTCAGCATTGCATAACTTTAGCACTACACATGGTTACGTTCTCATTTAGCCATTCTCTCTCTGTTCATGTTACAAGAAGGTACATAATATATCTTGACATTACCTTATTTCACTGATATTTCACCCCACCCCCATTATTTTCATACCATTTTCCTCCTCCATTGCTCAGCGCCCCTTTACTTTTTTATGGTGTGTTTTTAATATATTTTTGAATAAAAATAATAATTTATTATTGCAATTTTTGGATCTCTTCTTCGTTCCCCCTATTTACCTTATGTTCGGGGTTTTGTCATCATATCTGTAACAAAGTTCCTCTTCTCACATAGGACATTTTTTTATTTAATAGAGCTCCTAAGGTGCCGTTTCCCCCTTAAGTGACCTCATTTTGCAAACTACACCACTCAATTAATTCATCTAAGGATGCAGTGATCGTATTGGCACAACAAGTGTGTGACAGACTTTTATACCATTGGGCTGTGAAGAAAATTTTTTCCAATTTTACCACAAAAAATTTTGTTTATCCCCTGATTTTACATTGTCACATGGGCACACCATTTCAGCTGAATGTGTCAATACCCCATATGTGGTTGTACAGTACTGCTTAGTCACACAGCGAGACTCAGAATGGAAGGAGCAGTATTTGGAGAACAAATTATCTTAGAATAGTTTGTTCCATATACAGCGCCCCTTAGTGTAAGAAGAGCAGAATTCCCCCTCAAGTGATCCTATTTTGGAAATTGCACCCCTTCGGGAATTTATCTACAGGTGCAGTGATGATTTTGACTCCATGGGTGTTTTCCAGAAACAAGCTGCTGTAAATATTGCTGAGTAAAAATTGCAAATCTGCCATTGTAGTGCTCGTACATTGCAGTGCCCAGTACATTGTGCCTAGCTCATGGAGATATGCACCCGTAAATTAAATGGACTCTCATCTTTACAGAAATGCCAAAAGTGGATGATAACTGTGGTTTGGCACACTGTGGCGCTCAGAAGGGAGACAGGCATTCGGATTTGGGAGAGCAGAAATCGCAGAATTTCTTTTGGGTGGCAGAAGCCATAGAGCTTTTCCAGAGCCTTTGTGCCATCAGTAATGTGGAAGCCCACTATATTTCCATTGATAGAAAACAGACCTGAGTGGGGAATTGTTTTTTTTGGGATTGATTTGAAGCTTTAATTGGGAATATTTACCTTAATATTTTGGATTACATTTATCCTGTGCTCTTCTCTACTACTTATATCGGGGTTTCCATTTAAATTGCCGAATGACATGATTCAGATGAAACCCCTTCGGGATTCATTCACTATAATGAGGCAGCAGAGTTACTCAGGCCTCCATTTAGCCTCAGTTCAGTGGTTTCCTTCTTCTCAAAGGTGCAAAAAACTGTGGCCAACTGCACATTTATACAGGCTTAAAAAGAAGGACACAGGCAAGACGGCGTCCACAGTGTCTCCATGTGCCTCACTATAGGGAATCTTCCACCTCAGATTCCGTCTGAATCACGTATTTCAGAGATGTACACAAAAGCCCAGTGTACAGTATGAAATCAGCGTAGAGTGGAGGGTAAAAGTGTGCCAAGCCTTACTGTGATCTTTGTGGGCAGAATGAACAAATCAACAGCAGGTGAAGAATTTGTTCTATTTATTTTTCACACCATTCCTTGTGTGGTATAAGTGATTCAATGGATTTAATTTTTGGGTTGATGCGATTACAGTGATACCAGATTTATATCGCTTTTTTATAACGCTTTTTTGCAAACCAAAGTTTTAGCATCACCATATTTTGACAGCTTTAATTTTTCTATATTTATGCCCACAGAGTCATGTGAGGCTTGTTTTTTGTGGGACGAGTTGATGCTTTTATTGGTACCATTTTCACACATGACATTTTTTGATTGCTTTCTATTCTGATTTTTGGGAGGCGGAATGAACAAAAAATAGCAATTCAGAAATAGCTTTGCTTTTCAGGTCAGTTGTCATGATCTCAATGGCAAGAGAACATAGCATAAGCATATATAGGAACTAGCTCTTGGAAGATGGGAACTGAGCTGACCATGAACTAAACCTAACGCACAACTAGCAGTGGCCGGGTAGCATGCCTACGTTGATTCTAGATGCCCAGCCCAGCCGGAGGACTAAATAAAGCTAGCAGAGGAAAATATTAGTCCTAGCTCACCTCTAGAGAAATACCCCGAAAGGAGACAGAGGCCCCCCACATGTATTGGCGGTGAGTTGAGATGAAATAACAAACGTAGTATGAAAATAGGTTTAGCAAATTTGAGGTCCACTTACTACATAGCAGAAGACAGAAAGGACACTTTCATGGTCAGCTGAAAACCCTATCAAAAAACACCATCCAGAAATTACTTTAAAACTCTGGCATTAACTCATAACACCAGAGTGGCAATTCCCGTTCACAAGAGCTTTCCAGACACAGTAACGAAACTACAGCTGTGAACTGGAACGAAATGCAAAAACAAACATGGACAAGAGTCCAACTTATCTAGTAGTTGTCTAGGAGCAGGAACAAGCACAGAGAGGCTTCTGATAACATTGTTGACCGGCAAGCAACTAACAGAGCAGCAAGGTTATATAGCGACTCCCACATCTTGATGGGAACAGGTGAACAGAGAAGATGAAGACACCAGTTCAATTCCACCAGTAGCCACCGGGGGAGCCCAGAATCCAAATTCACAACAGTACCCCCCCCTCAAGGAGGGGGCACCGAACCCTCACCAGAACCACCAGGGCGATCAGGATGGGCCCTATGAAAGGCACGAACCAGATCGGAGGCATGAACATCAGATGCATTCACCCAAGAATTATCCTCCTGGCCGTATCCCTTCCACTTGACCAGATACTGGAGTCTCCGTCTGGAAACACGAGAGTCCAAAATTTTCTCCACAACGTACTCCAACTCACCCTCAACCAACACCGGAGCAGGAGGCTCAACGGAAGGCACAACCGGTACCTCATACCTGCGCAATAATGACCGATGAAAAACGTTATGAATAGAAAAGGATGCAGGGAGGTCCAAACGGAAGGAAACAGGGTTAAGAATCTCCAATATCTTATACGGGCCGATAAACCGAGGCTTAAACTTAGGAGAAGAGACCCTCATAGGGACAAAACGAGAAGACAACCACACCAAATCCCCAACAGAAAGCCGAGGACCAACACGACGGTGGCGGTTGGCAAAAAGCTGAGTCTTCTCCTGGGACAACCTCAAATTGTCCACCACCTGCCCCCAGATCTGATGCAATCTCTCCACCACAGCATCCACTCCAGGACAATCCGAAGATTCCACCTGACCAGAGGAAAATCGAGGATGAAACCCCGAATTACAGAAAAACGGGGATACCAAAGTGGCAGAGCTGGCCCGATTATTGAGAGCGAACTCCGCCAATGGCAAAAAAGCAACCCAATCATCCTGGTCAGCAGACACAAAACACCTCAGATATGTCTCCAGGGTCTGATTAATCCGCTCGGTCTGGCCATTCGTCTGAGGATGGAAAGCGGACGAAAAAGATAAATCTATGCCCATCCTAGCACAGAATGCCCGCCAAAATCTAGACACGAATTGGGTCCCTCTGTCAGAAACGATATTCTCAGGAATACCATGCAAACGAACAACATTTTGAAAAAACAGAGGAACCAACTCGGAAGAAGAAGGTAACTTGGGCAGAGGAACCAAATGGACCATCTTAGAAAAACGGTCACACACCACCCAGATGACAGACATCTTCTGAGAAACAGGCAGATCTGAAATAAAATCCATCGAGATGTGCGTCCAAGGCCTCTTAGGAATAGGCAAGGGCAACAATAATCCACTAGCCCGAGAACAACAAGGCTTGGCCCGAGCACAAACGTCACAAGACTGCACAAAGCCTCGTACATCTCGTGACAGGGAAGGCCACCAGAAGGACCTTGCCACCAAATCCCTGGTACCAAAAATGCCAGGATGACCTGCCAACGCAGAAGAATGAACCTCAGAGATGACTCTACTGGTCCAATCATCAGGAACAAACAGTTTATCAGGTGGGCAACGATCAGGTCTCTCCGCCTGAAACTCCTGCAAGGCCCGCCGCAGGTCTGGAGAAACGGCTGACAATACCACTCCATCCTTAAGGATACCTGTGGGCTCAGAGTTACCAGGCGAGTCAGGCTCAAAACTCCTAGAAAGGGCATCCGCCTTAACATTCTTAGAACCCGGTAGGTATGACACCACAAAATTAAACCGAGAGAAAAATAATGACCAGCGCGCCTGTCTAGGATTCAGGCGCCTGGCGGTCTCAAGATAAATCAAATTTTTGTGGTCAGTCAATACCACCACCTGATGTCTGGCCCCCTCAAGCCAATGGCGCCACTCCTCAAAAGCCCACTTCATGGCCAAAAGCTCCCGATTCCCAACATCATAATTCCGCTCAGCGGGCGAAAATTTACGGGAAAAGAAGGCACAAGGCCTCATCACGGAGCAGTCAGAACTTTTCTGCGACAAGACTGCCCCAGCTCCGATCTCAGAAGCGTCGACCTCAACCTGAAAAGGTAGAGCAACATCAGGCTGACGCAACACAGGGGCAGAGGAAAAACGGCGCTTAAGCTCCCGAAAGGCCTCCACAGCATCAGGGGACCAATCAGCAACATCAGCACCCTTCTTAGTCAAATCGGTCAATGGCTTAGCAATATCCGAAAAACCAGCAATAAATCGACGATAAAAGTTAGCAAAGCCCAAAAATTTCTGAAGACTCTTAAGAGAAGAGGGCTGCGTCCAATCACAAATAGCTTGAACCTTGACAGGATCCATTTCAATGGAAGAGGGGGAAAAAATATATCCCAAAAAGGAAATCCTCTGTACCCCAAAAACACACTTAGAACCCTTCACACACAAAGAATTAGACCGCAAAACCTGAAAAACCCTCCTGACTTGCTGGACATGAGAGTCCCAGTCATCCGAAAAAATCAGAATATCATCCAGATACACAATCATAAATTTATCCAAATAATCGCGAAAAATATCATGCATAAAGGACTGGAAAACTGACGGAGCATTAGAAAGACCAAAAGGCATCACTAAATACTCAAAGTGGCCCTCGGGCGTATTAAATGCGGTTTTCCACTCATCCCCCTGCCTGATTCGCACCAAATTATACGCCCCACGAAGGTCAATCTTAGAGAACCACTTGGCCCCCTTTATGCGAGCAAACAAATCAGTCAGCAACGGCAATGGGTATTGATATTTAACAGTGATTTTATTCAAAAGCCGATAATCAATACATGGTCTCAAAGAGCCGTCTTTTTTTGACACAAAGAAAAAACCGGCTCCTAAGGGAGATGACGATGGACGAATATGTCCCCTTTCCAAGGACTCCTTTATATATTCTCGCATAGCAGCATGTTCAGGCACAGACAGATTAAATAAACGACCCTTTGGGTATTTACTACCCGGGATTAAATCTATGGCACAATCGCACTCTCGGTGCGGAGGTAACGAACCAAGCTTGGATTCTTCAAAGACGTCACGATAGTCAGACAGGAACTCAGGAATTTCAGAGGGAATGGATGATGAAATGGAAACCACAGGTACATCCCCATGAGCCCCCTTACATCCCCAGCTCAACACAGACATAGCTCTCCAGTCGAGGACTGGGTTGTGAGATTGCAGCCAAGGCAATCCTAGCACCAAATCATCATGTAGATTATACAGCACCAGAAAGCGAATAATCTCCTGGTGATCCGGATTAATACGCATAGTTACTTGTGTCCAGTATTGTGGTTTATTATTAGCCAATGGGGTGGAGTCAATCCCCTTCAGAGGAATAGAAGTCTCCAAAGGCTCTAAATCATACCCACAGCGTTTGGCAAAGGACCAATCCATAAGACTCAAAGCGGCGCCAGAGTCGACATAGGCGTCCGTGGTAATAGATGACAAAGAGCAAATCAGGGTCACAGATAGAATAAATTTAGACGGTAAGGTGCAAATGGAAACAGATTTACCAAGCTTTTTAGTGCGCTTAGAGCATGCTGATATAACATGAGTAGAATCACCACAATAGAAACACAACCCATTTTTCCGTCTAAAATTCTGCCGCTCGCTTCGGGACAGAATTCTATCACACTGCATACTCTCTGGCGACTTCTCAGTGGACACCGCCAGATGGTGCACTGGTTTGCGCTCCCGCAAACGCCTATCGATCTGAATAGCCATTGTCATGGACTCATTCAGACCCGCAGGCACAGGGAACCCCACCATAACATCCTTAATGGCATCAGAGAGACCCTCTCTGAAAGTCGCCGCCAGGGCGCACTCATTCCACTGAGTAAGCACAGACCATTTACGGAATCTTTGGCAGTAAATTTCCGCTTCATCTTGCCCCTGAGATAGGGACATCAAAGTTTTTTCTGCCTGAAGCTCCAAATGAGGTTCGTCATAAAGCAACCCCAAGGCCAGAAAAAACGCATCCACATTGAGCAACGCAGGATCCCCTGGTGTCAATGAAAAAGCCCAGTCTTGAGGGTCGCCCCGGAGCAAGGAAATCACAATCCTGACCTGCTGTGCAGGGTCTCCGGCAGAGCGAGATTTCAGAGACAAAAATAATTTGCAATTATTTCGAAAATTCTGAAACCCGGATCTATTCCCCGAGAAAAATTCCGGCAAAGGAATTCTCGGCTCAGATACAGGTGCATGACAAACAAAATCTTGCAAATTTTGTACCTTCGTGGCGAGATTATTCAAACCTGCAGTTACACTCTGAAGATCCATTACAAACAGGTGGACACAGAGCCATTCAAGGGTTAAGAGGAGGTAAGAAGCAGCTAGACAGCAATTAAGGGCTAGGCAGCAAAACTCTGAGGGGAAAAAAAAAAAAAAAAAAAAAATTTCCCTTCAACACTTCTTTTTCTCCTGCTTCAGCCCAAACAATTAACACTTTGCGGGCCGGTCAAACTGTCATGATCTCAATGGCAAGAGAACATAGCATAAGCATATATAGGAACTAGCTCTTGGAAGATGGGAACTGAGCTGACCATGAACTAAACCTAACGCACAACTAGCAGTGGCCGGGTAGCATGCCTACGTTGATTCTAGATGCCCAGCCCAGCCGGAGGACTAAATAAAGCTAGCAGAGGAAAATATTAGTCCTAGCTCACCTCTAGAGAAATACCCCGAAAGGAGACAGAGGCCCCCCACATGTATTGGCGGTGAGTTGAGATGAAATAACAAACGTAGTATGAAAATAGGTTTAGCAAATTTGAGGTCCACTTACTACATAGCAGAAGACAGAAAGGACACTTTCATGGTCAGCTGAAAACCCTATCAAAAAACACCATCCAGAAATTACTTTAAAACTCTGGCATTAACTCATAACACCAGAGTGGCAATTCCCGTTCACAAGAGCTTTCCAGACACAGTAACGAAACTACAGCTGTGAACTGGAATGAAATGCAAAAACAAACATGGACAAGAGTCCAACTTATCTAGTAGTTGTCTAGGAGCAGGAACAAGCACAGAGAGGCTTCTGATAACATTGTTGACCGGCAAGCAACTAACAGAGCAGCAAGGTTATATAGCGACTCCCACATCTTGATGGGAACAGGTGAACAGAGAAGATGAAGACACCAGTTCAATTCCACCAGTAGCCACCGGGGGAGCCCAGAATCCAAATTCACAACAGTCAGTATGATTATAGAGATACCTCATTTATATATCTTTCTTTGTTTTGTCACTTTTACACAATAAAAAACATTTTTTTGGAGAAAAAAATAGTTTTTGCATCGCTCTACTCTGAGAGCTATAGCATTTTTAATTTTTCTGCTGATAGAGCTGTATGGTGGCATGTTTTTGCGGGACAAGATGACATTTTCAACTACACCGTTTTTATTTACATTCGACTTTTTATTCACATTTTATTCCACTTTTTGATCAGAGATGAAAAAGCATAGTTTTTCATCATGCTTTTTTTTACGGTGTTTACGGGTTAGCTAGTGGAACAGTTTTACAGATCAATTCATTCAGGACGCAGCGATACCAAATATGTGTACTTTATTAGCTTATTTTGTTTTATATACTGTATAAATATATGTATTTATTGTATTAATATATTTTCTGGGGTTTTTTGTTCACTGATCTAATACTTTGCAATGCTTTTTCATTGCAGAGCATTAGCTCATTGCATCGCAGACAGAGAGGAGGCATGTCAGCTCCTGGCCTGGGGTCACCATGGAGACCATCGGCACAATGCGATAGCAATCATATTCTATCTCTCGGGACAGAGAGGGCGTTCCCTCCCTCTGTGATGCCGATTGATGTCACTGTTACTATGGACAGCGGCATCAGAGAGGTTAAACTTCGCACTGACACCTACTTTTGATCTCACCGGCATGCGGAGCGAGCCCCCACGATCGTCATGTCATGCATGTATGGCAGTTTAAGGGAACGCATCTCCCGCACCACCGCTCATGTACAGCGGATGTTGTAAAGGGTTTAAAGGGCATGTGCTTCTTAATCAATTTGTCACTTTCTGGGCTGTCTGAAACTCAGAAAATGAAATTTATATCTGTCATGAGCAGACAAATATTTGCATGTGTGCTATTTCTGGATTTCAACTTCATAAATTTGTTAATCACACATCAGTTTTCTTTTTACAGTGGCTTGTGAAATCATTTGCCCCTCCTTTGTATTTTTTTGTGTATTCCTACCTCACAACCTGGAATTTCACAGTTTTTTTTGCATCAGTTCATGTAAAGATCATCCCTACAACTGTTAACATTTAGTTTTATTTTTATCGTGAAGCAAACAACAAATAGGACAAAATAACACAAAACTTCAGTGTGCATAACTATTCACCCCCTAAAGTCAGTACTTTGTAGAGCCTCCTTTTGCAGCAATTACAGCTGCAAGTCACTTTGAATAAGTCTGTATGAGTTTTCTACATTTTGCTACTGGGATTTTTGCCCATTACTCAAGGCAAAACTGCTACAGCTCTTTTAAGTTAGATGATTTCCTCTGCTGAACAGCAATTTTAAAGTCGGACCACAGATTATCAATTGTATTAAGGTCTGGGCTTTGACTAGGCCAATCCAAAACATTTATGTGCTTCCCCTTAAACCACTCGAGTGTTGCTTTAGCAGTATGCTTTGGGTCATGGTCTTGTTGGAGGGTGAACCTCTTTCCCAGTCTGAAATCACTGACACACTGTAAAAGGTTTTGCTTACGAATATCCCTATATTTTGCACCATCCATTTTCCTCACGACTTGGACCATTTTACCTGTCCCTGTTGCCAAAAACATCCCCACCGCTTGATGCTTACACCACCATGGGGATGGTGTTCTTGGGGTGATGTGTTGTGTTAGTTTGGCGCTAGACATAGCATTTACCTTGGTGGCCAAAAAGTAAAATTTTGGTCTCATCTTCCCATAGCAAATTCGTCTATACATTTTGGGAGTCTCCCACATGTCTTTTGACAAACTCAATTTTTGTGTGTAAGTAAAGGATTTTTTCCCCACTCTTCCATAAAGGCCATCTCTATGTAGTGTATGGCTTATTGTGGCTATATGGACAGATATTCAAGTCTCTGTTTGGGAACTCTGCAGCTCCTTCAGTGTTACCGTTTGGTTTCTGCGCTGCCTCTCTGATTCATGCCCTCCTTGCCCAGGCTGAGAGTTTGGGTGGGCAGCTCACTCTTGGCAAGTTTGTTGTGTTACCATGTTCTTTCCATTTGATGATAACGGATTTGATGGTGCTCCAGGGATCATCAGAGATTGGGATGTTTTTTGTAACTCAACCCTGACTTATTCTTCTCACCAACTTTGTCCCTGACTTCTTTGGAGATCTCCTTGATCTTTATGTTGCTTGGTTAGTGGTACCTCTTGCTTAATGGTGTTGCAGGTTCTGTGGCCTTTCAGAAAAGGTAAAGTATATGTACTGACAGACGATGTGACAGATTGCACACAGGTAAACGTCCTTTCACTAAGCATGGAATGTATGAAGGTAATTGCTTGCACCAGAAGTTTTTAGAGGCTTCATAGCGAAAGGGGTGAATACATATGCACATGCCAATTTTTAGTTATTTGATCCCATAAATGTAATATATGCCTATATTTTTCTCATGTCACTTCACCAACTTAAACTATTTGATGCTGATGCATCACATATAAATCGGGTTATAAAAATATTTGTTGTAATGTAACAAAATGGGTAAAATGATGAGGGGGTGAATAATTTTGCAATCCACTGGGTATATATTTATATGAAACTGCAGTGTTTTGATACTGCTACATTGAATGTCATTAAAATCTTTAATTGTCATTATTTAATGGCGTAGTAAAGCTGTTCTCCCATGACAGATGCTCTTTAAATAAGCACTCCTCCCATCAAAATGTTTATCATCTTAATAAATTGCAGTCATCACATTATATAGTACTGTGTACTTACAATTGCTCATTTTGTCCTTATACCCAGCTAATTCTTCTGTTTTCCATTAGGTCTATGACATCACGTGACTAAAAGCAGACTAGTCGAATTCTTCAAAGCTCTATGTAAAATCAGGGATTGTCTCTTTTTCCTGCATGAGTGATCCTCCTTTTCAGCTCCTGACCCAGCTGCTCCTCTCCTCCCCCATGCCTGGGAATTTGAAGCGTTGTTGCACTGTAGTTCTAATGATGACTTTTGCAGGGAAAAGTGACTTCCTGTTTCTACATAGAGCTTACAATGATTCAGTTAATCTGTTTTTAATCCTGTGACGTCATAGATCTAATGGAAAAGAGAAGAAATAACTGCGTAGAAAGACAAAATGAGCAATTGTAAGTGTGCAGTGCTGTATAATATGATGACTCCAACAAATTGGGAGGATAAACATTTTGATGGAAGTGATTCTTTAAGGCTTACATCATATATTTATGGTTATACAGTTGAAGTTTACATCAACTTACCTTAATGCAAGCAAACGTGCTAGTATATCAATATTTCTCATATATCTGCCCCAAACAATGAAGAGTAAGGCTAGGCTTTATATGTGTATATACCAAGAAAAAGCCATAAAATTAATTGCTCTATCACAAAAAATATGCGATAATACCCAAAACAAAAAAAAATGAATCACAGAGCAAAATGAGATAGATATAATCAATTTAATAATGAATAATTTAAGAAAAAATAATCATTAAAATACATACAAAAATGACAGGGATAGTGACACCTAAGTGCCACGTCCGGCAGGGTTGAAATACAAATGCAAAGACAAAAATATCAGAAATTGTCCCAACAGTATTAAAAAAATCCTCTAAATGCTAATGCAGAGGTGGCTGGACAGTAGCTAGTTAAATGGCAAGGTTTTAAGCTGGATGATGGCTCACACAAATATGCAAGTGCAATGAAGGGTAATACAAGTGAATAAGTGAAAGCCCAATCAATACAAAATAGTAAAGGGAGCCACAGCCAATTAGACCAATTCCTATACAAAATCCATTGCTCCAGATTTCCACCTTTAAAGGCTGAGTCACACATAATGATTTCGTTATCGATATCGTTGCAGCGTCACGCTTTTGGTGACGTAGCAACGATCCCGCTAACGATCTCGTTATGTGTGACAGCGACCAACGATCAGGCCCCTGCTGGGAGATCATTGGTCGATGGGAATGATCAGGACCTTTTTTTGGTCGCTGATCACCCGCTGTCATCGCTGGATCGGCGTGTGTGACGCCGATCCAGCGATGTGTTCACTTGTAACCAGGGTAAATATCGGGTTACTAAGCGCAGGGCCGCGCTTAGTAACTCGATATTTACCCTGGTTACCATTGTAAAAGTTAAAAAAAAAACAGTACATACTCACATTCTGATGTCTGTCACGTCCCCCGGCGTCCACAGGGTTAAAACTGCTTTCGGCAAGAGCGCTGCTAATATGCATGCGCTGCTGCCGAGATCTTCCCTGCACTGACTGTGTCAGCACCGGCCGTAAAGCAGAGCACAGCGGTGATGTCACCACTGTTACTGCCGGCGCTGACACATTTAGTGCAGGGAAGCTCTCGGCAGCAGCGCATGCATATTAGCAGCGCTCCTGCCGAAAGCAGTTTTAACCCTGTGGACGCCAGCGGAGGACGTGACAGACATCAGAATGTGAGTATGTAGTGTTTTTTTTTTTTTTACTTTTACAATGGTAACCAGGGTAAATATCAGGTTACTAAGCGCGGCCCTGCACTTAGTAACCCGATGTTTACCCTGGTTACCCGGGTGCTGCAGGGGGACTTTGGCATCGTTAAAGACAGTTTCAATGATGCCGAAGTCGTTCCCCTGATCGTTGGTCACTGGAGAGAGCTGTGTGTGTGACAGCTCCCCAGCGACCACACAATGACTTACCAACGATCACGGCCAGGTCGTATCGCTGGTCGTGATCGTTGGTAAGTCGTTTACTGTAACGGTACCTTAACACAAAGACATATGCATACCAAATAGGTAGAGAGGAAGGGACAGTAATTTAATAATGATGGCAGTACCAACCTATAAGCCGGACGTGGAAGAAAGGCCCTGACGTGCGTTTCGCTATAATGCTTCTTCGGGGGGGGGCTTATAGGTTGGTACTGCTGTCATTATTAAATTACTGTCCCTTCCTCTCTACCTATTTGGTATGCATATGTCTGTGTTAGAGGTGGAAATCTGGAGCAATGGATTTTGTATAGGAATTGGTCTAATTGGCTGTGGCTCCCTTTACTATTTTGTATTGATTGGGCTTTCACTTATTCACTTGTATTACCCTTGATTGCACTTGCATATTTGTGTGAGCCATCATCCAGCTTTAAACCTTGCCATTTAACTAGCTACTGTTCGGCCACCTCTGCATTAGCATTTAGAGGAATTTTTTAACACTGTTGGGACAATTTCTGATATTTTTGTCTTTGCATTTGTATTTCAACCCTGCCGGACGTGGCACTTAGGTGTCACTAGCCCTGTCATTTTTGTATGTATTTTAATGATTATTTTTTCTTAAATAATTTAATATTAAATTGATTATATCTATCTCATTTTGCTCTGTGATTCATTTTTTTGTTTTGGGTAATATTTATATGTGTATATGTAACCTTTACTTTATAGACCCTCCAAATGCAACTCCAAAAGTTGCTCAACCTTCTAAAAAAACAACTAAACGGAGCCCAAGAAGACCGAAGACGCAGAAAAATAACTTAAGTCCAGGAGAGGATACACAAGGTACTCCTCAGTGATGAGATTTAATGGTAGTAACAAACTACAACCATTATAATGTCATCAGCATGTGAATTTCAGCAAGATGGACTCACAGATTGACTTTCTTAATTGTGCAAATGTAAAAAGTTTTTTTCCCTGGTTACCTTGGTGATTCAAAATAATTTGTGGCATGATGTGGATTTACCAAGATTATGTGCTTGGCTGCATCAAATGTAACTTAAAAAAATAAATTATAGCAAAGATGATCAGATCTCTTGATTTATAGTCATGAGTCAATGGTTCAAAAACTGACATTCATGACAGTATTTATTGGAGCTTGGAAAGATTTTACACCCATGGTTAACAAGAATGTGAATAATTTAGAAATACAATTCAATACATTTGTTAAAAAAAATGCAACAACAAATAAACATAAAGTGAACATGGGTTAAATAATTTATACGTATAGACCCTTCACAGAACAGTCTAACATCATTCATCACTGCAGTCACCAAAACAAAATAGAAAAAGGATTCCTAGGAGCACAGGAAGGAAGAAATATAGAAAATTAATGAATTTCAAAGATGATGATGATGATGGTAATGATGCAGGTACTTTTAAGAATGGTGATGTTCAATGGGTACATAGATGGTAGCCATTGTAATATCTCCAGAAACTGGAGGTTTGCCTATTTAGATGACAGTACAATCAAAAATTACAGAATTGGAACGCAGAAAATGATATTTCTGACCAGAAACTGATCATGTTGCTCTGTTTTTAGTATTTTGGTGTTTTTTTTTAAACCAATAAACTGGTTTTCCAGTTTTCTTTAAAAGTTAGCAGTGGGAAGGAATGTATAGAAAAGATAAGAAAAAAAGGGCATACTTATTCAGGGAATATGTCCGACCAAAAGAGAGGACATCATGCCCATTTATTGCCTGCAGGATCAGGTGACTGGGGTTTGGATGTCATCTCTTGTGGTCTGGGGAGACAGTTGCATCAGGTGTGCAGGAGTGGAGGGTAGACTTCAGGTGCAGGTATGTCTTCCTTTTATTCTTTTCTAAGCATTCCTTTTCACTGGAGGTTGGATAAAACCCTCTTTAGTCTATACTCCCACAATGAGTATTTGATGAGTTATTGATGCTGTATAGTTTCTGCAGCCTTTCTGCACCTATTAGGTAAAATTAATTACTTTTTTTACATTGCATTTTTAGTGCCTTCCTTTATATGTGTTTTTACTGTGTTTTTGACTCTACAGTCTTTGTTTCTAAAAACGTATATGCCATTTCTCTGTGGATTTCCTGCATCTAAAGCAATTCTATGTGGAAAATCTGTACATAAAACTCAGCGTCGCTGTAAAAGAAATGACATGTTGTTTACGTCAAACAATCACTGCAGGTCAGGTTATGCTATGTAAAAAAGCAAAGAGGGCATGAGATTTGAATAAATCTCATCCACTTTGCTGGAACTGTAAGACTCTGCTTCTTTAAGTGGTGAAAAAACACAGCATCAAAAACTCATGAAAATTCATTGTGGGAACTTAAACTTGATGTCTTTAAATTGATTTAATTGATCAAATTTGGATTTACATAAAAAGTTCTCTCCCTTGCTTTGGGAATGCTGGGCATAAGGAATATCACACTGTTAACCTCTCTTAGGTTTTCTGCAAAGTTTAAAATTGTTTAACCAGATTCATCCAGAATATAATGTTGATAATGTTGATGATGATGAGGGTTATTTTTACGATTAGTTGATATGTTTGAAACCTTGAACATTCACATCTGGTTTCAGCATGGTTGACTGCTTATGTTCAGTCATGTTGGTTCTACAAATAAACAAGTGTATTCACTTTAATCTAGATCCCTACGAGGGAAAACCACCATCTCGACGTCCTAAAAAAAAAATCCCAAAAAAGAACAACAATTATCTAAAGTACTCACCTAAAAAACCAAGAAAGAAGAAAAAGAAGATTGTAGTAGAATATGAAGACGAAGTAGAAGGTATTTTCTAAATTGGGCATGTTTGGGTGCACACAGTCAGCCCCAAAGAACATAGATTTGAGTCATGTTGAGTCTGACTTAGATCTCTGTGCCCAAATATCAAATATCTTGTTAAGATTAACTCAAATCCTTGTACATCTCTAGCATTTTTAGAAAAAAATAACTTGGAAGAAGATAAGGTAAATATGTAGAAGGATGTGTGTAAATTAAATTCTAAGAAGCATGTGTAATACGTATCTAAGCATCTAGAAAGCAAATAGTGATGTGACCAATACAAAATGAGCAGCTCAATTTTTTTTAGCCAGGTAACTCTACAAACTGCATATCTGTTGCTTGGGAATTAATAGACAGTTGTGTATGAATAAGTTAGTGACTTTTATCAACAATAAAAATGTATACAATTATGTAATATGTAATATCTATGCCCATACTGATATGGGAACAATGTAATCTTAGTGTTATGCACAATGAATTGTGAGGCAGTGAGGGGGATCATATGCGAGGGTCGATATGTGTCCCCAAGGATGCGGACAGAGTCTTATTAAACCCACTGGAGTGCATTGTGTTCACAGCAGTACGCCTGTGATTCACAAGGCAAAATAAAAGAAAGAAAGGATTTGGACCAAGTAGTGACTCAATCAGATTTCTAGGAAACCCGGTAAGGGCTTTTATTTTTAGAGGGATTTGCAGGTTTGGTAGTGGGGCGAATCCCTCTCTTCACGCCAAGTTTTGGAAGTGGCTGTGTGGCCACGATTCCATTTTAAATCTGTCAGTTTTGCCTTGTGTATGTCAGCTTTGGAGTTTGCAAGATGCAGAGCAGCAGGCTTTGTGTAACCCAGGTCTGTGTGGAGCTAACACAGAGCCAGGGGCTTCAAGGCAGCTGATGCACACAAGAGACACAGCTGTGTCATTGTCCACAGCAACGGGTTGTGAACACGAACTGTGTGTATGGAAATCCGGCTGTGATCTGGAGGATACCACTCCTGCATGTGAGTCTGCCAATAAAGACACTGTTTATGTTGAACTTTCTGTGGTCCCACTGCACTATATATGGTGGAGAATTTTGGCAGTGTGAACTGAGACATACGCAAAGTCCGCTGCATGTCACGGTTAATGGGCCTACAACACTGCAGCCGAAGCCTGCTGACAAATGAAGGAGCTGTTGAAGCAATTGGTCCTTAGTCAGCGGCAGCAACAGGAGTTGTACCAGCAGCAGCAACAGACCAACAATTTGATCCTGCAAAAGATTGTGACCCTGGGAGAGGCACCTCACCCATTGCCATGATCCATTCTGAGGCCCTATACAAAGTCCGGTCAGCAATGAGAAAGATGAGTCCTGATGATGATATGGAGGCTTTCCTCACAGTGTTCGAGTGCACAGCAGAGTGAGAGAGCTTGCCGCTTTCCCAATGGGCTGAAGTGGTGGCCCCCTTCCTGATGGGAGATGTCCAGAAGACCTACTTGGACCTCAGTTGGGACAATGCCGAAACTGAAAGGTGAGATCCTTGTCTGACTGAGGGTTAATATGTATGTACGGGCTCAACGGGTGTTCCAGTGGTCATTTGTGGAAACTCGCCCTGCCAGATCTCAGGCATATGACTTACTGCAGCTGGTAAAGAAATGGCTTCAGCCTGAGATCTTAAACCATTTCCAGATGGTAGAGAGGGTGGTGGTTGAGTGGCTAGTAAGAACTCTGCCAGCCGCTATTCAGTGTTGGGTGGGCCAAGGGGATCACGGCACCCTAGACCAGGTTGTCAGCCTGATTGAGCAGTATATGGTCACTCAGGACTTTATACAGTTATCATGTCAGGCCCTGCCAGCCCAGGAGCCTGAGAAAGGTCCACGACCCTCTGCTGGGGACAATCAGGACCAAGAATGTGCTGATGGGGTACCCCGGAGTGAGAGTGACAAGAGACCCATTACCCCTAAACTGGTCCCATGAACACAGAGATTCCTGTCGTAGGGTTCACCCCCATAGGGAAAGAGTGTGAACTCGATATGTTCTCCTAGAGGTGATGGCAGGAGAGGTCAATAAGACCCCCAACAATACTCAAGCTGGAAGTGCCCCTTGGGAACTTTTGGGACAACCCAGGAGCTACAGGATCCCACACTGACCCAGGCACGGGATAGAGTAATCAAGGTAAATGGGGTGGCTCAACAGCCAGGTGCGGAGACAATGTTCATGCATGGCGGTCAACCAGGAGATACTCTATAGGGTGGATAAAATCTGGGACAAGGTAGTAGAGCAGCTGGTAGTGCCCCAATCCTACCATCAGGCGGTGCTCGAATTGGATCACACCCACATGCTGGGAGGGCACTTGGGGGCTAAAAAACCACAGGAGTGCATATTACAGCATTTTTTTGGCCTGGGGTCTACACTGAGGTACAGAGGTATTGTGAAACATGTTCTGAGTGCCAACTAACCTCACCCACCGCAAGCTACCGGAGTCCGTTTGTACCTGTACCCATTATAGAGGTACCTTTTGAGTGGATTGCAATAGATCTGGTAGGGCCGATAGTAAAATCCACCCGGGGTCACCAACGCATATTAGTGATTGTAGACAATGCTAACCGATACCCAGAGGCCTGTTATGACCTGGTGGTAACGGAGCAGCACTGATATGACCTGGTGGGAATGGAGCAGCACTGATATGACCTGGTGGGTGCGGAGCAGCACTGATATGACCTGGTGGGAAAATAGATCATGGACAAGCTCTGAGGAGGTGGTAGCTTTACTGACCGCAATCCCTAATCCTAACACAAACACTAGAAATAGCCGTGGGACGTTCCTGTCACTCCCTAGACGCCTCTTCACAGCCTAAGAACTAACTACCCCTAAAGATGGAAATAGAAAACTATCTCGCCTCAGAGAAATTCCCAAAAGGAAAGATAGCCCCCCACATATATTGACTGTGAGTGGAGAGGGAAATGACAAACGCAAGGATGAAAACAGATTTTATCAAAGGAGGCCAACTCTGACTAAATAGACAGAAATAGGAAAGGGCACTGTGCGGTCAGTATATAAAACCCTAAAATCTTCGCAGAGATTACAAAAATAACCTCCACACTGACTCACGGTGTGGAGGGGCAATTCTGCTTCCCCAGAGTTTCCAGCTAGCCTGAATATTTCATAATGACAAGCTGGACAATAAGAGACATAACTTTAAACTGAACAGTAAGTACAAGAACTAGCAAGAACTTATCTTATGCTGACATGGTCAGGCCATCAGAGAAATCCAAGGAGAGGACTGAGTCTAACCTAGAAAAACATTGACAGCTGGCATGAATTACAGACCAGAGCCCTGTTAAATAGCAAGGCCAAGGGAGCCGATTAGTGAAGTCAGCTGCCAGGCCAAACTCCAGGAGCAGCAGTTCCACTCAAAACCACCAGAGGGAGCCCAAGGGCAGAACTCCCAAAAGTACCATTCATAACCACAGGAGGGAGCCCAAGAACGGAATTCACAACAGAGGCCATTCCACTTCGGCACACTTCAGCTAAGCTTTTCGCCTGGGCATTTTCTGCTATGTTCTGTCACCTTGGGCTAATGAAGGAGATCCTTACTGATCAGGGGACTTTTTTTTATGTCCAAGGTGACTAAGGAACTTTGCAGGCTTCTCAAAATAAAGCGTTTACACACATTGGTGTATCACCCCCACACCGATGGCTTAGTTGAGCGCTTCCGCAAAACCCTCAAATCCATGTTGAAAAGGGTAGTTTCCAAGGATGGAAGGGTTTCTGACATGTTGTTGCCCTACTTGATGTTCGCCATTCGCGAGGTTCCACAGTCTTCCACAGGATTTTCACCCTTTGAGCTACTGTATGGCAGGCATCCTAGGGGTCTGCTGGATGTAGCCAAAGAAACCTGGGAGCAGGAACCTACACAACATAAGAGTGTAATTGAAGATGCAGCCAATATGCAGGACTGGATCGCAGCGGTCATGCCTATAGTAAAAGAGCATTTGGTGGATACTCAGGTAGCGTAGAGCCGCATATATAACAAAAAGGCCACAGTATGCTCCTTTAAAGCAGGAGATCAGGTTTTAGTCTTTAGTACTCACCGCCAAAAGAAAGCTTATGACCAAGTGACAAGGGCCATATGAAGTTCACGAAAAAGTTGGGGAAGTGAAGAACCGAGTTTATCAGCCTGGGAAAAGAAAACCTGAACAGTTGTATCATGTCAATCTGTTAAAAGTGTGGAAAGATCGGGAGTGTATGCTTATGGATGTGACTCCAGATGTATCATCTGGGGTCCCTCAGATATCAGCCCGGACAGAGGTCGAGAGAGAGGTAAAGATAGGTGACACTCTCTCGAAACAGCAGTGTCGAGAGGTGCGGAAATTAGTACAAGAGAATACGTATGTATTCTCGGAACTGCCCGGCCGTACCTCTGTCATTCAGCATGACATTGTCACCGAGCCTCATGTAACAGTACAAATGAAACCGTACTGTGTGCCCGAGGCCCGGAGACAAGCCATCGTGAGTGAGGTAAGACAAATGCTCCAGTTAGGAGTATTTGAGGAGTCCCTGGGTGAATGGTCTAGCCCCATTGTACTGATCCCGAAGCCGGACGAATCATTCAATGCCCCAGGTGGACAAGCTGATTGAGCGACTGGGGCAGGCCCAGTACTTTACCAAGCTCAATCTGACCAAGGGTTACTGCCAGTTGCCTCTTACGGAGTCGGCAAAAGAAAAGACCGCCTTCATAACACCGAAGGGTCTGTACCACTATGTCGTCTTGCCCTTTGGACTACATGGGGCAGCAGCCACATTCCAGAGGCTGATGGACATAGTGCAAGCACCCCGTCAGAAGTATGCATCAGCATACTTGGATGACATCATCATCTTTAGTACTGATTGACATACCCACTTGTCCCGGATAAAAGCAGTAGTAGATTCGCTCAGAGCCGCGAGCTTGATGGCAAATCCTAAGAAATGTGCGATAGGGCTTGAGGAAGCCTGGTATTTAGGGTATGTGATTGGCCATGGTGTTATCAAACACCAAATAAATAAAAATGAAGACCATACAGAACTGTCCCCGACCTGTTACCACCAAACAGGCGAGAGCGTTTCTCAGCATCATCGGGTATAACCAAAGGTTTATATCTAATTTCTCTGGGAGAACAACACCCCTAACCGATCTCCTAAAAGCAAGGAAATCGGTCATGGTCCAGTGAAACCCTCAGGCATAGGACGCGTACCAATCCATGAAGTTGGCACTGTGCCGAGAGCACGTCCTCATTAGCCCCAACTTCAAGAAACTCTTTGTCGTGCAGATCGATGTCTCTAACGTTGGCCTAGGAGCGGTCCTGTCACAGGAGGTGAACGGAGAGAAACATCCGGTCACCTACCTAAGTAGGAAACTTACCCCGGTCGAAAAAAATTATAGCATAGAGGAGAAGGAGTGCCTGGCCATTAAGTGGGCCTACGCTATTATTTGCTAGGTCGACCGTTTCACTTGGTGACAGATCATTCACCCTTGGTCTGGATGAGAAATGCCAAGGAGAGGAATACTTGGGTCACCAGATGGTTCCTTTCTCTACAAAATTTTAATTTCACCGTGGAATATCGTGCAGGGAAGGTGCAAGAGAATGCGGATGCCCTGTCATGGGCACCCTGTATGGTGACAAGTATTCAAACCCCCAAGTTTGAACAGAGACGGGGGATATGTGAGGCAGTGAGGGGGATCAAATGCAAGGGTCTATATGTGTCCAAAGGATGCGGACGGAGTCTTATTAAACCCGCTGGAGTGCCTTGTATTCACAGCATGACACCTGGGAGTCACCAGGCAAAGTAAAAGAAAGAAAGGATTGAGTCCAAGTAGTGACTTTTTAGGAAATCCATTAAGGGTTTTTATTTTTAGAGAAATTTTCAGGTTTGGTAGTGGGGGGAATCCCTCTCTCCACTCCGGGTTTTGAAAGTGACTCTATGGCCACAATTCCATTATAAATCTGTCAGTTTTGCCTGGGGTGTGTCAGAGCAGCAGGCTCTGTGCAACCCAGGTCTCTGTGGAGCTAACACAGATCCAGGGGTTCCAAGGCAGCTGATGCACCCAAGAGACACGGCTGTGTCATTATCCACGGCAACATGTTGTGAACACGGACTGTGTATATGGAAACCTGGCTGCGATCCGGAGGATATCACTCCTGTATTTGAGTCTGCCAATAAAGACACTGCTTACGTTGAACTTTCTGCAGTCCCTGCCTGTCTGTCGCACTGCACCAACACCCCTGAACTACAGAATATGTAGATTACATTTTAATATTGTTTTTTTGCATAAATTTGATATATTTTAGATCCAAACCAGAAGCCTAAAGACAAAAAACGACCACCAAAAAAGTCACCAAAAAAGCCTAAAAAGAAGAAGAAAGTTGTTGAGTCAGAAGAAGAAATTGAAGGTAGTATGTTTCCAAAGATTACTTAATATTATAATGAGGAGCCTCTATGCTTCAAAATGAAATGATAAGAAAACAGTTTTGGTTCTAGGCAGATTTATTTATTACCCCTTCCATAAGTTAATAAGTCATTCTATAATAAATATTACAAAAATTTTAATTCACCTCTAGGTTCATTGTTTCTGAGTTGCTACACTTTTGCAAAATTTCTGACAAGTCATGGACACATGTCAGAAACTTTGACTAGTGATGGACTGGGTGTGGAGACCTCCACTGATCAGTAAAAGAAAGGAGCAAGAGAGTTCAGGGCTCAGCTGAGAGTTCCTCTCTGGGACTAAAGGCCCCGTCTCACTAAGCGATTTACCAACGATCACGACCAGCGATACGACCTGGCCGTGATCGTTGGTAAGTCGCTGTGTGGTCGCTGGGGAGCTGTCACACAGACCGCTCTCCCCAGCGACCAACGATCAGGGGAACGACTTCGGCATCGTTGAAACTGTCTTCAACGATGCCGAAGTCCCCCTGCAGCACCCGGGTAACCAGGGTAAACATCGGGTTACTAAGCGCAGGGCCGCGCTTAGTAACCCGATGTTTACCCTGGTTACCAAAAAAAACAAACACTACATACTCGCCTTTCGGTGTCCCTTGCCGTCTGCTTCCTGCTCTGACTGAGATCCGGCCGTACAGTAAGAGCAGAGCGCAGCGGTGACGTCACTGCTGTGCTCTCACTTCTCACTGTACGGCCGGCAGTCAGTGAGAGCAGGAAGCAGACGGCAAGGGACACCGAAAGGCGAGTATGTAGTGTTTGTTTTTTTTGGTAACCAGGGTAAACATCGGGTTACTAAGCGCGGCCCTGCGCTTAGTAACCCGATGTTTACCCTGGTTACCAGTGAAGACATCGCTGGATCGGTGTCACACACACCGATTCAGCAATGTCAGCGGGGCCTCAACGACCAAAAAAAGGTCCAGGCCATTCCGACACGACCAGCGATCTCGCAGCAGGGGCCTGATCGCTGGTACGTGTCACACATAGCGAGATCGCTATGGAGGTCGCTGTTGCGTCACAAAACTTGTGACTCAGCAGCGATCTCGCTAGCGATCTCGCTATGTGAGACGGGGCCTTAATGACTGACTCCATAGACTTTCAATTTTGAATATGGAGTTGGGCTGAGCACTTCTGTAGTTACGCTAAGGGTATATTCACACAATGCTTTAGTTCAGGTAGTTTTGGAGTGGGTCTGCTAGAAAGATCTCCTGAAACAGTGTTCAGAAACCACTCCAAAGAAACCTCCTATTCATTTCAATGTAAAAAGATTTGCGGTTCATGCATTCAGGATTTTTAGCATCTTATAACTACATCAGATTTCCAAAAATGGCAAGTGATTAAAAGAAAACTGTGGACCAGTCTTCTGGCATTTACTGCATGCTTCATATTTTACAATAGAATTGAAAGGGAAGGAAAAAAAAAGGACAGAATACACCTGGGTGGATTATGAAGCATTTTCTGAGCGTTTCTACCTGCAAAAATGCAAAGCATTTTATTCATTGCTCATTGAACCTTAAAAACTTGTCCACAAATCACTCCCAAAAAGCAAAAAAAAACAGCAAAAAAAAAAGTGCCAGCAAAATTGCTTACAAACTACTTAGGGAAATGCCTCGGGAAAAAAACACAAAAAATGTTTAAGAAAAGAAAAACGCAAGCATTTCCTGATGCGCTTTGCACTTGTCATTTTTTACCACCTGAAAAATATGAAAAACAAAATATGAAACTAATCTGCATTGCATGTATACAGAACACATATATGAATGTTCAAGACTCAAAGATAGCTGCTAAATGTTGCTTTCAGAATCTGAAGAAAATATGTCTTCCTCCTCATTCTCTTCAACATCTTCTTCATCAAGTGTAAAGGGGAGTAAAACAACCAAAAAACATTCAAGGAAAAATCAAAAGAAAAATAAGGATGATCCAGACAATCCAGATGAAGACAACGGAGGTATACATTGTTTTACAATTTGTTATGAAGACAAAATATATAAATCAAGTTTTTATGTTAATCACACTTTTAAATAAGATCACTTAATTTTAGATTAACATGCCTGCCACCCTCTGATCTCCAAAATTCCATGATTTTTCCTTCTTGGTATTGCAATTTCTATGTTGACGAGTTATATCAAAGTATCAGCTTACCTCCTGCTCCTCTGGGTATCCTGAACCCTGTCTGCACAGGTTACAAAGCTGGACCATAACACTCTGCAATAAAAGTTAACAAAAATCTCCAAACTGCAGGCTCCTGCCCATACGGCTGCTGTAAACAATTTCTATAAATGCTCGTAATAGCTTTCATTAGATGCCCAAGGTTATGTGGCAAAAAAAATGAAATAAAAAAAATTTACAATCTGAAAGTAAAAACATATTAGAAAAAAAAGTATATTTTTGAGTAACTGATTCTAATTAATAAAAGAGTTTGCCGCAAACCATAATATGGAGGTCCCACGATGATCACCAACTCAGTCGGAGGTTGTGATAATTCACTTGTAATTTGTCTTAAAGCAATTCTGGCACCACAGAAAAAGCTCTTTAACTGAACATATAGGGTTAATCTGCTTGTTGTGTCACAATGCTGCCCTGCTGTTTTACTAAAAATGCAGCTACCAGGAGAAAATTACCTTATTCCCACTTGGCTGTCGCCAGCTTTCAGTCATGGGGATGTGCACAGAGAGATTATAGTCAACGCTCAGAACACCGCTCACTATTCTGTGAGACGCATCTGTAAGCAAGCCCTAGCACTTTGAATAACAGTCGGCTCTATAATGGATCTGTGCAGACAGAGCTGTCAAAGTGCTGGGGCTGCTCTGTGCATGTGCCCATGACTGAAAGCCGGCGGCAGCCAGGACATTATAAGTTCGTATTTTTCTGACTTTCAGTAAGGCAATCAGGCAGCATTGTAATGCTATTTACTGACAGATTAACCCTATATCTGCAGGTAAATAGCTTTTTCTGAGGTAAGAGGCTCCTTAGTTACTATTTCATTACTGAGAGGCAAAATTTTAATTCTGAATTCTTTCACCTAAACTTGTTGATGCCTAAACATTGTACAATAGAATGCCAGTCTTAATCATAAACAAGACAACGTTTTATAGTTTGAGTAGGTCAGAACATTGCAAGCAGTATTAGGATGCTACCCTATATGCGAGGCCAATCGTTGTGGGTTTAAGTGCAGTGTCAGCATTTTGGGATTCTAGAGCTGAGAGAACTGACAATGGATGGATGGTCACTGTACTGACTTAGATACAACGACTCTTATCACATTATGTACACAGTTAGTTAAATATGAAAGATACATTGAAGTAGGCTTCATTTATTATATTATCTATATATATAATTGTCTAAGGGGTACTTCCGTCTTTTTGTCGGCAACTTCCGTCACGGAAATCCCACGTCGCTGATTTGTCTTGCCAGCTGTCTGTCATGGCTGCCGCGACCAATCAGTGACAGCCACAGTCCGATTAGTCCCTCCCTACTCCCCTGCAGTCAGTGCCCGGCGCCCGCTCCATACTCCCCTCCAGTCACCGCACACACGGGGTTAATGCCAGCGGTAATGGACCGCGTTATGCCGCGGGTAACACACTCCGTTATCGCTGCTATTAACCCTGTGTGTCCCCAACTTTTTACTATTGATGCTGCCTATGCAGCATCAATAGTAAAAAGATGTAATGTTAAAAATAAGAAAAAAAACTGCTATTCTCACCCTCCATAGTCCGCCCAGGCGTGCTTGGCTGCTGCCATCTTCCGTTCCCAGAGATGCATTGCGAAATTACCCAGAAAACTTAGCGGTCTCGCGAGACCGCTAAGTCATGTGGGTAATTTCGCAATGCATCCTGGGAACGGAAGATGGTGGCAGCCAAGCGCGCATCGCCAGAGCTTTGCTGGATCCTGGCGGGTGAGTACATAACTATTTTTTATTTTAATTTTTTTAAACAGGGATATGGTGCCCACACTGCTGTATACTACGTGGGCTGTGTTATATACCGCGTGGGTGCTATATACTACGTGGCCAGTGTTAGATACTATGTGGGCTGTGTTTTGTACTGCGTGGGCTGTGCTATATATTACGTGGCCAGTGTTATATACTGCGTGGCCTGTGTTATATACTACGTCGCCTGTGTTATATACTGTATGGCTGCTATATACTGCGTGGCCTGTGTTATATAGCACGAGGGCTGTGTTATATACTGTTTGGGCTGTGTTATATACTACATGGCCAGTGTTATATACTGAGTGGCCTGTATTAACGCATATTGTATTATTCTACAAAATGTATGTATATAGCAGCCACATAGTATATAGCACAGGCCATGTACTATTTGTCTGCTATATACTACATGGCTCCTATATACTACTTGGCCTGTGCTATATACTATGTGGCTGCTATATACATATATACATATTCTAGAATACCCGATGCGTTAGAATCGGGCCACCATCTAGTTATCTATATAACTCTATAACTTTCACTGACATATATGAATTCCGCAAGTTTTTGGGATTAACGCGAAGATTCTGAAATCGAATAAACAAGCAAACACTTCTCCTTCCATCCCAATGACACTCAAAGATTAATTGGCGTATTTGGGTTAAGTAAGTGTGTGTACATGAGGGGAAAAAGTAGATTGCGTGGCCCCTTGGGAAAAGGGGGAATGAAAATGGTGACAATTTCTGTGCGCTACTGTGAAATGCCTTGGCTCTATATAGGAATTTCCAATAAACAAGTAGAAAATATAAAGATTCCTACAGTTGTTCTGTAAAGGAGAAGTTAAGTGGAGTTTGACATCATCAAAATTTAATTTAAACAGCTTTAATGGTCCTAGAACCTATAGAAATCATAACTGCAGTATAAGTTTCACTTCTTTAATTGTACAGGGAAAATTTTTTTTTATTTCATATGTTAGTGAGGGTTACTGGGTGCACGATTGGCATAGCCAAAGTATCAGTGCACCGCTCCACCCCATCAATCAACATGCCATGAACCTCCCATAGCTTGATTGCCAGTGGTTACTTGCCCATGGTGAGCACTGCTAAACCAAATCTCCACACCTGCACATCCACACTGACACTGCAGGAGCTGAACAGGCAAACACACACTCATTCTCAGTGCAGGCACAATGTCATCCCTCTATCCTGTCAGCAGTACTTTTATTGCTGCACCCAGGATCACACTGTAGCAAGTGGTCGCTGTAGACAGAAGAGAGGGATGAGAGCACTCTCGCACTGATACTGTGTGTGTTGTGGATGTGCCTGCTCAGCTTCTGTGGGGTCAGTGTGGAGGTACAGGCCAGGGAAGCAATGGGCGAGTGCTCCATCAAGCTAAAGGAGGGTTTTGACATATTGATTGAGTCCTTGGACATGTCAAGTGTGCACCGAGGAGCCCTTATTGGCATATGCACTAATACCATTTATAGATGTCCTTTTATAACCAGTTTTGTATATTCACCACACATCAATATTAATTTGCATTTATCTTTGGAATGGATTCTTTTTCCCTATTTCTTTCATTTTTGTTTATATGAAATATCAATTTCATATATTTATTATAAGATTGATTTTTATATAATAACATCAATTTGATACAGGTAATATCATTTTCCTGTATTCATTTTTACCAGCTCGTTCCTGATCTGTTGACCATGACTACTCATTTCTCTCCGCCTCTGAAAATCTCCCGAGTGGATCCTCCTCACTGTAGTATTATGTTGTTCCCCAGTATCTCTCCCATTTAGCTAACACTAAACCCAATTCCCCCATGTTTTATTTTCCTCCAATTTCTACTCATTCCCACAGACACAACTGACGAGCTTCTTCACTGGCAGTTTCTCCTGCAGCCGATGCACCACCAGACAACTCCGGGATCGTAGCTTCACCTGTACATTTTTGAGCACAAGAGATTTTTACATATCAGTTGCTGCTCTTGTCATGCTCACCTCTAATACCCTGGATCTCAATATTTAGTAGTCCGCAAAATAAGAGATCCACATAATTTTGCCTGTCCGCTTGCATTTTCAAAAATATTACTTCAGCAATCCCAGGTCACAAACCAAAATCTCCAGTAGCGAACCTTATTGGATCACTACTTCTCTGATCATGGAAACCCATAGGATAGTAGTTCGCACCCCAGATGTGTAATATTAAATGAAACACAATCACTTAGTAATACTTATAATGATGTGCATATTTTTAATTTTTATTACTTTTTGTCTTCAAACTTATTTTTGTGCATATTAATTGTCACATTTGTATAGCATCAATATGTTACAACTGTTTTTAAATTATTACTGTTTATTTTAACATTGTCACACATGAACTTTGACACAACATGTACTCTGTTTGGCTTGTTTTTTTTTTTTTTAAAGACCACTTATAAAACTATCTAATCCCAATATGACACACATTAGGTTTTGACCCGAAGAAGAGGTCCTGTGTGACTTCAAAACATGTTAACTGTTAAAAATCTTTTGAAATAAAACCTTTTATGGAACTAATAGTGGTATAATGCATGCAAATAATTATAAAAGACCAAATGTAACTATACCATAAAGTATAGCATCAAATCATTGTGTCATCTGTTGGGCTGAATGACATATATCCAAATACTTCCATGCAGCTGCCCCTATGAACTATGTATGGTAAATAGAATACCATGCAATATCGAAATGCATTCCTCAAAATTGAAATTGCAGCACAAAGAAGGAAAACTTCATGTTTTCTAGTATCAGTTCGGTAGAATAAGTAGCCCCACCTCAAACTCTCCTAGGATAGGCATTCTTATGACCCACGGACTCTTGGGGGGGGGGGGGGGGACGATCATCTGAAAACCGCTCCCTGGTGAAGATAGGTGAAGAGGTAAGACTCCAGATATAAACACAGAGGGGTGGGAAAAGGCACTGGAGTCTCTGCTTCATGTGTCTCTTGCAATCAAAATGTACAAAATGATACAGCTTTACTTCATACACCATCATTATCTATCCTAAACACAACTTCAGAAAATAGGCTGTCTTATTTTAATTGTTGCCAGTGAGGAATGTCTGGTGCAGATTTTTGGCACAGAGGCATGGGGATGTCATCATATATGTTCATTCTGAGAAGATGTCCTAGAGTTTCTGAAGGACTTCTGGGGAATTTCCATCCCACACACATTTGAGGTCCATTTACTGGGTACCTTACAGGAGTCCTTGTGGACACATCATAGTTGTATTTTTGCGGGAAGCTCTCTTCCTGGCTAGAAAGGAGATAACTCTCAGGTGGATTGGTGACTGAACACCTTCATTTTCTCAATGGAAAAAAATGGTTAACATAGTAATTCCTTATGGAAACTGGGTGTTCAAAAATAGAGGATGCCCTCAAAAATTCTATAAAGTGTGGGGTGAGTGGAGCACATACTCCAGGACCTCCTATTCTTTCAACATCCTCAAATTCCACCTACCTTCTGATCTTGGTGGAGACATTTGAGCAGATGTGTTAATACTGTTCTACTATTAGGATATTGGAAAGAAGTTAGGTCTCAATCTGAAGATATATATGAACTATAATACCCACTTTAGAATTCTATTGTGGTTATTTATGTTCATATACCTGATTTGTATGAGTATGTTTATGAAACCTTACAGATTATTATTCTATTTGTGGCTCTATATTGATTATTGATATAGAATGTGTCTACCCTGAATCTATATCAGGAATCTCAAACTTGACCGGGTAAATGAGCCGCACGTAGAGTAGAAAAAATTTGAAGTTGAAAGGCTCTATTCCATGAGAGACAGAATGAAATTTTCAGTGATACCATATTTTTTCTGTGTGACTTTTAGATCACGTTGTACATTTTTTGTGTCAATGTAAAGAAAAACCTACATTTTTATGTGCTTTTATTTCTTTATGGTAATCGTCATATAGATTAGGGTGCTTTTCACATTGTGTTATTTCATACATTCATGAGTCCCATCGGGGCTTGTGTCCAAAACCCCTGCCCACCCCACCTCCCTGCAAAACGGGAGTTGGGCTTATGCGCCGATAGGGCTGTAGACTATATTGATACTGGCAGATCGATCTTGCACTCTGCTGTGCATCATTTTCGGGCTTAAATGCCTACTGGAGATGGACATCCAGACCAAGTCCATTATATGACCCCATTGGCGCATAAACCTGAATCCAGTTTTGATGGGATCAACGAATGTGTGACAAAACGCAAGGTGAAACCAGATATGTACTTTTTGTTCACTTTCATTTTTATATAAAACTATGTTTTTAGTGGCTAAATATTTTTCCGTTATTTTTTTGTACTTTATTTAGAAAAAAAAATATTTTTTTATCCCTTGGTGCCTATATGGGACTTTCACTTGCCTGATCCCTGACCTAATACCCTGCAATATTGATGTACTGCATTATATTAGATCTTTCAGTTTTACACTGACTCTTTGCCTGCTTGACCCTGCTAATCGCCATCACTATTGACAGCGGATCTAAGGGACTAAACAGGTGCTCGGTACACCCTTGGCGTGGTCAAACATTTAACCTTCCTACTTACTTGTTTTTCCTCTATCTTCATGCCCTCTCTTCTTTTATTCTTTAGTTGACAACTCTGGCTTTCTACATCTAAGGAAGGGTGGAGATAGATGGAAAACAAGTAGGAGGGAAAGTGAACATAAATGTTTAGTCTTTCAGTCATTCTGTCTGCCTTAAATTGTTCACAATTGGAGCCAATACTGATCATGGCTGTTCCTGCAGGGTGAAAGCTATGATGTAGAGCTGATATACACATGATGATGGTTCACAAGCATGCTTGTGAGCTGACGTTATCAAACTACCGTGCATGTACATCAGTTTGCCGGAAGTCATCTACAGTGACATCCCAGTCCAAGTTGATAAGGAGCTAAAAAAATCCTCCTTTCATTATCACCAGCAATTCAGAAGTGCCGAAAATAGATGCCTTTGCTCCGACACACTGCTGTGGGGTGATGTCACTAAGGCTAGGTTCACATTGCGTTCTGCGCGTCCGTTAAGCGGACTACGTTACACCATGGCAGAATGCGGTGTAATGTAGTCCGTTAACGCCGCCATTGAATGCAATGTCGGACGCATCGCTAGCACACGCCCACAATGGGCGTGCGCTAGTGATGTGCCGTCATTGAGTCATTGAGTGACGGACCCTGAGACGCGGGCTGCAGCATTTCCGGGTCCGTCACCGTTAGTGCAGATAGAGCTAGCAGATGCTCTATCTGCGCTAGCGTGCAGCCATACCGGCACTTGAGTTAACAGCAGCCCATTAACATATGTGTTGAACGGGCTGCTGTTAACGCAATATGAACCCAGCCTAAGGGGTGCTGCCTCACTCCTCCTGCCTGCTCTCTGCTGCTCCAAGGATGTCTCATGACCTCTGGTACCTCAGGGGCTGCAAATTTCTGCCTCTATAGCCAAATGCAGCCCCATCAAGCCCTGAGTTTAAGTCTATATTGTAACGTTCCATATATGGCTTGTTTGAGTTCAAGAATATACCGCTTCTTCTATTCAGTTTCGAGTATGAGCACTACACATAAGAATACAATTCCACATCTCGGCATGCTATCTATGAGGTTTGTAAAGGTTGTTTAAAGACTGCACAAGGGCCCCTAAAGGTAACCTGTCACATTTCTTTTTGCTGTGAAATTGGCCCCAGTGTGTGGTTAGTGATCCAATGTGCATCACTAACATGGTTTTCTCAAAGAAAAGCTCCCAGTGTTACGTTTTGAAAACACTTTATATCCTGAGGGGATTGCCTCACATACCATTTGTTTCGGTCATGGGTCCTGTTCAAATTATGCACATTCACAGCATTGTGATCGATTGCCATGATAGACCTGACGTCACAGCAACGGCCGAGGAACTCCTGCACGTGTGCAGTGCCCATCAGCTCCCCAGGCATGCAAAAACTAAATATGGGTGTATGTCCCCAGACTCACTGCGGCTGCGGAGCAAGTGCACATATGAAAAGAAGCTGGGGACGTACAAGCGGGAGCTGATGGAAATCCCATGCACTGCACATCTGCTGTAGAAAAAACAGCCAAAAACGGCGCTCTCAGGGACAGAATTATCTAAATATTAGATTTTTGAGGTTGTTCATTTATGTAGTGTGCTATCTAAAAACAGCATAGCACACAATACTCTTGCATAACTGCTGCTTCTCCTTTGGCCAGGCAGGACCTCCAAACAAAGAAGGGAACCATTGATAAGTAGTAGCTATTGGGAGACTCTGGTTTATGACAGTATTACCAGTATAGTAGAAAGGAATAAAAGCTTCCTTGCCAGACGTAGTGGACATAGTATATTTCTTATTAAAAGATAGGCATTACAATGTTTAAAAGCAAATAGATATTCAGACCTGAGCCAGGACCTTCTTCAGGTACAAAACATGATCAAAAATTTATGTTTTTGATGGCTTCAGTGCACTGTATATCTATTAATACAACGCATAGAGAGAAAACATCCGCCTTTCTGATCCAATCTTACAGAAAAAGGTAATGCAAGCTAATGTGATAGAAAGGCGTCATCACTGTTTGCTGTGTTTGGGTCTGCATACTGATACACCACCACTGAAAGCACTTGCAATGAACAAGTGACGATCGGAACTGGACCATGGAGCAATGAAAGGTGGCAGGAACTGATAAATTATGCTTTCTGTATCATGTGGACAGATAGAAGTGTGTCTAAGTTTGTCATCTGCACCACAAAATAATAATTTGGGCATTTCTATATTTTAAAAAAGCATAAAAAGACTGTGAGGCCCAGCACGTGTTATTACACCCAGTTTGTTGCCACCGGTTGCCAACTGGCTAGCTACAGCACTGTATGTTGAGGTCAATTTGACATTGCTAAGCCTGTCTTTGTTTTAAACAATTTGAAAGGGTTTGGATGCCGTCCTAAGAGACCTTACAGTATTATACTGGTCTCTCCAAGGCAATTGAAGACTTTCGAGTACTTTCTATTTGCCGCAGGTCGATTCATTTCCAATAAAATTTCAGGGTTGAACCAGATTAATCACATTTTTGTAAATTTGATTATCTCCAATGCCTTAAAGGGAATTAGTCAGCAGCATTTACACACCTAATGTGCCACATGAAAGAATTTTAGTTTGGATAAATGCCTTTCTATACAAGTCCCTACATGTTTAATCAACTAATCTTAGCTTCTTGGAGACATGGAAATGCAGCTTCTTCACGGGGAAGCCAATGGGAGTTCAACCAGTCACACGGCATGATTAGAACAAAATGGTGCATGTACGGGACTTTGAGTGGTGAATGATGGCATATGTCATAAACGTTCACCTTCCACGTAAAGCAGGTACTAAATACCCTGGTGGCACAAGATAGTGAGAGGTAACTCACTTGCTCCAGCTCTCTTTGGCAGGTTCTAAGTTCTGGTAGCTGATTGCTGCCATTGTTCTCTTCCTGAATTGATCACAGACATCAGGCAAGGGCAGAAAAGACAGAGGTCTGTGGAGTAGAAGTGGGCCAATTTGGAGCTCAAATTTGGTGTTTGGGGCAAAGTACTGGGTTCCAAGCATTAGTACCATTGCCTTGTAGAACTACTTTCAGTGTTCAACCCAAGTCTGATCTAGGATAAATGTAGGAGGCGTAGACACGGATATACACATAACTTGTAAGGATGTTATATCTGAGCAGCAGCCCTCTATTTTTGTCATAAAGTGTGTATACAGATTTTAATACCAATACCACCATTAAACTGTATTTAGGAGATCAACTCTTATTTAGTAGTGCAATCTTTTTAGCAACTTTATTTACTTCCATTCACATAATCCGCAAAAAGATTTAATAAAATCTGCCTAAAATTTGTAGTTGTGGACACTGAAATGATGATAATATCATGTAATGTGATGACACGATGCATTTTTCTTTCAGTTGCCTGTTTGCAGCACACATTAACACTGTCTATAGTTTCCAAATACAAAAGACGTATAAAAACATGAGCATTGCGCAAGCCAATAATATTCTCTTTATATCATTATTTTACCATTAAAAGACCCAACTACCAAAGATGGAAAACCAAAAAAGCCCAAAAGACCTGGTGATGAACCTGAAGATCCTGATGCACCTCCTAAAGGTACTTGCTTATGAGGCTTGGAAAGGGGTTTACATTTCTATTCAGTTCTACTTTTCCTCTTTCAGAACATTTTTAGTTACAAAGAATCTAGAAGCTGCATAAACAGTATAAATGAAGATGAGCTTCTCTCAGATCTAGATATTTGAAGATATCACTGTCCCTAAATGTGCCTTTATACCCTATAAAGCTGTCAATAGCTATCTCTCCCACCTCTCCTATATACATGAGACTGAGCGTTTATGTAACCTCTATGGGGAAAGTGGAGTAAGGGTTCCTACAAACGCTTGTTCACAATAATCTTGCAGTGTAAGGCTTCTTTCACACTTCAGTCGTTTGGCGTCAGTCACTTCCGACAAAGTGACGGATCGACGGATCCGTCACAATTGTTGAAAAAACGGATGTAACGGATCCGTTTTTTTGACGGATCCGTTACTCGGGGGTTGTATATACTTTTTGGAGCATGCGCAATTGAAAAAAATTGAAAAAACGGATTGGGGCGACGGATCCGTCGAAATAAAGGTTGCGACGGATCCGTCGCCCATAGGTGGCCATTCTATGGAATGACGGATGCGACGGATCCGTTGCGATCCGTCATTTCAACGGAGACAAAAAACGTTGCAATGACCGTCAATGTCTAGATGACGTCCGCTAAATTTTGACGGATCCGTCGCATGACGGATGGAACGGACGACCATCCGTCACAATCCGTCGCTAATGCAAGTCTATGGGAAAAAAACGGATCCGTCAAAAAAAAAAACGGATCCGTTTTTTGAGGAAAATGACGGTTTTAGACTGACGCCAAACAACTGAAGTGTGAAAGAGGCCTAAGCTGGCTGCTGATCATCTGATGAATCTTGTTTGTAGGGTGAAATTATCTTTTGTGCTGCAGAAAAGATTATGGTTCTCGGCAGCGCATCATCCTTTGTAAACAGAAATTGGCACTGTCGAGAACAATGGCAGCATGTGCACAGTGAGAAATCTATTACAGATAATTCATTAATTCAGCAACATAATTGCTGTCTGCCTGTATAAGCAGGTTTTTAAATGACCCCCAATCGAACCTTAAATGCAAGTTGTTTGATAACACTATTCACCTGCAGATATACGGAAAATTAACTTATTTCTCTTGGGAGCCACTGATCTTTAGTCATGCCGGAGTGCCTGGTGCAATTACAGTCACCGCCCTGGCACTGACTGATAATGGCTCTTCATTAATGCACCACAGAGCCGTCTGTCAGTCAGTGCCGGGGTGCCTACAGTGCTGTGAGTGGTGACTGTAATTGTTTCAGGCACACTTGTATGACTGAAAGCATGTGGCACCTGAGAAATAAAGTTCATTTTCTTCCAAGTGAAGCCCTTTCAGCACTGCGGCAAGGAAACTTAATGATGCTATTGAACTATAGAGATACGGTTAATCTGCAGGTTAATAGTGCTATCAGACATGACAGGTTCCCACAGCACAAAAGGCTGCATGCAAATTTGCTATAAAAACGTGATAAAAACGCGAAAAAAATGCTAACCTATGCCTCCTATTATTTACAGTGTATTCTGCATTTTTTGTGCAAATGTTGCGATTTTTTCCGCGAAAAAATCGCATCGCGGAAAAAAAAGCAACATGTTCATTAAAAATGTGGAATTGCGGGGATTCCGCACACCTAGGAGTGCATTGATCTGCTTACTTCCCGCACGGGGCTGTGCACACCATGCGGGAAGTAAGCAGATTATGTGCGGTTGGTACCCAGGGTGGAGGAGAGGAGACTCTCCTCCACGGACTGGGCACCATATAAGTGGTAAAAAAAAAGAATTAAAATAAAAAATAGTGATATACTCACCTTCGATGTCTTCCCGCCTCTCAGGTGCATGCTCCAGCTTCGGTTCCTGTAGCTGGTGTGCGGTGAAGGACCTGCGATGACGTCACGGTCCTGTGATTGGTCGAGACCGGTCATGTGACCGCTCACGTGACCGCGACGTCATGGAAGGTCCTGCGCGCACACACCATCTATACGGAACGGATGCCGCTGAGGTCTGCAGGTGAGTATAAGCATTTTTTTAATTTTTTTTTATTATTTTTAAACGTTCTATCTTTTACTATAGATGCTGCATAAGCAGCATCTACAGGTCCTTCTCAAAAAATTAGCATATAGTGTAAAATTTCATTATTTACCATAATGTAATGATTACAATTAAACTTTCATATATTATAGATTCATTATCCACCAACTGAAATTTGTCAGGTCTTTTATTGTTTTAATACTGATGATTTTGGCATACAACTCCTGATAACCCAAAAAACCTGTCTCAATAAATTAGCATATTTCACCCGTCCAATCAAATAAAAGTGTTTTTTAATACCAAACAAAAAAACCATCAAATAATAATGTTCAGTTATGCACTCAATACTTGGTCGGGAATCCTTTGGCAGAAATGACTGCTTCAATGCGGCGTGGCATGGAGGCAATCAGCCTGTGACACTGCTGAGATGTTATGGAGGCCCAGGATGCTTCAATAGCGGCCTTAAGCTCATCCAGAGTGTTGGGTCTTGCGTCTCTCAACTTTCTCTTCACAATATCCCACAGATTCTCTATGGGGTTCAGGTCAGGAGAGTTGGCAGGCCAATTGAGCACAGTAATACCATGGTCAGTAAACCATTTACCAGTGGTTTTGGCACTGTGAGCAGGTGCCAGGTCGTGCTGAAAAATGAAATCTTCATCTCCATAAAGCATTTCAGCCGATGGAAGCATGAAGTGCTCCAAAAGCTCCTGATAGCTAGCTGCATTGACCCTGCCCTTGATGAAACACAGTGGACCAACACCAGCAGCTGACATGGCACCCCACACCATCACTGACTGTGGGTACTTGACACTGGACTTCAGGCATTTTGGCATTTCCTTCTCCCCAGTCTTCCTCTAGACTCTGGCACCTTGATTTCCGAATGACATGCAAAATTTGCTTTCATCAGAAAAAAGTACTTGGGACCACTTAGCAACAGTCCAGTGCTGCTTCTCTGTAGCCCAGGTCAGGCGCTTCTGCCGCTGTTTATGGTTCAAAAGTGGCTTGACCTGGGGAAATGCTGAAATGCTTTATGGAGATGAAGATTTCATTTTTCAGCATGACCTGGCACCTGCTCACAGTGCCAAAACCACTGGTAAATGGTTTACGGACCATGGTATTACTGTGCTCAATTGGCCTGCCAACTCTCCTGACCTGAACCCCATAGAGAATCTGTGGGATATTGTGAAGAGAAAGTTGAGAGACGCAAGACCCAACACTCTGGATGAGCTTAAGGCCGCTATTGAAGCATCCTGGGCCTCCATAACATCTCAGCAGTGTCACAGGCTGATTGCCTCCATGCCACGCCGCATTGAAGCAGTCATTTCTGCCAAAGGATTCCCGACCAAGTATTGAGTGCATAACTGAACATTATTATTTGATGGTTTTTTTGTTTGTTATTAAAAAACACTTTTATTTGATTGGACGGGTGAAATATGCTAATTTATTGAGACAGGTTTTTTGGGTTATCAGGAGTTGTAGGCCAAAATCATCAGTATTAAAACAATAAAAGACCTGACAAATTTCAGTTGGTGGATAATGAATCTATAATATATGAAAGTTTAATTGTAATCATTACATTATGGTAAATAATGAAATTTTACACTATATGCTAATTTTTTGAGAAGGACCTGTATAGTAAAAAGTTGGTCACACTTGTCAAACAGTATGTTTGACAAGTGTGACCAACCTGTCAGTCAGTTTTCCAAGCGATGCTACAGATCGCTTGGAAAACTTTAGCATTCTACAAGCTAATTACGCTTGCAGAATGCTAAAAAAAACGCGAAAAAAACGGGAAAAAAAACGCAAAAAAAAAAAATGCGGATTTCTTGCAGAAAATTTCCGGTTTTCTTCAGGAAATTTCTGCAAGAAATCCGGACGTGTGCACATACCCTAATGCATATCCCCTACACAACAATGCAGCTGGGGGGTGGGCAGACACACTCAGGAGCAGCTTAGGGTACTGTCACACAGTGCAATTTTGATCGCTACGACGGCACGATTCGTGACGTCGCAGCGTCGTATGATTATCGCTCCAGCGTCATAGACTGCGGTCACACTGTGCAATCACGGCGCTGGAGCGATGCCGAAGTCCCCGGGTAACCAGGGTAAACATCGGGTTACTAAGCGCAGGGCCGCGCTTAGTAACCCGATGTTTACCCTGGTTACCAGCGTAAACGTAAAAAAAACAAACAGTACATACTTACATTCCGGTGTCTGTCCCCCGGCGTTCTGCTTCTCTCCACTGTGTAAGCACCATAGCCGGAAAGCACAGCGGTGACGTCAGACGTCACCGCTGTGCTCGCTTTCCGGCCGGCAGGCGCTCACAGTGCAGAGAAGCTGAGACGCCGGAGGACAGACACCGGTATGTGAGTATGTACTGTTTGTTTTTTTTACGTTTACGCTGGTAACCAGGGTAAACATCGGGTTACTAAGCGCGGCCCTGCGCTTAGTTACCCGATGTTTACCCTGGTTACAAGCGAACACATCGCTGGATCGCTGTCACACACAATGATCCAGCGATGTCAGCGGGTGATCAAGCGACGAAAGAAAGTTCCATACGATCTGCTATGACGTACGATTCTCAGCAGGATCCCTGATCGCTGCTGCGTGTCAGACACTGAGATATCGTATGGATATCGCTAGAACGTCACGAATCGTACCGTCGTAGCGATCAAAATGGCACTGTGTGACAGTACCCTTACATTCTTTTGTTTACACTCTCTTACAAGACCTTTGTTGAGGTGGATCAACACAATTGCCCCCTGCAGATTCCTCAGGCAATGGTAACATTTACAAATGAAAGGATGCTAATTGGAGCCATCTTAGTTTGGACTATTTGGACGATTTCTGGCTCAGGAGACTTATGTAAATGTATAGATTATCAATACTATCTTGTGAGGACAAACAGAGAACTGTAGACAATGGGCCTCCTGAATAAAATCTAGTGCAGATAATTAGTGGTGGGTTCTGTCGTATCAGATAATATCCCCGCTTTCTTGATTTTATCAATAAGACCAAATCTGTGCACTTTCCAAGCTTTCAAAAGGGAGGTGACCTTTCTTAATATGACCACCATGTTTATGGCTATGTTAGGGGTACATGGATATTTGTGCTGCCATAAGTCTTATAAAGATATTTTTCTAAGGAATGAAGTCAGTTAATATCTTATTTTCTTACTAGCGCTTGTTAGGCCAGTTTCCTACGTCAATGAAACATGGACTGTAGATTGCAATACCTGGTCTGAGGGGAGAATCTCCAGACATACAGTAACACATACAGTATATATACCTATGATGTAATTACCTCAGGTCAGGAGATCCGGCAGTTGGACCAGACATTGCAATCTGAGCAGAAAAAGTATTGCATGGATATGTGAAACCATAATTAGAGGGCCTCCTCCGGGATGGTCAGTCACATTGTCAGCCAGTAAATATGTAGCGCCCCCCCCCCACTGCCGCAGGGCCGAGGGGTACCTGGTACCGGGCCTCTGAGTCTCTACTCTGGGGTTGTCACGGTGGCTAGGCCCGGTCCGTGACGCTGCCGAGGGGCGTACAGTGAATAATAGATATGGATGGTGGTAGTGGTGGTGGTGGTGCGGTGCAGTAAATAACGAGGACACCAAGTTGCAGTCTCTTTACCTCTTTACTGAAGATCTCTGGGTCCTCAGTCCGGAATCCAGATAACCAGGCTGCGCAAGTCCGGCCGGTCCAATGGCACCTCCAGAGTTCTCTTAACAGGTGGAAATCTGTGCCTTCCTTCTAGCGCTAGGTGTTGCGGTCCTTCCCTGCTGTGCTTACGGAAAGTCCCCACAACTGTTGTGTCCGTTTCTTAAGTTCCCTCACAACTCGATTAGATGATGTTCTGCTAATCCTCCGTCCCTCCCTGATGTTACGGTTAGGACGGCACCCGTATGACGGGTAGGCTCGGAGCTCTTCCGGGACCCTAGAGTCGCCCCTCTCCACAAGTTGCCCCCCAAGACTGCATAGGTGATTTGGGTGAGACAGCCCGCCTTACACTGACTGTCCTGCCGTTGGTTTAGAGTATTGCCTGAAGCTGAATATTGTAATACTCCCTCGGTGTTCCGGCCGCCGGTTGTGCGCCTCAGTAGGATGTTGCCTCGGTCTCACAGCACGACTCCTACTGGTATTCTCCTTCTCGCTTTGATCTCATTTCTCACTCAGCACAATCTATCTCGCTTCTTATCCTTCCTTGGGCACCGCCGCTATGCTGAGCAGGCACGGTCCCGTTACATTCCTTCTTGTAGCCAGGCCTCTGTCAGGATCCCACCCCTGACAGGGACCCTACCGAATCTTCTCCCACAACACCCTCTGCCACAAGGTGTTGCCTGGTTCCAACCCAGTCAGCTTTCTGTACTAACTTCCTGCCTGACCCCCAGTTTACCCACAATGGTGGGGAGTGGCCTAATGAATAGAACCCTTAGCTCCCCCTGGTGACCCGACTGTGAAATGTATTGGTGTCTGTGATACCTGGTCAGATGAACTCCTTCAGTGCCATCGGACGTACCATAGCTCCCCTTAGTGGCGGAGCCACAGTACTGCAACTACCAGGACTCTGGGGCGCTGCACTCCCCCCCAGTTAAATCCAGTACTCCTGGACTGGGAAGAAAACAACAATACAGGTTAGGAAAAAGACATACAATTTTGTTGAGTGCAATAACAATAAGTATACTTGAACAGAGCTTCCCTTTATGGGAGTTGAGGACACTTTAATGTTACAAACATGGTTAAATACTTTTAAATAACTTTTCTATAAATAACTCTCTTTACCCAACCGGGTATTCTACTAAGTGCAAAAATTTTTAGACATTAATTCAACGTTGCCTTTAAGAATGTACACTCTGAATCCACTAAAGACCTTCTTATAACACACTATAAGGCAATTAACTTCATTCCCCTTCTTTAAATCTGCAGGACCGCCTGTCCTAACGGCTCCAGACCTACTGCCTCTCCTTTCTTTACAGGACTGCCCCTTTCAGCCCGGGCCTACTGCCTTTTCAACTACTATACACAGTATAGAACATAACATTTACCTTCAGTTTGAAATCACTGAGCCATCTCTATCTGGCTCCTAAGAGGACTCACCACTAACCCCTACGGGTTCACTTCCTGTCCTCGTTCTTCCATCAACATTATCAAACACTTTTCACATTTAACTAGTTAGGTACATTTAACGTGTTCATATTAACATTATTACTTTCTCTTTCCAAGACATTATTGCCACCCAACTGTCTTAAGGCAATACGGTTCCTCAGCGCAATACGTGAACATCCCCTTAAAGAGGGGACCAAGTCTTTATAAGGTAGCACATCTTCTCAAGCTACCAGTCCACACTCAGCAAAAGCTCCGGTGCGGTATCTTCGCAAAGAGTCTCTCTTTAAGTAAAACCAGTAGGGAGCACCTTTAATAAGGTGCGAACTATTTACAAGCAGTTTGTATCATGCACTGTTCATGATGGCGGCAGTTCCTGATAACAGGGGAAGGTAGGAAAAGCAAACAAAACAATAGGGATCCCGGGTCAACAAAGGGATCCCTTTAAGAGTTAACCCTCAACGGGTTTAGCAGCAAAACAGTAGAACAATAACTATTTACATTTATTAAAGCATTCCTGCTTACTTAATCTTGTAGTGTAGGGGATGGTCTTTGGTTCCCGGCCGATGCAGCACCGGTGCTGGTAGTTGGTCTCTCAGATGCCATCAGATCAGCCGGTGTCTGGATTTGAAGGCTAATCCTGCTTGCAAGTTCAGCAGCCGCTACAAGGCGTACGGTGGTGACAGTAACAAGATATGGCAATTCTGGATCAGTCATGATCGGGGCAACAGGCGACGCTCCCTCAGGCTCACACCGGTGTACGTTCCGAGCGCACCATCCTTGTGCATTCCGGTGGCGAGTGTAAGTCACCTGATCCCCCCTTTGCAAGGGGTCACCATCTCGACTGCAGCAGGGAGTTTTCACGTTGTAACTAGTAACAAAGACATCAGTTGGTAGCCCCGGTTCCTGTATGGAGCCCCATCCCCTCTTCGGGTGGTAGGCCAGCACAGTTCCCCTCTTTACCACGTCTTTCCTGCCGTGCGCAGACTTCCTACGTTGTGTGTCATGTTGTTCGGTCTCGTCTCGATCTTTCCAGTGTTGTATTAGACATTGCTTATACTGTTCCCAGGTAAGTACCGCAAGGGTGAGGCTCTCCCCCGGAGCTCCATACGGCTCATTCCAGGGGGTGTCCCACCGGAGGTTCACCCCATCCGGGCCTACATCTATGGGTTCCCCCATCTTGGTCGGTAGTGGAGGTAACAGCTTCCCCATCGTGTCGGGGGTGAGGACTACCCGCTCCACTGAGAAGAAACGGTTATTGTTGCTGGGGTGAGGAGCGGTCACAGGAGCGGGATCGGTCAGGGGAGCCGGATCGGTCGGGAGAGCAGAATCGGCCGGGGGAGTAGGGGTGCCGTCCATACCTGCGCCTGTTGTGATTCCACCGATGTCGCTCCGGTCCGTTGACAAGGACACTGGAATCGGCTGCAGCCCGGACTGCGGCTCTTCCGGAGTGGTCTCTGGATGTGGCTCCGCCCTCCATGGCTCAGTGGCTGGGATAGGTAAGCTCGGCTCCTCCACTGGCGGCTCCAAGGAGTTCAGGTCCTTCACCGGCGGTGGACGCAAGTCCGTCTCTGATGGGCAGGGGCAGGCCAGGATCACCTCGCTGTGGCTCGGGCACTTGCTGCTCATCGTCGCTGTCGGGCATTCGGCGGCAACACATGCACCTGGCTCCGCCATTTCTCCGAGGTCGAGCTCCTCCTTCACCTCGTTCCCGCCGTTGCAAGTCAGGGGGAGGTTCTCCTCGGCTGCTGGGTAAGTCGTCCTCTCGCAGCAGGAGTCGGAGGGGGCGGTCGCTACTTCTGGCGCCGCTTTGGTAGTCTCCTCCCATGGCACGCCCCTCTTCTTCCTCCGCGCTCCCTGGGATGCTGCAATGGCAGCGACTTTTGGCGGGAACTTTTGGCGGTAAATGGCAACACACAGTCTTTGCAATAAAGTACAGTCCAAGCACAATAAATCACAGTTCCAAGGCACACATGACCTGATTTTTCAGGCTTAAGTACATCCTGTTCGTGACGCCAAGTTGTAGCGCCCCCCCCCACTGCCGCAGGGCCGAGGGGTACCCGGTACCGGGCCTCTGAGTCTCTGCTCTGGGGTTGTCACGGTGGCTAGGCCCGGTCCGTGACCCTGCCGAGGGGCGTACAGTGAATAATAGATATGGATGGTGGTAGTGGTGGTGGTGGTGCGGTGCAGTAAATAATGAGGACACCAAGTTGCAGTCTCTTTACCTCTTTACTGAATATCTCTGGGTCCTCAGTCCGGAATCCAGATAACCAGGCTGCGCAAGTCCGGCCGGTCCAATGGCACCTCCAGAGTTCTCTTAACAGGTGGAAATCTGTGCCTTCCTTCTAGCGCTAGGTGTTGCGGTCCTTCCCTGCTGTGCTTACGGAAAGTCCCCACAACTGTTGTGTCCGTTTCTTAAGTTCCCTCACAACTCGATTAGATGATGTTCTGCTAATCCTCCATCCCTCCCTGATGTTACGGTTAGGACGGCACCCGTATGACGGGTAGGCTCGGAGCTCTTCCGGGACCCTAGAGTCGCCCCTCTCCACAAGTTGCCCCCCAAGACTGCATAGGTGATTTGGGTGAGACAGCCCGCCTTAGACTGACTGTCCTGCCGTTGGTTTAGAGTATTGCCTGAAGCTGAATATTGTAATACTCCCTCGGCGTTCCGGCCGCCGGTTGTGCGCCTCAGTAGGATGTTGCCTCGGTCTCACAGCACGACTCCTACTGGTATTCTCCTTCTCGCTTTGATCTCGTTTCTCACTCAGCACAATCTATCTCGCTTCTTATCCTTCCTTGGGCACCGCCGCTATGCTGAGCAGGCACGGTCCCGTTACATTCCTTCTTGTAGCCAGGCCTCTGTCAGGATCCCACCCCTGACAGGGACCCTACCAAATCTTCTCCCACAACACCCTCTGCCACAAGGTGTTGCCTGGTTCCAACCCAGTCAGCTTTCTGTACTAACTTCCTGCCTGACCCCCAGTTTACCCACAATGGTGGGGAGTGGCCTAATGAATAGAACCCTTAGCTCCCCCTGGTGACCCGACTGTGAAATGTATTGGTGTCTGTGATACCTGGTCAGATGAACTCCTTCAGTGCCATCGGACGTACCATAGCTCCCCTTAGTGGCGGAGCCACAGTACTGCAACGACCAGGACTCTGGGGCGCTGCAAATATATTGTGACTAAACAAGACTACTACTCTGCATTATAAATACACATCTGTATCTATTCTGCATGTGTGAAAGTAAATCTGTTTTCAGAACCAAATCAAAGAGACCCTGATGATGATAAAACCAGAAAACCCACAATACCAAAAGAAAAAGATGGTGATGATCCCAAAGATGCAGGAAAGCCTTCTAACGGTTAGCTTGTTTTAAGGATTTGTTCACACGTTATAGATTTGCTACCGGTTTTCCATCCATATTCATGGAAAATCCTCAGAATTACAGTAGCACCAAAGTGAATGAGACTTTACCAAGTCTCTTCCACCCTGTGCAGATAGTTTCCTTGCACGGGAAGTTTTTTTAAATCAGTAGCATACACATTTTTTCTTCGGATTTTCACCATGCGAATCACCATTTGCAATGGATAGAGATGTGCAGCAAATCCCCAACAAAATCTGTATGTAATATATGCAGATCCACAACACAATCTGCAACAGATTTTTTTGTCACGTGTGGACAAACTCTTAAAATATGAAAAAAAAACAGCAAAAATAGAAGATACTCTGCAAAATGGTTTACTGAGTCAAGATAACCCAGACCTGCAGCGCTTAGAAAGCTGCATGTGCCTGTTAGTAAGATAGAATTCTGTCAAAGATAAATTACACTCGCGCACGCCTCGCATCACCCGATGAGAGTGGGCAGAAAGTAGACAGCTACAGGTGCATCTCACAAAATTAGAATATCATCAAAAAGATAATTTATTTTAATTCTTCAATACAAAAAGTGAAACTTATATATTAATAGAGTCATTACAAACAGAGTGATCTATTTCAATTGTTTATTTCTGTTAATGTTGATGATTATGGCTTACAGCAGATGAAAACCAAAAAGTCATTATCTCAGTAAATTAGAATACTTTATAATACCAGACTGAAAAAATGATTTTAAAATCCGAAATGTTGGCCTACTGAAATACATGTTCAGTAAATGCACTCAATACTTGGTCGGGGCTACTTTTGTGTCACTTACTGCATCAATGTGGCGTGGCATGGAGGCAATCAGCCTGTGGCACTGCTGAGGTGTTATGGAAGCCCAGGTTGCTTTGATAGCAGCATTCAGCTCGCCTGCATTGTTGGGTCTGGTGTCTCTCATCTTCCTCTTGACAATATCCCATAGACCTTGGAAATCAAGGTCCCAGAGTCTGGAGGAAGAGTGGAGAGGCACACAATCCAAGCTGCTTGAGGTCTTGTGTGAAGTTTTCACAATCAATGATGGTTTCGGGAGCCATGTCATCTGCTGGTGTAGGTCCACTGTGTTTTACCAAGACCAAAGTCAATGCAGGCGTCTACCAGGAAATTTTTAGAGCACTTCATGCTTCCTTCTCCCGACAAGCTTTTTGGAGACGGAAATTTAATTCTCCAGCAGGACTTGGCACCTGTCCACACTGCCAAAAGTACCAATACCTGGTTTAAAACAACAGTATCCCTGTGCTTGATTGGCCAGCAAACTCGCCTGACCTTAACTCCATAGAGAATCTATGGAGTATTTTCAAGAGGGAGATGAGAGACACCAGACCCAACAATGCAGACGAGCTGAAGGAGGAGTGTCCACCCCCCAACTCTGCTACCAGATCCTCAAGAGAAAATTTGAGATTACCCAGATCCTTTTTCATTTCAGCAACAACTCGCTATTTCTGTTGTCTATCCACTATCGAGAAGTAAAATTCTAACTACCTGGTGATATATTTATAGACTAAGCTACTACCCCTCTTCTAGAACTTTCTGCCTATTCAACTATGCAGTTTCTCTTTCCTGTCTATAGTGTATTCTAAATAATGCAGACCTGTCAGCAAGATATTCAACCGCTGACTAACACTATGAGGGTAAAGCCTCTTTAGCTCTTACCTTTCTAGTAGAATTTCATTGGGTCTATTTTGAGAAAAATATTTTTGAAGGGATTTTTTCCAGTGCATCAGAGTGAGCACTTCTTTCACCAGTTGTGCTGCACTGTGCTATCCACTGCTGGTCTCCACTCACCGCCAAAGTCTGGTTGCTGACTGATTGTCCTATGCAGGCACTTCGTTTCATTGCAATTACAATTAAAAAGCAAGTAAAAACCCCATTCCAAAAAGCAATGAAAAAACACAAATAACTTACTGTAATTTACCTAAAAGATAAAGAAATGCTGTAGAAAATCTTCAGCATCAAGAACTCGCAAAATATTCATTGTAGGAACATTACCTAAGGGTTATAGAATGTTACAGCTTTATAAACTGGGTTGATTCCGATGTGGCAATACCAATTATGTGTACTTTTGTTTTGCTCATTTTATGGTTTTTCATATAATTTTTTACCCCCTTTTTTCAACTTAATCCCCATATTCATGGCATAAATACGTTCTGTGATGGACAGACGGGCCAAGGGTCTCCCGACCTGAATTCATTCATCAGTTACTTAGGTAAATATGAGGCTGCCGTTCTGTACTCGGACCCTGAATGTCGGATAAGTGAAGCCGGCCTAGAGTTGTTCTTCAATTTTATTGGATAGACACATTTTGCAGCTCAGTGAGAACCCAAAGTTTTACAGTATTAATCGAAATCCTGCTCAGTTGATACAAAAGCAGCTTTGTAACTAAACTAAACTACTTTCACAAACTACAAATGAATTTGTGCATCTATTCTGCATATGTAAAAGTAAATGTGTTTTCAGAACCAAATCAAAGAGACACTGGTGATGATAATGATAAAACAAGAAAACCCAAAACTCCAAAGGAAAGGGAAGGTGATGATCCTGATGGTGCAGGAAAGTCTCCCAAAGGTTAGCTGGTTTGTTCACATGTTGCAGATTTGCTGCAGATTTGCCATCCACATTTGCGTAAAATCTGCAGCCGATTCAGTAACAACAGAGTGAATGAGATTTCCCGAAATCTCATCTACACACTGCTGATAAATTCTGTACATGGGTAATTTATCAAATCCGCAGCATGTCAGTTCTTTCTACAAATTTGTTCTGTGCATTTCACCCTTTACTGTGGATAAAAAGTGCATTTGAACAGAAAGGTGGCTTGTTGTTGAAGGGAAATAGAGAGGGAGAAAAAAAAAATCTATAAATCTTCAGCATAGCGAGTGTGAGCGAGCTGAGTGTGACCTGAGCGTAAGTGTGGACGGCGGTAAGTGTGACTTGTGATTCAGTGAATTTGGAATCAGGGAGTTTCCAAGGGAGGAATTGCTGTCTGTTTTTTATTAATACTTTGTATTTATTTTTAATTAACGTTTGTGTGGTGCAATCCCCATTAGGAAATGTGCTCCACTATTGTTAATGCCATCCAGTGCACATCTTGCCACATGTATGCAGTCCTTGATCAGCCGGTCGAGGGTGCATACTGCTGTGCGAGATGTGAGCACATTGTACATTTGGAAGCCCAGATTCTGGATCTAAATGTGCAGCTGGCAACACTGAGATCCATAGACAATATGGAGAGGAGTCTTCTGCTCACTGAGCAGACGCTCAATGGGATAGATGAGGGGGGGATGGTAGGATGGAGCTGCAGGACAGTGAGGCAGTTAGCTTGGTGACAGATAGAAGGCGGGGTAGAGGGAAGAGTGCCAGGGAGGCTAGTCCTGATCTGGCACACCCCAATAAGTTTGCTAAGTTGGCAGATGAGGGGGGTGCCAGTACAGGGGTAGCACTGCTGCAGCCAGGCATGTCCTCTGAAAGCCGGAGGAGTGACTGCTCCAGTAAGGAGGGAAATAGGAGAGCAGGGCAGGCCAGACAGGTGCTGGTAGTGGGGGACTCAATTATCAGGGGAACAGATAGAGCAATCTATCACAAAGACAGGGATCGTGGGACGGTGTGCTGCCTACCTGGCGCTCGAGTCCGACACATCGCTGATCGGGTTGACAGGTTATTGGGAGGGGCTGGTGAGGACCCAGCGGTCATGGTGCACATTGGCACAAATGACAACGTTAGAGGTAGGTGGAAGGTCCTTAAAGATGATTTCAGGGAATTAGGCTGCAAGCTGAAAGCAAGGACCTCCATCGTGGTATTTTCCGAAATACTGCCTGTACCACGTGCCACGCCAGAGAGGCAACGGGAGATTAGGGAGGTTAATAAGTAGCTCAAGAATTGGTGTAGAAAGGAGGGGTTTGGGTTCCTGCAGAACTGGGCCGACTTCTCAGTTGGCTACAGGCTCTACGCTAGGGATGGGCTGCACCTCAATGGGGAAGGTGCAGCTGTGCTGGGAGAGAAAATGGCTAGAAGGTTGGAGGAGTGTTTAAACTAGGGATTGGGGGGGAGGGTATTCATTTTATAGGAGGGGAAGATAGTGCAGATAGAGACCTGGGCACAAATAAGGAAGTTGGGGGTGGCGGTGGCATGGGGGGTGGGGTTAGAACAGTTAGTAATTTAAGAAAGAATAGAGGTACAGAGAGGAACATCAAGTGCATGTATACTAATGCCAGAAGCCTCGCCAACAAAATGGACGAATTAGAATTAATGTTGGAGCATAATTATGACATGGTGGGGATATCTGAAACATGGCTGGATGAGAGCCATGACTGGGCTGTTAACTTGCAGGGCTATAGCCTTTTCAGAAATGACCGTACAGATAAGCGAGGGGGAGGGGTGTGTCTATATGTAAAATCTTCCTTAAAACCCATCCTGCGTGATAATATAGGTGAATCTAATGAAAATGTAGAGTCCTGTGGGTGGAAATAAGGGGAGGGGGAAAAAATAATAAATTACTGATAGGGGTTTGTTATAAATCTCCAAAAATAATGGAAGCAATGGAGAATATCCTCGTAAAGCAAATAGATGAAGCTGCGACTCAAGGAGAAGTCATTATTATGGGGGACTTCAACTACCCTGAAATAGATTGGGGAACAGAAACCTGCAGTTCCAGTAAAGGTAATCGGTTTTTGACAACTATGAGAGACAATTACCTTTCACAACTGGTTCAGGACCCAACAAGGAGGGGGGCACTGCTAGACCTAATATTAACCAACAGGCCAGACCGCATATCAAATATAAGGGTTGGGGGTCACTTGGGGAATAGTGATCACAAAATAATAAGTTTTCATGTCTCCTGTAATAAAATGTGTAGTAGAGGGGTGACAAGGACACTAAACTTCAGGAGGGCAAATTTCCAACGGATGAGAGAGGATCTTGGTGCAATTAACTGGGACGATATCCTGAGACACAAAAATACACAAAGAAAATGGGAGACGTTTATTAGCATCCTGGATTGGACCTGTGCACAGTATATACCGTATGAGAATAAACATACTAGAAATAGGAGGAAACCAATATGGCTAAATAGAGCTGTAAGGGGCGCAATAAGGGACAAAAAGAAAGCATTTAGAGAATTAAAGGAAGTAGGTAGTGAGGAGGCATTAAATAAATACAAAAAATTAAATAAATTCTGTAAAAAGCAAATCAAGGCAGCAAAGATTGAGACAGAGAGACTCATTGCCAGAGAGAGCAAAAATAACCCCAAAATATTCTTTAACTACATAAATAGTAAGAAACTAAAAAATGATAGTGTTGGCCCACTTAAAAATAGTCTGGGTGAAATGGTGGATGAGGATGAGGAAAAAGCCAATCTGCTAAATGACTTTTTTTCATCAGTATTTACAAAAGAAAATCCCATGGCAGCCAATATGACTAGTGATAAAAATTCCCAATTAAATGTTACCTGCTTAACCCAGCAGGAAGTACGTCGGCGTCTAAAAATCACAGAAATTGACAAATCTCCGGGCCCGGATGGGATACACCCCCGAGTACTGCAGGAATTAAGTACAGTCATTGATAGACCATTATTTTTAATCTTTAAAGACTCCATAGTAACAGGGTCTGTACCACAGGACTGGCGTATAGCAAATGTGGTGCCAATATTCAAAAAGGGGACAAAAACTGAACTCGGAAATTATAGGCCAGTTAGTTTAACCTCTACTGTGGGTAAAATCCTGGAGGGCATTCAAAGGGATGCTATACTGGAGTATCTGAAGAGGAATAACCTCATGACCCAGTATCAGCACGGGTTTACTAGGGACCGTTCATGTCAGACTAATTTGATCAGCTTCTATGAAGAGGTAAGTTCCGGACTGGACCAAGGGAGCCCAGTGGATGTAGTGTATATGGACTTTTCAAAAGCTTTTGATACGGTGCCACACAAAAGGTTGTTACATAAAATGAGAATAATGGGGATAGGGGAAAATATGTGTAAGTGGATTGAGAGCTGGCTCAGGGATAGGAAACAAAGGGTGGTTATTAATGGAGCACATTCGGACTGGGTCGCGGTTAGCAGTGGGGTACCACAGGGGTCAGTATTAGGCCCTCTTCTTTTTAACATATTTATTAATGACCTTGTAGGGGGCATTCAGAGTAGAATTTCAATATTTGCAGATGACACTAAACTCTGCAGGGTAATCAATACAGAGGAGGACAATTTTATATTACAGGATGATTTATGTAAACTAGAAGCTTGGGCTGATAAATGGCAAATGAGCTTTAATGGGGATAAATGTAAGGTCATGCACTTGGGTAGAAGTAATAAGATGTATAACTATGTGCTTAATTCTAAAACTCTGGGCAAAACCGTCAATGAAAAAGACCTGTGTGTATGGGTGGATGACAAACTCATATTCAGTGGCCAGTGTCAGGTAGCTGCTACAAAGGCAAATAAAATAATGGGATGCATTAAAAGAGGAATAGATGCTCATGAGGAGAACATAATTTTACCTCTATACAAGTCACTAGTGCGACCACACTTAGAATACTGTGCACAGTTCTGGTCTCCGGTGTATAAGAAAGACATAGCTGAACTAGAGCGGGTGCAGAGAAGAGCGACCAAGGTTATTAGAGGACTGGGGGGTCTGCAATACCAAGATAGGTTATTACACTTGGGGCTATTTAGTTTGGAAAAACGAAGGCTAAGGGGTGATCTTATGTTAATGTATAAATATATGAGGGGACAGTACAAAGACCTTTCTGATGATCTTTTTAATCATAGACCGGTGACAGGGACAAGGGGGCATCCTCTACGTCTGGAGGAAAAAAGGTTTAAGCATAATAACAGACGTGGATTCTTTACTGTAAGAGCAGTGAGACTATGGAACTCTCTGCCGTATGATGTTGTAATGAGTGAGTCATTACTTAAATTTAAGAGGGGACTGGATGCCTTTCTGGAAAAGTATAATGTTACAGGGTATATACACTAGATTCCTTGATAAGGCGTTGATCCAGGGAACTAGTCTGATTGCCGTATGTGGGGCCGGGAAGGAATTTTTTTCCCCATGGTGGAGCTTACTCTTACCACATGGGTTTTTTTTGCCTTCCCCTGGATCAACATGTTAGGGCATGTTAGGCTATGGGTTGAACTAGATGGACTTAAAGTCTTCCTTCAACCTAATAACTATGTTACTATGTTACTTTCACAAACTACAAATGAATTTGTGCATCTATTCTGCATATGTAAAAGTAAATGTGTTTTCAGAACCAAATCAAAGAGACACTGGTGATGATAATGATAAAACAAGAAAACCCAAAACTCCAAAGGAAAGGGAAGGTGATGATCCTGATGGTGCAGGAAAGTCTCCCAAAGGTTAGCTGGTTTGTTCACATGTTGCAGATTTGCTGCAGATTTGCCATCCACATTTGCGTAAAATCTGCAGCCGATTCAGTAACAACAGAGTGAATGAGATTTCCCGAAATCTCATCTACACACTGCTGATAAATTCTGTACATGGGCAATTTATCAAATCCGCAGCATGTCAGTTCTTTCTACAAATTTGTTCTGTGCATTTCACCCTTTACTGTGGATAAAAAGTGCATTTGAACAGAAAGGTGGCTTGTTGTTGAAGGGAAATAGAGAGAGAGAAAAAAAAATCTATAAATCTTCAGCATAGCGAGTGTGAGCGAGCTGAGTGTGACCTGAGCGTAAGTGTGGACGGCGGTAAGTGTGACTTGTGATTCAGTGAATTTGGAATCAGGGAGTTTCCAAGGGAGGAATTGCTGTCTGTTTTTTATTAATACTTTGTATTTATTTTTAATTAACGTTTGTGTGGTGCAATCCCCATTAGGAAATGTGCTCCACTATTGTTAATGCCATCCAGTGCACATCTTGCCACATGTATGCAGTCCTTGATCAGCCGGTCGAGGGTGCATACTGCTGTGCGAGATGTGAGCACATTGTGCATTTGGAAGCCCAGATTCTTGATCTAAATGTGCAGCTGGCAACACTGAGATCCATAGACAATATGGAGAGGAGTCTTCTGCTCACTGAGCAGACGCTCAATGGGATAGATGAGGGGGGGATGGTAGGATGGAGCTGCAGGACAGTGAGGCAGTTAGCTGGGTGACAGATAGAAGGCGGGGTAGAGGGAAGAGTGCCAGGGAGGCTAGTCCTGATCTGGCACACCCCAATGTTGTGAATTTGCTTTTTGCTCCCTCTAGTGGTTACTAGTTTTTTGACTCTGGTTTTTCTGTCATTCCTTTTATCCGCACCTGGGTCGTTAGTTAGGGGTGTTGCTATATAAGCTCCCTGGACCTTCAGTTCTATGCCTGGCAACGTCGTTATCAGAGCTAGTCTGCTGTGCTCTTGTCTACTGATCCTGGTTCCAGTTATATCAGCTAAGTCTGCCTTTTGCTTTTTGCTATTTGTTTTGGTTTTGTATTTTTGTCCAGCTTGTTCCAAATCTATATCCTGACCTTTGCTGGAAGCTCTAGGGGGCTGGTGTTCTCCCCCCGGACCGTTAGACGGTTCGGGGGTTCTTGAATTTCCAGTGTGGATTTTGATAGGGTTTTTTGTTGACCATATAAGTTACCTTTCTTTATTCTGCTATCAGTAAGCGGGCCTCTCTGTGCTAAACCTGGTTCATTTCTGTGTTTGTCATTTCCTCTTACCTCACCGTCATTATTTGTGGGGGGCTTCTATCCAGCTTTGGGGTCCCCTTCTCTGGAGGCAAGAAAGGTCTTTGTTTTCCTCTACTAGGGGTAGCTAGATTCTCCGGCTGGCGCGTGTCATCTAGAATCAACGTAGGAATGATCCCCGGCTACTTCTAGTGTTGGCGTTAGGAGTAGATATATGGTCAACCCAGTTACCACTGCCCTATGAGCTGGATTTTTGTATTCTGCAGACTTCCACGTTCCTCTGAGACCCTCGCCATTGGGGTCATAACAGTTTGCCAGGCCCGTATTAAATGTTTAATGCATTGCAGAAGAGGGATTATAAGAAAGAAGATTCTGAGGTTTTTTTTTTCTTCTTCCCCTTTACCTCAGAGTGGCTATGCTTGCTGCAGACATGAATGTCCAGACCTTGATTACAAGTGTGGACCAGCTGGCTACTCGTGTGCAGGGCATACAAGACTATGTTATCAGAAATCCTAGGTCAGAACCTAAAATACCGATTCCTGAACTGTTTTCCGGAGACAGGTTTAAGTTTAGGAATTTCGTGAATAATTGTAAATTGTTTTTGTCCCTGAGACCCTGTTCATCTGGAGATTCTGCTCAGCAAGTAAAAATTGTTATTTAGTTCTTACGGGGCGACCCTCAGGATTGGGCTTTTTCGCTGGCGCCAGGAGATCCGGCATTGGCTGATCTTGATGCGTTTTTTCTGGCGCTCGGTTTACTTTATGAGGAACCCAATCTTGAGATTCAGGCAGAAAAGGCCTTGCTGGCTATGTCTCAGGGGCAGGACGAGGCTGAAGTGTATTGCCAAAAATTTCGGAAATGGTCCGTGCTGACACATTGGAACGAGTGTGCACTGGCCGCTAATTTTAGAAATGGCCTTTCTGAAGCCATTAAGAATGTTATGGTGGGTTTTCCCATTCCCACAGGTCTGAATGATACTATGGCACTGGCTATTCAAATTGACCGGCGGTTGCGGGAGCGCAAAACCGCAAATTCCCTCATGGTGTTGTCTGAACAGACACCTAATTCGGTGCAATGTGATAGAAAAACCGCAAATTCCCTCATGGTGTTGTCTGAACAGACACCTGATTTAATGCAATGTGATAGAATCCTGACTAGAAATGAGCGGAAAATTCATAGACGCCGGAATGGCTTGTGCTACTACTGTGGTGATTCTACACATGTTATCTCAGCATGCTCTAAACGTATAGCTAAGGTTGTTAGTCCTGTCACCGTTGGTAATTTGCAACCTAAATTTATTCTGTCTGTAACTTTGATTTGCTCACTGTCATCTTATCCTGTCATGGCGTTTGTAGATTCAGGTGCTGCCCTGAGTCTCATGGATCTCTCATTTGCTAAGCGCTGTGGTTTTACTCTTGAACCATTAGAAAATCCTATTCCTCTTAGGGGTATTGATGCTACACCATTGGCAGCAAATAAACCGCAGTATTGGACACAGGTTACCATGTGCATGACTCCTGAACACCGCGAGGTGATACGTTTCCTGGTTTTACATAAGATGCATGATTTGGTTGTTTTAGGGCTGCCATGGTTACAGACCCATAATCCAGTCCTGGACTGGAAGGCTATGTCAGTCTCAAGTTGGGGCTGTCGTGGTATTCATGGGGATTCCCTGCCTGTGTCTATTGCTTCTTCTACGCCTTCGGAAGTTCCGGAGTATTTGTCTGATTATCAGGATGTCTTCAGTGAGTCTGAGTCCAGTGCACTGCCTCCTCATAGGGACTGTGACTGTGCTATAGATTTGATCCCAGGCAGTAAATTTCCTAAGGGAAGACTGTTTAATCTGTCGGTACCTGAACATACCGCTATGCGTTCATATATCAAGGAGTCTCTGGAGAAAGGACATATTCGTCCGTCTTCTTCCCCTCTTGGTGCGGGATTCTTTTTTGTGGCAAAAAAGGACGGATCTTTGAGACCTTGTATTGATTATCGGCTTTTAAATAAGATCACTGTCAAATTTCAGTATCCTTTACCGCTGTTGTCTGACTTGTTTGCCCGGATTAAGGGTGCCAAGTGGTTCACCAAGATAGACCTTCGTGGTGCGTACAACCTTGTGCGCATTAAGCAAGGTGATGAATGGAAAACCGCATTCAATACACCCGAGGGTCATTTTGAGTACTTGGTGATGCCTTTTGGGCTCTCCAATGCGCCTTCAGTTTTTCAGTCCTTTATGCATGACATTTTCCGGAAGTATCTGGATAAATTTTTGATTGTTTATCTGGATGATATTTTGGTTTTTTCTGATAATTGGGATTCGCATGTGGAGCAGGTCAGGTTGGTCTTTAAAATTTTGCGTGAAAATTCTTTGTTTGTCAAGGGCTCAAAGTGTCTCTTTGGTGTACAGAAGGTTCCCTTTTTGGGGTTCATTTTTTCCCCTTCTGCTGTGGAGATGGACCCAGTCAAGGTCCGAGCTATTCTTGATTGGACTCAGCCCTCGTCAGTTAAGAGTCTTCAGAAGTTCTTGGGCTTCGCTAACTTCTACCGTCGTTTTATCGCTAATTTTTCTAGCATTGTGAAACCTTTGACGGATATGACCAAGAAGGGCTCCGATGTAGCTAACTGGGCTCCTGCTGCCGTGGAGGCTTTCCAGGAGTTGAAACGCCGGTTTACTTCGGCGCCTGTTTTGTGCCAGCCTGACGTCTCACTTCCCTTTCAGGTTGAGGTGGATGCTTCGGAGATTGGGGCAGGGGCCGTTTTGTCGCAGAGAGGCCCTGGTTGCTCTGTTATGAAACCTTGTACCTTTTTCTCTAGGAAGTTTTCGCCTGCCGAGCGAAATTATGATGTGGGCAATCGGGAGTTGTTGGCCATGAAATGGGCATTTGAGGAGTGGCGTCATTGGCTCGAGGGTGCTAAGCATCGTGTGGTGGTCTTGACTGATCACAAAAATCTGATGTATCTCGAGTCTGCTAAACGCCTTAATCCGAGACAGGCCCGCTGGTCATTGTTTTTCTCCCGCTTTGATTTTGTTGTCTCGTATTTACCAGGTTCAAAGAATGTGAAGGCCGATGCTCTTTCTAGGAGCTTTGTGCCTGATGCTCCTGGAGTCGCTGATCCTGTTGATATTCTTAAAGATGGAGTTATCTTGTCAGCTATTTCTCCGGATCTGCGACGTGTGTTGCAGAGATTTCAGGCTGATAGGCCTGAGTCTTGTCCACCTGACAGACTGTTTGTCCCGGATAAGTGGACCAGCAGAGTCATTTCCGAGGTTCATTCCTCGGTGTTGGCAGGTCACCCGGGAATTTTTGGCACCAGAGATCTGGTGGCCAGGTCCTTTTGGTGGCCTTCCTTGTCAAGGGATGTGCGGTCATTTGTGCAGTCCTGTGGGACTTGTGCTCGAGCTAAGCCTTGCTGTTCTCGTGCCAGCGGTTTGCTCTTGCCCTTGCCTGTCCCGAAGAGACCTTGGACACATATCTCCATGGATTTCATTTCTGATCTTCCGCTATCTCAGGGCATGTCCGTTATCTGGGTGATATGTGATCGCTTCTCCAAGATGGTCCATTTGGTTCCTTTGCCTAAGCTGCCTTCCTCTTCCGATCTGGTTCCTGTGTTTTTCCAGAACGTGGTTCGTTTGCACGGCATCCCTGAGAATATTGTGTCAGACAGAGGATCCCAGTTCGTTTCCAGGTTCTGGCGATCCTTTTGTAGTAGGATGGGCATTGATTTGTCGTTTTCGTCTGCTTTCCATCCTCAGACTAATGGACAGACGGAGCGAACCAATCAGACTTTGGAGGCTTATTTGAGGTGTTTTGTCTCTGCTGATCAGGACGATTGGGTGACATTCTTGCCGTTGGCTGAGTTTGCCCTTAATAATCGGGCTAGTTCCGCCACCTTGGTTTCGCCTTTTTTCTGCAACTCTGGTTTCCATCCTCGCTTTTCTTCGGGTCATGTGGAGCCTTCTGACTGTCCTGGAGTGGATTCTGTGGTGGATAGGTTGCAGCAGATCTGGAATCATGTGGTGGACAACTTGAAGTTGTCACAGGAGAAGGCTCAGCGCTTTGCCAACCGCCGCCGCGGTGTGGGTCCCCGACTACGCGTTGGGGATTTGGTATGGCTTTCTTCCCGCTTTGTTCCCATGAAGGTCTCCTCTCCCAAATTTAAACCTCGTTTTATTGGGCCTTACAAGATATTGGAAATCCTTAATCCTGTATCTTTTCGTCTGGATCTTCCTGTGTCGTTTGCTATTCACAATGTATTTCATAGGTCCTTGTTGCGGCGGTACATTGTGCCTGTAGTTCCTTCTGCTGAGCCTCCTGCTCCGGTGTTGGTTGAGGGCGAGTTGGAGTACGTGGTGGAGAAGATCTTGGATTCTCGCCTCTCCAGGCGGAGGCTTCAGTACCTGGTCAAGTGGAAGGGCTATGGTCAGGAGGATAATTCCTGGGTGGTCGCCTCTGATGTTCATGCGGCCGATTTAGTTCGTGCCTTTCATGCCGCTCATCCTGATCGCCCTGGTGGTCGTGGTGAGGGTTCGGTGACCCCTCACTAAGGGGGGGGTACTGTTGTGAATTTGCTTTTTGCTCCCTCTAGTGGTTACTAGTTTTTTGACTCTGGTTTTTCTGTCATTCCTTTTATCCGCACCTGGGTCGTTAGTTAGGGGTGTTGCTATATAAGCTCCCTGGACCTTCAGTTCTATGCCTGGCAACGTCGTTATCAGAGCTAGTCTGCTGTGCTCTTGTCTACTGATCCTGGTTCCAGTTATATCAGCTAAGTCTGCCTTTTGCTTTTTGCTATTTGTTTTGGTTTTGTATTTTTGTCCAGCTTGTTCCAAATCTATATCCTGACCTTTGCTGGAAGCTCTAGGGGGCTGGTGTTCTCCCCCCGGACCGTTAGACGGTTCGGGGGTTCTTGAATTTCCAGTGTGGATTTTGATAGGGTTTTTTGTTGACCATATAAGTTACCTTTCTTTATTCTGCTATCAGTAAGCGGGCCTCTCTGTGCTAAACCTGGTTCATTTCTGTGTTTGTCATTTCCTCTTACCTCACCGTCATTATTTGTGGGGGGCTTCTATCCAGCTTTGGGGTCCCCTTCTCTGGAGGCAAGAAAGGTCTTTGTTTTCCTCTACTAGGGGTAGCTAGATTCTCCGGCTGGCGCGTGTCATCTAGAATCAACGTAGGAATGATCCCCGGCTACTTCTAGTGTTGGCGTTAGGAGTAGATATATGGTCAACCCAGTTACCACTGCCCTATGAGCTGGATTTTTGTATTCTGCAGACTTCCACGTTCCTCTGAGACCCTCGCCATTGGGGTCATAACACCCCAATAAGTTTGCTAAAGTGGCAGATGAGGGGGGTGCCAGTACAGGGGTAGCACTGCTGCAGCCAGGCATGTCCTCTGAAAGCCAGAGGAGTGACTGCTCCAGTAAGGAGGGAAATAGGAGGGCAGGCCAGACAGGTGCTGGTAGTGGGGGACTCAATTATCAGGGGAACAGATAGGGCAATCTGTCACAAAGACAGGGATCGTCGGACGGTGTGCTGCCTACCTGGCGCTCGAGTCCGACACATCGCTGATCGGGTTGACAGGTTATTGGGAGGGGCTGGTGAGGACCCAGCGGTCATGGTGCACATTGGCACAAATGACAAAGTTAGAGGTAGGTGGAAGGTCCTTAAAGATGATTTCAGGGAATTAGGCTGCAAGCTGAAAGCAAGGACCTCCAATGTGGTATTTTCCGAAATACTGCCTGTACCACGTGCCACGCCAGAGAGGCAACGGGAGATTAGGGAGGTTAATAAGTAGCTCAAGAATTGGTGTAGGAAGGAGGGGTTTGGGTTCCTGCAGAACTGGGCCGACTTCTCAGTTGGCTACAGGCTCTACGCTAGGGATGGGCTGCACCTCAATGGGGAAGGTGCAGCTGTGCTGGGGGAGAAAATGGCTAGAAGGTTGGAGGAGTGTTTAAACTAGGGACTGGGGGGAGGGTATTCATTTTATAGGAGGGGAAGATAGTGCAGATAGAGACCTGGGCACAAATAAGGAAGTTGGGGGTGGCGGTGGTATGGGGGTGGGGTTAGAACAGTTAGTAATTTAAGAAAGAATAGAGGTACAGAGAGGAACATCAAGTGCATGTATACTAATGCCAGAAGCCTCGCCAACAAAATGGACGAATTAGAATTAATGTTGGAGCATAATTATGACATGGTGGGGATATCTGAAACATGGCTGGATGAGAGCCATGACTGGGCTGTTAACTTGCAGGGCTATAGCCTGTTCAGAAATGACCGTACAGATAAGCGAGGGGGAGGGGTGTGTCTGTATGTAAAATCGACCTTAAAACCCATCCTGCATGATAATATAGGTGAATCTAATGAAAATGTAGAGTCCCTGTGGGTGGAGATAAGGGGAGGGGGAAAAAATAATAAATTACTGATAGGGGTTTGTTATAAATCTCCAAAAATAATGGAAGCAATGGAGAATATCCTCGTAAAGCAAATAGATGAAGCTGCGACTCAAGGAGAAGTCATTATTATGGGGGACTTCAACTACCCTGAAATAGATTGGGGAACAGAAACCTGCAGTTCCAGTAAAGGTAATCGGTTTTTGACAACTATGAGAGACAATTACCTTTCACAACTGGTTCAGGACCCAACAAGGAGGGGCGCACTGCTAGACCTAATATTAACCAACAGGCATTTAGAGAATTAAAGGAAGTAACGATGTTGTAATGAGTGAGTCATTACTTAAATTTAAGAGGGGACTGGATGCCTTTCTGGAAAAGTATAATATTACAGGGTATATACACTAGATTCTTTGATAGGGCGTTGATCCAGGGAACTAGTCTGATTGCCGTATGTGGGGCCGGGAAGGAATTTTTTTCCCCATGGTGGAGCTTACTCTTACCACATGGGTTTTTTTTGCCTTCCCCTGGATCAACATGTTAGGGCATGTTAGGCTATGGGTTAAACTAGATGGACTTAAAGTCTTCCTTCAACCTTAATAACTATGTTACTATGTTACTTTCACAAACTACAAATGAATTTGTGCATCTATTCTGCATATGTAAAAGTAAATGTGTTTTCAGAACCAAATCAAAGAGACACTGGTGATGATAATGATAAAACAAGAAAACCCAAAACTCCAAAGGAAAGGGAAGGTGATGATCCTGATGGTGCAGGAAAGTCTCCCAAAGGTTAGCTGGTTTGTTCACATGTTGCAGATTTGCTGCAGATTTGCCATCCACATTTGTGTAAAATCTGCAGCCGATTCAGTAACAACAGAGTGAATGAGATTTCCCGAAATCTCATCTACACACTGCTGATAAATTCTGTACATGGGTAATTTATCAAATCCGCAGCATGTCAGTTCTTTCTACAAATTTGTTCTGTGCATTTCACCCTTTACTGTGGATAACATCAAATCAGCACTCAATTCATAATAAAATGCACCTATAATACATATATACACGTGCACACATATATACATCTGGTAAACAAGTGTTGGCAGCACACCAGCAGGATAAAGTACAAAGTTACTGGATCTTAATAGCCCATGTGGAGATGCTTCGGCCACAGTGTGAAGTTTTCTCAAGCTTGTCCACCCTTGTTTCATCTTCAACATCCTGGTAGATTGCAGTAGACTTTTATCAACAATGTCTCTGTACATTTGTTCATCCTTCCTTCAATTATATGAAGTTTGCTAGTGCCATATGCTGAAAAACAGACGCACACCACCCACCTCCAAACTTCACTGTTGATATGATGTTTTGGGGGTGATATGCAGCGACTAGTGATGAGCGAGTATACTCGTTGCTCTGGTTTTCCCGAGCACGCTCAGGTGGTCTCCAAGTATTTTTTTAGTGCTCTGAGATTTAGTTTTTGTCCATGCAGCTGATTGATTTATGGCTGCTAGCCAGCCTGAGTACATGTGAGGATTCCCTAGCAACCCCCACATGTATTCAGGCTGTCCAGCAGCCATTAACCATGCAGCTGAGGCGACGAAAACTAAATCTCCGAGTAGTAACAAATACTCTGAGATCACCCAAGCATGCTCGGGAAAACCCAAGCAACGAGTACACTCACTCATCACTAGCAGTGACTTTTGGCCTCCTTACATGGTGTGTATTATGACATCCAAAGAGTTCAATTTTCTTCTCATCTGACCAGACTATATCCTCCCAGTATTTCACAGGCTTGTCTAAATGTAGTTAAGCAAAGTTTAAACACAGATGAACATGCTGTTTGTTCAGCAATGTCGTTTTGTGTGCTGAGCGTGAATACAGGCCATAGAGGTTGAATGCACTTCTTATAGATTTCAAACAATTGTACCTGCTGATTCCAGGTCTTTCTGTAGCTCTGCACATGTGGTTCTTGGGTCATGGACAACTCTTCTTATAACTCTTTTCACTCCTCTGTCTGGAATTTTGAGGGGAGCACCTGGTCGTAGCTGGTTTAAGGTGAAATTATGTTCTATGCATTTCTGGATTATGGCCCCAACAGTGCTCATTGGAACATTCAGTAAAAATTCTTATGTTCTTCTCTATGATTTGCAACAATATGATTGCGAAGGTCTTGAGACACCTCACTGGTTTTACCCATCATGAGACGTTTTGTGTGTGGCACCTTGGTAATGAAATACCTTTCTACAGGCCATTGGTTGAAACAGCTCATATTATTTTTCACTAAGTGCCAAGATTGCTTTATAATAACTGATAGAGTTCAGCTGGTATCGTGACTTTCCATGGCTTTTTCCCCCTCTTTTTCTTCATATGTTCAATATTTTATCCTGTGTCATTTCTCATTATTATACATTACTTAATTTAGATATCTATGATTTGATTCATTTGCCTGTGTGAATTGAATGGGTTGTTACTCACATCTAGTGAGAATTTCATGTCAATAGCACCTTTAGCAGTGTATTTACTTAGAAAATTGGTGACTTGTTCAATACTTATTTCACCCGCTGTATTTACAGTATAATGTATTATAGCCAGGTAGGACTGGGTTAAATCCTAGCACTACAGGTCATAATTAGAAACACCTGACTAGCTGTGACTAAGAACCTGAAAATGGGTCCACCTTGTGTCAGTCTGCTGGATGTTGAGCAAAGTGCAGTGTGCTGAAGCTGATGAGTGACCAGCCAAAAAGTGAGTTGTAGCTGGGGAAAAGACAAGCCAGAGTCTCTCTCTAAATGAAGACTGCATGGGTTAGCTAGAAAAGCTGAGCAGTTTGTGTGTTAGAGCTGCAGAGTAACATGTGAAAGCTGCAGCCTGTTTAGTGCGTACTGTGCATGGAGTTGAACACTTCTGTTGGGCGTTGGAAGCTGCTGGAGCTCACTGAGGCTGAAGGGGATACCAAGACTGGTAGGACTGTCCCTTTTCTGTGTATAAACGTTGTTCCGGATGAAAGAACTGCAATCTTTTCAGGTGAACTAGCACTGACATATATTTGTTCCTGCTGAATGAGCTGTTTATTTTCTGCTATACCTTAGTTCTTAAGTGTCATCTTAACATTTCATAATGTACCCAGAGATCCTCTAATTAAAGAAATTAAATTACCCTGTTTCCCAAAATAATATTCCTTGAGTTTCCACATGTACAGTAATAATGTCTCCTGAGCCCCCCCCCCTCCATGTACAGCTCCCATATACACAGTATGATGTCCACACAGCTCCCTATGCACAGTATGATGGATCCACAGCTCTCCTATGCAAAGTGTGATGCCCCCACAGCTGCTTATACACAGTATGATGGGCCCACAGCTTCACTATACACATTATGATGGGCCCACAGCTTCACTATACACAGTATGATGGGCCCTCAGCTCCCCATGTACAGCATGATGCCCCCATAGCTGTGCTATACAAAGTGTAGTGCCCCCATTTCTTCTATGCATGGTATGATGCCCCCACATACCCCTTATGAAAAGTATGATGGGCCCACAGCTCACCTATACACAGTGGTCCCCACACTGTATGATTGCCTTAACATTGTGTAATAGCCCCCACATTAGTCCCAACGCTGTATTATGGCCCTCACATTGTATGATGGTCCCCATAAGTGTGTATACAGTTATGAGCGACTCTCTCTCCGGGTGGGTGTCTCTGAGTGAGGGGCACAAGGCAACCTCTCTGTACCCCCAGTATCTATGCTAATGACACACACAAACCTTACACATGTGCATATCTCTCGTGTTAATGGTAAAGTCTGGACATGAAGACAAGCATCTTAGCAGTATTCCACATCTTAATCCTAGGAGGTGGAGGTGAGCTACGAGTGATAAGCAGGGCTAGGGGCAGCACAGAAAACAGCTACTGGGGCAGAGGAAAGCAGAAAGCAGGTGGAGAGGGCAATGCTCAACAGAAAACATCTAGAAAGGACAGCGGGTCACAGGACAGCAGAAAGGAGCCGCAGCAGTGTATGTGTGAAACGGCAGAAAGATTGGCAAGCAATACATAATTGCAGTTGAGGGAGAGGTCTTTCGGTTCTGCACCAGTCTGTCAGTCAGAGTCGAGTCCCAGCCAACTCTACAGATGCCTGGTGACACCACCTGTAGCATCCTTGCATCACTGTTAGCGGGCAGTCCAACACATTAACGTACAGCATTGAGGATGGGATGCTCTGTCTGACTCAATGCTGTAGGTACGTAGAAGTTCACTAGTGGCAGATAGTGATCCAGCACTGATGTTATATCGTGCCAGGGCAGGCCAGCCGCTATCACAAGACACTGAACAGCTGCTTTATCTTCATGCCCGGCTCTGCTCGGGACTCTACGGTGCTGTGATTGGAACTGAGGCAAAAGAGCTGCTGTTTATTCCCAAGCCCCATACACACAGAACTAGTGACAATCTACAGTTGCCCAGTAAAGGTGATTCTCCAGCTCGGCCCGTACTAAACAGCATTGTGACTAAACTGGACTATGATTCTCCACTACAAATTGACACGTGTGTGAAAGTAAATGTGTTTTCAGAACCAAATCAAAGGGACCCTGATGATGGTAAAACAAGAAAACCCAAAACTCCAAAAGACAAGGAAGGTGATGACCCTGATGATAAAGGAAAGCTTCCTGAAGGTTAGCTGGATCGTTAACATGTTGCAGATTTGCTGCAGATTTTCATCCAGATGTGTGGGAAATCTGCTGCAGGGTACAGTAACAGCAAAGCGGATGGGATTTCACAAATCTCATCCAGACACTGCTGAAAAGTTCTGTGCCGGAACCATTTATTAAATCTGCAGCATGTCAGTTCTTTCTGCAAACTTGTTTTATGGATTTCACCCTTGGCAATGAATAACGTGAAATCAGCACCAAACCACAACATTTGCACGTAATACATGCTTTGGTGCAAATGCACAGCTAAATTCACAAGCAGATCGGCGGTTCAGTGGTTAACGCTGCAGCACTGGGGTCCTGGGTTCAAATCCCACCCAGGACAACATCTGCAAGGAGTTTTATGTTCTCCCCGTGTGTGCGTGGGTTTCCTCTGGGTTCTCCGGTTTCCTCCCACACTCCAGAGACATACTGATAGGGACTGTAGATTGTAAGTCCCAATAGGGACAGTGATAATGTCTGAAAAAAAAGTGCTGTGAAATTAATGGCGCTATATACGTGAGTAAAAGAAATAGCAGATAGTCATCACTAATATATTAGAGACACTGCATGAGGCTGGTGAGAATGCCAATAGAAATGTTATTTAAAGGAAATCTATCATCTGAATTTTGCTACCACATCTGAAAAGATCATGATGTAGGAAAAGAGATCCTGATTCCAGCAATGTATCACTTTGTTCACTGAGTGCAGCAGTTGTAACACAATCTGAGTTCTTAGGGTACGTCTCCACGGTCCGTTTCGCCGGCGGGATCGCCGCAGCGGCGAAGCCGCTCGGCGCTAAGCCCCGCCCCCTTAATGGGACACGATGGTGCCGGATGTGTACAGTACACATCCGGGATCATCGCACCCCTCGCCATAGGGCCCTGTGATATGCCTTGCGGGGACGCTGCGTCCCCGCAAGGTGTACGGACATGCTGCGTTCTGAAAAGACGCGCAGCATGTCCGGAGTCGCAGGTCCGCCGCGAGCGGGTTTCCACACATAGTGGAGACGGGATTTCATAAAATCCCCTCCACTATGCTGGAACATCTGGACGCTGCTTGTTTGACGCTGCAGCGTCAAACAAGCAGCGTTTACTGACCGTGGAAACATACCCTTAGATGCAGCAGAGCTGAAAAGCTGACCCCACCCACATCAGGTTCTCTATGTACATAGTCTATTGATAGTGAGCTACGTATCACATGAGGGGCCTGATTCGGATGAGTTCCCGAGTGCCAGCTAGTCACAGCAATGATAATGTCCTGGTGAGAACACCTTCACTGTAAGTAAACAACAGTACACAGAATAAGTGCCGCATTTCTTAATTCTGTGTTTTAACCCCTACTTCATGCTGTCCTCAGATCGATTAGCAAAAACCTGCTGACAAATTTAATTTAATTACTACAAGTCTGTTAGACATGTTCCTCAATTTCACTGATCAGTCACATTGAGCATTTCAGTGAGAATCTAGATGAATAGGATATTGGAAAGTGTCTTCGGCATTAAAGGGAACCCGTCACCCCCCCCAGGCATTTTTAACTAAAAGAGCCACCGTGTGCAGCACTAATGCTGCATTCTGTCAAGGTGGCTCTTTTAGTTGGGGTCCCTTCTAATGCTGCAATATTCGTTTTTTTAATTAGCCCACCATACTTGTAGTCTGTCCTGGGGGCATGTCTTTTCCCCCGGACACAAACGCCTCCCAGCCATCACTCGACCCCTCCGTGTGCCAGGCACCGCCTCCTGTGCCTTCATTAACGTCCCGGGCTCCTGCACTGTAAGTTCCCATCATGTGATAGGAGTCGAAGGGCAGCGCAAACTGCGCATGCCCGAAAAAGGAACTTACAGCGCAGGCGCCGGGGACATTAATGAAGACAGAGGAGGTGGCGCCCGGAGGGGCTGAGGGATGGCTGAGAGACGTTTGTGTCCGGGGGGAAAAGATGAGCCCCCTGGACAGACTACAGGTATGGTGGGCTAATTAAAAAACTGAATATTGCAGCATTAGAAGGGACCCCAAATAAAAGAGCCACCTTGACAGAATGCAGCATTAGTGCTGCACAAGGTGGATCTTTTAGTTAAAAATGCCAGGGGGGTGACAGGTTCCCTTTCATGAATAAAAACATAAAGAAGAGTGGCGCTGGAAATAAATGGTCACAGCAGCCTTTATTAATTGTAGCTTGTATAAAAACCACACCATTAGTTTCCTGAGGAGATCCTGGATGGCCCATCAACACTGGACATTACTGAATACAACACTCTCCAGTCCAACTCAAAACCAACCAAACATAAAAAAGGGGCGAGAGGGCGGGATGTTCACTGGTCTGGAACCTGAATGACAGATGTTGGACCACGGGTTCTCCTCTTCTTATAAAGGTGTCCTAAGAAACCCCACCTCTTCATAACAAATTACCCAATCGTAAAATAATCCCACCCCATGTGACCTATCCTCCAACCCGCTGCCATTGCACATCAAAAGTGATTCTCCAGCTCAGTGAGTAAAACACAGCATTGTGGCTAGACTGGACCACTCTTCTCCACTGCAAATTGACATTCTGCTACATGAAAGTAAATGTGTTTTCAGAACCAGATCAGAGAGACCCCGATGATGATGATGATAATAATGATGATGATGGTAAAACAAGAAAACCCAAAAGCCCAAAAGACAAAGAAGGTGATGACCCTGGTGATAAAGGAAAGCCTCCTAAAGGTTAGCCGGACGATAAGGGCTTGTCCACACACTGTGGATTTGCTGTGGATTTGTGGACAATCTGCAGTAGATTACAGCAGCAGCAAAGTGAATGAGATCAGCAGTGTGTGGCTGAAGTCTCACCCAAACACTGCTGATAATATCCATGTGAAGACATTTTTTTACATCTGCAGGAAGTCAATTCTTTCTGCAGTTTTTCAGTGTGGATTTTACCATTTGCAATGTGAAATCTTTAGTAAATCCAAAGCGCAATCTAATCGACATGTGTGGACGCCCCCTTATAGTGTGAGCAGAACAGCAGTGATATGGGATACTCGGCCTTACTAACGGGTACACAGGTAAGATAGACCCACCCGCAGCTCTTAAAATGTCCATTGGTGCAACCATTGCAGCCACCCAGGGGCCCACGAGGTAAGGGGGCCGATGTCCGTCTCTAAAGCTGATGGGATTGTGCATTGCGATGAACTGGGGGCCTATTCTGCCTGCGTCTGCCCCTGCATAGACGTAGTGGTAACATGGATCATCATGCCAAAGAACACAAGGAAGTATTATTATTTTTCATGTTATTAATATTGCTCATATTGTTACGTTTTAGCTTCATAGCAAATTGCATAAATACGTGTTTAATTATCAAATCATGAAACTACTTGTTAGAGAATCAATTCTCAAAGAGTTCTGTAGTAATCAAATTGTGTAACACAATGCCAGGACAAGAAATATACTGTAGTACTAAATGAGACAGTGGCTGTGTAAGGAAGGTGCTGGCAGGGCGACTGCAAGATCATCCTTGCAAGACACGTAGGTTACAGTAGAGCTCCATGAAGGGCTTTTTATACTACAAGATTATTATGTCAAACTCTGACAGCGCCATTTAACAAGCGCCAGCATGGTGGCACATCATGATCGCGGGTCGACAATGGAATGCTAGGACAGCCAGGGGACTGTTGAAGACCTACGTGCTTGTGACTACAGAACTCCTTTGAAACCCAGCTTGTGATCGTGCTTCAAAGGACACGGTGATTTTTATTATATGCAGTACAGCAATGTTATGCCATAGCACAAGTGATCAGATGAATCAGCTTCAATCCCCCCAAGAAGAGTAATAATATGAGTGAGAAGTAAACAAAAACTTTTAAAAAATATGAAAAAAATAAAAATACATTAAAGTTCAAATTACCACTCTATTCCCCATTAAAAATAAATTAAGGTTTTTCAGTCACTGCAATACCACAAAAATGCTGTAACAGGCGATCAAAATGTCATATTTATCCCAAAATAGTGTAATCAAAAACAAGTTCTTGCCTCACAAAGAACAAACCCTCAAACAACTCCATCGACTGAAAAATAAAAACGTTACGGACTCAGAAAAAGGTGATATAACCCAAAAATTGCAAAAAAAATCAGGTTTTTCATTCACCACTAAAATAATATAAAATTGGACATGTTTAGTATTTCCGTAATTATACTGATGAGCAGAATGATAATGCAATGTCATTTCTTCCACAAAATGTACGCCATCAAAACAAATCCAGCGAAACAATGTCAGAATTGCATTTTTGTCACATTTTCTCCCTATTTGGAATTTTTTCTAATTTTCCAGTATATTATGTGGTAAAATGAATGGTCATTCAAAAGTGCAACTTATCTAAAAAACAAAAAACAAATAAGCCCTTATTTGTCTATGTGGACACAAAAATAAAAAAGTTATAGCTATGGGAAGAAGGGGAGGAAAAAACAAAAAACGCAAAAACATAAATTGCCGGCTTCGTGGAGGGGTATTAACATTTACAGTCCACTTACAGTTTCCTGTGTTACAGAATTGCAATTTATCTGTAAAAATCAGATGTTATACTGTGGCTCCATTTGTCATTTTCTTTACGCACCCATAGACCTATACGTGCATGTAGGCAGAGACCTATCAGTCCAGGGCAGCGGGTGAGGAGACGCTACTGAGGACCGCAGTGTTTCAGAATCAAACATGCCTGGCTAAACTAATACTGCCACTGCTTGATATATGCTGTCCACGGATTGGGCAGCATGTATCAGCTGACAGGTTCACTTTAAAGGATACCTGTCAGCAGGCTTTTGCTACTTTATCTAAGAGCAGCATGATGTAGGAAAATAGACCCTGATTCCAATGATGTATCACTTAGTTTACTGGGTCCAGTAGTTTTGAAACAATCAGAGTTCTAACCCCACCCACACCAGGCTCTGTATGTACATTGTCTATTGATGGTGAGCTGCTTATTACAGGAGGGGGCGTGGTCATATGACTTGACATGAGGCAGCTTGTCCCAGGAATGATAATGTCCTAATGATAAAATCTTTATTGTAAGTAAACAACAGCACACTATTTGATAAGTGACACATCGTTAAATTCAGCTTTTTAACCCTACCTCATGCTGTCTAAAGATTGCATAGCAAAAACCTGCTGACAGATTCTGTTTAAGATAAATGGACTATATTACATATCTCAATAAAATAAGGGTTTTATTTTATATTCTAAACTGATTACTAATGAAATCTCAATATTTTCATCACAAGAACCCAACCCTAAAGGCAAAAAGAAGCCCAAAAATCCAAGCAGTCTTGAAACTGAAGAAAATGTAGAAGAGCGGACTGATGTTAATAGTGGTAGGCTTACAAGTTTGCTATACTGATTTTTAAAGTGAGTCTACATGATGTGGCCAAAAACAGCACCGATGTGTGGTTTTGCCGCAAAATTGATGCAGCTTGCATGCCTGTGTCGTTTTGTGTTAAAACTGCTGTTTTTTACCATAATGTAAATCATATTGTAGATACAAGTAGCATTTCATTATACTGTAAGTGGTCACAGATTTTTCCAACCTGCTGCTGGACTACAGTTCTCCTGCAGATAGAGTATCTTGGCTAGCAGCAGGCTAGTTGTTAGACAGTTGTTATCGTTAAAATAAAAAGATGTTCAAGTGCATATACTATGGAACTTTCTCTACTTAATTTGCATCAGGCCAATTTTCTTCCACCTACGCAAATGAGTCAGTTTATACTGATCAGAAGAGCATGTCCATACAATGGCTGCGGGTGGAGGACATGTGACCAGACCTGTCCGTACAATGGCTTCTGGTGGAGGACATGTGACCAGACCTGTCCGTACAATGGCTGCTGGTGGAGGACATGTGACCAGACCTGTCCGTACAATGGCTGCTGGTGGAGGGCATGTGACCAGACCTGTCTTTACAATGGCTGCTGGTGGAGGACATGTGACCAGACCTGTCCATACAATGGCTGCTGGTATAGGACATGTGACCAGACCTGTCTTTACAATGGCTGCTGGTATAGGACATGTGACCAGACCTGTCCGTACAATGGCTGCTGGTGGAGGACATGTGACTAGACCTGTCCATACAATGGCTGCTGGTGGAGGACATGTGACCAGACCTGTCCATACAATGGCTGCTGGTGGAGGACATGTGACCAGACCTGTCCATACAATGGCTGCTGGTGGAGGACATGTGACCAGACCTGTCCCTACAATGGTTGCTGGTGTAGGACATGTGGCCAGACCTCTCCGTACAATGGCTGCTGGTGGAGGACATGTGACCAGACCTGTCCATACAATGGCTCCTGGTGGAGGACATGTGACCAGACCTCTCCGTACAATGGCTTCTGGTGGAGGACATGTGACCAGACCTGTCTCTACAATGGCTGCTGGTGGAGGACATGTAACTAGACCTGTCCATACAATGACTGCTGGTGGAGGACATGTGACCAGAGCTGTCCATACAATGCTGTTGGTGGAGGACATGTTACCACAACTGTTCATCAACCTCCTCCAATGGAAAACACCTCACATAGGAAAGCTGCTATTTTGTTGGAGGAGCCTGATTTACTGGTCTGGTCACATGACACTTCCCCTTGAGTAAAAAAAGCATGTACTTTATTCAATAAAGTGCAAGTTATGCAACTTGTAAAGTGCTCTGCATTAAGCACTCTATTGGAAGATTGCAAGTTTATGCCGAAAGCAGGATTTAGATGGCTCCTCTGACACATCCGCTTACTACGGGAGGCAAACAGATAAATGTTTGGACTTTGTTTATTACAGACATAGATAGATCAGATCAAATCGTTTTGCACCAACTTTACCAGGTGGTCATTTCTGTAAAATTGCTGATGGTGTACTGTTGAAGTGGATGTGCCTCTACTCTAATATGTTTTATGGTACACTCCTTCATGGCTGTTCCTGAATTTATTCTGATGTTTTTCATTATAACTTGCCTGTAAACCTTTCCAACTTATTCTGAAAGCTCGGTGGCTTCTTACAAGAGGATGCCTGCTTCGACTTTGGAGGTGATATACACAAATTGCCATACTCCCTAATGAGAAGTTTTTTATTCCTTGCTTATTTTAATTAGTCATACAGTATATCCAAAATTATTTTTCTATGTAAAAAGGAGGGATGTCTAAATCTAAACCAAAATATGAGGCTTTTCCTGGGGATAGGTCCTCTTTAAAAAGAAGTCAACAGATGAATCATGTCTCATTGTATCAAATGAACCTTGCTGTCATCTGTGCCTGACCAGATAGAGGAATATATTACAGCAGTATTCCTCACGAAATGATATTCACCAACGCCACTCTTCCTCCACGTTGAGTCAACAATGTTAGCGTGTAAGAAAGCCATGCCTTCCATAACGATGACACAAATTTAATGTGTAACTGATATGTTAGAAGGGTTTCTCTTTACTATAAAACTCCTTTTAGACTATTAAACCTGCCAAAATAGATGGATAGTGGATGTTCATAATTCCAAGCACATAAAATAAGTAATGACATGTCTGTTCTTATTTTTAGCATTGGATTTATTAGTTAATGAACCTCAGTCCAACAAGTTCAATGTTCTCTGATCATATTTAGGATATAGTCAGTTTCACATTTTATAAATTCAATCATTTGATTTCATATTCGGTTGGTAAATAGTTATTAGTTAATTAAATGTATATATTCACATATAGTCAACTAAGGCCAAGAATTCAGAATAGGAAGAAGACATTATAAAGCTTGACATTCATTTTGTCTTTTCTATAGCCAATACCGATGAGAATACATCCACATCTAACCAGAGGACCAAAAAACGTTCACCTTCAAGTCAAAAGAAGAAGCCAAGAAAACCAGGGGATGATACAGATGGTAATTGCTGCAATAATAGAAATATGTATAGTGGAAATAAAAAGTCTACACATCCCTAAAATAGCAAGTTTTATCATATAAAAAAATCATACTATGAAGAATCAATTCAGAACTTTCTCAACCTTTAGTATCATCTTTAATATGTACAAATCCATTGAGAAACAACTGAAATAATTTTGAGATGGGAAATAAAAATAACAAAAACTAAAATAATATGGTTCCCTAAGTGAGGACACACTTATAATTGGGGATGTGGTTGTGTTCTTGCATTTTCTACAAATATAGACCAAGATTATTGAAAATATATAAACTAGATTGATATGATGTGAATGGATGGATAGCAATACTACATGATTATAGTTCAGTTTCATTAAATAATAATTAAGAACTTATAAAATACATTTCTGAGGGGGGATGAGTGGTGATTTTAACAGTTTCTATTCTTCTCAAAAAGATCCATTAGGAAAAGGGAAAAAGAAGATTAATTCCAAAAAAACAAAAAAGAAAAAAGGCAAACCTACTGATGGAGATAATGGTAAGAAAAACATTTATTAGCAAATATGTAGTGATACATGAACTATAATTTATAGACTTATAAATTAGATTTTTAGACTTACATTGAGAGCTTACGACAGTTACCTCTGACTTCCGGTTAGTCGGAATTGGCGGTCAAAAGATGGTGGCTCGAGACTAGAGCGGTGACAGTAACAGCTGATGAAAGTGGCTGACAAGTTTGTTAGTAGGGGCAAGGTACATACGGTACATTATGGCAAGGAGTGGTGCACACACTTTCACCCCCTAAATCACAGAATTTAGAAGGCATTCAGAGGAGGGGAGCACCCTCTGCCCTCAGATCGTTGCCATGATGACCCACGACATCCAGGTCACCAGACTCTAGCAAACATGTTAGATCATACTCAGTGAATGATCTCAAAAGTTTGTGTGAAAGCAGGCTGACAGTTCTAATGCATTGTAATGCATTAGAACTGTGATCAGACTGTTACTTGTTCACTTGTTGGCGGTTTCCACTATTTAAGCATATCCAAATGGAACATGGTATTTGCTAATTATTCCAGCACATTTTGCATTCAAAAAGTCAAATGGCGCTCCTTCCCTTCTGAGCCCTGCCATACGGCCAAACAGTAGCTTCCCCCACACATGGGATATCGGCATACTCAGGAGAAATTGAACAACAAATTGTATGTGCAAATTTTCCTGTTACCCTTGTGAAAATACAAAAAATAGGGAGCTAAACAACATTTTGAGGGGAAAAATGTGATTGGTGTCACTTGTAGGCAGTTTCCACTGTTTAGGCACTTCAGGGGAACTCCAAACACAACATGGTGCTTGCTTCTTCCTTTCCGAGCCCAGTATCAGCTTACTCAGGGAAAATCGCACAACAAATTTTTGGATCAATTTTTTCCTGTTACCCTTGTGAAAATAAAATAATTTGGGTCTAAAGTAAAAAAATTTTGAAAAAATGTAACCTGAACGGTTAATAAACTTCTTGAATGTGGTTTTGAGCACCTTGAGGGGTGCAGTTTTTAGAATGGTGTCACTTTTGGGTATGTTCTGCCATATTGACCCCACATAGTCACTTCAAGTGTGATGTGGTCCCTAAAAATTGTTTTGTAAATTTTATTGGAACAATGAGAAACCACTGGTAAACTTTTAACCCTTCTAACTTTCTAACAAAAGAAAATTGTGTTTCAAAAATTGTGCTGATGTAAATCAGACATGTGGAAAATGTTATTTATTAACTTTTCTGTGACATGATGCTCTCATTTAAGGGCATAAAAATTAAAAGCTTGAAAATGGCAACATTTTCAAAATTTTTGCCAAATTTAATTTTTTTTTTACAAATAAACTCAAATCTTATCGAATACATTTTACCACTATCATGAAGTACAATATGTCTTGAAAACACAGTCTCAGAATTAGTGGGATCCGTTAAAGCGTTACAGAGTTATTACCTCATAAATTGACACTAGTCATAATTGTAAAATTTGACCTGGTCATTGAGGTGAAAACAGGCTTGGAGGTGAAGGGGTTAATGTAACTATTACATTTATCCAGCAGTATTTAAATTAATTTAATATACTAAATCTTTCCTGTAGCATTTTAGTTTGGGGAAATGGTATAAAAGATGCATTAAGAGGAGTCTGGGAGCAGGATTTCACCTCCACCCCCAAACTATGTATATTCTGTATGCATAGAATGCTGGTTGGTCTGACTAAACAGGACATTAACCCCTTCACAACCTTTGATGTAAATTTATGCCAAAGGTCCTATCTCTGTGTTTGAAGTGAGCAGCTGATTAAATCAGTCATCATGTGCCTTTACCAGCATCAGGGGAAGCGGTGCTCCGCCCACAGCTGTTAACCTGTTAAATCCCACTGTCAATCACAGACAGCAGAATTTAACATGCACCAGCAGTAAAAGGATAATCCATCCCACCCATCGGCACTCCTGTCACATGATCACGGGGTGCCGATGGGTTGTCATGACAGCCAGAAGTCTGCTGATGACCCCCACACCTATTATCATGATCTTCCTGTGATTGGCGGGCTGTGGCTGGCATTCCTAGCAGATCATGATTTTTGCTATACATCGCAGTATACCAGCAGTATTATGTATAGCATTAGCAAAAGAAGTAACTTTGTATTTGCCTTTTTTGCTGTTGCATCACACTGTTGTCTCATGTGCAGTCTGTGATCTATTAGTATACCCAAGTCTTTTTCTGACGTACTGTTGCTTAATTCTATTCCTCCCATTCTACAGATGTAATTTTAGTTTTTTCTTGCCCAGATGTAGAATCTTGCATTCCTCCCTGTTAAATATCATTCTATTAGTCACTGCCCATTGCTCAAGCTTATCTAGATCTTTCTGAGTCTTTTCTCTGTCTTCTCAAGTGTTAGCTATCCATCCTAGCTTTGCCAAGTCTCCAAATTTGATTAGTTTACCTTCAGTTTCCTTCTCTAGATCAGTTATAAAAATGTTGAACAACACAGGGGCCAGGACAGAGCCTTGTGGTACCCAACTTGTAACACTTTTCCAATTTGATGTGGAACCATTTATTACCACTCTTTTAGTAAGATCACTGAGCCAGTTATTAATTCACCTAACCATAGCCTTGTCAATCCCATACCTGGTCATTTTTTCAATAAGGATAATATAAGATACTTTATCAAATGCTTTGCTGAAGTTGAGATATACTGTACTATACCACATTTCCCTGATCCACCCAATCAGTGATTCCATCATAGAAGGAAATTAGATTAGTCTGGCATGAGTTGTTTGCTACAAACCCATGCTGGCTCTGGTTAATAACTGTATTCTTATCCAAGTACTTACATACATGCTGTTTAATAATTTGTTCAAATCTCTTTCCTGGGATAGAAGTAAGCTTCACTGGCCTGTAATTTCTGGACTCTGTCTTCTTTCCTTTTTTGAAAATAGAGACGTTGTACAGGATATTTTATGGATTAAGTCCGCACTGCCACAATAATACAGATTCAAATGTAATGAAAAACTCTGGTGGTTTATTCAATGTGTTTCAAGGTCTATCTGATCCCTTCATCAGGAAAATACCACAAAGAAATTTGACTAGCCCCTCCCACACATTGTTAGGTGTCGAATTCCTGCCGCTGCACAGGGGGAATCACGAACCATGTCCGCTGTGGTCTCCCATTCTTCTCCAGCCGCAGTGAAACCTGCACAGAGCGGAGACGTTGGTCCCAGCGCCTGGCTCGGACAGATACTGCACGTTTGGTTACTGCTGCCCTTCCAGGTTCAGCCATTATAACCAGTACTGTTTGGTGGCGAGCAGGCGCCCCTGGGACTAAGTCCTGCTTTTCTCCTTCTGAGCATGCCCAAGGGTAGTCCCCTCATTGGAGGTCGAGGGTCACACGCTCAGGTCCTGTAACAGCTCCTATTGGTCCACTAGGAAGGTCCTGGAGAGCTACGACTATAAAAGGTTTGCATGGCCGCACGGCCATGCGCTAGTATCATTTGTGTTTGGCTGTTGCCAGTGGATACTCTACCACTCAGTTGATATGTGGTGTGAGTCTGTTTAGCTTTGGGGTTGTACACTCAGTCAGGCAGCTAGCGTCAGTGGGGACAATAAACCTTGGCTTAGCATCTGGTTCCTTCATGTGTGCGGTGAGCACAGAAGAGTTCCAGAGCAAGCACAACCCTAGTTAGGGTATTATTATCTGTGTACAGCGTGACTCTGTGAGGCAACAGAGCTCACTTTCATTTCATAAAGGGTTAAGTTTAACCCACGTGTGAGCTCAGTGTCCATCCGCCATTACTTTGCAGCAGGTATCTCTGCACGGTGGACCCCGGGCTGCAAACACACCTCGTATCAATCTCTCTATTACTTGGTGTGTTCCGCTAGCCCCAACAGTATACTAGCGCCAGGGTCTGGCTAGTAATGACGGACGAACAGCAACTGCTGCGGTAAATCCAGCAGCTGGAGGGCAGGTTGGTGGCTCTCAAGCGCACAACCTCAGCTGTGGATGTTACCGCCGTAGCTGTTCAGGCTGCTAGCATGACTGCAGCAAGTTTGTCCACTGCCACCCCTGTTCCGACCTTATCTCGCCTCCCGCTGCCAAATAAATACTCTGGTGATAATAAATCTTGTAGGGGTTTCATGAGCCAGTGTGCAATACACCTCGAGCTCCTGGCTCCACGTTTTCCCACAGAGCGGGCAAAGGTGGGATTCATTATATCTCTCCTGTCGGACAGGGTGTTGGAGTGAGCTACACCGCTGTGGGAGCGTGGCGATCATGTGTGCAGAATGCTCCGCTGTTCTTAAGAACTCTGAAACAGGTCTTTTTAGGACCTTGAGTCACCCATGATACGGCGCTCCAACTTATGGCATTGACTCAGGGCTCGTCCATGGTCAGCCATTTTGCCGTCCACTTCCGGACTTTAGCATCTGAGCTAGAGTGGTCGTATAAAGCCCTCATCCCTGTATTTTGGAGGGGGCTGGCTGACCATGTGAAGGATGCTTTGGCCACACTGGAGGAGCTAATAGCTGTATCTACTTGCATAGATCTTCGTTTAACGAACGAAGGTTGGAGCGAGCGCAGTGTAGTCACAGGTTTCGGCTGGCTCCCACCTTTGCCAAACCTTTGGAATCTCCGGTCCAGGCTCCCGAGTCACATGAGGCCATGGAGGTGCCACAAGTGGGATCTAAGTCCCGGATCGCTCGTGCAGTCAAGGTCTGTCATGTCTGCCGGCAGCCAGGACAACTTGCCTCCAGATGTTCCCAGTGGTCGGGAAAATGTCAGCATCTAGTGGTTGTAGGAGGAGGTAAACTAGACACGGCGACGTTTTCCTCCAAACTGTCCTTTAAGGGTACAATTACCATAGGCTCATCCACTCATTCGGTAGAGCTTTGCGTGGATTATGGGGCGGAGGGCAGTTTTATGTCATCTGCCTTCTCCCAACGACATGCAATACCCCTAGTGATGCTCACCAAACCAGTGACCGTACGAGTGGTGAATGGGTCGACACTGCCCTCACAGATAACACACCAGACGATCCCATTTACTCTATGTCACCATCTCATCAGGACATTATTTCTTTACTCATCATTCCTGAGGGAATTGATGAGGTCCTGTTGGGGATACCATGGCTACGCTACCACTCTCCTCATATAGAGTGGTCCTCAGGAAGAATTCTGGGATGGAGTGAATCTTGTGAGGGTAGATGTCAGACGGAGTGCGTTCAGGATGCTACTACTGAGGTACCCGCAGATCTTTCCTCTCTCCCCAAGCAATATTGGCCCTATGCGGACGTGTTCTCCAAAAGGGCTGTGGAGACCCTTCCACCTCACCGCCCCTATGACTGTCCTATTGACCTCTTGCCTGGTGCTGAGCTTCCCCGGGGTCGAGTCTACCTGTTATCTCTCCTGGAGATGAAGGCAATGTCTCAGTACCTCCAACAGAATCTGCCAAGAGGATTCATTAGGAAGTCCGTGTCACCTGCAGGGACTGGGTTCTTCTTCGTGCAGAAGAAGAACAGAGAATTACATCCATGCATAGATTACCGGGGTCTTAACACCATCACCCTTAAGAACAAGTACCCACTGCCCCTGATATCTGATCTCTTTGATAGGCTTCGGGGAGCAAGAGTATTTACTAAACTAGATCTGAGGGGTGCTAACAACCCGATTCGCATCCGTGAGGGGGACGAATGGAAGATGGCTTTTATCACCAGGGATGGGCACTATGAATACCTGGTGATGCCTTTCGGGCTCTGTAATGCCCCAGCCATTTTCCAAGACTTTGTGAATGATATCTTCCGGGATATGCTCTCCACCTCAGTTGTAGTCTATCTGGATGATATTCTCATCTACTCTCCAGATATAGACTTCCACCGGAGAGATGTTTGCAAAGTCTTCAACCTCCTACGGGCAAACTCCCTCTATGCCAAGTTGGAGAAGTGTGTGTTTGAGCAGGAGTCTTTGCCTTTCCTGGGCTATATCATCTCGGCTCAAGGATTGGCTATGGATCCCGCCAAGCTACAGGCTGTTATGGACTGGCAGGAACCCCATTCTCTCAAAGCGGTGCAGCGCTTTATGGGGTTCATCAACTATTATTGCCAGTAGGAGCAGTCCTCTTCCAAAAGGATGCTCAAGGTCGGAAGCATCCTTGTTTCTTTTTCTCCAAGACCTTTACACCCGCGGAGAGGAAATTACTCCATCGGGGACAGGAAGTTGCTAGCTATGAAATTGTCCTTCTCAGAATGGAGATACCTCCTGGAGGGGGCTCGTTTTCCCTTACAAGTGTTTACTGACCACAAAAATTTGGTTTATTTGCAGAATGCCCAGTGGCTAAACTCTTGCCAGGCTAGATGATCCCTGTTCTTCTCCCAGTTCCACTTTACTCTCCATTATCTTTCCGGGGAGAAGAACATCTGTGCCAGTGCTATCTCTCTCGCTCCGTGGTGTCTTCAGTAGAGGAGGAGCCTTGGCTAATTGTCCCTTCTGAGAGCCCGTGATGTCGGGGATTATATTCGGGCGTGTGTCTCCTGCACCAAGAATCGGTCTCCTCAGCAACAACTTGCTGGGCTACTTTACCCCCTGCCGGTGGCAGACAGGCCGTGGGAGATGGTCGGGATGGACTTTGTGGTGGGCTTACCCAAGTCTCGTAGCTGCACCATTATCTGTGTAGTCACTGACCATTTTTCTAAAATGGTGCACTTGGTGCCGCTTTCACGGTTACCTTCTGCATGGGCCTTGGCTGCGTTGTTCATTAAACATGGTTTCCATCTACATGGCATGCCTGACAAAATTGTCAGTGACCGGGGTTCCCAGTTTGCCTCTCAGTTTTGGAGAGAGCTCTGTCGTTTACTCAGCATTGAGCTGAATCTCTCTTCTGCGTACCATCCTAAGACGAATGGGTTGGTAGAGGGGGCCAACCAGACTCTAGTCACATACCTGCGACATTTTGTCTCCACCAGGCAGGATGACTGGGCATCTCTGTTACCTTGGGCGGAATTTGCTTTGAACAACGCCGTTGCCGACTCCACCGGGCAGACTCCATTTCTCCTTAATTACGGTCAGCATCCGCATGTCTTTGTGCCCATGCCCATGTCATCCACCAATTCTAGGGTGGCAGACTGGGTGGTGGAGGCACGTGACATTTGGGACCGCACACAGGATGCCATCCAGGCCTCCAAGGAGAGAATGAGGGATTCTGCCCATGCTCACCGGCACCCCGCTCCGGCCTTTGCTCCTGGCAACTTAGTGTGGCTCTCCGCCCGTAACATCAGTCTGCGAGTTTAATCCATTAAGTTTGCGCCTCGCTACATAGGCCCTTTCAAGGTTCTGGAACAGGTTAACCCTGTGGTCTACCATTTGGCTATTCCTCCGCGCCAAGGTATCACTGACACTTTTTCATGTATCCCTCTTAAAGCCCGTCTATATGTCCCGGTTTTCCGAGTCATCTGCCGGGACATCGGGTTCATCCACAGATGAGTACGAAGTGAACTCTACCTTGGGGTGCAAGGTGGTACGTGGCAAATAATACTATCTGGTGGACTGGAAGGGCCACGGCCCAGAGGACAGAACCTGGGAACCTGTGGAGCACATTCGGGCTCCGCTGCTCATTGCAGCCTTTGAACATAGTGAGGCCCAAGGAGGGGGGCCCTAGGAGGGGAAGTAATGTTAGGTGTCGATTTCCAACCGCTGCACGGGGGAATCTCGAACCATGTCCGCTGCGGTCTCCCATTCTTCTCCAGACGCAGTGGAACCTGCTCAGCGGAGACGTCGGTCCCAGCACCTGGCTCAGACAGATACTGCACGTTTGGTTACTGCTGCCCTTCTAGGTTCAGCCATTATAACCAGTAGTACTGTTCGGCAGCGAGCAGGCACTCCTGGGACTATGTCCTGCTTGTCTCCTTCTGAGCATACTCAAGGGAAGACCTCTCATTGGAGGTTGAGGGTCACAAGCTCAGGTCCTGTAGCAGCTCCTATTGGTCCACTAGGAAGGTCCTGGAGAGCTACAACTATAAAAGGTTTGCATGGCCGCACATATCATTTGTGTTTGGCAGTTGCCAGTGGATACTCTACCACTCAGTTGATATGTGGTGTGAGTCTGTTTTGCTTTGGGGCTGTACACTCAGGCTGGCAGCTAGCATCAGTGGGGGCAATTAGCCTTGGCTTAGCATCTGGTTCCTTCATGTGTGCGGTTAGCACAGAAGAGTTCCAGAGCAAGCACAACACTTGTTAGGGTATTATTATCTGTGTACAGCACGACTCTGAGGCAACAGAGCTCGCTTTCATTTCATACGGGGTTAAGTTTAACCCACGTGTGAGCTCAGTGTCCATCTGCCATTACTTTGCAGCAGGTATCTCTGCACGGTGGACCCCGGGCTGCGAACGCACCTCGTATCAATCTCTCTATTACTTGGTGCGTTCCGCTAGCCCTAACACACGTCTTTTGAATATGTTTGTTGTGAACTTTCTTAGTTTTTTTGTGTACTGCTCCCCATTATTTTAATATATTTCAATTGTATGTACCAGTAAAATGTATACATTTACACTTTTTACTATATTTTTATATGTCTATTTTGTGGTCATTCACTTTTTTGGTGTAGTCCACATAGTGAACATAGTAAAAAAAAATCAGTTGTGGAATTGCACTTTTTTTGCAATTTCAACGCACTTGGATTTTTTTCCCGCTTTGCAGTGCATCACATGATAAAATTAATGATATCATTCAAAAGTATAATTCATCTCACGAAAATCAAGCCTTCACACGGCTATGAGGACGGAAAAATAAAAAAAGTTATGTCATTTGGAATAAGGGGAGGAAAAAAACAAAAATGAAAAAAAGGAAAATCACAAGGTCATGAGGGGGTTAAGCAACCTCGGGGACTCCTATTGAACCTGATAACAGAGCTCTGCCTAGCTTCATTTGAATGGAGCATGGGCACCTTGTCTCTATCCTCTGTCAATGGAACTGCCAAAAATAACCAAGTACAGAACTTATCTTTTTCTGCAGTCCATAGATAATGAATGGACTGATGTTGGTATGCTCAACTGCTGCTCCATTCAGACAGGGGCTCTTCTGTTCTAGGGATCACAAGGAGTCCAAGCAATCAGTAAGTTATCATATATCTTATTGATATGGAATAACTTACTGTCTTTGGAAAGTCCAGACTTCTTCATATCTTGTTTGTTTTTCTGACAGCATATTATCTGTGAAATGAAAAGAAAAAGCACTGACATCAGCTATTCGGCATTGGCAAATGCTGTAATTTGGGTGTGGAGCAGGGAAGCTCCAGATGGTCTCCTGGGTGATGAGAAGAACAAAGGGTAATGTAATTCCATGAACCGCAAAAATAGGTGTACGATTAAAACATCACATCTATTTAGAATATTAAAACAATAATGGAAGCCATAAAGGAAGAAAAAGAGGAGAGAGACCTTGGGACTGGTTTGTTCCTGATAAATGTGATGTTTTAATCGTACACCTATATTTGTAGTTGGAGGAACTACATTATCATTTGTTCTACAGCATATCATCTGTGCCTGGGCTGTTCTCCTTGGGAGATTACTCCAGAGCTCACCCAAGTTTTTCCTCTGTAATAGGGAAATTTAGTTCACTAGCATCAGAAATGGAAATGGGAGTCAAATTAGGATCTTGTATAAATCCCACTGTCTTTTCCTTTGATATGTTTACGAATTTTAAAAATAGTTTAGCGTAACTTTTGAAATTCTGCCTAAACTTGGCCTGCTCCCTATTATACCTATCATCTTTTAGTTTAATATACAGTATTTTACTTTTGATTCACTGATATGCATGCTAACATACCATTGGTCCTAATACTGTAATGTATTTAGATTATTATTCTGGTACTAAATGGAATCAAGCACATACAGTATATTGTAATAGAAAAATAATTTAGAATTTATATAATGTATGATTTGATGTTTATTTTATAAACACCGGTTGCTATTACGCTTATTTTATTATTTAAGGCGTTTTCTCATTATATATAATGACGGCATGTCAATAGGATATTTTACCACTTTATGAACAACCTCGGGGCCTCCATAATTAAAAATGCAGGGGACACTGCAGATTGTGGACTATGTCCCAAGTTTTTGCTGCACAGAGGCACTCCTGGCCTCTCACTTGTGTAGGGAACTGCAGCTAGCACCATTCACCTAACTGGTGAAACACTGCAGTTCACTGCACAGTTGGTAGGTGGTGCCACACTCTGCAGGGCAAAAACTGCCAAGGAGAGGACTAAAAAACAGCTCAGCATCCCCTTCTTTCTCAGAATCAATGGGGTCCATATCCTAGCCATATATTTTGTCAGATGATAAAAATCCATTAATAGAACTCATGCCCTATATTATTAGTAGTAATTGTGCAGAGATCTGAGACCATGAGAGCATAACTGTATTAACCCATTACTTTTTCACCAGACCCATTAAAACCAGGGAAAGGAAAAAAACAAAAAAAGAAACCAAAAAAGAAGGTTGACTCAGAAGAAGAAAGACAAGGTGATTATTGAGGGTCGAATGTGTCTTTGTTTTCAATAAAAAAAAAAAACACTCCATAGGTTATATAATTATATAAGATTTTATATTTATAATTTTGTAGAATCTTTTTTAACTGCAGTGCTCAACCAACTACGTTGTTAGAGCCTAAAATGTGTTCCTTTACCTAAAGGGTCATGCCTTATGTTTTTATTTTATATCAACATGCCACTTCATCAGATGGTATAAGATGGTTACAAAAAACACAATGCATACAATATGTCTTCTTCTAATTTCTTATTAATTATTCCATGTTTTTAATCACTCATTTTAGAAACTGTAGAGAGTGAGTTTTCAAGTTCATCAAGTTCATCATCCTCACATACTAGCAGTAAATCAAGTTCCAGAAGGTTATCAGGCAAAAATAAAAAGAAGAAGAATCCTGGTAAGAAAAAAACAAGCACTGGTAATATAAACTTTACTGTTGCTGTCGTTATATGTATCTGCAATTTCTAAATAAAAAAGTTAAACAAATGCTATAATAAAATATATTTTGTCTTTAAGAACCAGAAGACCCATTAGCGCCTCCAAAGCGAAAAAAAGATAAAGATTCCCCTCCAACCCCTGAACCCACATTTAAAGTTGAAGGCTCTGGAGATGATGGCAGTGGAATGGACTTTCTGTCAACAACTAGATCAGCAACAACTTTAATGGTCCATTCAACAACTACAGCATCACAGACAACTAAGGAAATAAACCAAACTGAAGCAACAGTACAGCCAACAAAGTCCCCAACAGAAAACCCCGCTGTAACTACAGAGAAGGAAAAGACTACTACCGTCAATATTCCGACAACCAAAGAAGGAACTGAAAAAACTACAAATGCGATGACTACCTCCACTCAAAGTCCAACGACAGAGGAAAGAACCACCGGAAAAAGCACATCAACTGAACCACCACCTCAACAAAGTAAGAATATTAAACACACAACTGAAATGAATGATTTGGAAGCATCAGTTATTGTAACACTTATTACTGTAGATGGAAACATAAATGATGCAACCACAGTGCCATCACAAGATGATGGATCCACTGTGAAAAAGCTGGAGAATTATACTGTAGGCAAAGGCATATCTAATTCTATGAATCCTTCAAGTGTGATGGAGATGGCTACAACCGAAAGAATCAATGGTAAAAATGGTATAGAAAGCACACTGAATCCAGGAATTACTCGACTTAGGACAGACAGTTTATCAAATTATGAGATTCCTACAGAAGTCAACAAGGAAACATCACCATATCATATAAGTAAATATGATCCTGCCAAATCAACAGCAAGAACATCCACAGTTCTAAGTAACACAGACAATACAGTGTCTTATAAAGGCAGAACAGAAGATATAAAAACTACAAGGGAAGATATTAGAACAATTGTACAAACAAGTCCACCAGGAGTGAATCAGCTACTGATCAGTCCTGAGGCCACAAAATCACCAACAGAAAATGTAGTAACATGGCAGAAAATGCAATCTACTGAAGAAAAAAAATTCCCTTCTATAAGACCTAGCTTCGGCAACGTATTTAGCATGGCTACAACGCTTTCTGAACATGTCTTAAGCACAACAGTGTTAGATGAAATGCCTAGAACTGTATATGTCCATACTTTAGCTGAGACACAAAATATATTCCAAGGTCTGACTGAACTTTCACATGATTTCCCAACTGTTACCACTGAAGCAGCCAATTCACGTGGTTTTCAGTTAACTACAGAGTTTGCTACTAATCGATTGAGGCTCTCTCCTAGTGCATCTAGACTTACAACAGATATCAGATTTGAAAGTTTCCCATGGACAGGACCAAAGGACAGCATAACTCCTACAGAAAAAAATGCAAATAATATTTTAAGTACATTGGTATCAAAAGAGTCAAGTCAGGACCCAAAAACTGAAACAGACAAAAATACCCATAGAGAAGAAATGATAAACACGCCAGACACAATGGATACTTTAGAAATATTGCCAACTGAGAAAGCAACTTTTACTGAAGTTCAAAGTGTTAATGAGAAGCAAAATGCATCACAGCTAATAGGAGAAATATTACCTGACACTATAAAGCCAATGACTACCATTGCTGGTAGCAACAGAAACACAGCTCCATCAACAGCTGATACCATAAGCACAAAGTCTGAAAGCCACAGCCAAACCACAGCAGAAAAAATATCAAACAATCCTTTTACTGAAGCAAGCTCAGAGCAATCTAGATCAACAGAGGCTACACTTTTATCAACAGTGGGGGAACTGCACTCAACAATTCAGACCTTGAGGGAAAAACAAACATCATTTGATACCACATACATGCAAACCACAACAAAACCAAGCACAGGACAAACTGTCACTGAGACTCTTAAAACTATAGGGCCAATAGATGGTAAAACAAGCTCTGACATGGGTACAACTGAAAATACAGGACAGAGCAGGCCAGTAAGTGAAGCATCTAATCTTCATCACACTGTTAGTATGACAATAGAAAGTAAACCGTTCACAGAAGCTATTATAAACCATGTAGGAACACTTCCGACTGCCACAAACTTGGTAAAAGAGTCATCTGAGAGAATGTCCACTGAAACAATGCTAACACCTTCCATACTAGACATTCTTAAAACTACTCTATCAACCACCGCTAGTGAAGTTTCATATAAAGATGACGTTAAGATGACTACAATTACAGGCATCACCACACAACAAAGCACAGATGAAGTCCTGTCAACTTTAATCCCGAGTAAAATATCTGCAACAGAATTAGCCCCAACAGTTGGGACCAAGGAATCTTTGTCAATCTCGGGAACTGATCCTACACTTACATCTAAGGACACTGCAATATCATCTAACACAGCACAAACAATTACAGACATCACCAAACAACAAAGCACAGATGACGTCCTGTCAACTTTAATCCCAAGTAAAATATCTGCAACAGAATTATCCCCAACAGTTGGGACCAAGGAGTCTTTGTCAATCTCGGGAACTGATCCCACACTTACATCTAAACACACTGCAATATCATCTAACACAGCACAAACAATTACAGACATCACCAACCAACAAAGCACAGATGACGTCCAGTCAACTTTAATCCCGAGTAAAATATCTGCAACAGAATTATCTCCAACTGTTGGGACAAAGGAATCTTTGTCAATCTCGGGAACTGATCCTACACTTACATCTAAAGACACTGCAATATCATCTAACACAGCGCAAACAATTACAGACATCACCAAACAACAAAGCACAGATGACGTCCAGTCAACTTTAATCCCGAGTAAAATATCTGCAACAGAATTATCTCCAACAGTTGGGACAAAGGAATCTTTGTCAATCTTGGGTACTGATCCTACACTTACATCTAAAGACACTGCAATATCATCTAACACAGCACAAACAATTACAGACATCACCAAACAACAAAGCACAGATGACGTCCAGTCAACTTTAATCCCGAGTAAAATATCTGCAACAGAATTAGCCCCAACAGTTGGGACCAAGGAATCTTTGTCAATCTCGGGAACTGATCCTACACTTACATCTAAGGACACTGCAATATCATCTAACACAGCACAAACAATTACAGACATCACCAAACAACAAAGCACAGAGGACGTCCAGTCAACTTTAATCCCGAGTAAAATATCTGCAACAGAATTAGCCCCAACAGTTGGGACCAAGGAATCTTTGTCAATCTCGGGAACTGATCCTACACTTACATCTAAAGACACTGCAATATCATCTAACACAGCACAAACAATTACAGACATCACCAAACAACAAAGCACAGATGAAATCCTGTCAACTTTAATCCCGAGTAAAATATCTGCAACAGACTTATCCCCAACAGTTGGGACAAAGGAGTCTTTGTCAATCTCGGGAACTGATTCCACACTTACATCTAAAGACACTGCAATATCATCTAACACAGCACAAATAATTACAGACATCACCAAACAACAAAGCATAGATGACGTCCAGTCAACTTTAATCCCTAGTAAAATATCTGCAACAGAATTATCTCCAACTGTTGGGACAAAGGAATCTTTGTCAATCTCGGGTACTGACCCTACACTTACATCCAAAGATTTTACAGTATCATCTAATACAGCTCAATCCATTTCACTGCAGACCACAGATATCACTATACAGCAAAACACAGATGGCATCCAGTCAACCATAAACCCCAGTCAAATATCTGCAACAGAACTATCCCCAACAGTTAGGACCAGGGAAACCTTCTCACCAAAGGTAACTGATCCTACACTTACATCTAAAGACACTGCAATATCATCTAACACAGCACAAACAATTACAGACATCGCCAAACAACAAAGCACAGATGACGTCCAGTCGACTTTAATCCCGAGTAAAATGTCTGCAACAGAATTATCCCTAACTGTTGGGACAAAGGAATCTCTCTCAATAGCGGCTACTGATCAGACACTTACATCCAATGATTTTACAGTATCATCTAAAACTGCTCAATCCATTTCACTGCAGACCACAGATATCACTAAACAGCAAAACACAGATGGCATCCAGTTGACTATATCCCCCAGTAAAATAACAGCAACAGGATTTTCCTCAACTGTTGAGGCCAACGAAGCTTTCTCACCAAAGGGAACTGATCATACACTTACATCTAAAGACACAGCAATATCATCTAACACAGCACAAACAATTACACTGCAGGCTACAGATATCACTAAACAACAAAACACAGATGATATACTGTCCACTATAGCCCCCAGTAAGTTATCTGCAACAGATTTATCTCCAACAGTTGGGACCAAGGAATCTTTCTCAATAGAAATAACAGGTCCTACACTTACATCTAAAGACACTATACCTTCATCTAATACAGCACAAACAATTACACTGCAGACCACAGACACCTCTAAACAGCAAAATACAAATGACATCCAGTCAACTTTAACCCCCAGTAAAATAACTGTAACAGAACAATCCCCAATAACTGAGAGCAAGGAATCTTTCTCAGCAGAAACAACTCATTCTGCACATACTGCTAAAGACACTGAAATAATACCATCTAGCACAGCACAAACAATTACAATTCAGACCACAGACATCACTAGACAACAAAGCACAGATGACATCCAGTCAATTTTAACGCCCAGTGAAATATCTTTGACCGAATTTCCATCAACAATTGGGACCAGGGACTCCTCCACACAGGATGGAATTAATCTTACACTTACATCTGCATTAATATCTAACACAGCACAAACAGTTACACTGCAGTCCACAGACACCTCTAAACAACAGAACACCGATGATGTACTGTCCACTGTAACCCCCAGTAAAATATCCTCAACTGAATTATCCCCAACAGTTGGGGCCAGGGAATCTTTCTCTATAGCGGGAACTGATCTTACACATACACCTAAAGATACTCTAGTATCATCTAATACAGCACAAGCAATTACACTGCAGACCACAGACATCACCAAACAGCAAAGCACAGATGGCATCCAATCAACCTTATCAGCCAAGGAATCATTCTCAATAACAGGAACTGATCCTACACTTACATCCAAAGATACTATAGTATCATCTAATACAGCACAAACATTTACACCACAGATTACAGACATCATCAAACAACAAAGCACAGATGGCATCCAATCAACCTTATCAGCCAAGGAATCATTCTCAATAACGGGAACTGATCCTGCACTTACATCTAAAGATACCATAGTATCATCTAATACAGCACAAGCAATTACATCACACACCACCAAACAGCAAAGCACAGATGGCATCCAATCGACCTTATCAGCCAAGGAATCATTCTCAATAACAGGAACTGATCCTACACTTACATCTAAAGATACCATAGTATCATCTAATACAGCACAAGCAATTACACTGCAGACCACAGACATCACTAAACAACAAAGCACAGATGGCATCCAATCAACCTTATCAGCCAAGGAATCATTCTCAATAACAGGAACTGATCCTACTCTTATATCGAAAGAAACCATAGTATCATCTAATACAGCACAAGCAATTACACTGCAGACCACAGACATTACCAAACAACAAAGCACAGATGACGCCCAGTTGTCTTTATCCCCCAGTAAAATAACTGCAGCAGAATTATCTCCAACTATTGAAAATGTAGAACTAGAACAAAGCACCACAAGTGATAGTGGCCAACATTTATTTTCCAGTGAGAGAGCTAGTACACTGCAGGCCACAGGCATAACCATGCAACAAAGCACAGATGACGTCCATTCAACTATAAATCCCAGTAAAATATCTGTAACAGAATTATCCCCAACAGTTGAGATTAAGGAATCTTTCTCTACAGAGGAATCGCATTCTTCACTTACATCTAAAGATACAATACTAACATCTAACACAGCACAAACAATTAGACCGCAGGCCACAGACATCACTAAACAACAAAACACAGATTACGTCCAATCGACTTTATCACCGAGTGAAATAACTACAACAGAAGCGTCCAAAACCGCTGAGACCAAGGAATCTTTCTCCATAGAGAAGACGGATTCGACTCAGGCACCTAAAGACACAACATCTAACGCAGGACAAACAATTACACTGCAAGCCACAGACATCACTAATCAGCACAACACAGATGATATCCAGTTGACGGTAACCCCCAGTAAATTCATTACAACAGAATTAACCCCAACTGCTGAAAATCTAGAAATTGAAAAAGGCACCCCAACATCTGCCAGTTATAGCAGCCAACATTCATCTTCCAGTGAGCGGGATCTTCTTCCTACTACAAGACATACTAATCCTATTGACAGCACAGTAGCTACATCTGATGCAGATGTTTTAGGAATTACTTCCACAGATGACAGACAGACAGAGAGAACATATGAAACCTCCCAAACATCAGATGCAACAATGGGTAGCTTAGTCATCACCACCATGCAAGCACCATTGTCAGAGCCCCATCATGGTGGCTTTACACACCTTACTTCATTAGCCAATATGATAAAATCCACTGAAGCTGCAACAAACAAAAATACACCGACTTCCACATCATTTAGATTGCTGGACAAATATTACACATCAGCAGATTCTTCTAGAGCTAGGACTATGTCCCATACAGATACAACTAGAGCTCAGGGTTTACATACTGAAAATGATCCAGTAAGCAGTGAATCTACTGACTCATTTTCAGCTACGATGAAGGATGACTTATTGGGTACTGTCCGTGATGTAGATTCAAGCAGAATTAAGACTACCCATGGGCTAACAACTCTTCATATCACTGCAGGTCCAATGTATTCAGAGCTTCCCCATAGCACAAATGCCCCTTCTGAATTTACCAATAACGCGCTTGACCAAAACACTGACTATTTCATGGCAAATACTAATATAATGCCTTTCTCTACCACAGCTACTACTCAGAAAAGTGAACAAGCACAAACCACAGTGATCACAGAATCAACCACAACGCATTCAGATCACACTATTCCATCAGAAAGCAACATAAAAGGGACAAGTATTGAACCACAGCAAACACTGACTACTAAGCAATCTGTTATATTGACAACGTCACAGCCTGGAGATGAGTCTGAGGTTTCTACAATTACGAGCAAAGCTGAAAATGAACCAACTCCAACTAAAGAATCAGACAACATGAAAATGACCACCAAGTCCGTAAATCCAACAAAAACACCTAAACCCAGAGGTAGTCCTACAAACAGGCCACTGAATCCTGAAGAGATGGAAAATTTTAAACCCACCAACCCTTCCACAACTAACCCATATCACATTTGTGACTTGCTTAAAGAAGAAGCAATAAAATTGAGTATCTCAGATGATGACCTTCAACGAGTCAACGAAATATGTACTGAGATGCAGCAACTTTATCCCCTTGTAAGTACGCCATCTCCAGACGTAAAGCAGCCTGACACAGGTGATAGAGATATTCCCTCCAGCTACCCATATGAGATAACGCCTAATGGGAATCAACCACCAGGAACAAGAATCATTCAGATTGTAGATGAAATATATCGGAGGATGAATAACTCACCAATGGCAAATTTAACAGGTGTACATAGCTACACTATACATAGACCATCAATATGGGTATTACTACGTAATAAAATCAGAAGTTCTAACGGTAAGTATAATGTCAGAGTTGCCCCTTTTACTACTTCACAACATTTTCACACTATGTATTTAAGTTATTGTTGTGTACTGAGATGCTCGTCTTAAGTGGTCAGACTCTGTTCACACAAGCATTATGGACTCTGTTAATATATAAATCATGACAGCTTTGTTGGGCTTTGTTTTTTCATAATCATACTATGAAGTCCATTGGACTGCTCTTAATTATATTATATTTGAAAGGGAAAATATTTTTGTGCTACAGACTGCTCTTCATAGCATCAGAAATATTGGAAGGACTAGTTGGTGGAGATTCTCAATGCCAATGTGAACAGAGCCCGACACTATGTCTCATCCTTCTGTATCACTCACAATTCAATACCTCTTGCTGCCAGTATGCACATGTGCAGAAAATGTTGCAATGTTTTCCTAAAGTTATATTTTCTATTTGTAATGCCTAGACATATACAATAAATGTATACATGTGCCCTTAACATACTAACTATATTCCCTGTGTCTACATCTTTGACTAAATAGTTATATTTGGAACTGGAGAGTGAGATATTAATAAATTGTTATAATAATGACAACAGCAATATCTAAGTATTACTTATAGTAGAAGTCCTGTTTCCACATGTGTAAAGAATGAGACAGATGAAGATTTACAGTACATGACATTATCATTCAGAAACGTTAGCCAAGAAAAGGAATGTGAATTTGTATCCGTAATTTACAGAAGCACTCCTATCAAAATGTTATGGGCTAATTCAGTGTGAATGTGCAGGGCTCAGCATAAACGCATGGAATGAGAAGGGGTATTCTTTAAGTAATGCCCCTTTATTGTCAACTCGGTGCTAGACACCTGTTTAACAATAATTAGACTTATCTGTGGTTGCGTTATTGTTGATTAGAATTTTGCAGTCTAATCTTTCATTGAGATGTGCTCATTTTTTGCAACTTGGTCTTGAACTAATTTGTTAGAAAAATTAAGTTTTTTGGGTGTGCAAAACAACAAATCTTGTTTGCAACCAAGGGCCCACATTTGTGGGAGTATTTTGTAGCATGTTATCCCATAGAAAGTAATGATTCTGAAAGAAACTATAGGTTTTCTGACAAATCTATCCATTTCCGCTGTGCACTGTATGTGTAGTGTAGGTGTATTAATATACTCACAGATGCCATCTCCTCCTGGTTCCAGTGCTGCACATTATGACTATTCTAACTTCCTTACAAAGACTGGGGTTTAAGTTTGAGTTGGAAGTTGCTATTGCAATGTATGGAGCCTCGTTCTGATGCTTTATAGATTTGTATTGTAAAAGCGACTTCTGGTTCACACACAAACTCCAGTATTATCTGAAGAGTCGAAACTTCAGTCATATAACACAGAAGAGGACAAGAGCGGTGGTGGACACCAGAGAAGTCGGTGGTCGGTGAGTATTTTAGCACTCCTACAATATATTACTTGTAAAATAACACACATTTAATCCATAACACATTTATGGGAGTGCTTTTTAATGAAAACAAAATGTGGATAATAAGCTCCCAAACACCAGTTGAAATATTATGTGGCTGCACATTCAAACAAAGAGGAAAGGAATTAATCTAAAAGGTAATTATGTCTAACAACCATGTAAATGTTATGCAAATGTTCCACTCTAGACCCACAGAAGAATCTGTGCAATGGGCAGCCAGTTGATGGGATAACTACTCTGCAAAATGGATCAATGGTGGCTTTTCGGGGTAAGTGAATTGAAAAAGAAAAGCTTTACTTCAAAAAGTATTCTCAGGCACCTGACCAGCGTTTCACAGTTCCTTTGTCAGGGGTCCTGTTTGATACATGATGATGAGGTTGATAGTAAGGTGAGAGACCTTCTTACTACTATGGGGAAGGAAATAAAAGGTTGGGTAGTTGAAGCAGCTCCAGTAGTAGTAAGATGGCAGCAGGATTATTGCAGAAGACTTTTGCGAAAAACTGAGTTCCAAGAGTGGGAGACAATGAAGACATGCTGAGGAATGGGGCAGTATGAGGGATACTTGAGAGAAATCTTGGAGGCAATTAGGTGAGGAACGTTGAAGAGCAGAGGATAAAAGAAGATCTTATGAGGACCGTAGATTACATGTAGGGAAGTAAAAAGAGATTATTTTTGGAGATGTATGGAGGAGACAGATTATGGACACCCATGTAAAACATTGTTAGTAATTTAAACTAAATTCACTGAAAAGATTACCAGAGGGAAGAGGCAAAAGAGTAGCAAAGGGAGAGATGGACTAATCAGGCAATGGAGTTAAGTATGCACTGGAGAGGTGTGAGAGTGTTAGCTGTGAAGCCACACAGGAAGATATTTTAGTAGTCAAGGTGGGAGATGATGAGTAAATATACTAACATTTTAGTTGTTTCAGGTTTGAGTAAAGGACGAATTATGAAAATATTTTTGAGTTGCAGTTGGCAAATGGTGGTAAGGTTTTGAATGTGTGGTTTGCAGGACAGAGCAGAGTCAAAAGCTACAAAGAGGCAGCAGACTTGTGATACAGGCATATGAATACACCATATATAAAGTACACTATATACCATCTATACTATCTATATGTATATTATATACTGTGTAAAATACTTAAAGACAATGTACACTATGCAAATTGTTGGCATGAATGACTTATACAGTCTATACTATATTCAGACAATGGACACATACAATCTATGCTATAACTGATATCCACTATATACAATGTATAGTATATACAAAATCTATGCAGAAATAATTTATACAATCTATACCACATATGCAATCTGTACTATAAACAGACAATCTATACTATATACAGTTAATCTACATCATACAAAGACAATGCACACTATATATAATCTAAACAATATAAAATATGCATTATATACAGTGGGTAAAATAAGTATTTGGTACACTGACGTTTTGCAAGTTTTATCACCTACAAAGAATGGAGAGGTCTGTAAGCATCTGCTACCACTGCCGAGTGTCTCGCGGTGAACTCGTACAACCTGTCTGGCTTCACTACAAGCATGAGAAAGTTCTCATGCTCACAGTGCCATCAGGAAGATCCTGGGAGTTCACAGTCAATTAACTCACTTCACCTTTCTGACGTCTGCGTTAGCGCCAAAAGATATTTTCCCATGGCGCTCGCGATAACATCAAATCGGTACCGGAGATGTCAGTGTCTGTGTGTGTAATACGTGTGGCACACATGTGGCAACTGTGTGCCGGGTGTGTGCTGCATCAGTACCACACGGTGGGTGCCAGGGAAGCAGCGGTACAGTAAGTGCTGGTCCCCGGTGCCTGGTGCTACAGACAACTCTCATCATTCTCCCCTGCTGTGCCGGCAATCAGCATAAGGAGGGGAGAATGATGAGTTGTATTCAAGTGAGAACAATGACAGCATGCGGTGGCTGATGGGACAATTACTCTCATCACCCTACACCTGCTGCTAACAACAATGAGAGCAGGAGCCGCCAATGGGAGCATTCATCAACCAGCTCTTGTGCTATACATAAATAAATACATGAAAAAAATGGCGTTGCTTCCCACGTATTTTCTATAACCAGCCAGGCAAAACTGACAGCTGGGGGCTGCAACCCTCAGCTGTCAGTGTGAGCAAGGCTGATTATAAAGAATAGAGGGGTCCCCGCGCTGTATTTTTTAAAATTATTTAAATTATTTAAAAAAAATGGCATGGAGTCCCCCCATTTTTGACAACCAACCGTGCTAAAGCAGACAGATGGGGACTGGTATTCTAAGGTTGGTAAGGGGTGATGGATATTAACCCCGCCCCCTCATCACAGCATAAAAATAGCAGCCTGCCACTGCCCAGAAAATGCATATCTAGTAGATACGCCAATTCTTGTGCTTTGCCTGACTCTTTCCGCTTGCTCTGTAGCAGTGGCAAGTGGAGTTCATATTTGTGGTGTTGATGTCACCTTTGTATTGTCAGGTGACATCAAACCCACAGATTACTAATGGAGAGGCGTCTATAAGCACCTATCCATTACTAATCCTATAGTTATATGGTAAGTATATGGTAAATAAAAACACAGCAAGAATAAAGTCCTTGATTAGAAATAAAACAAAACTTACTTTTCCATTTTTATTTAAAAATAACAAACACAGTTATACTCACCTAAAGCCTAATTCCAGTGAATCCCTCGTTCTCCTTTAATAATTCTAAAATAAAAAAACAACAATATCCCTCATCTCTCCGTCGTTCGGTCCCACGCCGTAATCCACATCTGGGGATTAACCCCTTTCTGACATCGGGCGTAATAGTACACCAATGTCGGAAACCCTCCCTTTGATGCGGGCTCAGGCGGTGAGTGTTTTGAGCAGCTGACATGTGCACGGAATAGCTGATCCATTTGTTCACCGATGGGTTGGCATGACAACCAGAGGTCTCTTGAAGACCTCTATGGTTATCAATGCCAGTGGTCGTTGCTCATAGCAACTGAGTAATTCTGCTACATATAGGCGATCTGATCATCGCCTGTATGTAGCAGAGCCGATCGGGTTATGGCAGCTTCTAATCTCCCATAGACACTATTGAAGCATGTCATAAGTAAAAAAAAATGTTTTTAAAAATATTAGAAAATGGCGCAATTTTTTTTTTTTTAACAAAGTTTTCAATTTTTTTCACAACTTAGGTAAGAAAGAAACCAGATATGTTTGGTGTCTATGAACTCGTAATGCAAGAAAAAAACTCCGGCACACTCTTTCAAAGATTCTGACAGTTTATTATAAATTTTCAACAAAAATGTGGTTTCCAAGAATTAATCAAGTTTCTCTGAACATGGGCACATATAATTTCTTTTTCTCAACGTTTCGGCTAACAAGCCTTTTTCAAGAGATTACGCACGGCGGTCACATTTCCCCGGTCTTCCGTATGGATACCTCACTCCAGCGTGACATGTATTAAGTGGATTTCCATATCCTGTTCTGCGCACCAACAAAGGGACAAGTAAACTTGATTAATTCTTGGAAACCACATTTTTGTTGAAAATTTATAATAAACTGTCAGAATCTTTGAAAGAGTGTGCCGGAGTTTTTTTCTTGCATATGATTGTTTTCTCCTGAGCACCTCACAATCAAAAAGTGAGCACCCCCTTCATCGTGGTTTTTTTTTTTTTTTTTTTTTTTTTATGAACTCGTAATGACCTGGAGAATCATAGTAGCTGGTCAGATCTAGCATTTAGTGAACCTAGTTAAAAAGCAAAATGAAAAACAACTGTGGGATTGCACTTTTTTTGCAATTTCAATACATTTGGAATGTTTTCCCGTTTTCCAGTACATGATATGTTATAACCAATAGTGTCATTCAAAAGTACAGCTCGTCCCGCAAAAAAACAAGCCCCTGACATAGCCATGTTAACGGAAAAATATAACATTTATGGCTCTGGGAAGAAAAAACGAAAATACCTCTGGTCATACAGGGGTTAATAGTTTTCAACCTGGACAGTGCCAAGATGTGACCGTCCAGGCTGAGTACCACTGGTGAATGATCTGCTGTGAGTGCAGCATCAGTGACTAGCGATGATGTCATCAAGGTTACCTCCAGTCACTGAGGCTGCGTTCCCAGCAGGGCTGAGCTGCTGTGACCTCAGCACCATGTGAAAAAGACAGTAATGAGGTCACTGCAGTTCAAGCTCAGTGTCTTCACAGCAGATCACCTTGAGAAAAATTCCAAGTGAAATTGCAAAAAAGTGCAATCCCACAGTTGTTTTTTGTTTTTTTTACCATGTTCACTAAATGCTAAATCTGAGCTGCTATTATGATTCTACAGATCATTACGAGTTCACAGACACCAAGCATGTCTAGGTTCTTTTTTATTTAAGTGGTTAAAAAAAAATCCAAAATTTGTAAAAAAAAAAAAAAAAATTGCATCATATTCTGATACCAGTAGCGTCTCTATTTTTTGTGATCTCGGGTTGGGCAAGGGCTTATTTTTTGCGAGCCGAGCTGACACTTTTAATGATATCATTTTGGTGCAGAAACAATCTTTTGATTGCCCGTTATTGCATTTTAATGCAATGTTGCGGCGACCAAAAAAAGTAATTCTGGCATTTTGACTTTTTTTTCATTACGCCATTTAGTAATCAGGTAAAAAAAAATTATATTGATAGATCTGGCGATTCTGAATGTGGCAATGCCAAATATGTGTATGTTTGATTTTTTTTATTGTTTTATTTTGAATGGCGCGAAAGGGGGGTGATTTGAACTTTTTTATATATATTATTTTTTATATTTTTAAAAACTTATTTTTTTTACTTTTGGCATGCTTCAATAGTCTCCATGGGAGACTAGAAGCTGCCATAATCCGATCGGCCCTGCTACATACAGGCGATGATCAGATCGCTTGTATGTAACAGAATTGATCACTTTCTATGAACGCCGACCACCGGGCGGTGCTCATAGCAATCCTGCAGTGACAACCATAGAGGTCTGCAGGAGACCTCTGGTTGTCATGACAACCCATCGGTGGCATTTAACAGCTTTGGGTGGATCGCGATTCCACCTGCGGCTATTAGAGGCACATGTCAGCTCTTCAAAACAGCTGGCATGTGCAGGAAAAGATGTGGGCTCACCGCTGGGTCCCACATCAAAAGGCGGAAGTCCAACATTGGCGTACTATTACACCTAATGTTGGAAAGTTAATCAATACATCTTGGAATAATAATTTGATATAATTAAAAAAAATGCTCCTGTGCTGAGATAATCTTATAAATGTGTCCCTCCTGTGTACTGTGTAATGGCTGTGTCTGACCGTACAGGGAGATGGTCTGATCATGCCACAGCTCCTGGGCAGGGGAGGAAGCAAAAGAGAGGATACACACAGTACAGAAGGGGTTCACAGCTGGTTCTTTTTGTGAGGTAAAACATTTCCCTGCATGTTTTTAAAAAGTTTTACTTCAAAGAAAGAATCATCTGTGATCCCGTGCTGTCCTGTCTGTACACTCTCTTTTGCATTCTCCCCTTCCCAGGAGCTGTGCTATGATCAGATCATGTCCCTGCATGGTGACACAGCCATTAGGCCAGTCTCACACGTCCAGATAATTCCGGTACCGTAAAAAATCGGTACCGGAGTTATCCGTGTCCGTGAGCTCACGTAGGCCATCCGTGTGGCACACGTGCGGAAGCCGTGTGCCGCCTGGGTACCACACGGACTGTGCAGGAGAGACAGTGCTAAAGTTTAGCGCTGTCCCCTGCATCGTGCTGAAGCCGCGATTCATATCTTCTGTGCAGCAGCGTTTGCTGTAAAGAAGATATGAATAATCCATTTTTTAGTGGTATTTCGTGTTTAAAATAAAGCTCCATGTCCCCACCCCCTGTGCGCCCCCCCGCTGTTCTGAAAATGCTCATCCGGCTCCCTCGTTGGCTGTCGCTGCTTCCTGTCCTGGCCACACCTTCTACTGTATGCGGTCACGTGGGGCCGCCGATTACAGTCATGAATATGCGGCTCCACCTCCCATAGGGGTGGAGCCGCATATTCACTACTGTAAATATCAACCGCAAAAAAAATAAAAAAAACAATGATTTTTCATTCCTTCTCTCCAGCGAATGCTGCTGGAGAGAAGGGATGAATGGCGGCTTCAGCACCCAAAGCAGGGGACAGCGCTTACTGTAGCGCTGTCTCCTGCATGGTCCGTGTGGTACCCAGTCGGCACATGGGCGGCACACGGCTGCCGCACGTGTGCCACACTGATGTGCCACGTGAGCTCACAGACACACAGACACGGATAACTCCGGTACCGATTTTTCCGGTACCGGAATTATCTGGACGTGTAAGACTGGCCTTTATTGGTGTTCTACAGGAACATCTTAGCATCAATGCGGATGTTACTTTTATACGTGCTAGCCTACTTGAACCTTGCTACAGTCCCAGTAAACTTTTTTGACAGAATCCTTAAATGGCAGTAAGTTCAAGGTGTGCTCTGAACTTGTACTTTGCCAATCACAGGTTTTAAAGTATAGATACTGCCCAGCATGCTGCAAAATAATAATGCAAAAAAACTCACTCATCTTTCTGATTTTCAACAAACCTCTTTTAAAGTTTTTCAGGTTGCACACCAGTCTACATACAGAATGTATAGAGCTGGTTTCTGTACATCCTAACGTAGCCATACACTTAGTGATTAGCATGTAACCTCTGCAGGCAGTACTTGGCTGGAGCGCTTACATGCCCATCCTGACTAGGAGAGGTAGCATGGATATTGCTGAAGGACCACAGATGTATTATAAGAGAAACAGCAGCAATCGAAGAGATGAATATTTTTTTTTGGTTTTTTTTTTACGCTAGGCTGGACCATACCTGTAAAATATATTTAGGGGTAGGCAACCCCTTAGAAGGTTTTGTTGCATGATATCACAAAATACCATTAAAGCTCTTGTGGAGTCCATACCTCAGTGGTTCAGAGCTGTTTTGGTGGCAAGGGGGTCCTATACAATTTTAGACAGGAGGTTCTAATGTGCTAGTGAATCAATGTCTTCATATTGAACATTTGCAAGTTTGTGTCTCTTAGAAAACTAATAAATGTTATAAAGATTTCACAAATTGGTCATTAGACAAGACTATGTGTGTTATTTGTTATTTGCATATGCACTTTATATTCAGATAGAAGTAGTTTTCCAGCTTAACCTAATTTTGCGTGCTAATCATTTCTTTTTCCTAAAATGTTGGGGAATTTTAGGTCACTACTTTTGGACATTAAATAAAGGAGGTGTGATGGGATGTCCTCGCAAAATTACTGAAGTATGGGGTGTTCCATCACCAATTGACACAGTATTTACTAGATGTAATTGTGGTGGCAAGACCTTCTTTTTCAAGGTATGAAATTGTGAAATATGCACTTTAAAAGATATGAGTGGTCTGATGTCATTGGCTATACAGTATGCTCAGAGTGTACAATCTAGTACTGCTCTAATATACACTGCACAAAAAAGGGGGACACTTAACACAATGTAACTGTAAGTAAATCACACTTTGGTGACATCAACTTGTCCAGTTATGAAGCAACACTGATTGTGAATCAATTTCTCCTTCTGTTGTGCAAATGGAACATACAACAGGTAGAAATTATAGGCAATTAGCAAGACAACCTAGTGGATAGTTGTGCAGGTGGTGACCACAGACCATTTCTCTGTTCTCATTCTTTTTGGCTGTTGTTTTGGTCACTTTTACATATTGTCATTGCTCTCATTCCTAGAGGTACAGCAGCATGAGGCGGTTTCTACAACCCACAGAAGTTGCTCAGGTAGTGCAGCTCAACTAGGAATGGCACATCCATGCATGCTGTGGCAAGAAGGATAGCTGTGTCTATCATCACAGTGCCCAGAGCATGGAGCAGATGCCAGGAGACAGGCCAGTACACCAGGAGACATGGAGGGGGCCATAGGAGGGCAACCACCCAACAGCAGGACCTCTACCTTCTCTTTTGTGCAGGGAGCAAAATGAGGAGAAGTGCCTGAGCCCTGAAAAATTACCTCTAACAGGTCACTAACATCCATGTGTCTGCTCAAACTGTCAGAAACAGACTCCATGAGGGTGGTATGAGGGATCGACATCCACAAGTGGGTGTTGTGCTTACAGTCCAACATTGTGCATGGTGATTAGCATTTGCCAGAGAACACCAAGATTTGCAGATTCGACATTGGTGCCCTGTGCTCTTCACAGAAGAGAACAGGTTCACATTGAGCATGTGACAGACATGACAGAGACACTGTGTAGAAAATTTTGCTGCCTGCAACATCCTCCATCATAACCGGTTTAGCAGTGAGTTAGCAATGGTGTGGGGTGGCATTTCTTTGGAGGTTCACACAGCACTCCATGTGCTAGCCAAAAGTACCCTCCCTGCCATTAGGTACCGGGATGAGATCCTCAGTATTGTGAGACCATACACAGGTGCACAGGGTCCTGGGTTCCTTCTGATGCATGACAATGCTAGGCCTCATGTGGCTGAAGTATGTCAGCAGTTCCTTCATGATGAAGGCATTGATGCTATGGACTGGCCTGCCCATTTCCCATACCTGAATCCAATCAATCACATCTGGGAAATCATGTCTTGTTCCATCCACCAACTCCAAATTGCACCACAGACTGTCTAGGAGGTGGCTGATGCTTTAATACAGGTCTGGGAGGAGATCCCTCAGGAGTACATCTGCCACTTCATCATGATCATGCCCAGGCATTGTAGGGAGGTCATACGGGCACGTGGAGGCCATAAACATTACAGAGCATAATTTCTTGTCTTGAGGCATTTCCACTGAAGTTGGATCAGCCTGTAATTTGATTTTCCATTTTGTTTTATTGTCCATTAACTAGTGATGGGCGAACCCGAACAGTAAAGTTCGGGGCTCATAATGAAAACCTACTGTTCGGCATGGATCCTGAACACGAACTTCTCAAGGAAGTCCATGTTACTGTTCGGTTTTGGCACCTGAACATCACGTATTTCCCACGCTCTCATCTGCATGACAGCATGAGAAACACCGGCGGTTCTGATTGGCAGTCAGGTCATTGAAACGTTTACTTCTGGTCACAGAGGAGTCGGCTGATGAGAGATTACTACTCCCATCAGTCTACCGAAACAAGAAGTGAATCTCAGAGCAAGATTTAATTAAATATAGTCATTTAATAATAAATAATTCAAGCAAGGATGATCATTAAAATACATGCAGAAATTGGTATGACAGGGATAATGACACCTAAGTGCCATGTCCGGAGAGGTTGAAATACAAAGTAGCAAGAAAAATCCCTCAAATACTGTAGATCATATGTAGGGAGAGCTAATGGGGCAATAGTGGATAGTACAATTTTAAGGCTAAACCGTGGCTCAAAAAAATGTGCAAGTGCAATACAGGTAGATAAATCAAATCAATACAATATGCTGACAAGAGCCATAGTCAATTCAGCCAAATTCTATGCAGAATCCACAACCACCAGCTATAACCGCTAACATGGAGATATATACGTGTCCAAATAAATGAAGGGGAAAGAACATAAGTAAAGTAATGATAACAGTGCCAACCTACCAGACAGGCGTGGATGGGGAGCCCCGAGTCTACACCTGTTGCTTCTAATAACAGGGGGCACTCATCAGCCGGGGCCTATAAATATTTTTTTTTTAAATGACATGGGGTCTTTCAATTTTTGATAACCAGCATGCCAAAACTGATAGCTGCGGCCTGCAGCCCTCAACTGTCAGCTTTATCATGCCTGGTTATCAAGAATAGAGGGTCCCCATGCCATTTTTAAAAATTATTTAAAGAAATAATGTTAAAAAACAGCATAGGACTCCCCTATAATTTACAACCAGCTCAGCTAAAGCAGACAGCTGGGGGATGGTATTCTAAGGTTGATAAGGAGCCCCTGCCAGCCTAAAAATAGCAGCCCACAGCTGCTCCAGAAAAGGTGCATCTATTAGATGCAGCAATTTTGGCACTTTGCCCAGCTCTTCCCACTTGCCTTGTGGTGGTGGTGGCAAGTGGAGTTCATATTTGTGGGGTTGATGTCACCTTTGTATTTTCAAGTGACATCAAGCCCAGAAGTTAGTAATGGACAGGTGTCTTATGGACGCCTCTCCATTACTAATGCCATAGTCATATTGTCAATAACAATTGTAAAATAACAAACACAGTTATACTCACCTTACGCCTATTCCATTGAAGCCCTGGTCCCCTGTAAAAAGAAAAAACAAATAATAAACAGCAAATATACTCACCTAATGCCCATTCTATTGAAGCCCTGATCTCCTGTAGAAAAAAATAAAAAACAACAATATTCCTCACCTGTCCGACATACTGTCCCATGCCATAATCGATATCTGCAATAATTGGTTTTCAACATGGACGGTGCAAGTGCGATCATCCAGACTGAAAACCACGGTAACAATTTGTCATGGTGAACTGCGGAGAACTCACTAAGCTAAGTACTGCACCATGAGACTTTTTCTCACTGTGCAAGTGGTGATTTCACTGAGGTCATCACACTTCATTGGCCTGGCTCACAATCAAGTGAGCTAGTAACACAGCCTCAGTGACCTGTGGTATCCTCGATGACATTACCTCTAGTCACTGACGCTGCTGCTTGCAGCAGCTCATTCTTCTGTGGTTTTCAACCTGGATGGTGCCAAGATGTGACTGTCCAGGGTGAAATCCACAGGAGAATGTGCTGCTATGAGTGCAGCATCATTGACTTAGCTGTCTGCTTTAGCTTGGCTGGTTGTCAAAAATGGAGGGGACCCACAATGTTTTTATTTTATTATTTATTTAAATAACTTAAAAAACGGTGTGGGGACCTCTCTATTCTTCATAACCAGCCATGACAAAGCTGACAGCTCATGGTTGCAATCCACAGCTTTCAGTTTTGCCATGCTGGTTATCAAACTTGAAAAAACCCCATATCATTTTTTTTTCAATTTATTTATAACACAGGCACCTGCTGATGAATATTTCCATCAGCTATGCTTGCTCTCACTGTTATTAGTGGCAGCAGGCGAAGGCTGATGGGAGTAGTCCTCTCTCATCAGCCGACGCCTTTGTGACCGGAGGTAAACTTCTTACCACCGGTCACAGCTGCTGGCTCACACTGTCATCTGACAGTGTGGGAATCGCAGGGCTCTGACTGATGGTAATAATCTTACCATACATCAAGGACAGTGTTTTCCAATGAATGTTCAGGCCCCCCATTCATCTAAATGGGGTCTGGGTTCAAGTTCAGGTTCAGGTACTGTTCTGGTACCTGACCCAAACTTTTTAAAATATTTGGCAGAACCTGTCCAAACACGATCACCCAGGGGTTCGTCCATCACTATTCCCAAAGCATTCCACTATAAAATGAATAAAGTTTTGTAACTGGAATATTTCATTCAATCATATCAGTGTTTTATAAGGGGTAGTATATACCGTATATACTCGAGTATAAGCCGAGATTTTCAGCCCAAATTTTGGGGCTGAAAGTGTCCCTCTCGGTTTATACTCGAGTCATGGTCGGCAGTGGGGTCGGCGGATGAGGGGGAAAGAGCAGTGTCGCATACTCACCTGGTCCCGGCGCTCCTAACGCTGTCTAAGCCTGTCCCATGGTCTCCCTCGCTGCAGCTCTTCCTCTATTCAGCGGTCACGTGGTACCGCTCATTAAAGTAATGAATATGGACTCCACTCCCATAGGGGCAGAGACGCATATTCATTACTGTAATGAGCGGTACGCCGGTACCGGTGACTGCTCATTACAGGAAGAAGCTGCGGTACCATGGGACAGGCAGGGACAGTGTCAGGAGCGCCGGGACCAGGTGAGTATTTCATAGTCACCTGTCCACGTTCCATCCGCCGGGCACCGCTCCGTCTTCTCGTCCTCTTGCAGTGACTGTGCAGGTTAGAGGGCGCGATGACGTATTAGTGTGCGCGCCACCCTCTGCCTGAACAGTCAGTGTGGAGAGACGGGACACTGAGGAGCAGCGGGCAGCGACGAGAGGTGAGTATGTGATTTATTTATTTTTTATTGCAGCAGAAGCAGTATTACATGTGGCACAATGCTGTATGGAGCGTCTATGGGGCCATAAAGAACTGCATGGAGCATTATATGGGGCATCTATGGGGCCATAACTGTATGGAGCATTATATGGGGCCATAACTGTATGGAGCATTATATGGGGCATCTATGGGGCCATAACTGTATGGAGCATTATATGGGACATCTATGGGGCCATAACTGTATGGAGCAATATATGGAGCATTATATGGGGCCATAACTGCATGGACCATTATATGGGGCATCTATGGGGCCATAACTGCATGGCGCATTATATGGGGCATCTATGGGGCCATAACTGCATGGAGCATTATATGGGGCATTATATGGGCCATAACTGTATAGAGCATTATATGGGGCATTTTATGGGGCCATAACTGCACGGAGCATTATATGGGGCATGTATGGGGCCATAACTGCATGGAGCATTATATGGGGCATCTATGGGGCCTTAACTGCATGGAGCATTATATGGGGCATCTATGGGGCCATAACTGCATGGAGCATTATATGGGGCATTATATGGGGCCATAACTGTATGGAGCATTATATGGGGCATCTATGGGGCCATAACTGCATGGTGCATTATATGGGGCATCTATGGGGCCATAACTGCATGGAGCATTATATGGGGCATCTATGGGGCCATAACTGCATGGAGCATTATATGGGGCATCTATGGGGCCATAAAGAACTGCATAGAGCATTATATGGGGCTCCTGATTCAATATGGATATTCAAAAACACTTAACCTACTGATATCTCAATTAATTTTACTTTTATTGGTATCTATTTTTATTTTTGACATATACCGGTAGCTGTTGCATTTTCCACCCGAGTCAATAAGTTTTCCCAGTTTTTTGTTGCAAAATTAGGGGGGTCGGCTTATACTCAAGTATATACGGTAATTGTTTTGTTGCTCCATAAAGGATAGTTATTGCCGATAGCTTGCTTAGTGTTTATTCTTACAGCAAATACAGTTGTGTGAAAAAGTGTTTGCCTCCTTCCTGATTTTCTATTTTTTTGCATGTTTGTCACACTAAAACAAATTTAGATATAAGGCATAGATAACACAAGTAAACACAAAATGCATTTTTAAATGAAGGTCTTTATTATTAAGGGAAAAGTAATCCAGTAATAACTAATAACTGGTTGGGACACCCTTAGCAGCAACAGCTGCAATCAAGCTGCAATGAGTCTTTTACAATGCTCTGAAAGAATTTTGGCAACTCATCTTTTCAGAATTGTTGTAAATCAGCCACATTGGGTTTTTAAGGTCAAGCCATGGTTTCTCAATTAGATTAAGGTCAGGACTTTCACTAGCCACTCCAAAGCTTTAATTTTGTTTTTCTTAAGCCATTCAGAGGTAGACTTGCTGGTGTGTTTTGGATCATTGTTCTGCTGCATAACACAACTACACTTCGCCCTGAGGTCACGATCAGATGGACAGACATTCTCCTACAGGATTTTATGATGGATAGAATTTATGGTTTAATTTATTACTGCAAGTCTTCCAGGTCCTGAAGCAGAAAAACAGCTCCAGATCATCGCACTACCACCACCATATTTCACACTTGGTATGATGTTCCTTTTCTGAAATGCTGTGTTAATTCTATGCCAGATGTAATGGAACATACACCTTCCAAAAAGTTAAACTTTTGTCTCGTCAGTCCACAGAGTATTCTCCCAAATGTATTGGGAATCATCAAGATGTTTTCTGGCAAAAATGAGATGAGCTTTTATGTTCTAAGGGTATGTGCACACGCTGGGGATTTTGCTGCGAATCCGCAGCGGATTGGCAGCTGCGGATTCGCAGCAGTTTTCCATTAGTTTACAGTACCGTGTAAACCTATGGAAAACAAAATCCGCAGTGCACATGCTGCAGAAAAAAATGCGCAGAAACGCTGCATTGCTTATTCCGCAGCATGTCAATTCTTCGTGTGGATTCTGCAGCGGTTTACACCTGCTCCATAATAGAAATCCGTAGGTGTAAAACCGCAGATGGAATCCACACAAAAACCGGGGTAAATCCGCAGTAATTCCGCAGTAAATCCGCAGTGCGGATTTCCTGCAGATTTACCAAAATCAGTGCAGAAAAATCTGCACACCTTTCCGCAACGTGTGCACCTTTATTGTTTAGTAGTCGTTTTCGTCCTGTACCTCTGCCATGTTGACGATTTTTGTCCAGTCTCTTTTTTATGGTGGAGTCATGAACACTGACCTTAACAGAGTCAAGTGAGGCCTGCAGTTCTTTGGATGTTGTGTGTTTTTTTGTGACCTCTTGGATAAGTTGTCGCTCTTCTCTTGTGGTAATTTTGTTTGATTGGCCACACCTAGGAAGATTCATCACTGGTCCATGTTTTTGCCATTTGTGGATAATGGCTCTCACTGTGGTTCGTTGGAGTCCCAAAGCTTTAGAAATGGCTTTATAATGTTTTCCATACTGATAGATCTCAATTACTTTGTTTCTCATTTGTTCCAGAATTTCTTTGGATCGTGGCACAAAGTATAGCTTTTGAGGTTCTTTTGGCCTACTTCACTTTTTCAGGAAGATCCTATTTAAGTGATTTCTTGATTGAGAACAGGTGTGGCAGTAATCAGAAATGGGTGTGGCAACAGAATTTGAACTTGGCTTCCCAAAGATGTGATAAACCACAGATAATTTATGTTCTAAGGGGGGGGAGGGAAATCACTTTTTCACACAGGGCCTTGTAGGTTTGGATTTATTTTTCCCATAATAATAATAATAAAGACCTTCATTTAAAAACTGCATTTTGTGTTTACTTGTGTTATCTTTATCTAATATTTACATTTGTTTGGTGATCTGTGATAAACATGCAAAAGAATAGGGAATCAGGAAGAGGGCAAAGACTTTTTCACACACCTGTATGTCTTGAGGTCTTGGCTCAATTTATATGACAATCTACACATGATCCCCAAACTGTTCTGAGTATGTATACAATAAATATCTGTGTGCATTCTACAGTACCCATATTTCCTATACATTGTAAGAGAAAGATTGCACATGTGCAGTCACCTACCTTTCAGGCACAAGGGACCACAGATCAATTTGGTTGCCAGAGTGTAGACACTTACCAATCATACATCACACTGTGGCCTCTCTATGCTCTATTAGAAACTTGGAAGCTATAAATGAAAAAAAAATATATATACAGTGGGGTAAAAAAGTATTTGATCCCTTGCTGATTTTGAAAGTTTGCCCACTGACAAAGACATGAACAGTCTATAATTTTAAGGGTAGGTTAATTTTAACATTGAGAGATAGAACATCAAAAATAAAATCCAGAAAATCACATTGTATAAATTATATAAATTCATTTGCATTTTGAAGTGAGAAATAAGTATTTAATCCCCTACTAACCATTAAGAGTTCTGGTGCCCAGAGACCAGTTAGACACTCCTAATCAACTTGTTACCTGCATTAAATTGGCAAGACCAAAAAGCTTTATAAGAATGTTAGGGACAAGATCATAGACCTGCACAAAGCTGGATTGGGCTACAAAACAATAAGTAAGACACTGGGTGAGAAGGAGACAACTGTTGGTGCAATAGTAAGACAATGGAAGAAATATAAAATGACTGTCAATCGACATAGACCTGAGGCACCATGCTACATCTCACCTCGTGGGGCATCCTTGATCATGAGGAAGGTGATAGATCAGCTTAAAACTACAGTGGAGAACTTGTTAATGATCTCAAGGCAGCTGGGAGCACAGTCACCAAGAAAACCACTGGTAACACATTACGCCGTAAATATTTAAATTCCTGCGGTGCCAGCAAGGTCCCCCTGCTCAAGAAGGCACATGTGCAGGCCAGTCTGAAGTTTGCCAATGAACACCTGGATGATTCTGTGAATGATTGAGAGAAGGTGCTGAGGTCAGATGACAGATTTGGCATTAACTCAACTCGCAGTGTTTGGAGGAAGAGAAATGCTGCCTATGACTTAAAGAACATCATCCCCATTGTCAAGCATGGAGGTGGAAACATTAGGTTTTTGGGGGTGTTTCTCTGCTAAGGTCACAGGACTACTTCACTGCATCAATCTGAGAATGGATGTAGCCATATACCGTAAAATCCTGAGTGACAGCCTCCTTCCCTCCGCCAGGACATTAAAAATGGGTCGTGGCTGGGTCCAAACATACAACCAAGACAACAAAGAAGTGGCTCAAAAAGAAGCATATTAAGGTCATTGAGTGGCCTAGCCAGTCTTCTGACCTTAGTCCCATAGAAAACTTATGGAGGAAGTTGAAGCTCTGAGTTGCCAAGCAACAGCCTCAAAATCTTAATGATTTAGAGATGATCTGCAAAGAGCAGTGGACCAAAATTTCTCCAGACATGTGCGCAACACTCATCATCAACTACAGAAAACGTATGACTGCTGTGCTTGCCAACAAGGCCTTTGCCACCAAGTATTAAGACTTGTTTGCCAGAGGGATCAAATACTTATTTTCCACTGCAAAATGCAAGTAAATTTATTTAATTTATACAATGTGATTTTCTGGATTTTATTTTTGATATTCTATCTCTCAATGTTAAAATTAACCTACCCTTAAAATTATAGACTGTTCATGTCTTTGTCACTGGGCAAACTTGTAAAATCAGCACGGGGTCAAATACTTATTTCCCCCACTGTATGTGTGTCACAACCTTTAGCATGCGGACAATAAAAATGTGTACTGGCATGTATTCAGCATTGTAAAGTAGTGTGCAATAAAAAAAGAAGAAACTTTGTATTTATCCTCTTGTTCCTTTGTCATTATAGGGTTCTCGTTATTGGCGTTTTTCTAATGATATGATGGACCAAGGCTATCCAAAAGAAATTATTAAGGGTTTTGGTGGACTCCGAGGTAAAGTAAATGCTGTACTGCCCGTCGCTGGATTCAGAACAAGGCCAGAGTCTGTCTATTTTTTCAAACCAGGTGAGCAAAATATAACACTGCATGTGTAACCCACTGGTCAGATAGATTACAACAAGAGCTATTACAAATTTACTATACATAAAAAAATATTACTACACTATAACTCGCAAATATCCTCTTCAGAGAGGACAATGACTAGTGTCACAGATTGGGGGTAGCAATCCTGGAAATCAATATTGATCTTTCAATGAGCCTTTGCACATGACTTAGGATGAAACTAAATCAGAACCTCCATTTACAGTTGTGTTTCAGGGAATTTCTCCCTAATCAATGCAAAGTAGGAGATATAATTTGGCTAGGTGAAAGGTCTCTGACTGGGATCTAATGGGTGGGGAGGTTTCTCCTTGCGCAGAGAGCCAAGCCAGTGTACGAAGACTTATAATGCAATACTCTTCTGGGTATTTAAATATGCAAACAGCCATTTCAAAGAGGAAGAGGACAGGAACTCTAGTGCCATCTTATCTGGATAGCTATCCTAAAAGTCAATATAGATCCTTTGACAAGCCTTGTCACATTATTTATGACAAAAAGCTGAACCAGACACTCCATTTGCAGACAAGTTTTTGGGTTGTTTCTCATCATCATTGCAAAGCAAGAGATCTGATCTGGTTAAGTGAGAGGCCACTGAAAGAGTGTCTAAGGCTACTTTCACACTAGTGTCGTGCACTGCACGTCGCTATGCGTCGTTTTGTAGAAAAAACGCATCCTGCAAAAGTGCTTGCAGGATGCGTTTTTTCTCCATAGACTTGCATTAGCGACGCAGTGCGACACATTGCCACACGTCGCAACCATCGTGCGACAGTTGCGTCGTGTTGCGTCGGACCGTCGCCACCAAAAAACGTTACATGTAATGTTTTTTGGTGCGTCATGACCGTCTTTTTCGACCGCGCATGCGCGGCCGGAACTCCGCCCCCTCCTCCCCGCACATCACAATGAGGCAGTGGATGCGTGGAAAAACTGCATCCGCTGCCACCGTTGTGCGGCGCTATCACAGTTTGCGTCGGTACATCGCAACGTCGCATTGCTACGTGCGTCGTACGACGCTAGTGTGAAAGTAGCCTAAGGGGGATCATTTCTCCTTGTGGACAGGAGAACTGTTCCCCCTTTGATACATTATAATAAAAATATTTGACATACTCTTCTAAATTTACTGTACCGACACTCCTCCACTAAGGCTACTTTCACACATCCGTCGGTACGGGGCAGTCGCAAACCGTTGGCCCGATGTACCGATGGACGTTGTGCTAAATTTAGCACAAACGTGGGCAGCGGATGCAGTCTTACGACGCATCCGCTGCCCAGTGTGATGAGTGGGGAGGAAAGTAGCTTCATAACCAGGGCTGTCACTAGGAATTCGGGGCCCCATACTGGCAAAATTTTCAGGGCCCCCATGGGTTTCCTCCCAGGCTCCACCCCAGCCCCGCCTCCACCCCTCAAACTGTCGGCAGTCAAAAGATTTTTTAACCCCTTCAAGTCGCGGCCCTTTTTCGTTTTTGCGTTTTCGTTTTTCACTCCCCTCCTTCCCAGAGCCATAACTTTTTTATTTTTCCGTCAATATGGCCATGTGAGGGCTTATTTTTTGCGGGACGAGTTGTACTTTTGAATGACACCATTGGTTTTACCATGACTTTTACTAGAAAACGGGAAAAAAATTCCAAGTGCGGTGAAATTGCAAAAAAAGTGCAATCCCACACTTGTTTTTTGTTTGGCTTTTTTGCTAGGTTCACTAAATGCTAAAAGTGACCTGCCAGTATGATTCTCCAGGTCATTACGAGTTCATAGACACCTAACATGTCTAGGTTATTTTTTATCCGAGTGGTGAAAAAAAATTCTAAACTTTGCTTAAAAAAAAAAAAAAAAAAAAAAGTGCCATTTTCCGATACCCGTAGCGTCTCCATTTTTCATGATCTGGGGTCGGGTGAGGGCTTATTTTTTGCATGCCGAGCTGGCGTTTTTAATATCACTTTTGTGCAGATACGTTCTTTTGATCGCCCGTTATTGCATTTTAATGCAATGTCGCGGCGACCAAAAAAACGTAATTCTGGCGTTTTGAATTTTTTTCTCGCTACGCTGTTTAGCGATCAGGTTAATGCTTTTTTTTATTGATAGATCGGGCAATTCTGAACGCGGTGATACCAAATACGTGTTGGTTTGATTTTTTTTTATTGTTTTATTTAGGATGGGGCAAAAGGGGGGTGATTTAAACTTTTATGTTTTAAACATTTTTTTCATATTTTTAAAAACATTTTTTTTTTACCTGTGCCATGCTTCAATAGCCTCCATGGGAGGCTAGAAGCTGGCACAACTCGATTGGCTCAGCTACATGGCAGCGATCATCAGATCGCTCCTATGTAGCTGAAATGCAGGTGTGCTGTGAGCATCACAGGGGGGCGCTCCCAGCAGGCCGGCATCAGTAACCATAGATGTCTCAAGGACCTCTATGGTTACCATCCTGACACATCGCCGACCCCCGATCATGTGACGGGGGTCGGCGATGACGTCATTTCCGGCCGCCCGGCCGGATGCGGTAGTTAAATGCCGCTGTCTGCGTTTGACAGCGGCATTTAACAGGTTAATAGCGGCGGGTGAATAGCGATTTCACCCGCCGCTATTGCGCGCACATGTCAGCTGTAGAAAACAGCTGACATGTCGCGACTTTGATGTGGGCTCAGCGCCGGAGCCCACATCAAAGGGGGAGACACGGCATGCGCCGTACTAGTACGGCGCATGTCGCGAAAGGGTTAAGCCGCCACCACAACAAGGTCGGGCCCTACTCTACTCTAACCTATTAAACTTTTGTTAAAATATCCAATACAATTTAGGTATAGATTTTTTCAATTTTTAAAATGACCAATAATATCACATACAAGGAACAAATACCACCACACCATGTCCAGACCACATATTACTACCATATAGTGACCAATAATACCACATACAAGGAAAAAATACCACCACACCATGACCAGAGCACATATTACCACCACATAGTGACCAAATAATACCACATACAAGGAACTAGTACCGCCACACCATGGCCGGACAACGTATTACCACCACATAGTGACTGAATACTACCATACTGATCAATACTAATATCAGAGGCGTATCTAGGGTTTCTGGCACCCGGGGCAAGAATTCATTTTGGCGCCCCCCCAGGACACATTCGATTTTCACACTTAGTCATGTACCCATGAGCTCCTCTCCCTAATGCTCTCAATGTTCAGTGAAAAACATAGAAGCAGAAAAGAAGCTCGTTGTCACATACTTATGGTCATAAGTATGAAAGTCGCATATGAGTGAAGTGTCCATGTGACAACTACTGGAACCTGCAGAGCTGAATCCTGACATCGCAGGCTTCTGAATTCTCACAACTAATGTGCTGCACATTTTTAGGATTCTCCCTTGCCTGTGTACAGTCATGTCAGCACAAGCATGTGATTTGTATACTTCTGACCACATTCCGACTAGACGTGCCCGGCCTCGCTCAGTTCATTTTCATTGAGTGAGGCCACACATGTCTAGTCAGCATGTGACCGCATGTAGGTAAATCACCAGCACCAGAGAATCCTGACAGCGTGCAGTGCGCACTGTGAGAATTCAGAAGTCTGCAGTCACCCGCATACATGTTTCCTCATACATGCCCTCATTCCCCAGTACTGTTTCCTCATACATGCCAACCCATTCCCCTGTACTGTTTCCTCATATATGCCCCCATCTCCCCCTTTGCTCTTCATTTTGTGTCCTTAAATCCCCCCATCTCCTCTCCAAATCTCCCCACACAATAAATCCCCCCATTCCCCACACAGCTCCTCATCATTCCCCTCATTCCCCACCATGCGTCTCATCATCCCCCTATTCCCCACACAGCGTCTCATCAGCCCCCTATTCCCCACACAGCATCTCATTATCCCCCCATTCCCCACAGTGTCTCATCAGCCCCCTATTCCCCACACAGCGTCTCATCATTCCCCTATTCCCCACATAGCCCCTCATCATCTCCCTATTCCCCACACAGCGTCTCATCAGCCCCTTTCCAAATTCCCTTGTACCCTGGGTCCACCATGGTGCAGCTCCTCTCCTCACATGGCTCCATGCTGCAGCCCCTCGGTCCTCTCCTCGCACGGCTCCATGCTGTAGCTCCTCATTTCTGGCTTCTCTTCTCCACCAGCAGCTTCCTGCAATCGACTCCTCCCCCTCAAGAAATCAACTCCAGTTTAGATGCTGCCCTGCAGTCATATCTTCAATTGTACTCGTGTCTAAGATACGAGTACAATTGAATACTGGGAGCCAGCGCGCTGCAGCTTCTCTGTGCCGGCTGTCAGCTTGATAGTCGGCACAGAGAACAGCTGACTCCCAGTCCAGGGGGGTGGCAGAATGCAGCTGCCGGGGAGACACTGCGGACCGCCGCATTAGGTGGCCCGACTGCGCCCCCCTGCCAGCTGCGCCCGGGGCACATGCCCCGGCTGCCCCCCCATAGATACGCCACTGACTAATATCACCATAAGTGCCATTATACACAGGAGATCTGTGCTTAGTATGCAGTGTCTGTGCACAGGTAATACAGTGATCACCGGTGACATTATACACAGGAACTCTGCATATAGTATATAATGTAAAGGTAATACAGTGATCACTGGTGATATTGTACACAGGACTGCTGTATATAGTATACAGTGTATAGTGTCAGTGTACAGGTAACACACTGACTCACCAGTGGCATCTCTAGGTGAAGTCCTTCATCTTCATAATAAATACATCACTGCACTAATAATATCCCTTAATTAGCCCCTATGGTAATAATATCTCCCATCCTGGCCCTTGTGTGTCTCATTCCTGGCTCTAGCCATATGTTCTCCTATCCTGCCCTCATATGATGTCCCCATCCTGCCCCATCTGTCCCATGATCCTTCCCCATCTGTCCCATGATCTTGGCCCATCTGTCCCAGGATCCTGCCCCATGTGTCTCCATCGTATCCATCTTGCCCCATGATCCTTCACCATCTATCTCCATCCTGTCTCGTGATCCTGCCCCATCTGTCCCATGATCCTGCCCCATCTGCCCATGATCCTGCCCCATCTGCCCCATGATCCCGCCCCATCTGTCTCCATCATATCCATCCTGCCCCATGATCCTGCACCATGTCTCCATCTTGACCATTATCCTGCCCCATCTGTCTCCATCCTGGCCCATCTGTCTCCATCCTACCCCATGATCCTGCACCATCTGTCTCCATCCTGTACCATGTCTCCAACCTTCCCCCTGTGTCTCCATCCTGCCCCGTGTGCCTCCTATCCTGCTCCCTGTGTCTCCAATCCTGCCCTGTGTCTCCCATTCTGACCCCTGTCTCCATTCTGCCCCTGTGTCTTCAAACCTGCCCCCATGTCTCCATTCTGCCCCAGGCTTCATTCAGATATCAGGGATTTAAAAAAAAAAAAAACAACACCTGTGTTTCTGATTTATTTTTGATCTGTGTTTGATCAGTTCATCAGTTTTTACCATAATTGTTTCAGAAGTGATTTTCCTGTATACAAAAAAATGAAAAGCTTCTCTTGCCAATTGCAAAGTTACATATAGTCAGCACACATAGGGCATAGAGATGGCATCTCTGTGCTGTCCATGATTTTTATGGACCTATAGTGTTGCATTGGAGTGTTTGGGAATGAATCATACATGTCTCAGTTTTAGAACATGTGAAAAGCACCATAGACTGTAATCTGTGCATGTTCTATCTGTGAAAAGCACAGATCAAACACATACGTGAAATATGCATGTATGAAAAAGAAGGCACAGAAAAAAATCCCCCAAACATATTGCAGAATCATATGATTTTTAAATAATAGCTTCAAAGACAGAGAAAGCTATATTTTTATGAAAGACGCTCTTTAAGTGAAGCCAGTACTGTTCTTTAATGCACGTCAAGGTCATCTCACATTTATAAAGTTTACATCTCACACTACAACCCCTGTCAAAAATTATGGAATCACCGGCCTTGGAGGATGTTAATTCATTTGTTTAATTTTGTATAAAAAAGCAGATCACAGACATGGCACAAAACTAAAGTCATTTCAAATGGAAACTTTCTGGCTTTAAGAAACAGTAAAAGAAATCAAGAACAAAAAATGTGGTAGTCAGTAATGGTTCCTTTTTTTAACCAAGCATAGGGTAAAAATTATGGAGTCACTCAATTATGAGGGAAAAAATTATGGAACTACCCTGTCAATTTTAATTCCCAAAACTAACACCTGCATCAAATTAGATCTGCTTGTTAGTCTGCATCTAAAAAGGAGTGATCACACTTTGGAGAGCTGTTGCACCAAGTGGATTGACATGAATCATGGCTCCAACACGAGACATGTCAATTGAAACAAAGGAGAGGATTATCAAACTCTTAAAAGAGCGTAAATCATCACACAATGTTGCAAAAGATGTTGGTTGTTCAGTCAGATGTGTCTAAAATCTGGATCAATTACAAACAACATGGGAAGGTTGTTAAAGGCAAACATACAGCACAGCGTCAAGACCGGAAACTTAAAGCAATATGTCTCCAAAACAGGAAATGCACAACAAAACAAATGAGGAACGAATGGGTGGAAACTGGAGTCAACGTCTGTGACCGAACTGTAAGAAACCGCCTAAAGGAAATGGGATTTACATACAGGAAAGCTAAATGAAAGCCATCATTGACACCTAAACAGAAAAAAACAAGGTTACAATTGCCTAAGGAAAAGCAATCGTGGACTGAAGATGATTGGATGAAGTCATATTCAGTGATGAATCGCGAATCTGCATTGGGCAAGGTGATGATGCTGGAACTTTTGTTTGGTGCCATTCCAATGAGATTTATAAAGATGACTGTCTGAAAAGAACATGCAAATTTCCACAGTCATTGATGATATGGGGCTGCATGTCAGGTATTTCCCTCATAATTGAGTGACTCCATAATTTTTACCCTATGCTTGCCATTTGAAATGACTTTAGTTTTGTGCCATGTTTGTGATCTGCTTTTTTTTATACAAAATTAAACAACTGAATGAACATCCTCCAAGGCTGGTGATTACATCATTTTTGCCAGGGGTCGTATATGAGACAATCAAGTGATCTTATGACTGATAGACATGCCAAATCCATCATTACAAAGATGCTGTTGTAAAGGAGGAAAGCAGAGTTTGGTGCAACTGTATGGATTTACAATACAGTCTATGAATAATATGATTGTCTCATAGGTGGTTTTGTGCAAAAGTACACATTCCGGCAGCAACAAGCCAAAAGATGCACAAAGAAGAAGCGTCCCAGTGTACAATATCCCATTAACTCTAAAAACATTGAGACTGTAAAGTATCGTTTCCCACGGGATGTAGTGAGACATCGGATCCAGATACATCGGTCTTTCGCTAATGTCCAGCAGCCTCTAGGTAATTTGCTTAGATTGTAATAAGCAACAAAGGACACTATAAATGGACGGTAACTATTGTGATGCCTCTGACTGCTTCTTTAGTATTACATTAAGGCTGTGTGCACACGATGCAGATTTAGTGCAGATCTGCAGCGTTTTTTTCTGCTGCAGAAACGCTGCAGATCTGCAGTGTGATTTACAGTACAATGTAAATCAATGTAAACAAAAAAAAGCTGTGCACATGGTCCAGAAAAATCAAAGAAGTGCATGTCACTTCTTTTGTGCGTTTCTGCAGCGTTTCTGCACCCCTCCATTAATAGAAATCCGCAGTCGTAAAAACTGCATAAAAACCGCACAAAAAACACATCAAAACCGCGCAAAAAAACGCATAAAAAACGCAGCTGCGGATTCTGCCAGGAGGTGCAGATTTAGTGCAGAAAATTCTGCACCACATTTCCTACTTGTGCACATAGCCTTAGAGTCTTGATTGTGTAAACAGCAGTATGAAGGTTCACTCCAGTAATGGGAGGGACTGACCAAATCTTATGGCCACATTCAGATTTCACCAAATCTGTGATGTGTAAATACCGCCTATGCCATGCATTACTTGGCTATTACACCATTACTTCTTTATATTTAGTGCAAGGACTTATCATTGTTTCATGTATATATTTAGGCATGCTTCATGAACAAACTACTGTACGTTTAACCTGGAGAGGTATTCCCAATAACATCATCTCGGCTGTATCATTGCCAAATTATAAGAAGAAGGACGGTTTTGACTATTATGTCTTCAATAAAGGTGATTGTGACATATTTCCATTATTATTGATAATTATAATTAGATATTACTCTTCATAAATAAGACAGATGCATAAATAAAAAGCCCTGGAAACCTTTCTTATTAATACAAAGGATAATAGCTTGTTCATTTTACTTTTAGTTGTTTTTTCATTAAAACGTACTCATATAATGATGTGTTATTTTTTTTTTACTTTTAGACAAATACTACAACATTAATATGTCAAGCAAAACAGCAGTGAAACCCCAACCTGGCTCTGAGCAGAATATCTCAAAGGACTGGTATAACTGCAAAGAATGAGGAAACTACCATAACAGACAACTACATTATCAATAATGGACTCCGCTTTTTACCTTAAAAACAATGCACCATTCTTATCTATGCTGAAAATGAGATTATTATTTATTTTACCACTTCAAAAAAATAACTGTATAACAACCCACACCATTTGAAATAATATTTATTGTTTAATTACGTGATATACAATCACTGTAATCTGATTTTTAAAATGAGGTGAAATCAAACTTGTTCTTAAGTGATTAAATCTTATTATTGTAATGTTAAGGTCCTAACAGTTTTCAGATTATATATCACATGTAAAACAAAGATTCCTAAACATGCTGTAGTCTTTTCCGCACTAACATTTTAGCAGTAAATAACGCATTGATTAAACCTTATAAAACCTGACATTTTCATTGTATTATTCTGACATCAAACTGAAAGGATTTTCGTAAACACAAGAAAGTCTGTGTCTGAAATCCTGCAAAGTTTGGGGCTATTATTAGGGTATGTTTCCACGGTCAGGAAACGCTGCTTTTTTGACGCTGCGCAGAGCTGCAGCGTCAAAAAAGCAGCGTCCAGATGTTCCAGCATAGTGGAGGGGATTTGATGAAATCCCGTCTCCACTATGCGTGGAAACCCGCACGCGGCGGCCCTGCGACTCCGGACATGCTGCGCGTCTTTTCAGATCGCAGGATGTCCGTACACCTTGCGGGGACGCAGCGTCCCCGCAAGGCATATCACAGGGCGCTATGGGAGAGAGCGATCATCCCGGATGTGAAGAGTTAACACATCCGGCATGATCGCGTTCCAGAAAGGGGGCGGGGCTTAGCGCCGAGCGGCTTCGCCGCTGCGGCGATACCGCCGGCCATCCTGACAGTGGAAACATACCCTTACAGTGCCTAAGATCACAGTGTGATATTTCTGTGAATGAAAACCTAAGGAAGGTTTAGGCTATGTTCACACGTTGCATTTTTTTGCTGCATTTTTTTTTCATAGAAATTTTAAGCTGCGTTTCACAGTATAAGCAAAGTCTATGTGATTTCAGAACTCTCATGCACGCACATTTTTTTTTTTTCTTGACTGGTTTGGAAAACTACTCTATTTTTGCAAACTGCAGCTTGTCACTTTTTTCAGCGTTTTTTCCACTTATTTGCAGTGTTTTTTCACCCATGGGAAACAATAGGTAAGGCTAGGTTCACATTGCGTTAGGGCAATCCATTTAGCGCTAGCGCTAGCGGATTGCGCTAACGCAATGTATTTTTATGGATCGCGTTTGGGGGTCGCGTTAACGTCCCCGCTCTCACAGATCCCCGATCTGCGAGAGCGGGGAACGGACCTCGGGCGCGCCGCGGACGCTGCAAGCAGCGTCCGAGGCGCGTCACAGAAGAACGGCACATCACTAGCGCAAGCCGAAAAGGGCACGCGCTAGTGATGCGCTGCTGGCGAAATTAACATTGCTGTCAATGGGTGCACTAACGGACCCGTTGCACGGCGTTAATTGCGACATTTTCGCCGTGCAATGCTGTCCGTTAGCGATCACCCATTAACGCAATGTGAACCCAGCCTTAGTGCAAAAATGCAGCAAAGAACGCAGGTATCAGGTTTTCTGCGTTTTTGGTGCAAAAACCTAGGGAAAATAAATCATGCTATTTTTTGGGTCACTAAACTTTATCAACATGCACAAGAGATAAAAAAAAAGCAGCAATAAAAACACAGCAAAAGCGCAAAAAAACAAAAACAAAGCAAAACTCACAGTAGAAATATTATAATAGGGACAGATAGGTCTTCCACTACACTCAATCCACCAGATGGACACCCTACCAGGAGTGTTCACATTTAAACAAATGAGGGCCTTATACCACAAAAGTGGCATAAATTTCACGAGAGTAGAAATAGTATAATAGGGACTGACAAGTCTTCTACTACACTCAGTACAGCAGATGGACACCCAAGCAGGAGAACTGTCACGAGAATAGAAATAGTATAATTTTGACCAACACGTCTTCCACTACAGATAACCCAGCAGATGTAGACCAACCATAACATTTCCACAAATTTGTGTTATCATCAGCAGCAGCCACAGCTGGCACAGAAGCCACACTAAAGATATCACAGAGTGCATTCACGTGACATTAATGCATCACACTAAGAGATGCAATATCACCTAGTCTGTACAGTCTGTGATTGGGGTGCAAAAGTCTTTGGAGATCCATGACTTGTTCATCTTGATGAAAGTTAGGCGGTCTACACTTTTAGGGGACAGTTGGCTGCACTTATCCATCAGGACACCACCAGCAGACACGTTCTGAGAGAATGCTGAATGCCGGGCATGATAAAACCTCCAAGACTTGTGAGGCAAGCTCAGGCCGCTCATCCATTTTGGAATACCCTCCCTTATTGTATTGATATTCAGTTCTAGATATTCCTGCACCAACCTCTCCATTCCTTCACCACGTGTAATACTTGGACTCTGTTTTGCTGGTGAACGAGTTGGTCTACAAAAAACTGTCAAAGGACTCACAGAAATTGCTTCTTCCACTTCCACCACTGCTGCTGCTGCTGCTAATGTTTTGGCATTGACCAATTGCCGTGCCGAAGGTTGGAAGTCTAGAGCTGTGAGGTGAACTGTGTGCTTCACTTCTGTCTTGGGGAAAAGCTCTCTTAAGGTTGTGTAAAAGAGTGTTTGATACTATAGCATTCGCTGGTCCCTTTACAGGTCAGGAATCATTGGGCAAAATTTGGTTTTAAAGCACGGATCTAAGGGAGTGGCAACCCAGTAGTCAGCATTATCCCTAATCATAACTATACGGGGATCATGTTGCAGATAGTGCAGCAAGAAGGCATTCATAGGTCGGGTTCTACTATGAGGTAGATTATCCTCTTCATCTGACAGTTGCTCGCCCATCACCTCTGCCTCCTCCACCTGTTCCTCGGATCTTGCACCTTCGATAACAGTTTGTCTGTTATTACCAGCTCCCTTTGGTCGCAGTAATCCACCCTCCCTTGGCACCAACCTGTGTGACGACAGTCTTGTTCTTACAGACAACGTTATCCCTTCCGCATCCTCCTCTGCTTCCTCCTCTTCTTCTGGGACCCCCATCTCCTCCAACATGCTATTCAAAGTCTGCTCCAGCATATAGATGACCCGAATAGTGATGCTGATGATGGCGGCGTCAGCGTTAACCATCTTAGTAGTCATTTAAAAACTGTGCAGAAGGGTGCAGAGGTCCTTAATCTGTGCCCACTCTGTAAACGTGATATGTGCCACGTCTGTACTGCATTCACCCAGGCTATACAACATGACATACTGCATCAGGGCCCATTTCTGCTGCAACAGTAGCTGAAAAATGTGCAGAGTGGAATTTCACCGTGTCGGCTCATTGCATATCAACCTGTTAACTGGCAAGGACAAAGACCTCTGTATCGATGCACAGCAATGACCAGAGGGGTGCGAACGGTGGAAATGAGCACACAGTTTACGTGCTTTCTGGAGCAGCTCATCCAGGGCAGGATAGTGACAGAGAAAACGCTGTATCACCAGATTAAGGACGTGAACCATGCAAGGCACATGTGTGAGCTTGTCTCATCGTAGGGCCGCCACCAGGATTGCATCGTTATCGGACATGGCCTTCCCTGGATGCAGGTTCAGCGGAGACAGCCATTGATTAAACTCAGTCTGGAGAGTTGTCCACAACTCTCCTGATGTATGATTGCGATCTCCGAGGCATATCAATTTTAATACTGCCTGGTTGTGGTGAGCCCTGGCTGAGCAGTATGGAGATTGTGGGGATTCGCTCTGTACTGTTGGAACGCGTGTCTCGTTAAGGCAGAGGTTGAGGGAGCAGGTGGAGGCCCTAGAGGAGATAGAGGAGGAGGCAGAAGCAGTGGAGGAAGTGTTAAATGTAGAGGTTTGCCCTGCAAGCTTTGGGGATTCCAAGACTTGTGGAGCAGCGCCTGTCCCCACAGCCACCAGAATCACCCAGTGACCAGTCAGCGAGATGCAACATCCTTGGCCATGCTTACTCGTCCAAGTGTCTGGTGAAATGCACCCTGGCAGACAGAGATTTAGTCAAGGAACGGGTGATGTTGTCTGTGACATGCTGATGTAGCGCAGGCACAGCTTTCTTAGAAAAGTAATGGCGACTGGGCAACTGGTACTGGGGGACTGCGATGGCCATCAGCTTTCGGAAACCGTCTGTATCTACCAGGCATAAAGGCAGCATTTCCATGGCCAACAGATTGGAGATGGTGGAGTTCACCCTCTAAGCTTTGTCACAAGTAGGAGGAAACAATCTATTACGTGACCACAACTGTGGAACCGTGGGATGGCTGCAGTGTTGAGAGAGGGCAGAGTACGGTGAACCGGACAAACTGCTGGACCATGAGAGAGGTGAAGTCAGAAATGTTATGGTGGATTGAGAAAGTTGTGGTTGCTCATTCTCTGAGATCGGTCAAAAACAGCAGGCATGTCTGCTTCCACTACAGCTGACAGCAGGCTCTCAGTCAGCATGACTGGAGTGGGTATAGAACCTGAGGCTCCGCGGTCGAAGACCTGCATCTCAATAGTTGGCATGGTAACAGAGGAGGAGGAAGAAGCATCAGATGCGATTGATGGGGCAGCTGATGGTTGTTTAGGTCCACTGGTCTGCATTTTTGCACAGTGGGATTCCCACAGTAAAGAATGTTGATTGTGCAGGTGAAGGTTCATACATGTAGTAGTCAAATTATTGCACTTTTTACCTTGACTCAGAATTTTTTTTTTTTACCAAGTTCAAAGAAAATAATAATAAACAGCACCGCCAATAAGTCTGAGTCATATGTTGAGCATACCTGTTTGCGGATAAAGGCTTGTTTGCGGATCCCGGGTGCTTGAACCGAATGTTACAAAGATGCAGTCCATGTTCCAAGAAAAACAGGTTACAGCACTCACCGATCCTTTTAGTACTTTATTCAAACATTGTTACAATCTTCACGGCTCGGGGGTGTGCAAAAGAAGGAGTGTGTCTGACCCATGGAAGCACCATACCAGGTGCGAAACGGCCATTGTCTATGCCTACACATGCCTTCTTTTGCACACCCCCGAGCCATGAAGATTGTAACAATGTTTGAATAAAGCACTAAAAGGATCAGTCAGTTTTTTTTTGTAAAGTTGGCAGATTACATGAGTTAGCTCATCCTTTGCAGTGTCAAAAAAGGCCCAGGCTAAACAACACTTGCCAACTTTGCGAGCTGCTAGCTTGCAGATGCTGATGGTCACAGGCACAGTTGTGGCTGAGGATGCATTGCTCATTGTGGCTGCATTACTACGTATCTGCGACGTATGGCGCAATGTAACCTCCTCGTCTTACTCCTCTGACGACCTGCTCAGCTATGTGCCTCTATGTTCACGCCAACTGGGATCTAACACCTCATCATCATCATCATCCTCTCTGTTATCACATTTCTCACAATTGGAGTCACTCTCCTCCTCTTCATGCCCTGACAGCACAGTACAGTCCGCGTGAGCCTCAGATATCTGAGTCTCATCAAGATCACCTCCCCACCTCCCCCCAGGGGTTAACATCTGATGACAAGGGTCAGGATACTGTTCGCACACTACTTCATCCTGTTCCGGATCCAAGCTAAAAACAATTCTGGGCAATGGTGCACATTTCCTCCTCTTAACTCTGTGAAGTTTTTTAGTACATTTCTGATGACCATGGCATAGAATGTGTGAACAGCTCTTCAGACTCACCCATCTATGGTTCCGTACAGGCAGTTGTATGGTTGGAGAGTTGGGACGTGGGGGAAGCAAGGGGAATTTGGGTGCCACCTCTGTGGACTGTACTGGGTGTGATGTTGAGATGGAGGAAGAGGATGAGAGGCCACTTGAAGATGCACTTGACATCCACTTGAGCACATACTTTTTCTGGGCATCATTGACAAGGTGTACTGCTGCGCGGTTGCCAAAGAAAGGTAGTGTAGTAGCCCATCCACTATCAGAAGTTATCAGTTATCTTTGCATAGGACGTGATGTTGATTCACTAGTGCTTTCATAAACTTTACCACCTACCCCACATACGCCTTGACCACCTAGCCTAATTCCCCTTCCACCACGGCCTCGCTTTTTCCCAGTCATGTTGCTCAGATAGTGTGGTAGCAGCACAGTATTAGCAACAAAAAAATAGATTTTAAACTCTGCACCACCTCTGCAAACAGCTGAATTTCAGCAACAGTAAAGTGTAAATATGGCATGCTGTATTGTGTTAGTCACAGTAAAATGAACTGTTTGAGTGTGGATGAGGCCTGTATGACAAATAAATTATGCTACAAACAATTAGAAAGGCAGGTTGCTTACTGTATGACACTAGGAACAGAAGTATTTTTTGTGGCCTCTGTATCAGGCCTCTATAACACACTAGATGGTAGCCCGATTCTAACGCATCGGGTATTCTAGAAAATGTATGTAGTTTATTTATGAAGATTTTAGAATAATACATTGAATACACAGGATTCGACTGCGCCTGTCGCTGATTGTACGTGGCCGGCCATGTAGTCTATAACAGCCCACATAGTAAATAGCACAGCCACTTAGTATATTGCACAGCCACGTATTATATTGCACAGCCACGTAGTATATAGCACAGCCCACGGAGTATATAGCACAGGCCACGGAGTGTATAACAGCCCACATAGCATATAACACAGTTCGCGTAGCATATAACAGCCCACGCACGCAGTATATAACACAGCCCACGTAGTGTAAAACACAGGCCACGTAGTGTATAACACAACCCACGTAGTGTATAACACAGCCCACGTAGTGTTTAACACAGCCCACATAGTGTATAACGCAGGCCACGTAGTGTATAACACAGCCTACGTAGTGTATAACACAGGCCACGTAGTGTATAACACAGCCCACGTAGTGTAGAACACAGCCCACGTAGTATATAACACAGCCCACGTAGTATATAACAGCCCACACATGAAGTATATAACACAGCCTACGTAGTGTATAACACAGGCCACATAGTGTATAACACAGCCCATGTAGTGTATAACACAGGCCAAGTATTATATTGCACAGCACACGTAGTATATTGCACAGCCCATGTAGTATATTGCCCAGCCCACGTATTATATTGCACAGCCCACGTATTATATTGCACAGCCCACGTATTATATTGCACAGCCCATGTAGTATATTGCACAGCCCACATATTATATTGCACAGCCCACGTAGAATATAGCAGGCCACGTAGTATATTGCACAGCCCATGTATTATATTGCACAGCCCACGTATTATATTGCACAACCCACGTAGTATATTGCACAGCCTATGTATTATATTGCACAGCCCACGTAGTATATTGCACAGCCACATAGTATATAGCACAGCCCACGCAGTATATAGCAATGTGGGCATCACATCCCTGTTAAAAAAAAAGAATTAAAATAAGAAATAGTTATATACTCACCTTCCGTTGGCCCCGGATCCAAGCAAAGCGGTTACCGGCGCTCCTCGGGCGCTTCGGACCCAAGAATGCATTGCGGTCTCGCGACATGATGACGTAGCGGTCTCGCGAGACCGCTACGTCATCATCTCGCGAGACCGCAATGCATGGAGCGGTCACCGGAGCGTCGCGAGGAGCGGGAAAGGCCGGTTCTGGATCCGAGGGGCCGACGGACGGTGAGTATATAACGATTTTTTATTTTTTTAATAATTTTTAACAATAGATCTTTTAACTATTGATGCCGCATAGGAAGCACCAATAGTTAAAAGTTGGTCACACAGGGTTAATAGCAGCAGTAACGGAGTGCGTTACCCGCGGCATAACGCGGTCCATTACCGCTGCCATTAACCCTGTGTGAGTGCTGACTGGAGGGGAGTATGGAGCAGGCACTGATTGCGGGGAGGAAGGAGCGGCCATTTGCTGCCGGACTGTGCCCGTCGCTGATTGGTCATGGCCGTTTTGCCGCAACCAATCAGCGACTTGGATTTCCATGACAGAGGCCGCGACCAATGAATATCCATGACAGACAGACAGACAGAAGGACAGACAGACAGACGGAAGTGACCCTTAGACAATTATATAGTAGACTAGATGCTGCAAACTATTTGGAAGTCAGGTCCCCTATTGTATGACACTAGGAATAGAAGGATTTTTTGATGGCCTCTGGATCAGGCCTCTATAACACACTAGATGCTGCAAACTATTTGAAAGTCAGGCCCCCTCCTGTATGACACTAGGAATAGAAGAATTTTTTTGTGGCCTCGATTACTGTTCTCTCCCTGATGCTGGCTGCAGCCGTACCCACAACGGTAGCAGAAGTCGAAAGTCACAACAATCCACACCCTTGGATCTGCGCGCGTGTAACCTCTTCAACATGGGACCCTCCTATAGTCCTGGAGACCCATAGTGCAGGCTATTAGTCCTTCTTCCTCAGTCCTGTAGATTCCAGGGCAACAGTTCCCTCCTTTCCGGAAGCCTGGAAGTGCCCTGTAACATGCACGTCTGCTCTGTTTAGCATCTCAGGCAGTTCTGAAGGAAAAAAGCAGCTTCCCTTCACCTTGTGGCTGCAAGTCCAGCCCATATCTGTTAGCTACTTCTGTCTCTGCCTCTATTAAGTACAATACAGACATGACAGACAGGTCCCCTACCGTATGACGCTAGGAACAGTAATATTTTTTGTGGCCTCTGTATCAGGCCTCTATAACACACTTGATGCTACAAACTGTTTGAAAGTCAAGTCCCCTACTTTATGACACTAGAAACAGAAGAATATTTTTGTTGCTTATGGATCAGGCCCTTATAACACACTAGATGCTACAACCTATGTGAAGGTCAGGTCTCTTACTGTATGACACTAGGAACAAAGATTTTTGGGGGCCTCTGGATCAGGCCTCTATAACACACTAGATGCTGCAAACTTTTTGAAAGTCAGGTCCGTTCCTGTATGACACTAGGAACAGAAGAATTTTTTTGTGGCCTCGGTATCAGGCCTCTATAACACACTAGATGCTACAAACTACTGAAAAGTTAAGTCCCCTATTTTATGACACTAGGAACAGAAGAATATAATATAACTAGATAGTGGCATGATTCTAACTAGTGTTGAGCATTCCGATACCGCAAGTATCGGGTATCGGCCGATATTTGCTGTATTGGAATTCCGATACCGAGATCCGATATTTTTGTGGTATCGGGTATCGGTATCGAAACAACATTAATGTGTAAAATAAATAATTAAAATAAAAAATATTGCTATACTCACCTCTCCGACGCAGCCTGCACCTTACCGAGGGAACCGGCAGCGTTGTTTGCTTAAAATTCGCGCGTTTCCTTCCTTACGTGAAGTCCCGGCTTGTGATTGGTCGCGTGCCGCCCATGTGGCCGCGACGCGACCAATCACAGCAAGCCGTGACGTAATTTCAGGTCCTTCAGGATTTTAAAATTACGTTCCGGCGTTGTGATTGGTCGCGTCGCGGTCACATGGGCGACGCGACCAATCACAAGCCGTGACGTCACGGGAGGCTGGACACGCGCGCATTTTAAAATGCGCGCTTGTCCTGCCTCCCGTGACGCCGGAACATAATTTTAAAATCCTGAAGGACCTGAAATTACGTCACGGCTTGCTGTGATTGGTCGCGTCGCGGCCACATGGGCGGCACGCGACCAATCACAAGCCGGGACTTCACGTAAGGAAGGAAACGCGCGAATTTTAAGCAAACAACGCTGCCGGTTCCCTCGGAGAGGTGAGTATAGCAATATTTTTTATTTTAATTCTTTCTTTTACACATTAATATGGATCCCAGGGCCTGAAGGAGAGTTTCCTCTCCTTCAGACCCTGGGAACCATCAGGGATACCGTCCGATACTTGAGTCCCATTGACTTGTATTGGTATCGGGTATCGGTATCGGATTGGATCCGATACTTTGCCGGTATCGGCCGATACTTTCCGATACCGATACTTTCAAGTATCGGACGGTATCGCTCAACACTAATTCTAACGCATCGGGTATTCTAGAATATGTATGTAGTTTACTTATGAAGATTTCAGAATAATGCATTGAATACACACCGCCCCAATATCGCTGATTGGTCTTGGCCGGCTGGGCGCGACCAGTCAGCGACGCGGGATTTCCGTTACAGACGGAAGTTACAGACAAACAGACGGAAGTGGACCTTAGGCAATTATATATATAGATACTAAGAACAGAAGGATTTTTTGTGGCTTCTGGATCAGGCCTCTATAACACACTAGATGCTACAAACTATTTGAAAGTCAGGTCCCCTACTTTATGACACTAGAAACAGAAGAATATTTTTGTGGCCTATGGATCAGGCCTCTATAGCACACTAGATGCTGCACACTATTGTAACAAGGGCACAGGGGGGTAGTTGTGGCCGAGCTATTTAAAGGCACTGTACATTAATAGAGTCCAATGGGCCAACTGTCCGTGAGCACTCCCCTGGTCCCTTGTACATAGACAGGTGGGACATACCTTGTCCTTGCTCCAACCGTAGTAGTCTGGGCAAATCAGAGGCAGATGAGGCAACCGTGGTCCAACGGAGAAAAGAATACATTTTAATAAAACAGGATGGTGGAAATAAGATGACAAAAAGTGCACAACTGGATTACTGTTCTCTCCCCCTTGACGCTGGCAGCAGCTGTACCCACAACGGTCGCAGAAGCCGAAACTCACAACAATCCACACCCTGGGATCTGCGCGCTTGTAACCCCTTCAACGTGGGGCCCTCCTAAAGTCCTGGAGACCCGTAGTGCACGCTATTAGTCCATCTTCCTCAGTCTTGTAGATTCCAGGACAACAGTTCCCTCCTATTTTAATAACCGTGAGCACAACTATTATAGTGGTGAGCAAGTAGGGGCCCAATCCGTGTCCAGTTACATATAAACTTGGCACACACTATGATGCAGTGTAAGGGGTTTAATAAGAAACAGTACATACAGTAGTAGACGTTTCGGTCTATATGACCTTCATCAAAGTACTGTGAAATAACAAAAACAGGAAAACAAAATATACACAGTGTACATAAAATAATCCAGGGGATATCTTTTGATCAAAATAATAAGCAATCCGAAATGCTGTACAAAAGTCTCATACATCATAGCTAGCATGGTACGATAAGAAGCAGTGAAGCAGAATCAACAACATGAATGCCTGATCGATATATATGCAGGTGCATAATAACCACACGTGGAATGGAATGGTGGTAAAAGTAATCAACCTACCTAAAGTAGTGTACCAAAGTAAGGGAGTAGACTTCCTATAAAGAAAGGTACAGTACAGACCAAAAGTTTGGACACACTTTCTCATTGAAAGATTTTTCTGCATTTTCATGACTATGAAAATTGTAATTTCACACTGAAAGCATCAAAAGTATGAATTAACTTAACATGTGGAATTATATACTTAACAAAAAAGTGTGAAACAACTGAAAATATGTCTTATATTCTAGGTTCTTCAAAGTAGCCACCTTTTGCTTTGATGACTGCTTTGCACACTCTTGGCATTCTCTTGATGAGGGTCTGTATTCACGATATATGCCGCGGGTCTCTGAGTCACTCTTTCTTCCGGAAGCAAATCACACGGAAACACACCGGCGAATATGCGGTCTGTATAATTATCGGCCTTCAGTATCGCTGTAAGCTGCAGACTGTCCATCGTTACTTAATTAAAATCGTACAAGATCTGACGCCTATTATTAATTTCCAGAATGGTGTGGTTGACTGCAAAAACAATCATATTTATAGTGTGGGGTGTCGCTAGCGCAAAGCGAACTTCAGCACGTAGGTTGCCTGTTTTAATGAGCGAGAAATGGCCTCCAGGCTCTTGATCAGGCGATAAATCAAAAGCAAATAGAGTGAATCCGGCCATAAATTCTTCACGATCTATTGCCATGGCACAATCAGCCTTTTGCTTGCCAGATATATGGGCAAGCGCCATATACTCTCTGATGGCTAAATCATCATTAAAATTAGGATTATAAGGTCTCGCGGGTATCTGCTGGCCGTCCAGATATAAAGCGGCGTGGTTGACGTGGTAGTGGTGGAAGTGCAACGGATTTTTCGAGTATGAACCGCTGAAGGCGTCATTATGTACAAACCCCAATATAACAGTCTTTGGTATCTGGCCTAGGAAGAGGTTCTCGTGGATCGTGATCCACGCCCCTGCGGCGATGCTGTACACTTTCAGACATGTTCGGTCAATAGCGTACTTGGCGGTTGCGGATAGGAGGGCCTGGCTGTGGCCGATTCGGACAGCCGGAGACACCGGCACTCTTTTCACATAGAGAGCCGCTTGCGAGATTTGCACCTTCAGTGGCTCGGCTTCTGTGGACATGAGGCAGAAAGCATCCTTATTTCTTGTTAACTTATCCTTAAGGTCAAGACCATTCAATATTAACTTTGGCTGATTAAATATATCCCCAAAAATGGGCCCTAAGAGGTCGATGGGCTTTGAGCGAGAAGCGGCATTGGCTCTTTTGATAAACCCTGCATTTGCGCCATCCAAGCTCCGGTCATTATGATGGCCCGCAGTGTCTTTATAGAACAAACCGGCTGTAAATTGTGATGCCAGCGTCTGCGAGCTGTAATTTAAAAGGGTCTCTATGTACGCTCTATAGCTGTAGAGATTGTCCGATTGTGAGATAAGTCGATCTCCCAGAGTAATATCGACCTGGTTAAAAAGGGTGGCTAGAGGGTAATTTATGAGGGCTACACGGGCACCATCGGCGATAGCCGTATTATCATGCTTCACGATGCGACAGCTTATGTACAACAGCGTGTTGTTTAGATCATAATAATAATCGCCGCTCCCAGATATGAAAAATTCCAATGGACCATTGTCTGACAGAGCCGCAACTGGTTGTACTTCTACAAATAGAGATTTCTCTATACTTGTTTGTGTCGGGGGTATGTCAAAAATATCCAGTTCAGATTTTGCGCACTCTACAGAAGCGTCATGCAGGAAAGCCATGATAACTGATTAGAAGATGTCGTCCGCAGAGCGTCTTACTCGTTTCTGAAGGTGGCGTCTCTTGGTGGTAGTTTTATTCATGAGCATCGGTGGTAAAGGGGGGCAAGCGCGCCTCTTTCTTTTTTGTGCTTTTTTAGCGACATAAATTATCCCAGATCCGTCTTGCTGTGGTTGTGTATTTATCCGTTTCATAAGGGCCATTGAGGCGGTCGTGATGGCGTCCGTCGCGATGTTCCGGACCGCCGTCTTTATGTGCGGTTTTACTAATTCTAAGCCTTTTCTGAAAAGCGGCACGGCGCGACGAAATAAGCCTTTAAATATCCCGGCCAGGCCAGAGCCATACATGTAATCACTCCCGCGGAATCCCTCTAGCCCGTGCCCCGACTGGGCAGTATAGTAGCGGGCATAAACAGCGGGATCTCCATACACCCTTTGAGACACCATTTTATCGTGTCAATACTGTCGCGGTCTAAAATGTAATCGCACTATACACTTGCCGTATCTGAATTTAACCGGCGAAGCCTGGTCCGACATGACTGTAATGGTTATGGAGTCAAAGTGTTGTTTGCACAGCGGTATGTAATCGGGACGCGTGTAGCGCACCGTGACAATATCATTATTATCGCCGCTAACTTCTACGGTTCGTAACAGTTGAACGTAACTGTCGCCTACAAGCTGATGTTGAATTATATCAGTGTATACAAAAAGCAAATAAAAACCAGCCTTTGAATCGGGGTAAAAGCGGCGATTCCACGGCATTAAAGCAACGGGGGAGTCTGTAGGCCGAAAATAAATTTTAGCTTAGTACCCAGAGCAAACTGTATAGGGTCTGGGTCGGGCAGGATCACCTCTCGGCGTAGCTCATCATACCGTATTCTGTAGGCAGGCATGAATAAATTCAGCGCCTCTATTCGGGCATTGACCGTGCCAACCAGCTTATGAATGTTCGAGTAAAATCCTGATTTTATGTGATAATGTTCTAACGGATCGTTGTGTTTACCAGGGTAGAAGTTCCCTTCAAAAGCCTCAAACGTGTTCCACGTATGGGGGTACTGTATTTCCGTTAACGCCACTTCATATGCGTCTGAAAGATGAACGGCCCTCGCTAACTTGGTATTGTAATTCGATATGGTGTTGTCGGGGTAGATTTTAATTGAGGAATTGCTGGGTAATGTGACGAAAAACGAACCCACTTCCATGGCTATATATCTGCCAACACCGAAGCCGGGATCCAACTATTGAATTTTTCGGGGTACCCCAGCCATTTGACGAAGCAGTGACTCACACCCCCGACACGTTTTTTTCTCAAAATCTTTTCTACTCTGTAGACACGATTCTCATCCATAGGTATTTTTTGCAGCACTTCCTTATAAAATGACCCCTCTACAGCCTCACCGGCTAAATCACTAATTTTATAAAGAGGTTTATGAAATTTATTGGAGACTGCGGTAATTAAAAAAATCTCTTCGCTGTACGTTTTCTCATAGCTCTTACAGAATGTTCCCTTATAGCGTGATATTCTGACATGATCTCTAACCTTTAAAGATGGTTTAATCGGTTTATTAGTAATAGTAGAACTGTAAATCTTGCGCCAGATTTGCATCGCGTTTTGCGTACTCACTTCAGCGGGACTACAGCGTATGGTAGAATGATAAGTATGGTTGTAGCTATGCACCAAATCCGGTAAAATATCAATATACCTAAAGGTATTATGCTGTGCAAGATAGCGCCACATATGGGTTTTTAATGTGCGATTAAAGCGCTCTACCATAGATGCCTTCACATCATTATTGGTAAAAAAGTGGTGAATATTATGCATATTACATAGTTGCTTGAGTTGTGAATTTATAAATTCTTTGCCGCGATCCGTCTGCAATTTCTTCAGTATGCGCTTATCACTTTGAAATATTAATTCGAACGATCTGGCTACACTCGCGCCGGTCTTGTTTGACAAGGCCACGCACCATGCGTATCTCGATAGAGTATCAATCACCGTCAGGATGTATTTGACATTATCATTTTCCCTTGAATAGTCAATTAAACTTACGAGATCCGCTTGCCACTGCGCGTCAATGTCCGAGACGTAAATTTTATTTGTCAAAAAGTGTTTTCTAACAGGTTTGTGTAGAGTGTAGGCATCTTGTTTATTCAACCAGCCAGTCACATCCGATTTCTTTATTCCACGGTCTCTTGTCTCTCTAAATAATTTGTCAATTCCGCAGAATGACCCTGGGGTTTTAGGTGTAAAAGTCATAGTTACTCACCGATAACGGTGTTTCTCGGAGCCCATGACAGCACTACGGAGAGAGGGGATCCGCCCTTCGGGGACAGGAAACCTACAGATACATAAGGGCGGTACCTCTCCCTCGCATCAGTTGGTTTACAGAGCATCGGAGGACCTCCAGGTTAGTTTACAATAGAGAAAATACCATATTATAACATTTCTTAACAAAAAAGGAACCCCGTGCCTAAATTGTAATATATACATTATATAAATCATATGTAATTAAAGGTGCTCACCGCACTCGTGATGGGAGGGAAATAAGCGAGTGCTGTCATGGGCTCCGAGAAACACCGTTATCGGTGAGTAACTATGACTTTCTCGGTCTCCCATGACAGCATTACGGAGAGAATTGCAGAGACTAAGCTTAGGGAGGGACCACCGCCTCAAGAACCCTTCGACCGAAGGTTAGGTCAGACATAGAGGCTAGATTTAGTCTATAGTGTCTAAAAAAAGGTTGACGGTGATGACCAGGTGGCCGCCTTACAGATCTGTTCTATTGATACCTCTGACCTCTCAGCCCATGAGGTAGCAACTGCTCTTGTGGAGTGCGCTCTTATACCGTCCGGGATCGCATTTCCCGTAGATGAATATGCCAACGCTATTGCCTCTTTTATCCACCTTGCCAAAGTGCCTTTAGATGCCCGAAATCCTTTTCTGGGACCCTGGAAACAAACAAACAGAGAGCCTTCCTTCCTATACTCCCTAGTGGAATCTAGGTATTGGACTAGGCATCTTCTGACATCTAAATTATGGAAGTTCTGTTCTTTCCTATTTCTAGGGTTCGGGCAGAAGGACGGAAGGGATATCTCCTGTGACCTATGGAATTTAGACGCCACTTTTGGCAGATAGGCCGGGTCAGGTCTAAGAGTAACTCTATCATCCAATATTTTTGTAAAAGGAGGGTTAGAGGATAGGGCTTGAATATCGCTTATTCTGCGCGCCGATGTTAAGGCTACTAGAAGAATGGTTTTAAGTGACAGTGTTTTTATGGAAATCGTGTCTATAGGTTCGAATGGTGGACCAGATAATGCTGAAAGGACTAAATTTAGGTCCCATGAGGGCATCTTTTGGGTAACTACAGGTTTTGATCTTGTTACCGCTTTAACGAATCTTATTATCCATGGGTTGGCTGCTATATTCTGGTTATAGAGAGCACCCAGGGCTGCTATCTGCACCTTAAGAGTACTAACCGCTAATCCTTGTTCCAGCCCTTTTTGTAGGAACTCAAGTATCTTATTAATTGAAGGTCCGTCCTGGATTTTGACTTTGGATACAGACAAGAATTTTTTCCATGTTTTGCCATATATTTTAGTAGTAATAGGTTTTCTACATTTTAATAATGTTGCAACCAAGTTGTCTGAAAAGCCTCTTTTTATTAACAGTTCCCGTTCAAAAGCCAGGCTGTCAAATGCAAGTTCGTCTCCTGTGGGTGGAGGATCGGTCCTTGCTGTAATAGGTCTGGAAGATTCGGTAGAACCCATGGGTCTGAGACCGATAGCATCCTTAGCCAGGAAAACCATGTCCTTTTTGGCCAGAATGGGGCAATAAGGATCATCTTTGTTTTGTCCTCTCTGACCTTGCGGATGACCGCCGGAATTAGAATGGTTGGTGGAAAAGCGTAAGTTAGTTTGTGTGTCCATGGAATGAGAAAAGCATCCAGAGCCTGGGGATTCCCTTCTGGGCTTAGAGAACAAAATTTGTTTACTTTTTTGTTTTTGTGATTGGCGAACAGGTCTATTGTTGGGGTTCCCCACATTTTCGTGATCTGGTTGTAGACAGACTGATTCAGGGACCATTCGCCTTGTCTCAACTGAGTTCGACTCAGGTAATCTGCTTTCTCGTTTTTTGAACCTAGAATATGTAGTGCGGAAAGGGAAAGTAGATTCGTTTCTGCAAGGCGGAGAATTTTGGCAGAGGAATTCATCAGTAACCGAGACCTTGTTCCCCCCTGGTGATTTATGTAGGCTACTGTCACTATATTATCAGAGAAAATTCGGACATGATGTCCTCGAATGTAGGGAAGAAATGATAGGAGAGCCTGATACACCGCCCAGAGTTCTTTTTGATTTGAGGATGCTGATAGTTCCTGAATTGACCAGTTGCCCTGAGTCACTCTGTTTCCCATGTGGGCCCCCCACCCCCTGGGACTCGCATCGGTTGTTATTACCCGAGATATTTTGGGTACCCAAGGAATCCCTTTTGAAATATTCTGGCTCTTTCCCCACCAGAGGAGGGAATGAATAACGGAGGAATTTAGAGTGACCCTGCTTTCCAAATTGTTTTTTAAAATTACCTGCCATTCTAGTATGTGCCACTGAAGCTCCCTTGTGTGGAATTGTGCAAAGGGTATCGCCGGCAGGCATGAGGATAGAGACCCCAGTAGAGACATTGCCCTCCTTAGAGTCATGGAGGGGTTTTGCAGTGTTTGTGCTATCATGGCCAAAATTTTGTCTTTTTTGGGGACCGGGAGCCGGCATTCTTGAACCCGAGAGTCTAACGTCAACCCTAGGAACTCCTGTACCTGAGAGGGTTCCAACTTTGATTTTTTTATATTTATGAGCCAACCCAATTCCGTCAGAGTAGTCATTACTCGGTCTCTCTGATCTCTGCAATTTTGAGCCGAGTCGCTGGCAATAAGAAAATCGTCCAAGTAAGGGACTATGATAATGTTCTGTTCCCTTATGTGGGCCATCATCTCTGCTACTATTTTCGTGAATATCCGTGGAGCTATAGAAATCCCGAACGGGAGGGCCCTGTACTGGAAGTTTCTTATTTTTCCCTTTATGGACACCGCCATCCTGAGAAACGTTTGAGAATTCTCGTGGATGGGCACATGGTAATATGCGTCGGTTAGATCTATCACAACCATGTAGCAATTTGGAAAGAGAATTTTTATTGTAGATTTTATTGTCTCCATTTTGAATTTGTGATTTCTTACATAATTGTATTAGGGTTGAACAATTAATATAAATGTTCAATTCTCTAGTTGCCTACTCCTGGCCTAATGGATATTGATCATGTGCACTAAAGAAATACACCAGACACAGTCAGCTGTAACTCTCCTTGATCAATGTGTGGCTCAGCTCCAAGAAGGGATTTTATTAGTCAAACACAATGTTATATATCTCCTGTAAGGGGGCTCGGTTAGCTCTAAAATGGGAGTGATCGGATGTATTCCATTGGTTAGTGGGTTGGGCATGAGCAAGTCCATGGGCGGATCCATGAGGTCATCAAGGTGGGTTGGTCCGTGAGGTCATCAGAGTGGGCGTCGCTGTGGGTGGATCCATGAGGTCATCAGAGTGGGCGTCATCTTGGATACCAGACCGCATGGTCTGCTGAGACAGGAAATGGCAGCCATCTTCAGTGTCTTCATTGTTCATATACCAGAGCACACGGCTCTGGTAGAGGAGATGGCAGCCATCTTAAGTGTCTTACTTTGTCTGAGGAAAACTTATGTAAGGTTAAACAATACATGTTATAGGTTGCTTTCCTCAATTACCTTATGTGTTGAGGTTAATTAAGTATTTGATCTTATGGCTCTCCTCAACAGTCCCCCCTAAATACTTTATTAACCTTTTCTTTTATCTTGATCCCACGGTGGTTCCCTAACCCACCGATGTTAAGTGTTATTATGACATCAGAGAATGTGTGACTAATTATGGGTATACTGCAGGGGTATATCAGAGCGCGTTACCAGTGTCCTCGGGACTTCCCAACCTGCTGGATCTATTACTCTCCAATCTCCCATCTCCATGGTTACTTAGAGTAAAATACACATGCGACTAACCCTGATGTACACATCCTAGATCTGACCGTCTTGCCCGGGAGGGGGAATTGGAGTTTTCACCAGTTTGAGACAAGTTTTCCCTTGTGGAAAACCTCCCTTTGTAGCTGGACTTTGACAAGCAGGTCAGATCCTACTCTGTCCCTAACTGTCTAACAAGTTTATAATGTGAGAGATGGATCCAGGAGGCGCTCAGCAACCCTGACTGAAGTATGAGGAGTCAGGAGCACTTGGTAGGGGCCCTCAAATCTCGACTCCAGGGATGTCTTTCTGATGAACTTCTTTACCAGCATGTAGTCACCAGGTTAGAAAGTATGGGTACCTTCACTGGAATCTGGACCTGGAATGGATGATAAAACTCGTACATGTGTTACTGACAGTTCTTTAGTAACAACAATTAACAACAATTACAGAATTTACAAGAGTATCACTTCCCAAGGCTAGCTGTTGTGGAAAATATTGACCCAATCTTGGAGGCCCCCCAAAAAGAATCTCGTATGGTGTGAGTTTAGTGGGACCCCTTGGAGTGTTTCTGACTGAGTATAAGGCAACGTGCAAAATGTCTGTCCAAGTCTGACCTCCTAACTGGCTTTCAGTATTTTATTTTTGAAGGTGCCATTCAGTGTTTCTACTTTCCCACTGCTATGTAGGTGATATGGAGTATGTAAACCCAAATCAGCTCCCACCAGTGTCCATAGTTCCTTAGTCAGTGCTGCAGTAAACGCAGGTCCTTGGTCACTCTCAATTACCTCTGGGACCCCATATCTGCTTACTACTTCATGCATCAGTCTCTTAACAGTCACTCTGGCAGTCATGTTGGTTACTGGCTAGGCTTCGGGCCATCCTGAGAACATGTCAGTCACTACCAGTACATACTCGTACTTCCCTACTTTTGGCATTCGAATGTGGTCAATCTGAAAGGGATAAAGTGGTTTAGCCAAATGTTTCTGAGTAACTTTCTGAGGCGGTGCTGGATTGCATGTTGCACACACAAGGCAGGACTTGAAATAATTTTGGGTGACAGTAGAGATCCCAGGTGCCATATAAATCTTCCAATCAGGTCATTCATCCGATTCTTGCCTCTGTGGGTGATACCGTGTGCCCATTCTGTCACTGAGGGGTACAGATTACGGGGTAGACCTTTGTGTTCACCCTCCAGACTCCATCTTCATCCTTTTTTAGCTCCTCCTTCTTGCCATGACTTATTTTCATCATCTGATGTCTTGTCTTGATGTAGATGGATAATCCTCATAAGAGAGGCTTTAGTCCCTTCTTCAGTGTCTTGTGACACGTACACCGCTGCTTTCTCTTTCCTAAATGGATCCACAGCATAGGTTTTTTCTGTTTTGTCAGCAAAGAAGTTCCCCCTTGCTTCTGGAGAATCCAATCTCCCATGAGCTTTGATCTTGATTACTGCAACCTCCAAAGGTAGATCTAGAGCGACCACAAGTTCTTGCATGTTAGCAGCATGTTTTACAGGAGTTCCACTGGACGTTAGGTATCCTCTGGCTGCCCAGATACTGCCGAAGTCATGAGCCACTCCAAAAGCGTATCTTGAATCCGTATAGATGTTGACCACCTTCTCCGTCGCTTCCTGACAAGCCAGTGTCAAAGCTTTAAGTTCCGCTTCTTGTGCAGACATGTGCGGTGGTAGCGATCCAGCTGAGATGATCTGGTCATGTGTAACCACGGCATATCCCGTATGGAATCTTCCTGTTTCATCTGCAAATCTGGAACCATCAGTGAAGAATGTCAGGTCAGCATGTGGGAGTGGGTCTTCAGACACGTTTTTCTTGGAGGCTGCTTCTTCCTGCATTTGTTCGAGACAGTCATGATCCTCTGAGTGTGTAGAGGCATCTTCTCCGAGAGCATCAGTATCATCCACATCCCCCCTGGAAAGAGGAAGCAGCGTGGACAGTTTGAAGATGCTGCAGCGGACAAGAGTGACATTATCCGGAACCAAGAGCCAACGTTGGAGTCTCATATGACGCTATAGCGACAGGTGTTTAGGTTGAGTCTGGCCTAAAATAGCTTTTATGTCGTGTGGAGCCATTAAGAGAACCGGATGTCCTAAGATGATATCAGAAGTTTTGTCCAGAAGCATATGTGCAGCATGAACAGCTCTGAGGCAAGTCGGGGAAGCTTGAGACACAGAGTCCAGGCGGGCAGAGTAGTAGCCGATTGGTCTTGTTCTTCCCCCATGTTTTTGTGCTAGGACTCCGGAAGCATGTCCTGCTACTTCACTGACAAACAAGTAAAAAGGTAGTTGATAATTTGGGATTCCAAGAGCTGGTGCAGACTGTATGGCCTGTTTAAGAGCGTAGAAAGCTTCCACGGATTTAGCACATAGTGGAAACGCTGACGTCTTGAGGTCATCGTACAATGGCTGCATCAGCTTTGAGGCATCTGGAAACCTTTGGCAACAATAATAATTGATAGGTCAGCCAACTCATCCGAGGCCCTTGTCTTAGGTTCTTGGCAGAACTCAACACCAGAGTCCCATGTCTCGTCATGCTCCTGTAGAAAGGCATCGGCTGTTTTTCTGGATCTAGAACTTGGTTCAACAGAGTAGCAGCTTGCTGGGGTGTAAACTTGACATAGAGGGTGGGCTCTTCAGACATGAGCATTGGCACTGTTGGTGGTGGCACCTGAGGCGGGAGTAGAGATGGCACCGGGAGTGCAGATGTAGTCCCTTGTGTATGAGGAGCCGGAGGAGGTAACAGTCCTGGAATGAAGGGCTCTATTTGGGCAGCTCCAGTATCATGGTATGGGCTCCAGGTGATGCAGGCAGTCTTAAAAGCTTTAACAGTCCTGTCCTCATTACTAATTAACCTGATTTCAGAGAGGCAGCAAATGCTTGGGGGGCTACACTTGTTTATTATAATTTCAACAATTTCCCTTGTACATGCATGAACAGGGAAACCGAAAATGCCAACACCAATGGCGGGAATTGTCAAGGTCTCAATGTGCTCACTAATATTTGCATACTCTAAAATGCGAGTTATTGCTGCACGAAGTTGTTGAGCACTAACGTCTGGATGAATAGGGTCATAAGTAGGGGTCACAGCATGTATGATCATTCTACACAGGAGACTGCCAGTTTTAGTCACCGCTATGTCCCCAACAGCTATCTGACCACGTGACTCAACAATGATTTGACTGTCAGCTTGAATAGTCGCCCCTCCTGCTTCCACTATAGCTCTAGCTACACCTCCATTGTGCTCTAACCGAGAATTGGCAGCATTAACAATAGCGTCTGTCTCCAATGTTGTTATGTCACCCTTTCCCACCACTAACAAGGGTCCCTCAGGAAGTTCTTTTTCAAAAATAGGTTGCCAACATTCCCTCCCCTTTGTGCTTCCTGTGCTATTGGTATCCCCCTCCCACATTGAGCCCCCCCTTGATACAGTCGCCACCGTCCCATACAGGTGTGCGCTTGGCTGCGAGACAGCCCGTGAGGTACTGGGCATAGGGTTATGTAGGCTGCGTGAGAGTGCTGTTGTGGAAGCATTGGGAGGAGAGGCCGCTGCTTGGAGCATCTCGTGTGGGTGTGCGGCTAAATTGGCAGTGGAAGTGACAGTAGAAAGGGTAGGTGCTGGGGACGATCCAGGTGGGAGGACTGCTGGATTCACAACAGGAGTGATAGAGGAAAGGGTTGGTGCCCCATTGGAAACACTGAGATAGGAAACATGGGTAAAGCCTTTTTATTTCCTGAAGGAATATAGTATTGGCCATCAGTGGTCATTACTGGGTAACAAGGATTTAGCGAAGTGGTGTGTAGCCTTTGTCTGAGATGTTCACCACCAGAACCAGCACATTCGCCATCCACAACATGGCCGCCGTCAGAATTATATTTACCACCAACAAGATGGCCGCCATCAGAATTATATTTACCACCAACAAAATGGCTGCCGTCAGAATTGTATTTACCACCAACAAAATGGCTGCCGTCAGAATTGTATTTACCACCAACAAAATGGCTGCCGTCAGAATTGTATTTACCACCAACAAAAATGGCTGCCGTCAGAATTGTATTTACCACCAACAAAATGGCTGCCGTCAGAATTGTATTTACCACCAACAAAATGGCTGCCGTCAGAACTATATTTACCACCAACAAAATGGCTGCCGTCAGAATTGTATTTACCACCAACAAAATGGCTGCCGTCAGAACTATATTTACCACCAACAAAATGGCCGCCATCAGAATTATATTTACCACCAATAAAATGGCCGCCGTCAGAATTATATCTACCACCAATAAAATGGCTGCCGTCAGAATTATATTTGGCACATGGCTCTGGGCCACCATTTTGGCTGCTTTTACATTTAACACATTCGCCATTAACAAAATGGCCGCCATTACATTTACCACATGGCTCTGGGCCACCATTTTGGCTGCTATCACATTTAACACATTCGCCATTAACAAAATGGTTTTGTAATACACAACTCAAAACTCTATTCTTTCTATTCCTTTTCTCTTCTACCCAATTTCCAATTTTTTTTTTTTTTTTTTTTTTTTTTTTTATATACAGACTTTCAGAGACTCTTTCTCCTGTCCTAGCAATAGACAACAATCCATTATCTTCTAGGATACCTTTTCTTTTTTTTTTTTTTTCAAGACAAGCTTCCACTCCAGGGGCTGTAACCATCCCCCCTTCTGGCATTCCACACAATTTCCACTAATGTGCATGAGTCTAACTTGCCATCTGAATTTGGCTTAGTGCCCATACGGCAGAACTGCATTACTTTCTCCATCTTTCTATAGATACACAGTATATATATCTATCTATCTATCAAGATAACAAACACCAAACAAACAATAAGACGGGGGAGATGACTCAAACCTGAGATTCTAAAGGGAACTGAGTCTGCAGTACCCAGTTCCTATTGCTTCTTGTCACGTGGTCCCTGTCTGACTTCCGTGCTCCGTACTTTACAAACCAATTATTCCCTACTTTGTCAAATTGCTCCCTAACTTACCGGTCCCCGTGCAGAGTCACTCACTCGATGTCACGGGGCAAAAAAAAGGAAAACTATAAATTTAATTGGCTCAAACTGAGTCAATCACTCCAAGCTTTGATGAGCCGCTACACAATTTATTATGCCCGAACTGAGCCAATTCGCTCCAAGATTTACCGGCCCCCCCCTAGGCCGAGTCAATCACTCAAGGTCCTAGTCTTACTTGTACAGAACTGAAAATCTTATCACAGGCGACAACCGTATACCACAGACAAAAATTATTTTTCTACACTTGCTTGCTTTCCTTCTCTATAAAAAAACCTGCTTATCCCGTTCTCCACATGCTTTTCTTTCTGTAAACACTTGCTCATTCTTTCCTAGAATCCTGCTATTCCTGTTCCAAACACAATGCTTTTCCTTCTCTAAAAAGAAACCTGTTTTTCCTGTTTTATCACTTGCCTCTAGCCCTATGTAAACACTTGCTTTTTTTTTTTTTTTCTTTCTTAGAAACCTGCTTTGTCTGTCCTTACACAATACTTCTCTTCTTTTCTATTTGTCATCTCCCCTCTTCACAACATGTAACAGGCAGTAGGCAACTAGAACATGTGACGGTTCTTGCAATTAAATGACCAGCAGCGGAGATACCCTTTCTGCCGTCTTACAGATACCAAGAAAACCGGACACGGTCAGGCAATCTGCACAGGATACCCCGAAAGACACAGGTAAAGACTACAGATTATAAAAATCAGCAGACTTACCGTGTTCTGTTAAGGAGTTGATCAGTCTCCAGGTTCGGGGTACTCAGTGCATCCAGCCGTTCCACCCGCCGGTCCTCACGGTTCAGGGCTCTTCCTCTGCTGGCCCCAGGTTGGGCGGCCAAATATTAGGGTTGAACAATTAATATAAATGTTCATTTCTCTAGTTGCCTACTCCTGGCCTAATGGATATTGATCATGTGCACTAAAGAAATACACCAGACACAGTCAGCTGTAACTCTCCTTGATCAATGTGTGGCTCAGCTCCAAGAAGGGATTTTATTAGTCAAACACAATGTTATATATCTCCTGTAAGGGGGCTCGGTTAGCTCTAAAATGGGAGTGATCGGATGTATTCCATTGGTTAGTGGGTTGGGCATGAGCAAGTCCATGGGCGGATCCATGAGGTCATCAAGGTGGGTTGGTCCGTGAGGTCATCAGAGTGGGCGTCGCTGTGGGTGGATCCATGAGGTCATCAGAGTGGGCGTCATCTTGGATACCAGACCGCATGGTCTGCTGAGACAGGAAATGGCAGCCATCTTCAGTGTCTTCATTGTTCATATACCAGAGCACACGGCTCTGGTAGAGGAGATGGCAGCCATCTTAAGTGTCTTACTTTGTCTGAGGAAAACTTATGTAAGGTTAAACAATACATGTTATAGGTTGCTTTCCTCAATTACCTTATGTGTTGAGGTTAATTAAGTATTTGATCTTATGGCTCTCCTCAACAATTGTTTAGGTTTCTTAAGTTTATAATTGTCCGAAAGGACCCGTCGGGTTTTGGTACTAGAAACAGAGGGGAGAAAAACCCCTCCCCCATTTCTTGAGGAGGAATCTCCTGAATTACAGCTTTCTGCAGTAGGGAGATAATCTCTTTTTCTAGTGCCGCTTGCTCTACCGACGAAGACCTCATTTTTGTTACTACACAATTTCGAGGGGGGAGGGAAAGGAAATCTATTTTTAGGCCAGATTGTATGAGTCTTAGAATCCAGGTGTTGTTGGATATTTTCTTCCAAGCAGGAAGAAATGCGGTGAGCCTTCCCCCCACCGCAGGGACAATGTCATTTGGTGGGTTTCTTATCACGGGAGGTGTTGCCAAAGAGGTAGCCTCTATCTCGCCTTCTACCTTCTTCCCATTTATTTTGGTCTCTAGGAGGTCTTCGACGAAAAAATTTTCTATTCCGAAAGGACTGTTTAAATGGGGCTGGTCCCAGATTTGGAAACCCCTTCTTTTTGTCTCCCGCTTTCTGGAGGATGTCATCCAAGGTTTCCCCGAATAAGAAGTTTCCCTCGCATGGAATAGAACACAGCTTTAATTTGGTTTGGAGATCCCCTGGCCAGCTTTTAAGCCATAGGGTCCTTCTGGCCGCGTTGGAGAGGGCAGCGGCCTTGGATGTTAGACGTACTGAGTCCGCTGAGGAGTCTGCTAGAAAAGCTGCTGCTGCTCTAATTGCAGGGATTGAGTCTAACAATTTACTTCTGGGTGATCCGTCCTTGATCTGGCTTTCCAGCTGGTCAACCCACACCATCAAAGACCTGGAGGTGCAGGTCGCTGCGACTGCAGGCCTCAGGCTACCTCCAGCCGATTCCCAAGCCCCTTTGAGAAAGGTATCTGCTTTTTTGTCTAAGGGGTCTTTGAGGGTACCCATATCCTCAAATGGGAGCGCAAATTTTTTTGAAGCTTTGGCTACTGCTACGTCCAATTTGGGTGCCTTGTCCCAAGAAGTGGACGCCTCATCATCGAAGGGATACTTTCTTTTCAGCGAGGGTACTGAAGAATTTCTCCTGTCCGGTTTCTCCCATTCTTTTTTGATTAGTGTCTGGACATTGGAGTTTAATGGAAAAGCTCTCCGCTTTTTTTGTGTCAGACCTCCGAACATAATGTCTTGAGCCGTTTTATCGGGTCTGGGATCCTCAACCCCCATGGTGGCCCTGACGGCTTTAACCAAAGCATCCACTTCCTCTAATGGGAAGCAGTGACGGCCCGAATCTTCGTCAGAGGAAGATAGGGAGGATTTGGAATCATCAGAGTCCGCATCCTCAGATGAGGATCGGACAGAGTGAGCATATACCGTCTCCTTCACCTTTTCCTTCCCTTTTTTGGAGGATAATAGGGCATTCTGAACTTCCGATCTAATTATGGTTTTAAGTTCAGAAGCGAAGTCAGGGGTTTCTTCACATAACAAACGCTGGATACAAGATTTACAAAGCTTTTTTCCCCAGGTTGCCGGCAAAGCTTTGTTACATGTGGGACAAACTCTATTTTTCTTTTTCTCCAGGCTCTTCTTACCCTAGTAAGGGAGAAGAGGGAGCCCTATTATAGGAAATGTGTACTTTCACGGAGATCACTCACCATTCAGATGTGGAGGCAGGTACCGGTTCTGGAGGAGGGCCGGGATCTGGCAGTGGAGCCTCTTGAGGAGGAGAGTTAGTCCTTGCAGCAGATCTGCTGCGCTGTGTGGATCGACCGCTTGATCCACTTCTGGAGCTCTTTGGGTCATTTTTCTTATGATGCTGCTGCCTTGGCTGCAGCTGCTGTGAATCGCTGTCCTCCATAGTTAAAGGGAGATAGTGCAACAACCATGTGTGCACCATCTCCCTTTTTAAATCCGGCGCCAGCTCCGGCGTTTTCCGTCACTTCCGGTCCTGCACACATCCCTGGGAGAGGAGAAATTGCCGCGCATGCGCGCGGAGATGACCCGGAAGTTGATGCCGCATTTCCGGAGCGGCGGCCATCTTTCTTCACCCGGCCCGTGCAGCAGCCGGCACAGGAGCTCCGGGTGACCAGCGCCCCTTCGTCCGTCGGAGTCTGGCGGTGGCCTCTCCCCCGCTCACCCTGAAAACCCGATCGGTCTCAGCGGTGGCGGCTTCAGGTGCCGGACCAGCCGCGGCAGGAGCCTCCTCGCTGCCAGAACTCGACTGCCCGGTCCCTGGATACGACGTCTTCCTTGCAGGTACTGCCGAAAAGAGGTTCCCCGTTCAGGGACAGGAAACCAACTGATGCGAGGGAGAGGTACCGCCCTTATGTATCTGTAGGTTTCCTGTCCCCGAAGGGCGGATCCCCTCTCTCCGTAGTGCTGTCATGGGAGACTGAGAAATATTGTTTTTTTAATATGGCATCATACGATTTAGACGTCATGATTGAATAAAATGATTGTGTCTCGATGATCAATAACCGTCTGCTTCTTTCAGAAATTCAGCTGTATAAAATTGCCTGTTTTAATCCGACTATATCATGCTTGAGTTAATACAAGCAATAATTATCTGTATGGGTGTGCTCTGGGTGTTAACAGAAGGCGTGTGGCGGGGCGTAACTGGGTGTGTTTCTGGGTGTTAACAGTTGGCTTGTTTTCTGACACTCAGAATATAGCTGTCTGTACCGCTGCACTACACCGGACATCCACCAGAAGTCAGACCAGGCTAATCTCTGAGCTATTCTAAATGTAAGTATATACAGAGCGCCGTATTATTCTACTTTGTCTTATCATTCGCAAGTGCTTAATTATATTTAACTATGTATAGCTAAAACCATAATTAAGGTTGTTATTTGTTTTAATAAGTTAGTATTATATTGATGGTTAGCGGCATTATATGTTTTAATAATTTAACCGTATATTTATTATGACATAATTTGTGTAATACAGTAGTTAATAGCTGTTAATACACCCCTAACTAGTGTACTTACTTATTACATATGTTTTGTTTAACAGACATATTTATAGTCATATTTATACAGTAGGTGCATATTTAGTTGCGCTGTATAATATAGTTTTACTGTATAAACCATATTTGTGGTGCAAAATTAATATAGAAAGACTTAACTGTGTTACCTGTGATTTGCTTAGTATAAACATATTTATACACTAGGCGCAAATTTATTTGTTGCGGTATATAAATGAGTTTGTCTGTGTTGTAAAATTAATATAGATAGCACAAAAATTTACACAGATAATTTATTTTAGATGGAATCCCAAAATTTTTGGGATTTTTCCGACCAAGTTGAGGATTCGGTATTAGGTATGTTTCAAGCTTTATATAAATGCATCTGTTAGTGTGCCATTCTAAGTAAGGGCTGTTTGTATATTATTTTTATATTGTTTTATTCTTTCCTGTTTAAGATGAATTTATCAGGACCATGCCCGATGATTTTTTAAACAGCTTCAGCGTGCCTGCTCTGGAGTGTGATACAGCCGGAGCTGAGTATAGCAACACTAATGAAGCTGACGGCGCTGTGTGGGATTTTGCACAAGACATCATAGGTGCGTTGTGTGTCTGTGTGTGTGTGTATATATATGTGTATATATATATATATATATATATATATATATATATATATATATATATATATATATATATATATATATATCTTTTAAGTATTTAGACGTGTAAATATATATTAATTCTTTACAGATATCGACCTGATTCCAGAACCAATTACCTCGGAACACAATCAGATGTCTGCTGAAGACCTGTTGTACCAGGCCCCCACACAGAGAAACAGCCCTGTTTCTAGAACCCCTAAAAAACCGCGAGGGCCAGCGAGCAAGAAAGGAAAAGGTAGCAATCGTATGAAAATGCGTTTTTGCACAACCGCTCTGAGAAAATCCACCACGCCTCTACTAAGTCCTATATCTTTATTTATAGCTTGTAAACTGAAGCCTAGAAGAATTTTCACAAAAGAGAATATACACCTGCTAATGGAGAACCTCACAGAAGCTCCAGAAGCCGCCACGGCAATCATCCACCCCACACCGCTAGTCCGTAAGTGTATATTTTGATATACATGCACAGTCTCTGTACAATCAATGATACACGTGCTTCTCCAATGAGATCCTGGTACCACACATATCTGACACATGTATAATCTTTCCTGCAGCTAAAAGCAAAGTCATGAGAAAAACACCTCCAGCACCTCTACAGCCGCTACAGCTCTCCGAGAATGGCACAGTACCAGTGTGGACGGCAATACAGTCGGCTAATGGAGTTGTTAGAACATCCCCGCTATCACCGATCTGTGTGGCGCAGGGCGCAGGAAACCCTGTACCGGCGGACCATCGTGAAATACTTCATTCAAGTGCTGGACAGCCATCAACCAGCCGTGTGAATGACCCACCGCAACTATGCCCAGAAGTGGTAGAGCCACCCCGAAAACATAAGCGAAAAACAAAGCATATTACAGAGCCACCGACCACATCCAGCGCCGTGGGTACCACAGCTCCGATGGCTGGTGAAGCGCTTGATCGCGCAATTGATCAGCTCGCTGATTGTAAGCAATCATCCGTAGAACTGCTCATTATACGCGTGGCACACACTATGCAACCGCCAGCAGCATGTCTAACTGTACCTGCTAATTCCTCTGGGGCCGGCCCCTCAGGAGCCTCTAATTTGGGTGGCACATCTCATGTCTGTGTATCTAACTCTGTTAATGTTAAGAAACGGTTAAAGAGGTCGTTACCATCGGCTGTTAAGGTGTGTAAAAAGATTCATTAAAAAATACTTTGGCATTGCTAAAGTCAAGGTCTACCCACCGAGAGATTTATTTTTTCCAGTTCTACCGGTAAAACTCAACAAAAAATTTATGTTTCCCCTTTGCTACACTTGCGCTGTAAATTCCCAGGCAGGTGTTTGTGCTCATAGTGATGAAGAACGTGCCCTGACAGGCACCTGGTGCACTATAGAGCTCAAGAAGGCTATAGAAAAAGGGTATCGGATCGCGCACATTTATGAAATATGGCATTTTCCTAAAACCACTGATGAACTGTTTGCTACCTACGTTAAATTACATCTTAGGTATAAGCAGGAAGCCTCTGGTTACCCTAGCTGGTGCACTGATGAGGACAAGAAAAGGCAGTACATTGACTCCTTTCTTGAAAAAGAAGGTGTCCAATTACGGCCTGAAAATATAGCGGTCAATCCTGCTAAGAGACAGATCTCCAAGCTTTTCTTAAATTCTTTATGGGGAAAGTTTGCTCAGAGATCTAATCTATCATGTACCAGCATTGTTAGGGACCCAGATGCGCTTTTTAAGTATTTGTTCCTGCCTTACTATGACATCTCGATGTTACATGTCCTTGATGATGACACCGCAATCATTAATTGGAAATACGCAAAAGGCCACCACACACTCAACAAAAACACAAACATTTTTATAGCATGTTTTACAACAGCGTATGCCCGGTTAGAGCTCCATTCGCTGCTGGACCGGCTGCAGGAGAGGTGCCTTTATCACGACACAGATTCAGTTATTTTTGTACAGCGAGATGGTGAGTGGCAGCCGCCTTTAGGCGATTACCTGGGGGAACTGACCAGTGAAATACCCGATGGTACACACATCACAGAATTTGTATCCGCGGGGCCCAAAACTTACGGATACAAACTCAACACCGGTAAAACTGTCTTAAAAGTTAAGGGGATAACACTAAATGTCGGTAACTCTCAATCTATTAATTTCAACAGTCTAAAAGATCTAGTTCTGGTCTACCCGCGCAATTCTGACACAGATACACAGAAACGTATTGTCGTACAGCAACTGTCCATTGTGAGAAATAAAAAGTGTTGGGAGATTGAAACGCGGCCATTACGCAAAACACAAAAGTGCGTTTACACAAAGCGGCGCCTAATTGACGATTTTACCACCCTGCCTTTTGGCTATTAGTCGCGTATTGTGGTGATGGATACACGCCTGCAACACCCATTCTCATGCATTCTAGCAGGGCCGTCTAATTCTGGAAAGAGCTATTTTGTAAAACAACTGCTATATAATATTGAAACTAATTTTTCTCAGAAACCTGATAATATTGTTTGGTTTTATTCGTGTTGGCAGAAACTATATGATGAAATCTCTCTCTCTTTTCCCAACGCCAGATTTGTGGAGGGTCTGCCGAATACATTCGTAGATGACGAATTATTCCCGCTGGAGAAGGTGAATTTGGCTATTGTTGATGATCTCATGGAGAGTGCTAGTGAAAATTGTGAGATAGAAAAAGCCTTTACCAAGTATGTGCACCACAGAAATCTCAGCATTTTCTACCTGGTACAAAACATATTTTGCCAGGGTAAGAAAAGCTGCACGATAAATTTAAACACAAATTACATGGTGCTTTTTAATAACCCCCGAGATAAATTACAAATTTTAACTCTAGCTCGGCAGATGTATCCTGGAAAAACACGTTTTTTCCTAGAAGCTTTTGAGGATGCCACGCGGGAGCCTTATGGGTATTTGCTTGTAGATTTGAGAGCTAATACCCCTGAGGATCATCGCTTAAGGACTGGATTGTTTCCACCAGCGTTGCCTGCGGTTTATGTTCAAAAGAAAAAACCTTCTAAAAAGTGAATTTTACCCGGTATCAGACATTCTACGCTGTGTGCGTTGTGATGTAAAGATGTCTGAGAGACTCCGGCGTAACTGGGCTCTCTTAAAAACTCTGGTGAAAGCAACCCCCACTGTCAGAAAGTCTATTTTGCGCAATGCAAGCAATGATTTAATTACAGCCATAGGCGAGATTGCTTTAAACATCTTAAAAGGCAGGATTCCTCTGAAAGAGCATCAAAAAGGTATATTAAAGAAGTGGCGTAAAGCTATAAGAACCCTGGGCGACAGATCTCAGCCCATAAAGAAAAAGAAGTGGCTACTAAAGCAGGCCGGCGGGTTTATCGGCCCTCTTTTAGCTTTTGCAATTCCAATAATAACAAGTCTGCTCGCAGGAAGATAATGGAGCATACAGAGAAAATGTATCTAGTGCCCAAACAGGAGCTAGACAAACTGAAATTAGTGCCATGTTACAACGTCGTGACATTCCCGATGATGTGAAAATTAAAATGTATAGCACTGTGCTACAGCGCTACTTGGTACATATGCGGCACAGCTCAAAAGAAGTAACGGCTTTAAATCTCGTTAGCACTCCTGATCCTGGTCAGCAACAATTGTCAAATACCGACTCTGATAAAAATCAAGAGGTCGCTGAAATTGTCAGTCATATAAACCAAAGATATAAAAAGAATGCTGAATTTTTACTAAACAGGTTACTGCAGAATAAAAATGTTACAGCCTGGAATAATAAAGCCGAATTTATTTTCAAAGGATCCGTAATACCAGGGTCTAACTTACTGGATTTGGTACGTAGTACAACGCAGAGTCATGCTCTGACCGGCCGGAATTTACCTCCGGGTTGGGATTCATTTATGCATGCTATGGCCGAGCTAAATATACTGTCTACAGTTGTGGGTAATCCCACTACTAGGAAGCTTTTAGATGAATTAAAAATTTCCAGCAGCGAGGCACACGCTGTATCTACTCCACAGAAGTTAACTCCGATGCCACGTACAATTCAATCTTTACATTCCCTGTCATTAGGCGCCACACGCGGAACTCTAATGCCTAAAAAAAGGTCTCTACCGATACTACAAACCATGTGGCTCACAATGTAAAGAATGTACTGGATAAATGCTGTACTTGGCTTGTTACACTATTATTTATTTCAGCAAGAAGTGTAATGATGTATGTTCATTGTACTTATGATACTATTTATTTTGTAAGAACTGTATTGATGTATGATCATTGTACTATTTAATGTTTTTGCTTTTATACTCTGTAATAATTTTTATAGTATTGAAATGTCTTTGAGATGTATTTATTTTACAACAATAAAATCTTTTTAAATTTTTACAATATCGTGTCTTTTTTTTTCTATAATCGTATAAAACACACCGCTTCTTACTTGCGGGTGTTGTAATATGGCCACATACATAATGTGCCCAATTGAGTTTGACGAGTTATATGTAAGCCGGTCACGGTTGGGAATTGACAACTAATCTCATAGGATATAAAATAAACAGCATGGTGTGTTATAAACACAACAAACTCGCAGCACTATCAAATTAACAATATCAAAATCTAATATAAAAACAATACTGGGATAATAAGCACTGTATCAAACTATATCAAAGTGTATCAAAAGCTGACAGCCAGACAAGGAGGGACAGCTGGCTGACAGGGAGGGGAGGAGGGGTTACACCCTTTTAATACATTTTGATAGGGGCGGGGCACCTGTCAGATTGAGTTTGACGAATGGTCCCTCTGATACACTACTATCAGGATCCTTTATATACAGAAAACATCGTTATTATTACTCTATGACTGAGGCAGACAGGATTGGATGTCATAATCCCTATTTAAGCGAGTTGAGTATAGCGTTTTTCACCTTCACTGGATGGAAACTGTGATAGTGAAGTAAGCTATTACGGTCTGTGGGCTTAATGAATAAGTCTGTGGCTATATGTGGCCCTTATCATCTTTTAACACCAATGTGTCCAAAAAATTAATTTGTTTAAGGTCATGGTAAAGTTGCTATAGATATACCATCTTTGGATCCACCTCCCATTAACACACAGCCCATTAAGGATCGTATATCCAAACATAAATCCACAATTAGATGCAAAAATATGTTGTTACCAATTCCATATCACTTCATCAATCAGGGACATACCATTGCACAATTGAGATTCCAAGTGATAGAACAGGTCAAAGTACCACGGAGGGGGGTAATCTGATTGGTCTTCTCAAGAAAAGAGAGGCGTTTTGGATCCATGAACTGCAGACATTGGCCCCCAAGGGCTTAAATAGGGATTATGACATCCAATCCTGTCTGCCTCAGTCATAGAGCAATAATAACGATGTTTTCTGTATATAAAGGACCCTGATTCCGGTCCTTTTATTTTACATATAATCAGACATAAATGAGGATGTATATGTTACAGATTATTTGATTTCTAGGCAATTGTTGTCTATCACATGCATTTTATGTTAATTCTTCTTATTTCTTATTGCAGAATTATTAATCGCCGTTGCTATAGATATACCATCTTTGGATCCAGCTCCCTCACAAAGCTCCAGTCTTTAATTCACTAAGGTACACACCCTTTTAGGGTATGTGCACACGTTGCGGATTTGCTGCGGATCCGCAGCGTTTTTTGAGGTGCAGAAACGCTGCAGATCCGCAATTGATTTACAGTACAATGTAAATCAATGAGAAAAAAAAAATGCTGTGCACACTTTGCGGAAAATCCGCTGCGGAAACGCTGCGGTTTAAAAGAAGTAGCATGTCACTTCTTTTTTGTGAATCTGCAGCGTTTTTGTACCCACTCCATTATAGAAAACCGCAGGGGTAAAAACCGCAGCAAATCCGCAGCAAAAACGCACAAAAAAACGCTGCGGAACCGCACAAAAAACCGCAGGTGCGTTTTCTGCCAGGAGAGACAGAATCCGCACTAGAAATTCCTAAGCCTAATCCGCAACGTGTGCACATAGCCTTAGCCGCACTGGACAGCATCACTCCTCTCCACCCCTTTCCAGGCACTGTGGAACGCAGATTGCATCACTAACCAGCGCAATACATCACTTCTGGTCATCTACTTTCGGCCGCGCTTTCTCAGATCACTGCAGCACTTTATGCTTAAATAGAGACAAATGGGACGCTCTAACAGATGCCTCTGACTAGCGGTAGACACCGCGTCTTTTCCCCACATCTCTACAGCTACTTGGTAAGTGCTTTACACAAACTTACTCGCTACTAGTTCCGGCACAGTTCCCCAGTCTGGACCAATATATATATACCATTTATACTTACAGACCTCATTAGGCACGCGCATTATAAATGCCATTCAGGGGTATGTAATTTACTTCTTGGATACTACTAGGTGATTTCTATACCCACCTTTAGCTACCTATAGCACAGTATATACCTTCCTTTATGGGAAGTCTGCTTCCTTACTTTGGTACACTAATTTAGGTAGGTTGATTACTTTTACCACCATTCCATTCCACGTGTGGTTATTATGCACCTGCATTACAATATCGATCAGGCATTCATGTTGTTGATCCTGCTTCATTGCTTCTTATCGTACCATGCTAGCTATGATGTATGAGACTTTTGTACAGCATTTTGGATTGCTTATTATTTTGATCAAAAGATATCTCCTGGATTATTTTATGTGCACTGTGTATATTTTGCTTTCCTGTTTTTGTTATTTCACAGTACTTTGATGAAGGTCTTATAGACCGAAACGTCTACTACTGTATGTACTGTTTCTTATTAAACCCCTTACACTGCATCATAGTGTGTGCCAAGTTTATATGTAACAGTTCCCTCCTGTCCGGAGGCCTGGCAGTGCCCTGTAACATGCACGTCTGCTCTGTTCAGTGTCTCAGAAAGTTCTGGAGGGAAACATCAGCTTCCCTTCACCTCCTGACTGCAAGTCCAGCCCACGTCTGTTAACTACTTCTGTCCCTGCCTCTATTAAGTACATAACAGACATGGCAGACACAGCACATTAAAGGGGAACACCATAACAACATATATTACATTAACACCTACATTACTTGAAGTGCACGGGGGGTCATATGAAAGGAGGAGAGGACGCAACTGAGAGGACCGGCCACCTCCTTACACTATGTGAATGTCAGGTCTCCTACTGTAGGACACTAGGAACAGAATAATTTTTTGGTGGACTCTGGATCACACCTCTATAACACACTAGATGCTGCAAACTAGGTGAAAGTCAGGTCCCTACCGTATGACACTAGGAACAGAAGAATTTGTTGTAGCTTCTGTATCAGGCCTCTATAACACACTACATTCTACAAACCATTTGAAAGTAAAGTCCCCTACTTTATGACACTAGGAACATAAGCATTTTTTGTGGCTTATGGATCAGGCCTCTATAACACACTAGATGCTACAAACTATTTGAGAGTCAGGTTTCTTACTGTATGACACTAGGAACAGAAATATTTTTTGGTGGCCTCTGGATCAGGCCTCTACATCTTAATTTCAACCTAACAAAATGACAAAGTGTGAAATGGCAGGTTGCCTAAATTTTTGCAACTGAAAAATTATAATTTTTTTTAATGTGCCTTAGATCTGCAGACAGTTTCATATCACCACAGCACAAAATGATAAGGTGGGATACAGCAGGCTGTTTCACATTTAGCTACAGAAAAAATATTATTTAGAATGCTATACTCGTGCATAAAGCACAATAGAAACAGTGCTCAACACATTTGTAGGACATGTGCCCTGCTGTCTTTGGAACTCAGTAATGGCCCAAAAAAAGTGCTGGAAGGTAAATTTAACAGCCACACTGGATACTACCTAGCAACACTATCTGACTGATACACAACCACCTAGCTAACTAGCTAAAATCTGGGATACAGCAAGCTTTTCCACCTTTAGGCTAGGTTCACATTAGCGTGTTTGTGCACAGCGTATCATCTGCATGCGCAAACATGCCAAAACGCATGCAAACGCATGTTTACGCAGCGCTTTTTATCCACATCATCTTATGCATGACGGCAAAAAAAGCTGCGTGTGCATGCGTTTGCGTTGTTTAGGCGCATGCATATGGTATTTCCCAATGGACGTGGCTTCTGGAATATATATATATATATATAGACCTTGCACAGATGAAATCCTCTTCTTTTGATGCTATATCCGGCTGCAAGATGGATTTTAGTATGGAGAGCTTCAATCTGAATTTGGATTTATCATTGAAATTGGCTTTTGCTGTGGCTTGTAATGAAGAAAGGAGAAGAGAAAGACAGAGAAGACGTAATCGTCGCTATTGGCAACACACCATTGTTGAAGTCTGAGAGAGCCGTGGAGCCTACCACTCATTGTACACAGAGCTTCGTGAAAACACGCAAACGTTTTTTGAATACAAGAGGATGTCTGAACACAGCTTCCATGAATTGCTGCAACGTGTGCGAGGATCCATCACCAGGCAGGACACGTACCTACGTAGAGCAATTACTGCTGAGGAGCATCTGTTGGTGACCCCAAGGTATGTAATTTTGAAAAAGAAACACCTGGCATTAATATTATTGTTCTAAAAGCCATGTACTGATTTTTTTTCCCCATTTTCTTTTCCACAGATTCCTGGCTACCAGAGAGACCTTAAGATCTCTACATTTTCAATTTCGGATTGGACTGTCCACCCTTTCTTGGATTGTTGGAGACGCCTGCCTTGTATTGTGTGACTTTCTGTTGCAGATATTCCTCCCCCAACCCACAACTGAACTATGGCTGAAAAATGCAGAACAATTCAACCTGCTGTAAGTGGATCTGAGTACTTCAATTATAAAAAAATTATTTTCCATTGCTCTCATGGTGATTGCAGATGCTGAGTATCGATTTGTCGCCGTTGACGATGGCACATTTGGACGAGGAAATGACTAACAGACTTCAAAAACTCTGACATGGGACGTTTGTATGGTAATAATTTTAATTTTCCACCACTACAACCTCTTCCAAACACTGAAGGACCGCCAATGCAGTTTGTTGTTGTTGGGGATTAGTCGTTTCAAATGTATGCCAACCTCATAAAACCATGCTCGAGTCGGGACTTGAATCACACCAAAAGGATTTTCAACTGCAGACTGACAAGGGCACGAAGAACTGTGGAGTGTGCCTTTGGTTTGCTGCCAGCTAAATGGCGCATTTTGGGAACACCAATCTTAAAATAGAGACAATTGATGAGGTTGTGAAAGCGTGTGTTGTTCTGCATAATTACATCCTGTCAAAAGAACAACCCCACTTCGAATTTGAGGAACCTGTTAATACCACATTGCCGGATTGCCATTGAGTTGCCCGCCAGGGCTGTGGGGTACCCGGTACCGGGTCCGGTGTTCACAGGGGGATGTCACGGTGGCGACCCGGTCCGTGGCCCTGGGCACCCACGTAAAGAGGGTAATTGAATATAGTTTATATTCGTGATGTCACCTGTGGTATTCGGTCAGTGAGGACCGACGCTGCTTTAAGGGGTCATGTTATGGCAGCTAGATGATATAACTTCCCGCAGGTAAAGTATATCCCCAGGGCTCCCGGTGTGTAGGTGGAAGATGGTGAATGGTGCAGTAAAGAATGAGGACACAGGTTTGCAGTCTCTTTACCTGGTTTACTGAAGACTTCAGGCAGCCACAGTCCAGGATACCAGATCACAGGGCAGGCAGAGTCAGGCCGGCTTGGAAGCGAATCCAGAGTCCCCTTTACCAGGTAGAGTTAAAAGCCTTCCTCAAAGCGCGGTGGTGTTGTAGTCCCTTACTGCCTATGACTTCGGATAAAGTCCTCACAGTTCTCTCTGTCCCCCATATAGGATAGGAAAATACCTGTATGACAGGTAACTCGAGCCTTTTTACAGGGACTCTATCACGCCCCGCGCTCTATGTGTTACTGTGTCTTCAGGTGTGTGTGGCGGACAGGTAACTTGCAATTCAGCTGTCCTGCCAGTCTCTGCTGTAAGTCTTAGAGTCCCTTACAACCTCAGTGTTCCGGCTACCGGTGATCTGCGCTTCAGAGGGAGCTAGTTCATTCGCAGCTGGTCTCCCCGATATCACTCTTCTGTGCTTTGCTCTTCTGCATGCTCACTGAACGATGTACTTTCCTTCTGTATGTCTCTTTCTCTAGGGGCTGTAGTACCTCGGACTACAGGACCCCTTCAGACCTTCTGACACTCTATGTCGGTCTGCCCTCTTCTCTGTCTGTAACTTTCTGAACCCTTTCCCTCCAGATCAGAATGTATTTATAGGGGAGTTCATGCTAAACAAGGTTTAGAGCTCCCCCTTATGGCCTGGAGGGTGAACATGTTGTATGCATTGTGGTACCTGATAAAGAGATATCCTTCATCGCTTCCAAGCGTAACATCACTCTCCCCGAGAGGAAAGCAATGTCACTGTGACGACCAGGACCCTGGGGCGTCACACCATGCTCACCCTCTGAGGACTACGGTGGAAGTTGCACAAATGAGGGATAAATTTGCTGCCTACTTTGTCTCTGATATTGGACCTGTGGCATGGCAAGATGAAATGGTTTAAGCTGTAAATAAGTCAAGTGTACCTGTACTTTTTTCTGACTGTAATATTAACACTTTGACTGTTACTTTAATAATAAACACCTTAACTTGTAACACTCATTAATACTTCACTCAACAATACACACGTTTAAATTTGCGCTCAAAAAGTCAAATAATGCTCCTTCCTTATTGAGCCCTCCTGTGTGTCTAAACAGTAGTTTTTCAACACATATGGGGCATCAGCGTTCTTAGGAGAAATTGCACAATAACAAACAAATTTGGGGCTAAAGCAACATTAACGAAAAATAAATAATTTTTAATTTTTTTCTCCCACTTTGCAATTATTCTCGTGAAGTAATTGAAAGGTTAAACCTCTTGAATGTGGTTTTGAATACCGTGAGGGGTGCCATATTTACAGTGTGGACTTTTTTTTTATTTTTTTAGGTGTTTTCTGACATAGGACTCTCTCAATTTCACTTTAAAAGTGAAATGGTTCCTAAAATAAAGAAATACTACAAAAAAAAAAATAGGGTTTGTAAATTTCATAGGAGAAATGAACTACTGCAAATTTTTTAACCCTCCTAACAAAAAAAAAAAATTGGATTTGTTTCAAAACGTATGCTGACAAAAGTAGACATGTGGTAAATGTTATGTATTATTTTGCGCGGTATGACTGTTGAGGACATGAAAATTGAAATTTCCGAAATTGTGAATTTTTCAAGTTGTGGATATTTTAATAAAAAAAACCCCACAAAGCATATTGCTCTAAATGTACCATTACCATGAAGTACAATGTGTCACAAAAAACAGTCTCAGAATCAGTGGGATCCGTTGAAGCGTTCCAGAGTTATTACCACAAAGTGACACTGGCAAGAATTGGAAAAAATTGGCCTAACCAGGAAGGCGAAAACAGGCTTTGCATAAGGGGAGTAAACATTACTATAATGCATAGGAATTTGGTTAATACGTTTAAAGCAAGTTTCATAGCATATTTTATATATAAACGGACAGAAGAGGAAAACAGTGGATGTTGTATCGACATCAAAACCTTGTGAGTGCCACTACACGATAAAAGAAAAAAGAAACATGACTTAATAAACCTTTAATTTTTACAAAAACGTTTCATTTGACAAATGCTTAAAATCAGGAACGAAAACTCTATTCACAATAGGGAAAAAAGAGGGCTCTTAAAAGTTGCTTCTGTTTATTCCTCCTCTACTTCCCAAAGGAACTCCTGCAAAAAAAAAAATAAAATTGTAATGTTTTGGAAGCCCATAATTTGAAAATATAGCAAAAAAAAAAAAAAATCAAACAGGTATTATTACTAAAGAAGTACTCCCATGCATTTTTTAAATAAATGTGTGCGTATATGTGCATGTAATGTAGTGAGGGTTTATTAATATACTCACCTACTGCTGCTCCGGTGTCCAGTCCCATTCTGCTTCACTTCTCAGTAATATTACCACGACTGTGATCAGCTGCCTCACTATGCTGTGTGTGAGCCAGAGGTCTCTGGTACAATCAAAGCCTATAGAGCCTTGTACTCTCCATAGGCTTACATGGTAAAAGTCACTTCCAGGGTGACACAGAAAGTCTGCAGTGGTGTGATATCACTGAGAAGAGGAGAAGAACGGCCCTGGAAACTTGAGAAACCAGAGGCAGATAAGTATATTAATACACTCACACTACATTACATATACACACACACATAATAAAAAAAATATGTACCGTATATACATTGGGAGGGCTTCTATAACACAATTTTCTAACTAAATCCAAGGTAGGTCTATATTTTACTGTGCCTAATCACAGCATTCTGACTTTCCCAACAAGCATCCAATATATCTAATTTTATATATTTATTTCTCCTTCCCATGCACCGCCATTTTCCCTATCTGCAGTGTCTCCCATCAATGCAGTATACGAGCAGGGTACCATAGGGATTCCATGGCTCTAGTACCCTGGATCATCCCTCCAGGGATCCTCATCATCCAGGACTGCCAAGCTGTATGCCCCTGGGAACCTACACCACATCGTCCCAGCGGGCTCTTGCCCTTGTGGCACATGAATCTGATCTGGTGGCAGGACTTCCATCACTCTTCTCAGTTCCTCCTTCCTATTCACTGGAAGATCGCGCCAATGAATGCCAGCCTTCTCACTTGGGGAGCAGTCTTACAGAAGAGTCAAAAAGACATTTTTCCTCCATATCAACATCTAAGAATTGGGAGACAGCACCCACCCTGTTGCTTTATGTTGTCTTGTTGGGCATGTGTGTATTATTTTTGTTCCTGCTGGGGAGGAGCTAACTTTTTTCTTAAGTTGTAATTCTCAGTGTCAGTCTACTGTGTGCCCTCAATGAAGGCTGCTAAAAAGAAGTTTAACAGTGATTCCCAAAGTCCTCTTTTAAAGTTCAATCAGGCTCACAAGCACCATCACAAAGTGAGAAATACTATATGCTTTATAAGAATCTTCTTTTAAACTTTTTATGGTTCTGTATTTCTTTCAGACATTTAAAAACTAATTTAATTTTATATCTTTTTTTATTCTATTTAACAAACCTCTTTGCCTAGTAAACTGCCTTCCCCGGACAGCAGGTCTTCCAGTCTGTGGATGAAGTCTTACTCTTCGGAGGGGTTTTGATTGACTGGTACTTGTGTCTGCTTAAAATTATATAAAAATCAAAATATTAAGAACAAATTTCATGGCCTATGGTTCCTCAGACAATGCAAAAAATGGCACTGTTTATGGAATTTGTTTTAACAATAAGCATGCCATGTATAAACTACATGTTAAAAAGGTAGAAGTCATTAACCCCTTCAAGACGCAACCCTTTTTCCCCTCCTTCCCAGAGCCATAACTTTTTTATTTTCCGTCAATATGGCCATGTGAGGGCTTATTTTTTGCGGCACGAGTTGTACTTTTGAACGACACCATTGGTTTTACCATGTCTTGTTCTAGAAATAAATTCCAAGTGTGGCGAAATTACAAAAAAAGTGCAATCTCACTGTTTGTCTTTTTTTGCTAGGTTCACTAAATGCTAAAACGGACCTGCCATTGTGATTCTCCACGTCAGTTCATAGACACCAAACAGGTCTAGGTTATTTTTTATCTAAGTAGTGAAAAACAAAATCCAAACTTTGCACAAAAAAACAACAACAACAAAAAAAAAAAAAAATGCGCCATTTTCCAATACCCATAGCGTTTCCATTTTTTGGGATCTCTGGTCAGGTGAGGGCTTATCTTTTGCGTGCCGAGCTGACATTTTTAATGATACCACTTTTGTGCAGATATGTTCTTTTGATTGCCCGTTATTGCATTTTAATGCAATGTCGAGGCGACAAAAAAAAACATAATTCTGGAGTTAGGAATTTTTTTTCTCACCACGCCATTTAGCGATCAGGTTAATGCTTTTTTTTTTTAATTGATAGATCGGGCAATTCTGAACACGGCGACACCAAATATGTGTATGTTTGATTTTTTTTTTTTATTTTGAATGGGGCGAAAGGGGGGGGGTGATCTATACTTTTATATTTTTTTCATATTTTTTAACCCCTTTACCCCCAAGGGTGGTTTGCACGTTAATGACCGGGCCAATTTTTACAATTCTGACCACTGTCCCTTTATGAGGTTATAACTCTGGAACGCTTCAACGGATCCTGATGATTCTGACATTATTTTCTCGTGACATATTGTACTTCATGATAGTGGTAAAATTTCTTTGATATTACCTGCGTTTATTTGTGAAAAAAATGGACATTTGGCGAAAATGTTGAAAATTTCGCAAATTTCCAACTTTGAATTTTTATACAATTAAATCACAGAGATGTGTCACACAAAATACTTAGTAAGTAACATTTCCCACATGTCTACTTTACATCAGCACAATTTTGGAACCAAAATTTATTTTTGTTAGGGAGTTATAAGGGTTAAAAGTTGACCAGCAATTTCTCATTTTTACAACACCATTTTTTTTTTAGGGACCACATCTCATTTGAAGTCATTTTGAAGGGTCTATATGATGGAAAACACCCAAGTGTGACACCATTCTAAAAACTGCACCCCTCAAGGTACTCAAAACCACATTCAAGAAGTTTATTAACCCTTCAGGTGTTTCACAGGACTTTCTGGAATGTTTAAACAAAAATGAACATTTAACTTTTTTTACACAAAAAATTTACTTCAGCTCCAATTTGTTTTATTTTACCAAGGGTAACAGGAGAAAATGGACCTCAAAAGTTGTTGTACAATTTGTACTGAGTACGCCGATACCCCATATGTGTGGGTAAACCACTGTTTGGGCGCATGGCAGAGCTTGGAAGGGAAGGAGCGCCATTTGACACTTCAATGCAAAATTGACTGGAATTGAGATGGGACGCCATGTTGCGTTTGGAGAGCCCATGATGTGCCTAAACATTGAAACCCTCCACAAGTGCCACCATTTTGGAAAGTGGACCCCCTAAGGAACTTATCTAGATGTGTGGTGAGCACTTTGACCCATTAAGTGATTCACAGAAGTTTACAATGCAGAGCCGTAAAAATAAAAAATCATATTTTTTCACAAAAATTATGTTTTCGCCCCCAATTTTTTATTTTCCCAAGGGTAAGAGAAGAAATTGGACCACAAAAGTTGTTGCCCAATTTGTTTTGAGTACGCTGATACCTCATATGTGGGGGTAAACCACTGTTTGGGCGCATGGCAGAGCTCGGAAAGGAAGGAGCGCCATTTGACTTTTCAATGCAAAATTGACTGGAATTGAGATGGGACGCCATGTTGTGTTTGGAGAGCCACTGATGTGCCTAAACATTGAAACCCCCCACAAGTGACACCATTTTGGAAAGTAGCCCCCTAAGGAACTCCTCTAGATGTGTTGTGAAAGCTTTGAACCCCCAAGTGTTTCACTACAGTTTATAACGCAGAGCCGTGAAAATAAAAATTATTTTTTTTCCCCACAAAAATTATTTTTTTAGCCCCCAGTTTTGTATTTTCCCAAGGGTAACAGGAGAAATTGGACCCCAAACGTTGTTGTCCAATTTGTCCTGAATACGCTGATACCCCATATGTGGGGGGGACCACCGTTTGGGCGCATGGGAGAGCTCGGAAGGGAAGGAGCACCATTTGGAATGCAGACTTAGATGGAATAGTCTGCAGGCGTCACGTTGCATTTGCAGAGCCCCTGATGTAACTAAAAAGTAGAAACCCCCCACAAGTGACCCCATATTGGAAACTAGACCCCCAAGGAACCTATATAGATGTGTTGTGAGAACTTTGAATCCCCAACTGTTTCACTACAGTTTATAACGCAGAGCTGTGAATTTTTTTTTTTTTTTTTTTTTAACACACATTTTTTAGCCCCCAGTTTTGTATTTTCCCAAGGGTAACAGGAGAAATTGGACCCCAAAAGTTTTTGTCAAATGTGTCCTGAGTACGCTGATACCCCATATGTTGGGGTAAACTAAACCCCTGTTTGTGCGCACGGGAGAGCTCGGAAGGGAAGGAGCACGGTTTTACTTTTTCAACGCAGAATTGGCTGCAACTGAGATCGGACGCAATGTCGCATTTGGAGAGCCCCTGATGTGCCTAAACAGTGGAAACCCCTCAATGCTAACTGAAACTAATCCAAACACACCCCTAACCCTAATCTCAACTGTAACCCTAACCATACCCCTAACCCTGACACACCCCTAACCCTAATCCCAACCCTATTCCCAACCGTAAATGTAATCCAAACCCCAACCCTAACTTTAGCCCCAACCCTAATTTTAGCCCCAACCCTAACTGTAGCCCTAGCCCTAACCCGAGCCCTAACACTAATGGGAAAATGGAAATAAATACATTTTTTTAAATTTTTCGTACGTAAGGGGGTGATGAAGGGGGGTTTGATTTACTATTTATAGCGCGTTTTCTAGCGGATTTTTGATTGGCAGCCGTCACACACTAAAAGACGCTTTTTATTGCAAAAAATGTTTTTTGCGTTACCACATTTTGAGAGCTATAATTTTTCCATATTTTGGTCCACAGAGTCATGTGAGGTCTTGTTTCTTGCAGGACGAGTTGATGTTTTTATTGGTAACATTTTCGGGCATGTGACATTTTTTGATCGCTTTTTATTCCGATTTTTGTGAGGCAGAATGACCAAAAACCAGCTATTCATGAATTTCTTTTTGGGGGGCCGTTTATACCGTTCCGCGTTTGGTAAAATGGATAAAGCAGTTTTATTCTTCGGGTCAGTACGATTACAGCGATACCTCATTTATATCCTTTTTTATGTTTTGGGCGCTTTTATATGATAAAAACTATTTTATAGAAAAAATTATTATTTTTGCATCGCTTTATTCTGAGGACTATAACTTTTTTATTTTTTCGCTGATAGTGCTGTATGGTGGCTCGTTTTTTGCGGGACAAGATGACGTTTTCAGCGGTACCATGGTTATTTATATCCGTCTTTTTGATCGCATGTTATTCCACTTTTTGTTCGGCGGTATGATAATAAAGCGTTGTTTTTTGCCTTTTTTTTTTTTTTTACGGTGTTCACTGAAGGCTTTAACTAGTGGGACAGGCGATACTAAATATGTGTACTTTTATTGTTTTTTTTTTTCATTATTTAGCTAAAGGAATGTATTTGTTGGAACAATATATATATATATTTTATTATCTATTTAGGAATTCTTTTTTTTCTTTTTTTACACATGTGATTTTTTTTTTTTTTTTTTACATTATTACTTTTCCCCGGGGGGGGGGGGGGGCATCACAGTAAAGTGACAGATCGCCGATCTGACACTTTGCTATGCACTGTGTCAGATCGGCGATCTTACGTGCACAACAGGGAGGCTTCCCGGCGCCTGCTCTGAGCAGGCGCTGTGAAGCCACCTCCCTGCAGGACCCGGATGCAGCCCCGCGGCCATTTTGGATCCGGGGACTGCAGGGAGGAGACGCTCAGTACAAGTACAAGGTTAGCACATCGCCTTGTACCGATCGTCTCAGGGAAGCACGCAGGGAGCCCGCTCCCTGCGCAATGCTTCCCTGTACCGCCGGTACACTGCGATCATGTTTGATCGCAGTGTGCCGGGGGTTAATGTGCCGGGGGTGGTCCGTGACCACTCCTGACACATAGTGCCGGATGTCAGCTGCGATAGTCAGCTGAAACCCGGCCGCGCTCCCCCAGTGAGCGCGGCTGATCGCGCTGGACGTACTATTCCGTCCTTGGGAATTAGGGCCCACCCCACATGGACGGAATAGTACGTCCGATGGCAGAAAAGGGTTAAAACATTTTTTTTTTTTTTTACTTTTGCCATGCTTCAATAGCTTCCATGGGAGGCTAGAAGCTAGCAGAGCCTGATCGGCTCTGCTTCATAGCAGCGATCATCAGATCGCTCCTATGCAGATGAATTACAGGCTTGGTATGAGCACCAACCACAGGGTGGCGCTCACAGCAAGCCGGCATCAACAACCATAGAGGTCTCAAGGAGACCTAAGGTTGTCATGCCGACGCATCGCTGACCCCCGATCATGTGACGGGGGTCGGCGATGCGCGCATTTCCGGCTTGATGGCCGGAAGCGGTAGTTAAATACCGCTGTCAGCGTTTAACAGCGGCATTTAACTAGTTAATAGCGTGGGTGGATTGCGATTCCACCTGCCCCTATTGCGCGCACATGTCAGCTGTACAAAACAGCTGACATGTCGCGGCTTTGATGTGGGCTCACCGCCGGAGCCCACATCAAAGTGGGAGACACAACGTGCGCAGTACTAGTACGGCGCATGTCGTGAACGGGTTAAACATTATTTATTTCATAAACCAATAATACACAGGAAAATAAGCAACTTTGTAATACATCTTATCAGATAAAACGGCTTTTCTACTCCTGGATTGATCTTTCATTCTCAATTCACAGGTGAAACCTGTATTCAGTGAAGACATTTTCCCATTACGGAGATAGGAGATGGCGGCTGCTACTGATAAGATTCTATGTAGATAGGAGGGAGGAGGAACAACTAAAGGGAAAGCTCCTCCTTTCTCCGATCTTCTTTCCCCTTTTCATACAATCTTATCTATAGCAAGTGTCATCTTCTAGCTCAGTAATGTAAGAAATCCGTCTTCTTAGGAATACAGATTTTACCTGTGAATTGAGAATTTTGAAAATAAATGATCAATCTTAGGGGAGAAATAAGCAGATTTCTCTGATGAGATATACTGTTTACAACGTTTCTTATTTTCATGTGTACTATTGAGTTAATAAAAATTAAACACTTAATTAAAACCATTAAGAATTTCAGTCTAATTATATAATAATACCTGCAGAGGAAGAAGTGGGAGGATCTTGGCTTGTGGAAGGAAGGTCAGTTTCAGACGGCTGAGCAGCATCCTGGTCTTGCCGTGTTTCCATTTCTATTGTTGACTCTGAGGCAATCCTGTAACAATACAATGTTCCTAATCTTATTGTTGTTCAGGAAAACACACAAGATATTTGCGAAGAATATGGAGCTATAATTTCATGTCAATCATTTGTATCCTATATGGCATGAGATTATGAACCTCATAGGGCTGCAGGCTAAAGGGAGAACACTTAAGTACCGTCACATTTAGCGACGCTGCAGCGATCTAGACAACGATGCCGATCGCTGCAGCGTCGCTGTTTCGTCGTTGTGTGGTCGCTGGAGAGCTGTCACACAGACAGCTCTCCAGCGACCAACGATGCCGGTCCCTGGGTAACCAGGGTAAACATCAGGTTACTAAGCGCAGGGCCGCGCTTAGTAACCCAATGTTTACCCTGGTTACCAGTGCTAAGGTAAAAAAAAAACAAACACTACATACTTACATTCCGGTGTCTGTCCCCCGGCGCTGTGCTTTCCTGCACTGACTGTGAGCGCAGGCCGGAAAGCACAGCGGTGACGTCACCGTAGTAATCTGCTTTACGGCTGGTCGGCGCTGACAGTGCAGGAAAGCACAGCGCCGGGGGACAGACACCGGAATGTAAGTATGTAGTGTTTGTTTTTTTTACATTAGCACTGGTAACCAGGGTAAACATCGGGTTACTAAGCGCGGCCCTGCGGCATCGGTGAGATTCTGGATGATCTCGTCGATGTCATTCTTCACAATATTATTTTTATTTAAAAATTACCCTTCAGATTCCCCCTCTACAAATACTTCATCGCCTTCATCTGCTGTGCCAGATTCGACAGCTGTAGAAATATTTCCAGTGGAAGTTGTGACCATAGGAACAGACTGAGATGCATGATCTGAAGTATCAGCAACAGGATTCTCAGCAAAAACAGAGACTAAAGGACAAAAAATATACATTAGATAAAAAAAATGCACAAAACTGGTCATAAAAAAAAAAAAAAAAAAAATTTAGCTTAATTTTCTATTGTGGTGAAGAACAGTTCTGGGACTGGTTCCACGTTGGGTCATACCTGGTGCTGCTACCTGAAGTGGAGTAGTTGGGACACTGCGACCACCTGACTCCTCCTCATGAGCAAGAAACAGGGGAGTTTCGTACATACCTAACCCTTCCAAAAAAGTACAGTGTAAATGATGATCAAACACTAATGTAAAAGTCAAAAAAGCTCAGAAAATAAGTGCTTCTTAATAATACAATAAGAACGTACATGTAATTCTATGAATTGTACTATTAATTCTATAAAAGGATAACATTGCATCCCCCCAGTCAGAATGAAAAAAAAATAAAAATAAGGAAAACTTTGTGCTACCTCCTTGCGATGCAAGCTGGCCAAGGTCAGAGTGACTAGAACTGGCTTGTGGCATATCCTCTGGTGGCCCAAACCGAAACCGAGGAACTCCAGCGACCTGGGGAGAACTGGAAATAGGTTCATGTCAGCCAAGATCAGTTCACTAGGAGCTAATTATGTATACAATTCAGGTAAATAGTGAACATTTTAGGTTAGCATCCAGTACAATACAAGGAGCAGATTATATATTCTGCATCCGACCAATGAACGGAATTTCATATGAAATACTAAGAAGGTAATTATTCTTACTTTTCTCCTACACAGACTTGACCACAGCATGCTGACAAAAGTGCTACAAGTCAATAAGCTGTAGAGAATTTGCCTGCTGTAGTTGCAGGATATACTGTACGTTATGAACTTACTGAATGGCTTCAGCAAAACCATCTGTACGATGAGGTACAACAAGTGTTGGTGTGCTCGGCACTGTACGATCTTCATCATCAAAAAAATGTTGCTGTTTGGGAAATTTAGGAAACACAAAAATGAGCATATTTACCATCCATATAAGATCATCTCCACCCAAGGCTTAAAGAAAGGACAGATAAATTTTACTATCAGCCACCAAAATAAATAAGACTATAAATAAATCATCAACATTCAAGTCCAATTTGAAGTGTAAAATTGTATGCCTACCATGCCACCTAATCCAGGTGTAAGCTGAAGTCCACGGCCTACCGACTGTCTGCGGGCCATCGAAATTCGCTAAGTACAGGAAGTGGTAATATATTTGTTATACTTATTTCAAAACATACAAAAAACAAGTCATCTCATCTAAATACTAATATTAGATTTGTCTTCTTTAATGTAGGCACTCACCAGGAATCACCCAGTAAATCTGACTACATACAAGCAAACCAATGCACCCCCTAAACTTACATGCTTGGATCGACTTCGTCATCTATTTAAATGATCTTGTAAATTATTTTTCTCCCAATTAAAAAAATAAATAAATAAATCAAAACTATTCCTTGCCCCTTCACACTGTTTTATTGACGTGAGAAATTTAATTTAAATTTTTTTTTTAAATTTCTTATTGTAAATTCTACCTGAGCTGGTGGTCCAAGCTCTTGAGGAGGTGCGTGTATTGTTAAACGGGGAGGAAGAGGATGTGGTGGTCTACGAGGTGACTGAGGAGGACGAGGACCTGGACGGTCAGAGGCAGAAGATGGTTGTTCCCTAGCTTCTTGCGAAAGTGAAGATTCAGAGGTTCCTGTTGAAGCCTCACCTGAATACAAATATTAAGAAAGCTACTAAAAATACAAAGTCACTTACTGTTTACAAGATCACTCAACAAGCTGTAAAACAAAACAATAAAAGGTTATAAATGTAAGATTCCTTTACCGCTATTTTGAGAGTCTGCAGGCCTTTGACCAATATCTCCAGTACTCATACTTTCCTCGGTCTCTGTGCCAGGATCAGTGCCTTCAGGACCCTGGAGATAAATCAATAACGTGTTAGAGCAAAACTAAAAATGTACAAATCAAACCAAATTTAAGTTTAAAACAATAGGTGGCCAAAGATGAACTGTAAAACAACGACATTTATATAAGTAGAGGAGTAAATTAGTGACCTATACTGAACCACTTTACCAGTGTGATGTCAGGGTGCGATGTGCCAAATGACAAACTCCGCATTGCTGCTGTCTAATAGCCCAGTGTATTTCCAAACACAACTACAGTATATACTCGAGTATAAGCCGAGATTTTCAGCCCATTTTTTTAGGCTGAATGTGGCCCTCTCGGCTTATACTCGAGTCATTGTCCCAGGGGGGTCGGCGGGGGAGGGGGAGCGGCAGTTGTGACATACTCACCTGCTCCTGGCGAGGTCCCTGCATCTCTGGTCTCCGGGCGCTGACAGCTTCTTCCATCGTTGAGCGGTCACGTGGTACCGCTCATTACAGTAATGAATATGGAAGTGACTCTACTCCCACAAGGGTGGAGCCGCATATTCATTACTGTAATGAGCGGTAACGGTGACCGCTCAACTCTAGAAGAAGCTGTCAGCGCCCAGAGACCGGAGATGCAGGGACCGCGCCAGGAGCAGGTGAGTATAATGGGGAGGGGGAGCACTTAGCGATATTCACCGGTCCTGGTTCCGGCGCAGCTCTGTCTTCCGCAGTGACGCTCAGGTCAGAGGGCGCGATGACGTAGTTAGTCCGCACCCTCTGCCTGAACGTTAGTGCAGAGGACGCGGAAGACACATATTCAACGTTTGTGCGGCACTATATGGGGCAAATATCTTTATGGAGCATCTTATGGGGCCATATTCAACTTTTGTGCAGCACTATATGGGGCAAATATCTTTATGGAGCATCTTATGGGGCCATATTCAACGTTTGTGCGGCACTATATGGAGCAAATATCTCTATGGAGCATCTTATGGGGCCATAATCAACATTTGTGAAGCATTATATGGGGCAAATGTCTCTATGGGACCCATCATGAACTGTATGGAGCATTATATGGGGCTCCTGATTCAATATGGATATTCAAAAACACTTAACCTACTGATATCTCAATTTTACTTTTATAGGTACCTATTTTTATTTTTGAAATTTACCGGTTGCTGCTGCATTTTCCACCCTAGGCTTATACTCGAGTCATTAAGTTTTCACAGTTTTTTGTGGCAAAATTAAGGGGGTCGGCTTATACTTGAGTATATATGGTACTTAGTCATTAAGGTGAATCGATATACAATGTCCCGTGGAGCAATAAGTCTCAAAACACTTCTGCATCTTTGGTGAATAAATAAAAAATTAGTACTATGTACCGCAGCTTCTTCTCCTTCATAGGTGTCATTGCCATCAGCACTACCATCTTCACCATTACTCTCATCCCCTTCTTCACCCATACCACCATCATCATCTTCATCCTCCTCCTCATCATCATCATATCCCTGAATGTCCTAGGAAAATATTAAGAAACACAAATTAGGAAAACCACAAGTCTTTATACATGGGCTTGTAACATGCAGAAATTGCAGATTACCTCTTGATCTGCTTCATTTTCATCCTCCTCCTCCTCCTCTTCATCACTCTCTATGACAATAATATCATCACGCTTTGTTACAGCGTCCTGAGAGGACTGCACAGATTGGGCTGGCTCCAAAGCCTGTGCTGAATTATCCAGGACTGGGGGCAAGGACTCCTCACCATCATGAATTTGAGGGTATTCTAAACTAGCAGACTTCCAAAAGAAGAAAAAAAATATTTCCAGAACACAGTTGCTTGGCTTTAAAACCAGTAAAAAAAGACCAGTATGGACTAGTGAACTAAACACCACAAGTTAGTGTAAGTCGCTAAATGTTGCATGGTTTGTAAACTCTATATTCTGGGATTGGCATGATGCCTCATGAAGGGCCTAAGCAGTGGTGCATGACACAGGAAAGCAAGTGACCAAAGAGCATGGACGGTGCCTTCAGGTCCTGCACAATGCACAACGCATTAGGTTAATCTCGTTATTTTGAAAAGGAAGAAATGACAGATCAAGCCCTTAGGGTGCTTTCACGTTGCGTTCAGGCACTAGCTTGTTGGTCACGTCGGGGTTTAAGTCTGAACTCTCGCAAAACGGGATTCGGGCTTATGCACCAACAGGACCATCGACTATAATGGCGCAGACACAGGGAACGTGCGCTCTGCTGTCCATCATTTTCAGGCATCTATGCCTACTGGAGGCAGACACTCAGACGTAGTAGACTGCTTCTGGGTGTCAGTCTTTAAGTAGCCGTATAGGTCTGAAAATAATACAAGACAGAGTGCACGCTCCACCTGTCGGCACTATTATAGTGTGACCCTGTATGCAAATAAGCCCAAATACAGTTTTGTAAGTGGGAGTTCAGACGTAAACCCCGACAGGACCAAGGAAAGTGTGACAAAGAGATAAGGTGCTTTCACACTGCTTTAAGAAGTGGAAATGGAAAAGGGGGCTCCTGCCTACAATAAAGGGGAATAACAGCACTAATTTTCTACAGCTTTGTCTTGGTAACCAATTCTTTTTTTCTTTTTAATGCAGTAGTTCAGTTCTTACTTATTTCACGTTTATTTAAAGAGAACCCATCGCTTTATTCTCTATTCGATAAACCAATAATACATAAGATATATTACAAAGTTGCTTCTTCTCATATCAGAGACATCTGCTTCATTCTCTTCCTGGACTGATCTTTCATTCTCAAGTCAAGGGTAAAGTCTGTATTGAGTGAAGACAAACTTTTACATTACTGAGATAGGACAGGACAGTTACTACTGATAAGACTGCATGTGAAGGAGAGGAGGTGGTGGTGGCAGAGCTGCTCTCCCCCTTCAGTTATATAGAACCTTATGAGCACCAACTGTCATCTCCTCTCAGTAATAGGAACTTCAGCCTTCACAGAATAAAGATTCTAAAATCTTGAGAAGTTTGAGTGCTCAAGTTCTCAAACTTGCAGCTGGAGAGTCATGCGACCAGACCGACCATCAGACTACTCCAATTAAAAAATAGCTTTCCAATGTGCATTTTGTGGAGGCGGTTGATGGACAGGTCTGGTCACATCTTCTCCTTCAATTGCCATTTTGAGAACAGAAGAGCTGTGCAGTAATATTTCAGCAGGAGAATCTGTAATAATTATATTCGTAACTGACACAAATCTGATGTCCTAAATACATTTGTTAAAATAAAGTGGGCAACCCCTAATAGGATGCAAACATGAGTAAAGAGCCAGTGACAAAACAAGATTACCTGTGTAAGGGTATCTTGGGATTCCTGGTCAAATGAGTGTGATTCGGCCTCAGGAATGTCTTCTCCCAGAACTTCCTCCTTAATAGGAAAAATCCGAAATTGGACATTAACTTTATGGAGATGAACTTCTATTGGTTAAAAGAACAAGGCTCAGTGTGTTAACAAGGTTGAAAGACCTTCCAAAGAAGTAGGGGACATACAGATTTATGACTGCAGGATTAGTCTGCACAGGGTTTAACTTTATTCTACAACCAAGGAGTATTATCTACAATGTTACTCCATTGTAATTTTGGGGCCGATATAACGCAAAAAAAAAAAAAAAGCTTCTTTATTATAAACATTGGATCTTAACCCCTTCACCCCCGGAGCTTTTTCCGTTTTTCCGTTTTTGTTTTTCGCTCCCCTCCTTCCCAGAGCCATAACTTTTTTATTTTTCCGTCAATTTGGCCATGTGAGGGCTTATTTTTTGCGGGACGAGTTGTACTTTTGAACGACATCATTGGTTTTAGCATGTCGTGTACTAGAAAACAAGAAACAAATTCCAAGTGCAGTGAAATTGCAAAAAAAGTGCAATCCCACACTTGTTTTTTGCTTGCCTATTTTGCTAGGTTCACTAAATGCTAAAACTGACCTGCCATTATGATTCTCCAGGTCACTACGAGTTCATAGACACCTAACATGACCTAAGTGGTGAAAAAAAATTCCAAACTTTGCAAAAAACAAAACAAAACAAAATTGCGCCATTTTCCGATACTCGTAGCGTCTCCATTTTTCGTGATCTGGGGTCAGGTGAGGGCTTATTTTTTGCGTGCCGAGCTGGCGTTTTTAATGATAGCATTTTGGTGCAGATACGTTCTTTTGATCGCCCGTTATTGCATTTTAATGCAATGTCGTGGCGACCAAAAAAACGTAAATCTGGCGTTTCGAATTTTTTTCTCATTACGCCATTTAGCGATCAGGTTAATGCTTTTTTTTTATTGATAGATCGGGCGATTCTGAACGCGGCGATACCAAATATGTGTAGGTTGGGGTTTTTTTTTTATTGATTTATTTTGATTGGGGCGAAAGGGCACGGGTGATTTAAACTTTTATTTTTTTTATTTTTTTCACATTTTTAAAAACTTTTTTTTTTTTTACTTTTGCCATGCTTCTATAGCCTCCATGGGAGGCTAGAAGCAGGCACAGCCCGATCGGCTCTGCTATGCAGCAGTGATCATAAGATCGCTGCTACACAGCAGATTTGCAGGTGTGCTGTGAGCGCCGACCACAGGGGGGGCGCTCACAGCCACCGGCAATCAGTAACCATAGAGGTCTCAAGGACCTCTATGGTTACAATGGAGGAGCATCGCCGACCCCCGATCATGTGACGGGGGTCGGCGATGCGCTCATATCCGGCCGCACGGCCGGATGCGGTAGTTAAATGCCGCTGTCTGCGTTTGACAGCGGCATTTAACTAGTTAATAGGCGCGCGCAGATCGCGATTCTGCTCGCGCCTATTGCGGGCACATGTCAGCTGTTCAAAACAGCTGACATGTCCCGGCTTTGATGTGCGCTCACCGCCGGAGCGCACATCAAAGCGGGGGTCCCGACATGTGACGTACTATACCGTCAGATGTCGGGAAGGGGTTAAGGAGCAGTGCTTAACACGAAGCAGTGGTTTGTAGGAAACTGCAAAACAGATGGTCAAATGCAAACTAATCATGAGGCAAACCTCTGGTTCAACTCGCTGTAAAGTCCTCAGCTTTTTGTTAACAGGCAAATCTGGCTCTTCCATGGACTGTTCGGAGGGCTCTACCGAGCTTTCTTCTTCTTCACGCTGACGTTTTGATATGGAAGAACTTGGAGTTGCTGAAACTGTAAAGGTGCTTTAGCTTTAGGGAAAGGTAAGCACAATTCTATAAACAATGCTCCCTCATAGTAACTTACACGTGGTAAACACCGATGAGGACGTAGACGGCCTTTCTATAGGAGAGCTTTGGACAACTTCCACAGCGGGTTCTGGAGTACAAGGTTCTATGGTGGCATGGGACTGCTGAGTAGGCTGGACAAAGGCAGTTTGCTGCTGGACAGCTGGAACGGATTGTGAGAGGGATGACTGGACATTAGGGCTTGTAGATCTAACAGATCCACTGGTGCTGCCAAAAACTGGTACATGCTCCAATAGACCTTCTGACTGCATTGCTGTAGAAAATGATACAAAACAATACAGAAAAATAAGCACACACTTTTACACTGAACAGGATCTTTAAAAAGATATTGCCAAAAAAAGGCAATGAGGATAAATGAAGACTAATCAGCAGGTTGCACTGAGTACAGCAGGATACGTGCCTTCTTGCGTTTCCACTTGGGTTGTGGGCATAACTGTAGCGGTTGGAGTAGTAGTTGGAGTGGAGACAACAGCAGGGGTGACCATAGGGCGTATACTAGCTCTTGGAGGCCTTTGTGTTGTAGTCACTTTACTTGGCGTGGCCACAACTGGAGTTGGTTTGATATTGGCAGTGGGTGGTTCGGTGATGCTGGCCCTAGAAAACCAGGAACATATGTAAAAATATGTTCATCAATTTAAAAAATTTACAGAGAAAAGAAAAATCATTCATAGCTTATAGTTAGGTTTTAACAATTTTTTTCTACATTATACAAAAGGATGTGATTTACCGTCAAATCATTTTCTCAACAAGTTAATTGCGGGATACAGAGACCATGGGTTATAACTTTTGGCTCTAGAAGGGGGACACCAAGTAGCTATGGTAAGCGTTTGCCCCTTTGATGATAATCCTCTCTTTACTGAGCTGAATCCGTAAGAGTACAGACATAAGATGGTGAAGATTAACACTACAACTGAGATCAATTAGGAAAAATACTACATTTTCATTAGAGTTGTTAACATACATTACAAATAAAAAAAATTGGGTGGATACTGAATGAATGAATAGAAAAGGATTTTGTGCTAACCCTCCTTTTCCCACCCCAATTTTTTCCTCATCTGTCAATGCGGAACACACTGCCCATGGGCTGCAAACAAGAACACAGTGCTTAGGGGTGGGAAAAGAAGAGTGATCAAGGACAGTATCACTGTCGGTGAAACACGCAGCCTGGAAAGTTGATGCAAGATGCAAGTTACGGTTCCTAAATGACTCAGAAGATGGGCTAAGCTCTGTGAAGGCCTGCACAAAACAAGCTCCACTCCAGAGAGCACACACAACTACAGCATTGCTGGAATGGGCCGTAGACTGGAGTAAAAGAGGACGAACAATAGAAAGTCTATAATGCCAGTTTGAAACCAACTGGGTGGGGGAAATGGGACTGAAGAGAGAAATGCCTTGCAATATGAAAGAAAAAAACAAAATAATCTATAGAAAGGAGGAAAGAGAATAATTGAAACAACCCTGTACTGATGAGCAAAAAAAGCAAAACCTGAAGAACCTTAGGTGAAAAAAAAACAGCTGAAAAAGAAAACGGAGGACCCCGTCCAGCAGAAAAAAAAAAAATCTAAATTTTGTAGCCAATAAGAGGAAGTGACAAGGATGTCTGCATTCACACATGGAAGATGATGGCTATCTGAACTACGTCCTAGGTATAAATCCCAACGGACTACTTGTTCTGGAAAAAGGCAACAAATGTTGATAGTATGGTGACATCAACTGCCATGATACTGAACAAAGCTGTAAAACCACTGTTTAGAAGAGTGGATACTGGTAGAAAAGGAGATTTTTGTGTACTCACCGTATAATCTTTCTCTTAGCCTCTAATTGGGGGACACAGGACCATGGGTGTTATTGCTGCTGTCCACTAGGAGGCAACACTAAGCATAATCTGAAAAAGATTAACTGTGGCTTCTCCTCTGCAATATACGTCCCTGGATGGCGTCAGCCTTCTCCAGTTTTGTGCAAAAGCAGTAGGAGGAACGTAACATGAATAACAGACATGCCTATAAGAAGGCAACTATGTACGAGCTCAAGAAAACAATATGAGAACTCAACAGTTACAACGGCCCGGGAAGGGCAACAGGGTGGGAGCGGTGTCCCCCAATTAGAGGCTAAGAGAAAGATTTTACGGTGAGTACACAAAAATCTCCTTTACTCTGTCGCCTCATTGGGGGACACAGGACCATGGGACGTCATAAAGCAGTCCCTGGGTGGGAAGCAATGGACGAATATTGTGCAGACAGGCCCCTATACTTAGGGCACCGCAGCCTGTAGAACACATCTACCCAGGCTTGTGTCCGCTGAGGACTGGGTATGAACCCTGTAGTGTTTAGTAAACGTGTGTAGGCTAGTCCAAGTGGCCGCCTTACACACTTGTTGTGCCGAAGCCTGGTGCCGAATGGCCCAGGAGGCCCCTACCGCCCGTGTAGAGTGTGCCGTAATACCGGCTGGAAGAGGAGAATTCTTAAGGTGGTAGGCCTCTTGTATGGTGGATTTGATCCACCTGGCAAGGGTAGCTTTGGAAGCTGGCAGACCCTTGTGGCCGCCTTCCGGAAGGAGGAAAAGAGAATCAGACCTCTGGAAGGACACAGTCCTAGACACGTATATACGCAATGCCCTGACGAGGTCAAGCGTATGCAGAGCCTTCTCCACTCTATGAACCAGAACCTGACAAAGGGATGGTAGTGAAATTTCCTTATTGAGGTGGAAGTTGGACACAACCTTCGGAAGGAAGGATGGGACCGTACGGAGAACTACCTTGTCCTGGTGAAAAGCCAGGAAGGGCCGTCTGCAGGAGAGTGCTGTCAGTTCAGACACCCTGTGTAGCGAAGTGATTGCCACCAGGAAAACCACCTTCTGGGAGAGAAGGCGGAGCGGGACCTCCTTAAGGGGTTTGAAGGGTGGTTCCTGCAATGCTGTCAGGACCAGGTTGAGGTCCCACGTTTCTAGTGGTCGTCTGTAGGGGGAACCAATCGGAAAACCCCCTGAAGAAAAAGTCCTTACTTGCGGCTTGGTAGCAATGCGCCTTTGAAAAAGCACTGAGAGGGCTGACACATGGCTCTTAAGCGAGCCCAATAACAGCCTGGCCTCCAGACCAGATTGGAGAAAACCAAGTACTTTGGGTAGGGAGTAAGGGAGTGGGGTCTGGCCACGAGATTCGCACCAGGTAAAGAAAGCTTTCCAGGTACGGTAATAAATCTTGGCAAGAGGCTGGCTTCCGTGCCCTGATCATGGTTCCAATGACGTCCGGCGAGAGCCCTGCCTGGGTTGGAACCCAGGTCTCAAGGGCCTCGCCGTCAAATTGAGAGCCCCTGAGTTCTGGTGGTAGAACGGGCCTTGTGATAGAAGATTGTGGCGGTCGGGGAGATGCCAGAGGGCGTCTGCTGTAAGTTGTACGATGTCGGCGTACCATGTACGTCTGGGCCAGTCCGGTGCAATTAGGATGGTTGGAACTCCCTCTTGTTTGATCTTCCTCACCACTCTGGATATCAGGGGGAGAGGTGGAAAAATGTACAGAAGCTGGAACTGGGTCCAGTCCTGAACCAGAGCGTCTGCTCCGAGCGACCGCGGATCGTGCGTTCTGGCCATGAAGTTAGAGACCTTGGCATTGAAGTGGAATGCCATTAGGTCCACATCCGGGGACCCCAGCGATGGCAGATCTGGCGAAAAATTTCGGGATGGAGAGACCACTCTCCCGAATCTATTCCTTGTCGTCTGAGGAAGTCTGCTTCCCAGTTGTCCACACCTGGAATGTGGACCGCCGAGAGAAACGAGCCTGTGTCCTCCGCCCAGTGGAGGATATGTGACACTTCTCGCATCGCCTGCGTACTGCGGGTCCCCCTTGGTGATTGACATATGCCACAGCCGTGACATTGTCCGACTGTATTCTGATGTGAGAGGCTGCCAGTAAGTGATGAAAGGCCCTCAATGCCAGGAGGATGGCACGAATTTCCAGGATGTTTGATGGGCATGGTCGCTTCCACTGGGGACCACTTGCCCTGTGGTGTAGGTGCACTGCACCCCAACCTTTCAGGCTCGCATCGGTGGTCAGAACTTTCCAATGACTTGTGAGAAAGGATTTCCCCTTTGCTAGCGAGGTTGGCTTGAGCCACCAGTGCAGGGACCTCTAGGTTGACGACGTTAGCCGGAACTCCCTGTCGAGAGAGAAAGGGTTCTTGACCCAGGACTTAAGGATGGCTAGTTGGAGAGGCCTGAGGCGAAACTGGGCAAATGGGACGGCTTCTATTGCTGCCCCCATCCTGCCGAGGACTCATGGCAAACCGGAGAGATCGAGGGGGTTTGCGGAGGAGGGTGCAAACTCCTAGACGGATAGCCAGTGCCTTGTCCTTGGGAAGGAGCACTAGACCCCTGGAGGTGTTGAATAGCATTCCCAGGAAGGTCAGAGACTGACTCGGGGTTGGTGATGACTTTTGTAGGTTGACTAAACAGCCCATGCGACAGTGTCGATTGTGATTGAGACGCTGAGCTCGCAGTCCTTGATGGTGGGAGCCTTGATGAGTAGATCGTCCAAGTATGGAACGACTACTATGCCTCTGGAGTGCAGGACGTCCATGGTGGCAGCCATGACTTTGGTAAACACTCTGGGAGCCGTGGCGAGTCCAAACGGGAGAGCCACAAACTGGTAGTGGTTCTGGTCGATAGCGAACCTGAGAAATCTCTGATGAGCAGGTGCAATCGGTATATGCAGGTATGCGTCTTGTAGGTCTATGGAGGCGAGATATTCTCCCTTCTCTATGGACGCAATGATGGACCGAAGGGACTCCATGCGGAAGTGACGGACCCGTACGTATTTGTTGAGTTGTTTTAGGTCCAGTATGGGCCGCACGCTGCCTCCTTTCTTGGGGACTACGAATAAATTGGAGTAGAACCCTCGGAAGCGCTCGGCCGTGGGGACCGGTACTATGACTCCTGCTTGAAAAAGCGAGGCGACCGCTTGCCGGAAGGCACGAGCCTTGGCTGGTGGTTTTGGGGGGACAGAGAGAAAGAATCGGTCTGGTGGGTTGGAGGTGAAGTCTATTTTGTATCCGGAAGACACTAGTTCCCTGACCCACCTGTCTCCTGTAATAGGCAGCCAGACTTGATGAAAGAGCAAAAGTCGGCCGCCTACGGGTGTGGTGTCTTCCGGGGTCCATGAGTCATGATGAGGAGAAAGTCTGAGATTTTCCTCCTCTGGGTTTAGACTGGGCTGCCTTTGACTGCCAGGTCTTGTCCGACCTTTGCGTTTATCGTGAGTTGTCCTTGCGTGGGGAACGGTTATGATTTTGTGCTGGACGCAAGACAGACCAGCCCGAAGAATTCCGAAAGGATCGGAATCGAGTTTGGTTACGCTTCTTGTAAGTGCGTTTAGGTTTCAGTTGGGGAAGAGAGGTACTCTTACCCCCGGTGGCGTTGAATATCAGTGTCCAACTGTTCACCGAAAAGTCGCCCACTGAGGTAGGGGAGGTGTGTGAGGGATTTCTTTGAGGCTGCGTCGGCTTTCCATTCCTGCAGCCAGAGGATACGCCGAATTGTGTTGGCGTTTGATGCTATCCCCGCTACACCCCTTGCTGAATCCAGAGCTCCATGAAGCATGTAATCTGCAACGACTGCTATTTGAACCGCTTGGTCCGACAACTCAGGAGCGGATGCTTGGAGGCCAGCTTGTAAATTTTTGGCCCAGGCCAGAACGGCCTTGGCAGCCCAAACTGACACGAACGCAGGAGCAAGGGATGCCCCTGCGGCCTCGAAAATTGAACGAGCCATGCGTTCTGCCAGTCTGCTGCATCCCTGAGGGTTGAGCTATCTGGCAGTGAAAGGAGGGTCTGTGCTGCTAGTCTAGAGACTGGGGGGTCCACTTCGGGTGGGTCTGTCCACTCCTTGGTATCCTTCTGCGGGAAGGGGTACCTCGCCTCCAGATATTTGCGATCAGCGAATTTTTTCTCAGGCTGCAATTACTGCTTTTTAAGGATCGCCTTAAACTCTGGGTGGTTAGAGAAAACCTTAGGCGGCTTTAGAGGTCCTTCAAAGGAAATCTTGTGTTCTGGGGCCTCTGGTGGCGGATCAGAAATGTCCAGCACCCGATGGATGGAAGAGATTAAGTCCTCAACTAGAGCAGTATTGCTAGGGGGGATTGGGATCAGGGACCCCTCCGTTTCTTTGTCTGAGTCGGAGTCACAGATGCCTTCCGAATCCTGTGTATCACTGAGGCGTCCCCTGCTGGGTGAGCTGGGGAGGAGGCCTTCTCTGGTCGGGGATTGCGGAGATCTGCATTGTCTGTCCCTGGAAGGGGACGGTCTAGATGACCTGGAACTACGGTGTCTCTCCCTAGAAGGGGGATGACCGAGTGCTATGGGATGACGTAGATGGACTGTGGGTCCGCTTGCGTCCTGACTTACACGTGGATGTGCCAGGGTCATCCTGTCCCTGAGCCAAGCTCTCTCTTTGCTGGGTAATGGTCATAGCCGAGGCATGACTCTGCAGAGCCTGAAGCAATGTGGAGGTTAGGTTATCTATAGACTGCGTCATAGATTGCGACATCTGAGTGACCCATTCCGGCGAGGCATTAGACACCGAAGCATTGGCAGAGGCCTCTTGGGGCTCTGACACAGTAGTCTGAGTGCAGCCCTGGCAGTGTGGGTATATACTGCCACTGGGGAGAGCGGTCCTGCAGGCTGTGCAGAATGCATAATAGCAGTCCTGCCTGGTTCTCTTGGACCTTGAGCCCGGCATAGTGCACAGAGTGCAGAAGGGCTGCTATGCAGATGGACCTTACAGGGGTAGCTATGCTTATAGGGAATATGGATTCACAGCTGAGTAAAACAACCCAGCTGTGAGCTTACCCCACCAGTTTGCCCATAGGTCCAGCGCCGAAGATCCACAGTCCTGTGCCCCCCGGAGACTAGCTGGCCTGGTCCTGCTGACCGGGAGATGCAGGGTTAATCCTTGCTGCAGTAGAAATGGCCACCGAGGAGAAGAGGGGCGGAGAGCTGAGAAAAAGGCGGCAAAGCTGTGTAAAAACGCGCCCTTTCTGTCACGATCCGTCCCTCTATGACACTGTAGAGTGTCATATTTGTCATCCGGGGGGCGGGCAGGGGGGGCGGAGAGGAGGCGTCGGCTTCAGCTAGGCCGAAGCCAGGGCCTAAATTAGATGCCTGATGCCCAGAAGGGCTCCAGGCCGGCGCGAAAGTCCGGGAGGGGGTCAGATCTGAACCGGACCCCCCGGATTTAAAGGCAGGATAGCGGTGGGGCTGTAAGCGGTAGGGAGGCCCGGTGAGGGGTCTCCCTGAGGCAGTATAGAGCTGGTGCTGCTACAGAGACAGGGGCGCAGGGAGCCCTGTGTCTGTCTGTGCCATGCCTGCCTGCACTCCCCCTGGCCCCGACAGGAGCCCGCAGGTGGGCTGGGGTCCCTGGATGCAGGCGCAGTATGCTGGCCCATTGCTGGGAGCTGTAGAATGCTGCCTGTACAGGCCCTACCTGAGGCGTCTCAACCTAACACCCCCAGAGGGGGATTAGGGAGGGTGCTGATGTCACCTTCAGGGGCCTTTATCCTCGCCTTGACCTCAACCAAGAAACCAAAAGGAATTGGGGAAGGAGGGGGGGTCTCGACTTCGAACCAGCACCCGAGGGACTGGGGAAGGAGCAACATGGGGAATAGCCATCTCTACTTCAACCGGGCACCCCGTAATAGGGGGCTGAGGAAGGAGCCTTGCCGGGAGTCTCGCAGGAGACCCACTTTTCTTCATCTGTAATCCGTCGGGAAAAAAACGGAGTAAAAGAGAAAAATCTTAGGTGTGCCTCCTATGCAACACTAAGCAAAAACTGGAGACGGCTGATGCCGTCCAGGGGTGTATACTGCAGAAAAGGAGCCACAGTTAATCTTTTTCAGATTATGCATAGTGTCGCCTCCTAGTGGACAGCAGCATAACACCCATGGTCCTGTGTCCCCCAATGAGGCGACAGAGTAAAGATTCCCATAAAAGTATGTGCCAGAGGCATCTATCAGTAGATCGACCAAGGGAGCCTGCCAGGACAATGAAAGCCTGAAGTGAGAAGAAAAACTAGAATCCTTTCTGCTAAAGGATGTGTAGCACAAGAAGATGGGAATTAGAATCAATGAATCAAATTTATGAGCCATTTCTGTGGCAGCTGAGGGATGGGTTTATTAGGCAGGGAAGGGGGCAATATCCAGCTTACAACTGTCTGCTTTCCCTTGGCTGGTTATTAAATTTTATTAATAAAAAATAAATTAAAAAAAAAAAAAAAACAATGTGGGGGTCCCCCCTATTTTTCACATCATCCAAAGGGGTCCCGCTGTAAATCCGTCCCACGACGATGCCAAACTCCAGATGCACTTGCAATACACATATATGTAGAAGGAATCAGTGACTATACAATTTAGTTTGCAGTGATTCTATAATCCAATAGTAACAGCTCTATAAGCTCACTCATCTGCAAGCGTGCTTGTCAACTTGTGTGTAACAGACAAGTAAACTAATACATGCAATACAGTGTGTGTGTGTGTGTTTGTGTCTGTCTGTCTGTCTATCTATCTATCCACTGCTCAAAAAAAATAAAGGGAAGACTTAAACAACAGAATATAACTCCAAGTAAATCAAACTTCTGCGAAATCAAACTGTCCACTTAGGAAGCAACAGTGATTGACAATCAATTTCACATGCTGTTGTGCAAATGGAATAGACAGATGGAAATTATTGGCAACCATCAAGACACCCTCGGTAAAGGAGTGGTTCTGCAAGTGGGGACCACAGACCACATCTCAGTACCAATGCTTTCTGGCTGATGTTTTGGTCACTTTTGAATGTTGGTTGAGCTTTCACACTCGTGGTAGCATGAGACGGACTCTACAACCCACACAAGTGGCTCAGGTAGTGCAGCTCATCCAGGATGGAACATCAACGCGAGCTGTGGCAAGGTGGTTTGCTGTGCCTGTCAGTGTAGTGTCCAGAGGCTGGAGGTGCTACCAGGAGACAGGCCAGGAAACCAGGAGATGTGGAGGGGGCCGTAGGAGGGCAACAACCCAGCAGCTGAACCGCTACCTCAGCCTTTGTGCTAGGAGGAGCACTGCCAGAGCCCTGCAAAATTACCTCCAGCAGGCCACAAATGTGCATATGTCTGCACAAACGGTTAGAAACCGACTCCATGAGGATGGTCTGAGTGCCCGACGTCCACAGATGGGAGTTGTGCTCACAGCCCAACACCGTGCAGGATGATTGGCATTTGCCACAGAACACCAGGATTGGCAAATTCACCACTGACGCCCTGTGCTCTTCACAGATGAAAGCAGGTTCACACTGAGCACATGTGACAGAGTCTAGAGATGCCGTGGAGAGCGATCTGCTGCCTGCAACATCCTTCAGCATGACCGGTTTGGCAGTGGGTCAGTAATGGTGTGGGGTGGCATTTCTTTGGAGGCCCGCACAACCCTCCATGTGCTCGCCAGCAGTAGCCTGACTGCCATTAGCTACCGAGATGAGATCCTCAGACCCCTTGTGAGACCATATGCTGGTGCAGTTGGCCCTGGGTTCCTTCTGATGCATGACAATGCCAGACCTCATGTGGCTGGAGTGTGTCAGCAGTTCCTGCATGATGAAGGCAATGATGCTAAGGACTTGCCTGCTCATTCCCCAGACCTGAATCCGATCGAGCACATCTGGGTCATCATGTCTCGTTCCATCCACCAATGCCACGTTGCACCACAGACTGTCCAGGAGTTGGTGGATGCTTTAGTCCAGGTCTAGGAGGAGATCCCTCAGGAGACCAACCGCCACCTCATCAGGAGCATGCCCAGGCATTGTAGGGAGATCATACAGGCACGTGGAGGCCACACACACTACTGATCATCATTTCCTCGTCTTGAGGCATTTCCACTGAAGTTGGATCAGCCTGTAACTTCATTTTCCACTTTGATTTTGAGCATCATTCCAACTCCAGATCTCAGTGGGATATTAGATGTGATTTACGTTGATCATTTTTAGCTTTTATTGTTCTCAACACATTTCACTATGTAATGAATAAAGATTTACAACTGGATGTGTTTGTGTGTGTGTGTGTGCATATATGTATATATTTATCGATATCTATATCCACACACACACACACAGACACACACAGTCTTGCTTATCGTTATTGGCACCCATGAAATTTCATCTGTGGTAAATCACTAGAGAAATAGAGCTTTTTGGCAATGCAAATGCATCAGTTTGTTTACAGGAGGCGCAATGAAGCTTATACAGAAAAGGGCACCCCCCCCCCCCCCACCATCAGTTAACTATGGCGGAGGATCCATAATGCTACTGTGGGGTTTTAGCGCAAAATGAACTACCCAGTGTAAGAAAACTTGATTTGAGTCGAAGATCATGGGTCCTCCAGCAAGACCTCTAAAAATACACAGGGATGGTTGAAAAGAAAATTGGACCATTTTAAAATAGCCAGCAATGAGTGCTGACCGCAATCCCATTCAAAACTGTTCTAGCGATCTGAACTATGCCATTGGGAAAAAGAACCCGGCACACATTCAAGAGCTTGAACAAAGAAGCGCAAGAAGCTTATAGATGGCTACAAGAAACATTAGGAGGCGGTCATCAATGCTAAAGGATGAGCAAATGAGTATTAATTCTGTTTCTTCCATTAAATTGGAACACTGTTTTATTGTTGTATTACTTTGGACCAATTAAAAAAATCCTGAGGGTAACACTTTGGTGCATTATCATATATTTCTGAAGATATTGGTACAGTCTATGAAAAAAATGAAGCAGTGCCAATAATGGTGAGCAGCACTGTATACACACACATACACAAACATCCGAGAGGCCTTAAAACGACCAAATTCATCTACAATGAGAACTAATACAACTATGTAAAACTGAATTACATTACCGATCATAAACTGGCTGCTTACTAACGGCAGAAAAGCGTGTGCAGGTCTCTTTACTTACATTCCCCTTTCACCAGCTGCTGCAGTTGGTTTAACTGTAATCTGTCTCTGCTCTGGTCCCTGCAGACAGGAAAGTCAGAAATAAGTAAGGGAACAATGGCACAGACAGTCTGCCCACTATCGCCACTGAAACGTCTTACCTTTGAGGGCTCCTGGGCTTCATCTCTTTGCTCATGGTGCCGTTCTTGTTGTTCTCGCAGCTCTCTCTCCAGACGGCAAATCCTACCTTCGTACTGGGATTTTAAAGCACTCATTCTAACCTCCAGCTCTTCCTTCTGCTGTTCAAGGTTATTGAGCCTCTGCTTCACATCTTCATTTTCACTTGATAGTTGCTCCTTTAATGCTATTAAATGCAAATAACTTCAAAATGAGTTTTTAACAGACCCCAAAACAATATATACCCATGTGTAATTATGTGGAGTTTTACTTTGCAATGATAAAAACTGATCCTTTTAAACCAACACTAATAATGTCTGTATGAACATATATTTGACTTCAAAACATGACAAGGTTACTGTGATCTACTCCTTGGCAACATGATCAACAAGTAGTTCACCCTTTCTGCATCCGCTGAACATATGAAGACAATGAAATTACTAATTAAAGAAGTTGTCCACTACTATAACTTTTTTTTTTTTTTTCCATAAATCTTGCTATTATGTGCCACTGAAAACATCTACTGTGTTTATTTTAGCAATATGACCTTTTATCATGCAGTAGCAGCACATCTTTAGTGCTGGATCCAGCTCTCATGGGGTTAATCGACAACTTCATTTCTGCTGAGTTATTGTGCTCTAATACTACAAGTTCCATGATGCATTGCACTCGCCTGTAACTCTGCACCTGGCACACCCACTCCAAAACACACCCCAACCCCTCCCTCCTCTCTCTTCAAAAAGATTTGTGATGTCATTTCTGTCCAACCTCCTCTTTTACATTTGTCCAACCCACACTCCATTACACACAGATAGAGGGATCGATATATCTGGGATAGATAGATATGGGATAGATAGATACAGAGATATATCTATATATCTATGTCTATTTCCATAGATATGTCCATATCCATGTTTCTAAACCCCTTCACCCCTGGAGCTTTTTTCTTTTATCGCTCCCCTTCTTTCCAGGGCCATAATTTTTCCGTCAATATGGCCATGTGAGGGCTTATTTTTTGACGGACAAGTTCTACTTTTGAACGACACCATTGGTTTTACCATATCGTGTAACAGAAAATGTGAAAAAAATTCAAAGTGCAATGAAATTGCAAATAAAGTGCAATCCCACACTTGTTTTTTGCTAGGTTTACTAAATGCTAAGGCTGTGTGCACACGTTGCGGATTTAATTGCAGATCCGCAGCGTTTTTTGCCGCACAAAATTGCATCAAATCCGCAGTGTAGTGCACAACCAATGTAAGTCTATGGGAGCCGCAGACTTCTTGTGCACATGCTGCGGAAAAAGCCGCACCGAAAGGCAGCTTTTTTGACTCGTAGCATGTCACTTCTTTTGTGCGTAACTGCAGCGTTTCCGCACCCTCAGACTTTTATTGAGTCGGGCAAATCCGCAGCAAAACCGTAGATGTAAAAAAGATCTGGGTCCGAGAAACGCAGCAGTTCGGGAGGAGGGAAGTGTGTGAGCGGAATTTGGGCAGTGACTACGGTATGTGGGTGTATGTGTGTGCTGGATCTGCAGGACTGTTCGTGTGTGTGCAGGGCTGTTCGTGTGTGTGCGGGACTGTTAGTGTGTGTGGGGCTTTTCAGGTGGGTGCGGGGCTGTGCGGGGGGTCTTTTGGGGTGTGTGTGCAGGTATCATCCGATGGGACTACAAGTACACAGCATCCAATCTGCAGCTAATTCGGATGTAATCTGGACAGTGGACACACACCCTACCCTATCCATACATCTATCAATAGATATATCTATCCAGATATATCTATATATATAGGAATAGATAGATGTATGCATCTATAGATCTATCTATATGTACATCTGTCTATCCATTTCATCTATCATCTATATGTCTATCTGTGTGTGTAATGGAGTGTGGGTTGGACAAATGTAAAAGAGGATGTTGGACAATAATGACATCACAAATCTTTTTTTTTTTGTTCAATAACATCTTTATTTAGCTTTCAAAACCGCACCAAAAGAGAATTAAAAAATGCATCAAAACCCTGCAAAAAACTGCATAAAAACCGCATCAAAACTGCACCAAAAACTGCATCAAAAACTCCCATCAAAACCGCACCAAGAACTGCATCAAAACCGCACCAAGAACTGCATCAAAACCGCACCAAGAACTGCATCAAAACCGCACCAAGAACTGCATCAAAACCGCACCAAAACTGCACCAGGTTTTGATGCAGTTTTTGGTGCGGTTTTTGATGCGGTTTTTGCGCGGTTTTGATGCAGTTTTTGGAAATAAACGGAAAATGTGCATGATTTGAATGGAAACCTGCATGAAAACACGGATTCGGAGGCCGGATTCATCATTTCACTTTCATCCGTTTTTTGCCGGATCCGTCGCTGTGCGTTTTTTTTGCCGGACAGAAAAAACGTTCCTCTGTATGTGTTTTCCGTCCGGCGGAAACAGCTTTTTTGACGGATCTGGCAAAAAACGGATGAAACGTGTGGCCATCAGGCGCAATCCGAAGCGAATACAACTCTATGAGAAAAAAACGGATCCGGCGGAAAAAAATGGATCCGTTATTTACAAAACTCGCCGGATTGTGCCTAATGGCAAAAACCTGATGTGTGAAAGCAGCCAGTTATATGGATAGATACATCTATGTATCTATAGATATATCTATCTATAAATATATCTATAGATAGATACATCCATAGATATATAATAGAAAGGCCAATGTTTCTAAGGCTACTTTCACACTTGCGTTTTTAGCAATCCGTCGCAATCCGTCTTTTTGGGAAAAAAACGGATCCTGCAAATGTGCTCGCAGGATGCGTTTTTTTACCCATAGACTTGTATTAGCGACGGATCGCGATGGATGGCCACACGTCGCATCCCTCGTGCAATGGATCCGTCGTGTTTTGACGGACCATTGGCACGAAAAAACGTTCAAGTGAACGTTTTTTGTCTGTCGCGTCCGCCATTTTCTACCACGCATGCGCGGCCAAAACTCCGCCCCCTCCTCCCCGGACTTCAGAATGGGCAGCGGATGCATTGAAAAACTGCATCCGCTGCCCACGTCGTGCACAAATTTCACAACGTGCGTCAGTACGTCGGCCCGACGTATAGCAACGGACCCGTACCGACGCAAGTGTGAAAGGGGCCTTAATGTGCGTTTAATTTAATTTAAAAAAAAAACGGAAAAAACGGCGTGGGCTCCCGCGCAATTTTCTGCACCAGAGGGGGAAAGCCGACGGCCGGGGGCCAATATTTGTAGCCTGCTATGAATATCAGCCCGCAGCTGTCTGCGTAGCCTTTACTGGCTATTAAAATAGGGGGACCCCCCCAAATAAAATGACGTGGGGTCCCCCTGTATTTTATAGCCAGAAAGGCTACGCAGACAGCTGCGGGCTGATATACATAGCCTAAAGAGGGGCCATGGATATTGCCCCCCCCCGGGCTACAAATACCAGTCCGCAGCCGCCCCGGAAATGGCGCATCTGTAAGATGCGCCAAATCCGGCACTTAGCCCCTCTCTTCCCACTCTTGTGTAGCGGTGGGATATGGGGTAGTAAGGGGTTAATGTCACCTTGCTATTGTAAGGTGACATTAAGCCGGGTTAATAACGGAGAGGCGTCAATAAGACGCCTATCCATTATTAATCCAATACTAATAAAGGGTTAATAAAACACACACACAAAAGGAAAAAAGTATTTTAATATTCTTCATTTCACCATACTTGCCATACTTCAGCGCCTGCAAAAAACGTAAAATAAACCGTATACCACCTGTCCGCCGTAGTCCAAGTAATAACGAGTGTCCCACGATGATCTCCCCTATAGAACAGTGACATCGGGTTATGTCACTGCTCTATAGGACCCTCAGTGACACACTGACAGGAGACAATGGCTCCTACCGTGCATCACAGAGGTTACCTTAGGACAAAGTCTCACTTTATGGCAATTGCTGCCTGGGAAAATTTCTCACACAGCAATGGCATAAAGTGAGACTAGGGACTATTTTCTCACAGGGGCGTAGGAATACATTGTGAGGAATACATTGTGAGGAATACATTGTGGAAGGATAGCTTCCATCATTGTATTCCTGGAGCCCCTGGAGAGCGGTCACATCAGCTGATGCTCCTGCTCTCCACGGGAAATCGTCGAGGGACACTCGTTTTAATTGGATTTCTGCGGATCAGGGAGTATAGTGTTGGTTTATTATTTTAATATTTTTTTTTACAGATGACACTGGCTTCGGGGATCAAGGTGACAAGTGATGGTGAGTATGTACTCTATGTTATATGCACTGTATGTATGTTGTATGTATGTACTGTATGTATGTACTGTATGTGGCATGTTGTCGCATGGTGCACGTCGTCGCATGTCATTACATGCTGCATGTCGCCGCATGTCATTGAATGCTGCATGTCGTCGCATGGTGCATATCGCATGCTGCATGTCATCGCATGTTGCATGTCACATGTCGTCGCATGTCATGTGTCATTGCATGCTGCATGTCATATGTTGCATGTCGCTGCATGGTGCATGTTGTCACATGTTGCCGCATGGTGCATGCCGTCTGTCACATGTTGCACATCGTCGCATGTTGCATGTCATGTGTTGCATGTTACCGCATGTCGTCGCATGGTGCATGTTGTCGCATGTCACCGCATGGTGCATGTCACATGTTGCATGTTGTCGCATGGTGCATGTCGTCGTATGTTGTCACATGTCGCATGTCATCGCATGGTGGATGTCGTCGCATGTTGTCACATGTCATCGCATGGCGCATGTCACATGTCGTCGCATGTTGCATGTTGTCGCATGGTGCATGTCATTGCATGTCGTATGTTGCATGTTGTCGCATGATGTCACATGTTACATGGTGTGTGTTGTATGTATGTTCTGTATGTGTATGTTTTTTTTTTATTTTTTACATTCAACACATTAGCCGGATGATGGGACTACTACTGTCCCATCATTGGCTAATGTGTCACTTACTGTCACTGTAGCAGGCAGAGCCCGATGGGACTTGTAGCCCCATCGGACGAAGCCTGCACACAGAGACACCCCCGCCGCCACCACCACCGCACCGCAGCAGACCCCAGCACGGCCAGCAGACCCACCGCAGACCCCAGCACCGCCCGCACATCCCGGCGCCGGCACGCAGACCCCCGCACATACCGGCGCCGGTATGTGCGGGCTGGCGCCGGTATGTGCGGGCCGGCGCCGGGGGTCTGCGTGCCGGCGCCGGGATGTGCCCGCGCAATCATCCCTGCCTAGCCCCGTCCGCACATCCCTGCCTAGCCCCGCCCTGCAGCCCCCAGCCCAGTCACTCTTGATGAGTGACTGATGACTGTGAGGCTGGTCACGCCTGCTCATGACGTCACGTCAATTTCCAGAGTCCATTTAAAGAAGCCATGGTGCTCAAGTGAATTCCATTTATTACTTACCAAGCACCGGGTGTGCGTTTCATAGTGGTTAATGCCTTGGATAATTCATTACAGCGTCAACATATTCAAGTGAATGTGATCAAGCTATAAAAAGTACTACTATTAATAAAAGATACAATCTGTACATGGTATTAAAAAAAAAAAAAAAAAAAGGAAAACAAAATGCATTGCTGCCTCTTCAAACAATTAGTGAACAGGAAATCTGCAAGAGAATCGTGAATGAATGTTGCTAAAATAACTTGTTTCATGATTCTCTTGCCATGTAAACAGGCTGCTGCTCACCCAATGAATAAGCAAAATGCTCGTCCATTGCCTGAAATGGTCTTTTGTGCAGGCAGCACAAAAGATCATTGTTCTCGGCAGGTTCATCGTCCTGTGTAAACACTGCAAAGAATTATTTCAGCCTATGCGCACTGAGCAATCTATGTCACTCTTACATGTAAGCTGTGCAAGCTTCTGCTTCGCGCCAAGGAGAGTTTTCTTGGTCTTCTCTTCCTTTTCATTCATTAGCTGCCGCAGTTGCTCCTCTTGTGCAGTCTTGTCTTGCAGGTCTTTATGGACTTTGGAGAGCTCTGATTGAAGTTGTGTAATCTGTTCCTGTAGTGCCTTAAATTCATTTTCTTTTTCTTCCGTGGTCTAGAAAACAAATTGGCAGCTTGCATAGAAAGTACAGAGTATATCACTACAGCAGTTTCCTGCAAATTTAATAGCAGTATGACGTAGGTCTGTAGATGCTTCTTGCTACCCTCTTTAAACCAACGCTATGATAGAAAACATCCTATATAGTATATACCAAAAAAGCACCAAGCGTTTTCTAATAACACGAGGGATGTATAAAGTTACCGTCACACTCAGCGACGCTGCGGCAATATAGACAACGAGCCGACCTAAACTAGATCGCTGGAGCGTCGCTGTTTAGGTCGCTGTAGAGACGTCAAACACAGCAACTCCAGAACGATGCAGGAGCGATCCAGTGACGTAACGGCGACTCACTTCTCGTTCTCGCTGGTTGTTAGCTCCATGTCAAACATTGCTGGCATCGTTGCTTTTGATGTCAAACATGACGATACATGCCGACCTGGCGACAAAATAAAGTTCTGGACTTCTAGCTCCGACCAGCGATGGCACAGCGGGATCCAGATCGCTGCTGCGTGTCAAACACAACGAGATCGCTATCCAGGACGCTGCAACGTCACGGATTGTTGTCGTTCTCGTTGCAAAGTTGCTGAGTGTGACGGTACGTTAAGGCTTTGGTCACATTAGTCATGGTATAGAAACCCCACTCTGATAAGGAATTACCTGGAGGATGTTTGCTTGGATGTTCAAATTGCCTTTTTAGAGAGGAAAAGGACTTGAATTTAATGGCACCTACCAGAACTAGCAATCGTAATGGTCACTATGGACCCTTTAGTGCATGTGGAGAAAATCTGCAAGTGGCAGCACTTTAGACGCAGCACATGTCAGCTGCTTCCAAAGCGCCGATGTCTATTGAACGAAAGTGAATCCACATGTGATCACAGAACCGTGCGTCGAGTAGATGGTATCGGCAAAATTTATCTTGCTGAGGTTCAGGTCTCCGCAAGAGAAATACACATGCTGCGGTCTGGAAAGACACGCTACATGTCCGTCTCCGCAGGTGAGCTGCGGGCGTCTGTACACGCATACTGGGCATGAGATTTCTTGAAATCCCATCCACTGTGCTGTAACATCTGGCTGCTGTGGGTTGGACGCTGCACAATTACACAGCATTTACTGATCCTCTGCACATACCATTAAACGAGCCTTGCCACATGACTTCAGATATAAGCCAAAAGCAAACAGATTCTGGTTTGGCTTTTATCCCAAGACATTTGATAAGGCTCCTTAAAGGGTCGATATTACATCATATGCAATATCGTGCACACCTTTGTTACATGATGCGATCATGCCGCCACAGCGGGACTCTTGACAACGAAAGAAAGTTTCAAACGATCTGCTACAACGTACGATTCTCAGCGGGGTCCCTGATTGCAGTAGCGTGTCAGACACAGCGAGATCGTAAGTATATCGCTGGAACGTCATGGATCGTGCCGTCGTAGCGACCAAAGTGCCACTGTGAGACGGTACCCTAAGTAAACTTAGGAGATGAAAGTGGATATAAAACTGTGCGGCTGAAAATCCAACATACAATAGGAGACCAGATGCGGTATGGATGGGGATTCGTCAACACATTTCACTGTGATCAAACCTGCTCATCAGGACAAACCACAATGATAGGGTGCAACTAGCGGGAATAAATACAGTACATTCAAAAAAGAGGTGCTCAAAAACAGTCCTCCATAATCATACGACCAGCACAGCACGCTATCTTGTCAGCATAATACAGGATAACACCTTACAACAAACTTAGAGATTGAATTGAAAAATAAATCTGAAATAAGGAAATAACATATGTGAAGAATAAGCATACTAGTAATAAATAAAAGTAGTAAATAAAACGGAGCAGAAATGCTGGTGGATCAGGGGATGCTGTTAGTGCGCTGGGAGTGTGTTTTAGTGGTATGAGCCACTAGATATGGAGTTTTCTATTCTTTCATATGACTATCATTTCCTTATTCAGTTGCTCCATAGCTAGTGGCTCATACCACTAAAACACTCCCAGCGCATAGTAACCACAACAGCTCTTTAATCCTCTCCCTCTATTTTTATCAAATACCCTGATACACCTCCATTTCTGCTCCATTTTATATCTAAACACTAGTATGCTTATTCTTCACATATTTCCCTTGCTCATTTCAGATTTTTTTTTAATTCAATTTCCAAGTTTGTGGAAAGCTGTTCTGTATTCCGCACACAAGATAACGTGTTGTGCTGTCATATGGCCATGGAGGATAGTTTTTGCCTGCCTCCATTTTTAATGTATTGTCTATTCCCACATCCGTACTGCATCTGGTCTCCTATTGTATACTGGATTCTCAGCAGAGCAGTTCTACATCCACTTTCATCGCCAAGTTTACTTTCTAAATATCAGAAATGACTCAGTGTTTTTTCACATCAATCCTATATAAACATGTAAAACACCATACGGACAGATCCCATGTAAAACACCATACGGACAGATCCCATGTAAAATACTACAGGTATAAAGAAAACGACGGGAGATATCAGGTTTACAAGTCAATGTCGGACCTCTTCATCTGGACAAACCAGGACAGGTTTCACAAGGTTTGTCCTGGTTAAGAGGTCAGGACCTTGAAATGCATTGACTTATAAACCTGTTCTATTAAAATATTTGATTTTAAGGATTCTACCTCAGCAGCACATGATTGATACCTCCTGTCGTTTTCTCTTATTCCTGTGCTTGTCCTCTTAACCGGTATCTGTGCAGCTGCTGTTTATGCCCTTTATGTGTTGCCATTAAGCAACTCAGCAAAGTGAGTACATCTCCCCTTTTGCTTGACACCCCATTGTCATTGGATAAGACCCTATTGCGCTTTTTTCTTCCCAGTTTAATTCCTTACGTAAAGTATTATACAGACAGATCACATTTCAACCCAACAAGAAAAGTCACCTTCTGCATAGTTTCCAACTTGCTTTCTAGAGCGGAGAGCTTGACTTCAGCTTGTGCCCGATAATCTCTCAATTCTTGAAGTTCTTTTAGAGCGGCTCGTTCTTCTAACTGATTTGCTTTAGCTGCTGAAGTTTCAGCAACCAACTGAGAACAGAAACAAGACCTTGTAATAGAATTCAGCATAAGAATATGTGCACACATCTTTTTCAGGTGAAAACCGCCAGGAAAATGCTCAGAAAACACTCAAAATAATGAACAGGTGAATACCTATGTATAAAGCACTTGCTGTGCACATGTTCAAGCTTTTGATGCCTTTTAACTCCTGCAGGTTTCCAAAAAGGGTGTGTGTGTGCGTTATATATATATATATATATTTATTATTTTTTTTAAACTGTCTGAGGGGTACTTCCGTCTGCCTGTCGGCAACTTCCGTCACGGAAATCCCACCTCGCTGATTGGTTGCGCCAGCTGCCTGTCATGGCTGCCGCGACCAATCAGCGACGGGCACACTCTGATTAGTCCCTCCCTACTCCCCTGCAGTCAGTGCCCGGCACCCGCTCCATACTCCCCGCAGTCAGTGCCCGCTCCATACTCCCCTCCAGTCACCGCTCACACAGGGTTAATGCCAACGGTAACGTACCGCGTTTTGCCGTGGGTAACTCACTCCGTTACCGCCGCTATTAACCCTGTGTGACTAAGTTTCTACTATTGATGCTGCCTATGCAGCGTCAATAGTAAAAACATCTAATGTTAAAAATATTTTAAAAAATAAAAAATCATTATATACTCACCTTAAGCCGCCTTTTCTCGCTCCTCGCGACGCTCCGGTGACCGCTCCATGCAAGCGGCAGGTTCCGGAGGCAAGAATGGTATGAGAGAAGGACTTGCCATGACTTCATGGTCAAGTGACCGCGACGTCATCACAGGTCCTGCGCGAGAAGGACCTGCCATGACGTCACGGTCATGTGACCGAGACGTCATCACACCCTGGGACCGCCGCCTGCACCGCACACAGGCGACAGAACTACAAGGGGCCCTCGGAAGGTGAGTATATGTTTATTTTTTATCCTGTGACATACATGGCTGGGCAATATACTACGTAGCTTGGCAATATACTGCGTGACTGGCCAATATACTACGTGGCTGTGCAATATACTACGTGGCTCTGTGCTGTATACTACGTGGCTGGGCAATATACTACGTGGACATGCATATTCTAGAATACCCAATGCATTAGAATCGGGCCACCATCTAGTATAATATATATATATATATACTATATAATTGTCTAAGGGTCACTTCCGTCTTTGTCTGTCCTTCTGTCTGTCATGGAAATCCCAAGTCGCTGATTGGTCACCGCAAAACAGCCACGACCAATCAACAACGGGCACAGTCCGGCGGCAAAATGGCCGCTCCTTACTCCCCACAGTCAGTGCCCGCTCCATACTCCCCGCAGTCAGCGCTCACACAGGGTTAATGGCAGCGGTAACGGACCGCGTTATGCCGCAGTGTAACGCACTTAGTTAACGCTGCTATTAACCCTGTGTGACCAACCTTTTACTGTTGATGCTGCCTATGCAGCATCAATAGTAAAAAGATCTAATGTTAAAAATAATAAAAAATAGTTATATACTCACCGTCTGTCGGCCCCCCGTATCCAGAACAGGCCTGTGACGCTCCGGTGACCACTCCAAGCATTGCGATCTCGCGAGATGATGAAGTAGCGGTCTCTCGAGACCGCTACGTCTTTATCTCGTGAGACCGCAATGCACTCTTGGGACCGGAGCGCGTGAGGAGCATCGGTAAACGCTTCGCCTGGATCCAGGGGCCAACGGAAGGCGAGTATATAACTTTTTTATTTTAATTCTTTTTTTTTTTTAAACAGGGATATGATGCCCACATTGCTATATACTACATGGGCTGTGCTATACGCTCCGTGCACTGCGCTATACGCTCCGTGCACTGCGCTATACGCTCCGTGCACTGCGCTATACGCTCCGTGCACTGCGCTATACGCTCCGTGCACTGCGCTATACGCTCCGTGCACTGCGCTATACCCTCCGTGCACTGCGCTATACGCTCCGTGCACTGCGCTATACCCTCCGTGCACTGCGCTATACACTCCGTGCACTGCGCTATACACTCCGTGCACTGCGCTATACACTCCGTGCACTGCGCTATACACTCCGTGCACTGCGCTATACACTCCGTGCACTGCGCTATACACTCCGTGCACTGCGCTATACACTCCGTGCACTGCGCTATACACTCCGTGCACTGCGCTATACACTCCGTGCACTGCGCTATACACTCCGTGCACTGCGCTATACACTCCGTGCACTGCGCTATACACTCCGTGCACTGCGCTATACACTCCGTGCACTGCGCTATACACTCCGTGCACTGCGCTATACACTCCGTGCACTGCGCTATACACTCCGTGCACTGCGCTATACACTCCGTGCACTGCGCTATACACTCCGTGCACTGCGCTATACACTCCGTGCACTGCGCTATACACTCCGTGCACTGCGCTATACACTCCGTGCACTGCGCTATACACTCCGTGCACTGCGCTATACACTCCGTGCACTGCGCTATACACTCCGTGCACTGCGCTATACACTCCGTGCACTGCGCTATACACTCCGTGCACTGCGCTATACACTCCGTGCACTGCGCTATACACTCCGTGCACTGCGCTATACACTCCGTGCACTGCGCTATACACTCCGTGCACTGCGCTATACACTCCGTGCACTGCGCTATATACTCCGTGGACTGCGCTATATACTCCGTGGACTGCGCTATATACTCCGTGGACTGCGCTATATACTCCGTGGACTGCGCTATATACTCCGTGGACTGCGCTATATACTCCGTGGACTGCGCTATATACTCCGTGGACTGCGCTATATACTCCGTGGACTGCGCTATATACTCCGTGGACTGCGCTATATACTCCGTGGCCAGCCGCGAACAATCAGCAACAGGTGCAGTCCGGCGGGGGATTTGAACCACGCTTTGCTAATTGGTCGCGGCAGGCCGAATCCTGTGTATTCAATGTATGATTCTAAAATCTTCATAATTAAACTACATACATATTCTAGAATACCCGATACGTTTCCTCCGGGTACTCCGGTTTCCTCCCACATTTCAAAGACATACTGATAGGGAATTTAGATTGTGAGCCCCATCAGGGACAGCGATGATAATGTGTGCAAAACTGTAAAGCGCTGCGGAATATGTTAGCACTATATAAAAATAAAGATTAATAAAAATTAATAATCCTCCATTCTTCTGGCGTTTTCTGCTCTGTACTCATTGATGAAAGCTCAAAATATGCCCAGAAAACACCTGGATGTCTATTGGAGCATTTTACCATAACCACAACACACTAGCAGCTTTTTTTATTATTAAATAGTATGGTAAAAAGGACCAGAAAACCACAATAACAGTAATAAAAATGATCTAAAAAGCGCAACAATTCTTAAAAAAAAAAGCCAAATAAAGATTTGCTGGAAACTGAACCCATCGGAAAAATGCTCTGGACCATGGGACCAAAAAAATGGTAGTGTTTTCTGGAGAGTTGTCTGAAAAACTCATGTTCTGCCAAATCTAAAAAAAAGATGCCTTGCGCACATACCCTTACAATTTCCAAAACAGCACAAAGTGAGAGAAACTAGTACCACCTCCTCAAGCACACATCCAAATACATGTACAATATTCTAACATTTTCATTCACAAATAAATGTGACTTTTAGTTGAATATATTTTTAGCAAGGCCGCAATCATGAGTTTAGATTAAAAAATAAATAAATAAATCTGCGGCTACTTAAATATACCTTACCTTATTAATACAAGAGTCCATCTCACCTGATCATGCAGAGCCTTTAACTCTTCATACTGAGTCTTGTACCTCCTTCCAATTTTTTTCACTTGGTTGACATGTTTTATCTTTTCTTGTATATCTGTCACTTTGGTATTAAGCTCTTTCTGAAGATTTTCCTTTTCATTCTTAAATTTTACAGCATCTTCTTTAGCACTTTGACATTGACTCTGACATGTATTCAGGGCTGCATTTAACCTACCATAGAAATGGAAACATGTTTGCAAAATTTAAGGCAGATTGAGGAATACCAGCAAGATAAAAAACACAAGCTCCAATTTCAATATTCACATTTCCAGAATTTTAGCCCTTTCATCCTCAAGCCTGTTTTCACCTTCCTGACCCAGCCAAATCTAACAATTCTGACCAGCGTCACTTTATGTGATAACTCTGGCAAAGCTTCAATGTGTCCCAGTGTTTCTTAGATGTTTTTTTTCAGGGATACATAGTACTTTAGGTTAATGGTAAATTTAGTTGACATTTTTTGCTTTATTCATGAAAATATTAGAATTTGAGAAGAGAGGGATTTTTGGTACTTACCGTAAAATCTCTTTCTTGGAGCCTTCATTGTGGGACACAGGTTACCATGAGTGTATGCTGCTGTCACTAGGAGGCTGACACTATGCAAATAAGGAAAAAATAACTCCTCCTTGGCAGTATACACCCTCCGACAGGCACAAGTCAACTCAGTTGCTGCTAAAGCAGTAGTAGGAGCAACTTTAAACAAACTAAACCTATGTACCAACCCAAAACAACGGCACATTGGCCAAAAGGGTACAACATAAAGGGAGGGTGCTGTGTCCCCCATTGAAGGCTCCAAGAAAGATTTTACGGTAAGTACCAAAAATCTCTCTTTCCTGCTCGCTTCATTGGGGGACATAGGTTACCCATGGAATGTACAAAAGCAGTCCCACGGGTGGGGAAAATATTAGAGAGAAGACGACTTAGGCCGGCTGGTGGGAAACTGCCGCCTGCAGTATCTTCCTACCCAGGCCTGCGTCCGCAGAAGCCTGAGCATGCACCTTGTAGAACCTTACGAAAGTGTGAAGGGATGACCAGGTTGCAGCTTTGCAAACCTGCAAAGCCGAAGCCTGGTGACGAACGGCCCAGGAAGCTCCCACAGGCCAGGTAGAGTGAGCCCTCACCCCCAGAGGAGGCTGTTTATCTTGAACGTGGTAAGCCTCCAGAACCGCCGAACGAATCCAACGAGCAATAGTGGATTTAGAGGCGGGGAGCTCCTTCCGACGATCTTCAGAGTGCCGACAAATAGAGGATCAAACTGGCAAAAAGAAGCAGTTCTGGTAAGATAGACTCGGATAGCCCTGACCAAATCCAGCTTGTGGAGAGATTTCTCCAAGGGATGAACGGGGGAAGGGCACAAGGAAGGAAGGAAGGACGATGTCCTCGTTGATGTGAAAAGCCGAAACTACTTTTGGTAGAAAGGAAGGAACAGTCCGAAAGACTACTTTATCCTGGGGCAGAATGAATCAGGAAAGGAGAACGGCAGGATAATGCCGCCAACTCGGAGACTCTCCTAATAGAGGTGATGGCGACCAGGAAAGCCACCTTCCATGAAAGTAGGGAAAAGGAAATGTTCTGAATTAGTTTACCTGGGGAAGGGAAGCCAGGTCCCTTTGGAAGAGGATGAACAGAGCGGAAACCTGACCCTTTAAGGTACTTAGAGAAAGGCCCGAATCGAAACAGATAAGGAATCTGGAACTGGGCCCACGAGATCACAAGGGCGTCGGGTCCCGAGACCTGGATACGTACTGGGGAACCTTGTGGTTTGTTCGGGAAGCCATTAGGTCGACATCCGGAACGCTCCACCTCAACCAATTTGGTTGTAGACGGTGGGGTGGAGAGACCACTCGCCTGACACGAGCCCGACGGCTGAGAAAGTTGGCTTCCCAATTATCCACCCCTGGAATGTGGACAGCTGATATGGCGGGGACATGGTTTTCTGCCCACCGCAGAATTTTTGCCGCCTCCCTCATGACCTGCTTGCTGCGAGTCCCGCCCTGGTGGTTTATGTAAGCCACGGCCGTGGCCTTGTCCGACTGACTGCGGACCAGTTTTCCCATGAGGAAGGACTGCCAGCAGAGGAGGGCAAGGAAGATTGCCCCGATCTCCAAGAGAGGGTCTCTTGAACATTCCAGCGACCATGCGCTGTGAGATGTTGAAAGACCGCACCCCACCCCTGAAGACTGGCGTCGGTGGTGATGACCTGCCAGCGGAGGGGGAGAAATGACCTCCCGCACAGAATGGAGGTGAAAAGTGTCCACCAAGTGAGCGACTGCTTCACATTGAGAGGTAGGCGAATTGGAATATCCAGGGAAAGTGGGCTCCTGTCTCAGGCAGACAGGAGAGCCAGCTGGAGCGGGCGAGTATGGAACTGAGCATAAGGAACTGCTTCCATGGAAGCGACTATCTTCCCTAGTACTCTCATGCAGAGCCGTAGAGGCAGAGGAACAGGGCACTTTAAGGCTTTGATGTCCTGTCGGAGACAAAGGAACTTCTCCTTTGGGAGGAGGACCCGAGCTTGAATGGTTTCGAATTCCTTGCCCAGGAACTCGAGACGTTGAGTAGGAATTAAGGTCGACTTGTCTTTGTTGATTATCCAACCGAGACGGATCAGCGTGACCAGAGTGATCTGGAGATTCTGGCCTCAGTCCCGGCGAGATGGACCCTTGAACAGGAGATCGTCAAGATAGGGGATTATGAGAATTCCCTTTGAACGAAGGATGGCCATGACCGCCGCCATTACCTTTGTGAAGACCCTGGGGGCGGACGCCAGGCCGAACGGGAGAGCTGTGAACTGGTAATGTTCCTCCTGGATCACAAAATGAAGGAACCTCTGATGCTATTGACAAATAGGAATATGCAGGTACGCCTCCTGAATGTCCAGAGCACAGATATTCCCCCGATTCCATGGAAGCGATCACCGAGCGCAGAGACTCCATCTTGAAGTGTTGAATCCGAAGGTGGCGATTCAACTGCTTGAGATCCAAAATCGGGCGGTGAGCGCCGTCTTTTTTTGGAACCACGAGAAGATTTGAGTAAAAACCCGAAAACCGCTTGCGGTATGGAACTGGGACGATTATCCCTGAGGCGAGGAGGGAAGCGACGGCCTGGAGAAGCCCTGGGACATGGGAAGGCTGCTTGGGTGGACGAGAGAAGAAATAGTCTTCCTGCTGGCAAAGAAAATTCTATTTTGTAGCCTGATGTAACGATCTCCCTGACCCAGGCCTCGACCACCGATAACCAAGCCTCCGCCTCTTAGAAGGAAGGTTTTCTTCTTTCCCCCTGAGCGGAAGAGCGGTCCCTGCTGAGAGGAACCGCCTGAGGTAGAGAAAGGCCTGAAGGGGCGAAAGGACTGGGGTCCTCGTCTATTGAAAGGGCGCTTAGGCTTGGATTGAGGTAGAGAGGTGCTTTTTCCACCAGTAGCGTCCGAGATGATCTGGTCCAGCTTTGTGCCAAAGAGCCTGAAGCCCTGGAACGGTAGGCCAGTGAGACTTCTTAGAAGCGGGGTATGCGTTCCATGCCTTCAGCCAAAGGACACAGCGAGGCCAGGGAGGCATTTAAGAGATATTTCCCCGCGTGTGCAATCTGGTCCACTAAATCCGCTAGCTCCTCTGAAGGAGCCGAAGTTACGATGCCCCTGCGAAGTATCTTAGCCCAGGCAGACACGGCTTTCGCCACTCAAGAGGCGAAATTGGGGCAGATAGAGGTGCCGGACGCTTCAAAGGCTGATTTGGTTAAAGCTTCAATTTGTCTGTCCGTATAGTACTTGAGAGATGCCGCATCGGGAATGGACACAACTGTCTGCGAGGATAAAGGAGACACTGGCGGATCTACCTTAGGGGATTCGGACCATTTGCTGACAAGATCAGGACTAAAGGGGTATTAAATGTCCAGACGCTTTCATCCTGGAAAACGTTTTCCGGGTTGTTCCCAGTGTCTAGAGGTAGTATTCTCAAACTCTTTGTGATGGGGAAAAACTCTGGAGGGCCGTTTCAACCATCTAAATGAAATGGAGTCCTCCTGGGTAGCAGCGTCTTCCTCAAGTTCGAGGGATTGAATAATAGCCGAAACACCAAGGTTACTTACCGGTAGCTGGTTTTTCCAGAGCCCGTGACAGCACACCTGAGAGATGGATCCGCCCAGTCAGGACAGGAAACCTACTGAAATAAAAGGGCGGTACCTCTCCCTCGCTTCAGTTGGTTTTCAGAGCATGAGAGGCCCCCCTTGGTTAGTTCACATGGCAATCTACCACCACATTATAATAATAAAAAAAAAAACACCCAGCTAAAAGAGCGCACCAAAGGGTGAAAAAAAGGGAGGGAATATACAGGTACTGTCATGGGCTCTGGAAAAACCGGCTACCGGTAAGTAACCTTGGTGTTTTCCCGTCTCCCATGACAGCACACCAGAGAGATTTTTGGAGAAAGGAACACCTTAGGGAGGGACCACCGCTTGCAGCACCCTTCTACCAAAGGTAAAGTCAGACGAGGAGGATAGATCCAGTCGGTAGTGTTTAAAAAAGGTTGACAGTGAGGACCAGGTAGCGGCCTTACAAATCTGATCAATCGATACCTCTGCTTTTTCTGCCCAAGGAAGTAGCCACAGCTCTGGTGGAGTGAGCCTTGATGCCTTCAGGGATCTGGGCACCACGTGCATCATAGTATAAGGTAATAGCCTCCCTAATCTGTTGTGAACTCTGTTTTCAGGCTCCCTCTTGTGGTCACTGGTGGTATGGTGTGACTTTTGCTTTGGGCTCCCCCTGGTGGCTTTGTTTGTTATCCTGCTGGTCTCTGGCTATCAGCTGGTTCGTTATCCTCTGGGAGGTTCCTATATAGCTCTGTTTCTCTTTCACTTGTTGCCGGCTGTCGATGTAATCAGTGCTACTCAGATTCCTTCTGACTACCTTGCTCCCAGTCCATCCAGGACAAGCTAAGTTTTGTTTGCTCATTTTTTGATCAGCAGTGTTTATCATGTTTTCTTGTCCAGCTTGCTAAAATGTGATTCCCTCGCTTGCTGGTTGCTCTAGTGGACTGAGTTTCTTCTCACACACCGTTAGTCGGTGCGTGGGTTCTTGAAATCTCAGGATGGATATTTTGTAAGGGTTTTTTATTGATCGCATAGACCCCTGCTCTATTTTCTGCTTTCTAGTACTAGTGGGCCTCTTTTGCTGAATCTGATTTCATCCCTATGTATGTGCCTTCTTCTTACTTCACCGTTAATATTTGTTGGGGGCTTCTATATCTTTGGGGATTATTTCTCTGGAGGCAAGCGAGGGCTTTCTTTCTCTTTAGGGGTAGCTAGTTCCTCAGGCTGGCTCGAGACGTCTAGGAATTTTTTAGGCACGTTCACCGGCTACCTCTAGTTGTGTTGGATAGGTTCAGATTTGCGATCAGTCCAGTTACCATCTCCCTAGAGCTTGTCCTAAGTTTATTCACTTGCTGGTCTATTGGTGATCCTCAGCCACTAAGGATCATAACAGTACAGCCGGCCCAGAAAGTGTTAATTGCATGGCAGAAGCAGGAGAAAAGAAGCCTTGAGAATTTTTTTTTTTTTTTTGCCGTGTGTCTAGCTGCTGTGGCTAGCTTCTCTCCTCCTCTTAATCTTGGTGTGGCTCTGAGTTCAGCTGCTGACATGGATGTCCAGAGCTTGGCTTCCAGTCTGGATCATCTTGCTGCTAGGGTTCAAAGTATTCAGGATTTTGTTATTCACAGTCCTATGTCTGAGCCTAGAATACCTATTCCGGAGTTGTTTTCTGGAGATAGATCTAGGTTCCTGAATTTTAAGAACAATTGTAAGTTGTTTCTTTCTTTGAAACCTCGTTCCTCTGGTGATGCCGTTCAGCAAGTTAAGATTATCATTTCCTTTTTGCGTGGCGACCCTCAAGATTGGGCCTTCGCATTGACGCCAGGGGATCCTGCATTGCTTAGTGTAGATGTATTTTTTCTGGCCCTGGGATTGCTCTATAAGGAACCTAATCTTGAGAACCAGGCTGAAAAAGCGTTATTGGCCCTCTCGCAGGGGCAAGATGAAGCAGAGGTGTACTGCCAGAAATTTCGGAAATGGTCGGTGCTTACTCAGTGGAATGAGTGTGCCCTGGCTGCAAATTTCAGAGAAGGTCTTTCTGAAGCCATTAAGAATGTCATGGTGGGGTTCCCTACGCCTGCAGGTCTGAATGAGTCAATGACTCTGGCCATTCAGATTGATCGGCGTTTGCGGGAGCGCAAACCTGTGCACCATTTGGCGGTGTCTTCTGAACAGACACCTGAATCTATGCAATGTGACAGAATTTTGACCAGAAGTGAACGGCAAAATTATAGACGGCAAAATGGGTTGTGCTTTTACTGTGGTGACTCAGCTCATGTTATCTCAGCATGCTCTAAGCGCAAAAAGGTTGATAAATCTGTCACCATTGGTACTTTACAGCCTAAGTTCATTTTGTCTGTTACCCTGATTTGTTCCCTGTCATCTTACCCGGTTAATGCTTTTGTAGATTCAGGTGCTGCCCTGAGTCTTATGGATTGGTCATTTGCCAGGCGCTGTGGTTTTGATTTAGAGCCTTTAAAATTCCCTATTCCACTAAGGGGAATTGATTCTACACCATTGGCTACGAATAGACCTCAGTACTGGACACAAGTGACCATGTGCATGACTCCTGTTCATCAGGAGGTGATTCACTTCCTTGTATTGCATAATTTGCATGATGTTGTCGTGTTGGGTCTACCATGGTTGCAGACTCATAATCCAGTCCTGGATTGGAAAGCTATGTCTGTGTCAAGTTGGGGTTGTCAGGGAATTCATGGTGACGCTCCTGTGGTGTCAATTGCTTCGTCCACTCCTTCTGAAGTCCCTACGTTTTTGTCAGACTACCAGGATGTATTTGAGGAGCCCAAACTCAATTCTCTACCTCCTCATAGGGACTGTGATTGTGCTATAAATTTGATTCCTGGTAGTAAGTTTCCTAAGGGACGACTTTTCAATTTATCTGTGCCGGAGCATGCTGCCATGCGGAGTTATATAAAGGAGTCTTTGGAGAAGGGACATATTCGCCCGTCCTCATCCCCTCTTGGTGCAGGATTCTTTTTTGTGGCTAAGAAGGATGGTTCCCTGAGACCTTGTATTGATTATCGCCTTTTGAATAAAATCACGGTCAAATTTCAGTATCCTTTGCCATTGTTAACTGATTTGTTTGCTCGCATTAGGGGGTCTAGTTGGTTCACCAAGATAGATCTTCGCGGTGCGTATAACCTTGTGCGTATAAAACAGGGTGATGAATGGAAAACTGCATTTAATACGCCTGAAGGCCATTTTGAGTACTTGGTGATGCCTTTTGGACTTTCTAATGCTCCTTCAGTCTTTCAGTCCTTTATGCACGACATCTTCCGTGAATATCTGGATAAGTTTATGATTGTGTATCTGGATGATATTCTGTTTTTTTCGGATGATTGGGAGTCTCATGTTAGGCAGGTCAGGATGGTCTTTCAGGTCCTGCGTGACAATGCTTTATTATTTGTGAAGGGCTCAAAATGTCTTTTTGGAGTCCAGAAGATTTCTTTTTTGGGTTTCATTTTTTCTCCTTCTACTATTGAGATGGACCCAGTCAAGGTTCAGGCTATTCATGACTGGACGCAGCCTACATCTGTTAAGAGTCTTCAGAAGTTCTTGGGTTTTGCTAATTTCTACCGTCGCTTCATAGCTAATTTTTCTGGTGTTGTTAAGCCTTTGACGGATTTGACCAAGAAAGGTTCGGATGTGACTAACTGGTCCTCTGCGGCTGTGGAGGCCTTTCGGGAGCTGAAGCGTCGGTTTTCTTCGGCTCCGGTCTTATGTCAGCCAGATGTCTCACTTCCCTTCCAGGTGGAGGTTGATGCTTCCGAAATTGGAGCGGGGGCTGTTTTGTCGCAGAGAAGCTCCGATGGCTCTGTGATGAAGCCATGTGCTTTCTTTTCAAGAAAGTTTTCGCCTGCCGAGCGGAATTATGATGTCGGTAATCGGGAGCTGTTGGCTATGAAGTGGGCATTTGAGGAGTGGCGACATTGGCTCGAGGGAGCTAAGCATCGTGTGGTGGTCTTGACTGATCACAAGAATTTGATTTATCTCGAGTCGGCCAAACGGCTGAATCCCAGACAGGCTCGTTGGTCGTTGTTTTTCTCTCGTTTTGATTTCATTGTCTCGTACCTGCCTGGTTCAAAGAATGTGAAGGCTGATGCTCTTTCTAGGAGTTTTGTGCCTGACTCTCCTGGAGATTCAGAGCCGGCTGGTATCCTTAGAGAAGGGATGATTTTGTCTGCCATCTCCCCAGATTTGCGACGTGTGCTGCAAGAGTTTCAGGCGGATAGACCTGACCGCTGTCCACCGGATAGACTGTTTGTCCCGGATAGATGGACCAACAGAGTCATCTCCGAGGTTCATTCTTCGGTGTTGGCGGGCCATCCTGGAATATTTGGTACCAGAGACTTGGTGGCCAGGTCTTTTTGGTGGCCTTCCTTGTCGCGGGATGTGCGTTCCTTTGTGCAGTCTTGTGGAATTTGTGCTCGGGCTAAGCCTTGCTGTTCTCGTGCCAGTGGTTTGCTGTTACCTTTGCCTGTCCCGAAGAGGCCTTGGACGCACATTTCCATGGACTTTATTTCAGATCTCCCTGTCTCTCAGAGAATGTCTGTCATCTGGGTGGTGTGTGATCATTTTTCTAAGATGGCCCATTTGGTGCCCTTGCCTAAGTTGCCTTCCTCCTCCGAGGAGTTGGTTCCACTGTTTTTTCAAAATGTGGTTCGTTTGCACGGGATTCCTGAGAACATTGTTTCTGACAGAGGATCCCAGTTTGTGTCTAGATTTTGGCGGACCTTTTGTGCTAAATTGGGCATTGATTTGTCTTTTTCGTCGGCCTTCCATCCTCAGACGAATGGCCAAACCGAGCGAACTAATCAGACCTTGGAGACTTATTTAAGATGTTTTGTTTCTGCTGATCAGGACGACTGGGTTACTTTTTTGCCATTGGCCGAGTTTGCCCTTAATAATCGGGCTAGTTCTGCTACTTTGGTTTCTCCTTTTTTTTGTAATTCGGGGTTTCATCCTCGTTTTTCATCGGGTCAGGTGGAGCCTTCTGACTGTCCTGGAGTGGATGTTGTGGTTGATAGGTTGTATCAGATTTGGAATCATGTGGTGGACAATTTGAAGCTGTCACAAGAGAAGGCTCAGCTCTTTGCCAACCGCCGTCGCTGTGTGGGTCCCTGACTTCGCGTTGGGGACTTGGTGTGGTTGTCTTCTCGCTTCGTTCCTATGAAGGTCTCCTCTCCTAAGTTCAAGCCTCGGTTTATCGGTCCTTATAAGATTCTGGAAGTCCTTGGCCCTGTGTCATTTCGTCTGGACCTCCCGGCATCATTTGCTATTCATAATGTGTTCCATCGCTCGTTGTTGCGGAGGTATGTGGTGCCTGCGGTTCCTCCGGTTGAGCCTCCTGCCCCGGTGCTGGTTGAGGGAGAATTGGAATACGTGGTGGAGAAGATCTTGGATTCTCGTATTTCTAGACGGAGGCTCCAGTATTTAGTTAAGTGGAAGGGCTATGGTCAGGAGGATAATTCTTGGGTTGTCACCTCTGATGTTCATGCGGCCGATTTGGTTTGTGCCTTCCATCTGGCTCATCCTGATCGCCCTGGGGGTTTTCATGAGGGTTCGGTGACCCCTCCTCAAGGGGGGGGGTACTGTTGTGAACTCTGTTTTCAGGCTCCCTCTTGTGGTCACTGGTGGTATGGTGTGACTTTTGCTTTGGGCTCCCCCTGGTGGCTTTGTTTGTTATCCTGCTGGTCTCTGGCTATCAGCTGGTTCATTATCCTCTGGGAGGTTCCTATATAGCTCTGTTTCTCTTTCACTTGTTGCCGGCTGTCGATGTAATCAGTGCTACTCAGATTCCTTCTGACTACCTTGCTCCCAGTCCATCCAGGACAAGCTAAGTTTTGTTTGCTCATTTTTTGATCAGCAGTGTTTATCATGTTTTCTTGTCCAGCTTGCTAAAATGTGATTCCCTCGCTTGCTGGTTGCTCTAGTGGACTGAGTTTCTTCTCACACACCGTTAGTCGGTGCGTGGGTTCTTGAAATCTCAGGATGGATATTTTGTAAGGGTTTTTTATTGATCGCATAGACCCCTGCTCTATTTTCTGCTTTCTAGTACTAGTGGGCCTCTTTTGCTGAATCTGATTTCATCCCTATGTATGTGCCTTCTTCTTACTTCACCGTTAATATTTGTTGGGGGCTTCTATATCTTTGGGGATTATTTCTCTGGAGGCAAGCGAGAGAAATTCTCTCTCTTTAGGGGTAGCTAGTTCCTCAGGCTGGCTCGAGACGTCTAGGAATTTTTTAGGCACGTTCCCCGGCTACCTCTATTTGTGTTGGATAGGTTCAGATTTGCGATCAGTCCAGTTACCATCTCCCTAGAGCTTGTCCTAAGTTTATTCACTTGCTGGTCTATTGGTGATCCTCAGCCACTAAGGATCATAACACTAATCCACCTAGCAATAGTACCTTTGGATACCCCATATCCCTTCCTGCTACCCTGGAAAGCTACAAATAGGGACTGATCCTTCCTCCACTGACTGGTCAAGGATATGTATTGTAAAATGGACCTTCTTACATCCAGTGTATGAAACTTTTCTTCCCCTGGGTTCCTAGGATTATCACAGAAAGAGGGTAATAAATTCCATAGGAGTCAGGAAATTGTAAGTACCACTTTCGGTAGATATGCCGGATCTGGTCTCAGAACCACCATGTCCTCAAATATTTGTGTGTAAGGAGGGGAAATAGACAGGGGTTGTAAGTCACTCACCCTACGGGCTGATGTCAACGCTACCAGAAGCACTATTTTAAGAGTGAGGAGTTTTACCGATGATTCCTGCAAAGGCTCAAATGGACTCCTAGTTAGAGCTTCTAAAACCATATTCAAATCCCACAGGGGAACCCTCTGAACTACCACCGGTCTAGATCTACTACATGATTTTATAAAGCAGGACAGCCACCTATTGGAGGCTAGATTACAATTATATAAGGCTCCTAACGCCGACACTTGTACCTTGAGCGTATTGGTTGCCAACCTTAGTTGTAAACCCGCTTGGAGAAACGCTAAAATAGTACCCACAGGAGCCTCATCCCCCAAAGGTTGTCCCGAAAAATCTAGAAACTTCTTCCATGTTCTACCATAAATTCTTGACGTGACCGGTTTTCTACTTTTCAACAAGGTGGAGAATAGCCCTGGTGAAAACCCCTGCCGACTCAGTAATGCCCTCTCAAATTCCAGGCTGCAAGATGGAAGCCCTTCACCTGAGAGTGGCATATTGGACCCTGGGTAAGCAGGTCTGGAATTTCTCCGCCGTGATTCAGCACTAGGGCTCCCATCAGGACAGGAAACCCAACTGAAGCGAGGGAGAGGTACCGCCCTTTTATTTCAGTAGGTTTCCTGTCCTGACTGGGCGGATCCCTCTCTCAGGTGTGCTGTCATGGGAGACGGGAAAATAAGGCTATCTACCATATCCTGCGTCCCGGAGGTCTGATCTGCATCTGAATCCGACTCCGATTGAGAAACTACATCCGACCCGATGTCCGCCTTTGAGGAGGGGGAACAGGTAGAGAGGTATTCTAGATGACGCTGCGGGGTCCGGTGAACTGGATGAGGAGTTAGACAAGAGTCCTCTTCCCAGATCTTTTCTCTAATCTGTCCCTGTGAGAGTCGTGGTCAGGTGCGTGCGGATCACCGTGGGAGGCGTTCGTGGCACTGGTGGCAGAGGATAGAAGCGGCATGCGTTGCAGGACCTGTACCAGGGACTGGAACACTTTAGTCAGGTCTGAGACTGACAGACATGGCAACAGCCCACTCCAGGGGAGTGCACTCATCCAGAGTATTAGGGGCTTCCTGAGGGACGGACATGGTGGAAGGACTGCAGGATAGACAGAAGGGCGACGGCTGGCCTGAAGCCCACTTTCTCTTACAGCGGGCACAAGCGTTGTGGGTCACCGTAAAATTGTAGCCGGAGGCCTCTGTGGGGTTGGGCATAGGTAGAGTCTGTGTGAAAACTGCAGTAGGACGCTATAAGGGCGATATTGCTGAGGGGAGTTAAGCCGAAGAAAGAAGCCAGGGGATGCAGAGCCTACCAGACACACAGAGAATATGCAGCGACAGCGCAGATAGCTGCGTCCACCTCCTTATCCGTGGAGATGCTGAAGAAGCTCGGCTGCCAAGATGGACGCTGTACTCCCAGGCCACGCACCACGCTGAAGCGAGCAGTGGGCGGGGTTATGGTTGCATTCAGGTGCGCAGAAAGAGGGGCATTCCCAGGAGAAGAGAGTGAAATCAGCATCCTGATAAGCTGACATGTCTGAGAGGGCGTGTCAGTGTGAGAGAGAACCCAACACCAGTGCCGGGACAGACGCACAGGAAAGGGGGCGTGCCCAGCGCTGGAAAACGAAAGTGCAGCTGTGATAGGCTAAACCAGAAAAGGAGGCGTGGCCTAAACTGAGAATAGCCGGGGGAAACAAGGACTGCAAAATGCCGGGAACCGCGCGTTATGGAGAAAAAGGGGCGCAAAATTTGAAAGTTAGTGCAGGAGCCTGAATATCAGGTGAGCGCTGGCGTGGGGAGGTTGAAGTCTCACTACCTTGCTTGAATCCGGCTCCTCTTCATGGATTAGAATCATGTCAGGATCCCTCGGGAGAGGAAGAGGGTCCTGGGAGAGAACATCCTCCTTCCCGCATCGTCTCCGGACGGTGCAGAAGACTGCGTCAATCCCTTACGAGAAGGGGGGAGGTCACCAAGTGTGACCACAATCTTCCTCTCAGCCCTCTCCGAGAAGAGGGGTGAGGAGGGGAAAAGGCGAGGACTGGCCACCAAGAGTCACCCTGAACACCCGAATAGTGACAGGGGACAGAGTCCTGCCAGCGGATCCGAGAGTGGGCGATGTGGGTAATACCACACTGCTCTCTCGGCCGCATAAATGTGGGAAAAACAGGGTGAGAATCTGCACCCTGTTACCCGAAGAATAAATCTGAAAAAGAAAGGGAAAATGATTAATAAACACACAAAATTCCTGTAAAAGAAGATAATGCAGATCTGGTGGTTAGATCCAGGTAAGCATCCTACAGACACTAAGCAAAAACTGAGTTGACTTGTGCCTGTCGGGCGGGTGTATACTGCCGAGGAGCAGTTATTTTTTCCTTATTTCCATAGTGTCAGCCTCCTAGCGACCGCAGCATACACCCATGGTAACCTGTGCCCCCAATGAAGAGAGAAAGAAATTGAGAATTTTGCAATTTTCAAAATTTAGATCCTTAAACCTGTTAGACATGCTGGTGCAAAATAATTTATAATTTCCCACATGTCTACTTTACATCTGCATAATTTTGTTAAATTTACAAAAGTTTTTTTTTTTTTTTTTAAAAGAGACCACATCACTTTTGAAGTGACTTTGAGGGGCCTATATGCCAGAAAGTACCCAAAAGTGACATCATTCTAAATTCTGCACCCCTCAAAGTGCTCAAAACCACATTCCGGAAGTTTATTAAACCTTTAATAGCTTCACAAGAATTAAAGCCATGTGGAAAGAAAAACTGAACATTTTAATTTTTCCCACAAAAAAGTTGATTTAAACAAAAATGTATTTTCTCAAGGGTAACAAGAGAAAATCAACTTTACAATTTGCTGTGCAATTTCTTAAGTACACCGATGCTCCATATGTGGAGGAAAACCACTGTTTGGGCGCACAGAAGAGCTCGAAGGGAAGGATCGCCATGTGACTTTTGGAGTGCAAATTTTTCTGAAATAAATATTACATGCAATGTCGCGTTTGGAGAGCCTCTGATGTGCCTAAACAGTGGACACCCACCACAAGTGACCCCATTTTGGAAACTATACCACCCAAGGAACTTATCTAGACATGTGTTGAGCACCTCTAACCCACAAGTGCTTCACAGAATTTTATAACATTCAGTCGTGAAAATGAAAAAAATACATTTTTCCTGCAAAATGTTGCTTCGGCCCCAATGCTTTCATTTTCTAAAGGGTAACAGGAGAAAAGAACCATACAATTTGTTGTGCAATGTGTTCCGAGTACACAGATATAGGCGATATGTGGTGAAAAACCACTGTTTGGCAACACGACAGAGCTCGGAAGGGAAGGAGCACTATTTGAGTTCTGGAGTTCCATTATGGGACAATTTGTGGATGCAAATTCACATTTGAAGAGCACCTGACATGTAAAACAGCAGGAATCCCCACAAGTGATCACATTTTGGAAAACTAAAGCTCTTGAGTAAAGGTACCTTCACACGAAACGACATTATAACGATATCGCTAGCAATCCGTGACGTTGCAGCGTCCTCGCTAGCGATATCGTTTCGTTTGACACGCAGCAGCGATCAGGATCCTGCTGTGATGTCGCTGGTCGCTGAATAAAGTCCAGAACTTTATTTGGTCGTCCGATCGCTGTGTATCGTTGTGTTTGAAAGCAAAAGCAACGATACCAGCGATATTTTACACTGGTAACCAGGGTAAACATCGGGTTACTAAGCGCAGGGCCGCGCTTAGTTACCCGATGTTTACCCTGGTTACTAGCGTAAAATGTAAAAAAAACAAACAGCACATACTCACATTGCGTCCCCTGCAGTCTGCTTCCTCCTCTGACTCAGCGCCGCAAAGTGAAAGTGAAAGCAGCACAGCGGTGACGTCACCGCTCTGCTCTCACTGTACGGCGCTCAGTCAGTCAGGAAGTGGACGCAGGGGGACGTGAATGTAAGTATGTGCTGTTTGTTTTTTTTAGATTTTACGCTGGTAACCAGGGTAAACATCGGGTTACTAAGCGCGGCCCTGCGCTTAGTTACCCGATGTTTACCCTGGTTACCCGGGGACCTCGGCATAGTTGATCGCTGGAGAGCGGTCTGTGTGACAGCTCTCCAGCGACCAAACAGCGACGCTGCAGCGATCGACATCGTTGTCGCTATCGCTGCAGCGTCGCTTCGTGTGAAGGTACCTTAAGTCATCTAGCGGTGTAGAGAACATGTTTAATCCTCAGGCGATTCATAAAATTATATAACATTGGGTTGAGTCCATGGAAAATTACTAATTTTTTTTCCACTAAAATGTTACTTTGGCCCAAAGTTTTTAATTTTTAAAAGGGATAACAAAAATAAGGACCACAAAATGGGTTATTTAATTTCTCCTGAGTGCACCAATACGCCATATGTGGTCAAAAACTACTTTTGAGGCACAGTGCAAAGCTCAGAAGGGAAGAAGAGCCATATTGCAATGCAGATTTGATGGACTAGTTTCAGGATGCCATGTCACATTGGCAGAGCCCCTGAGATGTCAGAACTCCACATAAGTGACTTCACTTTACAAACTACACTCAATGAAGTCATCTAGGGGTGCAGAGAGCATATTGACACCACATGCCACAAATTAGAATACCATTGGGGTGTGAAAAAAACAATAATCACATTGTTATTACAAATTTGTTTTAGTTCCAGATTTTACATTTTCATACTGGAAAATGGGTAAAAATGGTACCAAAATTTGTCACAATTTCAGCTGAACGGGGCAATACCCCATATGTGGATGTACAGTACTGTACTGCTTAGCCGCACAGTAAGACTCGGAATGGAAGGAACGCTATTTGACTCTCTGAGAACAACGTAGAATAGTTTAACCCCTTCATGACCCAGCCTATTTTGACCTTAATGACCTGGCCGTTTTTTGCAATTCTGACCAGTGTCCCTTTATGAGGTAATAACTCAGGAAAGCTTCAACGGATCCTAGCGGTTCTGAGATTGTTTTTTCGTGACATATTGGGCTTCATGTTAGTGGTAAATTTAGGTCGCTAATTTCTGAGTTTGTGAAAAAAATGGAAATTTGGCAAAAATATTGCAATTTTCACATTTTGAATTTTTATTCTGTTAAACCAGAGAGTTATGTGACACAAAATAGTTAATAAATAACATTTCCCACATGTCTACTTTACATCAGCACAATTTTGGAAACTACATTTTTTTTTTGCTAGGAAGTTACAAGGGTTAAAATTTGACCAGTGATTTCTAATTTTTACAACAAAATTTACAAAACCATTTTTTTAGGGACCAGTTTGAGGGTTCTATATGGCTGAAAATACCCAAAAGTGACACCATTCTAAAACCTGCACCCCTCAAGGTGCTCAAAACCACATTCAAGAAGTTTATTAACCCTTCAGGTGTTTCACAGCAGCAGAAGCAACATGGAAGGAAAAAATGAACATTTAACTTTTTAGTCACAAAAATGATCTTTTAGCAACAATTTTTTTTATTTTCCCAAGGGTAAAAGGAGAAACTGGACCACGAACGTTGTTGTCCAATTTGTCTTGAGTATGCTGATACCTCATATGTGGGTGTAAACCACTGTTTGGGCGCACGGCAGGGCTCGGAAGGGAAGGAGCGCCATTTGACTTTTTAAATGAAAAATTGGCTCCAATCTTTAGCGGACACCATGTCGCGTTTGGAGAGCCCCTGCGTGCCTAAACATTGGAGCTCCCCCACAAGTGACCCCATTTTGGAAACTAGACCCCCAAGGAACTTATCTAGAAGCATAGTGAGCACTTTAATCCCTCAGGTGCTTCACAAATTGATCCGTAAAAATGAAAAAGTACTTTATTTTCACACACAATTTCTTTTAGCCTCAATTTTTTCATTTTCACATGGGCAACAGGATAAAATGGATCCTCAAATTTTTTGGGCAATTTCTCTTGAGTACGCCAATACCTCATATGTTGGGGTAAACCACTGTTTGGGTGCACGGCAAGTTCAGAAGGGAAGGCGCGCCATTTGACTTTTTGAATGGAAAATTAGCTCCAATCGTTAGCGGACACCATGTCGCGTTTGGAGAGCCCCTGTGTGCCTAAACATTGGAGCTCCCCTACAAGTGACCCCATTTGGGAAACTAGACCCCCCAAGGAACTTATCTAGATGGATAGTGAGAACTTTAAACCCCCAGGTGCTTCACTGAAGTTTATAACGCAGAGCCGTGAAAATAAAAAATAAATTTTTCTTTCCTCAAAAATGAATTTTAGCACGGAATTTTTTATTTTCCCAAGGGTAACAGGAGAAATTGGACCCCAAATGTTGTTGTCCAGTTTGTCCTGAGTACGATGATACCCCATATGTGGGGGTAAACAACTGTTTGGGCGCACGGCAGGGCTCGGAAGGTAAGGCACGCCATTTGGCTTTTTGAATGGAAAATTAGCTCCAATCATTAGAGGACACCATGTCACGTTTGGAGAGCCCCTGTGTGCCCAAACATTGGAGCTCCCCCATAAGTGACCCCATTTTGGAAACTAGACCTCCCAAGGAACTAATCTAGATGTGTGGTGAGCACTTTGAACCCCCAAGTGCTTCACAGAAGTTTATAACGCAGAGCCATGAAAATAAAAAATAAATTTTTCTTTTCTCAAAAATGATATTTTAGCCCACAATTTTTTATTTTCCCAAGGGTAACAGGAGAAACTGGACAACAACTTTTGGGGTCCAATTTCTCCTGAGTACGGTGATACCCTATATGTGGGGGTAAACCACTGTTTGGGCACACGTCGGGGTTCGGAAGAGAAGTAGTGACTTTTTGAAATGCAGACTTTGATGGAATGCTCTGCGGGCGTCACGTTGCGTTTGCAGAGCCCCTGATGTGCCTAACCAGTAGAAACTCCCCACAAGTGACCCCATTTTGGAAACTAGACCCCCAAAGGAACTTATCTAGATGTGTGGTGAGCACTTTGAACCCCCAAGTGCTTCACAGAAGTTTATAACGCAGAGCCGTGAAAATAATAAATGTTTTCTTTCCTGAAAAATATTTTTTTAACCCAGAATTTTTCAATTTTCCCAAGGGTAACAGGACAAATTTGACCCCAAGAGTTGTTGTCCAGTTTCTCCTGAGTGCACTGATACCCCATATGTGGGGGTAAACCACTATTTGGGCACATGACGGGGCTCGGAAGGGAAGTAGTGACGTTTTGGAATGCAGACTTTGATGGAATGGTCTGCGGGCGCCACGTTGCGTTTGCGGAGCCCCTGATGTGCCTAAACAGTAGAAACCCCCCATAAGTGACCCCATTTTGGAAACTAGACCCCCCAAGGAACTTATCTAGATGTGTGGTGAGCACTTTGAACCCCCAAGTGCTTCACAGAAGTTTATAACGCAGAGCCGTGAAAATAAAAAATAATTTTTCTTTCCTCAAAAATTATGTATTAGCAAGCAATTTTTTATTTTCGTGAAGGTAACAGGAGAAATTGGACCCCAATAGTTGTTGCCCAGTTTGTCCTGAGTACGCTGGTACCCCATATGTGGGGGTAAACCACTGTTTGGGCGCACGTCAGGGCTCGGAAGGGAGGGAGCACCATTTGACTCTTTGAACGCAAGATTGGCTGGAATCAATGGTGGCGCCATGTTGCGTTTGGAGACCCCTGATGTGCCTAAACAGTGGAAACCCCTCAATTCTAACTTCAACACTAACCCCACCACACACCCCTAACCCTAATCCCAACTCTAGCCATAACCCTATCCCCAACCCTAACCACAACTTTAGCCCCAACACACCCCTAACCATAACCCTAACCACAAGCCTATTCTTAACCCTATTTCCAACCCTAGCCCTAATTCCAACCCTAAGGCTATGTGCCCACATTGCGGATTCGTGTGAGATTTTTCCGCACCATTTTTTAAAAATCCGCAGGTAAAAGGCACTGCATTTTACCTGCGGATTTACAGTGTTTTTTTTTAGTGTTTTTTTATGTGGATTTCACCTGCGGATTCCTATTGAGGAACGGGTATTTTCCGCACCATGGGCACAGCGGATGGTACTGTAAACCTGATTGAACACTGCTACGAATCCGCAGCGGCCAATCCGCTGAGGATCCGCAGCCAAATCCGCACCGTGTGCATGCACATAGCCTAATTCTAACGCTAACCCTACCCCTAGTTCTAACCCTAGTGGAAAAAAAAAATATTTTCTTTATTTTATTATTGTCCCTACGTATGGGGGTGATAAAGGGGGGGGTCATTTACTATTTTTTTTATTTTGATCACTGTGATAAAACCTATCACAGTGATCAAAATGTAGCTGGAATGCGCCCGCCATTTTGGAAGATGGAGACGTCCGTGGAGAAGACAGACGGACGGACACCGGGAAGCTCGGTAAGTATGAGGGGGGGTGGGGGGATCGGAGCACGGAAGGGTGATCGGAGCAGGGGGGTTGGGATCGGAGCACGGGGGGAGCAGACAGGAGGACAGGGGAGCGGACAGGACGACGGTGGGAACGGAGCACAGGATGGAGGACTGGGGAGGAGATCGGTGGCGGTGGGGGGGTGCAGACCAGTGTTTCCAGCCATGGCGGATGATATTGCAGCATCTTCCATGGCTGGATTGTAGTATTTCACCAGTTTTCATAGTGAAATATTACAAATCGCTCTGACTGGCTGTTGAAAGTGAAAGCCAATCAGAGCGATCGTAGCCACGGGAGGGGGGGGGGGGGTTTGAAGCCACCCCCCCTGGGCTGAAGTACCACTCCCCCTGTCCCTGCAGATCGGGCGAAATTGGAGTTAACCCTTTCACCCGATCGGCAGGGACACGATCCCTCCATGACGCCACATAGGCGTCACAGGTCGGGAAGGGGTTAAGGATAGCATATACCAAAGTGTATGTATACAAGTACCATACATATCCCTAAGAGCCAGAAAAGCAGAAACCCCCTCCTCAAGTGATGCCATTTTAGAGATTACACCCCTTTGGGAATTTATCTACAGATATAGTGATGATATTGACTGCACGGGCGTTTGCCAGAAACAAGCAGCAGCGGATGTTGGAGTGAAAATTGCAAATCTGCTACTGTATTGTCCGTACATTGTAGTACCCACATTGTAGCACCCACTTTGTGCTTCTGGAGACACGCACAGCCCATAAATTAGGCGGGCTCTCCTCGCTACAGTAATGCCAACCATGTGGACGCTAAATGTGACTTAGGCACACTAGGGCGCAGAAGGGAGGGGGACATTTGGAAGTGCAGGATTTGGTGGATTTCTTTTGGGGACGAGGAGTCAGTGCTTTCTAGAGTTTTTTTGCTACTAGTAACATTTTGATTGCGTTTTATTCCACTTTTTGTTTAGCGGTATGATGAAAAAGCATAGTTTTTTGTCACTTGCTGTTCTGTACGCGGTGATACCAAATGTGTGTATTTTATTTTTGTTTTTATGTAAATGTATGTATTGGATTAATATATTTTTTGTTCTTTACTTTGTGATTTTTTTTTTTTTTTAACCACTTTTTTTGTTTTGTCCCTGGGTGGAACATCAACTTTCTCTGCCTTGATCACAGGGCATTAGATCTGTGCATCGCATGCAGGGAGGAAACAGGCCAGTGCCTGCTCTCAGGTCACCGTACCTGGGTGGCCCCTAGGCTCTAAAGGTACCGTCACACTAAACGATATCGCTAGCGATCCGTGACGTTGCAGCGTCCTCGCTAGCGATATCGTTTAGTTTGACACGCAGCAGCGATCAGGATCCTGCTGTGATGTCGCTGGTCGCTGAATAAAGTCCAGAACTTTATTTGGTCGTCCGATCGCCGTGTATCGTTGTGTTTGACACCAAAAGCAACGATACCAGCGATGTTTTACACTGGTAACCAGGGTAAACATCGGGTTACTAAGCGCAGGGCCGCGCTTAGTAACCCGATGTTTACCCTGGTTACCAGCGTAAAAGTAAAAAAAACAAACACACATACTCACCTGCGCGTCTCCCAGCGTCTGCTTCCTGCTCTGACTGAGCCCGGCCCTAAAGTGAAAGTACAGCGGTGACGTCACCGCTGTGCTGTTAGGGCCGGAGCTCAGTCAGTGTCAGGAAGCAGACGCTGGGAGACGCGCAGGTGAGCATGTACTGTTTGTTTTTTTTACTTTTACGCTGGTAACCAGGGTAAACATCGGGTTACTAAGCGCGGCCCTGCGCTTAGCAACCCGATGTTTACCCTGGTTACCCGGGGACCTCGGCATCGTTGGTCGCTGGAGAGCGGTCTGTGTGACAGCTCTCCAGCGATCAAACAGTGACGCTGCAGCGATCGGCATCGTTGTCGCTATCGCTGCAGCGTCGCTTAATGTGACGGTACCTTAACTCACACAGTGGACATTCCAGTGTATTGCTACCACATATAGTAGTACCTGCCTCTCCCATGGACTGAATTTGTTTAAACCTTTAATGGTGTAATAAAGACTACGAAATCAATGCAAAAGGGTGAGTGCCGCATTTCTTCTTCAACTTCCATTTATTTCATTCATTGTTTTATGCTGAGCACCTATTACCCGACATTTTGCAAAACTGCACGTTGGTCTAACTTACAGATCCACCATCTAAAATAGCGCATATGACCCTGGTGCCGTTCTTTCATTTCCCTATGTTGGCCACATATAGTAGTGTTGGGAGCAGAATCTTCAGTAATATATAGTCCCATTAGCCTTCTGCTTTCTGTCAGTTCTTATAAGTAGGAGGCATTTGAGAGCAGTGTGACGCTGGAGTACAGGGAGTCTGGGAGCTCTTTTCTGGTGTTAGAATTCTGCAGTTATTCGCCATATGGACTTGTCTTCTATATTGCTGCTCTCCTTGTCTCTTTGACAGATATACATGGAGGAACAAGCAGATGGTGGAGCTGGGTGGGGAGGAGAAGAGAGTCACTGAGCTCACAGAAGGGCTTGAAAAGATATCCTGCAGATGGCAGGAAGTCAGAGACTGACATGCTGCCTGCACAGGGCAATGGCAATCCCAGTCTGACCACGTGACACAGCTTCCCATAATGAAAGGGTCTGAAATGTGGGGATGAAAGTAAGGAGGGACTAATCTAACTTCACTGATAGTAATTGGTGATTATTTCCAAAACTTTTTCTGCTTTCATTCTACTTTAAGTGCCAAGGTTTATATATATATATATATATATATATATATATATATATATATATATATATATATATATATATATATATATATATATATATATATCTATATATCTATATATCTATATATATATATATCTATATCTATATATCTATATATATATATATCTATATCTATATATCTATATATATATATATATATCTCTATATATCTATATATCTCTATATATCTATATATATATATATATCTATATATATATCTTATACAAAGATTATTGATTATTTTCTGGTTAGCCAATAAAAGGTATCACTCCTAGAATACTTTTGTCATCATTGGGCAGAAAAGTATTCATATCGTTTTTTCTGGCTAACATGGTACCACGATACAATTTGTTATTGTACATCATTATACCAAGAGACAATTTTTCCCATGAATGTAGATTGTAAGAGACTGCGTTTGGCAGGGCAAGTTGCAGATTTAATATTTGACCTCTTTATTTGGGATGTGGGGGAGAGGAAGGTGTTGGGAGGAGGGTGGAAGATGCACTTACATTATGGCACCTGTTTCTTGGTATTGAAGCACTAAAAGGATATATTCCCATAAAAATCTATTTACCTTGCAATCTCAGTCTTCAGTTTCCCAGTGTCTTCCGTCAATTGCTGAATACGTTTAGTATTAACCTCTCTTTCAGAAAGCAACTTCTTATACTCTTCCACATCAGTATCTTTTTGTTGATTAAGTAAGTGCTAAGAATGAGGTAAAAAAAACAGTTTTACTTAAAGACAGGGAAAGACCATGCTCACTATCCCTTGCTGTGGCTGACCTGCCAGAGAAATAAAGAATCAGACATACTGAAATTTTAGGGCCCCTTAAAGGGGATATGCCTGCAGGGTCCACTATCCTAAGCTGTCTATATGGGCATGCAGATCATAGAAAGCCAAGTAAAATGATACATTGATACCCGTGGTCCGATGTCTTATTCCGGATGAATCCACATTTTTCTTAAAATGTAAACAAGTTGTTAAGATCTATGGGTCTGATATAGATCTACCCAAGAGTCGGCCTTCAGAACTCATTTTAAATAAAAGGTTATTTTCCACTGTGAGACATGGCGAGCAGACAGCTGTTAGTTATTACATGTCTCACACTGGTAACACCCCCTTCCTTTCATTGAAGAGACATTTTGGAGGCAGATTCTCATGGAGCTCTGGAGTGTTGATCTTAATGAAAGATTCCCTTTAATGGTTATATATTATGGAAAAAAAGGAGATTCACTTATCACATCAGTAAATTATGGCATATTAGGAGAGCACATAATTAGAGGTCTGTGCTTAGTTCAGTAACAATCACCACCAGAAGAGAAGACCAGGTGAAGAGCAGTTTCTTGCTGGACAAGGGCAAGTGGATACTTCCATAAAGAAGCCTCAAACTGGGCCGTGTGTACCTATTACCAAATGGAGGTATGGATCCCTAAATGTGTGTACTGCAAACAGCCTTCCCTAGGAAAGGGTCACATTTCAAACTGGAAGTACATTACTAGTAGTAGATAGGGGGGATAAACACAAAACCATGGTAAATAAAAACAAAAGAAGACAAATAGGATTTCACACTTCCAGGGAGAATACAATTACTATACAATGTAGCATTTTAGCAGCCACAAACTACAAAGATCGAATGGCAACAGACACATTCATCACATTTAATACAATATTTGTGTTATAACTTAGCCTTCAGTTATATACCTGTGTTCGGGCCCTCCAGCGTTTCACATCTTCCTCAAGCAGTTTCTTCTCTGCCTGCAGCATACCACTTTTCTCGCTTAATTCAGAGTTGGATTCTTGCAGTGGTAATATATTTGTCTCAAGTTTCCGGATCTGAAATAAAGAATATGCAGATTGGAGGCATAGAAACAAAAGAAAAATACACATACACTCACAGGCCTAGACTGTAGAAGTAAGGTGCTCTTCTCTCTGGTAGTTTCCAAAATAATTTCAGATAGTCTGGGTCCAAACAGGCGAGAGCCCACAATGGGCAAGTCTGCAAGGGATTTCTGGAAGGCTGAATCTGTATTTCATGCCTTAAAGGGAACCTGCCACCAGCAAAAACACTTATGATATGGGCTTAATCAGCAGGTTTACTGCATTACTAACCTGCCCGGCACCTGCACGTAGCCGATAACTCCAGGGAGCTGCGCGGGTTCAGTCACCGCTTGGAGTATAGAGAGCGGTGACTGTAAAAGCGGCCCAGGTCCTGACTGACAGCCGGCCATTATGCAGAGCGAGGGTCAGTCAGGGCTGGGGTGAGGTTACAGCCACCATTCTCTATACTCAGATTGGTGACTGAACCAGTGCTGGCCCAGTGACAAACGGAAAGCTGACAGAGAATAAAGTTCATTTTGTCCCCGGATCATTCAGAAACGTGCAGACGCCAGACATGTTAGTAACGCTATTAACCTGCAGATTAAACCCATATCTGCAGGTTAATAGCATCTTTTTCTGGTTGCCTTCAAGCCAAAGACCTCAGCATAACACGTTGCCAGGAGGTTTGAGCAGAACTTCTTGCCTTTTACCAGCAGACAAGAGGAATTTACCTGAAGAGTGTAATCTGGTTGGTTAAGTCAGAAAGTTCAGGAGCCTGGGCATTGGATAGGATGCCATGACAACTGCATGGACCATGTTGAGATTGTTTTGTAGATGCAAGCGGCTGCAAAGAGCAAAAGTAAACATCGAGCCAGAAGCCTCAAAAACTGACTTTTCCAGAGACTCAATGCATCTGTCCGTCAGCTCTTTTAGATAGGTGCTCTCATGTAGAGGACAAGAGCACTCGTTCTTCATTTTTAAGGCATAATTGACCACCTAAACGAGGCTGTCAACTATGTTTCTTGATTAGAAGGTTCATCAGTGACCTAATACACATCTGAGTGAGAGGAAGTATCTTCCTCTCTCAAGGAGTAGGCATCCGGGAAGGAAAATAAGTAGAAGGAACTATGTGGGATGTGGCCAAAGAAGGAGGTCAGAAAGGGAAACTACAACGCAACTGCCTAGTTAGTTTCATTATCTGCTATGCAGAAGAGTCTCTGCTGGTGAGTCTGACTCTCGATGTGAAGCTGTCAGAGTACCAGAGGCCATAATGGCAAGGGGCAAACCTTCCAGAAGAGGGATCAAGGACTGGAAAACCTTGGACGGATCAGTCACATACTGAAAAAAGGCAATAGACCATTTGTAGAGGAGGGGCACACCCTTCCTGAGTGAGGTGAGGGGAGGTAGAGTGGTCTGTGGCATTACTGGTGGGTGGGTGCAGATGATAGCAACCAGTTGGCCAGTGGAAAACTTGCAATTGCCAACTGTGCATGCAAAAAAGGCAATTAGTGGAGATTAGCCTGGCTGGTGCAAGTAAGTAAGAAAGACAGAAAGAGATAGCTTCCAGAAGAAGGGGGTAACAAAGGGAGACTGGTGTGAGTCCCTGAGATGGACAGAGCCGATCAGGCCCTGAAGAGTCAGGGTCGCTGGGTGCTGTGAGGTACTGGGCTGTTGGTTTCTCTCAGTTGTCACTGAAATACTAGGTGCATGCACCAGTTAGGGCTGCGGTGTCTGAAGTGATGCAGACTTCTTTGCGGTGATAGATAGTGTTGAGCATTCCGATACTGCAAGTATCGGGTATCGGCCGATACTTGCTGTATCGGAATTCCGATACCGAGATCCGATATTTTTGTGATATCGGGTATCGGTATCGAAACAACATTAATGTAAAAATGTGTAAAAGAGAGCATTAAAATAAAAAATATTGCTATACTCACCTCTCCGACGCAGCCTGCACCTTACCGAGGGAAGCGGCAGCGTTCTTTGTTTAAAATTCGCGCTTTTCTTTCCTTTACGTGAGTCCCGGCTTGTGATTGGTTGCGTGCCGCCCATGTGACCGGGACGCAACCAATCACAGCAAGCCGTGACGTAATTTCAGGTCCTTCAGGATTTTAAAATTACGTTCCGGCGTTGTGATTGGTTGCGTCGCAGTCACATGGGCGACGCAACCAATCACAGCAAGCCGTGACGTAATTTCAGGTCCTTAAGGATTTTAAAATTACGTCCCGGCTTTGTGATTGGTTGCGTCGCAGTCACATGGGAGACGCAACCAATCACAAGCCGTGACGTCACGGGAGGCTGGACACGCGCGCATTTTAAAATGGGCGCGTGTCCGGCCTCCCGTGACGTCCCGGCTTGTGATTGGTTGCGCCGCGGTCAACCAATCACAAGCCGGGAGGCTGGACACGCGCGCATTTTAAAATTTTAAAATGGGCGCGTGTCCAGCCTCCCGTGACGTCCCGGCTTGTGATTGGTTGCGCCGCGGTCAACCAATCACAAGCCGGGAGGCTGGACACGCGCGCATTTTAAAATTTTAAAATGCGCGCGTGTCCAGCCTCCCGGCTTGTGATTGGTTGATCGCGGCGCAACCAATCACAAGCCGGGACGTCACGGGAGGCTGGACACGCGCCCATTTTAAAAAGCGCGCGTGTCCAGCCTCCCGTGACGTCACGGCTTGTGATTGGTTAATGGTGGCCATGTTGCCGGGACGCGGACCAATCACAGCAAGCCGTGACGTAATTTCGTCACGGCTTGCTGTGATTGGTCCGCGTCCCGGCAACATGGCCGCCCTGACCAATCACAAGCCGGGACTTCACGTAACCAAGTAAAAGCGCGAATTTTAAACAAACAACGCTGCCGGTTCCCTCGCTGAGGTCCAGGCTGCGTCGGACAGGTGAGTATAGCGATATTTTTTATTTTAATTCTTTCTTTTACACATTTATATGGATCCCAGGGCCTGAAGGAGAGTTTCCTCTCCTTCAGACCCTGGGAACCATCAGGAATACCGTCCGATACTTGAGTCCCATTGACTTGTATTGGTATCGGGTATCGGTATCGGATTGGATCCGATACTTTGCCGGTATCGGCCGATACTTTCCGATACCGATACTTTCAAGTATCGGACGGTATCGCTCAACACTAGTGATAGATAAAAGATGGTGGGGTGGGACAGAGCTTCAACAGGAAATAAGAGAGGAGAAGTTTTTAAGCGGATAGGCCCAGCTGCAAAAAACAGGATTTTTGGTTGCTTACCGTAAAATCTGTTTCTCGGAGCCTTCATTGGGAGACACAGGAACCATGGGGTGTATGATGCTGCCACTAGGAGGCTGACACTATGCAAATAAAAAAGTTAGCTCCTCCTCTGCAGTGTACACCCTACCGATAGGAAGTAGGATATTCAGTTAGCGAGAAAGCAGTAGGAGAAGCAACGTGTAAAAGAGAAAGAATATTATAATAATAATAAACTTTATCTATATAGGGCAAACAAATTCCGCAGCGCTCCACAAATCAACAGCTTCAAACACTCAAATAGTGTTCAAAGAACTCAAACGTAGACAGTATAACACAATAAACAGAGCTGTTCAACTTGGGAGGGTGCCGTGTCCCCCAATGAAGGCTTCGAGAAACAGATTTTACGGTAAGCAACCAAAAATCCTGTTTTCTCTATCGCCTCTCATTGGGGGACACAGGAACCATGGGACGTCCCAAAGCAGTCCCTGGGGTGGGAAAAACAGACTTCCATCAGGTCAGAGGACTTACCACTGCCGCCTGCAGGATCCTTCTGCCCAGGCTGGCGTCCGCCGAAGCATAGGTATGGACCCTGTAAAGTTTGGCCAAACGTGTGGATGGAAGACCAGGTTGCCGCTTTGCAAAGCCGTACGGAGAAAGCCCTGTGGTGTACCACACAGGAAGCGCCGACTGCCCGGGTAGAGCGAGCCTTTATCTCAGGAGGGGGCACTCTGTTCTTGACCCGCTAAGCCTCCAAAATTGCCGTTCTGATCCAGCGAGCAATAGTCGCCTTGGAAGCCGGCAGGCCTTTACGCGCGCCATCAGGGATAGCGAAAAGAGAGTCCATCTTTCAGAAAGTGGCCGTGCTAGCCAGGGAGATCCTCCCTGCCCTGACGAGGTCCAGCCTGTTCAACGATCGCTCCAGAGGATGAGTCGGAGCTGGACTAAAGGAAGGTAGAACGATGTCCTTGTTGAGGTGGAAAGGTGAAAACCACCTAGAGAAGGAAGGAAGGCGGTGGGCCTGGGACCACCTTGTCCTGGTGGAAAATCCAGAAAGGAGGTCGGCAAGAAAAGGCCGCCAACTCGGAAACGCGGTGGATCGAAGTGATGGACACAAGAATAGCCACCTTCCGAGATAGAACTGACAGGGAAAACTCCCTGAGAGGCTCAAAGGGGGGAACCCCTAAGAACGTCCAGCACAAGCTTTTAATCCCATGAATCCACAGAGGCCCTGTACGGAGGGACAGCGTGGGCTACTCCTTGAAGGAAGGCCTTAACGTGTGGCTGAGAAGATAACATCTTCTGAAAGGGAAGAAGAGAGCAGAAACCTGGCCCTTTAGGGAACTAAGAGCGAAGCCCGAATCCAGTCCTGCCTGAAGGGAAACCAAAATGGAAGGCAGGGAAAAGGACATAGGTGAAAAGCGGTTGGACTCGCACCAACGAAAGTAAGCCCTCCGGGTACGATAGTAGATCCTGGAATACGAAGGCTTCCTAGCCTGGATTATAGTGTGACTCATCCGGGCCGAAAGGCCGGACGCTCTTAGAACTGTGGTGTCCACAGCCACGCCGTTAAACTGAGCGACCGATAATTCGGGTGGCAGATCGGACCCTGAGACAGCAGATCGGGTCTGTCTGGAAGGCGCCAGGGGGCGTCCGTGAAAAGATTGACGATCTCCGCAAACCAAGAACTCCTGGGGTGATCAGAATGACCGGCACCCCTTCCGCCGTGATCTTTTTCAACAGCTTGAAAAGCAAGGGAAGGGGTGGGAACCGAAAAGGGAGCACGAACTGCGACCAAGGAATGGCCAGAGCGTCAACAACACTGCGAGAGGATCACGGGACCTTGGGACGACCCAAGGGACCTTCCTGTTCAATCGGGACGCCGTGAGGTCCGGAGCCCCCCATCGAAGAGCAATCCGAAAGGAGACCTCCTGAAGTAAGGACCATTCCCCTGCCGAAGCCATCGCGGCTGAGGAAGACGGCGGCCTGAATGTCCACGCTGGGGACATGCACTGCGGATCTCACCAGGACAGTTGCCACTGCCCAAAGGAGGATCCTGGAAACCTCAGCCGAGAAACTCCGAGTCAACCCCTGGTGGTTGACATATGCCACTGCTCTGGCACTGTCTGTCTGGATCCGAATTGGCAGGCTCCTGAAAATCCTTACCCAGTGAAGGAAAGACAAAGATGATCCGGAACTCGAGGACATTGATCGACAGAGGACTCCTGCGCCGATCAACAACCCTGAAAAAAAAAAAAAACCAGGTGACAAAGCCCCCCGCGCCTCAGCCGAGCAGGCTGGCGTCCGTCATCACCACCTGCCAGAGAACTGGAAGGAAGGATCTGCTGTGAAGGATCTGCTCTGGGATAAGAGAAGTGACCTCGGCCAACAGTCGAGGAACCGTTTGACCCGGGAGAAAACCGGATCGGACGATGCAGCGAGAAGACAGGCCTGTCCCCCTGTGATAGAATAGCCTGCTGAAGAAGTCTTGAATGAAACGGGTGAAGGGAAATCGCTTCCGATGTTGCAACCAACCTCCCCAGGACCATCATGGCCCATAGGAAAGGAGGGAAGCCGAGAACCCTGGAGCAAGCGAACTTCCCGACGAAGGAGGGATATCTTGTCTTCGGGAAGGAAGACTCTGGTCCGACAAGTGTTGAAGAACATGCCCAGAAATATGAGGCGCTGAGAAAGAACAAGACGGGACTTCTTCCTGTTGACAAGCCACCCGCAACAGCTAGAGTGTCGGGAAGGATGGATAGACTTTCGGGAGCCTGAAACTGAAATTCTTGAGCCTCCATGGAAGCGATTACTGAACGAGGGGATTTCATCCTGAAGTGTCTCATACGAAACTTCCTATTCAGCAATTTGAGATCCAGACTGGGACGAACCTTGTTGTCCTTTTCCGGTACAAAGAGATTAGAAGAGAAGCCTGTTAACCGTTCCTGTTCTAGGACGGGAACGATTACCCCGGATTTAAGGAGGGAAACAATGGCTGTAAAGAAACCCGGGACTAGAGCGGGGTCTCTTGGAGGTTGGGATTCGAAGAAAACGATCCCGGGGCCGTGAAGTGAATCTATTTTGTATCCAGAGGATACAAGTTCCATGACCCATGCGTTCTCTACTGAGGAGACCCAGACGTCCCTGAGGAAGAGGAGATGGCTGCCCAGCCTGGGAAACGGGCTGGGGTCTAGTCGTGAGTCATGCCTAGGTGGAACTTCCAGTCCTAGACCTGGAGAATCCACCTTAGGAGTAGCGGGAACGCCAGGAAGGAGTGAGTCCAAAGAATACCTTCTCTTAACGTGCCTGTGGCGTCTGCTATTGCGAAGAGGAATCTGATGCCGCGAAACGACAAAAAAAGGCCGAAAAAATCTGAAGTTGCCGCCTAAGGGGAAGTAGGCGAGGTCTGGAGAAGGGAACTGGTGCTGCCAGTGGTGTCCTTAATAATTTGGTCCAGCTTGGAACCGAAAAGACGTGATCCTTGAAAAGGCAGGCTCGTAAGGGACTTCTTTGATGACTCGAGCCAAACAATGCGACGGCTGGCAACAACATTACTGGGCGCTTGAGCGGCAGATGACGAGACGTCCAGGGAACAAATTAAAGCCCGGCGTTAGTAATCTGGGTGGCAAGTTCCGCCAGCCGGTCTGGTGGAGCTCCGGCTTGAATGCTCCAACGGAGTTGTTTAGCCCCTTCGGATACAGACTTCGAAACCCAAGTGGAAGCGAAAGCCAGGCATAGGGATGATGTGGCAGCTTCGAAAGCCGACTTCACGAAGGCTTCCATGATCCTATCGATGGAGTCTTTCAGAGCCGCCCCACCGGACAGCGTGAGGACTGTGTTGGTGGCAAGCAGTCGGCAGATCCACAGAGGGAGAGGTCGTTCTCTATCGCCTCTCATTCCGGTTGGCGATGAGATCCGGAGAAAAGAGATACGAGACTCCAAGACGCTTGCCTCTTTGAGAACGTCTGGTCGAATTCTCCCTTTCTTTGGTCAGAAGCTCCTCGAATTCAGGATGAGGAGCGAATACCTTGGGAGGTAGTTTAGACCGTCTAAACGAAACCGCCTAATCTGCGGGTTCCGTAGAGGAATCTTTGATGCCACAGGTCAGATTGGACGCTCCACTGAGGCTTTGAACCATATCCCTCATGTTAGCGATTTGGTTCGAATCCGGCCCCAAATTATCTTCCGAAGGCGCATCAGAAAAAGCCTCGTCTGACTCCGGGGGGGGGGGGGGGGAGAAGGACCAGGGGGAAGTCGACCACAGAGAAGGACCGTGGGGGGAGATGGACCGAGAAGAGGACTCAGACCGGCGTTCCTGTCTGGATCTTTCGCGGCCTGTATTGGAAGTCTCAGACGGGGCTTCTTGCGACCCACTGACTACGGAAGTCTGCAGGGGCAAATGATCGAGCATGGACACGAGGGTCTGGAACACCCATGTGAGATCCGCTACTGATAGAGACAGAGAGGAGGTCCAGCCTGGGGTGGGGACTTCGCTCTGAGGTGGAGCAGCAGGGGGGGTCGTGGGCGGTGAGCATAATGTGGGTTGCTGCAGGCCTGCCCGAGGGAAGCTTGCGGTTATAAGACGAACACGCAAAGTGTTTCACTAAGGCACAGGAAGTAGGTAAAAAGGAGGCCGGGAGTGACCTCCCTTAAAGTTAGACCGAACGGGCCCCTGAGGAAAAAGTCTAAAGGTTAGTGGACAGGGGGGCAGGGGAGCGTGTCAGTCTGCAGTGCAGGGCTACTCACGGCAGACGCTGCGGTTTCCAGATGGAAGGCTGCCCGGCTTGGAAGATGCTCCTTTGGAACGATAGCCCCTAGGAGAACAGGCAGTCACATCTGGGGCACCCTTTTGTCCGAAACCTGCTGCATGCGAGGATGCCGGAAAATTTGCGGTAATAAGCTGCGAAGAAAATGTTCCTGGCGCTGAACTGCGGCTGCACGGGGAGTGGTGGGCGAGGCTAAACGCCAGGCCAGGAGCACCAAGATGGCGCCGGTGGGCGGAGCTCACCGATGATTGTTGAGCGGGAGAAAAGCCCGCCCGAGGGAAAGGAAGTGGGAGGAGTTTCGGCACTGGAAGTAGGCCCCGGTAGAAGCCGGGGCCTAAATTGGAGGCCGGCGGCCGCCGGTAAGGGCCGCGGTGGTGGGAGAAGCGCGGACGCCGGGAAAATACGGCGCAGCCGCCGCGCCACAACAAAAAGGCACAGTGCGGCCGGAGGAGAAAGCGGCGCGGCTGCCTACGAGGCAGCCGCGCTGTGTCAGAAAGGGATAGTGCGGAAAGCGGCGCGGCTACCGCAATGCCGCCGCACCGGGCAGAAACAGTGCGGCCGCAGGGGGAAGCGGCGAGGCTGTCTGCACAGCCGCCGCGCCGGGCCAGAACACAGTACGGCCGGGGGACAAAGGCAGCGCGGTCGCCTGCAAGGCCACTGCGCCGGAGAACAGCGCGGCCGCCACGCGAACGGAGCGACAACCCCCACCCGACGTGTCCCCGGCAGCCGATACACAATGGAAGGGACCGGAAAAACGCCGACCAGGCCAAGGCAGCCTGGAAAAAGAACTCCCAAGGGACCCCCAAATGACCACCCTGGAACGGAGGAGGGACCTAGAGGCACTTCGAGGGTAGGAATACTCACCTAAATCATCCCACGCCGTCCTTACTAACCTCCATCCGGGGAAAATACCAGACGTCCAGGGAGCTGATGGACATCCTCGTCTCCTCCAACCGACAGGCTCTGGTGGGCGAGTGGGTGGTTGAAGGATGCAGGACCGGACTTCTGAGCACGCTTATGTGCTAGGATCTTGGTCCTGCTGTGGGATCTATGAGGATACGGGGTGGCAGTACACGCCGTACTCATAGTCCGTATTGTGGGACTACAGGTGTGACTGTTCACGCTGTATCCCTCCGGAAAACCTGAAAGAAAACGACGCACATTGAGGTAGATAAGGGTCTAATGAAAGACCAGTGTCCACCTCCTACTGACACTAAGCTAAACTGGATATTTTACTTCCTGTCAGTAGGGTGTACACTGCAGAGGAGGAGCTAACTTTTTTATTTGCATAGTGTCAGCCTCCTAGTGGCAGCAGCATACACCCCATGGTTCCTGTGTCCCCCAATGAAAGGCGATAGAGAAATGGGTGAGAGGCCTACACAGCTGTCAGACTGCAAAAGTTAGAGGTTAAATCAGCAGATAAGGTCCAGCGATGGCATCGCAAAAGAAAAGTAGCAAACGCTCACACTATTGGGTTATCCGGTGAAGCAACAGTAGTGCTGCGCATTTAGAATATGAGCAAAGAGGGCAGAGGGTGGGGAAAGTGACTGGTCAGGGGCAAAGGGAAAATACTCGACTGTCCTGAAGTACAGCACAATAGCTTTTCATCTTTGTGGTGGGGGGGCTGCTGGGGTTAGCATGATGCAGGTAGGTGGGCAAAGCCTGCAGAGGAGGAAGCAACTTTTGTTATCTTAGTGCCAGCCTTCTGGAGGCAGCTGCCAACACCCATGGGTTCCATGCTCCTCCAATAAAGCGTCCAAGGAACAGGAATCAAGAGCAAAGGAGGAGATTGTCTGTAGAAGGGTTCACCCCAAAAAGCCTGAAAAAATATACATGAGAAGACTGTTCTTTGGGATGGGAAGATGAGGCCCGAGATCCTGCCTGTAGTGCGTTCTGATTTATTCACACTGCGGGGCGGGATCTCGGGCCTCGGCTACACACAGGCGCGAGAAGAATTCCATCAGGTGATGTGAGTCGAAGGGCAGCGCAAACGGCGCATGCCCGAAGAAGAAAAGCACAGCGCAGGGTACATTACTGAAGACAGAGGAGGCGGCGCCCGGAGGAGCTGACTGATGGCTGGGAGGCGGTTGTGTCCGGGGGAAAAGACATACCCCCCCGGACAGACTAAAGGTACGGCGCGAAAATTATAAAAATTAATATTGCTGTGTTGGAAGGGAGCACAAAAAGAAGAGACACCTTGACAGAATGCAGCCATTAGTGCTGAACAAGGTGGATCTTTTAGTTAAATACGCCAATGGTAGGGGGGGTGACAGGTTCCCTGTAAATGCTCTCCACAACTCTCTCAGACTGTCAGAACAACTGATGGATTCTCGTCTAACTCATTGTGCAGCAAGCAGGAGACAGTGAAACAGAGGCTAAAGAGTGCAAACGGTTACAATTTTAATGAAACCAAATTGCAAAAATGATCCTTAGCCCCAAATGAATGCATTTACTGTAAGTGTGGAAATAAACTAGTCTTCAAAATCATACAATGAATTTACAAAGCCCCTTCTTATGGATATTTCTTCTACATCTATAATGAAAAACTGATCATATATTTACTGCATTTGCTTTTTCCCCCCCATAGTCAGCTGACTTATTTAAATAAAGGAACAATCAATATCTTTTTGGCAGCAGCCATTTCGTAAAAGCAAATTAGGTAGGACTTACCTTGGCTTGCAGTTGCTGCAGGTCATGGTCCAGCTTTTCTTTATCTTCCCTTAATAATCTATTAGTTTCAATTAAAACATTCATGGTTTCTGTTTTGCGCATTAGCTCGTCATGTTGAGCCATAGTCTTTGCAGTTACCTGTATTTATTAGAAAACAAAAGTGTCAGACTAGAACACACTAGTCCTATAAAATTAGCAGTTTACCAATATGCCAATAACTTGTCAATATCGGCCTAGTAGTGAACATAGAGAGTTGTTCAGATTATGCTTACAGCGGACTTCGGGTCTCTGTCAGCAGACCGGTCACTGCTATATAAATTATTGCAGCACACCGCACTATCAACATGAATCATCATACATAAGAATGACATGTCCATCAACCCAACAGATCACACATCATTCATTGCTGAATTAATTAAACCCCTCACAGCCATTACTGAGTAGATAAGCATCTAGCCTTTTGTCATTACTACATCTTGGGGTAGGTGGGGAATTCCAGATTCTGACCAATCCAACTACAGAGAAACCGTTCCCATTGACACATCCAAAATGCCGAATCTTTACATGTAAAGACTGCCCCCCTACATTTTCTGGAATGATTAAATCCTGCGAAAGTTATTTGCAGTGACCAAATATTGTTTAATGCAAACAAGGTCACCTTATGCCCCTTTCACATACCAGTTTTTTGCCGTCAGTCGCAATCCGTCAAAATTTGAAAAAAAAGATCCGGCGACTGATGCTGCTGGATCCGTTTTTTTTTTACTTATAGACTTGTATTAGCGACGGATGACCTCACGTTTTATCCGTCATTTGCCGGATCCGTCGAATACTGTTTGACTGGCGGCCGGAGACCACGGACAAAGTAAAAATTTTTGTATAGGTCGAAAAAACAGACAGCGGCGGATCAGTCACCGTCCGTCGTTTGCTAGAATGAAAGCCTATGGCGCCGGGTCCGTCAAATGACGGAATCCGGTGACTGATTCAGCTTTTTTTTAACTGAGCATTCTCCGATCCAATTAGCCAAATCCGCTACTTGGATCCGCGCAAAAAACGGATCCATCGCATCAGTTTTTCACAATCTGCGACGGATCCATCGATCCAACGGATTGTGACTGATGGCAAAAAATCTATGTGTGAAAAGGGCCTTATAAGAGTTGATTTGCAACATGAACAAGTCTGATTTTTCTAGCCTGCTATAATGGTGAACTTATGTGAACAGATTGCCGGACACAGAAATTTGCTGCTTGTGTTTTTGGTGGATACTCTCCCATAACATGTTTCATAGAACAGATAAGACTTCCGATAATGTACATTTCGCACAATCCCAACCTGAACTTTTTCACGTTCTGCATTCAAGCTGTCTTGCAGTTCATTAATTTCTTTTTCCATATGCTCGATCCGCTGTCTGTAGCGCAAACATTCAACCTGTGCAACTTCAAATCTTGTCTCTGCAATTTCTTTCTCCCGTCTCACAAACCTGGAGGTTACAAACACAAAAATGGTTATCACAAAACAAAAACAAAAAAAAACCCCTCACTCAGCCACTCCACTCCCTACAATTTTGTAACCATTAGGTCTGCTGTTACTTGTCAATGCAGGAACGTCTCACTTCCTTTCTAGCGAATAAAGGACAGAATCCCACTACGACTAACAGAAGCATGAAACAGTGAGATGGTTAACACATTTTTTTAAAACAAATAGCAAATGGAAAACCAAAGGGTCTTGGGCTAGTAAAGGTACTGGATCTCCACTGGAAAGAATGGCAACGTGTAATGTTACTTTGGCTGTTTAGGGAATGTGTGTATGTGTGTATGTATGTATGTACGTATATAGTAGCCACATAGTATATGGCACAGGCCAAGTACTATATAGGAGGCATGTAGTATATAGCAGACAAAGTACGTGGCCTGTGCTATATACTATGTGGCTGCTATATACATACATACATATTCTAGAATACCCGATGCGTTAATACAGGCCACGCACTATATATAACAGCCCACGCAGTATATAGCAGCCACGCAGTATATAACACGGCACGTAGTATATAGCACAGCCCCCGCAGTATATCATACTGCCCATGTAGTATATAGCACAGCCCCCGCAGTATATCACACAGCCCCAGCAGTATATCACACTGCCCATGTAGTATATAGCACAGCCCCCGCAGTATACAACGCAGTATTTAGCAGTGTGGGCACCATATCCCTGTTAAAAAAAAATAATTCAAATAAAAAAATAGTGATATACTCACCCACCGGGATCCACCAAAGCTCCGCCGAGCCGCACGCAACTGCCGCCATCTTCTGTTCCCAGGATGCATTGTGAAATTACCCAGAAGACTTAGCGGTCTCGCGAGACCGCTAAGTCTTCTGGGTAATTTCGCAATGCATCTCTGGGAATGGAAGATGGCGGCAGCCGCGTGCGGCTCGGCAGACTACGGAGGGAGAGAATAGCAGGTTTTTTTTATTATTTTTAACATTACATTTTTTTTACTATTGATGCTGCATAGGCAGCATCAATAGTAAAACGTTGGGGACACACAGGGTTAATAGCAGCGGTAACAGTGCGTTACCCGCGGCATAAAGCGGGCTGTTACCGCTGCCATTAACCCTGTGTGAGCGCTGACTGGAAGGGAGAATGGAGCGGGCGCCGGGCACTGACTGCGGGGAGTAAGGAGCGGCCATTTTGCCGCCGGACTGTGCCCGTCGCTGATTGGTCATGGCCGTTTTGCCACGACCAATCAGCGACTTGGATTTCCATGACAGACAGAGGCCGCGACCAATGAATATCCGGGACAGACAGACGGAAATGACCCTTAGACTAATTATATAGCAGATAACTATGGGCATACAGGTAATAGAATGGTTCATCCAGTCTTACATCTCTGCCTCATAGCTGCGGTCTAGATATTGACAAATGCACTTTTGATGTTTTATGTTCATGATTTCTTCACGGTTCCAGGGCATGCAGTGCCTGGAAGACATCACTTCCTCCTATCTCCATTATCATACCACCTCCCCTTCCAAGCACGCGACACTGCCTTGCGACGTGCAGTTGCGGCGCCGTAATCCCACACATGCACCCTGCCCTCGCAGTTATGTGTGCCTTATCCACCTTTCTATGGGCAGGGTCTTCATCCTGGTTCTGCACAGGGTTCTCTCCTACTGCACAGTGAATCACCTGCGCAGAAGCAGGATGAAGACACTGCCCATAGAAGCAAATAAATGATCATCCATAGCACCTTATAGCATCACAGGGTTAACTTTTACCCATAATAGAAGCGCACGTCAAAGTCCAGGGAGTCCTTCCTGGAAAGCGTCCAAAATTCCAAAAGAAAGTAGAGACAGCGCTTCACAAGTTGGTGAAAATAGGGATTTTTGTGTACTCACCGTAAATTTCTTTTCTCCGAGCCACTCATTAGGGGACACAGAACCATGGGTGTTATGCTGCTGTCGCTAGGAGGCTGACACTAAGTTGAGACAAAAAAAAGTTAGCTCCTCCCCTGCAGTATACACCCTCATACTGACTTCCAGAGACCCAGTTCAGTGTAAAAGCAGTAGGAGATATTAACAACATAGTACATATTAGAGTACAACATATCACAGTAAGTCAAGAACGAAAAAAGAAACGAGCCATAAGGCTAACAGGGTGGGTTCTGTGTCCCCCAATGAGTGGCTCGGAGAAATGGATTTTACGGTGAGTACACAAAAATCCCTATTTCTCCTTCACCATATTGGGGGACACAGAACCATGGGACTTCCCAAAGCAGTCCCTGGGTGGGGAACAATACAACCAAATAACTCAGTGTACCAACTGACTATAAATGCGCAACGGCCGCCTGCAGAATACTTCTGCCAAGGGCCGCATCCGCAGAAGATTGAGTGTGGGCATTGTAGTGCTTCGTGAAAGTATGCAGAGGCTGGACCATGTTGCAGCCTTAAAATAGTATATTTGTAGATCACAAAGGCGCTAGACACGTGTGCCTGAAAGAGCAGCAGCAGGCAAACCAGCCAGTAGGTGTGTGAAACTGCCCAAAGATAATGAAAGTAAAAAACAGAGGTTGCCGCGCTGCAAGGCACTTACAGATCCGTATGTAGTCCTGTATGTTTCCACTTGTGGAAGAGGGACGTTTCCCTCGAAACGCGTCGGGATTGGCCCCTACACACGTCCGGATTGGCCCCTACACACGTCCGTCATACACGGACAGGTGACGTCACCATCTAACCACGCCCCCCGCTCACCTCGCTACGCCGTCAGCGGCGCCATCGGCCGAGGCTCCCGCTAAGCTGCGGCGGCAGGCTCCCACGGGGGATTTGCGACCTTGGGGAGGACGCTCCCATCACCAGGGACTACTGAACGGTGGAGGAAGAAATCGCTACATAAGTGGAAACATACAGGACTACATACGGATCTGTAAGTGCCTTGCAGCGCGGCAACCTCTGTTTTTTACTTTCATGTTGCAGCCTTGCAAACCTGCTCTGCCGACGCCTGTTGCCGAATGGCCCAGGAAGCACCCACTGACCGAGTTGAGTGTGCCCTAATCCCCGCCGGGATAGGCTTGCCCCTGACCCGATAAGGTTCTTGAATACCTGATCGGATCCATCTGGCTATCGTGGCTTTAGAAGCGGGTAAACCCTTTCTGTGACCCTCCGGGAGCACGAAGAGGGAGTCTGATTTGCGGAAATGGGGAGTCCTAGAAATGTACCTCCTGAGGACCCTCACCACGTCCAAGGTGTGAAGGGCCTTTTCAACCCTATGTCTTGACTGCGGGCAGAAAGAGGGAAGAACGATATCTTCATTAAGAAGGAAGGATGAAACCACCTTGGGAAGAAAGGACGGAGGTGGACGTAGGACTACCTTGTCCTGGTGGAAGGAAAGGAAGGGCGCCCGGCAGGACAGTGCGGCCAACTCTGAGACTCGCCTGATAGAGGTTATTGCCACAAGGAAGGTGGCCTTCCAGGAGAGAACAATCAGCGAGACATCCTGCAGAGGTTCAAAAGGGGACTCCTGAAGGACACCCAGGACCAAATTGAGATCCCAAGTCTAGGGGGTACGACGTGGGAAACCCCCTGAACAAAAGTCCTGACTTGCAGGTCATCAGCAATCTTGCGTTGGAACAACACGGATAATGCAGAGATCTGACCCTTGAGAGAACTTAGCGCCAGACCGGAATCCCGGCCGGACTGGAGAAATTCCAGAATGGAGGGAATTGAAAAAAAAAAAAAAAAAAAAAAAAGAAGAGGAGGGCGTCCACGGAGCCTGCACCATGTGAAGAAGGTTTTCCAGGTGCGGTGATAGATGCGAGCGGAAGACGTCTTGCGAGCGCTTATCATGGTGGCAATGACTTGATGTGAGAAACCAGCTTGAGTTAGGATCCAGGTTTCAACAGCCAAGCTGTTAAACGTAGGGCCCCTGAGCTCTGGTGGTAGAACAGCCCTTGGCGAAGCAGATCTGGGTGGTCTGGTAACCGCCAGGGAAAATCGGATACGAGTTGAACGAACTCCGCGTACCACGCGCGACGAGGATCAAAGGAATCCCCTCCATCTTGATTTTTCGGATTACCTTCGGTAGTAAAGGAAGCGGAGGAAACACATACGGGAAATGGAACCGGTGCCATGGGGATATCAGCACGTCCACTCCAATGGCCAGGGGATCCCGAGAACATGCTATGAAGTTGGGAACTTTTGCGTTCAGTCTGGACGCCATCAGATCCACGTCCGGAGTCCCCCAGCGAAGGCAAATCTGCTGGAAGACCTCCGGATGGAGTTCCCACATTTCCGAGGCGAGACCCTGACGGCTGAGAAAGTCCGTCGCCCAGTTCTCGACGCCTGGAAATGATGGAGCGGTTGTTCTCGGCCCAACGGAGAATGTGGGAGACCTCCCGCATTGCCGCCCTGCTGCGGGTCCCCCCTGATGGTTTATGTACGCCACAGCTGTGACGTCTGATTGAATCCGAATTGGGTGACCCGAGAGGAGGAAGTGGAAACGTCTCAGGGCAAATCTGATTGCTCGAATCTCCAAGATGTTTATCAGAAGCCTCGACTCCCGAATGGTCCAATGCCCCTGGGCAGTGTGGTGGCGAAATACCGCTCCCCAACCGAGGAGGCTGGCGTTGGTAGTCACCACCAGCCAGTGGGTTGGGAGAAAGGACCTCCCCTGGCTGAGGGATGATTCCAAATTCCACCATTTGAGCGCTTGCCTGATCCGCGGGGGCAGAGGACATGGCCGATCGAGGGATAAGGGAGTTCTGTCCCAGTTGTCCAGCAGAGCCTGTTGTAAGGGTCGGAGATGCAGTTGAGCGAAGGGAACAGCTTCCATTGCGGCCGCCATTTTTCCCAGGATCCTCATGGCAAAGCGAATGGAATGAGGAAAGGGACGACAAAGCGTCCGGGTTCACTGCTGAAGCACTTTGGCCTTGGACCGAGGAAGCAGGACCTGCCCATGGGACGTGTCCAGGATCATGCCTAGGAAGGCGATCTGTTGGGCTGGAACGGGGGAAGACTTGTCCAAATTGATCAGCCAGCACAGGCGTGAAAGGGTATCCAAGGTAATGCGGACACTTGCTTCGCAGGCGTGATAGGACGGACCTTTGATCAGGAGGTCGTCTAAGTATGGCAACACGACCACTCCTCGGGAGTGCAGAATGGCCATGACCGCCGCCATGACCTTTGTGAATATCCTGGGCGCGGTGGCAAGGCCAAGTGTAAGGCCATGAATTGAAAATGGTCCTCCTGGATGGCAAAACGCAGGAACCTTTGATGTGGCGGGAAGACTGGGATATGGAGATAATCTTTGATGTCTATTGATGCTAGAAACTCTCCTCTCTCCAATGAAGAGATGACCGACCGGAGGGATTCCATCCTGAAGTGCCGGACCTTTACATACTTGTTTAGGAGCTTTAGATCCAAAATAGGGCGCACCGTCCCGTCCTTTTTTGGAACGACGAAGAGGTTTGAGTAAAAACTTCTGAATCTCTCGTGTTCTGGAACCTGAACAATGACTCCGTTTCAGCGGAGAGATTCGATGGCGTGGTGAAGTGCGTGAGACTGAGCTCCTGAACTTGGGAGACGAGAAGGAAAACACCGTGCAGGAGGGGAGGCGGAGAATTCTATTTTATAACCAGAAGACACCAGGTCTCTGACCCATTCGTCATGGATGACGGAAAGCCAGAAATGTTGAAAGAGAAGCAGGCGTCCGCCTACTCTGGTGGTGTCGACCGGAAAACTCCCCGAGTCATTGTGAAGGAAATCTGGAGGGCCTGGATCTCCTGGTTCTGGGATGCCTAGGCTTACTTCTCCAGGACTGATTTGGCCTGTATGAGGGCCGAGGATCTCTGTCTGTACGTGGCGATCGTTCTGATCTGGATGAGGCCGTGGAGGAGGACCAGAATGGGCTACTGCGAAAGGGCCGAAAACAAAAATGTTGCTGACGCTGAAAAGCAGTTTTAGGCCTGTGCTGCAGGAGAAATTCGCTTTTCCCTACTGTAGCATCGGAAATAAGCTGGTCTTATTTTTCTTCAAACAGACGTCCGCTCTGAAAAGGCAGAGAAATCAGAGACTTTTTAGAGGAATCCGTGCGCCACTCTCCAAGCCATAGTGCTCTCCTAATGGTGACGGCGTTTGAGGCAGTAATTGCCGAACAGTCTGCTGCGTCCAAAGACACATCACACAGGCACATCACACAGTCTCCAGCCATAGCAATTTGCTTGGCGAGATCCGCCATCCGTTTTTTGGATGTCCGTACCTCCTTCAGGTGAGAGCGGCCCCTGATTCCCCTGTAAGGGAGGGGTCTCAACCCAGGTAAACGAGTACCCCGCTCCCCAGAGGGGTCATGAAGGGATTCAATCGCTTTGGCCAGCGAAGCCATGGATTGTGACAGTGACGCGTCCCACTCAGGGGGGCTAGATACACTGGGGTCGGTAGCGGCGGAGGGCTCCTGGGCACATTGGGCATCACAGGCTGGGCAGAGAGGGGAGCTTTGAGGCCGGGGGAGGAGCCTGGCAGGTGGTACCACGCAGTGAAAAAGGCGGTATGAACTTTTTTAGCCTTTTTAGCCCTTGACTTCGACATGATGTACCCCAATATACGTAAAAAAGCTGCTAGTGGAAGCTATGAGGGGTAAAGCTGCAGGGAAGCACCTAGTGCAGTCTCCGTACACAGGTTCTGTGTCCCGCAATCAGATGAGGCGGCGCGCTGAGTAGGGGAGAAGACCGGCATGCAGGGCTGCTGACACGTGTAGAAAAGGCGGCCCGAACAGCGGTGCTGTGCAGGGAAGATGGCTGCCGAGATTTGGGAGAGACTCTCGCATAGAGCGAGAAACGCCAAGTCTGTGGGCGGAGCCGCCGAAATGATGCGAGCAGTGGACGGGGCCTATCGAGGTGTGGCCTACACAAAGGCCAAAGCCGTACTAAACTTCTGGCTGCGGCAGACCGCCGGAAAAGAGCAGCGGAGCCCCTGCCGTTATGGAGCCCTCCTATGCCTGCCGAAAAACGACCCCTCCCGGGTGGCACTTACCCCAATATGAAGGGGATGGCAGAAGAGCTGTGCCCGGGGTAGATAGGACGGTGCAGGGTTGGGGGAGCCTGAATCCACCATCCTCTTGAAAGGGGGGTGGAGAGGAACCGTCCGCCTCCATCCATCATCCGCTTTTTTCAGTGGTGATGCAGTGGGGGGCTGCACGGACGCCACAATGTACAGTGCCTCTGAACATCCAAGGGTAAGACCTGGTGGGCAGGGCGAAGTGTCCGGCAATAGGCCTGGCTGCAGAAGAGGATACGTGGATGTGACAATCCATGTGCTCGTCTGTTAAGGGATGGGGGGAGATCGGTGCCATTGAAGGGGCCCGCCGCCCCTAGAATCCGCTCAGGCAGTGGCATCCCACGTCGCAGGAGAGGATACGGAGAGGTGACACTCTCCGTGCTCGCCTGTTGCTGGTTCGGGGAGATCAGAGCCTTTGAAGGTTCCGTCGCCCCTTCGTCCGGGTAGAAAAGGTTAAATAGTAGAAAATCCAAAAGATAAGAAAAAAGTTCTGGTCTGATTAACAGACCCAGTGTGCCTCCTACGGACACTAAGCTTGAACTGGGTCTCTGGAAGCCAGCATGAGGGGTGTATACTGCAGGGGAGGAGCTAACTTTTTTTGTCTCAACTTAGTGTCAGCCTCCTAGCAGCATAACACCCATGGTTCTGTGTCCCCCAATGTGGCGAAGGAGAAATCACAACTCCTTTATTCTGCCTTCTGTGGCGACATTTCGATCTACATGATCTTTATCAAGCTTGAAGATGATAAAGATCATGCAGATCGAAACATCGCCACAGAAGGCAGAATAAAGAAAAGTTGTGATTTCACCAACTTGTGAAGCGCTGTCTCTACTTTCTTTTGGATAACGGCCCACAGAAGGGCAGATAAGGCACCCATTACAGCATGATTGCACGACACATGTGCGGGATTACGGTGCTGCAACTGCATGTCACAGGTCAGCGTCACATGCATCGGAAGAGGGGGGTAGGAAAATGAAGATAGAAGGCAGTGATTTCTTCCAGGCACTGAACGCCCCGGAGCCTGGAAGAAATCATTAACATAAAACAATAAAAGTGCATTTCTCAACATCTACACTGCAGCTATGAGGCATACAGGTAAGACTGGTTAAACCATTCTATTACCTGAATGCCCATAGTTATAGCTTAAAAGCATCAAGGGGTGACAGATTCCCTTTAAAGAGGACTTGTCACCAAGTGAAAAGTGGCTAGTATTTGCTCTTATTTTATTACTACCGAGTTATAAAAAAACAAAAACCAACATGACAGGGTTTCAGAGATATGGGCTTTTTTATTTAGTGCTAATTTTTATGTTCTTTCACAAGGCAGCGATACTCACAGGATAACAATGCTTTGCAGCCTAGAGAATCATGTGAGCCAAACTCCATTGCTAAAGACAATAAACATTCACACTGAACAGGAGACCCATTTTTCCGAAATGGCAGATTAAAAAAGAAAGAAACCCAAGAACACCAATTGGGTAAGAATTCCAACAGCTAAGAACAGAGATCTGCTAGCATGCTCCAACTGTTCTTCCTTTCCGGCAGCCACTATTCTTGACACCACAGTGTTCTTCCGATAGGTGGAAATTGAATAGGTGAAGCACAAAATTCATTCATGTACCTGAGAATTTCCATAACTTGCTCCTGTGACTTTCCTTCTTCATTCACCGAGACATTAAGAGCTCCTTCTTGAACAGAGGTCACCATTTTCTTACTAAGGTTCTCTATCTGGTCATGTAATAGCCTGTTTTGCTTTTCCAGATCTTCACACCGAGAGAGATTCTTTGACGCCTCATCCTGTGGTTACATACATAAGGGATTACTGTAAGAAGTGCTTGTTACATGGAGCGTCAGCGCTATGCAGCTATTAAAAGTGGAATAAAAGCATATAATGCGCTTCCACTACTCTGGGCTGATTCGTGTAAAGACTTTGCATAACTGAACTATATTTGGGGGCCATCAGCAATCACAGCTATATGGAGAACAGGAGCTTACAGCACATCTTGTCCGTTACAAACATTGCTCTTCCCAAAGAACTTCCTAATGAGAATATCTTATGTCGTAGAATATTAGGGCAGTCACTGTGTATAAAGAAGTGTTCAATAACAAAAACCTTGAAAAAAAACACACACAAAACAAGCACAACACCTATCCCAATCACCAAAGTAATAAATAGCCAGAAAAACTCCAGGTTTGGGAAGAGCCAATGAGAGAGTAGGATCAGTGCCCCTAATAGAACCGAGAAAGTAATTTTATGGTTCAAACATTTTTTGTAAATACTACTAGGCCACAGCAGCGGGGGATGTTTCCCGACAGTGGGTGAAAAAACGAAACCTATTGTGGGACCAGCATAGTGCATTTTGGAGTGCCTTGTGGCCCGGGCTGGCCTTAGGCTACGTTCACATTTGCGGTCGGCGCCGCAGCGTCGGGCGCCGCAGCGTCGCCGCATGCGTCATGCGCCCCTATATTTAACATGGGGGCGCATGGACATGCGTCGCACTTGCGTTTTGCGCCGCATGCGTCCCTGCGGCGCCCGCGTCCGGGCGCAGAGGACGCAGCAAGTTGCATTTTTGCTGCATCCAAAATCAATGAAAAAAAGGACGCATGCGGCGCAAAACGCAGCGTTGTGCATGCGTTTTTGTTTGCGTTGTGCGTTGCGGCGCACAACACAAATGTGAACGTAGCCTTAGAGAATGCCAATTTATGATGGTAACAGAACTTTGTGAAGTTATACATTGAAATCCAGGAAGCAATCCTGTAGTGCAGAGACTGCCCAGGATGCCACTCATGAGTAAGTGGTTGCCCAAAAGGGAGGACCTTAAAATGTTGGAAAAGCAAAATACTATAACTGAAGGTTAGATCCAATGAGAAATTGTAATTTTGGAGGTCAAGTAAGCTTCTGTGTGGACCTTTGGGAGATAAGTGAGAACACTGGAAAGTAGTGGCATAATAAATGTGCACAGTTCAAACAAAATCAAGACTGTGAGGAAAACCCTCCCAAACTTCGGAGGAGCAGAGCACAAGGAGGCGCAAGTCCCCAGAGACTAACTTTGATAGAACTGTAGACAAGCAATAACACCAGCTGACCCTAGTAAATCATGTGAGGAAGAGGATAAAAAAAAAAAAATAACAAGGTCTTCAGCTCCAGAAGGTTAACCTGTAGGTAGTCTTTCTCCTTCAATTGCAGACCCTGGGCCATGTGAAGAGCCAACTAAATCCTGCTGTAAACAGCAGTAGTGTCTGGCCTTCTGTACAGAAGAGTCACTTATGTGAGGGTGAGGATGCAAGTTACTTCCTATGCCGCCGAGAAGCCAGGGCCTGCAGTGGAGTAAGCTATATCACACGCATGAGCTACAGAGCGTTCCCAACATGCAGGTAGTGTTCTAGTGGCACAGTGGGGGGGGGCAAAACACGGCAGTAGGGGGACAATTAGAACAGAAAAAGAACATCTTCACAACCCACCCATAAATTCCTTGATTAATAGCAATCACCTGTAATCTGTTGCTGCGTTCATCACCGACACTCTCAAAGAACTGTGGGAATCCTTTAGCAAGCACCGGTTTTTGGTGTAAATACGCACATGCTCATACGGGACTTTGGGACAGTTTAAACATTGACCAAACTTAGTGAGGTATGCCTTTAAATGTATCTGGCAATTTTCATATAGAATGTCAGTGTTAATAAATGTGATTTTGTAGGTTTTTCTTTACCCATTTGATCTTCTAACCTCTGCAGCAATTAGATTTCAGCTGTAAATACCTTTAACATACGTTCCCGCTCCTCCCAAGATGCCTTGCTCTCCAGTAGTTCGGCTTCTGCCTTCCTGGCAGCTTGCTCCGTTTTTTGGCGTGTAGCAGAACCTTTAGTCAATTGTTCTTTAGCTGCCTGAAGAGCTTCAACATCAGCTGCATGCAACATTAATTCACGTTCATATTTGTTCTGTGCCTCAGCAGCAATTCTTGCCTTTTAATTGATGAGAGAGGACAATTAAGAAAAGAAGCGGAAATACCCATCTAAACGTCCCAAATATTGGACAACTCACTTGCTCCTGACAATCCTGTCTGGCTTTCTGCTCGTTGTTTGTAGCAGTTGTTGCTCTCTGAAGAGCAGACTTGACTTCTCCTTGGACAGTGGAAAGACTTTGTCTAAGTTGTGAAAGCTAGTTGTAGAAAAAAAATGAAATACTAAACCATCACTGAATATCACAACAGGCACAAATTGTATCTAGTGCATGTATCAAGGTGTATTCATTAGCACTGGCAGCCATTTGTGTGGATGGAGAGAACCACACATACAGCCACACTTAAAAACTACCAGTTACCACACAATGGGGGGAAACGCAAAAAATGTGTTGTGATAAAATCTTTCACCCTTTAGGCTTCTTTCACACTTCAGTCTTCTGGCGTCAGTTTGAAACCGCCATTTTCGTCAAATAGCAGATCCACCATTTTTTTTTGGCGGATCCGCTATTTTCCCATAGACTTGCATTAGCGACGGATTGTGGCGGATGGTCATCCGTTCCATCCGCCATGCGACAGATCCGTCGAGATTTGGCGGACGTCATCTAGACATTGACGGACATTATAAAGTTTTTTTGTTTCCATAGAATGGCCGCCCATGGGCGACGGATCCGTCGCGACCGTCATTTTGGCGGATCCGTCGCCCCAATCCGCTTTTTCAATTGCACATGCTCCAAAAAGTAGATACTTTTCCCAGACAACCCCCAAGAAACGGATCCGTCAAAAAAAGGATCCGTTAGAACCGTTTTCTCAACAATTGTGACGGATCAGTCACTATGTCGGAGCAGACTGACGCCAAACAACTGAAGTGTGAAAGAAGCCTTAGCGACATATGACGTACAGTGACATCATATGCCGGCTTCCTGACCCCACATTTTTCCTGGCAGAAGATGGAGGTGATATTCAGCGACCATCTGCTATTCTAATAGCACACTGGCAGGGTGGGTGCATCTTTCCATGCACTCCTCAGCACCCCCGTGATGAAATTATGGCAGTGGATGAGTTGCCACGATGGCAAGGAATTTGCTGAAGACCACCTTGCCTGTCAAGACGATTCTCCAGTGAACGCCAACTTCTGACTGATGTTCTCAGGAGACCATGATTTTTCAAATATACAGCAATACTGTGGTATTTTTTTTTTTATATATATTTTAGGAGTAATCAGATGACAGCAGGTTCAAGGCCTTAAACAAATAAAATGAAACACGGAAAAAAAAACATTTGTGATTTTCCATTGTGATGAAAGTATTGTTCCTGTAACAGCCAGTCATAGTAGATAAATTAAACATTGGCATTAATGGGAATTCATTCATTAATGAGAATTACCTGCTGCTCCGTGCTTTCTACAGCTTTGTGTTTTTCATCTCGAAGTTCCTGTTTTTCCTTTTCTGCTTCCATCATCTTCTTCTCAAGTTGTCCCTGGTACTCAGCCGCCTCTTTCATCCGTATTTCTATGGTTTTACGGGCCTCTTCGGTTACCTTGAAAAAATGTTAACACTTAGCTTTTACATAGAAATTTTTATTACGTGTTTAAATTTACTTACATTCTTCACAAATAAAATACATGAAAAAACATTAATACAGATTGAGACCCGGAAGAGCAAAAACCTTCTGGGTATCCAAGAAGTCTTGACTGGAAAGTAGGCTTTGGCTTTCTTACCTTACACACAAGTTATTATTGATTCAAGGGTTGTGAAGATGAGAAATCCAAAGGTTGCGGGATTTGTAAATACTATATTACATGTGAAAATTAAATCATCATAGAGGGAATTTCTCTTACATTCTTGATTTATTTTATATTTATTAGCAGGGCTAGAATTATTTTTCATAAAAAATATATATGAAACCCATCAAGACTGCAGGACAATTAAGTTACAGCAGTCGATACATGAAGTACAGTCGGTGCAGCTAAAAGGCAGCCTGGTGAAGAATATGGCTTTAGAAATAGTTACTGTACCTGCTTTTCCTTGTTTAGCGATTCTTCCAAGCCAAGCACAACCTCTTTGTATTGCTCTACATTACTAATGGCAGTTTTCAATCTCTCTTTAAGGTCACCCACTAACTCTTCAGATTGCCTTAGCTTATTCTTTATCTCTTCTATATCTTCACCCTTGTCATCTGTATCTAGGAAAGATGGGAAAGGGAAATGCAAGATTATAACCGATGCACAATTATATATATACAGCTGACCGCACCACAAAATTCTCGCTCTGTGAACGCACCGGCTTATCAGCACAAGCTGGCCAGCTGATCTCGGGTGCTAAATCCAGAGGACATGCTGACATAAATCACAAGAAGAAAGAAGCGGCAGCACTCACCGTCTTCAGAGCAGGTAAATCTTTATTGCATGACATTCATGGCTCGGGGGTGCATATACAAAGGAGTGTGCAAGCTCGAACGTAGCTTTGAGCTTGCACACTCCTCTGTATATGCACCCCTGAGCCGTGAAGATTGTGATGCAATATTTACCTGCTCTGAAGATCGGTGAGTGCTTTCTTGTGAAATTATATATATATATATATATATATATATATATATATATATATATATATATATATATATACACACACACACATACACACACATATATACGCACACACATATATACATACATATATACACATACACACCCACTGAAACAACACAATTTGTAAAAATAAAAAAAATACATATATCCATCTATATATCCATGAAAAGTACCTTTGCTGGAAGACAATTGGCTTGAGCGTGATGCCAACTGTGCTTCAAAATTACCAAGCTGTTGCTTGAGTGTAGCAATTTCTTTATGTGAATTCTTCAGGAGCTCTTTTGTGCTGTTGTGAAGATTTACTTCTGATTCATACTGTCTTTTAAGGTCCAACATCTGAACCTGCAAAGAAAATCATTTAACGCTTACAAAAAAAAAAAAACACCCAAAAAAGAACCAGTAGTACAGAAAAGTGACTCACATCTCGATTTTTACCAGCCATATGCTTCTGTTCTATTTCATGCTCCAATTTCTTCTTAATTTGGATTAACTCCTGCTCCAACTTTTCTATTTGGTTGGTATATCGCTGTCTAATTTCCGCATCAGACCTTTCAAGGGTAACCTAAAATAAAAAGAATACAGAAACTAGTATCCATTATATATCCAAGTGCTCCATGATCAGTGGTCAGGGAACAAGGCCTTTTTGTATTCATATAGAGCACAACATCCAGATAGGATCTCATATGAAAAAGCAATTCCATTACCAGAACAGCTAATGAACAAATGAATATATTTAACCTATTTATCATTGGGATAATTACACAGGACGAGGTTCAAAGTGTAAAGCAGTGAAATAAAACACAGCTACTAACCTGGATGGCTTGTAGATTGGTGAGCAGTAAGTTTTGACCTCGTTGCTCAACAATTAAGGAATCTCTTTCTTGGGTAAGTCTATTTTCGGTCATCTTCAGAAGCTCTTTTTCCCGTTTTAAGTTTTCGGCTCTTACCTTATAAGATGATAAAAAAAATCACAATGTCTGTACAAGCACGGCAAGACAGTGTACACTCACAGTGCAAACGCTCTGTATTTCTGCTGAAGCTCAATGGGGATAATCCATGTAAAAGGACACAACGCCAGAAACAAACAAAAAAATAAATTGAGAACTAAATCTATTTCTGTATTTCAGCTGATTAGTGAATTATCTTTTTCTTACTAATCATGTTTGCAATGTTTTAATTGGCTAAATACTTACTTCTGTAATTGCCAGCTTTTCATTGGCTGCTCTCAAGTCTTGTGTCATTGTGTTAATGATCTGCTCCTGTTTTTGTGTGGTGGCTGAAAGCTTCTGGGATTTTTCCTGTAGGGTTGTTATTTCTCGCCGGTAGCCTTCCACATTATCCTGTAACATTTCATACCTATGGAAGCAATGACAAGTCACAATCAGGAATGGGATGAAAGTCAACAAAGCGCACTACTAACATGTCAACTGACAAAAAAAGTTAATATCTGATTTACTCAATAGTAATAGTTTATTACAACTTCCATAGGACACTAGTGGATTTGGTTGAGCGCATGGCAGCGACCTGCTACTGGCAAGAAGCAATCAGTCATTTGCAGCCACTTCCTAAGAGGTTGTGGACATGGGGCTGATCACATTGATGCAATCAATTATTAAATTAAAAATAAGAGTAGTTTTTCTCCATTAATCATTGAGTAAGCAATTAGCAACAGGAGATCAGAAAAGGTGCTCAAATAAATGAAATCCACCGACAAAGGGGGTTTTCCCACGAAACAAAGTTAATTTTAAAGTTGATGTTAATCAACAGATCTTGAGATATTAAAGAGACCACTGCAAGATGTTCAGTTTGTCTGATTTCTCTCTTTATAGGTATATTTTTGAGTAAAATGTAAATTGTTCATCTATATATATAATTGTCTAAGGGGTACTTCCGTCTGTCTGTTCTCAACTTCCGTAACGTTTATTCATTCGCTGATTGGTCTCGCCAGCTGCCTGCCATGGCTGCCGCGACCAATCAGCGACGGGCACAGTCCGATTAGTCCCTCCCTACTCCCCTGCAGTCAGTGCCGGGCGGCCGCTCCATACTCCCTGCAGTCACGGCTCACACAGGGTTAATGCCGGCGGTAACGGACCGCGTTATGCCGCGGGTAACTCACTCAGTTACTGCCGCTATTGACCCTGTGTGACCAAGTTTTTACTATTGACGCAGCCTATGCAGCGTCAATAGTAAAAGGATCTAATGTTAAAAATAATAAAAAAAATAAAAAATCATTATATACTCACCTTCCGCCGCCTTTCCCGTTCCTCGCAACCCTCCGGTAACGGCTCTGTGCAAGCCGCAGGTTCAGGTAGCAAGGATCGTATGGCAGAAGGACCTGCCATGACGTCACGTTCATGTGACGCGATGTCTTCACAGACCCTGCGCGCCTGCGCGAGCAGGACCTGCCATGACATCACGGTCATGTGACCGCGACGTCATCACACCCTGGGACCGGAAGCTGCCACCTGTACCGCGCACAGGCGACAGAACTACAAGTATGGTGAGTATGTTAGCACTACAATGGGCCCTCGGATCGGAAGGTGAGTATGTTTATTTTTTAGCCTGTGACATACGTAGCTGGGCAATCTACTACGTAACTGGGCAATATACTACGTGGCTGGGCAATATACTACGTGGCTCTGTGCTGTATACTACATCGCTGTGCAATATACTACGTGGCTCTGTGCTGTATACAACTTCACTGGGCAATATACGACATGGCTGGGCAATATACTACGTCACTGGGCAATATACTACGTCACTGGGCAATATACTACGTCACTGGGCAATATACTACGTCACTGGGCAATATACTACGTCGTTGTGCAATATAGTACGTGGCTCTGTGCTGTATACTACGTCACTGGGCAATATACTACGTCACTGGGCAATATACTACATGGCTGGGCAATATACTACGTCGCTGTGCAATATACTACGTCACTGGGCAATATACTACGTCACTGGGCAATATAGTACGTGGCTCTGTGCTCTATACTACGTCACTGGGCAATATACTACGTGGCTCTGTGCTGTATACAACGTCACTGGGCAATATACTACATGGCTGTGCAATATACTACGTCGCTGTGCAATATACTACGTCACTGGGCAATATACTACGTCGCTGTGCAATATAGTATGTGGCTCTGTGCTGTATACTACGTGGGTGGGCAATATAGTACGTGGCTGGGCAATATACTACGTGGCTGGGCTATATACTACGTCACTGGGCAATATACTACGTGGGCTGTGCAATATACTACATGGGCTGTCCAATATACTATGTGGACATGCATATTCTAGAATACCCGATGCGTTAGAATCGGGCCACCATCTAGTTTATTCTATAAACTTCTGACAACATGTCTCCGAATTTCCAAGCAATACATTTTGTATTTTTTTTTCTGAAAAGGAGAAATGGTCAAAATGAAAAAACAAACAAAAACAGTGCTTTCACACCTGAAATAATGCAACAAAAACAATTTCTTAATTATTTAGAAACAACAATTCTAATGTTTTAACTCAGGAAGAGTTCAGAAATCAATATTTTGTGGAATAATCATGATTTTTAAATCACAGCTTTCATACTTCTTGGCATGCTTTCCACTAGTCTTTCACACTGCTTCTGGTGCAAAAAACAGGATTTTTGGTTGCTTACAGTAAAATCTGCTTCTCGGAGCCTCCATTGGGGGACACAGGAACCATGGGTGTTATGCTGCTCCCACTAAGAGGCTGACACTATGCACAAAAAAAGTTAGCTCCTCCTCTGCAGTGTACACCCCACCGACTGGCATTATGCACTTCAGTTAGTGAGAAAGCAGTAGGAGAAAAACAGTAAGGTTGAAACATAACCACAAACATGAGAACAGTAAACATGAGAACAGTCATAGAACACAGAACAACAGAAACTGAACAACATGGGGAGGGTGTTGTGTCCCCCAATGAAGGCTCCGAGAAACAGATTTTACAGTAAGCAACCAAAAATCCTGTTTTCTCTATCGCCTCTCATTGGGGGACACAGGAATCATGGGACGTTCCAAAGCAGTCCCTGGGGTGGGAAAAACAGACTTCCATCAGGTCAGAGGACTCACCACTGCCGCCTGCCTAGGATGGCGTCCGCCGAAGCATAGGTAAGGACCTTGTAAAATTTGGCAAACGTGTGGATGGAAGACCAGGTTGCCGCTTTGCAAAGCTGTAGGGCGGAAGCCCTGTGATGTACCGCCCAGGAAGCGCCGACTGCCCAGGTAGAGTGAGCCTTTATCCCAGGAGGGGGCACTCTGTTCTTGACCCGCTAAGCCTCCAAAATTGCCGTTCTGATCCAGCGAGCAATAGTCGCCTTGGAAGCCGGCAGGCCTCTATGCGAGCCATCAGGAATGACGAAAAGAGAATCTGTCTTCCGGAAAGCGGCCGTTCTAGCCAGGTAGATCCTCCCTGCCCTGACGAGGTCCAGCTTGTTCAACGATCGCTCCAGAGGATGAGTCAGAGCTGGGCAAAAGGATGGTAGAATGATGTCCTCGTTGAGGTGGAAACCACCTTAGGAAGGAAGGCGGAGGCCTGAGGACCACCTTGTCCCGGTGGATAACCAAGAAAAAAAATCGGCAAGAAAGGGCCGCCAACTCGGAAACGCGGCGGATCGAAGTGATGGCCACAAGAAAGGCCACCTTCCAAGATAGAAGAAGGGACAGGGAAACCTGAGAAGCTCAAAGGGGGAACCCCTCAGAACATCCAGCACAAGATTTAAATCCCATGAATCCACAGGGGCCCTGTATGGAGGGACAGCGTGGGCTACTCCTTGAAGGAAGGTCTTAACCTGTGGCCGAGAAGATGATGTCTTCTGAAAAAGGATGGAGAGCGCAGAAACCTGGCCCTTTAGGGAACTAAGAGCAAGGCCCGAATCCAGTCCTGCCTGAAGGAAAGCCAAAATGGAAGGCAGGGAAAAGGACATAGGTGAAACGCGGTTGGACTCACACCAACAGAAGTAAGCCTTTCAGGTACGATAGTAGATCCTGGAAGACGAAGGCTTCCTAGCCTGGATCATAGTGTGAATCACCCGGTCCGAAAGGCCGGATGCTCTTAGAACTGCGGTCTCAACAGCCACGCCGTTAAACTGAGTGACAGAGAATTCGGGTGGCAGATCGGACCCTGAGACAGCAGATTGGGTCTGTCTGGAAGGCGCCAGGGGGCATCCACGAGAAGACTGACGATCTCCTCAAACCAAGATCTCCTGGGCCAATCCGGGGTTATCAGAATGACGGGCACCCCTTCCTCCTTGATCTTTTTCAACAACTTGGGAAGCAAGAGAAGGGGTGGGAACAGATAGGGGAGCACAAACTGCGACCAAGGAATGGCCAGAGCGTCGACGCCCACTGCGAGAGGGTCGCGAGACCTGGAGACGAACCAAGGGACCTTCCTGTTCATTCGAGACGCCGTGAGGTCCACGTCCGGAGTCCCCCATCGAAGACAAATCTGGTGGAAGACCTCCTGATGCAAGGACTATTCCTCTGCCGCCAGACCCTCGCGGCTGAGTAAGTCGGCGGCCCAATTGTCCACGCCGGGGATATGCACCGCGGATATTACCGGAACCGTTGCCTCTGCCCAGGAGGAGGATCTTGGATACCTTGGCTAAGGCCAAGGAGCTCCGAGTCCCCCCCTGATGGTTGACATATGCCACCGCTGTGGCATTGTCCATCTGGATTTGGATAGGAAGACCTCTGAGAATCCTTTCCCAATGACGAAGGGAGAGAAAGATGGCTCGAATCTCGAGGAAGTTGATCGGCAGAGAAGACTCCTGCGCCGACCAACGACCCTGAACAGTTAGGTGGCGAAACACCGCACCCCAGCTGAACAGGCTGGCGTCCGTCGTCACCACCTGCCAGTGAACTGGAAGGAAGGACCTGCCCTGGGAGATATGACGTCAGCCACCAGTTGAGGGACCGCTTGACCCGGGAAGAGAGTCGGATCGGATGATCCAGGGAGAAGACAGACCTGTCCCACTGTGACAGGATGGCCTGCTGAAGAGGCCGAGAGTGAAATTGGGCGAAGGGAATCGCTTCCAATGATGCTACCATCCTTCCCAGAACCTTCACGGCCGATCGTAAGGAGGGAAGCCGAGGACCCTAAGGCTGAGTTCACACGTAGCAGAATTGCCACGGAAATATCCGCGGCAATTCTGCGCCTCCTGCAGTGGGTATATCGCATGCAGAATTTGCATGCATATACCCGCAGAAAACTAGCGTTTTGCAAGCATAATTAGCTTGCAGAATGCTAGCGTTTTCCAAGCGATCTGTAGCATCGCTTGGAAAACTGTTTGACAGGTTGGTCACACTTGTCAAACATAGTGTTTGACAAGTGTGACCAACTTTTCACTATAAGAAAACCAAGAAAAAAGGATATGCATAAAACTGGGATCAACCATCCAAATAAACAACTTTATTAATACAGGGCATATCAAAACAAGACATACATTTAAAAACATTTAAAAAACCCAAAAAAAAACAGCATATGGCCAGTAAGCCACCTGCTACCTCCCAGACAGATGGAAATAAATGCCAAAGAGCACCACACAAAATATAATAATAAATACAAAACAATGCACATATATACAATTTCAGATATCCAAGCTCATCCACTGCCAGCTATCCTCTATGAGCCTAAATTACAGCTTATGTGCAACCTTATCAGTGCTTACAAAATGTGCATAGCACTGCCCAGGAGCCTGGAACTAGGATAACCCCATTCTAAATAAAGGAATACCACACCAAGGCGGCCGTGCACTTACACAGAAGCATATAGCCCAGAGCACAAAGATAAGGACAAGTCCAGGAAACCTGGGGCTCAAAAGAAGTGCCGGGTAGGGATGAGAAAATGCACTGCAAGGTGCTCGTGCTGGGAGGGACTGAAGCCCCACGCGTATCGACGCTACAAGAGCGTCTTCCTCAGGGGAAATGTGCAGTAAGTAAGCGAGGCTTGTTTTAATATGACCAGATAATGAACTATAACAAAAATCACCTGTGGGCATGCAGCAGCGTGCAGGTATCCGGGGGCAAATGCAGGCCAGCATACACTTCCGGTTCGCCGAGTGAACAGAACTGCAGCTGCGCAGTGACCTAAGGTTGCAAAGTAGCACACACAGCCACAGTCCAAGAGTAACCATGGGAACAGGTAACGCTGAACTAATTAAGAGGCCGCCTGTGTGGACCAGGCAGGTAGAAAAAAGAGCTCCCAAGGAGTCAGAGGAAACGCCTGTGTGGACCAGGCAGGCAGAAAAAAGAGCTCTAAAGGAATCAGAAAGAGAACACTGGCCAGTGATCAATAGAGAATAGGAGCATGAAAAAAGTTAATACCAAGCACATACATAGGATACTACCAAATTATCAAGGCTGACAGAATGAGACACATATTCCCGCTGCTGGAATCCTACCAGACAAATGGCGACGCAGAGACAATTCAAGGACAAGCGCCTGCGCAAATGAATAAAGTTGAAATTAAGTAAACCAAAGGGCACTCGCGCAGTGCAATTATATTGCTGCGTAAGTCCATACATGCTGGGCCGCGTACATCCCTGAGAGGTAAGTTAGGGCACACGAAATAAATATTCACCCTGTCCCTGTTGGTCATAGAGATAGGAAGCACAATCCCGACTTACTGGTTGTGATGCATATGACCGCTCAGAGTAAGAGCAGTTACTGCGCCCCCACCTTAGTGTCTGGTAATAAGAGACAAACTTGCATCAAAAATGGGGGCACCCAAGAAAAATAAATACATAAATGGATGCCCATACAGTACAAAAGGAAACGCACACGCCAATACTGAGAATACCTGAGGATCATTCCCATAGCTCCTACTAAGCGGTGCGACAGATCCACATGTGCATATAACTGAGGTGGTATACCTATTAAAGGTTGGTACCAGGAGGAGGCAAAGTTAATGTGACAATACATAGACACAAACAGCATTGTACTATAGTGATATACTAATCTCAATAAGATGATCCCCTCATACATGCGTGCCATTTATTTTCTTGAGAAAATGATCACATCACAAAGGTACTATAAGCCACTAATGAGGTACACCCTAACAAGGGGCACCAAATAATAGGGCAAAATCTGGCGACGGACACAAGTATACAATAAAATATGTACAGTCCATAAGCAAATGATCAAAGCCGACGTTCCAAGAGATGAAAGGCCAACAGGTCCAAAGGTCCATAATGCTTCTTCATCTTCCGCCTAAGCAGATGCTCGCAAAATCTACGGTGGGATGAGAACTAGAATATACAAGGACAGAGGTAAGTATTAATGAAGGGGAGGGGGGGGGGGAGGGGAAAAAAAAAAAAAAAAAAAAAAAAAGGGAGGGGAAAAGGGGAGAGGGGGAAGGGGAGAGAGGCGGATAAAAAGGAACAGAGCACAATTTCTCATGCTTGCTTATAAAAGCCCGTATATAAAATCTTAATACTCTAGCTCCAGCGGGCATGAATGAGGAACTTTTATATACGGGCTTTTATAAGCAAGCATGAGAAATTGTGCTCTGTTCCTTTTTATCCGCCTCTCTCCCCTTCCCCCTCTCCCCTTTTCCCCTCCCTTTTTTTTTTTTTTTTTTTTCCCCCTCCCCCCCCCCCTCCCCTTCATTAATACTTACCTCTGTCCTTGTATATTCTAGTTCTCATCCCACCGTAGATTTTGCGAGCATCTGCTTAGGCGGAAGATGAAGAAGCATTATGGACCTTTGGACCTGTTGGCCTTTCATCTCTTGGAACGTCGGCTTTGATCATTTGCTTATGGACTGTACATATTTTATTGTATACTTGTGTCCGTCACCAGATTTTGCCCTATTATTTGGTGCCCCTTGTTAGGGTGTACCTCATTAGTGGCTTATAGTACCTTTGTGATGTGATCATTTTCTCAAGAAAATAAATGGCACGCATGTATGAGGGGATCATCTTATTGAGATTAGTATATCACTATAGTACAATGCTGTTTGTGTCTATGTATTGTCACATTAACTTTGCCTCCTCCTGGTACCAACCTTTAATAGGTATACCACCTCAGTTATATGCACATGTGGATCTGTCGCACCGCTTAGTAGGAGCTATGGGAATGATCCTCAGGTATTCTCAGTATTGGCGTGTGCGTTTCCTTTTGTACTGTATGGGCATCCATTTATGTATTTATTTTTCTTGGGTGCCCCCATTTTTGATGCAAGTTTGTCTCTTATTACCAGACACTAAGGTGGGGGCGCAGTAACTGCTCTTACTCTGAGCGGTCATATGCATCACAACCAATAAGTCGGGATTGTGCTTCCTATCTCTATGACCAACAGGGACAGGGTGAATATTTATTTCGTGTGCCCTAACTTACCTCTCAGGGATGTACGCGGCCCAGCATGTATGGACTTACGCAGCAATATAATTGCACTGCGCGAGTGCCCTTTGGTTTACTTAATTTCAACTTTATTCATTTGCGCAGGCGCTTGTCCTTGAATTGTCTCTGCGTCGCCATTTGTCTGGTAGGATTCCAGCAGCGGGAATATGTGTCTCATTCTGTCAGCCTTGATAATTTGGTAGTATCCTATGTATGTGCTTGGTATTAACTTTTTTCATGCTCCTATTCTCTATTGATCACTGGCCAGTGTTCTCTTTCTGATTCCTTTAGAGCTCTTTTTTCTGCCTGCCTGGTCCACACAGGCGTTTCCTCTGACTCCTTGGGAGCTCTTTTTTCTACCTGCCTGGTCCACACAGGCGGCCTCTTAATTAGTTCAGCGTTACCTGTTCCCATGGTTACTCTTGGACTGTGGCTGTGTGTGCTACTTTGCAACCTTAGGTCACTGCGCAGCTGCAGTTCTGTTCACTCGGCGAACCGGAAGTGTATGCTGGCCTGCATTTGCCCCCGGATACCTGCACGCTGCTGCATGCCCACAGGTGATTTTTGTTATAGTTCATTATCTGGTCATATTAAAACAAGCCTCGCTTACTTACTGCACATTTCCCCTGAGGAAGACGCTCTTGTAGCGTCGATACGCGTGGGGCTTCAGTCCCTCCCAGCACGAGCACCTTGCAGTGCATTTTCTCATCCCTACCCGGCACTTCTTTTGAGCCCCAGGTTTCCTGGACTTGTCCTTATCTTTGTGCTCTGGGCTATATGCTTCTGTGTAAGTGCACGGCCGCCTTGGTGTGGTATTCCTTTATTTAGAATGGGGTTATCCTAGTTCCAGGCTCCTGGGCAGTGCTATGCACATTTTGTAAGCACTGATAAGGTTGCACATAAGCTGTAATTTAGGCTCATAGAGGATAGCTGGCAGTGGATGAGCTTGGATATCTGAAATTGTATATATGTGCATTGTTTTGTATTTATTATTATATTTTGTGTGGTGCTCTTTGGCATTTATTTCCATCTGTCTGGGAGGTAGCAGGTGGCTTACTGGCCATATGCTGTTTTTTTTTGGGTTTTTTAAATGTTTTTAAATGTATGTCTTGTTTTGATATGCCCTGTATTAATAAAGTTGTTTATTTGGATGGTTGATCCCAGTTTTATGCATATCCTTTTTTCTTGGTTTTCTTTGAATGTACTGCTCTATATGCATATGGTTGATCCCTCATTTATTTATAGCTGTGGTGCCCGCTATTTCCTTTGTGTACCAACTTTTCACTATAGATGCAGCCTATGCAGCATCTATAGTAAAAGATAGAATGTTAAAAATAATAAAAAAAATTAAAAAAAAAAGGTTATACTCACCTCAGCGGCATCCATTCCTAATGCTGTGTGTTCAGGACCTTCCATTGACGTAGCGGTCACGTGACCGCGGGTCATGTGACCGCGACGTCATCGCAGGTCCTTCACACACACCTCGGAAGCCGCTGAGAAGGTCGGGCCGCCAGAAGGTGAGTATATCGCTATTTTTTATTTTAATTCTTTTTTTTTTACCACTTATATGGTGCCCAGTCCGTGGAGGAGAGTCTCCTCTCCTCCACCCTGGGTACCAACCGCACTTGATCTGCTTACTTCCCGCATGGTGTGCATAGCCCCGTGCGGGAAGTAAGCAGATCAATGCACTCCTATGTGTGCAGAATCGCCGCGATACCGCAATTTTAATGAACATGCTGCGTTTTCTTCTGGATTGCGATTCCGCTCAGGAAAAAAATGCAGCATGTGCACAAAAAATGCGGATTGCATTCTGTTACATAGGATGCTTAATGTTAGCGTTTTTTTCGCGGTTTTATAGTGTTTTTATAGCGAAAAAACGCGAAAAACACGCAAAAAATCTGCTACGTGTGCACACAGCCTAAAGCAAGCGTACGTCCCGATGAAGAATGGATCTCTCGTCTTCGGGAAGGAAGACTTTGGTCTGACGAGTGTCGAAGAGCATGTCCAGAAAAATGAGGCGCTGGGAAGGAACAAGACAGGATTTCTTCCTGTTGACAAGCCACCCAAAGTGGTCTAGAGTGTCGAGGACGATGGACAGGCTCTCGTGAGCCTGAGAAAAGGACGGACCCTTGATGAGGATGTCGTCGAGGTAAGAAAAAGGACCAGTCCCCTGACCCTCAAGATGGCCATCAGCGCCGCCATGATCTTCGTGAAAACCTTGGGAGCAGTTGAGAGACCGAACGGCAGGGCCGCGAATAACGGGACATGGAGGTAGGCGTCTTGAATATCTATGGAACACAGAAATTCCTGAGCCTCCATGGAAGCAATTACTGAACGAAGGGATTCCATCCTGAAGTGTTTCAGACGAACGCTCTTGTTCAGCAATTTGAGATCCAGAATGGGATGAACCTTGCAGTCTTTTTTCGGTACCACAAAAATATTTGAATAGAAACCTGTGAACCGTTCTTTTTCTGGAATGGGAACGAGTACACCGGCTTTGAGGAGAGAAGCGATGGCTGCGAAGAAACCCAGAACTAGAGCGGGGTCTGTTGGAGGTCGGGATTCGAATTAACGATCCCGGGGTTGTGAAACGAACTCTATTTTGTATCCCGAGGATACAACTTCCCTGACCCATGCATCCTCTACTGAGGATATCCAGACGTCCATTGAAGAAGACGACACTGCCGCCCAGCCTGGGAAGTGGGCTGGGGTCTTGCCGCGAGTCATGCAGAGGTGGATCTTCTAGTCCTAGACCTGGAGGATCTACCCTGGGAGTAGCGAGAACGCCAGGAAGGAGTGGGTCTAAAGGATACTGTCTTCTCTTGACGTGCCTGTGGCCTCTGTTGCTGCTTGGAAAAGGAGTTTGACGTCGCGAAGCGACGAAAAGGCCAAAAGGGCCAAAATTGCCATCTAGGAGGAGGGCGACGAGGTTTAGACTGGGGAAGAGAACTTGCGCCCCTGGTGGCGTCCTTAATGATTTGGTCCAGCTTAGAACCAAAGAGGCGTGAACCTTGAAAAGGCAGGCTGGTAAGGGACTTTTTAGAAGACAAATACGCCTGCCAGGCCTTGAGCCAAATGGTCCAGCGGATAGCAAGAACATTGCTGGACGCCTGAGCCGCACAAGATGCGGCATCCAGAGAGGCAGAAACCAGGTATTCACCTGCGTGAGAAATCTGGTTGGCAAGCTCCGCCAGCTGTCCGGGTGGAGCCCCGTCCAGGATGCCCCAACAGAGTTATTTGGCTCATTTGGATATGGATTTTGAAACTCAAGTGGAAGCAAAAGCCGGGCATAGAGTAGCTGCAGCCGCTTCAAAGGCTGACTGCGCAAAGGATTCTATGACTATCGTTAGAATCCTTCAGACATGCTCCGCCGGACAGTGGAAGGATAGTGTTGGTGGACCGCCTGGAAACTGGAGGATCCACCGAGGGAGAAACCTTCTAATTGGCGGTAAGTTCTGGAGAAAAAGGATATAAAACGCCAAGGCGCTTTCCCCTCTGAAAATATTTGGTCGGATTCTCTCTTTCTCTGGTCATGATCTCCTCGAATTCAGGGCGAGGAGCGAAAAACTTGGAAGGTGGTTTAGCCGGTCTAAACGAAACCGCCCGATCTGAGGGTTCCGTAGAGGTATCCTTGATGCCATAGGTCTGATTTATCGCTCCAATGAGATTCTGAACCATATCCCTCATGGTAGCGATTTGATTAGAATCCAGCTCTGAAATATCCTCCGAGGTCGCATCAGAGAACGCCTCGCCTGACTCGGGGGAGGAGGACTGGGAGGAAGCCGACCGCAGAGAAGGAGCGTGGGGTGAGATGGAACGAGAAGAGGACTCAGACTGGCATTCCTGTCTGGACCGTTTGCAACTTAAATTGGAGGGCTCGGACGGAGGCTCCTGCGACCTGCTGGCTACTGCGGGGGGCCTGCAGGGGAAATTGATCAAGCACGGACACAAGAGTTTGAGACACCAGAGTTAGATCCGCTACCGATTGTGACAGACAGGAGGCCCAGCTTGGGATGGGGGTGTCACTCACAAGCTGAGCGGCCGGGGGATCCTGTGCGGTGGGAACAATTGGGTTGCTGCAGACCTGACAGAGTGGAGAGGACTGACCTGAGGGAAGTTTGCAGTTACAAGACGAACATGCAAAGAATTTGACTAAGGCAGAAGAAGTAGAGGAAGAAGTAGGAGGACGAGAGCGGCCTCCCTTAGAGGTAGACATTTTGAAAGGTCCCTGAAGAAAATGCCAGAGGGTTAGGGGACAGAGGGGAGTGTCAGTCTGCAGTGCAGAGCTACTCACGGCAGACGAAAACGGATTCCAGGTGGATGAAGCTGTCCGACTTGCGCGTGGACCTCCGGGGAAGTAGCCCTTTAGGCAGGGAGGCAATGTGAGATCCTGCCGCAATCCAAGAAGTGGGAACGCGCAGATGGTGACCGCTGAGGACGCCAGAATGCGCACAAGGGGCGGAGTGGCGATGTGTGGTGCCAAGCGTAGTGGGGAGAGTGGAGTCTGCCATGCGCCCAGGAGCACCATGATGGCGCTGGAGGGGGGAGAATGCGGGGAGGAAGATTGTTGGTCGGAAGAAAAGCCCGCCCGAGCAAAACGGAAGTGGGCGGAGTCGTGGTGCCAGAGGTAGGCCTGGGCCGAAGCCGGGACCTGAATTAGAGGCCAGCGGCCGCCGGTGAAAGAGACCGCAGCGCCAGAGCAGTGCGCCGCAGCAGCCTGCCAAGGCTGTCGCACTGTAACAGAAGGCATTGCGACCGCCGAGCAGTGCGACTGCAGGGGGAGGAAAAGCCTGCAAAGACCGCCGCGCCAGAATGGATTGTGGCCGCCGAGCAGGGAGACGGCCGCCCTGAGAAGGTGGAGCGGCCGTAACCACTGGGGAAGTGGCGCAGCCGCCAGGAAGGAGCGCGGCTGCCTCAAAGGCCGCCGCGTGATAAGGCGATTCTGCCAGTGAACCTGGCTGCATGCAACGTGGTATCCTGGGATCCCCTAATACAAATACAAAATAAAGAATCGAGCAGTGCAGCTCCAGAGGGACCCCTTCTCGCCACTGAAAAAGGCCCCCACATCTGCGAGTAAGATGGGATGGGATGGGGAAAATACTCACCTCAAACATCCCACGCCGTTACTAACCTGAAGAGGAATGAGACGTCCAGGGAGCTGTAATGGACATCCTCGTCTCCGCAACAGACAGGCTCTGGTGGGCGAGTGGGTGGGGGACGGAGCTAGGACCGGACTTATGAGCACACTTGTGTGCTAGGATCATGGTCCTGCTGAGGGATCTATGAGGATACGGGGTGGCAGTACACGCCGTACTCATAGTCCGTATTGTGGGATTACAGGTGGTGTGACTGTTCACCCTGTATCCATCCGGAAAAACCTGAAACAAAACAACGCACATTGAGGTAGATAAGGGTCTAATGAAAGACCCGCGTCCACCTCCTACTGACACTAAGCTAAACTGAAGAGTATAATGCCAGTCGGTGGGGTGTACACTGCAGAGGAGGAGCTAACTTATTTTGTGTATAGTGTCAGCCTCCTAGAGGCAGCAGCATACACCCATGGTTCCTGTGTCCCCCAATGAGAGGCGATAGAGAAATGTAAGCAGTTCTTCTTTGTTTGATGTCTTGTGACTATCCATCATCCTCCTGATTACATTCCAGAGGTTTTCAGTTGGGTTCAGATCTGGAGACTGGGCTGCCCATGACAGTGTTATAATGTGGAGGTCTCTTAACCCCTTCGTGCCACCCACCGTACTAGTACGGCGCTGCCGGCACTGCATTTGTGCCAGCCGCAGTACTAGTACGGCGGGCCGATCACCGCGGTCTCGCGCTGAGCGCCGCGGTGATCGGGTGCGGGTGTCAGCTGTATATGACAGCTGACACCCCGCAGCAATGCCCACGATCGGCGCTATCGCCGATCGCGGGCATTTAACCCCTCTGATGCCGCTGTCAATAGTGACAGCGGCATAGAGGGGGATCGCGCAGGGACGGGGGCTCCCTGCGCTCTCCCACCGGAGCAACGCGATGAGATCGCGATGCTCCGGTGACCTGGAAGGAGTCCCCGGATCCAAGATGGCCGCGGGACTCCTTCCGGGTCATGAGATGACCCTGCTTGCCGGCGTCTGCTGAGAATTCCTCATAGCAGGCGCCGGCAAGCCTCTGCAATGTGCCTGTCAGATCGGTGATCTGACAGAGTGCTGTGCACACTGTCAGATCACCGATCTGTGATGTCCCCCCCTGGGACAAAGTAAAAAAAAAAAAATTTCCACAGGTGTAAAAAAAAAAAAAAAAAAAAAATTCCTAAGAAAGAAAAAAAAAAATATTCCCATAAATACATTTCTTTATCTAAATAAAAAAAAAAAACACACAATAAAAGTACACATATTTAGTATCGCCGCGTCCGTAATGACCCCACCTATAAAACTATATCACTAGTTAACCCCTTCAGTGAACACCGTAAAAAAAAAAAAAACCCGAGGCAAAAAACAACGCTTTATTCTCATACCGCCAAACAAAAAGTGGAATAACACGCGATCAAAAAGACGGATATAAATAACCATGGTACCGCTGAAAACGCCATCTTGTCCCGCAAAAAAAAAGCCACCATACAGCATCATCAGCAGAAAAATAAAAAAGTTATAGCTCTCAGAATAAAGCGATGCAAAAACAATTATTTTTTAATATAAAATAGTTTTTATTGTGTAAAAGCGCCAAAACATAAAAAAATTACATAAATGAGGTATCGCTGTAATCGTACTGACCCGAAGAATAAAACTGCTTTATCCTTTTTACCAAACGCGGAACGGTATAAACGCCCCCCCTAAAAGAATTTCAGGAATTGCTGGTTTTTGTTCATTCCGCCTCCCAAAAATCGGAATAAAAAGCGATCAAAAAATGTCATGTACCCGAAAATGGTACCAATAAAAACGTCAACTCGTCCCGCAAAAAACAAGATCTCACTTGACTCTGTGGACCAAAATATGGAAAAATTATAGCTCTCAAAATGTGGTGATGCAAAAACTATTTTTTGCAATAAAAAGCGTCTTTTAGTGTGTGATGGCTGCCAACCATAAAAATCCGCCCAAAAAACGCTATAAAAGTAAATCAAATCCCCCTTCATCACCCCCTTAGTTAGGGAAAAATAATAAAATTTTAAAAAATATATTTATTTCCATTTTCCCGTTAGGCTACTTTCACACTAGCGTCGGTACGGGGCCGTCGCGCTGCGTCGGCCCGACATACAGACGCATACTGTGCAAGCGCCGCACAACGGGGGCAGCGGATGCTGTTTTTCCACGCATCCGCTGCCCCATTGTAAGGTGCGGGGAGGTGGGGGCGGAGTTCCAGCCGCACATGCTCGGTCGGAAATGGTGGACCGTCGGCACAAAAAAAGTTACATGTAACGTTTTTTGCTGCTGGCGGTCCGCCACAACACGACGCAACCGTCGCACGACGCTTGCGACATGTGTCAATACGTCGCTAATGTTAGTCTATGGGGAAAAAACGCATCCTGCAGATTACTTTGCAGGATGCGTTTTTCGCCAAAACGACGCATTGCGATGTATGCAAAAAAAACGCTAGTGTGAAAGTAGCGCTAGGGTTAGGACTAGGGTTAGGGCTAGGGTTAGGGTTGGGGTTAGGGCTAGGGTTTCAGTTAGAATTGGGGAGTTTTCACTGTTTAGGCACATCAGGGGCTCTCCAAACGCGACATGGCGTCCGATCTCAATTCCAGCCAATTCTGCTTTGAAAAACTAAAAAACAGTGCTCCTTCCCTTCCGAGTTCTCCTGTGCGCCCAAACAGTGGTTCCCCCCACCATATGGGGTATCAGCGTTCTCAGGACAAGTTGGACAACAACTTTTGTGGTCCAATTTCTCCTGTTACCCTTGGGGGAAAAAAAACGTGGGGACTAAAATATAATTTTCGTGGAAAAAATTTTTTTTTTTATTTTCACGGCTCTACGTGATAAACTGTAGTGAAACACTTGTTGGTTCAAAGTTCTCACAACACATCTAGATAAGTTCCGTGGGGGGTCTAGTTTCCAATATGGGGTCACTTGTGGGGGGTTTCTACTGTTTAGGTACATCAGGGGCTCTGCAAATGCAACATGACACCTGCAGACCAATCCATCTAAGTCTGCATTTCAAACGGCGCTCCTTCCCTTCCGAGCTCTGCCGTGCACCCAAACAGTGGTTCCCCCCAATGTATGGGGTATCAGCGTACTCAGGACAAATTGGACAATAACTTTTGTGGTCCAATTTCTCCTGTTACCCTTGGGAAAAAAAAATTGCGGGCTAAAACATCATTTTGTGGAAAGAAAAAATGATTTTTTAATTTTCACAGCGCTACATTCTAAACTTTAGTGAAACAATTGGGGGTTAAAAGTGCTCACCACACATCTAGATAAGTTCCTTAGGGGGTATTCTTTCCAAAATGATGTCACTTGTGGGGGTTTCCACTGTTTAGGCACGTCAGGGGCTCTCCAAACATGACATGGGTTCCGATCTCAATTCCAGCCAATTTTGCATTGAAAAGTCAAATGGCGCTCATTCCCTTCCGAGCTCTGCCATGCGCCCAAACAGTGGTTTATCCCCATATATGAAGTACCAGCGTACTCAGGACAAATTGCACAACAACTTTTGGGGTCCAATTTATCCTGCTACCCTTGGGAAAATAAAAAATTTGGGGCAAAAAGATCATTTTTTGTGAAAATTAATATGAATTTTTTTTTACGGCTCTACATTATAAACTTCTGTGAAGCACTTGGAGGTTCAAAGTGCTCACCACACATCTAGATTAGTTCCTTAGAGGGTCTACTTTCCAAAATGGTGTCACTTGTGGGGGTTTCCACTGTTTAGGCACGTCAGGGGCTCTCCAAACGTGACATGGGTTCCGATCTCAATTCCAGCCAATTTTGCATTGAAAAGTCAAATGGCGCTCCTTCCCTTCCGAGCTCAGCCATGTGCCCAATCAATGGTTTACCCCAACATGTGGGGTATCGGCGTACTCAGGACAACTTGTACAACGACTTTTTTGGTCCAATTTCTCCTGTTACCCTTGGTAAAATAAAACAAATTGGATCTGAAGTAAAAATTTTGTGAAAAAAAAGTTAAAGGTTCAATTTTTTTAAACATTCCAAAAATTCCTGTGAAGCACCTGAAGGGTTAATAAACTTTTTGAATGTGGTTTTGAGTACCTTGAGGGGTGCAGTTATTAGAATGGTGTCACTTTTGGGCATTTTCTGCCATATAGACCCCTCAAAGTCACTTCAAGTGTGAGGTGGTCCGTAAAAAAAATGGTTTTGCAAATTTTGTTGCAAAAATGAGAAATCGCTGGTCAACTTTTAACCCTTATAACTCCCTAACGAAAAAAAATTATGTTTCCAAAATTGTGCTGATGTAAAGCAGACATGTGGGAAATGTTGTTTATTAACTATATTATGAGATATACCTCTCTAATTTAAGGGCATAAAAACTAAAAGTTTGAAAATTGCTAAATTTTCATAATTTACGACAAATTTTTGTTTTTTTCACAAATAAATGCAAGTCATATCGAAGAAGTTTTACCACTACCATGAAGTACAATATGTCACGAGAAAACAATCTCAGAATCAGCAGGATCCGTTGAAGCGTTTTAGAGTTATGACCCCATAAAGTGACAGTGGTCAGAATTGTAAAAATTGGCCCTGTCACTTAGGTGAAAACAGGCTTTGGGGTGAAGGGGTTAATTTTTGCCAGAGCTGTACAATATAATACAATAACTCCTTAAAGACAACAGATGAGGAATTACCGTTTTGAAGCAAATTCCAGCTGAGTGGAAATTTTTGTGCTTTGGGCCCGTAGTTCAGTAACTTGCTCCTGAAGTTTTTCATTCTGATCATTGAGCATTCTGTCATTTTCTGCTTTTTCTTTGCGATAACTTTCAAACACTTCTTTAAGCTGTAGAATGAAACCATTGGAAATGGACATTTTACTTCCAATTTAATCTGAACTGATTTCAATTGTACCAGTACATGCATTTGCGAAAAAGCAATGAAAAGGGTTGTCTGGTCCAAATCGATAAGTCTGCAGTCACTTGTGTTCAGAGCTGGGACCGGAGGGTATGTATGCGTTATACATACTCCCGGCCATAGCCCGACCAGTACACTTGTATTGAGGGAGGCCACGACCCGACTACTGACGCGGCCGTCCAGTGAGTGCGGCCTTGCTCAATACAAGTATATGGAGCAAGGACGCGCCCATTGGCCAGGAGTATGTATTACTCGTACATATCCTACGGTGATGTCTCAGAAACCAGCAAATCCCCGCAGCGCACAGAGCCTGTGCTAGGGGGTTCATAAGTATGCAGCTACAATGTGGGAAGGGGTTAGAGGCAATCTTTCACCAGGTTTTTTCTTTGCCATCTAATAGCAGCATAATGTAGAGAAATAGACCCCAATTCCAGTGATGTATCACTTAGTTTACTGTGTGCAGCAGTTGTGACAGTTTTTAGATATAGCAGAGCTCAAAGCAGTAACCAGCCCACACATGCAATTTAAGATTTCTGTGTAAATAGTATGTGGACAGTAAATTGCTTATCAGTGATGGAGGAATGCTAGGACCAAGCTACAGTGAACCTTCATTACACTGAAACAACAGCATACACAACCTATTAAGTTACACATCACTGATATCTATCCTTATGCTTTCTCAGATTACATAGCAAAAAACTACTGACAGACTCCCTTTAAAGGTAACCTATCAGCAGAATTGTGCTCAGTAAACTAGACAGTTTCAGGTCGCCATTATAGTGATTAACATGATACCTTGGTTGATGAAATCAGTCTTGTGGTTCTTGTGTAATCTTTATTTACAGTTTTCAGTTAATGAGATTCTGGTGCTCTGGGGTGGCCTGTCTTCATGTGGTGCTCTGCTTACATATTCATCTGTATGAGTTTATGATAGGTCACTAACCCCTCACTGACTTGCCCCCTATTTTACATACTGCATATACTATTATGGGCGTAGAAAAAAGTTGCACCCATCAAAATAGCTACAGCACCCACGCAGGAGCATCTCTTTCTTACTGATAGATGTTACAGTGCAAGGGTCGCCACCAATTTGCTGGAAGAAAAAATATACAGCAAAATGGCGTTGGTAGCACTTGCGCAGTAGCATCTATCGGCAAGTGATAGATGATACTGCACATGAGCCACTACCGGCAGCATTTTGCTGGCGGAAAAGGAAAAAAAAAAAAATGTCGGCAGCAAAATGGCACAAAATTATGAAAAATTGGAAGTAGGTCATTGAAGGATTAGTGACCTGCGAGTATTTTTTAGTGCTGGGAGATTCAGTTTTTAGCGCCGCAGCTGAATGATTTACATCTGTTAGCCAGCATAAGTACATGTGGGGGGTGCCTGGTTGCTAGGGAATCCCTACATATACTTATGCTGGCTAACAGATGTAAATCATTCAGTTGCAGCAGTAAAAACAAACTCCAAGCACTGAAAAATACTCGGAGGACACCCGAGCGTGCTAGAGAAAAATCTCGAGTAACGAGTACATTCGCTCATCACTAATAAATTAAATACAGATTAAACAACAACCACAAGATTTCATCACCCAGGTATCATGTTAATCAGTATAACTGTGCCAACCTGGCACTATATGTAAGTTAGTTACTGTGCACAATCCTGCTGACAGGTTCACTCTAAGCCATCAATATGGGTGTACATGTCAGAGAAAGTTGAATAAAATGATACCTTGGTATCCTGCCATCTGATGATGTATTTCAGAGAAATCCATGTTTTAAAATGTAAAATGAGCCATTACGATCTATGGGCTGGGCACTGATCTGCCTCCAAAGACTATTATACGTGAAAAGTATTACCAGAGCGAGACATGTAAATGAGGAGTGCAGACTGTCAGCCATTACATGTCTAACATTGGTAACACCTCCTTACATTTACACTGCAGCCTTGCAGCGCTGGGGTCCTGGGTTCAAATCCCACCAAGGACACTATCTGCAAAGAGTTTGTATGTTCTCTCCGTGTTTGTGTGGGTTTCCTCCGGGTACTACGGTTTCCTCCCACATTCCAAAGACATACTGATAGGGAATTTAGATTGTGAGCCCCAACGGGGACAGCGATGATAATAGGTGCAAACTGTAAAGCGCTGCGGAATATGTTAGCGCTATATAAAAATAAAGATTATAATAATAATCTCTGGAGGAAAATTCTCAAGGAGATGAGTGTCTGGCCAATAGATTGTAATAGCTCATTTACATATTAAGAAAAATGTGGAGTTTTCTGGAATAAAACATTGGATCGCAGATATCAAGGTATCATTTTATTTAACTTTCTAAGACCTACATGTTGCCCACTACTTAAGGGAAGGAATATTCACTGTTCTCCACTCCCATAGGCGTGAAGAGCAGTGAATATTCCTTCTCTTTAGTAAGGGGTACACATGTTCTCCTGGTCGCTGCAACAAGCCAGCTGCTGAAGTAACTGTGCCCACTAATATATAGCAATGAATATTCACTGCTCTCCATGCACATTAGTCCCAGCGTGGAGAGCAGTGAGTATTCCAGCAGCTGTCCTGAGGTTGTGGGCAGCGCATGATTCCACTGCAATGCGCCGTTTAAATCATAAATCAGCTGCTAGCATCGGAACAAGACGCTGAGAGGGAGCGCAGGGAAGGCAAGTAGGATGGTTTGTTTTTAATGTTTTTCTGATGGGGGCCATGCATACAAGGATGGGGATCAGGAGAGCATGCACACCAGGATGGGGATCAGGAGAGCATGCACACCAGAATGGGGATCAGGAGAGCATGCACACCAGAATGGGGATCAGGAGAGCATGCACACCAGCATGGGGATCAGGAGAGCATGCACACCAGCATGGGGATCAGGAGAGCATGCACACCAGCATGGGGATCAGGAGAGCATGCACACCAGCATGGGGATCAGGAGAGCATGCACACCAGCATGGGGATCAGGAGAGCATGCACACCAGCATGGGGATCAGGAGAGCATGCACACCAGCATGGGGATCAGGAGAGCATGCACACCAGCATGGGGATCAGGAGAGCATGCACACCAGCATGGGGATCAGGAGAGCATGCACACCAGCATGGGGATCAGGAGAGCATGCACACCAGCATGGGGATCAGGAGAGCATGCACACCAGCATGGGGATCAGGAGAGCATGCACACCAGCATGGGGATCAGGAGAGCATGCACACCAGCATGGGGATCAGGAGAGCATGCACACCAGCAAGGGGATGAGGAGACCATGTACACCATCAGGGGGATGAGGAGACCATGCACACCAGCATGGGGATGAGGAGATCATGCACACCAGCATGGGGATGAGGAGACCATGCACACCAGCATGGGGATGAGGAGACCATGCACACCAGCATGGGGATGAGGAGACCATGCACACCAGCATGGGGATGAGGAGACCATGCATACCAGGATGCGGATGAGGGGGCCATGCATACCAGGATGGGGATGAGGGAGCCATGCATACCACGATTATACTCGAGTGAAAACATTTTCTCAGGTTTTTTTGTGTTAAAATTCGGTGCCTCGGCTTATATTCGGGTCGGCTTATACTCTAATACATATGGTACTTTTTATTAATTCCTACTCTTGAATAACAAAAACAACAATAATTTTATTACATTTTTTTTTTTTTTTTTTTTAAACGCCATGTCTCACCCCACACCCAAAACACAACTGTTCTCTCACTTGTTTCAGTGCAGCTTTTGCTTCAGTAGCCTCGGAGGATTCTGAAACCAAAATTGTAGGAGCTGGAGTGGATGGAAGCTGAGAAGCTCTAGGGGACTTTCTTGGGGTAGAGGTCACTGATGCTTCATCTAAAAAAGGATAAAAAATAAATCAATAAAAAAACCTTCATGCACTTTATTACCCAGTCCAAGCGCCTCTTTCTCATGAAAATTATGCCTTTAGAGTTGCAACTCATGTGTTCATGTCATGTACACGGCCACGCTGAAACAGCATCCACCAGTGTTGCTCTACCAGCCTGGATTCATGTGGTCACCTAGTAGAGTGCCTGTGAGAAGCAGAGTGGTCACCGCCCCAGCGCTCACCAGCGCTCAGACTTCTAACAGATATTTAGTACAGGTTCTCTGGGCGTAACTACTTTACGCTGCAGCCAATTTCAGTTTTTGCATTTTCCTACCCTTCTTTTCGAGAGCTATAACTTATTTATTTTTCTGTCCACTTAGACATATGAGGGCTTGTTTTTCGTGGGACAATTTATACTTTTGAAAGGCACCATTCATCATACCACACTGTGAACTGGAAAATGGATAAAGCATGCCAAGTGCAGTGAAATTGTGAAAAAAGTGCAATTCTGACACTGGTTTTAGGTATCAATTTTACGGCGTACATAGTGTGGTAAAAATTACCTCATAATAGGAGTCAGCTCATTAGTACGATTACAGCAATAGCAAAAAAGTTCCATTTTTCATTATATTAGTGGTGAAGAAAAAAAAAAAAAAATAGAGGGGATACTGAAAGCCATGAGATTCTATGAGCTGTCCCAGGCCAAAGGTGTAAATGGAGAAGAGCAGGGGCCCAAGGACTGAACCTTGTGGGACTCCGACAGATAGGGGGCGAGGTGAGGAGGTAGTGTGTGAATGGGAGACGCTGAATGTTTGGTCAGTTAGGTATGATGAGATCCAGGATAGGGCCAAGTCTGTGATGCAAAGAGATGAGAGTGTCTTTAATAATAGGGAATGGTCCACTGTGTCAAAGGCAGCCAACAGGTCGAGGAGGACAGAGTAGTGTTGCTTGCTCTTGGCGGTTAAGAGATCATTGGTGACCTTAGTTAGGGCAGTTTCAGTGGAATGGTGTGACCGGAAGCCAGCTTGTAAGTGGTCAAAGAGGGAGCAAGAAGAGAGATGGGAGGACAGTTCAAGGTAGACGTGTTCCAGTAGTTTGAGGCATAGGGCGATAGCTAGATAAAGAGGATGGGTCAAGAGAGGGCTTTTTGAGGATAGGTGTGATGGAGACATGTTTAAAGCTTGAGGGGAAAACACCAGTTGTTAGTGATAGGTTGAAGAGATGGGTTAGGGTTGGGATGAAGACTGTGGTGAGGTTTGGGATGAAGTGGGATGGGAGCGGGTCAAGTGCACAGGTGGTGAGATACGATCTTGAGAGTAGAGTGGAGAGTTGATCTTCTGTAATGGTGAAGTTGGTTTTGGAGGTGGAGGGCTGGGAAGTCGGGAGGAAGGGCTCTGGGGGTTGTTAACCAAAACTGTCTCTGATGTTATCTTATTATGATCTTATTATGATGTTATATTATTTTAACAGATTAGACTTTTCTGAGTGCTGCGATAACACGTGTATTTATTTTATCATCTACATTTTTTAAAGGGGAAAAGGAGGGGTTAGTACTTTTGTTTTGTCATATTTAGAAGTGTATTTTACTTTTTTTTTGTACTTGTTAGTCCACTTAGGAGACTTGAACCTGCTATCATTTGATCACTTATGATATACAACCCCTGGCAAAAATTATGGAATCACCGGCCTTGGAGGATGTTTATTCAGTTGTTTAGTTATGTGCCGTGACTGTGATCTGCTTTTTTTCTACAAAATTAAAGTAATTTCGAATGTCAACTTTCTGGCTTTAAGAAACACTAAAAGAATCAAGAACAAAAAAATGTGGTAGTCAGTAATGGTTACTTTTTCAACCAAACATAGGGGAACAATTATGTAATCACTCAATTCTGAGAAAAAAATTATGGAATCACCCTGTAAATTTTCATACCCAAAAATAACACCTGTATCAAATTAGACCTGCTCGTTAGTCTGCATCTAAAAAGGAGTGATCACACCTTGGAGAGTTGTTGCACCAAGTGGACTGACATGAATCATGGCTCCAACACGGGAGATGTCAATAGAAACAAAGTAGAGGATTATCAAACTCTTAAAAGAGGGTAAATCATCATGCAATGTTGCAAAAGATGTTGGTTGTTCACAGTCAGCTGTGTCTAAAATCTGGACCAAATACAAACATGGGAAGGTTGTTAAAGGCAAACATACTGGTAGACCAAGAAAGACCTCAAAGCATCAAGACAGGAAACAAAGCAATATATGTCCAAAACAGGAAATGCACAACAAAACAAATGAGGAATGAATGGGAGGAAACTGGAGTCAATGTCTGTGACCGAACTACAAGAAACAGCCTAAAGGAAATGGGATTTATATACAAAAAAGCTAAATGAAAGCCATCATTAACACCTAAACAGAAAAAACAAGGTTATAATGGGCTAAGGAAAAGCAATCATGGACTGTGGATGACTGGATGAAAGTCATTCAGTGATGAATCACGAATCTGCATTGGGCAAGGTGATGATGCTGGAACTTTTGTTTGGTGCCATTCCAATGAGTTTTATAAAGATGACTGCCTGAAGAGAACATGCAAATTTCCAGTCTTTGATGATATGGGGCTGCATGTCAGGTAAAGGCACTGGGGAGATGGCTGTCATTACATCTTCAATAAATGCACAAGTTTATGTTGATATTTTGGACACTTTTCTTATCCCATCAATTGAAAGGATGTTTGGGGAAGATGAAATAATTTTTCAAGATGATAATGCATCTTGCCGTAGAGCTAAAACTGTTAAAGAGACACATAAGGTCAATGTCATGGCCTGCAAATAGTCCGGATCTCAATCCAGTTGAAAATCTTTGGTGGAAGTTGAAGAAAATGGTCCATGACATGGCTCCAACCTGCAAAGCTGATCTGGCAACAGCAATCAGAAGGTTGGAGCCAGATTGATGAAGAGTAATGTTAGACACTCATTAAATCCATGCCTCAGAGACTGCAATCTATTATAAAAGCCAGAGGTGGTGCAACAAAATACTAGTAATGTTTTGGAGTGTTTTTTTGGTTGTTTGTTTATCATGATTCCATAATTTTTTCCTCAGAATTGAATGATTCCATAATTTTTCCCCTATGCTTGGTTAAAAAAAGTAACCATTACCGATTACCACATTTTTTGTTCTTGATTTCCTTTAGTGTTTCTAAAAGGGCTACTGTCACCCCCCTCCAGCCGTTATAAACTAAAAGAGACACCTTGTGCAGCAGTAATGCTGCATTCTAACAAGGTGGCTCTTTTAGTTTTAGGTTCAAGCATACCCCAAATAAAACGTTTTTATACTTAGCCACAATTCCTGTCTCTAGCCACGTAGGCGGGTCCTCACTCCCCAGCTTGGCCAGCTCCTCTGCCGTCACTCACATCTTCCTGCGCTTTCGGCGCCGCCCCCTCAGCGCTGTTATCGTTTCAAATCCGGCGCCTGCGCTGTGTACTGGTGTCCTGCGCAGACGCAGTAAGCTCTGGCCGTCTGATGTAAATGGCTGATACCAGAGAACAAAATACATCCACAGAACACCAGGATGGATCTGCTGCACAGCAAATAGCTGTAGGACCTGCGATGATGTCACTGCCATGTGATTAGGTCCACCAGGTTGCTATATACGCAATGCCCTGACAAGGTCAAGCACATGCAGAGCCTTCTCCACTCTATGAACCGGGACCGGACAAATGGAAGGCAGAGAAATTTCCTCATTGAGGTGGAAATTGGACACAACCTTCGGAAGGAAGGATGGGACCGTACGGAGAACTACCTTGTCCTGGTGAAAAGCCAGGAAGGGCCGTCTGCAGGAGAGTGCTGTCAGTTCAGACACCCTGCGTAGCGAGGTGATTGCCACCAGGAAAAAAACACCTTCTGGGAGAGAAGGCGGAGCGGGACCTCCTTAAGGGGTTCAAAGGGTGGTTTCTGCAATGCTGTCAGGTCCAGGTTGAGGTCCCACATTTCTAGTGGTCGTCTGTAGGGGGGAACCAATCGGGAAACCCCCTGAAGAAAAGTCCTTACTCGCAGCTTGGTAGCAATGCGCCTTTGAAAAAAAAAAAAAAGCAATGAGAGGGCTGACACCTGGCTCTTAGGCGAGTCCAGGGACAGCCTGGCCTCCAGACCCGATTGGAGAAAAAAAAATAGGTAATTCGGGGAGGGAAGAAGGGAATGGGGTCTGGCCGCGAGATTCGCTCCAGGTAAAGAGAACTTTCCAGGTACGGTCATAGATCTTGGCAGAGGCTGGCTTCCGTGCCCTGATAACGGTCCTAATGACGTCCGTCGAGAGCCCTGCCTGGGTTAGAACCCAGGTTTCAAGGGCCATGCCATCAAATTGAGAGCCCCCGAGTTCTGGTGGTAGAACGGGCCTTGTGATAGAAGATCCGGGCGGTCGGGGAGGCGCCAGGGGGCATCTGCTGAAAGCTGTACGACATCGGCGTACCATGTACGTCTGGGCCAGACCGGTGCGATTAAGATGGTTGGAACTCCATCTTGCTTGATCTTCCTCACCACTCTGGATAACAGGGGGAAGAGGTGGAAAAATGTACAGAGGCTGGAACTGGGTCCAGTCCTGAACCAGAGCGTCTGCTCCGAGAGACCGCGGATCGTGTGTTCTGGCCATGAAGTTGGAGAACTTGGCATTGAAGTGGGATGCCACTAGGTCCACATCTGGGGTCCCCCAGCGATGGCAAATCTGACGAAAAATTTTGGGATGTAGAGACCACTCTCCCGAATCTATACCTTGTCGTCTGAGGAAGTCTGCTGCTCAGTTGTCCATACCTGGAATGTGGACCGCCGAGAGAACCGAGCCTGTGTCCTCCATCCAGTGGAGGATGTGTGACACTTCTCACATCGCCTGGGTACTGCGGATCCCCCTTGGTGATTCACATATGCCACAGTGGTGGCATTGTCCGATTGTATTCTGATGTGAGAGGCTGCCAGTAAGTGATGGAAGGCCCTCAATGCCAGGAGGATGGCACGAATTTCCAGGATGTTGATGGGCATGGTCGCTTCCACTGGGGACCACATGCCCTGTGCCCTGTGGTGTAGGTGCACTGCACCCCAACCAGTCAGGCTCGCATCGGTGGTCAGAACCTTCCACTGACCTATGAGAAAGGATTTCCCCTTTGCTAGCGAGGTTGGCTTGAGCCACCAGTGCAGGGACCTCTTGGTTGACGACGTTAGCTGGAAGTCCCTGTCGAGAGAGAAAGGGATTCCTGTCCCAGGACTTGAGAATGGCAAGTTGGAGAGGCCTGAGGTGAAACTGGGCCAAATTGGAACCGCTCCTTCTATTGCTGCCCCCATCCTGCCGAGGACTCATGGCAAACCGGAGAGATCGAGGGGGTTTGTGGAGGAGGATGCAAACTCCTAGGCGGAGAGCCAGTGCCTTGTCCCTGGGAAAGAGCACTAGACCCCTGGAGGTGTTGTATAGCATTCCCAGGAAGGTCAGAGACTGACTCAGGGTTGGTGATGACCTTTGTAGGTTGACTAACCAGCCCATGCGACAGTGTCGATTGTGATTGAGACGCTGAGCTCGCAGTCCTTGAAGGCAGGAGCCTTGATGAGTAGATCGTCCAGGTATGGAACGACTACTATGCCTCTGGAGCGCAGGATGTCCATGGTGGCTGCCATGACTTTGGTAAACACTCTGGGAGCCGTGGCAAGTCTGAACGGAAGAGCCACGAACTGGTAGTGGTCCTGGTCGATTGTGAACCTGAGAAATCTCTGACGAGCAGGTGCAATCGGTATATCCAGGTATGCATCTTGTATTTCTATGAAGGCGAGATATTCTCCCTTCTCCATGGACGCAATGATGGACCGAAGGGGACTCCAGCGGAAGTGACGAACCCGTACATATTTGTTGAGTTGTTTTAGGTCCAGTATGGGCCGTACGCTGCCTCCTTTTTTGGGGACTACGAATAGATTGGAGTAGAACCCTCGGAAGCGCCCGGCCGTGGGAACCGGTACTATGACTCCTGCTTGAAGAAGCGAGGGAACCGCTTGGTGGAAGGCACGAGCCTTGGCTAGCGGTTTTGGGGGAACAGAGAGGAAGACTCGGTTCGGTGGGTTGGAGGTTGAACTATCTTGTATCTGAAAGACACTAGTTCCCTGACCCACCTGTCTTCTGTAGTAGGCATCCAGACTTGCTGGAAGAGCATAGTCGGCCGCCTACGGGTGGGATGTCTTCTGGGGTCCGTGAGTCATGAGAGGAAAAAATCTGAGGTTTACCTCCTTTGGGCTTTGACTGGCCTGTTTTTAACTGCCAGGTCTTTTCCGACCTTTGCGTCGACCATGAGTTGTCCCTGTGTGGGGAACGGTTATGATTTTGTACTGGACGCGAGACGGACCAGCCCGAGGAATTCCGAAAGGATCAGAATCGTTTTTGTTACACTTCTTGTAAGTGTGTATAGGTTTCAGTTGAGGGAGAGAGGTACTCTTACCCCAGGTGCGTGAGGGAGGTCTTTGAGGCTGCGTCCGCTTTCCATTCCGCAGCCAGAGGATACGCCGAATCGTGAGGGCATTTGATGCTATCCCCGCTATGCCCCTTGCTGAATCCAGAGCTGCATGAAGCATGTAATCTGCTACAACTGCTATTTGAACCGCTTGGTCCGACAGCTAAGGAGCAGATGCTTGGAGGCCAGCTTGTAAACGTTTTGGCCCAAGCCAGTATGGCCTTGGCAGCCCAAACTGAAGCGAACGCGGAAGCCAGGGAGGCCCCTGCCACCTCGAAAATTGAACGAGCCATGCGTTCTAACTGCCGGTCTGCTGCGTCCCTGAGGGTTGAGCTATCTGGCAGTGAAAAGAGGGTCTGTGCAGCTAGTCTAGAGACTGGGGGTCCACTTCGGGTGGATCTGTCCATTCCTTGGTGTCCTTCTGTGGGAAAGGGTACCTTGCCTCCAGATATTTGCAATTAGCGATTTTTTTCTCAGGCTGTGAGAGCTGCTCTATAAGGATCACTTTAAATTCTGGGTGGTTAGAGAAAACCTTAGGCGGCTTCAGAGGTCCTTCAAAGGAAATCCTCTGGTGGCAGATTAGAAATGTCCAGCACCCAATGGATGGAGGAGATTATGTCCTCGACTAGCTCTGTATTGCTAGGGGGAGATTGGGATCAGGGACCCCTCCGTTTCTTTGTCTGAGTCGCAGATGCCTTCCGAATCCTGTGCATCACTGAGGCGTCCCCTGCTGGGTGAGCTGGGTAGGAGGCCTTCTCTGGTCGGGGACTGCGGAGATCTGCATTGTCTGCCCCTGGAAGGGGACGGTCTAGATGACTTGACCTATGGGTCCGCTTGCGTCCTCTGACTTAGACGTGGATATGCCAGGTCGTTCTGTTCCCGAGTCAAGCTCTCCCTTTGCTGGGTAGCGGTCATAGCCGAGGCATGACTCTGCAGAGCCCGAAGCAATGTGGAGGTTAGGTTATCTATAGACTGCGTCATAGATTGCGACGTCTGAGCGACTCATTCCGGCGTGGCATTAGACACCGAGGCATTGGCAGGGGCTTCTTGGGGCTCTGATGCAGTAGTCTGGATGAGTCCTGGCAGCGCGTTACGTGCTGCCACTGGGGAGAGCGGTCCCACAGGCTGTGCAGAATGCATAATGGCAGTCCAGCCTGGTTCTCTTGGACCTTGAGCCCGGCATAGTGCACAGAGTGCAGAAGGGCTGGCTGCAGAGGACCTTACAGGGGTAGAGAAACCTATAGGGGAGCCTTATAGGTAATATGGATTCACAGCCGAGTAAAACAACCCAGCTGTGATCTTACCCCACCAGTATGCCCCTAGGTCCAGCGCCGAAGATCCACAGTCTTGTGCCCCCCGGAGACTGGCTGGCCTGGTCCTAGTCCTGCTGATCGGGAGATGCAGGGTTAATCCTTGCTGCAGTAGAAATGGCCGCCGAGGAGAAGAGGCAGGGGGACAAGGGGGCGGAGAGCTGAGAAAAAGGTGGCAAAGCTGTGTAAAAACGCGCCCTTTCTGTCTCAATCCACCCCCTTTATGACACTGTAGAGCGTCATATTTGTCATCCAGGGGGCGGGCGGAGAGGAGGCGGCAGCTACAGCTAGGCCGAAGCCGGGGCCTAAATTAGATGCCTGATGCCCAGAAGGGCTCCAGGCCGGCGCGAAAGTCCCGGAGGGGGTTGGATCTGAACCGGACCCCCCCGGATTTAAAGGCAGGATAGCGGTGGGGCTGTAAGCGGAAGGGGGGTCCTGTGAGGGGTCCCCCTGAGGCAGTATAGAGCCGGTGCTGCCACAGAGACAGGGGCGCAGGGAGCCCTGTGTCTGTATGTGCCATGTCTGCCTGCACTCCCCCCGGCCCCGACAGGAGCCCGCAGCTGGGCTGGGGTCCCTGGATGCAGGCGCAGTGTGTTGGCCCATTGCTGGGAGCTGTAGAATGCTGCCTGTACAGGCCCCTACCTGAGGCATCTCAACCTAATGCCCCCAGAGGGGGAATAGGGAGGGTGCTGTTGTCACCTTCAGGGGCCTTTATCCTCGCCTTGACCTCAACCTCAACCCAGAAACCAAAAGGAATTGGGGAAGGAGGGGGGAGTATCGACTTCGAACCAGCACCCGAGGGACTGGGGAAGGAGCGACATGGGGAATAGCCATCTCTACTTCAACCGGGCACCCCATAATAGGGGGCCGAGGAAGGAGCCATGCCGGGAGTCTCACAGGAGACCCACTTTTCTTCATCTGTAATCCGTCGGAAATAAAAAACGGAGTAAAAAATCTTAGGTGTGCCTCCTATGCGACACTAAGCAAAAACTGGAGAAGGCTGACGCAGTCCAGGGGTGTATACTGAAGAGGAGGAGCCACGGTTAATCTCTTTCAGATTATGCATAGTGTCGCCTCCTAGTGGACAGCAGCATAACACCCATGGTCCTGTGTCCCCCAATGAGGCGACAGAGTAAACGCTCGTTGGGAGGGACGGGAACCACAACTCCGGCGGCAACCAGAGACATCACGGCCTGAAGCAAACCGGGTAAATGGGACGGTTGCTTGGGTGGACGAGAGAGAAAGAAGCGATTTTCCGGGAGGGAAGAAAATTCTTTTTTGTAACCGGAGGAAATGATCTCTCTGACCCAGGCATCGCTGACCACTGAGAACCAGGCGTCCTTGAAGAAAAGAAGCCTGCCTCCCACCCTGGAAAGATTCCCAGGTGGGGGCAACCCGTCACTTAAAACGGTATCTGTTGGAACGAGATCCAGAGGACCTGGAAGGTTGACCCGTGGTCCTCCAGCTGGGGACTGGCTTGTAATAGGGTTTCCTGTGTTGCCCCGCAGTCGCAGAATGCTCTTGTTGAGATGAGGGGTCTGGGGTTGCAAATGGGCGAAAGGGACGAAAAGATCGAGGGCCTTTCTGTTAAAAAAGCGTTTTGGCTTGGACTGGGGGAGGAAGTGCTCTTGCCTCCAGTTGCATCTGAGATAATTTGGTCCAAACAAGCACCAAAAAGCCTGGAACCCTGAAATGCTAAGTTGGTGAGGAACTTTTTTGAAGTAACATCTGCATTCCATGCCTTCAGCCAAAGAATGCGGCGTATATAGGGATTTTTGTGTACTCACCGTAAAATCCTTTTCTCCGAGCCAATCATTGGGGGACACAGACCGTGGTGTATGCTGCTGCCACTAGGAGGCTGACACTAAGTGATACAAAGAAAGTTAGCTCCTCCCCTGCAGTATACACCCTCCTGCTAGCTCTCAGCTAACCAGTTCGGTACAAAAGCAGTAGGAGATCAATAACATATGAGCGTATAGCATGTCATATTATATATGAGAGTATAGCATGTCAGAATATAAAAACAAGCACAAGCTAATCGGGTGGGAGCTGTGTCCCCCAATGATTGGCTCGGAGAAAAGGATTTTACGGTGAGTACACGAAAATCCCTATTTCTCCTTCGCCTCATTGGGGGGCACAGACCGTGGGACGTCCCAAAGAAGTCCCTGGGTGGGGGCAACATCAGATTAGGCCCTGTGTAACCGCTACTTACAAGTGCGCCACCGCGGCCTGCAGAGTCCGCCTGCCCAGACTCACATCTGTGGAAGTGTGGGAATTATAGTGCTTCAGGAATGCATGTGGACTGGACGAATCCGCAAGCTTGCAGGCGTGCCTTGCCGACGCCTGGTGCCTAGAACCCTCGATAGACAGGGAGATAGGCTGACCTCTAGCACGGAAGGACTCCTGGATGGTGAAACAAATTCACCATGTTATCATGGCCGATGAAATGGCTAAACCCTTCCTGAAAATGTCAGGAAGCCTATCTCTACCGTCAGGAAGCCCAAATAAAGCGTCCAACCATCGGAAGGACGCCGACCTCGAGACGCACCTACTCAGAGCACTCACTTCGTCCAGAATATGGGGAACTCATTCCATTTTGTGGACTGGTGCCGAAAGAGATGAGGGAAGAACTATGCCCTCATAACAGTTGTAATACATTACCACCTTGGTAATAAGGGATGGGGATGGCCTGAGGACAACCTTGCCTTGAAGGTAATAAGGGAAAAAAGTCTGAAAGAGCAGAGCAGCTAGCTCCAAAGACTCGTGAGAGTGAGGATATCGCTGAGAAAAAAAAAGGGGTGACTTTCCCTGATAGTAAAGTCTGCCCGAATGAAAAGGAGTTTACTGTAAGGCTCCTAGGACCATTAAGGTCTCAATGATCTAACGGTATGCGATAGAGAAGAACTACATGTGAAAACTTCCTGTGAGAAAGTCCCTACTTGCAGTTTTGCTGCGATAAGGCGGGAAGATACTAGCACCGCAAACAAAAACTAACGTGGTCAGTGTGGATCTCGGAGGATCACTGGGGCCCCTTTCTGCTTCCGAAAGGCTTTCGGAAGTAGTGGAAGGGGAGGAATGGGAACTGGTACCACGGCAGAACCAGAGCATGGAGTGCGATGGCTCTTCGATCTCGAGGCTGAACCACGAACACGAGTACATTGTGATTCAGTCTGGATGTCATCCGACCTACAACTGGAGAGCTCTAGTGAAGGCAGATCTGATGGAAGACCTCGGGGAGAAGTTCCCACTGACTTGAGGCGAAACCCAGACGGCTGAATTTGTTTGCCGTCCAGAGTTCTACTCCTGGGATATATACTGCAGAGATCACCGAATGATAGATCTCGGCCCATCAGAGAAAGTGAGGTACCTCGGTTATGGCGCCTGACCGTGGGAACCTGTTAGATGATTGACGTATGGCACCGCCGTGGCATTTTTCCGATTGAATTCGGATAGGGTGACCCGCCAGAAGGCAGTGGACCTGCTGTAGGACTACCGTTCGGGTCTCCAGAGCAATGATAGGGAGAAGACGACTGGCATTGGTAGTTACTAATAACCATTGAACCGGGAGAAAGGCCCTGGATGAAGAAGGGGCTCAGAAACTATCGTCTGAAAGTCTGTTTGACTTGCTGAAAACGAGCGAAGGAAACCGCTTCCATTGTCGTCACCATTTTTCCTCAGAACTCTCCTAGCAAATCGAATGAAATGAGGGAGAGAGTAATCAAGTCCTCAGAACTCTCCTTGCACGAGCTCCCTGTTGAAGGGCCATGACCTTGTCTCGAGGGAGAATTACCATCCTTGTAGAAGTGTGCATGATCATCCTCAAAAAGGATAACTGCTGGGCTGGAAATGAGGAGGTCTAAGTGTAGCTGCCAGCCCAGGTGAGAGAGATATAGACGACTCCGCGTAGTCCTGGAAGGGCGACTAGACAGTTGACCAAACAGGGAAGGATGAGCACGCCTCTAGGGTGCAAGAGAAAACATGGCATCAGCCATGACCCGTGCGAACACTGGGTGCGGAAGCAAGGCCGAAGGACAAGGTTGTGACTTGAAAATGCTGTTCACGAATGGAGGCGCGAAGGAATTTTTGAAGAGGGTAAGCATCCCGAATGTCGATGGATGCCAGAAACTGCACCTTGTTCTGTTGAAGTAATGACTGAGGGGAGGAACTCCATCTGAAGAAGGAGGACCATGTCAAAGGTTGTTAGAAGTTTGAGGTCCAGGGTCGGTCTTACTTTTCGTTCCCTTTTTTGGAACCAAGATCCCTTAGATCTAGACTGTGCTGGACAATCCTTATACAATCCTTTGTCAGTCTCCCGCTCAAAAGATTTGACTGGCCAGTTGTTACTGGCGTGAATCAAGGTAGTTAAAGTCTCCAGCCAGGAGACCATTGCTCTAGCAATCAATGCGGCGGCTAGGGAGGATAGAGCGCTGAACCTGAAGCCGCAAGACGGAAGGAACCAGATTTGCTATCTGACAGTCCGTGGTATTTGTAATTGATGACCCATCGGGTAGGGATACTGGTAGGTATACCACAGGAGATTCTACCCGGTTAATCTGCCCCGTGGCAGAATGTGCGGCTGCATCCGGCAGGTCATAGTCTCTTGCCATCGCCGCTTTCTTTTGACGGTACAGAGATAAAAATTAGGAACCCTCGATCCATCAACCTCTTAACAGGGAAGTGGAGAGGAATTGTCCGCCTTCTTGCATCATCCGCTAAACAGTGGTGATGCAGAGGGGGGTGTGGGGAGATCGGTGCCCTTTAAAGGACTCGTCGCCCTTAAAAATCAGGCCAGGCATGGCATCACACGTAGAGGCTTCTGTCCAGTGAATCGCTTATCCGAACTGAATGGCAAATGCTCTACGAGGGAGTCTAGTCTCCTTCTGAGGGACACTGCGTAGTCTAGAGCAGAGCCAGAGTCTTCGTCAATGTAACGAGATTGGTTACTCTTCTCTGAAGCTCTGGCAATTTCAGGCAATATCTAATCCATATTCAGAGACTTGTTGTCATCAAATCATTGGTGAGGGAGCAGAAAATGAAAACTTCCGTTTTCTAGATGCCTGTATGTTTCTAGACACCTGTACGTTTCTAGAATACTTGCGGCCCCTGCTAGCTGACGGCTCCCATGTAGGATAGGGACCATGTATATCGGTCCTGCGAGCACTCCAAGCCACATAGGGTACACAAAGGGATTTAATCTCTTGGTCAGAGAACCATGGATTGCGGTCAGTGACGAAGTCCACTGAGGGGAACTAGAGGATAAGCTGGGGTTGGCGGTGGAGGGCTCCTCGGATTGATCATGCGCCCTTAAAACCAGGGAATACTGGTCATGCGCCTTTAAGAACAGAGAATATTGGTCATGCGCCTTTAAGACTAGGGAATACTGGTCATGTGCCTTTAAAGACCAGGGAATACTGGTCATGCGCCTTTAAGAACAGAGAATATTGGTCATGCGCCTTTAAGACCAGGGAATACTGGTCATTTGCTTTTAAGACCAGGGAATACTGGTCATGCGCCTTTAAGACCAGGGAATACTGGTCATGCGCCTTTAAGACCAGGGAATACTGGTCATGCGCCTTTAAGACCAGGGAATACTGGTCATGCGCCTTTAAGACCAGGGAATACTGGTCATGCGCCTTTAAGACCAGGGAATACTGGTCATGCGCCTTTAAGACCAGGGAATACTGGTCATGCGCCTTTAAGACCAGGGAATACTGGTCATGCGCCTTTAAGACCAGGGAATACTGGTCATGCGCCCTTAAGACCAGGGAATACTGGTCATGCGCCTTTTAAGAACAGAGAATATTGGTCATGCGCCTTTAAGACCAGGGAATACTGGTCATTCGCTTTTAAGACCAGGGAATACTGGTCGTCATGCGCCTATAAGACCAGGGAATTCTGGACATGCGCCCTTAAGACCAGGGAATACTGGTCATGCGCCTTTAAGACCAGGGAATACTGGTCATTCGCTTTTAAGACCAGGGAATACTGGTCATTCGCTTTTAAGACCAGGGAATACTGGTCGTCATGCGCCTTTAAGACCAGGGAATACTGGTCATGCGCCCTTAAGACCAGGGAATACTGGTCATGCGCCCTTAAGACCAGGGAATACTGGTCATGCGCCTTTAAGACCAGGGAATACTGGTCATACGCCTTTAAGACCAGGAAATACTGTCATGTGCCTTTAAGACCAGGGAATACTGGTTGTGTGCCTTTAAGACCAGGGAATACTGGTCGTTACTGATGTAAAGTGGATGTGCCCCTTTAATTCAAAAAACCGTCGCCCCAGTGTGAGCCGGCTGGGTGGACCAAGATGGCCACCGGGAGTTGCAGAGTTGATAAAATCTCGCAGAGAGCGAGAAGCGCCACTTTGGGGGGCAGAGCCACGGACACGATGTTGAATAGGCCCAAGCCGGGGCCTAAATTTCTGTAGCCGGAGGGCGACACCAGCGGGGCGTTCCAGGTGAGACTTCGGGGATGCGGCCTACACATCGGCCGAAGCCGGGAGCTAAATTTTTGCAGCCGGCCAGAGCGTTACCTCAGAGAGGTGGGCCACAGGAAAGTGGCTGAGGCTGCCTGTCAGCATGTGGATATCCCTCTGAAGATGAATCCACTCACCATCGGTGCGCGTCCCGGCATGGAGCCGCCGCGGATGTGGGTTTCAGCGCTGTTCTGTGCAGCGTGGATGGTGCAGGGCTAAACCTCAAATCGACCATCCCTTTGTTAGGGAGGTGGAGAGGAACCGTCCGCCTCCTTGTGCCATCCGCTTTCACAGTGGTGGGACAGTGGGCGCTGCTCGGACGCCATAGAGAGGGGACTCTGTACATCCACGGAGTTCAGCCCTCGGGTGGACAGGGCCAGTTGTCCGGCATTGGGCCTGGCTCCAGGAGAGGATACATGGAGGCGACACTCCATGTGGTCGCCTGCTCCTGGTGTGGGAAGATCGGGACCATGAAAGGAACCGTCGCCCCTGAAGTGAGCTCAGGCATGGCTTCCCACGTCGCAGGAAAGGTACGGGGAGGTATACTCGCTGTGCTTGCCTGTTGATGATTCGGGGGAGATCGGAACCTTGAAAGGAACCGTCGCCCCCTTCACTCCGTTAATTAAAAAATAAAAATTTACAGAAAAGTAAAAAATAAAATAAAAACGTTGGGGTCTGAAACAGACCCATGTGCCTCCTACAGACACCAAGGAAGAACTGGTTAGCTGAGAGCCAGCAGGAGGGTGTATACTGCAGGGGAGGAGAGAACTTTCTTTGTATCACTTAGTGTCAGCCTCCTAGAGGCAGCAGCATACACCCACGGTCTGTGTCCCCCAATGAGGCGAAGGACAAAGCGACAATGTTGCTACTTGCACAGGCTGCTGCATCTAGAGAAGCAGTCAGAAGGTATTTGCCTGCGTGGTTAATCTGGTCTGCAAGATTAGCTAGCTCGTTAGGAATAGCTGAAGCCAAAATGCCCCGGCGAAGGATCTTGGCCCAGGTAGAGTTGGCTTTTGCCACCCAGGTGGAAGGGAAACTGGGACAGAGGGAAGCACTCATTGCTTCAAAGCCTGATTTGGCCAGCGCCTCATTTTGTCTGTCCGTTCTGTCCTTAAGGGACGCACCATCCGGTAAGGATAGAACCGTCTTAAGCTAGTTTCACACTAGCGTTTTGAGGAGCTGCGGACTTCCTTCGTGAAGCCCCGCCATCGGCCGCTAGCTCCGCCTACTTCTGCATGCGGCCGGCGTACCTATCTTTAACATTAGGTACGCAGGTCGTGCGGCTGTATGCGGAGAAAAAAAAAATTGCTACAAGCTGCGTTCTACGCTGGTCGCCGCATCGTCAAAACGACGCATGCGGATACCTAATATTAAAGATAGGTACGCAGGCCGCATGCAGAAGTAGGCGGAGCTAGCGGCGGAGGTGCAGCCGAGGGCAGGGCTTCACGGAGGAAGTCCGCAGCCCTCCTCAGCTCCTCAAAACGCTAGTGTGAAACTACCCTTAGAAGAAAGACGAGAGATCGGCGGGTCCACCTTGGGGGACTCAGCCCATTTAGAAAGAAGATCAGCGCTAAAGGGATAGAGAATGTCCAGAAGTTTCATACCTGAAAAACGCTTTTCAGGATGTTCCCAGTGCTTAGAAATGGTAGACTCAAACTCCTCGTGGTTGGGAAAGGAGCGAGGGACGCTTTACCTGCTTAAAAGAGATGGAGGGGTTCTGGGAGGGAACCTCGTCCTGTGTCAGTTTGAGGATTTGACAGATAGCCGAGATGAGACTATCCACGATAGCCTGCATGCTAGAAGCCTGGTCTGAATCGGAGTCAGAACCGGACTGGGAATCCACATCAGACCCAATGTCCTCCTCCGAAGAGGGGAATTGGGAGGAGGATAGCAGCTTGAGAGCTGCGGAGGGACCCAGAGAACTGAACGAAGAGCCAGAGAGTCCTTTTTCTATAAAGGCTGGCTGGTTTGTCTCCCTGTGGGTAGACATCAGGTGCGTGCAACTCGCCACGAGAGACTGTCGGAGCACTGGTGGCTATGGACAGCTGTGGAAGACGTTCAAGCGCCTGGACCAGACTGGGAAACCTTAGTCAAATCAGATACCGACTGCGACATAGCAACGGCCCACTCTGGGGGAGGGGGAGTGCACCCATCCCAAGAGTCGGAAGCTTCCTGTGGGGCAGACATGGTAGGAGGACGGCAGGACTGGCAGAAAGGCGACGATTGGCCTACTGACCACTTTTTCTCGCAACAAGCGCAGGCGTAATGAGTTATGATCGGTTGGCAAGGAAGGCTCCAGAAGAGTTGGACATAAGGAAATTCTGCAGCGCTATCAATTAGAATAGGCTTAGGTGAACCTGGAGCAGTATAGGTAGTACCGAGGAGAGGAGCAGAGATAGCGCTGAAAAAGGCCTACCGTACCGCAGAGCAGAGTAATCTGTGTCCCCCAATGTACGATCCCTCCTGTCCCCGGTGCTGCAAAAGCAGGAAGTCTCTGCGGTGAGAAAGAGGCGTGTCTAAAGAGCTGATGCGCTGAAGAGAATGAGCCAAGGCTCCTGATAGGGTCGCGCAGTAAAGGGGGGCATGCCTGGTTGCAAGAGCGATCCTGAGTTGTGAAGAGTGCCGAGAAAGCACGCCCAAGGCGGGGGGCGTGGCCAGCCGGAATGGTAAAAATGAAAGTAAAACGTTGGGAGAAGGATCCGGTGACACAGGGGAGTGAAGAAAAGACCGGAGGAGCGCAGGGGCACCCGATATGCTAAAATACTGCTGTGAGGAGCGGGTAGTCTGGCGGGAGTAAATTCACCTGGGCGCTGTGGACAGTAAAGGGGGGACGATGATCCTTTACTTTTCTTTAATCCGGCTCCATAAGATCAGAGGATCGTCCAGGGGCCCGTTGAAGAAAGGGTCGCTAGAGGAGGAATCCTTCATCCAGAAGACGGCCCCAACCCCTATGACAAGGAGGAGGGTCACCGCTGGTGACCACAGTCTTCCTCTAAGCCCTCTCCGAGGAGAGGGGTGAGGGGGACATTTTTGGCTAGGACCGCCACCGATTAGACGGGTGACGGAATAATGTCCTGCCGGCGGACTGAGAGTTGCGATGCGGGCGACACCGCACTGCTCGCTCAGCCGCCCTCCTGGGGAGGCAGGGTGAGAGATTACACCCTGATTCCCTGAAATACTGTATCTGAAAGATAAAGAAGAACGTTAATAAAAACAATTAAAACCTGTAAGGGAAACCAAGGTTAGATCCAGGTTCGCCTCCTACAGACACTAAGCACAAACTGAGGTTTTTGGTGCCTGTCGGTGGATGTATACAGCCAGGGAGGAGCTACGCCTTTTCCTTTTTTGCATAGTGTCAGCCTCCTAGCAGCAGCAGCATACACCCACGGTTGTCTGTGTCCCCCAATGAAGCGATAAAGAAATATATTTTTTGGACTTTTCGGCGGTTTTTCTCTTTTTTATTTCACCATTCCCTTCAGTAGAGCAAATATTCTGATGACAAGTCTGCTGTAAGATAATGCTTACGTATCCTGAGGCAATTCTACATTGTCCCCTACAGAAATACCTTACCTGCAGCAGGTAGCGTGACTCCAGTCGTCTGAGCCAACAGAATACGATACATGTCTCGCTGGCGTACAACAGACTCAAACATGTGCATCTGATGCTGACGGTTTTCACGAAGCTGCTCCAATTCAGAAAGAGCCATGTCCAGCTCCCGCCTCAAATCATTTTGCCTAGTGACAGAGTTACTGCATTAATACACAAAGCAAACAACAATCACAACAAAAACATTTCTTTGAAGGGTTGATAAAAGCTCAGATCCACCTACTTTGCTGTAGTATTCACTACTTGATTCATATTGTACAACATTGGCATCAGATATTTGCACATGGCTTCTCTAGTCCTAGGTTGCTGGACAGATATACACCTGTTTACACTACATGCCATGTGTAAATAACTGGTGCAATCACCGAAATACTACACCTATAGGTGATCTCTACAGCTATAATACGTGAGCTCCGAGCCACCCAGGAGTCTACGGCTTTGTACTGGCCAATTACTACACTGCCATGTGTGAGAATTTCGCATGTACATATCTATATTAAAGTCTCTCGAGGTTCAGCTCTTTGCAATATTGCGGATATTCGGATGGCATCTCTAATTTAGTTATACCAGTCACTATTTCCCAATGGAAACAAGTACAGCATGGTATCAACCACACTTGGCCTTGTATGAATAGCTTTGGTGCATTCTGGCTACACGTTATCTGAAACCATGGAATTTCACAGAATAAATTGACCCGAAAGACGAAGTAATAAGAGCGAATCCCAGTGTAACCCTCATCGGTGCACTGTCCGCGGCTTACTGTGCGGCAGCGGCTTCTTGCTCTTCTTTTTCTTTGGCTTCACCAAGCTCTCTCAATGCGACAAGTAATTTTTGGTTCTGCTCCTGGAGTTCATCAATGTTTCTGAAAGTGACCAAGTGCTGCGTTATCACTTCAGATGAACTGCTGATATTAGCGGAGCTGACGTCGTCATCCCTTTGCACATGGTTTCCTCTTGCTTCTTCCAGTTCTATTAGGAGAACTCTGATCTATAGAAAAGGGGAAAAAACAAGTTGCAATACTCAAAGGACATTCAAAAAAGGCCAGACAAAAAAAGTGCTCAGACTGTAAGGTCCCAAGTCAGCCAACACAAACCTAGTGCACAAGCTTCTGTACTTGGGTACATGGACACACAAAAGCACACAACATACAGGCATAATTAATGATAGCTGCTGAAACCTAGGACATTCCTGATCACGATTATAATGTCAAAAGCAAACAGTGTCAGAATCTACTAACTTTCACCGCCAGTGGTTTTTCAACATTCTGCGGCTCATGTTGTGAAGACTATTTTCATACTTTTCACAAGTGCAGTTTACATTTAAATTACAAAATAAAAAAAAGTTATACTAAACCCCCAATTATTGGTAAGAATACATTTCCTGAGAGTAGAAATCTGACACAGGACCGGAGAGCCCCAGAAAGGAGCTCCCTCCTCTGGGATTCCCCTCAATAGTAACACCGGCATCAGAAGGGTTAAACGCCAGCGATCAGTACTAGCACTGCTCTCAAATCGGCACGATCAGCACGCCGTAAATATATGGCGGCTTGCAAGAACACAGCTCCTGCAGCGCCATATACAAGGCATTAATGACCAAAACCTAACATGCTACGTTGGATTTCTGCCTTATGGACAAAACCGACTGCTTGTATGGAGCTAAATGGGGTTTTATCACAGTAGTTTGTGATACGCAATTGCACAAATCAAGGGTCTCCATTGACTCCTTTAATTTTTATACTTACTCTGGAACCCTTACTAAGCAGGAATCAGTCCAAAACAAACATTATGGGCCTCTGTATTGGCAATTTTCAAACCAGATTGTAGCCTACACAGATTTGCTTTTCCTCATCACAAATCCAGTTATCTCTTTTCCAAACGTGATGGCAGAATTCTGCTTATACAATGCCATCGCTACTTTTAAAATTAACTTCTCCAAATCATATGCCCTGAATATTAACACTCCCCCCTCCAATATTGTGCCCCTGAAAGCCACCTTTAGTTTCAAATGGGCTAACTCAGCTTAAAGGGAATCGGTCACCCAATTTTGGCCCTATAAACTGCGGCCACCGGCATCAGGGGCTTATCTACAGCATTCTGTAATGCTGTAGATAAGCACCCCCCCATTATGTAACCTGAAAGATAAGAAAAAAAAAGTTAGATTATACTCACCCAGGGGGGGGGGGCGGTCTGGTACGATGGGCATCACGGTCCGGCGCCTCCCATCTTCATATGATCGTCATCCTCCTTTCTTCTGTTGCAGCTCCTGCGCAGGCATACTTTATCTGTCCAGTTGAGGGCAGAGCAAAGTACTGCAGTGCGCAGGCGCCGGGAAAGGTTAGAGAGGCCCAGTGCCTGCGCACTGCAGTACTTTGCTCTGCCCTCAACAGGACAGATAAAGTACGCCTGCGCAGGAGCTGCAACAGAAAGCAAGGAAGAGGACGTCATCGCATGAAGATGGGAGGCGCCGGACCCGGACCGCGACATCCATCGGACCGGACCGCGACGCCCATCGGACCAGGACCGCCCCTGGGTGAGTAAAATCTAACTTGTTTTTCTTATCTTTCAAGTTACATCGGGGGCTTATCTACAGCATTACAGAACGTTGTAGATATGCCCCTGATGGCGGTGGCCACAGCTTATAGGCCAAAATTAGGTGACAGATTCCCTTTAAAAATATTTAGTGATCTTATTACTGAGAGATGTACATTGGACATACTCACTTAAACTTTCCTAAACTACTCTAAATCGGTACAAGAGAACTGCTCAAAAGAAACAAGAAATGCTATAACATGGTTTAGAAGCGCAATCTTTAAAATTACTGTAATTTCTGGACTATAACACGCACTTCAAATTTTGGGGAGGAAAATAGGAAAAAAAAGATTTTTTTTTAAGTTGGGGGCTCATCTTATAGTCCAAACTTAAGGTATCTTACCTGGGGGGGTGGCGGTGTTGGAGTGGGGTCACAGAAGGCATGGTCCCTTCCAGAAGTGGGGCAATACTGCAGGTCCTGGGTGAACAAAAGGGGTGCCCCACTGGTGCGATACTGTGAGCCCAGAGTCGACGGTAAGGCAGTGCGAAGTGCATTGCTTTTCCAGCAGTGATTTTCCTGAAGCTGTGGGACGCCTCCGGCGGTGCATGCAAAGACTAGGATCTCGGACCGGCGGCCCACGACGTCAGAGAAATGGCCACCAGGAAAGCAATGCACTGCCTTATCAGCGACACCAGGCATGCAGCATCGCACCACTGCTGAAGTTGCCGGCTTCCTGCGGAAGGGACCCTACCATGGTAACCAGATGTTGTCATTCAGGTCACCAGGCACTAGCAAGTTAGTTAGATCATGCACATTAAACCTAAACTCCCCTCCCGTGCTGGCTCCGTTCCAGCGGTGTCCGTACTCGTGGTCCCGGGGATGTGATACGGTAGAATGACATGTGGTGGCCCACTTACCGCTGGCATCACTGTCCATGCCTTCTATCGAAATGAACATGTAGAGGAAGTCAGGGATCAGCTGTAGCCCGGACTTCCTCTTCATGTTCAGTTTGTACGAAAGATGAGGACCGTGACGCCAGTGCTGATTGGGCGTTGTGCATCCGAGTCATTCCACTGGATCACAGCCCCTGGATCTTGAGCACTGACACCACGGGAACATAGTAAGCAGGGGAGGTGAGTATAGGTAGTTTAAGAAGGGGTTGTCTTAGCAGTGGACAACCCCTATAAGATACAGTATATGGAAATTTAGTTGCAGTGGCATAAAGGGATTTTGCTTAGTCTTCCTGTATAAGAAACTTGCCTGAAAAGGTCTCATTTATAGACCATAGACTTTTCACCAACTATATTAAAAAACTGTACCTGTTGGGAAAGATCTTTCACTTGTAACTCAAACCTCTGGTTTTCTTTTTCAAGAACTGAGGAACGTTTGTTTGCATTATCAGTTTCATTATGCAAACACTGAATCTCCTAAATTTAAAAAAAAAAAAAAATAGAAAAACGTAAGTAGGGAAAAAAAAATTAACTATGACAGAAAGAAAATAAAAATAAAATAATACCTTCATAGCCAATTCAAGTTTAGCAGACAGACTTGCCACGGTTTTCTGCATACGCTCATACTCTTCTCGCTGACGTTTCAGGATGGGCGCTTTAGCCTCAACTTCTTTCACTATGTCATCCAAGTACTTGGTAATTCTTTTATTTTCCTGCTTTTCTATTAGTAATTGGTCTTGCGTTTCCATGTATGCATTATAGAGCTAAAAGACGAAAAATACACCAAATCAACCGTAATCTAGAATTATATAGTATGCTGAAACAGCAGCAATAATGAACATAAACATGCACAATAAACAAACACATTTTGTGACTTAATGTCAATGTTTCTTTTCACCACCCATTGCTTTCAATGGGTGAAATATGCCGGAACAACGCTGAAAGAAGCGATATATGCTCCATGCTGCAAAGCCTAAGGTTTAGCACAAAATACCGAGGAAAAAAAAAAAAAAGCCATGTGCATGAGATTTATGAACTCTCATACTTTGCTGGTACTGTCAAATAGCTGATCTCTCCTTCAAACCACATATCCAAGCCCTTTCCACTTCCTGCCGACTTCAACTCAAAAATATTTCACGAATCCGTACATTCCTTAACCAAGAATATGCAAAAACCCTAGTCCATGCCCTCATCATCTCTCGCCTTGACTACTGCAACCTCCTCCTTTAACACTCTCGCACCCCTCCAATCTATTCTAAACTCAGCTGCCCGACTAATCCACCTGTCCCCCCGCTATTCCCCGGCCTCTCCCCTCTGTCAATCCCTTCACTGGCTCCCCATTGCCCAGAGACTCCAGTACAAAACCCTAACCATGACTTACAAAGCCATCCACAACCTGTCTCCTCCATACATCTGTGACCTCGTCTCCCGATACTTACCTACACGCAACCTCCGATCCTCACAAGATCTCCTTCTCTACTCCCCTCTTATCTCCTCTTCCCACAATCGTAGACAAGATTTCTCTCGCGTATCACCCCTACTCTGGAACCCTCTACCACAACACATCAGACTCTCGCCTACCATCGAAACCTTCAAAAAGAGCCTGAAGACCCACCTCTTCCGACAAGCCTACAACCTGCAGTAACCACCGATCAACCAAACCGCTGCATGACCAGCTCTATCCTCACCTACTGTATTCTCACCCATCCCTTGTAGATTGTGAGCCTTCGCGGGCAGGGTCCTCTCTCCTCCTGTACCAGTTATGACTTGTATTGTTTAAGAATATTGTTCTTGTTTTTATTATGCATACCCCTCCTCACATGTAAAGCGCCATGGAATAAATGGCGCTATAACAATAAATAATAATAAACAGCTAAAATTTGTATAAAAAAAAAAAAAAAAAGAAGAAGAAGTTTCTAAACCGGTTACATCCGTCTACTCGTACCAAGCTACTCCGTGAGAAAGCAATAGGAAAAGCAACATAAAAACAGGATTTTTGGTTGCTTACCATAAAATCTTTCTTGGAGCCTTCATTGGGGGACACAGGAACCATGGGTGTATGCTGCTGCCACTAGGAGGCTGACACTATGCAAATAAAAAAGCTAGCTCTTCCTCTGCAGTGTACACCCCACCGACAGGAAGTAGGATATTCAGTTAGTGAGAAAGCAGTAGGAGAAGCAACGTGTAAACGAGAAAGATTAATAATAATAATAATAATAAATCTTTATTTATATAGCGCCAACAAATTTAAGCAGCGCTTTACAGTTTAACAGTTTCAAACACTCAAAGAGCGTTCAAAGAACGCAAACATTAACAGTATAACATAATAAAAAGAGCTGTTCAACTTGGGAGGGTGCTGTGTCCCCCAATGAAGGCTCCGAGAAACAGATTTTACGTTAAGCAACCAAAAATCCTGTTTTCTCTATCGCCTCATTGGGGGACACAGGAACCATGGGACGTCCCAAAGCAGTCCCTGGGGTGGGAACAGCAGAAAAACTCCATTCAGGTCGGAGGACTCACCACTGCCGCCTACAAGATGCTTCCGCCTAGGCTGGTGACTGCCGAAGCGCAGGTATGGAGCTTATGACCTTTGGCAAAAGAGTGAACGGAACACCAGGTTGCCACCTAGCAAAGTTGTAGGGCGGATGCCACATGGTGTACCGCCCAGGAGGTGCCCACTGCCCGGGCTGAGTGAGTCTTAATACCAGGAGGAGTCACTCTGTTCTTGACCCGGTGAGCCTCCAGAATGGCAGGTCTGATCCAGAGAACAATCGTAACCTTGGAGGCCGGCAGGCCTCTTGACGTACCGTCTGGAATGACAAAAAGACAGTCCGTCTTCCTAAAGAAGGCGGTCCTAGACAAATAGATCATCACCGCCCTGACCAGGTCTAGCCTGTTCAGCGAACGCCCCAGAGAATCGATCGGAGCAGGACAAAGGTGGAAAGGACGATCTTATTCAAGGAAAAGGAGGACACCACCTTGGGAAGAAAAGGCGACGAAGGCCGTAAAACTACCCTATCCTGGTGAAGAACCAAGAAATTGGGCGGCAGGAGAGAGCCACCAACTCCGAGACGCCTGGAGATGGCCACCAGAAAAGCCACCTTGCAGGACAGAACAGACAGTGAGGCTCATGGGGAGGCTCAAGGGGGGAACTCCACTGAGCCTCCAGAACAAGATTGAGGTCCCAGGGATCCACGGGAGTGTGGTACGGGAGAGCCGCATGCGCCACTTGAAGAAAAGTTCTGATCTGAGAACGGGACGGATATAAATCTTCGTACCGTGATAGCCAGTAGCTAAGGACTTCTGAAAGAGACTTCAGAAAAAGGATGGAAAGGGGTTGCTATCTGACCCTTCAGAGAACTAAGGGCAAGGCCAGCATCAAGTCCCACCTAGAGAAAACGGCCAAAATGGAAGGTTTCAACAGCAAAGCTGTTAACTTGAACCACCAAGAACTCTGCGGCAGATGGGTCCCTGGTACAGAAGATCTGGCCTGACTGGGGGCCTCCAGTGGGAGTCCGCGAGGAGATGGACGATCTCAGCGAACCAGAACCTTCTGGGCCAAACTGGTGCGGTCAGAATGACCGGCACCCCCTCCGCATTGATCTTCAACAGCCTGGGAAGAAAGGGAAGGGAGGAACAGAAAGGGAAGTACAAATTGCGACCCAGGAATGGTCAAAGTATCGGTATCCACAACAAGAAGATCACGGACTTGAAAACAAACGGTGAAACCTTCCTAAGCAGACGGGCCGCCAGGAGATCCGTGTACGGAGTTCCTCATCAAAGGCAAATTTGAAGGAAGACCTCCTGAAGCAGGGACCCTTGTCCTGCCGCAAGGCCCTCGTGGCAGAGAAAACACTGCGGCCTAGTTGTCCACGCCGGGGATATGCACTGCGGATAGTGCCAAAACCGTCGCCTCTGCCCAGAGGAGGATCTTGGATACCTCCGCCATTGCCAAGAGACTGATTCCCTCCCTGGCGATTGACATAAGCCACAGCCGAGGCATTGGAAGTCTGGATTCTGGCTGGCAGACCTCTGAGAAGCCTTTCCCAGTGACTCAGGAATAGAAGAAAGGCCCCTATCTCAAGGGTGTCAATCGTCAGAGAGGACTCTTTCTCCGACCAACGCCCCCTTCAATGACGGACGGCAAGAAACCGCAACCCAGCCGAGAAGGCTGGTGACCGTCGTCACCACCTACCTTGGGAGGACCGGACCAGGGGAATGAGAGGGGATGACAGCCACCAGTTGAGAGGCTATTAGAATCGGACGGAAAGTCGGATCGGAGGATCCAGAGACAGCACAGACGTGTCCCACTGAGGAAGGATGGCCTGCTGAAGTGGTCTCAAGTGGAACAGCGCAAAAGAGAAAGCTTACGGAGCGGTCACCATGCATCACAGGACCGTCATAGCTGAACGGAAGGAAGGCAGCCGAGGGCCCTGCAGAGAGCGAACTCCGTATGGAGAATTGCCCGCTTCTCGAGAAGAAAAAACCCACGGCGGTGTCGAACAACATGCCTAAGATGACGAGACGCTGACTCTGAAAAAGACAAGACTTTGTTCTGTTGGCCAGCCACCAGAAACGGGACAGGGAGTCGAGGGCGATGGTCAGACTCTCCTGGGCCTGAGAGAGGGGCAGAGGCTTGATGAGGATGACTTCAAGGTATGGAATGAGCACTAGGAAAATCAGGAGATGGAGCAAGGCATCTTGGATATCCATGGAGCACAGGAATTCTTGTGGATCCATGGAAACCAGGACTGAACAGAGGAACTTCATCCTGAAATGCCGCAGGCGGAACCTTCTGTTCACTAACTTCAGAGACAGAATGGGTCGAACTGCGACGCTCTTCTTCGGCACTACAAGCAGGTTTGAATAGAAACCTGTGAAGCGTACCTGCTGTGGGACGGAAACAATAACCTCCGAACAAAGAAGGAAGGTAATGGACGCAAAGAAACCTGGGATCAGAGGAGGATTTTTAGAGGGCGGGATTCGAAGAAGCGAAGCGAACCCTATCTTGTATCCAGAGGATACCACCCCCCTGATCTAAGCGTCCTCCACCGAAGCCAGCCAAACATCCCTGAAAAAGGCAGGAGATGCCCGCCCAAACTGGAAGAAACGCTGGGCCGTTAGCACGAGTTATGCCAAGGAAGATCTGCCAGGTCTAGGCCTGGTGGACCAGTCATGGGAGTTGCGGGAACGCCGGGAAGGGATAGGCTTAAAGGAAGCCTTTTCTCTAGCCAGACGAGATCACAGTCTGTGTTAGCTAGAGGAATCTTCCGACGTCGCAAAACAGCGAAAGGACAAAGGGAACTCGTGCCTCCCGTGGCGTCAATAATTTGTTCCAGCATGTAGCCAAAGAGACGGGCCCCCTGGAAGGGGAGGCCGGTAAGGGACTTCTTGAAGACAAGTCCGCCTGCTGTGTGTAGAGCCGAATATTCCGTCGGATGGCCACCATATTGCTGGACGCGTGAACTGTACAAGCCGCGCATCTAGGGAGGCAGATACCAAATATTTCCCTGCATAGGAAATCTGGTCTGTCAGGTCGGCTAGCTCCCCCAGAGGAGCTCCAGCCAGGGTGCTCTTAAAAGGCTGTTTGGTCCATCTAGCTATGGTCCTTGAGACCCAGGTAGAGGCAATTGCCGAGGCACAAAGTAGAAGCAGCCGTTTCAAAGGCTGATTTATCCAGCGATTCTGTAATTGTATCCTTGGAACCCATGCCAAGTTGGTAGACAGTCTGGGAACTGACGAGTCCAGAATTGCCCGCTTCCTGTCGAGGAATCAGTCCAGTTAGCGATGAGCTCAGGGGAGAAGGAATATAGGATGCCGAGACGCTTCCCTGTCTGAAAGCATCTGGTATGGCTCGCAATTCCCCTGGCAAGTACCACCACAAATTCAGTGTGTGGGGCAAAGACCTTGGAGGGTGGTTTGACCGTCTAAACGAAACCGCCTATTCTGCGGGTTGCTTAGGGTCTGGTTGATCGCAACAATAAGGTTATGTACCTGTAGTGAAACCAAGTCTGAAACTTCCTCTGCAAACATGACCGAGGAAGCCGGTGTCTCTCTCTCGAGAGAGAGGAGGATCAGGAAGGGGGATCTCACCGGTCCAGACCGGAGGGCAAGATGGAGCAGGAAAGAAAGGTGTCAGACGTCCATGGAGCTGATGGTGGACGTCCTCGTCTCCTCCAACCGACAGGCTCTGGAGGGCGAGTGGGTGGGGAATGGAGCTGGGACCAAACTTCTAAGCACGCTTGTGTGCTAGGATCATGGTCCTGCTGTCGGATCTATGAGGATACGGGGTAGCAGTACATGCCGTACTCATAGTCCATAATGTGGGATTACAGGTGTGACTGTTCACCCTATATCCCTCTGAAAAAAGGAACCTAGAATTTTGCTCTGTATCTCTTGTGGCCTGAGTTGAACAAGGCTGGACAGAGAATGACCCACTAGCAACTGCGGTCAGGCACGTACACCAAGGTCGTGACATCCTGGTGAGGTCCGCCCCAGACTGAGACAGAAGGAAAGCCCACCCAGGGATAGGGGTCTCGGTCTCACCCGGGGTAGGGACTCCTGGACAGGGAGTTGCTGCAGCTGACAAGAGGAAGCAGGAGGACGGGAACGCTCTCCTTATAGGATTAGGCCTGGGAGCAGACCCACTAAATGATGCCCGAAGGTTAGGTGAACAGGAGAGGGGAGTAATAGACTGCATAGCAGAGCTACTCACAGTAATAGTAGAGTCCTGTAGATTGCTCCCGGCTGTAGCTGTGACCGGCATCATTGCACAGGTCCAGGGCACCAGCGATGAGACGGCAACCTAAGGAGGATGCAGGGGACCCGCCGGAGTCACCTCAACTTCCCACGCCGATACTAACCTGAAGAGGAATGAGACGTCCAAGCTGATAGACGTCCTCATCTCCTCCAACCGACAGGCTCTGGTGGGCGAGTGGGTGGGGGACGGAGCTAGGACCGGACTTCTGAGCACGCTTGTGTGCTAGGATCATGGTCCTGCTTAGGGATCTATGAGGATACGAGGTGGCAGTACACGCAGTACTCATAGTCCGTATTGTGGGACTACAGGTGTGACTGTTCACCCTGTATCCCTCCGGAAACCTGAAAAGAAACGACGCACATTGAGGTAGATAAGGGTCTAGTGAAAGACCCGTGTCCACCTCTTACTGATACCAAGCTAAACTGAATATCCTATTTCCTGTCGGTGGGGTGTACACTGCAGAGGAGGAGCTAGCTTTTTTATTTGCATAGTGTCAGCCTCCTAGTGGCAGCAGCATACACCCCATGGTTCCGGTGTCCCCCAATGAGAGGCGATAGAGAAAAGCAAATCACAAGAGAATTCATTACACGGCACTGGCCCGACAGGCACAAAGGAAGGGATGTGAGCAGTGTCCCCCAATGAAGTGCTTGCTGTAAAATCTATGTTGCTTCATTGGTGGACACAAGAAAACCATTAGATAAAAGTCCCAAGGGCTGGGAAAACAGAAAATAATGAAAGATGCAAGCAGAACAGAGGCAATTCCCTCAGGTCAAGAGCTAATAAACTGCCGCTTGCAGCATCTTTCTAGCCACTCTTGCATCTCACGAGACGAAGGTGCGATCTGTAAATTGTGAGAGAAAGAGAGAGCGAGAGAGAACGAGAACGAACAAAGCTTCTGGGCATGCTCAATGTGTAAAAAGCGGATTCCATGCGTTTATTGCCGGAAACGTCCCTTCAGGCTTTTTCGACGCACAGTGTCCAGCAAAAAAGCCTGAAGGGACGGTTCCGGCACAAAACGGATGAAATGCATGTCCTTCAGGCACAATCCGGCGCTAATACAACTCTATGAGAAACAAACGGATCCAGCTTAAACAAAAACGGATCAGTTTTATAAAAAAATTGCCGGATTGTGCCTGAAACAAAAAACCTGATGTGTGAAAGTAGCCTTAGAGAAATTATGTACAGAGGACTAGGAAGCAGCCTTGCAGAGCTGCAAAAGAGAGGACTGATGACAAACTGCCCGGTGGAGGAGATCTGTCCTTTGCCTGACACTTCCAGAATGGCAGAGCGAATCCAGCAAGTGATCGTAGCCGATCAGGGACACCTCTATGGTTAAAAGAATCGGAACATCAGAAAAAGGCCGTCACCAACAGGTAGTGATGAACAGCTCTGACCAGGTCCCATTTGTATAAGGACCAGAGGTGAGAGAGAGAGGACAGAAAGAGGAAAGAACCATTTCCTCCTTAACCCCTTCACTAGTTGGCGAGTTTTCGTTTTTTTTCCTCCTTTTCTTCCAAGAGATATAGCTTTTATTTTTCTGGAAAAAGTTGTACTTTAACACCACCATTCATTTTGCCATATAGTGTACTGGAAAACGGGAACATCTCAGTATTCGTACGCAGATACAAACAAAAATTGTTTTTTGTCGCCACTGTCCGTGATCTGTAACATTTGACATTTTTTGGGATCTGAAGCCATGTGAGGGCTTATTTTTTGCATCCTGAGCTAACCTCTATATTGATAGCATTTTGGCGTAGATACAATGTTTTGATCACCTCTTATTGTATTTTATTAAAATGTTGCGGTGGACAAAAAACCTAATTCTAGCATTTTGAACTTTTTCTTGTTATGCTGTTTACCAATCGGCTTAATTGACCATATTTTATGTTCTGATAGATCAGACATTTCTGAAAGTAGCAAATGTGTATTTTTTGGGGTTTTATTTTTAAATGGGACAAAAAAGGGGTGATTTGAACTTTGTTTTTTCAGATTAAAAACTTTAGGTTTTTTTAGTTTTTAAACTTTTTACTGTCTTCAATAGACCCCTTAGGAGACTTGAAGCTGCAATCACCTGTGCTATACATTGCAGGGCTTCAGCACTGCTATGTATAGGAGAAATCACAATCTCCTATGAACGCCAGCCACGGGCGGCATTCAGAGAGGCTCTAAATGACAGGCACAGGGTTCATCATCAGACCCACCGGCTCTTATGAAAGCCCATCGGTGTCCCCCAAACAAATGACAGGGGCGCCGATGGGCAGAATGAATGACGCGCTTGCTAAACCCCGCTTGTCAGGGGGATAGACAATCCTTTGAGGTATCCGAGTGCCAGACCAGACTCAAGACTCAACTGGAAGAAGGCAAGGAGAGACAGCACAGAAAGGTAAATTGAAATGATGAAGTTGGAATCAAATAAGCAAAAAAAGGCCTTCCAAGCACGATGATAGATATGAGAAGATGATGGCTTCCATAATTTAATGGTTTAAATGACTTGATCAGAAAAGCCTGAAACTTCTAAAAATGTTGTTTCATCAGCCATGCTGTGAATTTTAGTAATCGTGACTTCAGGTAGAAGAGGTGACCCTGGGAAGGCAGGTCTGGACAATATGAGAGTTTTCACAGGGAGCCTGCGAGAAGGTTGACCATTTCAACGTACCAGGGCCTACAGGCTCGGTCTGGAGACATGAGAATGACGGGAATAACTTCCGCTTTGATCTTCTTGATCAACCTGGGTAATAAATGCAGATGAGGGAATAGATAAGGGTGAGAGAATTGTCATTATGAGGATGACAGAGTATCAGAGTTTATCGCTAGCGGATTTGGAGACCTGTATACAAACCAGGAAATTTGTTGTTCAGTCTGGATGCCATCAGATCAATGTCTGGAGTGTGCCACCATAGAGAGATTTGGTCAAAGACAGTCATGTGCAAGGATCAGTCTCCTGTGGTAAGCTCTTCCAGGCTTAGGAAATCTATAGCCCAGTTGTCAACTTTGGGTATGTGGACTGCTAATATGGGCGAGTCTTTTTGTTCAGCCCATGCAAGGCGCCAAGACCTCTGCTATGACTAAATTACCAAGTTCCCCTTAATGGCTGAATTATGCCACGGAGGGGACGCTGTTGGAACAGATCTGAACAGGAAGACCCGACAAATTATTCTGCCACTGGAGGGACAGACAAATAGCTCTGAGCTCCGGAAAGTTGATTGGAAAAATACCTTAATTCCAGAGTCCCTGGACTGCAGGTATCCAGAAGACCGCACCCCTCAACTGCGAAGTCTGGCGTCCGACATCACGATCTGCCCATGGACTGGGAGAAAGGTTAGTCAGCGTTGAAAGAGGGGAAATTACTGCCACCAGACTAGAGACTGCTTGATTATGTACATCTGGAGTGTCAAAGAATCAGGTGTCTGTATTTGATGTGGTATTTATTCTGCCTATTCATTACTTCCTTGGTATTCACCACTGGTCCTTTTTGCGAATGTAATCATATCTCTGATCCAAGCTTTTGTTTGTTTGTTTTTTTTCACACCTATAATTTTTCAGGGTTTATTTATATAAATTATCATACTAATTTTTTCATTAACTTTCCAGCTTGGGTGTTATTACTTAGATATGGCAATCCAATTCATCCCAAATATATGGATTTGTATATTTGTCTAGCGGACGTTTGCTAGAGCTATCAAATATATTGTGCTTTGGGTACTTCGTTATTAAGTTTTGTAAAAGTATGTTTTGCTATTTTTTTTTTTCATATAAAATGGTGTTTCTGGTTTGTTGTGATTATTTAAAGAAAGATTCTTGATTTATTACATGATACATCACATTATATAGGCACTAGTGCCGGTTTACACCTTCTCCCTTTCTCACTCATTTCGGGGGATGATACGCCAGAAACAAAGCCCTGTCATAGATGCTTGGCTCAAGTGGAGACCGTTTTGCGAACCCAGGTAGCGGGGAAGACTGGACTCTGGGCCGAGCCAGTAGCCTCGAAAGCACACTTGGTCAGGGACTCTTCTGGGGTCCCTGGAAACATCTTCACTGTGACCAGAGATCAGTTTACACTACGTGCGCGCTCAGGAAGCAATGGAAAGGACTGTCCACCTAGTCACCGGATCGTAAATGTGTGTTTTGGTCTCTATGTAGGGTAACAGAGAAGCATTCCGCTCTGTTTCCCAAACTAAAAGAAGGATAGAAAAGGACAATTGGTAAAGAAAAAAAAAAAAGGAAGAAATAGATCTGTAACTCAGACCTGTGTCGGACTCCTACTAAAACTAAGTACGGTAGCTTGTGCCAGAAGGCAGGAGTAACCTGCTGAGAATCTTTTTTTTTTTTTCCTTAGTGTCAGCAGCATACACCGATGGTCTTCCTGTGTCCCCAATGAAGCAATCGAACAACAGTTTCTAGTTTAAGTAGAAAGTGAGCGATCAGGGAGGTGTTTCATACCAAAGACTACTCCTGATATGGCCCAAAAGAAGCAGGAGGCACAGCCAAAAAGGCTGCAAGAGAACAAGAGCAGGAGATGAGGGAAGGATGGCCCATACAGAGTAGAGAGGAGAGGGACACTCAGGAAAGCCCATGAGAAATATGGAGGCGATACTGAAGGGATTCAGCCCAGCTATCCAACCTCAATTATACCAGCAGGGTCACCCCCCCCCTCAACGGTCTTTCTCAGAGCATATGTACACTGATACATGGCAGACCGATGAACGGCGATAAAATTGTGCCTGCAGGGAGGTACACTACAGTGCAGTCCATGGCGTGTTCTCCCTGGGATAGTATCTTCAGGCTGGAGACAGCCTCACCACCAGGGAGGAAAAACCCATAGGAAAAAGGAAATGGATATAAAGTAGAGCACACCTGGAAACTAGATATTTTTGGCTCCAATGGATACAAGTTTATAACAAAGTTGCCTGTTGTCCGAGGAGAAAATACATTGCATGCCCGAATATAGAGCGTGCTACTGTGTGCCATTCATCACATGGCCAAAAATACAAGGTTTCCCAGTTAGTAACATGCTCCACCAAGGCCGTGATATAATGCGCCATCTGTCCGTGCGCCAAAATTCCTACAGGGCTTACAACAAAAGGGAAACAATGATTAATTTCTCCAATGTTCCTTCCTTTCATTATATGGGCAGCACGGTGGCACAGCAGCCTTGCAGTGCTGGAGTCCTGGGTTCAAAACCCACCAAGGACAACATCTGCAAAGAGTTCGTATGTTCTCTCCATGTTTGCGTGCGTTTCCTCCGGGTTCTCTATATCTGTCTCTGTCCGGATACTTATCTCTCATTAGGATGGTCGTCCTGGATGTATGCATTCCTGGGCATGCCTACAGAGTCAGCACTCCGACCATGTGACCTGACTCGTGCTCACGTGATCAACATGGGCGGCAACTTCGGGTCTCATGATCAGACAACCATCCATGACAATCCTGGGATGTGCCTCTCCTGCTTCGTCGGCGTGAAGTGCACCAATTTGCATCGCAATGAGATGTTGCCACCAGCCCTCATTAGATGGTCTAGCTAGGGTGTGGAAGGATATTAATGAGCATGGAGATCAGATAACATCCCCAACCTAACCTACTGAATGCTTTACATACATATTAATGATGATGATCGGAATCAGTGTATCTGAGTTGTATCTGTATTTGATTGGACGGTTTAGCTGGGATGTGTACATTTAATAATGAGGAAGGATGACTTCCATTTGAACTGAACCAATATTCTATGCCTATCAATGCGGAGTTATGTTAATAACTGTGTCCATTGCAGTTTTATCATATGTTAATCGATGGTTACTCCACCTACATTTAACTCCATTTAAACGAATTATAAATCTGATGAGTACTTTTCAGCCGATTGGTCATAGCATGGTATAAATGGTTGCCTCTGCTGGTGTTGTGATGCCACCCCCAGAAGAAGGTAAGACACCAAAACGTACATTGGGGTGTTGGGGTTCGCTCCACATCTCACCACAGCTAATCGCATGTTCATTATTTTTGTTTCAATAACAATGGCAATATATCTGCTGAGTATTTCCACACGATGTCACTTGACCTTATAGCTAGACCTTATTATCAGGATATCAGTAGACAGCAGAGAGTGTCTTTTATTTATGTGTTTGAGACGGTTAGAGGTTATAGGTATTTTTCATGTGATTCTTACCTGTATTTAAAACCTGTAGGCTCGTGGTGCCACCTTTTGATTTTTCTACTTTTTATACATGTTTTTAAACAAATCACATTTCTTTTTATATCATTATAAATAAAATTGAACACTTTTCTAACAACATGGTTCTGGTGTACAATCCTTTATAGGATCTTTGTTCTTCCATGTGCTGAACCCTTTACTCTGTCCATGCAGAGGATTTAGTCTGGCACATTATGGGATATTCTTTCTACATATAATTGTACTAAGTTTGAGGACATATCACGGTTCGGGGATGACCTTTGACCAGCACACGGCTATCACATGTGCAGGGGGGCTTATCTTAGTTATCCCACCACTGCTACAATGTGATGAAAACACAAACAGGGCTATTGACCTATCAATTTACGCAGGAGCTTATTTTAGTTATCCCACTGCTGCTACAATATGTCACGAACTGCAGGGATTTATGTATATCCCGCTTTCCAGTTCCGCTTCGGAACTTGAGGCTCTCCAGCGCCCCCCTCACCCTCAGGTTAGTCAGGGAACTACACCTAGGATAATTAGTCGCCGGATGGGCCGCTTCACTGTGGACTGGCTAGCAAGCATGCTGCAGCGAGGGAATTATAAATGCTCAGGCCGCAGCCAGACAATAGCTTATAAAACCCCGTTTTGTTGCAGCCAGCGGCACCTACCTAGCCCAGAACACACTTCGCTGCCACCAGCTCAGATTTCTCCTCAGAGGGGTTCGAGCCAACTCAAATTAGTTAGCGCAATTACTTCAGGCACGTGAAAAATTCGCATAGAACATGAACCCCTATGTAGCCCCTTCTCATGTACAGCACCATGGAATCAAAGGTGCTATATAAATGAATAATAATAATTTGCTAACGCATTGAAAACAAGGTAGAAGAATTTTACCTCTGTTAATTTCATTCCTGGTTTCACAACTTTTGCCACAGCCGCAGCTGTTGGGGACATTGCAGTTAATTCTTCTTCACTCAACAGAACACCTAAAAGTAAGAAGTGAACCGAGATGTAGGATTCTGTACTCATTTCTAGACTATTTACAGCAATAAAATGTTACAAAATGCTCTGAAAATCCCTTACAGACTGCAATGATACTTTAGAAGTACAGTGGGTACGGAAAGTATTCAGACCCCTTTAAATTTTTCACCGTTCCATTGCAGCCATTTGGTAAATTCTAAAAAGTTCATTTTTTTCTCATTAATGTACACTCTGCACTCCATCTTGACTGAAAAAAAAAAAACACAGAAATGCAGACATTTTTGTAAATTTATTAAAAAAGAAAAACTGAAATATCACATGGTCATAAGTATTCAGACCCTTTGCTCAGTATTGAGTAGAAGCACCTTTTGAGCAAGTAGAGCCATGAGTCTTCTTGGGAATGATGCAACAAGTTTTTTACACCTGGATTTGGGGATCCTCTGCCATTCCCCCTTGCAGATCCTCTCCAGTTCCGTCAGGTTGGATGGTGAACGTTGGTGGGCAGCCATTTTCAGGTCTCTCCAGAGATGCTCAATTGGGTTTAGGTCAGAGTTCTGGCTGGGCCAGTCAAGAATGGTCACAGAGTTGTTCTGAAGCCACTCCTTTGTTATTTTAGCTGTGTGCTTAGGATCATTGTCTTGTTGGAAGGTGAACCTTCGGCCAAGTCTGAGGTCCAGAGCACTCTGGAAGAGGTTTTCATCCAGGATATTGCTGTACTTGGCCGCATTTATATTTCCTTCAATGGCAACCAGTCATCCTGTCCCTGCAGCTGAAAAACACCCCCATAGCATGATGCTGCCACCACCATGTTTCAATATTGGGATGTTATTGGGCAGTTGATGAGCAGTGCCTGTTTTTCTCCACACATACCGCTTCGAATTGTCACCAAAAAACATCTATCTTCGTCTCATCAGACCAGAGAATCTTTCTTCTCATAGACTGGGAATCCTTACTGTGTTTTCTAGCAAACTATGCGGGCTTTCATAAGTCTTGCACTCAGGAGAAGCTTCCGTCAGGCCAATCTGACATAAAGGCCCGACTGGTAGAGGGCTGCAGTGATAGTTGACTTTGTGGAACATTCTCCCATCTCCCTAATGCATCTCTGGAGCCCAGCCACAGTGATCTTGGGGTTCTTCTTTACCTCTCTCACCAAGGCTCTTCTCCCACGATTGCTCAGTTTGGCTGGACGGCCAGGTCTAGGAAGACTTCTGGTGGTCCCAAACATCTTCCATTTAAGGATTATGGAGACCACTGTGCTCTTTTGAACCTTGAGTACTGCAGAAATTCTGTTGTAACCTTGGCCAGATCTGTGTCTGGACACAATTCTGTCTCTGAGCTCCTTAACCAGTTCCTTTGATCTCATGATTCTCATTTGGTCTGACGCGCACTGTGAGCTGTAAGGTCTTATATAGACAGGTGTATGCCTTTCCAAATCAAGTCCTATCAGTTTAATTAAAACACAGCTGGCCTCCAATGAAGGAGTAGAACCATCCCAAGGAGGATCACAAGGAAATGGATAGCATGTGACTTAAATATGAGTGTCTGAGCAAAGGTTCTGAATACTTATGACCATGTGATATTTCAGTTTTTCTTTTAATAAATTTGCCAAAAATTTCTACATTTCTGTTTTTTTTTTAGTCAAGATGGGGTGCAGAGTGTACATTAATGAGAAAAAATGAACTTTTCTGAATTTACCAAATGGCTGCAATGAAACCTACAGTTAAAAATTTAAAGGGGTCTAAATACTTTACAGACCCACTGCATTAAAGCAATCCAGACTACCTTTCCGCTTGGTGGAGGAAAGCAAATCATTTGCATTTTCAAGTTCCCGCTCTAGTTTACTGATTCTTTCACCAAGGTCTTTCTCTACTTGACATTTCCCAGCTTCCATTTCTCCTAGCTGATCCTGAATAGAGGCGTTATCTTAAAAAAAAAAAAAAAAAAAAAAATGAAATCATCAAGATTACATATGGTATTAACAGGTAATCAGAGAAGCAATAGCATCAGTATACAGAGGGAGGATTACACAAATTCTAACTTACTATCACCAGCTTCTTTGAGGAGTTTCTGAAGTTCTTCCACCGCCCGTGTCAATTCTACACTCTTTCCCTCAGAATCGTCTGCAGCACTCTGGAAAAACATGCAGCAAAAAAAAGGGGGGAATTTCTTTCACTAATCTTTGATTACCGCAGTCTACAACTTGTACTGAAAACATAAATGGAAGCAGGTAAAAGCATCAGAAATGGCAATTTGTACAAATCAGAGAGACCAATGGCTATTACCTAGGCAGATATAGATATACACTCACCGGCCACTTTATTAGGTACACCTGTCCAACTTCTTGTTAACACTTAATTTCTAATCAGCCAATCACATGGCGGCAACTCAGTGCATTTAGGCATGTAGACATGGTCAAGACAATCTCCTGCAGTTCAAACTGAGCATCAGTATGGGGAAGAAAGGTGATTTGAGTGCCTTTGAACGTGGCATGGTTGTTGGTGCCAGAAGGGCTGGTCTGAGTATTTCAGAAACTGCTGATCTACTGGGATTTTCACGCACAACCCCTCTAGGGTTTACAGAGAATGGTCCGAAAAAGAAAAAAAATCCAGTGAGCGGTAGTTCTGTGGGCGGAAATGCCTTGTTGATGCCAGAGGTCAGAGGAGAATGGGCAGACTGGTTCGAGCTGATAGAAAGGCAACAGTGACTCAAATCGCCACCCGTTACAACCAAGGTAGGCCTAAGAGCATCTCTGAACGCACAGTGCGTCGAACTTTGAGGCAGATGGGCTACAGCAGCAGAAGACCACACCGGGTACCACTCCTTTCAGCTAAGAACAGGAAACTGAGGCTACAATTTGTACAAGCTCATCGAAATTGGACAGTAGAAGATTGGAAAAACGTTGCTTGGTCTGATGAGTCTCGATTTCTGCTGCGACATTCGGATGGTAGGGTCAGAATTTGGCGTAAACAACATGAAAGCATGGATCCATCCTGCCTTGTATGGAGCATCTTTGGGATGTGCAGCCGACAAATCTGCGGCAACTGTGTGATGCCATCATGTCAATATGGACCAAAATCTCTGAGGAATGCTTCCAGCACCTTGTTGAATCTATGCCACGAAGAATTGAGGCCGTTCTGAAGGCAAAAGGGGGTCCAACCCGTTACTAGCATGGTGTACCTAATAAAGTGGCCGGTGAGTGTATATAGATATTCTATCTAATATATAAAGGTGTGTGTGTGTGTGTGTGTGTGTGTGTGTGTGTGTGTGTGTGTGTGTGTGTGTGTGTGTGTGTGTGTGTGTGTGTGTGTGATTGACATCTGCACCGTCGCAGCTACAGCCACAAAATTTTGCACAGTCACACGTCTGGACCCTGAGACCGTCATAGGCTATGTTGTGAGGCGAAAATTTAACCCCGCGCTTTCCAATTCACCAAACAATTTTGCCCCCATCTACATAATGGGGAAAAAGTGAAAGGAAAAGTGTTGGATGCAAATTGACAGCTGCCAGATGTGAACAAGGGGGACTTAAAGGGAACCTGTCACCCCGTTTTTTGAAGATGAGCTAAAAAAAAGCGTTAAATAGGGGCAGAGCTGGGCGTTACATTAGTGTCTTTTGTGTGCCTTTATTACCCACCTATGCTGCTGAAATACCTTTGTAAAGTCGCCGTTTCCTGCCGCGATCTCCATCTGCGCACGCGCGGAATCCCGCGGCCATTTTCCTGAAGCCCCGGGCAGCAGAGCGCTCCATCTGCGCACGCGCGGCCACAGGAAAGATGGCTGCGCCCACCGGTAAACGGCTGAATAGCGCAGATCGCGCTCTTTTTCATCTCCTGGGCAGTGGATATTCTCTGTTGGACATGCGCACACCACTACGCCACCAACGGAATGTTGAGCCTGATCTGGGGGAGAAACAGCGCTGTCACCACGCCCATAGGACCAGACCAGCGTGAGTGACAGCACAAAACGGCGACTTTGCAAAGGTATTTCGGCAGCATAGGTGGGTAATAAAGGCACACAAAAGACATTAATGTAACGCCCAGCTCTGCCCCTATTTAACGCTATTTTTAGCTCCTCTTCAAAAAACGGGGTGACGGGTTCCCTTTAAAGAATGAGCGCGATGGGGCCAATCAGTATATACCGTACAGTTGCTAAGGTGGGGCCCCAACATGGGATACTCACCACACATGGGGATATGAACACACACAAAATGTGCCACACATTACCACGTGCTTGAACACATACCACCCTCAGCACACATTTCACCACACATACACCAACCTCGCCACATAAAAGTCAAAACACAAAAGTCGCCGCTCAAAACTCGCCACGCGCAAAATTCGATACACGTGCAAAACTCACCTCATGGAAAACTTGCCACACGCAAAACTTGCACACGCGGAAAAATTGCCACATGCACAAAAGTTGCAACACATGCAAAATTTGCCTCACACAAAACTTGCACATACTCAAAACGCACCACATAAAACTCGCAACACGCAAAACTTGCTGCACACAACTTGCTACACTAACCTGTCACATGCAACTCGACACACAAAAAGTTGCTACACGCATGTCGCCACACGCAACTCAACACACACAACGTGACACATGAAACTCGCCCTAAAACACACACAAGTCTGGTATTATCCTTCAAAAATAAAAATCTGATTAATAAGCAGACAAACTACAAGAGCAACAACTGTACCATATAGGAAATACGGCAGCTGTCAGTCACATGACCTGTCTATTATGTGTATGTGTGAGCTAATATATACTGCCAGGGGGAGGGCTTCCTGTAGGCTGGGGATTTATCAGGCTGCCAATTTAGCTTACAAATACTGAGGTAAAAATACTGACCAAATAACGTGTGAACAAGGTCTAATACAGGAGGAGATGACATACAGGTACATACTATATAGAGGGGAGATGACACACAGGTATATACTATATACAGGAGGAGATGACATACAGGTATATACTATATATAGGAGATGACATACAGCAGGTATATACACTATATACAGGAGATGACATACAGGTATATACTATATACAGGAGGTATATCTAATATATAAAGCTGAATGTGTGTGTGTGTATGTCCGGGATTGACATCTGCACCGTCGCAGCTACAGCCACAAAATTTTGCACAGTCACACGTCTGGACCCTGAGACCGTCATAGGCTATGTTGTGAGGCGAAATTTTAACCCCGCGCTTTCCAATTCACCAAACAATTTTGCCCCTATCTACATAATGGGGAAAAAGTGTAAGGAAAAGTGTTGGAGGCAAATTGACAGCTGCCAGATGTGAACAAGGGGGACTTAAAGAGTGAGAGCGATGGCGCCAAAGAGTATATACCGTACAGTTGCTAAGGTGGGGCCCCGACATGGGATACTCACCACACACAGGGATATGAACACACACAAAATGCACCACACACTACCACGTGCTTGAACACATATCACCCTCAGCACACATTTCCCCACACATATACCAACCTTGCCACATAAAAGTCGAAACACAAAAGTCGCCACTCAAAACTCGCCACATGCAAAACCAGGCTCACGCAAAACTCGCCACACGTGCAAAACTCACCTCATGGAAAACTCGCCACACGCAAAACTTGCACACGCGGAAAAATTGCCACATGCATAAAAGTTGCAACACATGCAGAAGTTGCCTCACACAAAACTTGCACATACTCAAAACGCACCACACATGAAACTTGCCACGCGCAAAACTTGCTGCATACAACTTGCTACACTAACCTGTCACATGCAACGCGACACACAAAAAGTTGATACATGCATGTCGCCACACACAACTCAACACACACAACGTGACACACGAAACTCGCCCTAAAACACACACAAGTCTGGTATTATCCTTCAAAAATAAAAATCTGATTAATAAGCAGACAAACTACAAGAGCAACAACAGAACCATATAGGAAATACGGCAGCTGTCAGTCACATGACCTGTCTATTATGTGTATGTGTGAGCTAATATATACTGCCAGGGGGGAGGGCTTCCTGTAGGCTGGGGATTTATCAGGCTGCCAATTTAGCTTACAAATACTGAGGTAAAAATACTGACCAAATAACATGTGAACAAGGTCTAATACAGGAGGAGATGACATACAGGTATATACTATATACAGGGGAGATGACACGTATATACTATATACAGGAGGAGATGACACAGATATATACTATATACAGGAGATGACATACAGGTACATACTATATACAGGAGGAGATGACACACAGGTATATACTATATACAGGAGAAGATGACACACAGGTATATACTATATACAGGAGAAGATGACACGTATATACAGGAGGAGATGACACAGGTATATACTATATACAGGAGATGACACGTATATACTATATACAGGAGGAGATGACATACAGGTATATACTATATAAAAGAGATGACATATGTATATAGAGGAGGAGATGACATATACAGCAGGTATATACTATATACAGGGGAGATGACATACAGGTATATACTATATATAAGAGGAGATGACATACAGGTATACAGTGCCTACAAGTAGTATTCAACCCCCTGCAGATTTAGCAGGTTTACACATTTGGAATTAACTTGGCATTGTGACATTTGGACTGTAGATCAGCCTGGAAGTGTGAAATGCACTGCAGCAAAAAAGAATGTTATTTCTTTGTTTATTTTTTTTTTTTTAAATTGGGAAAAGTTTTTTCAGAGGGTCATTTATTATTCAACCCCTCAACCCACCAGAATTCTGTTTGGTTCCCCTAAAGTATTAAGAAGTAGTTCAGGCACAAAGAACAATGAGCTTCACATGTTTGGATTAATTATCTCTTTTTCCAGCCTTTTCTGCCTATTTAAGACCCTCCCCAAACTTGTGAACAGCACTCATACATGGTCAACATGGGAAAGACAAAGGAGCATTCCAAGGCCATCAGAGACAAGATCGTGGAGGGTCACAAGGCTGGCAAGGGGTACAAAACCCTTTCCAAGGAGTTGGGCCTGGCTGTCTCCACTGTTGGGAGCATCATCCGGAAGTGGAAGGCTTATGGAACTACTGTTAGCCTTCCACGGCCTGGACAGCCTTTGAAAGTTTCCTCCCGTGCCGAGGCCAGGCTTGTCCGAAGAGTCAAGGCTAACCCAAGGACAACAAGGAAGGAGCTCCGGGAAGATCTCATGGCAGTGGGGACATTGGTTTCAGTCAATACCATAAGTAACGTACTCCACCGCAATGGTCTCCGTTCCAGACGAGCCCGTAAGGTACCTTTACTTTCAAAGCGTCATGTCAAGGCTCGTCTACAGTTTGCTCATGATCACTTGGAGGACTCTGAGACTGACTGGTTCAAGGTTCTCTGGTCTGATGAGACCAAGATCGAGATCTTTGGTGCCAACCACACACGTGACGTTTGGAGACTGGATGGCACTGCATACGACCCCAAGAATACCATCCCTACAGTCAAGCATGGTGGTGGCAGCATCATGCTGTGGGGCTGTTTCTCAGCCAAGGGGCCTGGCCATCTGGTCCGCATCCATGGGAAGATGGATAGCACGGCCAACCTGGTGATTTTGGCCAAGAACCTCCGCTCCTCCATCAAGGATCTTAAGATGGGTCGTCATTTCATCTTCCAACAAGACAACGACCCAAAGCACACAGCCAAGAAAACCAAGGCCTGGTTCAAGAGGCAAAAAATCAAGGTGTTGCAGTGGCCTAGTCAGTCTCCTGACCTTAACCCAATTGAAAACTTGTGGAAGGAGCTCAAGATTAAAGTCCACATGAGACACCCAAAGAACGTAGATAACTTGGAGAAGATCTGCATGGAGGAGTGGGCCAAGATAACTCCAGAGACCTGTGCCGGCCTGATCAGGTCTTATAAAAGATGATTATTAGCTGTAATTGCAAACAAAGGTTATTCCACAAAATATTAAACCTAGGGGTTGAATAATAATTGACCCACACTTTTATGTTTAAAATTTATAAAAATTTAACTGAGCAACAAAACTTGTTGGTTTGTAAGATTTATGCATCTGTTAATAAATCCTGCTCTTGTTTGAAGGCTCTAACTTATTTGCATCTTATTAAACCTGCTAAATCTGCAGGGGGTTGAATACTACTTGTAGGCACTGTATAGTATATACAGGAGGAGATGACACATAAGTATATACAATATACAGGAGGAGATGACATACAGCAGGTATATACTATTTACAGGGGAGATGACATATACTATATACAGGAGGTGACATACAGGTGTATACTATATATAAGGGAGATGACAAACATGTATATATTGAGGGGAAAATGAGAGGTGTAAGGTGGAAATGAAAAGGTGTGAGTGCAAATAGTGAAGTGATCGGAAAATGACAGATGTGAGGTCGAAACGACAAGTGTTAGGGGGGAATGAGAGGAGTGAGGGGGAAAATAAGAGGTGCAAGGGAGAAAATGAGAGGCGTGATGGGAAAATAAGAGAAGTGAGGTGCTATAACTAACCACAGATATTTACTATACCCAGGCAACGCCGGGCTCTTCAGCTAGTGTATGATCTCATTTTTATTAAGAAAATGACAGTAACATTTTTACAAAAATCAGTGGAACAAAGATTTTCACTATTACATGGTATCGTTATGTTTTGGTTATACATAAAATACAATAAAGTTCTCATCAGCCAAGGATTCTATTTTGTCCATGCAACCAAACTAATACAACCCTCCTTGAGAACATTTCAAGGAAATCTATATTCATACCATCATTTTTTTAATGATGTATATACTTTAGAAAATCTGCTATTCAGTTATAACAATTAGTTTGCATCTGTAATGATCATACCTATATCATTTAACCTGGAATTATCAGACCACAAGTGTTCCTGAAAGCAGAAATTGCCATATACCTTTATTTCTATAATTGCCATAAAATTTCTTGATTGATTTTCTCTTTCTATATAGTGTAGCTCTTTTTCCACCAAATAATATTGTTTAGCTTATTTATTAACTCATTAACTGTCAGTGGTTGAGCATCTAGCAATAAGTATGCGTGCTTGATATAATGTTCACTAAAGACTTATAGCCATCGGGGATTCAAAATCGACTGAATGTCCAAAATATCTGTTTTTCCAGTAGGAGCCCATTCTACTGTACTGCAAAAACATGTGAAACAAATATGCATCTCCAGTTCCACATCTTAGACAATCTCCATTTGGACGTACCGCAGTTCTAAAAAGTTAGGTCGGTGTTCTATATACTCTATGAATAAAGTACGTATTTTGCGGTTTATATGACGCACCAGATTATAAGATGCACCCCAAATTTTGAGGAGAAAAATAGGGGGGGAAAAAAAACCCTTTTTAATAAAATGGTGGTGCTTCTTACAATCCATGCGTCTTATTGCTTACCACCGGGGGGGATGGCTGCGCGGTGAAGCGGGGTCCCAGAGTCGCTGCTGGCGGAGGCAGGAGTGGGGCGATGCTGCGGACCCCAGACTGGGAGAAAGGGGTGTTCGGATGTGTGATGCTGTGGGTGTTCGGTGGTTCGGGGGCTCCGCCGACATTTTGTGAAAGCCCAGAGACCACGCACTTCCATGATTTACTATGAGGTGGACTTCCAGGAAAATGGCTGCTGGGGGCGGCACATGCGCATATGGAGATTTGGTGCAGAGATCTCCATCAGCTCCATCACCGCCAGTAAGGTATATTCTAATTATAAGAGCAAGGTTTGAAAAAGACCCAATATAGGGACAAAACGTTAGCTTTGCCTTCCTCATTTGACCTGACTGATGAATTTATTGCCCTTTTTTTGTCATTGAAATAAATCTTTTTCTTTACTAAAGATTTGTTTTTTTGAGTGTGACGGTTTATCTTTATGATGTTGTTTGTGGATTAACCCCTTCATGACCTGGCCATTTTTTGCAATTCTGACCAGTGTCCCTTTATGAGGTAATAACTCAGGAACGCTTCAATGGATCCTAGCGATTCTGAGAGATTGTTATTTCGTGACATATTGGGCTTCATGTTAGTAGTAAATTTAGGTCGATAATTTTTGTGTTTATTTGTGGAAAAAAATGGAAATTTGGCGAAAATTTAGCAATTTTCAAATTTTGAATTTTCATTCTGTTAAACCAGAGTGTTATGTGACACAAAATAGTTAACAACATTTCCAACATGTCTACTTTACATCAGCACAATTTTGGAAACAATTTTTGTTTTTGCTAGGAAGTTAAAATTTGACCAGCGATTTCTCAATTTTACAACAAAATTTACAAAACCTTTTTTTTTTTTTTTTTTTTTAGGGACCACCTCACATTTGAAGTCAGTTTGAGGGGTCTATATGGCTGAAAATACCCAAAAGTGAAACCATTCTAAAAACTGCACCCCTCAAGGTGCTGAAAACCACATTCAAGAAGTTTATTAACCCTTCAGGTGTTACACAGCAGCAGAAGCAACATGGATGGAAAAAATGAACATTTAACTTTTTAGTCACAAAAATGATTTTTTAGCAACAATTTTTTAAAATTTCCCAAGGGTAAAAGGAGATAGTGGACCCCGAAAGGCGTTCTCCAATTTATCCCGAGTACGCCGATACCCCATATGTGGGGGGGGAACCACTGTTTGGGCGCACGACAGGGCTCGGAAGGGAAGGAGCGCCATTTGACTTTTTGAATGAAAAATTGGCTCCAATCTTTAGCGGATACCATGTCGCGTTTGGAGAGCCCCTGTGTGCCTAAACATTGGAGCTCCCCCACAAGTGACCCCATTTTGGAAACCAGACTCCCCAAGGAGCTTATCTAGATGCATAGTGAGCACTTTGAACCCCCAGGTGCTTCACAAATTGATCCGTAAAAATAAAAAAGTACATTTTTTGCCTCAATTTTTTCATTTTCACATGGGCAACAGGATAAAATGGATCCTAAAATTTGTTGGGCAATTTCTCCTGAGTACACCGATACCTCATATGTGGGGGTAAACCACTGTTTGGGAGCACGGCAGGGCTCGGAAGGGAAGGAGCGTCATTTGACTTTTTGAATGAAAAATTTGCTCCAATCGTTAGTGGACACCATGTCGCGTTTGGAGAGCCCCTGTGTGCCTAAACATTGGAGCTCCCCCACAAGTGGCCCCATTTTGGAAACTAGACCTCCCAATGAACTAAACTAGATGTGCGGTGAGCACTTTGAACCCCCAAGTGCTTCACAGAAGTTTATAACGCAGAGCCGTGAAAATAAAATCAGTTTTCTTTCCTCAAAAATTTTTTAGCCCGCAATTTTTTATTTTCACAAGGGTAACAGGAGAAATTAGACCTCAATAGTTGTTGTCCACTTTGTCCTTTGACTTTTTGAACGCAAGCTTGGCTGGAATCAATGGTGGCGCCATGTCGCGTTTGGGACCCCCATATGTGCCTAAACAGTGGAAACCCCTCAATTCTAACTCCAACACTAACCCTAATCCCAACCCTAATCATAACCCTAACCACAACTCTATCCCCAACACACCCCTAGCCCTAATCCCAACACACCGCTAACCCTAATCTTATCCCTAATTCCAACCCCAACCCTAATCCCAACCATAACTAATTCCAACCCTAACCCTAAGGCTATGTTCCCACGTTGCGGATTCGTGTGCGTATTTTTCCGCACCGTTTAAAAAAAAAAAAAAAACGCAGGTAAAACGTACTGTGTTTTACTTGCGGATTTACCGCGGATTTCCTGGGGTTTTTTATGGATTTCACATGCGGTTTTACACCTGCGGATTCCTATTGAGGAACAAGTGTAAAACGCTGTGGAATCCGCACAAAGAATTGACATGCTGCGGAAAAGACAACTCAGCATTTACGCACGGTATTTTCTGCACCATGAGCAGATTTGCTTTTCCATAGGTTTACATGGTACTGCACACCGCACGGAAAACTGCTGCGAATCCACATCCAAATCCGCACCGTGTGCACATACCCTAGTTCCAACCCTAACCCTAATTCTATCCCTAATTCTAACCCTAACCCTAGTTCTAACCCTAATTGCAACCGTAACCCTAATTCTAACCCTAATTGCAACCCTAACCCTAATTCTCACCCTAACTCTAACCCTAGTTCTAACCCTAATTCTAACCCTAACCCTAATTCTAACCCTAATTCTAACCCTAACCCTAGTTCTAACCCTAACCCTAGTTCTAACCCTAACCCTAGTTCTAACCCTAATTCTAACCCTAACCCTAGATATAACACTAATTCTAACCCTAACCCTAGTTCTAACCCTAACCCTAATTCTAACCCTAACCCTAGTTCTAACCCTAACTCTAATCCTAATTCTAACCCTAGATCTAACCCTAGCCCTAATTCTAACCCTAACCCTAGTTCTAACCCTAACTCTAATCCTAATTCTAACCCTAACCCTAGTTCTAACCCTAACCCTAGTTCTAACCCTAATTGCAACCGTAACCCTAATTCTAACCCTAATTGCAACCCTAACCCTAATTCTAACCCTAACTCTAACCCTAGTTCTAACCCTAATTCTAACCCTAACCCTAATTCTAACCCTAACCCTAGTTCTAACCCTAACCCTAGTTCTAACCCTAACCCTAGATATAACACTAATTCTAACCCTAACCCTAGTTCTAACCCTAACCCTAATTCTAACCCTAACCCTAGTTCTAACCCTAACTCTAATCCTAATTCTAACCCTAGATCTAACCCTAGCCCTAATTCTAACCCTAACCCTAGTTCTAACCCTAACTCTAATCCTAATTCTAACCCTAACCCTAGTTCTAACCCTAACCCTAGTTCTAACCCTAACCCTAGTTCTAACCCTAACCCTAGTTCTAACCCTAACCCTAGTTCTAACCCTAATTCTAACCCTAACCCTAATTCTAACCCCAATTCTAACCCTAACCCTAGTTCTAACCCTAATTGCAACCCTAACCCTAATTGCAACCCTAACCCGAGCCCTAACCCTAGTTCTAGCCCTAACCCTAGCCCTAGTGGGGAGGGGGGGGCTATTTACTATTTTTTTATTTTGATCACGGTGATAGGACAGGACCGGGGGGCGGAGCGGAGAGAAGGGCAGTGGGGACAGACCGGAGGGGTAAGAAACGCTGACAACGGTGTCAGATCGCCGCTGTCAGTGTGTGTGTGTGTGTGTGTGTGTGTGTGTGTGTGTGTGTGTGTGTGTGTGTGTGTGTGTGTGTGTGTGTGTGTGTGTGTGTGTGTGTGGCAGGGCAGATCGGGGTCTTCAGCCATGGCCAATGCTATTGCAGCTATTGTGACCTCGTCTCCCGGCACTTACCTACACGCAACCTCCGATCCTCACAAGACCTCCTTCTCTACTCCCCTCTTATCTCCTCTTCCCACAATCGTATACAAGACTTCTCTTGCGTATCACCCCTACTCTGCAACCCTCTACCACAACACATCAGACTCTCGCCTACCATCGAAACCTTCAAAAAGAGCCTGAAGACCCACCTCTTCCGACAAGCCTATAACCTGCAGTAACCACCGATCGACCAAACCGCTGCATGACCAGCTCTACCCTCGCCTACTGTATCCTCACCCATCCCTTGTAGATTGTGAGCCTTCGCAGGCAGGGTCCTCTCTCCTCCCGTACCAGTTATGACTTGTATTGTTCAAACATGGCTGGGTTGTATTATTTCATCAATTTTCATTGCTGAAATGTTACAATTGCTCCGATTGGCTTTTGAAAGTGAAACAGCCAATCAGAGCGATCGTAGCCATGGGGGGGGGGGGGGGGCGGCGAAGCCTCCTCCCCGGGCTGAAGTACCACTCCCCCTGTTCCTGTAGGTCGGGTGAAATTGGAGTTAACCCTTTCACCCGGCCTGCAGGAACGCGATCATTCTGTGACACAGGATATGCGTCACAGGTCGGATTGGCACCGACTTTCATGACGCATACGCTGTGTCACAGGTCGGGAAGGGGTTAAATTCACATCCAGTCTGCACCTCCATTATAGCAAGAGTGCATCTTTCTCTGCCTATAAGTATAGGGATATATCATCCTCTTGCTCTGTGGATAACATATCTGAAGTGTCCGTAATTATTTTCCAGTTCTGCTATTAGTTTAACCACTTTGAGACCACCCATTGTACAAAAACGCCGGTTCTGGTTGGGCTCTGTGCAGCGCCAACGTTTATGAGCTGTCGATGGTCTCGCAGCCCCTCAGGACCCCCAGGGTCCTGCAAGCACTGAAACCCGTGCAGAGAGGTAGCTCTGACAGGTGACATCGGTACCTGATTGGATCAGGTCCCAATGATGTTAACCCTTTGATATCTTCTATCTTCAACATTTAAGTGGAAAAAAAAGTAATAATTCATTTACTCAGCCCAATTTTATTCAAGTTTGTGAATCGCCTGAGGGTTAAACATACTCACTACTCCCCTAAATGAATTCCTTGAGAGGTGTAGTTTACAAACTGTGATCACCTGGGTGGTGGGGGGGCTGGGAAGTTTCTGTGGTCAGGGCCACTTCAAACGTGATATGGTATCTGCGACCTATTGCAGCCAAAATAGCGCTCATTCCCTTTCCAGCCCTACCATGCGCCCAAGCAGTTCTTTTTCAACAAATACGGGGTATCTGCATACTTTGGAAAAATTGTGCAACAAATTTTGGCATCTCTTTTCTCCTGTTGCCATTGTGAAAATTTTAAAAAAATGGGAACATTTTTGTTGGGAAAATTTTCACATTTCAAGTTTTTCAGCATTATAAAATTCTGTGAAGCCCCTAAGGGTTCAAAGTGCTCACCACACATCTAGATAAAGTCTTTGAGGGGTCTAGGTGTTTAAAATGGGGTCATTTGTGGGGGGGGGGGGGGGGTTTCCACTGTTTAGGCACCTCAGGGGCTCTCCAAATGTGACATGGCGTTGGCTATTGATTGAAGCCAATTTTGTATTCCAAAAGTCAAATGGCGCTCTTCCCTTCAAAGCTTTGCTGTGCACCCAAACAATAGTTTTCCTCCACATATTTGGTATCTGTGTACTCTGAAGAAAATGCACCATAAAATTTGTTTTTCAATTTCTCCTGTTACCCTTGTGAAAATGAAAAATTTGGTGCTAAATAGAGTTGGGCGGACATCTGGCTGTTCGGGACCGGCCGAACAGTTACAAAAGGTTCGGGTTCGAGTACCATAACAGTACCAGGACCTGAACCCAGACCCCATTCACTTGAATGGGGGGCCTGAACATCCAGTGTTTGCCACGCTGTCATGTGCATAACAGTGCGGCAAACAACACTTCTGGTCGGCAGTGAAATCATCCCCACAGGTCAGAGAGCCGCGGTTCCCACGCTGTCAAAAGACATTGTGAGTGCTCAGCTGTTATCGGAGGTATAAAGTTTACCTCTGGTCACTGGTGTCAGCGGATGGGACTACAGCTCCCATCATCCGACACTTGCTGCCGCTAATAACAGAGGGAGCATGAGCGGCGGATGGGAGTATTCATTAGACGACTCATGAACAACAAATAAATATTAAAAAAAAGAAAATACACCACGGTGTGGATTACCCTATATTTTTGATAACCAGCCATGCAAAATTCACACCTGGGGGCTGCAACCCTCAGCTATCAGCAAGGCTAGTTATCAAGAATAGAGGGGTCCCCACACCATATTTTTTAATTATTTAAATACAAAAATAATAGAAAAAAAAAATGGCGTGAGGTCTCCCCGATTTTTGACAACCAGCCTTTTCTTTTTGAATTCAAGCCGATGAGAAGAGGTGTTTGCAGCGCTGTCATGCACGTGACAAAAACCCGGTGTTCGGGCAGCCAAACCCAAACAGTAACACGGACTTCCTGATGAAGTCTGTGTTCCATGTCCGCGCCCTAACAGTATGTATTTGGTAAGGACGCCAAACTTTACTGTTCGGGTTCGCCCATTTCTACTGCTAAAGTAACATTTTTGGGGAAAAAATTAAAGTGTTTATTTTTTACTTCCACATTTCATTAATGCTTGTGAAGCACTTCTTGAATGTGGTTCTGAGCACCTTGAGGGGTGCAGTTTTTAGAATGGTGTCACTTTTGCATATTATCTGTCATATAGGCCCCTCAAAGTCCCTTCAAATGTGAGGAGATCCCTAAAAAATGGTTTTGTTAATGTTATGGAGAAATGAGGAATTGCTGGTCAACTTTTAACCCTAACTTCACATAAAAAAACACTGTTTGAAAAAATTGTGCTGATGTAAAGTAGACATGTGGGAAATGTTATTTATTAACTATTTTATGTGACATAACTCTGGTTTAAGGGCATAAAGTTTAAAAGTTTCAAAATTGTGACATATTCAAAAGTTTTGCAAAATTTCCGATATTTTCAGAAATAAATGCAAGTCATATCGAACAAATTTTATCACCACCATAAAGTACAATGTCACGAAAAAAAAAAAAAAAAATCTCAGAATCAGTGGGAAAAGTTGAAGCGTTCCAGAGCTAAAACCACATAAAGTGACAGTGGTCAGAATTGTAAAAATTGGCCTGGTCACAAAGGCGAAAACAGGCTCTGGCACAAAAGGGTTAAGTATATGTGCAGACTCTGTGTGCCATTACTATTGTTGCCAGGGAATGTCCCACACTTTCCCCTTGAATAAAAATGTTTTGGTTGGTGAACATACGCCTCTGGGACGCCAACCCCATCCATCATGTCCCTCTGAGATTACTCCCACTGCTGCCTATTCGCTCCCGATGGATTGTCTATATAGTTTCCCTCTTGCATCATGACCTCTTGCTGCAGTTCCTGCGATTTCTCCTGTAATGTAACCCAAAATACTATCATTACCTATATCCAAATCTATGCAGGACAGTGACCTATGTGATGAGGAGTAACATAGGGGATATATACTACACCAGATGTAGTATATATCATCAGGTGTAACTTATCTTCTGTCACGTGCATTGCTGATAGACCCACTATCCCAGGCCGGGCCGGTGCCGACGTAGATATGAGAATACAGCAATTCTTTTCACCGCTTCCTCTAAACCCCTGACGTTCCAATATATTACCTGAATACAACATTTCTCATCAGACATATGTATTCCAGTATACCTCCTGTAGATTACAGAACCATTTATTTTTCTGACATTCCCGGAAGTTTCCTTGGAGTTATTAGATTCTCTAGAATATATTCCCCTTTTACGTAACAATACAAACATAATATAACAAATAACAAAACCTATGCCTCCAAACCAGTGGAGGGCAGGGCTATTAATTAGCCTGAGTTTAGCACCCATAGATTGTTTTTTCTCATTTTGGGTGTATAAAATAAAACCTTTAGGGTATGTGCACACGTCAGGATTTCTAGCAGAAATTTTCCTGACAAAAATCGGACATTTCTAATAGAAATCCGCATGCGTTTTTTTCATGCGTTTTTGATGCGTTATTTGTGCATTTTTTTTTAAATGCATAGAATTGCAGGAAAAACGCGGAAAATCCGCAAAATTAATGAACATGCTGCTTTTGTTACCGCGGTGGGTTTTTTTTCGTGGAAAAAACCGCACCATGTGCACAAAACATGCAGAATGCATTCTAAATGATAGGATGCATAATGTATGCGTTTTTGAGTTTTTATAGCGTTTTTATCGCAAACACGCAAAAAAACCTGAACGTGTGCACATACCCTTAAACTTGTCTCCAGAGCTTACACCCCTCATTCTCGTGACGTACAATCATCAGTCCAGCGTGGACATATGTCATTCATAACCTCTAGGGGAAACAAAGAAATTCCCGGGCGATAAGAGAAGAAAGAAAAATAAAGTAATATATAATGTCACTGGTTTCCTTCAGGAAATGCTCCCTACTCAATTTACAGGGCGCAGAGACCATTCGTTAATGTCCTTCTAAGTCACTGTCTCTTTTGGGTTATCAAACAGCCGCACTTTTCCCGCCACAGCCACTCAGACGTGCCGGATACTACAAGAAATATGGCACCTGTTTCGCACGCAGTCTCCTCTTTACATCCATGAACTGCTCTCTTCTCCTTAGCACTTATGCCGAGAAATAACGATATATGGATACAATTGTACCATTGATGGATAAATCTTCATGGTGTCTAGCTTTGCACAGAATTTTGTCTCTGAAGTGCGACAATGTCATTGTAGTAGGGCAGGATGGTGCACCTTAAAGGGGGTACCCTGTGTGCACGTTGTATGGTAAAAAGCAGGGTCAGGGCTTCCTTGTTGAATTTCTTCAGTAACCAGGATTCAAAGTATACATCTGGATCTTGATCCTCCACGATAAGTAAATTATTTCTTCTGGACCTATTCCCTAGGTCATCCACTTTGTTAAGAATATTGATGTTTTGCTTATTCATTTTAACATCTTTCTGTATACAGAATATAAGGTCTTCTACCACACTGACTTATTTCTCCATGTCCCCCAACCTTTCATTAGACTTGTTCATGTCCTGCTTTATGCATTCATTGTCCTCTTGGAGATCACCCATCGGCTCCCTGAAGCCATGCAAGACAGAGCTGCTGCCATGTATAGCTGTGTAAACATCTCAGTGGGCTCCTTATCTTACTCCTGCCTTGTATTTGTAGCCATATGTAATTGACCCTTCAGGAGGCTCTCAGTTATGTTGCTCCGTGTCTCCTCACATGTCCCCCCATCCTCTTCAGTACCTGTAGGGGCTTGTGTTTGACAGGATGTGTCGGGGAGTCTTTCACTGCTCTTGCAAGCTTCCCCAGCTTGATTGATGCTCTGTCACTGCCCGAGGTTTTGTGTGGAGGTGACATCTTGGAGATGTCACCATCACAATCTCTCTGCTTCTGCCTCCTGCTGCGTGTCATCTCAACTTCTAGCCCATACAGACTGCTCTCCTTTGGCTCTGGGTACCCTGATACAGGTCAGGGACTGTTTCCGAGAAGGTATGCTGGGTCAGTGCTGTTATTTAGACAGGATGCAGAGAGGGAGATCAGCTCCTCATCTGCTTCACATGGCGGTCAGGACACCACCCCAATTGTGTCATATATAGTTGTGTTTCTGTGTTTGTCAACTCATGTCTAGAAAGTTAGTTGTGACACAGCACCATGATTATGTGTAAGTAACACTTTAGGTAGACCCTCTGTCTGACATGTAGCCTTACCTTGTAGAGGTTACAGAGTTTAACATTTGCTTTGAGTTCATTATGAAACTTTTCTTCTACACTGGCTTGCTTGTCCTTTGCCTGTAAAAGCAAAAAAAAGTTTTATTAACATCATTGAAAAAAAAAAAAATTCTTAACTTGGTTTTCTGTAATGTTTGTCTTTCTCAACTATTTAACAAACCAAAAGAAAATCAAATACAATTGACATACTCAATATATTGTCAGGAATCAGAGCGGGGCTGTAACAAATCTACACTGTGGAGGTTATAAGAAATTCTGCTTGCCTCTTTTAGTTTATTCATTAGATCTTCAGCTTGTTTTTGGAGATTTTCATTGCTTGTTTTCAGACTTTTAACCTGTCCTTCCAGTCGAATAACCTTCGAAAGATCAAAAAATTAAAAAAAATTAAGGCGCTTCCGAACACTAGGTAATGATTGTCAATTAACAGTAGTAGGGGTAAAGCAAGATCCATCCTAAGCAAAATATCAAAGTTACCTCATCTTTTTTATTCTCCAGAGTTCCTTTAAGTTCTAAGATTTCATTGCCTTTCTGTCTTTGAACAGATAAAAGTTCGTCAGTTTTCGATCGCAGTTCATTGTTCAGCCAGTTGTTTTGGGTTTGCAGAAGTTCCTTTTCTTGTTCCAAGCGCTTCTCCCGATACTTGTGAGGAGGGGGGTAAAATGGAAGAGAAATCAGGCAAAAGAAAAAACACCCAAGGTTCTTAGAGCTAGCCTGTCCTACTGAAGTTAAAGTCATGAACAAACAACATTCTGCAAAAATACATTTCTTATTCTTTGTTATATTTTATGATCGCTATAGAAAAATCTAATGAATGAGCGCAATCCAAGCTAAAACTTAGGAAGCCACTAACGTGTTAACAATCAAAAGGCCCCATCTGTTCTATTACAGGCTGTGTCAGGAAGTATTTACATTCACCAGAATAATTCTGAAGTCACTTTTCTATGAACTGTACATTCTGCTTTTCCTCCATTACACTTGGAAAAAGATTAATAAATTACAATTTTGAAACAAATCACAGAAAATGGGATCAGATGTACATTAAAACCCCCCACCAAGATCGAACACACTGATAAAGTTCTTGGTCAGATGAACATATTTTTGCCCAGTGTACGGTTGTGTTCACAGTGTCAATGTGGGAAAAAGCAACAACAACAAAACAGCAGGATGTATGAATCTGGTGACAATAGCAGTCCAGACTGTGCATGCCAACAACATGCAGCTGCCGGGCTCGTTTGCTGCAATTCATGGACGCGAGTGGCTCCAGTTGTAGTACGGCCCTCTGAATGTGTCTAAAAGCGCAGATGAACAATCAAATCAATGCTACCTGATGGAGAAAACAGAGGAGGCAGAAAATGCTCATGGTGGAAAGCCACCTGAAAGTGTATCCTACATGAGGGCAGCGGCTGCTTGTCATTCTATGGCTTCTATAGGGTAACTAAACATGCGGACTGACAGATCATTAGTGCCACTGGAAGGGATAGCGCCCAGCTATCTACTTGTACATGTCCTGGCACAGTCAGCACTGTGTGGGGAATAGCAGCGTGTACCGAGACTAGCAGTAACAGTATCTTGCTCTGCTTTATCAGACACACAGGAACACAGAGATACCAGTCACATTTACCTTGATGGAGACCTCCGAGGACTGTAACTCGTCCAATTTTAGCTGGAGCTCTATCTTTGCAGCACTAGAGTCTTTCAGTTTTTCATTAAGACGTTTTATATCATCTGACAAAAATGAACAAGAGAAGCGAGGCAAACAAAGGGACTGGTGAGAAAATAAGTCATCATTTATCATATATACTGTATTAGAAGCAACATGCAAACATCTCAGCGCCCTAGACTGCCCTACTTATAGGGGGCGTCACGGCACATGAGCTGCCACTAAGACGTTATACATGCAGGGCTCCCATCAGCATGGGCTACCAAGTCATACAACAAATACCAACGACACCCCCATCAGCCCCTTTATGACCCCAATGAGGGGTCGTCTACTATAACCAGCATGTCATGTAGAGCTGCTTGTACCATCACGTGATTGCATTGGAGGTGCCTCCCTCACAAACTGATATGTATACAATATCTCTCCAGCTAACACAATGCAAGACACCATTCCCCAAGGGTCCTTCATGCCCACTTCTGTGTCGGCTGACCCCATTGTTTGCCTCCTACAAACACTGATGGGAGTATTTCGATAAAGTACTTGCTTCACTTACGGTAAGTGTAGCTCAAAGTTTTTACCTTACTGATATATTTCAGTCATCATATTATACAGCACTGTGTACTTACAATACCTCATTTTCATCTTTCTACCCAGTTAATTGTTCTCTTTTCCATTAGATCTATGCAGAAACAGGAGGTCTCTTGTCCCTGCAATTATCATCCCCGTTTACCTCCTGACGCAGGGGCTCCCTGTCCCCCCGACTTGATCAGTGAGGAATCGTACAGGGAAGATTGTCCTCTTGTTTCTACATAGAGCTTACAAGGATTCAGCTAGTCAGTTTTTAACGACATGTTGTCACAGACCTAATGGAAAAGAGAATAATTAACTTGGTAGAATGGAAAAATTAGCAATTGCAAGTCCACAGTGCTATATAACATGATGACTGCAATAGATGAAGACATTTTGTTTCTTTAATTCGGTATTGCCTGCTGCTGGTGTCAGCAGCTATAACCCAAGGTCCTGTGATCCAATGGCATGGATAGGAAATGAAAAAGCCAAGTATTATTAAAGGGATAGTCCTATTTTACAAATTTGTATTATAAGCTACAACTTTGACACCTGTTGAGGCCTTATGGAAGGAATGCCAAAAACTTGAGAATGAAGAGGACATAGCATTGCTTTAGCACTATGCATGGCTCTTATATGACCAGCTGAAAGGTAAAGGTCCTATGGATGCCACCAGTGGTAAATCGGACAACGTTGGGTAAAGGGGAGGTCCGAAAACAAAGCTAAAATCTAATAGTCTAAACACTTCATAATATGTTAATTAAAAATTCCCCATTTTCCTATTTTTTTTTTTTTTTTTTTTAACTTCCGTTTTGATGGCCTTTTGTTTTATAATACCCAAGGCAGGCTGGGATACGCAAACAGAACATCATTGGGGGCTGAGTCTGCAGTCACTGAGCTGCTAGCCCCACCCTGGAACAAAGAGTGGCATCTATTTCAGGGGCTGAAATAGTCCCCGCTTTACTGACCATGCGACAATTTCTAGGCACTCAGTATAAGCTCCCCGCTGATTGCACAATATTCCTTTAAATGCACAGTAACAGTGCGCTCCCTTGCCATCACTAATGAGAAGTGAGAAGACAGTAAGAGCGCATTCTGGCAGTACGCATTCAAAAAAAAAAACAAGCAGGGAGCAAGAGCAAAGAGCAGCCTCCAAAACAGATGTTACCGAGGACGTACCGCAGTAAGTTTCACACTGTTACCACTTAGATGAAAGATGCTAAACTGGTGCTGACACGTCAATGGAGCGACAAATGCAACTTTCTTGGCACAGTAATGTGTCTTAGAAGGTTATATGTTACGTGGAACGGCTTTATCCGTAGACCCTTGCTTTTGTCATCATTTTCTGCATATGTCCTATAATGTAGACACTTGACCGCGCCAATTTAGCATCTTCTAACGTATAATCACTGTACTGTTAATTGTTGGACCATGTGAAAGTATTCTGTAGAAAGAAGGACACACCAGGAGACCAGGAGACGACAGGCACCTTTTACAGGGTGAGATACTCAAACATGAAACAACAGGTGAACAGCCCCATGTTGGGTACCACTGCTTTGCCTAGCAATCTGTGAGAACGTATATCACAAGGCGCCGTCCTTTCTATGCTTTTATTTCCTATTGATACTGTCATTACTTATATGCACATAGTCATAATGCTTTGATTTTATGCATTTAGAGTGCGGGGAAACATGCCTTCAATCATTTTGTACCAATTTTGACGCTGCAGAAACTTTAAACCTTTTAGAATATGCATAAATCACAGGACAGAGAAAAAAACACAACTCCTCTTAATCATCTTTTGCCCTGTCCCACCCTCGTGGCTCACAGTCGAACACCGTGGTGGATGCGCAGAATACATGACAATAATACGAGGTTATGCTTTCCTTGGATTCCTCACCATTAAGATGTTCCAGCTCTTGGGCTCGGCGCTCATTGGTGCGGACTAGATCTCTCTTTTCAGATTCAGCGGAATCTCTGGCTCTTGTTAACTGACTCTGAAAAGCAGGAACGTGACTAACATTACTAGAAGAGAAGAGTAAATAGCTGCCAAGCTTCACAGTGACACTCAGTACTAGGGCAGCCGCAGACGACGGTATATTCTAAGGCTACTTTCACACTAGCGTCGGTACGGGCCCGTCGCAGTACGTCGGGCCGACGTACCGACGCATGCTGTGAAATAAATGCCCGACGTGGGCAGCGGAAGCAGTCTTACGACGCTTCCGCTGCCCCATTGTAATGTCCGGGGAGGAGGGGGCGGACACGACGCGCAAAAAAACGTTACATGTAACTTTTTTTGTGCCGACGGTCCGCCAAAACAGGACGCATCCGTCGCACAACGGTTGCGATGTGTGGCACTGCGTCGCTAATGCAATTCTATGGAGAAAAAAAAAACATCCTGTGGGCAACTTTGCAGGATGCGTTTTTACTCCAAAACGACGCATTGCGACATGCGTCGAAAGACGCTAGTGTGAAAGCAGCCTTAGACTGAATCGGGCTCATCTTGTACATCACACTGATCCCAGGGTCAGTATAGTTTGATGCCACTCACATGAAGAGAAGATAAGAGGAAAAAAAATCTCCATTCTATCAGTCCGTGAAAATCGGACCGCACTCCAATCTCATCCAAGTGCAGTCTGATGATTTCACGGACTCACTGCCTTGCATGACCGAGTGCGATCTCAATATCAGATCAAACTTGGGCACACCGCGCAGGCGCCGGATTTCATGCGAACACAGCGTGATGGGGGCGGCGCCCGGCGCCCCTGAAGATTTGAGTGACGGCAGTGTGGCGTTTCAAGCAGGGGGGTGAGGACCTGCCTCCCTGGCGAAAGACAGGTATTTTGGAGAAGTTATAAAAAGCTTTATTTTGGGAATACTTGCACCAAAAACTAAAAGAGCCACCTTGTTAGAATGCAGCATTACTGCTGCACAAGGTGGCTCTTTTAGTTTATAACAGCTGGAGGGGGTGACAGTGGCCCTTTAAGGATGAAAATATATTAACATCTAAGGCTGTTGGGAGCGCGCACACATTTTTATCAAAGCTGTAAACACATAATCCCAAATTATAGGACAAAAATAATAGAAAATTCCCTTGGAAGGGTAAGAAAAAAAAAAAAGCTTGAGAAAGGTCCACATCCTGGACTGAATTGTTGCACATGGGCCAATAAGCCACTTTTATTTTTTCTATTGGAGTGCTGCCTTCATTTTTCTGGATAATAGCATGAGGCTTGGTATATACCTGGAAGGATTTTTTGCACCCTTTGTTTTCTTTAGGTGCTGGTGTGTGTGTGTGTGTGTGTGTGTGTGTGTGTGTGTGTGTGTGTGTGTGTGTGTGTGTGTGTGTGTGTGTGTGTGTATATATATACACACACACACACACACACACACACACACACACACACACACATATATACATACACACACACAAATTGGAACAGCATCCAGTACTACCTCAATAACGTGCAGAGATTTCCCAACCAGCAGCCAGAAGTCCAATAGCCTCCAATTATAGTATCAAAAAAAGAAAAGCAGGACAAAATAATAAAAAAAAGTGGACTTTATTGCCTGAACGGCGTGGCAACATTTCGGATACAAAATCCTTTTTCAAGCAGTGAACACATGAGTGAGACAACCCTTTATACAAAACTCATACATATCCAATTACAAAATTTTGTCCACTTCTTTCTATTATTTTGTGCTGCTTTTCTTTTATATATATATATATATATATATATATATATATATATATATATATATATATATATATATATATATATATATATATATATATATATATATAGTTACATAGTTATTAAGGTTGATTGAAGACTTTAAGTCCATCTAGTTCAACCCATAGCCTAACCTAACATGCCCTAACATGTTGATCCAGGGGAAGGCAAAAAAAAACCCATGTGGTAAGAGTAAGCTCCACCATGGGGAAAAAAATTCCTTCCCGGCTCCACATACGGCAATCAGACTACTTCCCTGGATCAACGCCTTATCAAGGAATCTAATATATATACCCTGTAATATTATACTTTTCCAGAAAGGTATCCAGTCCCCTCTTAAATTGAAGCAATGAGTCACTCATTACAACATCATACGGCAGAGAGTTCCATAGTCTCACTGCTCTTACAGTAAAGAATCCGCGTCTGTTATTATGCTTAACCCTTCTTTCCTCCAGACGTAGAGGATGCCCCCTTGTCCCTGTCACCGGTCTATGATTAAAAAGATCATCAGAAAGGTCTTTGTACTGTCCCCTTGGACATCTTGGTATGGCAGACCCCCCAGTCCTCTAATAACCTTGGTCGCTCTTCTCTGCACCCGCTCTAGTTCAGCTATGTGTTTCTTATACACCGGAGACCAGAACTGTGCACAGTATTCTAAGTGTAGTCGCACTAGTGACTTGTATAGAGGTAAAATTATGTTCTCCTCATGAGCATCTATGCCTCTTTTAATGCATCCCATTATTTTATTTGCCTTTGTAGCAGCTGCCTGACACTGGCCACTGAATATGAGTTTGTCATCCACCCATACACCCAGGTCTTTTTCATTGACGGTTTTGCCCAGAGTTTTAGAATTAAGCACATAGTTATACATCTTATTACTTCTACCCAAGGGCATGACCTTACATTTATCCCCATTAAAGCTCATTTGCCATTTATCAGCCCAAGCTTCTAGTTTTCATAAATCATCCTGTAATATAAAATTGTCGTCCTCTGTATTGATTACCCTGCAGAGTTTAGTGTCATCTGCAAATATTGAAATTCTACTCTGAATGCCCCCTACAAGGTCATTAATAAATATGTTAAAAAGAAGAGGGCCCAATACTGACCCCTGTGGTACCCCCACTACTAACCGCGACCCAGTCCGAGTGCGCTCCATTAATAACCACCCTTTGTTTCCTATCCCTGAGCCAGCTCTCAACCCACTTGCACATATTTTCCCCTATCCCCATTATTCTCATTTTATGTATCAACCTTTTGTGTGGCACCGTATCAAAAGCTTTTGAAAAGTCCATATACACTACATCCACTGGGCTCCCTTGGTCCAGTCCGGAACTTACCTCTTCATAGAAGCTGATCAAATTAGTCTGACATGAACGGTCCCTAGTAAACCCGTGCTGATACTGGGTCATGAGGTTATTCCTCATCAGATACTCCAGTATAGCATCTCTTAGAATGCCCTCCAGGATTTTACCCACAGTAGAGGTTAAGCTTACTGGCCTATAATTTCCGAGTTCAGTTTTTGTCCCCTTTTTGAATATTGGCACCACATTTGCTATACGCCAGTCCTGTGGTACAGACACTGTTATTATGGACTCTTTAAAGATTAAAAATAATGGTCTATCAATGACTGTACTTAATTCCTGCAGTACTCGGGGGTGTATCCCATCCGGGCCCGGAGATTTGTCAATTTTTGTGATTTTTAGACGCCGCCGTACTTCCTGCTGGGTTACGCAGGTAACATTTAATTGGGAATTTTTATCACTAGTCATATTGGCTGCCATGGGATTTTCTTTTGTAAATACTGATGAAAAAAAGTCATTTAGCATATTGGCTTTTTCCTCATCCTCATCCACCATTTCACCCAGACTATTTTTAAGGGGGCCAACACTATCATTTTTTAGTTTCTTACTATTTATGTAGTTAAAGAATATTTTGGGGTTATTTTTGCTCTCTCTGGCAATGAGTCTCTCTGTCTCAATCTTTGCTGCCTTGATTTGCTTTTTACAGAATTTATTTAATTTTTTGTATTTATGTAATGCCTCATCACTACCTACTTCCTTTAATTCTCTAAATGCTTTCTTTTTGTCACTTATTGCGCCCCTTACAGCTCTATTTAGCCATATTGGTTTCCTCCTATTTCTAGTATATTTATTCCCATATGGTATATACTGTGCACAGGTCCTATCCAGGATGCTAATAAACGTCTCCCATTTTCTTTGTGTATATATACATACATACACATATATACATACATACACATTATTGTATGTGAAAACATTGTGTGTTTAGCACCTAAGGGCACCATCAAGTTTCCCCCAATATAAACCATGGCACCACCTTTTAATCCCTCTTTAATAGGGTGCTTGACGCATGTGTATGACGTAAGCGATGTCAATCAAGGCGGAGGAGGCAGCCCCCATTGAGCCGCCTGCACACAGTACACAACAATAAGAGTCACTTTTGGAGATACTGAGGGCGACACAGTTCATGTCGAGGGGTTAAAGAAATACTATTAAGAGGGCCAAAAGGTGGTAGACATTGCTTACATAGGGAAAATCTGGTATTCGGTTCCCCCTTTCATGGCAACAATCCAATCCCACCAGAACTCTGCAGACAAAGAACTAAATGTTACCAGTGTGCAGAGATCAGCACAGCTGAGAATTGGCCATTTGCTGTACATTTTGTCTGACAATCACCATATGCTACAGTTTATTTAAATAAACATTAATAACCAAACCTGTAAAGCCACAAGACGGCTATTGGACGTCTCAAGATCTTTAACTTTATCATTCAATTCTTTTTGTTCTTCACCTTAAATAAACAGTGAAACATGTAAACGTCTTCATAAATGCTATCATAAAGGAAAACATACAATAAACTGGTTACATATAATAATAACCTGTGTTCTAACATGTTGTGGAGAATTGGAGCACATTAGTAACATTATTAAACTTTAATTAACAGAGATGTAAACCCTGGAAAGTCTTTTTCGCCAGCTTCCACAATACATGTGGCCTCCTGGGGATGTTGATGGATCAGTTTTGAAAGCTGCTCGCTTTGTATTTTAAGCAAAGCATAATCAATTTGCAAAAGTGAAGGAACGAAAAGATGAAAGGTTACGAGGAAGTTCCACAGTCAGCTAACAGGCGCGCACCCTCACATACTCCGCAGCTAACAGTCACTCCAATAAGTGGTGCCTGTGCAGATTAAGGACAGGCACAGGGACAGGGGCCAAGCGGATCACAAGTCTACCAGGAAAATCATAGAAAATAGAAAGCACTGCACAAAGACGTGCAAGCAAGTTCCCCAGGTACCTACCTTTCTTACTGAGTTGTTCTCTCAGACTCTGACACTCTTGTGATTCAGATACAAGACGTTCTTGACTTTGAGCTAGCCGCTTCTCGATTTCAAAGTACTGCTGGTCTATGAGGAAAATAAGAAGAGTAAGTGACTGTTCAGAATCGTCCAGGGTGCGACAGATCCCCTTAATGATCTATTACTATGGGCATACAGGTAATAGGATGGTTAAACCAGTCTTACCTGTATGCCTCATAGCTGCAGTGTAGATGTTGAGGAATTCATTTATACTGTTTTATGTTAATGTTTCTTCCAGGCTCTGGGGCATGTGGTGCCTGGAAGAAATCACTGCCTCCTGTCTTCATTATAATGGCACCCCCTCCCACCAGCGGCACACTGCCCTTCCCAGCAATGTCATCCAGCGCATGCGCTATGCACGCACTCTTACGCAAACCTGACCGTCCTCCTATGCGCAGTGTCTGCATTAATCTCCTGCGCACATGCCGGCAAGTCTCTGCTACTGCACAGTGACTCACCTCGCCTGCTGAGATCAAGACACCAACTCCATAGACCCCAAATCCAGTGAAGGGCCACTTAATGGACTGATCTGCTGCAGTTTTAATAAAATCCGTTTCCTCTGCTGTAGATGTAGCAGTGTAATGAATGCCGAGGGGTGTATAGCCAGACCCACAACACTGATTGTCAGCTTTACTTGCATTGTCAGCAAGCTACCAAATTGGGGGTGGGGGTTTTCTCCGGTTTCATCCCCCACTCCAAAGACATACTGATAGGGAATCTAGATTCTAAGCCCCACCGGGGACAGTGATAATAATGTATGTAAAGTGCTGCAGAATAAGATAGCGCTATATAAGCAATGCATAAATAAATTTTACAAAAATGGAAAAAAGAATTGCCAAAACTTGTTACTTACCGTATTTTCCGGCGTATAAGACGACTTTTTAACCCCTCAAAATCTTCTTAAAAGTCGGGGGTCGTCTTATACGCCGGGTACAGACAAATGTGCATATGGTTTGGGAGTGGTCCCGATGACGAAGGGACGGGGCGACTCACAGGAAAGTGTGAGTGGAGTAGCAGCCCCCTATTACCTCATTGCGGCAGCGTGGGGGTCTCTGTGCTGGGGAGCGGCGGCTCCTCATTGTAGCAGCATAGCGTTTCTGTGCTGGGAGCGGCAGCTTCTCTTCGTGCCGTGGGTGCTGTGGGGTGGTGCATCTTCTTGCAGCGTCGGGGCTCCTCCGGCATCTCCTCAAGGCCCGGAGGCACCAGCAGCTCCATTGATGTGATGCGGTGGCCTCCGGGAAAATGGCCGCTGGGGGCGGCGCATGCTCAGATTCAGATCTCGTCCCGAGATCCTTGTCAGTCCTGGCTTTGCCAACACAGATGCCGTCCCAGGCTCTGTAGGTATAAGGTCTCTCCAGGTGCTTCCAGGAAGTCTCCACTCACAGGAGCTTCCAACACAGACATGACCTCTTCCAGGACCTACAGTACAGACTATTCAGGTCCAAACACTCTCAACCATGTGACCCACCCCCTGGTCACATAATGAAGCTGTAACCACCCCCACAGGCGGGAGGTGTGTGTGTGTGGCTAGTTCGACACACCCAGCTCTTCAAACTAGCCCAGTAAGCATCCCTCTATAAACTATACAAATACTTGTGGGACTACAGGTCCCAGAACATCAATACTGCAAGCTTACCGCGCAGACTTCCTCTGCGACACATTCCGGCCATTGTCTCATCACCACAGTTATACCCACGACTACCATGCATTCTTATGGCCTCAGTATCCCTCTGTGCATATTCTGAAGAGACGATGCAGCGCCCCCTACCTGTAACAGGGGTCACTGCACCACATACACTCTCCCTCTGTTCAAACTTGCGTGGTTGAACACATGCCATAAGCCAGGGTACTCATGTCACCTTGCCCTACAAGTCAAGAGAACTGTCTCAGTCGGTTTTGGACATCATTCAGTATCACACCTTTGATAGGCCTCCCCCGCCCCCAGCGGTCCGTACGTAGGCCTTGAGCTTTGGCCCTCAAGTCACAGTCCATCTGCGTCACCAGACCCTTTTTAGTCTCCACACTTTTACCGCAAGCCCCGTCACCCGACTTATCTCTCCACAGCTGGCTTCCCCAGTTGGTACGGTCATAAGACCGACTTACAGTCGAGCCGACTGTCTGGTCTGAGTCTGACCCATCTAGTACATCACAGGAGATACTGTCCAGATCGCTCAGTCTCAGGCCGGCGTCACACTCAGCGTATGTAAATACGGTCCGTTTTTTACGCCCGTAATACGCAGAAAAGTCCCCAAAATAGTGATCCGTATGTCATCCGTAGGCAGGGTGTGTCAGCGTATTTTGCGCATGGCATCCTCCGTATGTAATCTGTATGGCATCCGTACTGCGATATTTTCTCGCAGGCTTGCAAAACCGACATCTAATGGATTTATGTGCTCAAATTTTCGGCAAAAAATATATACATATAATATAATCTATACATATAATATATATATAATATAATCTATACATATAATATAATCTATACATATAATATATATAATATAATCTATACATATAATATATATAATATAATCTATACATATAATATATATAATATAATCTATACATATAATATATATAATATAATCTATACATATAATATATATAATATAATCTATACATATAATATATATAATATAATCTATACATATAATATAATCTATACATATATATATAATATAATATAATATATAATAAAATGTACATGTATATATATATATATATATATATATATATATATATATATATATATATATATATATATATATATATATATATATATATATATATATATATATATATATATATATATATATATATATATATATATATAACAAAACACTCCGGGATCGCCTTTGCTGGGGTCAAAGGTCACGTGGTTTGTGCATTGAATTCTGAGGCGACAGCAGGTTTCCAAGTTGGCTGACCTTAGGTCAGGTTTATTAAAGTGAAAGCAACATAGGAAAAACAAAACAAAAATAAATCCTAGCCTGTCCGGCACTAACTAAACCAATACGTTGCTATCTAACAACTGGGGGGCTTCTCCCACCCAGCTAACAACACATAGTCCTTGAGCACAGCTCTCACTCACGTTTGTCTCACACAGACAGGCAATCTGTGTGCCCCACGCTGACGATGGAAACCCCCAGCTGGTCATCCTTTATTCCTGCACTTATTTACCCCTCGGTATCCTGAAGATACTGAGCGGCCTAACTCACATAGGACAAGTACCTGGGCGAGATATATCTGCCCCCGACTATCAGACCGACATGACTCTTACATATCCCCCCCCCTTTGCTCAGACCACTCCGGTCGAGCAAGAGCACTCCTGAAACAGTGCACTCGGGACAGGGCATCAGCGTTCCCCATCTGCATCCCGGAGCGGTGCTCCACCGTAAAAGAGTACGCCTGCAGAGCAAGGAACCACCGGGTTACCCGACTATTACGGTCCTTGTGTAGGTGCATCCACTTGAGAGGGGCATGGTCCGTGACCAGCCTAAACTTCCTACCCGCCAGGTAATACTTAAGGGAGTCGAGAGCCCATTTAATGGCTAGGCACTCTTTTTCAACTACGGCATACCTCTGCTCATGTACATTCAGTTTCCGGCTGAGGTAGAGGACCGGGTGTTCCACTCCGTCCCTCACCTGTGAAAGTACAGCTCCGACACCAGTATCAGAGGCATCAGTTTGCACCACAAACTCGCCGCTGAAATCAGGAGCCACTAGTACTGGCTGAGAGCACAACGCCCGTTTCAGGCTGTGGAAGGCCTCTTCAGCAGCCGAGGTCCATTTTACCATGACGGAACCCTTCCCTTTGGTAAGGTCCGTCAAAGGGGTAGCCATGGCTGCAAAATTGGGTATGAACCGGCGATAATAGCCGGCAATCCCCAGGAAAGCTTGTACTGGTTTCTTGTTCACTGGTTGCGGCCAGCCCTGAATTGCCTGTATTTTGTCGATCTGTGGTTTAACCACTCCTCTGCCAATCACGTAGCCCAAGTAGCGGGCTTCTTCAAGTCCGATGTGGCATTTCTTGGGGTTCGCCGTTAAGCCCGCGTCTCGTAGGTCATCAATCACTGCCTGTACCTTCCGGAGGTGAGTTTCCCAGTCCATGCTGTAAATTACGATGTCATCCAGGTAGGCCGAAGCGTACTGCCTGTGGGGCCTCAGGACTCGATCCATCAATCTCTGGAACGTTGCTGGAGCTCCGTGAAGTCCAAACGGCATGTAGACATACTGGAACAGACCTTCTGGTGTAGCAAATGCCGTCTTCTCTCTGGCCGCCTCCGCCAGAGGGATCTGCCAGTACCCCTTTGTTAGATCCAGGGTCGTAATGTATCGGGCTTTACCAAGCCGGTCGATTAACTCATCGACCCGGGGCATAGGGTACGCATCAAATTTAGAAACCGCATTCAGTTTCCTAAAGTCATTACAAAACCGGATGGAGCCATCCGGCTTAGGTACCACCACGATTGGACTGGACCAGGCGCTGTGCGACTCCTCAATGACTCCTAAGTCCACCATTGCCATTACTTCCCGGGAGACTGCTTCACGGCGCGCTTCCGGGATCCGGTAGGGCTTCGCATGAACTGTGACCCCAGGTTCTGTGACAACCTTATGTTTCACCAGCTTAGTCCGGCCAGGTTTTTCCGAGAAAAACTGTCGGTTCTGTAACAAAAACTGCTTAACCTCAGATTTTTGTTGTTCCGAGAGAGTCTCAGCAATCTGCACCTCCGATACAGTAGGTGAGTAAACCGGATGGGGCAGATTCGCCGTTAGGGCAGAGCGGTCTTTCCAGGGCTTTATCAGATTCACATTATAAATCTGTTCTGATTTTCTCTTACCAGGCTGGTACACTTTATAGTTCACTTCACCAACTCTACCTACGATCTCAAAGGGACCCTGCCATTTTGCCAGAAATTTACTATCTACCGTAGGGATCAGGATCAACACCCTATCCCCAGATGCAAATGTACGGACCTTAGCGCCTCTATCATAACTTTGCCTCTGGGCTCCCTGGGCCTGTAGCATATGGTCCTTAACAATGGGCATCACAGCGGCAATACGGTCCTGCATTTGTGTTACATGGTCGATCACCGTTTTAAAGGGAGTGACTTGTCCTTCCCAGGTCTCTTTTGCGACGTCCAACAGTCCACGGGGACGACGGGCGTACAACAGCTCGAAAGGCGAAAAGCCTGTGGAAGACTGGGGAACCTCCCTAATGGCAAACAGCAAGTAGGGTAACAAGTAATCCCAGTTCTTCCCATCTTTGTCTATCGCCTTCCGGAGCATCTGTTTTAAGGTTTTGTTGAACCGCTCAACCAGGCCATCTGTTTGGGGGTGATAGACAGATGTACGCAACGGATCTATTTGTAAGAGTCGGCAGAGCTCCTTCATTACCCTAGACATAAAGGGAGTCCCCTGGTCGGTGAGTATCTGTTTTGGAATTCCCACCCGACTAAACACTTGTACCAGTTCCTTGGCAATCGTCTTAGTAGCTGTGTTACGCAAAGGGATGGCTTCCGGGTAACGAGTGGCATAGTCCACGATGACGAGAATATGTTGGTGCCCACGTGCGGACCGGGGAAGGGGCCCAACCAAATCCATCCCAATCCTCTCAAATGGGACTTCTATGATAGGGAGGGGTACCAAAGGGCTACAGAACCGAGGTTTAGGCGCAGAGATTTGGCACTCTGGACAGGACTCACAATAGTTACGCACATCATTATGTATACCGGGCCACACAAAACAATGTGATATCCTTTCTGTGGTTTTCTGTACCCCTAGATGTCCCCCCATTATATGCCCGTGGGCCAGGTCGAGTACCTTCCGCCGATAAGGTTTTGGTACCACTAACCGTTTTACAGTGTCTTCCCCTTTTTTCTCTACCTGGTAGAGCAAATCATTCTCAAGTACCATGTACGGGTATGCCAGCCTAGTGTCAGGTTCTACGGGTACCCCATCTATCATTTTTACATTCTTCCTAGCCGGAGACAGGGTAGGATCTTTCATTTGCTCGCTGTGGAAGTCATCCGACTGGACTTCCAAATCTGGCAGGCAGGGTGCTGGATGGCTGTCTGCCTCCGCCTCTCGCTGAGTTTCCTCAGTTTCCCCCGCCATAACTGAGAAGGGGAACTGAAAGTTAGATTTAATAACCTCCCCAGCAACGTCTTCCTGTGGGGCCTCCTCTAGGGGCTCGGGACCTCCCGACGGCATGGGAGAAGATTCACGGGCACAGCTACCATGAAGGAGCAACTGATTCTCCCACAACTGCCAGAAATGGGGAAAATCCCTGCCCAGGATTATATCCTGTAACAATGCGGGAACGAGTCCCACTTTGTGTTGCACAGACCCATAGGGAGTGGAAATCCATATGACTGCCGTTAGGTACGAGCAAGTGTCCCCATGCACACACGTTACAGAAAACTTGTCAGACGAACCAGAAGGAAGTGCCACCAGACTGGCTTTCACCAGAGTCACCACACTTCCAGAGTCTAGTAATGCCACAACATTCTTCCCATCAACAGATAATTCACACAGGTGCTTCGCTGTATCATTTTGACCCACATTCACACTCACTAGCCCTGTAACCAAAGACATGCGTTTTTTTACAGTCTGTAACGTCGCACTGCATGGGTTCAGTGGTAACAGGACAGTTCGCAGAAACATGGCCCTTCTCATGGCAGCGGAAACACCTAACAGGCCCCCTACTGAGACCACCGTCCAACACTCTCGGTCTCGGAGTGCGAGCAGTCCCGTGTTCCTCCCCCCACAGTTTTAGGCGATTTTCCTTCACCCGCAGTCCCTGGAACAGTCTTACCGGTTCCACGAGGAGGATGCACGGACCGGGTGCTAGCGGTTTCGTCGGGAAGTCCTTCTGCCACGGAATAACGCTCGACCAACTCCACAAGTTGATCCGCGGTCGTAGGATTTTCTTGGCTTACCCACCTTCTCAGCGCTGGTGGTAGTACCCTCAGGTACTCGTCCAGGACAATCCGCTGGATTATTTCTGGTGTTGTCAGTACCTCGGGTTGCAACCATTTCTTTGTTAAGTAGATCAGGTCGAACATCTGAGACCGCGGCGGTTTATCTGGCTGGTATGTCCACTGGTGTACCCTCTGTGCACGGACAGCTGTCGTTACCCACAGCCGGGCCAGGACCTCAGCCTTCAGCTTCTCAAAGTCCTGAGCGTCTTCCGGGTCCAAGTCATGGTAAGCTTTTTGGGCCTCGCCGGAGAGAAACGGGGCAATCAAATCGGCCCAACGTGTCTTCGGCCACTTCTCCCTTAAGGCCGTCCGCTCAAACGTTGTCAGGTATGCCTCGACGTCATCTTCTGCAGTCAGCTTTTGCCAGTATCGACTCACATGGATCCTTCTGGACTCTGCTTCCGGGTCCACCTCAGGCATGCTGACCAGGCGCTGCGCCACCTGTTGGAGAAGCTGGCGGTCTGCACCCGTCATGTCCACTAACTCCTTCAGCTGTGCGGCCATCAAGCGATTAGCTTCATGCTGTGCGGCAGTGGCCTGTACTAGGGCTTTCACCACGTCTTCCATACTGTCGCCTGTGCCACGTTTTTGCCCGCATTCTCCACCACAATGTAACAAAACACTCCGGGATCGCCTTTGCTGGGGTCAAAGGTCACGTGGTTTGTGCATTGAGGCGACAGCAGGTTTCCAAGTTGGCTGACCTTAGGTCAGGTTTATTAAAGTGAAAGCAACATAGAAAAAACAAAACATAAAAATAAATCCTAGCCTGTCCGGCACTAACTAAACCAATACGTTGCTATCTAACAACTGGGGGGCTTCTCCCACCCAGCTAACAACACATAGTCCTTGAGCACAGCTCTCACTCACGTTTTGTCTCACACAGACAGGCAATCTGTGCGCCCCAGGCTGACGATGGAAACCCCCAGCTGGTCATCCTTTATTCCTGCACTTATTAACCCCTCGGTATCCTGAAGATACTGAGTGGCCTAACTCACATAGGACAAGTACCCGACTATCAGACCGACATGACATATATACATATATACATATATACATATATACATATATACATATATACATATATACATATATACATATATACATATATATATATACACACATACACAGTTAGGTCCATATATATTTGGACAGAGGCAACATTTTTCTAATTTTGCTTATAGACATTACCACAATTAATTTTAAACAAAACAATTCAAATGAAGTTGAAGTTCAGACTTGCAGCTTTCATTTGAGGGTATCCACAATAAAATTGGATGAAGGGTTTAGGAGTTTCAGCTCCTTAACATGTGCCACCCTGTTTTTAAAGGGACCAAAAGTAATTGGACAATTGACTCCAAGGCTATTTCATGGACAGGTGTGGGCAATCCCTTCGTTATGTCATTCTCAATTAAGCAGATAAAAAGCCTGGAGTTGATTTGAGGTGTGGTGCTTGCATTTGGAAGGTTTTGCTGTGAAGTAAACATGCGGTCAAAGGAGCTCTCCATGCAGGTGAAACAAGCCATCCTTAAGCTGCGAAAACAGAAAAAAACCATCGGATAAATTGCTACAATATTAGGAGTGGCAAAATCTACAATTTGGTACATCCTGAGAAAGAAAGAAAGCACTGGTGAACTCATCAATGCAAAAAGATCTGGGCGCCCACGGAAGACAACAGTGGTGGATGATCGCAGAATAATCTCCATGGTGAAGAGAAACCCCTACACAACAGCCAACCAAGTGACCAACACTCTCCAGGAGGTCGGCGTATCAATATCCAAATCTACCATAAAGAGAAGACTGCATGAAAGTAAATACATAGGGCTCACTGCACGGTGCAAGCCACTCATAAGCATCAAGAATAAAAAGGCTAGACTGGACTGTGCTAAAAAACATCTAAAAAAGCCAGCACAGTTCTGGAAGAACATTCTATGGACAGATGAAACCAAGATCAACATCTACCAGAATGATGGAAAGAGAAAAGTATGGCGAAGGCGTGGTACAGCTCATGATCCTAAGCATACCACATCATCTGTAAAACACAGCGGAGGCAGTGTGATGGCTTGGGCATGCATGGCTGCCAGTGGCACTGGGTCACTAGTGTTTATTGATGATGTGACACAGGACAGAAGCAGCAGAATGAATTCTGAGGTATTCCGAGACATACTGTGGGCTCAGATCCAGCCAAATGCAGCCAAACTGATTGGTCGTCGTTTCATACTACAGATGGACAATGACCCAAAACATAAAGCCAAAGCAACTCAGGAGTTTATTAAAGCAAAGAAGTGGAATATTCTTGAATTACCAAGTCAGTCACCTGATCTCAACCCAATTGAGCATGCATTTCACTTGTTAAAGACTAAACTTCAGACAGAAAGGCCCACAAACAAACAGCAACTGAAAACCACCGCAGTGAAGGCCTGGCAGAGCATCAAAAAGGAGGAAACTCAGCGTCTGGTGATGTCCATGAGTTCAAGACTTTAGGCAGTCATTGGCAACAAAGGGTTTTCAACCAAGTACTAAAAATTAACATTTTATTTAAAATTATTGAATCTGTCCAATTACTTTTGGTCCCTTTAAAAACAGGGTGGTACATGTTAAGGATCTGAAACTTCTAAACCCTTCATCCAATTTTAATGTGGATACCCTCAAATGAAAGCTGAAAGTCTGAACTTCAACTGCATCTGAATTGTTTTGTTTAAAATTCATTGTGGTAATGGCTATAACCAAAATTAGAAAAATGCTGTCTCTGTCCAAATATATATAGACCTAACTGTGTATATATATATATATATATATATATATATATCTCATTGAGACACTCACACATATATATATATATTCTGTATTTATATTTAATTCAGCGTGATATATGTGAAAAGCCGGTAATTCAATTGCCGCCTTTTCATTTCTCCTTCACAAACCCGACAGGATACGAGTCATGGTTTACATACAGTAAACCATCTCATATCCCTTTTTTTTTTTTGCATATTCCACACTACTAATTTTAGTAGTGTGTATGTGCAAAATTTTGGCGCTGTAGCTTGTAAAATAAAGGGTTAAATGGCGGAAAAAAATTGGCGTGGGCTCCCGCGCAATTTTCTCCACCAGAGTGGCAAAGCCAGTGACTGAGGGCAGATATTAATAGCCTAGAGAGGGTCCATGGTTATTGGCCCCTCCTGGCTACAAACATCTGCCCCCAGCCAAACCAGAAAAGGCACATCTGTAAGATGCGCCTATTCTGGCACTTGGCCACTCTCTTCCCACTCCCGTGTAGCGGTGGGATATGGGGTAATGAAGGGTTAATGTCACCTTGCTATTGTAAGGTGACATTAAGCCAGATTAATAATGGAGAAGCGTCAATTATGACACCTATCCATTATTAATCCAATAGTACGAAATGCTTGAAAAAAAAAAAAAAAAACACACACACACACACACACATTATTTAAAAGTATTTTAATGAAATAAAGACACAGGGTGTTGTAATATTTTATTAGACTCTTAATCCACCTGAAGACCCTTGTCACCTGAAACAAAGTTTCAAAAAAACAAACAACAATATTCCATACCTTCCGTCGTTCTGTCCCACGTTGTAAACCAATCTGAAAGGGTTAACTAATTTTACAAGCAGAAGCCTGTTAATGCAGCCGCTTCTGCCTGTAAAAACCCGGGGAATGAATGGGAAGCAGGGTGACCTGTAGTTACCTTGAGTCGCGGGAGCCCACGCCAATTTTTTCCGCCATTTAACCCTTTATTTTAGAAGCTACAAGCGCCAAAATTTTGCACATACACACTACTAACATTAATAGTGTGGAATATGCTAAAAAATAAAGGATATGAGATGGTTTACTGTATGTAACCATGTCTCATATCATGTCGGGTTTGGGAAGGAGAAATGAAAAGCCGGCAATTGAATTACCGGCTTTTCTCTCTAACACCGGTCCGTATTTCTCGCAAGTCACTTTGCTGGTCCGTGTGTAATCCGTATTTTTCTCACCCCCATAGACTTTAATTTGCTATTTTTTGCGCATTACGGTGACAAACGCAGCATGCTGCGATTTTGTACGGCCGTAGAAGACCGTATAATACGGATCAGTAAAATACGGCTGATAGGAGCTGGGCCATAGAGAATCATTGGGCCGTGTGTTATGCGTATTTTACGGGAGCATTTTCTGCGCTCATACGTCCGTAAAACTCGCCAATGTGACGCCAGCCTCATACTGAGAGTAGAACTGCCACATGCAGATTCTCGACGTTCTTGCCTTGCTGGAAGTCTTTGGCTACTTGCCATTTCATTATTTGGAGGGTTCCTTCTGGTCCTTATACCTCGGGTTGAAGACTGCTGCCATCTCATGTTCTGCATCTGTTTATTAATCTGTAGACGGTCCAGTCTTAGCAGCTATCTCCCTCAGGTAAGTTACCCGATATTGCAGGAGCATTCGGATGTTCCTAAGGCTTTCCACGGAGCCAACAACGATTGGAACCATGCCATCTTCACCAGCTACCTGGACTTCATCATCAGGTGGGATCCTCACTCTCGTCACACCGGATCTATTCACAAGCTCTTGCATCATTTTTCCATGCCTTCCAATGACTTTCCCCACCAGATGTCTAGGTACTGAAATTACATTTTCCACTAAGCCCAGCCGATTTTTAGCTTCCCTCGCAAGCGCCAGACGTCGAGCGACTTTCATATTACTTAGAATGATCATATTTCCAGGTGCTTCCAGGAAGTCTCCAGTCACAGGAGCTTCCAACACAGATCGTACTTGTCCACGGTCTCTCCAGGTGCTTCCAGGAAGTCTCCACTCACAGGAGCTTCCAACAAACTGTCCAGGTCCATGGTCTTTCCAGGTGCTTCCAGGAAGTCTCCACGCACAGGCAGGAGCTTCCAACACAGACATGACCTCTTCCAGGACCTACAGTATAAACCATTCAGGTCCAAACACTCTCAACCATGTGACCCACCCCCTGGTCACATTATGAAGCTGTAACCACCTCCACAGGCGGGAAGTGTGTGTGTGGCTATTTCGACCCACCCAGCTCTTCAAACTAGCCCAGTAAGCCTCCCTCTATAAAACTATACAAATAATTGTGGGACTACAGGTCCCAGAACATCAATACTGCAGGCTTACAACACAGACTTCCTCTGCGACACATACCGGCCATTAACAATCCTGCTGGACTTTGTCTCATCACCACAGTTATACCCAGGACTACCATGCATCCTTATGGCCTCAATATGCCTCCGCGCATATTCTGAAAAGACTTTGCAGCGCCCCCTACCGATAACAGGGGTCACTGCACCACAGGTGGCATTTCTTTGGAGGGCCGCACAGCCCTCCATGCGCTCGCCAGAGGTATAAGACACAATATCTCAAATACAGATATCATGGTACGATACCAAAAATTTGTCCTGGAAAAAATGTGTTATATACCAGGACCTCACTAAATGGTATCCTGTGGAGCTCCCTCAAATTATCCAAACACCAGAAATTGGAGCAAAAAAACACAAAATATATTGATCATAAAATAATAAATTTTATTTAAAATGTATAATATAAAGGTAAGTATCACAAAATTAGGTAATTAGAACAGAGCAAAAGATTAGGTTAAAGGTGCACTTTAAGTGATGGCACCCCCAGGACAAAGGCATGGAAATTTTAGCTATCTCATATCACCCAAACAGGGGTCTGATTCAAATAAAGTGCCTAGTGCATATAATTTCATCCATAGCCTAAATGGTCACATGAATCTCAAAAAGGTAAAATCCCATTGTATCAAAAACAGCTGTCTGGCTAACAAACTAACTAGTGAAAGAGACATGAGACCACCCACAGATCTTACCCATATCTTTGTCCATAGGGATACCCACGCGCCCCAACGAGCGTTTCACGACAGCTTCCTCAGGAGCATGCCCAGGCATTGTAGGGAGGTTGTACAGGCATGTGGAGGCCACACACACTACTGAACATCATTTCCTTGTCTTGAGGCATTTCCACTGAAGTTGGATCAGCCAACAGTACACAAAGTGCAGGAAGAGACAGATACATACAGGAACTCTATGTGATCACTAATCTACAATACAGGACATATAGTGCTGGAGGACACACACAGGGCCTCTATGTGAGCACTAATGTACTCTAGCACAACACAGTACACAAAGTGCAGGGAGAGACATACAGGACCTCTATGAGAGCACTAATGTACTCCAGCACAACACAGTACACAACATGCAAGATGAAACATACAGGACCTCTATGAGAGCACTAATGTACTCCAGCACAACACAGTACACACAGTGCAGGGAGAAATATACAGGACCTCTATGAGAGCACTAATGTACTCCAGCACAACACAGTACACAAAGTGCAGGGAGAGACATACAGGACCTCTATGTGAGCACTAATGTACTCCAGCACAACACAGTACACAACATGCAAGATGAGACATACAGGACCTCTATGAGATCACTAATGTACTCCAGCACAACACAGTACACAAAGTGCAGGAAGAGACATACAGGACCTCTATGAGAGCACTAATGTACTCCAGCACAACACAGTACACAAAGTGCAGGGAGAGACATACAGGACCTCTATGAGAGCACTAATGTACTCCAGCACAACACAGTACACAAAGTGCAGGAAGAGACATACAGGACCTCTATGAGAGCACTAATGTACTCCAGCACAACACAGTACACAAAGTGCAGGGAGAGACATACAGGACCTCTATGAGAGCACTAATGTACTCCAGCACAACACAGTACACAAAGTGCAGGGAGAAATATACAGGACCTCTATGTGAGCACTAATGTACTCCAGCACAACACAGTACACAAAGTGCAGGGAGAAATATACAGGACCTCTATGAGAGCACTAATGTACTCCAGCACAACAGAGTACACAAAGTGCAGGGAGAGACATACAGGACCTCTATGTGAGCACTAATGTACTCCAGCACAACACAGTACACAAAGTGCAGGGAGAGACATACAGGACCTCTATGAGATCACTAACAGAGATAGGCGGACACCTGGATGTTCAGGTCCAGCAGAACAGTTAGGCCGGTGTCACATGTGATGGCATGTGATGCGAGAAACTAGCACGAGTCTCTCACATCAGTTCCCGGCACTGCCGCTAGCGGTTCGGACCGGAGCGTTCAGCTGCATAGAAATACATGCAGCCGCACACTCAGGTCCCATGTGCCGGCAGCAGTGCCAGGAATTGATGTGAGAGACTCGCGCTAGTTTCTTACATTACACTCAAGTGTGACACCGGCCTTGTAAAAAGCTCAGGTTCGGGTACCAGCACAGTACCCAGACCACATTCACATGAATGAGGGGCCCGAACATACAGTATTAGCCACGCTGTCATGTGCATGACAGCACGACAAACACCGGCGTAGCACTTCTGGTCGGCGGTAAAATCATCCCCACTGGTCAGAGAGCTGCGGTTCCCACGCTGTCAAAAGACATTGTGAGTGCTCAGCTGTGATCAGAGGTATAAAGTTCACCTCCGGGCACTGGTGTCAGCGGATGGGACTACAGCTCCCATCATCCGACACCTGCTGCTGCTAATAACAGCTGAGAGCAGGAGCGGATGATGGGAGTATTCATTAGCAGACTTCTGCGCTATAATAATTAAAAACGGCGTGGGTTCCCCTGTATTTTCTATAAACAACCAGGAACAACTCACAGCTGGGGGCTGCAATCCTCAGCTGTCAGCTTCAACAAGGTTGGTTATCAAGAATAGAGGGGTCTCCATGCCATATTTTGTACTTATTTAAATAAATGTAAAAAAAGTTGTCAGGTCTCCTCCATTTTTGACAACCAGCCTTGCTAAAGCAGACAGCTGGGGCTGGTATTCTCATGCTGGTAAGGGGCCATGGATATTGGGCCCCCCAGCCTAAAAATAGCAGCCCGCAGCTGCCAAGAAAAGGCACAACTATTAGATGCACCAATTCTGGTGCTTTGCCCGGCTATTCCCACTTGTCTGTAGCGGTGGCAAGTGGGGTTCATATTTGTGGAGTTGATGTCACCTTTGTATTTTCAGGTGACATCAAGCCCACGGATTGGTAATGGAGAGTCGTCTATAAGACACCTCTTCATTACTAATCCTATAGTTATATGGTAAATATAGACACATCCAGAATAAAGTCCTTTATTACAAATAAAACAAAACACACTTTGTTATTTTTAAATAAAAATGTAAAACAGTTACGGTACCGTCACATTTAGCGACGCTGCAGCGATCTAGACAACGAAGCCGATCGCTGCAGCGTCGCTGTGTGGTCGCTGGAGAGCTGTCACACAGACAGCTCTCCAGCGACCAACGATGCCGAAGTCCCCGGGTAACCATCGGGTTACTAAGCGCAGGGCCGCGCTTAGTAACCCGATATTTACCGTGGTTACCAGTGTAAATGTAAAAAAAAAAAAAAAAAAAAAAAAAAAAAAAAAAAAACACAAAAACTACATACTTACATTCCGATGTCTGTCGCGTCCCCCGGCGTTCTGCTTCCCTGCACTGTAAGCGCCGGCCGTAAAGCAGAGCAGTGACGTCACCGCTGTGCCCTGCTTTACGGACAGCCGGCGCTGACACAGTGCAGGGAAGCAGAACACCGGGGGACGCGACAGACATCAGAAGGTGAGTATGTAGTGTTTTTTTTTTTTACATTTACACTGGTAACCAGGGTAAATACCGGGTTACTGAGCGCGGCCCTGCGCTTAGTAACCCGATGTTTACCCTGGTTACCAGTGAAGACATCGCTGGATCGGTGTCACACACACCGATCCAGTGATGTCAGCGGGTGATCCAGCGACGAAATAAGGTGCTGGCCTTCTAGCTCCGACCAACGATGTCACAGCAGGATCCTGATCGCTGCTGCGTGTCACACACAACGATATCGCTATCCAGGACGCTGCAACGTCACGGATCGCTAGCGATATCGTTGTTAAGTTGTTCAGTGTGAAGGTACCTTTATACTCACCCAATTCCACCAAATCACTTGTCAACCAGTGGTAACTGAACTGCTGCGAGCGCAGAGTCGGTGACCGGCACTCACGGTGCTAGCGGGGAGCTCACCAAGGTCACGGCAGTTGAGCCCGGCAAGGAACGCAGCCTCAGTGACCGGAGGTAACCTCAATGACGTCACTGCCGATCACTAAGTCTTCGTTCCCAGCAGTTCAGTCACCAGCGGTTCTCAGCCTGGATGGTCGCATCTTGCCACCGCCCAGGTTAAAAACTAATTATCCCTCAGGCATGAATTACGGCGTGAGACAGAACGACGGATAGGTGAGGGATACTGTTTTATTTTATTTTTGTTTTATTACAGAAGACGCGTGATTTGGTGGAATTAGGCGTTCGGTGAGGATAACGGTTTGTTCTTTTTACATAAAACAGCATTTTGTTTTCTTTCTAATAAAGGACTTTATTCTGGCTGTGTGTTTATTTCCCATATTACTATAGGATTAGCAATGGATAGGTGCTTATAGATGCCTCTCCATTACTAAAGGTACCGTCACACTCAGCAACTTTGCAACGAGAACGACAACAATCCGTGACGTTGCAGCGTCCTGGATAGCGATCTCGTTGTGTTTGACACGCAGCAGCGATCTGGATCCCGCTGTGCCATTGCTGGTCAGAGCTAGAAGTCCAGAACTTTATTTCGTCGCCAGGTCGGCGTGTATCGTCATATTTGACATCAAAAGCAATGACGATAACAATGGATGTAATGGAGCTAACAACCAGCGAGAACGAGAAGTGAGTCACCGTTACGTCACAGGATCGCTCCCGCATCGTTCTGGAGTTGCTGTGTTTGACGTCTCTACAGCGACCTAAACAGCGACGCTCAAGCGACCTAGTTTAGGTTGTCTATATCGCTGCAGCGTCGCTGAGTGTGACGGTACCTTAAGCCATGGGCTTGATGTCACCTTTTCATTGTTAAGTGACATCAACTCCACAAAGGTGACATCAACTCTACAAAGGTGAACCCCAATTGCCACCGCTACAGGGCAAGAGGGAAGAACCAGGCAAAGCGCCAAAATTGGTGCATTTAATAGATGTGCCTTTTCTGGGCGGCTGCAGGCTGCTATTTTCAGGAAGGGAGGGGGTTAATATCCATGGCCCCTTACCAGCCTGATACCAGCCTCCAGCTGTCGGCTTTAGCAAGGCTGGTTGTCAAAAATAGGCAGGGACCCCACACCTTTTTTTTTTTTTTTTCAATTATTTATTTAACTAATTACAAAATACGGTGTGGGGACCCCACTATTCTTGATAACCAGCCTTGTTGAAGCTGATAGCTGAGGGTTGCAGCCCCCAGCTGTGAGTTTTGCCTGGCTGGTCATCAAAAATACCAGTTTTTTTATTTTATTTTATTTAGAGCGCAGGAGCGGCTGATGAATACTCCCATCAGCCGCTCCTGCTCTCGCTGTTACTAGTGGAAGCAGGTGTCGGATGATGGGAGCTGTAGTCCCATCCGCTGACACCAGTGACCGGAGGTGAACTTTATACCTCTGATCACAGCTGAGCGCTCACAATGTCTTGACAGCGTAGGAACCGCGGCTCTCACAGGTGGGGATGATTTCCCCACCGATCAGAAGCGGTGTTTACCGCACTTTCATGCACATGACAGCGTGACAAACACCCGGCATTCGGGCAGCTGAACCCAAACAGTAACACGGACTACCTGATAAAGTCCGTGACCGAACAGTACGGTACGGAAACCAAACTTTACTGTTTGGGTTCGCCCATCTCTACCCACTAATGTACTCCAGCACAATACAGTATGCAAAGTGCAGGAAGAAACATATAGGGCCTCTATGAGAACACTAATGTACAACACGGGACGTATAGTGCTGGAGCAAAAATACAGGGCCTCTATGAGATCACTAATGTACAATACAGGACATATAGTGCTGGAGGACACATACGGGGCTTCTAGGAGAGCAGTAATGTACAATACAGGACATATAGTGCTGGAGGACACATACGGGGCTTCTAGGAGAGAAGTAATGTACAATACAGGACATATAGTGCTGGAGGACACATACGGGGCTTCTAGGAGAGCAGTAATGTACAATACAGGACATATAGTGCTGGAGCAGAAATACAGGGCCTCTATGAGATCACTAATGTACAATACAGGACATATAGTGCTGGAGGACACATACGGGGCCTCTAGGAGAGCAGTAATGTACAATACAGGACATATAGTGCTGGAGGACACATACGGGGCCTCTATGAGAGCAGTAATGTACAATACAGGACATATAGTGCTGGAGGACACATACGGGGCTTCTAGGAGAGCAGTAATGTACAATACAGGACATATAGTGCTGGAGGACACATACGGGGCTTCTAGGAGAGCAGTAATGTACAATACAGGACATATAGTGCTGGAGGACACATACGGGGCTTCTAGGAGAGCAGTAATGTACAATACAGGACATATAGTGCTGGAGGACACATACGGGGCGTCTAGGAGAGCAGTAATGTACAATACAGGACATATAGTGCTGGAGAACACATACGGGGCTTGTAGGAGAGCAGTAATGTACAATACAGGACGTATAATGCTGGAGCAGAAATACAGGGCCTCTATGAGAGCACTAATGTACAATACAGTACACAGTGCAGGAAGAAAGATATACAGGACCACTATGAGATCACTAATGTACAATACAGGACATATAGTGCTGGAGGACACATACAGGGCTTCTAGGAGAGCAGTAATGTACAATACAGGACATATAGTGCTGGAGGACACATACGGGGCTTCTAGGAGAGCAGTAATGTACAATACAGGACATATAGTGCTGGAAGACACATACGGGGGCCTCTATGAGATCACTAATGTACAATACAGGACATATAGTGCTGGAGGACACATACGGGGCTTCTAGGAGAGCAGTAATGTACAATACAGGACATATAGTGCTGGAGGACACATACGGGGCTTCTAGGAGAGAAGTAATGTACAATACAGGACATATAGTGCTGGAGGACACATACGGGGCTTCTAGGAGAGCAGTAATGTACAATACAGGACATATAGTGCTGGAGCAGAAATACAGGGCCTCTATGAGATCACTAATGTACAATACAGGACATATAGTGCTGGAGGACACATACGGGGCCTCTAGGAGAGCAGTAATGTACAATACAGGACATATAGTGCTGGAGGACACATACGGGGCCTCTATGAGAGCAGTAATGTACAATACAGGACATATAGTGCTGGAGGACACATACGGGGCTTCTAGGAGAGCAGTAATGTACAATACAGGACATATAGTGCTGGAGGACACATACGGGGCTTCTAGGAGAGCAGTAATGTACAATACAGGACATATAGTGCTGGAGGACACATACGGGGCTTCTAGGAGAGCAGTAATGTACAATACAGGACATATAGTGCTGGAGGACACATACGGGGCGTCTAGGAGAGCAGTAATGTACAATACAGGACGTATAATGCTGGAGCAGAAATACAGGGCCTCTATGAGAGCACTAATGTACAATACAGTACACAGTGCAGGAAGAAAGATATACAGGACCACTATGAGATCACTAATGTACAATACAGGACATATAGTGCTGGAGGACACATACAGGGCTTCTAGGAGAGCAGTAATGTACAATACAGGACATATAGTGCTGGAGGACACATACGGGACTTCTAGGAGAGCAGTAATGTACAATACAGGACATATAGTGCTGGAAGACACATACGGGGGCTTCTAGGAGAGCAGTAATGTACAATACAGGACATATAGTGCTGGAGGACACATACGGGGCCTCTAGGAGAGCAGTAATGTACAATACAGGACATATAGTGCTGGAGGACACATACGGGGCCTCTAGGAGAGCAGTAATGTACAATACAGGACATATAGTGCTGGAGGACACATACGGGGCTTCTAGGAGAGCAGTAATGTACAATACAGGACATATAGTGCTGGAGGACACATACGGGGCCTCTAGGAGAGCAGTAATGTACAATACAGAACACATAGTGCTGGAGGACACATACGGGGCCTCTAGGAGAGCAGTAATGTACAATACAGGACATATAGTGCTGGAGGACACATCTCTGCTATCACTGTTGGGGAATTACTCTGTGGTTACGGGGAGTCTCCGCGGGAGATGATGGGGACAGGACATCAGGGGAATAGCGGCTACACCGTCCTGGGCACGGACCGGAGAGGACCGCGCAGCCTCAGTCTGCACCGCGCAGTGACGGACGCAGTGTGGAGTGAGTCTGTGACACATACCGCAGTCCACGCGGAACTTCTCGTGCCGGGTCTTCAGCTGCTCCGCGTCACTCTGCTGCTCCGCCAGGTACCGCTCCAGTTTTCCCTGCACGGCTTTGGGCAGCTTGGCCATCTCGGCCTTCTCCAGCACCTGCTGCAGAACCGCCGCCATCGTGTCGGACGACGCAGCCGCTCCGGGTCACACGAGCAGGATAACAAGGCTCACAAATGCCGCCTACCTAAGCCTGGGGGCTGCTGGGAAAATACACTTCTTCGAACAGCTCGCCAATTGGGCGACAGTGTGACGTAGTTATAAGCGACTTCCGGTGTAGCGCAACGTAGTCTGGTAAATGTAGTTCATGGTCCTAAGCAGAGCACTTCCTCGGCCAATGCCGAGGTGACGGCCATGTTTCTGTAGACCGCACTGTAGTACAGCGGACGGAAGCTCGTATAGAAGAACAGCTCGGCTCTGCGTAGGTCACGTGGTGCGGTGTCTGGAGAGTGATTGGCTGTTGGCCTGCTGCGCTCCGGGAAGGTAAGGTGGTCTCGTCATCCTGTGTGATCTGTGCCCCCCGGGAATGGGCTCTCCACATTACCCCGTTGTGGATGGCGCTGCTCCCGGTGACGTCCCGTGCTCAGAGCCAGTGAGGGGCATGGAGAGGCGCATGTTATCTGCCCGTCCTGTCCCCTGCAGCAGCCTCACACTCCACCATATGGCCGCGGTGCGGACGGGTCCTTATACTGAGGCCGTCACCCACACCTGTCTCAGGAGGGTCCGCAGCGCTGCCCACCAGGGTTCTTCCCGTCATCCTGAATGGCGCGGTCAGATCGTGCTTGTAATTACACTTTACTGTTTATTGAAATTGTCAGCCAGTCTTGAGATATTAATGCTTTTTTTTTGTTTACAGTTTGTTGCCTTGGAAACCGACCACTGCTCCTAGACAGAAGATTTGCAGTGCTTACAAGCTCTTTTCTATTGAGCTTGTAAGTGCTGATTTTAAGCTTTCCAGGATCGCTGGAGCACATTTCCTCCTAATCACGAGCAGCTTCAGTACAACACTGAGAAGCTGAACAGCAGCAGTGATCCGTCTCCTAAGCAGTAACCTAAAGAAAAGCATTTATAGGGAACCTGCCAGTGGGATTGTGCTCAGTAACCTACAGACAGTGTCAGGTTGGCAGTGTTATAATGATTAAAAAGAGACCCGGGGTGAAGAAATCTGTCTTGTGGTTCTTGTGTAATCAGTGTTAGAAGCTGTCAGTTAATGAGCTGCCCATGCTCCTGGGCCGGACTGTTGGTAGAGTCTCATCTTCCTGCTCTGCACCAGAGAAACCAAGGAGAGACCTGCGCACAGAAATGTTCAATTTTACTCGAGCTGGAGCATCACCTCATTCTTCAACACTGATAGACACCAACGAGAACAACGTAACTGAGCCAGAGCAGATGATGGAAAGAGCGCAGAGCAGATGATGGAAAAATCGCTGAGCAGATGATAGAAAGAGCGCAGAGCAGATGATGGAAAGAGCGCAGAGCAGATGATGGAAAAATCGCTGAGCAGATGATGGAAAGAGCGCAGAGCAGATGATTGGAAAGAGCGCAGAGCAGATGATTGGAAAGTGCGCAGAGCAGATGATTGGAAAGAGCGCAGAGCAGATGATTGGAAAGAGCGTAGAGCAGATGATTGGAAAGAGCGCAGAGCAGATGATGGAAAGAGCGCAGAGCAGATGATGGAAAGAGCGCAGCGCAGATAATTGGAAAGAGCGCAGAGCAGATGATGGAAAGAGCGCAGAGCAGATGATGGAAAGAGCGCAGAGCAGATGATGGAAAGAGCGCAGAGCAGATGATGGAAAGAGCGCAGAGCAGATGATGGAAAGAGCGCAGAGCAGATGATGGAAAGAGCGCAGAGCAGATGATGGAAAGAGCGCAGAGCAGATGATGGAAAGAGCGCAGAGCAGATGATTGGAAAGAGCGCAGAGCAGATGATGGAAAAAGCGCAGAGCAGATGATGGAAAGAGCGCAGAGCAGAACATGGAAAGAGCGCAGAGCAGAACATGGAAAGAGCGCAGAGCAGAACATGGAAAGAGCGCAGAGCAGATGATGGAAAGAGCGCTGAGCAGAACATGGAAAGAGCGCTGAGCAGAACATGGAAAGAGCGCTGAGCAGAACATGGAAAGAGCGCTGAGCAGAACATGGAAAGAGCGCTGAGCAGAACATGGAAAGAGCGCTGAGCAGAACATGGAAAGAGCGCTGAGCAGAACATAGAAAGAGCGCAGAGCAGATGATGGAAAGAGCGCAGAGCAGATGATGGAAAGAGCGCAGAGCAGATGATGGAAAGAGCGCAGAGCAGATGATGGAAAGAGCGCAGAGCAGATGATGGAAAGAGCGCAGAGCAGATGATGGAAAGAGCGCAGAGCAGAACATGGAAAGAGCGCAGAGCAGAACATGGAAAGAGCGCAGAGCAGAACATGGAAAGAGCGCAGAGCAGAACATGGAAAGAGCGCAGAGCAGATGATGGAAAGAGCGCAGAGCAGAACATGGAAAGAGCGCAGAGCAGATGATTGGAAAGTGCGCAGAGCAGATGATTGGAAAGAGCGCAGAGCAGATGATTGGAAAGAGCGCAGAGCAGATGATTGGAAAGAGCGCAGAGCAGATGATGGAAAGAGCGCAGAGCAGCTGATGGAAAGAGCGCAGAGCAGATGATTGGAAAGAGCGCAGAGCAGATGATGGAAAGAGCGCAGAGCAGATGATGGAAAGAGCGCAGAGCAGATGATGGAAAGAGCGCAGAGCAGATGATGGAAAGAGCGCAGAGCAGATGATGGAAAGAGCGCAGAGCAGATGATGGAAAGAGCGCAGAGCAGATGATGGAAAGAGCGCAGAGCAGATGATGGAAAGAGCGCAGAGCAGATGATTGGAAAGAGCGCAGAGCAGATGATGGAAAAAGCGCAGAGCAGATGATGGAAAGAGCGCAGAGCAGAACATGGAAAGAGCGCAGAGCAGAACATGGAAAGAGCGCAGAGCAGAACATGGAAAGAGCGCAGAGCAGATGATTGGAAAGAGCGCAGAGCAGATGATGGAAAGAGCGCAGAGCAGCTGATGGAAAGAGCGCAGAGCAGATGATTGGAAAGAGCGCAGAGCAGATGATGGAAAGAGCGCAGAGCAGATGATGGAAAGAGCGCAGAGCAGATGATGGAAAGAGCGCAGAGCAGATGATGGAAAGAGCGCAGAGCAGATGATGGAAAGAGCGCAGAGCAGATGATGGAAAGAGCGCAGAGCAGATGATGGAAAGAGCGCAGAGCAGATGATGGAAAGAGCGCAGAGCAGAACATGGAAAGAGCGCAGAGCAGAACATGGAAAGAGCGCTGAGCAGATGATGGAAAGAGCGCAGAGCAGAACATGGAAAGAGCGCTGAGCAGAACATGGAAAGAGCGCTGAGCAGATGATGGAAAGAGCGCAGAGCAGATGATGGAAAGAGCGCAGAGCACCTCTACAAGAGCGACTCAGTGATGGGGGAGAATGCTGAGACTGGGAATGATACGAACATGCTGAAAGACAAAGTCATTGCTGCGATGAAGCTTCTGTCAGAAAACAAAGCACCTGAATGTGACAATCCCAATAGAGCTAATAAAGTCTTGTGAAGCTGCAGTTGATGTCGTCACATGCCTGTGTCAGCAGATAGGGTAAATGGCCCAAGGACTGGAAAGGATCAATGTTTATTTCAATTCTGAAGAAAGTTTTCACAGTCTGTAGCACCGCCTACCAGAATATTGTGCTCATGCCAGCATAAAACTACTGAAGAGCCTACAAAGCCTGCAACAGCCTTACTGACAAAGAGCTGCCTGAGGAGCAAGCAAGATTCATAGAAGGCAGAGGAATAAGAGATGTACCGTATATACTCGTGTATAAGCCGAGCCAATTATGAGTCAAGGCACCTTTTGCCTCGAAAAACTGGGAAAACTTATTAACTCGAGTATAAGTCGGGTATGTATCGTCCTGTAATCCTTATTCTGGTATGCATGGCTCCTCATCCTTGTATGCATGGCTCCTTATCCCCCATCCTTGCATGCATCGCTCCTTATTCCCTTCCTTGCATGCATCGCTCCTTATTCCCTTCCTTGCATGTACCACTCCTTATCCCCATCCTTGCATGCATGGCTCCTTATCTCCATCCTTGTCTGCATGGCTCCTTATCCCCATCCTTGCATGCATCGCTCCTTATTCCCTATCCTTGTCTGCATGGCTCCTTATCCCCATCCTTGTCTGCATGGCTCCTTATCCCCATCCTTGTATGCATGGCTCCTTATCCCCATCCTTGCATGCATGGCTCCTTATTCCCATCCTTGTCTGCATGGCTCCTTATCTCCATCCTTGTCTGCATGGCTCCTTATTCCCATCCTTGCATGCATGGCTCCTTATCTCCATCCTTGTCTGCATGGCTCCTTATCCCCATCCTTGCATGCATGGCTCCTTATCCCCATCCTTGCATGCATTGTTCCTTATCTCCATCCTTGTCTGCATGGCTCCTTATCCCCATCCTTGCATGCATCGCTCCTTATTCCGCATCCTTGCATGCATCGCTCCTTATTCCCCATCCTTGTCTGCATGGCTCCTTATCCCCATCCTTGTCTGCATGGCTCCTTATCCCCATCCTTGTCTGCATGGCTCCTTATCCCCATCCTTGTCTGCATGGCTCCTTATCCCCATCCTTGTCTGCATGGCTCCTTATCCCCATCCTTGTCTGCATGGCTCCTTATTCCCATCCTTGTCTGCATGGCTCCTTATTCCCATCCTTGTCTGCATGGCTCCTTATTCCCATCCTTGTCTGCATGGCTCCTTATCCCCATCCTTGTCTGCATGGCTCCTTATCCCCATCCTTGTCTGCATGGCTCCTTATCCCCATCCTTGCATGCATGGCTCCTTATTCCCCATCCTTGTCTGCATGGCTCCTTATCCCCATCCTTGTCTGCATGGCTCCTTATCCCCATCCTTGTCTGCATGGCTCCTTATCCCCATCCTTGTCTGCATGGCTCCTTATCCCCATCCTTGTCTGCATGGCTCCTTATCCCCATCCTTGTCTGCATGGCTCCTTATCCCCATCCTTGTCTGCATGGCTCCTTATTCCCATCCTTGTCTGCATGGCTCCTTATTCCCATCCTTGTCTGCATGGCTCCTTATTCCCATCCTTGTCTGCATGGCTCCTTATTCCCATCCTTGTCTGCATGGCTCCTTATCCCCATCCTTGTATGCATGGCTCCTTATCCCCATCCTTGTATGCATGGCTCCTTATCCCCATCCTTGTATGCATGGCTCCTTATCCCCATCCTTGTATGCATGGCTCCTTATCCCCATCCTTGTATGCATGGCTCCTTATTCCCATCCTTGTATGCATGGTTCCTTATTCTCATCCTTGTAACCATTTTTTTTTTTTTTAAACAGTGCTCAAAGTCAGAACACGTTGGCGTTCGATGAAGGATCGCTTCTACAAGGACCTTCGTCAAGAGAGCCGGGTTTCCAGTGGTTCAGGAGCAAGGACCTGAAAATATAAGCATCACAGCATGCTGCCATTTTTGAGACCGGTCCTTGCCCAGAGAACGTAAGTATTTTTATCTTGCATTGGATTGTGTTGTATTGCTTTATCTGTATTTTTCTATTCCACAGGAGTTGACGCTTTTACTATTGGAAATGTTTTGGTACTAATGGTTTTTCTTTTCACAGCATCTGGAGCAGCACCCTTGAGCCTGGTTTTGGAGCGGTCCTTAATCGAACAGCCACGGACCCGTCCCAGTCATCCAGCAGCAAGTGAGCCTGCAACACAGACTGGAGACCAGGAAGCTGGTCCATCAGGTGTTCCCCTGTCCCAGTCCTCTGCCTCTTTTTTGGGGGGGGGCTCTTCCCACCAGCGGCAGAGGGCCTCGGACAGGTCACTCATGCCCGAGTTTTTGCACTTGAGTTCGATCTTTCATGATGGACTCAAGGCAATGGGAGACAGACTGGATAGTGGCTTCAACTTTATAAATACACTTATACAGGATGTCACCCGAAGCCTTGACCAAGTGAAAGCCGACCTCCAGAGGCCAGAACAACATTTTTTAAATCAAATAGGAAAGGGAATGTTGAAACACCTTACTCCTGATCTCCAGCTTAGTGTTATGCAGGCCTGCAATGCTGCTTACGTGCAGGCTATGCAGCAGAGTCGGTATTTACAGCAGCCAGTTGTGGCATTTCCACCTGTGCCAACACTGGCACGCTTGACCTCAATGCTGAGCACTGCTGCATACCACTTCACAGCCACCAACATTCCAAGCCCTACCGGACACCACTTCAGCGCCACCACCATGCCGAGTGCTGTTGGACAGCCCACCGCCACCACCATGCCAACTGCTGCTCCTGCTTGGACATCCTCCACTGCCATCAGCATGCAGCACCCAGACCCTGGCATGCCCTTCACCACCCGCATGCAGCAGCACCCGGACCATGACAGGCCGGCCACCATCACCGGGCCGCAGGAACACAGCATACAGAGGCTCCCCAGGCAGCAGCACAGATCACAGCAACGGAAAAATAACAAACGCGGACTATCGCACTTCCTCCCCCCTCACCTCCCAATGTGTCTGTGATGTCAGATTTGTCTCGCCCTCCCAGTGTGTCTCTCTCATCCCATGCCTCCAGTACCATCCCTGAACTCCCTGACCCCACTAGTTTAATCGCCCCTTCTCCTGATTCCCCTGCATCGTCTTTAGCCAGCCAAGCCTCACAGCTCAACACCTCCCAGTTCCGTCACTCTACCCCAAGCAGTTAATTTTTGTTTTTTGTCAAAAATAAATGTAATATTTTTTTTGCCCCAAATACTGTTTGATTCTTTGTGTATTTCGCCGCCGGCAACACACACCGTGCGCCGACTAAACACATTTTGCTGTACACTTTGTGTTTTTCCACCTCATAGCTCCAGGAGTGAGACAAGTAGAACACTGCAGCTTTGCTTCTTGTGTTTGGTATGGAGCTATGAGTTGTCACAAACTAATATGACTTGTATTTTCTCCAGAATCTCTTCAGTCTGCTTAATCTATGTGACACACACTGAAGAGACAATGGAGGTGATACAAGGCATATCTATACTCACCTGAACTGCTGTCAGAAATAGTGAATTCAGGATGCACAAAACCCAGCATCCTGAACTCACTATTTCTGAAAAATGGCATGGTGAGTATAGATATGCCTTGTATTGCCTCCATTTTCTCTTCAGTCTACGTAATCTATTTCACACAAACTGAAGAGATGATGGAGGTCATGCAAGGCATATCTATACTCTCCTGGACAGGTGTCAGAAATAATGAATTCATGATGCTGGATTTTGTGCATCATGAATTCACTATTTCTGACACATGACCTGGTGAGTATAGATCTGCTTTGTATTATAGATCTGCTTTGTATTATACCTCCATCATCTCTTCAGTCTGCGTCTAATAGATACTGCAGAAGAGATGCAGGATGTATTGATGACGTCTACTACCATACCACTGACATCAGGGCCGGCTCCAGGTTTTTGAGGGCCCCGGGCGAAAGAGTCTCAGTGGGGCCCCCCCCCCCCTTTAAAATATATCACGATTCATGATGCCCAGATACAGCGGAGAAATATAGGTATAGTACAATGCCAGATTTCACTTCTTACATGAGTGATAGCTATTGTAAATTCTGCAGTGTATATATACAGGGGAGAGGTACTGTGCAGTGTATATATACAGGAGGAGTGGTACTGTGCAGTGTATATATACAGGAGGAGAGGTACTGTGCAGTGTATATATACAGGGGAGAGGTACTGTGCAGTGTATATATACAGGAGGAGCGGTACTGTGCAGTGTATATATACAGGGGAGAGGTACTGTACAGTGTATATATACAGGAGGAGAGGTACTGTGCAGTGTATATATACAGGGGAGAGGTACTGTGCAGTGTATATATACAGGAGGAGCGGTACTGTGCAGTGTATATATACAGGAGGAGTGGTACTGTACAGTGTATATATACAGGAGGAGTGGTGCTATGCAGTGTATATATACAGGAGGAGTGGTACTGTGCAGTGTATATATACAGGAGGAGTGGTACTGTACAGTGTATATATACAGGAGGAGTGGTACTGTACAGTGTATATATACAGGAGGAGTGGTACTGTACAGTGTATATATACAGGAGGAGTGGTGCTATGCAGTGTATATATACAGGAGGAGTGGTACTGTGCAGTGTATATATACAGGAGGAGTGGTACTGTACAGTGTATATATACAGGAGGAGTGGTGCTATGCAGTGTATATATACAGGAGGAGTGGTACTGTACAGTGTATATATACAGGAGGAGAGGTACTGTGCAGTGTATATATACAGGACAGGAGGAGTGGTACTGTGCAGTGTATATATACAGGACAGGAGGAGTGGTAATGTGCAGTGTATATAAACAGGGCAGGAGGAGTGGTACTGTGCAGTGTATATATACAGGAGGAGTGGTACTGTGCAGTGTATATATACAGGGCAGGAGGAGTGGTACTGTGCAGTGTATATATACAGGACAGGAGGAGGGTACTGTGCAGTGTATATATACAGGGCAGGAGGAGTGGTACTGTGCAGTGTATATATACAGGACAGGAGGAGTGGTACTGTGCAGTGTATATATACAGGACAGGAGGAGGGTACTGTGCAGTGTATATATACAGGGCAGGAGGAGTGGTACTGTGCAGTGTATATATACAGGACAGGAGGAGTGGTACTGTGCAGTGTATATATACAGGACAGGAGGAGGAGCACTGTGCAGTGTATATATACAGGAGGAGTGGTGCTATGCAGTGTATATATACAGGACAGGAGTGGTACTGTGCAGTGTATATATACAGGAGGAGTGGTACTGTACAGTGTATATATACAGGAGGAGTGGTGCTATGCAGTGTATATATACAGGAGGAGTGGTACTGTGCAGTGTATATATACAGGAGGAGTGGTACTGTACAGTGTATATATACAGGAGGAGAGGTACTGTGCAGTGTATATATACAGGACAGGAGGAGTGGTACTGTGCAGTGTATATATACAGGACAGGAGGAGTGGTACTGTGCAGTGTATATAAACAGGGCAGGAGGAGTGGTACTGTGCAGTGTATATATACAGGAGGAGTGGTGCTATGCAGTGTATATATACAGGACAGGAGTGGTACTGTGCAGTGTATATATACAGGGGAGTGGTACTGTGCAGTGTATATACTTCAACAGCCGCCCAGCCCAGGCCCCCAGCACCTGTCCTGTATATATATTATATACACTGTATCTATACAGGCTGTGCTGGGGGCCTGGGCTGGGCGGCTGCTGTAGTATATATATATATATATCAGCTGCAGCCGCCCAGCCCATGGCCGCCCCAGGTCACCCAGTCCCAGACTGTCAGAACATACAGCGATATAGCATTGCACTCACTCAGGTGCTGGTAGGAGCTCGGTCTCCTTGATAAGTTCAGCAGTGCACACAGTCAGGAGATTCAGAGCAGGAGAACTCTCCGCCCACAATGTCACGCTGGCTGTGTCCTTAATTAACCCCTATGTGTGCCTGGCCCTGCACTGACAGTGAGAAGATGCTTGTGCCAGCGCAAATTGAAAGGGTAGAAAGGGTTAAAGCAGCCAGATGGCTCTATGACTGTGTGAGTGGGCCCCCCTGTCTCGTCAGGGCCCCGGCAATTGCCCGGCTAGGCCGGGTGTTGACGCCGGCCCTGACTGACATCATAAGTGGTTTTGAGAGGAAAGAGATAGGAGACTGAGAACGGGTGTCAAAACACGTTGTTTATTAACAACAAACATTAGGAACATTTTAAACATGACTGGTACAGACCCAAACCCAACAGCACATTTTACACAATATTATCTTGCCATGCCACACGTCCGATGTCAGAAAGTAGGCAGCAAATTGGTCCCTCATGTGGGCAACTTCAACTGTTGACCGCAGAGGGTGATGCTGGTAATCTGGCAATGGGTTTGCAACAGGTTCATCCAGTTCAATGTTGGGTCGCTCCTTAGCCATTATGTAATTGTGGAGAACCACACAGGCTTTGACAACCTCATCGACTGTCTCCATTTTTAGATGAATGGCTGTCCCAAGAATGCGCCATTTTGAGACAAGAATCCCAAAGGTGCACTCACTAACAAAGCAAGGTAATGTCTGTATATAGAGTGTAACTCCTACAGATGTTCCCACTACTAATTAGATATAACAAAGCAAAAAAAAGTGGAAAATAAAACATAACTTTTAATGCAAAAAAGTCGATAAAAACTAGTCACCCAAGTGAACACATAATACGGGGCCGAGTCACCACCATATATAATGGACTTGAAAAAGATGACAGGCCCTACACGGGATTAAAAGTTTCCAACAATAAATGCGGAATCAATCTGGAATAAGGTTAACAAGGAAAAGGTGCACTCAACAGTTCTTCGGGCCCTGGTCAGTCTGTAGTTATAAATCCTTTTAGTGTGGTTCAAGTCCCGACTGGAATATGGCTTCTGTAGGTTTTCACACATCTGAAAGGCCTCATCCCCAACCATAACAAATGGCATCGGTGGGCCTTGAGTGTTGGGGAGAGGTTGTGGCAGGGGAAATTAAAATTTTTTCCATACAAACGTCGGCCCATATCCTAGTTCTTGAAAGTCTGGGAGTCATTGCCATGGCCAAAAGCTCCAATGTCCACGGCGATAAAGCGACAGACCGCATATGCTATTGCCATGAGCACTACAGAAAAATATTTCTTGTAGTTAAAGTAGTCCGTTCCAGATCTGGCTGGTTTGGTAATCCGTATGTGCTTTTCATCCACTTCTCCCAAACAGTTGGGGAAATTACACACTCCAGAATTTGTTGGCAATTTCCAGCCACATTTCCGCGGTGGGTAGGGGAATAAATTAATCCCGGAGAATGTTCCACAAAGCCCGGCAGATGTCCGCAACAATTTCAGACAAGGTGGAAATTCCTAGCTGGTACTGAAAGTGGAGCGATAATAGGGTTTCTCCGGTAGCCAGGAATCTGCCAAACAGAGAAAGGAAAAAAATTAAGAAGCTAAACAGATAAAGGAGAAAAAAAGTAATACAAGGCAGAACAATAATAATTATGACAGGCGTTTGTTTAGAATTATTACGTACCTTAGTGTGACCAGGAGACATTCCTCTGCAGGAATCGCTCTACGGAGCTGGGTGTCCTGTCTACGGATGGCTCCTTGGACACGACCAAGCAAATCCCGAAAGGTCTCTTGAGACATCCTGGTATATTCTGGAAATTTCTCCGGGTTGGCATTGAGCTCGCTATATAGGGTGTGGTAGGCTCCACTGCTCTCCCGGACTTCAATAATGGGGTGTCTCCAATAAATCCGACGCCGTGTTCTTCTTTGTCTTACTCTATTTCTTTGTTGCTCACAAGTAAACACATAGGCAAGAAACAGCTTTTTACCGAAATCCTGGTTGAAATAAAAGCTCTCCATGTGAAGATCCATCGTGATACAGGAGCAAAATCTGAAGATTTCAGCAGTCCAAGGGTCTATATAAAGATATCCCATTACACACGCCCACTGTTGTCCCATTGGCGGTGTCTGTTTATCTAGATTTTTCTCCGGTAAAATTTTCCACCATGTGCACAAAACACGCAAGCACATGCAAAACTCATGAAAAGGCATGCAAACAATGCGTTTTTTTGACCGCATGCGTAAGCTGATGCGTCTAAAAACCGCTGTTTGCACGCGGTTTATCGTGCGTTTGAGGTTGCGGAAGATACACTGCGGATTCTACCACCAATGTGAAACTAGCCTTACAGATGCGCCTATTCTGGGGGGCAGATTTTTTTTAGCCAGGAGGGGGCAATAACCGTGGTCCCTTTCTAGGCTATTAATAGCTGCCCTCAGTCACTGGCTTTCCCTCTCTGGCGGAGAAAATTGCGCGGGAGCCCACACCAGTTTTTTCTGTGAATTAATCCTTTAACACCTACAGCTCCAAATTTTTACACACACACACACACACACCTGACGCTATTAGTGAGGGACATATATAAATCTAATGGATATGCACATGTATGTGTGTGTGTGTGTATATATATATATATATATATATATATATATATATATATATATATATATATATATATATATATATATATATATATATATATATATATATATATATATATATATATATATATATATATATTAGTACAGACCAAAAGTTTAAAGATTTTTCTGTATTTTCATGACTTTGAAAATTGTAAATTCACACTGAAGGCATCAAAGCTGAATTAACACATGTGGAATTATATACTTTTCAAAAAAGTGTGAAACAACTGAAAATATGTCTTATATTCTAGGTTCTTCAAAGTAGCCACCTTTTGCTTTGATGACTCCTTTTGCACACTCTTGGCATTCTCTTGATGAGCTTCAAGAGGTAGTCATCGGGAATGGTTTTCACTTCACAGGTGTGCCCTGTCGGGTTTAATAAGTGGGATTTCTTGCCTTATAAATGGGGTTGGGACCATCAGTTGTGTTGTGCAAAAGTCTGGTGGATACATAGCTGATAGTCCTGAATAGAATGTTAGAATTTGTATTATGGCAAGAAAAAAGCAGCTAAGTAAAGAAAAACGAGTGGCCATCATTACTTTAAGAAATGAAGGTCAGTCAGTCTGAAAAATTGGGGAAACTTTGAAAGTGTACCCAAGTGCAGTGGCAAAAACCATCAAGCGCTATAAAGAAACTGGCTCACATGAGGACCGCCCCAGGAAAGGAAGACCAAGAGTCACCTCTGCTTCTGAGGAGAAGTTTATCCGAATCACCAGCCTCAGAAATCTCAGGTTAACAGCAGCTCAGATTAGAGACCAGGTCAATGCCATACAGAGTTCTAGCAGCAAATGCATCTCTACAACAACTGTTAAGAGGAAACTTTGTGCAGCAGGCCTTCATGGTAAAATAGCTGCTAGGAAACCACTGCTAAGGACAGGCAACAAGCCGAAGAGACTTGTTTGGGCTAAAGAACACAAGGAATGGACATTAGACCAGTGGAAATCTGTTCTTTGGTCTGATGAGTCCAAATTTGAGATCTTTGGTTCCAACCACCGTGTCTTTGTGCGATGCAGAAAAGGTGAACGGATGGACTCTACATGCCTGGTTCCCACCGTGAAGCATGGAGGAGGAGGTGTGATGGTGTGGATGTGCTTTGCTGGTGACACTATTGGGGATTTATTCAAAATTGAAGGCATACTGAACCAGCATGGCTACCACAGCATCTTGCAGCGGCATGCTATTCCATCCGGTTTGCGTTTAGCTGGAGCATCATTTATTTTTAAACAGGACAATGACCCCAGATGACCTGCCCTCCACAGTCACCAGACCTGAACCCAATCGAGATGGTTTGGGGTGAGCTGGACCTCAAAGTGAAGGCGAAAGGGCCAACAAGTGCTCAGCATCTCTGGGAACTCCTTCAAGATTTTTGGAAGACCATTTCCGGTGACTACTTGTTGATGCTCATCAAGAGAATTCCAAGAGTGTGCAAAGCAGTCATCAAAGCAAAAGGTGGCTACTTTGAAGAACCTAGAATATAAGACATATTTTGTAAATTATATAATTCCACATGTGTTAATTCATAGTTTTGATGCCTTCAGTGTGAATGTACAATTTTCAAAGTCATGAAAATACAGAAAAATCTTTAAATGAGAAGGTGTGTCCAAACTTTTGGTCTGTACTGTATATACCTATACTATGTGTAAACATTTATTCTATGTATTCTAACCTGTCAGTGTGATTTTACTGTACAACGCGCTGAATTGCCGGCTTTTCTATAGGACAATGGTGCGTATTTCTCGCATCGCAAGTCACACTGATGGTCCGTATGGTGAGCGAGTTTTTCTCGCACCCATAGATTTGCATTGGCGATCCTCGGCTGATATACGGTGCAAATCGCAGCATGCTGCGATTTCTCCCGCATGTATATCATGGCCGAGAAAACAACGGATGATAGGAGCTGCCCCATAGATTAACATTGGTCGTAGTGCTATGCGGTTTTTTTTTGTTTTGTTTTGTTTGTTTATCGCATAGCACACATCCATATTACGCTCTAGTGTGACTCCGGCCTTAGTCTTTCATACTGTTTCCCATTCTTGGAATTGCTTCAGGACATCCAATGATATACAGTGTCCCCCAATGAAGCGATAGAGAAAATAGATTTTAAGGCAAGTACCCATAATCCTTTCTTGGAGCTTTCATTGGGGGACACAGTTCCCACCCTTGTTATGCCTATATTGCCTTTGTTCAAGTTAATGTTTTCTGTTGCTTCTACTGCTTTCTCACTAAATGATTAGCTTAGTGCCAGTCGGTGGGTGTACCCTGCTGAGAAGGAGCTAACTTTTTTTTACCTAGTGGCAACAGCATACACCGATAGAACCCTATGTCCCTCAATGAACAGTCTGAGAAAGAGATTTTACAGAAAGTACCCAAAATCCTCTTTTTGTCACTTGACTTTGACCATTGGTTATTGTCCATCATACAGATCGGGAAGATCAGACTTGATGAAATCTTGTAATCATGGGGAGAAGTTACTATGTGGATGAAGCAGTGGAAAAGTACTTCACAAAGATTATTCCAGAAGTAAAGTCTTATGTGACGGGACTCCTTGTAGGACATGTAAGTACAATCATGGAAACATGATTATTATATGTGAACGTGGAGCTACATTACTGGCCCTCACCGTCTCCACCAGGCTGCATTGAACTGCTGAATGAAAACACTAATCTACAGACAGATAGGTTTAACTGTTTCTATGACTGAACCAAACAAATTTTGAGGTGCTGAATAATTATATTAAATTTGCTAATTGGCCCTAATTTTTATTATACAGGAGTGGCTATTAATGACAGGATTTTGATGCAACTTTAGGTGAAGATCGCAGCATTAGTATGACATCATTAGTATGACATCATTAGTTTGATATCATTAATATGACATCAATGGTATGTCTGGCAATTGCTCCACCTTAGAGTATCCAATGGAAGCCCGCCATCTCAGCGGTGATTATGTAATCCTAATTACAATTGCACCATTTGGCTTTGTAAATCTACCCTCATCCACACCTCATATTTTTGTTGGCCTTCTGACTTATTTCTATTAGAATAGATTCAGAAATGCCTCGGATTTATACTAATAAAGCAGATAACTTTTGCTATATATGACATGAAGAGACTTTTTTGCCTCAAAAGTGAAACCTAACTCCCTTGGTTAGGAAGGCCTACACCCAGTATTATGGCCACAGAATAGGAAGTCGGGAGTTGTGCCGCACACATATGCTAGAATAGATGTGCTGTAATTCTAGATAAAATTGTAGCTGTGTTGGTGTGCACGTGCCCTTCCCACATTTATCAGGCTATTTCCACCTCAGGCATTTATAAATCCACTAGATGGTGGCCCGATTCTAACGTATCAGGTATTCTAGAATATGTAGGTAGTATATAGCACAGGCTACGTACTATATTGCACAGTGAGGTAGTATATAACACAACCGACGTAGTATATAACATAGCTACGTAGTATATAACAGAGCTACGTAGTATGTAACACAGCGTACGTAGTATATAGCAGAGCAACGTAGTATATAACACAGCCACGTAGTATATAACATAGCCACGTAGTGTATTGCACAGGTATGTAGTATATTGGTCAGCCACGTAGTATATAGCAGAGCCATGTAGTATATAACATAAGCAACATGAAAGAAAAATGCAATTTGCATTTTAACGTAAAATTGTTTTTTCCAATAAACTGTTTAGATTTTATTGAGCTGGAACATTGCATTTTTTCTTGTATATGACATAGCCACTTAGTATATTGTATAGCCACATAGTATATTGCACAGGCACATAGTATATTGCACAGCCACGTAGTATATAACAGTCACGTAGTATGTAACACAGCCACGTAGTGTATTGCACAGCTACGTAGTGTATTGCACAGCTATGTGTATATAGTATATAGCAGAGCCACGTAGTATATAACATAGCCACGTAGTATATTGTAGAGGCACGTAGTATATAACAGAGCTACGTAGTATATTGCACAGTCGACTTAGTATATATCAGAACCAACACAGCCACATAGTATATTGCACAGCTACGTAGTATATAACAGAGCCTACGCAGTATGTAACACAGCCCTTGTAGTATATAGCAATGTGGGCACTATATGTGTGGTTAAAAAAGACTTAACATAAAAATAAACATATACTCACCTTCCGAAGGCCCCTTGAAGTCCTGGCGCCTGTGTGCTGTGCACGCGGCAGCTTCCGGTCCCAGGGTTGGTATGAGCGCAGGACTTGTGATGACGTCGCGGTCACATGACCGTGACGTCATCGCAGGTCCTTCTCGCATAGCATCCTTGGCACCGGAACCTGCCGCTTGCACTGCCGAGGACAGCCGCGACGTCGGAAGGTGAGAATAACCTTTTTTTTTATTATTATTATTTGTGACATTAGATCTTTTTACTATTGATGCTGCATACGCAGCATCAATAATAAAAAGTTGGGGACACACAGGGTTAATAGCAGCGCTAACTGAGTTCTTTACCCACGACATAATGCGGTCCGTTAATGCTGCCATTAACCCTGTGTGAGCGCTCAGCGCTGACTGCAGGGCAGTAAAGCAGCGGCCATTTCGCTGCCAGACTATGGCCGTCGCTGATTGGTCGTGGCAATGGTCGTGGGCGTTTTGCCACGACCAATCAGCGACTTGGATTTCCATGACAGACAGAGGCTGCGACCAATGAATATCCGTGACAGACAGACAGAAAGACGGAAGTGACCCTTAGACAATTATATAGTAGATAAGTGTCTGATACATGAGGGTTCCTCCTCTAGGATCCCCCTTTGTCATGTAATGAGACACCTCTCTCTGTGCTGTATGTGCTTTTTACCGTTTATTTTTTCAATTTAAAAATGTAAAAGTCGAGGTGGTGTAATATCAGACAACAGGGTCTATAGTAGATTGACCAAACGTCTGTTCCAGCATGAGCCCCTGCGGTACACTTGATGACTAGTATAAGTTTATGCTGTCTTTGTATTACACAGGATCAGTAAATGTGTCACTTTTTTCTAAACTTCTTATAACTTTCTTGTTGTTTTTTGTATGTTCTACATTCTCCTGTTTCGTTTTAGTCTTCCCTGCAAAGGGATTATGTTGTTCTGGCTGTTCAAACCCCCAGAAAAGAAGATCAAGATGAGGTCCCTAAAAAAAGGTCTGGTCCTTCCAAACTAGATGAAGTTGATGAGGAGTGGGTTTCAATTCACGCTAGTCAGGTAAATACATAAGAAATAAATCCGGGTTTCATGTGCACAGCTGAACTATGGCTCTAAGAGGGATGTGTATGTTTAGTGCCAAGAACAGGATTGAATCTGTTATGTCAGGATAGACTTTCCCACATCTTAAGTATATGTTCTCTCTTAAGGCTTCATTGACCATGATGTCAGCATCTTATACATTTTCTGATATCAAAGTACTCCTTTTACACCAAGCTTTAATATTTTTACTAATGGAGATTTCAGATTGTATTTCTATCTCATCCTCACATATGAGGGAAATCGTATTCAATCCAGGTTCTATAAAGCAGGAATGCTAGTCACTGTGCTTGCCAGTCAAAGGCCACGTACACACATTGAGTATTTAGTCAGTATTTTACATCAGTAGTTGTAAGCCAAATTCAAGATAGTAACAATCAGAGGAAAAGTATAATAGAAACACGTCACCTCTTCTGTATTTATCACCCACTCCTGGTTTTGGCTTACACATACTGATGTAAAATACTGATTAAATACTGTACATGTGAACGTGGCCTAACACTGATGTTTTTAGGCAATGGATTGCTAAAAATGAATACAACTCCAATTCAAAAAAAGTTGAGACGACGTATAAAATGCAAAAGAAAAGAAGAATTCAATGATGTGAAAATCTCTTGTAGTCATATTTTATTCATAGCAGAACACAGATCAGAAGGTGAAAGCTATTGTCACGGATACTGCTTCAGAGAAGGGCTGGGATATCGCACTGTCTGTTTTAAAGCACTCCTGCACTGGTTAGAAGTACTTAAAGAAATAAGACAGCAAAAAAGGGGCTGCAGTGATTACCTGTCATGGGCTTTTATGTTTGACACGGACTGCAGGATGGTAGTTGGGTGGTCCATTTCCTCCCCCGACCCGGGTTTTCCATGTGGCCTATGGCCACAGATTCCAGTGAAAAACCCTGCAGTAAAGGGCTTGGATGTGTCAGTTTTGGTCTTGCAGAGGGCTCTAAAGAGCTCAGCCTGTGTGAGGCAACACCGGGACAAGCGGAGCCAAAAGGCCTGGCACCCTCAGCATACACGGCGGTGCAGTGGCCACAGCAACCGGTCATGCACTGTCTTTGTTTTCCCAGCTGCGATCCGGAGGATCTGATTTATTTTCTATTTGTGAGTACTCTGATCATTAAAAGAGACTCTATTTTGAACTTTTCCTGGGTCACTACCTGTCTGTCACACTGCACCATCCCCGCTGCACTACACCACTCACAACCTACCAATTCATTTAGAGGGTGACCGCTTAGTATATGATTGCACAAAAGAGGCTTGTATAGGGCGCTGGTCACACACAGGTAGAATTGTTTTTATTACTTTTTTTTTTTCCTATGTTTGACTTCAGTTTTTTTGTACATATGCGTGGTGTCGCCGCTGATCTTTTTGAGAGCACCCCTTAAAACCAATTCTTGCCTGTATATATTGAGATATGTGTTGTGAATTCCGCTCTTGGGCTCCCTCCGGTGGTTATAAGTAGCATTTTTGTGAGTTCTGCTCTTGGGCTCCCTCCTGTGGTTTTGAGTGGTATGGCTGCTTCTTGGATTTAGCATCAGCAGCTGTTTTCACTGATCGTGTTTCTGGCTCTGCTATATTAGTCTGGCCTTTTCCCTAATTCAATGCCAGTTGTCAATTGTTGAGCTTGGAGTCATGGCTCTCTGAGGATTTCCCTGTCACTCTGACCATTTCAGCAAAGCTAAGTCCTTGCTTGTCTTTTTGCAGTTCACTTGTTGTGGACTTTGTTGTTTAGCACTTTCTATGTTTTGCTCATTTGTCCAGCTTATCAGTATGTATCTAGTCAGCTAAGCTGGAAGCTCTGGGCAGCAGAGTTTGCCCTCCACACCTTTAGTCAGGTGTGGAGATTTTTGCATTTCTCTGCGGTGGACTTTTTCTAGTTTTTATTACTGACCGCACAGTGTTCTGTCCTGTACTAATTCTTTCTAGCTAGTAGTGGCCTCCTTTGCTAAATCTTGTTTCATACTACGTATGTCTTTTCCTTCTCCTCTCACAGTCATTATTTGTGGGGGGCTGTCCTATCCTTTGGGGATTTTCTCTGAGGCAAGATAGCTTTCCTGCTTCTACCTTTAGGGGTAGCTAGATCTCTGGCTGTGACGAGGTGTCCAGGGAGTGACAGGAACATCCCACGGCTACTGCTAGTGTCTGTGTTAAGATCAGGAACTGCGGTCGGTATAGTTACCACCTGCCCAGAGCTAGTCGCATGTCGCTCCTTAATCACCAGACCATAACAGATATGGACACTATTGAAGGACACGCTTGAATACTCTTCTGTTTTAATTGTATGCATTGTTAAAATAATTGTTATTTATGCAGTGTAAGTGTCAGTACAGTTCATAGGTGTCCTTTACGTTGTTTTGCTAACATCTTTTTCTTTATCAGGCATTAATAATAGCTGTTCCAATGGGGTTTCTGTGTGCATGCACGTCGTGCTGTGCGTGTCCGGCCATCTACTTGCCGTCTACACATGACCGGGAGCTCAAAAGCTATTCGCGCTCCTGTGCATGCGTTGCCGGGCTTGATGGCTCGGGCGTGACGCGGCATGCGCCAATAGGACACTCCCATTGAGTCACTAAGGAAAATGTATTCCATCAAGTTACCCAGGTGATAAGAGGTTCTGGCAGACTCCATAGTCAACATTACCTAGAAAAAGCGACATTTAAGCACACGAAACACGTGTCGGGAATGTCACTATCCGTTCTACGTAACAGTCCGGTCTCTCTGCTCTACCTTGGTAAGATGCACCTTTTCCAGCCATTTATTATGCTAATTGAGCTTGAGAATACATGACCTTAGGCTGGCACTGTGCGCCTCTTACCTTTTATCATGTGCTATGTACCTTGCACTGAAATATTGGTGATTCCGATGTACTTATGGTTATCAAACGACTACTTGCCTTTTTGTACACTTTGCATTAATTGTTCACTTTTGAATATGGTCTATTAAAAATTACTATTTATACACTGATTCTCAGTTTGCTCCCTTTGCTATATATGCTCACCTCTGGCACTTAGGGATTGCCAGTGTTAGTTATTGCTGCCTGGTTTGCAGTTGGAGGTGAAGTTTGTGGTTGTAGTAGACATTTGGAGATTTATCCAGGAGATTGTTGCTTGAAGGTTTTTTTTTTTTGTTTTTTTTTATGTGCACATCCTCATTTTCTCCTATTTGGTTTCTCATTCCTTTTACTCACGTGTGCCATCCTGTTATTTGGAGAGTGTTTTTTGTATGTTTATTTTCATTTATCCCTGTTTGTCTTCCCTTGTTTGTGTGGTTAGTGTTATCCTATACGCTTCAATTTCCCACCTCCCTGTGTGGGGGAGGGGCTATCTTCTGTATAAGGGTTCATATAGGAGCGTAGCAAGGCATGTGAACCCGGCGTAACCACCTTCAGGAGTTATCTTGGGGACCGGGATAGATGGAGTTCTCCTATTTCTAGGGACCTAGTTAGCGCCCACTGTACCAATGTACTTTATAACAGATATTTTTCTGTTTCATTTAAAAAAATTGAAAGGGTTGTCCGATCCAAATCAATACGTCTGCAGTCACTCTGTGACTTCAGACTTGAGAATCGTTACGTGTGCTGTGGGCATTCGCCGGTTTCAGATGCGGGACCGGATTGTGTGTATGAGTTAGGGTAAGTTCACACAGGGCGTTTTTGCTGCTTTTTTTTTCTGCAGCAAAACCTTATCTTGGCAGGAAAGAAGCTGCGTCAAAAACACAGGTTTAGGTACGTTTTTGGTGCGTTTTTTGTTGCGTATTTCGTGCGTTTTTGGTGCGGTTTTTTTGTGCCTTTTTTTCTCTCTTTGTCCATGCCAATGTCCTTTGATTTTCAGCAGCAAAAATGCAGCCAATAATGATACCTGCGTTTTTGCTCCTTTTTTTTCAACACCCATTCAAGTCAATGTGTGAAAAACGCAGCAAAAATGCTGAAAGAAGTGACATACTCTATGTCAAAAAACGCAGCAAAGCACAAACTACTGATCAAACAAAAAACCCAATGTGTGTGCATGAGATTTCTGAAATCTCATAGGCTTTGCTGGTACTGTAAAAAGCAGCTGAAAATTAGCATAAAAAAGCAGCAAAAACGCCCTGTGTGAACTTACCCTTATACATACTCCCGGGAAGTGGGCGTGGCCTCACTCTCCATACACTTGTATGGAGGGAGGCCACGCCCTCTAGTCGGCCATGCCCACTGTCCAGCTGTTTCGCTAGACGGGTACGGCCTCGCTCTATGCAAGTGTATGGAGAGTGAAGCCACACCCACTGGCCAGGAGTAGGAATAACTCATACAGACACATCATGAAAAGCAGACTCCCCAAAACCTTGTCAAATGACAAATGCACTAGCAGGGTGCAGCAGGCCCCCGATAATAAATGCTAAAGCAGCACAGGTGCAAACTACTGATGAGAGCAACCACCGACTCGCCCAAACATTAGAGGGGTTGGCTGCCTAGTCGCAAAAATGCACACAGGTAAGGCTTGCATAAGACACTATTCACACAGACAGGTGTGATGCACTGTGTCTGGACAACCTACTGATCACGCCCATAGTATTAGCAGGCGGGCCGTCCAGCACTATATATAAATGCACCACACAAAAACTAAGCAAACATAAAGGGGCCCTGCTGCACTCTGCAAAAAATGATAAAAAGTGCAATAAAAAGATGAAAAAATGAATTCGTGTAATACATTAAATGATGCATTGGTTACTATTTTGGCCAAAATGGATAAGCTCGCAACCCAACGTCAAGGGTCCTCATCAACTTGCGAGTCCCAAGCTAATATCAAAGCAGCTAACATAGAGAAACTCTAAAAAACACATCATGAAAAGCAGACTCACCATATTTTTATATATAGTGCTGGACGGCCCGCCTGCTAATACTATGGGCGAGATCAATAGGTTGTCCAGACACAGTGCATCACACCCATCTGTGTGAATAGTGTCTTATGCAAGCCTTACCTGTGTTTTTTTTTTGTCTACTAGGCAGCCAGCCCTTCTCTTAGGTGAGTGGGTGGTTGCTCTCATCAGTAGCCTGCACCTGTGCTGCTCCAGCCTTTATCAGTGGGGGCCTGCTGCACCCTGCTAGTGCATTTGTCATATGACAAGGCTTTGGGGAGTCTGCTTTTAATGATGTGTTTTTTGGAGTTTCTATGTTAGCAATAACTCATACATACCCTCTCTTGTCCCGGGTCTGAAATAAGCAAATCCCCACAGTGAACAGTGCGTTCGCTGGGGGGGGGGGGGATTCATAAGTCTGCAGTCACAGAGTGACTTCAGACTTATTGATTTGGACCAGACATCCCCTTTAACCTATTTAGTAAGTCATGGCGGTAGCACATCTTGAAAAAGTTGAGACAGGCCATATCTAGCATTGTATAGCATGCCTTCAGATATAGAAGCTTTAGAACTATGCGCTGATAACAACCTGGATGGTCCCTCCCCTCTTGAATCTGCCGGACACTGCATCCGTGCTTTCCATAAATAATTTTACATTTTGATTTCTCTGTCCACAGAACAGGTTTCCATTTTTCTGAATCCATTTTAAATGAGAAGAAAAAAGAAAATGGCAGCATTTCTGGATTCTATAAATGATAACAGATTCATGAATTTTGCAATTTGACATAAAGGAACATTTTTCTGGAATTGTTCTACAAATTTTTGTCCCAGTTATTCACAGATCGATTAACCTTTGACCATCTTTGCTTCTGAGAGACTCTGCCTCTCTAACCTGCTCTTTTTCTACACAGTCAAGTGACTTAGTTGAGAAGTGACCCTCTGGTTGTTTATCACTGTTAACACTTACCGTATTTTTCGGATTATAAGACGCACTTTTGTTCCCCCAAATTTTTGGGAAAGTGGGGGGTGCGTCTTATAATCCGAATCTGTGTGCTGTGCTGTAGAAGGGGGGGCGGCTCTGGGGTGGTGTCAGCGGGCTAGAGTGGGCTGGCTGCAGAGACAGTAGGAGATCCTGTGCTCCCGCTCATTAGCCTCATCTAATATTCACTGCACCCGCTGTCCATCACCTCGGTGCTGAAGCCCCGCTGAGTTGGTTGACAGGGGAGTGGTGCATATTGCATGTGCCTGCACTCTCTCCCCCCTCCCATCATAGATATAGTGTGCCTTCACGGGGGGGCCATGTGCCAGGACGGGGGTTATATAGATACCAGGATGAGGGACATATATGATTTGTAAGACGGACGCTGGCATTATAAGACAGACCCCCGTTTTAACATAAAAAATTATTTTTCTCTCTCTTTCTTCACCAAATGTGGGGGTGCTTCTTATAATCAGGTGTGTCTTATAAAGTCAAAAATACGGTACTTTTCCAGCCTTTTGTTAACACTGGCCTAACTTTTTTGAGACGTGTTGTTGCCATCAATTTCTACACTTCATCATTTTTTTTTTTAATGAAATAGAAAAATGTCATTCACCTTCTGATCTGTGTTCTATGTTCTGTTGTGAATAAAATATAGCTGCAGGAGATTTCCAAGTCAATGCATTCTTGTTTTCTTTTAGGAATTAGGGTTGAATTTGTGATCAGTTTTTAACTCATCTAGATCAATCACAAAGTTAAAAAAAAAACCTCAAATTTCAATTCATTCTTAAGACAACCATAGACATTAGATCAAAATCAGGTGACAATATAATATAAAAAAATGATTGCAAGCATACTATACTAAAAATGGGTGGCTAGTCAAATATAAATATAGTATGACACCCATAGTATAGGTAAGGACTAAATCTGGACCAACTGCATAGCCATAAAGACAAGAAGGCAGGGCAATAAAAACAGTCAAAGTAGTAAACCAACTTTCAAAATCTTTATTAATCTTATAATCAGTAAAAGGCAACAAGAGGGGCAATGATGTGCAAACTAAACCAGCATCCATACAAGGAGCCAGTAGAACCACACTACAAATAAAAATAGCAAAGGTAGAATAACACAGTAAAATTGTATTTAATAGTGCCCATAGTACAGAAAAATTGTTAATATGGTAGGAGTCCCATAAGTCACAAACAACATTGCATATTTATACTGCTATATGCACAAATACCTGGCAGAGTGCGACAGCGGGATCTCACATGGTCCTCCAGCCCACCCGACGCTCGTTTCGGAGAAAATCTCCTTCCTCATGGGGCATCAATATAATATGTATGGAAGCCGCCCAAGTGTTCCCCAATGTCAAAAGTATACAAAGACCTAGCATGTTGGATTTCAACATGTTCTGTCCATTTCTAAAAGCCGTTTAAAATATTATTTCTTAAGTACCGTAAATCTTGGCACTCTGCCCCCTGAGGAAGCTGTTGTGAAACGCGCGTAGGGACGCGTGGGCATCTCCATGGACCCAGATATGGGTAAGATCTAAGGGTGGTCTCATGCATCTTTTATTGTTTAGACTATAATAGCCACATGGCCATTGATTTGCATAAATTATTTTTATAATGAGAGTCTAACTTTGAGACTTATGTGACCACTCCATTTGGGCTATGGATGAAATATGATGCACTGGCACTTTATATTGCATATTTAAATATGACCCTTGTTTTGGTTATATGAGATAACTTTATCTCCATGCCTTTGTCTTTGGGGTGACACCATGTTTGGGGTGCACCCTTAACCTATTCAACTGCTCTGTTCTAATTACTTTGTGATATTTATCTCTATGTCTCATAACTGATTTCTAAAATAAAATGTACTGTTTTATATAGTTACATAGTTATTAAGGTTGAAGGAAGACTTTAAGTCCATCTAGTTCAACCCATAGCCTAACCTAACATGCCCTAACATGTTGATCCAGAGGAAGGCAAAAAAAAACAATGTGGCAAAGAGTAAGCTCCACACTGGGGAAAAAATTCCTTCACAACTCCACATACGGCAATCAGACTAGTTCCCTGGATCAACGCCTTATCAAGGAATCTAATATATATACCCTGTAACATTATACTTTTCAAGAAAGGTATCCAGTCCCCTCTTAAATTTAAGTAATGAATCACTCATTACAATATCATACGGCAGAGAGTTCCATAGTCTCACTGCTCTTACAGTAAAGAATCCGCGTCTGTTATTATGCTTAAACCTTCTTTCCTCCAGACGTAGAGGATGCCCCCTTGTCCCTGTCTCAGGTCTATGATTATAAAGATCATCAGAAAGGTCTTTGTACTGTCCCCTCATATATTTATACATTAAAATAAGATCACCCCTTAGTCTTCGTTTTTCCAAACTAAACAGCCCCAAGTGTAATAACCTATCTTGGTATTGCAGACCCCCCAGTCCTCTAACAACCTTGGTCGCTCTTCTCTGCACCCGCTCTAGTTCAGCTATGTCTTTCTTATACACCGGAGACCAGAACTGTGCACAGTATTCTAAGTGTGGTCGCACTAGTGACTTGTATAGAGGTAAAATTATGTTCTCCTCATGAGCATCTATGCCTCTTTTAATACATCCCATTATTTTATTTGCCTTTGTAGCAGCTGCCTGACACTGGCCACTGAATATGAGTTTGTCATCCACCCATACACCCAGGTCTTTTTCATTGACGGTTTTGCCCAGAGTTTTAGAATTAAGCACATAGTTATACATCTTATTACTTCTACCCAAGTGCATGACCTTACATTTATCCCCATTAAAGCTCATTTGCCATTTATCAGCCCAAGCTTCTAGTTTACATAAATCATCCTGTAATATAAAAGTGTCCTCCTCTGTATTGATTACCCTGTAGAGTTTAGTGTCATCTGCAAATATTGAAACTCTACTCTGTATGCCCCCTACAGGGTCATTAATAAATATGTTAAAAAGAAGAGGGCCCAATACTGACCCCTGTGGTACCCCACTGCTAACCGCGACCCAGTCCGAGTGTGCTCCATTAATAACCACCCTTTGTTTCCTATCCCTGAGCCAGCTCTCAATCCACTTACACATATTTTCTCCTATCCCTATTATTCTCATTTTATGTAACAAACTTTTGTGTGGCACCGTATCAAAAGCTTTTGAAAAGTCCATATACACTACGTCCACTGGGTTCCCTTGGTCCAGTCCGAAAGTTACCTCTTCATAGAAGCTGATCAAATTAGTCTGACATGAACGGTCCCTAGTAAACCCATGCTGATACTGGGTCATGAGGTTATTCCTCATCAGATACTCCAGTATAGCATCCCTTAGAATGCCCTCCAGGATTTTACCCACAGTAGAGGTTAAGCTTACTGGCCTATAATTTCCGAGTTCAGTTTTTGTCCCCTTTTTGAATATTGGCACCACATTTGCTATACGCCAGTCCTGTGGTACAGACCCTGTTATTATGGACTCTTTAAAGATTAAAAATAATGGTCTATCAATGAGTGTACTTAATTCCTGCAGTACTCGGGGGTGTATCCCATCCGGGCCCGGAGATTTGTCAATTTTAGTGATTTTTAGACGCCGCCGTACTTCCTGCTGGGTTAAGCAGGTAACATTTAATGGGGAATTTTTGTTATCACAGATTATATTGTCTGCCATGGGATTTTCTTGCGTAAATACTGATTAAAAAAAGTCATTTAGCATATTGGCTTTTTCCTCATCCTCATCCACCATTTCCCCCAGACTATTTTTAAGGGGGCCAACACTTTCATTTTTTAGTTTCTTACTATTTATGTAGTTAAAGAATATTTTGGGATTATTTTTACTCTCTCTGGCAATGAGTTCTCTGTCTCAATTTTTGCTGCCTTGATTTGCTTTTTACAGAATTTATTTAATTTTCTGTATTTATTTAAAGGGCACCTGTCACCCCGTTCGCATCTCGGCTTCAGGAAAATGGCCGCCGCGATCTCCATCTGCGCACGCGCGGCATCCCGCGGCCATTTTCCTGAAGCCTTGGCCAGCAGAGCGCCGCTTCTGCGCACGCGCGGCCAAAGGAAGATGGCCGCCCCCACCGATCACCAATGAAATAGTGCACATCGCGCTCTTTTCACTCCCCTGTGCAGTGGATTCGGGACCTTGGGCATGCGCACACCACTACGCCACCAATGGAAAACTAAGCAAGATCTGGGGGAAGACACCACGCCCTTTTGACCAGACCAGCCTGATTGACAGGCGAAAATGACTACTTTGGTAACGTATTTTGGCAGCATAGGTGGGGAATCGGGGTCCACAAAATACACTGTTGTAATGCACAGCTCAGGCCCTATTTAACAGTATTTTTATCTCATACTGAAAAAACGGGGTGACAGGTGCCCTTTAATGCCTCAATCACTACCTACTTCCTTTAATTCTCTAAATGCTTTCTTTTTGTCACTTATTGCGCCCCTTACAGCTCTATTTAGCCATATTGGTTTCCTCCTATTTCTAGTATGTTTATTCCCATACGGTATATACTGTGCACAGGTCCTATCCAGGATGCTAATAAATGTCTCCCATTTTCTTTGTGTATTTTTATGTCTCAGGATATCGTCCCAATTAATTGCACCAAGATCCTCTCTCATCCATTGGAAACTTGCCCTCCTGAAGTTTTGTGTCCTTGTCACCCCTCTACTACCCATCTTATTAAAGGTTACATGAAAACTTATTATTTTGTGATCACTATTCCCCAAGTGACCTCCAACCCTTATATTTGATATGCGGTCTGGCCTGTTGGTTAATATTAGGTCTAGCAGTGCCCCCTTCTTGTTGGGTCCTGAACCAGTTGTGAAAGGTAATTGTCTCTCATAGTTGTCAAAAACCGATTACCTTTGCTGGAACTGCAGGTTTCTGTTCCCCAATCTATTTCAGGGTAGTTGAAGTCCCCCATAATAATGACTTCTCCTTGAGTCGCAGCTTCATCTATTTACTTTACGAGGATATTCTCCATTGCTTCCATTATTTTTGGAGATTTATAACAAACCCCTATCAGTAATTTATTATTTTTTCCCCCTGCCCTTATCTCCATCCACAGGGACTCTACATTTTCATTAGATTCACCTATATTATCACGCAGGATGGGTTTTAAGGACGATTTTACGTACAGACACACCCCACCCCCTCGCTTATCTGTACGGTCATTTCTGAACAGGCTATAGCCCTGCAAGTTAACAGCCCAGTCATGGCTCTCATCCAGCCACGTCTCAGATATCCCCACCATGTCATAATTATGCTCCAACAACATTAGTTCTAATTCATCCATTTTGTTGGCGAGGCTTCTGGCATTAGTATACATGCACTTCATGTTCCTCTCTGTACCTCTATTCTTTCTTAAATTACTAACTGTTCTAACCCCACCCCCCATGCCACCGCCACCCCCAACTTTCTTATTTGTGCCCATTATGACATTTTTTGTGGTTACTTCTCCATTTTGTGGTGTTTTGATACTGAGAGGGAGCTCCATAGGATATGTTCCATTGTGGTCCTGATCTTTGACTTCAGGACTAAGTGTTGCTAATATATTATGATATCTGTATTTTAGATATTGTGTTTGACAAAGACTTAGCTTGTTGGATTTCAACATGTTGTGTCCATTTCTAAAAGCCATTTAAAAAATTACTTCTTAAGTAAATCTCAGCTGAATGTCCATCATTAATACAGAAGATAACTTTACTTTGTATATTGGTCATAGAGAAAGATTAAGAACATTACAACTCCCTGACTGGTTACTATTAATGAGGTTCTATGTTCGGTATTCTTAGGTAAATCGGATGCTTCCTGGTGGCCTTTTGGTTATTGGTGTATTCCTTATAACCTCTCCGGAGCTTTCTAAGGACGCCCAGAATACTCTGAGAAAGGTAAGCTGGTGAAGGGTAATCCTGCCCATCTCCATGATGAGACCTATCCGATCATCTACTATATAATTGTCTAAGGGTCACTTCCGTCTTTCTGTCTGTCCTTTTGTCTGTCCTTCTTTCTGTCACGGATATTTATTCGCTAATTGGTCGCAGCAGCCATGACAGGCAAAACAGCCACGACCAATCAGCGACGGGCATAGTCCGGCGGAAAAATGGCTGCTCCTTCATCCCCGCAGTCAGTGCCCGCTCCATAATCCCCTCCAATCTGCCCTCACACAGGGTTAATGGCAGCGGTAACAGACCGCGTTATGCCACGGTGTAATGCACTCTGTTACCGCTGCTATTAACCCTGTGTGACCAATTTTTTACTATTCATGCTGCCTATGCAGCATGAATAGTAAAACGATCTAATGTTAAAAATAACAAAAAAAATAAAAAATCGTTATATACTCACCGTCCGTCGGCCCCCGGATCGACAACAGGCCTTTCCCGCTCGCGACGCTCTGGTAACCAGTCCATGCTGCGATCTCGCGAGATGATGACGTAGCGGTCTCGCGAGACCGCTACATCATCATCTCGCGAGACCGCAATGCACTCTTGAGACCGGAGCGCACGAGCAGCGTCAGTAATTGCTTTGCTTGGATCAGGGGGCTCCGGAAGGTGAGTATATAACTATTTTTTATTTTATTTCTTTTTTTTAACAGGGATATGATGCCCACATTGCTATATACTACGTGGGCTGGGCAATATACTACATGGGCTGTGCTATATACTACGTGGCTGGGCAATATACAACATGGGCTGTGCAATATACTACGTGGCTGTGCTATATACTACGTGTGCTGTGCTATATACTACGTGGGCTGTGCAATATACTACATGCGCTGGGCAATATACTACGTGGGCTGTGTTATATACTACGTGGCTGGGCAATATACTATGTGACTATACAACGTGGGCTGCGCAATGTACTACGTGGGCTGCGCAATGTACTACGTGGGCTGCGCAATGTATTACGTGGGCTGCGCAATGTACAACGTGGGCTGCGCAATGTACTACGTGGGCCGCGCAATATACAACGTGGGCTGCGCAATGTACTGCGTGGGCTGCGCAATGTACTGTGTGGGCTGCGCAATGCACTACGCATACATATTCTAGAATACCCGATGCGTTAGAATCGGGCCACCATCTAGTTATTCCATAAATATCTCTTGTGGAGAATCCCTGTAATCACATCTCAGCTCATTTTCATTTTTATTCTTAGTTGTTTTTCTCTCCTTCTTCAAAGAGCCATCACTTTTTTCTGCCCACACAGCCATATGAGGGCTTGCTTTTTGCGAGGAGAGTTGTAGTTTTGATTGACACCATTCATTTTGTCATAAAATGTACTGAAAATAGGGGAAAAAAAACTCCAATGCGTGAAATGGCAAAAAAATGCAATTATGCCTTTTTATTTTTTGGATGTTGTTTTTATGGCGTACATTGGATGGTAAAAATGACTCTGCAGCATGAATCCCTAGGTCAGTACAATTACGGCAATGCCAAACTTGCATTATTTTTTTATTTTATTTGAGTTGTGAAAAAAAAATCTGAATTTTTTGAAAGAAAAAAAAAACAATTGGGCACATACAAAGTTCTTATCACTTTTTAGTGCATTGTTTGAGGGAGATGTTATTAGTGAAAAAGCACAATCTTTTATCTTTAAAGTGTCATCTACAATACCAGTTAAATAATTTGATATTTTGATAACCCAGACTGCTGTGGACTCTGCGATACCAAATATGTGATCCCCCCCCCATACTCACGAGCTCTGTATAACCCCAACACTTTGCAAGCTGCCAATCTGACTGGCAGCCAATCAGTGCTGTGGGCGGAGTTATACAGAGCTCAGCATTCAGAGAACTGCTAGATCTGCAGCAGAGAAAACTGTGATTTTATCAAAACTGCAGCAAGCAGCCCAGTAAGTGACACATCGCTGGAGTCAGGGGCTCTGACCCTACATCGGGCTGCTCTTGTAATGGGGTAACAAAAACCTAGTGACATATTCCATCTAAAGAGGTTGTCCAGGGTTAGAAAAACACTGCTGCTTTGTTTCGGGAATAGCTCACACTCTGCCCATGGTATTGCACCTCGGCTCTATTCACGTCAGTGTGGCTGAGTTACGAGGCTCGGGGAGCACATCCTGTGTAGATAGTACGTGGCATGTAACTTCACCTGGCCACCATGGCTGGAAAAGCTTGGTGTATAGCTCACAATCCATCACCCTTGTTTCTCCTTGTAGCTCATCTTTGCTGTGGATAAGACTTCAAGGAAGAACAGATTGTGGAGTCTCACGGAGAGCGAGGTCACTGACAGAGCAGCAGTGCATGTTTGTGCAGCATCAAGAAAGTAGGTTATTGTACGTTCTTCCTATGCCTGGAACCATGTTACTATACCGAGCACCGTGTCTGCTGTTACACACATGCTTTCATTATGTGGCCAATAAATGCACGAGACCCCCCCCACCATTCCAGCATGTGAACAATCAGAGACCCCACCATGACTCGCATCACCATTGTGATGCCAAGGGGAATCGGGGGTTGGACAGGCTCCTGACACGAGACATGTGAATCTGATAGAGGTTAGCATGCCTGATTAGCACACATTGCCTCTAACAATATATACTTACCGGACAGCGGCCTACTCCGATCCGCTCGAATTTGGTGCAGCGCCGACGATCTCCGCAACCTATACCGATTAGCAGATCGGGGACCGTCAGCATTTGCTATCAGTTGCAGTGCTATTGGCAGACAGTGGCACGGGCACTACTGGCCTCAGCCTGCAGCCCCGGTGTAGCAGCATAGCTTGGGCTGCAGTGCTGACAATCTCCATAGTAAGTACTTACAAGTGAATGCAGATCTCCGGCATCCATCTATCTAGTTAATAGCTTTCATACACACTTGCTGACAATACCTGCTACAACTAACACCACCTTATTGTTACATAATAGAAGCCCATATGGATAACAATGAGAATAAAAATAAAGATGATGGCAAATTAACATCCAGATACAGGAACCGTCCAGTGTCCATATTACATTGAAACCCAGCATATTATTATAGGGTCATTAGCTGCAATACCATTTTTAATATATTTCTGAGACCTATCACTAGGGAATTAGTGGATCATAGTGCGGCTAATAATTCACACACTATGATCCAATATACACCTTATGATGTATTAATTATTTTTTTGAATTTAATAATGTACAATTTTTATTCACTATCCCCTTTTTTTCCTCTTTCCTCCTTTGTAATAGCAGGTAAATACTTGTTGTACATGTGAATAACACAGTACACTTAGTTGATGCCGTTTTGATCATAAAAGCATAAAGGCCATCCCACCGCAACAAGGTGTACCCCCAATCAGGATTGTCCCCTATCTCGTATTTAAAGGGAACCGCCATCAAAAACGCTGTTAACCTGCAGATATGGGGTTAATCTGCAGGTTAATAGTGTTACTGACCTGTCCGGCTCCTGCATTCAGCTGAATGCTGCAGGGAGAAAATTATCTTTATTTTCCCTGCAGGATTTGGTTTCAATTACGGGGGCCTTTGGCCACTTGATAGCCCCTGTGACAGAACGCCGAGTGCTGCTGGGGGAATTCTCCTTTTCCCTTCAGCTAAGTGCTGGCGCCGGGCAGGTTAGTAACATAATTAACCCCATATCTGCAGGTTATACCGTTTTTCCTGTAGCCAGGCTCCCTTCAATCTCTCTATATGCCAGCAGGCCTCAATAGATGGGGCAAAGATGAAATAGAGAGGTGAAATGCTAGAGATCGGACAATCCTGACTGGGTACACCTTGTCGCGATGTGATGGCTTTTAGGCTTTTTTGATAAAAATGAGTGACAACTCAGTACCCTATGTCAGTCACATATACTACTACTATTTATTTACTTATTTTTTTTTTTAGACAGGTTTTGTCTGATGGCCACTGTGTGAATAAGCATGTTACACTTAGGCTAGGTTCACATTGCGTTAGTGGGTGATCGCTAACGGACAGCGTTTGCACGGCGAAAATGTCGCAATTAACGCCGTGCAACGGGTCCGGTAGCGCACCCATTGACAGCAATGTTGTTTCAGCCTGAAGCGCATCGCTAGCGCGTGCCTTTTTCGGCTCGCGCTAGCGATGTGCCGTTCTTTTGTGGCGCGCCTCGGACGCTGCTTGCAGCGTCTGCGGCGCGCCCGAGGTCCGTTCCCCGCTCTCGCAGATCGGGGATCTGCGAGAGCGGGGACGTTAGCGCGACCCCTAAACGCGACCCCTACAAATACATTGCGTTAGCGCAATCCGCTAGTGCTAAACGGATTGCCCTAACGCAATGTGAACCTAGCCTTATCAAGGTGTTTTTTGGTTTCTCTTTAGTCCCTTGCTCTGTATACATACAGGGGCCTGGTCTCCCCTTATCTATATAGCTTTCCACAGGCAGGTGCCAAACAGTCAGGTCTGGGTCCTGCTATTGGGGCATGCTGGCACATAGGTGAAATACTACAAATAGGACCATCCTGTTTTTGTACCCCATGTATCGGTGGAATGGTGTTTACCCTTTTTTGATAAAAAGTGTCACCTAAGAAGAATCCCTTGTTATTTTCATGTACTTTTACTATTTACCTACTGCAGGGTATTAAATAAAATAACACTTAAAGAGCTGCATCTTAATATTGCTCATAAAGCTTTGATATACTTTGAAACTAAGATTCTGGGCTTTAATAGCCAGTCCTTGTGTTGGCGGTGAAAGCGTTAAACTGATAGAATGTATCTGATAATCCGATTACATTTCATCTTTGTCTTTTATCTTTAGGAATACTTGCAGAACCTTTGATGTCTCAGATCCTAAGGTAAGTTACCTAGCAAAATTCCGCATATGTAGATGGATTATTTTTTTTGTATTATGTTTTTGGAAAGTACTTCCATGACGAGCAGCAGTTCATAGTTCTACGCTGAATGTATTGAACTGGCTTATTGTTTTTCAAAATATATATTAATGCAATGTCATCAGAGCAGCATCATAGCGGACTGGGAAACACAAAACTGAGCAGCAGAGGTCCTCCACCCAAAATTAATTTCATAAATTTGTGAATAACAGGACAGGACAAGTGTTAGCCTATGTTTTTTTTTACTAATGAGTAATAGGAAGGAGTGATTAGTTCTGTGAATAATATGTAACTTGTATTAATATTTACAGTGGGTGCGGAAAGCATTCAGACCCCTTTAAATTTTTCGCTCTTTCATTGCAGCTATTTCGTAAATTCAAAAAAGTTCATTTTTTTTCTCATTAACGTACACTGCACCCCAATAAAAACTGAAATATCACATGGTCATAAGTATTCAGACCCTTTGCTCAGTATTGAGTAGAAGCACCTTTTGAGCTAGTACAGCCATGAGTCTTCTTGGGAATGATGCAACAAGTTTTTCTCACCTGGATTTGGGGATCCTCTGCCATTCTTCCTTGCAGATCCTCTCCAGTTCCGTCAGGTTGGATGGTGAATGTTAGTGGACAGCCATTTTCAGGTCTCTCCAGAGATGCTCAATTGGGTTTAGGTCAGGGCTCTGGCTGGGCCAGTCAAGAATGGTCACAGAGTTGTTCTGAAGCCACTCCTTTGTTATTTTAGCTGTGTGCTTAGGGTCATTATCTTGTTGCAAGGTGAACCTTTGGCCAAGTCGGAGGTCCAGAGCACTCTGGAAGAGGTTTTCATCCAGGATATCTCTGTACTTGGCCGCATTCGTGTTTCCTTCAATGACAACCAGTCGTCCTGTCCCTGCAGCTGAAAAACACCCCATAGCATGATGCTGCCACCACCATGTTTCACTGTTGGGATTGTATTGGGCAGGTGATGAGCATTGCCTGGTTTTCTCCACACATACCGCTTAGAATTATCACCAAAAAGAGCTATCTTCCCATCAGACCAGAAAATCTTATTTCTCATAATCTGTGAGTCATCCATGTGTTATTTATTAAACTCTATGAGGGCTTTCATATGTTTTGCACTGAGGAGAAGCTTCCGTCTGGCCACTCTGCCATAAAGGCCTGACTGGTGGAGGGCTGCAGTGATAGTTGACTTTGTGGAATTTTCTCCCATCTCCCTACTGCATCTCTGGAGCTCAGCCACAGCTCTACTTTACCTCTCTCACCAAGGCTCTTCTCCCACGATTGCTCAGTTTGGCTGGATGGCCAGGTCTAGGAAGACTTCTGGTGGTTCCAAACGTCTTCCATTTAAGGATTGTGGAGACCACTGTACTCTAAGGGTATGTGTCCACGTTCAGGATTGCATCAGGATTTGGTAACATCTGGACGCTGTAACATCTGGACACTGCGTGTTTGACGCTGCGGCTCTACGCAGCATCAAACACGCAGCGTTTCCTGAACGTGGAAACATACCCTTAGGAACCTTGAGTACTGTAGAAATTCCGTTGTAACCTTGGTCAGTTCCTTTGACCTCAGGATTCTCATTTGGTCTGACTTGCACTGTGAGCTGTTAGGTCTTATACAGACAGATGTGTGCCTTTCCAAATCAAGTCCTATCAGTTTAATTAAACACAGCTGGACTCCAGTGAAGGAGTAGAATCATCTCAAGGAGGATCACAAGGAAATGGACAGCATGTGACTTAAATATGAGTGTCTGAGCAAAGGGTCTAAATACTTATGACCATGTGATATTTTGGTTTTTCTTTTTTTAATAAATTAGTAAAATTTCTACATTTCTGTTTTTGGTTTTTTTTTCAGCCAAGATGGGGTGCAGAGTTTACATTAATGAGAAAAAAATGAACTTTTTTGAATTTACCAAATGGCTGCAATGAAACAAAGATTGAAAAATTTAAAGGGGTCTGAATACTTTCCGTACCCATTGTATATTAAAAAAATTATACACCTGATCTGCAAAGCGGGACATGCGTTAAATGTGAAATATCCCTTCATTTAAATAGACACAGCAACATTAGAACACAAAATATTTTCCTAGAAACCTGCTTATTGGTCAGCCCGCCCATCAATCAAGGCAATATGAATAAAAAGCCAGAGAATGCGTCTGACCCCGCCATTAGAAAAAAACGGTATTCCAACAAAAGGCGCTTCAGCTACACATGTTCTACTTTGCAGATCAGGTTTATATGAGGGTCAGATAGTTGTATTCACCCTAGATCAGATAGGATTAGTGCAGTGAGTAATTTACCCCTATCATACCACCAGCTCATCGTCACAGTTATGTGGTGCGCTGAAGCAGCTGTAACTTTGGGTGTATTGGAGGTACGGCGCTGCCTCCTGCATAACGATACCACTATCTCAACCTTCTGCTGATAGTCATCCTCCTGCAGTGCCTACCCTGCGTTAATGTATATAGTTAGAAATGGCACCTTCATTTAATGAACCAGTTACAATATAATGTATGGACACTAATGATATTTGATCACAGAGTTTCTTGCAACACTTATTTCTTACACTGACCCATTTACATATAGAGATTCTTCATCCCTGGCCAACTTAACTGTATGAGGTGTGTACACGTGCTTACTAAGAGTAGCCATCTCCATATATACCGTATATACTCAAGTATAAGCCGAGATTTTCAGCCCAAATTTTTGGGCTAAAAGTGCCCCTCTCGGCTTATACTCGAGTCATGGTCGTCGGCGGGTGAGGGGGAGAGAGGACTGTCGCATACTCACCTGCTCCTTGCGCTCCTAACGCTGTCCCAGCCTGTCCCATGGTCTCCCGCGCTGCAGCTCTTCCTCTATTCAGCGGTCACGTGGTACCGCTCATTAAAGTAATGAATATGGACTCCACTCCCATAGGGGTGGAGCCGCATATTCATTACTGTAATGAGCGGTACCAGTGACCGCTCATTACAGGAAGAAGTGGGACAGGCAGGGACCGCTTCAGGAGCGCCGGGAGCAGGTGAGTATTTCATATTCACCTGTCTGCGTTCCATCCGCCGGCCACCGCTCCGTCTTCCCGTCCTCTTGCAGTGACTGTGCAAGTCAGAGGGCACGATGACGTGTTAGTGTGCGCACCGCCCTCTGCCTGAACAGTCAGTGCGGAGAGACGGGACTCTGAGGAGCAGCGACGAGAGGTGAGTATGTGATTTTTTTTTTTTATTGCAGCAGCAGCAGCATTACATGTGGCACAATGCTATATGGAGCGTCTATGGGGCCATAAAGAACTACATGGAGCATTATATGGGGCATCTATGGGGCCATAACTGCATGGAGCATTATATGGGGCATCTATGGGGCCATAACTGCATGGAGCATTCTATGGGGCCATAACTGCATGGAGCATTATATGGGCCATCTATGGGGCAATAAAGAACTGCATGGAGCATTATATGGAGCATCTATGGGGCCATAACTGCATGGAGCATTATATGGGGCACTATATGGGGCCATAACTGCATGGAGCATTCTATGGGGCCATATCCTGTAGAATGTAAGCCCGCAAGGGCAGGGTCCTCGCCCCTCTGTATCAGTCTGTCATTGTTAGTCTGTCTACTGTAAGTGATATCTGTAATCTGTGTGTAACCCCTTCTTATGTACAGCACCATGGAATCAATGGTGCTATATAAATAAATAATAATAATAATAACTGCATGGAGCATTATATGGGGCATCTATGGAGCCATAACTGCATGGATCATTATATGGGGCATCTATGGAGCCATAACTGCATGGATCATTATATGGGGCATCTATGGGGCCATAACTGCATGGAGCATTATATGGGGCATCTATGGGGCCATAAAGAACTGCATGGAGCATTATATGGGGCATCTATGGGGCCATAAAGAACTGCATGGAGCATTATATGGGGCTCCTGATTCAATATGGATATTCAAAAACACTTAACTTACTGATGTCTCAATTAATTTTACTTTTATTGGTATCTTTACCAGTAGCTGCTGCATTTTTCACCCTAGGCTTATACTCGAGTCAATAAGTTTTCCCAGTTTTTTGTTGCAAAATTAGGGGGGTCGGCTTATACTCGAGTATATACGGTAACTAACAAATCGTCTCTCTGTAGCACTATAGCGTGCAAACATTAAATCTATGTAGAGTAGCTGCGGAGACACCATCACGTGTTTCTCAACGCAAGCAGTGAATAGCCAGGCCTTTCCCCGGGAAGGAACAACCACGGGAAGGGCAGCATCCAATAAAGGAAAACATCCAATACAGGAAAACCACCTATGCCAAGCATGGTATCCATCCACAGACAGCTGTTTCGGGGTTCCTGTATTGGATGTTTTCCTTTATTGGATGCTGCCCTTCCCGTGGTTGTTCCTTCCCGGGGAAAGACCTGGCTATTCACTGCTTGCATTGAGAAACACGTGATGGTGTCTCCGCAGCTATCCTACATGCATTTGCATATTTCCCATAAGGGATGGGGGCAGTGTTCTGGATCACTGCATTGAGAAACACGTGATGGTGTCTCCGAGGCCAATCATCTGTGCCTTTACAAACATTAAATATGACATTTGAATTGCTTTACTGCTCTACAAAATTGGAAAAAATTAGAATACTTAGTGCATAAATTGGCAAATTAATGTGTTCTCGGCAGCCTTGATAGCTGAGGCGTGAAGTGCTGTCAGAGACCCTATGTATACAAATATCAAACCACTGATTGTCAGGCCCCTCTAATGGACAAGACTATGACAAAAAAAGGCTACATTTCCAGGTTTCGATAAAGAAGCGTCTAGTGTATCCAGCACAGATTGGCAAAAAGTCACAGACTGTTGGAGTAAGAGAGCAATGTCTTGTTTTCTGGTTCATCTGCGGGATTATTCCCGGCTGTGAGGTAACTGTTGGTAGGACAGGACTGACTCATCCTGGGAAGTGGTCACAAAGCACAGTATGTAATACATACTGTTAATATACAGAATAAGCCCAACATAAAACTGCCTTCTTGTATTTTTTGTCTTTTTTTTCATCTCGGTCTGCCCCTCGGTGCATCCAGAGTCACATATCTAAATGAGCGGTCCGTTTCTTACCTGCTAAAAGTTCATTTGTCAGCAGGGCTTGCTTGTGCTCAGTGCTGCAGACCCCTTAGGGTATGTTTCCACTGTCATTATTAGCAGTGCTCTGGACGCAGCACATGTCTACTCCGTCCAAAGTGCTGCCGGCTTTTATACGCGCGGTGATTCCACATATGAACCATGCGGTATCCCCGCATCCTATACATATGACGGTGATATTTATCTTGGGGAGACTGAGCGTCTCCGTAAGATAATTAGACATGCTGCGTTCTGGAAAGATGCACCGCATGTGCGTGTACGCAGGAATACTGGAGGCGTCCGTGCACGCATAGTGGAGATGGGATTTCATAAAATCCCCTCCACTATGCTGTAACATCTGGACGCTGTGGCTGTACACAGCATCCAATGCACAGCGTTTTCTGACCGTGGAAACATACCCTCGCTCCCCCTCCTGTGTGCTCCTGACTAACTAGATGTGAGATGTCATCAAGCTAATCTTAGTGTAGACGTCGCCTTATGCCTCTGTGCATTCTCGGCTCCCATACAATACTTCTTATTTTCTGCCATCTACATCACTATATCTGTTGTGGGCCTTTACATTGTGTGCCTTTTTACACTCCAAGACATACTGATAGGGAATTTAGATTGTGAGCCCCAATGGGGACAGTGATGATAATTCAAAACAAATGGGCCGAATAGCCCCAGCCAGCTCACTGACAGCCACAGGTACACGAAACTCCGTCTTGACTGGACATGGAGTAGCCAAAAGAGGAAAAAATGGATGTTCCAGCTCCTTAAATTCAAAATCTTTATTGACCATTAAAAACATAGTGTTCGTCAGGAGTCCTCCAATTCTGTGGATGTACACTTAAGGCCCCGTCTCACATAGCGAGATCGCTAGCGAGATCGCTGCTGAGTCACTAGTTTTGTGACGCAACAGCGACCTCAGTAGCGATCTCGCTATGTGTGACACGTACCAGCGATCAGGCCCCTGCTGCGAGATCGCTGGTCGTGTCGGAATGGCCTGGACCTTTTTTTGGTCGTTGAGGTCCCGCTGACATCGCTGAATCGGTGTGTGTGACACCGATCCAGCGATATCTTCACTGGTAACCAGGGTAAACATCGGGTTACTAAGCGCAGGGCCGCGCTTAGTAACCCGATGTTTACCCTGGTTACCAGCGTAAATGTAAAAAAAAACAAACAGTACATACTCACCATCTGTTGCCCGTCAGGTCCCTTGCCGTCTGCTTCCTGCTCTGACTGCCGCCGTAAAGTGAAAGCACAGCAGTGACGTCACCGCTGCGCTCTGCTCTCAGTGTACGGCGGCTCAGTCAGAGAGCAGGAAGCAGACGGCAAGGGACCTGACAGGCAACAGATGGTGAGTATGTAGTGTTTGGTTTTTTTGGTAACCAGGGTAAACATCGGGTTACTAAGCGCGGCCCTGCACTTAGTAACCCGATGTTTACCCTGGTTACCCGGGTGCTGCAGGGGGACTTCGGCATCGTTGAAGACAGTTTCAACGATGCCGAAGTCGTTCCCCTGATCGTTGGTCGCTGGAGAGAGCGGTCTGTGTGACAGCTCCCCAGCGACCACACAGCGACAAAACAGCGACGCTGCAGCGATCAGCATCGTTGTCTGTATCGCTGCAGCGTCGCTGTGTGAGACGGGGCCTTTAGTGCGCTAAGAGGCTAGTGCTGCATTCTGTAGGTAGATCTTTGTCACAGCTACTCAGTGATGATAATGACTGTAAAGTGCTGCGAAATATGATAGCACTATATAAACAATGCATAATAATATTACATCATGAGCTGATTATAGCAGAGCTGTACATATGTACATTATTATAAGACCGCGTTGTGATTTTGGAAATACTTCTTTAATGATGACCATCTCTGGTATTGATCCTCCTGAACAACATGCAGACAGAAAATGCTTGTGTGTGTGAAAGCTGCATTTATCTGTGTGATGCCAGCCATGGGTCTCCTGGAGTTGATTACATGAGCCACAGCCACATTCAGTCCATGTGAGGAGCTCGAACCTCCACCTGACTCCTGATGTTTGACCGTGACCATAAACTCTATCACAAATGGCTGTATGGAGGAGAGGAGAGCTGGACAATGAGATCTGGGAAATAACGGTCTGATTATAGGAATGTCTAAGACAGGAAATAATTACTCTATATTCAGGCTTATATTTGTGTGATTTCAGAGCACCGCAAAACCAGCTGATTGGAAATGCCAAAATGCCCCTTCCTCTTGGCTTACGATAGACTGTAATGTTCATGTAGACCTGACCATACCATTGTCCTCATCTGCAACTTATCAAGAAAAACAGAGATGTACAAGAGTGAGTGTTTTATCCTTTCCTGTAGACTATTTGGAATAATAACCAGTAAGTGGTTGTCTAAAACATACAATACACTCTTATAGCAAGGATTGGCACAGTGGGCAAAAGAACTAGAAAATGCCATCGTGTTTTTCAATGGACAAGTGAAAGACCCAGACGGTGACCTGATTGAAGAGCAGGTAAGACATTACCCTTCGAAAAATTCACTTATATGTAGGTATTGTGGTGTTTTCTGTCACCCACACAAGTCATGTCAGTTTACTTATGAGGTTGTACAGCCTTATGAATTTTTTTATTTATTTATGTATTTTACCAAGGGCTGAGATTAGTATAAAAAAACCCTGAGTTGTATTCTTTTCCACACCCCAGCTATTTCCAGTGTTCCTTGATAGTTTCAGTACACTGGCTTCCTATGGTGAAAATTTGTCACTGTTGTACGAAGTGTGACTGCAGCCAGCCAGTGTCCATAATGAAAACTCATTGTTGGAGGCCTGAAGACAGAGGCCCGCAGGTATCCTGCAAGCAGTGGCATATTTATGTGCAGTTTTGGTCTAAACTCGTGCAGGTTTTACTGTTTTTCACAGGTTGCACAGCACCAAAACAACAAAATCATAAACATAAATCCCCTGCCTTGTCCAGGCACTAACTAAACAGTATAACTAACAAAGTTGCACTCTGTACCACTATAGGATGCAAAGATTACGTATATTAAGTTTGAATTGCATTACTGCTCTAGGAAATCAGAAAGAACGAAGATACTTAGCACATAAATTGGCCAGTTCATGAATGCCCAGCAGCCACGGCAAGGCAATCTTCTTTGCTGGGAACCTAATCTAATGTACTCCTCTCATGGGCTGATTGCCTACATTTATATGGGTATGTAGGATCCTGTTGTGATTAAAACCGTCAGAGGCTGATAGGTGGAGTGCTCAGTGTGAGAGCCTATGTATATAAATATCAAAAGACTCGTCACTTCCAAACAGAAAAAGAGTGTGCACAGGGGTATACTAAGAGTAGCCATCTCCATATATAACTAACAAAGTTGCACTCTGTAACGTTATAGCATGCTAATATGAAATATGAATTGCATTACTGATCTAGAAAATGGAAAAAAATGAAGATATTTAGTGCATAAATTGTCCAATTCATGTATACCCAGCCTATGGTGGTTTTAATCACTGCAGGATCCTATCTACCAATATAAATATAGGCTATCGGCCCATAAGAGGAATCACATTAGATGAGGTTCCCAGCCAAGAACATCATCTTGCCGTGGCTATTGAGCTCACATGAATTGGCCAATTTATGCACTAAGAATCTTTGTTTTTTCCTACTTGCTAGAGCAGTAATACAATTCCAATATTCCTATACTTCATGTTTTTATGCTATAGCGTTGAAGAGTGCAACTTTATTTAATGGGTATGCATGGAGATGGCTACTCTTAGTATGCAACTGTTGACAATCAGTCTTGCGATAGTTAACTAAACAGTAAAGACCCTGACTACTTCAGACAGGGCTGAGCTATCCCCAATTCGGTCAAACAGAACAGCTATCTTCCATAGCAGCAACTAATACTTGCAGTTTGGAGCACACGGTCTGTGCCAACTCTTCTCAAAGAGATCCTGGCATGTTTCTCTCTTTAAATTCAAAACACATCCAGTCTGCTGTGCCTCACCAGCAGACTGACATAGATATCACCTAACCTGTTTATATGCAGAGCTAGCCAGGCTTACTAATCAAAGGCTGCAGAGCTTGCATTTATCCCTAGCCTACCTGGCAGTGTATGTGTATGTGCCAAGTCTAGGCCTGGTGGATCTACCATGGGTGTAACGGGAACACCAGGAAGGGGTGGGTTTGAAGGAGGCCTTTTTCCTATCCTGGTGGGCCTGTGGCCTCCGCTGTAGGGGAACGTCCTCCGTCGCTGCGTAGCAGCGAAAGGGATGAAAGGACCGAAACTGCCACTTCAAAGGAGGCCGCCAAGGTTTGGACTGGGGAGGAAGGCAACTTGTGCCACCGGTGGCCTCTTTAATAATTTGGTCCATCATGGAGCCACACAGACGGGACCCCTGGAATGGCAGACTGGTGAGGGACTTCTTTGATGACAAGTCCGCCTGCCAGGCCTTAAGCCAAATAGTCCGTTGGATGGCCACAATATTGTTGAGACGCCTGAGCTGCGCAAGATGCGGCATCCAGGGAGGCAGATGCCATGTGCTTCCCTGCATGAGAGATCTGGTCGGCGAGATCGGCCAATTACTCCGGACGAGCTCCAGCAAGGATGCCCTGATGAAGTTGTTTAGCCCACCTATCTATGGACTTCAAGACCGAGGTAGAGGCGAAAGCGGGGCATAATGTAGAAGCAGCCGCTTCAAAGGCTGACTTTGCCAGCGATTCTATACTCCGGTCTTTGGAATCCTTGAGGGATTGTGCATTAGAAAGCGGGATGACCTTATTGGTGGACAGTCTGGAAACTGGCGGGTCCACAACCGCAGAAGTTGTCCAGTTAGCGGTGAGCTCAGGAGAGAAGGGATACAGGATGCGCTTCCCTCTTTGAAAGCATCTAGTCAGGTTCTCCCTTTCCCTGGCAATACCTAATCAAATTCTCTGTGGGGAGAGGACCTTGGAAGGTGGTTTTGACCATCTAAACGAAACCGCCTGATCTGCAGGTTCTGTAGAGGTATCCTTGATGTCAAAGGTCTGATTGACCGCCACAATGAGGCTCTGGACCATATCTCTCATTTTAGAGACTTGGTCTGAATCCAAGTCCGAGACATCCTCTGATGGCGCATCCGAAAACGCCTCGCCTGACTTGGAAGAGGAGGATCGAGAAGAGGCAGACCACCGGGTAGGACCGGGTGGGCGAGATGGAAGTGGACGAGGACCCAGAACGATGTGCCTGCCTGGATCTCTTACGGCCTGTGTTGGAAGGTCCAGACGGTGAAACCTGTGACCCCCAAGTGCGGGAGTCGGAAGGGGCAACCTGTCAAGCACGGACACCAGGGTGAGATCCGCCCACACTGGAATAGGGGCCTCACTCCCACCTGGGGCAGAAAGGGACTACTGGACGATGGGCATGATGAGGATGCTGCAGTCCTGACAGAGGGGAGAGGACTGACCTGAAGGAAGCTTGCACTTACACGAAGAGCATACAAAATGTCTGACAAGAGCAGAGGAAGAGGTAGGAGGGCGAGAACGCTCTCCTTTAGTATTAGGCATGATGAAACAAACCCACTAACAGGTGCCAGAAAGTTAGGGGACAGGAAGATGCAGAGGAGAGTGTCAGTCTGCAGAGCAGCTACTCACAGTACTATGCTGATGTCCTGTAGTCTGCTTCCAAAAGTAAAGCCGATGCGGGTCCCGCAGGAACTAAACAGCATCCGGAGCATCCGAAAAAGATGGAGACTGCACTGTGGGTGCATGGTGAAAAGCGCATGCAGCTATTGGTAGAGCGCACTCTGGATAAAGAAGCACGCTCTCTGGGGCCGGAGGAAGAGGCGGAGTCGGCCGCAAAATCCGTTAGGAGAAAGATGGCGGCGATATAGTACTTTTGCTGTGGCCCGGAGGAGTGGGCAGGGCTAACTGCCGGGGGCCGGAGGAGCAAGTGAGAATATTTGGCAGGGAGAAAAGCCCACCCAAACACAGAGAAGAAGGAGGAAGCCAACACCGAACACTAGGCCCAAGAGAAGCCGGGACTTAGATTTATTTTCCTGACCGCTGGAGCAGTGGGGAGCGGCGCAGAGGCCATAAAGGAACTGCAAAAAGGTAGCCTATCGCCTCATTCCACCTGGAAACTAGGGGAAAAGGGCCCCTATCATCTAAAAGTGCCCCGACACTCCAATCCATACAATTAAATGAGGAAAGAATTTTTTTTTTTTCTTTATTCATCCTGTTTTCTTCTTCCTTCGCCACCTCTAGAGAACCTGGGGGAGAGAGGGAAGATAGGTACCTCTCCATCCTGGAATGTAAGACGTTCGAACTGATTAACCTAGTGCCAGGCTGTGGGGTGTACACTGCAGAGGAGGAGCTAAAATTGTTTGTGCATAGTGTCAGCCTCCTAGTGGCAGCAGTATACACCCATGGTTCCTGTGTCCCCCAATGAAACAATAGAGAAAGGGAGTATATAGACATTATAGCGCAGGATCACAGCTGATTCTTTCTGTGAGGTAAAACATTTCCCTGCCTGTTTTTAAGCAATTTGGCTGGGTCTTGCGAAAGGCAAGTGTTACATGATGTCCGGAATCGAATCCCAGGGCTGAAGAGGTCATCGTACTCTTAGCTGTAGCTTGTGATGAACACGGTGTTCTCTGTAAGACAGAATGGGTAAGTATGGGCAAACAGACAAGGAGCTGATGTGATAGAAAAGCTCAAGGCCTGTTGTATCGCACTGTGATCAGTCATGAGAAACATGGCAGATGTAGGATCTGACTCACTAGGTACCTACAGAGCACAAAGAAACACTGATGCAATTAGACAAGTGAAATATATCTCACTGGATAGTGGGTAGTGCACGTGGACATCACAGTAGACAGTAGTGTGGTTTACGGTAGATGGAAATCTTGATCTACTGGAGATTCCCCTTGCAAAAAGCACTAGCGAAATGGCATCTTTGGGGTTTCCTTCTTACATGTGGACGTGATTTGACCGCCAAAAGTAAGTTTAATGGGCTTTATGTCAGGTTACTAGTTTCAGCAGTAGGTATTGTACGTGGACAGCACTGTAGACAGTAGTGTGGTTCATGGAAGATGGAAATCCAGATCTATTGAATAAATGGTAGTAGGTCCGATAACCGGATGGTGAGCAAGGCATCTGGGACACCACCGTAATCAGGGTGAGGTGTGTAGCAAATGCCCCTTGGATAAAGTACTAGCGAAACTGCGTCGTCGGGTTTTCCTTCCTAACATGCTTTATGACTAGTGTTGAGCGATACCTTCCGATACTCAAAGGTATCGCTATCGGATGGTATCGACCGATATCCAAAAAGTATCGGATATCGCCGATACCGATACCCGATACCAATGCAAGTCAATGGGACACAAGTATCGAAAGTATCCAGGATGGTTCCCAGGGTCTGAAGGAGAGGAAACTCTCCTTCAGGCCCTGGGATCCATATTCATGTAAAAAATAAAGAACAAAAAAAAGAAATATGGATATACTCACCCCTCCGAAGGAGCCTGGACCTTACCGATGTAACCGGCAGCCTCCGTTCCTAAGAATGAGCGCGTGAAGGGCCTTCGATGACGTCGCGGCTTCTGATTGGTCGCATGACCGCTCATGTGACCGCTCACGCGACCAATCACAAGCCGCGACGTCATCGCAGGTCCTTCACGCGCTCATTCTTAGGAACGGAGGCTGCCGGTTACAGCGGTAAGGTCCAGGGGCCACCGGACAGGTGAGTATATCCATATTTTTTATTTTAATTCTTTATTTTTTACATGAATATGGGTCCGATTCCGATTTCCGATATCACAAAAGTATCGGAACTCGGTATCGGAATTCCGATACCGCAAGTATCGGCCGATACCCGATACTTGCGGTATCGGAATGCTCAACACTATTTATGACATGTTACTAGTTTCAACAGTATATACAGTTCTGGCAAAAATTTAAGAGACCACTGCACAATTTTATAAAAATCAGCTCCCTACATGTCTGACAGCCATTCCATTCCAGTGTTAGTTGAATTCCAACCAGACTACACCTCATTCTACTTAATGTGCTTCTGATTAGATTATCACCTGAACCAAATCTTATTTAATTAAAGTAAGTATAAAAACCACTGCTGTGCTGTCACAATCCTCTTGCAATAGGATGGATGGCAAAACACGTGCTAGTAATATCCCAAAAGTAATAGGAATGAAAAAATTACTTTTAACCATGCCTAAGTGTTGAAAAGAAAAGTCTTGAGGAAAAGGGCTCAATTCTGGCTTTACTAGCAGAGGGATACAGTGAGCATCATGTTGCCTACATCCTTAAAATTTCTAAGACTGCAGTCCATTACAACAAGATCAAGCAGCAGACATTGGGAAAACAAAGCTACCTACTGGCAAAGGGCGAAAACTACTCCACTGACCGAGATGCCCGTCATGTTAATCGAATGTCACTCAGCAACTGCAGGATGACATCAAGTGACCTACAAAAGGAAAGGCAAATGGCAGCTGGGGTGAAGTGCACAGCAAGAACAGTTCGTAACAGGCTCCTAGAGGCAGGGCTCAAGGCATGTAAAGCTAGAAAAAAGCCTTTCATTAATGAGAAGTAAAGGAGAGCCAGGCTGAAGTTTGCCAAAGACCATAAAGAACTTCAGTAAGGTAATCTTCTCTGATGAGTCTAATTTTCAGCTTTGCCCAACACCTGGTCGTCTAATAGTTAGACAGAGACCTGGAGAGGCGTACAAGCCACAGTGTCTTACACCCACTGTAAAATTTGGTGGAGGATTGGTGATGATCTAGGGATGCTGCAGCAAGGCTGGAATTGGAAGGTTAATCTTTTCAAAGGACATATGAATCAAGCAGCATACAAGGTTATCCTGGAAAAATAGTTGAACCCCAACTCTTGAGAACTGTTTTTTCCAGCAGGACACACAGCTAGGTCAATCAATGTGTGGATGAAGGACCATCACATGAAATCCCTGTCATGGGCAGCCCAATCTCCAGACCTGAACCCCATTGTAAACCTCTGAAATGTAATCAAGAGGAAGATGGATAGTCACAAGCCATCAAACAAAGAAGAACTGCTTACATTTTTGTACCAGGGGTGGCATAAGGTCACCCAAAAGCAGTGTGAAAGACTGGTGGAAAGCATGCCAAGACGCATGAAAACTGTGATTAAAAATCATGGTTATTCCACAAAATATTGATTTCTGAACTCTTCATGAGTTAAAACATTAGTATTGTTGTTTCTAAATGATTATGAACTTGTTTTCTTGGTTTCTTTGCATTATTTGAGGTCTGCAAGCACTGCATTTTGTTATTTTGACCATTTCTCATTTTCTGAAAATAAATACTAAATTTACTGCTTGGAAATTGGGAGACATGTTGTCAGTAGTTTATAGAATAAAAGATCAATTTACATTTTACTCAAAAATATACCTATAAAGAGAAACATCAGAAAAACTGAAAATTTTGCAGAGGTCTCATAATTTTTGCCAGAGCTTTATATGGTTTTGTTGATGCAGACCTTCAGAATTGCATTAAGCACTTTACATTAGGCTGTTTCATCCTTTCATTTCATACAGTATTGTTGAAACTGCAAAATGGCTTTTGCGTGTGGACCTAGATTTGGATATATTCAGATAGTGGAAAGGTGTTCGTTCATAATTGCACTGTGCACTTTATTTTGATTTGACACTGCTCCATCTGCTAATGTTTAGATATCCTCTATTTTTCAATCATTTTGAATTCTGATTGATATCGGATCATATCCACATTTGAAAGGCTCTCTAACATTTTTTGCTAATGCATGCTGAATGAGGTCCATTATGCTATGATATACCCATACAACTCCTCATTTGTTTATGTAGGCTTTTCCTGCTATTTTATGTAGTAATATATATATATATATATATATATATATATATATATATATATATATATATAGTCATGGCCAAAAGTATTCACACCCCTGCAATTCTGTCAGATAATACTCCGTTTCTTCCTAAAAATGATTGCAAACACAAATTCTTTGGTGGTATTATCTTCATTTAATTTGTCTTAAATGAAAAAACACAAAAGAGAATGAAGCAAAAAGCAAAACATTGATCATCTCACACAAAACTCCAAAAATGGGCCAGACAAAAGTATTGGCACCCTCAGCCTAATACTTGGTTGCACAACCTTTAGCCAAAATAACTGCGACCAACCGCTTCCGGTAACCATCAATGAGTTTCTTACAATGCTCTGCTGGAATTTTAGACCATTCTTCTTTGGCAAACTGCTCCTGGTCCCTGATATTTGAAGGGTGCCTTCTCCAAACTGCCATTTTTAGATCTCTCCACAGGTGTTCTATGGGATTCAGGTCTGGACTCATTGCTGGCCACCTTAGAAGTCTCCAGTGCTTTCTCTCAAACCATTTTCTAGTGCTTTTTGAAGTGTGTTTTAGGTCATTGTCCTGCTGGAAGACCCATGACCTCTGAGGGAGACCCAGCTTTCTCACACTGGGCCCTACATTATGCTGCAAAATTTGTTGGTAGTCTTCAGACTTCATAATGCCATGCACACGGTCAAGCAGTCCAGTGCCAAAGGCAGCAAAGCAACCCCAAAACATCAGGGAACCTCCGCCATATTTGACTGTAGGGACCGTGTTCTTTTCTTTGAATGCCTCTTTTTTTCTCCTGTAAACTCTATGTTGATGCCTTTGCCCAAAAAGCTCTACTTTTGTCTCATCTGACCAGAGAACATTCTTCCAAAACGTTTTAGGCTTTTTCAGGTAAGTTTTGGCAAACTCCAGCCTGGCTTTTTTATGTCTCGGGGTAAGAAGTGGGGTCTTCCTGGGTCTCCTACCATACAGTCCCTTTTCATTCAGACGCCGACGGATAGTACGGGTTGACACTGTTGTACCCTCGGACTGCAGGGCAGCTTGAACTTGTTTGGATGTTAGTCAACATCCGCACAATCTTGCGTTGAAATCTCTTGTCAATTTTTCTTTTCCGTCCACATCTAGGGAGGTTAGCCACAGTGCCATGGGCTTTAAACTTCTTGATGACACTGCGCACGGTAGACACAGGAACATTCAGGTCTTTGGAGATGGACTTGTAGCCTTGAGATTGCTCATGCTTCCTCACAATTTGGTTTCTTAAGTCCTCAGACAGTTCTTTGGTCTTCTTTCTTTTCTCCATGCTCAATGTGGTGCACACAAGGACACAGGACAGAGGTTGAGTCAACTTTAATCCATGTCAACTGGCTGCAAGTGTGATTTAGTTATTGCCAACACCTGTTATGTGCCACAGGTAAGTTACAGGTGCTGTTAATTACACAAATTAGAGAAGCATCACATGATTTTTCGAACAGTGCCAATACTTTTGTCCACCCCCTTTTTTATGTTTGGTGTGGAATTATATCCAATTTGGCTTTAGAACAATTCTTTTTGTGTTTTTTTTCATTTAAGACAAATTAAATGAAGATAATAATACCAAAGAATTTGTCTTTGCAATCATTTTCAGGAAGAAACTGAGTATTATCTGACAGAATTGCAGGGGTGTGAATACTTTTGGCCATGACTGTATGTATATGTATATGTATGTGTGTATATATATATATATATATATATATATATGTATATATATATATATATATATATATATATATATATATATATATATATATATATATAGAATAAAATAAATATATTTTAATGTATTGTATGCATATATCTCTTTTTGAACCCGGGGATACCAGAATCTTGGGTTGTGAAGTTACCGTATATTTAATTTGAAGTGGTATGCAATAATTGTGAAATTAAGACATATGTGTTAATTTCTTTCCATGGTTAACTCTCCAGGAAGTTGGTAGATTCGCTTCCCATGGCTTTACTCCAACCACTCAGTTTTTTTTCTCATCTAAGTATCTCCTGGTTCAGTGTAGGACAGTCCCAATCCTTCCATTCTGGATCTCCGGCTTAAGTACTGATGTTCTCTTCAACACCCTCCAATATGGCTAAATCCATAAGACCTACGGTTTCCTCCACCCAGTATGCCTGAATTCTTGTGTATGCAGTGTATGCATCTTCTAGACTGCAGAAACTCCAAGATTCTCTGCCAACCTTAGGCATTACCATTGGCTTAGTCCCTTCTTTAGTGTCCTTACGAGCATCACACATGGAGTCCAGGCAGGGCTCCTCTCCTTTTTTCTACAGGCTGGGAGATTCGGTTCGACTTTCATCAGGTCAATATCTCCCCTTACCTCAATCCAGCAGCATCCAAGTTCTTGTTCCGCTGATCATGTCTTGACTATGATCTAAGTAGGATTACCCTCTTAATTTCCTCTTCCCTCCCTTATTGTCAAAACTTGATTCTTGTTTGTCTCTCAACTTCCTGGGTTTTCTATTTTCCCTTCAGGGGAACCATTTTTTCTCGTTTCATCTGTTCAAGTGTTTTTCCTGTGGGATGCACACCCTTAGTTACTCTAGTGACCTTGTGTGTGTTTTGGGGGCCTGCATCTGGTATTTAGCACTCTACAGCCTATTGTTGTCTTCATATCATTTTTGTATGTAAATTGCCTCTTCTGAGAAAAAGAGGACTTAACTCTATAGCGCCACCTGTTGGAAGTAGCGATCCTACAAGTCACAATCAACCCTTTAACGAGTCGTGCAATATGACTTAGGATAAAAGCCAAATCAGTATCTCAGTTCGCAGACACGGTGTTTCAGGCTGTTGGCCCTCGTCAGTGCGAAGCATGAGAACTGATTTGGCTAGATGAGAGGCTCTGGACTGGGGTCTAAGGGGTAACGTTTCTCCTTATGGAGAGTGATATACCAGCTGGCTTGTCAAGGTAAGGAGGCTTATTCGCCGTGCAATGCTCCTCTGGGAAATTAAATATGCAAATTGCCTCTTCTGAGAAAAAGAGGACTTAACTCTAGCCAGAGCCTCTCACCTAGCCAAATCAGTTCTCATGCTTTGCACTGACGAGGGCCAACAGCCCGAAACACAGTGTCTGCAAATTGAGATACTGATTTGGCTTTTATCCTAAGTCATATTGCACGACTCGTTAAAGGGTTGATTGTGACTTGTAGGATCGCTACTTCCAACAGGTGGCGCTATAGAGTTAAGTCCTCTTTTTCTCAGAAGAGGCAATTTGTATATTTAATTTCCCAGAGGAGCATTGCACGGCGAATAAGCCTCCTTACCTTGACAAGCTAGAGCAGGTATGTCACTCTCCATAAGGAGAAACGTTAACATTTTTGTGTCATCTTTTCTCGTTTCCAAGATGGTTCTTTTTGTAACGTCTCTCCACTCCAGTAATTTTGCATTCACTTCCCCACCTCTCTTGTCATAATGGTACTGCGTTCGATTCATTCTCTTCATTGTAGGAATTAACCTTCTCAGGGTCCATTTTTCTTTCTCGTCCGCCTATCGGTCTCCTGATATTTAGTAATTGGTCAGTGTGTGTCTCGGGGTCAGTGTGTGTGTCGTAGCCCCATGTGTCGAGAACAGTTATCTTCAGATGATCAGATTCCCCGTTTGTGTCTGGGGAATCAGTAGAGTGTTCTAGTCTAGATCCACTCTATCGTTCTGGATGTATATTTGCAAGTGACAGAGCTCCATCACTGTCTTCTTGCTGTCTTCCTCTGGGCCTAAGGCCTCCCACACCTATCATCATCAGGTCTGTATTAGCAGCTCTCTAAGCTGTCTCTCGGTTATCTGTTTTTACCTTGTCAAGGTTTTACAGAGTACTCACTTTCTTCTGTCTCCTTGGTGTTTTTGAGCCAGGCAGAAATGTTTTGCATACTACAGTGGCTGGTCTCCGACTTGAGATTCTTGCCTCTGCTTGCACTTTTGACTAGCCCTTGGATTTTCGTCCCACCCTTGTGCACTGCTTTTGGATGTACCATGGTTTTCCTGTGTCCTCTCAATGAAGCGATAGAGAAAAGAAGATTTTGGGTTCTTAACGTAAAGTTTTTCTTTAAGCCCTTCATTGGTGGACACAGCACCCTCCTATACTTTTTCACTAATCGCCTTGGTGCCAGTCGATGGGTGTATGCTACTGAGGAGGAGCTAACTTTTTTATTGCCTACTCAGCCTCCTAGTGGCAGCAGCATACTCCCATGGTTCCCTGTGTCCCCAATGAATGCTCCAAGAAAGAGATTATACAGTAAGAACCCCAAATCATCTTTTTACTGATGTGAAATCATTATTACAATTAGCATTGTAGATGCCATTTAATCAAATCTCATCCATGTGCTGTTGGAAAATGTCACCATTAAAATTGGCATGTGATGCACATAATAAATCTACAACGTGTCAATATATGCTGTGGATTTCCACCACCAATTAGCCTGATTGGCAGTAATACCATAGGTAAAAGCACTACAAAATCTTATGTTGTTGTCCCTAATTTGTTCTCACATTGTCTTATCTTTATCTACCATTTATTTTTGTTCTGAGATGGCAGTTTTCTAAATATTCATACGCCCCTAAAAAAATATTAGATAACAGTTGGCAATATCAAGTTTTTCTGTTATGCTGCGTCAGTAGTTTTTCAATCTTTAAAAACTCATAAATGTTACATTTATATCTTGTTCTGTTCCAAGAAAATCCACTTGGTGATGTTCTCTTCACTTTCATAAAATGTTTCACCTAAGATAAATACATTAAGGAAGGGATGTAATCTAATCTGCTTACTCTTTTTTTTTTTTTTTTCTCTTTTTTTGTATAGAAAAAATCCAGGTCCGTTGCACATTCCAGTCCACAGAGCATGTCTGCAAACATTGTTGTAACATCAGTAAGTAACCTGCTGTGCTAGTAACACAACCTTCATAACTTGCAGAATGTGTTAGCTAGATAAATGTGACATCATTGTGAGAATTATCAGGGCACCAGCTATATCATGTCGCTTCATGTTCAAGTCCCCTAGTTGGCTGGAAAAGTAAAATAAAAATGTTAACTCATTAAAAATAATAAAAACAGATTCTACCCATCCCATAAATAAAAATGTAAACATTATATATTTTATATTATTATAAAATATTATATATTTTACTACCAGCACATCAATAGCATCCACTTGTCCATCACACGTGGTGTGTTCTGTAAAAAAAAAAAAAAAAAAAAAAAAAAATTTCCAATATTGCTGTAATTTGGTCATCTCCTCTCATCCGAACAGAAAAAACGGAATATAGATCAAGCAATAATCATAGGCATCCTGCAAAAAACATTTCTTCACACATGCCTTATTAAAAGCAGTACAACAGTGCTATAAGTCATCACAAATGCTGATGCAGTACCATACGCGTATTGATTACTTTTTCAGGAACACCCCTATGCTTCGTATGCTAAATGGTGCGTTAATGGGTCCCATAACATGGTCCAACCATGCCCCAATAGAAATTTCACTCGAGTCCATTGAAATCTGAATAGGTCCTTAAACAGGTTTTGTTAATTTGTTCAAAATATTAGAAATTGCTACTAAACTTCCTAAAATAAATAAACAAAATGGCGTTCGAAAAATGATGCAGATGTAAAGTAGACATATGGGAAATGGTATTTATGAATTATTTTGTACAGCATGACTAACTGGTGTAAGGATATAAAGATCAAACGTTTGCAAATTGAGATTTTTTTTTTCCCTTCAAAATTTTTACCAAAATTGCAATATTTTCACCAACAAACGCAAGTCATGTTGAACAATTTTTACCACTGACAATATGTCACGAAAAACCTTGTCAGAATCACCGGGATCCGTTGGAGCGTTCCAGAGTTATTATCTCCTAAAGTGACACTGGTCAGAATTGTAAAAATTGTCCTGGTCATTAAGGTAAAAATTTGCTTGGTCACTAAGAGGTTAAACAACTGTGAAGTTTTTTTTTATTGTATGAAGCAAAGGTAAATGTGACTGAGGGTAATGTAATAGGTGCATATAGTGGACCTGAAGAGTAAGTGTTATTGGTGGGCCCTTGGCGCTGTATGTATCAGTATGTATGTATTGCTGGATATAGTGTGTAACGTGCTGTAAACCCTGCTCACAGCTTTTCATGTGTTCAGCACCCTAAACTTAAAGGGCTTTATCCACCAACAAAATTCATTTAAATCAACAGTTTCATCAATAGATCTTTGAATAATAATAATAATTTCCACACTTGGATGTGTTTAAATAAAATGTTCCTGTGCTGAGATAACCTTATAAATGTGCCCCTGCTGTGTACTGTGTAATGGCTGTGTCTGACCGTACAGGGACTTGGTCTGACCATACAAAAACTACTGAGCAAGCATGAGGGGGAGTAAAAGTATACAGAAATTACAGCAGGGGATCACAAATGATTCTTTCTGTGAAGTAAAACATTGTTTAAACCCAGGTAGGGAAATGTTTTACCTCACAAAAAGAACCAGCTGTGATCCCGTGCTGTCCTGTCTGTATACTTTTTCGCTTCCTCCCCTGCCAGGAGCTGTGGTGTGACCAGAACATGTTCCTGTACGGTCAGACACAGCCATTACACAGTACACAGCAGGGGCACATTTATAAGATTATCTCCGCACAGGAACATTTATTTAGTCACACAATTGTGTAAACTATTATTATTCCAAGTGCTATTGATTAAAATGAACTTTGCACGTGGGAAACCCCCTTTGAGAGCGCTCTAAAAGACAAACCATAATAAGAAAATCCTCAAGAGACATGAGATTAAAGAAGACAGCCATAGTAAGGTCCATATTTGCTGGTTAGTGCAGATCTTTTTGGACATCAGAATGACCGCTTGGCTACATAGTTTGTTTATGCCACTAAATAACAACACACAACCCCAAATGATAGTTTGGGGAACAGGAGGTTCGATTGCAAAAATCATTTAAAACTAAATCTTTTTTAATAAAGTGTTTAAAACAACAATACAAATTCAAGCTATGGAAGCAAAGGTAGTGTGCCAACACTGAAAATACGTCTGGAAATGAGCGTATTGTCTGAACACAATATATATATTATAGCTCAAGATGGTTAACACACAGGTAAAGTGTGTTATGTATATATAGTGGGAGGTGCTATTGGGTCTTTAAGAAACCGTGTTAGCAAGATGATGTTTAGTGTGTGACTCCACACTCATTAATGGCAGACAAAGTAGCTTCATAAATCAAAAAAGTGCAAGTGCGTGAATGAAGATTAAAGACCTCTCAAGTGAGAGAGGTGTGTGCCACATAGAGGTAACCCTTCCTGTGTGGGCCCAAGGGTTGTTCCCATGTGGTTTGGGATGTCAGGGAGCGTTCAAAAAATATCTGCAGACAAGCAGTATCTGACCGAGAAGGGAAGGTTTTCCCCAAGCCCCCGAAAGAAAGTACTAACAAAGTGACTAATGTATTCTGCCAACGTGACGCGCACTCCCACCCTGACAACGCTGTTTCGCCTGAGCGTCTTCAAAAAAGGGTCGCCCACTATCGTTTGAGGTTGTGTGTTGTTATAGTATGTGGTGGTTTTTGCCCTACCCAATTTAGGATCGTATGAATAGATTTATGCCACTACATGCACCAGTAGTGGCACTCCGCAAGCATATTCCCAACACATGTAGAATTCTACTCTTGCCATTAAGTTAGAGAATAGCAATGTTTCCAGACACCCTAGCAGATGATTTTGTGTTATCTGCTTTTTCTTGTGTCCTTGTTATAATGTAATGCTTGTTTCTTAATCCCTGCAGAATTCTACTAATCGTTCCACAGCATTGGTTCAAGCCTGCAAATCTTCTCTAAGTATCCAAGGTGTTGTCAAGTGTAGAGGGCATGTTAGCAGCAACAAGCCAAAAGTCAAAGATGCTCTACAGGTACCATGGGGTGCCTTCAATCACTCACGTATAATACATGGCCAGATACATGTGGATAATTGAGCAACATCCCTTCAGATTTCTAGATTAAAGGGAATCTGTCACCTACTTTTTCATATATAACCTGCAGCCACCACCATTAGGGGCTTATCTACAGCATTCTGTAATGCTGTAGATAAGCCCCCCGATGTAACCTGAGAGATAAGAAAAGCAAGTTAGATTATACTCACTCAGGGGCGGTCCGGTTCGGTCTGGTCCGATGGGCGTCACGGTCTGGGTCCAGCGCCTCCCATCTTCATGTGATGACGTCCTCTTTTTTGCTTCCTGTTGCGGATCCTGCACAGGCGTACTTTCTGTCCTGTTGAGGGCAGCGTAAAATACTGCAGTGTGCAGGCGCCGGGATAGGTCCGAGAAGCCGGTGCCTGCGCACTGCAGTACTTTGCTTTTCCCTCAACAGGACAGATAAAGTACGCCTGCGCCAGATCCGCGACAGGAATCAAGGAAGAGGACGTCATTGTATGAAGATAGGAGGTGCTGAACCCGGACCTGCGACGCCCATCGGACTGGACCCCCCCCCCCCCCGAGTGAGTATAATCTAACTTTGTTTTTGTCATCTTTCAGGATACATTGGGGGCTTATCTACAGCATTACAGAATGCTGTAGATAAGCCACTGATGGCGGTGGCCAAAGCTTATATACGAAAAAGTAGGTGACAGATTCTCTTTAAGTAAAATCTATCACATGAGAGAACTTGTCTTTGCTGTTCCAGAATTAGGTGGCACTTTCCTCCCATCATAGTTTTTATTCCCTCAATATACTGCAATTACCATATTATATAGCACTGTGTACTTACAGTTGCTCAGTTTGACCTTTTATCCAGTTAAAGGGAAACTGTCAGTTGATACATGGTGCCCAGACTGTGTGCAGCATGTATCGGCCACTGGCTGTAGTATCCCAGCCATGTATGGTTTGTCTCTGATATTCTGTAACATACTTTTAATAGGCATCGGGGACCAAGCCGCACTATTGACTAGTAGTGCAGGTGGGTTCCTGACGGCTCCTTCTCGCCCGCTGACAGTGACTGACAAGTCTCAGATTATGCCGCACTATTGACTAGTAGTGCAGGTGGGTCCCTGACGGCTCCTCCTCGTCCGCTGACAGTGACTGACAAGTCTCAGATTATGCTGCACTATTGACTAGTAGTGCAGGTGGGTCCCTGACGGCTCCTCCTCGCCCGCTGACAGTGACTGACATCTCTGATTATGCCGCACTATTGAATAGTAGTGCAGGTGGGTCCCTGACGGCTCCTCCTTGCTCGCTGACAGTGACTGACAAGTCTCAGATTATGCTGCACTATTGACTAGTAGTGCAGGTGGGTCCCTGACGGCTCCTCCTCGCCCGCTGACAGTGACTGACATCTCTGATTATGCCGCACTATTGAATAGTAGTGCAGGTGGGTCCCTGACGGCTACTCCTCGCCCGCTGACAGTGACTGACAAGTCTCTGATTATGCCGCACTATTGACTAGTAGTGCAGGTGGGTCCCTGACGGCTCCTCCTCCGCTGACAGTGACTGACAAGTCTCAGATTATGCCGCACTATTGACTAGTAGTGCAGGTGGGTCCCTGACTGTCCCTCCGCCCGCTGACAGTGACTGACAAGTCTCTGATTATAAGTGCATGTAGGCTTGTCGGTTAATGTCAGCAGACGAGGAGAAGCTGTCAGGGACCTGTCTGTAGGACTAGTGCACAGCGCGGCTCAGTCCCTGGTGGCTATTAAAAGTATGTTTTTCTTTGAAACGCCACAGCATTACAGAGGCGAACATATATGGTTGCGATACTAAAGCCCACTGTTTGGGCAACATGTATCAGCTGATTGTTCCCTTTAATTCTTCTCTTTTCTCTGCTGTATGTAGAAACAGGAAGTCTCTTTTCCCAGCAGGATTCGTCCCCCTCCTTACTCCTGGCTCAGCTGCTTTGCTTCTTCCACACTTTGTCTTTTCTTGATTGGCAACACTGATCCGAGCACTGCATGAACTCTGCAGCCGCACTCACTCAGTGTTATTGCCAGCTCTCATCATTGGCTCCTGTCTGCCGCACAGCACCAAGTGACTTCTGCAGACAGGAGCCCACACTTCAACACTGAGCACGACTGCAGTGTCCATGCGGAGATGCACCACTGATTGAGTTCATTTGTGCGCTGTCAATCAGGATGGATGTGACAAAGTGGCCAGTATGCAAAATTACTTGAGTGTAAAGGTGCGCAGAGCCCATGGCCGCGCCAAAGGTGCATTGAAGCCCCATTATTTGTATACAAAATTATTATTATTTTTTTATTTTTTACAAGAGGTATGATTTTTATAGGGCTTTAGTCCCCTATATACCATTTAAGTTAACATTTTGGAGGAAACAGACTACCTTTTAAAGAGGCAGCAAACAGAGATACATTGAGAGTAGCAGAGAGGTGTTTCTTCCATTCGGCAGTGGAAATGTTATGTTTTTTTCTTCTTTTTTCATTTGGTTTTATGTTTACCTAAACAAGGAAAAAAATTAATACAAATTTCCATCACTTAAAAATAGGTTTCTTTTTAAATGAGCAGATGCATTTCCAGTAAAGACTTGCAGAAAAAGTCACCTAAAACTTTTTTTTTTTGCTAACTTGTATTTCTTAAATCTTTGTATAGGCAATAAAAAGAGATCTTCTCAATACCTTATCAGACCGTTGTGAAATAATGTTTGAGGATGTTATCCTTAATGGATCCCAGCATGGTAAGTAGTAGCATTTACCACCAATCAAGGAGGATTTTTGGTTCTTACTGTAAAATCTTTTTTGCATAGCCTTCGTTCAGGGACACAGAAGTAAGAGGTAATATGCTGCCACCTGCAGGCTCACACTAAGAACACATCTTGGGGTGTAGACAGCCGTATTTCTAGTACAAGGATCACATCGCAGTGCATGGACTGGCCCGACACCTCTCCTGACCTGAGCGTGACAGTTTGATGTATTTCTATGCAGCTCTCACAGGTCAGGAGAGCCGATGGTCAGTCCAAGGATTGCAATGTGATTTTCGCACGAGAAATACGGCCGTCTGTCTGCCCCATTGAGAAAAAAAGTTGACTCCTTCTCAAAAGCCTACACCTGCCAAGCCAACACCCAGCTATTCAGTTAGTGCTAAAGCAGTAGGAGAAGCAAAACCAAGACCACCCAAGCAAGAAAGGGTGCAGTATCCCCCAATGAAGGCTACGAAAAAGAGATTTTACAGTGGATACCAAAAATCCTGCTTTCTTGGTTGCTTTATTGTGGGACACAGAAACAACAGGACATCCTAAAATAGACCCTGGGTAGGGAAAACTGATAACAATATTGCTGAAGGAAGAGCAGCTATCCCTCAGGTTCCCAGCCACACCGCTCACTGTATCCTACTAACACCTGTATCCATTGGTACAAAGGTAAGAGCTACGCACAGCTGTGTACTGAAGACTGAGCAGCTTCTCTTTTAAATGATGCCTGCATTCATATATCCCGAGAGGCTACTAACACATTGGAGGAGTGAGCCGTGCCCTGGCAGGAGCGCCCTAGCCCGACCTTCCACATTAGCAGATTCAGACCAGCGAGCGATGGTAGTCCTAGAGGCGGCCAGACCTGGGCAAGAGCATGCTGTTATTACCAGCCAGGCATCCAAATGTCTGAAAGGGGCTGTGAGAGACAGAGCTGCCAAGCACTGACCACATTGCAGTGTGTAATGTTATGATCTGGTGACCTTGGAGCCGCATGAAACTTTCTCTGGAGTCGGTGGAACCTGTACTGACCGCAAATCCTGAACTAACACCGCAACTAGAAGTAGCCGTGGGGTGTGCCTAACATACCCTAGACACCTCGGCACAGCCGGAGGACTAAATACCCCTATAGATGGAAATAGGAATGCTACCTTGCCTCAGAGCAGACCCCCAAAGGATAGGCAGCCCCCCACGAATAATGACTGTGAGTAGGAGAAGAATAGACACGCAGGTAGAAAACAGGATTTAGCAAAAGAGGCCACTCTAGCTAAATAGGAAAGGATAGGACAGATTACTAGGCGGTCAGTATTAAAACCCTTCCAAAAATATCCACAGCAGATAATACAAAAAGTTCCACAATCTAACTAAAGACATGGAATGTATATCTGCCACTCCAGAGAATCCAACAAGACTGAGAAAATACTGACACAATCTAAGCTGGAAAAGAAAACACAAAGAATTGCACTGAATTGTGAAGCACATAGCATGTGTGCCACAGGAAAAAAAAACCAGACACTTATCTTTGCTGATTTGGCAGAAAGGCAGGAGGAACCAAGAAGAGGTCCAATACCTCCCAACAACAATTGACAACTGGCAAGGACTAATGAATCCTGCACGCCTAAATACCCCAGTCAGAACTGCAATCAGCAGATACACCTGACCAGGACTGCAACTCAGGGGCAACTGCATTACCACCTACAACCACCGGAGGGAGCCCAAAAGCAGAATTCACAACAGTGTAAGAAGCAAAGTGCCTAAAGGAAGGAGAACAATCTGATAATTAAGGTGAAAGGCTGAGAAGATGCTAGGGAGAAAGGAGGATGACAGCCGTAAGACCGCTAAGTCTTGGAGAAGGAGAGAGACAGATGAAGGCCATCACTCAGAGCTGCACCTGATCAAAGGGATTACGAAGATGAAAAAAATCACCTTTGGAAATGAAAGCGGTGCAGCCTCCATACTGTGGGGACACCCAGCTGGCTGGTGGGAATGCCCCAGAGACACTGGGATGTGCTCAGTGTAAGGAGAGACCCAAGAGCGCTGTACCCACTGCTGGACCACTGATAAAACACTACAAGCTCACAAGAATGAAGTCGCGGGGGAGGCCACAGGGAAAGTCAGCTCAACGCAGGACCAACGCATGGGACCTATTTAGCTGTCTTGAAGAAGCTTGCTGTTGTGGTCCTGAGAGTCCTGGATCCATCTTCTGCTTTATGCTTTGCGTCACACTCTGTGAGGCAGGCGGCAGAAGTCAAAAGGCAAAGGACCGTCCGCCCCAGGTGCCTATCGCTGACTGCGTCAAGGTATAATAGTTCTGCCGTGCCAATGAGAGGGATACAGACTGACAACTGCAGGCCGTGCTCTCTGTCGATTATGGGGGTAAAACAGTGGCCCTCCCCGCTCTGAAAAGACAGAGAGTTTAGTCTCTGCAGGAAAAAAACCGATAAACAATAACGGGCCTGAAAGTCGGACCTGTGTCTGCCTCCAAAGCCAGGCTACGCAGGCTAGCTGGATGTCGGCAGGCAGGTGTAGGCTGTAGGAGGAGACAACTTATTTTTCTCAGATGTTTTCTTAAGGTACCGTCACACTAGGCGATATCGCCAGCAATCCGTGACGTTGCAGCGACCTGGATGGCGATATCGCTGTATTTGACACGCAGCAGCGATCTGGATCCCGCTGTGAAATTGCTGGTCGCTGCTAGAAGGTCTGCACATTATTTGGTCGCTAGGTCGCCGTGTATCGCCGTGTTTGACAGCAAAAGCGACGATACCAGCGATATTTTACACTGGTAACCAGGGTAAACATCGGGTTACTAAGCGCAGGGCCGCGCTTAGTAACCCGATGTTTACCCTGGTTACCAGCGTAAAAGTTAAAAAAACAAACAGCACATACTCACCAGCGCGTCTCCCAGCCTCTGCTTCCTGACACTAAAGCGCCGGCCCTAAACTGAAAGTGAAAGCAACAGCGGTGACGTCACCGCTCTGCTGTTAGGGCCGGAGCTCAGTCAGCGTCAGGATGCAGAGGCTGGGAGACGCGCAGGTGAGCATGTACTGTTTGTTTTTTTAACTTTTACGCTGGTAACCAGGGTAAACATCGGGTTACTAAGCGCGGCCCTGCGCTTAGCAACCCGATGTTTACCCTGGTTACCCGGGGACCTCGGCATCGCTGGTCGCTGGAGAGCGGTCTGTGTGACAGCTCTCCAGCGACCACACAGCGACGCTGCAGCGATCGGCATTGCTGTCGCTATCGCTGCAGCGTCGCTTAATGTGACGGTACCCTTAGGGGCAGCATATTACTCGCTGTTTCTGGGTCCTCAAATGTAGATAAGAGGATAGACAGCTTTAAATGCCCTTTAGACAAATAAAAGTAGCACCTGCTGCAGCTTCTCCACGTTATCTATGCCATAGCTTTGATAAAGCCGTGATCATTTTGTATAACAGTATTATGTTCCATCTTTTTTGTTAGAGTCTGAGAGGGCACTGTGTCCTCTTCCTCAGCGGGTATTTGTTCCCCTTCCTGCCTCTACCATAATGCTCTGTGACTATGTTTTTGGAGATGAATCAGAAGATGACTTACAGAATCGATTTCTTGAGATGCTGGATCTTGAGGTGTATTATAAAACGTTCGTGTTTGTGGAAGAGATGAATAACCGAGACACTCATGGTATGTATCAAAGAGAAATATTGGTAAAGTATTGCAGTTTGCCTACATGTAAAGTAGATTTTTAATCTCGGATAGATCGGTCTATGTAAATTTCTTACCAATACAGTCACCCCTAATATTATTTTTACCCAAAGGAATGTGCACATTCACACTTTTTGGAGCAGAAAATTGAATAGAAACTCCAGAGTTTCAGGAGGATTTGAAGAGTTTCTGCTCAGTTTTCTCTTCTAAAAACTCAATAACAATTGGCATTTAAGGCTGGGTTGACTGGTTTTGTATCCAGTAGGTGTATACATCTTATGCAATGAAGTTTCTTGTTGTTTTATCACAGATCCCAGCAATATGGGTGGTTCTTTTTTCCTATGGGCTCACACTTGATGTCCACCTCTTGTCCACACCCATTGCCCGCCCCTACAATCTTGTTTGCTGCTAACATTTGTGTGGCTTTTAATGTTAAAGGTGCTTTTATATTAAATATATTCTTTCTGGCGAAGCTGTTATAGATTACACTTTTCTGCAGGACAATGATGTAAATGTCTCTGTAGGTCCATTTTTGAGGGATAGGTGGCACAGAGAGTGCTGAACCCCTGAATAGAATTGGCTGTTTGCACATAGACTTTTATTCATTTTTCGCTTTTGCAAGATCAATTTTTTAACTCCTGACATGTCAGTTTTAGAAGTCAACTGTACTCCTCATGAAATTCTGGAGCATCTTTTCTCATAAGTCGTCTGCCTCTGTGAATTGTCTTAATAAATTCAGTAAATTGACAACTGGGCCTTACAAGTTGTAGATGTGTGCTTGTAGCCAATCAGTGCTGACCATGCCAGACTGTGAAAGGACACTCTCTGTGACAAGGGGAATGGTAACACCCAATTGTAAGTTCTTGCATTTTTAGGAGCGACAATGCTTTAGAATTGGTATTTCATTGGAAATGCAAGGAGTTACTAAAACAATAATCAGGATTGGTAACACATGCTATATAATGATAAAATGTGGCTGCAGAGAAGCAGAACGTGACAAATGACCTGCGTGCTTAGTTACCTGATTGGCTTACCCTCTACAATCTCATTGCGGGATGTGAGACATTCAGTTTTCCCTCTAGAAGGTCAGAATGGATCTCACAAGTTACGGCAACGTCTCATAGCTCTGAAGCTGATTCAGTATTTCAGAGTGCAGTGTTTTGCATAGAGCTGATACATTATCTCAAGATATGGCCTCTACTATAGAGATTAAGCTCATACATTATCTCGGGGTACGGCCTCGTATAGAGCTGAAGCTCATACATTATCTCGGGGTGCGGCCTCGTATAGAGCTGAAGCTCATACATTAACTCGGGGTGCGGCCTCTCGTATAGAGCTGAAGCTCATACATTATCTCGGGGTGCGGCCTCTCGTATAGAGCTGAAGCTCATACATTATCTCGGGGTGCGGCCTCTACTATAGAGATTAAGCTCATACATTATCTCAGGGTGCGGCCTCGTATAGAGCTGAAGCTCATACATTATCTCGGGGTGCGGCCTCTACTATAGAGATTAAGCTCATACATTATCTCGGGGTGCGGCCTCTCATATAGAGCTGAAGCTCATACATTATCTTAGGGTGCGGCCTCTCGTATAGAGCTGAAGCTCATACATTATCTCGGGGTGAGGCCTCCTATAGAGCTGAAGCTCATATATTATCTCGGAGTGTGGCCTCTCGTATAGAGCTGAAGCTCATACATTATCTCGGGGTACGGCCTCGTATAGAGCTGAAGCTCATACATTATCTCGGGGTGCGGCCTCTCGTATAAAGTAGAGCTGAAGCTCATACATTATCTCGGGGTGAGGCCTCGTATAGAGCTAAAGCTCATACATTATCTCGGGGTACGGCCTCGTATAGAGCTGAAGCTCATACATTATCTCGGGGTACGGTCTCTCGTATAGAGCTGAAGCTCATACATTATCTTGGGGTGCGGCCTCTCATATAGAGCTGAAGCTCATACATTATCTCGGGGTGTGGCCTCTCATATAGAGCTGAAGCTCATACATTATCTCGGGTGCGGCCTCTCATCTAGAGCTGAAGCTCATACATTATCTCGGGGTGCGGCCTCGTATAGAGCTGAAGCTCATACATTATCTCTGGGTGCGGCCTCTCGTATAGAGCTGAAGATCATACATTATCTCTGGGTGCAGCCTCTCGTATAAAGCTGAAGCTCATACATTATCTCGGGGTGCTGCCTCTTGTATAGAGCTGAAGCTCATACATTATCTCGGGGTACGGCCTCGTATAGAGCTGAAGCTCATTCATTATCTTGGGGTGCGGCCTCGTATAGAGCTGAAGCTCATACATTATCTCGGGGTACGGCCTCGTATAGAGCTGAAGCTCATACATTATCCCGGGGTGCGGCCTCATATAGAGCTGAAGCTCATACATTATCCCGGGGTACGGCCTCGTATAGAGCTGAAGCTCATACATTATCTCGGGGTGCGGCCCTCGTATAGAGCTGAAGCTCATACATTAACTCTGGGTGCGGCCTCTCGTATAGAGCTGAAGCTCATACATTATCTCTGGGTGCGGCCTCTCATATAGAGCTGAAGCTCATACATTATCTCGGGGTGCGGTCTCTCATATAGAGCTGAAGCTCATACATTATCTCGGGGAGCGGCCTCTTGTATAGAGCTGAAGCTCATACATTATCACGGGGTGCGGCCTCATATAGAGCTGAAGCTCATACATTATCTCGGGGTGCGGCCTCATATAGAGCTGAAGCTCATACATTATCTCTGGGTGCGCCTCGTATAGAGCTGAAGCTCATACATTATCTCGGGGTGCGGTCTCTCATATAGAGCTGAAGCTCATACATTATCTCGGGGAGCGGCCTCTTGTATAGAGCTGAAGCTCATACATTATCACGGGGTGCGGCCTCATATAGAGCTGAAGCTCATACATTATCTCGGGGTGCGGCCTCATATAGAGCTGAAGCTCATAAAATTATCTCGGGATGCGGTCTCTCATATAGAGCTGAAGCTCATACAATTATCTCGAGGTGCGGTCTCTTGTATAGTGCTGAAGCTGATGCATATCTCCGGGTGCGGCCTCTTACAGAGCTGAAGCTCATACATTATCTCGGGGTGCGTTCTATCGTATAGAGACGAAGCTGGTACATTATTTCAGGGTGTGACATCTTGTATAGAGCTGAAGTTGATGTGTATCTCGGGATGCGACACCTTGTATAAAGCTGAAGAAGATAAATTGTACAGCATCTTGTATAGAGCTGAAGCTAATAAATTACCTTGGTTTGCAGCATCTCATATAGAATAAGGCTGATACTTTTTGAGGCTAGACGTCTTGTATACAGCTGAACATGATGCATTATCTCAGGGTGCGGCCTCTTGTATAGAGCTGAGGCTGATACTTTATCCTGGGGTGAGGTCACAATTGCATCTCGGGTCATTACTGATCCTTATTGCAGTATAATGTTTCCTCCTGAGTTCTTTATTCTGGTATCTCACAGGGAAGTGGTTTCGCACTGTGCAATGCCCCGAACCACCCACTGAGCAAAGCCCCGAACCACCCACTGAGCAAAGCCCCGAACCACCCACTGTGCAAAACCCCGGACCACCCACTGAACAAATCCCCGGACCACCCACTGTACAAAACCCCAGACCACCCACTGTACAGTGGCTATGTACAGTGGGTGGTCCAGGGCTATGTACAGTGGGTGGTCAGGGGCTATGTACAGTGGGTGAAGAACAGATCTACATTTTGATCTAGGCGACTCCTTACTTGCCTGATCAATCTTGTAAATGTAAATTACTCGCGTCCTCACCATGCAGAGCACTCACCTCTCCGTCCTCACCATGCAAAACACTCACCACTCCATCCTCACCATGCAGAACACTCATCTCTCCGTTCTCACCATGCAGAACACTCACCACCTCATCCTCACCATGCAGAACACTCACCACTCCATCCTCACCATGCAGAACACTCACCTTTCCGTCCTCACCATACAGAACACACACCTCTCCATCCTCACCATGCAGAACACACACCTCTCCATCCTCACCATGCAGAACACACAACACTCAGTCCTCACCATGCAGAACACTCACATCTCTGTCCTCACCATGCAGATCACTCACCACTCCGTCCTCACCATGCAGAACACTCACCACTCCATCCTCACCATGCAAAACACACAACACTCAGTCCTCACCATGCAGAACACACAACACTCCGTCGTCACCATGCAGAGCACACAACACTCCGTCCTCACCATGTAGAACACTCACCACTCCATCCTCACCATGCAGAACACACAACACTCAGTCCTCACCATGCAGAACACACAACACTCCGTCCTCACCATGTAGAACACTCACCACTCCGTTCTCACCATGCAGAACACTCACCACTCCGTCCTCACCATGCAGAACACTCACCACTCCGTCCTCACCATGCAGAACACACACCTCTCCATCCTCACCATGCAGAACACTCACCACTCCGTCCTCACCATGCAGAACACTCACCACTCTGTCCTCACCATGCAGAACACACACCTCTCCATCCTCACCATGCAGAACACTCACCACTCCGTCCTCACCATGCAGAACACTCACCACTCCGTCCTCACCATGCAGAACACACACCTCTCCGTCCTCACCATGCAGAACACACAACACTCTGTCCTCACCATGCAGAACACACAACACTCTGTCCTCACCATGCAGAACACACAACACTCCGTCCTCACCATGCAGAGCACACAACACTCCGTCCTCACCATGTAGAACACTCACCACTCCGTCCTCACCATGCAGAACACACACCTCTCCGTCCTCACCATGCAGAACACACACCTCTCCGTCCTCACCATGCAGAACACACAACACTCTGTCCTCACCATGCAGAACACACAACACTCCGTCCTCACCATGCAGAACACACAACACTCTGTCCTCACCATGCAGAACACACAACACTCCGTCCTCACCATGCAGAGCACACAACACTCCGTCCTCACCATGCAGAGCACACAGCACTCCGTCCTCACCATGTAGAACACTCACCACTCCGTTCTCACCATGCAGAACACTCACCACTCCGTCCTCACCATGCAGAACACTCACCACTCCGTCCTCACCATGCAGATCACACACCTCTCCATCCTCACCATGCAGAACACTCACCACTCCGTCCTCACCATGCAGAACACTCACCACTCCGTCCTCACCATGCAGAACACACACCTCTCCGTCCTCACCATGCAGAACACACAACACTCTGTCCTCACCATGCAGAACACACAACACTCTGTCCTCACCATGCAGAACACACACCTCTCCATCCTCACCATGCAGAACACTCACCACTCCGTCCTCACCATGCAGAACACACAACACTCCGTCCTCACCATGCAGAACACACAACACTCCGTCCTCACCATGCAGAACACTCACCACTCAGTCCTCACCATGCAGAACACACAACACTCCGTCCTCACCATGCAGAACACACAACACTCCGTCCTCACCATGCAGAACACACTCCTCTCCATCCTCACCATGCAGAACACACAACACTCCGTCCTCACCATGCAGAACACACTCCTCTCCATCCTCACCATGCAGAACACACAACACTCCGTCCTCACCATGCAGAACACACAACACTCCGTCCTCACCATGCAGAACACACAACACTCCGTCCTCCCATGTTTTGACTTTTAGAAACCACCACTCCAAATATAAGAATAGCGGAAAGTCACTGACTCTCACCACATAACTGGAGTTATTACACCCACATCCTGTGGAAAGTCTGCATCCACTAGAAAGGTTTCCAGACCGTCAGCGGCCTCTTCGTGATATGTCAGAGCCTGATGTAAGGCTTAGTGTTCCTGCGGTCGTGTGAGCAGATGTATTGCATAACACAACCAGCTGAATGTTCTTTTTCCAGAGTTTACTTTTTCATGTAAACTTTTCATTTAAGTTAGATTTGTTTATTTCTAATTCACTTTATTCTTATTTACCATGAAAAACAAGCTCTGGCTAAATGGAAACACGTGTTCAGTGACCTTTTGTCAGTTTGTCTTCTGTTATGTGTAGTGGTTACAGCCGCTGTGGAGTGGCTACTGTAAGATGCAGAACTTTCCATATAGAACCGTAGTGTTTACCCAGTAATGTCATTACGTGCGGTACCAAGGCTCTGTATCATTAACTCCGACTCACATTGTGGTATCCCGTCTCACACTGATGATATGTGTGGGTTAGTGGTGGAAGCCTCTGTAATTATTTATGATAGGTTTCAGCTCATTTAGACCCCCCTCCCTTAAAGAAGCCCTGTGCTTCCGCCTGCCTATTGGCATAGACTGAAGAATGCCCCCTCATACATTACACAGGCATTCCAGGAATTCACCAACGCTTGGTAACCCTGTCTAAGGCTCTGTTCACATGTGTAGTTATGTCTGGATTTATTCTCTGTTTTTAGAAGCATAAAAACAAAAATATAATGTTAATATAATGTTCATTTCCAAGTCCCACTCATTTGAATGTGTCTTAAAATATCCTTCATTTGCATCAGTTCTGTCTGTGTATTTTTGAAAAAAAAAATCTGCCTCAACACATGGGTATTCCCTAACAAACAGCCAATCCCCACATGTATTCAGGCTGTTTAACCGCCACAAATCTTGCAGCTGTAGGCGCTGGCACATAATATACAAGCACGCCCAAGAGGTTCAGATAACACCCGGCCGTGCTTAGATAAGACCTTATCCGAGCACATATGCTCATCACTAGTCGTGTCTAACTTAGGCTAGTTTCACATTTGCGTTTAAATCCGCAGCGTTTAATCCGCATCCGCAAGTGGTGGAAAAAACGCATATAAACGCGTACAAATGCGGCGTTTTTTAGACGCATGCGGTAACGCATGCATTTTAAAAAACGCCGCGTTTATATGCGTTTTTTCCTGCGTTTGCGCTTTTGGTGCGCATGATGAGAAATTTCACAAGAGAAAAATCAAGATAACCAGACACCGCCAATGGGACTACAGAGGGCGTGTATTATGGGATTTCTTTATATAGACCCCTGAACAGCTGTAATCTTCAGATTTTGCTCCTGTATCCTGTTTCATGATGGATATTCGCATGGAGAGCTTTTATTTCAATCTGGATTTAAGCATCAAGCTGTTTCTTGCCTGTGCTTTTGCTTGGGAGCAAGACATAAATCGCGAAAGATGGAGAAGGAGACAACGTAGGCGTTTTTGGAGACACCCCATTATCGAACTACGTGAGAGCCGTGGAGCCTATCACACGCTGTATGGCAAGCTTAATGCCAACCCGGAGAAATTCCAGGAATACACACGAATGTCGCAAGACTCATTCCGGGATTTGCTTTCTCGTGTCCAAGGAGCCATATGGAGACAGGACACCCAGCTCCGTAGAGCGATTCCACCGGAGGAACGTCTGCTGGTTACATTAAGGTATGTTCCAAATCTAAACCAATGACAGTCCAAATTTTGTGTTTTCTGACATGTATGTTTTGGGTATTTTCCTTTCTTTCTTTAGCGTAACCACACCATAAATAGAATAGTTTGTAATTTTTGGGGGGTTTCTTTTTCTTACAGATTTCTGGCAACCGGAGAGAGTTTATCATCCCTCCACTTCCAATACCGTCTTGGAATATCCACCCTGTCCGGAATAGTTGCGGACACCTGTCGGGCTTTGTGGAATGTACTCCGGGATGAGTTTATACCCCTACCCACCGTCGACATGTGGCTTGAAATTTCAGAAAAATTCTGGAGTGTGTGTGATTCCCCAGCTGTTTAGGAGCGGTGGATGGAAAGCACATCCGCATTATCAAACCTGCCAGAACAGGATCGGAGTATTTCAACTATAAAAAATATTTTTCTGTTGTGCTCATGGCAATAGCTGATGCGAACTGTCGCTTCATCGCCGTGGACATTGGAGCATTTTTTCCGTGGCAACGATTCCCAGACTTTCAAGAACTCGGATATGGGCCGCCGTGTGTATGGCAAAAATTTCAATTTTCCCCCGCCACAACCTCTCCCCAACACTCAAGGTCCACCGATGCCATTTGTTATGGTTGGGGATGAGGCCTTTCAGATGTGTGAAAACCTACTGAAGCCCTATTCCAGTCGGGACTTGAACCACACTAGAAGGATCTTTAACTACAGACTGACCAGGGCCCGAAGAACAGTAGAGTGTACCTTTGGCATTCTGGTCGCTAAATGGCGCATTCTTGCAACAGCCATAAATCTAAAAGTGGAAACAGTCGATGAGGTGGTCAAAGCCTGTGTGGTTCTGCACAACTATATAATGGCTAAGGAGCGGCCCAACATTGAACTGGATGAACCAGTTGCACACCCACTGCCCGATTTCCAGCATCACCCGCTGCGGTCAACTGCAGTAGTTGGTCACATGCGGGACCAATTTGCTGCCTTTTTTGATTCTGATATTGGACGTGTGTCATGGCAATGTTGTGTAAATGTCCTGTTGTAATTCGATCTGTACCAGTAATTTGCTGCAATGATAATAATATTTCTCATTAATAAACTTTAGTTTTGGTTGTGTTGACCGTGTCTCCTATGTTTTTCCTCTACAAACCAAGGCTGTCCTAAAACTAGCATTATTTGATCTGTATTTAATATCAGTATTTGTAATCCAAAACCAGGAGTGGGTGATAACGGCTGAGGTGCTAGTTAATATGTTAATATCATAATTTACCTCTAATTGTTCCACTCCTTGTTTTGGCTTACAAATACTGATATACAACACTGGCCACATACTGCTAGTAATGTTGCTTTATTGGTAAGCTTGTTGACGTCATTGCGTCCTGATTCTGTTCTGCTGTATCCATTGGACACAGACTGAAGAGACAATGACTGTCACACTAAAGAGATCTATAGTCATCAAGTCAGGTGTCAGAAATAATGAATTCATGATGCACATATAAGCTTCATGAATTCACTACTTCTGACACCTGTGCAGGTGAGCATAGATATGCAGTGTGTGACCACCATCGTCCCTTCACTTTGTGTGTAATAGATTATGTACACAGAAGAGAAAATGGAGGTTATACAAGGCAGTTCTCTACTCACCAGGTCAGGTGTCCCAACTAATGAGTTTTTTGACACCTAACCTGTTCAGTAGAGTTCTGCACTGTATGTCCGCCATTTTCTCTTCAGACTGCCACACTAGTCACAGACAAAGCAGAAAGAAGAGATTATGGAGATAATACAAGTATACATTTTTTGGCCCACCTCATATCTCTATACTAAAAACACAAAACTGCAGTATTTTTTTTTTTATAATTACTGGAGATATGATGTGGCCAAAAAATAGTGTGTGGCGAAGTTTCTTATTTGGCGCACGGTGTGTGTTGCCGGCGGCAGACACAATAAACCAAACATAATTGGGGCAAAAAAAATTGTATTTATTTTTTAACAACAATAATATTTATTTAACTGCGCCGGCTTGGGGTAGAGTGATGTAAACTGGGGGTGTGAAGCACTGGGGCCTGGCTAACCGTGGACGACGCAGAGGTGGCAGGAGAAGGGGCAATGAAACTAGTAGGGTCCGGAAGTTCGGGGGATGGGGCTTGACACATGAGAGGCTTGAGACGCACTGGAAGGGTGAGACAAACCTGACACTATAGACACATTGGGAGGTGAAGGGGGAGGAATACTAAGAGACCTCTTTTTTTGTTGTTTTTTTTTTGGGGGGGGGGGTTTGCCGTGTCCTGGGAAGCCTTGGTGGGCTCATATGGCGTGGCTGGGTGACCTGCCAGAGTCCATAGTGCTCGTAGAGCGTGCAGCCATGCCAGAGTCCATAGTGCTCGTAGAGCGTGCAGCCATGCCAGAGTCCATAGTGCTCGTAGAGCGTGCAGCCATGCCAGAGTCCATAGTGCTCGTAGAGCGTGCAGCCATGCCAGAGTCCATAGTGCTCGTAGAGCGTGCAGCCATGCCAGAGTCCATAGTGCTCGTAGAGCGTGCAGCCATGCCAGAGTCCATTGTGCTCGTAGAGCGTGCAGCCAAGCCAGAGTCCATAATGCTCGTAGAGCGTAAGGCCATGCCAGAGTCCATAGTGCTCGTAGAACTTGCAGCCATGCAAGATTCCATAGCGCTTGTAGAGCGTAAGGCCATGCCAGGGTCCTGCTGCATCGTGGTGGTGGCGGTACGCAAGTCCATGTCAGGGTCCTGCTGCATCGTGGTGTCAGTGGAGGAGGTCCAAGCAGGAGCAGCGGTTGTCATGGTGGTGGCGGTGGGATGTCCAACTGCACTCGGTATGGTGGTGGTGCTGTAGTGGTGTCCGGCAGTGCTAGGAATAGAGGTGGCCGTGCAGTGGTATGCAGCAGAGGTCGGCATTGAGGTTAATCGTGACAGTGAAGGCACAGGTGGATATGCCGACACTGTCTGCTGGAAATACCGACTCTGCTGCATAGCCTGCACGTAAGCAGCATTGCAGGCCTGCATGACACTCAGCTGGAGATCAGGAGTAAGCTGTTCCGACATGCCCTGCTCAATTTGGTTAAAAAAATGATGTGCTGGCCTCTGGAGGTCGGCTTTCACTTGGTCAAGGCTTTTGGTGACCTCCTGGATACGTGCATTCAAGAGGTTATGTGAAATATCCATTTGGTCACCCAAAGCCTTGATTGCTTCGTGTAAAACCGAGCTCAAGTGCAAAAACTCGGGCATGAGTGACCTGTCCGATGCCCTCTGCCGCTGCCGGGAGGAGCCAAAAAAAAAGGGGTAGTGGAAGAGGACTGCGAAAGGGGAAGACCTAATGGACCAGCTCCCTGTTGTCCAGTTAGTGTGGAAGGCCCACTTGCTGCAGCGCTGCTGGATGGCTGGGATGGGTCCGTGGCTGTCGGATGAAGGACCGCTCCAGAACCTGGGCCAACAGTTGTGCTCCATGTGCTGTGAAAAAAGGAAAAAGAAAATTAATACCAAAAATTAACCAGACGCAAAATCCTGTGGAATAGAAAAATACAGATTATGGTAATACAATACAACCTAATGCACATGATAAATACTTACGTTCTCTGGGCAAGGACCGGTCTTAAAAATGCCAGAACTCAATAGTATTTGTATCTTCTGATCCTTGCTCCTGAACCACTGGGAACACTGCTCTCTTGACGCAGGTCCTTGTTGAAGCAGTCCTTCATCGATCGCCAACGTGTTTTGACTTTGGCCACTGTTAAAAAAAAAAATATATATATATATATGGTCAGAAAAAGGACTTTTGGCCGTGCTCACACAACTGTGTGTGATCACAGAAACTCCTGACTGTTTCTTTCATCACACACAGTCGAGTGAGCACGGCCAAGGTCTCTGCTGCTTCATACTGCAGTGCAATACTTACCAAATGCATTTCGGACCCGAGTTGGGGCGTTGTCCCAGCCATCCCACATCTCTTTGGTCACCTCATTCCATAGGCGCCGGATCGTGACGTTGTTTGAGTGCAGTGGATCCCGGGTGTCCCACAACGGGACTCGCTCCTGGACCAGGGAGATGAGGAGGTCATTTTCAATTAGGTCATCCTCCCGTTGTGGAACCTAAAAATTAAATAAAGTCATTAAAGTTTAGTGAATTAACATAAGGAAAAAAAAGAAAAAAAATGCTGAGAAATGGCATGAATAGGAAAGTCAACATACAAAAGGATTCCAGAAGAAAAAAGTTAATAGGAATGGAAAGAAAAGAAGATTCTAGAATATTACACTGAGGATACAGTAAACAGTCAGCCTTGTATACATACCCGCTGCCATCTTTCCACCCGACCTTGAGTCCGCTGCTCCTGCCCAGTCTGTGCCGCAGTTGAAGAAGAGCTCTAAAGAAATGAAAAATTCAAATTGTCACATGTGTAGATGTGACAGTGAATACTTACCAATCTGACGAGGCAAATACTCACCTCACTGACATGCTCCACTTCCGACGGCCCAGGACGAAACTCCTCATCAGAAGAAGAAGCAGAAGACATTCTGATGCATGCAGAAAGAAAGAAATGCAAGAAATTAGGACATGTAGAGACAGAAAATAGAAAGTAAAGGCATTGGCTAGGATATACTCACATTGTTCAGTGTCTTGTTTTCCTCCAAGATGTAGCCTGTGTCTCGTCTGCTTCAGTGTCTGCTGAGTAGTGACCTGCAAATGTCCACTCCCTCCCTTTATCACCTTGTATGTGGGGGGTGACTAATTAGTGTCTAGACATGTTTTTCTCTGGTGCAACGCATGCGTTCACAAACGCAAGCAAACGCATGTGCTTGTGAACGCATGCGTTCATATAGACAGCAATGCGTTTTTTTGCCGCAATGTTTGCGCAATCGACCGCATGTGTTTCCAGGAGGCAAATTGACGCCTCTAAAAATTACTACATGTTGCATTTGCGCACCAAGCCACAAACGACGAAACGACGCATGCGTTGTCAAACGCGGCAAAACGTGAAAATTCAAAATCGCATGCGTCTCTAATGTTAAATATAGGAATACACAACGCATGCGGATATATGCGGTAGAAACGCTGCGGACACAACCGCAAATGTGAAACTAGCCTAACATGTTAGGTTTCTATGAGGAGGTGAGTGCAAATCTGGATGTTGATGATGCAGCTGATGTGATTTATCTGGACTTTGCAAAGGCATTTCATACTGTTCCACATAACAGCCTTATACTCAACAAAAATTGAGACAAAAAAATTAGACCGAAATGGATACAAAATGAAGGTCCTGGTCTGGCGCTTCCCATCTTCTTCGATGCCGCCCTGTTCCTGTTGCTTCATCGCTCGCCGGCATTCCGCCCCTGCGCAGGAGTACTTATCTGCCCTGTTGAGGGCAGTGCAAAGTACTGCAGTGCGCAGGTGCTGGGAAAGGTTAGTGTCACGATCCAGGTTTGGATCTGTGGCAGATCTGGTTTCCCTCAGATTAAAACCTTTTTTCCTTTCAGGTCATCGGGGGTTAATGCCGTTTTCCTTCCCCGGTGGCTGCTGGTTTTATTGCATTGCTGCTGTGTCAGCTGATGTTGGTGACCACTCCCACCATCCTTCTAAAGGTCACCTGATGCATCAGCTGACTGTTGGTTATACAGGTCCTTCTGGAGATCAACTAAGTTGGAGAAAGAGCTTGCTGAGTGCTGCCGTTCTTCAGCTGAATTCTTATCTGGTGCCTTAGCTTTCTCTGCTGCAATGCACCGAACAGCAGACGAAGTGTGGAGTTTATTGTTTCTTTGTCCCTTTGTTGTGTAACATCGCCTGTGTTGTGTAACTTCCCCTGTGTTGTATTAGTGCAGAGGTGGGACCAGTGCTCTCACCTGCCAATTCCCTACTTACGGATAGGTGCAGGGCGAGTGAGGGCTGAGGTATCCAGCTCGGCGACAGGTTGAAAGAACCTGTATAGGGACGTCAGGAAGATTAGGGCACATCCTTAGGAGAGTTCAGGAGGTGTCCATTTCCCCGTTCCCTATCATAGAGCCCACCGTTGTTTAAGTGTCCCCTGTGTACCCTTGTGTGTGTTTCGCCGTTTTGTGAGCGACCACACGTTGGGTCGTGTCACGCCAGGACAGTCACTTCGTGACAGTTAGAGAGGCCCAGCGCCTGCGCACTGCAGTACTTTGCTCTGCCCTCAACCGGGCAGATGAGTATGCCTGCGCAGGAGTGCCGATGCTGGGGAACAGGCAATGAAGCAACAGGAAGGGGCATCGCAAGAACATGGGAGTTGCCTGACCAGGACCTGCAACACCCATTGGACCGGACCGTCCCCTTGGGTGAATATAATAAAACTTATTTTTCTTATCTTTCAGGTCAGACCGGGGGCTTATCTACAGCATTATAGAATGCTGTAGATAAGGCCTGAAAGGCGGAGGACGCATTTTATATCGGCCAAAACTGCTGACAGGTTCCCTTTAAATGCCGCTGTCAACCTCTGACAGCAGCATTTATCATGTTCTTCCAGCAATCGTGCCAGAAATCCGCCCATCAGTGACCCCCGTCACATGATTGCGGATCACTGATAGGTTGACATGACACCCAGAGGTCTGCTGGAGACCTCTATGGTTATCACTGCCGGATTGCTATGAGAATCACCCGGTGATGGGTGTTCATAACAAGAGAGATATTCTGCTACATAGAGGCGATCTGATCATCGCCTGTATGTAGCAGAGCCCATTGGATTATGCCAGCTTCTAGCCTCCTATGGAGACTATGTCAAAAGTAAAAAAAATATTTTTAAAAATATAAAAAAATATATAAAAGTTCAAATCACCCCCCTTATTGCCCCATTCAAAATAAAACAATAAAAAAATACACATATATTGGTATCGTCGCTTTCAAAATCGCCCCATTCAATAAAAAAAGGATTAACGTGATTGCTAACTGGTGTAGCAAGGAAAAAGTCAAACCGCCAGAATTACGTTTTTTGGTTGCCGCAACATTGCATTAAAATGCAATAACGGGCGATCAAAAGATCGTATCTGCACCAAAATGGTATCAATAAAAACGTCAGCTCTGCACGCAAAAAATAAGCCCTCACCCGACCACGAGATCACGAAAAGTGGAGATGCTACCGGTATCAGAAAATGGCGCAATTTTTTTTTTAGCATAGTTTGGAATTTTTTTCACCAGTTATGGAAAAAAAAAAGAACCTAGAGATGTTTGGTGTCTATGAACTAGTAATGACCTGGAGAATCAAAATGGCAGGTCAGTTTTAGCATTTAGTGAACCTGTAAAAAAGCAAAACAAAAACAAGTGTGGGATTGCACTGTGTTTTTGCAATTTCACCGCACTTGGAATTTTTTTCTCGTTTTCTAGTACACGACATGGTAAAACCAATGGTGTCGTTCAAAAGTACAACATGGTTACATGACTTACAGCGGGTGAAATTAATATTGAACACGTCACCAATTTTCCAATTAAATATATTTGTAAAGGTGCTATTGATATGAAATGCTCATCAGATGCCGATATCAACCCATCCAACCCAACAAAAACATCAAATCATAGATGTACATAAATTATGTGTAATAATGAGAAATGACGCAGAGAAAATGTATTGAACACATGAAGAAAGAGAGGCGCAAAAAGCCATGGAAAGTCATGACACCGGCTGAAATCTATCAGTAATTAGAAAGCATCCTGCCACTTAGCGAAAAATAATATCGGCTGGTTCAACTAATGGCCTATAAAAAGGTGTCTTATTACCAAGGTGCCACACAAGGAAACAACGAACATCTCATGATGGGTAAAACTAGTGAGTTGTTTTTAGACCTTATTGTTGCAAAACATACTGATGGCATTGGTTGCAGAAGAATTTCTCAACTACTAAAGCTTCTTGGGAACTCTGTTTAGGCCACAATCTGAAAGTGGAAAGAAAATCATTTCACCATAAACCGGCCTCGACCAGTTGCTCCCTCAAGATTTCAGTCAGTGAAAAAAGGAGTGAAAAGAATTATCAGAAGAGTTGTCCAATAGCCAAGGATTATCTGTGGAGATCTACAGAAAGACCTGGAATCAGCAGGTGCAATTGTTTCAAAGAAAACTGTAAGTAATGCACTCAGCCGCCATGAACTGTATGCACGCACACCATGCAGGACTCCATTGCTGAACAAAAAGCATGTTCAAGCGTGTTTAAAGCTTGCTCCACAACATTTAGACAAGCCTGTGAAATACTGGTAGAATATAGTCTGGTCAGATGAGAACAAAATTTAACTCTTTGGATGTCATAATACACACCATGTTTGGAGACCAAAAGGCAGTGCATATAACCCCAAAAGCACCATATCAACAATGAAGTTTGGAGATGGGAACATCATGGTGTGGGCCTGTTTTTCAATATATGGCACTGGCAAACGAGCATGAACATTTCAGCAAGAAAATAAACCCAAACACACAGCGAAGTAAACTCTCAATTGGATTCAGAGAATGAAAGTCACGATACCTGAATCCAGTAGAAAACATATGGAAGGAACTAAAGCTCAGAGTTCATAGCAGCCCACAGAACCTTCAGGGTTTGAAGTGTGTGTCTGTGTGTGTGTGTGTGTGTGTAAGAATCGGCTAAAATCACACCTGAGCAATGCATGCAACTAGTTTCTCCATAAACGTAACCCCGTCTAATGTACAGCACCATGGAATTAATGGTGCTAGATAAATAAATAATAATAATTTTTAAAAAAGGAGGCGTCTTGAAGCTGTCATCACCAAGAAAGGCTTTTGTACGAAGTATTAATTACATTTCAATAAGTGTGTTTAATACTTTTTCCCAGTGTAATTTCTCATTATTACACATATCTTAATTTATGGACTTCTATGATTTGATTTATTTGCCTATGTAGATTGGATGGGTTGTTACCGACATCCTGTGAGTAGTTCATGTAAATAGCACCTTTAGAAATATATTTACTTAGAAATTTGGTGGCATGTTCAATTCTTATTTCACCCGCTGTACATGTGCTGAGTCAGCATACACCACCTCACTGCTTCATGCGTTGTGCTGATGGGACGAAGCTTCATCAAGGAAGGACTTTTTTCAAAATGTCTCAGTCGGCATGTTGTCCAGATGTGTTTCCAGGTAGAGAAGAAAATGCTGTGCATGTTTACCTCACATTTGCACCACATTTCTCCCAAATTACTACAAGTGCTTAGTAAGTCAGTAGAAATGGACATTTCTGGAAAAATTCTATTTTTAGTTAGATTTAGACATTTTCCAGAAATACACATTTCTACTGACTTACAAAGCATTTGTAGTAATCTGGGAGAAATGTGACTGCAGATATGAGGCAGATGCGTCATATGACAGTAGGGGTCATTGAGGATTTAGGGGGGGCTGGGATATGCAAGGAACCTAGGGAGATGAGTAGGAGTAACAAATGTCTGCAGGCAAATGCAAAAAGTTTCGCAAACATAATGAATGAACTAGAGACTCTTATGACGGTCACAGAATACGATGTGGTGGGCATTACGGAAACCTGGTTGGACGAAAGCCATGACTGGCGAACAAACGTAGAGGGTTACACTACATTTAGAAAGGACAGGAAAGACAAAAAGGTGTATTTCCATAAAATCCAACATAAGACTTCTGCTCAATGATGACATTGGGGGCGCTGCGACAATGTAGAGTCGGTGTGGGTAAATGTACATGGGGATGGCAATAATGGAAAGCTGATAATTGGAGTTTGCTACAAGCCTCCTAATATGGCTGAACAGGTAGAGGATGAAATGCTGCAACAAATTAAAAAGGCAGCAAATAATAATGGGGTCCTTATGATGGGGGATTTTAACTATCCAGATATTCAGTGGGACATAGAATCTTCTGCTTGTGCTAGAAGCTTCTTATCCTCCATTCAGGACAATTACCTCCATCAGCTGGTAGATGAACCGACCAGGGGAGGTAATCTGCTGGATCTGGTTCTGTCAAATAGACCAGATACTCCCTGATCTGGCGATCAGAAATTGTATTTGAGAAGCAGTGACCATAATATGGTAAGTTTCAATTGTCATATAGTACCCTGAGAATAGGGAATATAAAAGGGACAGCACCACTCAGGATCTAAGTGCAATTTTAAAAATATCACAAATAAAAGTGCAAAGCTGATGCACTCACCAAACTGAGGTTGAAGGGACAGCGTATTGGCTGGGGGAGTGTCCCAAACCAAGATCCTAGTTACTCGGTCTGCTGCATGGCTCCTGGTCAACGGGGCGATCTAGATCCATCTTGGATGTACACTGCGTGCAGAATTATTAGGCAAGTTGTATTTTAGAGGATTATTTTTATTATTGATCAACAACTATGTTCTCAATCAACCCAAAAGACTCAGAAATATCAAAGCTTAATATTTTTGAAAGTTGGAGTGGGGTTTTTTTTAGATTTGGCTATCTTAGGAGGATATCTGTTTGTGCAGGTAACTATTACTGTGCAGAATTATTAGACAACTTAAACAAGTGAGATGGGAATATATTTGGTTATTATTATTTTCACCAGGTAAACCAATATAACTGCACACAATTTAGAAATAAACATTTCTAACATGCAAAAACAAAACCCCAAAAAATTGGTGACCAATATAGCCACCTTTCATTATGATGACACTCAACAGCCTTCCATCCATAGATTCTGTCAGTTGCTTGATCTATTTACGACCAACATTGCGTGCAGCAGCCACCACAGCCTCCCAGACACTGTTCCGAGAGGTGTACTGTTTTCCCTCCCTGTAGATCTCACATTTTATGAGGGACCACAGGTTCTCTATGGGGTTCAGATCAGGTGAACAAGGGGGGCCATGTCATTATTTTTTCTTCTTTGAGACCTTTACTGGCCAGCCACGCTGTGGAGTAGTTGTAGGCATGTGATGGAGCATTGTCCTGCATGAAAATCATGTTTTTCATGAACGATACCAACTTTTTCCTGTACCACTGCTTGAAGAAGTTGTCTTCCAGAAACTGGCAGTAGGTCTGGGAGTTGAGCTTCACTCCATCCTCAACCCGAAAAGGTCCCACAAGTTCATCTTTGATGATACCAGCCCATACCAGTACCCCACCTCCACCTTGCTGGTGTCGGAGTGGAGCTCTCTGCCCTTTACTGATCCAGCCTCTGGCCCATCAAGAGTCACTCTCATTTCATCAGTCCATAAAACCTTTGAAAAGTCTGTCTTAAGATATTTCTTGGCCCAGTCTTGACATTTTATCGTATGTTTCTTGTTCAAAGGTGGTCGTTTTTCAGCCTTCCTTACCTTGGCCATGTCCCTGAGTATCGCACACCTTGTGCTTTTTGTTAATCCAGTAACATTGCAGCTCTGAAATATGGCAAAACTGGTGGCAAATGGCATCTTGGCAGCTTCACGCTTGATTTTCCTCAATTCATGGGCAGTTATTTTGCGCCTTTTTTTGTCTAACACGCTTCTTGCGACCCTGTTGGCTATTTGCCATGAAACGCTTGATTGTTCGGTGATCACGCTTCAAAAGTTTGGCAATTTCAACACTGCTGCATCCCTCTGCAAGACATCTCACAATTTTGTAAGGCACAGATGATTGGCCGAGGGGAGACCAAAACATCCAACAGCGCGGAGACACCATCACGTGTTTCTCAACGCAGTGATCCAGAACACTGCCCCCATCCCTTATGGGAAATATGCAAATGCATGTAGGATAGCTGCGGAGACACCATCACGTGTTTCTCAACGCAAGCAGTGAATAGCCAGACCTTTCCCCGGGAAGGAACAACCACGGGAAGGGCAGCATCCAATAAAGGAAAACATCCAATACAGGAAAACCACCTATGCCAAGCATGGTATCCATCCACAGACAGCTGTTTCGGGGTGTTTGCCCCTCATCAGTGTGGAGTAGGAATCTGGCTATTAGGAGCAGTGCCAAGTAAAAGGCTGTAAAGGAACAGATGATTGGCCTCGGGGAGACCAAAACATCCAACACCGCGGAGACACCATCACGTGTTTCTCAACGCAGTGAGAAACTGCCCTTCCCGTGGTTGTTCCTTCCCGGGGAAAGGTCTGGCTATTCACTGCTTGCGTTGAGAAACACGTGATGGTGTCTCCGCAGCTATCCTACATGCATTTGCATATTTCCCATAAGGGATGGGGGCAGTGTTCTGGATCACTGCGTTGAGAAACACGTGATGGTGTCTCCGCGGTGTTGGATGTTTTGGTCTCCCCGAGGCCAATCATCTGTTCCTTTACAGCCTTTTACTAGGCACTGCTCCTAATAGCCAGATTCCTACTCCACACTGATGAGGGGCAAACACCCCGAAACAGCTGTGTGTGGATGGATACCATGCTTGGCATAGGTGGTTTTCCTGTATTGGATGTTTTCCTTTATTGGATGCTGCCCTTCCCGTGGTTGTTCCTTCCCGGGGAAAGGTCTGGCTATTCACTGCTTGCGTTGAGAAACACGTGATGGTGTCTCCGCAGCTATCCTGCATGCATCTCACAATTTTGGACTTTTTAGAACCTGTCAAATCTCTCTTCTGACCCATTTTGCCAATGGAAAGAAAGTTGCCTAATAATTAAGCACACCTTATATAGGGTGTTGATGTCATTAGACAACACCCCTTCTCATTACAGAGATGCACATCACCTGATTTACTTAATTTGCAGTTGGCTCTCAAGCCTGAACAGCTTGGAGTAGGACAACATATATAAAAAGTATCATGTGATCCAAAAAACATCTTGCCTAATAATTCTGCACGCAGTGTATATTTTACCTAGTGAAGGCTTTTTTTTAAGCCGAAATGCGTTGTTTTTACTTGGTACATTTCAAAAAAAAATTTTAAATTAGCCGATCCATCACATATTACGATTTTTCTGGAGCATCGGCATCAGACTGGATTTCTGTTTCTTTTTATGGTAAGTTTCAATGTAATTTTGAGTCAAACATTATAAAAGGGAACTGCTAAAACCTGGAACTTTAGGAAAGCTGATTTCAACAAATTAAGGAAAGAGCTTAATCGTGTAGACTGGACCACCTCATGGTAACTAGGGATACCGAACTTAAAGGGAACCTGTCACCCCCAAAATGGAAGTTGAGCTAAGCCCACCGGCATCAGGGGCTTATTTACAGCATTCTGGAATGCTGTTAATGGTTTTCATGACTGCACTTGAGGTTACCTTCAAAGTTCTAGCAATTTTCCAGTTTGACTGACTTTCATTTCTAAAATTAATAATGGGCTGTTGTTTCCATTAGTTGGGTGGATTTTGCCATATTCTGGTTTAAAACAGTTGTGGAATAACAATCGGCAATGTATGGATTAGTCTACCAACACTGCCTCTGCAAAACACACCTTAAGGCCGGCGTCACACTAGCGAGTTTTACGGACGTATGAGCGCAGAAAATACATCCGTAAAATACGCATTACACACAGCACAATGAATCTCTATGGGGCTGCTCCTATCAGCCGTATTTTACGGATCCGTATTATATGGTCTTCTACGGCCGTAGAAAATCGCAGCATGCTGCGTTTGTCACCGTATTGCGCAAAAAAATCGCCCATGAAAGTCTATGGGGGCGAGAAAAATACGGATTACACATGGACCAGCAGTGTGACTTGCGAGAAATACGCAGCAGTGTTCTCTAGAAAAGCCGTTAATTCAATTGCCGGCTTTTCATTTCTCCTTCCCAAACCCGACAGGATATGAGACATGGTTTACACACAGTAAACCATCTAATGTTAGTAGTGTATAAGTGCAAAATTTGGGCTCTGTAGCTTGTAAAATAAAGGGTTAAATCGCGGAAAAAATTGGCGTGGGCTCCCGCGCAATTTTCTCCGCCAGAATGGTAAAGCCAGTGACTGAGGGCAGATATTAATAGCCTAGAGAGGGTCCATGGTTATTGCCCCCCCCCCTGGCTACAAACATCTGCCCCCAGCCACCCCAGAAAAGGCACATCTGGAAGATGCGCCTATTCTGGCACTTGGCCACTCTCTTCCCACTCCCGTGTAGCGGTGGGATATGGGGTAATGAAGGGTTAATGTCACCTTGCTATTGTAAGGTGACATTAAGCCAGATTACTAATGGAGAGGCGTCAATTATGACACCTATCCATTATTAATCCAATAGTACGAAATGGTTAATAAAACACACGCACATTTTTTTAAAGTATTTTAGTGAAATAAAGACACATATGAGGACATCCAGCAGAGGGCGCCTCACCGCAACTCGAGGTAACTACAGGTCATTCCCCTGCAATCCATTCATTCCCGGGGGTTTTACAGCCACGAGCACTGCTTTAGCACAGCTCCTGGCTGTAAAATGATTTAACCCCTTCAGATGGATTTACTTCGTGGGACTTGTCCTGAGCGACGGAATGTATGAGATATTGTTGTTTTTTTATTTTTCCTTTGTTACAGAACGAGGGTCTTCAGGTGGATTACCAGTATAATAAAATATTACAACAACCTGTGTCTTTATTTCATTAAAATACTTTTAAAAAATGTGTGTGTGTTTTATTAACCATTTCGTACTATTGGATTAATAATGGATAGGTGACATAATTGACGCCTCTCCATTATTAATCTGGCTTAATGTCACCTTACAATAGCAAGGTGGTGACATTAACCCTTCATTACCCCATATCCCACCGCTACACGGGAGTGGGAAGAGAGTGGCCAAGTGCCAGAATAGGCGCATCTTCCAGATGTGCCTTTTCTGGGGTGGCTGGGGGCAGATGTTTGTAGCCAGGGGGGGGGCAATAACCATGGACCCTCTCTAGGCTATTAATATCTGCCCTCAGTCACTGGCTTTACCATTCTGGCGGAGAAAATTGCGCGGGAGCCCACGCCAATTTTCTCCGCGATTTAACCCTTTATTTTACAAGCTACAGCGCCCAAATTTTGTACATACACACTACTAACATTAGTAGTGTGGAACATGCAAAAACAAAAGGGATATGAGATGGTTTACTGTATGTAAACCATGTCTCATATCCTGTCGGGTTTGTGAAGGAGAAAGAAAAAGCCGGCAATTGAATTACCGGCTTTTCACATATCTCGCGCTGAATTAAATATAAATACAGTGTATATATATATATCATATATGTTTTAACGAACATTTGAGCACATAAATCCATTAGATGTCGGTTTTGCAAGCCTTCGAGAAAATATCGCAGTACGGATGCCATACGGATTACATACGGAGGATGCCATGCGCAAAATACTCTGACACACCCTGCCTGCGGATGACATACGGATCACTATTTTTGGAACATTTCTGCGTATTACGGCCGTAAAATACGGACCGTATTTTCATACGCTGAGTGTGACGCTGGCCTAAGGTTGGTGTTTCCAAAAATGATCTCTTGATGAGATCTACCTGTTCATTGCAGGTGACTGCTTGACGAAGCTGCTTGAGAGAATACCAAGGGGTTGTAAAGCGGGCATCGGAGTAAGAAAGGACACTTTGAGTACTGACACACTCATTCATTTCACCATGTGTTTCCTTACTCCTAGCTTCTTCCATATTGTTCCTTTGTGGTTTTGCTGACTTCAGTCTGAATCTACAGTGTGAACTTTGCAATAAGAACAGGGAAAACCAATGCATGAATAGTTGTGTCCAAACTTATGACCAGTATTATACTTTAGACACACGTAGTCTGAGCTTATTGACCTTCATGTTCACTTATTGTAAAGAAGTTATAGTGATTTTCTCTTCATATAACTTTTACTTTTTCATAGGTGAAAGTATAGCTCCTCACATAAAAAGTCCTGCCTGGACATCACTTACCTGTGTGGAGAAGGCCCCCTGCACCACAGATTAAACACACAATTATGCATTTAATTGCTTTTTTTCCCATATGGCATTTGAAAACAGAAAAATGTCTGGCTTGGAAGGGGTTAATACATTTTGGTAGAAAAGTGTATAATTTTGTATTCCCAAGCAAATAAATGAATACTCTGATATAGAGACTTGTGACTTAGATTACAAGTTATTTTTACTCCAGTATTGTGAGCAGGAAGTTTCACGTTAATGCTGGAAGTTCCTCTTCCTGAGGATCTCGAGGCCCTAATTTGTTTGACACTATCATTCCTTAGTGTGTTCTGGTATCTGTGGCCCCGATGGGACTTATGTCCGAACCCCCCACAAAATGGGATTCCGCTGTATGCGCCCATGGGGTGATAGACTATAAAGGTGCTGACCAAGATGTTACAACTGGAGGTGGACACTCAGACACAGTGTACTACGAGACCCGCAAACGTGTAATTAAAGGCAATGTGAGAGCACCCTTAGGGTAAGTTCACACAGGGCGTTTTTGCTGCTTTTTTTATGCTAATTTTCAGCTGCTTTCTACAGTACCAGCAAAGCCTATCAGATTTCAGAAATCTCATGCACACACATTGGTATTTTGTGCTTTTGCAGGTTTTTTTTTACATAGGGCATGTCACTTCGTTCAGCGTTTTTTCAGCGTTCTCCTCCCATTGACTTGAATGGATGGTGAAAAAATGCTGCAAATACGCAGGTTGACTTTTCTTATAGCGTATTTGCTGCAGAAAAGTCAAGGACAGCCGGATGTGACATAACACTCGGCTCTGCTACATCTAGATGGCAGGCTGCATGATGCGTCCATGCAGCCTGTCATCCAGCAGAGCGGATCCTATCCCCATTCACTTGAATGGGGGTCCGACAATACAGTGTTTGACACACCACTTCTGATCTGCGGGGAAATCATCTCCACCGGTCAGAGAGCCGCAGGTCCCACGCTGTCAGAAGACAGCGGGAACGCTCAGCTGTGATCGATGGCATAAAATTCACCTCCGATCACTGGTGTCAGATGATGGGACTACTGCTCCCATCATCTGACACCTACAGCCGCTAATTACAGTGACAGCAGGAGCGGCGGATGGGAGTTTTCATCTGCCGCTCCTGCGCTACAAATAAATAATTAAAAAAAAAAAAAACGGCGTGGGTTCCCCCCTAATTTTGATAACCAGCCAGACAAAACTCAGCTGTCAGCTTCAGCAAGGCTAGTTATCAGGAATAGAGGGGTCCTCACGCTTTTTTTTTTTTTAGTTATTTAATTAACATTTTTGACAACCATCCTTGCTAAAGCTCACAGCTGGGGACTGGTATTCTCAAGCTGGTAAGGGGCCATTGATATAGCCCCCCCCAGCCTAAAAATAGCAGCCCGCAGCTGCCCAGAAAAGGCGCATCTATTAGAAAAAACACCCCATAGCATGATACTGCCACCACCATGTTTCACTGTTGGGATCATATTGGGCAGGTAATGAGCGGTGCCTGGTTTTCTCCACACATACCACTTAGAATTATCACCAAAAAGGTCTATCTTCGTCTCATCAGACCAGAGAATCTTGTTTCTCATAGTCTGTGAGTCCTTCATGTGTTTTTTTTTTTTTAGCAAACTCTATGCGGGCTTTCACTGCACTGAGGAGAGGCTTCCGTCAGGCCACGCTGCCATAAAGGCCCAACTGGTGGAAGGCTGCAGTGATGGTTGACTTTGTGGAACTTTCTCCCATCTCCCTACTGCATCTCTGGAGCTCAGCCACAGTGATCTTGGGGTTCTTCTTTACCTCTCTCCCCAAGGCTCTTCTCCCACGACTGCTCAGCTTGGCTGGACGGCCAGGTCTAGGAAGACTACTGGTGGTTCCAAACTTCTTCCATTTAAGGATTATGGAGGCCACTGTGCTCTTAGGAACCTTGAGTACTGCAGAAATTCTCTTATAACCTTGGCCAGATCTGTGCCTTGCCACAATTCTGTTTCTGAGCTCCTCGGCCAGTTCCTTTGGCCCCATGATTCTCATTTGGTCTGACATGCACTGCGATACTGTGAAGTCTTGTATAGACAGATGTGTGCCTTTCCAAATCAAGTCCTATCAGTTTAATTAAACACAGCTGGACTCCAATGAAAGAGTAGAACCATCTCAAGGAGGATCACAAGGAAATGGACAGCATGTGACTTAAATATGAGTGTCTGAGCAAAGGGTCTGAATACTTATGACCATGTGATATTTCAGTTTTTCTTTTTTATTAAATTTGCAAAAATGTCTACATTTCTGTTTTTTTTCAGTCAAGATGTAGTGCAGAGTGTACATTAATGAGCAAAAATGAACTTCTTTGAATTTATCAAATGGCTGCAATGAAACAAAGAGTGAAAAATTTAAAGGGGTCTAAATACTTTCCGTACCCACTTTTATTAATATATATTACTTTATTACCTTTTGTTGTTATAGCTTATGGGTTTATGCAAATAAAGGATGTGTAATGTCTGAGCTTGGGGGGCTTAACCTCAGGAATCCCACTCTAGTGATCCTTGGGGTTCTCTCCATGATCAACTATTTATCACCTATCATGTGAAAAAGTAATATGAGTCTTTACTAAAACTTAAAAAAAACAAAACTGTAATATCTTCTGTGTGATATTTCTTGAAGGCCAAGGCCTCTTTCACACTTGCGTCAGTACGTGTCCGTCACGAAGCGTCGGGCCGACGTACCGACGCAGGTTTTGAAATTGTGGCACGACGTGGGCAGCGGATGCAGTTTTTCAACGCATCTGCTGCCCTGTCTAAAGTCCTGGGAGGAGGGGGTGGAGTTTCAGCCACGCATGCGCGGTAGAAAATGGCAGATGCGACGGACGAAAAAACGTTCCCTTGAACGTTTTTTCGTGCCGACGGTCCGCCAAATACCGACGCATCCAGCACACGACGGACACGACGTGTGGCCATACGTCGCGATCCTTTGTCAATACAAGTCTGTGGGAAAAAACGCATCCTGCGGGCACATTTGCAGGATCCATTTTTTTCCCAAAACGACGGATTGCGACGTACGTCACACGATGCAAGTGTGAAAGAGGCCTAAGACACTGGACTGTAGTCAGGTAGATCTGAGCTCTGTCTCTGGCACATTTGGCCAGCATCATTTACACTTTGACTAATATGATTTTATATAGTGTTTTTAGTAAGATCTATTTATTTTTTTGTTAATAAAGAGAATGAACATCAGCCGCATCATGATCTGTGTAAACCTGATCAGCCAGCAAGTGACGACAAGCATATATTAAGGGAAGGTGAATCTAAAAGACTTCAGCCAAATCTGGGTATGTGCTATGTGAATATTTTCCAATTGCACTTTATAAAGCTGTGCAGAATTATTTGCAGGAAAAACCCAGGCATGAATTCTGACTTTAAGATATGTTATTATTATTATAATTATCTGTTCTGTGGGAGCTTTAGCTGTAAATTAATAGACATGTCATAAGGGAGTTTTGATAATGGTGATGATTTATTTAAACCAAATTACCATTCTGACTCTCCAAGGAGGACAAAAGTATTTTGTGACAATAAATGTAATAAAGTTGGACACCCACCGGTCCCAAGATGGGCACAGGTGTGAGATAACGTCTGAAGTTGGGAACAGCCTTGCTATGTAGAGTGCCTTTAAGTCCTATAATGGTAACAACCTACAAAGTACATTTCCTTTAATAAATGGTTTATGTGCGCAGCTGTTATTAGCTCCACATTGACCGGAGCTGCGCTCGTCAGCTTTCTACAATGTTTAAGGGTTCACTCACACTAGTGTAAATCGGATGAGTGCAATGCAAAAGTAAGGCTGTGTGCACACGTAGCAGATTTTTTTGCATTTTTTTGCTATAAAAACGCTATAAACCGCAAAAAAAAACGCTCACATTAAGCATCCTATTTAATATAATGCAATCCGCATTTTTTGTGCACATGCTGCTTTGTTTTCCTGAGCGGAGTCGCATTCCAGAAAAAAACGCAGCATGTTCATTAAATTTACTATTTGATGCGGGAAGTAAGCAGATCATGTGCGGTTGGTACCCAGGGTGGAGGAGAGGAGACCCCATAGAGTATGATGCCCATAAAAATGCCTCTCACACACAGTATAGTATTCCCACAGTGAATCCCCTCACATAATTTGCTCCACAGTACCCCAGCGCACAAAGTCTAATGCTCCATCAGTTGCCATCACAGTGCCACCAACCCCACATGGCTCCCACAACCCCCCATAAGCAGTATCATGGCCCCCAGCCCCTCAAATACAGTATGATATCCCCACAGGTTTATGGCCACAACTCAGTATGTCGTACACACAACCCATGTAACCCCTACATAGTATGAAGGACCCACAGTATTGACATTACACTCCTAGCCCTGTGCCCCCGATGGTGCTGGCGTGGACTCGGGCTCCGCATAGCAGGCACAGTCTAGTGGGGTCTTTGTGCGTGCTGTGATGGGACTGAGACTCACAGGCTGAATAGTGACTATTCTGTTCAGTCCTATACATAGATTATGTCTTCTAAAGATGGGGATAACTCTGTAAAGACTAGGATCTTCTATTTCAGAGATTCGAGTGAACAGATTATTGATCCTTCCACTGCATGTTCTTTTATTTCACTTTTCTAACATTTCTTCTGGAGTTTTTCCAGTTCTGCATATATTTATTGCGAGAACAACATAAACCTTCTAAGATTTCACATTAAAGACTTTAATTTAATTGAATTTTCTCAATATTTTTCCATTTATGAAAGGTAGAAAAGCTGTAACCCTGTACACTAATGTATATACCCTTCCCATAGTCTGGCCAAACAGATGTGTATTAATAAACCTAGCAGCCATGTTCTATGAGAGAGTCATTCAGAATTGCCAGGGTATCATGTAAAGTACACAGGTTATCAGCATTTACATTACATCCTGAGGTATTCTGTTTTTTCATAATGTGCTGTGTTTCGATAATGTGACACTAACATGTTCTTTTTCCACCCAGGACTCCTAATGGCGACAGCAGTAGTTCTTCTAGCAACCCTAATATCCTTACATTTCCTAAATGAGTAACCCTGTATGAATACACATGGCTAAGCAATGATCTTTTATTCAAGAATGAATATGTCTTGTCATATTATAAAGGAGAAATATCATCCAGCAATCAAAGCGGCTTATGCAGTTATTTCATAAAAGTAACTTTTCAGTATGCTTCATCAAACTCCGCATCACACAGTGTTTTTCATGCAACTAATAGTTTATTAGCATAGTTTCATTTACAGCACACTGTTGTGTATTATTATCAGTCTCTTTCCTACTAAATTTGTCACGATGTGACTGAAGCGGTGTGACTCGACCCCAAAAATGGTGGGTCAATAGACAGCACAAACACACCAGGGAACACCAGGGAAACAATAACAATGGTGGGCCCTGTCGATAGGGACGGGGGAATGGACCCCTCCTGCACTCATCTGAGGATGTGCCCTGATCTCACTATCGTCCCTATACGGGTTCTTTCACCCAGTCGCCGAGCAGGATACCTAGTCCCTCACTTGCCCTGCTCTTATCCCTAAGTAGGGAACTGGCAGGTGAGAGCACTGGTCCCACCGCTGCACTATTCCGACAAAAGGAAACAGACAACAAAGGGACAAAGAAACAATAACACCACACTTGGCTCCTTCTGCTGAGAAGCACCGCACAGCAGAGTAAGGCAGCAGAAGAGCGAACTCAGCAGAAGCACCACTGCACCCAGAGAGCTCCTCACTCAGGCTTGGTCACTGAAGATTGCTCTAACACAGACAGTCAGCTGTTGCATCAGGTGACCTCTTGAAGAATGGTGGGAGTGGTCACCACATCAGCTGACCCAGCAGCAATTCAATTACACCAGCAGGCCACTGGGGAAAAACTGCGTTAACCCCCGATGGCCTGAAAGGAAAAAAAAGTTTTAAGTTGATGAAACCAGATCTGCCACAAATCCAAAAATTGATTGTGACAAAATTGACATCTCTGATTCCAGGGAAGTGTAACTTATAGGGCTGCTTGCTGCAGATTTGATAAAATCATTGTTTTTATCTGCTGCAGATCAAGCAGTTCTCTAAATGCAGAGCTCCCTCTGAACCCGTCCACAACACTGACAGCTTTCTGCCTATGCACAGTGTACACAGAAAGCTGCCATGAACATGGAGCAGCTTTACTAGTCATCTAATGATAAAGTCCCTGTTGTAACAGCAGGAGATTATCAAACACTACAGCAAGAAGCCCGGTAAGTGATTCATCACTGGAATGGGGGTTTCTGACATTACGTTCCTCTCAGATTAGGTGACAAAAACCTGGTGACAAATTCCCTTTAGCCCCTTTCTGACCTCGGACAGGATACTACGTCCAAGGTCAGAACCCCTTCTTTCATGCGGGCTCCGGCGGTGAGCCCGCATCAAAGCCAGGACATGTCAGCTGTTTTGTATAGCTGACATGTGCCCACAATAGCGGCGGGTGAAATTGCGATTCACCCGCTGCTATTAACTAGTTAAATGCTGCTGTCAAACGCTGACATCAGCATTTAACTAGCGCTTCTTGCCGGGCGGCCGGAAATGATCGCATCGCCAACCCCCGTCACATGATCGGAGGTCGGCGATGCTTCTGCATAGTAACCATAGAGGTCCTTGAGACCTCTATGGTTACCGATCCCGGCTAGCTGTGAGCGCCACCCTGTGGTCGGCGCTCACAGCACACCTGCATTTCTTCTGCATAGCAGCGATCTGATGATAGCTGCTATGTAGCAGAGGCGATCGTGCTGTGCCTGCTTCTAGCCTCCTATGGAGGCTATTGAAGCATGGCAAAAGTAAAAAAAAAAAAAAAAGTAAAAAAAAAATGTGAAAAAAATAAAAAAAAATATAAAAGTTTAAATCAACCCCCTTTCGCCCCATTCAAAATAAATCAATAAAAAAAAAATCATATTTGGTATCGCCGCGTTCAGAATCGCCCGATCTATCAATAAAAAAAGCATTAACCTGATCGCTAAACAGGGTAGCGAGAAAAAAATTTGAAACGCCAGAATTACGGTTTTTTGGTCGCCGCGACATTGCATTAAAATGCAATAACGGTCGATCAAAAGAACGTATCTGCACCAAAATGGTATCATTAAAAACGCCAGCTCGGCACGCAAAAAATACGCCCTCAACCAACCCAGATCATGAAAAATGGAGACACTACGGGTATCGGAAAATGGTGCAGTGTTTTGGTTTTTTTGTTTGTTTGGTTTTTTTTAAGCAAAGTTTGGAATTTTTTTTCACCACTTAGATAAAAAATAACCTAGACATGTTAGGTGTCTATGAACTCGTACTGACCTGGAGAATCATAATGGCAGGTCAGTTTTGGCATTTAGTGAACCTAGCAAAAAAGCCAAACAAAAAACAAGTGTGGGATTGCACTTTTTTTGCAATTTCACCGCACTTGGAATTTTTTTCCCGTTTTCTAGTACACGACATTCTAAAACCAATGATGTTGTTCAAAAGTACAACTTGTTTCGCAAAAAATAAGCCCTCACATGGCCATATTGATGGAAAATTAAAAAAGTTATGGCTCAGGGAAGGAGGGGAGCGAAAAACGAACACGGAAAAACTGAAAATCCCAAGGTCATGAAGGGGTTAAAGGAAATTTTTTCTGGTTATAATGTTACTTTCTTAGTGTCTCCAAGCAACATCCTGAATGTCGCCATACCAGCATCAGAAACATGATTTTCTGTTAGCAGGTGCTGTCTATATCCTCTTCATCTGATTTGTCACCAGATAATTTGACTTCTGGATTTCTTGTGTTTGTCATATTATTCAATTCAAATGTTTGCGCTATGATTATCCCACTCAGGTTATGTAACTGAGTAAATAAAATAAATAGAAAGATTTTGTAAGTAAGAAGCTGTTCTGTCATAAAATAGTAGACATTAAGATAGTCCTAACACGTCGGTAGGAACTAAAGTGATGACCTCTGTTGTGAACTGTGTTTCTGGGCTCCCTCTGGTGGTCACTAACGGTATTGTGTTAGGCATGTCTTGTTGCAGGCCTGAGCTCCAGCTGTGTCGTTAAGCAGCGGGTGTTCCCTATTTGAGTCTCCTCTGGACTCAGTCTCTTGCCTGGCATCGTTGTATCCAGACCTATATGGTCTCCTCCGGATTCCTTTCAGTCTGCCTCATGCAAGAAAAGCTAAGTCTGTTTTGTACATTTGGATCGTTTGCATTATTCAGTGTTTTTGTCCAGCTTGCTTAACATTTGATTTTCTGACTCGCTGGAAGCTCTAGGGGGCTGATATTCTCCCTCCACATCGTCAGTCGGTGTGGGGGTTCTTGAATGTTCAGCGTGGATGTTTTGTAGGGTTTTCTGCTAACCGCATAGTCCACTATCTATTTTCTACTATTTAGACTATTGGGCCTCACTTTGCTGAATCTAGTTCATCTCTACGTTTGTACTTTCCTCTTGCCTCACCGTTATTATTTGTTGGGGGCTTTCTATATCTTTGGGGTTCAATTTCTCTAGAGGCAAGTGAGGTCTTATTTTTCCTCTCTAAGGGTAGTCAGTTCTCCGGCTGGCTCGAGACGTCTAGAACCAACGTAGGCACGTTCACCGGCTACTTCTAGTTGTTTGTGTTAGGATCAGGTATGCAGTTAGCCCAGTTTCCACCTCCCTAGAGCAGTACTTATATTTTTGCTTTTTTGCCAGACTATCAGAGATCCTCAGCCATTGGGATCATAACAGAATGCCAGGCCAAAAGAAAATGTTTAATGCATCGCAGAAGCGGGATTAAAAAGAAGTTCTGAGTTTTTTGTTTTTTTGGGTTTTTTTGCTGCAGTTTTGCCTAGCTTCTTCCATCCCCTTTTTCTCTGAGTGGCTGAAACTCTGCTGCAGATATGAATGTCCAGACTCTGACTTCTAGTGTGGATCAGCTTGCTGCTAGGGTGCAAAACATTCAGGATTTTGTTATCCATAGTCCTATGTCTGAACCAAAAATACCTATTCCTGAGCCGTTTTTTGGAGATAGATCTAAATTCCTGAATTTCAGGAATAATTGTAAATTGTTTCTGTCTCTGAAACCTCGTTCCTCTGGTGATTCCGCTCAGCAAGTTAAGATTGTTATTTCCTTCTTGCGCGGCGACCCTCAGGATTGGGCCTTCTCTCTGGCGCCAGGAGATCCTGCATTGGTGAATGTTGATGCATTTTTCCTGGCGCTTGGTTTGCTTTATGAGGAGCCTAATCTTGAAAATCAGGCTGAAAAAATGTTGCTGGCTATCTCTCAGGGTCAGGATGAAGCTGAGGTATATTGCCAAAAATTTCGGAAATGGTCCGTGCTTACTCAATGGAATGAGTGTGCACTGGCCGCAAATTTCAGAAATGGTCTTTCTGAAGCCATTAAAGATGTGATGGTGGGGTTTCCTATCCCTACAGGTCTGAATGACTCAATGGCTCTGGCCATTCAAATTGATCGACGTTTGCGGGAGCGCAAATCTGTTAATCCTTTGGCGGTGCTGTCTGAACAGTCACCTGATTCTATGCAATGTGACAGAATTTTGACCAGAGCCGAGTGACAAAATCATAGACGTCAAAATGGGTTGTGTTTTTACTGTGGTGATTCAACACATGTTATCTCAGCATGCTCTAAACGTTTAAAGAAAAAAGTTAATCCTGTCGCCATTGGTACTTTTCAGCCTAAGTTTATTTTGTCGGTGACTTTAATTTGTTCATTATCTTCTTACTCAGTTATGGCTTTTGTGGATTCTGGTGCTGCTTTAAGTCTGATGGATTTGTCGTTTGCCAAGCGCTGCGGTTTTGTCCTGGAGCCTTTGGAAAATCCTATTCCTCTTAGAGGAATTGATTCTACGCCATTGGCAGAGAATAAACCTCAGTATTGGACGCAAGTGACCATGTGCATGACTCCTGTACATCAGGAGGTGATTCGTTTTCTGGTACTGCATAAAATGCATGATGTTGTCGTTTTGGGTCTGCCATGGTTGCAGGCCCATAATCCAGTTTTAGATTGGAAAGCTATGACTGTGTCTAGTTGGGGGTGTCAGGGGATTCATGGCGATTCTCCATTGGTGTCTATTGCTTCTTCTACTCCTTCTGAGATCCCTGAGTTTTTGTCAGACTTTCAGGATGTATTTAATGAGGCCAGGTCCAGTGCCCTTCCTCCTCATAGGGACTGTGATTGTGCTATAGATTTGATTCCTGGTAGTAAGTTTCCTAAGGGACGACTCTTTAATTTATCTGTGCCAGAGCATGCCGCGATGCAGAGTTATATAAAAGAGTCTTTGGAGAAGGGACATATTCGCCCATCCTCGTCCCCTCTTGGTGCAGGATTCTTTTTTGTGGGCAAGAAAGACGGGTCTCTGAGACTTTGTATTGATTATCGTCTTCTGAATAAGATCACGGTTAAATTTCAGTATCCTTTGCCATTGTTGTCTGATTTGTTTGCTCGGATTAAGGGATCCAGTTGGTTCACCAAGATAGATCTTCGTGGTGCGTATAACCTTGTGCGCATAAAGCAGGGAGATGAATGGAAAACGGCATTTAATACGCCCGAGGGTCATTTTGAGTACCTGGTGATGCCTTTCGGATTATCTAATGCTCCTTCTGTGTTTCAGTCCTTCATGCATGACATCTTCCGGAAATATCTGGATAAATTTATGATTATTTATCTGGATGATATTTTGGTTTTTTCTGATGATTGGGAGTCCCATGTGAACCAGGTCAGGATGGTGTTTCAGGTTCTGCGGGAGAATGCTCTATTTGTGAAGGGCTCAAAATGTATCGTTGGGGTACAGAAGGTTTCTTTTTTGGGTTTTATTTTTTCCCCTTCTACTGTGGAGATGGACCCAGTCAAGGTCCGTGCCATTCACGACTGGACTCAGCCCACGTCTGTTAAGAGCCTGCAGAAGTTCTTGGGCTTTGCTAATTTTTACCGTCGTTTTATCGCTAATTTCTCCAGCGTGGTTAAACCTTTGACGGATATGACTAAGAAGGGTTCTGATGTTACGAACTGGTCTCCTGCGGCCGTGGAGGCCTTTCGGGAGCTGAAGCGTCGGTTTACTTCAGCGCCAGTCTTGTGCCAGCCGGATGTCTCTCTTCCCTTCCAGGTTGAAGTTGATGCTTCTGAGATTGGTGCAGGGGCTGTTTTGTCGCAAAAAAGTTCTGATGGCTCCGTGATGAAGCCATGCGCCTTCTTTTCAAGGAAATTTTCGCCTGCTGAGCGGAACTACGATGTTGGTAATCGGGAGTTGTTGGCTATGAAGTGGGCATTTGAGGAGTGGCGACATTGGCTCGAGGGAGCTAGACATCGTGTGGTGGTCTTAACTGATCATAAAAATCTGATTTACCTCGAGTCTGCCAAGCGCCTGAATCCTAGACAGGCTCGTTGGTCGTTGTTTTTCAGAATGTGGTTCGTTTGCATGGCATCCCTGAGAATATTGTATCTGACAGAGGATCCCAGTTTGTGTCCAGATTCTGGCGATCCTTTTGTGCTAAGATGGGTATTGATTTGTCTTTTTCGTCGGCTTTTCATCCTCAGACTAATGGCCAGACCGAGCGAACTAATCAGACGTTGGAGACTTATTTGAGATGTTTTGTTTCTGCTGATCAGGACGACTGGGTTACCTTTTTGCCACTGGCCGAGTTTGCCCTTAATAATCGGGCTAGTTCTGCCACCTTGGTTTCACCCTTTTTCTGCAACTCTGGTTTTCATCCTTGTTTCTCCTCGGGTCAGGTTGAGCCTTCTGACTGTCCTGGGGTTGATTCTGTGGTGGATAGGTTGCAGCGGATTTGGAACCATGTGGTGGACAATTTGAAATTGTCACAGGACAGGGCCCAGCGTTTTGCCAACCGCCGCCACGGTGTGGGTCCCCAACTTCGTGTTGGGGATTTGGTTTGGTTGTCTTCTCGGCATGTTCCTTTGAAAGTCTCCTCTCCTAAGTTCAAGCCTCGCTTTATCGGTCCTTATAAGATTTTGGAAATCCTTAACCCGGTGTCTTTTCGCTTGGACCTTCCAGCGTCATTTGCTATTCATAATGTGTTCCATAGGTCCTTGTTGCGGCGGTACGTGGTGCCTATGGTTCCTGCTGTTGAGCCTCCTGCCCCGGTTTTGGTTGAGGGCGAGTTGGAGTACGTGGTGGAGAAGATTCTGGATTCTCGTATCTCTAGACGGAAACTCCAGTATTTAGTTAAATGGAAAGGCTATGGTCAGGAGGATAACTCCTGGGTTGTTGCCTCTGATGTTCATGCGGCTGATTTGGTTCATGCCTTTCACGCTGCTCATCCTGATCGCCCTGGGGGTCTTGGTGAGGGTTCGGTGACCCCTCCTCAAGGGGGGGGTACTGTTGTGAACTGTGTTTCTGGGCTCCCTCTGGTGGTCACTAACGGTATTGTGTTAGGCATGTCTTGTTGCAGGCCTGAGCTCCAGCTGTGTCGTTAAGCAGCGGGTGTTCCCTATTTGAGTCTCCTCTGGACTCAGTCTCTTGCCTGGCATCGTTGTATCCAGACCTATATGGTCTCCTCCGGATTCCTTTCAGTCTGCCTCATGCAAGAAAAGCTAAGTCTGTTTTGTACATTTGGATCGTTTGCATTATTCAGTGTTTTTGTCCAGCTTGCTTAACATCTGATTTTCTGACTCGCTGGAAGCTCTAGGGGGCTGATATTCTCCCTCCACATCGTCAGTCGGTGTGGGGGTTCTTGAATGTTCAGCGTGGATGTTTTTGTAGGGTTTTCTGCTAACCGCATAGTCCACTATCTATTTTCTACTATTTAGACTATTGGGCCTCACTTTGCTGAATCTAGTTCATCTCTACGTTTGTGCTTTCCTCTTGCCTCACCGTTATTATTTGTTGGGGGCTTTCTATATCTTTGGGGTTCAGTTTCTCTAGAGGCAAGTGAGGTCTTATTTTTCCTCTCTAAGGGTAGTCAGTTCTCCGGCTGGCTCGAGACGTCTAGAACCAACGTAGGCACGTTCACCGGATACTTCTAGTTGTTTGTGTTAGGATCAGGTATGCGGTTAGCCCAGTTTCCACCTCCCTAGAGCAGTACTTATATTTTTGCTTTTTTGCCGGAATATCAGAGATCCTCAGCCATTGGGATCATAACAGACCTCATTGCAGTGGTTTTGATGATATTCTGAGGTTCATCCGTTTGTCATATTACGTTTCTGTGTTTTATACTGAGCAGTCCAAGTACTTATAGTGAACAGGCTAATGGCCTAATAGACTGCTATGAATTTCCATACTGCATGCGTGCCTCAGATAGGGGCAGAAATAGAATTTGCTTCTTCACTGTAAAACTACATAAAACATTAAATACTGCACTACTAGATGGCTCAGTAGTACACTTGTGCAAAGAGAGCACTACACATGAATGTCAGAAGTATCCGCAGCTTGAAGGCATGTATTGTGAAATAATCCATTATTCCACTGCTATGTCAGAATAATTTTGTGGTATGTCCATGAGGTCATGCAGCTTCAGAAAACATTCAGGCGCAGATGTTAAAGAGACAGACGTATTAGTTAAATCATGTCATTGGTAGTACATGTTACATGCACTAAATGAAGGAGTGTGTAATAAATATATATATATACAGTTAGGTCCATATATATTTGGACAGAGACAACATTTTTCTAATTTTGGTTATAGACATTACCACAATGAATTTTAAACAAAACAATTCAGATGCAGTTGAAGTTCAGACTTTCAGCTTTCATTTGAGGGTATCCACAATAAAATTGGATGAAGGGTTTAGGAGTTTCAGCTCCTTAACATGTGCGACCCTGTTTTTAAAGGGACCAAAAGTAATTGGACAATTGACTCCAAGGCTATTTCATGAACAGGTGTGGGCAATCCCTTCGTTATGTCATTCTCAATTAAGCAGATAAAAGGCCTGGAGTTGATTTGAGGTGTGGTGCTTGCATTTGGAAGGTTTTGCTGTGAAGTAAACATGCGGTCAAAGGAGCTCTCCATGCAAGTGAAACAAGCCATCCTTAAGCTGCGAAAACAGAAAAAAACAAGCCGAGAAATTGCTACAATATTAGGAGTGGCAAAATCTACAGTTTGGTACATCCTGAGAAAGAAAGAAAGCACTGGTGAACTCATCAATGCAAAAAGACCTGGGCGTCCACGGAAGACAACAGTGGTGGAGGATAGAAGAATAATCTCCATGGTGAAGAGAAACCCCTTCACAACAGCCAACCAAGTGAACAGCACTCTCCAGGATGTCGGCGTATCAATATCCAAATCTACCATAAAGAGAAGACTGCATGAAAGTAAATACAGAGGGTTCACTGCACGGTGCAAGCCACTCATAAGCATCAAGAATTAAAAGGCTATACTGGACTTTGCTATAAAACATCTAAAAAAGCCAGCACAGTTCTGGAAGAACATTCTTTGGACAGATGAAACCATGATCAACCTCTACCAGAATGATGGAAAGAGAAAAGTATGGCGAAGGCGTGGTACAGCTCATGACCCAAAGCATACCACATCATCTGTAAAACACGGCGGAGGCAGTGTGATGGCTTGGGCATGCATGGCTGCCAGTGGCACTGGGTCACTAGTGTTTATTGATGATGTGACACAGGACAGAAGCAGCCGAATGAATTCTGAGGTATTCAGAGCCACACTGTGTGCTCAGATCCAGCCAAATGCAGCCAAACTGATTGGTCGTCGTTTCATACTACAGATGGACAATGACCCAAAACATGAAGCCAAAGTAACCCAGGAGTTAATTAAATCAAAGAAGTGGAATATTCTTGAATGGCCAAGTCAGTCACCTGATCTCAACCAAATTGAGCATGCATTTCACTTGTTAAAGACTAAACTTCAGACAGAAAGGCCCACAAACAAACAGCAACTGAAAACCACCGCAGTGAAGGCCTGACAGAGCATCAAAAAGGAGGAAACACAGCGTCTGGTGATGTCCATGAGTTCAAGACTTCAGGCAGTCATTGCCAGCCAAGGGTTTTCAACCAAGTACTAAAAATGAACATTTTATTTAAAATTATTGAATCTGTCCAATTACTTTTGGTCCTTTTAAAAACAGGGTGGCACATGTTAAGGAGCTGAAACTCTTAAACCCTTCATCCGATTTTAATGTGGATACCCTCAAATGAAAGCTGAACGTCTGAACTTGAACTGCATCTGAATTGTTTTGTTTAAAATTCATTGTTTAAAATTCAAAACTAGAAAAATGTTGTCTCTGTCCAAATATATATGGACCTAACTGTATATATGTATGTATATATGTATATATATATATATATATATATATATATATATATATATATATACATTGTGCCAGAGTGTCTCAGTGGGCCCACATACCACGATTCATGATGCACAGATACCTAGCCTAGCCTTCCCCCTCATCCTTCACATAGGCAGATATGCACTCACACAATACGCAGACACATACAATACGTAGACATACACACACATACAGTGCGCAGACATGCACAAACATACAATATGCAGACATGCACACGCATGCAGTACGCAGACACACATACAGTACTCAGACATGCACACAGTATTCAGACATGCACACACATACAGTACAGACATACACACATACAGTACAGACATACACACACATAGAGTACTCACACATGCACACAGTATGCAGACATGCACACAGTATGCAGACATGCACACACATACAGTATTCAGACCTAGCCTAGCCTTCCCAAACATCCTTCACATAGGCAGATATGCACACACACAATACGCAGACATGCACACACAATATGCAGACATGTACACATACAGTACTCAGACATGCACACATACAATACGAAACACACATACATATAGTGCGCAGACACATAGTATTCAGACATGCACACACATACAGTACTCAGACATGCACACATACAGTACAGACATACACATACAGTACTCAAACATCCACACACACACAGTCCTCAGGCATGCACACAGTATGCAGACATGCACACACATACAGTATGCAGACATGCACATGCATACAGTATTCAGACATGCACACACATACAGTACTCAGACATGCACATACAGTACAGACACACACACACATACAGCACTCAGACATGCACACATACAGTACAGACATACACAGTATTCAGACATGCACACACATACAGTACTCAGACATGCACATACAGTACTCAAACATCCACACACATACAGTACTCAGACATACACACACATACAATACGCAGGCATACACGCACATACAGTACGCAGACATGCACACATACAATATGCAGTCATGCACACCTACAATACGCAGGCTTACACACATACAATATGCAGGCATACACTCACATACAGTACCCAGACATGCACACATACAATATGCAGTGATGCACACACATACAATATGCAGACATGGTCACATACACAATACGGAGACATGCACAGACATACATACAGTAAAATACTCAGATATACAATACGCAGACATGCACACGTATACAGGAAAATACGCAGACATGCACACACATACAGTACAATACACAGACATGCACACATACAATACGCAGATATGTACATACATATACTTGAAGACAAAAATACATAAATATATACAGTCATACACACTGATATACACAGATATGCACATCATGCATACACAGACATACAGACAGACACAAGCCTCACTCACCTCCCCCTGGCTTGTCGCCCATCAGGCTCCTCTGGCATGTGGCTATGGAGGGCGCGCTGCTTGATGGCCGTGTCTGCTACTAATGATGCGGTCGGGCCGGCACTGTGCCTTTAACTTTGCTTGTGTGTTGGCCCGGCTGCGTCATTACTAGCAGACACAGCTGCACAGTGCACTGTGCGCGGCCATGTTTGTTTAAGTGACGGCTGAGCTCAAGTAGTGCCGAAGCTGCTGGGGGAGCACTTGCCCGGGTACGCCGGGTGCTGACGCCAGCCCTACCTCCAGAGGCAGTCAGTGTTCAGCATGTGTGGAGAGAGGAACTCCAGAAAGGTTCTTCTGTTGGTGCTAAACTGAAAGAGGAGGTTTTGCTAACCCTGAGCGGGGTGGATCCCCACCGCTGCAGAGGCTGTGATATACCACTTTGTTTTGTTTTTTCCTGTTTTGCCCAAAGGGCTGTGTTTATTTTCACGTCACGTTGCTTTATGCTGCATACATAATAAACCAACAGAAGATTTAACGCTAGGACTACCGGACTGCTCCCCCCAGAACTACCAAATGGAGTCATTTTGACTCCTGGCGTGTTTTCGTTTATTTTTAGAGTTTCTTGCTCCTGGTATTGTTGTATCTAGAATGTATAGAATGCAAAATAGCAAGAATATTGTCAGGCTTTAGCGCACTTCTTCTAGCCAAATTAGCAATTGGCAAAACTGCAGGCTGTATTCTACGGAAATTATGTAGTCCACTCGAGAATTCACTGACTGATGTCCTGTATATGTCAAGTATATTTGCAAAAATGCGAATTATTCTAAGTCTCAGCCAACATTTATTAATATACAAGAAAATGAAAACTAAAAGAAATAACATTTAGCAACTAAGACTAGCAAGATATAATAGGGAGTCAAAATGACTCCCTTTGGTAATTAAAGGTAAATTTTGAAAAGAAAAGTGTTCTTTTTTTTTTTTTTAAATGTATTGTCGCAAAATCTTTTTTTGCATCCTAAATGAGTAAAAGTCATCGTGTCTCAAGCCGGAATTTGGAAAAATGTAGTCACAGAAGAGAAATAAAAATTGCGAGTGGTCAAAATGACACCATCGGTAGTTCTAGTGTTAGAGACAGTGTGCCTTTGTCTACCTCAGCCTGCAGCCGAGTGAGCCGATCTACCACAACATATACACATACAGTATATATGGATATACAGAGGATTAACCCCTGGGGCTTTTTTCGTTTTATTTTTTCTCTTAACTTCTTTCCAGAGCCATAACTTTTTTATTTTTCCGTCAATATGGCCATGTGAGGGCTTATTTTTTGTGGGACGAGATGTACTTTTGAACGAATCCATTGATTTTACCATGTCGTGTAACAGAAAACGGGAAAAAAATTCCAAGTGCAATGAAATTGCAAAAAAAGTGCAATCCCACACTTGTTTTTTGTTTGGCTTTTTTGCTAAGTTGGCACAAAGTGCCATTATGATTCTCCAGGTCATTACGATTTCATAGGTGCCAAACATGTCTAGGTTCTTTTTTATCTAAGTGGTGAAAAAAAAATTCCTACATTTGCTAAAAAAAAAAAAAATTACGCACTTTTCCGATACCTGTAGCGTCGCCATTTTTCGTGATCTGGGGTTGGGTGAGGACTTATTTTTTGCAGGCCGAGCTGACTATTTTAATGATACCAGATTTGTACAGATACATTTTTTTGATCGCCCGTTATTACATTTTAATGCAATGTCGCGGCGACCAAAAAAAGTAATTTTGACGTTTTTATTTTTTTTCTCGCTACGCTGTTTAGCGATCAGGTTAATCCTTTTTTTTATTGATAGATCGGGCGATTCTGAATGCGGCGATACCAAAATATGTGAAGGTTTGATATTTTTTTTATTGTTTTATTTTGATTGGGGTGAAAGGGGGGTGATTTGAACTTTTATAACAGCTGACATGTCGCGGCTTTGAGGTGGGCTCACCGCCGGAGTCCACCTCAAAGCGGGGGATACTGCCAGCTGACATACTATCCCGTCAGCTGGCAGAAAGGGGTTAAATAAAATTGCACACGTCACCAATTTTCTAAGTAAATATATTTCTAAAGGTGCTGTTGACATGAAATTCTCATCAGATGTCAGTAACAATCCCTCCAATCCACACAGACATCTTCATCAGCTGGTAGATGGCAGCAGAATTTTTTCTAGAATATTTCGGTACGTTTGTCCATTCAGCCTTTCATCAATCGTATGAAGTTTGCCAGTGCCGTATGCAGAAAAACAGCTTCACACGATGTTGTTCCCACCTTCAAACTTCACTATTGGTATGTTGCTGATTTCAGGTCTTTCTGTAGTACTCCACAGATGGCCCTTGGCTCTTGGACAACTGTTCTTTTCACTCCTTTGTCTGAAATCTTACAGGGAGCACTTGATCGTGGCCGGTTTATGGTGCAATTATGTTCTTTCCACTTCCAGATTATGGCCGCAGTTGTTCTCACTGGTACCTTCAGTAGTTTAGAAATTCTTCTGTAACCAATGCCATCAGTATGCTTTGCAACAATAAGGTTGTGAAGGTCTTGAGACAGCTCACTTGTTTTATCCATCATGAGATGTTTATTGTGTGTCACCTTGGTAATAAGACACCTTTTTATAGGCCATCAGTTGAACCAGCTGATATTATTTTTGACTAAGTGACAGGATTGCTTTCTAAATACTGATAGATTTAAGCTGGTGTCATGAATTCCATGGATTTTTGCACCTCTTTCTTCATGTGTTCAATACTTTTTCCCTGTGTCATTTATCATTATTACACATAACTTTATTTATGGACATCTATGGTTTAACGTATATACTCGAGTATAAGCCGAGGTTTTCAGCCCATTTTTTAGACTAAAAGTGCCCCTCTCGGCTAATACTCGAGTCATTGTCTCAGGGGATCGGCGGGGGAGGGGGAGCGGCAGGAGTGGCGGCTGTCACATCATATTCGCCTGCTCCTGGCACATTCTCTGCACTTTCCTGCTTCTCTGTTGGTCTCCGGTGCCTGCAGCAATTCCTATGTTCAGCTGTCACGTGGTACCGTTCATTAAAGTAATGAATATTGACACGACTACACTCCCATAGGCGGAGCGCATATTCATTACTTTAATGAGCGGTACCATGTGACCGCTGAACACAGGAACAAGCTGCCGGAGACCATCGAAGAAGCAGGGACATACAGAGACCGCACCAGGAGAGGGTGAGTATGACGGGAGGGTGAGCCATGCGATATTCACCTGTAAGAAAAAAACAGAAAAATATTTCAGCTCACCCTTCAGGAAAGATTTTCTCATAGTCCTTGCAAGATCCGAGTACGGAAAGAGCTGCTTCACCAGCACTCCTGAAGTAATGTAATTGAAGAGAAGATCCAGCTCAGGAAGTATTTAAAGATAAAAAATTATTTATTCCAAAAATTATTAAAAATGGAAACACTGCATGTCAAAATCCGTGAAAAACATATTTACAGAGAGACATCCATGAAATGGCTATTTCATGGTTTGTCCCTCTGTAAATATGTTTTCCGCTGATTTTGACATGCAGTGTTTCCGTTTTTAATAATTTTTGGAATAAAGAATTTTTTATCTTTAAATACTGAGCTGGATCTTCTCTTCAATGATATTCACCTGTCCCCGTTCCACCGTCGCGCTGTGTCTTCTGCTTCCTCTGGCTCTGATGTTCAGGTCAGAAGGAGCGATGACGTGGTTAGTGCGTGCCCTCTGCCTGAACAGTCACTGCATTGACCCGGAAGACACAGCGGCATGCGGCGGTGGAACGGGGACAGGTGAATATCGAATGCGAATATCCTGAGCCAGCGGCGACTCCCACACCTGACCCCCATAGCGTGCCAGTGTCTCCGCCTGCTCAGGACACCGGCACTCGGCGCCCAGCGACGAGAGGTGAGTATTAGTGATGAGCGAATATACTCATTACTTGATGTTTCCCGAGCACGCTCAGGTGACCTCAGAGTATCTTTTAGTGCCCGGAGATTTAGCTTTCATCGCCGCAGCTGAATGATTTACATCTGTTAGCCAGCATAAGTACATGTGGGGGTTGCCTGGTTGCTAGGGAATCCCCACATGTAATCAAGCTGGCTAAGAGATGTAAATCATTCAGCTGAGGGTGAGGAAAACTAAATCTCCGAGCACTAAAAATTACTCTGAGGTCACCCGAGCGTGCTTGGGAAATCTCAAGTATATTCGCTCATCACTAGTGAGTATGTCATTTTTATTTTTTTTCTTAATCGCAGCAGCAGCATATCGGGCATAATATTCTATGGAGCATCTTATGGGGCCATCAACCTTTGCAGCATTATATGGGGCATAATATTCTATGGAGCATCTTATGGGGCCATCAACCTTTGTGCAGCATTATATGGGGCATAATATTCTATGGAGCATCTTATGGGGCCATTATTAACCTTTTATGGGGCATATGGAGTATCTAATGGGGGCCCATCATGAACTTTATGGAGCATTACATGGGGCCCCTGATTCAATATGGATGTTCAAAAACACTTAACCTACTGATGTCTCAATTAATTTTACTTTTATTGGTATCTATTTTTATTTTTGAAATTTACCAGTAGCTGCTGCATTTCCTACCCTAGGCTTATACTCGAGTCAATAAGTTTTCCCAGTTTTTTTGTGACAAAATTAGGAGTCTCGGCTTATACTCGGGTCGACTTATACTCGAGTATACTGTATATACATACTGTAATTCCTTTGCCTATGTGGATTGGATGGGTTGTTACCGGCATCTGGTGAAAACTTCATGTCAATAGCACCCTTAGAAGTATTGTTGACGTGTTCAATACTTATTTCACCCGCTGTTTATACAGCACTGTGCAAAAGTTTTAGGTGTGGGAAAAATGCTGCAAAATAACAATTGAAGTTTTAATAGTTTATTTTTATCAATCAACAAAATGCAGAGTGAATAAACAAAAGAGAAATTTAAATCACATCAGTATTTTATGTGACCATCTTCTGCCTTCAGATCAGCATCAGCTTTATTAGTTGTTCTAGGTTCTCTTGTTCATAGTATTAGAAGGAATTAATTAGACCTATGTATCAGACTTTTTGGAGAGATAACCACAGATCTTTGGTGGATGTAGGCTTGAACAAATCTTTCTGTCTCTTCAAGTAATTCCAGACGGAGTACATCAAGGATGTGCATCCTTGCAGCCCACTATGCCACTGTGTGTGGCTCCAAACCATCCGGTCACAGAAATTCTTGCCTGTGTGTGGCTATTTGTAAGAGTTTACATACCAAAGAAAAGCAAAGGGCACACAAATAGGAGAACTAGGTCCCTTTTTACCTCTTTGTTATATCACAAACATATACACTACTGACAAAATGTTAGGGATATTTGGCTTTTGGTTAAATTTCAGGGTGAACCTTAAATGCAAGTAAAAAGCATTGTTGGGCTAGGGAAAAACAATCATTTGTGTAACATATAATCCCTTAAAATATTTGGATTTTATTAAAAATTCAATTAAAAAACACCACCCAGTGTGAAAGACAAAAAACGTGTTCAAAACACAAAATATATACAGTACAGACCAAAAGTTTGGACACACCTTTTCATTTAAAGATTTTTCTGTATTTTCATGACTATGAAATTGTAAATTCACACTGAAGGCATCAAAACTATGAATTAACACATGTGGAATTATATACTTAACAAAAAAGTGTGAAACAACTGAAATTATGTGTTATATTCTAGGTTCTTCAAAGTTACCACCTTTTGCTTTGATGACTGCTTTGCATACTCTTGGCATTCTCTTGATGAGCTTCAAGAGGTAGTCACCGGAAATGGTCTTCCAACAATCTTGATGGAGTTCCCAGAAATGCTTACCACTTGTTGGCCCTTTTGCCTTCACTCTGCGGTCCAGCTCACCCCAAACCATCTCGATTGGGTTCAGGTCTGGTGACTGTAGAGGCCAAGTCATCTGGCGTAGCACCCCATCACTCTCCTTCTTGGTCAAATAGCCCTTACACAGCCACAGATTTTTATCAATTTGAGACATAGAAATGAAAAATAATATTCTTAAAAGAAAATTTTTACAAGAGGTAATAAGCGAAAAAGAGGCCCGTAATCCATAATGTGGTGGTGCACAACTGCTTGGTCACACAGCAGGGCTCAAAAGGGAAGGAGTGCCATTTGTCTTTTAGAGTGCAAACTTTGATGCTGTAGGCACATGGAATAGTGTTTGCCATGAAATTAAAGCACCATGGTTTTTGCTGAATGAAAATTGCAATATTTCCATTAGATAAGCCAATATGTTCTGCCATTGAGTGGATAGGAGTTTTTTATGCTGTTTTTTTAATATTGTACTTGTGGTCCCAATCTTTTGTACCAACTGAGTGCAGTAGTAAAAAAAAAAAATAATTACAATGCTTGCGGCCTAATTTGGGAACTTTCAAAGCATTGACCAGCAAATGCTGAAATTCTAAGGTGAAAAATAAAATAGTGCCTCGAAAAAGTGTTCATACCCCATGAACTTTTGCACATTTTTTCATGTTACACCCACAGACTTAAATGCATTTTGTAGAAATTTAATGTAATATACAACACGAAGTAGCAAGTAATTGTGAAGCGTAAAGGAAATGATGCATAGTTTTCAAAATTATTTTAAAAATATAAATCTGAAACCCGCAAAAGGTTATCCACATTATGGAATCTACACTCCTCAAGCGATTTATCAAGGGATGTAGTGAGTATTTTGATCCAAAATGTATTTTCAGCAAATAAATATACAATGTGGTAAAAAGTAGAAATTAAAGGGAACCTGTCAGCTACACAAAATAACAGTTTACCTGCAGACATAGTGGTAATCTGCAAGTAACTCGCATTTTAAATACATCCGACTAGCTAACTGGGAAATCGGGGGCAAGGGGAAAATTCAGTTATATTCTCCCTGCTGTTCCAGGTATGGGCCGGTATACTGAGCTGTAACAGTCACGCTTATGCAGAGTAGGCTGTCAGTCAGAGTACACGGGAGTGATTACAGCGTTCTTACTGTGTAGTCAGTGGGGTTACCGCCTTGTGGACCGCCAATGACTAGTCGAGAGCAGCTAAATGTAGACTAAAATGTAATTTTTTTCTTGGGCACCATGTCCAAGTAAGTGACTCAAACAGGTTTAAAGTGCTATCTACCTGCAGATTACCTCTAAGGTAAAAAGCTTTTTTGTAGCTGACAGGTTCCCATGAATTTTTCGACTCTATAAAGGTTTCTTTTATGAGTGTGGTATAATTGACATTCTGCAGGTCAGTATAAATTATGGCACAGCACATTTATATACCGTAGTAGTATTTATGTTTTCCTCTTCTTTCAAAATAAGAACACTTGGATAAATCATTTTGCATCACCATGTTCTGCAGCCATAACTTTTTTTTATGTTGATGGAACTGCATGGGGCCTTAGTTTTTGGAGATTAAACTGGTGCAATTTTAGAGTATATATGACATTTGGATAATTTTCTATTACAAAATCTTGCAATTCTGTCATTGTGATTTTTTTTGGGGGGAGAGTGGTAGTGTTCCCCAAGTAGGATGAATAGCATGTTCGCTGTAGGTCACGTTACTAGTAATGCGGTGATATAAATTATGTATTTTTTCCTATAGGAGCTTGTATTTTGCGGGACTAGGTATAGTTTTAACTAGTACCACTCTGTCCTTTTAATTACAAAATGGTACCATAGTTCAGGAACGAATGCAATGAATAAACAGTAATTCTGATTTTCTTGTTTGTTTGTTTTTTTACTATGCTGTTAATGTGACCAGATAAATGGCATGCTTATTCAGTAGTTTGTGTTGTAGTGGATATAGCGATACCAAACATGTAATTTATTTTATTTACTTTTATTTCTTAACTCACCCTCCATGACAGCACAAAGGGAGGCAGTTGACTCTATCACCTAAGTCAGGACAGGAAACACAAAGAGAGAGGTCTAAATAGAATTAGACTCACTAGTAAATTAATTTCAAGTAACCCTAAACAACAGCACAAACAATTCCTCCCTATGTTATGTTTTCCTTGGTGTAAAGTTAACACTTTGAACATTCATGCTGGTCTAGTTATTTGCAAATACACTAAAGGTACCTTCACACTGAACAACTTAACAACGATAACGATAGCAATCCGTGACGTTGCAGCGTCCTGGATAGCGATATCGTTGTGTTTGACACGCAGCAGCGATCAGGATCCTGCTGTGACATCGTTGGTCGGAGCTAGAAGGCCAGCACCTTATTTCGTCGCTGGATCACCCGCCGACATCGCTGAATCGGTGTGTGTGACACCGATCCAGCGATGTCTTCACTGGTAACCAGGGTAAACATCGGGTTACTAAGCGCAGGGCCGCGCTTAGTAACCTGATATTTACCCTGGTTACCAGTGTAAATGTAAAAAAAACCAAACACTATATACTTACATTCCAGTGTCTGTCGGGTCCCCCGGCATCCGCTTCCCTGCACTGTGTCAGCGCCGGCTGGCCGTAAAGCAGGGCATAGCGGTGACGTCACCGCTCTGCTTTACGGCCGGCGCTTACAGTGCAGGAAAGCAGAACGCCGGGGGACCCGACAGACACCGGAATGTAAGTATGTAGTGTTTGTTTGTTTTTACATTTACACTGGTAAACAGGGTAAACATCGGGTTACTAAGCGCAGCCCTGCGCTTAGCAACCCGATGTTTACCCTGGTTACCCGGGGACTTCGGCATCGTTGGTCGCTGGAGAGCTGTCTGTGTGACAGCTCTCCAGCGACCACACAACGACGAAACAGCGACGCTGCAGCGATCGGCATCGTTGTCTAGATCGCTGCAGCGTCGCTAAATGTGACGGTACCTTAAGGAGTGGAGGTGGAGACTAGAGGTGCTATTTAATTAGTGTTTCCTGTCTCTAATTAAAGCATGAAGTCAACCTCCTGGGGTACTGTAATGGAGGCTACCTAAAAACCAAATTACCGGTAAGTCATCAGTATCCCACAATTGTGGGAGAAAGGAAGGGCAATGGGGGTGCCCTCTTTGTGTCAACTATTTAGATGACCTTTCTGACTTAATGGCACATCATGGAATGGAAGGGGTTAAGAACTGGACTACCTGGATTTTTTTTTTTTTTTTAAAGTGACAGTTTACAAGATTGCTTACTACTCAATCTGCGTTAGTTTGATAGTTAAAACTATTCTATAGCTCTATACAAAGTCTCTGTGTAGCCCTGGCATTAACATGCCCATGCAACTTAGATTGCGGTCTCTTTTGGACGATCATTCATGTATTTTTATTGGGGGCCTTAAGGCTTCATGCATATGGTCAAATCTTTAAGTTGTATGACATAATATGTTACCTATAGACTGTTATAGCTGTACCTTTGTATGCTTCAGTGCGACTCCTGTTCCATAGTAGGGATTTTGAGAAACTCCACTTGTGTCCGACATACAACCTTAGAGCACAGAAATCTACTGGATGCATAAGGATTCACTTTGACTCATCAAGGTAGCTGGAAAACTTTATTATAAATTAACTGCACCAACAAATACATGTTTAAAACAATGTTAATTGAACTATTCAAAAACTATAGATTTGTGAACCTTATAATATACAGGCAACCTGAACTGTAAAAAGAGATTGTGTTAAAGCGACTCTCTTGGCTTCCTCCTACTAAGGGTATGCTCACATCTGCGCATATAAAGTAGCTGAGATCCTCAGCCAGAAAAGTTGGAGAGCGTCATGCATTTTTTTTCTCACCTAGCATCCATATGATGGGCGTATGCAATCTGTATGCAATGTGTTTCTAACATCCGCTTTTACACACAATAATTCTCTGTCATTTCAATCTAGTTTTCAAACTAATAAAACAATCTTATATATAGATAGATGATAGTAAGTAATGTAAGTGAAATATATAATCAGTTGTTTGCATGTGTAGTTTTCTGTACATGTATTTAGCAAATAAAAGAAAAAAATTGGGTCGGGTCACCTTTATTTTTATTAACCAGCTAAGGGAAAGTAGATAGCTGAGAGCCGGTCTTAATAGTCTGAGAAGGGGGCAATAAACATAGAGCTTGCCAGGCTATTAATATCAGCTCACAACTGTCTACTTAGCGTTTACTGGTTATTAAAAAAAAGGGGACCCCAAAAAAGTGTTGTGGGGTCCCCCCTATTTTTAATAACCAGCAAAGGCTAAGCAGACAGCTGCAGGCTGATATTAATAAACTGGGAAGGGGCCATAGATATTGGCCTCCTCCCAGACTAATACCACTAGCCCTCAGCCACTCCAAAAATGGCACATCCATTAGATGCGCCACTTCTGGCGCTTAGCCTCTGCTCTTCCCGCTTGCCTTGGTGCATTGGCAAGCAGGGTATTTGTTTTGGGGTGATGTCAGCTATGTCATATCCATTGACATCAACCCCAAAATTAATCAAACAGAGTTGGGGATCATTGTGAGATGGATTTATGGCAGACCCCTTTGGATTATTTCATTTTCAATGTTAATTTATGGGTAAAAGGGTTGGGGAGTGATTTTTTTGTGTTTTTTTGTTTTTACAATTAAAGGACTTTTTCTGTGTGTATTTGTTTCTTTTGACTATGGGGTTAGTAATTAGACACTTTTCCATTACGAACTCCTGGGCTTGATGTCAGAGAACATTACACAGCTGACATCAACTCCTAAACCATTCCTATGCTTGCTAGCGCACCGGAGCAAGCACGAAGAGCCAAGGTTAAGCACCAGAATTGGACCATCTAATGGTTGTGCCATTTTTTGGGTGGCTGAGGGCTGTTGTTATTAGTCTGGGAGGGGGCCAATAACTATGGACTCTTCCCAGCCTATGAATATCAGCCCATACATGTCTCCTTAGCCTTTACTGGTTAATAAAAATGAGGGAGACCCTATGTAAAGAAATTTTTGGGTCCCCACTTTTCATAACTACACAGAGAGCTGTGAGCTGATATTAATAGTCTGAGAAGCTCCATGTTTATTGCCCCTTCCCAGATTATTAAGACTAGCTCTCAGTTACCTGCTTTCCCTCAGCTGTTTTATTAAAATAAGGGGGACCTCACGCCATATTTTTAAATGTATTAGCTAAATACATGTAAAGTAAACTACACACGTACTGCACTAATTGTCTCACTGACATCTTTCCATATATCCTATTTTGATGGTTCTTGCTGTGAATTTACTGTAATCGGCTGATGAAATTTTGGATTTCCTATGAGATGTGTGCGTAAAAGTGCAATTTTTTTCTTGCACCCATTGACTTGCATTGATTAGTCTCGGCCCGTTTACACTGACATACGCAGCATGCTGAGATTTTTAACTCACCTCAGTTCCAGGTGTGGAAAAACTAGCAGATGAACACTACCTAATTGAATAACATTGTTGTGAGTGAAATGCGATTTTTTTTTTCTGACATTGCACTCACCGATTTTATATGCAGATGTGAACGCAGTCTAAGGCTCGTTACCTTCAGTATAGCTGTGTGAGATGCATAATGATTATCTTTTTCTTACTGATGGTTTCATAATCTGCACTTTTATAATTGTACTGCCTATTCAGTAATGCAAATAAGCTTTCCATGTTGCCTTGATAAAATAGGAGGTTTCCCTCAGATCCCTTGTAGGCACTGTATCGATATTTTAGCCATAGCCCCATAGCCTTGCTGCAAGGGAGCTGAGCGTTAAATAAAAAATAAAACTAGTAACTACTAGTAAGCTCTGAGAAGAAAAAAAATGGTCATCCCCTGAAGAATTATGTTTGAGTGTCTGACTTGCCAGTCGCTTTAATACAAAGTCCTTTACATAACAAATGTTGAAATGTTCACAAATACAGTACAGACCAAAAGTTTGGACACACCTTCTCATTTAAAGATTTTTCTGTATTTTCATGACTATGAAAATTGTACATTCACACTGAAGGCATCAAAACTATGAATTAACACATGTGGAATGATATACTTAACAAAAACATGTGAAACAACTGAAATTATGTCTTTTATTCTAGGTTCTTCAAAGTAGCCACCTTTTGCTTTGATGACTGCTTTGCACACTCTTGGCATTCTCTTGATGAGCTTCAAGAGGTAGTCACCAGGAATGGTCTTCAATTCACAGGTGTGCCCTGTCAGGTTTAATAAGTGGGATTTCTTACCTTATAAATGGGGTTGGGACCATCAGTTATGTTGTGCAGAAGTCTGGTGGATTCACAGCTGATAGTCCTACTAAATAGACTGTTAGCTGCTTTTTCTTGCAATAATACAAATTCTAAGTAAAGAAAAACGAGTAGCCATCATTACTTTAAGAAATGAAAGTCAGTCAGTCCGAAAAATTGGGCAAACTTTTAAAGTGTCCCCAAGTGCAGTGGCAAAAACCATCAAGCGCTACAAAGAAACTGGCTCACATAAGGACCTCCCCAGGAAAGGAAGACCAAGAGTCATCTCTGCTTCTGAGGGTAAGTTTATCCGCGTCACCAGCCTCAGAAATCGCAGGTTAACAATAGCTCAGATTAGAGACCAGGTCAATGCCACACAGAGTTCTAGCAGCAGACACATCTCTACAACTGTTAAAAGGAGACTTTGTGCAACAGGCCTTCATGGTAAAATAGCTGCTAGGAAACCACTGCTAAGGACAGGCAACAAGCAGAAGAGACTTGTTTGGGCTAAAGAACACAAGGAATGGACATTAGACCAGTGGAAATCTGTGCTTTGGTCTGATGAGTCCAAATTTAAGATCTTTGGTTCCAACCACCGTGTCTTTGTGCGATGCAAAAAAGGTGAACGGATGGACTCTACATGCCTGGTTCCCACCGTGAAGCATGGAGGAGAAGGTGTGATGGTGTGGGGGTGCTTTACTGGTGACACTTGGGGATTTATTCAAAATTGAAGGCATACTGAACCAGCATGGCTACCACAGCATCTTGCAGTGGCAGGCTATTCCATCCGGGTTGCGTTTAGTTGGCCCATCATTTCTTTTTCAACAGGACACTGACCCCAAACACACCTCCAGGCTGTGTAAGGGCTATTTGACCCAGAAGGAGAGTGATGGGGTGCTATGCCAGATAACCTGGCCTCCACAGTCACCAGACCTGAACCCAATCGAGATGGTTTGGGGTGAGCTGGACCGCAGAGTGAAGGCAAAAGGGCCAACAAGTGCTAAGCATCTCTGGGAACTCCTTCAAGATTGTTGGTAGACCATTCCCGATGACTACCTCTTGAAACTCATTAAGAGAATGCCAAGAGTGTGCAAAGCAGTCATCAAAGCAAAAGGTGGCTACTTTGAAGAACTAAGAATATATGACATAACAAAAAAGTGTGAAACAACTGAAGTTAAGTATATAATTCCACATGTGTTAATTCATAGTTTTGATGCCTTCAGTGTGAATGTACAATTTTCATAGTCAAGAAAATACAGAAAAAAATTTAAATGAGAAGGTGTGTCCAAACTTTTGGTCTGTCTTGTACATATTTATTAATGTGCTAAAATTTCCAATCTATGATCATTGTGGGTCCTAAATCCCTCACTCCTATTTGCTGCACTATCACAGTTAAAAGGACTTTACATTGAACATCTGTCAAGCAAGTTACCACTTCAAAATCTACGTTGAGAGAAACCTTTTCATTCTACCTTCTGTTATAGCTATGGACAATGCTTTTTTTTTATAAGAAAGTGTTGTTGATGATGTACTTCCCGCAAGTCGTTCTAGGTCTGCAGGTGCCGCAGCTTTTCCTTTCTTTACCACAGCACCGCAAGTGAAGCATTACACAGTGCTCAGATGGCATGCTTCAGAGACATGGTTTGCTCAGGATTCTCATCTAGTAGTCAATAGAAGATTCTAGGAACTATAGGAGGATGTGCTGGGGTGTGCTTACAGACACTGATCTCGGTCTCGTGAGCTTTGGGAATGCCTACATGACTGAGACACGATGACTTTTGGGAAAAATAAAGTTATTTTTTTCCCTGGGTGCCACACTTTCATTACTGCAGCCAAGCACCTTCATAATGCTATTAACCTGCAGGTTAAACCTATGTCTGTAGGCTAATAGTGTTATTGGACCTGACAGGTTCCCTTTAATTCTTATTTTTATAGCTTTACCTTTCCTAATTTGCATATACCAACAGTAGATCACATTCTGACCAAGGATATTTCACAGAACCGAATGATAAAACTATATGACAACTTAAAAGGGTGCAACTGTTTTAGCAAATAAGTAATGAAATGTAAAAGAATTTTCCAATATACTTTCCTCGTGGTTTTCAAGCTGTTTGCTTGAAGGGACACTGTCAGATTGTTAATGCCCAGTAAGCCATCTGCAGTGCCGGGTGGGTAAGGGTCTTTAATTTAAGACGTGCTACAACGTGTACAACGTACACCTCGCGTGGCTGTAGATCGATTTAGAAAGTAAGAGATTTTGAGCTTTGGCCAATTAAGTAAGTGAGCTAGCAAATGCCCCAAAGTGTCCCTGTGCAGACAAGTGCTCCATCTGTCCTCTCTGAACCCCACCTGACGCTGCTGATGGCCAGGAGAATACGGAATAAGCATTTAGTACAGAACACAATGTCTTGTCACAACTGTGCAGTTGTCTATGACGGTTCTTATGGAATGACTGCAAGATGAAAATCTTCAGAAATTGATACAAAAAATATTTTGGATCCCAAATTTTCACTAATCTTTATTTGCTGAAATGTTCTATGAAAGTTGTTCTGTACTGCAATAACAGAAGGCTATGTCACATGCTAGTTGTGCTAGACTAATTTTCTAAAACTCTTCGCTTTCCCTTAGTTAATCACACTATTTGGTATTAAACCGGGACTAAGGAAAACTGGTTAACATAACCATAAATATGCGTCACAACACTCCAAATATTTCCTATGATGTTTCCTTTTTGAATCATTGGACACAGGAACATCTCCTAAATGTAAGGTTTGTTACTATGTAATTTGGATATGTTTTGGCTATTCAATACCGCCCTCCCCATCATCACATGCCATGCCGTGACTTTCTTTCTCAGGCAAAAGCCCATATTCATTAAGAAATGCCTCCACATCACCAGCAAAGAATTCCTCACTCAAGTTTTCAGACACATTGATGAAATTACTAATTAGATCTCCTGATTTGTAGACCAGTATGGTTGGGAGGATTTCTGTAGCGAACCGTTCTCCGGCTCCTGTGTCAGCTGACTTAATTTTACAGAACTTTACTGTTGGATACTCTAGTGCAAGGCAGGTCAAACAGTTATTCAGGGCCTCACAAGCTTTGATCTCATCAGAAAATATATGAACTATTACTGTAGTGCTTTTTTTCTCTTTCTCTATTGCTTCTAAAAATTCATCCCCACTTTTCAGCTCATATAGGTACCCATATTTAGGGCCGAAACTCAGCCTCTGGTGCATATCTTGCATGCATTGTTTGCGATACTTTTGTAGACAGTTTTCATCCTCTTTGTCATTAATTAGTTCCTTTTCTTGCATACTCATCTGTGAATGGAAGGAAAAACAATTAAGTGCAAGTCATAAGAACGTTTCAATGATCATTCACAAGATGCCTATTACAGGGAAGCTGTCACCACACCACGGGCACCATGAATCAGGACCTGGCTGCACAATTGCAACAAATTATGTTTTTCTTTAAAATGCTAACGGCTGTTTCACCTGTAAGACCGTGTGTCAGATTGTCATGGTCCCACGGTTTTGCAGGCAAAACAGCTGTTTTTCTACAATATAAAGTAATTGTGCAATGAGTAAGTGGAAGACAGGAATTGCACAGGACTGTTGTAGTTTTCAGCTGCAGGGTGGCTGCTGTATGTGAATAAAGCTTAGAACTCAGACGCCAGTTTTCTCATACGAGTTCTAGCCATGGTTTTCATACTTATAATATTCTTTGGAGCTGTTTGTATTTTCGTGTGTTCTTACAGACTGAGTCATCTCCACAAATCACAGAGACCAATTTTTGATCTGAGTCTTTGATGAAATTCGCCAATTCAAATCCCTGGGTCCATGAAAAAAAAATCGGTCAGCACTTGGAGGACACCCGTGTGCTGTACATTTTTCACGGCCTGTTTGATAGTAGAAGCTCGAGAAACCTTCATTAGTTTTTATTTTTTCATCTTAGGAATACTGATTAAACTGTTGGTGAAAACTAGCACCCTGGCCAAATTCTGAGAACACTGTAAAAAATTACTGAAGTTTGAATGAAGCCTTATTCATATTATATTTGAAATTGAAATGGAAGGATTGTACATCACAAGGCCAGGTTCACACAGAATAGTGTAGTGCAGTTTTTTTTTTGTAGACAATGCCAAATGTTGTGCCAAGTGATTGGCTGAGCTGGTATTTCTGGCTGTTTTTGGTGACAAGGATCACTAATGGTGAGTTTCATTCCTTTGTTCTGAGCAGTTTGAAGCCTTTAAATAATAATTTATATTCCCTGGGCAATCCCTCTAACTAGTATACACTACCGTTCAAAAATTTTAGGTCACTTAGAAATTTCCTTATTTTTGAAAGAAAAGCACAGTTTTTTTTCCAATGAAGCTAACATTAAATGATTCAGAAATACACTCTATACATTGTTAATGTGGTAAATGACTTATAGCTGCAAACGTCTGCTTTGTAATGCAATATCTTCATAGATGTATAGAGGCCCATTTCCAACAACCATCACTCCAGTGTTCGTATAGTACTTTGTGTTTGCTAACTGTGTTTGAAGGCTAATGGATGGTTAGAATATCCTTGAAAACCCTTGTGCAAGTATGTTAGCACAGCTGAAAACAGTTTGGCTGTTTAGAGAACCTATAAACCTGACCTTCCTTTGAGCTAGTTGAGAATCTGGAGCATTACATTTGTTGGTTCCATTAAACTCTCAAAATGGCCAGAAAAAAATAACTTTCATGTGAAACTCAGCAGTCTATTCTTGTTCGCAGAAATGAAGGCTATTCCATGCGAGAAATTGCCAAGAAACTGAAGATTTTCCACAACGGTGTGTACTATTCCCTTCAGAGGAGAGCGCAAACAGGCTCCAACCAGAGTAGAAAGAGAAGTGGGAGGCCCCGCTGCACAACTGAGCAACAAGACAAGTACATTAGAGTCTGTAGTTTGAGAAATCGACTCCTCACTGGTCCTCAACTGGCAGCTTCATTACATAGTACACGCAAAACGCTAGTGTCAACGTCTACAGTGACGAGGTGATTCTGGAATGCTGGCCTTCAGGGCAGAGTGGCAAAGAAAAAGCCATATCTGAGACTGGCTAATAAAAGGAAAAGATTAATATGGGCAAAAGAACACAGACATTGGACATAGGAAGATTGGAAAAAAGTGTTATGGACAGAAGAATCCAAGTTTGAGATGTTCGGATCACACAGAAGAACATTTGTGAGACGCAGAACAACTGAAAAGATGCTTGAAGAGTGTCTGACCCCATCTGTCAAGCATGGTGGAGGTAATGTGATGGTCGGGGGTTTCTTTGGTGCTGGTAAAGTGGGAGATTTGTACAAGGTAAAAGGGATATTGAATAAGGAAGGCTATCACTCCATTTTGCAAAGCCATGCCATACCCTGTGGACAGCGCTTGATTGGAGCCAATTTCATCCAACAACAAGACAATGACCCAAAGCACACCTCCAAATTATGCAAGAACTATTTAGGGAAGAGGCAGGGAGCTGGTATTCTATCTGTAATGTTGTGACCAGCGCAGTCACCAGATCTCAACCCCATTGAGCTGTTGTGGGAGCAGCTTGACCGTATGGTACCCAAAAAGTGCCCATCAAGCCTAACCAACTTGTGGGAGGGTCTTCTGGAAGCATGGGGTGAAATTTCTCCAGATTACCCCAACAAATTAACTGCTAGAATGTAATTGCTGCAAAGGGAGCATTCTTTGACGAAAGCAAAGTTTGGAGGAGAAAATTATTATTTCAAATAAAAATCTTTTTTTTTAACCTTATCAATGTTTGGACTAGATTTTCAATTCATTTGGCAACTCATTTGATTAATAAAAGTATGAGTTTTCATGGAAAACACAAATTTGTCTGGGTGACCCTAAACTTTTGAACGGTAGTGTATCTCTCATTTTAAAAATATAGTACTCCTCTAAACATCTGCATTTTACTTTTTTGTATGCATCTAATTTAGTTACATAAACTGACAAAAAACCTTATGTCCATCAAGTTCAACCTTTAGTTTAATTTGTTTTAAAATATTTACTTTGCATAATTTTATGCATGTTTACAAAAGACATCATGTGCAGTAGCCAATAGATCATCTTCCCATATATCACTTCTATACTGTAGTCAGCTACAGTATATCCACACACTGTCTACATCCACAAACTTATATCTATTTTATTGGGATTTAATGTCATGTACCAACACAAAGTAGCAAGCGTTTGTGCAGTTTTAGGCTATGTTCATATGTTGCATTTTTGCAGCATTTTTTAGATGCTTTATTATGCAAATTTTCACCTATGTTTTTCATACGATGTATAGGGGATGTAATTATACTTTAATTACTGTATGCTCAATATTAAGTGATTACAAAAAATATGAATATAAAATAATTATAATTAATGTGTTAATATTAATATTGAGAAGAATTAATTTCAGCCTATTGGTTCAACCCTCTGCCACAGTCACTGTCTCTCATGTGCGAAAATTAATTGCCCATCCGTGATCTAAACCATTCGACTGTAGCTCTTGCAGTATGTTTAGGGTGGTTGGCTGTCCTGCCGCTCCATCCATCTTCACATCAACTTTGACCAGCTTCCCTATCCCAGATAAAGAAAATCTCTCTATCATGATGCTGCCACCATATTTGACAGTGGGGATGGTGTTTTCAAGGTGATGTGCTGTGTTAGTTTTTGGTCACACATAAAGTTTTGCATTTAGTCCAAAAAGTTCTACTTTGGTATCATTTGACAAGAGCACCTTTTTTCCAGACGCTAACTGTGTCCTCTACAAGGCTTTATGAAAACTGCAAATGGGACTTATTATGTCTTGCTTTCAAAAATGACTTTCTTGTTGCTGCCACTGTTTTATAAAGGAAAGATTTGTGGAGTATACGACTAATAGTGGACAGTTTCTCCCACCTGACTTGTGGGTCTCTGCAGCATCTCCAGAGTAACCTGAACAGCTGGCATGTGCCCGCAATAGGTGTGGGCAGAATTGCGATCCGCCCGCGCCTAATAACTGGTTAGGCTTCTTTCATACTTCAGTTGTTTGGCATCAGTCACCGCCGACATAGTGACGGATCGACGGATCCGTCACAATTGTTAAGAATACGGTTCTAACGGATCCGTTTTTTTGACGGATCCGTTACTTGGGGGTTGTCTGGGAAAAGTATCCACCTACTTTTTGGAGCATGCGCAATTGAAAAAGCGGATTGGGGCGACGAATTTGCCGAAATGACGGTTTCGACGGATCCATCGCCCATAGGCGGCCATTCTATGGAATGGCGGACGCGACGGATCCATCGTGAACCGCCATTTCGGCGCAGACAAAAAACGTTATAATGTCCGTCAATGTCTAGATGACGTCTGCCAAATCTCGACGGATCCGTCGTCGATGGACGACCATCCGCCACAATCCGTCGCTAATGCATGTCTATGGGAAAATAGCGGATCCGCCCCCAAAAAATGGCGGATCCGCTATTTGACGAAAATGGCAGTTTTAAACTGACGCCAAAAGACTGAAGTGTGAAAGAGGCCTTAAATGCCGCTGTCAAACTCTGACATCAGCATTTAACCCATTACTTGCCAAATTAGCAATTTTCATTTTTTTTTTAATGACAGATTTTTAATGATTTGGGTCCTAGTGAATCAGAAACATAATTTGCAAAATTTTTTCAAGTACGGATTTTTCAGAAAAGGGCGTCCCAATATTCAATTAAAAATGACAATGACATGATTTCCTATTTTGAAAACATTCATTTTACAAACAACACAAAAAATTGGACCTAATTATAAAAATTATAAAATCTTAGTTGCTAGAAGCTTAAGATTAGGCATCTCAAAAAAAGGACATTTGTAGATAATGGGTTAACAAGCGCTTCCGGCCATACGGCCGGAAATGCTCGCACTGGTGACTCCCGTCACGTGATCGGGGGTCTTCGGTGCATCGGCATGACAACCAGAGGTCTCCAGCAGACCCCTATGGTTGTTGATGCCAGATTGCTATGAGCGCCACACTGTGGTTGGCGCTCATAGCAATGCTGTAATTCTGCTAGATAGAGGTGATCTGAGCATCGCCTCTATGCAGCAGAGGTGATCGAGTTATGGCAGCTTTTAGCCTCCCATGGAGACTATTGAAGCATGCCAAAATTAAAAAAGAATGTTTTTAAAAATATGAAAAAAATAAAAAAAATATAAAAGTTTAAATCACCCCCCTTTCGCCCCATTCAAAATAAAACAATATAAAAAAAAATCAAACCTACACATTTGGTATCACCGCTTTCAGGATCGACTGATCTATCAATAAAAAAAGAATTTACCTGATCGCTAAACAGTGTGCCGAGAAAAAATAAAAACGCCAGAATTACTTTTTTTTTGGTCGCCACGACATTGCATTAAAATGCAATAATGGGCAATAAAAAGAACGTATCTGCAACAGAATGGTATCATTTAAAACGTCAGCTCAGCAAAAAATAAGCCCTCACCCAACCCAAGATCAAGAAAAATGGAGATGCTACGGGTAATGGAAAACTGTGCAAATTTTTTTAGCAAAGTTTGGATTTTTTTTCACCACTTAGATTAAAAATAACCTAGTCATGTTAGGTGTCTATGAACTCGTAATGACCTGGAGAATCATAATGGCAGGTCAGTTTTAGGATTTAGTGAACCCAGCAAAAAAGCCAAGCAAAAAACAAGTGTGGGAATGCACGTTTTTTGCAATTTCACCGCATTTGGAATTTCTTTCCTGTTCTAGTAGTTTCTAGTAGACGACATGGTAAAACCAATGATGTCGTTCAAAAGTACAACTTGTACTGCAAAAAATAAGCCCTCACATGGCCATATTGACAGAAAAATATAAAAGTTATGGCTCTGGGAAGGAGGGGAGCGAAAAACGAAAAAGCAAAAATGAAAAAAGCTCTGGGGATTAAGGGGTTAAAACAGTTCCACTATTGCTCTCTGTTTTCAATTTGCACTTTCACTTTATTGTGTGACACAGTTTTGGTCATCCTTGATCATTTTTTATAAATTTTTGCACATATTTTTATATATTAGTGTCTCTTACATTGTTTGTACATATATTTTTCCTCCCCCTTTTCCTCCTACACCCTCCCTTCCTCATCTCTTCCCCTTCAGTTTTTTCAGTTTTTTAATTTTTTCATATTATTGACATTGCAATGCTTTAATTACATTTTTGAAGATAAAACCTGGTGTGTTGGTTTCCACGCTGATCCTTATTATTTATGACATTGATCTCTTATTATTAATATTTTTATTTTAATGTATTTATCATCTATACAACTGTACATTTTTGTCTATAATTGAGTAATTATTTATCATTTTCTCAACCAGGTACTCACTTTTTTGGTTTGTATTGTCTAATTGTCCATGCGGGCACCTCTTTTTTTGTAGTGCTACAATTTTACCCTCACTAATAAAGGTATTTTAAACCTTAATTTTATTTGTCCCATTGCTTTCTGACCCTTGTTCGGTACTTCTCTTTTTGGTTTTACAATTTATCCCGAATGGTCTGCTATTCCTCTGATACAGCAGAGCAGATATATATCACTCATGGCTTACTTGATGTATTCTACAACCCCTGGCAAAAATTATGGAATCACCGGCCTTGGAGGATGTTCATTCAGTTGTTTAATGTTGTAGAAAAAAAAACAGATTACAGACATGGTACAAAACTAAAGTAATTTCAAATGGCAACTTTCTGGCTTTATGGCCGGTTTCACGTCAGTGGCTCCTCTACGTGTGGTGACAGTTTCCTCACGTACCGGGGACACTGACACACGTAGACCCATTCAAATGAATGTGTCTCTGCAGATGTCAGTGTGTTTTCGCAGACCGCGTGTCCGTGTGCAAAACACGGAGACATGTCAGTGTTCGTGGGAGCGCACGGATCACACGGACCCATTAAAGTCAATGGGTGCATGTAAGCACGTACCGCACACGGATGCCATCCGTGTGCTTTTTTTTTAAAGTCATAGGGTTAAAATTGAAACAAATTGTTTCAATACACGGACGATAAACACGGACACACGGATGACACACTGATAGCTCCTGGACCGTTTCTTCCGGTACCGGAAATATCTGGACGTGTGAGACTGGCCTAAGAAACACTAAAAGAAATCAAGAACAAAAATGTGGTAGTCAGTAATTGTTATTTTTTTTAACCAAGCATAGGGGAAAAATTATGGACTCACTCAATTCTGAGGAAAAAATTATGGAATCATGACAAACAAACGAAAAAACACTCCAACACATCACTAGTATTTTGTTGCACCACCTCTGGCTTTTATAACAGCTTGCAGTCTCTGAGGCATGGATTTAATGAGTGTCTAACAGTACTCTTCATCAATATGGCTCCAACTTTCTCTGATTGCTGTTGCCAGATCAGCTTTGCAGGTTGGAGCCTTGTCATGGACCATTTTCTTCAACTTCCACCAAAGATTTTTAATTGGATTGAGATCCAGACTATTTGCAGGCCATGACATTGACCTAATGCGTCTTTTTTCAAGGAATGTTTGCACAGTTTTTGCTCTATGGCAGGATGTATTATCATCTTGAAAAATGATTTCATCATCCCCAAACATCCTTTCAATTGATGGGATAAGAAAAGTGTCCAAAATATCAACATAAACTTGTGCATTTATTGAAGATGTAATGACAGCCATCTCCCCAGTGCCTTTACCTGACATGCAGCCCCATATCATCAATGAGTGTGGAAATGTGTATGTTCTCTTCAGGCAGTCATCTTTATAAATCTCATTAGAACGGCACCAAACAAAAGTTCCAGCATCATCACCTTGCCCAATGCAGATTTGCGATTTATCACTGAATCTGACTTTCATCCAGTCATCCACAGTCCACGATTGCTTTTCCTTAGCTCACTGTAACCTTGTTTTTTTCTGTTTAGGTGTTAATGATGGCTTTCGTTTAGCCTTTCTGTATGTAAATCCTGTTTCCTTTAGGCAGTTTCTTACAGTTCGGTCACAGACGTTGACTCCAGTTTCCACCCATTTGTTCCTCATTTGTTTTGTTGTGCATTTCCTGTTTTGGAGACATATTGCTTTAAGTTTCCAGTCTTGACGCTTTGATGTCTTCATTGGTCTACCAGTATGTTTGCCTTTAACAACCTTCCCATGTTGTTTGTATTTGGTCCAGATTTTAGACACAGCTGACTGTGAACAACCAACATCTTTTGCAACATTGCATGATGATTTACCCTCTTTTAAGAGTTTGATAATCCTCTCCTTTGCTTCAATTGACATCTCTCGTGTTGGAGCCTTGATTCATGTCAGTCCACTTGGTGGGACAGCTCTCCAAGGTGTGATCACTCCTTTTTACAGGCAAACGAGCAGATCTAATTTGATCCAGGTGTTATTTTGGGGTATGAAAATTTACAGGGTGATTCTATAATTTTTTCCTCAGAATTGAGTGATTCCATAATTTCCCCCCTATGCTTGGTTTAAAAAAGTAACCATTACTGACTACCACATTTTTTGTTCTTGATTTCTATTAGTGTTTCATAAAGCCAGAAAGTTGCCATTTGAAATTACTTTAGTTTTGTGCCATGTCTGTGATCTGCTTTTTTTCTGAATGAACATCCTCCAAGACTGGTGATTCCATAATTTTTACCAGGGGTTGTATATTATAGTGATATACATCAATTGCTGTGTTCAATACGTCCTTTTTATTACTGAAATGTATGTTCAGTAAATGCACTCAATACTTGGTCGGGGCTCCTTTTGCATCAATTACTGCATCAATGTGGCGTGGCATAGAGGCGATCAGCCTGTAGCACTGCTGAGGTGTTATGGAAGCCCAGGTTGCTTTGATAGCAGCCTTCAGCTTGTCTGCATTGTTGAGTCTGGTGTCTCTCATCTTCCTCTTGACAATACCCCATAGATTCTCTATAGGTCTAAGGTCAGGTGAGTTTGCTGGCCAATCAAGCACAGTGATACTGTTGTTTTTAAACCAGGTATTGGTACTTTTGGCAGTGTGGACAGGTGCCAAGTCCTGCTGGAGAATGTATTTTCCATCTCCAAACAGCTTGTTGGCAGAGGGAAGCATGAAGTGCTCTAAAATTTCCTGGTAGATGGCTGTGCAGACTTTGGTCTTGATAAAACACAATGCACCTACACCAGCAGATGATATGGCTCCCCAAATCATTACTGATTGTGGAAACTTCACACTAGATCTCAAGTAGCTTGGATTGTGTGACTCTCCACTCTTCCTCGAGACTCTGGGACCTTGATTTCCAAATGAAATGCAAAATTAACTTTTCATCTGAAATCAACACCTTGGGCCACTGAGCAACAGTCCAGTTCTTTTTCTCCTTGGCCCAGGTAAGATGCTTCTGGTGTTGTCTATTTGTCAGGAGTGGCTTAACACAAGGAATGTGACACTTGTAGCCCATGTCCTGGATACGTCTGTGTGTGGTGGCTCTTGAAGCAATGACTCCAGCAGCAGTCCACACCTTGTGAATCCAAATATTTGAATGGCCTTTTCTTAACAATCCTTTCAAGGTTGCAGTTATGCCGGATGCTTGTGCACCATTTTCTACCACACTTTTCCCTTCCACTCAACTCAACTTTCCATTAATATGCTTGGATACAGCACTCTGTGAACAGCCAACTTCTTTAGCAATGACCTTTTTTGGCTTACCCTCCTTGTGGAGTGTGTCAATGACTGCTTTCTGGACATCTGTCAAGTCAGCAGTCTTCCCCATGATTGTGAAGCCTACTGAAACAGACTAAGGGACCTTTTTAAACTGAAATAAATTAACTTTTTGATGACACTTGCACTTATTACTTGTACTTATTATGTGGCACTGGGGTACTAGGTTCTTTGTCATCCTATTGTCTTCCTTTATGTTTTTGTATGTCATTTTGTCTTTTTTGGAGTGGCAAGCTACATCCAAATTCATACTGTATATTGAATACAATTGAATAGTTGTGGATGTTTAACTATGCGCCTCATGGATCTATTGCTATTAAATGTTTATATACGGGTTGTCTAAGATTTAGATATTGATGACTACAGATGTTACAAATAAAATTGCAGAACCCAGTCCAGTGACCACGTCAGTAGTCTGTGGCTGCTGGATGGAAGCCCAGTGACCCACCTCCTATCTGCCAGTGTTTCCTGCTCTTCTTTTGATTAGCCAGTTTTCTTCAATTTCAAGTGCGTCATGCCACAACAATGACGACATGTCAGGCCGCCTACTCAAAAGAGGAAAGTGGGATGCCATCAGGTAGGTGGCAGTTTGCTGGGTTCCTGTCTGGCAACTTCAGATTACTGACGTAGCCACTGGACCTGGTCCTACAAACCGAATTGCACCATTTTTAATGATGGCCACTTGTGTTTAATCCCTATAAGCAAAATCAGAGATGGGAAGAGCATTTGGAGGGGGGCTCACAGCCATTTGCAGTAAATGTTGGCTATGTTATATAGCTGGTATCTTTGTCTAACAGTTGTGGTTGAAAGTGAGTTCCAATCACTGCTATTAACCATTTACGTGCTGCTGTCAATCTCTGATGGAGCATTTAAATGAAGCAGGGCACCTATGGGTTCCGATGGCAGCTGGGGCCTTGCTGAAGGCTGTCCCTGCCATCTTGGTTATCCTGTGAAGACCACGATTTACAACATATACTGCAATACTGCAGGATCAAGTCCCCTAAGGGGAGTAACAAATGTTTTAAAAAATTCAAAAATATATAAATTTAAATAGCCCCCATTTTCTCCCACTAGCAATAAAAAGATTAAAAAAAAATAGAAAATTGGTATCGCTGTATCTGTAAAAGTACGGCTTATCAAAATATAAAATGAATTAACCCATTATGTAAGCGCCATAAAGAAAAGAAACATAAAAATATCAAATTTGTATGAATAAAATAGCTCAGAATGCTGACATAGCTCAATTGACAGAAAAATAAAAACCTTATAGGTCTTGGAAAATGCCAACACAAACCAAATTATTTTTTTCACCACTGAAAACTATGAAAACAAAACCTAAAAATAACAATGGTGGAATTGTATTTTTTCCCCATTTCATCCACATGGATTTTTTCCTTCCTTTCAGTGCATTATATTGTAAAATGAATGGTGTTATTCAAAACTAAAACTTTAATATAGCCCTTATTTAGCTATGTCAACGAAAAAGGGGAGCAAAAAATGCAAACATAAAAATGAAAATTGGTTGCTGAGGCAATGGGTTAAGCTTTGGCTGCAAAAGATACATAGTGTGCGGAGTCCGAACACCACAGCTCTGCACACTACGTAGTGGCCATCCTGACACAGGGTGACACAGCACAGCTCCTTACTGGATCTAAGCTGCAGTAATGGAGAATTACCACTGCACGGTGTATGGAAATGTGATGCCATATCTCCGTATACTGGTTACTTCCGCACTGTATGAGACCTCCAGTTGTTTGATAAAGGCATTGTATTTGTTGTACCCTCTCCAACCTGATAGTCATTATTCATCCTGGACATTGCCTGTAAGCAAGGTAAGTATTGGAAATCTCTCTTTCTACCATATGTTTGCTGTTTTTGACCGACTGTTGAAATACCTTTCGAGCTAATTTTTCTCTTGTGTCCTTCTCTTCTTTATTTGCTGCCTTGTAGGGAGAAGACATTTGCCGAAGAATTTCCTTTTTGTTTGCAGGTATTGCATCTTGGACTTCACTGACAAGCTTGAACTTTCTCCAGTCATGTATGACACCTTTTGGTCCTGTGTAAATAAAGTGGGTAGCTTAAGAATAAACTAAATCATCTTCATGTCGTATTAAATAAATGCAATATAAAATATGCTATTAAAATTTAACATTCATTTCAATTTTTCCCCCCAAAATCAATAGTACAAGAAGTGCTAAGAAACTTTTGCAAGGTATCTTATTATAGAAAAATATTTATTTGACAATTCGACAATGTAGCTTGTGTAAGGTGCCGGTGCTCCCTAACGCGCTTGGCACTTTACAAATAAATTGTGTCCAAGTTCATAAGTGTTGTACTGTGTACATTGCTTTGTATTCACTTGTAGGCCGGAGGCTTTGCTGTTTCCACGTCCTTGGTTCCAGGATCAGCCAAGCACACATCAGGGGGTGCCCGGTTCATTTTAACAAGTTCAACTTTACTGGACAGTCCAAGTACATCAGTCTCTAACACACAGTATAGGGCACAGCACCCTCCAGTTCTTGTTCCATGAACACAGCACATTTCAGTCATTTTCTTATTGTCACGGGGAAACTAGGTGAGCGAGAGCTAAATACCCGGGCCCCTGCAGTTTCCCTCAGATTAGGGAAATCCTGACTGACCCTCTACCTGGAGTTTACACTGATGGTGTGCATGTCCAGGCCTCAAACTTCACCCTAACTCCTGTGATAACCCTAGGCTGATACTTCCGCCCTCCACCCAGTGAAGAGGTAATATTCCAATACCCACAGATAGAACAGACAAGGATAAAGGAAAATATACACCACGCCACAGTCACTCAGGAATACACTATAAATGTGCATGGCAAAATAAATACAAATATAGGAAGGAGTAAATAAGACAGAGGAAAATACACCACCAGCAACGAATCTCCAAACCAGCTCTCCACTCCAGACCGAGATAACAACGCACAAGAGAGACGCTATAATCGGCGACGCCCAATGAACAGGAGAACTATTTAAAGGCCATGGGAATGGCCCAGCTTCCAATCCGAGGATCAGGTAAATTAACCCCGGAACAGCTAGACAAAATCTAGCAGACGCCAATGAGCAAATAGTGGTCAACAGCGGAATTACCGCTGTCTGTCAGACGACCTAGTCTGAACAGCATCCGACATGACAGTACCCCGCCTTCTACGAGGGACCCCAGGGCCCTCACGGCTTATAGGACCCGGCTTGTCTGGATGCCGAAGATGAAAAAACCTGACCAGTCGATCCGCATGAATGTCCGAGGCTGGTACCCAGGACCTCTCCTCAGGCCCATAACCACGCCAGTGTACCAAGTACTGTAAAGTGTGACGCACTACACGAGAGTCAACCACCTTGGAGACTTCAAACTCCAAATTACCATCCAAAAAGACTGGAGGTGGCATAGGCGCCGCATCCACAGAACCCACCACCTTCTTTAGAAGAGACCTGTGGAACACGTTGTGTATCTTATACACCGTAGGGAGCTCCAATCGGTACGCTACTGGGTTAATGACGGCGGTGACCCTAAATGGACCAATAAACCGTGGACCCAATTTAAGGGACGGTATTTTGAGTCTTATGTTTTTTGTGGATAACCACACCCAGTCATCCACACTCAGGTCCGGACCTGGCACACGCCTACTGTCAGCCACACGCTTGTACCTAGCACCCACACTCAACAGGCGCTGCTTAACTCTCCTCCAGACTGATGACAATTGTGTCCCCAACTGGTCCTCCTCCGGAACGCCGGAAGAGCCCCTCTGACTCAAGGTACAAAATTGAGGATGTAGCCCGTAAACACAAAAAAAACGGAGACTTCCCAGACGACTCCTGGCGGTGATTATTGATGGCAAACTCAGCCAAAGGAAGAAAGGTAGACCACTCCTCCTGGTTATCAGAGACAAAACAGCGTAAGTACTGTTCCAAATTTTGGTTCATACGCTCAGTCTGACCATTTGACTGAGGATGAAACACCGAAGAATGAGATAACTTGATCCCCAGACGTGCGCAAAATGCTCTCCAAAATTTTGCCACAAACTGAGACCCCCTATCAGACACGATGTCAGATGGAACCCCATGAAGTCTGACCACCTCCTGCACAAATACCTGAGCCAGAGTCTTAGCGTTAGGCAACGAAGGCAAAGACACAAAGTGCGACATTTTAGAAAACCGATCAACAATCACCAAGATGACCGTGTTCCCAGCTGATGAGGGCAAATCAGTGATGAAATCCATGGAGATTTCCGTCCAAGGCTTACTAGGTACCTCAAGAGGAAGTAGTGTGCCAACAGGACGGGAGCGGGGCGTCTTAGCCCTAGTGCACGTGGTACAAGCTGACACGTATGAGACCACGTCCTGTCGGATCTTGGGCCACCAAAACCGACGTGACACCAACTCCAAGGTACCTCTAACCCCTGGGTGGCCAGCCAGGACAGCATCATGATGCTCCGCCAAAACCTTTAGGCGGAGATGAAGCGGTACAAAAGATTTGTTGACGGGAAGCTCAGATGGTACCTCCTCCTGAGCCTCGGCAATCTCAGCCTCAACCTCGGTAGTGAGAGCCGAAACCACAACACCCTTTTGGAGGATGGGTACTGGATCCTCCCGAGGTTCACCCCCCAGAAAACACCTGGACAGAGCATCCGCCTTAGTGTTTTTAGACCCCGGTCTGTAGGTGACCACAAAATTGAACCGCGTGAAAAACAATGCCCAGCGAGCCTGCCTGGGGGACAGACGCTTGGCTGACTCCAAATACAGCAAATTCTTATGATCGGTAATAACAGTAACCTGATGTACCGACCCCTCCAAGAAGTGTCGCCATTCATCAAAGGTCAACTTAATTGCCAACAACTCCCTGTTGCCGATATCGTAGTTACGTTCGGCGGACGACAGTTTCTTGGAGAAATAGGCGCACGGACGTAAACCACTCAAAGATGAGCCTTGAGATAGTACTGCCCCCACACCAACCTCAGACGCATCGACTTCCACAACAAAGGGTTTAGATAAGTCTGGCTGCACAAGAATGGGGGCTGAAACAAAACTGTTCTTAAGAAATTCAAATGCGCGCACAGCAGCCTCAGGCCAAACGGAGAAATTGGTACCCTTTTTAGTCATGTCAGGTAGCGGTTAAGCAAAGATGGAAAAATCCTTGATAAATTTCCTATAGTAACTAGAAAACCCAAGGAACCGCTGAAGTGCTTTCAGGCTATCAGGACGTTCCCAATGCAACACCGCCTGCACCTTAGCGGCGTCCATTTTAAACCCAGAAGCAGACACAATATAACCCAAGAAAAGCAACTCTTGAACAGAAAATACACATTTCTCAAGTTTAGCATACAGCTTATTCTCTCTGAGAAGCTGTAACACCTGCCTGACATGATCTAAATGAGCATCACGGTCGCAAGAATATATGAGAATGTCATCTAGATACACGATAACGAATTTCCCCAAAACATGCGAGAACACATCATTGATGAAATGTTGGAACACTGCAGGTGCGTTAGTCAACCCAAACGGCATCACCAAATTTTCAAAATGACCCTCAGGGGTATTAAAAGCCGTCTTCCACTCATCACCTTGACGGACTCTTATGAGGTTGTACGCCTCCCTGAGGTCAAGCTTGGTAAACCACTTAGCACCTGCCACCTGGTTGAACAAATCTGGTATCAGAGGCATAGGGTATGGATCACGAACCGTAATCTAGTTCAACTCCCTGAAATCCAAACACGGGCGTAATCCACCATCTTTCTTCTTCACGAAGAAGAACCCTGCTGCCACCGGCGAGGATGACGGCCTAATGTGCCCTTTGCTCAAGCTTTCAGCAATATAATCTTTTAACGCTTGTCTCTCCGGACTGGAGATGTTAAACATCCTTGCTTTAGGCAATTTGGCCCCTGGTTTAAACCTGATAGAACAGTCATAAGGACGATGTGGCGGCAACTCTGAACAACCCTTCTCAGAGAACACATCCACAAAATCCAGAAGTGACTCCGGAACGCTTGAAGTCACCGCAGCCACACATGTGGCCAGGCAATTCTCCTGGCAGAACTCGCTCCACCGAATTATGTCCTGAGTTTTCCAGTCAATTACCGGGTTGTGCATAGACAACCAAGGAAAACCCAAAACCACCTGAGCAGGAAGATTCCTGAGCACCTTACATGTAACCCGCTCGGAATGTAGAACTCCTATGTGGAGTTTCACCTCAGCCACAAATTCAGTAATCACCCCCTGAGAGAGAGGAGCAGCATTGATGGTGACCACGCGGATAGGATGAGACAGTTTTTCAATCCTAAAACCTGCTGTGCGCGCAAACTCCTCATCAATGAGATTTGTGGCTGAACCACTATCCACAAAAACAGTAATTGGCAGCTCACTGCCAGCCATAAAAACCTTAGCAGGGAGCATGCATTGAGAAACCACCATGGAGGATATACATAAGCTCAGATTGGTCTCCTCCACACCATCTGAACTTAGAAGTTTTCCGCCGTTGCGTTTTTCTTAGGCAGCAGAGGACAGATGTTAATAAAATGACCAGCTTTACCACAGTAAAAACAGGCTCCCTGCTTCCTGAGCTCAGGGGCTTGACGCTTGACATGTGACACCCCTGCGATTTGCATAGGTTCTGTGGGCTCACCTGCAGCAACCTCACGTGAACCTAAACCTTCTCCCACAGGCGGAGTCTCATGCTCCCCCTGACGCAAACGACGATCTATGCGGACAACCAGACTCATGGCGGAATCTAGAGACGCAGGAGTCTCGTACATCAGAAGGGCTTTTTTAACCCTTCCAGAAATCCCATGTATAAACTGACTCCGCAATGCTGGATCATTCCACTGTGTATCGATCACCCAGCGATGAAATTCAGAACAGTAATCCTCTGCAACTCGCTCCCCCTGGCGAATAATGCGTATCTTAGATTCTGCTAGAGCCATTCTGTCAGGTTCATCGTAGACTGTCCCAAGAGAAGAAAAAAAACTCTCCACAGAGTCAAATGCAACAGAATCAGATGGCAAAGAAAACGCCCACGCTTGGGGATCCCCGCTTAACAAGACAACACCAGACCCACCTGCTGAGCCTCATTACCCGAGGAGATCGGGCGCATGCAGAAATATAGTTTGCAAGCTTCACGAAAAGAAACAAATTTACTGCGTTCCCCAGTAAATCTTTCAGGCAAAGGAAATTTAGGCTCAGCAACTCTTCCTGTTGCTCCAGCCTGCGCATTAGCTGCTGCTAGTCCCTGTTGCTGCACTGCCCCCCTCAACTCAGTGACCTGTAGGGACAGCGCCTCCAACTGGCGGGTTATGGAAGTCATGGGATCCATGACAAGACAAAAAAAAAAAAAGAAACCCCCTTTTTTTTTTTTTTTTTTGTTGGGCCGATTATAATGTCACGGGGAAACTAGGTGAGCGAGAGCTAAATACCCGGGCCCCTGCAGTTTCCCTCAGACTAGGAAAATCCTGACTGACCCTCTACCTGGAGTTTACACTGATGGTGTGCATGTCCAGGCCTCGAACCTCACCCTAACTCCTGTAATAACCCTAGGCTGATACCTCCGCCCTCCACCCAGTGAAGAGGTAATATTCCAATACCCACAGATAGAACAGACAAGGATAAAGGAAAATATACACCACGCCGCAGTCACTCAGGAATACACTATAAATGTGCAGGGCAAAATAAATTCAAATATAGGAAGGAGTAAATAAGAAAGAGGAAAATACACCACCAGCAACGAATCTCCAAACCAGCTCTCCACTCCAGACCGAGATAACAACGCACAAGAGAGAAGCTATAATCGGCGACACCCAATGAACAGGAGAACTATTTAAAGGCCATGGGAATGGCCCAGCTTCCAATCCGAGGATCAGGTAAATTAACCCCGGAACAGCTAGACAAAATCTAGCAGACGCCAATGAGCAAATAGTGGTCAACAGCGGAATTACCGCTGTCTGTCAGACGACCTAGTCTGAACAGCGTCCGACATGACACTTATGTTTAACTATCCTTACTTTAACAGATCCTCGCATGTGCAATACGCTAGTGTGACCCCGGCCTAATGCTTGTAAGCAGCACATGGCAGGCACGTCATGCTCTGCTCACAAGCAGAGCACAGCTGCCAGAATACTCACCGGGACCATTCATCGCAGAGAGCAGTGAGCATCCATTCCTCTTCAGTAGCGCGCAGTGTCAGCCGCCTGCTTCCTGTTGCTGCCGGTGGTCACATGTGCCGATACTTAAAAGAAATGAATATTCAGAATATTCATTTCTCTTAAGTATGGGCACATGTGACCACCGGCAGCAACAGGAAGCAGGCGGCTTACCCTGCGCACTACTGAAGAGGAATGGATACTCACCGCTCTCTGCGATGAATGGTCCCGGTATTCAGGAAGCTGCTGGCACCAGAGCAGGACACTGCGAGGGAGCGGATGAAGGTAAATATAATGGTTTTTTTTTGTTAATCATTTCTGATGGGACCAAACTTGCCAGCAACAGGATGGGGCCAATCATACCAGGATGCCAGAAAGAAATTAATATTCTTTGCCCTCCACGTGCATGGGCGTGAAATGCAGTACATATTCATTTCTCTTAAGCAGCGGGCACAGGAGTTAGTCGATGCCACCAGCTCCAGCCTCCTGTGACCCGATGCTCCGCCAAAACCGCTCCCCCACCTCCCCACCACAGCCAGAGCCCATACATCCAGACTATAAGATGCACCCCCATTTTCCTCCACATTTTGGGAGGAAAAAAGTGCGTCTTATATTCCTAAAAATAGAGTAGGATGTTTTGTTTTGTTTACATTTTTCAGATGGGGCCATGAATATAATGAGAGGAATGAGGAGCCATGCAGACCAGGATAGGGATGAAGAGCCATGCATACCACCAGGATAGGAATGAGGGAGCCATGCATACAAGGATGGGGATGAGAAGGCAGTGCATACAAGGATGGGGATGAGAAGGCAGTGCATACAAGGATAGGGATGAGGAGGCAGTGCATACCAGGATAGGGATGAAGGCCAATGCATACCAGACTTATACTTGAGTCAATACGTTTTCCAAGATTTTTGTGGTAAAATTAGGTGCCTCGGTTTATACTCGAGTCGGCTTATACTTGAGTATATACGGTAAATATTGTGAAGCACATGTAGGATCAAGATGTTTACCTCACCCCCAGATTAATTCCTTGATGGCTATTGTTTCACAGTAGTATCAGACCACATGTGGGGTATCAGCATACAGAAATTGCACTCAAAAATTAAAGTGTACTTTTTTAGATTACACCTTGTGAAAATACATTTTTTGGGATTAAAGCAACATTTTATTAAAAAACAACAAATATAATTTTATTTTTTTTCATACATTTTGCATTAATTGATGTGATTCAGCTGCACAGTTAACAAACCTTAAGGCTGCCGTCACACTAGCAGTATTTGGTCAGTATTTTACATCAGTATTTGTAAGCCAAAACCAGGAGTGGAACAATTAGAGGAAAAGTATAACAAAAACATATGCACCACTTCTGCATTTATCACCCACTCCTGGTTTTGGCTTACAAATACTGATGTAAAATACTGACCAAATACTGATAGTGTGACGGCAGCCTAAGAATGCGGTTTTAATCCCTTCACCCCCCAAGCCTGTTTTTACCTTCATGACCAGGCCAAATTTCACAATTCTGACCACTGTCATTTTATGTGGTAAAAACTCTGGAATGATTCAATGGATCCCACTGATTCTGAGAATGTTTTCTCATGACATATTGTACTTCATGGTAGTGGTAAAATTTGTTTGATAAGACTTGAGTTTATTTGTGAGAAAATCGGAAATTTGGAAAAAATGTTGCAGCTTTCAAACTTTTAATTTTTATGCCCTTAAACCAGATATATGTAACATAAAATAGTTAATAAATAATATTTCCCACATGTCTATTTTACATGAGCACAATTTTTTAAACTTTTTTTCTGAGGAAGTTAGAAGGGTTAAAAGTTGGCCAGCGATTTCTCATTTTTACAACAAAATTTACAAAACCATTTTTTAGGGACCACATCACATTAGGAGTGACTTTGGGGTGCCTATATGACAGAAAATACACAAAAGTGACACCATTCTAAAAAATTCACCTCTTAAGGTGCTCAAAACCCCATTCAAGAAGTTTATTAACCTTTCAGGTGCTTCACATGAATTTTTGCAATGTAGAAGTAAAATATGAACATTTAACTTTTTTCACAAAAATTATACTTTAGACCCTATTTTTATTTTTTTTTCACAAGAGTAACAGGAGAAAATGGACTCCAAAATGTATTGTGCAATTTCTCATGAGCATGCCGATACTCCATATGTGTGAGAAAACTACTGCTTGGATGCATGGCAGGGGTCGGAAAGAAAGAGGTAATGTTTGACTTTTTGAACACAAAAATGGCTGGAATTGAGAAGCGGATGCCTTGTCATGCTTGGAGGGTTGCCTGATGTTCATAAACAGTGGAAACCCCCCACAAGTGACCCCATTTTGGAAACTAAACCCCCCAAGGAACTTGTTTATAATGTAGAGCTGTAAAAAGAAACAATCACAATTTTTCCACAAAAAATGATCTTTTAGCCCTAATTTTTTTATTTTCACAAGGGTAACATGAGAAAATGGACAACAAAAAAGGTTGTGTAATTTCACCTGATTAAGCCAATACCCCATATTTGTGGAAAACTACTGTTTGGGCACACAGCAGGGCTTGAAAGGGAAGGAGCACTGCTTGACTTTTTGAATGCAAAATTTGCTGGATTCATTAGCCGACACCATGTCCTGCTTGGAGAACCACTGATGTGCTTATACAGTGCATGTTAGCGGTGCAATACACAGTATTAAGTAATGGGGTATGAGAACTTTTGATCAGGGCCATTTAGGTGTTTTGGTTTGTCTTTATGATTTAAAAAGAGAAAACACAGTAGTTTGACAATAAATGGCTTCACCCAACCACTAACCATGAGTGCAGAAAAAGTTTTGGTGTTATCATTCATATTCTCTGAAAAAAGGCCAAGAAAGCAAAAATTCTGCTGGGGTATGTAAACATTTGAGCACAACTGTAGATGGAAACCTCAAGTGGTCAGAGTAGAACGCCGAATAAATGTGATCCCAAACGTTATGTAAAATGTTCCCGATAAAAGCTTCAACCTTATCCATAAAAAAGCATGCCCTGGCTCAGGTCTGTCATCTGTTAACGGAAATATAGGGGGCTTTCATTTTATTGATAGCACAAAGGCTCTGGAAAAGCGAAATGGCTCCTCACTCGCCAAAAGAAATTCACCAAATTCTCCGCTCCAAAATCCAAATGCCCCCCCCCTCCTTCTGAGCCCCACAATGTACCTAAATCACATGTTGCGTCCACATTTGGCATTTCTGAAGCGATGAGAGCCCGCCTAACTTCCAGGTGCAGGCCTCCAGAAGCACGGGCTGGGCATAACGTATTGGTGACTGCAATGTACTGGTCACTAGAGCGCACTGCTCACTACAATGGCAGTTTGCAAATTTCACTCGGCAACATTCATTGCTGCTTGTTTCTGGAAAATATCCATGGAGTCAAAATCAGCACTACACCTGTAGATAAATTGCCCAAGGAGTATAGTTTCCAAAATGGGGTAATTGGAGGGGGGATTCTGCTCTTCTAGCAATTAGGGGCTCTGTATATGGAGTGCGCAAACTGATCTAGGAAATTCTGCGTTCCAGGAGGCAAATAGCGCTCTGTCCCTCCTTAGTCTCTCCGTATGGCTAAGTACAGCCACATATGGGGTATTGCCAGGTTCAGTAGAAATTGACAAATTTTGGTGCCATTTTTACCCATCTCACCTTGCGAATATGTAACATCCAGGGCTAAAACTAAATTTTAGTGGTAAAAATGTAGTTATTTTTTCTTCACTGCACAATGGTATAAAATTTTGTGACACACCCGTGGTGTCAATATGCTCACTGCACCCCTAGATGAATTAATTGAGAGGTGTAGTTTGTAAAATGGGGTGACTTATGGGGAGCTCTGCTGTTTTGGCACCTCATGGGCTCTCACAGTGGGTCATGGCACCTGCAAACCATAGCAGTAAAATCTGGTGCTCCTTGCTTTCTGAGCTTTGCACTGTGCCTGAAAATTAATTCCCAATTGCATGTAGGGTATTGGCACTCAGGAAAAAATGGAGCTCAGTTTGTTGTAAAAAAAATTCCCATTAGCCCTTAGAAAAATTAAAAACTTGGGTCTAAAACAACATTTAAGTGGTAAAAATGTAATTTATTCTTTCTTCTCCGCTCAGTGGTAAATAATTCTGTGAGGCACATGTGGTGTCAATACGATCTCTGCACCCCTAGATTAATTCATTGGGGAGTGTAGTTTGTAAAATGAGATCACATATAGGGGGTTTCTGTTGTTCTGGCACCTCAGGGGCTCTGCCAATGTGACATGGCATCTTCAAATCATTCCAGGAAAACATGAACTCCAATATGGCGCCTCTTCCCTTCTGAGCTTTGCACGGAGTATCAAAAGTAGTATTCCCCCACATATGGGGTATCCGCTTACTCAGGATAAATTGCACAACAAATTGTATGGTGCAATATCTCCTGTTACCCTTATGAAAATGCAATAGTTAGTGCAAAAAAAATATTTGTTGCGAAAATTATATAATTTTTTTATTTTTATGGCTCAACATTATAAACTTCTGTGAAGCACCTAAGGGTTCAATGTGTCACTTGTTGGGGGATTTTCACTGTTTAGGCATAACAGAGGCTCACCATACGCGACATTGCATCCACCAATTTTTCTAGCAAATTTTGCATTCAAAAAGTCAAATGGCGTTCCTTCCCTTCAGAGCTCTGCAGTGCGTCCAAACATTGTTTTTATCCCTCATATGGGGTATCAACATACTCAGGAGAAACAGGAGAATTTGCGCAATTGAATGGTGCAATTTTTCCTGTTGCCCTAATGAAACTGCAATATTTTGTGCTGAAAACATATTTGTTTGGAAAATTAGATTTTTTTTTTTTTTTTTTTACGGCTCAACGTTGTAAACTTCTGTGAAGCACCTGAGGGTTCAGTATGCTCACCACACATCTAGATCAGTTCCCTGAGGTGTCTAATTGCAAAATGGTGTCACTTGTATTTTTTTTTCACTGTTTAGGCACATCAGAGGCTCTCCAAATGCGACATGGCATGAATCAATTGTTCCAGCAAATTTTGCATTGAAAAAGTCAAATGGCGCTCCTTCCTTTCTGAGCTCTGCCATGCGCCCAAACAGTGGATTTCTCCCTCATATGGATATTGGCACGCTCAGGAGAAGTTTTTAGAATGGTGTCACTTTTGGATATCTTTCATGTAGGCCCCTCAAAGTGACTTCAAATGTGATGTGGTCTCTAAAAAAATGGTTTTGTAAATTTTGTTGGAAAAATGAAAATCATTGGTCAACTTTTAACCCTTATAACTTCCTAACAAAAAAAAATTGTTTCCAAAATTGTGCTGATGTAAAGTAGACATGTGGGAAATGTTATTTATTAACTATTTTGTGTGACATATCTGTATGATTTTAGGGCACGACAATTCAAATTTTGAAAATTGTGAAATTTTCCACATTTTCACCAAATTTCCGTTTTTTCCGCAAACCCAAGTCATACCATAGAAATTTAACCACTATCATGAAGTACAATATATCAGGAAAAACAGTCTAAGAATCATCGGGATCCGTTAAAGCATTCTAGAGTTATAGCCTCATAAAGTGAGAGTTGTCAGAATTGCAAAAATTGGCCCAGTCATTAACATGCAAACCACCCTGGGGGGTAAAGGGGTTAATGATTTTTGACACTGTTAGATTGGGAGACATGTTGGGAAAAAAAACAATTAAAAAATGTTTGATCCCCACAGCATTATGATATCATAGACTTACTATATATGTGAATCTGTTAGATGTTTTATGCATCAATTAATATCTATTCACATATATACAAATATGCACTATGGCTGTGTTATATCGGTGCAAAATATATACCATCCCAGGTTATATCACATGTAAAGAGTCAATTTAGCCCTAGGATGTCCACTAGGCTGTTCCTGCCTAGCAGCAGAAGTTGGCACCCTAGTGATATGAGATTTGGCACCCCTGCTCAATGGTGGCTTGTCCTCACTTGTCCTAGCTGTCCCTAGATACAAAGATAATATAAGAACTCTCTATTCTAGATAATATAGGTACTATTCTGCAAGGCATTACAAGCACACCCCATATAGATAATCAAGATAAAACTTATCATTTTGTTGTTCAATCATGATATCAGTCTCTGTGTGTCATGCCTCAACGCGTTTCTCCATATACTGGATCATCTAGTAGCCCAATTCAGAAGTTATGAGAAATAGCGATAGCCATCAAAAATGCAGGATAATTACATGTCCATTGTGATATGCCTGGGCTAAGAGTGTTGGGTGGCGTTTAAATATGGCACTCTATCTTAAAAGTGTATGCCTATTAGCAAAGCCTACTTACAATCCTGTAGATCTTCGGTGTCCCAAGTTGCATATTACGCCAGGTTTGGGTGGAGCTATCACCTACAGATCAGAGAGGCACATGATAGTCCCCTTTCCTGTCAGACATGAGGAGCACAGCATTGCATGCTCTCCAGGCTGGAACGCATAATAACCTTAATTGTTTGCGTGCCAAGCTGATGTTTTTATTGATACTATTTTGGTGTGGATACGATATTTTGATTGCCCATTATTACATTTTAGTGCAATGTTGTGGCAACTAAAAAAAATTAATTCTGGCGGTTTGACTTTTTTTCTCATTACACTGTTTGCCGATCAGATTAATTATTTTTATATATTGATAGATTTGGCAATTTTGAACATGGCTATACCAAATATGTGTATTATTATTTATTTTTAACTGTTTTATTTTGAATTTATCAAAGATCTTCCCTAACGAAGCCTGCTTGTCAGGCGATACGCGTGGGCATCGCTCCATTACCAGGTTGTATTCTTATGGAGGGTTTCCTCCGTATATAGCTATGAGATCCAGCTCAGTACCTTTATTTATGGGTGACCCTTAGACCCCTTTTTGGCTACTTTGTGTGGTATACAATTCCTTGGGCAGTTGTTTGATATATTTTTTGCACAGGGCTGTTTAGCGTGCGCATATCAAGTATATACTATGCTGCCTAATACAGATATATTTTTGCACATCTTCTTATGAGCCTTTAGGTTGGGTTGGTTTTGGGTTGTTACATTATATTGCTATATTGCTATATGGTCTCTATCACCTGTGTATTTTGGATGGTGTGTATTTTTTTATTATGTTTTAACTGTTTGCAAATCAAGGCAGCAAAGATTGAGACAGAGAGACTCATTGCCAGAGAGAGCAAAAATAACCCCCAAATATTCTTTAACTACATAAATAGTAAGAAACTAAAAAATGATAGTGTTGGCCCCCTTACAAATAGTCTGGGTGAAATGGTGGATGAGGATGAGGAAAAAGCCAATATGCTAAATGACTTTTTTTCATCAGTATTTACAAAAGAAAATCCCATGGCAGACAAAATGATCAGTGATAACAAAAATTCCCCATTAAGTGTCACCTGCTTAACCCAGCAGGAAGTATGGCGGCGTCTAAAAATCACTAAAATTGACAAATCTCTGGGCCCGGATGGGATACACCCCCGAGTACTGCAGGAATTAAGTACAGTCATTGATAGACCATTATTTTTAATCTTTAAAGAGTCCATAATAACAGGGTCTGTACCACAGGACTGACGTATAGCAAATGTGGTGCCAATATTCAAAAAGGGGACAAAAACTGAACTTGGAAATTATAGGCCAGTAAGCTTAACCTCTACTGTGGGTAAAATCCTGGAGGGCATTCTAAGGGATGCTATACTGGAGTATCTGAAGAGGAATACCCTCATGACCCAGTATCAGCACGGGTTTACTAGGGACCGTTCATGTCAGACTAATTTGATCAGCTTCTATGAAGAGGTAAGTTCCAGACTGGACCAAGGGAACCCAGTAGATGTAGTGTATATGGACTTTTCAAAAGCTTTTGATATGGTGCCACATAAAAGGTTGATACATAAAATGAGAATAATGGGGATAGGGGAAAATATGTGTAAGTGGGTTGAGAGCTGGCTCAGGGATAGGAAACAAAGGATGGTTATTAATGGAGCACACTCGGACTGGGTCGCGGTTAGTAGTGGGGTACCACAGGGGTCAGTATTGGGCCCTCTTCTTTTTAACATATTTATTAATGACCTTGTAGGGGGCATTCAGAGTAGAATTTCAATATTTGCAGATGACACTAAACTCTGCAGGGTAATCAATACAGAGGAGGACATTTTTATATTACAGGATGATTTATGTAAACTAGAAGCTTGGGCTGATAATGGCAAATGAGCTTTAATGGGGATAAATGTAAGGTCATGCACTTGGGTAGAAGTAATAAGATGTATAACTATGTGCTTAATTCTAAAACTCTGGGTAAAACCGTCAATGAAAAAGATCTGGGTGTATGGGTGGATGACAAACTCATATTCAGTGGCCAGTGTCAGGCAGCTGCTACAAAGGCAAATAAAATAATGGGATGCATTAAAAGGCATAGATGCTCATGAGGAGAACATAATTTTACCTCTACACAAGTCACTAGTGCGACCACACTTAGAATACTGTGCACAGTTCTGGTCTCCGGTGTATAAGAAAGACATACAGTAGCTGAACTGGAGCGAGTGCAGAGAAGAGCGACCAAGGTTATTAGAGGACTGGGGGGTCTGCAATACCGAGATAGATTATTACACTTGGGGCTATTTAGTTTGGAAAAACGAAGACTAAGGGGTGATCTTATTTTAATGTATAAATATATGAGGGGACAGTACAAAGACCTTTCTGATGATCTTTTTAATCATAGACCGGTGACAGGGACAAGGGGGCATCCTCTACGTCTGGAGGAAAAAAGGTTTAAGCATAATGACAGACGCGGATTCTTTACTGTAAGAGCAGTGAGACTATGGAACTCTCTGCCGTATGATGTTGTAATGAGTGATTCATTACTTAAATTTAAGAGGGGACTGGATGCCTTTCTGGAAAAATATAATGTTACAAGGTATATATATTAGATTCCTTGATAAGGCGTTGATCCAGGGAACTAGTCTGATTGCCGTATGTGGGGTCGGGAAGGAATTTTTTTCCCCATGGTGGAGCTTACTCTTACCACATGGGTTTTTTTTGCCTTCCCCTGGATCAACATGTTAGGGCATGTTAGGCTATGGGTTGAACTAGATGGACTTAAAGTCTTCCTTCAACCTTAATAACTATGTAACTATGTAACTATGTTTGTGATGTTTCTGAATTGTCCAATAAAATCAGCTTGTTACTTTTATAAATGATTGCGTATTATTGATTGGTGTGTGAGTTTTTGCAGTAATGCTGTTCTTCTTGGTTTTACTACTGTGGGCAGTGCTGTATACTACTGTGGGCAGTGCTGTATACTACTATGTGGGCTGTGCTATACACTACTGTGTGGGCTATGCTATACACTACTGTGTGGGCTGTGCTGTATACTACTGTGTGGGCAGTGCTGTATACTACTGTGTGTTCAGTGCTATATACTACTCTGTGGGCTGTGCTGTATACTACTGTGTGGGCAGTGCTTTATACTACTGTGTGGGCTGTTCTATATACTACTGTGTGGGCTGTGCTATATACTACTGTGTGGGCTGTGCTATATACTAAGTGGCTGTGCTATATACTACTTTGTGGGCTGTGCTATATACTATGGGGTATATTATATTCTATGGGGGAGGCTGTGTTATATATTATGTGGCTGTGTTATATATTTGGGGGGTACATTATACATTATATTCCATGGAGGAGGCTGTGTTATATACTATGGGGGGCTGCATTATATTCTGTGGGGGGCTTTATTAGATTTTATGAGGGATGATTGCATCATACCCTTTGATGGGGCTACGTTATATTCTATGGGGAGGTGGGCTGTATAATATCTTGTTTGGGGTTACATTACAATCTATGGGGGGCTGTATTATATTTATATTCTATGAGGGGTGATTGCATCATACTCTATGAGGGGGCTACATTATACTATATGGGGGCTGCATTATATTCTTTGGGGAGGTTACATTATACTCTGTGGGGGGGTTACATTATACTCTGGGGTGGCTGCATTATACTCTGTGAGGTGGCTGCATTATACTCTGTGGGGTGGTGGCTGCATTATACTATATGTGGGCTAAATTATACTGTATCGAGGACTATGGGGAATACATTATACTATATGAAGAACTATGGGGTGCATTATACTATGGGAAGTGAATTGTACTACCTGGATGACTGGCGGTGCATTTTACTATATGGAGGACTATGAGGAGTGTATTATACTATATGGAGGACTATGGGAAGTGTATAATACTATATGGAGGACTATGAGGAGTGTATTATACTATATGGAGGACTATGGGGCACATTATATTATATGGAGGACTATGGGGTGTGCATTTTACAATATGGAGGACTGTGGTGCACATTATAATATATGGAGGACTATGGGGTGTATTATACTAAACAAGCAAAATGCTGCATATTCATTGGGTGATTGGATTGTTTATGCTGGAATAAAAATCATTGTTCTCAGCAGGACATCACCAGTGTAAACTGTAGATGTGCTGCTGATAACATGATACTGTATGGTGATCTGTTAGTGATCTATTAGTGATCGTTCTGTCCCCTTCATTCTTTCTCAGATGGTGGAAAGAGGCCGGGAAACAAGCATCCAACGACTTCAGTATTGTCGATCACACTCGTTTAGCGGCCTGAGATCAGCACATGTAAATACAACCGAAATGCTTCTGTATGATGTGCAATATGTTAGCATTTGGGGCCCCATTTTAAACTTTGCCTAGGGCCCCACTTTGCCTAAAACCGGCCCTGTTAAGACCTTGGTGGCAAGTTTACACAACACAGTTGCTTACAGTGCCTTGTAGTTGTTACGTCATTGCTGCAACCAATAAAACGAAACTGGACCAGTGGCCGGCAGCTGACGCTATACCCAAGGAAGCACCTGACATGTTAGTTACTTTATAAGAACAAGTGTTTGGGGCTGTATTTTGCGAAGGTAAAAAATCCCTTTTAATGTAATAGTCTTTAATTAGGCCCACCATTTTAGCTAAAAGTGTCAGCAATTCATTAATACCAGAGAATTTAAATTATTACAAATTCACCTTAAAAGGGACCTTTCACTACATTTTTCAACTGGACAAATGATGGAATAGTGGTGTCATGCGTCTGGGTTCGAGTCCTTGATCCTTTGCTTTGCGGTCAGCTTCTCTATCTGCTGAGCCACAGCAGCTACACCTTTCTCTGTGTGTTTATTGTCTGTTATCCTGGCTTTAGTCTTTTCAGGTTAACATGTCTTTTCATTTGTCTGCCCTATCGCCTTTCGGGTGCAGCTATATACAGTATACTTCCCCCTGCTGGTATTTCCTACTGGTTATATTCTCATTTGGATGTCTAGCCACATTGCTGTTTTTTATGCCAGTCAGTGAAAGACCAGCTAGGGTTTATTGCTCTGCTGATTATACTTTGAACTCTGCACCTATCTTCTGTTTCTTGTCTATGAAGTAGGCGGCATACTCGGTAGCAGTACGTACCTTATCTTCACATTTTGTCATTTGTTTTACCTCACTCTGGGATCTCTTACTATCTCAGCACACTATTCATTGTTACACCCTGTCTGTTTACTGTACCTCCAGGGGGTCTCCATCGGGTCTCTCGCTCTGTGCCGGTTTCACGCTGTCTGGACACAGCCCCCACCCCTCCTTCCTCTCCTGCTTCCTGGCGTGCAGCCAGCAGGTTCCCTGGCAGAGTTCTTAGGTCGCACGCGCACGCGCTCCCGGTCTCTTAAAGAGACAGTGTGCATTTTACAAATGTTGTCTCTAGCCAATGGCATGTGTTTATGTGCTATTTCTGGCCCCTCCACCATAGGGAGGGCGCCGGAGCAACAAGTGCCTACTGTTGCTAACTTCCGGTTCCTGTTATCTGGCGCTTCTGTTTCTGAAGTATCTGCAAGGAACTCCGCTCATTTTGTCTGTCTCCACAGATCTTCTGCTACCAGTTACTCGGTTATTCTGGACTGCTTCTGCTGTATCTACACTGGACCAGTCTAGTCCTGCCAGTCAGACAGCCTCACTTCCGGACCACGCCAGTACTCCCAGTGCCAGCTTCTACTCCTACACCTGGTATCCTCCAGTCAGCTCTGCAACATCCGCTAACCTTGCTGGACCGTCTGTTCTGCTGGAACAGCCGCCATGAGTTCGAGGTCTAACTGAAGGTAGCACCTGTGTCCTACAGGCATTCCATTCTGACCCTGTTCGAGGGGACTTACTATGGGTGTCTGGGGCTCACACAGACCGTGGTCTAGTGGTTCCACATCAAACCTTAATAAATATGAATGTGAACTACTACATCTGTGCCTCCGTTTCCATTCGTTACATTCATTCTGTAGATAAATTACTCTCTGCTTTGCCCTCTGGTTCCTTTCGAGTAATTTGAAGTGTTTGACGGCCTTTCAGGCAGCACAGGTCTGAGCAGCCATTGTTTAGTCTGTTGCTAGGACTATTCCAGCCCATATAGCAACCTCTAGCAAGTTTGGTGTTAGAATCTCTAGTCTGTACAGGAACCTGTTTGGTCAGTTGCAGGCTCTAGTGTTTTACCTATTTTCCCATGTGAGTTGTTACACAATCATAACAAGTGGTTGCAGGACAGAGTAAACTTTTTTATTATTATTTCTCATCCTTATGGCAAAGATATTAGCAATCAAAGGTATTTGTGACCTAATGAGTTAATTTTAGATTAAGTCCATGTGCATGGTATTACATAGATTTCACTGGGGGCTTGTTCTTCTTCTCCTTGTATGAGTTGCCCAATCATAAGCAGGCAGCAACACAGCAGAAAAAGACCCCCCCACAAAAGCTTAGGTTTCTCAGTGTATGATATGTAAGAATATAGCTCTGATCTCCTGGTCTAACCTCCTGCATGATTAGAAAGCGCAGCTAAGTTTAGCTGTGTCACCTTCCAAAACCTTTTATCAGCTCTCCTCCTCTCATACCACTGTCAGCTCACAGTTATATCTATTGTGCTCACAGTGTCATGTAATTCCTCTGCAGTGAGAGCAGAGCTGGATATAATTATATCTCACACAGGAGATGTGTGGTTTTGTACTGAATAGGGTTTATTGCAAATATTAGTAGTCTTCTGTCTTCTAGGAGGTTTTGTTTGCATGTTCTGGTATACATTAGCTAACAAATTTTAAACACAATATTTTATAGAATGCTTTAAAATTAACAGTAGAAATAAATGGATTGATCTGCTGCAAATCGAATTTGAGTTGAATTTCCTTGAAATTTGCAGGTCTCAGCAAACACAGACAATTTAAGTTCCGATGTGCAAAAATTGAAAAAAAAATTCCTGGAGTGACTTCACACACTGTGGATGATGGCAGTAATCAGACAGTCATGATGTCAGTAATGGCCATGGGGCTACCCAATAATGTCTTTCGGCTTTTACATCACATGGTATTGTGTGTAGGAGTTCTTTTGCACATTGTCTCTAGATGATTCTTTGGTGGTCTGCAGGCTTTGTGATGGGAAAATAAGCCATGGACATCATGGCTTATGTAGACTAGAAGCTACAGCTCTCCATTAGCTCATGAAGTGATATCACTTGATCGTTTCAGAAGAGCAAGCTGGCTGTAATAATTATAGGGGATAACTCAGGAGACTCTTTGCGTGGAACAAGACAACTACAGGACACAGTTTTATAAGTGGTATAGTCTGTATTATCACATGGTGATTCAAACAGGTGCAGAGAGAAACTCAAGTCCACAACACTTGGTGCAAATATCAAATGCAGCTCAGCAGTCTATAGGAAACTTCAGAGGAAAATGCAATCAAGCAGAAAGTCTATGAAGCACAATTATTCTTGAGGATACTTGACACGAATAAGTCCTTGCTTAGTCCAAAACACAGACAGATATGCTTATAAGGCAGTTCAAATAATATCTTAGCTCAACCAGGGAGGTCTGGGTAATAGTCTCAGCTTCTTGCACAGCAGAAACAGCTTACATGTCCAGCAAATGCAGATGGAAGCAAACGCGAGCAGCAGATGGAGGATTACTGGAACTGGTGTATGAAGCAGGAACTCAGAGCAGAGTAGCATGATAACCCCACAGGTTCACAGGAGCAGGTATATAGCCAGGGAGTCACCAGAGGTCAGGAGCTGGATGCAAGGCAGAATACTCTAGCACAGACTGAAGGCTGGGGTGGAGTTTTATAGCAGGAAGACACAGTGCACATGAGACCAAAGACGCCATCTTGGAAAAGGGCAGTAATGCACTAAAGGTAATAAATAATGTTCAGAGTCCTGACATTACTCCCTCCTTAGAAGCGGCCTCAGGATGATCCTGGACCTGGTTTCTCAGGGAATCTCTGATGAAAACAAGAAATCTTCTGTTGGGCATTGATGTTTTCCACAGGTTCCCAAATGTCTTCCTCAGGGGGATATCCCTGCCATCTTATCAGATATTGGAGCCGATTCCTGCGAATCCTGGAATCAACAATTTCCTCCACCACAAATTCTTCTTGCTCATCAATCACCACAGGCTGCGGAGGTGGCACAACACGTCCCTGGAAGGTATTAGGAGATACAGGCTTTAGTAAAGATACATGAAAAACTGGGTGTACCTTCATAGTCCTAGGCAGCTTCAGCCGGCAGGCCACAGAGCTCACAATACCGTTGATCTTGAAAGGGCCAATGAATTTCTGTCCAAGTTTTTGTGAAGGAACGTTTAACTTCAGATTCTTAGTTGCTAACCACACGGAATCTCCTACCTTGAACATGGGTGCAGGTTTATGGAATCTATCAGCCGATCTCTTATAACGTTCTTGAGCTGTGGTCAGGGATTCCTTCAGAACTTCCAGATTTTGCCTCATCGCAGTCAGCCTTTCCTCCACTGCCGGAACCAGAGAATTAATTGGAGACCTAGGTAAGATACACGGATGATAACCCAGATTGGCAAAGAAAGGTGTAAATTTAGTGGAGGCGCTCTGAGAATTGTTATATGAAAATTCGGCTAACGGCAGCAACTCCAACCAATCATCCTGGAGATGGCTGACATAGCATCTTAGATATTGTTCCAGCGTCTGGTTGGTACGCTCAGTCTGACCATTTGTCTGGGGATGGTAAGCGGAAGAGAGACAGACATTAATATTGAGTGCAGAGCAAAACCCCTTCCAGAATCTTGAAGGGAACTGCACTCCACGGTCAGAGATGATCTCAGCCAGAACCCCATGCAACCGAAAGACATTCTGTATAACCAAGTTCACTGTATCTTTAGCTGAGGGGAGGCCGGTGCACGGAACAAAATGAGCAACTTTAGTCAGGCGATCAACTACCATCATGATTGTATTCATGCCCCCCGATGTAGGCAGCTCCACAATAGAGTCCATTGATATAGACCCCCAAGGGCGGGACGGAACAGGTAATGGTTGTAGAAGACCCGTAGGTGCCACATGAGGAGTCTTGTAATGAGCACATACCTCGCAAGAGAGAACATAGTCCTTGGTATCCTTCAGGCAAGCTGGCCACCAGAAGAATCAGCTCAGGAACTCTTGTGTCATCTGTACCCCCCATGACCAGTCAACTTGGATTCATGCACCAACTTGAGGACCTGCAGACGGACAACCTGAGGAACGTAGATACGTTGATCTCTGAACCACATGCCACCCTTAAAGACAAGATTAATATCCACAGGTGGGTTGGCCAGAAATACATCACTGTCATAGGCCTCCCTGCACTCCTTCCACATGTCCTGATCGTGGATAACTCAGATGAAATTGGCATCAGATAGAATGGTCTTGGACAGGGCTCCAGGTATGGAATCCACAGCATGGATTCGGGATAAAGCATCAGCCTTCCCATTACGAGAACCTGGATGGTACGAGATAACAAAGTAAAATTGATTTAAAAATAAGTTCCAATGAGCCTGACGAGGAGAAAGACATTGTGCCGATCTAAGGAACTCTAAATTGCTATGGTCAGTTAGCACTATGATCTGTTGTGCAGCTCCTCGCAGATGATGCCTCCATTCTTTGAAAGCTGCAATAATAGCCAGCAATTCCTTGTCTCCCACGTCGTAATTCTTCTCTGCTGAGGTAAGTCTACGGGAAAAGAAAGCACAAGGATGTAGCAGACCCTTCTCTCCAGTTCTTTGGGAGAGAATAGCCCCCAAAGCATTATCAGAAGCGTCCACCTCCACAATGAAAGAAAGTGTTGGATCTGGGTGTATCAACAGCGGTGCTGATGTGAAACAGATCTTAAGCCAATCAAAAGCTTCTTGAGCCTGTGATGACCACTTGAAGGGCTTTTCCTTCTTTGTCAAGGAAGTAATGGGATGGACAATATCAGAAAAATTTCGAATGAAGCGTCTGTAGAAATTTGCAAAACCAATAAAACGTTGGACCTCCTTAACGTTCTTGGGTACCGGCCAGTCAAGGATAGCCTGAATCTTACCAGATTCCATGTTCAGCCCCTGGGGAGAGATGATATAATCTAAGAACTTAATATACAGATGGTTCTCTTTCAGACGTCTTAAAACAGTTTTGACATGTTCTTCATGTTCCTGTAGAGAGTCAGAAAAGATTAGTATATCATCCAAATAGATCACTACAAACTGGTCCAACAAATCTCTGAAAATGACATTAGCAAGGTGTTGAAACGTTGCAGGGGCGTTAGAAAGCCCGTAGGGCATCACAAGAGATTCAAAGTGTCCATACCGGCATCTGAATGCTGTCTTCCACTCATCCCCTGGACGAATATGCACCAAATTATAAGCCCCACAAAGATCCAGTTTAGAGAACACCTTAGCATGGCGGACTCTTTCCAGTAATTTGGGAATCAGAGGCAAAGGGTAACGGTTTCGTACGGTTACCTTATTGAGTTCCAGATAGTCAACACAGGGTCTCAGGGTCCGATCCTTCTTCTTTACAAAAAAGATAGGTGCCCCTGCTGGTGACGAAGAAGGACGTATGAAGCCTTTGGCCATATTTTCATCAATATACTCCTTTAAGGCTTGAAGCTCAGGTGCCGCCAAAGGGTATACGTTACCAAAAGGAATAGCTGCCCCAGGAAGCAACTCAATGGGACAGTCATAATGCCTTTGTGGAGGAAGCTGATCTGCATTCTTCTTGTCACAGATGTCAGAGAACTCTTTATATGCTGGAGGTAAAGAAAATACCTGTACATGTGGTCCCATAGCTGTGGACTCAGGGACAGCTTCTGTTAACGCTGAGTTGCTCCTTGTTGGAAAGATAATCTCCTTGGTCTCCCAGTTGATAATTGGGTTCTGAGAACGCAACCAAGGAATGCCTAAAATCACAGGAAAATGAGGAGAAGAAATTAGAAAGAAAGTTGCTCCTGATGATTAGGCTCCAACAAAATTTAAAGGGGTACGGTCTCCTGATCCACAGGCCCAGAGATTAAAGGTGACCCATCCACTGTTTCCATGGTAATTGGAGAGGCTCTTTGCTGAATTTCAATACCATATTCCTTGGCAAATGCGATATCCATGAAATTGCCACCTGCACCAGAGTCAATCATAGCTGCACTGGAAATCCACTGTCCTGAACACAGGATCTTAATAGGGAGAGAACAGTGAGAGTTCTTTTCCTTAAGCTCCTTGGGGGGTGAAGTCATAGAAAGTGAATGGAATACAGCGTTTAAAGGCAGGCTACATTCAGAGATGTCAGATTCATCATCACAGTTGTCATACTCCCCTACTGCTGCTAGCACCTTGTTAGGCCATCTAGGACACTTAGGACAATTGATCAAGAAGTGGTCAGACTGTCCGCAGTAGAAACATAGACTTTCACGAAGGCGATGCTCCCGGCGCTCATTGATCTCGCTCCTCTGAACGGAATCAATTTGCATGGGCACCTCCTCCACCTCCCGAGATGTTTTACCTGCAAGCTCTTTGGAAGGAAGGGAAAAGTTAGAAATACGGTTATATGCAGCAAACTTCTCCTGCCTACGCTCAGTAAGGCGAATGTCAATGCGCACACAATGCTGTATAAATGTCTCTAGCTCTTGTGGTGACTCAGAGCGAGCTAGTTCATCTTTTACAATACTAGACAGACCCCTTTTAAAAATAGGCAATTGTGCATAACTGTCCCAATTGGTATCTACCGCTAATCTCCTGAATTCAGTAGCATACTCAATAACAGAACGTTTTGCCTGGTGTAAAGACAATAAAGCAGATTCAGCGGTTGCACGGCGATTAGGATCATCAAACATTAATGCCATAGCGGCCAAGAAATCATCCAAGATATTGACCCGTGGGTCACGAGACTCAATCATCGGATTCACCCAGGCGAGCGCTCGTGCGGTCAGCAGCATTATTACACACAATACTTTGGATCTATCATTAGGAAAACGGTCAGCATGCACATCAAAATATAGCATACATTGATTCACAAAGCCACGAAATTTGTAGCGATCACCATTAAATCTGAATGGGGGCAACTTAGTTGGGCTAGCTGGTGGCGGTGGCCCAGAGGGAAAAGTCGCTTGTGCAGCTATTTGCGTGCTTATGTCCTGAAAAGCCCGTCCATACTAGGACTCTATGCCAGCAAGTTTGTTTTCCTGGGCTGCCATGCGGGTGCTTAAGTCCTGCAAAGTCTGTCCAAACACTTGTTGATTGAGTTCAAAGCTTCCAAACTTCTTTTGCAGACCTTCCACATCTTTCTGCAGTGATCTAATTATGGAAAACACCTGCTGTAGTCTGCTTTCTGCAGTCATTGTTCCAGCAGTCTCCTTTTTTTTTTTTTTAGGCTAAAGTATCCTGTAATAATTATAGGGGATAACTCAGGAGACTCTTTGCGTGGAACAAGACAACTACAGGACACAGATTTATAAGTGGTAAAGTCTATATTATCACACGGTGATTCAAACAGGTGCAGAGAGAAACTCAAGTCCACAACACTTGGTACAAATATCAAATGCAGCTCAGCAGTCTATAGAAAACTTCAGAGGAAAATGCAATCACGCAGAAAGTCTATGAAGCACAATTATTCTTGAGGATACTTGACATGAATAAGTCCTTGCTTAGTCCAAAACACAGACAGATATGCTTATAAGGCAGTTCATATAATACCTTAGCTCAACCAGGGAGGTCTGGGTAATAGTCTCAGGTTCTTGCAGAGCAGAAACAGCTTACATGTCCAGCAAATGCAGATGGAAGCAAACACGAGCAGCAGATGAAGGAGGATTACTGAAACTGGTGTATGCAGCAGGAACTCAGAGCAGAGTAGCAGGATAACCCCACAGGTTCACAGGAGCAGGTATATAGCCAGGGAGTCACCAGAGGTCAGTGGCTGGATGCAAGGCAGAATACTCTAGCACAGACTGAAGGCTGGGGTGGAGTTTTATAGCAGGAAGACACAGTGCACATGAGACCAAAGACGCCATCTTGGAAAAGGGCAGTAATGCACAAAAAGTAATAAAAAATGTTCAGAGTCCTGACACTGGCAAGCAATTGGAACAAGCATCAAGCTGTTCTGTTCCCACTTCTCATGCTCATCTTTCTGTCAACCAGGCTACATTCTGAAGTAGTACCTGGTTGGTGTCATCATCATTGTCATCCATCACTAATGCTTTTCATACTCCAAGTAGACCTTATCTGTTAAACTGGCAAAGATCCATCCCTGTTGTGTGTTGAGGAAACAGGTATATTTTATCGGTCATCTGCTTGTGTGTCAAATAAACTCTGGCCTTGACAAGCTGCTTTTGTTGCAGATTGTTGCCTTTCAAGAAATTATTGGATCCAGTTGAATATGCACGTAAGTGGGCTGCACTGCTGGAGAGAATCAATTGTTCAGAAAAGATGATAAGGAAAATTATTTTTATTCACAACTCGTTTCAATGCTACTCCTAGATTTTCAAGAAATTATGGCATACACTCAGCCTTGCTGAAAGGTATCCAGACACCATTGCTTCTTGCAGATATATGTACCCTCTCTTGTACTTTTATATAAAATAGAACATAAGCTACTTAACTTGCTTTTGAGCTCCAAAGTGAAGCACACCATAGACACCTGGAGCAGCACCTAACGACAGAAAAATTAAGGAGTGTAACATCCCACTAGGTGAATGAATCACCTGAGCCAGGAGATGTGGTGAAGCATCCGACAGGGGGTAGGAGTTGTCTTTTTCCACCGCAAGCCAGCAATTACAAAGGTCTGCAAGTGTAAAATTGTTTGAAAAGAGGTGATTTTTATATACTTTCGATCACTGAACTCATAAAAAATAGCCAAAGAATTCCATCACATACAGTTTTTTAATGAACCCTGACCCCATAGGCTTTATCTTGCACGATACTTTGACCCCTTTGTGAGACCATTGGTGGATGATTTTGGTGTCATTAGATTGGTTAGAAATTAATGGATGCTGGGGGGGCGTGGTTTGCCAAGGGACAGGAGTGGACGTGCTTTTGCAGGGCTCCTGCTAATCCCTTATTTGCTACTAATTAAGCCTACATAATCGTGGGTTATTTAACTCCACAACAAACAAGAACATGCCAGGAGCGAGAGGAGATAAGAAAAGAGTGGGCACACCGACAAAAACTCCCTCATTGTGGCAGAGAATTCTCCGGGAGGATTTCAATGGCGGCAAGCTTCCCTCTGACGAGGGAAGTAGTTCCGGAAGTGAAAGCAGTGGAGCTGCCGGCCGAAGACGGGCGGGCCTGCAACCCCAAAGAACGCAGAAGACCACCCGGACCACCTGCTGCTGGAGGACACCTGCCCCTGCATCAACCCTGGTACAGAATGCGGGAAAACCGGCAAGAGGCAGGGAGACCACGGAGATCCGCTGTGCAGCGACGCGGCGGAGGGATATCTTAAACTGCACAGCAGCACCAGCGACGAGAATTCCTGCGCCCGTCAAGTCAGCGATGCCAGGCGGGGAAGATAGGAAGGAGCACCGAGGGATTACACCAGTACCGCAAGACACCGCGATCCCGTAGGAGCCGATGGATGACACACCGGCAGCACGACAGCCCACCGCGGTGTGATCCCCCGACGCAACGAAGCATATTAAGGTTCGATGCAAAGGAGTTCGTACCCGGAAGTGAGGGGAGCAAGAGGCGTCAGATGCTGGGAATGGCAGCGGTGGATAGAGAAGCTATAGAGCAGCGGCGAGGCTCACCCGCTGTACAACACCCCGAGGGAGAGCAGTTTAGGTGCCGCTCACCCCTCCATGGCAAGGGGGGAAACAGATCACTAATAAAAAAGCGGCAATAAACATAAAGCATCAGAATGGGACAGACTCCTTAGGGATGGGGCAGAATCGTATTCTCAACAGGGGCACAGCCACAGGGACAACCCCCTTTCACCTCCATTGTTGAGCCTGAATGAGGAAGAGGTAATATCACTGGAGTTAGGCAAGATAGAATTCCCATTTCCATCTATAGGGGTATTTAGTCCTCCGGCTGTGTCGAGGTGTCTAGGATGTGTTAGGTACACCCCACGAACAACTGCATTACTACCAACAACCACCGGAGGGAACCCAAGAGCAGAATTCACAACAGTACCCCCCCCCTTGAGGAGGGGTCACCGAACCCTCACCAGAGCCCCCAGGCCGATCAGGATGAGCCAGATGAAAGGCACGGGCCAAATCAGCAGCATGGACATCAGAGGCAAAAACCCAAGAATTATCCTCCTGGCCATAACCCTTCCATTTGACAAGGTACTGAAGCCTCCGCCTTGAAAAGCGAGAATCCAAAATCTTCTCAACCACATACTCCAACTCCCCATCAACCAACACAGGGGCCGGAGGATCAACAGAGGGAACAACGGGCACCACATATTTCCGCAATAAAGATCTATGGAAGACATTATGGATAGCAAAAGAAGCCGGAAGGGCCAATCAAAAAGACACCGGATTAATAATCTCAGAAATCCTATAAGGACCAATAAAGCGAGGCTTAAACTTAGGGGAAGAATCCTTCATAGGAACATGACGGGAAGACAACCAGACCAGATCCCCAACCCGAAGCCGGGAACCAACACACCGACGATGGTTAGCAAAACGTTGAGCCTCCTCCTGAGACAATACCAAATTGTCCACCACATGAGCCCAAATCTGCTGCAACCTGTCAACCACAGAATCCACACCAGGACAGTCAGAAGGCTCAACCTGCCCCGAAGAAAAACGAGGATGAAAACCAAAATTACAAAAGAAGGGCGAAACCAAGGTAGCTGAACTAGCCCGATTATTAAGGGCAAACTCGGCCAATGGCAAGAAAGCCACCCAATCATCCCGATCAGCAGATACAGAGCATCTCAGATAAGTTTCTAAAGTCTGATTAGTTCGCTCGGTCTGGCCATTTGTCTGAGGATGAAATGCAGAAGAAAAAGACAAATCAATGCCCAGCTTAGCACAAAAGGCCCGCCAAAACCGAGAAATAAACTGGGAACCTCTGTCGGACACAATATTCTCCGGAATACCATGCAAACGAACCACATGCTGAAAAAACAACGGAACCAAATCAGAAGAAGAAGGCAATTTAGGCAACGGCACCAAATGGACCATCTTAGAGAACCGGTCACAAACAACCCAGATGACAGACATCTTCTGGGAAACCGGAAGATCAGAAACAAAATCCATAGAAATATGCGTCCAGGGCCTCTCAGGGACCGGCAAAGGCAAAAGCAACCCACTTGCACGGGAACAGCAAGGCTTGGCCCACGCACAAGTCCCACAGGACTGCACAAAAGAACGCACATCACGTGACAAAGAAGGCCACCAAAAGGACCTACCAACAAAATCTCTGGTACCAAAAATACCAGGATGGCCAGCCAACACAGAACAATGAACCTCAGAAATCACTCTACTAGTCCATCTATCAGGAACAAACAGTTTCCCCACTGGACAGCGGTCAGGTTTGTCAGCCTGAAATTCCTGAAGAACCCGTCGTAAATCAGGGGAAATGGCAGAAAGGACAACCCCTTCTTTCAGAATGCCGACCGGTTCAAGGACCTCAGGAGAATCAGGCAAAAAACTCCTAGAGAGGGCATCAGCCTTAATATTCTTAGAACCCGGAAGATACGAAACCACGAAATCAAAACGAGAAAAAAACAAGGACCATCGAGCCTGTCTAGAATTCAGCCGCCTGGCAGACTCGAGGTAAATCAGATTTTTATGATCGGTCAAGACCACAATACGGTGCTTAGCTCCCTCGAGCCAATGTCGCCACTCCTCAAACGCCCACTTCATAGCCAACAACTCCCGATTGCCGACATCATAATTGCGTTCAGCGGGCGAAAACTTACGGGAAAAGAAGGCACACGGTTTCATCAAGGAACCAACAGGATCCCTCTGAGACAAAACAGCCCCTGCCCCAATCTCAGAAGCGTCAACCTCAACCTGAAACGGAAGAGAAACATCCGGTTGATGCAACACCGGGGCAGAAGTAAATCGGCGTTTAAGCTCCTGGAAGGCAGAGACAGCCGCAGAGGACCAATTCGTCACATCAGCGCCTTTCTTCGTCAAATCGGTCAATGGTTTAACCACACTGGAGAAGTTAGCAATGAAACGGCGATAAAAATTAGCAAAGCCCAAAAATTTCTGAAGGCTCTTCACAGATGTGGGTTGAATCCAATCATGAATGGCCTGAACCTTAACGGGATCCATCTCTATAGATGAGGGAGAAAAAATGAAGCCCAAAAAAGAAACCTTCTGCACTCCAAAGAGACACTTAGACCCCTTCACAAACAAAGCATTATCATGAAGGATCTGAAATACCATCCTGACCTGTTTCACATGAGACTCCCAATCATCGGAAAAAATTAAAATGTCATCCAAATATACAATCATGAATTTATCAAGATAAGTCCGGAAGATATCGTGCATCGACTGAAAAACAGATGGAGCATTAGAGAGCCCGAATGGCATCACAAGGTATTCAAAATGGCCCTCGGGCATATTAAACGCAGTTTTCCATTCATCACCCTGCTTAATACGAACAAGATTATATGCCCCCCGAAGGTCAATCTTCGTAAACCAACTAGCCCCCTTAATCCTAGCAAACAAATCGGAAAGCAGAGGTAAAGGGTATTGAAACTTGACCGTGATCTTATTCAAGAGGCGATAATCAATACAGGGTCTCAAGGAGCCATCCTTCTTAGCAACAAAAAAAAAACCCGCTCCCAACGGTGAAGAAGATGGCCGAAATATGTCCTTTCTCCAAAGACTCCTTAACATAACTCCGCATGGCGGTATGTTCAGGCACAGACAGGTTGAAAAGTCGGCCCTTAGGAAACTTACAGCCTGGAATCAAGTCAATCGCACAATCACAGTCCCTATGCGGTGGAAGGGAACTGGACTTGGGCTCATTGAATACATCCTGAAAATCAGACAAAAACTCTGGAACTTCAGAAGTGGAAGAAGAGGAGATTGACATCAAAGGAACGTCATTATGAACCCCCTGACATCCCCAACTAGTCACAGACATAGACTTCCAATCCAACACAGGATTATGTGCCTGCCACCACGGATAACCCAGCACGATAGCATCATGTAAATTATGCAACACCAGAAAACTACAATCTTCCTGATGGGCTGGCGCCATGCACATGGTCACCTGTGTCCTGAACTGGGGCTTATTTTTAGCCAAAGGTGTAGCATCAATGCCCCTTAAAGGAATAGGGTTATGCAAAGACTGCAAGGGAAAACCACAACGCCTGGCAAACTCAAAGTCCATTAAGTTCAAGGCGGCGCCTGAATCCACAAACGCCATGACAGAAAATGATGACAATAAGCAGATCAAGGACACAGATAATAAAAATTTAGGTTGTACAGTACTGATGGTAAATGAACTAGCGATCCTCTTTGTACGCTTAGGGCAGACTGAAATGACATGAGAAGCATCGCCACAATAAAAACACAACCTATTCCGACGTCTGAATCCCCGTTGTTCCGTTCTAGACAGAATCCTATCACACTGCATTGACTCAGGCATCTGCTCTGAGGACAACGCCACAGCGCGCACAGTTCTGCGCTCGCGCAAACGCCGATCAATCTGAATGGCCAGACACATAGAATCACTCAGACCGAACGGCGTGGGAAACCCCACCATAACATCTTTAACGGATTCAGAAAGACCCTTTCTGAAAATTGCCGCCAAAGCATCATCATTCCATTTAGTCAACACAGACCATTTTCTAAATTTCTGACAATACAATTCTGCTGCTTCTTGACCCTGAGACAGGACCAACAAGGTCTTCTCCTCTTGATCCACAGAATTTGGTTCATCATATAATAATCCTAAAGCCTGAAAAAAGGCGTCTACATTAAGCAAGGCCGGATTCCCAGATTCCAGGGAAAATGCCCAATCCTGAGGATCGCCACGCAGCAGGGAGATGACAATTTTAACCTGCTGAATGGAATCACCAGAGGATCGAGGTCTCAGAGCAAAAAACAGTTTACAGTTGTTTTTAAAACTCAAAAATTTGGACCTGTCCCCAAAAAACAAATCAGGAGTAGGAATCTTAGGCTCTAAAACTGGAGTCTGAACAATATAATCAGAAATACCCTGTACCTAGCAGCAAGCTGGTCTACACGAGAAGCTAATCCCTGAACATCCATGCTAGCACAAGACTCCTCAGCCACCCAGAGAAAAAGAGGAAAGAAAAGACAAAGCAGGCTACAGAAAAAAAATGGCTCTTTCTTCCCTTCTTCTGAGATGCATTTAACTCATTGTTGGCCAATTGTACTGTTATGATCCGGTGACCTTGGAGCCGCATGAGACTTTCTCAGGAGTAGGTGGAACCTATACTGACCGCAAACCCTAAACTGTCACCGCAACTAGAAGTAGCCGTGGGGTGTACCTAACACATCCTAGACACCTTGACACAGCCGGAGGACTAAATACCCCTATACATGGAAATGGGAATTCTATCTTGCCTCAGAGCAGAACCCCAAAGGATAGGCAGCCCCCCACAAATATTGACTGTGAGTATTAGAGGAAAGACACACGCAGGCAGAAATCAGGATTTAGCAAAAGAGGCAACGCTAGCTAAATATAAAAGGATAGGACAGAATACTAAGCGGTCAGTATTAAAACCCTAATAATATCCACAGCAGATAATACAAAAATTCCACCATCTAACTAAAGACATGGAATGTATATCTGCATCTCCTGAGAATCCAACTTGACTGAGATATCCAAACACAGTCTAAGCTGGACAAGAAAAAACATTGAATAGTACTGAATAGTACTGAATTGTAAAGCACACAGCATGTGTGCTGCAGAAACAAAACCAGACACTTATCTTAGCTGATTTGGCAGCAGGGCAGGAGGAACCAGACAGAGATGCAAAACCTCCAAAAACAATGGACAACTGGCAAGGGCTAATGAATCCAACACACCTAAATATCCCAGTCAGAGCTGCAATCAGCAGGGACACCTGCCCAGGATTGCAACCCAGAACCAACATTACTACCAACAACCACCGGAGGGAACCCAAGAGCAGAATTCACAACAGGGATCCAACTCAACACCACCAATGACTGTTTACCCTCAAAAAGCAAACCCAACTTGCATGGAAATAAATCCTCTTCAATTAGAGAAATAGTAGAACATGCTGCTTTGATGCCCCAGTCACTTATTGAACCTCTCACCATACGGCTTTAGGAGGAATGTGAGACCCTTACTAGAGGGATATTCAAAGAACAGTCTAACACTGACAATCTTCATTTGACCCTTGACCCTCCTATGTCACCATCGGAAGAGAATTGTGCACACTCAGACAATCATATAGATTCTTCAGTCTCCTCTGACCACGACTACAAAGGTTCCTCTGACAACTTTGACAATGACAATGAGGGTCTGACAGATCTAGACGGGTACTCAGAGGAGTCCGGCGACATTGAGGATTTGAGCGGCTAAGATGACATGTCAAAAACCTCAGATATTGGCGACATGGAGCAGGAGCAGCCTTGCTATAAGGTCCTTAATTACTCCCGATAGATAAAATCTCAGCCTCTGACGATTACCCCTCAGTGAAATTTTTGGTCAACCTATGTAAGGCTCTTCTAACATCTATGGACCTAAAGGGAACTAGAACATCTGAAAAAATCTTCAAAAAATTATTTGAGGACGTTTTTTCACAAATTAACGCTGTCCCACTCTCTGACTTTAACATGACCCCTGACAAACCTCCCAACGTCCCTAGGGGGTCCAACTCTCCAAGGGGACATCATGAGTTGGCATCTTTTAATAATGCAAGGGGTGAGTCTGTGCGATCAGATCCTCTGGTCAATCTAAAGAATGATATAGACTCTTTCAAGAATAAATTAACAGACTTCGAAAACTTTAAAAGAAAAAACAACCTGAAAGTTCGAGGCATCCCGGAATCGGTGGGGAAATCTCAGCTGGGAGATTACATCTCCTCTATGATATCTTACATGCTCCCCGAAACTAAAGGGAAAAACCTAATTGTGAAAGCATTCAGGATACGCAGACCACCTTTTCTCCCGCCGAATACCGCCACAGACGTCATTGTCTCACTCTATCCTAACTGGCTAAGAGACTCATTGCTTGACATCGCAAGGGAACCAAGGTTCCTCTCTTCTCCGTACGGTCACTTGACCTTATACAGGGATCTGTGTAAGGATACCATGCAAAAACGGAAAATGTTTCAGTTCACCACCAATAGACTGCAACAGGCTGGAATACAATATAACTGGCACCAGTTCTCTAGTCTAAGTTTCTTCTTCGCGGCAAAATGGCGTACATTTACTTCTCCAGCAGAAGCGGTGGACTTTCTAAACCACGCGGGTATAGGTCCTCCCGGATCTTCTTCTGGCCACACTTCCAAATCCAAACTAAACTCTTGAATATTTCTCTTCTCCTCTTAATATAGTCCACGTCACAACATGTGTTTAAACCGAACTTTATGCCCAATATAGTCTGTGGACCATTAATGATGGTCCTGCCTTGACAGGCTGTCATATATTCCTTACAATTACATTAAATATTGGTCACTAAATTTTTACAGGGTTTATTATGTGATGTTACCTATTTTAATATGCAGTATTATATATAACTTCAGCTGCTGGCCTAAACTAATTTTGTTAATTCATAGCCTACTGCAACTTCAAAATTAATACAACCGTCTGATATTATATAGTATAAGAGAGCTACATATATTATTATCCTTGTCTATGCATATTTTACTTAATCCACTCTCAAGTATTACTTTTATGCTACTTCTACCATGTTAATTTCTACTGAATTATGTGATTGCTTGTCTCCCCTATTGTATAGGGGTCTTTCCCTATTCTCGTATCCCTTCCCTTCCTTCCTCCCCTCCCTCGTTTACCCTTCCCGGTTAAAAATAAAATTCAATAACATTTCTTTGAAAAGAAATTAATGGATGCTGTGCTGCAATTGGCTGCTATGGGCAGAGAATATTTTCTTAACCGAGCTTCCAAAGAGTTTGATGGTGTATATAGCATCCAATCATAGCATAGCTTTCATTTTACCTTAGCAGTATAAGAAATGAAAGCTGCACTGTAATTGGTTGTTATGGGCAGTAAAGATAGATTTTTTTTTAGTCACAAGTCATAACAGTGTGTTGTGCTGTCCATTGCAACCAATCAGAGCACATCTTTCGTTTTACCTCAGCAATATAAAAACTGAAAGTTGCACTGTGATTGGTTGCTGTTAGGAGCAAAGGCAAATTTTATTCTTTTAGTTAGAGTGCATAAGAGTGTGATGGTGTGCTTATCATGATTCCTTTCAGTATTTAGTGGTCGAGGTTAGAGTTGAGCGACTTTCATTTTTTTAAGATCGAGTCTGGTTTTGTGAAACCCGATTTAGTCCAGAGTCGAGTCGAGTGCAGTCGGCCGATTATCGCTAAAAGTCGGGGATCGACCGAAACACGAAACCCAATGCAAGTCAATGGGGAAGCATAGTCGGCAGTGAGTGGAGGCCAGGAAAACACCTACAGTGCCCATTTTAATGCCAAAAACATCCATTCTTGTTTCTGAAGCTTGTCAATCTTAATTAACTTTATAATAATAGTTGGGCATAGGGAATTGGGGGTCATTTGGCAAAAGTTGTGGGGGGAGTAGGGCCGGCTCAAGTTTTTCGTGGGCCCAGGAAATGCGGACTACGTCACGGCGGTGTTGCAGGGAAAGGTAAGTATTTCAACGTTGCAAGTGCTGTGATCCTGAGCAAGCAGGGGGGGCCCACTCGTTCGCATTGGCACTGGCACAGGGCCCCTCAAAGTACAGCGATGTGTGTTTGCATGGCGGGGGCGCCTCCCACCAGCAGCGACACTTTTGCGTACTCTGAGGGGCCCTGTGCCAGTGACGTTGCCAACGAGTATGCCCCCCCACCTGATGAAGGAACCTGCACTTTCATCTGCACCTTCCTCTCTGTCCCTGTGTAAGGTGGTATAACATGCGGGAAGGGGAACCTTACTTTCAGCAGGGTCAGATTCTGGCTGTGTAGAGTATAAGGGGAATGTAGTGGTCTAGGTCAATGTACCAGCAGACTCATCTAGCAGTGGCTGGGCAATGGGCAGGATGAGGAGGAAACAGATATAGGGCCAAAGAATAAAGTAGGCTAAATGCAGTTCAAAATTGGTAACAGGACTAAACAGGCGGCATTGCTTTGTTCAGTGGAGTAGCAAACCCAAGAGCAGCAGACACTGTTTCAAGGGCATAACCACACTAGTAGGCCAAATGCAGTTTAATATCTGATAGTATAGGGCGAAAGCCAGAATGTGGAAGCTCAGCTTTGTTCAGTTGAGGACAACACCAGGCAGGGGCAGACAGACACCTTTAGTAGGCCGGAACAGCCAATTGCATTTTTAAAAATGGTAATTTGGAACTGAAGGTTGAAGCTCAGCTTTATTCAGTTGAGGACAACACCAGGCAGGGGCAGACAGACACCTTTAGTAGGCCGGAACAGCCAATGGCATTTTTAAAAATGGTAATTTGGAACTGAAGGTTGAAGCTAAGCTTTATTCAGTTGAGGACAACACCAGGCAGGGGCAGACATTCACCTTTAGTAGGCCGGAACAGCCAATTGCATTTTTAAAAATGGTAATTTGGAACAGAAGGTTGAAGCTCAGCTTTATTCAGTTGAGGACAACACCAGGCAGGGGCAGACAGACACCTTTAGTAGGCCGGAACAGCCAATGGCATTTTTAAAAATGGTAATTTGGAACTGAAGGTTGAAGCTCAGCTTTATTCAGTTGAGGACAACACCAGGCAGGAGCAGACATTCACCTTTAGTAGGCCGGAACAGCCAATTGCATTTTTAAAAATGGTAATTTGGAACAGAAGGTTGAGGCTCAGCTTTATTCAGTTGAGGACAACACCAGGCAGGGGCAGACATTCACCTTTAGTAGGCCGGAACAGCCAATTGCATTTTTAAAAATGGTAATTTGGAACAGAAGGTTGAAGCTCAGCTTTATTCAGTTGAGGACAACACCAGGCAGGGGCAGACAGACACCTTTAGTAGGCCGGAACAGCCAATGGCATTTTTAAAAATGGTAATTTGGAACTGAAGGTTGAAGCTCAGCTTTATTCAGTTGAGGACAACACCAGGCAGGGGCAGACATTCACCTTTAGTAGGCCGGAACAGCCAATTGCATTTTTAAAAATGGTAATTTGGAACAGAAGGTTGAGGCTCAGCTTTATTCAGTTGAGGACAACACCAGGCAGGGGCAGACATTCACCTTTAGTAGGCCGGAACAGCCAATTGCATTTTTAAAAATGGTAATTTGGAACAGAAGGTTGAAGCTCAGCTTTATTCAGTTGAGGACAACACCAGGCAGGGGCAGACAGACACCTTTAGTAGGCCAGAACAGCCAATTTTTAAAAAAAACAGCAGTTAGTAAGAGGCAGAAGGTAGAAGCTCAGCTTTATTCAGTTGAGGACAACACCAGGCAGGGGCAGACAGACACCTTTAGTAGGCCGGAACAGCCAATGGCATTTTTAAAAATGGTAATTTGGAACAGAAGGTTGAAGCTCAGCTTTATTCAGTTGAGGACAACACCAGGCAGGGGCAGACAGACACCTTTAGTAGGCCGGAACAGCCAATTTTTTAAAAAAACAGCAGTTAGTAAGAGGCAGAAGGTAGAAGCTCAGCTTTTTTCAGTTGAGGACAACACCAGGCAGGGGCAGACAGACACCTTTAGTAGGCCGGAACAGCCAATTGCATTTTTAAAAATGGTAATTTGGAACTGAAGGTTGAAGCTCAGCTTTATTCAGTTGAGGACAACACCAGGCAGGGGCAGACATTCACCTTTAGTAGGCCGGAACAGCCAATTGCATTTTTAAAAATGGTAATTTGGAACAGAAGGTTGAGGCTCAGCTTTATTCAGTTGAGGACAACACCAGGCAGGGGCAGACATTCACCTTTAGTAGGCCGGAACAGCCAATTGCATTTTTAAAAATGGTAATTTGGAACAGAAGGTTGAAGCTCAGCTTTATTCAGTTGAGGACAACACCAGGCAGGGGCAGACAGACACCTTTAGTAGGCCGGAACAGCCAATGGCATTTTTAAAAATGGTAATTTGGAACTGAAGGTTGAAGCTCAGCTTTATTCAGTTGAGGACAACACCAGGCAGGGGCAGACATTCACCTTTAGTAGGCCGGAACAGCCAATTGCATTTTTAAAAATGGTAATTTGGAACAGAAGGTTGAGGCTCAGCTTTATTCAGTTGAGGACAACACCAGGCAGGGGCAGACATTCACCTTTAGTAGGCCGGAACAGCCAATTGCATTTTTAAAAATGGTAATTTGGAACAGAAGGTTGAAGCTCAGCTTTATTCAGTTGAGGACAACACCAGGCAGGGGCAGACAGACACCTTTAGTAGGCCGGAACAGCCAATGGCATTTTTAAAAATGGTAATTTGGAACAGAAGGTTGAAGCTCAGCTTTATTCAGTTGAGGACAACACCAGGCAGGGGCAGACAGACACCTTTAGTAGGCCGGAACAGCCAATTTTTTAAAAAAACAGCAGTTAGTAAGAGGCAGAAGGTAGAAGCTCAGCTTTATTCAGTTGAGGACAACACCAGGCAGGGGCAGACAGACACCTTTAGTAGGCCGGAACAGCCAATGGCATTTTTAAAAATGGTAATTTGGAACAGAAGGTTGAAGCTCAGCTTTATTCAGTTGAGGACAACACCAGGCAGGGGCAGACATTCACCTTTAGTAGGCCGGAACAGCCAATTGCATTTTTAAAAATGGTAATTTGGAACAGAAGGTTGAAGCTCAGCTTTATTCAGTTGAGGACAACACCAGGCAGGGGCAGACAGACACCTTTAGTAGGCCGGAACAGCCAATTTTTTAAAAAAACAGCAGTTAGTAAGAGGCAGAAGGTAGAAGCTCAGCTTTATTCAGTTGAGGACAACACCAGGCAGGGGCAGACAGACACCTTTAGTAGGCCGGAACAGCCAATTGCATTTTTAAAAATGGTAATTTGGAACAGAAGGTTGAAGCTCAGCTTTATTCAGTTGAGGACAACACCAGGCAGGGGCAGACAGACACCTTTAGTAGGCCGGAACAGCCAATGGCATTTTTAAAAATGGTAATTTGGAACTGAAGGTTGAAGCTCAGCTTTATTCAGTTGAGGACAACACCAGGCAGGGGCAGACATTCACCTTTAGTAGGCCGGAACAGCCAATTGCATTTTTAAAAATGGTAATTTGGAACAGAAGGTTGAGGCTCAGCTTTATTCAGTTGAGGACAACACCAGGCAGGGGCAGACATTCACCTTTAGTAGGCCGGAACAGCCAATTGCATTTTTAAAAATGGTAATTTGGAACAGAAGGTTGAAGCTCAGCTTTATTCAGTTGAGGACAACACCAGGCAGGGGCAGACAGACACCTTTAGTAGGCCGGAACAGCCAATGGCATTTTTAAAAATGGTAATTTGGAACAGAAGGTTGAAGCTCAGCTTTATTCAGTTGAGGACAACACCAGGCAGGGGCAGACAGACACCTTTAGTAGGCCGGAACAGCCAATTTTTTAAAAAAACAGCAGTTAGTAAGAGGCAGAAGGTAGAAGCTCAGCTTTATTCAGTTGAGGACAACACCAGGCAGGGGCAGACAGACACCTTTAGTAGGCCGGAACAGCCAATGGCATTTTTAAAAATGGTAATTTGGAACAGAAGGTTGAAGCTCAGCTTTATTCAGTTGAGGACAACACCAGGCAGGGGCAGACAGACACCTTTAGTAGGCCGGAACAGCCAATTTTTAAAAAAAACAGCAGTTAGTAAGAGGCAGAAGGTAGAAGCTCAGCTTTATTCAGTTGAGGACAACACCAGGCAGGGGCAGACAGACACCTTTAGTAGGCCGGAACAGCCAATTGCATTTTTAAAAATGGTAATTTGGAACAGAAGGTTGAAGCTCAGCTTTATTCAGTTGAGGACAACACCAGGCAGGGGCAGACAGACACCTTTAGTAGGCCGGAACAGCCAATGGCATTTTTAAAAATGGTAATTTGGAACTGAAGGTTGAAGCTCAGCTTTATTCAGTTGAGGACAACACCAGGCAGGGGCAGACATTCACCTTTAGTAGGCCGGAACAGCCAATTGCATTTTTAAAAATGGTAATTTGGAACAGAAGGTTGAAGCTCAGCTTTATTCAGTTGAGGACAACACCAGGCAGGGGCAGACAGACACCTTTAGTAGGCCGGAACAGCCAATTTTTTAAAAAAACAGCAGTTAGTAAGAGGCAGAAGGTAGAAGCTCAGCTTTATTCAGTTGAGGACAACACCAGGCAGGGGCAGACAGACACCTTTAGTAGGCCGGAACAGCCAATGGCATTTTTAAAAATGGTAATTTGGAACAGAAGGTTGAAGCTCAGCTTTATTCAGTTGAGGACAACACCAGGCAGGGGCAGACACCTTTAGAAGGACGGAACAGCCAATTTTTTTAAAAACAGCAGTTAATCAGAGCCAGAAGGTAGAAGCTCAGCTTTATTCAGTTGAGGACAACTTGAACTAGGGACTGCAGACAGACTTTGCAGGCTGTCCCCTGTGTGGACCATGCATCCAATACATTAACCCATTTAGCCACAAAGGACACGTAACCTTCCGTGGCCAGGCCTACAGGTCCATGTGTCTGTTGTCAGGTATACCTTTGGACTGACAAATTGACAGAATGCAAGGACAATGCGGTCTTTAACATGCAGGTGGAGGGGTGGGATGGCTTTTCTCGCAAAAGAATTGTCAACTGGGTAGCTCATAGCGTGGTATATCGTAGTTCATCCTGGCTTTATTAATATTAAATTAAATAAAAAAATAGGCTCTAGGCACTTTATTATTGGTTCCAGGGGTACACGGGCAGCAGTGGTCAGGTGAGTGGAGGCCTAGTGGAAGGAGGGACCTTAGACAGGCTTCGAAGGCCTAACATAATAAAATGGGCTGGCGGTAGGCACTTTATTATTGGTTCCAGGGGTACACGGGCAGCAGTGGTCTGGTCAGTGGAGGCCTAGTGGAAGGAGGGACCGCAGACAGGCTTCGAAGGCCTAACACAATAAAATGGGCTGGCTGTAGGCACTTTAAAATTGGTTCCAGGGGTACACGGGCAGCAGTGGTCTGGTCAGTGGAGGCCTAGTGGAAGGAGGGACCGCAGACAGGCTTCAAAGGCCTAAAATAACAAACAATAGGCTCATGGCAGTTTTACAGCGGTTACATGGATACACGGGCAGCTTGGTGGTGAGTGGAGGAGTATTTAAAGTAGGGACCGCAGACAGGCTATCAAAGGCCTAAAATAACAAACAATAGGCTCATGGCAGTTTTACAGCGGTTACATGGATACACGGGCAGGCAGCTTGGTGGTCAGTGGAGGAGTATTTAAAGTAGGGACCGCAGACAGGCTATCAAAGGCCTAAAATAACAAACAATAGGCTCATGGCAGTTTTACAGCGGTTACATGGATACACGGGCAGGCAGCTTGGTGGTCAGTGGAGGAGTATTTAAAGTAGGGACCGCAGACAGGCTATCAAAGGCCTAAAATAACAAACAATAGGCTCATGGCAGTTTTACAGCGGTTACATGGATACACGGGCAGGCAGCTTGGTGGTGAGTGGAGGAGTATTTAAAGTAGGGACCGCAGACAGGCTATCAAAGGCCTAAAATAACAAACAATAGGCTCATGGCAGTTTTACAGCGGTTACATGGATACACAGGCAGGCAGCTTGGTGGTCAGTGGAGGAGTATTTAAAGTAGGGACCGCAGACAGGCTATCAAAGGCCTAAAATAACAAACAATAGGCTCATGGCAGCTTTACAGCGGTTACATGGATACACAGGCAGCTTGGTGGTGAGTGGAGGAGTATTTAAAGTAGGGACCGCAGACAGGCTATCAAAGGCCTAAAATAACAAACAATAGGCTCATGGCAGTTTTACAGCGGTTACATGGATACACGGGCAGGCAGCTTGGTGGTCAGTGGAGGAGTATTTAAAGTAGGGACCGCAGACAGGCTATCAAAGGCCTAAAATAACAAACAATAGGCTTATGGCAGTTTTACAGCGGTTACATGGATACACGGGCAGGCAGCTTGGTGGTGAGTGGAGGAGTATTTAAAGTAGGGACCGCAGACAGGCTATCAAAGGCCTAAAATAACAAACAATAGGCTCATGGCAGCTTTACAGCGGTTACATGGATACACAGGCAGCTTGGTGGTGAGTGGAGGAGTATTTAAAGTAGGGACCGCAGACAGGCTATCAAAGGCCTAAAATAACAAACAATAGGCTCATGGCAGCTTTACAGCGGTTACATGGATACACAGGCAGCTTGGTGGTGAGTGGAGGGGTATTTAAAGTAGGGACCGCAGACAGGCTATCAAAGGCCTAAAATAACAAACAATAGGCTCATGGCAGTTTTACAGCGGTTACATGGATACACGGGCAGGCAGCTTGGTGGTCAGTGGAGGAGTATTTAAAGTAGGGACCGCAGACAGGCTATCAAAGGCCTAAAATAACAAACAATAGGCTTATGGCAGTTTTACAGCGGTTACATGGATACACGGGCAGGCAGCTTGGTGGTGAGTGGAGGAGTATTTAAAGTAGGGACCGCAGACAGGCTATCAAAGGCCTAAAATAACAAACAATAGGCTCATGGCAGCTTTACAGCGGTTACATGGATACACGGGCAGGCAGCTGGTGATGAGTGGAGGAGTATTTAAAGTAGGGACCGCAGACAGGCTATCAAAGGCCTAAAATAACAAACAATAGGCTCATGGCAGCTTTACAGCGGTTACATGGATACACAGGCAGCTTGGTGGTGAGTGGAGGAGTAGTGCAAGGAGTGTCTGTCCCAGTACTCCCAAAATATAAATAGATGTTAATGTCTCGCAAAACAACCAAAACAAAAAAAAAGGTGGCATACTTAGGTACAGGGGTGGGCTCATCTACTGAGTTTCTGACATAGTAATTTGGCAGTAACTATTTAATGGTGCCAATATAGGACACAGACACAGACTACTTTAAGTTGCATCATAGATGTCTACAAATTTGTATTGTCAGTGCCAGACATTGAATGATGTCAGCGAATAGACTAAAGATTGGTGGAGCTGTGCGACATAATTTTGCACGTGGTAGAGCACATTTTGAGCTGGGGTAGGGGGGAACTCTCTTGAGGCCGGCGGGACCGCCCCAGGGCCCCTCATGTTACAACGGTGTGTCTGACGTTGGGTGCGCACCACCACCGCCAGAGACACTACATTGTACTATGAGGGACCCAGTAGCAATGCCGTCAACCAAAAGCGAGCACACCCACCTCTTCAGACAAACAGCAGTCTCATGGGTGCTTGCGCCAAGTCGCGATACCACAGCCCCGTGTGGGGAGTTTTGCCATTTAGGGAGGTGTAAACATGTCGTATGCTGTACAATCAGCTGCAGCAAATTAGACATTAGAAAAGTAATTCACAGGCAAGAGCTTTTCATAGGAAAGCTAGGTGTCGGCCGGGCAAGGTGGGGCAAAAGATTTCGAAATCCAGTTGTGGTTCATTTTAATGAATGTTAGATCGTCAACATTTTGGGTAGCCAGACGAGTCCTTTTTTCGGTTAATATTGAACCTGCAGCACTGAATACTCTTTCTGATAGGACACTTGCTGCCGGGCAAGCAAGCTCCTGCAATGCATATTCTGCCAATTCTGGCCAGGTGTCTAATTTGGAGGCCCAGTAATCAAATGGGAATGACGGTTGAGGGAGAACATCGATAAGGGATGAAAAATAGTTAGTAACCATACTGGACAAATGTTGTCTCCTGTCACTTTCAATTGATGCAGCAGTACCTGTCCTGTCTGCGGTCATAGCAAAATCACTCCACAACCTGGTCAGAAAACCCCTCTGTCCAACGCCACTTCTGATGTGTGCACCCCTAACACTCCTAGTCTGCTGCCCCCTGGAGCTCGTGTGAGAACGATCACGTGCGCTGTGTGCTGGGAATGCCTGAAGCAAACGGTCAACAAGAGTTGATTGTTTGGTTGCTAATATTAGTTCCAAGTTCTCATGTGGCATAATATTTTGCAATTTGCCTTTATAGCGTGGATCAAGGAGGCAGGCCAACCAGTAATCGTCATCGTTCATCATTTTCGTAATGTGTGTGTCCCTTTTTAGGATACGTAAGGCATAATCCGCCATGTGGGCCAAAGTTCCAGTTGTCAAATCTCCGGTTGTGATTGGTTGAGGGGCAGTTGCAGGCAAATCTACGTCACTTGTGTCCCTCAAAAAACCAGAACCCGGCCGTGACACGCAACCAATTTCCTGTGCCCCCGGGAAAGGTTCGGCATTAAAAATATACTCATCCCCATCATCCTCCTCGTCCTCCACCTCCTCTTCGCCCGCTACCTCGTCCTGTACACTGCCCTGACCAGACAATGGCTGACTGTCATCAAGGCTTTCCTCTTCCTCTGGTGCAGACGCCTGCTCCTTTATGTGCGTCAAACTTTGCATCAGCAGACGCATTAGGGGGATGCTCATGCTTATTACGGCGTTGTCTGCACTAACCAGCCGTGTGCATTCCTCAAAACACTTGACACATGTCTTGTATCTTAGACCACTGCACACCTGACAACTCCATGTCTGCCATCCTACTGCCTGCCCGTGTATCCTCCCACAAATAAATAACAGCACGCCTCTGTTCGCACAGTCTCTGAAGCATGTGCAGTGTTGAGTTCCACCTTGTTGCAACGTCTATGATTAGGCGATGCTGGGGAAGGTTCAAAGACCGCTGATAGGTCTGCATACGGCTGGCGTGTACAGGCGAACGTCGGATATGTGAGCAAAGTGCACGCACTTTGAGGAGCAGGTCGGAGAACCCAGGATAAGTTTTCAATAAGCACTGCACCACCAGGTTTAAGGTGTGAGCCAGGCAAGGAATGTGTTTCAGTTGGGAAAGGGAGATGGCAGCCATGAAATTCCTTCCGTTATCACTCACTACCTTGCCTGCCTCAAGATCTACTGTGCCCAGCCACGACTGCGTTTCTTGTTGCAAGAACTCGGATAGAACTTCCGCGGTGTGTCTGTTGTCGCCCAAACACTTCATAGCCAATACAGCCTGCTGACGCTTGGCAGTAGCTGGCCCATAATGGGACAACTGGTGTGCAACAGTGTCATCTGCCGATGGAGTGGTTGGCAGACTGCATTCTGTGGAAGAGCTGTAGCTTCTGCAGGAGGACGAGGAGGAGGAGGAGGAGGGGGTGCGAACGCCTACAGCCAACTGTTTCCTAGACCGTGGGCTAGGCACAACTGTCCCTAAATTGATGTCGCCTGTGGACCCTGCATCCACCACATTCACCCAGTGTGCCGTGATGGACACATAACGTCCCTGGCCATGCCTACTGGTCCATGCATCTGTAGTCAGGTGCACCTTTGTACTCACAGATTGCCTGAGTGCATGGACGATGCGCTGTTTAACATGCTGGTGCAGGGCTGGGATGGCTTTTCTGGAAAAAAGTGTCGACTGGGTAGCTCGTATCGTGGTTCAGCGTACTCCATCAGGGCTTTGAAAGCTTCGCTTTCAACTAACCGGTAGGGCATCATCTCTAACGAGATTAGTCTAGCTATGTGGGCGTTAAAACCCTGTGTACGCGGATGCGAGGATAAGTACTTCCTTTTTCTAACCAGAGTCTCATGTAGGGTGAGCTGGACTGGAGAGCTGGAGATCGTGGAACTTTCGGGTGTGCCGGTGTACATGGCAGACTGAGAGACGGTTGGAGACGGTATTGTTTCCGCCGGTGCCCTAGATGCAATATTTCCTCCTACAAAACTGGTGGTTCCCTGACCCTGACTGCTTTTGGCTGGCAAAGAAACCTGCACAGATACTGCCGGTGGTGCGGAAAATGGTGGCCTTACAGTGACGGAAGGGATGTTGCGTTGCTGACTAGCTTCATTGGCCGAGGGTGCTACAACCTTAAGGGACGTTTGGTAGTTAGTCCAGGCTTGAAAATGCATGGTGGTTAAGTGTCTATGCATGCAACTAGTATTTAGACTTTTCAGATTCTGACCTCTGCTTAAGCTAGTTGAACATTTTTGACAGATGACTTTGCGCTGATCAGTTGGATGTTGTTTAAAAAAATGCCAGACTGCACTCTTCCTAGACTCGGATCCCTTTTCAGGGATTGCAGACTGAGCTTTAACCGGATGGCCACGCTGTCCTCCAACAGGTTTTGGCTTTGACACGCGTTTTGGGCCAGATACGGGCCCGGCAGATGGAATCTGTTGCGATGTTGATGCCTGCTGCGGCCCCTCCTCCACCTCCGCTTCTGAACTACTGCCGCCTGCACCCTGTTCCCCCAATGGCTGCCAATCGGGGTCAATAACTGGGTCATCTATTACCTCCTCTTCGAGCTCGTGTGCAACTTCGTCTGTGTCACTGTGTCGGTCGGTGGTATAGCGTTCGTGGCGGGGCAACATAGTCTCATCAGGGTCTGATTGTGGATCTGTACCCTGAGAGGGCAATGTGGTGGTCTGAGTCAAAGGAGCAGCATAGTACTCTGGCTGTGGCTGTGCATCAGTGCACTCCATGTCAGAATATACTTGTAATGGGCATGGCCTGTTAAATGTTTCACTTTCTAAGCCAGGGACGGTATGTGTAAAGAGCTCCATGGAGTGACCCGTTGTGTCGCCTGCTGCATCCTTCTCTCTTGTTGTAGTTTTTGCTGAGGAGGACAAGGAAGCGACTTGTCCCTGACCGTGAACATCCACAAGCGACGCGCTGCTTTTACATTTACCAGTTTCGGAAGAGGAGGCAAAAGAGCTAGAGGCTGAGTCTGCAATGTAAGCCAAAACTTGCTGTTGCTGCTCCGCCTTTAAAAGCGGTTTTCCTACTCCCAGAAAAGAGAGCGTTCGAGGCCTTGTGTAGCCTGATGACGAAACTGGCTCCACAGCTCCAGACTTAGGTGGAATATTTTTATCCCCACGACCACCTGATGCTCCACTACCACTACCATCATTACCAGCTGACAATGAACGCCCACGACGACCTCTTGCACCAGACTTCCTCATTGTTTTAAAATCTTAACCAAAGTAACTTTATTTGTTGCTGTCAAACAACTTACACGGTGAGCTATAACTTCAGTATGATTTCAATATCCCTTAACAGGTTGGTGAGACCACAAGGAAAATCAGGCACAATGTTACACACTCTGTTTTCTGTGGCACAAAATCACAGAGATGACACACACGCAGGACTGTCACTCAAGCACTAATGTCAATATTAATCTCCCACCTAATTTATTTATTTTTTATTTTCAGGGAGACTTTAGAAACCAAATAATATTAAAAAAACCAAAAAAATAAATAGGCTTTCTATGGCCCACTGAATGAGAGAGAGGTGGCACACCCAGGAGTCAAGACTGGCACACAAGCTGAAAGGGCAATATTACTCTCCCACTGTTTTTTTTTTTTTTTTTTTTTTCAGGGAGACTTTAGAAACCAAATAATAAGAAAAAAAATAAATAAATAAATAGGCTTTCTATAGCCCACTGAATGAGAGATAGCACACACAGCAGTGGCACACAAGCCCTGACTGAGGCCAATATTTTTCTACCACTGATTGATGTAGTGTTTTTGTGTTGAGGTAGATTTTAGAACACAAATCAAGGAAAAAAAAAAAATGCTTTCTATGGCCCACTGAATGAGAGAGGTGGCACACCCAGGAGTCAAGACTGGCACACAAGCTGAAAGGGCAATATTACTCTCCCACTGTTTTTTTATGTATTTTTTGTTTTTTAAGGGAGACTTTAGAAACCCAATAATATTTAAAAAAAAAAATAAATAGGCTTTCTATGGCCCACTGAATGAGAGAGGTGGCACACCCAGGAGTCAAGACTGGCACACAAGCTGAAAGGGCAATATTACTCTCCCACTGTTTTTTTAAGTTTTTTTTTTTTATTTTCAGGGAGACTTTAGAAACCAAATAATATTAAAAAAACCAAAAAAATAAATAGGCTTTCTATGGCCCACTGAATGAGAGAGAGGTGGCACACCCAGGAGTCAAGACTGGCACACAAGCTGAAAGGGCAATATTACTCTCCCACTGTTTTTTTTTTTTTTTTTTTTTCAGGGAGACTTTAGAAACCAAATAATAAGAAAAAAAATAAATAAATAAATAGGCTTTCTATAGCCCACTGAATAAGAGATAGCACACACAGCAGTGGCACACAAGCCCTGACTGAGGCCAATATTTTTCTACCACTGATTGATGTAGTGTTTTTGTGTTGAGGTAGAATTTAGAACACAAATCACGGAAAAAATAAATAGGCTTTCTATGGCCCACTCAGTGAGAGATGGCACACACAGGGATGGCACTGTAGCAGAAATGCCAATCTTAATCTCCCACAAAAAAAAAAAAAAACAGGGACTGTCCTACAATTACTATCTCCCTGCAGTAATCTAAGCCAGGTATGGCAGGCAGCAATAGGAGTGGACTGATGCACAAATTAAATAAAAAGTGTGGACAAACAAAAAAGATAGCTGTGCAGAAAGGAACAAGAGGATATGTGCTTTGAAAAAAGCAGTTGGTTTGCACAGTGGCATACACACAGCAATACAGCTATCACGGAGCCTTCTAGGGCAGCCCAATGAGCTACAACGCTGAGGAAAAAAAAAAAAAAAATAGCTTCCACTGTCCCTGCACACCGAAGGTGGTGTTGGACAGTGGAAATCGCTACAGCACAAGCGGTTTGGTGGTTAGTGGACCCTGCCTAACGCTCTCCCTGCTTCTGACGAAGCGGCAGTAACCTCTCCCTAAGCTCAGATCAGCAGCAGTAAGATGGCGGTCGGCGGGAACGCCCCTTTATAGCCCCTGTGACGCCGCAGACAGCAAGCCAATCACTGCAATGCCCTTCTCTAAGATGGTGGGGACCAGGATCTATGTCATCACGCTGCCCACACTCTGCGTTCACCTTCATTGGCTGAGAAATGGCGCTTTTCGCGTCATTGAAACGCGACTTTGGCGCGAAAGTCGCGTACCGCATGGCCGACAAGCACAGGGGTCGGATCGGGTTTCATGAGACGCCGACTTAGCCAAAAGTCGGCGACTTTTGAAAATGATCGACCCGTTTCGCTCAACCCTAGTCGAGGTGGATTAAGCTTCTGTTTCTAACAATGATCAAAATGGCTACAAGGTGGTGTCGGAATACACCCAACAACTTTTGCTACATTTGCAGTTGTTTTGTCATGAAGAAACAATGAAGGAACGTTACAGACTTCGTTAGAAAATTGTATTATGTGTACTTTGGTGTGAAACACAGTGATCAGGACAAGTCGTGGGCTCAAAATATAGTGTGTTCTGTTTGTGTAAAAGAACTACGACAGTTTTCTAAAGGGAAGAAAGAGCTTTCGTTTTGCCATGCCTATGATCTGGAGGAAACTGCAAAATCATAATGAGGACTGCTACTTTTGCATGTGCATGGTGGATGGATTCCACCTTAAAAATAAGAAGCATCACACTCCAATGATACCTGTCCCTTCACCTACAGGGAAACTTGAAGATATGTAGAAGAAGAGGAAATCCAGCTCCGGAATAAAATTCAACAAATTTTTATTTCATCATCCTTAAAATTGAGAGGCTGCGTACTTGTGGCTAACAAGATTGTTACAAAAGGACAGCCATGTAATCGCTGAACGCATTTCAAGCACACCCAGTGCTCTTAGTCCACAGCGTATTATACAGCGATTACATGGCTATCCTTTTGTAACAATCTTGTTAGCCACATGTAAGCAGCCTCTCAATTTTAAGGATGATGAAATAAAAATTTGTTGAATTTTATTCCGGAGCTGGATTTCCTCTTCTTCTACATATGAAACTATGAACGTTGAGCAGTGACGTTTTCCGTGCTCGGATTTCCTATGGACTATTAAGATTTCATCAATAGGGGTGAGCTGAATTACCTTTTTTTTCCCTTAAACTTGAAGATACACCTGATTCAGAAGATTCAGAACATGAAGAGCAGGATTCTGATGAAGAATTTCACGCTAGTCACAGCAAGCCACAGCTTTTTTCGCAGCTCAAATTAAATGATTTAGTCATGAATTTGGACCTTCCTAAACATTCTGTAAAACCTTTAGGCTCTAGACTAAAGGAAAAGAACCTGCTACATTCTGGTACCTGTTTTTCCTGGTACAGAAGCAGAGAAAATGAGTTCCTTCCAAACTTTTCTCAAGACAATGATTTAGTCTATTGCAGTGATGTTCCTGGGCTGAAGCAAAAATGTAACATTGAGTACGATGTGAGCAGGTGGATACCTTTTATTGATTAATCCAAAAAAAAGTCTGAAAGCTGTGCTACTGCACAATGGCAGCAAGTATGCTTCAGTGCCTGTAGGGCATTCTCTGTACTTGAAAGAAAACTATGAGAATTTAGACTTTATCCTCAAGAAACTTAAGTACAAGTATCAAGGATGGTCACTAGGTGGTGATCTGAAAGTTCTCTCTATGCTCCTTGGACAGCAAGGAGGATGCACAAAATACCCATGTTTTTGTGTGAATGGGACATGAACTTGAGAACGTAGTTGCGGAAATTTTGTTCATCCCACTAAAATTTTCCTGCCACCACTCCATATTAAGCTTGAACTAATAATGCAGTTTGTGAAATCTCTACCAAAAGAAGGAGTTAAGTACCTGTGTATGCAAATTGTCTCTTCAGAGAGGAAGAGGACTAAAACTCTAGTGCCACCTATTGGAAGTAGCAATCCTAAAAGTCAATGTTGACCCTTTAATGAGCCTTGACACATGACTTAGGATAAAAGCCAAACCAGAATCTCAATTTGCAGACACTATGTTTCGGGGTACTGCCCCTCGTCAGTGCAAAGTGGAGATCTGGTTTGGCTGATTGAGAGGCATCTGACCGGGATCCAAGAAGTATCGTTTCTCCTTGTGGAGAATGACATGTTAAGCATGTCGAGGTGAGGAGACTTAAAGCCGCAATGCACTCCTCTGGGAAATATGCAAATTGTCTCTTCAGAGAGGACGAGGACTAAAACTCTAGTGCCACCTATCACAGTGTCTGCAAATTGGGATTCTGATTTGGCTGTTATCCTATGTCATGTGACAATGCTTGTTAAAGGGTCGACATTGACTGTTAGGATTGCTACTTCCAATAGGTGGCATTAGAGTTCTAGTCCTCTTCCTGTACACTGGAATGCTTGTGGTCTGACAGGGATATTGGTATGACCCACCAAAGGGAGGATAGCCATGCTTTTAGACCTTGGATATCAAAGTAAAATCGGGATTTTTTTTCCATTTGTTTCCACCTTCCAAAAGGGAGTCAATATTGGCGTATTTCCAGGATGAGCTGTTCTACCTGCTCGGCAAAGCTGTCACCAAGTGGATACTTGCTAGTCACACAACTGACCGGTAGACCCCTCATATATCCAATGCTCGCACGACTGTTTAAACTGCCTGGTTGAATAAGTCGCTTCAGCAGTACTTAGACTGTTCTTTCTCAGGCAGATGCTTTGATCCAATGGACTTTTGGCTTAGCAGATTGGAACAGTGGCAGGAACTGACTCAGGTTACTATGGGCATACAGTTATGTCCAGGATCCAGTGTATGTTTCAGAGAGGGTATTTAGAGTGGCCGCTGCTTTTGTTATGCTGAAGGGGACCATGTTATCCCCACATCCTTGGAAAATATTAATTTGTCAAAAAGAATGAGGCATGCATCTGCGCTGACTTTAATTTATCTAACGGTATGTCATGGTTCCATCCCTCAGTATTTCTGGGATACAGTTACTGACAGCTCGGCCGTCCATTCCAGTACAGGGGCGTGCTGAAGCTGTCAGTACTGTGACAGTTTGGCCATCTAATCTGGTACTGGGGTTTCCATGATTGCAGATTCACAATCCTGTAATTGATTGGTGTCTGAAGGATATTGTGAAATGGAGCCCCAAATGTTTAAAAAAAGTTTAAAAAACGTACAAATATTCTCCGCTAGTCTGAATGGTCATAGTCTGCATCCCGTAGACATATGGACTCCGTTCTACATCCATTTTTCTTATAGTCTTTAGTAAGTGGCCAACTCCTCACATCCAGCATGCCAGGATTTCATGTATTTTGCTTAAAAGCTTATATTTAGATACTAGTTGGCCCGTGCGAAATTTTCGCAAATTGGTTGTCGGGGTGCAGGCAATTTCAGGAAAATCAAGCTGGTCAAATGTTAATGTATTTAATGAAATGATGAAAACATAGAGGTATTTATATATTTAGATTGGTAATACAATAAATTGGTTTGATAAGTAGAGGCTAAAAAATGTCTTGAGGTTGTGGTGGGTGCCACCTGCAGGTTATTGTTTTTTTCTGCAGGTTTCTGAAAATGAATGTTTAAACTGTATTTTTTGATCAAATCGTGAATGTGTGGTTTGTTTGTGTCTTTTCTTGCTGAAGGGGCAAGTTTACCTTTCAAATGGTGTATTATTTGTGTGTGGGGCGAAGTAATCACCGAAAAAGCAGTGCATGTTTGTGTGTGCATATGTTCATATGTTGCATATGTTCATATTCACCTGCAGTGAAGTGTGCAATCCTCGAATTTGCCTGAAATAGGCTGGGCAAGCACTTCGGCAAGCTGGAAAGACCCCAAGGCAAATGCTACCTGCAGGTAATTTGATCTTTGAAATGGTGTATCATTTGTGTGTGTCGGAGTATAAACGGAGCAAGTGTGCAATTGAATAGGCAGTGCATGTTTACAAATGTGTTTGTATATGTGACTCACCTGCAGTGAAGTGTACAATCCTCCAATGTGCCTGAAATCGGCTTGGCAAGGAGTTCGGCAAGCTGGAAAGCCCCCAAGGCAAATTTTAGGATTTGTTTGTGATGTCTGTAAGCAGCTTTGTGGTAGTGTGCTTTGTGGTAGTGTGGTGCCACCTGCAGGTCATTTTTCCTTACTGCAGATTTATGAAAATTAATGTTTAAACTGTATTTTGTGATCACATCATGGATATGTGGTTTGTTTGGCTATTTTCTTGCTGAAGGGGGCAAGTTTACCTTTCAAATGGTGTATCATTTGTGTGTGTGGGTGCAGTATGAATGGATATACAAAGTAATCACTGAAAAAGTGTTTAGAAATAATATATAAGGATACTTATATACTGTATACTTATAATTGTATTTCAGTAAACATAGAAACAGCTAACTAAGGTTGTGTGCCCTTGATCATGAATAACAGTGTTTTGGATGCAATATATTTGCGCTGTGTCCAAAACTCTGCATTCTACATTACTACATACGGGGTGGAGGGAAGCACGGCCAGATCCCGCAATCACACACTGGACTCTGCTCTGGGATTCCCCTCTCTATAGGTAAAACTTACTTTCTTTGTCTCTGTACACTTGATACGGATTGTTCAGCAGTTCCGTTTTGAGATTAATATTCTTAATATATCCATCTGGGCACTGGTACCCTGATCTTACTTCATTGCATGTCAATGCCTCAAAAGGAAACTGCTGAGCCTAACAAATCAAGTTTAGACTTACAAAATATATGAACCTATAGACAGGTCAAATGGGCACTATCCTGCATAGATCCACAAGGACATTTGTAATTTTTCCATAATACATATGCGGATTTTTCTGGCAGGCCTCCCTCACACAAGAGGCATCTTGTTAAATTTTCTAATTGAATATATGTATTTTTAAAATGTTTAATAAAATTATATAATTTTTTTATATGCAAATTGCCTCTTCTGAGAAAAAGAGGACTTAACTCTATAGCGCCACCTGTTGGAAGTAGCGATCCTACAAGTCACAATCAACCCTCTAACGAGTCGTGCAATATGACTTAGGATAAAAGCCAAATCAGTATCTCAATTTGCAGACACGGTGTTTCGGGCTGTTGGCCCTCATCAGTGCGAAGTATGAGAACTGATTTGGCTAGGTGAGAGGCTCTGGACTGGGGTCTAAGGGGTATCTTTTCTCCTTATGGAGAGTGACATACCATCTCTGGCTTGTCTAGGTAAGGAGGCTTATTTGCCGTACAATGCTCCTCTGGGAAATTAAATATGCAAATTGCCTCTTCTGAGAAAAAGAGGACTTAAATCTATAGCGCCACCTGTTGGAAGTAGCGATCCTACAAGTCACAATCAACCCTCTAACGAGTCGTGCAATATGACTTAGGATAAAAGCCAAACCAGTATCTCAATTCGCAGACACGGTGTTTCGGGCTGTTGGCCCTCGTCAGTGCTCCAACAGGTGGCGCTATAGAGTTAAGTCCTCTTTTTCTCAGAAGAGGCAATTTGCATATTTAATTTCCCAGAGGAGCATTGTACGGCAAATAAGCCTCCTTACCTTGACAAGCCAGAGATGGTATGTCACTCTCCATAAGGAGAAACGATACCCCTTAGACCCCAGTCCAGAGCCTCTCACCTAGCCAAATCAGTTCTTATGCTTCGCACTGACGAGGGCCAACAGCCCGAAACACCGTGTCTGTGAATTGAGATACTGATTTCGCTTTTATTCTGTCATATTGCACGACTCGTTAGAGGGTTGATTGTGACTTGTAGGATCGCTACTTCCAACAGGTGGCGCTATAGAGTTAAGTCCTCTTTTTCTCAGAAGAGGCAATTTGCATATTTTATGTCCCAGAGGAGCATTGTACGGCAAATAAGCCTCCTTACCTTGACAAGCCAGAGATGGTATGTCACTCTCCATAAGGAGAAACGATACCCCTTAGACCCCAGTCCAGAGCCTCTCACCTAGCCAAATCAGTTCTCATGCTTCGCACTGACGAGGGCCAACAGCCCGAAACACCGTGTCTGCAAAGTGAGATACTGATTTGGCTTTTATTCTAAGTCATATTGCACGACTCGTTAGAGGGTTGATTGTGACTTGTAGGATCGCTACTTCCAACAGGTGGCGCTATAGAGTTAAGTCCTCTTTTTCTCAGAAGAGGCAATTTGCATATTTTATGTCCCAGAGGAGCATTGTACGGCAAATAAGCCTCCTTACCTTGACAAGCCAGAGATGGTATGTCACTCTCCATAAGGAGAAACGATACCCCTTAGACCCCAGTCCAGAGCCTCTCACCTAGCCAAATCAGTTCTCATGCTTCGCACTGACGAGGGCCAACAGCCCGAAACACCGTGTCTGCAAAGTGAGATACTGACTTGGCTTTTATCCTAAGTCATATTGCACGACTCGTTAGAGGGTTAATTGTGACTTGTAGGATCGCTACTTCCAACAGGTGGCGCTATAGAGTTAAGTCCTCTTTTTCTCAGAAGAGGCAATTTGCATATTTAATGTCCCAGAGGAGCATTGTACGGCAAATAAGCCTCCTTACCTTGACAAGCCAGAGATGGTATGTCACTCTCCATAAGGAGAAACGATACCCCTTAGACCCCAGTCCAGAGCCTCTCACCTAGCCAAATCAGTTCTCATGCTTCGCACTGACGAGGGCCAACAGCCCGAAACACCGTGTCTGCAAAGTGAGATACTGATTTGGCTTTTATTCTAAGTCATATTGCACGACTCGTTAGAGGGTTGATTGTGACTTGTAGGATCGCTACTTCCAACAGGTGGCGCTATAGAGTTAAGTCCTCTTTTTCTCAGAAGAGGCAATTTGCATATTTTATGTCCCAGAGGAGCATTGTACGGCAAATAAGCCTCCTTACCTTGACAAGCCAGAGATGGTATGTCACTCTCCATAAGGAGAAACGATACCCCTTAGACCCCAGTCCAGAGCCTCTCACCTAGCCAAATCAGTTCTCATGCTTCGCACTGACGAGGGCCAACAGCCCGAAACACCGTGTCTGCAAAGTGAGATACTGACTTGGCTTTTATCCTAAGTCATATTGCACGACTCGTTAGAGGGTTAATTGTGACTTGTAGGATCGCTACTTCCAACAGGTGGCGCTATAGAGTTAAGTCCTCTTTTTCTCAGAAGAGGCAATTTGCATATTTAATGTCCCAGAGGAGCATTGTATGGCAAATAAGCCTCCTTACCTTGACAAGCCAGAGATGGTATGTCACTCTCCATAAGGAGAAACGATACCCAAATACAATACAAGATTACACTGGCGCTGTCCTATTGAACTATACGTGTAAGCTGCTGGCAGCCTGGCAGGTAGGATGTGCGAGCCTGCCCACAAGAAATGTCCAGATCAATAAACAAACAGAGGGCTGCCGCGCTAAAAACACATGTATACACATAAACATATAGCGGTGCCCACCTTCTCGTGTCTGCGTCCACCCGTGCCTGCACAATCAGGAGTGTTGGAGCGGCACTACTTGGTGTGTGCCCGAAGTGGCTGGTAGTGCGAATGGCTGGACTGGGTCCGCATTTAGGGAGCGTCCTCCCTTTGCACCCCAGATAGCTCCTGGATCACCCACTGCAACAGCCGGCGATGCGCCTTGGCCGAAAGCGCCGCCGCGTAGCAGCGTGGTGTATAAGGGGGCATGGCTTAGCGGTGACGTCACCTGTCCGTAGGAAACGGACATGTACAGGGGCCAATGACCGACGCGTTTCGAGGGAACCGTCCCTCTTTCTCAAGGTAGTTGTCCCTGTACTACCGCTATACCTTTATACCCCCATACTTTCCCTGCTGGTATACTGGTTTGCCTAATTGGCTAACTAATGGCATTTATCACGCTGCTAACCAGGATACCTAGGTGGATTGTACACTGTCACTAAACAATATATATACACTGCATAAGTATTGTCGCTGTTAAAACACGCACTATTAAAGCATGGGAGGCTGATTATTTCTCCAGTTTCCCCAAGACCGATGCTCAAATACATACCCTAAAGGGATCACTGCTCCTTGTCCAAGAAATTGTATATGCAAAAAATCCCACAACTAACATAATTAATACAACCCCCCTATTGACAATATTAAAATTCGAAATGTATTAATCACAAAAAAACTATAAAATATGTATAAAATTGTGTATAAATATATAAATACCCAACCCTATATAAAAATTGTTCATAAAATTTTTTTTTATTATTATTGTTTAACAACAATCATGTTAAAAACCTTGTAATTTCTGTACATTCTTTGTATATTATTTACAATATGTACTTACATAAATTCTACATATACACCCATACTAAAATTTGATGCCCCTCAGACATCCTACATTGAAGTACTGGTACCACCTAAGGATTCATTAAAGGGCATACAGTTCTATTTCAGAATTTAGTCCCTTCGGGGCCAGACTGTCAAGTGTGAAAATCCACTTGGACTCAACCCTTGACATACTCCTCAAGTAGTCCCCGCCTCTAGGATTTTTTTGTACAATCTGGATACCACAAAAAGACGTTCCCTTGCATGTCCGCCCATGTTTTTCTACATAATGGCGTGACAAGGGATGCCCAACAAACCCCTTAGCAATATTGTCCAAATGCTCCTTTATCCTATCTTTCAATCTTCTCTTCGTGCAGCCTACATATAATTTATCACAGGGATAATGATGAGGAATCCAATTATTTAAAAAATCAATTCTTGGAGAGAGGCTATTGTGAGACATCCCTGGAGGAGGTCAGACAAGAGGTTAGGGCAATCCCTAGAGGGAATTTGATTCATGGAACAAAAATAAGACTGCAACCCCTGGGTATAGCACAAGAGATTGGCAAAATACCGTTTATTACCCAATACCATGCAAATCAGAAAAGATTCACTAATATAATCCAAAAACATTGGCCTATTTTAAAAAGTGATAGAGTTGTAGGAGAATTGATATCTGACAAACCTAAATTTGTCTTTAGGAAGGCTAAAAATATCGGGAACATTATAGCCCCAACAGCCAGTATGGGAATGATTGAGGGACACATCAAACCAACAAGCACTGCAGGACTGAAAAATGGGGGGTTCACTGCATGTGGAACCTGCCCCTGCTGTATATGAACAGAATACAAAAAGTTGGTCCAAACAAGATTTTGGAACACAGAAAGGACCAAAACATTCATTATTAAGGATAAAATATCCTGTCATTCAACGGGGGTCATCTATATAATCAGGTGTCCCTGTGATAAATTATATGTAGGCCGCACGAAGAGAAGATTGAAAGATAGGATAAAGGAGCATTTGGACAATATTGCTAAGGGGTTTGTTGGGCATCCCTTGTCACGCCATTATGTAGAAAAACATGGGCGGACATGCAAGGGAACGTCTTTTTGTGGTATCCAGATTGTACAAAAAAATCCTAGAGGCGGGGACTACTTGAGGAGTATGTCAAGGGTTGAGTCCAAGTGGATTTTCACACTTGACAGTCTGGCCCCGAAGGGACTAAATTCTGAAATAGAACTGTATGCCCTTTAATGAATCCTTAGGTGGTACCAGTACTTCAATGTAGGATGTCTGAGGGGCATCAAATTTTAGTATGGGTGTATATGTAGAATTTATGTAAGTACATATTGTAAATAATATACAAAGAATGTACAGAAATTACAAGGTTTTTAACATGATTGTTGTTAAACAATAATAATAAAAAAAAATTTTATGAACAATTTTTATATAGGGTTGGGTATTTATATATTTATACACAATTTTATACATATTTTATAGTTTTTTTTGTGATTAATACATTTCGAATTTTAATATTGTCAATAGGGGGGTTGTATTAATTATGTTAGTTGTGGGATTTTTTGCATATACAATTTCTTGGACAAGGAGCAGTGATCCCTTAGGTATGTATTTGAGCATCGGTCTTTGGGAAACTGGAGAAATAATCAGCCTCCCATGCAGTAATAGTGCGTGTTTTAACAGAGACAATACTTGTGCAGTGTATATATATTGTTTAGTGACAGTGTACAATCCACCTAGGTATCCTGGTTAGCAGCGTGATAAATGCTATTCGTTAGCCAATTAGGCAAACCAGTATACCAGCAGGGAAAGTATGGGGGTATAAAGGTATAGCGGTAGTACAGGGACAACTACCTTGAGAAAGAGGGACGGTTCCCTCGAAACACGTCGGTCATTGGCCCCTGTACATGTCCGTTTCCTACGGACAGGTGATGTCACCGCTAAGCCACGCCCCCTTATACACCACGCTGCTACGCGGCGGCGCTTTCGGCCGAGGCGCACCGCCGGCTGTTGCAGTGGGTGATCCGGGAGCTATCTGGGGTGTAAAGGGAGGACGCTCCCTACCTGTGGACCCAGTTCAGCCATTCGCACTACCAGCCACTTCGGGCACACACCAAGTAGTGCCGCTCCAACACTCCTGTTTGTGCAGGCACGGGTGGACGCAGACACGAGAAGGTGGGCACCCCTATATGTTTATGTGTATACATGTGTTTTTAGCGCGGCAGCCCTCTGTTTGTTTTTTGATCGAGAAACGATACCCCTTAGACCCCAGTCCAGAGCCTCTCACCTAGCCAAATCAGTTCTCATGCTTCGCACTGACGAGTGCCAACAGCCCGAAACACCGTGTCTGCTAATTGAGATACTGATTTGGCTTTTATCCTAAGTCATATTGCACGACTCGTTAGAGGGTTGATTGTGACTTGTAGGATTGCTACTTCCAACAGGTGGCGCTATAGAGTTAAGTCCTCTTTTTCTCAGAAGAGGCAATTTGCATATTTAATTTCCCAGAGGAGCATTGTATGGCAAATAAGCCTCCTTACCTTGACAAGCCAGAGATGGTATGTCACTCTCCATAAGGAGAAACGATACCCCTTAGACCCCAGTCCAGAGCCTCTCACCTAGCCAAATCAGTTCTCATGCTTCGCACTGACGAGGGCCAACAGCCCGAAACACCGTGTCTGCGAATTGAGATACTGATTTGGCTTTTATCCTAAGTCATATTGCACGACTCGTTAGAGGGTTGATTGTGACTTGTAGGATCGCTACTTCCAACAGGTGGCGCTATAGAGTTAAGTCCTCTTTTTCTCAGAAGAGGCAATTTGCATATTTAATTTCCCAAAGAAGCATTGTACAGCAAATAAGCCTCCTTACCTTGACAAGCCAGAGATGGTATGTCACTCTCCATAAGGAGAAACGATACCCCTTAGACTCCATAATTTTTTTAGTATTTCATAAGTGGTTATTTTTGTATGCCCCTGTCAACAACCACTGATTTTGGGCATATTGATGGATTTTCTCGTTCCACATTACAAGCCCAGTGGATGGGATTTATAAAATTCCCATGCCCACTGTGCTTCTATTTAACGTTGCGTGAACTCCCCCACGGTGCAGGTTTCCAAACCGCAGCATTTAAATTTCAATAGACTTTCATTAGATGCGATAAATCCGTATAGTAAACTAAACATATTAGAATGCCGTGTTTAGGACGCAGCAAAAATACGCTGCATCCAAAACTACGGTATATAAATATATACTATTCCCAATCTCTCGGTGTTCCCATCTCTGGAAACAGACTTTTAGGTGTGACTTGATGTGTAGGTGGACAGGGCTTCATTTAGCAGAGCTCGCCTTGATTCTATGCATGCTGCTGGAGGCAAAAATAGCTTTACCCCCGAGCTCTCCCTTGTATTTGTATGTATACAGCAGGCTATAACAAGTATATGTGGCACCCCAGGAGCTTGGTTTCCATAATAGCATTGCCTTCCTCGGGGGGGGTGATGCCATACCTGGAAGCAAGAAGAGTTCCCCTTAGCAGGTAACACCTTTCCTGACTCTAAACCAGAAGGGGGAGCTCTAACCCGGTTTTCAGCGGAACTTCCCTATAAGTTCTGGTCTGGAGGCGGGGTTAGTTAGTGCGAGTCAGAGAACAGACAGTGAAGGAGGAAGAGGTAAGTGTGGAGAACCTAAGGGATTGGAGCTGCGACTGAGCTCACCCCAGGACTGAGCGCCGAAGATTGTACACCGGAGTCCATGGTTGCGTGGGAACTGCAGATCCCACAACCAAATCCGGAGGACAGGAGATTGGAGGTCTCCTGGCCCCATTGGACACCCGGAGGCACAGCAGCATACAAGAGTCCGGAGTCACCACGAGGGAGTGACACCTTGAACAGGCTAAAGCTGCTTGCCATGCGGGTAGTATTTCACTTAGTGGAAAAACTGAGAGAGGGACTTGAGGAGTACTAAAAGCACCAAGCACCAAGAGAACAGCGCAGTGGGAAGGCCTCTAAATCCACCTGGCTAGGTGGATCCTGAAATGCTTCCAGGCTGCCCAGATCTCCATCACCAGCTGTGATTTGTGCCCCGGACTGCACCTGCAACCTGGGATTAAAGGTAAAGAAAACTGCAACCCTTGTTTCCTCTAGTTATTCTCACATCCTCAGCCCTGGACGCTCAGTCCTGCATGCCGACGTCCACAAGTCCCTTAGAAAACTGCACCGGTAGACCTGGGGCCCTGCTCCACCTGTGGGGAGCAGAACCATCCCAGCTGCATCACCATCATCCTCAGCGGTCCCTTTAAGCAGTGTCGGCCATCCCTGTCTGAGTACCACAGGTGGCATCACAAACAATCCCCTTTAACTTTATTTCTTTCCATCATCCATCCCCCTTAATTGCACACCCAGGGCCACGGACCGGGTCACTGCTTCTGTGACCACCCCTTTAAGAGCAGTGCGACCCGGTTCCGAGTAGCAGGTATTGCATTTCTGGCATCACAAACAGGATGGACCGACCCAGCAAACTGGGTCCTGTGCGCCATAGACTTTATTAAACTGTATGGTAACCGTATTTTTCATGCCATGCGGCATACGAGAAGCAGAGGGGGTGTGTCTTTGTGGGCGGAGCTCAAGAAAGACCGCAAATGGAAATCGCGCTCCGTGCTCTGCCGTCAGTGGGCGAAAAAGCAGGAGGCCCCAACCGGAAACCCTCAGGAGCTCAATTCATCCCGCCGCAGGAGCAGCCGCTGACTACGGTAACGATACCCAAAGCCTGGCTGAGGTTAACTAGAGGGGAAGAATATGCCCAGCCCAGGTGGAGATGCAGCATCAGCCGCAACCACAGCCCCTATAATGCAACTATCAATGCCGTACATACCGGGAGCAGCCTGGTTACCGCAATACTCAGGGGAGTTGCACACCGTGAGCAATTTTAAAGAGAGACTATGCAGTTTGTTTGAAGTATACCCCCTGTCTGAGAATCAAAAAGTCAGCATCCTAACTGGCCAGTTAAATGGTGAAGACCAGAGGGAGGTAAAGTCCTAGCAGGACGCTGACAAAAGGACTGTTAAGCAAATCCTGGCCGTGCTGAAGGACACCTTTGACACCCGCACTGCAGCAGAGATTAAAATGAGATTCTTTGGGTGCAGAACAGTATACAGGACAATGCCCTTAATCTCCAGGAGGTGCTGCGGGCCATTAAGCAGGTTGACCCCGACAGTGTGCAAGATGGGAACAGAATGTTAAAGGAGCAATTTATTGAGGGACTCCTGTCCAGCACCCACAGAACACAGCTGCCCTACAAAACCCTGACCTGGACTTTGCACCCTTTAAAGATAGGGCCATCCGAGTGCTGTGTGGACCAAATCCCAGTGGCACAATTCCCCCTAGGTGCCCAACAAATACATACCACCAGGAAGCGGCATCCCTTCCCCAGACCCTTGTGGAAGCCGACGCGCATACCCTAGGTAATGATTCTTCTGCAGACCTATGTCTCCAGGTCCCTGAGCTGACTAAAAGTGTGGCAGCACTAAGCAAAACCGTGCAGTCCATGCAAGTGTCCCCATAGGAGAAGATCCAGCTGGCCTCCAATCCAGATGATGTCCGATGGTGGTGGCAGACCAGAGAGAGAGACAACGATCGCTATGACCGGGACGGACAACCCATTTGCAGTCAGGTGGGATACATAGCATGATTCTGTAATTTAAATGAGCAGCCTGTGATATATGTGATGCAGTAACCCCTGTAACAGGTAGGGGGCGCTGCATGATCTCCCCAGTATGCGCTTGGATACGTGATGGTATAGAGAGAAAGTTTGGCAGGATTGTGAATGGCCAATATGTGTGTTGCAGAGGAGGTTACTCTGCACTGTCAATCTGAGTGTAAGTTGGTCTGCTGGGACCTGTAGTCCCTCAGGAGTTTGTGTTATGTGTGTAGTTCTCATGGGAGATTGGCAGGGCTAGTCATGAGAGATGGGAGGGTCAGACTAGCCACACACACACACACACACTCCCACCCAGGGGAGTGGTTACGAGTATGTAACGTGACCAGGGTGTGGGTCAGTGTTCGTTGTGAGCTCCCTGTGTGTGGAGCTGAGAGGTGTGTCCGGTAGGTCCTGTGTGGTTCCTGTGTATGGACCTGACCGGTGAAGGTGCTGGATCGTCCTAGGAATGACTAGGGTCCTGTGAGCACCTGGAACCGAGGAACCTGATGTATGGATGGTGCTGGATTGTCCTAGAAATGACTAGGGTCCTGCAAGCACCTGAGATGGTCGGTGCTGGATTGTCCTAGGAATGACTAGGGTCCTGCAAGCACCTGAGAAGGTTGGTGCTGGATTGTCCTAGGAATGACTAGGGTCCTGCAAGCACCTGAGACCGTGAGACTTGGCTTCGGGTGGCCTGGGTATTGGACGTTCCTGGCTGGGGAAGGACGTCCTGAAGAATACCCGGACTAGGCCACCAGGCAGGGTCCTGGCTACCTGGGTGTTGGGAGGTCCTGCGACGAGGACCGGATCCCTGAATAGCACGAGGTGAGGACCGGGATCTGCGGAGCCAGGGACAGTTACTGTGTGGGGAAGCTGGAGTCCTTCGGTGAGGTCTGGACTGACTACTGGGTGCCGACCAGGCAAGTTGGGGATCCCCGTTAGGCAGCTTACCCAGAAGAGTGTTAACGGAGTGTGGGGAAGCTGGAGTCCTTCGGTGAGGTCTGGACTGACTACTGTGTATTGACCAGGCAAGTTGGTGATCCCCGTTAGGCAGCTTACCCAGAAGAGGTTAACGGAGTCGGCATGAGGAGCAGGAGCTCCCGTCAGGTGCCAAAGAGACTGTTGGTGCCTGTTGTGTTTTATGTGTTATAAGTAATGAACTTTGCATAACCCGGTTTATGGCATATTTAATAAACTGCATGGACTGTTTTTGTTAGAAAATTGTGCCTGGCTACATTAATCCCGCGCCAAGTGAGTGTCCCCCAATACACTCAGTAAGAGAAATCTTACATGTGGTGGAGAATTTTGGCAACGATCCAGGTGGCACACGTGGAGTTAATTGTTGTGGCAGAGCCACGAAGGTGACAAGCGTCTACCTGTAACTCGGCGTGGTTACGAAGGTGACAAGCGTCTGCTGTGACTCGGCGGGGTCACGAAGGTGACAAGCGGCAGCGGTGGAGCCGTGCAGAGCCATGTGGAGAGTAGCCGCGGTTGCAGCGAGAGGTTCCGTAGCAGCCAGAGCTACAGTGGCAGCAGCGGTGACTTGTGGTTTGCTGCCGGTTATGTGTGACTGCAGCGTGAGCTGTGGCAGTGCCAGCAGGTGCTGGTGAAGAGTCGGGAAAAAAAAAAAAAGGGGACATTTTTTTTTCTGCTTGCAGACTCTTAAAGGGCCAGAGTCACATTAGTGTACTGTATGAACTGGGGTCTGAGTATCGTGGGGAAGTCCACGGGGTGTATCCCAGGGAGGGGACTGTCCCAAATTGTGAGCGGTGTCCCAAACGGAGATAGTTGTCCAAAAAGGGGCGGAGTCCCAAAAAGGGTCGGTAACCCGAACAGGGGTAGTGGCCCAAGAAGGGGTGGAATCCCGAAGGGGGGCTATATCCCGAACAGGGGTGGTGTCAAAAAACAGAGCACTTGTCCAAAAAGGGGGCGGAGCCAAAAAAGGGGTGGCAATCAGTGAGGAGTCACGACTATGTCCTATTTGGCTGGCAATCAGTGAGGAGCCACGTCTGTGTCCTTTTTGGCTGAATGGAGAGCGTGTGCAGGGGTTGTTGGACCCGGGGAGAGAAGCGTCTTTACTGAGAACCCTGCCAGGAAGTTCTGTATCACGTGGGGACACTAAATGTCTTCAGGCAGCCACTCTCTCCGTTACTGCAGCTGATGTTTCCACATACCATGAGGTGGTTGTAGTCCCGAGCTTGCCGTGTCCTATGGTTATAGGACAAGATTTGGTGACACTGTGGGACTCGTGGAAAAAGGGTGAAGTGTTTGTGGATGTTATGTGGAAGGGTGGTAGTATTAGTGAGAATGCGCCCCCTAGAGTTGACAGTCCTAAGGTGGGCGTGACCAAAGAAAATGATAAACGTGCCCAACTTACGGACATGCCACCTGAAGTGTGCCACAATGCGACTGGTAGTGGTCTGGTGGATAAAATAAGTGGAGCTGACACCCAAACAGAAAGGGACGGCTGGTTCCTGGATAACAGATCGGGTGGTGGTGACTCCCAATCAGACGGTGACGAAGGCGGTAAAGAGGGCAGTAAGACTGACTCTGGTATAAGTAGCAAAACTTCCTCCCGTCGCCGAAGACGTAAAAGAGGCAAAGGGGCTGAACCAGTTGCACCTTGTGAAGATTTGATAGGAGATACGGAAGACCTGGAGTGTGTGAAGTACTCTGAAGTCCCTGTGAATCAGGACGAGGCTAAGGTTGTCACCACTGAAGCCCTAGAGAGGGTTGAACCTCTTAGTGAGGAGATAGGAAGATCTCTGAAGAGGCAGAGTGTGGGTGAGCAAACTGACCCATCTGAAATAGAGCTGATTAAAGAGACAGTGAAAGAACATGTCGAACGAGAAAGGGTCCTGAGACAAAATGTTGATCACAGGGTGAATGAGTTGGAGAAGGAAGTCTCGGAGCTCAGAGGTCACCTGTTAACCTGGCAAGGTGTGAACAAAGCCTTAAGGGAAGATGTGAAAGGGCTCAGAGAAGCATTAAGTGGTCTTCTACAAGAGAAGAAGATGCTGGTCGAAGACTCACATCTGCTAATGCCCATCTTGACCAGGGGTCTGGAAGAGGGTAAAGCTGAAGAAGTGATAAAAGAAAATACACCAGCGCTACCTGACTGGAGTCACTGTGCTGCAGGAGCCAAGACAGAGGAGCTGGTACTGTCAAAAAGGGAAATGCCAACGTATAAAAGAAAATGGATCCGCGCTACAGTGGTGTGGAAGTGACCAAGGATGCAGATTAGTGTATATAGGGATGCCCAAGCGGTGTTGCGCCGTATAGATGCCCTGATGAAGAAGGTCGTTGTCCCTTCGAAACGCGTCGGTTTTTTGGTCCCTCTGTCTCCCCGTACCTTTCTCCAGCTCAGTGACGTCACACGCTGAGCCTTGTGCCAGCGAGCTCCGCCCCCTGTTCTCTCCCGCTCGTATCCAGGGACGCTACCGGCCGGAGCCGTCCCTGGCTCTACGCAGCCCTCACAACACACGCCGCCTGGCAGCTGCTTTTCCCTGCTCGCCCACCTGCCTACTTGCACACCCGCCGGACCAACCCTGCCACCCAGCCCGGACCACATTTCTTTCTGCACGCCGAGTCCTCAGTACAGCACGGTGAGTCCGCATCGTATTTCTTTGGATGGAGTATAACCCTGTTTCAGATTCGATTTAATTTTATATCCATCTAGGTTGGTTTATGGTGGATCATTGGCGGGGGTGGGGAACCTCCCGCTGACACACTGCGCATCTATACGGCGCAACACCGCTTGGGCATCCCTATATACACTAATCTGCATCCTTGGTCACTTCCACACCACTGTAGCGCGGATCCATTTTCTTTTATACGAAAGCTGAAGAAGAGTGGGCGTTAAGAGCCGAACGAGATAGTCACCCGGTTGTGGCAGATGTCTTGTCGGAAAGGTCGATGGCAAAACAGGGGCCATCCATTCCTGAAGAAAGTGAGAATCCACTCGTCAAGTGTGTGATAGATGTACCCGAAGAGGCGCAAGATGCATGTACCGGTGAGGGTGTGCATGAAGCCTTCAAAAGGCAGTAGAAGCGTGTAGTGTGCAACGGGCACTAGAGACGAAACAGTGGTGAGTGACTTAGGTGGGAGACCTGGTAGAAAAAATGTGGTGACTAAAGATTTGGTGACACAGAAAGGGCCAAAGCTCAAGGCCTACGTGTTGACCGCTGGGAGCGGGGTAAACCCAACATGGGTATGATTATGAGTGTTGTTCAAAACCGACTGAGACGGTCTTCTCTCCTGGTAGGGCGAGGTAGTGTGTGTGACCTGTCTCGGAGGTTTCGGGTGTTTAACAGGTGTTCAACCCTACAGGTGTGAACAGAGGGGGGGGATATGTGATATATGTGATGCAGTAACCCCTGTAACAGGTAGGGGGTGCTGCATGATCTCCCCAGTATACGCTTGGATACGTGATGGTATAGAGAGAAAGTTTGGCAGGATTGTGAATGGCCAATATGTGTGTTGCAGAGGAGGTTACTCTGCACTGTCAATCTGAGTGTAAGTTGGTCTGCTGGGACCTGTAGTCCCTCAGGAGTTTGTGTTATGTGTGTAGTTCTCATGGGAGATTGGCAGGGCTAGTCATGAGAGATGGGAGGGTCAGACTAGCCACAAACACACACACTCCCACCCAGGGGAGTGGTTACCAGTATGTAACGTGACCAGGGTGTGGGTCAGTGTTCGTTGTGAGCTCCCTGTGTGTGGAGCTGAGAGGTGTGTCCGGTAGGTCCTGTGTGGTTCCTGTGTATGGACCTGACCGGTGAAGGTGCTGGATCGTCCTAGGAATGACTAGGGTCCTGTGAGCACCTGGAACCGAGGAACCTGATGTATGGATGGTGCTGGATTGTCCTAGGAATGAATAGGGTCCTGCAAACACCTGAGATGGTCGGTGCTGGATTGTCCTAGGAATGACTAGGGTCCTACAAGCACCTGAGAAGGTCGGTGCTGGATTGTCCTAGGAATGACTAGGGTCCTGCAAGCACCTGAGACCGTGAGACTTGGCTTCGGGTGGCCTGGGTATTGGACGTTCCTGGCTGGGGAAGGACGTCCTGAAGAATACCCGGACTAGGCCACCAGGCAGGGTCCTGGCTACCTGGGTGTTGGGAGGTCCTGCGACGAGGACCGGATCCCTGAATAGCACGAGGTGAGGACCGGGATCTGCGGAGCCAGGGACAGTTACTGTGTGGGGAAGCTGGAGTCCTTCGGTGAGGTCTGGACTGACTACTGGGTGCCGACCAGGCAAGTTGGGGATCCCCGTTAGGCAGCTTACCCAGAAGAATGTTAACAGAGTGTGGGGAAGCTGGAGTCCTTCGGTGAGGTCTGGACTGACTACTGTGTATTGACCAGGCAAGTTGGTGATCCCCGTTAGGCAGCTTACCCAGAAGAGGTTAACGGAGTCGGCATGAGGAGCAGGAGCTCCCGTCAGGTACCAAAGAGACTGTTGGTGCCTGTTGTGTTTTATGTGTTATAAGTAATGAACTTTGCATAACCCGGTTTATGGCATATTTAATAAACCGCATGGACTGTTTTTGTTAGAAAATTGTGCCTGGCTACATTAATCCCGCGCCAAGTGAGTGTCCCCCAATACACTCAGTAAGAGAAATCTTACAAGCCCCTGGGGCAGAGGGCCAACCCCCAGGAGTAAGACGATCAGGCCCACAAAGCTGGCTAGGCAATACGTGGGAAGACGGCCGGTCCTGCCCATTGTGACCGATGGCATCCTGATGAACGCTTTACTGGACACTGGCTCCCAGTAAGTAAGTAAAAATGCAATAGAGACAGCAGAACCCCTTGCTTCCATCCGACCAGGTGGAGGACAATGGCTCTGAGGGGCAACTGGAGGATTGGCACTGACTCCACTCCTTTGCACCAAAAGCATAGAGCTTACCTGGTGGCTCGAGAGTATGAGCGGGTCTTCAACAAACATCCTCTAGACTTTGGGCAGGTAAAAGGGGTCCAACACCATATCCCCACTGGAGATCATCCACCCATTAAGGAAAGGTACCGGCCTGTACCCCCAGCACACTATCAACGTGCCAAGGATATGTTGCGGGAGATGAAGGAGGCTGGGGTAATCAGAGATAGTTGTAGCCAGTGGGCAGCTCCGTTAGTCCTCGTTAAGAAGAAAGATGGTATCATGAGAATGTGTGTTGACTGCAGGCGAATTAACAGCATTACACACAAGGACGACAAATAAACGATGACATTCAAAAGTACAACTTTTCCTGCAAAAAACAAGCCCTCACATGGCCATATTGATGGAAAATTAGCAAAGTTATGGCTCTGGAAAGCAGGGAAGCAAAAAAAACCCCCTCAAAAACAGAAAAACCCAAGGTAGTGAATGGGTTAATGCTGTCTAAGAAATTAAAGCAATTTAAGAACTTAAGAATGTCCCTTTAATATCTGTTAAAAAGAGGAGTCATTCTATTCATCAAGACCATCTCATGTACCCCACTTTGCAGGTAACCCCAGAACTGAATAATCGCATGTATAACAATATGCCACTTCAGCAACTGTCCCCTTAAGCTGTCCCATCTGCAATTTGACCACCCTAGCCAACAACACTAAGGGTAAATGATTCTCTTAGCTTAACTTCAGCTTCCCAGTGACATTCTCCAGACCTTGCTAGTGGATACCACAAGTGCACCTCTTGCGTGTGGGTCCTCTAAAGGTATACTAGGTGATCCAATCCACTACTCAGTATCTCCACAGGCTCCTTGTCATCTAAAATTTAAAAAAAGATACACAAATCTTTTTATTTGAGGGTTGGGAGTTATAATGTTTACAACATTAGACTCCCTGGACATACGAAACTGAGCCTGATACAAGGGCTATATGTGACACCAACCTTCCCATCATGCCTTTAGATTATCATATTTTTGCCCATTACCTGTGTTCGTAGCAGAGCCTTCAAAATCAGTCTCTTCTTCAACACTTTGTGTTTCTAAAGCTTCCATTATTGTAAAGTGATTCTGTAAAAGTGAAAACATTACCATTTAAAAAAAAAAATTAACGCTATATTTTGCCCATTTGTATACTGCGAAATGTATGTATGTCACATGTCCAGTGTTAAATATCATTAAATGCATATAGAAGCATTATATTGATAAAGAATTGACCTCATTCGGACGTCCGATTTTTGCAAACGAGTGCTATCCATGGTTTTCACAAGTGGCACTCATACCTATGATAGTCTTTGGGGCCATTCACATGTCTGATACAAGTGTATCATCAGTGTACTGGATCTGAATTTCATCATTTGATCAGTGTATCAGTTTTTGCCATCAGTGTTTTTATCAGTGATTTTCACATATGGATGAAAAAATAAATAAACAACAAAAGTTCTTCAATACATTACAATGTTAATCATGACAGCACATGAACTGTACACTGATGCCATCCATGTGTTCTCAGTGATTTTCTATTAGCAGTTTTTGCTGGTAAAAAAATATACATATCTCTGTGATTTTCCACTAGGTAACATGTGCTTATGAACACCCCATAGACTATAATGGATACATGCTCTAGGATTGTCTGAATGAGGCCTCCAGGCACTGAAACCTCTTCATTATTTTTTGAGCAACCTTGATGCTTTTCATCAAGTCACAGTAAGGACATTCAGTGGTATGTCAAGGTATTATCGAGTCACAGTAATGACATTCAGCGATATATCAAGGTATCATTGAGTCACAGTAAGGACATTCAGCAGTATATCAAAATATCATCACGTCACAGTAATGACATTCAGCGGTATATCAAAGTATCATCGAGTCACAGTAAATAATGTCTTCAAAGGGAAATTTGTAGTTACAATTCTGCGCTGCCGCTAAGATGAATTTCAGGAGAGTATAGTTGATTCACAGTGGTTTTATTAAACGCGTTTCAGGGGTCTCATGCCCCCTTCATCAGGAAATGGTATTTCCTGATGAAGGGGGCATGAGACCCCTGAAACGCGTTGAATAAAACCACTGTGAATCAACTATACTCTCCTGAAATTCATCTTAGCGGCAGCGCAGAATTTTAACTACAAATTTCCCTTTGAAGACATTATTTTCTCTGGTCAGTGAAGACCTGTGGATCTGCAGCAGCCGCTATCTACATGTTCTAATCTCATCCTAACCAGGTGAGCAAATTTGGTGTATATTCTCCTCTGTGTAACGTGGATAAGACCCTATTGCGCTCTTTGTCTCCCCATTGTTTTACAACGAGTCACAGTAAAGGCATTCAGCGGTATATCAAAGTATCATCGAGTCACAGTAATGACATTCAGCGGTATATCAAAATATCATCGAGTCACAGTAATGACATTCAGCGGTACATCAAAGTATCATCGAGTCACAGTAATGACATTCAGCGGTATATCAAAGTATCATCGAGTCACAGTAATGACATTCAGCGGTACATCAAAGTATCATCGAGTCACAGTAATGACATTCAGCGGTATATCAAAGTATCATCGAGTCACAGTAATGACATTCAGCGGTATATCAAAGTATCATCGAGTCACAGTAATGACATTCAGCGGTATATCAAAGTATCATCGAGTCACAGTAATGACATTCAGCGGTATATCAAAGTATCATAGAGTCACAGTAATGACATTCAGTGGTATATCAAGGTATCAGAGTCACAGTAATGGCATTCAGCGGTAAATCAGGGTAATATCGAGTGACAGTAATGAACTTGAGCAGTAACATACAGTACTATCCCCAGTAAGGACATTGTGAGATAATACACACTATAACAATAATTTTTATCCCAAAGGAGATAGTATTAGAAATAGGGTCAGTTTTTCTATACAGAGATCCAATCTTGTCCATGAACTGTATCTGACATTTTGCAAATAGTCTTTATTACTATAGTTGCAAATCTGTGTGTTATTAAAGGGGTTGTCAGGTCCAAATTAATGTCTGCAGTCACTCTGTGTTAGTTATACACATAACACCCCATACACCCCATCTAGCAACGTGGCCATCCAGTGGGCGTGGTCAACTAGAGGGCATGGTCTTGTTGCATACAAGTGTATGGAGCGAGGCCATGCCCACAGGCCGGGTCTATGTGTAACTCATACATAGCCTCAGGTCCCAGGTCGGAAACAGGTGAATCCCCGCAGCACATAGTGCACATGCTGGGGGGGATTCTTAAGTCTGCAGTCACACAGAGTCACCGCACACTTATCAATTTGGACCGGACAGCCCCTTTAATTTGGTGAATGGTGTGTCTTCAAGATTACCACAAACAAGCCTCGCATGATGCCTAAACTTGCCACCAACCACACTGTGTATCTTATGCTTTTAACAGAGCATTTCATATCGGTTTAAATTGTGAAAGTAGAAACTATAATATAGCATGAGAATGAAATTTCTTGTTAGAAGTGAAACTTTTATTCTAAGCAAATAAGTAATTCTTACCGCACTCTAGAAATGTTTGCTTAAGGGGGGTTTATAGTCTAGCAAAATTATTTTCATATAATTTCATGTATTTAGTGTGGAGAATATACAGTATCAGCAAAACGATTTAGTTTGATTCGTTATATTAAAAAAGTTATAGCACCTTACAGAGAGTGATCTCCGGCGTGCGCTCAGTGTTTGGATGGCGCATGGCACAAAGGAGCATTCCGTCGGCCTTGTGCTTTCTTAGCTTTTGGATTAACTTGCCCAATAAATGGTCATTTTTTGGGTGGCATATTAAAAACCAGTCCTTAGTATTATGACTCTTAGTAATCACCTCACACTGATCAGAGATCTAATAGTTGAAGCTATGTATACAACCCCTGGCAAAAATTATAGAATCACCAGCCTTGGAGGATGTTCATTCAGTTGTTTAATTTTGTAGAAAAAAAGCAGATCACAGACATGGCACAGAACTAAAGTCATTTCAAATGGCAACTTTCTGGCTTTAAGAAACACTAAAAAAAAACAAGAACAAAAAAATGTGGTAGTCAGTAATGGTTACTTTTTTAACCAAGCATAGGGGAAAAATAATGGAATCACTCAATTCTGAGGAAAAAATTATGGAATCACCCTGTAAATTTTCATACCCAAAAATAACACCTGCATCAAATTAGATCTGGGTCTAATAAGGAGTGATCACACCTTGGAGAGCTGTTGCACCAAGTGGACTGACATGAATCATGGCTCCAACACGAGAGATGTCATTTGAAACAAAGGAGAGGGTTATCAAACTCTTAAAAGAGGGTAAATCATCATGCAATGTTGCAAAAGATGTTGGTTGTTCACAGTCAGCTGTGTCTAAAATCTGGACCAAATGCAAACAACATGGAAGGTTGTTAAAGGCAAACATACTGGTAGACCAAGGAAGACATCAAAGCGTCAAGACCGGAAACTTCAAGCAATATGTCTGCAAAACAGGAAATGCAAAACAAAACAAATGAGGAACGAATGGGTGGAAACTAGAGTCAATGTCTGTGACCGAACTGTAAGAAACCGCCTAAAGGAAATGGGATTTACATACAGGAAAGCTAAAAGAAAGCCATCATTAACACCTAAACAGAAAAAAACAAGGTTACAATGGGCTAAGGAAAAGCAATCGTGGACTGTGGATGACTGGATGAAAGTCATATTCAGTGATGAATCATGAATCTGCATTGGGCAAGGTGATGATGCTGGAACTTTTGTTTGGTGCTTTTTCAAGATGATAATGCATCCTGCCATAGAGCAAAAATTGTGAAAACATTCCTTGAAATAAGACACATAAGGTCAATGTTTTGGCCTGCAAATAGTCCGGATCTCAATCCAATTGAAAATCTTTGGTGGAAGTTGAAGAAAATGGTCCATGACAAGGATCCAACCTGCAAAGCTGATCTGGCAACAGCAATCAGAGAAAGTTGGAGCCAGATTGATGAAGAGTACTGTTTGACACTCATTAAGTCCATGCCTCAGAGACTGCAAGCTGTTATAAAAGCCAGAGGTGGTGCAACAAAATACTAGTGATGTGTTGGAGTGTTTTTTTTTTTGTTTGTTTTTCATGATTCCATAATTTTTTCCTCAGAATTGAGTGATTCCATATTTTTTTCCCTATGCGTGGTTACAAAAAGTAAAATTGTTAAAATTAAACAACTGAATGAACATCCTCCAAGGCCGGTGATTCCATAATTTTTGCCAGGGGTTGTATATATAAAGCAAAAATATGTGCCCTGAAGGATCTCAAATCTCAGTTATGAAAAGTGCCTCACAGACCGTTCTAGTTGTCCATAGCAATCATCAGAGCTTCGTTTTCTCTTTATGTTGGCAGCTTCAATGCTGAAAGTTGCACTCTGGTTGCTGTAGGCGATCTGTATTGAACGGCGATGCGACTGGACTCTATCAAAGAAACTCGTGAATTTTAAAAGTTTAAAAAATTTGTTGAAATGGATATATAAGGGTCGAGAGATTATAAAGCGCATCCATATCGTTCTTAAGAACTGATAATTTGAGGCAACGGACGCAAAAAAACTAAGAACTTCAAACAATATTGAGTTGCCTATTTCAAGATAATTTGGTTACTGCATTCTGAATTTTTTCACTGTGTTTTCAACAATTACATCACTTGTAATATGCAAAACTTGCAAGAAGAATGTAAAATTCTCTCAGACGTTACATCGAGGTGTAGAATTTAAAATTAATGTCCAGTGCTGCTGTAACAATTTACATTGATTCTTCACCAATAGGGTTGAGCGAAACGGATCGGACAAATTAAAAAATCGCCGACTTTCGGCAAAGTCGGGTTTCATGAAACCCGACCCGATCCTAGTGTGGGATCGGCCATGAGGTCGGCGATCTGCACGCCAAAGTCGCGTTTCGTGTGACGCTTTCAGCGCCATTTTTCAGCCAATGAAGGAGGACTCAGAGTGTGGGCAGCGTGATGACATAGGTCTCGGTCCTCACCATCTTAGAGAAGGGCATGACAGTGATTGGCTTGCTTTCTGCGGCGTCACAGGGGCTATAAAGGGGCGTGCACGCCGACCGCCATCTTACTTCTGCCGATCTTACCATAGGGAGAGGTTGCTGCAGCTTCATCAGAAGAAGGGATATAGTTAGGGAGGGAAGATTAACCCCCAAACTGCTTGTGCTGTAGCAATTTCCACTGTCCAACACCACCTTTTTTTTGCAGGGACAGTGGAGGCTATATTTTTTTGCATCAGCTCTGTAGCTTATTAGGCTGCCTTATAAGGCTCCCTGATAGCTGCATTGCTGTTTGCACCGCTGCTCTGCAAACCAACTGCTTTTTTAAAAGCAAAAATCCAGTTGCTCCTTTCTGCACAGTTATCTTCTTTATTTGTCCACACTTTTGTGTGCAGCAGTCCTTTTTATTGCTGCCATACTTGTCTTGAGATCATTGTAGGGAGATTGAAATTGTACTACAGTCCTTGTATTTTTTCATATATCTTCCAGCCACTTTCTGCCACTTACATTGTGTTGTTTTATACACTGGGCCTGAGTTTTGGTTCAGTCTCCAAAAAAAAAAAAGTGAGATTCAAATTCTCACAAAGTGGATATACTTCAGTCCTGTTAGTTTGTCATATATCAGCCAGCCACTTTCTGCCATGTACATTGTGTTGTTTTATACACTGGGCCTGAGTTTTGGTTCAGTTTCCCCCCCAAAAAAAGTGAGATTCAAATTCTCACAAAGTGGATATACTTCAGTCCTGTTAGTTTGTCGTATATCAGCCAGCCACTTTCTGCCACGTACATTGTGTTGTTTTATACACTGGGCCTGAGTTTTGGTTCAGTCTCCCAAAAAAAGAGTGAGATTCAAATTCTCACAAAGTGGATATATTTCAGTCCTGTTAGTTTGTCGTATATCAGCCAGCCACTTTCTGCCACGTACATTGTGTTGTGTTATACACTGGGCCTGAGTTTTGGTTCAGTCTCCAAAAAAAATAAGTGAGATTCAAATTCTCACAAAGTGGATATACTTCAGTCCTGTTAGTTTGTTGTATATCTGCCAGCCACTTTCTGCCACGTACATTGTGTTGTGTTATACACTGGGCCTGAGTTTTGGTTCAGTCTCCCCCCCAAAAAAAGTGAGATTCAAATTCTCACAAAGTGGATATACTTCAGTCCTGTTAGTTTGTCGTATATCAGCCAGCCACTTTCTGCCACTTACATTGTGTTGTTTTATGCACAGGGCCTGAGTTTTGGTTCAGTCTCCCAAAAAAAAGGGATATTTAAATTCTCAACAAGTTTATATACACCTTCTACCTTGATTTACAGTACCATATAACGGTTGTTATTTTGGTTAGATTTTCCAAAAAATGAGGAAGTCTGGTGGAAGAGCCCGTGGGCGGTGGTTGACAGCTGGTACTGATGGTGGTGATGGTGGTGCATCTGGTGGGAGTGGCAAAAGCACTGGAGGTGTTGAGACAGCATCATCATCTGGCTACACAAGGCCTCGAAGGCTCCCTTATCTGGGAATAGGAAAACAGCTTTTAAAGCCAGAGCAGAAGGAAAAAGTTTTGGCTTTCCTTGCTGACTCAGCCTCTAGCTCTTTCGCCTCCTCTTCAGAAAGTTCCAAATATAAAAGCAGCAAGTCATCAGTGGATGCTCCCGATCAGGAACAAGATGTTTCCTTGTGTCCTTCACCCAAACCAAAAGTCAAGGATGTGTCAGGCGACACTACAGGTTATTCCATGGAGCTCTTTACACATACTGTGCTTGGGTTAGAAAGGGAAATTGTTAACTGCCCATTACAAGATGAATCGGACATGGAGTGCACTGATGCACAGCCACAGCTAGATTATTATGCTGTTCCATTGACTCAGATCACTACATTGCCCTCACAGTGTACTGAGCCAGAATCTGACCCTGATGAGACTATGGTGCCCCTTCTGGAACGCTATAGCACCTTACACGGTGACACAAAGGAAGGTGCACATGACATTGAAGAGGAGGTGATAGATGACCCAGTTGTTGACCCAGATTGGCAGCCATTGGGGGAAGAGGGTGCCGCTGCCAGTAGCTCAGAAGCGGAGGAGGATGATCCGCAGCAGCCATCTACGTCGCAACAGCTGTCATCTGGCAGGCCGATGTCAGGCCAAAAACGTGTGTCAAAAACAGTTTTAAGACAGCGTGGCCCTCCGGTGAAAGTAGCACAGAGTGCAATGCCTGAAAAGGTATTCGATAGTAGGAAGAGTGTAGTGTGGCAATTTTTTAACCAAGATCCGAATGATCAGTCAAAAGTTATATGTAAGAAATGCTCAAAGACCTTTAGCAGAGGGAAGAATCTTCAAAATTTAAATACAACGTGCATGCTTAGACATTTAACCAGCATGCACTTGCAAGCCTGGACTAACTACCAAACGTCCCGTACCATTGTTGCACCTGCTCAGAATGAAGGTAGTCAGCAACACTACATTGCTTCCCTCACTGTAAGCCCACCGGTTAGGACACCAGCAGCAGCAAATGTGGAGGTATCGTCGCAAGGCCAAAGCAGTCGGGGAATCACAAGGTTATTGGTAGGAAACACTGTATGTAGGCCAACATCAAGAATACCATCACCAACCCTCTCTCAATCTGCAATGTCCACCACCAACACTGCTAGTTCCACCATATGCAGCTCTCCAGTCCAGCTCACCCTACAAGAGACTCTCATTAGGAAAAGAAGTACTCATCCTCTCATTCGTGTACACAGGGTTTGAACGCCCACATTGCTATACTAATCTCGTTAGAGATGATGCCCTACCGGTTGGTTGAAAGCGAAGCTTTCAAAGACCTGATGACCTTTGCAGTACCATGCTATGACCTACCCAGTTGGCACTTCTTTGCGAGAAAAGCCATCCCAGCCCTCCACCAGCATGTCAAAGACCGCATTGTCCATGCACTGAGGCAATCAGTCAGTGGAAAGGTGCACCTCACAACAGATGCATGGACCAGTAGGCATGGCCAGGGACATTACGTGTCCATCACGGCGCACTGGGTTAATGTGGTGGATGCAGGGTCCACAGGGGACAGCCATAGTGGGACAGTCCTGCCTAGCCCACGGTCTAGGAAACAGTTGGCTATAGGTGTTCGCCACCCCTCCTCCTCCTCCAGAAGCGAAAGATCGTCCACAGAGCGCAGTCGCATGACCACTCCATCTGCAGCTGCCAGTGTTGCACACGGGGTGTCCCATTATGGAACAGCTAGTGGTAAGCGTCAGCAGGCTGTGTTACAAATTAAGTGTTTGGGCGACAACAGACACACCGCGGAAGTACTGGCCGAGTACTTGCAGCAACAAACTCAGTCATGGCTGGGCAGTGTACATCTTGAGGCAGGCAAGGTAGTCAGTGATAACGGAAGGAATTTTATGGCTGCCATAGCCCTTTCAGAACTGAAACACATACCTTGCCTGGCTCACACCTTGAACCTGGTGGTGCAGTGCTTCCTCAAAAATTATCCGGAGTTACCAGCCCTGCTCTTGAAAGTGCAAAGACTTTGCTTGCACATCCGCCGGTCGCCCGTACACTCCAGCTGTATGCTGAACCATCAGCGATCGCTGAATCTTCCCCAGCACCGCCTAATAATCGACGTTGCAACAAGGTGAAACTCCACACTGCACATGGTTCAGAGGATGTGCGAACAGAGGGGTGCTGTAATTTATTTGTGGGAGGATACACATACACGGGCAGGCACTTGGATGGCAGACATGGAGTTGTCTGGTGTGCAGTGGTCGAAGCTACAAGACCTCTGTCAAGTCCTTCAGTGTTTTGAGGAATGCACACGGCTGGTAAGTGCAGACGACGCCATCATAAGCATGAGCATCCCACTAATGTGTCTGCAGATGCAAAGTTTGACGCACATTAAGGAGCAGGCGTCTGCAGCCGAGGAGGAGGGAACCCTTGATGACAGTCAGCCATTGTCTGTCCTGGACGAGGTGGCAGACTGTTGTGAATTCTGTTGTGGGTTCTGCTCTTGGGCTCCCTCCTGTGGTTATAAGTGGTAGTGCTGCTGTTTGTCCTTCACAGCAGTCATCAGGTGCGTCCACTTTGGCCGGGGCTATTTAGTCTGGCTTCACCCTTTGGTGAGTGCCAGTTGTCCATTGTTTTCTGGAGGATTCACATCTCTGCTTGGTTTCTCCTGCTGGATTGTCCAAATCATCAAAGATAAGTCCTGGCTTTGTTTTTGCAGTCCACATGCGGAGGACTTTATAGTTCAGTGAATTGCTATGTTTTTTCTTGTCCAGCTTTGTCTGTGTAAGGATTTATTCAGCCAAGCTGGAAGCTCTGGAGTTGCAGAGTTACCCTCCATGCCTTTAGTTAGGTGTGGAGATTTTTGTATTCTCTGTGGTGGATTTTTGTAGTATTTTAATACTGACCGCACAGTACTCTGTCCTGTCTTTTCTTTCTAGGTAGCGTGGCCTCCTTTGCTAAATTCTGTTTTCAGTCTGCGTTGTAATTTCCCTCTCCTCTCACAGTCAATATTTGTGGGGGGCTGTCTTTCCTTTGGGAATTTTCTCTGAGGCAAGATAGTTTTCCTGTTTCTTTCTTTAGGGGTAATTAGTCCTCCGGCTGTGATGAGGTGTCTAGGGAGTGACAGGAACATCCCACGGCTACTTCTAGTTGCGGTGTTAAGTTCAGGGTCTGCGGTCAGTATAGAGGCCACCTACTCCAGAGCTCGTCCATGCTGCTCCTAGGCCACCAGATCATAACAGTACAACTGGCCAACAATGAGTTAACCGCCTCTCAAAAGAAGGGAATGAAAGTGCTGAGCCATTTTTTTTTCTGTACTCTGTGTTTTTTTTTTTCCCTCTTTACCTCTGGGTGGCTCAAGAGTTAAGCGCTGATATGGATGTTCAGGGACTTGCTTCTCGTGTGGATCAACTTGCTGCTAGAGTGCAGGGTATTTCTGATTATATCGTGCAGACTCATGTTTTGGAGCCTAGAATTCCTACCCCTGATCTGTTTTTTGGGGACAGGTCCAAATTTCTGAGCTTTAAAAATAATTGTAAACTGTTTTTTGCTCTGAAGCCCCGTTCCTCTGGTGATCCCATCCAGCAGGTAAAAATTGTCATATCTCTGTTGCATGGTGACCCTCAGGATTGGGCATTTTCCCTGGAATCTGGGAATCCGGCCTTGCTTAATGTAGACACCTTTTTTCAGGCGCTTGGGTTATTGTATGATGAACCTAATTCTGTGGATCATGCTGAGAAAACCTTGTTGGCCCTGTGTCAGGGTCAAGAAGCGGCAGAATCATATTGCCAGAAATTTAGAAAATGGTCTGTGCTTACTAAATGGAATGAGGATGCTTTGGCGGCAATTTTCAGAAAGGGTCTTTCTGAATCAGATAAAGATGTTATGGTGGGGTTCCCCATGCCTGCAGGTCTGAGTGATTCTATGTCTCTGGCCATTCAAATTGATCAGCGCTTGCGTGAGCGCAGAGTTGTGCACACTATGGCGTTGTCTTCCGAGCGGAGTCCTGAGCCAATGCAGTGTGATAGGATTGTGTCTCGAGCTGAACCCCAAGGATTCAGACGTCAGAATAGGTTGTGCTTTTACTGCGGCGATTCTGCTCATGTTATTTCTGATTGCCCTAAGCGTGCCAAGAGAATCGCTAATTCTGTTACCATCAGTACTGTACAACCTAAATTTCTGTTATCTGTGACCCTGATCTGCTCATTATCGTCATTTTCTGTCATGGCATTTGTGGATTCAGGCGCTGCTTTAAATTTAATGGACTTAGAATTTGCCAGACGTTGTGGTTTTCCCTTGCAGCCTTTGCAGAGTCCTATCCCTTTGAGGGGCATTGATGCTACACCATTGGCTAAAAATAAACCTCAGTTTTGGACACAGTTAACCATGTGCATGGCGCCAACCCATCAGGAAGATTGTCGTTTCCTGGTGTTGCATAATTTGCATGATGCTATTGTGCTGGGGTTTCCATGGTTACAGGTGCATAATCCGGTGTTGGATTGGAAATCTATGTCTGTGACTAGTTGGGGTTGTCAGTGGGTTCATGATGACGTTCCTCTGATGTCAATTTCCTCCTCCCCCTCTTCTGAAATTCCTGAGTTTCTGTCAGATTTCCAGGATGTTTTCGATGAGCCCAAGTCCAGTTCCCTTCCACCGCATAGGGACTGTGATTGTGCTATTGACTTGATTCCAGGCTGTAAGTTCCCTAAGGGCCGACTTTTCAACCTGTCTGTGCCTGAACATGCCGCCATGCAGAGTTATGTTAAGGAGTCTTTGGAGAAGGGACATATTCGGCCATCTTCTTCTCCATTGGGAGCAGGTTTTTTTTTTGTTGCCAAGAAGGATGGCTCCTTGAGACCCTGTATTGATTATCGCCTCTTGAATAAGATCACGGTCAAATTCCAATACCCTTTGCCTTTGCTTTCTGATTTGTTTGCAAGGATTAAGTGGGCTAGTTGGTTTACTAAGATTGACCTTCGAGGGGCATATAATCATGTTCGTATTAAGCAGGGTGACGTGTTGTGAAATTGGATTTTGGGCTCCCCCGGTGGCCACTGGTGGAATTGAACTTGTGTGCATCATCCCCTCTGTTCACCTGTTCCCATCAGGATGTGGGAGTCGCTATTTAACCTTGCTCCTCTGTCACTTCCATGCCGGTCAACATTGTAATCAGAAGCCTTTCTGTGCATGTTCCTGCTACCAGACAACTTCCAGCTAAGTCGGACTTTTGTCCTTGTTTGTTTTTTGCATTTTGTTCCAGTTCACAGCTGCAGTTTCGTTTCTGTGTCTGGAAAGCTCTTGTGATCTGAAATTGCCACTCTGATGTTATGAGTTAATACTAGAGTCTTAAAGTAATTTCAGGATGGTGTATTGATAGGGTTTTCAGCTGACCATGAAAGTACCCTTTCTGTCTTCCTGCTATCTAGTAAGCGGACCTCGATTTTGCTAAACCTATTTTCATACTACGTTTGTCATTTTCATCTTAAATCACCGCCAATATATGTGGGGGCCTCTGTCTGCCTTTCGGGGAAATTTCTCTAGAGGTGAGCCAGGACTATATTTTCCTCTGCCAGGATTAGTTAGTCCTCCGGCCGGCGCTGGGCGTCTAGGGATAAAACGCAGGCTACGCTACCCGGCTACTGTTAGTTGTGCGGCAGGTTTAGTTCATGGTCAGTTTAAGTTTCCATCCTTCCAAGAGCTAGTTCCTATGTATGCTGGGCTATGTTCTCTTGCCATTGAGAACCATAACAGTGACTAATGGAAAACTGCGTTTAATACGCCCGAGGGCCATTTTGAATATCTTGTGATGCCATTTGGACTCTCTAATGCCCCATCTGTGTTTCAGTCCTTCATGCATGATATTTTTCGGAATTATCTTGATAAATTCATGATTGTATATTTGGATGATATTTTGATTTTTTCAGATGATTGGGAGTCTCATGTGAAACAAGTCAGGATGGTATTTCAGGTCCTTCGTGATAATGCCTTGTTTGTGAAGGGGTCTAAGTGCCTCTTTGGAGTACAGAAGGTTTCTTTTTTGGGCTTCATTTTTTCTCCATCATCTATAGAAATGGATCCGGTTAAGGTTCAGGCCATTCATGATTGGATCCAGCCCACATCCGTGAAGAGCCTTCAGAAATTTTTGGGCTTTGCTAATTTTTATCGCCGTTTTATTGCCAACTTCTCTAGTATGGTTAAACCCCTGACCGATTTGATGAGGAAGGGCTCTGATGTAACGAATTGGTCCTCTGAGGCTGTTTTTGCCTTTCAGGAGCTTAAGCGCCGATTTACTTCTGCCCCTGTGTTGCGTCAGCCGGATGTTTCTCTTCCTTTTCAGGTTGAGGTTGACACTTCTGAAATTGGGGCAGGGGCCGTTTTGTCTCAGAGGAATTCTGATGGTTCCTCGATGAAACCGTGTGCCTTCTTCTCTCGGAAGTTCTCGCCTGCGGAACGCAATTATGATGTCGGTAATCGTGAGTTGTTGGCTATGAAGTGGGCATTTGAGGAGTGGCGACATTGGCTTGAGGGGGCCAAGCACCGTATTGTGGTCTTGACCGATCATAAGAATCTTATTTACCTCGAGTCTGCCAAACGGCTGAATCCTAGACAGGCTCGATGGTCCCTGTTTTTCTCTCGTTTTGATTTTGTTGTCTCGTATCTACCGGGTTCTAAGAATGTTAAGGCTGATGCCCTCTCTAGGAGTTTTTTGCCTGATTCCCCTGGGGTTCTTGAGCCGGTTGGTATTCTGAAGGAGGGGGTGATTCTTTCCGCTATCTCCCCTGATTTGCGACGGGCTCTTCAGGAGTTTCAGGCTGATAAACCTGATCGCTGTCCAGCGGGGAAACTGTTTGTTCCTGACAGATGGACTAGTAAAGTGATTTCTGAGGTTCACTGTTCTGTGTTGGCTGGCCATCCTGGGATTTTTGGTACCAGAGATTTGGTTAGTAGGTCCTTTTGGTGGTCTTCTTTGTCACGGGATGTGCGTTCTTTTGTGCAGTCCTGTGGGACTTGTGAGCGGGCTAAACCTTGCTGCTCCCGCGCCAGTGGGTTGCTTTTGCCTTTGCCGGTCCCTGAGAGGCCTTGGACGCATATTTCTATGGATTTTATTTCGGATCTTCCTGTTTCCCAGAGGATGTCGGTTATCTGGGTGGTCTGTGACCAGTTTTCTAAGATGATTCATTTGGTACCTTTACCTAAATTTCCTTCCTCTTCTGAGTTGGTTCCGTTGTTTTTTCAGCATGTGGTTCGTTTGCATGGCATACTGGAGAATATTGTGTCCGATAGAGGTTCCCAGTTTGTTTCTAGGTTTTGGCGGTCCTTTTGTGCTAAGCTGGGCATTGATTTGTCTTTTTCTTCCGCATTTCATCCTCAGACAAACGGTCAAACCAAGCGAACTAACCAGACTTTGGAGACTTATTTGAGATGCTTTGTGTCTGCCGATCAGGATGATTGGGTGGCTTTCTTGCCATTGGCCGAGTTTGCCCTTAATAATCGGGCTAGTACTGCTACCTTGGTTTCACCCTTCTTTTGTAATTCTGGGTTTCATCCTCGTTTTTCTTCAGGGCAGGTTGAGTCTTCTGATTGTCCTGGGGTGGACTCTGTGGTTGACAGGTTGCAGCAAATTTGGGCTCATGTTGTGGACAATTTGGTGTTGTCTCAGGAGGAGGCTCAGCGTTTTGCCAACCGTCGTCGGCGTGTGGGTTCCCGGCTTCGGGTTGGGGATTTGGTCTGGTTGTCTTCCCGTCATGTTCCTATGAAGGTTTCTTCCCCGAAGTTCAAACCTCGGTTTATTGGTCCTTATAGGATTTCTGAGATTATCAATCCAGTGTCTTTTCGTTTGGCCCTTCCAGCCTCTTTTTCCATCCATAATGTTTTTCATAGATCTTTGTTGCGTAAATATGTGGTGCCCGTGGTTCCCTCTGTTGATCCTCCTGCCCCGGTGTTGATTGATGGGGAGTTGGAGTATGTTGTGGAGAAGATCTTGGATTCTCGTTTTTCAAGATGGAATCTTCAGTATCTTGTCAAGTGGAAGGGTTATGGCCAGGAGGATAATTCTTGGGTTGTTGCCTCCGATGTTCATGCTGGCGATTTGGTTCATGCCTTCCATTTGGCTCGTCCTGATCGGCCTGGGGGCTCTGGTGAGGGTTCGGTGACCCCTCCTCAAGGGGGGGGGTACTGTTGTGAATTCTGTTGTGGGTTCTGCTCTTGGGCTCCCTCCTGTGGTTATAAGTGGTAGTGCTGCTGTTTGTCCTTCACAGCAGTCATCAGGTGCGTCCACTTTGGCCGGGGCTATTTAGTCTGGCCTCACCCTTTGGTGAGTGCCAGTTGTCCATTGTTTTCTGGAGGATTCACATCTCTGCTTGGTTTCTCCTGCTGGATTGTCCAAATCATCAAAGATAAGTCCTGGCTTTGTTTTTGCAGTCCACATGCGGTGGACTTTATAGTTCAGTGAATTGCTATGTTTTTTCTTGTCCAGCTTTGTCTGTGTAAGGATTTATTCAGCCAAGCTGGAAGCTCTGGAGTTGCAGAGTTACCCTCCATGCCTTTATTTAGGTGTGGAGATTTTTGTGTTCTCTGTGGTGGATTTTTGTAGTATTTTAATACTGACCGCACAGTACTCTGTCCTGTCTTTTCTTTCTAGGTAGTGTGGCCTCCTTTGCTAAATTCTGTTTTCAGTCTGCGTTGTAATTTCCCTCTCCTCTCACAGTCAATATTTGTGGGGGGCTGTCTTTCCTTTGGGAATTTTCTCTGAGGCAAGATAGTTTTCCTGTTTCTTTCTTTAGGGGTAATTAGTCCTCCGGCTGTGACGAGGTGTCTAGGGAGTGACAGGAACATCCCACGGCTACTTCTAGTTGCGGTGTTAAGTTCAGGGTCTGCGGTCAGTATAGAGGCCACCTACTCCAGAGCTCGTCCATGCTGCTCCTAGGCCACCAGATCATAACAGCGGACAAAGAGGAGGAGGAGGAGGATGATGGGGATGAATATTTATGGGAGGATGCTTCTCAGGGGGCAATAGAAACTGGTGGCGTTGCAAGGTCAGGTACTGGATTTTTTGCGGGACACAAGTGATGTTGATTTGCAAGAAAGTGCTCCTCAACCCAGCACAAACAGTGAATTGACACCTGGAACATTGGCCCACATGGCTGAGTATGCCTTGCATATCCTAAAAAGGGACCCCCGCATTATGAAAATGATGACCGATGACGATTACTGGTTGGCCTGCCTCCTGGATCCACGATATAAAGGAAAATTACAAAATATCATGCCACATGAGAACCTTGAGCAAATATTGGCTACCAAACAAGCAACTCTTGTAGACCGTTTGGTTCAGGCATTCCCAGCACACAGCGGCGGTGATGGTTCTCACACGAGCCGTAGGGGGCCACATGGCAGAGGTGTTAGAGGTGCACAAATCCGAAGTGGCGTTGGACAGAGGGGTTTTATGACCAGGTTGTGGAGTGATTTCACAATGACCTCTGACACGACAGGTACTGCTGCATCGATTCAAAGTGATAGGAGACAGCATTTCTCCAGTATGGTTACAAACTACTTTTCCTCCCTTATCGATGTTCTCCCTCACAGGTCATTCCCCTTTGATTACTGGGCATCTAAAATAGACACCTGACCTGAATTGGCAGAATATGCATTACAGGAGCTCGCTTGCCCTGCTGCTAGTGTGCTATCAGAAAGAGTCTTCAGTGCTGCTGGTTCAATACTGAACGAAAAAAGGACACGTCTGGCTACCCAAAATTGTTGATGATCTAACCTTCATTAAAATGAACCAATCATGGATTTCAAATTATTTTGCCCCACCTTCCCTTGCTGACACTGTAGCTTGCCTGAAAAATGTCTTGCTTTTGGCCTCCTCTTACTGACTGCTCCAATTCCTCCATTTGCAGCTGCTGAATATCCACCATAGGCCATTTTTATACCTCCCTAAATGGGCTGACTCACTCCACAGGGCCGTGATCACCACCTGGCGCAAGCACCCGTGCGAGTACCATTTGACTGGACTGGTGGGTGGGCCCACTTTTGGGTGACGGCACTGGCACAGGGTCCCTCAAAGTACAATTAAGTGTCTCTGATGGTGGTGGTGCACAACCAACGTCAGACACACCATCGTAATATGAGGGGCCCTGTGCCAGTACCGCCGCCCACGAGAGAGTGTTCCCCAGAGCTCGAACAGTGCTCTACCACTTGCAATACTTACCTCTCCCTGCTCCACCACTTTGTAGTCTGTGCTGTTAAATCCTTCAATGGCACTGCCAATACAAATTTGTTGAAATGATAGATGATAGTTAAAATATACAGGGGACCTGGCCTCCATTTAGACCAGTTAATACTTTGCGCCTACTACCACTGTCTGCTACTCAGCAGAGGAGCCCACCCCTGTACCTAGCTATGCCACCTGTTTATTTATGAACAATTTTTTGGCAGACATTTAGCCCACTTTATTATTTGGGCCTACTAACTGTGTCTGCCACTCATTACAGTTTTCCTCCACTGAACAAAGCAATGCCGCCTGTTTAGTCCTGTTACCACATTTAAACTGCATTTAGCCCACTTTATTATTTGGGCCTACTAACTGTGTTTCCTCCTCATCCTGCCCATTGCCCAGCCACTGCTAGATGAGTCTACTGGTACATTGACCCAGACCACTACATTCCCCTTGCACTCTACACAGTCAGAATCTGACCCTGCTGAAACTCAGGTTCCCCTTCCCGCATACTATACCACCTTACACGGGGACAAAGAGGAAGGTGCAGGTTCCTTCATCAGGTGGGGGGCATACTCGTTGGCGACGTCACTGGCACAGGGCCCCTCATAGTACGCAAAAGTGTCTCTGCCAGTGGGAGGCGCCACCCGCCGTCAAACACACCGCTGTACTATGAGGGGCCCTGTGCCAGTGACGTCACCAACGAGTATGCCCCCCTCACATGATGGAGGAACCTGCACTTTCATCTGCACCTTCCTACGAACGAGTGGGCCCCCCCTGCTTGCTCAGGATCACAGCACTTGCAAAGTTGAAATACTTACCTCTCCCTGCTCCACTGCCGTGACGTATTCCGCGTTTCCTGGGCCCACGAAAATCTTAAGCCAGCCCTACCCCCCACAACTTTAGCCAAATGACCCCCAGTTTTCAATGCCTAACTATTATTATAAAGTAAATTAAGATTGACAAGCTTAGGTAATAAGAATTGATGTTTTTGGCATTAAAATGGGCACTGTAGGTGTTTTCCTGTCCTCCACTCAGTGCCGACTTTGATTCCCCATTTGACTTACATTGGGTTTCATGTTTCAGTCGGCCCCCGACTTTTCGCAATAATCAGCCGATTTCACCCGACCCGACTTTTGACAAAGTCGGGTTTCGCGAAACCCGACTCGATCCGAAAAAAGTAAAAGTCGCTCAACTCTATTCACCAATAGTGACGAGCAAGCGTGATAAGATATTGTGTTATCTGAGCATGCTCGGGTGTTATCTGAGTATCTTGGGCGTGCTTGAATAATATGTTCGAGTCCCTGCAGCTGCATGTTTTGAGGATGTTAGGCAACAGCAACACGTGGAGATTGGCTATTTGTTAGGGAATCCACACATGTGTTGCAGCTATCTAACAGCCACAAAACATGCAGCTGCAGGGACTCGAACATATTATTCAAGCACGCCCAAGATACTCAGATAACGTGTTATCTGAGCACGTTCGCTCATCACTACTCGTCAATTATTAACAAGGCATTTGAAATCAACTGGTGCATTGTGCTTGTTTTTTTTACTTTTAGGTGTTGGACAAGAAGGCCTAAATTTATTTCACAGCTTCATGGACATTTGTATTGCAAGGCTATAAACACCTATTATGCTTGCCTTTAACCCCTTCATGACCTTGGGATTTTCCATTTTTCCGTGTTCGTTTTTTGCTCCCCTCCTTGCCAGAGCCATAACTTTTTTATTTTTTCCGTCAATATGGCCATGTGAGGGATTATTTTTTGTGGGACGAGTTTTACTTTTGAATGACATCATTGGTTTTACCATGTCATATACTAGAAAACGGGAAAAAAATTCCAAGTGCAGTGAAATTGCAAAAAAAAGTGCAATCCCACTTGTTTTTTGTTTGGCTATTTTGCTAGGTTCATTAAGTGCTAAAACTGACCTGCCATTATGATTCTCCAGGTCATTTCGAGTTCATAGACACCAAACATGTCTAGGTTCTTTTTTATCTAAGTGGCAAAAAAAAATTCCAAACTTTGCTAAAAAAAAAATTGTGTCATTTTCCGATACCCGTAGTGTCTCCATTTTTCTTGATCTGGGGTCGGGTGAGGGCTTATTTTTTGCATGCCAAGCTGACGTTTTTAATGACACCATTTTTATGTAGATACATGCTTTTGATCACCTGTTGTTGCATTTTAATGCAATGTCACGGCGACCAAAAAAACGTAATTCGGACATTTTGAATTTTTTTCTCGCTATGCCATTTAGCAATCAGGTTAATCCTTTTTTTTAATTGATAGATCGGGCGATTCTGAATGCGGCAATACCAAATATGTGTATATTTGATATTTTTAATTGTTTTATTTTGAATGGGTCAAAAGGGGGTTGATTTAAACTTTTATATTTTTTTAATTTTTTTCATTTTTTTAAACATTTTTTTTACTTTTGCCATGCTCCAATAGCCTCCATGGGAGGCTAGAAGCTGGCACAACTGGATCGGCTCAGGTACATAGGAGCGATCATCAGATCGCTCCTATGTAGCTGAATTACAGGCTTGCTATGAGCACCGACCACTGGGTGACGCTCACAGCAAGACGGCATAAAAAACCATAGAGGTCTCAAGGAGACCCCAGGTTGTCATGCCGACGCATCGATGACCCTCGATCATGTGACGGGGGTCTGCGATGCGCTCTTTTCCAGCCCGGTAGTTAAATGCCGCTGTCAGCGTTTGACAGCAGCATTTAACTAGTTAATAGCGGTGGGTGGATTACGATTCCACTCGCCACTATTGTGGGCACATGAAAGCTGTTCAAAACAGCTGACATGTCCTGGCTTTGATGCGGGCTCACCGCCGGAGCCCACATCAAAGCAGGGGATCTGACCTCGGACATACTATCTCGTCCGAGGTCAGAAAGAGGTTAAAATATAAAAATAGCAGCATCTGCAATGCGTTTTAACACAAGCAGTTGAGGAACGAAAAAGGAAGAATGAAGAAGCTGGAAATTTTGCAACACATTTAACAGTTTCTGGCAATGGAACATGGAAAAAGAGGATTGTCATGTTTATTTGATGTGTCTACTCTAATCGTAAAACATTCTAAAAATGTAGTCGATGTTGTGGTGAATAGTATGTTGGGTCAAGTGTGTAGTGTGTGGGCCAAAAAAAGGACAACATTATTGAGGAATACGATCAATGGTATGAAACACAAAGAAAGAAAGCTCCTTAAATCACAAAGGCAGTGAAGGTAAAATGGAGATCAACGCTATGGCCGTGGTCACACTCAGCGTAGGGAAATACCGTCCGTTTTTTACAGGCATAATACGCAGAAATGATCCCAAAACAGTGATCCGTATGTAATCCATATGGCATCCGTACTGCATTTTTTTAGTTGCAACCTTGCAAAATGGACATATAATGGATCCATGGGCTCAAATATTCCAGAAAACATATATACAGTATATATATATATATATATATATATATATATATATATATATATACACTCACTGGCCACTTTATTAGGTACACCATGCTAGTAACGGGTTGGACCCCCTTTTGCCTTCAGAACTGCCTCAATTCTTCGTGGCATAGATTCAACAAGGTGCTGGAAGCATTCCTCAGAGATTTTGGTCCATATTGACATGATGGCATCACACAGTTGCCGCAGATTTGTCGGCTGCACATCCCAAAGATGCTCCATACAAGGCAGGATGGATCCATGCTTTCATGTTGTTTACGCCAAATTCTGACCCTACCATCCGAATGTCGCAGCAGAAATCGAGACTCATCAGACCAAGCAACGTTTTTCCAATCTTCTACTGTCCAATTTCGATGAGCTTGTACAAGTTGTAGCCTCAGTTTCCTGTTCTTAGCTGAAAGGAGTGGTACCCGGTGTGGTCTTCTGCTGCTGTAGCCCATCTGTCTCAAAGTTCGACGCACTGTGCGTTCAGAGATGCTCTTAGGCCTACCTTGGTTGTAACGGGTGGTGATTTGAGTCACTGTTGCCTTTCTATCAGCTCGAACCAGTCTGCCCATTCTCCTCTGACCTCTGGCATCAACAAGGCATTTCCGCCCACAGAACTGCCGCTCACTGGATTTTTTTTCTTTTTCAGACCATTCTCTGTAAACCCTAGAGATGGTTGTGCGTGAAAATCCCAGTAGATCAGCAGTTTCTGAAATACTCAGACCAGCCCTTCTGGCACCAACAACCATGCCACGTTCAAAGGCACTCAAATCACCTTTCTTCCCCATACTAATGCTCGGTTTGAACTGCAGGAGATTGTCTTGACCATGTCTACATGCCTAAATGCACTGAGTTGCCGCCATGTGATTGGCTGATTAGAAATTAAGTGTTAACAAGAAGTTGGACAGGTGTACCTAATAAAGTGGCCGGTGTTGTGAAATTGGATTCTGGGCTCCCCCGGTGGCCACTTGTGGAATTGAACTTGTGTGCATCATCCCCTCTGTTCACCTGCTCCTATCAGGATGTGGGAGTCGCTATATAACCTTGCTCCTCTGTCAGTTTCTTGCCGGTCAACAATGTAATCAGAAGCCTTCTGTGCTTGTTCCTGCTACTAGACAACTCCCAGCTAAGTTGGACTTTTGTCCTTGTGTGTTTTTGCATTTTGTTCCTGTTCACAGCTGCTGTTTCGTTACTGTGTCTGGAAAGCTCTGGTGATCGGAAATTGCCACTCTGGTGTTATGAGTTAATGCTAGAGTCTTAAAGGAATTTCTGGATGGTGTTTTGATAGGGTTTTCTGCTGACCATGAAAGTGTCCTTTCTGTCTTCCTGCTATCTAGAAAGCGGACCTCGATTTTGCTAAACCTATTTTCATACTACGTTTGTCATTTCATCTAATATCACCGCCAATATATGTGGGGGCCTCTGTCTGCCTTTTGGGAAAATTTCTCTAGAGGTGAGCCAGGACTGTCTTTTCCTCTGCTAGGATTAGGTAGTTCTCCGGCTGGCGCTGGGCATCTAGGGTTAAAAAACGTAGGCATGCTACCCGGCCACTTCTAGTTGTGCGGCAGGTTTAGTTCATGGTCAGTATAGTTTCCATCTTCCAAGAGCTAGTTCTCATATATGCTGGGCTATGTTCTCTCACCATTGAGAACCATGACAGTTTGACCGGCCCAAAAAAGGGTTAAATTACTGGCTGAGAAAGGAGAGAAAAAAGAAGTCTGCTACAATTTTTTTTTCCTCTAGTTCTGAGTGTGCTCTTAATTGAATCACTTGCTAGTCTGCCTATACTGCAGCCTTCCTCTCTTTCTCTCCTTCTAATCCTTGAATGGCTCTGTGTTCACCTGTTTCAAATGGATCTTCAGAGTGTAGCTACAGGTTTGAATAATCTCGCCACAAAGGTACAAAATTTGCAAGATTTTGTTGTTCATGCACCTATGTCTGAGCCTAGAATTCCTTTGCCTGAATTCTTCTCGGGGAATAGATCTCACTTTCAAAATTTTAAAAATAATTGCAAATTGTTTTTGTCCCTGAAGTCTCGCTCTGCCGGAGACCCTGCACAGCAGGTCAGGATTGTAATTTCCTTGCTCCGGGGCGACCCTCAAGACTGGGCTTTTGCATTGGCACCAGGGGATCCTGCGTTGCTCAATGTGGAGGCGTTTTTTCTGGCCTTGGGGTTGCTTTATGAGGAACCTCATTTAGAGCTTCAGGCAGAAAAGGCCTTGATGTCCTTGTCTCAGGGGCAAGATGAAGCTGAAATATACTGCCAAAAATTCCGCAAATGGTCTGTGCTTACTCAGTGGAATGAGTGCGCCCTGGCGGCGATTTTCAGAGAAGGTCTCTCTGATGCCATTAAGGATGTTATGGTGGGGTTCCCTGTGCCTGCGAGTCTGAATGAGTCCATGACGATGGCTATTCAGATCGATAGGCGTCTGCGGGAGCGCAAACCTGTGCACCATTTGGCGGTGTCTACTGAGAAAACGCCAGAAAATATGCAATGTGATAGAATTCTGTCCAGAAGCGAGCGGCAGAATTTTAGACGAAAAAATGGGTTGTGCTTCTATTGTGGTGATTCAACTCATGTTATATCAGCATGCTTTAAGCGTACTAAGAAGCCTGACAAGTCTGTTTCAATTAGCACTTTACAGTCTAAGTTTATTCTATCTGTGACCCTGATTTGTTCTTTGTCATCTATTACCGCGGACGCCTATGTCGACTCTGGCGCTGCTTTGAGTCTTATGGATTGGTCCTTTGCCAAACGCTGTGGGTATGATTTGGAGCCACTGGAGGCTCCGATACCTCTGAAAGGGATTGACTCCACCCCATTGGCTAGTAATAAACCACAATACTGGACACAAGTGACTATGCGTGTTAATCCGGATCACCAGGAGGTTATTCGCTTTCTGGTGCTGTATAATCTACATGATGTTTTGGTGCTGGGATTGCCATGGCTGCAATCTCATAACCCAGTCCTCGACTGGAGAGCTATGTCTGTGTTAAGCTGGGGATGTAAAGGAACTCATGGGGACGTACCTTTGGTTTCCATTTCATCATCTATTCCCTCTGAGATTCCTGAATTCTTGTCTGACTTTCGTGACGTTTTTGAAGAACCCAAGGTTGGTTCACTACCTCCGCACCAGGAGTGCGATTGTGCCATAGACTTGATTCCGGGTAGTAAATACCCTAAGGGTCGTTTATTTAATCTGTCTGTGCCTGAACACGCTGCTATGCGAGAATATATAAAGGAGTCCTTGGAAAAGGGACATATTCGTCCTTCGTCATCTCCCTTAGGAGCCGGTTTTTTCTTTGTGTCTAAGAAAGACGGCTCTTTGAGGCCGTGTATTGATTATCGACTTTTGAATAAAATCACGGTTAAATATCAATATCCGTTACCACTGCTTACTGATTTGTTTGCTCGTATAAAGGGGGCCAAGTGGTTCTCTAAGATTGATCTCCGTGGGGCGTATAATTTGGTGCGAATCAAGCAGGGGGATGAGTGGAAAACCGCATTTAATACGCCCGAGGGCCATTTTGAGTATTTGGTGATGCCTTTTGGTCTTTCAAATGCCCCTTCAGTCTTCCAGTCCTTTATGCATGACATTTTCCGCGATTATTTGGATAAATTTATGATTGTGTATCTGGATGATATTCTGATTTTTTCGGATGACTGGGACTCTCATGTCCAGCAGGTCAGGAGGGTTTTTCAGGTTTTGCGGTCTAATTCCTTGTGTGTGAAGGGTTCTAAGTGTGTTTTTGGGGTTCAAAAGATTTCTTTCTTGGGATACATTTTTTCCCCCTCTTCCATCGAGATGGATCCTGTCAAGGTTCAGGCTATTGGTGATTGGACGCAACCCTCTTCTCTTAAGAGTCTTCAGAAATTTTTGGGCTTTGCTAACTTTTATCGTCGATTTATTGCTGGTTTTTCTGATGTTGTAAAACCATTGACTGATTTGACTAAGAAGGGTGCTGATGTTGCTGATTGGTCCCCTGATGCTGTGGAGGCCTTTCGGGAGCTCAAGCGCCGCTTTTCTTCCGCCCCAGTGTTGCGTCAGCCTGATGTTGCTCTTCCTTTTCAGGTTGAGGTCGACGCTTCTGAAATCGGAGCTGGGGCGGTGTTGTCGCAGAGAAGTTCCGACTGCTCCGTGATGAGACCTTGTGCTTTTTTTTCCCGTAAATTTTCGCCCGCCGAGCGGAATTATGATATTGGGAATCGGGAGCTTTTGGCCATGAAGTGGGCTTTTGAGGAGTGGCGTCACTGGCTTGAGGGGGCCAGACATCAGGTGGTGGTATTGACTGACCACAAAAATTTAATTTACCTTGAGTCTGCCAGGCGCCTGAATCCTAGACAGGCGCGCTGGTCGTTGTTTTTCTCTCGGTTTAATTTTGTGGTGTCGTACCTACCGGGTTCTAAGAATGTTAAGGCGGATGCCCTTTCTAGGAGTTTTGAGCCTGACTCCCCTGGTAATTCTGAGCCCACAGGTATCCTTAAAGATGGAGTGATATTGTCTGCCGTTTCTCCAGACCTGCGGCGGGCCTTGCAGGAGTTTCAGGCGGATAGACCTGATCGTTGCCCACCTGGTAGACTGTTTGTTCCTGATGATTGGACCAGTAGAGTCATCTCTGAGGTTCATTCTTCTGCGTTGGCAGGTCATCCTGGAATCTTTGGTACCAGGGATTTGGTGGCAAGGTCCTTCTGGTGGCCTTCCCTGTCACGAGATGTGCGAGGCTTTGTGCAGTCTTGTGACGTTTGTGCTCGGGCCAAGCCTTGTTGTTCTCGGGCTAGTGGATTGTTGTTGCCCTTGCCTATCCCGAAGAGGCCTTGGACGCACATCTCGATGGATTTTATTTCGGATCTGCCTGTTTCTCAGAAGATGTCTGTCATCTGGGTGGTGTGTGACCGTTTCTCTAAGATGGTCCATCTGGTTCCCTTGCCTAAGTTGCCTTCTTCTTCCGAGTTGGTTCCTCTGTTTTTTCAAAATGTTGTTCGTTTGCATGGTATTCCTGAGAATATCGTTTCTGACAGAGGGACCCAATTCGTGTCTAGATTTTGGCGGGCATTCTGTGCTAGGATGGGCATAGATTTGTCTTTTTCGTCTGCTTTCCATCCTCAGACTAATGGCCAGACCGAGCGGACTAATCAGACCTTGGAGACATATTTGAGGTGTTTTGTGTCTGCGGATCAGGATGATTGGGTTGCTTTTTTGCCTTTGGCGGAGTTCGCCCTCAATAATCGGGCCAGCTCTGCCACCTTGGTGTCCCCGTTTTTCTGTAATTTGGGGTTTCATCCTCGATTTTCCTCCGGTCAAGTGGAATCTTCGGATTGTCCTGGAGTGGATGCTGTGGTGGAGAGGTTGCATCAGATTTGGGGGCAGGTGGTGGACAATTTGAAGTTGTCCCAGGAGAAGACTCAGCTTTTTGCCAACCGCCGTCGTCGGGTTGGTCCTCGGCTTTGTGTTGGGGACTTGGTGTGGTTGTCTTCTCGTTTTGTCCCTATGAGGGTTTCTTCTCCTAAGTTTAAGCCTCGGTTCATCGGCCCGTACAAGATATTGGAGATTCTTAACCCTGTGTCCTTCCGTTTGGACCTCCCTGCATCCTTTTCGATTCATAATGTTTTTCATCGGTCATTGTTGCGCAGGTATGAGGTACCGGTTGTGCCTTCCGTTGAGCCTCCTGCTCCGGTGTTGGTTGAGGGTGAGTTGGAGTACGTTGTGGAAAAGATCTTAGACTCTCGTGTTTCCAGACGGAGACTCCAGTATCTGGTCAAATGGAAGGGATACGGTCAGGAGGATAATTCTTGGGTCACTGCCTCTGATGTTCATGCCTCCGATCTTGTCCGTGCCTTTCATAGGGCTCATCCTGATCGCCCTGGTGGTTCTGGTGAGGGTTCGGTGCCCCCTCCTTGAGGGGGGGGTACTGTTGTGAAATTGGATTCTGGGCTCCCCCGGTGGCCACTTGTGGAATTGAACTTGTGTGCATCATCCCCTCTGTTCACCTGCTCCTATCAGGATGTGGGAGTCGCTATATAACCTTGCTCCTCTGTCAGTTTCTTGCCGGTCAACAATGTAATCAGAAGCCTTCTGTGCTTGTTCCTGCTACTAGACAACTCCCAGCTAAGTTGGACTTTTGTCCTTGTGTGTTTTTGCATTTTGTTCCTGTTCACAGCTGCTGTTTCGTTACTGTGTCTGGAAAGCTCTGGTGATCGGAAATTGCCACTCTGGTGTTATGAGTTAATGCTAGAGTCTTAAAGGAATTTCTGGATGGTGTTTTGATAGGGTTTTCTGCTGACCATGAAAGTGTCCTTTCTGTCTTCCTGCTATCTAGAAAGCGGACCTCGATTTTGCTAAACCTATTTTCATACTACGTTTGTCATTTCATCTAATATCACCGCCAATATATGTGGGGGCCTCTGTCTGCCTTTTGGGAAAATTTCTCTAGAGGTGAGCCAGGACTGTCTTTTCCTCTGCTAGGATTAGGTAGTTCTCCGGCTGGCGCTGGGCATCTAGGGTTAAAAAACGTAGGCATGCTACCCGGCCACTTCTAGTTGTGCGGCAGGTTTAGTTCATGGTCAGTATAGTTTCCATCTTCCAAGAGCTAGTTCTCATATATGCTGGGCTATGTTCTCTCACCATTGAGAACCATGACAGGCCGGTGAGTGTATATATATATATATATACAGTACAGACCAAAAGTTTGGACACACCTTCTCATTTAAAGATTTTTCTGTACTTTCATGACTATGAAAATTGTACATTCACACTGAAGGCATCAAAACTATGAAATAACACATGTGGAATTATATACTTAACAAAAAAGTGTGAAACAACTGAAATTATGTCTTATATTCTAGGTTCTTCAAAGTAGCCATCTTTTGCTTTGATGACTGCTTTGTACACTCTTGGCATTCTCTTGATGAGCTTCAAGAGGTAGTCACCGGAAATGGTCTTCCAACAATCTTGAAGAAGTTCCCAGAGATGCTTAGCACGTGTTGGCCCTTTTGCCTTCACTCTGCGGTCCAGCTCACCCCAAACATCTCGATTGGGTTCAGGTCTGGTGACTGTGGAGGCCAGGTCATCTGGCATAGCACCCCATCACTCTCCTTCTTGGTCAAATAGCCCTTACACAGCCTGGAGGTGTGTTTGGGGTCATTGTCCTATTGAAAAATAAATGATGGTCCAACTAAACTCAAACCGGATGGAATAGCATGCCGCTGCAAGATGCGGTGGTAGCCATGCTGGTTCAGTATGCCTTGAATTTTGAATAAATCCCCAACAGTGTCACCAGCAAAGCATCCCCACACCATCACACCTCCTCCTCCATGCTTCACGGTGGGAACCAGGCATGTAGAGTCCATCCGTTCACCTTTTCTGTTTCGCACAAGGACACGGTGGTTGGAACCAAAGATCTCAAATTTGGACTCAACAGACCAAAGCACAGATTTCCACTGGTCTAATGTCCATTCCTTGTGTTCTTTAGTCCAAACAAGTCTCTTCTGCTTGTTGCCTGTCCCTAGCAGTGGTTTCCTAGCAGCTATTTTACCATGAAGGCCTGCTGCACAAAGTCTCCTCTTAACAGTTGTTGTAGAGATGTGTCTGCTGCTAGAACTCTGTGTGGCATTGACCTGGTCTCTAATCTGAGCTGCTGTTAACCTGCGATTTCTGAGGCTGGTGACTCGGATAAACTTATCCTCAGAAGCAGAGGAGACTCTTGGTCTTCCTTTCCTGGGGCTGTCCTCATGTGAGCTAGTTTCTTTGTAGCACTTGATGGTTTTTGCCACTGCACTTGGGGACACTTTCAAAGTTTGCCCAATTTTTTGGACTGACTGACCTTCATTTCTTAAAGTAATGATGGCCACTCGTTTTTCTTTACTTAGCTGCTTTTTTCTTGCCATAATACAAATTCTAACAGTCTATTCAGTAGGACTATCAGCTGTGTATCCACCAGACTTCTGCACAATACAACTGGTGGTCCCAACCCCATTTATAAGGCAAGAAATCCCACTTATTAAACCTGACAGGGCACACCTGTGAAGTAAAAACCATTCCCGGTGACTACCTCCTGAAGCTCATCAAGAGAATGCCAAGAGTGTGCAAAGCAGTCATCAAAGCAAAAGGTGGCTACTTTGCAGAACCAAAAATGTAAGACCTATTTTCAGTTGTTTCACACTTTTTTGTTAATTATATAATTCCACATGTGTTAATTCATAGTTTTGATGCCTTCAGTGTGAATGTACAATTTTCATGGTCATGAAAATACAGAAAAATCTTCAAATGAGAAGGTGTGTCCAAACTTTTAGTCTGTACTGTATATATATATCTAATATATAATTGCCTAGAATACTACTTCCTGCAATTTGTGCCAACTTCCGTGGCTTTGTCCGGAGCTAATGTCCGGAGCTAATGTCCGGAGCTAATGTCCGGAGATAAGTGACGTCACCAGTGTCCTACACCCAGGCAGAGCACAGTAGCCCCAGGCAGAGCACAGGGGCCCCAGGCAGAACATGGGGCCCCAGGCAGAGCACAGGGGCCCCAGGCAGAGCACAGGGGCCCCAGGCAGCATATGGGGCCCCAGGCAGAGCACAGGGGCCCCAGGCAGCATATGGGGCCCCAGGCAGAGCACAGTGGCCCCAGGCAGAGCACACACCAAATCGGAGGCCGAGGGGCCCCGCCAACCAAATCGGAGGCCGAGGGGCCCCGCCAACCAAATCGGAGGCCGAGGAGCCCCGCCCACCAAATCGAAGGCCGAGCGGCCCCGCCCACCAAAGCGGAGGACGAGGGGCCCGGCCCCGCCCACCAAAGCGAAGGCCGAGGGGCCCCGACCACCACATCGGAGGCCGAGGGGCCCCGCCCACCAAATCGGAGGCCAAGGGTCCCCGCCCACCAAATCGGAGGCCGAGGGTCCCCGCCCACCAAATTGGAGGCCGAGGGTCCCCGCCCACCAAATCGGAGGCCGAGGGGCCCCGCCTACCAAATCGGAGGCCGAGGGTCCCCGCCCACCAAATCGGAGGCCGAGGGTCCCCGCCCACCAAATCGGAGGCCGAGGGTCCCCGCCCACCAAATCGGAGGCCGAGGGTCCCCGCCCACCAAATCGGAGGCCGAGGGTCCCCGCCCACCAAATCGGAGGCCGAGGGGCCCCGCCTACCAAATCGGAGGCCGAGGGTCCCCGCCCACCAAATCGGAGGCCAAGGGTCCCCGCCCACCAAATCGGAGGCCGAGGGTCCCCGCACACCAAATCGGAGGCCGGGGGTCCCCGCCCACAAAATTGGAGGCCGAGGGGCCCCGCCCACCACATCGGAGGCCGATGGGCCCCGCCCACCAAATCGGAGGATAAGGGGCCCCGCCAACCAAATCGGAGGCCGAGGGGCCCCGCCAACCAAATCGAAGGCCGAGGAGCCCCGCCCAACAAATCGAGTGCCGAGCGGCCCCGCCCACCAAAGCGGAGGCCGAGGGGCCCGGCCTCGCCCACCAAAGCGGAGGCTGAGGGGCCCCGACCACCACATCGGAGGCCGAGGGGCCCCGCCCACCAAATCGGAGGCCGAGGGGCCCCGCCCACCAAATCGGAGGCCGAGGGTCCCCGCCCACCAAATCGGAGGCTGAGGGTCCCCGCCCACCAAATCGGAGGCCGAGGGTCCCCGCCCACCAAATCGGAGGCCGAGGGGCCCCGCCTACCAAATCGGAGGCCGAGGGTCCACACCAACCAAATCGGAGGCCGAGGGGCCCCTCCCACCAAATCGAAGGCCGAGGGGCCCTGCCCACCAAAGCGGAGGCCGAGGGTCCCGGCACACCAAATCGGAGGCAGAGGGACCCCGCCCACCAAATCGGAGGCCGAGGGGCCCCGCCCACCAAAGCGGAGGCCGAGGGTCCCCGCCAACCAAATCGGAGGCCGAGGAGCCCTGCCCACCAAATCGGAGGCCGAGCGGCCCCGCCCACCAAAGCGGAGGCCGAGGGGCCCGGCCCCGCCCACCAAAGCGGAGGCCGAGGGGCCCCGCCCACCACATCGGAGGCCGAGGGGCCCCGCCCACCAAATCGGAGGCCGAGGGTCCCCGCCCACCAAATCGGAGGCCGAGGGTCCCCGCCCACCAAATCGGAGGCCGAGGGGCCCCGCCCACCACATCGGAGGCCGAGGGTCCCCGCCCACCAAATTGGAAGCCGAGGGTCCCCGCCCACCAAATCGGAGGCCGAGGGTCCCCGCCCACCAAATCGGAGGCCGAGGGTCCCCGCCCACCAAATCGGAGGCCGGGGGTCCCCGCCCACCAAATCGGAGGCTGAGGGGCCCCGCCCACCACATCGGAGGCCGATGGGCCCCGCCCACCAAATCGGAGGCCGAGGGTCCCCGCCCACCAAATCGGAGGCCGAGGGTCCCCGCCCACCAAATCGGAGGCCGAGGGTCCCCGCCCACCAAATCGGAGGCCGAGGGTCCCCGCCCACCAAATCGGAGGATAAGGGGCCCCGCCCACCAAATCGGAGGCCGAGAGGCCCCACCAACCAAATCGGAGGCCGAGGAGCCCCGCCCACCAAATCGAAGGCCGAGCGGCCCCGCCCACCAAAGCGGAGGCAGAGGGACCCCGTCCACCAAATCGGAGGCCGTGGGGCCCCGCCAACCAAAGCGGAGGCCGAGGGTCCCCGCCCACCAAATCGGAGGCAGAGGGACCCCGCCCACCAAATCGGAGGCCGAGGGGCCCCGCCCACCAAAGCGGAGGCCAAGGGTCCCCGCCCACCAAATCGGAGGTCGAGGGTCCCCGCCCACCAAATCGGAGGCCGAGGGTCCCCGCCCACCAAATCGGAGGCCGGTCCCCGCCCACCAAATCGGAGGCCGAGGGTCCCCATCCACCAAATCGGAGGACGAGGGGCCCCACCAACCAAATCGGAGGCTGAGGAGCCCCGCCCACCAAAAGTAAGTGCGGCCCCAAAAGTAAGTGCGCCCCCGGGTGCAAAAGTAAGTGCGCCCCCGGGTGCAAAAGTAAGTGCGCCCCCGGGTGCAAAAGTAAGTGCGCCCCCGGGTGCAAAAGTAAGTGCGCCCCCGGGTGCAAAAGTAAGTGCGCCCCCGGGTGCAAAAGTAAGTGCGCCTCCGGGTGCAAAAGTAAGCGCGCCCCCGGCCCCGGGTGCAAAAGTAAGCGCGCCCCCCAGTCCCGTGTGTGAAAAGTGCTGCTGTAAAGCTAGTAGCGCTGTTCAAGCACCATGTATTTCCTTCAGGAAATGCCCATCTAATATATAATTGCCTAGAATACTACTTCCTGCAATTTGTGCCAACTTCCGTGGCTTTGTCCGGAGCTAATGTCCGGAGATAATGTCCGGAGCAAATGTCCGGAGCTAATGTCCGGAGCTAATGTCCGGAGATAAGTGATGTCACCAGTGTCCTACACCCAGGCAGAGCACAGGGGCCCCAGGCAGCATATGGGGCCCCAGGCAGAGCACAGTGGCCCCAGGCAGAGCACAGGGGCCCCAGGCAGCATATGGGGCCCCAGGCAGAGCACAGTGGTCCCAGACAGAGCACAGGGGCCCCAGGCAGCCTATGGGGCCCCAGGCAGAGCACAGGGGCCCCAGGCAGCATATGGGGCCCCAGGCAGAGCACAGGGGCCCCAGGCAGCATATGGGGCCCCAGGCAGAGCACAGTGGCCCCAGGCAGAGCACAGGGGCCCCAGGCAGAACATGGGGCCCCAGGCAGAGCACAGGGGCCCCAGGCAGAGCACAGGGGCCCCAGGCAGCATATGGGGCCCCAGGCAGAGCACAGGGGCCCCAGGCAGAGCACAGGGGCCCCAGGCAGCGTATGGGGCCCCAGGCAGAGCACAGGGGCCCCAGGCAGCATATGGGGCCCCAGGCAGAGCACAGTGGCCCCAGGCAGAGCACAGGGGCCCCAGGCAGAGCACAGGGGCCCCAGGCAGCATATGGGGCCCCAGGCAGAGCACAGGGGCCCCAGGCAGCATATGGGGCCCCAGGCAGAGCACAGTGGCCCCAGGCAGCATACGGGGCTCCAGGCAGAGCACAGGGGCCCCAGGCAGAGCACAGGGGCCCCAGGCAGCATATGGGGCCCCAGGCAGAGCACAGTGGTCCCAGGCAGAGCACAGGGGCCCCAGGCAGCTTATGGGGCCCCAGGCAGAGCACAATGGCCCCAGGCAGAACATGGGGCCCCAGGCAGAGCACAGTGGCCCCAGGCAGAGCACAGGGGCCCCAGGCAGAACATGGGGCCCCAGGCAGAGCACAGGGGCCCCAGGCAGAGCACAGGGGCCCCAGGCAGCATATGGGGCCCCAGGCAGAGCACAGGGGCCCCAGGCAGCATATGGGGCCCCAGGCAGAGCACAGTGGCCCCAGGCAGAGCACAGGGGCCCCAGGCAGCATATGGGGACCCAGGCAGAGCACAGTGGTCCCAGGCAGAGCACAGGGGCCCCAGGCAGCCTATGGGGCCCCAGGCAGAGCACAGTGGCCCCAGGCAGAACATGGGGCCCCAGGCAGAGCACAGGGGCCCCAGGCAGAGCACAGGGGCCCCAGGCAGCATATGGGGCCCCAGGCAGAGCACAGTGGTCCCAGGTAGAGCACAGGGGCCCCAGGCAGCCTATGGGGCCCCAGGCAGAGCACAGGGGCCCCAGGCAGCATATGGGGCCCCAGGCAGAGCACAGGGGCCCCAGGCAGAGCACAGGGGCCCCAGGCAGAACATGGGGCCCCAGGCAGAGCACAGGGGCCCCAGGCAGAGCACAGGGGCCCCAGGCAGCATATGGGGCCCCAGGCAGAGCACAGGGGCCCCAGGCAGCATATGGGGCCCCAGGCAGAGCACAGCGATATTTTGGACCACTGTGCGGTGTTTCAGACCCCCTGTGTGATGTCTGGGGCCCTGTTCTTAAGTATATTAAAGATTAAAGTAACGTATATTAAAGTATATTATAGATCAAATTTGACACGTTTATGAGCACCATTGAGTGATATACTCAAGAATGACATAATTTTTCAACATTTTATGGTTTCAAACTGTAAACACTCAGAGTTTTTTTACTTCAACCAGAAAACCTTAACGGTTCATAAAAAACTTGACTGTTCAGGATATGATAAAAGTCATAGTATTCCGAATCTTTAACTTATAAAGATACCTTTACATGGGGTGATTATTGGTTCCAGAGAGGCTTTCGGCCGATAATCGTACACATGGCTGGTGACAGGACAATACAATATAAACGTTCAAAGGTAAACACTGATAACATTAAAATCTAATATATAATTGCCTAGAATACTACTTCCGGCAATTTGTGCCAACTTCCGTGGCTTTGTCCGGAGATAATGTCCGGAGATAAGTGACGTCACCAGCGTCCTACACCCGCTCAGGGTGGACAAAGATATATGCCTTCGTGGTGCGCGGCACTTTTCTGATTGGTTGCCGCCTGCTGCGAGCGACCAATCAGAAATGTGCCGTACTGTCAAGAATTGTCAAGAGCTGGTGAGTGCAGCCATTTTTTGTTCTTTCTTACTATTATTTATTAATTGTATTATTCTTACATTTGAATAAATAAAGTATATATGGATTCTAGACTCCCGATTCTTTAGAATCGGGCTGCCATCTAGTATATATATATATATATATATATATATATATATGTATATATATATACACATATATATATATATATAATGTCAGTGAGTCACATACAGTATATATATATATATATATATATATATATATATTTATTTACATTTCATACAGCACTAGATAGCATAAAAGCCGGTAATTCAATTGCCGGCTTTTGCTATCTCCTTATCAAACCCGACAGGATATGAGACATAGTTTACATACAGTAAACCATTTCATATCCCTTTTTTTTGTACATTCCTCACTAATAATGTTAGTAGTGTGTGTGTGTGTGTGTGTGCAAAAATTGGGGGCTTTAGCTGTTAAAATAAAGGGTTAAATCGCAGAAAAAACTGGCGTGGTCTCCCGCGCAATTTTCTCCTCCAGAATGGGAAAGTCAGTGACTGAGGGCAGATATTAATAGCCTAGAGAGGGACCATGGATATTGGCCCTCCTGGCTAAAAACATCTGCCCCCACCCACCCCAGAAAAGGCACATCTGTAAGATGCGCCTATTCTGGCACTTAGCCTCTCTCTTCCCACTCCCGAGTAGCGGTGGGATATGGGGTAATAAGGGGTTATTGTCACCTTGCTAAAGTAAGGTGACATTAAGCCTGTTAATAATGGAGAGGTATCAATGAGACATCTATCCATTATTAATCCAATAATATTAAAGGGTTAATAATACACACACGCACACATTAAGAATAAAGTATTTTATTGAAATAAATACACACATGGGGTTGCAAAATCCTTATTGTACACTTATTCCACCTGAAGACCCTCGTTCTGTAAAGGAAATAAAAGCAACAATATCCCATACCTTTCCGGCGCTCAGTCACGTCCCACGCTGTAAATCCATCTGAAGGGGTTAAATAATTTTACAACTAGGAGCCTGCTAATGCAGTTGTGCTCCTGGCTGTAAAATCTGGGGAATGAATTGAAAGCAGGGGAACATACCATCGTAGACTTGCGGTGCTGTGCCCCCTGCTGGCATAAACTCATATGAACTCTTGCGTGGGAATTTTTATGAACATTTTCTCACGTTAGAGTTCATATGAGTTTATGCCAGCAGGGGGCGCAGCACCGTAAGTCTAGGTAGCTATGTTCCCCTGCTTTCCATTCATACCCAAGATTTTACAGCCAGGAGCACAGCTGCATTAGCAGGCTCCTGGTTGTAAAATTATTTAACCCCTTCAGATGGATTTACAGCGTGGGACGTGACTGAGCATCAGAAAGGTATGGGATATTGTTGCTTTTTTCCTTTTACAGAACGAGGGTCTTCAGGTGGATTAAGTGTACAATAAAGATTTTACAACCCCATGTCTGTATTTATTTCAATAAAATACTTTATTCTTAATGTGTTTGTATTATTAACCCTTTAATATTATTGGATTAATAATAGATAGGTCTCATTGACACCTCTCCATTATTAACCAGGCTTAATGTCACCTTACAATAGTAAGGTGACATTGACCCTTTATTACCCCTTATCCCACCGCTACTCGGGAGTGGAAAGAGAGAGGCTAAGTGCCAGAATAGGCGCATCTTACAGATGTGCCTTTTCTGGGGTGGCTGGGGACAGATGTTTTTAGCCGGGGGGGGGGGGGGCAATATCCATGGTCCCTCTCTAGGCTATTAATATCTGCCCTCAGTCATTGGCTTTCCCACTCTGGCGGAGAAAATTGCGCGGGAGCCCGATCCATTTTTTTCCGTGATTTAACCCATTATTTTAACAGCTAGAGCCCCCAAATTTTGCACACACACCCTACTAACATTATTAGTGAGGAATATGCAAAAAAAAGGGATACTAAATGGTTTACTGTATGAAACCATGTCTCATATCCTGTTGGATTTGATAAGGAGATAGCAAAAGCCGGCAATTGAATTATCGACTTTTCTGCTATCTAGCTCTGTATTAAATATAAATACATATACAGTATATGTGTGTGTCTCACTGACATATATATATATATATATAACCATACTATGTGTAGACATTTATTTGATCTATTCTATTCTAACCAGTCAGTGTGATTTTACTGTACACCACACTGAATTGCCGGCTTTTCTATAGAACACTGGTGCGTATTTCTCGCAAGTCACACTGATGGTCCGTGTGTAATCCGTATTTTTCTTGCCCCCATAAACTTACATTGGTGGATTTTTTTAAGCAATACGCTGACAAACGCAGCATGCTGCAATTTTCTACGCACGTAAAAGACAGCTGCAAAATATACGGCAGATAGGAGCTGCCCCATAGAGAATCATTGGTCCTTGTGTGCAATGCGTTGTTTTTGGGCCTCTCATACATCCGTAAAACTCTCTAGTGTGACGCCGGCCTATCACTGATATGTGTTTGAGATCACAGGAGAAGCACGGAGTTCTTCACGTTAAGTATATTGGAGATGGTGACAGCAAAATGTTTTGCAGAATTTTAAATGCAAATCTGTATGAAGATGAAGCTACTGTTGTAAAAAAGAATGTGTTTGCCATATAGAAAAAAAATGAGCATGAGACTTCGCATTGCAAAAAAAATTAACAAAGATATAGGTGGCAAAGGTCCTGGAAAGTTAACAGATACAGTTACTGGTGCCACCTCCTGTTACCTCCAGCTCAAAAATATTTGCAACCCTCACTCTACCAAAATGCTTGTGCATGCCCTAATCATCTCCCGCCTCGACTACTGCAACATCCTCCCCTGTGGCTTACTTTCTAACACTCTCGCACCCCTCCAGTCCATCCTTAATTCTGCTGCCTGACTAATTAATCTCTCTCCTCGCTACACTCCTGCTTCCCCTCTTTGCAAATCCCTTCACTGGCTCACAATTTCCCAGCGTATCCAGTTTAAACTACTAACACTGACCTACAAAGCCATCCAAAAGCATTCTCCTCTGTACGTTTCCGAACTAATCTCTCAATACCTTCCCTCACGTAATCTCTGATCCTCCCAAGACCTCCTTCTCTCCTCCACGCTTATTCACTCCTCATCCAATCGCCTCCAAGACTTCTCCCAAATATCCCCCATCCTCTGAAATTCTGTGCTCCAACACATTCGGTTATCCACCACATTTGGATCCTTCAAAAGAAACCTGAAAACCCACCTCTTCAAGAAAGCTTACAACCTGTAATGACCACACAGCCACCTCAACACCATCAGAGCTACTGCAAGCCCTGATCTACTGTCTTCTTCCCCATAATCCTGTAGAATGTAAGCCCGAAAAGGGCAGGGTCCTCTTCCCTCTGTATCAGTCTGTCGTTGTTAGTTTGTTTACTGTAAGTGATATTTGTATTTTGATGTAACCCCTTCTCATGTACAGCACCATGGAATTAATGGAGCTATATAAATAAATAATAATAACAATACTAATAACTCACTAAGTATTATGGCTGGGCTAATGGCAGACATGCAGAGTCCATCGAGGAAACGAGGAAAGAAATATAGACCACGTACTACCATAAAAATTCTACCAATGATACACCACAACATGACAACTGCCCACTGGGTAAAGAGTTATTGCAAAACAATGGGGAGACAAAAAGTGCAATAGGGTCTTATCCACGTTACATAGAGGAGAATATATACCAAATTTGCTCACCTGGTTAGGATGAGATTAGAGGATGTAGATAGCGGCTGCTGCAGATCCACAGGTCTTCACCGACCAGAGAAATTAATGTCTTCAAAAGGAGATTTGTAGTTAAATTTCCGCGCTGCCGCTAAGATGAATTTCAGGAGAGTATAGTTGATTCACAGTGGTTTTATTCAACGCGTTTCAGGGGTCTCATGCCCCCTTCATCAGGAAATACCACACAGAATATACAGGCATCACAGGTATAAATAGTTTTGCTAGGTTAAAAAAATGAGCTCCACCAGGTCAGATGACTCAGTGTCAAAGTTCAATGATAACACACCATTAACAATTCAAACGATTAGAGAGGTATATACAATGACAAAATACAATGACTTCTTTTATGTTTCTAGACAATAGTTCCAAATTTGCAACATTAAGGAGGAAATTTAAAATTAAAAAAAAAAAAAAAAAAAATGTAAGGCATTCGCTTCTGAACTGGAGTAGCTCTTTTTCTTACAGGTTCTTGTCCATTTAAGTAGAGATTTTTTTTTTTTTTTTTTTTTTTTTAATTTTAAATTTCCTCCTTAATGTTGCAAATTTTGAACTATTGTCTAGAAACATAAAAGAAGTCATTGTATTTTGTCATTGTATATACCTCTCTAATCGTTTGAATTGTTAATGGTGTGTTATCATTGAACTTTGACACTGAGTCATCTGACCTGGTGGAGCTCATTTTTTTAACCTAGCAAAACTATTTATACCTGTGATGCCTGTATATTCTGTGTGGTATTTCCTGATGAAGGGGGCATGAGACCCCTGAAACGCGTTGAATAAAACCACTGTGAATCAACTATACTCTCCTGAAATTCATCTTAGCGGCAGCGCGGAAATTTAACTACAAATCTCCTTTTGAAGACACTGGGTAAAGAGAACAGGTGAAGGTGGCATGAAGCCAAAAGTACACTCGTATCCTTCCATCATGATAAACCACCTCCTACTGTAAAGGTATTGGAAGTAATAAAGGCAATTTACGAAGAGCTGTCATAGGATGACTTGTTGGAATACCGTTTTAGACCAAAAAGGCAAAATAACAACGAATCACTCAACTCACTCATTTGGACATTTGCTCAGAGACATCTTCATTCAGGTGCAAAGATTGTGAGCATAGCTATTAGTGATGAGAGAGTGTGCTCGTTACTCAAGTTTTCCGAGCATGCTCGGGTGTTCTCCAAGTATCTTGGGCGTGCTCGTAGATTATGTTTGAGTCCCTGCAGTTGCATGATTTGCAGCTGCTAGACAGCCTGAATACATGTAGGGATTCACTAATAAACAGGCAATTCCTGCATATATTCAGGTTGTCTAACAGCCAACCTGTCTGACACCCATATTGTGGTGGTGCACCATCTTGGGTGTCAGGTCCTAGCATTCCTACATGAACAGTTTCCTGCATAGGGGATTGGTCGTCGTGGGCTAGTTGAATGGCCACCATGGTGTCCCGATCTGACCCCCTTAGACTTTTATCTTTGGGGTCATCTGAAGGCAATTGTCTATGCTGTGAAGATATGAGATGTGCAGCATCTGAAACAATGGATACTGCAAGCCTGTGCTAGCACTTCTTCTGAGGTGTTGCTATCAGTGTGTCAAGAGTTGGAGAAGATAGTTGCATTGACAATCCAACACAATTGGCAGCACTTTGAACACATTTAATAAGTGGTCATAAACTTGTTGTAAATAACTCATGAAAGAATAAAGTTACGTTAAAACCAACACACCATTGTTTTTCTTGTGAAATTATCAATACGTTTGATGTGTCACATGAACCTCTTCCCATTGACAAAAATAAAGTTGGATCCAAAATGGCCAACTTCAAAATGGCCACCATGGTCACCAACCTGTTGTGAATTCTGTTCTCGAGCTCCCTCCTGTGGTTATGAATGGTACTTCGGTGAGTTCTGTTCATGGACTCCCTCTGGTGGCTGTGAGTGGAACTGCTGGTTCTGAGATTCCTTCTCCAGCTGATCTCGTTCAGGCCTTGGCTGGCTGCTCTATTTAACTCCACTCAGAGCTTTACTTGATGCCAGCTGTCAATGTCCTAGTACTGGTTCAGTTCTCTTGGATCTTTCAGATGACCTGTCTATTTCAGCAAAAGCTAAGTCCCTGCTAGCCTATTTGTTACCACTGTGTTTTTGTCCAGCTTGCTATTGTGATTTAATCTTGTTAGCTGGAAGCTCTGGGATGCAGAGTGGCACCACCGCGCCGTGAGTCGGTGCGGTGGTTTCTTTTGCACACTCTGCATGGTTTTTTGTTAGTTTTTTATGCTGACCGCAAAGATACCTTTTCTATCCTCTGTCTGTTTAGTTAGTCTGGCCTCCTATGCTGAAATCTATTTCATTCCTGTGTTTGTAACTTCCATCTTAACTCATAGTCAATATATGTGGGGGCTGCCTATTTCTTTGGGGAATTTCTCTGAGGCAAGGTAGGCTGTATTTTCTATCTTTAGGGGTAGTTAGCTCTTAGGCTGTGAAGAGGCGTCTAGGCAGAGTCAGGAACGCTCCACGGCTATTTCAGTTGTTGTGATAGGATTAGGGGTTGCGGTCAGCAGAGCTCCCACTTCCCAGAGCTCGTCCCGTATTGCTAGTTTGCTCATCTGGTCATTTCTAGTGCTCCTAACCACCAGCCATACATAACAGTACAGCTGGCCTACAAAGTGTTAATGCATCTCAATAGAGGGATAAGAGAAGTTCTGAGACCATTTTTTTTTCTCTGCAGTGTGTTTCGTATTTCTTTTCCCCTTAACCTCTGGGTGGTTCAGGACACAGGTGTAGATATGGACATTCAAGGTCTGTCCTCTTGTGTGGATCAACTCACTGCAAGGGTACAAAGCATTCAAGATTATGTAGTTCAGAACCCGATGTTAGAACCCAGAATTCCAATTCCTGATTTGTTTTCTGGGGATAGATCTAAGTTCCTGAATTTCAAAAATAATTGTAGACTGTTTTTTGCTTTGAAACCCCGCTCCTCTGGTGATCCCATTCAGCAAGTAAAAATCATTATTTCTTTGCTACGTGGCGACCATCAAGACTGGGCATTTTCCCTTGCGCCTGGAGATCCTGCATTGCGTAATGTAGATGCGTTTTTTCTGGCGCTTGGATTGCTTTATGATGAACCAGATTCAGTGGATCAGGCAGAGAAAATTTTGCTGGCTTTGTGTCAGGGTCAGGATGAAGTGGAGGTATATTGTCAGAAGTTCAGAAAGTGGTCTGTGCTTACTCAGTGGAATGAGTGTGCCCTGGCGGCAATTTTCAGAAAGGGTCTTTCTGAAGCCCTTAAGGATGTTTTGGTGGGATTCCCCACGCCTGCTGGTCTGAATGAGTCTATGTCCTTGGCCATTCAGATCGATCGACGCTTACGTGAGCGCAAAAATGTGCACCATTTGGCGGTGTTTTCTGAGCAGAAGCTTGAGCCAATGCAATGTGATAGGACCTTGACCAGAGCTGAACGGCAAGAATACAGACGTCAGAATGGGCTGTGTTTTTACTGTGGTGACTCCACTCATGCTATCTCTGATTGTCCTAAGCGCACTAAACAGTTCGCTAGGTCTGCCACCATTGGTACTGTACAGCCAAAATTTCTTTTGTCCGTTACTCTGATTTGCTCTTTGTCATCCTATTCTGTTATGGCATTTGTGGATTCAGGCGCTGCCCTAAATTTGATGGACTTGGAGTTTGCCAGGCGCTGTGGTTTTTTCTTGGAGCCCTTGCAGTATCCTATTCCATTGAGAGGAATTGATGCTACACCTTTGGCCAAGAATAAGCCTCAGTACTGGACTCAACTGACCATGTGCATGGCTCCTGCACATCAGGAGGATATTCGCTTTTTGGTGTTGCATAATCTGCATGATGTGGTCGTTTTGGGTTTGCCATGGCTACAGGTCCATAATCCTGTATTGGATTGGAAATCAATGTCTGTATCCAGTTGGGGTTGTCAAGGGGTACATGGGGATGTCCCATTGTTGTCTATTTCATCTTCCCATCCTTCTGAAGTCCCTGAGTTCTTGTCAGATTACCGGGATGTATTTGATGAGCCCAAATCCAGTGCCCTACCTCCTCATAGGGATTGCGATTGTGCTATTAATTTGATTCCTGGTAGTAAGTTTCCGAAGGGCCGACTGTTCAATTTATCTGTGCCAGAACACGCTGCAATGCGGAGTTATATAAAGGAGTCCTTGGAGAAAGGGCATATTCGCCCGTCGTCATCACCGTTGGGAGCAGGGTTCTTTTTTGTGGCCAAGAAGGATGGTTCTCTGAGACCTTGTATTGATTAAAATCACCGTCAAATTTCAGTACCCTTTGCTGCTACTGTCTGATTTGTTTGCTCGGATTAAGGGGGCTAGCTGGTTCACCAAGATAGATCTTCGAGGGGCGTATAACCTTGTGCGTATTAAACAGGGCGATGAATGGAAAACAGCATTTAATACGCCCGAGGGCCATTTTGAATACTTGGTGATGCCATTCGGGCTTTCTAATGCTCCATCTGTGTTTCAGTCCTTTATGCATGACATCTTCCGAAAGTACCTGGATAGATTCATGATTGTATATTTGGATGATATTTTGGTCTTTTCGGACGATTGGGAGTCTCACGTGAAGCAGTTCAGAATGGTGTTCCAGGTCCCTCGTGCTCATTCTTTGTTTGTGAAGGGGTCTAAATGTCTCTTTGGAGTTCAGAAGGTTTCATTTTTGGGCTTCATTTTTTCCCCTTCTACTATCGAGATGGACCCTGTTAAAGTTCAGGCCATTTATGATTGGACTCAGCCTACTTCTGTAAAGAGCCTTCAGAAATTTCTGGGCTTTGCTAATTTTTACCGTCGCTTCATCGCTAATTTTTCTAGTGTTGTTAAACCATTGACTGATTTGACCAAGAAAGGTGCTGATGTGGTCAATTGGTCCTCTGCGGCCGTTGAGGCTTTTCAGGAGCTGAAGCGTCGTTTTTCTTCTGCCCCTGTGTTGTGTCAGCTAGGGTTGAGCGACTTTCATTTTTTAAAGATCGAGTCGGGTTTTGTGAAACCCGACTTTGTCCAGAGTCGAGTCGAGTGCAGTCGGCCGATTATCGCTAAAAGTCGGGGATCGACCGAAACACGAAACCCAATGCAAGTCAATGGGGAAGCATAGTCAGCAGTGAGTGGAGGCCAGGAAAACACCTACAGTGCCCATTTTAATGCCAAAAACATCCATTCTTGTTTCTGAAGCTTGTCAATCTTAATTAACTTTATAATAATAGTTGTTCATTGGAACTTGGGGGTCATTTGGCAAAAGTTGTGGGGGGTAGGGCTGGTTCAAGGTTTTAGTGGGCCCACTACGTCACGGCGGTGGAGCAGGGAGAGGTAAGTATTTCAACGTTGCAAGTGCTGTGATCCTGAGCAAGCAGGGGGGGGCACTCGTTCGCATTGGCACTGGCACAGGGCCCCTCAAAGTACAGCAGTGTGTTTGCATGGCGGGGGCGCCTCCCACCAGCAGCGACACTTTTGCATACTCTGAGGGGCCCTGTGCCAGTGATGTCGCCAACGATTATGCCCCCCCCACCTGATGAAGGAACCTGCACTTTCATCTGCACCTTCCTCTTTGTCCCTGTGTAAGGTGGTATAACATGCGGGAAGGGGAACCTTACTTTCAGCAGGGTCAGATTCTGGCTGTGTAGAGTGCAAGGGGAATGTAGTGGTCTAGGTCAATGTACCAGCAGACTCATCTAGCAGTGGCTGGGCAATGGGCAGGATGAGGAGGAAACAGATATAGGGCCAAAGAATAAAGTAGGCTAAATGCAGTTCAAAATTGGTAACAGGACTAAACAGGCGGCATTGCTTTGTTCAGTGGAGTAGCAAACCCAGGAGCAGCAGACACTGTTTTAAGGGCCCAAACACACTAATAGGCCAAATGCAGTTTAATATCTGTTACTTTAGGCCAAAAGCCTAAAGACTGAAGCTCAGCTTTATACAGTGGAGGACAACACCAGGGAGGGGCAGACACCGTTAGTAGGCCCTAACCACCAAGGTTTTAAAAAACAGCACTTAATGAGAGCCAGAAGGTTGAAGCTCAGCTTTATTCAGTTGAGGGCAAACACCAGGGAGGGGCAGACACCGTTAGTAGGCTGTAACCACCAAGTTTTTTAAAAAACAGCACTTAATGAGAGCCAGAAGGTTGAAGCTCAGCTTTATACAGTGGATGTCAACACCAGGGAGGGGCAGACACCGTTAGTAGGCCGTAACCAAAGTTGAAGGCCAAATGCAGTTTAATATCTGATACTATAGGCCGAAAGCCAGAAGGTTGAAGTTCAGCTTTATTCAGTTGAGGGCAAACACCAGGGAGGGGCAGACACCGTTAGTAGGCTGTAACCACCAAGTTTTTTTAAAAAACAGCACTTAATGAGAGCCAGAAGGTTGAAGCTCAGCTTTATTCAGTTGAGGACAAACACCAGGGAGCGGCAGACACCGTTAGTAGGCCCTAACCACCAAGTTTTTAAAAAACAGCACTTAATGAGAGCCAGAAGGTTGAAGCTCAGCTTTATTCAGTTGAGGACAAACACCAGGGAGGGGCAGACACCGTTAGTAGGCTGTAACCACCAAGTTTTTTAAAAAACAGCACTTAATGAGAGCCAGAAGGTTGAAGCTCAGCTTTATACAGTGGAGGTCAACACCAGGGAGGGGCAGACACCGTTAGTAGGCCGTAACCAAAGTTGAAGGCCAAATGCAGTTTAATTTCTGATACTATAGGCCGAAAGCCATAAGGTTGAAGCTCCGATTTAGACAGTGGAGGACAATTTGAATTAGGGACTGCAGACAGACTTAGTAGGCTGTCCCCTGTGGACCATGCATCCACCACATTAACCCATTGCGCCGTAATGGACACATAATCTTCCGTGGCCATGCCTACAGGTCCATGCGTCTGTTGTCAGGTGCACCTTTGTACTCACAGATTGCCAGAGTGCATGGACAATGCGGTCTTTTACATGCTGGTGGAGGGTTGGGATGGCTTTTCTCGCAAAAGAAGTGTCGACTGGTTAGCTTGTAGCGTGGTACAGCGTAGTCCATCATGGCCTTATTAATAGTAAATAAAATATATAACTAGGCTCTATGAACTTTTAAATAGGTTCCAGGGGTACACGGGCAGCATTGGTGTGGTCAGTGGAGGAGTATTGCAAGAAGGGACCGCAGACAGGCTATCAAAGGCCTAAAATAACAAACAATAGACTCATGGCAGTTTTAAATCGGTTACATGGATACACAGGCAGGCACTCCAGGCAGCATTGTGGTCAGTGGAGGAGTATTGCAAGTAGGGACCGCAGACAGGCTATCAAAGGCCTAAAATAACAAACAATAGGCTCATGGCAGTTTTAAATCGGTTACATGGATACACAGGCAGCTTTGTGGTCAGCGGAGGAGGAGTATTGCAAGAAGGGACCGCAGACAGGCTAACGAAGGCCTAAAATAACAAACAATAGGCTCATGGCAGTTTTAAATCGGTTACATGGATACACAGGCAGCTTTGTGGTCAGCGGAGGAGGAGTATTGCAAGAAGGGACGGCAGACAGGCTAACGAAGGCCTAAAATAACAAACAATAGGCTCATGGCAGTTTTAAATCGGTTATATGGATACACAGGCAGGCACTCCAGGCAGCATTGTGGTCAGTGGAGGAGTATTGCAAGTAGGGACCGCAGACAGGCTATCAAAGGCCTAAAATAACAAACAATAGGCTCATGGCAGTTTTAAATCGGTTACATGGATACACAGGCAGCTTTGTGGTCAGCGGAGGAGGAGTATTGCAAGAAGGGACTGCAGACAGGCTAACGAAGGCCTAAAATAACAAACAATAGGCTCATGGCAGTTTTAAATCGGTTATATGGATACACAGGCAGGCACTCCAGGCAGCATTGTGGTCAGTGGAGGAGTATTGCAAGTAGGGACCGCAGACAGGCTATCAAAGGCCTAAAATAACAAACAATAGGCTCATGGCAGTTTTAAATCGGTTACATGGATACACAGGCAGCTTTGTGGTCAGCGGAGGAGGAGTATTGCAAGAAGGGACCGCAGACAGGCTAACGAAGGCCTAAAATAACAAACAATAGGCTCATGGCAGTTTTAAATCGGTTACATGGATACACAGGCAGCATTGTGGTCAGTGGAGGAGTATTGCAAGGAGTGTCTGACACAGTTAGTACTCCCAAAAAATAAATAGATGTTAATGTCTCGCAAAACAACAATAAATTAAAAAAGGGTGGCATGCTTAGGTACAGGGGTGGGCTCATCTGCAGAGTTTATGACAAAGTAATTTGGCAGTAAATTACTATTTACTGGTGTCAATATAGGACACTGACCCAGACTACTTTAACTAGCATCATAGATGTCAACAAATTGGTATTGTCAGTGCCAGGCATTGAATGATGTCAGCGCATAGACTAAACATTGGTGGAGCTGTGCGAGATAATTTTGAACGTGGTAGAGCACAGTTTGAGCTGGGGGGGGAACTCTCTTGTGGCCGGCGGTACCGCCCCAGGGCACCTCATGTTACAACGGTGTGTGTGACGTTGGGTGCGCACCACCACCGCCAGAGACACTACATTGTACTATGAGGGACCCAGTGGCAGTGCCGTCGACCAAAAGCGGGCACACCCACCTCTTCAGACAAACAGCACTGTAACGGGTGCTTGCGCCAAGTGGCGAGACCACGGCCCCGTGGGGGGAATTTTCCCATTGGGGGAGGTGTAAACATGTCGTATGCTGGACAAACAGCTGCTGCAAATTAAGAGATTGGAACACTCAGTAAGACCAGTCCACAAGCAAGCAATTTTTATAGGTAAGCTAGGTGTCAGCCGGGAAAGGTGGGGCAAAATAATTTGAAATCCAGGAGTGGTTCATTTTAATGAAGGTGAGATCATCCACATTTTGGGTAGCCAGACGAGTCCTTTTTTCGGTTAATATTGAACCAGCAGCACTGAATACTCTTTCTGATAGCACACTAGCTGCTGGGCAAGCAAGCTCCTGCAATGCATATTCTGCCAATTCAGGCCAGGTGTCTAATTTGGATGCCCAGTAATCAAATGGGAATGACGGTTGAGGGAGAACATCGATAAGGGATGAAAAATAGTTAGTAACCATACTGGACAAATGTTGTCTCCTGTCACTTTGAATAGATGCTGCAGTACCTGTCCTGTCTGCGGTCATTGCGAAATCACTCCACAACCTGGTCAGAAAACCCCTCTGTCCAACGCCACTTCTGATCTGTGCACCTCTAACACCTCTGCCATGTAGCCCCCTGCAGCTTGTGTGAGAACCATCACCGGCGCTGTGTGCTGGGAATGCCTGAATCAAACGGTCTACAAGAGTAGCTTGTTTGGTTGCTAATATTTGTTCGAGGTTCTCATGTGGCATAATATTTTGCAATTTGCCTTTATAGCGAGGGTCAAGGATGCAGGCCAACCAGTAATCATCATCGCTCATCATTTTTATAATGCGTGTGTCCCTTTTGAGGATACGTAAGGCATAATCCGCCATGTGGGCCAAAGTTCCAGTTGTCAAATCTGCGGTTGTGCTGGTTGGAGGGGCAGTTACAGGCAAATCTACGTCACTTGTCTCCCTTAAAAAAACAGAACCCGGCCAGGCAATGCTACTAATTTCTGTTGGCCCAGGAGAAGCTTCCTCATTCAAAAAGTACTCATGCCCATCATCCTCCTCGTCCTCCTCCTCCTCTTCGCCCGCTACCGCGTCCTCTACACGGCCCTGACCAGACAATGGCTGACTGTCATCAAGGCTTTCCTCTTCCTCGGCTGCAGACGCCTGCTCATTATGTGCGTCAAACTTTGCATCAGCAGACGCATTAGGGGGATGCTCATGCTTATTATGGCATTGTCTGCACTAACCAGCCGTGTGCATTTCTCAAAACACTGAAGGACTTGACACAGGTCTTGTAGCTTCGACCACTGCACACCTGACAACTCCATGTCTGCCATCCAACTGCCTGCCCGTGTATGTGTATCCTCCCACAAAAACATAACAGCACGCCTCTGTTCGCACAGTCTCTGAAGCATGTGCAGTGTGGAGTTCCACCTTGTTGCAACGTCGATGATTAGGCGATGCTGGGGAAGGTTCAAAGACCGCTGATAGTTCTGCATACGGCTGGAGTGTACGGGCGAACGGCGGATATGTGAGCAAAGTCTGCGCACTTTGAGGAGCAGGTCGGGTAACCCCGGGTAACTTTTCAGGAAGCACTGCACCACCAGGTTTAAGGTGTGAGCCAGGCAAGGAATGTGTTTCAGTTGGGAAAGGGCTATGGCAGCCATGAAATTCCTTCCGTTATCACTCACTACCTTGCCTGCCTCAAGATGTACAGTGCCCAGCCATGACTGAGTTTCATTCTGCAAGAACTCAGACAGAACTTCCGCGGTGTGTCTGTTGTCGCCCAAACACTTCATTGCCAATACAGCCTGCTGACGCTTGCCACTAGCTGTCCCATAATGGCACACCTGGTGTGCAACAGTGGCAGCTGCGGATGGAGTGGATGTGCGACTGCGGTCTGTGGACAAGCTCTCGCTTCTGCATGAGGAGGAGGAAGAGGAGGAGGGGGGCGAACGCCTACAGCCAACTCTTTCCTTGACCGTGGGCTAGGCAGAACTGTCCCAATATTGCTGTCCCCTGTGGAGCCTGCATCCACCACATTCACCCAGTGTGCCGTGATGGACACGTAACGTCCCTGGCCATGCCTACTGGTCCATGCATCTGTTGTCAGGTGCACCTTTGTAGTCACAGACTGCCTGAGTGCATGGACGATGCGGTCTTTAACATGCTGTTGGAGGGCTGGGATGGCTTTTCTAGAAAAGAAGTGCCGACTGGGTAGCTCGTAGCATGGTACAGCGTAGTCCATCAGCGCTTTGAAAGCTTCGCTTTCAACTAACCGGTAGGGCATCATCTCTAATGAGATTAGTCTAGCAATGTGGGCGTTCAAACCCTGTGTACGCGGATGCGAGGATGAGTACTTCCTTTTCCTAACAAGAGTCTCATGTAGGGTGAGCTGGACTGGAGAGCTGGAGATCGTGGAACTAGCGGTGGTGCCGGTGGACATGGGTGACTGAGAGAGGGTTGGAGATGGTATTCTTGCCGGTGCCCTACATGCGGTGTTTCCTACTGCAAACCTGGTGATTCCCTGACTGCTTTGGCCTGGCGACGAAAGCTGCACAGATACTGCAGGTGGTGTGGGAAATGGTGGGTTGACAGTGAGGGAAGGGATGTAGCGTTGCTGACTAGCTTCATTGGCCGAGGGTGCTGCAACCTTTAGGGACGTTTGGTAGTTAGTCCAGGCTTGCAAATGCATGGTGGATAAGTGTCTATGCATGCAACTTGTATTTAGACTTTTAAGATTCTGACCTCTGCTTAAGGTAGTTGAACATTTTTGACAGATGACTTTGCGCTGATCATTTGGATGTTGTTTAAAAAAATGCCAGACTGCACTCTTTCTACTATCAGATACCTTTTCAGGCATTGCAGACTGAGCTTCTTTAACCGGATGGCCACGCTGTCCTCCAACTGCTTTTGGTTTTGCCACGCGTTTTTTGCCAGATACGGGCCCGGCAGATGGAACCTGTTGTGATGTTGATGCCTGCTGCGGCTCCTCCTCCTCCGCTTCAGAACTACTGCCGCCTGCACCCTGTTCCCCCAATGGCTGCCAATCGGGGTCAACAACTGGGTCATCTATGACCTCCTCTTCTATGTCGTGTGCAACTTCGTCTGTGTCACCGTGTAAGCCGGTGGTATAGCGTTCGTGACGGGGCACCATAGTCTCAGCTGGGTTTGATTCTGGCTCAGTACACTGCGAGGGCAATGTTCTGGTCTGAGTCAAAGGAACAGCATAGTAATCTGGCTGTGGCTGTGCATCTGTGCACTCCATGTCCGATTCAACTTCGAATGGGCATGGCCTGTTAACTGTTTCACTGTCTAACCCAGGAACGGTATGTGTAAAGAGTTCCATGGAGTAATCTGTTCTGTCGACTGACGCATCCTTCACTGTTGTTCTGGGTGAAGGACACAAGGAAGCGACTTGTTCCTGACCGGGAGCATCCACTGATGATGCACTGCTCTGACATTTGGCACTTTCCGAGGAGGAGGCGAAAGAGCTAGAGGCAGAGTCAGCAATGAAAGCCAATACTTGTTCCTCCTGCTCTGGCTTCAAAAGTGGTTTTCCTACTCCCAGAAAAGAGAGCGTTCGAGGCCTTGTGTAGCCAGACAACGAACCTGGCTCAACAACTCGAGACTTAGGTGCTGTACTGCTTTTACCACGACCACCTGATGCTCCACCACCACTACCATCATTACCAGCTGACAATGACCCCCCACGGCCACGACCTCTTCCACTAGACTTCCTCATTGTTTGCAAAACGTAACCAAAGTAACGCTATTTCTTACAGTAAAACAACTTATAAGGTGAACTCAAACTTCTGTAGGATTTATATATACCTTTATAGGTGCCTGACACTGAAAGGAAAATCAGGCCCAATGTTACACACTAGGTTTTCTGTGCCCCAATAATTTGACTAAGGGTGCTATGTCACCAGAAACGCGTAGATAGTGTTTTTAATTATATTGTGCTGTTGTTTTATCCTCTATTTTTTGATATGAAGTGAATAAAGTACCAAGACTTTGCTTTTTCACCACCTCGTTGAGCTGGATTTTTTTCTATTTCCTGCCCCAATAATTTGAGACAGATGGCACACACAGGACTAGCACTCAAGCAGAAATGCCAATCTTAATCTCCCACTCTTATTTTTTTTTTAAAAGGGAGAATGTACCCAAAAATAAAAAAATGGCCAAGTATTACACAGTGGTTTTCGGTGGCACACAATGAGAGACAGATGCCACACACAGCAATGGCACGGAGGCAGACTTGGCAATATTTATCTCCCGCTAATTTTTTTTTTTGAAAAGGGAGAATGTACCCAAAAAAAAAAAAATGGCCAAGTATTACACAGTGGTTTTCGGTGGCACACAATGAGAGACAGATGCCACACACAGCAATGGCACGGAGGCAGACTTGCCAATATTTATCTCCCACTAATTTTTTTTTTGAAAGGGGAGAATGTACCCCCCCCAAAAAAAAATGGCCAAGTATTACACAGTGGTTTTCGGTGGCACACAATGAGAGACAGATGCCACACACAGGACTGGCACAGAGGCAGAGTTGCCAATATTTATCTCCCACTAATTATTTTTTTTTGAAAAGGGAGAATGTACCCAAAAATAAAAAAATGGCCAAGTATTACACAGTGGTTTTCGGTGCCACACAATGAGAGACAGATGCCACCCACAGCAATGGCACGGAGGCAGACTTGCCAATATTTATCTCCCACTCATTTTTTTTTTTGAAAAGGAAGAATGTACCCCCCCCCAAAAAAAAATGGCCAAGTATTACACAGTGGTTTTCGGTGCCACACAATGAGAGACAGATGCCACACACAGCAATGGCACGGAGGCAGACTTGCCAATATTTATCTCCCTGCAGTTATCTCAGAAAAGTATGGCAGGCAGCTATAAAAAGGACGGCTGCACACAAAAGTGTGGACAAACACACAAGATAGCTGTGCAGAAAGGAAGGAAAAACAGGATTTGTGCTTTGAAAAAAGCAGTTGGTTTGCACAGCGGCGTACACACAGGCACAGCAACGCAGCTATCAGGGTCAGGGAGCCTTCTAGTGCAGCCCAATGAGCTACAGCGCTGAGGAAAAAAAAATGTAGCTTCCACTGTCCCTGCAAACAAAAGGTGGTGTTGGACAGTGGAAATCGCTACAGCACAAGCGGTTTGTAGCTTTATGTACCCTGCCTATCACTATCCCTGCTTCTGAAGAAGCGGCAGCAACCTCTCCCTACGCTCAGATCAGCAGCAGTAAGATGGCGGTCGGCGGGAACGCCCCTTTATAGCCCCTGTGGCGCCGCAGAAAGCAAGCCAATCACTGCAATGCCCTTCTCTAAGATGGTGGGGACTGAGATCTATGTCATCACGCTGCCCACACTCTGCGTCCACCTTCATTGGCTGAGAAATGGCGCTTTTAGCGTCATTGAAACGCGACTTTGGCGCGAAAGTCGCGTACCGCATGGCAGACCCCACACATGGATCGGCTCGGTTTCATGAGACGCCGACTTTGCCAAAAGTCGGCGACTTATGAAAATGAACGATCCGTTTCGCTCAACCCTAGTGTCAGCCAGATGTTTCGCTCCCGTTTTAGGTCGAGGTGGATGCTTCTTAGATTGGAGCAGGGGCTGTTTTGTCTCAAAGAGATTCTGATGGCTCTGTGATGAAGCCATGTGCTTTCTTTTCTAGAAAGTTTTCGCCTGCTGAGCCCAATTATGATGTGGGTAATCGAGAGTTGTTGGCTATGAAGTGGGCGTTTGAGGAGTGGTGACATTGGCTTGAAGGAGCCAAACATCGCGTGGTGGTCTTGACGGATCACAAGAATCTGACTTATCTCGAGTCTGCCAAGCGGTTGAATCCTAGACAGACTCGATGGTCGCTGTTTTTCTCCCGCTTCAATTTTGTGGTTTCGTACCTTCCGGGTTCTAAGAATGTGAAGGCTGATGCCCTTTCAAGGAGTTTTGTGCCTGATTCTCCGGGAGTTCCTGAGCCGGCTGGTATTCTCAAAGAGGGGGTAATTTTGTCTGCCATCTCCCCTGATTTGCGGCGGGTGCTGCAGGAGTTTCAGGCTGATAGACCTGACCGTTGCCCAGCGGAGAAGCTGTTTGTCCCTGATAGATGGACTAGTAGAGTTATCTCTGAGGTTCATTGTTCAGTGTTGGCTGGTCATCCTGGAATCTTTGGTACCAGAGATTTGGTGGCTAGATCCTTTTGGTGGCCTTCCTTGTCACGAGATGTGTGTTCTTTTGTGCAGTCCTGTGGGACTTGTGCTCGGGCTAAGCCCTGCTGTTCTCGTGCCAGTGGGTTGCTTTTGCCCTTGCCGGTCCCGAAAAGGCCCTGGATGCATATTTCCATGGATTTTATTTCGGATCTCCCTGTCTCTCAGAGGATGTCAGTTATCTGGGTGGTTTGTGATCGCTTCTCTAAGATGGTCCATTTGGTACCTTTGCCTAAATTGCCTTCCTCCTCTGATTTGGTTCCATTGTTTTTCCAGCATGTGGTTCGTTTACATGGCATTCCGGAGAACATCGTGTCGGACAGAGGTTCCCAGTTTGTTTCAAGATTTTGGCGGTCCTTTTGTGCTAAGATGGGCATTGATTTGTCTTTTTCTTCAGCTTTCCATCCTCAGACAAATGGCCAAACCGAACGAACCAATCAGACTTTGGAAACATATCTGAGATGCTTTGTTTCTGCTGATCAGGACGATTGGGTGTCCTTCTTGCCTTTGGCTGAGTTCGCCCTTAATAATCGGGCCAGCTCGGCCACTTTGGTTTCGCCTATTTTCTGTAATTCTGGTTTCCACCCTCGTTTTTCTTCAGGGCAGGTTGAGCCTTCGGACTGTCCTGGTGTGGATTCCGTGGTGGACAGGTTGCAGCAAATTTGGACTCACGTAGTGGACAATTTGACATTGTCCCAGGAGAAGGCTCAACGTTTCGCTAACCGCCGTCGCTGTGTTGGTCCCCGACTTCGTGGTGTGGGTACTGTTGTGAATTCTGTTCTCGAGCTCCCTCCTGTGGTTATGAATGGTACTTCGGTGAGTTCTGTTCATGGACTCCCTCTGGTGGCTGTGAGTGGAGGTGCTGGTTCTGAGATTCCTTCTCCAGCTGATCTCGTTCAGGCCTTGGCTGGCTGCTCTATTTAACTCCACTCAGAGCTTTACTTGATGCCAGCTGTCAATGTCCTAGTACTGGTTCAGTTCTCTTGGATCTTTCAGATGACCTGTCTATTTCAGCAAAAGCTAAGTCCCTGCTAGCCTATTTGTTACCACTGTGTTTTTGTCCAGCTTGCTATTGTGATTTAATCTTGTTAGCTTGAAGCTTCGGGATGCAGAGTGGCACCACCGCGCCGTGAGTCGGTGCGGTGGTTTCTTTTGCACACTCTGCGTGGTTTTTTGTTAGTTTTTTATGCTGACTGCAAAGATACCTTTTCTATCCTCTGTCTGTTTAGTTAGTCTGGCCTCCTATGCTGAAATCTATTTCATTCCTGTGTTTGTAACTTCCATCTTAACTCACAGTCAATATATGTGGGGGCTGCCTATTTCTTTGGGGAATTTCTCTGAGGCAAGGTAGGCTGTATTTTCTATCTTTAGGGGTAGTTAGCTCTTAGGCTGTGAAGAGGCGTCTAGGCAGAGTCAGGAACGCTCCACGGCTATTTCTAGTTGTGATAGGATTAGGGGTTGCGGTCAGCAGAGCTCCCACTTCCCAGAGCTCGTCCCGTATTGCTAGTTTGCTCATCTGGTCATTTCTAGTGCTCCTAACCACCAGCCAAACATAACACCAACCATCTTGAAAAGTTTTCCCCATCCCATATACTAATGTGCTGCAAACAGGAAGTTGATATGACCAACCATTCCCATTTTATTTAGGTGTATCCATATAAATGACCCACCCTGTAGAAACAACATCTAAAAAGACATCAACCAGAAATCTAATGCTTTATTAGAAATGAGTATTTCGAAATCAACAATGATCCCAATTATACTTACAAAGTTGTGGAAAAAAATGGATTAAGAAAAATAAATTGAAGGTAATAGAATGGCTATCACAAAGTCTTAACCTAAATCCCCCAAAATATGTATGGGCAGAATTGAAAGTTTTTTGGGATTAGAAAGTCCAATGAATCTGACTGACACCTGTTCTGTCAAGAGGAGTGGGCCAAAGTTCAAGCAACCTATTGTGGAAGGCTACTCAAAACATATAACCCAAGTTAGACAATTTAAAGGCAACTTTTGAGTCACTGGGCATGTCATGAAAGAAATAAAAGCAAAAATAAATTTGTCTGTATATTATTCTGACATTTCCCATTCTTGAAATAGTAGTGATCCAAACTAATCTAAGAGAGAGATATGTACTAAGATTAAATGTCAGGCGTGGTGAAAAACTGAGATGTAATGAATGTGGTTAAGACGTATGTAAACTTATGTCTTCAACTGTAAATGTTGATTACAGGCATGTTTAAATTCACTTATTGTTGATTTTCCAACCACATCTGCTGGAAGTTTGCTGAAAACATCTGCTACTTGTTCAGCTGAATATTTTATAACACTGCTTCTGACCTTCTCTGCAACTAAATTCAGATTTAATATTTACACATAAACACAATTAAAGGGAACCGGTCACCCCCCCAGGCGTTTGTAACTAAAAGAGCCACCTTGTGCAGCACTAATGCTGCATTTGGACAAGGTGGCTCTTTCAGTTATGCTCCTTGCACACACTGAAATAAACACTTATAAAATGTGCCCCCTCATACCGTGAAATCGCCAGGGAGGCGAGACTTTCCTTCCTAATCAGACGCAGCACAGCCGTCATTCCTACCCCCTTGGCGCTGGGCGCAGCCTCCTCAGCGTTGTTTGAATCTGTCCTGGAGCCTGCTCTGTTATGTGATCCCTTGGACATGCGCAGTTAGCGCTGCCCGTCTTCTGACATCATTTGGTGTCAGGCTGACTGCGCCTGTGCGGCCGCGCTGCCCGAGATCCCGCCTCTCAGTGTCTTCTGATTTTTTCACACTGCAGAGCTGGGATCTATGGGCACATGCAGTGCCTATCTTCGCCTCTCACTCATCTCCCTCCGCCTTCTTCAGACTGTGCGGCGTCAGCTGATCCCTAATCGCCGTGGCATGTGATTAATGATCAGCTGACGCCGCACAGTCTGATGAAGGTGGAGGGAGATGAGTGAGCAGCGAAGATATGCACTGCGCATGCCCATGAATCCCAGCCCCGCAGTGTGAATTTCACAGTATGAGAGGACACATTTTATAAGTGTTTATTTCAGCGTTTGCAAGGAACATAACTAAAAGAGCCACCTTGTCCAAATGCAGCATTAGTGCTGCACAAGTGGCTCTTTTAGTTACAAACGCCTGGGGGGGTTACAGGTTCCCTTGAAAGATCAGATCATGCCTCCTTCTGTTCTTTCTATAAGACTGTAAATAAAGAATCTATTAAGTAATGGTGCCTGACCTTCCACTATTTTTGTTCCATACCTTTGGATTCACCTCATTTTTGTAATGTTTTTGTAGAGAAGAGATCTCTAGAGCTGAACATGGCATTCTAAATATGGTCTGCACAATGTGATCAAGATCGAATTTTCCCTCTGGCTATACCACCAAGCATGCTCCTGCTCAGCTACACTAATGACTCATAGTCAGAAATAAGTTCTTTTCTAGACCATCACTTCTAAAATCCTGCCTAACACCGAACTGCTAAAACAATACTCACAGAGAATTCTATCTCCCTCAGATATTTTACATTTTAACCCCTTTACCCCTAAGGGTGGTTTGCACGTTAATGACCGGGCCAATTTTTACAATTCTGACCACTGTCCCTTTATGAGGTTATAACTCTGGAACGCTTCAACGGATCCTGATGATTCTGACAATGCTTTCTCGTGACATATTGTACTTCATGATAGTGGTAAAATTTATTTGATATTACCTGCGTTTATTTGTGAAAAAAATGGAAATTTGGCGAAAATTTTGAAAATTTCGCGATTTTCCAACTTTGAATTTTTATGCCTTTAAATCACAGAGATATATCACACAAAATACTTAAGTAACATTTCACACATGTCTACTTTACATCAGCACAATTTTGGAACCAAAATATTTTTTTGTTAGGGAGTTATAAGGGTTAAAAGTTGACCAGCAGTTTCTCATTTTTACAACACCATTTTTTTTAAGGACCACATCACATTTGAAGTCACTTTGAGGGGTCTATATGATAGAAAATACCCAAGTGTGATACCATTCTAAAAACTGCACCCCTCAAAGTGCTCAAAACCACATTCAAGAAGACTATTAACCCTTTAGGTGTTTCACAGGAATTTTTGGAATATTTAAAAAAAAATGAACATTTAATTTTTTTTCACAAAAAATTTACTTCAGCTCCAATTTGTTTTATTTTACCAAGGGTAACAGGAGAAATTGGACCCCAAAAGTTGTTGTGCAATTTGTTGTGAGTACGCTGATACCTCATATGTGGGGGTAAACCACTGTTTGGACGAACAGCAGAGCTCGGAAGGGAAGGAGCGCCATTTGACTTTTCAATGCAAAATTGACTGGAATTGAGATAGGACGCCATGTCGTGTTTGGAGAGCCCCTGATGTGCCTAAACATTGAAACCCCCCACAATTGACACCATTTTGGAAAGTAGACCCCCTAAGGAACTTATATAGATGTGTGGTGAGCACTTTGACCCACCAAGTGCTTCACAGAAGTTTATAATGCAGAGCTGTGAAAATAAAAATTATTTTTTTTTCCACAAAAATTATTTTTTAGCCCCCAGTTTTGTGTTTTACCAAGGGTAACAGGAGAAATTGGATCCCAAAAGTTGTTGTCCAATTTGTTCTGAGTACGCTGATACCCCATATGTGGGTGGGAACCACCGTTTGGGCGCATGGAAGAGCTCGGAAGGGAAGGAGCGCCGTTTGGAATGCAGACTTAGGCCGCTTTCACACGTCAGTGATTCCGGTACATGAGGTGTCAGTTTTCTCACGTACCGGAGACACTGACTCACGTAGACACATTAAAATCAATGTGTCTCTGCACATGTCAGCGTGTTTTCACGGACCGTGTGTCCGTTTGGAAAACACGGAGACATGTCAGTGTTCGTGGGAGCGCACGGATTACACGGACCCATTAAAGTCAATGGGTCCGTGTAAAACACGTACCGCACACGGATGTTGTCCGTGTGCCGTCAGTGTGCCGTGCTGGAGACAGCGCTTACAGTAAGCGCTGTCCCCCCTGTGTGGTGCTGAAGGCTTGATTCATCTCTTCTCCCCCGCAGCGTTCGCTGGAGAGAAGAGATGAAAGATCAATTTTTTTCTATTTTTTTGTTAAAAATAAACTTTGCTGGTGTCCTCCCATCCCCAGTGCGCCGCCAGGCCCCTTGCAGATGCAGAGAAATAATCACCTAGCTCCCGCGATGTCTCCTCTCTCCTCTCCGCGCCGCTGCTTCTCCTGTATGAGCGGTCACGTGGTGCCGCCCATTACAGTGATGAATATGCGGCTCCACCTCCCATAGGGGTGTAGCCGCATATTCATCAACTGAAACCCTAATCCAAACACACCCCTAACCCTAATCCCAACGGTAACCCTAACCACACCACTAAGGCTAGTTTCACATTTGCGTTTGTAGGAGCTGCGGAGGGCTGCGGACTTCCTCCGTGAAGCCCCACCCTCGGCCGCACCTCCGCCACTAGCTCCGCCTATTTCTGCATGCGGCCGGCATGCGGCCTGCGTACCTATCTTTAACATTAGGTATGCAGGTTGTGCCGCTGTATGCGCATCGTTTTGACGATGCGGAAAAAAAATTGCTACAAGCTGCGTTCTACGCTGGTTGCCGCATCGTCAAAACAACGCATGCGGAAGCATCCGCATACAGTGGCACGACCTGCATACCTAATGTTAATTATATTAATTAATAGACAGGGCTCTCTTATTGATAAGGCTTGCAATTCTCCTACTCTCCTAGCTGTAGTTATGGCCACCAAGAAAGCCATCTTGTATGCAAGGTTTTGAGGAGAACAGGAAGACAAGGGTTCAAAGGATGGACCTGTAAGACCTTGGAGTACTAAGTTAAGGTCCCATGAGGGAACCACAATCTGTCTCTTGGGATTCTTCCTGACTGCTCATGTCATGAATCTCTTGATCCAGCGATGATCTGCTAGATCCTGGTCAAAAACAGAACTGAGAGCAGAGACCTGGACTTTCAGGGTGCTAGATTTCTGGCCGATCTCTAACCCTTTTTGTAAAAAATCCAGAATTCTCGATATATTTGGGCTAAGTGGATCCGGTAGATCAGGTAGACAGAAGGATGAACATTTTTTCCAGATCTTTTTGTAGATGGCGTTGGTTACTGGCTTTCTGGAACTCTGTAGGGTAGCTATCACTGGGTTTGACAACCCTTTAGCTTTCAATACCTGGGCTTCAGTATCCACGCTGCTAAATTCTACCTCTGAGGATCTGAGTGGAGAATGGGCCCCTGAGAGAGGAGGTAGTCTTTTATTGGTAAAGGGATCAGATTGTCTGCTTGTAGTTGGATGATCAAGTTGAACCAACTCCTTTTGGGCCATAATGGGGCTACCAAGATAGTTTGGGTTCGATCTTCTCGAATTTTTCGTAGAACTTTTGCCAGAATCCTAATTGGTGGGAACGCATATGCCAGGTGAAAATTCCAACTCTGGGCTAGGGCATCTACTCCCCTGGAATTGTCTCTGGGGTTTAAGGAGAAGAAGGTTTCGACTTTCGCGTTTTGGTGAGAAGCCAAAAGATCGATTTCCGGTAGTCCCCACCTGTCTACCAGTATTTTGAAGCTCTGATTATTTAGACTCCATTCCCCCGGGTGGATGTCTTGGCGACTTAGATAATCCGCCTGGATGTTGGAAGAGCCTTTTAGGTGGACTGCTGTCAGCGACAGTAGGTGTTTCTCGGCCCAACAGAATATTCGGGCAGAAACCCTCTTTAGGCTTTTGAACCTTGTGCTGCCTTGGTGCTTGATATGAGCAACTGTGGTCATATTGTCCAAATATATTCAGATGTGCTGACCAGCAATCTGGTGACTTGCTGCCAGAAGGGCTTCTTCCACAGCTTTCAGTTCTCTGAAATTTGACGACTTTATGCTTATTGTCTGGTCTCAGAGTCCTTGGAACGGAACATGGTGAGTCCAGCTTATGCCTTTGTGGAGATTTTTGGAATTTATCCACCATGCCAAGGAGGCTTTCACCCGACCTGGCGTGTGTATCCTTCCATTCAGGGTGCCAGGATGACCATTCCAGTTGTCTAAAATGTGATCTTGGAGGACTCAGGAGTGGGCTTGTGCCCAATCTACCGATTGTATACAGGCTGTCATTGAGCCTAAGACCAACATGCCTTCCCGGATTGTAGGAGACCTCATCTCCATGAACCTTTTGACCTTTGCTATTAATGTTAGACGGTGGTCATCTGGAAGAAAGGACATCTGTCTTGCAGAATTTAGAAGTACTCCCAGAAATTCTCTGGTCTTGGAGGGTTGTAGCTGAGATTTTTTCAGGTTTGGGATCCATCCCAGGGACCTTAGTATCTCTAGGGTGACTGACATATGGGATTTCAGGACTGTCTCGGTGGAAGCTACTATCAGTAGGACGTCCTGATAGGGCACTATACAGACACCTTGCCTCCGGATAAAGGACACTATCTGTGCCATTATTTTGGAGAAGACTCTCGGTGCTGAAGAGATTCCAAATAGAAGAACGGTGAACTGATAGTGCGCCATCCGACGACTTCCCTGTAACGCAAACCTGAGATATTTCCTGTGTCTCAGGTGGATTGGGATATGGAAATAGGCATCCTTCAAGTCGATGGTCGACATGAAGAAATGAGGCCTGACTAGAGGAATTGCAGCCCTTACGGACTCCATCTTGAACTTGCGGTATTTTACGTGTTGCTTCAGTCCCTTCAGATTTATAATAACACGGGCCTCGCCTGATGGTTTGGATACCAGAAACAACCAAGAGTAATGGCCCAAACCCCATTCCGATTCTGGAACCGGGGAGATCACCTTTGATTTTTATAAGGTCTCTGAGACCCACTAGTTGAGTTGCATGATCTTTGGGAGTTGGAAGGGAAGTGATCTTCAGACCCTGTGGAGGAGAGGAGATAAACTCTATTGAAAGGCCCTCCTTGATAACATTGAAGACCAGTGAGAGCTGGTGGTATTTTCCCACTGATGCACAAATCTTGAGTCTCCCCCCCAGCGGGTCGGAGTCATTGTTTCTCCTGTTGAGACGGCTGCTGCAGTGGGAAGAGGATATTTCTCCCCCTATCCTTTGCATAGCTCCATCTCCTGGTCTTGCCCTTTCCTCTCGCCTGGGAGGTTTGAGAATGTGGGGCATGAGAAAACATTTTTTAGGAGGTTTTTGTTCCGGGAGGGCTTTTTTCTTGTTAGTGGCCTTATCTAGGATGTCCTCTAGAGCTGATCGAAAGACATACTCCCCTTTAAAGGGTATAGCACACAACTTGACCTTGGAGGTGGTCAGCACTCCCCTTCTAGAGCCAGAGAGGTCTCCTTGCAGAGTTGGATTGTACCAGAGACCTGGCGGTAACTCTAATAGTCTCCATGGAGGCATCTGCTAGGAACCCAGTAGCCCTAAGAAGGATGGGTAGTGAGTCCAGCAATTGTCCCCTGGAAGTACCCTGAGAAATATGGGTTTCTAATTTACCTAGCCAGCTGTAGAGGGCTCTAGTTATGCAGGTAGAGGCGATGTTAGCTTTTAAGGCAGATGTAGATGTCTCCCAAGATTTCTTTAGGAGACTTTCTATTTTCCTGTCCATAGGATCCTTCAACTGTGAAGAATCTTCGAATGGGAGCGCAGTTCTTTTAGCAACTCTAGCCACCTGGACATCAACTTTGGGAAAGTCCCATTTGACCAAATCACCTTCCAGGGGAAACCTATGCTTCATTTCGGAGGGGATGCTGAGGCGTTTTTCCGGTAGCTCCCGTTCCTGAGCAATCATACTAAAAATGTTAGGGTGCACCAGGAACCCCGACCTTTTCTCCATTTTTAGCCTGCCAAACATTGGATCCTGAATGGACTGATGCTCAGGTTCCTCCTCTAGACCCATGGTGTTATGTACTGCGGATACCAGCTCCTCAATATAGTCAGAGGAGAAAAAGTTCTTCATTGATTCAGCCCTGGGTGATACAGGATCCTTCCATCTACCCGAGGATGAAGTATAGGACAGGTCTGACTCGGACTCAGAGTCGCCAACCTGAAATTTCTTCTTCTTCCCTGGAGAATGTGGAGGTGGAGGTGGGGGTAGAGATGGAGGAGTAAAAGTTGCCAGAGAAGTTTGCACCTCTTGTTTAACTAGAGCGTGAATTTCCTCTAAAAGGGATGGTTGCTCCACTCTGACTACTCTGTCAGTGCATGACTGACAGAGCTTTTTATCCCATAAAGGTGGGAATTTTATATTACAGATAGGGCATTTCTTCTTATTGGCGGCTTTGGGGGCAGACTTGTCTCCTTAAATAAAGAGGGAGAGAGGTGTCAGGAAAGTGGACCCCTTATAATAATAATAATAATCTTTATTTTTATATAGCGCTAACATATTCCACAGCGCTTTACAGGTTTTTGCATACATTATCATCACTGTCCCCGTTGGGGCTCACAATCTAAATTCCCTATCAGTATGTCTTTGGAATGTGGGAGGAAACTGGAGAACCCGGAGGAAACCCATGCAAACACGGAGAAACCCATACAAACTCTTTGCAGATGTTGTCCTTGGTAGGGTTTGAACCCAGGACTCCAGCGCTGCAAGGCTGCTGTGCTAACCTCTGCGCCACCATGCTACCCCTCGAAAATAACCACCTCCCGGACCCATTCCTTGCATACACTCACTGTAGCAGAGGCAGCGCCGGGCTCTGCAGACGCAGGGCATGAAGTGGCTTCCATACTGAGGGAATAGTCTTACCTCAGCTGAGACTTCTGCAGGATTTATATCCATCAACTGGTAGCACCTGCATCCAGCGTAATTACACTCCCCTTCCCTTCCTGGGTCCATGCCTTTCATCAGCGTCCACACGCGAGCAGGCGCCCTGACAAGGAGGAGGAGAAGGCCAGGGAGCTCTGGCAGGCCCCCGGCCGGGGATCCCTGGTCTGCTTTGCCCTCTTGGGGGCACGGGAAGACCAGGAGGTCACCACAGAGGGGACGACAGGAGCAGCTTCGGAGGAGGCAAGAAGCAACCATCCGCTGCCCGACTAGACAGGCAAAGCTTGACACCAAAGGTACTGCAGTTGCCGGCCACCACAGCATACGGAACCTCTCCCTGTCCCATGGGGAACAGGAAAGACACTGGCAAGTGGGATGTGGGAGGGCCTTTTAACCTCTCTGTGTTTCCTGTTCCCCATCAGGACAAAGAGGCAACCTCCATATGCCATCGTGGAAGGTGACTAGAGAAATATCGAGTTCCATCATCATCCTTCAGGAGCGCATATTGCTGGGAAAAATATTTACAAAGTGTTGTCACCTTTAAAATCACTGTTCAGTGCGCTCATCAGTTCCCAGATCTCTGCAGCAAACTGAATGGAAAGAGGAATGGAGTGATCTATGGATTGGATCTATACGCAGTATATCAAGACACTAAAAAGGTGAGTGGATTCACGCTGAGTGTACATCTTTGGAAACTACTACACTCAGAAGTCTGCGCTTACCATTTCTCTCCCTATAATCCTCTCTTGTTTTTATATATAATGTAGTAGTGTGTAAGGCCCCAGCATGCACTCCTAGCAACATCTGGGCATACCCCTGATGAGACCATGGTTTGTGTATCGACATAAGCTAGTAGTGAGGCATGCTGTGGCTCTACTTACTGGCAGCTGATTCACTAATACATAATGTCCCTAAGGTTCTCAACTGGATTCATGTCTGTGGATCATGACAGACAGCAGTCAATGGAAGTGTTGAGGAGAGCCATAAGATCAAATACTTAATTAACCTCAACACATAAGGTAATTGAGAGAAGCAACCCATAACATGTATTGTTTAACCTTACATAAGTTTTCCTCAGACAAAGTGAGACCCTAAAGATGGCCGCCATTTCCTGTATCAGCATGCCGTGTGCTCTGGTATCCAAGATGACGCCCCCCTGATGACCTCATGGATCCACCCACAGTGACGCCCACCCTGATGACCTCACGGACCAACCCACCCTGATGACCTCATGGATCCGCCCATGGACTTGCTCATGCCCAACCCACTAACCAATGAAATACATTCGATCACTCCCATTTGAGAACTAACCGAGCCCCCTTACAGGAGATATATAACATTGTGTTTGACTAATAAACTTCCCTTCTTGGAGCTGAGCCACACATTGATCAAGGAGAGTTACAGCTGACTGTGTCTGGTGTATTTCTTTAGTGCACATGATCAATATCCATTAGGCCAGGAGTAGGCAACTAGAGAATTGAACATTTTATTAATTGTTCAACCCTAATATTTGGCCGCCCAACGTGGGGCCAGCAGAGGAGAGCCCTGAACCCTGAGGACCGGCGAGTGGAACGGCTGGATGCACTGAGTACCCCGAACCTGGAGACTGATCACCTCCTTAACAGAACACGGTAAGTCTGCTGATTTTTATAATCTGTAGTCTTTACCTTGTGTCCTTCGTGGTATCCTGTGCAGATTGCCTGACCGTGTTCGGTTTTCTTGGTATCTGTAAGACGGCAGAAGGGTCTCTCCGCTGCTGGTCATTTAATTGCAAGAACCGTCACATGTTTTTAGTTGCCTGCTGCCTGTTACATGTTGTGAAGAGGGGAGATGACTAGTAGTTAAGAGAAGCAAGTTTTTTTTTCTACAGAGGCAAGTGAGAAAACAGGAAGAGCAAGTTTGTTTGTTTTTTACAGAAGGAGATGACTGGTAGTTAAGAGAAGCATTGTGTTTGGAACAGGAAGAACAGGTTTTTAGGAAAGAAAAGAAGCAAGTGTTTACAGAAGGAAAAGCATGTGGTAGAACGGGATAAACAGGTTTTTAGAGAAGCAAGCAAGTGTAGAAAAAAAAATAATAATAATTTTTGTCTGTGGTATACGGTTGTCGCCTGTGATAAGATTTTCAGTTCTGTGTAAGAGAGACTAGGACCTGGAGTGATTGACTCGGCCTAGGGGGGCCCGGTAAAGCTTGGAGTGATTGACTCAGTTCGGGCATAATAAATTGTGTAGCGGCTCATTAAAAACTTGGAGTGATTGACTCAGTTTGAGCCAAATAAATACATTTTGAATTTTTTCCCCGTGACATCGAGTGAGTGACTCTGCACGGGGACTGGTAAGTTAGGGAACAATTTGACAAAGTAGGGAATAATTGGTTTGTAAAGTACAGAGCACGGAAGTCAGACAGGGACCACGTGACAAGAAGCAATAGGAACTGAGTACTGCAGACTCAGTTCCCTTTAGAATCTCAGGTTTGAGTCATCTCCCCCGTCTTATTGTTTGTTTGGTGTTTGTTATCTTGATAGATAGATATATATACTGTGTATCTATAGAAAGATGGAGAAATTAATGCAGTTCTGCCATATGGGCACTAAGTCAAATTCAGATGGCAAGTTAGACTCGTGTAAATTAGTGGAAGTTGTGTGGAATGCCAGAAGGGGGGATGGTTACAGCCCTTGGAGTAGAAGATTGTCTTAAAAGAAAGAAAAGGTATCCTAGAAGATAATGGATTGTTGTCTATTGCTAGGGCAGAAGAAAGAGTCTCTGAAAGTCTGTATAAAAAAAAAATAAAAAAATTGGAAATTGGGTGGAAGAGGAAAGGAATAGAAAGAATAGAGTTTTGAGTTGTGTGTATTACAAAAATATATCCTGTGAGCGGCCACCACCGTATAATGGTGGCCCAGAGCCATGTGCTAAATGGAATAGCGGCCATTTTGTTGATGGCAAGTGTGTTAAATGTAATAGCAGCTATAATGGTGGCCCAGAGCCATGTGCTAAATGTAATAGCGGCCATTTTGTTGATGGCAAATGTGTTAAATGTAATAGCAGCCATAATGGTGGCCCAGAGCCATGTGCTAAATCTGACGGCAGCCACCATTTTGTGGATGGCAAATATTTTAATTCTAATAGCGGCCATTTTGTGGATGGCAAATGTTTTAATTCTAATAGCGGCCATTTTGTGGATGGCAAATGTTTCAATTCTAATAGCGGCCATTTTGTGGATGGCAAATGTAATTCTAACAGCGGCCATTTTGTTGATGGCAAAGGTGTTAATGCTAACAGCGGCCATTTTGTGGATGGCAAATGTAATTCTGACGGCGGCCATTTTGTGGATGGCAAATGTAATTCTGACGGCGGCCATTTTGTGGAAGGCAAATGTGCTGGTTCTGGAGGTGAACATCTCAGACTAAGGCTACACACCACATCACTAAATCCTTGTTACCCAGTAATGACCACTGACGGCCAATGCTATATTCCTTCGGGAAGTGAACAGGCTTTACCCATGTTTCCTGTCTCAGTGGTTTCCAGTGGGGCACCAACCCTTTACCCTATCACTCCTGTCGTGAATCCAGCAATCCTTCCACCTGGATCGTCCCCGGCACCTACCCTTTCTACTGTCACTTCCACTGCCAATTTAGCCGCACACCCACATGAGATGCTCCAAGCAGCGGCCTCTCCTCCCAATGCCTCCACTACAACAGCACTCTCACGCAGTCTACATAACCCTATACCCAGTACCTCACAGGCTGTCTCGCAGCCAAGCGCACACCTCTATGGGACGGTGGCGACTGTATCAAGGGGGGGCTCAATCTGGGAGGGGGATACTAATAGCACAGGAAGCACAAAGGGGAGGGAATGGTGGCAACCTATTTTTGAAAAAGAACTTCCTGAGGGACCCTTGGTAGTGGTGGGAAAGGGTGACATAACAGTGGAGACAGACGCTATTGTTAATGCTGCCAATTCTCGGTTAGGACGCAATGGAGGTGTAGCTAGAGCTATAGTGGAAGCAGGAGGGGCGACTATTCAAGCTGACAGTCATATCATTGTTGAGTCACGTGGTCAGATAGCTGTTGGGGACATAGCGGTGACTAAAGCTGGCAATCTTCCATGTAGAATGATCATACACGCTGTGACCCCTACTTATGACCTTATTCATCCAGACGTTAGTGCTCAACAACTTCGTGCAGCAATAACTCGCGTTTTGGAGTATGCAAATATTAGTGAGCACATTGAGACCTTGACAATTCCCGCCATTGGTGTTGGCATTTTCGGTTTCCCTGTTCATGCATGTACAAGGGAAATCGTTGAAATTATAATAAACAAGTGTAGCCCCCCAAGCATTTGCTGCCTCTCTGAAATCAGGTTAATTAGTAATGAGGACAGGACTGTTAAAGCTTTTAAGACTGCCTGCATCACCTGGACCCCACACCATGATACTGGAGCTGCCCAAATAGAGCCCCTCATTCCAGGACTGTTACCTCCTCCTGCTCCTCATAAACAAGGGATTACATCTGTACTCCCGGTGCCATCTCTACTCCCGCCTCAGGTGCCACCACCAACAGTGCCGATGCTCATGTCTGAAGAGCCCACCCTCTATGTCAAGTTTACACCCCAGCAAGCTGCTACTCTGTTGAACCAGCTTCCAGATCCAGAAAAACAGCCGATGCCTTTCTACAGAAACATGCTTCAAATACAAAGGAATTACTCAGCCACGTGGCAAGATCTCATTTCCTTGCCAAATCTTAAAGCAGGCGATGCATATTGGCCTGTTATGGATATCGTGTTCAATTATGCCTCACTTGCCAGTGACAAGACATGGGACTCTGGTGTTGAGTTCTGCCAAGAACCTAAGACATGGGCCTCGGATGAGTTGGCTGACCTATCGCTTATTGTCGCCAAAGGTTTCCAGATGCCTCAAAGCTGATGCAGCCATTGTACGATGACCTCAAGACGTCAGAGTTTCCACTATGTACCAAATCCGTGGAAGCTTTCTACTCTCTTAAACAGGCCATACAGTCTGCACCAGCTCTTGGAATCCCAAATCCTGATATCATCTGAGGACATCCAGTTCTCTTAATGGCTCCACACGACATAATTGCTATTCTTGGAACCTAAACATCTGTTGGTGCAGCATCATATGAGACTCCAATGTTCCCTCTTGATTCCACATAATGTCACTCTTGTCCGCTGCAGCATCTTCAAACTGTCCACGCTGCTTCCTCTTTCCAGGGGGGATGTGGATGATGATACTGATGGTCTCGGAGAAGATGCCTCTACACACTCAGAGGATCATGACTGTCACGAACAAATGCAGGAAGAAGCAGCCTCCAAGAAAAACGTGTCTGAAGACCCACTCCCACATGCTGACCTGACGTTCTTCACTGATGGTTCCAGATTTGCAGATGATACAGGAAGGTTCCATACGGGATATGCCGTGGTTACACATGACCAGGTCATCTCAGCTGGATCGCTACCACCGCACATATCTGCACAAGAAGCGGAACTTAAAGCTTTGACGTTGGCTTGTCAGGAAGCAACGGAGAAGGTGGTCAACATCTACACGGATTCAAGATACGGTTTTGGAGTGGCTCATGACTTCGGCAGTATCTGGGCAGCCAGAGGATACCTAACGTCCAGTGGAACTCCTGTAAAACATGCTGCTACCATGCAAGAACTTGTGGTCACTCTGAATCTACCTTCAGAGGTTGCAGTGATCGAGATCAAAGCTCACGGGAGATTGGCTTCTCCAGAAGCAAGGGGGAACTTCTTTGCTGACAAAACAGCAAAAACCTATGCTGTGGATCCATTTGGGAAAGAGAAAGCAGCGGTGTACGTGTCACAAGACACTGAAGAAGGGACTAAAGCCTCTCTTATGAGGATTATCCATCTACATCAAGGCAAGACATCAGATGATGAAAAGAAGTCATGGCAAGAAGGAGGAGCTAAAAAGGATGAAGATGGAGTCTGGAGGGTGAACAAAAAGCTCTGTCTACCCCGTTATTTGAACCCCTCAGTGACAGAATGGGCACACGGTATCACTCACAGAGGCAAGAATCAGATGAATGACCTAATTTGGAAGACTTATATGGCACCTGGAATCTCTACTGTTACCCAAAAATATTGCAAGTCCTGCCTTGTGTGTGCAACATGCAATCCAGCACCGCCTCAGAAAGTTACTCAGAAACATTTGGCTAAACCACTTTATCCCTTTCAGAGGATTCAGATTGATCACATTCAAATGCCAAAAGTAGGGAAGTACGAGTATGTACTGGTAGTGACTGACATGTTCTCAGGATGGCCCGAAGCCTATCCAGTAACAAACATGACTGCCAGAGTGACTGTTAAGAGACTGATGACTGAAGTAGTCTGCAGATATGGGGTCCCAGAGGTAATTGAGAGTGACCAAGGACCTGCGTTCACTGCAGCACTGACTAAGGAACTATGGACACTGGTGGGAGCGGATTTGGGTTTACATACTCCATATCACCCTCAGAGCAGTGGGAAAGTAGAAAGATTGAATGGCACCTTGAAAAATAAAATACTGAAAGCCAGTCAGGAGGTCAGACTTCCTTGGACAGACATTTTGGCCATTGCCTTATACTCAGTCAGAAACACTCCAAGGGGTCCCACTAAACTCACACCATACGAGATTCTTTTTGGGGGGCCTCCAAGGTTGGGTCAATATTTTCCACAACAGCTAGCCTTAGGAAGTAATACTCTGGTAAAATATGTCATTGCCCTTACTAAAGAACTGTCAGTAACACATGCACGAGTTTTATCATCCATTCCAGATCCAGATTCCATTGAAGGTACCCATACTTTCCAACCTGGTGACTACGTGCTGGTTAAGAAGTTCGTCAGAAAGACTTCCCTGGAGTTGAGGTTTGAGGGTCCCTACCAAGTGCTCCTGACTACTCCTACTTCGGTCAAACTTGAAGGAAGACCGACGTGGATACACGACTCTCACTGCAAGAAGTTCGTGCCTCCATCAGAACCCTCTACATAATGTTGCATATCCTTTACTTTGTGTGTTGTGCCATTCTATACTCCTTTGTAGGAGCACAACAGGTCGCAATCACTCAAACTGGGGGGGTGATCACATTCTGGTACAATACTACTGCACACGTTGCTTCTTTTAAATTTGATTATTGTGATGTAGTACAGTGCGACACTAAGTGGGTTTCCTCACCTTCCACAATGAGTCAACCGGCACAGCTGAGATCAGGACAACAATATATATGTGTTACAGGTGATGGATGGGGACGAACTTGTAGTTCATGGAGGGCGGTCGGGTGGAACACTGGTGAAGATTGGGGGTATAGACCAAACACAGCCTCAAGAAAACAGGACTCACAGGGGAAATCCCTACTCACTAGGATGACACTCTCCCGTACAAAAGTCCTCAAGCCCTGTGATACCATTGGCCAATGCAACCCTTTAGTCCTCAACCTGGAGAACCCTCAACCTGGCGATAATGGCACCTATCTGCTGGGTACATATGTAAATGGTGTGTGTGCCAGTTGTGCCCATCTAGGTCAATTCATATTAGCAGATATAAAAGAAATGTCCCCAAAAGATAAAAATAAGCATTCAAACCCTCTTAACAAGATGACAGCCATTGCAAACCCCACATTTGAAGATATTCTTGCCATTGAAACAGGATACACTGAGACCAACTTATGGTTGAAGTGGATGAAATATACAGCCAATCAATATAATAAATCTAATTGCTTTGTCTGTGCAGGAGCGAGACCCCACTTAGGATCTGTCCCTCTAGACTTACCCCCAGATGTGGAAAAATGTTTCCTGAGTCTGTTTACTAACAAATCCCTTGATGAAACAAATTGCGAAAATTGGAAAAAGAAGTATCCCATAGTCACAAAAACACCTAATCCAGGTGAAGGCATCACCATATACCCAGGAAAATACACCTGTTACACTAATACTGAAGGGAGCATATTTTTGGGTAATTTCACAAAGGGATATTGCAGCAGATACAGTAATGCAAGCAGGGGGGGCCTGATTAACCAAACCCAGTCTATTTCTGATGTTTTCTGGATATGTGGAGACATGAAGATCAGAACTCATTTAGAAGGAGAGTGGACAGGAGAATGTACACTAGCCAAAGCCATAATGCCCTTCTACATAGCAGCAGAAGGTGAGGAAGCCCTAACTTCAGAAAATCTCTACAGAACAAAACGGGAAGCAAATTTAGAACCAAGAGGCAGTTTTGACCCCCACATTTATATCGATGCTATAGGAGTCCCAAGGGGGGTACCAGATGAATTTAAGGCCAGGGATCAAGTCAAAGCAGGTTTTGAATCATTTATCTTACCCCTAGTGACTATAAATAAAAATGTAGACTGGATCAATTACATCTATTATAATCAACAGAGATTTGTCAATTACACTAGAGAAGCTCTTCAAGGTTTGGCAGACCAACTAGGCCCTACATCAATAATGGCTTTTCAAAACAGAATGGCCCTTGACATGATATTGGCAGAAAAAGGAGGTGTTTGCAAAATGGTGAAATCTGCATGCTGTATCTATATTCCAGATAATACAGGTCCCACCGGAAAGGTTACAGTAGCCATAAAAAAGCTGAATTCCCTACAAAAAGAATTAAAGAAAAATTCAGGTGTAGAAGATCCCTGGGACCAATACTTTTCATGGATGAAGGGGTGGCAGAGATGGCTAGCTCAGATAGGCGTAGTTATCCTCGTCGTCCTAATCATTGCAGCTATTATTGTTTGTTGTGTTCTTCCCTGTGTAAGGAAAATGATCGAGAGAGGAGTAAAAACATCAGTGCCCATTTTCCTAGCTCAGGAGGTGAATTATTCTGCAGACATAGAACAGCTAGGCCCTCTACAGTCTTTTACAGTCCACAACTAGGCAGTCAGAGCAGCTGTATGCAAGTTTGTGCCCACTTCGCTCAGGGTTGCTGAGCGCCTCCTGGATCCATCTCTCACATTGTAAACTTCTTAGACAGGTAGGGACAGAGTAGGATCTGACCTGCTTGTCAAAGTCCAGCTACAAAGGGAGGTTTTCCACAAGGGAAAACTTGTCTCAAAGTGGTGAAAACTCCAATTTCCTCCCCCGGGCAAGACGGTCAGATCTAGGATGTGTACATCAGGGTTAGTCGCACATGTGTATTTTACTGTAAGTAACCATGGAGATGGGAGATTGGAGAGTAATAGATCCAGCAGGTTGGAAAGTCCCGAGGACACTGGTAACACGCTCCGATATACCTCCACAGTATACCCATAATTGGTCACACATTCTCTGGTGTCTATAGCATCCATATTGTCATGAAGCTTCTGATGTCATAATAACACTTAACATCGGTGGGTTAGGGAACCACGGTGGGATCAAGATAAAAGAAAAGGTTAATAAAGTATTTAGGGGGGACTGTTGAGGAGAGCCATAAGATCAAATACTTAATTAACCTCAACACATAAGGTAATTGAGAGAAGCAACCCATAACATGTATTGTTTAACCTTACATAAGTTTTCCTCAGACAAAGTGAGACACTAAAGATGGCCGCCATCTCCTGTACCAGAGCCGTGTGCTCTGGTATCCAAGATGAACAATGAAGACCCTAAAGATGGCCGCCACTTCCTGTATCAGCATGCCATGTGCTCTGGTATCCAAGATGACGCCCCCCTGATGACCTCATGGATCCACCCACAGTGACGCCCACCCTGATGACCTCACGGACCAACCCACCCTGATGACCTCATGGATCCGCCCATGGACTTGCTCATGCCCAACCCACTAACCAATGAAATACATTCGATCACTCCCATTTGAGAACTAACCGAGCCCCCTTACAGGAGATATATAACATTGTGTTTGACTAATAAACTTCCCTTCTTGGAGCTGAGCCACACATTGATCAAGGAGAGTTACAGCTGACTGTGTCTGGTGTATTTCTTTAGTGCACATGATCAATATCCATTAGGACAGGAGTAGGCAACTAGAGAATTGAACATTTTATTAATTGTTCAACCCTAATAGAAGCAATGCTTCTGTCATACAGAAACTGCCTACACACTCCGACCACATGAGGCCGGGCATTGTCCCTCACCAAGAAGAATCCAGGTTCCACTACACCAGTGTAACCAGTCATGATGAATGACGTTGCAGGAAGCATAACATTCACAATGGTGTCTGCTCTCTATTTTACAAGTGTCATATATGCTCAGTGTAAACCTGCTCTCATCTGTGAAGAATGCTAGTGGCAGAATTGCTAATTCTAGTGTTCTCTGGAAAATGTCAATCAAGATACATGGTAATAGGGTGTGAACACTGGTCCCACTCTAGGATGTCAGGCCCTCATACCACCCTCAAGGCACCCCATTCTGACTGGTCACAAACATGCACACAACCCTATCAATGAGATGGACACACTATACCTATAGGGACAAACAGTAGGAAAACTTGTTTTGCTGCACACAACAAAATGTTCAGCGCAAGGCAAACTGCTAAGGCTACGTTCACATTTGCGTTGTTGGGCGCAGCGTCGGCGATGCAAACCGACGCATCCGTCATGCGCCCCTATCTTTAACATGGGGGGCGCATGGACATGCGCCGGTATGCGTTGTCATGCGTTGCGGACGACGCTACAGGTTGCAGTTTTGATGCGTCACATTTCCAAAGAAAAACACATGCAACGCACCTGCGTCGTAAATGCGCCAAAAAAACACATTAGTGTCTATGAAAAACGCATAGGGCGCAGTTGCCTGCGTTGAGCCGCGTTTTTTGACGCATGCGCCTTTTGACTAAATGTATTTTTTGGGGGGCGTTTTGGATCTTCAATTGTATAGGACAACGCATGCATCAAAAAACGCTGCGTTGTGTATGCGTTTGACATGCGTTGTGCGTTGCATCGACGACGCTGCGCCCAACAACGCAAATGTGAACGTAGCCTTAGTGGGGCTATTTACAATGTCAGCAGTGCAGGATGAACCAGTCCTGCACATGCACCCTGTCCCTGTTTTTCTGGTTAAGGTCTAGTGCTGCACTTACTAAAGGCATTCTCTTTCTTCTTTACTTTGATTTTACATTGGCTTCAATTCCTCCTTCTGCTAGACGGAAACTCAGATCTGGTTAAAGGGAAGCTATCATTAGAAAAAGACCTATTGTTTAGCTCAGGTATTTGTGCTAAATTAATTTTTATTTTATTTTTTGGAATTTTTTTAATTAAAACTAAAAAATAATAAATTTTCTAAACGTATGAAAAAAGTCAGTCGCACGAGTGTTCTCCGTATGGACACCTGTGTGTAATGCATTTCCAATGCGATGATGCAATTTCTCCCACCCATGTATCCATATGGCATCTGTATAACAGGCGTAAGGCTTTACATTTCTCACTGCTCAATCGGATGAAATGAGGAACATGTGTGTGTATTGTCTCAAGCTACATGGATGGTCCGTGTGACATCCGAGTTTTTCTCGCACCCATAGGCTTGCATTGGCGAGTCTCAACCAAGTCTCGGTGCCATTCGCCGCATGCTGTGATTTTACACGCATGTCGAATACGCCTGAGAAAAAAACGCTGATGTGAGCTGCCCCATAGCTTAACATATGTTTTCTCACATAACACTCGCCTGTATTCTACGATAGTGTGATGCCGGCCTAATGGTCAGTGTGAAGTGAGGGGGAACATAGGCAGCTGGGACATTGCATGTCCTTGTAATCCTGCCTCTGCTAATAAGGAAACTTGCAGAAAGCGACAGTACTTCTAAAAGGACGGGATCTATGAGTTTAAAGAAGCCTCAGTGACCACTGTGAAAGTTACCTAATTACTAATTTTGTTTTTTTTTAATATGACATAAAAAAATTAACAATTTTTTTAAATACATGTAACACAAAAACTTAATTTAAACTACAGGTAATTTTCTGATTACATTTTCTCTTTAAGGGAAACCTAAAACAATTGTCAGAAATCTATAGTATAGAGAGGAACAACTACTTGCCAGATAATGGAAAAGCTTAATACAAAATTACCGTATATACTCGAGTATAAGCCGAGATTTTCAGCCCATTTTTTTGGGCTGAAAGTCCCCCTCTTGGCTTATACATGAGTCATACCCAGGGGTCGGCAGAGGAGGGGGAGCGGGGGCTGTCTAATTATACTCACCTGCTCCTGGTGCGGTCCCTGCAGGTCCCTGGCTCCCCGGCGCCCCAGCTTCTTCCTGTACTGAGCGGTCACATGGTACCGCTCATTACAGTAATGAATATGTGGCTCCACCTCCCATAGGGGTGGAGCCGCATATTAATTACTGTAATGAGCGGTAACGGTGACCGCTCAGTTCAGGGAGAAGCTGCAGCGCTGGGGAAGCAGGGACTGCACAGTGCCAGGAGCAGGTGAGTATAACGGGGAGGGAAGCGCAGCACTGCGCAATATTCACCTGCTCCTCGCTCCGGCGCCGCGCCATCTTCAGCGTCTTCTGCAGTGACGCTCAGGTCAGAGGGCGCGATGACGTGGTTAGTGCGCGCCCTCTGCCTGAACGTCAGTGCAGAAGACGCTGAAGATGGAGCGGCGCCGGAATGAAGTCAGATGAATATTGAAAGTGCCGGGGGCCTGAGCGACGGAGAGGTGAGTATGTGATTTTTTTTAATCGCAGCAACAGCAAATGGGGAAGTGTCTGTAAGGAGCATTTTATGGGCCATAACGTTTGTGCAGTACTATATGGGGCAAGTGTCTGTATAGGGCCATAATCAACGTTTGTGCAGCACTATATGGGGCAAGTGTCTGTATGGGGCCATAATCAATGTTTGTGCAGCACTATATAGGGAAAGTGTCTGTATGGAGCATCTTATGGGGCCATAACGTTTGTGCAGCACTGTATGGGGCAAATGTCTGTATGGAGTATCTTATGGGGCCATAACGTTTGTGCAGCACTATATGGGGCAAATATCTTTATGGAGCATCTTATGGGGCCATAGTCAAGGATTGTGCAGCATTATATGGGGCAAATATATTTATGGAGCATCTTATGGGACCATAATCAACATTTGTGCTGCATTATATTGGGCAGATGTGTCTATGGAGCATCTTATGGGGCCATCATAAACTTTATGGAGCATTATATGGGGCTCCTGATTCAATATGGATATTCAAAAACACTTAACCTACTGATGTCTCAATTAATTTTACTTTTATTGGTATCCATTTTTACTTTTGACATTTACCGGTAGCTGCTGCATTTCCCACCCTAGGCTTATACTCGATTCATTAAGTTTTCCCAGTTTTTTGTGGCAAAATTAGGGGGATCGGCTTATACTCGAGTATATACGGTAAGTCTCATCTAGATTAGGACCGAGCAAAAATTATATAAACTAATTGTTTTTCTTTCTCTGTCCTAAGTAGGAATGTTTCACTATAATGTCTACTCTTTGAGGATGAAAAAGAGATCGAAAGTCCTAAATAAGATACAAGTGACTCTAATCAACAGTAGAGAACTTAAAGGAGTAGCAGTCTACAACCATTCTATGGAGAGAAAACAAGGTCAAACAATTGGCATTGACAGCTTGTGTTTTACAGTGGAACACAGGGAAGAAAATCCTACATAGCAATAAATCAAGATTTGAGGTAGATATCAGTAACAGCTTATAAATACAGATGAACCAGTGATAGAGGGATTTCTTAGAGCATTTACACGACAGTGAAACCTGGTACTTAATTATATAACTTTGGTTTTGCCTACTCTGAAGTTGGACGTCTATGTAGAATCAACTGGAGCCTGAGAAGTCATAGTAACAGTAAAGTCTATAGAGACATGCAAGATTAGCTGGTTTTTCATCTTTGGGAGATGAATTTATTTTGCACATGTTAAAATATAATGTCAAAGATTTGCAACATGACCGAAAAGATACTTGAAGAGAATTCTAAGATAACATAAGTTATCAGGTCTTGTACAAACTCATGAAGTCCTTGTCATTACAGAAAAAGAGGGCAAAGTATTATGAAATCCAAAGAATATCTTTAAGATTCTATATTTAAATAATTTGAAGGTTTAAAAATAGAGGAATTCTCACTAGACTCTGTACTTACAGTAACAGAGAAGTTTTCGCAGCTTAATTTCTTTATTTATCATGTACTGATTTTGAGTTATACTACATTCACAATTTCATGATATGCATTCACAATTCTGTAGGGATCAGAACAAAAATTTGCAGCATTTCTTGTGTTTTAAATGTTACTTAGCTGTAGAGTTTAAACTTTAAGATAGTGTCGAAGACTTCAAAATATCATAGATCTGACTAAATCCAAAATATTGTCCAAATATCCGAATACATAAAAATATAACATTTGCCATTGAAGACTCATCATAGCCATGTATTACATTGACCTCCAATCCCACATTTCTTTGGCAGGGGTTACTCTAGGAGAAATATGGGGCAGCCTGCAGCTTTTCCAAATGATAACAGCTAATCTCTGAGTTTTAGCTTCTGAACCCACAGTAATCAGCAATTACAGGAAGCGCAGTGGATATCTTTTCAAAAGCTTTTGATACAGTGCCACACAAAAGGTTGATATATAAAATGAGAACAATGGGAATAGGGGAAAATATGTGTAAGTGGCTTAAGAGCTGGCTCAGGGATAGGAAACAAAGGGTGGTTATTAATGGAGCGCACTCGGACTGGGTCGCGGTTAGCAGTGGGGTACCACAGGGGTCAGTATTGGGCCCACTTCTTTTTAACATATACTGTATATTAATGACCTTGTAGGGGGCATACAGAGTAGAATTTCAATATTTGCAGATGACACTAAACTCTGCAGAGTAATCAATACAGAGGAGGACAATTTTATATTACAGGATGATTTATGTAAACTAGAAGATTGGGCTGATAAATGGCAAATGAGCTTTAATGGGGATAAATGTAAGGTCATGCACTTGGGTAGAAGCAATACGATGTATAATTATGTGCTTAATTGTAAGACACTGGGCAAAACCGTCAACGAAAAGGACCTGGGAGTATGGGTGGATGACAAACTCACATTTAGTGGCCAGTGTCAGGCAGCTGCTACAAAGACAAATAAAATAATGGGATGCATTAAAAGAGGCATAGATACTTATGAGGAGAACATAATTTTACCTCTATACAAGTCACTAGTTCGACCACACTTAGAATACTGTGCACAGTTCTGGTCTCCGGTGTATAAGAAAGACATAGCTGAACTAGAGCGGGTGCAGAGAAGAGCGACCAAGGTTATTAGAGGACTGGGGGGTCTGCAATACCAAGATAGATTATTACACTTGTGGCTATTTAGTTTGGAAAAACGAAGACTAAGGGGTGATCTTATTACAATGTATAAATATATGAGGGGACAGTACAAAGACCTTTCTGATGATCTTTTTACTCGTAGACCTGAGACAGGGACAAGGGGGCATCCTCTACGTCTGAAGGAAAGAAGGTTTAAGCATAATAACAGACGCGGATTCTTTACTGTAAGAGCAGTGAGACTATGGAACTCTCTGCCGTATGATGTTGTAATGAGTTATTCATTACTTAAATTTAAGAGGGGACTGGATGCCTTTCTTTAAAAGTATAATGTTACAGGGTATATACACTAGATTCCTTGATAGGGTGTTGAGCCAGGGAACTAGTCTGATTGCCGTATGTGGAGTCGGGAAGGAATTTTTTTCCCCAATGTGAAGCTTACTCTTTGCCACATGGGTTTTTTTGCCTTCCTCTGGATCAACATGTTAGGGCATGTTAGGTTAGGCTATGGGTTGAACTAGATCGACTTAAAGTCTTCCTTCAACCTTAACCCCTTCCCGACCTTTGACGCCACGTAGGCGTCATGAAAGTCGGTGCCAATCCGACCCATGACGCCTATGTGGCGTCATGGAATGATCGCGTCCCTGCAGATCGGGTGAAAGGGTTAACTCCTATTTTACCCGATCTGCAGGGAGAGGGGGAGTTGTACTTCAGCCCGGGGGGGTGGCTTTGCCCCCACGTGGCTACGATCGCTCTGATTGGCTGTTGAAAGTGCAACAGCCAATCAGAGCAATTTGCAATATTTCACCTATGAAAATGGTGAAATATTGCAATCCAGCCATGGCCGATGCTGCAATAGCATCTGCCATGGCTGGAAATCATGTTCTGCCCCCCCCCCACCGCCCCCGATCTCCTCCCCAGTCCTCCGTTCTGTCCGGTACCCCCCTCCGTCCCCCTGTCCGCTCCCCCGTGCTCCTGTCCGCTCCCCCGTGATCCTGTCCGCTCCCCCGGTCCTCCGATCCCCCCCCCGTGCTCCGATCCACCCCCCCACCACCCCCTCATACTTACCGAGCCTCTCGAAGTCGGTCCGTCTTCTCCCTGGGCGCCGCCATCTTCCAAAATGGCGGGCGCATGCGCAGTGCGCCCGCCGAATCTGCCGGCCGGCAAAGTACATTTTGATCGCTGTGGTAGGTTCTATCACAGCGATCAAAATAAAAAAATAATAAATTATCCCCCCCCCCTTTATCACCCCCATAGGTAGGGACAATAATAAAATAAAGAAAATATATATATATATTTTTTCCACTAGGGTTAGGGTTAGAACTAGGGTTAGAACTAGAACTAGGGGTAGGGTTAGGGGTAGGGTTATGGTTATGGCATGTGCACACAGTGCGGATTTGGCCGTGGATCCGCAGCGGATCCGCAGCGGATTGGCCGCTGCGAATTCGTAGCAGTTTTCCATCAGGTTTACAGTACCATGTACACCTATGGAAAACCAAATCCGCTGTGCCCATGGTGCAAAAAATTCCGTGCAGAAACGCTGCGTTGTATTTTCCGCAGCATGTCAATTCTTTGTGCGGATTCCGCAGCGTTTTACACCTGTTCCTCAATAGGTATCCGCAGGTGAAATCCGCACAAAAAAACACTGGAAATCCGCTGTAAATCCGCAGGTAAAACGCAGTGCCTTTTACCTGCAGATTTTTCAAAAATCGTGCGGAAAAATCTCACACGAATCCGCAACGTGGGCACATAGCCTTAGGGTTATGGTTGGAATTAGAGTTAGGGTTGCAATTAGGGCTAGGGTTGGAAATAGGGTTAAGATTAGGCTTGTGGTTAGGGTTACGGATAGGGTTAGGGGTGTGTTGGGGTTACAGTTGTGGTTAGGGTTGGGATTAGGGTTAGGATTAGGGTTAGGGTTGGAATTAGGGTTACGGGTGTGTTGGGGTTAGGGTTGTGGTTAGGGGTGTGTTGGGGTTAGGGTTGTGATTAGGGTTATGGCTACAGTTGGGATTAGGATTAGGGGTGTGTTGGGGTTAGTGTTGAAGTTAGAATTGAGGGGTTTCCACTGTTTAGGCACATCAGGGGGCTCCAAACGCAACATGGCGCCACCATTGATTCCAGCCAATCTTGCGTTCAAAAAGTCAAATGGTGCTCCCTCCCTGCTAAGCCCCGACGTGCGCCCAAACAGTGGTGTACCCCCACATTTGAGGTACCAGCGTACTCAGGACAAACTGGGCAACAACTGTTGGGGTCCAATTTCTCCTGTTACCCTTGCAAAAATAAAAAATTACTTGCTAAAACATAATTTTTGAGGAAAGAACAATTATTTTTTATTTTCACGGCTCTGCGTTATTAACTTCTGTGAAGCACTTGGGGGTTGAAAGTGCTCACCACACATCTAGATAAGTTCCTTCGGGGGTCTAGTTTCCAAAATGGGGTCATGTGTGGGGTGTTTCTACTATTTAGGCACATCAGGGGCTCTGCAAATGCAACGTGATGCCCGCAGATCATTCCATCAAAGTCTGCATTTCAAATGTCACTACTTCCCTTCCGAGCACTGACGTGCGCCCAAACAGTGGTTTACCCCCACATATGGGGTACCAGCACACTCACAACAAACTGGGCAACAAATATTGGGGCCCAATTTCTCCTGTTACCCTTGTGAAAATAAAAAATTGCTTGCTAAAACATCTTTTTTGAGGAAAGAAAAATGATTTTTTATTTTCACGGCTCTGCGTTGTAAACTTCTGTGAAGCTCTTGGGGGTTGAACGTGCTCACCACACATCTAGATAAGTTCCTTGGGGGGTCTAGTTTCCAAAATGGGGTCACTTTTTGGGGGTTTCTACTGTTTAGGCATATTAGGGGCTCTGCAAACGTAGCATGATGCCCGCAGACCATTCCATCAAAGTCTGCATTCCAAAACGTCACTACTTCCCTTCCGAGCCCAGGCATGTGCCCAAACAGTGGTTTACCCCCACATATGGGGTATCAGCGTACTCAGGAGAAACTGGACAACAACTTTTGGGGTCAAATTTCTCCTGTTACCCTTGCAAAAATAAAAAATTCTGGGCTAAAAAAATATTTTTGAGGAAAGGAAACACATTTATTATTTTCACGGCTCTGCGTTATAAACTTCTGTGAAGCAGTTGGGGGTTCAAAGTGCTCACCACACATCTAGATAAGTTCCCTTGGGGGTCTAGTTTCCAAAATGGAGTCACTTGTTGGGAGTTCCTACTGTTTAGGCACATCAGGGGCTCTGCAAATGCAACCTGACGCCCGCAGAGCATTCCATCAAAGTCTGCATTTCAAAACGTCACTACTTCCCTTCCAAACCCCGACGTGTGCCAAAACAGTGGTTTACCCCCACATATGGGGTATCAGCGTACTCAGGAGAAACTGGACAACAACACTTGGGGTCAAATTTCTCCTGTTACCCTTGGGAAAATAAAAAATTGTGGGCTAAAAAATCATTTTTGAGAAAAGAAAAATTATTTTTTATTTTCATGGCTCTGCGTTATAAACTTCTGTGAAGCACTTGGGGGTTCAAAGTGCTCACCACACATCTAGATTAGTTCCTTGGGAGGTCTAGTTTCCAAAATGGGGTCACTTGTGCGGGAGCTCCAATGTTTAGGCACACAGGGGCTCTCCAAACGCGACATGGTGTCCGCTAATGATTGGAGCTAATTTTCCATTCAAAAAGCCAAATGGCGTGCCTTCCCTTCCGAGCCCTGCGGTGCGCCCAAACAGTGGTTTACCCCCACATATGGGGTATCATCGTACTCAGGACAAACTGGACAACAACATTTGGGGTCCAATTTCTCTTATTACCCTTGGGAAAATAAAAAATTCTGGGCTAAAAATCATTTTTGAGGAAAGAAAAATTATTTTTTATTTTGACGGCTCTGCGTTATAAACTTCTGTGAAGCACCTGGGGGTTATAAGTGCTCACTATGCATCTAGATAAGTTCCTTGGGGGGTCTAGTTTCCAAAATGGGGTCACTTGTAGGGGAGCTCCAATGTTTAGGCACACAGGAGCTCTCCAAACGCGACATGGTGTCCGCTAACGATTGGAGCTAATTTTCCATTCAAAAAGTCAAATGGCACGCCTCCCCTTCCGAGCCTTGCCGTGCACCCAAACAGTGGTTTACCCCCACATATGAGGTATCGGCGTACTCAGGAGAAATTGCCCAACAAATTTTAGGATCAATTTTATCCTGTTGCCCATGTGAAAATGAAAGAATTGAGGCTAAAAGAAATTTTGTGTGAAAAAAAAGTACTTTTTCATTTTTGCGGATCAATTTGTGAAGCACCTGAGGGTTTAAAGTGCTCACTATGCCTCTAGATAAGTTCCTTGGGGGGTCTAGTTTCCAAAATGGGGTCACTTGTGGAGGCGCTCCAATGTTTAGGCACACAGGGGCTTTCCAAACGCGACATGGTGTCCGCTAACGATGGAGATAATTTTTCATTCAAAAAGTCAAATGGCGCTCCTTCCCTTCCGAGCCTTACCATGTGCCCAAACAGTGGTTTACCCCCACATGTGAGGTATCGGTGTACTCAGGAGAAATTGCCCAACAAAATTTAGGATCCATTTTATTCTGTTGCCCATGTGAAAATGAAAAAATTGAGGCTAAAATAATTTTTTTGTGAAAAAAAAAGTACTTTTTCATTTTTACGGATCAATTTGTGAAGCACCTGGGGGTGTAAAGTGCTCACTATGCTTCTAGATAAGTTCCTTGGGGGGTCTAGTTTCCAAAATGGGGTCACTTGTCGGGGAGCTCCAATGTTTAGGCACACGGGGGCTCTCCAAACGCGACATGGTGTCCGCTAAAGATTGGAGCCAATTTTTCATTGAAAAAGTCAAATGGCGCTCCTTCCCTTCCGAGCCCTGCCGTGCGCCCAAACAGTGGTTTACCCCCACATATGAGGTAGCAGCGTACTGAGGACAAATTGGATAACAACGTCCGTGGTCCAGTTTCTCCTTTTACCCTTGGGAAAATAAAAAATTGTTGCTAAAAGATCATTTTGTGACTAAAAAGTTAAATGTTCATTTTTTACTTTCATGTTGCTTCTGCTGCTGTGAAACACCTGAAGGGTTAATAAACTTCTTGAATGTGGTTTTGAGCACCTTGAGGGGTGCAGTTTTTAGAATGGTGTCACTTTTGGGTATTTTCAGCCATATAGAACCCTCAAACTGACTTCAAATGTGAGGTGGTCCCTAAAAAAAATGGTTTTGTAAATTTTGTTGTAAAAATGAGAAATCACTGGTCAAATTTTAACCCTTATAACTTCCTTGCAAAAAAAAAATTTGTTTCCAAAATTGTGCTGATGTAAAGTAGACATGTGGGAAATGTTATTTATTAACTATTTTGTGTCACATAACTCTCTGGTTTAACAGAATAAAAATTCAAAATGTGAAAATTGCGAAATTTTCAAAATTTTTGCCAAATTTCCGTTTTTTTCACAAATAAACTCAGAAATTATCGACCTAAATTTACCACTAACATGAAGCCCAATATGTCACGAAAAAACAATCTCAGAATCGCTAGGATCCGTTGAAGCGTTCCTGAGTTATTACCTCATAAAGGGACACTGGTCAGAATTGCAAAAAACGGCAAGGTCATTAAGGCCAAAATAGGCTGGGTCATGAAGGGGTTAAATACTATGTTACTATGTTACTATGCATTTCCTCTGTGTCCTGTATTAGACAAAGGGTTGTCCAGATAGGATGACACTTGTAAATTCCATTGACAGCCACTGAAAGTCATTATGGACCCACTACTTGGTAATTGCTTTATATAGATCTAATAACCTCCAAGTTAACTATTTCACAATACTATTATTATTATTATTTCACTATCATAATAAAAATTGGTGTACAACTGTAAAGTCTATAATGAGCATCAAGAATAATATTTAATCTGTAATGAAGACTGCAGTATGCTGTGGGCAGGTCATTTTTTCTATACAAAATGATCTCTTGCAAAATATACCGTGCATCATAACAAGTTTATGTTGAAAGTAAGAATGAAAACAAAAAAGTTGTTTTGAAAATGTGTAAAATATTAACTGAATGTGCACTTAGTTCAAGTAAAGTCGGCACTTTGATTTTGGTAGGGTTAAACAGTGTGATTAGAAATCACGCAAAAAAAGTCCTATGAGCACCACTTAGATAAATAACAAATTCCTGCTAAATACGCTTTGTGAGATGTTTGGATGACTTGAAGGTCCACATGTATTTCAGCGTAGCTGAGAGGTAAGAAGTTAATGTGATTGGATGAAGATAAACAAAGCAGGCTGAAATGACGAACAATGCTTCTATGTTTGCTACAAATAGCCTGAGTTGTTAAGAGGCTACTGGCTTACTCCTATCCGATTTGAAAGAATTACCTCAAAGGCAGAATCCATGTGGTGCAGCTGAGAATTACTTGCTTTAAACCAAGGTTCACAGATCGATTTTAACTAAGAATTCAATGGGCATAGCGCAGTGTATAGGTGGTTTTAGACCTTCAAGTTTCAAACTTTATTATTTATTGGCTGCAAAGGTGCTTAAAATGGATTGTTTACTTTTTACAATGTCTTTTTCCTAGTTAGGAAGCACCCCCCCCCCCCCCACAAAAAGTGAATCTGATAGTGTTATTCATAATCAGTAATAGGGGAGTGTACAAGAGAAGACAAATTCACACATTCCGCAGCATTTATCTAATTGATAGCCATGTCAGTATAGGAAACGTATACATACTGTACTCTGTATCTGTATGTAATTATATACATACACTGCATCTGTATGTTTGTATATTGGCCACAGTGTATTGTGCACTTCCATATTAATTTTATAAAGAGGTGTGCAAGCCCTTTTTCTCATTTTTTGTAATATGTTTTGGGGGTGAGGGAGTTGCCCCCTCCAGACTTAGCACTTTGATCCAACCATTTTTCCCCAGAAAGGTTTTAATTAAGAAGAAAGTTTGAATCTGGGCCGGAGTTAAGCAGAGGGTGAGGAGGAGGCAAAATGGGCAATTGCCCAGGGCCCCTCCATTAGGGGCCCCCATCATCTACGGCAGGAGCTAAAATGATAATAACATTATCAGTGAAGCTTCCGATGTGGAGACTGCTTCAAGACCTTTGGTAACATAACAATCATATGATCGGTCATGTCACCATGGTGTCACCACAGGAACTGTATTGTGAGGAACTTCAGGACCTTTGGTGACATCATGATCATGTGACCATGATGTCACCACAGGGCGTGTTCTCTGTGGTAGTCGGAAGAACTGAAGAGCAGAGGGGGTGCTGCAGGGAGACATCTAATCAACTTCATATGCTGCTCCTGGCTTGGGCAGGCAGATTGCAGGGGGCGACTTTCCCTTCCCTCTGTGCTCTGCCCTAGCTCCTCTCTGCTGTCTGCACCAGAGATCCTGAGATGGGGAAGGGGCGCCTGCACTGCTCTGGCTGGAGAAACTGTGGGAAAGCACCCACTTCTGTCCTGGAGCCCTAGTAAGAAAAAAGGCTTCTACATAGGTTAATATGATGTGCTGTGTGGAATGTGTAGTACATGTTATTTTTAATGTATTATGTATAGTCTTTATGCGTCATATTTAGGGTACCGTATATACTCGAGTATAAGCCGACCCGCGTATAAGCCGACCCCCCTAATTTTGCAACAAAAAAACTGGGAAAACTTATTGACTCGAGTATAAGCCTAGGGTGGAAAATGCAGCAACTACCAGTAAATGTCAAAAATAAAAATAGATACCAATAAAAGTAAAATTAATTGAGACATCAGTAGGTTAAGTGTTTTTGAATATCCATATTGAATCAGGAGCCCCATATAATGCTCCATACAGTTCATGATGGACCCCATAAGATGCTCCATACAAAATACGCTCCATTTAATGCTCCATAAAATTTATGATGGGCCCCATAAGATGCTCCATATTAAAATATGCCCTATATAATGCTGCACAAATGCTGATTATGGCCCCATAAGATGCTCCATACGGATATTTGGCCCATATAATGCTGCACAAATGCTGATTATGGCCCCATAAGATGCTCCATATAACAATGTGCCCCATGTAATGCTCCATACAGTTCATTATGGCCCCATAAGATGCTCCATATAACATTGTGCCCCATATAATGCTCCATGCAGTTCATTATGGCCCCATAAGATGCTCTATATAACAATGTTCCCCATATAATGCTCCATACAGTTCATTATGGCCCCATAAGATTCTCCATATAACAATGTGACACATGTAATGCTCCATACAGTTCATTATGGCCTCATAGATGATCCATATAACATTGTGCCACATGTAATGCTCCATACAGTTCATTATGGCCCCATAAGATGCTCCATATAACATTGTGCCACATATAATGCTCCATTCAGTTCTTTATGGCCCCATAGATGCCACATATAATGCTCCATGCAGTTCATTATAGCCCCATAAGATGCTCCATATAACAATGTGCCACATATAATGCTCCATGCAGTTCATTATGGCCCCATAAGATGCTCCATATAACAATGTGCCCCATATAATGCTCCATACAGTTCATTATGGCCCCATAAGATGCTCTATATAACATTGTGCCACATATAATGCTCCATTCAGTTCTTTATGGCCCCATAGATGCCACATATAATGCTCCATGCAGTTCATTATGGCCCCATAGATGCTCCATATAACAATGTGCCACATGTAATGCTGCTGCTGCAATAATAAAAAAATTACATACTCCCCTCTCATCGCTGCCTGCTGCCCCTCAGTGTCCCATCTCTCCGCACTGACTGTTCAGGCAGAGAGTTGCACGCACTCTAATACGTCATCGCATACTTTCATGGGCGGAGCTTGGAAAAGAGTGCGAGGAGGAAGCGGGCACCGTGCGAGAGATCCGCAAGTGAAGAAGCCGGAAGCCTATTAAAGAGAGGCACCGGCCTGTCCCTCCAGCTCACTACCAATGTGCCAAGAGTATGTTACGAGAGATGAAGGAGGCTGGGGTAATCAGAGACAGTTGTAGCCCCTGGGCAGCTCCGTTAGTCCTCGTTAAAAAGAAGGATGGTACAATGAGGATGTGTCGACTACAAGTAGATAAACCACATTACACACAAGGATGCCTACCCATTACCCAGAATTGAAGAGTCATTAGCTGCTTTAAAATCTGCTATTTCTCCACCTTAGATCTCAGTAGTGGGTATTTTCAGGTTCCCATGGCAGAGGCAGATAAGGAAAAGACCGCCTTAATGACACCGGTGGGCCTCTCCGAATTCAACTACATGCCGTTCAGACTTCGCAATGCACCAGGGACTTTCCAGATTATGATGGAGTGCTGTCTCAGGCACAAGAATTTTGAAACCGTCCTGTTGTACCTGGATTAAGTCATCTTCTTCTCCAAGACATATGAAGACCACCTGAAACACCTGGCCGAGGTGTTTGAAGCTCTGTCTAACTTTGGCCAGAAGGTAAAGCTGTCCAAGTGCCACCTGTTAAAGCCCAAAGTACAGTACCTGGGCCATGTGGTAAGCCCTAAAGGAGTGGCATCAGACCCTGACAAGGTCACCGTGATCAGGGACTAGGCAAAACCCAGCAACATCCATGAAGTCCAGCAGTTCCTCGGGTTGGTAGGTTACTACCGAAGGTTCAATAAGGACTTCACTAAGATAGCCGCACCCCTGCAAGACCTGTTAGTGGGCCAATCCAAGAAGACCAAGAACAAGGGTCCTCCATTTGAGTGGAATGACAGGCCGGAAGGATCCTTCATTTAGATAAAGTTGGCTCTCACTGAACATGAAGTACTGGTCTACCCTGACAATGACCAATCGTTTGTGCTCTACACAGACACCAGCAATGTGGGACTGGGAGCTATGTTGTCCCAGGTGCAGAAAGGCAAAGAAAGAGTAACTGCCCATGCCAGCAGGAAGCTTCGTCCCACTGAAAGAAACCCCAAGAACTACAGTTCCTTCAAGCTGGAGTTCCTCGCCATAGTCTGGGCGGTAACAGAGCGGATGAAACACTACCTGGCCTCAGCAAGATTCACCATTTTCACGGACAACAATCCACTGACCCACCTGGAAACTGCAAAACTAGGTGCATTGAAGCAGCGATGGATGGCCCGGTTGTCCAATTTTGAGTTCACCATCAAGTACCGTGCAGGGCACAAGAACGCAAATGCCGATGCGCTGTCCAGGATGCCCCATTTACCAGAGGTGGGAGAAGATCCGGAAGCACTCAAAGAGATTGATTTACCAGCCTTCCATCGCCCCAGGGTGACCCAGTACTCCCATTATTTAAAGAACAAGCGTAATGACAGGTGAGAAGCCACGCTGAACCCATTGCCCCACCATGGATGGGCAGAAACACAGGATAGTGACCCAGCAGTCCATCTGGTAAAAGAGCTGCTAACACAAGCCGATTCACACCCTGGTCCACCGTCACCTGTTGCCGGTACTCTGGATTGAGACTGTCTACCAACAGTAAACCACGTAAAGAAACTTCAACCCTTATTTCTGGCACCACACCATCCTTGCCCAACCACACCAGGAGCCCTGGGGACCCAGCTTCACCTGTGTGAAGCGATACCATCTTTGCTGCAGTACTATCACCCCCAGAGGACCCCATTAAGCAGTGTCAGTCACCTCTGACCGAGTACCACAGGTGGCCCTGGTGGGCGTTCCATATACAGCTAAGGGTATGTGCATGTTTGCTGCATTCAAAGAGCTGCCGTCTATTGAACCATGTGGATTCACAACATCCAATACATTCTACATTCTATTGGTCAAATTGACATGCTGCGGTCTGAAGAGACGCACGCGCATGTTAATCTCCAAAAGTGAGCCGTGGGCGTCTGTCGATGCATAGTGGGCATGAGATTTCTTGAAATCCCATCCACTATGCTGTAACATCTGGCTACTGCAGGTTTAATGCTGCACAAGTACACAGCGTCCAACCTGCAGCAGTTCTTGATCGTGCATGCACATACCCTCATTGTGGTTGTATGGACAGATAGTCAAGTCCTTGCTGGGAACTCTTCAGCTCCTTCAGGTTTACCTTTGGTCTCTGTGCTGCATCTCTGATTAATGCCCCCCTTGCACAGACTGAGAGTTTTGGTGGGCGGCCCTCTCTTGGCAGATTTGTTGTTGAACCATGTTTTTTCCATTTGATGATAGTGGATTTGATGGTTCTCTGGGGGATCAACAGAGATTCGAGTATTTTTTATAACTCATCCCTGTCTTGTTCTTCTCACCAACTTTGTCCCTGACTTGTTTGGAGATCTCCTTGATCTTCATGGTGATGTTTGGTTAGTGGTGCCTCTTGCTTATTATTGTTGCAGCCTATGTGGCTTTCAGAAAAGGTGTGTATATACTGACAGACCATGTGATACTTAAATTGCACACAGGTGGACTTACTTTCACAAAGCATGTGACTTATAAAGGTAATTGTCTGCACCAGAAATTTTTAGGGGCTTCATAGCAAAAGGGGTGAATACTGTTATGACCCCAATGGCAGAGGGTCTCAAAAGTACATACCAAGTCTGCAAACACAAAAAACCAGCTCATAGGGCAGTGGTAACTGGGCTGACCATATATCTAATCCTAGCACCACAAATAGCAGCAGCCGGGGAACGTGCCTACGTTGGTTCTAGACGTCTCGAGGTGAGGTAAGGAGAAAAGACAAACGTAAGAATGAACTAGATATTTAGCAAAGAGAGGCCAACTGACTAATAGCAGAATATAGTAAGATGACTTATATGGTCAGCAAAAACCCTATCAAAATTTCCACGCTGGATATTCAAGAACCCCCGAACCGTCTAACGGCCCGGGGGGAGAACACCAGCCCCCTAGAGCTTCCAGCAAAATCAGGAATCACATTTAGTACAAGCTGGACAAAAAAATAAGAGCAAAGCAAATAACCAAAAAACAAGGAAGCAGGACTTAGCTTAATTTTGCAAGATCCAAGACCAGCAGACAGGAGCAAACAGAAAGGAACTGATTACAACGATGCCAGGCACTGGACTGAGAAACCAGAAAGTTTATATAGCAACACCCCTGGACTAACGACCCAGGTGGGTGCCAAACTGAGGAAAGACAATCCCAGAGTCATATCACTAGTGACCACAAGAGGGAGCCAAAAAAGTCTAATTCACAACAGAATACATATGCTCATAGCAATTTTTAGTTATTTGATTCCATAAATTAAATTTATGCCTATATATTTCTCACTTCACCAACTTAGACTGCATCACACACATTTCGGAATGTAAAAATATTTAAACACAGGGTGTAATGTTAAAAAATAGGTAAAAAAACAAGAGGTTGAATTATTTTGCAAGCCACTGTATGTGTGTGTAACATACAATGTTTGTGTCACACACTGTGTGTAGCATCCACATATATATAAATCTTGGCAGCACAGACAAGAGTTCATAGGTGTAAACATATCATAAATGGCCCAACGAACAAGTAAAATGCTGTTTATTCATGAGGTGATTGGATTGTTTATGGTGGAAAAAAAATCAATGTTCTCAGAAGCACCAGTGTAAGCTGCAGAAGTGATGCTGATATCATGATACTGTATGGGGACAGATTGGTCTACTAGTGATAATTCTGAGCCCATCATTCTTCATCATCCTGTGTAAAGAGGCTAGTAAACAAGCAACAACTTCAATATTGTCAATCGTGCTTGTTTCATGGCCTGAACACAGAGCATTTAAATCTCAGCATTTGGGCCCTACTTTAAGGGTATGCGCACACATTGCAGATTTGGCAGAGGCACTATGATGCAATATAAAGCACAGAGGCACTATGATGCAATATGAAGCACTATGATGCAATATGATGCACAGGGGCACTTAATATGATGCATAGAGGCACTGTGATGCAATATGAAGCACACAGGGACTCAATATGATGTAATATGAAGCACTATGATGCAATATGATGCACAGAGGCACTCAATAGAGATACTATGATACAATATGATGCACAGAGGCACCATGATGCCATATGATGCACAGAGGCACTCAATAGAGACACTATGATACAATATGATGCACAGAGGCACCATGATGCCATATGATGCACAAAGGCACTATAATGCCATATGCTGCACAGAGTCACTCAAAATGATGTATAGAGACACTATGATGCCATATGATGTGCAGAGGCACTCAATATGATGTATAGAGGCACTATGATGCCATAAGATGCACAGCGGCACTCACTATGATGCATAGAGGCACTATGATGCAGTATGATGCACTCAATATAATGCATAGAGGCACTATGATGCAATATGATGCACCGAGGCACTCAATAGGATGCATAGAGGCACTATGATGACATATTATGCACAGAGGCACTCAATATGATGTATAGAGGCACTATGATACCATATGATGTGCAGAGGCACTCAATATGATGTACAGTTAGGTCCATATATATTTGGACAGAGACAACATTATTCTAATTTTGGTTCTAGACATTACCACAATAAATTTTAAGCAAAACGATTCAGATGCAGTTGAAGTTCAGACTTTCAGCTTTCATTTGAGGGTATCCACATTAAAATTGGATGAAGGGTTTAGGAGTTTCAGCTCCTTAATATGTGCCACCCTGTTTTTAAAGGGACCAAAAGTAATTGGACAGATTAAATAATTGTAAATAAAATGTTCATTTCTAGTACTTGGTTGAAAATCCTTTGTTGGCAATGACTGCCTGAAGTCTTGAACTCATGGACATCACCAGACGCTGTGTTTCCTCCTTTTTGATGCTCTGCCAGGCCTTCACTGCAGTGGTTTTCAGTTGCTGTTTGTTTGTGGGCCTTTCTGTCTGAAGTTTAGTCTATAACAAGTGAAATGCATGCTCAATTGGGTTCAGATCAGGTGACTGACTTGGCCATTCAAGAATATTCCACTTCTTTGCTTTAATAAACTCCTGAGTTGCTTTGGCTTTATGTTTTGGGTCATTGTCCATCTGTAGTATGAAACGACAGCCAACCAGTTTGGCTGCATTTGGCTGGATCTGAGCACACAGTATGGCTCTGAATACCTCAGAATTCATTCGGCTGCTTCTGTCCTGTGTCACATCATCAATAAACACTAGTGACCCAGTGCCACTGGCAGCCATGCATACCCAAGCCATCACACTGCCTCTGCAGTGTTTTACAGATGATGTGGTATGCTTTGGATCATGAGCTGTACCACGCCTTCGCCATACTTTTCTCTTTCCATCATTCTGGTAGAGGTTGATCTTGGTTTCATCTGTCCAAAGAATGTTCTTCCAGAACTGTGCTGGCTTTTTTAGATGTTTTTTAGCAAAGTCCAGTATAGCCTTTTTATTCTTGATGCTTATGAGTGGCTTGCACCGTGCAGTGAACCCTCTGTATTTACTTTCATGCAGTCTTCTCTTTATGGTAGATTTGGATATTGATACACCGACCTCCTGGAGAGTGCTGTTCACTTGGTTGGCTGTTGTGAAGAGGTTTCTCTTCACCATGGAGATTATTCTGCCATCATCCACCGCTGTTGTCTTCCGTGGGCACCCAGGTCTTTTTGCATTGATGAGTTCACCAGTGCTTTCTTTCTTTCTCAGGATGTACCAAACTGTAGATTTTGCCACTCCTAATATTGTAGCAATTTTTCAGATGGTTTTTTTTCTGTTTTCGCAGCTTAAGGATGGCTTGTTTCACCTGCATGGAGAGCTCCTTTGACCGCATGTTTACTTCACAGCAAAACCTTCCAAATGCAAGCACCACACCTCAAATCAACTCCAGGCCTTTTATCTGCTTAATTCAGAATGACATAATGAAGGGATTGCCCACAACTGTCCATGAAATAGCCTTGGAGTCAATTGTCCAATTACTTTTGGTCCCTTTAAAAACAGGGTGGCACATGTTAAGGAGCAGAAGCTCCTAAACCCTTCATCCAATTTTAATGTGGATACCCTCAAATGAAAGCTGAAAGTCTGAACTTCAACTGCATCTGAATTGTTTTGTTTAAAATTCATTGTGGTAATGTCTATAACCAAAATTAGAAAAAGGTTGTCTCTGTCCAAATATATATGGACCTAACTGTATATGGAGCGCCCCCATGCATAAGGGCAATGAGGTACCCGGCACCGGGTCTATCTCCCTCTCAGCTCAGGGGATGTCACGGTGGCCCGACCTGGTCCGTGGCCCTTCTGAGGGGCATCCAATTAAAGGTGAAGTTTGTACGGTGTTCGTGATGCCACCTGTGGTGTTCGGTCAGGGTGACCGACGCTGCTTAGGGTGTTAGGATCTGGTGGCCTTGGAGCAGCATGAGACGTACTCTGGAGAAGGTGGTATCTGTACTGACCGCGGACCCTGAACTTAACACCGCAACTAGAAGTAGCCGTGGGATGTACCTACTGATCCTAGACACCTCGACACAGCTGGAGGACTAATTAACGCTATAGATAGAAAAGGGAAAGCTATCTCGCCTCAGAGAAAATTCCCAAAGGATAGGCAGCCCCCCACAAATATTGACTGTGAGAGGAGAGGAGAAAACATACACAGGCAGAAAACAGAATTTAGCAAAGGAGGCCAATCTAGCTAAAATAGGAAAGATAGGACAGAGAACTATGCGGTCAGTATTAAAATACTAGGAAATATCCACCACAGAAAATACAAAAAACTCCACATCTAACTAAAGACATGGAGGGCATATCTGCCTCTCCAGAGACTCCAGCTTGACTGCATAAATCCTTACACAGATTAACCTGGACAAGAAAAAACATGAAATGTACTGAACAATAAGGCCCACAAAATGGGGGCTGCAAAACAAGCAGGACTTATCTTGATGAAAAGACCAGGAAGCAGGAGAGACCATGAAGAGATGTGAATCCTCCAGAAAACAATGGACAACTGGCACTCACTAAAGGGTGAAGCCAGACTAAATAGCCCAGTCCAGAGTGGACACACCTGATAACTGCTGTGAAGGACAGACAGCAGCGCTACCACTTATAACCACCGGAGGGAGCCCAAGAACAGAATTCACAACATTAGGGGTCCACTGGGGTGATGGAATGGCAGCTGGATGGTATACCTTCCCACAGGTGAAGTATGTCCCCAGGGCTTCCCAGATGTGTAGGTGGTGATGGTGGACGATGTAAGGCGCAACAAATAATGAGGACACAAAGGTTGCAGTCTCTTTACCTTTTACTGAAGACTTCAGGGTCCACAGTCCAGAGTACAGTTCACAGGACAGGCTGAGTCTGGCCGGTCCGAAGGCACATCCAGAGTTCCCTTATCCAGGTGGAAATCAGTAGCCTTCCTACTAGTTCCTGTGTGTTGTAGTACCTCCCTGCTGAGCACCATGCAATAGTCCTCACAACTTTCATGGATGTTTCTAATGTTCTCTCTCTCTGTCCCCCAGATGGTATGGATAGGACAACCCGTATGATGGGGTAGGCCTGGAGCTTATTTATAGGGACCCTAGAGATGCCCCTCTCCCACAATTTGCCTCCGTGTCTTCTTAGGTATTAAGGTCGGGCAGCCAACTTGGAATTGACTGTCCTGCCGATCTCAGAAGTAATGCGTAGAGTCAATTACTCCCTCGGTGTTCCGGCCACCGGCTACGCGCCTCAGAAGGAGGCTGGCGAACTCAGGGCAGAAGTCCTCCCGGTATTATCTCCTTGTGCTGTGACTTTGCTTCTCACTCTCCACAATATACTTCACTTCGTGTCCTTTCTTAGGATGCTGCCACATGGGGTGCAGGCGCAGCTCCGTAAAGTTCTATCTTGTGCTTGACTTCTGCCAGGATCCCACTCCTGACAGAAACCCTCTGTCTGCAGCTCAGATGTTCCTCCTTCTCCCCCTATCTGCCTGACAGGTCCTCTCTAGGTCAAACCCAGGCAGCTTCTGACTCTCTTCCTATCCAACCCACCAATTTTACCCATGTGTGAGGAGTGCCCTAATAGATAGAAGCAAGGCTCCCCCTGGTGGACTGGAGTGTGAAGTGTAGTGTGTGACTGTGATACCTGGTCAGGTGAACTCCTTAGGTACCAGACGTAATATCACTCCCCCTGGTGGAAGAGCGACATTACTGCAGCAACCAGGACTCTGGGGTGCTGCATATAGAGGCAATATGAGGCCATAAGATGCACAGCAGCACTCACTATGATGCATAGAGGCACTATGATGCAGTATAATGCACTCAATATAATGCATAGAGGCACTATGATGCAATATGATGCACAGAGGCACTCAATATGATGCATAGAGGCACTATGATGCCATATTATGCACAGCGGCATTCAATATGATCCATAGAGGCACTATGATGCAATGTAATGCACAGAGGCACTCAATATGATGCATAGAGGCACTATAATTCAATGTGATGCACATAGGCACTCAATATGATGCATAGAGGCACTATGATGCAATATGATGCACTCAATGTGATGCATAGAGGCACTATGATACAGTATGATGCACAGAGGCACTCAATATAATGCATAGAGGCACTATGATGCAATGTGATGCACAGAGTGACTAGGCCATGCTTGAAGGTGTCAAACAAGAGACCAGGCCCACAGTTACAAGCAAGAGAGCAATCTCTCAGAGTTCCAAATAAATCTCCACTCTAAATAGTACATCTCATTTGTCAGACTGACCCCACCCGAAGGAGCCAATTAATGAGCCGCAGCTGGAGGGCAGTCTTCATGGAGACAATGTGCTGCATTAACACCCTGTGTCCTCCTATGAATGGAGTAGTTAAGTTGCAAAGAAAAGTGAAACACTTGTTTATCGAACAAAAAAAAAATGGAAGACATGCTTCCAAAAGTCACTCTGAAGCCCAATCATAAGGCTCTGTGCGGACACAACATGCAACTAACTGAAGTCAAATCATGAGATGTAGCCTGGACATATGTCCTTATTATAGCTTAGAGGTCCTAGCTGTGTATATGTGAAAACATACAGTACAGACCAAAAGTTTGGACACACCTTCTCATCAAGAAAATTGTACATTCACACTGAAGGCATCAAAACTATGAATTAACACATGTGGAATTATATACTTAACAAAAAAGTGTGAAACAACTGAAAATATGTCTTATATTCTAGGTTCTTCAAAGTAGCCACCTTTTGCTTTGATGACTGCTTTGCACACTCTTGGCATTTTCTTGATGAGCTTCAAGAGGTAGTCACCGGGAATGGTCTTCCAACATTCTTGAAGGAGTTCCCAGTGATGCTTAGCACTTGTTGGCCCTTTTGCCTTCACTCTGCGGTCCAGCTCACCCCAAACCATCTCGATTGGGTTCAAGTCTGGTGACTGTGGAGGCCATGTCATCTGGCATAGCACCCCATCACTCTCCTTCTTGGTCAAATAGCCCTTACACAGCCTGGAGGTGTGTTTGGAGTCATTGTCCTGTTGAAAAATAAACGATGGTCCAACTAAACGCAAACCGGATGGAATAGCATGCCGCTGCAAGATGCTGTGGTAGCCATGCTGGTTCAGTATGCCTTCAATTTTGAATAAATCAGCAACAGTATCACCAGCAAGGCACCCCCACACCATCACACCTCCTCCTCCATGCTTCACGGTGGGAACCAGGCATGAAGCATCCATCCAGAGTCCATCCGTCCACCTTTTCTGCGTCGCACAAAGACACGGCGGTTGGAATCAAAGATCTCAAATTTGGACTCATCAGACCAAAGCACAGATTTCCATTGGTCTAATGTCCATTCCTTGTGTTCTTTAGCCCAAACAAGTATCTTCTGCTTGTTGCCTGTCCTTAGCAGTGGTTTCCTAGCAGCTATTTTACCATGAAGGCCTGCTGCAAAAAGTCTCCTCTTAACAGTTGTTGTAGAGCTGTGTCTGCTGCTAGAACTCTGTGTGGCATTGACCTGGTCTCTAATCTGAGCTGCTATTAACCTGCGATTTCTGAGGCTGGTGACTCAGATAAACTTATCCTCAGAAGCAGAGGTGACTCTTGGTCTTCGTTTCCTGGGGCGGTCCTCATGTGAGCCAGTTTCTTTGTAGCGCTTGATGGTTTATGCCACTGCACTTGGGGACACTTTCAAAGTTTTCCCAATTTTTCGGACTGACTGACCTTCATTTCTTAAAGCAATGATGGCCACTTGTTTTCTTTACTTAGCTGCTTTTTTCTTGCCATAATACAAATTCTAACAGTCTATTCAGCTGATAAGCTGTGTATCCACCAGACTTCTGCACAACATAACTGATGGTCCCAACCCCATTTATAAGGCAAGAAATCCCACTTATTAAACCTGACAGGGCACACCTGTGAAGTGAAAACCATTCCCGATGACTACCTCTTGAAGCTCATCAAGAGAATGCCAAGAGTGTGCAAAGCAGTCATCAAAGCAAAAGGTGGCTACTTTGAAGATCCTAGAATATAAGACATAATTTCAGTTGTTTCACACTTTTTTGTTAAGTATATAATTCCACATGTGTTAATTCATAGTTTTGATGCCTTCAGTGTGAATGCACAATTTTCATAGTCATGAACATACAGAAAAATCTTTAAATGAGAAGGTGTGTCCAAACTTTTGGTCTGTACTGTACCTCAGCACATGAGGCAGTAGGCACAGCTTTTGCACAAAGGCACGAGACTAGCATCAGTCCAGCGACCTACACCATCAACAGAACATTCCACAATGCACTTACCTGTGCTGGCTCCATACCTGCTAGAAAAACAGGGGAGCTGGTAAGCCGAAAGCCCATCATAGAGGGAAGCGGCGTCCCATCAGGAATGCTGCATTGCTGCCAATAATTTGTGCATCACGAGATCCAGGAAACCAGCCTGTTGCCAGTCTTGTTCTGCAGTTCCGCGTTCTACCATGTAAACGCTCGCCGACCTTATGCCCCGGCGTCCGGCTCTGACGTCAGTGGAAGTGCGACAGTCTTCTCCACCGCGTGACTTCCGGAAGTAGCGGTGGCTTGCCGGCTGGCGTCAGAGCCTCCACTGCACGAGGAAGTGGCTCTACCCAGGAGCATCGTTCGCTCACTGGTCTCTGTGGCTGAAGGACCCCCGCCCAGGAGGGTGTCAGCCCCGGGCTTCTTGACAGGGGGAAAGTTTGGACTCGCCGCACGATCCCCCTGAGCCCCATAAAATGTCCATCTTCCATCTTCACTCTTGGAGCAACCTCTCATACAGCCATCCCCTGTAGGGACAGGAAAAACACTGGAGGGTGGAGGTGGGAGGGGCCTTTTAACCTTTCTGTGATCCTGTCCCGCTATAGGTCAAGGAAGGACTTCCTCCATGGTGCTGTAATAATTATAGGGGATAACTCAGGAGACGCTTTGCGTGGAACAAGACAACTACAGGACACAGTTTTATAAGTGGTAAAGTCTATATTATCACACGGTGATTCAAACAGGTGCAGAGGGAAACTCAAGTCCACAACACTTGGTGCAAATATCAAATGCAGCTCAGCAGTCTATAGGAAACTTCAGAGGAAAATGCAATCACGCAGAATGTCTATGAAGCACAATTATTCTTGAGGATACTTGACACGAATAAGTCCTTGCTTAGTCCAAAACACAGATAGATATGCTTATAAGGCAGTTCAAATAATATCTTAGCTCAACCAGGGAGGCCTGGTTAATAGTCTCAGGTTATTGCAGAGCAGAAACAGCTTACATGTCCAGCAAATGCAGATGGAAGTAAACACGAGCAGCAGATGAAGGAGGATTACTGGAAACCAATGTATGCAGCAGGAACTCAGAGCAGAGTAGCAGGATCACCACACAGGTTCACAGGAGCAGGTATATAGCCAGGGAGTAATCAAAGATCAGCAGCTGGATGCAAGGCAGGATACTCTAGCACAGACTGAAGGCTGGGGTGGAGTTTTATAGCAGGAAGACACAGTGCACATGAGACCAAAGACGCCATCTTGGAAAAGGGCAGTAATGCACAAAAGGTAATAAAAAATGTTCAGAGTCCTGACAGGTGCTTTCAGGAGGGACGTAATGGAAAATCCGCGTGGAAACGCTGCGGTTTATTTTTCGCAGCATGTCAATTCTTTGTACGGATTCCGCAGCATTTTACACCTATTCCTTATTGGAATTTGCAGGTGTAAAAATGCATCTGAAATCCACAGAAAAGCCTTGGTAAATCTGCAGGGCGTTTTACCTGCGGATTTTTTCTGAATCTGCTTGGAAAAATCTGCACACAAATCCGCAACGTGGGCACATACCCTAAACGTTTGCACAGGGCCCACTTTGTTTAAAACTGACCTTGTAGGATACAATCACCTTCCCAGTTCACCTGAGGTCTGTTTGGGTACATTGAGAAGTGAATCATTTGAGTTAATGACCATCCAAAATTGAGGGAGGCAAAATCAGAGTTAATGTATCCATTAGTCGCAGTGTGCTGTTGCTACGTGTATGTATATGTTTGTCTATTGGCCACAATTAGTGTTGAGCATTCCGATACCGCAAGTATCGGGTATCGGCCGATACTTGCGGTATCGGAATTCCGATACCGGGATTCCGATACTTGCCGCGTATCGGATACCGGAATCGGAAGTTCCCAGATTCAAAATTCCGAAATTCAGCCAATGAGAATGATTCCAAGTGTGGGCACATCCTGTTTAGCATGGAGGGCATGAAACTACTGGCAAGGCTGTGATTGGCTGCTGAAATGATGTCATGATGCAGTTTAAAAGTCGCTGGCGCCATTTTGCGATCACTCTGCTGTGAATTCAGTTAGTGACAGGACGCTGTTTGCTGACTGAGGGACAGTTTCGAGATAGCGATTTGCTTCTTTGTGCTTTCCAAAGGCTAATTTAGCAACCGCTGTGTTCACCTACTATTCACCTTGCTTTTGCCTTGTAGCGCTGTTTTCACAGCGATCTGCAAGGTCTGTGTGTGTGTGTGTGTGTGTGAGTGCAGCCCACTCTCTAGTCTGAGTGCAGCCACATAGGCCATCCATAGCTGGTTGTATTCAGTTCAGGGAGGGTGGTTCATTGCCTCATACTGTTCTTTTTTTTTTTTTTTTTTTTTTTTCAAGTAGTGTAGTCTGCTGCTAATTTATTCAAAAAAATCCTATTAGTGTCTTTCCACCCGTCTCCAGCTAATTTGTGGAAAAACACTACATAGGATAAAGTAGAGGAGGGTTTTTGGGCCTTGCAGCGCCGTTTACGGCTGTCTGCACGGTCTCCGTGTGACTGCAGCTCGCCCTGTAGTCTGTGAGCAGCCGTAGCCTGGTTGTCTCCAGCTCAGGGTTGTTCACTGCGTCATACCGCCAAATCAATTTTAATTTTTTTTCAAGTAGTGTAGTCTGCTGCTAATTAATTTAAAAAAATCCTATTAGTGTCTTTCCACCCGTCTCCAGCTAATTTGTGGAAAAACACTACATAGGATAAAGTAGAGGAGGGTTTTTGGGCCTTGCAGCGCCGTTTACGGCTGTCTGCACGGTCTCCGTGTGACTGCAGCTCGCCCTGTAGTCTGTGAGCAGCCGTAGCCTGGTTGTCTCCAGCTCAGGGTTGTTCACTGCGTCATACCGCCAAATCAATTTTAATTTTTTTTCAAGTAGTGTAGTCTGCTGCTAATTAATTTAAAAAAATCCTATTAGTGTCTTTCCACCCGTCTCCAGCTAATTTGTGGAAAAACACTACATAGGATAAAGTAGAGGAGGGTTTTTGGGCCTTGCAGCGCCGTTTACGGCTGTCTGCACGGTCTCCGTGTGACTGCAGCTCGCCCTGTAGTCTGTGAGCAGCCATAGCCTGGTTGTCTCCAGCTCAGGGTTGTTCACTGCGTCATACCGCCAAATCAATTTTAATTTTTTTTCAAGTAGTGTAGTCTGCTGCTAATTAATTTAAAAAAATCCTATTAGTGTCTTTCCACCCGTCTCCAGCTAATTTGTGGAAAAACACTACATAGGATAAAGTAGAGGAGGGTTTTTGGGCCTTGCAGCGCCGTTTACGGCTGTCTGCACGGTCTCCGTGTGACTGCAGCTCGCCCTGTAGTCTTTGAGCAGCCGTAGCCTGGTTGTCTCCAGCTCAGGGTTGTTCACTGCGTCATACCGCCAAATCAATTTTAATTTTTTTTCAAGTAGTGTAGTCTGCTGCTAATTAATTTAAAAAAATCCTATTAGTGTCTTTCCACCCGTCTCCAGCTAATTTGTGGAAAAACACTACATAGGATAAAGTAGAGGAGGGTTTTTGGGCCTTGCAGCGCCGTTTACGTCTGTCTGCACGGTCTCTGTGTGACTGCAGCTCTATCTGTTGTCAGTTCAGCCCCCAAAAAAGAAATAAATAATAAAGTTCACCAAACACACCAGTTACACCACTTTACATTTCTGTAGGCCACATTAGCTCATATTAAAGTCTAGTCCACACTTTAGAAAATTAGTGTTTCTTATACCTGTTAGGAGGAGTTGCTCAGGAATAAGCACACAAATCCGTTAGTACTTTTCTTCTTATCTTTATCAGTCAACCAAGATGAAGAAGGCAGTGAGTAAGGCACGTGGGCGTGGGCGTGGGCGCGGAGCAGGGAGGGGACGTGGGGATTCTGTGCCTGCTGCGGGCACCGGTGACTCATCAGCACCCACTTTCACCAGGCAACAGTCGTTCATGCGCAGCTTTGTGTCAGAGCGCCGTACACCGCTGCTGCGTCAAGACCAAATTGAAGCTGTTGTCGGATGGATGGCAGCTAATGCATCAACTTCCATTAGTGCCACATCCTCTCAGACACAGAGCACTGGAGAGCAGCCATCTGTCTCTTCACCACCTGCCAAATTGCCCAGGCAGACAGAGAGCCCAGGACAGGAGCCGTCTCTACTTCTGTTCTCTGAATCTCTTGGCTTGGAAACAGGGGGCCAGCCAAGCAGCATTGGAGAAATGGAAGAAGAGGCAGGGTGCAGTGATGCCCAACAGCTTTTTCTGTCTTCCTCTGAAGAGGCGGGTGGGCCAGTGGCTCCGGTCACCACATCGCAGGCCGCATCAGCTGATGATGACACTCAGGTGCCACTTACTGGTGCGTGCTCTGCTGCTGAGACTACCCAGGAGGAGCAGTTGGGGGCAGAGGGTAGTGTAGATGATGAGGTCCTCGACCCATCTTGGCGTGAGGGACAGGAAGGTGGTGGGAGCAGCTCTGAGGAAGAGATTCCCCGTACGGCCCAAAGAGGGAGAGGGAGGGGGAAGACTGCGGATCCTGCAGCCTCCGCTTTGGCACCCGTTAGGAGCATGTCTCTTCCAAAAGCCAAAAAGGGCGCTCCCAAGACTTGCAGTGCCTGGTCCTTTTTTGACACAGTTGCAGATGACATTTGCTATGTCAGATGCAACGTGTGTCATCAAAAAGTCAAAAGAGGTCGAAATGTCAGCAACCTCAATACCTCCAACATGTGGAAACATGTGCGCAACAGGCACCCGGCGGAGTTAGAAAAACACACTGAAGAGGTAGGCCAACCAACAGCGGCAGCTACCACCTCTTCAGCTCGTGTTGCCTCTTCCTCTAGCTCACACGCAGCTGGTTCGGCTTCCTCCCAGGATCGCCGTGGAAGAACCTCTGGCCCTGTTGTCCAGAGACCCGCTGTAATTCCACCCGCAGCACCACTTTCCCAGTCATCCACACACTCCCAGCCCAGTTTACAGCCATCGGTAGTACAGGCATGGGAGAAAAGGCGGCCTTTCTCGTCAAACCACCCACGAGCACAGGCTCTGACTGCAGGCATTGCCAAACTGCTGTCACTGGAAATGCTGTCATTCAGGCTGGTGGAGACTGACAGCTTCCGTGACTTGATGTCATTGGCAGTCCCACAGTACAATGTGCCCAGCCGCTTTTACTTCAGCAGGCAAGCCGTCCCTGCCCTGCACAAGCATGTGGAGGGACACATAAAACACGCGCTTCTGAACGCCGTCAGTAGCAAGGTCCACCTCACCACCGATGCGTGGACCAGTCAACATGGACAGGGGCGATACCTTTCCCTCACTGACCATTGGGTTAATGTCGTTGAGCCAGGTACAGACCGTGCGAGTGGCGCAGGACGTGTCCTGCCCACTCCAAGGATTGCAGGAATCCATTCTGTACGCATTGACTCCTCCTCTTACACCAGTTCCTCAGAATCATCGCTGCAGGAGCCGTCACAGTCCACCTCCACATGGACCCGTGATGAACGTGTACCTGTTACGACCGACATGAGCACAGCCGTGGCCAAACGTCAACAGGCCGTGTTGAAATTAATTTTTTGGGGGAATCGTAGCCACACAGCGCAGGAGCTCTGGAATGCCATCAAGCAGGAGAGCGATGTGTGGTTTGTGCCAGCGAATCTCCAGCCAGGCATGGTAGTGTGTGATAATGGCCGAAATCTGGTGGCAGCTCTGGGCCTCGGCAACCTCACTCACATCCCATGTCTGGCACATGTGCTCAATTTGGTCGTGCAGAGCTTTTTGAGGGACTATCCGGATCTTGATGCACTGCTGCACAAGGTCCGCCTAGAGTGTGCTCACTTGCGGCGTTCCAGCACGGCAAAAGCGCGCATTGCGGCTCTGCAGCGCCGACACCGCCTGCCGGAACATCGCATCATATGTGACCTACCTACCAGGTGGAATTCCACGTTACATATGTTGGAGCGGTTGTGTGAGCAGCAGCAAGCTGTAATGGAGTACCAGCTGCTTCAGGCGCAAAAAAGTCGCAGTCAGCGCCGTACAGACTTCACAACCACAGAGTGGGCCACTATGAATGACGTCTGCCAGGTTTTGCGTCCCTTTGATTATTCCACGCGGATGGCGAGTGCAGATGATGCACTAGTCAGCATGACTGTCCCCCTTATCTGCCTGCTTGAAAAATCACTGCAAGCGCTAAGGGATGATGTTGTGGAAGAGGTGGAGGATGAGGATTCACCATTTCCATCATCTTCTGGACAGTCAGCGCCACGTGGTTCCTCACAAACGCGTAGGCAGGGGACAGTTTGTGAGGAGGATGAGGAGGAGTCAATGGAGGAGGAAGACGTCCGTCCAGAGGAGGGAGTTACCGAATTGTCCAGTACTCAGTGTGTACAGCGAGGGTGGGGTGATGACGAGCAGGCAGAGATCACGCCTCCAGCAGGGGACAGCGTTTCTTGGGCAGTTGGCAGTCTGCAGCACATGGTGGATTATATGCTGCAGTGCCTGAGAAACGACCGCCGCATCGCCCACATTCTCAACATGTCTGATTATTGGGTGTTCACCCTCCTCGATCCTCGCTACCGGGACAACGTAGAAAGCCTCATCACACCGTTGAACCGGGAGCGAAAAATGCGGGAGTACCAAGACACACTGGTCAATTCCATCATCTTCTCCATTCCAACTGAGAGAAGTGCTGCTAGTGCATTACAAAGCAGCTCAGTGCGTCCAGGCAGTGGAGGAGGCTCTGCACAAAGAGGGAGCAGAAGCAGTGCCTCTGCCCAAGGCAAGACCAGTATGGCCCAACTGTGGCACAGTTTTCTGTGCCCCCCACAAAAGTCTACACCATCACAGACGGCTCCAGTCAGCAGGAGGCAACGGTTCCGTCAGATGGTGACAGACTACATGTCTTGCCCTCTTGCTGTACTCCCAGACGGCTCTTCCCCTTTCAAGTTTTGGGTCTCAAAGCTGGATACATGGCCAGAGCTAAGCCAGTATGCATTGGAGGTGCTGTCTTGCCCTGCGGCCAGTGTATTATCGGAACGTGTCTTTAGTGCTGCAGGTGGTGTACTAACTGACCGTCGCATGCGACTATCCTCCGATAACGTTGACCGGCTTACTTTCCTGAAAATGAACAAGGCCTGGATCTCGCAGGAATTTGCCACTCCTCCTCCTGATTAAATAATTAGGTCACTGTATACGTTATCCAGGTCTCCTGTTGTGTTCATCTTTCTACCACCTGAACTTAAATTCCTGTGCTCCAACACCGCCAGTTGAGGCTCAGAAGTGCCGTCTGCACAGTCAAAACATACGACCCAGTGTTATTGGGTTTCAGTAACGTCAGCTGATCCCCAGCTGTGTAGCCGGCAATGTGTCATGCGACCGCCACGCTGACACAACAACTGAAATGTAAGGGAATCTGTCCCCCCCCCCCCAAGGCGTTTGTTACTGAAAGAGCCACCTTGTGCAGCAGTAATGCTGCACAAGGAAAAGGTAGCTATTTTTGTTTAGCTCCTTGCACACGCAGAACTTAACACTTATAAAATGTGTCCACTGATACCGTAAAACCGTCCCGGAGGTGGGACTTTCCTTCGTAATGTGACGCAGCACAGCCGTCATTCCTACCCCCACGGCGCCGCGCACCGGCTCCTCAGCGTTGTTTTATTCCGTCCCGGAGCCTGCGCTGTTATGTTATCCCGTGGCCAGGCACACTTAGCGCTGCCCGTCTTCTGGCATCATTTGGTGTCAGGATGGCTGCGCCTGTGCGGCCGTGCTGGCAGAGAGCCCGCCTCGCAGTGTCTTCTGATTTAATCCCACTGGGGGCCTGGGATCCATGGACATGCGCAGTGCATATCTGAACCTCCACCTCTCACTCATTTCCCTATGGCTTCTTCAGACTGTTCGGTGTCAGCTGGTCCCTAATAGCATGCCACGGCCGTGACACCGCACAGTCTTAAGAAGCCGTAGGGAGGGGAGTGAGAGGCGAGGATATGCACTGCGCATGTCCATGGATCCCAGGCCCCCAGTGGGATTAAATCAGAAGACACTGCGAGGCGGGCTCTCTGCCAGCGTGGCCGCACAGGCGCAGCCATCCTGACACCAAATGATGCCAGAAGACGGGCAGCGCTAAGTGTGCCTGGCCACGGGATAACATAACAGCGCAGGCTCCGGGACGGAATAAAACAACGCTGAGGAGCCGGTGCGCGGCGCCGGGGGGGTAGGAATGACGGCTGTGCTGCGTCACATTACGAAGGAAAGTCCCACCTCCGGGACGGTTTTACGGTTGCAGGGGACACATTTTATAAGTGTTTAGTTCTGTGTTTGCAAGGAGCATGATGAAAAGAGCCACCTTTTCCTTTTGCATCTTTTGTGCTGCACAAGCTGGCTCTTTCAGCTACAAACGCCTTGGGGGGGGTTAAAGGTTCCCTTTCGACTTTCTCAGGCTTCGGCCTACATTGTGTTCCTCTGCTTTTCCACCTGTCCCTGGGCTCCAACACCGCCAGTTGCCGTCCAGAAGTGCTGTACGCACAGTCAACAGTCCCTCCTCTGTTATTGGGGTTCAGTAACGTCAGCTGTTCCCCTGCTGTGTGTGTGGCAATCCCTCCTACCTCCTCCAACCTCCTCCTCCTCCACCTGTCCCTGGGCTCCAACACCGCCAGTTGCCGTCCAGAAGTGCTGTACGCACAGTCAACAGTCCCTCCTCTGTTATTGGGGTTCAGTAACGTCAGCTGTTCCCCTGCTGTGTGTGTGGCAATCCCTCCTACCTCCTCCAACCTCCTCCTCCTCCACCTGTCCCTGGGCTCCAACACCGCCAGTTGCCGTCCAGAAGTGCTGTACGCACAGTCAACAGTCCCTCCTCTGTTATTGGGGTTCAGTAACGTCAGCTGTTCCCCTGCTGTGTGTGTGGCAATCCCTCCTACCTCCTCCAACCTCCTCCTCCTCCACCTGCCCCTGGGCTTCAACACCGCCAGTTGCCGTCCAGAAGTGCTGTACGCACAGAGCCAAACACCTCGCCAATGTGTTAGTGGGGTTCAGCACCGCCAGCTGTTCCCCTGCTGTGTATACGGCAACGTGTACTGCGACCGCCACGCAGGCACAACAAGTTAAATTTAAGGGAACCTGTCCCCCCCCCCCCAGGCGTTTGTTACTGAAGGAGCCACCTTGTGCAGCAGTAATGATGCAAAGGGAAAAAGTGCCTCTTTTCGTGGTGCTCCTTGCAGATGCTGAACCTAACACTTATGAAATGTGTCCCCTCACAGCGTTCAACCGTCCAGTAGGTGGAACTTTCCTTTGTCATGTGACGCAGCACAGCCGTCATTTTTACCCCCTTGTCGCCGTGCGCCGCCTCCTCAGCGTTGTTTGAATCTGTCCCGGAGCCTGCGCTGTTAGGTTACCCCTTGGCCATGCACACATTTTGCTCTGCCCGTCTTCTGACATCATTTGCTGTCAGGCTGGCTGCGCCTGTGCGGGTGCGCTGTCCGAGATTCAGCCTCGCGGTGTCGTCTAATGTAATCCCACCGCGGGCCTGGGATCCGTGTCCATGCGCAGTGCATATCCTCGCCTCTCACTCCCCTCCCTACGGCTTCTAAAGACTGTTCGGTGTCAGCTGATCCCTAATAGCATGCCACGGCCGTGACACCGCACAGTCTTAAGAAGCCGTAGGGAGGGGAGTGAGAGGCGAGGATATGCACTGCGCATGGACACGGATCCCAGGCCCGCGGTGGGATTACATTAGACGACACCGCGAGGCTGAATCTCGGACAGCGCACCCGCACAGGCGCAGCCAGCCTGACAGCAAATGATGTCAGAAGACGGGCAGCGCAAAATGTGTGCATGGCCAAGGGGTAACCTAACAGCGCAGGCTCCGGGACAGATTCAAACAACGCTGAGGAGGCGGCGCACGGCGACAAGGGGGTAAAAATGACGGCTGTGCTGCGTCACATGACAAAGGAAAGTTCCACCTACCGGACGGTTGAACGCTGTGAGGGGACACATTTCATAAGTGTTAGGTTCAGCATCTGCAAGGACCATAATTAAAAGAGCTAAGTTTACCTTTTCCAGCATTAGTGCTGTACACGATGGCTCTTCCAGCTACAAACGCCTGGGGGGGGGGGTTAAAGGTTTCCTTTCAACTTGCTCCAGTGCAGGCTTCGGCCTACACTCCGCTCCCCCTGCTCCTCCTGCTGACCCTGGGCTCTAACACCGCCAGTTGGGGCCCAGATGTGCTAGCTGCACAGAGAAAAACACCTCGCCAATGTGTCAGTGGGGATCAGCACCGCCAGCTGTTCCCCTGCTGTGCAGCCGGCATCGTGTCCTGCAAAAGCCACGCAGACACCAGAACTGAAATTGAAGGGAACCTGTCCCCCCTCCCCCAGGCGTTTGTACGTTTTTAAGGCCACCTTGTACAGCGGTAATGCTGCATGTGTGCAAGGTGGCTCATAAACGTATTCTCCTCGCACATGTGGAACGGAAAACACGTCTAAAATGTGTCCTCTGTGTGACCATTTAACCGTCCCGGTGGTGTGACTTTCCTTTGTAATGACACGCTGCAACCCCCTTGGTAGCGCTGCCCGTCTTCTGGCATCATTGTTTGGCTGCCTGCGCCTCTGCGGCCGCCCTGACCCACACAACGCCCCTCGGTGTCTTATTTCTTGGGACTGCGAGGGTGTGTTTGATGGGCATGAGCAGTGCATCAGTTCGCCTGTCCCTCATCTCCTTCCGCCTTCTTCAGACTGTGCGGCTTCATGGCCGTGGCATGCGATAAGGGATCAGCTGACGCCACATAGTCTGAAGCAGGTGTAAGAACCCAAGCGAGAGGCGAACATATGTACTGCGCCAGGCCATGAATCCCAGCCCCGCAGTGTTTTAACTATGTCAATACACTTCGGGGCTGTGATTCATGGGCATCGCGAACCGCACCAGCCAACATTAAATGAGGTCAGAAGATGGGCAGCGCTAACAGCGCTAGGCCAGGGGATAACACGACAGCGCAGACTCCTGTACAGCAAATAACAACGCTCAGGAGGCTGCACCCAGCACCAAGGTGGGATTCTTGACATCTGTGCTGCGTCTCATTACAAAGGGAACTCGTGCCTCCAACACAGTTTGACTGTATAAAGGGCTAAATGTTATACGTGTTCCATTCAGCGTGTGCAAGGAGCCAAATTAAAAGAGCAACCTTTGACTTGTGCACCACTACTGCTGCATAAGCTGTGGCTCTTCTACTTTGTAACCCCTGAGGGGGGGTTAAAGGTTACCTTTGAAATTGGTTCGATTAGGCTTCGGCCTACACTCTGCTCCCCCTGCAGAGCCCGGGCTCCAACACCGCCAGTTGGGGCCCGGTACTGCTAGCTGCACAGAGAAAAACACCTCGCCAATGTGTCAGTGGGGTTCAGCACCGCCAGCTGTTCCCCTGCTGTGCAGCCGGCAACGTGTCCTGCAACAGCCACGCAGGCACAACAGACCCAAAGCTGCCGCCAGTGCAGGCTTCGGCCTACACTCTGCTCCCTCTCCTCCTCCTGCTGACCCCGGGCTCCAACACCGCCAGTTGGGGCCCGGTACTGCTAGCTGCACAGAGAAAAACACCTCGCCAATGTGTCAGTGGGGTTCAGCACCGCCAGCTGTTCCCCTGCTGTGCAGCCGGCATCGTGTCCTGCAAAAGCCACGCAGACACCAGAACTGAAATTGAAGGGAACCTGTCCCCCCTCCCCCAGGCGTTTGTACGTTTTTAAGGCCACCTTGTACAGCGGTAATGCTGCATGTGTGCAAGGTGGCTCATAAACGTATTCTCCTCGCACATGTGGAACGGAAAACACGTCTAAAATGTGTCCTCTGTGTGACCATTTAACCGTCCCGGTGGTGTGACTTTCCTTTGTAATGACACGCTGCAACCCCCTTGGTAGCGCTGCCCGTCTTCTGGCATCATTGTTTGGCTGCCTGCGCCTCTGCGGCCGCCCTGACCCACACAACGCCCCTCGGTGTCTTATTTCTTGGGACTGCGAGGGTGTGTTTGATGGGCATGAGCAGTGCATCAGTTCACCTGTCCCTCATCTCCTTCCGCCTTCTTCAGACTGTGCGGCTTCATGGCCGTGGCATGCGATAAGGGATCAGCTGACGCCACATAGTCTGAAGCAGGTGTAAGAACCCAAGCGAGAGGCGAACATATGTACTGCGCCAGGCCATGAATCCCAGCCCCGCAGTGTTTTAACTATGTCAATACACTGCGGGGCTGTGATTCATGGGCATCGCGAACCGCACCAGCCAACATTAAATGAGGTCAGAAGATGGGCAGCGCTAACAGCGCTAGGCCAGGGGATAACACGACAGCGCAGACTCCTGTACAGCAAATAACAACGCTCAGGAGGCTGCACCCAGCACCAAGGTGGGATTCTTGACATCTGTGCTGCGTCTCATTACAAAGGGAACTCGCGCCTCCAACACAGTTTGACTGTATAAAGGGCTAAATGTTATACGTGTTCCATTCAGCGTGTGCAAGGAGCCAAATTAAAAGAGCAACCTTTGACTTGTGCACCACTACTGCTGCATAAGCTGTGGCTCTTCTACTTTGTAACCCCTGAGGGGGGGTTAAAGGTTACCTTTGAAATTGGTTCGATTAGGCTTCGGCCTACACTCTGCTCCCCCTGCAGAGCCCGGGCTCCAACACCGCCAGTTGGGGCCCGGTACTGCTAGCTGCACAGAGAAAAACACCTCGCCAATGTGTCAGTGGGGTTCAGCACCGCCAGCTGTTCCCCTGCTGTGCAGCCGGCAACGTGTCCTGCAACAGCCACGCAGGCACAACAGACCCAAAGCTGCCGCCAGTGCAGGCTTCGGCCTACACTCTGCTCCGTCTCCTCCTCCTGCTGACCCCGGGCTCCAACACCGCCAGTTGGGGCCCGGTACTGCTAGCTGCACAGAGAAAAACACCTCGCCAATGTGTCAGTGGGGTTCAGCACCGCCAGCTGTTCCCCTGCTGTGCAGCCGGCATCGTGTCCTGCAAAAGCCACGCAGACACCAGAACTGAAATTGAAGGGAACCTGTCCCCCCTCCCCCAGGCGTTTGTACGTTTTTAAGGCCACCTTGTACAGCGGTAATGCTGCATGTGTGCAAGGTGGCTCATAAACGTATTCTCCTCGCACATGTGGAACGGAAAACACGTCTAAAATGTGTCCTCTGTGTGACCATTTAACCGTCCCGGTGGTGTGACTTTCCTTTGTAATGACACGCTGCAACCCCCTTGGTAGCGCTGCCCGTCTTCTGGCATCATTGTTTGGCTGCCTGCGCCTCTGCGGCCGCCCTGACCCACACAACGCCCCTCGGTGTCTTATTTCTTGGGACTGCGAGGGTGTGTTTGATGGGCATGAGCAGTGCATCAGTTCACCTGTCCCTCATCTCCTTCCGCCTTCTTCAGACTGTGCGGCTTCATGGCCGTGGCATGCGATAAGGGATCAGCTGACGCCACATAGTCTGAAGCAGGTGTAAGAACCCAAGCGAGAGGCGAACATATGTACTGCGCCAGGCCATGAATCCCAGCCCCGCAGTGTTTTAACTATGTCAATACACTGCGGGGCTGTGATTCATGGGCATCGCGAACCGCACCAGCCAACATTAAATGAGGTCAGAAGATGGGCAGCGCTAACAGCGCTAGGCCAGGGGATAACACGACAGCGCAGACTCCTGTACAGCAAATAACAACGCTCAGGAGGCTGCACCCAGCACCAAGGTGGGATTCTTGACATCTGTGCTGCGTCTCATTACAAAGGGAACTCGCGCCTCCAACACAGTTTGACTGTATAAAGGGCTAAATGTTATACGTGTTCCATTCAGCGTGTGCAAGGAGCCAAATTAAAAGAGCAACCTTTGACTTGTGCACCACTACTGCTGCATAAGCTGTGGCTCTTCTACTTTGTAACCCCTGAGGGGGGGTTAAAGGTTACCTTTGAAATTGGTTCGATTAGGCTTCGGCCTACACTCTGCTCCCCCTGCAGAGCCCGGGCTCCAACACCGCCAGTTGGGGCCCGGTACTGCTAGCTGCACAGAGAAAAACACCTCGCCAATGTGTCAGTGGGGTTCAGCACCGCCAGCTGTTCCCCTGCTGTGCAGCCGGCAACGTGTCCTGCAACAGCCACGCAGGCACAACAGACCCAAAGCTGCCGCCAGTGCAGGCTTCGGCCTACACTCTGCTCCGTCTCCTCCTCCTGCTGACCCCGGGCTCCAACACCGCCAGTTGGGGCCCGGTACTGCTAGCTGCACAGAGAAAAACACCTCGCCAATGTGTCAGTGGGGTTCAGCACCGCCAGCTGTTCCCCTGCTGTGCAGCCGGCATCGTGTCCTGCAAAAGCCACGCAGACACCAGAACTGAAATTGAAGGGAACCTGTCCCCCCTCCCCCAGGCGTTTGTACGTTTTTAAGGCCACCTTGTACAGCGGTAATGCTGCATGTGTGCAAGGTGGCTCATAAACGTATTCTCCTCGCACATGTGGAACGGAAAACACGTCTAAAATGTGTCCTCTGTGTGACCATTTAACCGTCCCGGTGGTGTGACTTTCCTTTGTAATGACACGCTGCAACCCCCTTGGTAGCGCTGCCCGTCTTCTGGCATCATTGTTTGGCTGCCTGCGCCTCTGCGGCCGCCCTGACCCACACAACGCCCCTCGGTGTCTTATTTCTTGGGACTGCGAGGGTGTGTTTGATGGGCATGAGCAGTGCATCAGTTCACCTGTCCCTCATCTCCTTCCGCCTTCTTCAGACTGTGCGGCTTCATGGCCGTGGCATGCGATAAGGGATCAGCTGACGCCACATAGTCTGAAGCAGGTGTAAGAACCCAAGCGAGAGGCGAACATATGTACTGCGCCAGGCCATGAATCCCAGCCCCGCAGTGTTTTAACTATGTCAATACACTGCGGGGCTGTGATTCATGGGCATCGCAAACCGCACCAGCCAACATTAAATGAGGTCAGAAGATGGGCAGCGCTAACAGCGCTAGGCCAGGGGATAACACGACAGCGCAGACTCCTGTACAGCAAATAACAACGCTCAGGAGGCTGCACCCAGCACCAAGGTGGGATTCTTGACATCTGTGCTGCGTCTCATTACAAAGGGAACTCGCGCCTCCAACACAGTTTGACTGTATAAAGGGCTAAATGTTATACGTGTTCCATTCAGCGTGTGCAAGGAGCCAAATTAAAAGAGCAACCTTTGACTTGTGCACCACTACTGCTGCATAAGCTGTGGCTCTTCTACTTTGTAACCCCTGAGGGGGGGTTAAAGGTTACCTTTGAAATTGGTTCGATTAGGCTTCGGCCTACACTCTGCTCCCCCTGCAGAGCCCGGGCTCCAACACCGCCAGTTGGGGCCCGGTACTGCTAGCTGCACAGCGAAAAACACCTCGCCAATGTGTCAGTGGGGTTCAGCACCGCCAGCTGTTCCCCTGCTGTGCAGCCGGCAACGTGTCCTGCAACAGCCACGCAGGCACAACAGACCCAAAGCTGCCGCCAGTGCAGGCTTCGGCCTACACTCTGCTCCCTCTCCTCCTCCTGCTGACCCCGGGCTCCAACACCGCCAGTTGGGGCCCAGTACTGCTAGCTGCACAGAGAAAAACACCTCGCCAATGTGTCAGTGGGGTTCAGCACCGCCAGCTGTTCCCCTGCTGTGCAGCCGGCATCGTGTCCTGCAAAAGCCACGCAGACACCAGAACTGAAATTGAAGGGAACCTGTCCCCCCTCCCCCAGGCGTTTGTACGTTTTTAAGGCCACCTTGTACAGCGGTAATGCTGCATGTGTGCAAGGTGGCTCATAAACGTATTCTCCTCGCACATGTGGAACGGAAAACACGTCTAAAATGTGTCCTCTGTGTGACCATTTAACCGTCCCGGTGGTGTGACTTTCCTTTGTAATGACACGCTGCAACCCCCTTGGTAGCGCTGCCCGTCTTCTGGCATCATTGTTTGGCTGCCTGCGCCTCTGCGGCCGCCCTGACCCACACAACGCCCCTCGGTGTCTTATTTCTTGGGACTGCGAGGGTGTGTTTGATGGGCATGAGCAGTGCATCAGTTCGCCTGTCCCTCATCTCCTTCCGCCTTCTTCAGACTGTGCGGCTTCATGGCCGTGGCATGCGATAAGGGATCAGCTGACGCCACATAGTCTGAAGCAGGTGTAAGAACCCAAGCGAGAGGCGAACATATGTACTGCGCCAGGCCATGAATCCCAGCCCTGCAGTGTTTTAACTATGTCAATACACTGCGGGGCTGTGATTCATGGGCATCGCGAACCGCACCAGCCAACATTAAATGAGGTCAGAAGATGGGCAGCGCTAACAGCGCTAGGCCAGGGGATAACACGACAGCGCAGACTCCTGTACAGCAAATAACAACGCTCAGGAGGCTGCACCCAGCACCAAGGTGGGATTCTTGACATCTGTGCTGCGTCTCATTACAAAGGGAACTCGCGCCTCCAACACAGTTTGACTGTATAAAGGGCTAAATGTTATACGTGTTCCATTCAGCGTGTGCAAGGAGCCAAATTAAAAGAGCAACCTTTGACTTGTGCACCACTACTGCTGCATAAGCTGTGGCTCTTCTACTTTGTAACCCCTGAGGGGGGGTTAAAGGTTACCTTTGAAATTGGTTCGATTAGGCTTCGGCCTACACTCTGCTCCCCCTGCAGAGCCCGGGCTCCAACACCGCCAGTTGGGGCCCGGTACTGCTAGCTGCACAGAGAAAAACACCTCGCCAATGTGTCAGTGGGGTTCAGCACCGCCAGCTGTTCCCCTGCTGTGCAGCCGGCAACGTGTCCTGCAACAGCCACGCAGGCACAACAGACCCAAAGCTGCCGCCAGTGCAGGCTTCGGCCTACACTCTGCTCCGTCTCCTCCTCCTGCTGACCCCGGGCTCCAACACCGCCAGTTGGGGCCCGGTACTGCTAGCTGCACAGAGAAAAACACCTCGCCAATGTGTCAGTGGGGTTCAGCACCGCCAGCTGTTCCCCTGCTGTGCAGCCGGCATCGTGTCCTGCAAAAGCCACGCAGACACTTGCTCTTGTACCTTCTGCTCCCCATCCTGGTTCCAGTACTGTCAGCTGGTTCCGGGCAGAGCCTTTGGCTTAGGTGCCTCCCTCTGGGTATCCGAGTTCCACCAACGTCAGGTGGTCCTTGGTAGTGCTTTCAGGCACGGGTACCTCCTGCTTAGTAACCGGGTTCCAGTAACGTCAGCTGGTCCTCGGTAGTTCCATTGGCTCTTGGACCTTCGGCTACCCATCCGGGTTCCAGCACCGTCAGCTGGTTCTCGGCACTGTCTTTTGCTCTTGTACCTTCTGCTCCCCATCCTGGTTCCAGTACCGTCAGCTGGTTCCGGGCAGAGCCTTTGGCTTAGGTGCCTCCCTCTGGGTATCCGAGTTCCACCAACGTCAGGTGGTCCTTGGTAGTGCTTTCAGGCACGGGTACCTCCTGCTTAGTAACCGGGTTCCAGTAACGTCAGCTGGTCCTCGGTAGTTCCATTGGCTCTTGGACCTTTGGGTAGCCATCCGAGTTCCAGTTCCATCAGCTGGTTCTCGGCATTTTCTCAGCCTTCTTGTACCTTCTGCTACATTTCCAAGTTCAAGAGACTAAACACGATGACCCGGAAGAACACCCCTAAGATGACGACGACACCAGAGACGACAACCACCGTGATGACGACGACCCTGGAGACGATGACCCTGAAGACCACCGTGATGACGACGACCCCGGAGACGACGACCCTGAAGACCACCCCGATGACGACGACCCGGGAGACGACGACCCTGGAGACGACGACCCTGGAGACGACGACGACCTGGAAGACCGAGAAGCAGAAGAACAAGAGGCTGCAGAACAAAGAGCAGAAGAACATTAAGCATAACACTAAATATCAGAGCAAAAAATATTATCTAAATTATAAGCAGAAGAAGACTAAGCAGTGTATGGGGGTGAGTCCGTTCCTCCTCGTGGTGCCCCTGGATAAAGCCTGATGCTGCAGGCCAAACTGAACGCGGACAAATGTAACTGTTTTGTGACAGGCAGAACGGAAGGTGTAATCTTCAAACTTTTATAGATAACAACTACAGGAATGCCTGTCACAAATAAGAATATGATGAAGAAGTAGAATATGATGAAGATAATAGTAAAATAAAAAGAATATGAACAATGTGACCCAAAAAATAATAGGTAGAAGATGAAGAAGAAGATGAATAAGGTGAAGAAGTTGATGTCAAAGAAGCTGATGATGAGGATAATGAAGAAGAAAGCGTGGGAGAAGAAAAAAAGAAGGTGAAGGGCGTTGAAGTAGTGAAACATCAATATGTGGCATAAAAAAAAAAAAAAAATAACATAGTCAAATTCTTTCTAACGCCGAACGTCATCCAAAAAAAAAAAAATCCTGCTATTCTATTACATTGGGCTAAACCTCTGTGCCTTTAATGTCTCCGCCACGTCCCCCAATACATCCTACATTATTCTTAGTTGTTTTCCTTCATGTAGAATGAACCTACAAGTGTATAAAGGGTTTATTTTAATTCCGATATTTTCGTCCCATTGACTTGCATTGGGATCGGGTATCGGTATCGGATTGGATCCGATATTTTGACGGTATCGGCCGATACTTTCCGATACCGATACTTTCCGATATCGGAAAGTATCGCTCAACACTAGCCACAATGTATTTGTTCAAATGTACATTCAATTTATACTAAAGGTGTAGGCCCTTTTTTGTAGTATAGGAAATGTAGTCATATCATAATGTATCTAATAATTTCTGAATATACAGGATCAATAACATAACTTTACCTCCTTTCTGTTTAGACTGAATGATCAGCACCAATATTATCAATCAGTGAGATCTATCAGCTGCCAACTACATCTTTGTAGCAGATATGGAGTATGCATGTTTTTAGAAGTGGGTCAAAGTAATTTTTGTCTGCATAACAATTACCGTATAAACTTGAGTATAAGCCGACTCGAGTATAAGCCGAGACCCTTAATTTTGCCACAAAAAAACTGGGAAAACTTAATGACTCGAGTATAAGCCTAAGGTGTGAAATGCAGCAGCTACTGGTAAATTTAGAAAATAAAAATAGGCACCAATAAAAGTAAAATTAATTGAGACATCAGTAGGTTACGTGTTTTTGAATATCCATATTGAATCAGGAGCCCCATATAATGCTCCATACAGTTCATGATGGCCCCATAAGATGCTGCATAATAAAATATGCCCCATAAAATGCTCCATAAAGTTTATGATGGGCCCCATAAGATGCTTCATAGAAAATATGACCCATGCAATGCTGCATAGGTTGATTATGGCCCCATAAGACGCTCCATAGATAATGTGCCCCATACAATGCTGCATAGATTGATTATGGTCCCATAAGATGCTCCATAGATAATGTGCCCCATACAATGCTGCATAGATTGATTATGGCCCCATAAGATGCTCCATAGATAATGTGCCCCATACAATGCTGCATAGATTGATTATGGTCCCATAAGATGCTCCATAGATAATGTGCCCCATACAATGCTGCATAGATTGATTGTGGCCCCATAAGATGCTCCATAGAATCATTTTCCCCATAGCCGGCTGCTGCAATAAAAAAAAAAATCACATACTCACCTCTTGTCCTGAGCAGGCCCCCAGCACTTGCAATATTCACATGTCCGCGTTCCACCGCTGGGCGCCGCGGTGTCTTCCACATCCTCCGCAGTGACTGTTCAGGCAGAGGGCGGTGCACACACTAATCGCGTCATAGCGCCCTCTGACCTGAACATCACAGGCAGAGGATGCAGAAGACACAGCGGAACCCAGTGGTGGAATGCGGACAGTTGAATATCGCACAATGCTCACCCTCCAGTCCCCATTATACTCACCTGCTCCCGGCGCGGTCCCTGGCAGCTTCGCACTGACAGGTGATCTTCAGCGCCCGCAGCTTCTTCCTGTGTTCAGTGGTCACATCGTACCGCTCATTAAAGTAATGAATATGCGTCCATATTCATTACTTTAATGAGAGGTACCACGTGACTGCTGAACACAGGAAGAAGCTGCGGGCACCGGAGAAGCAGGAACGTGCAGAGACGCGCCGGGAGCAGGTAAGTATGATTTGACAGCTGCCACTCTCCCTCCCCCGCCGACCCCCTGGGACAATGACTCGAGTATAAGCTGAGAGGGGCACTTTCAACCCCCAAAAATGGGCTGAAAATTTTGGCTTATACTTGAGTATATAAGGTATATGCCGACAGCTACTATATCGCGCTATATGTGTGTATCTCATGCATATGATGCGAATGAGAATTAGTTTTTACATATACCCCATCCTGTTATATATGTCAGTCATCCGGGTATATATGTTCCTTATCCTGTGCCCCATCCTGATATATTGCCATGTTTGGAGGAAAGAAGAAGGATGAGAACAAGCCCAAGAACACCGTGCTGACAGTGAAGCATGGTGGAGAAAACATCATACTTTAGGGCTGCTTTTCTGCAAAGGGGATAGGACGACTGCACTGTATTGAAGGGAGAATGGATGGGGTCATGTATCACAAGATTTTGGCCAACAACCACCTTCCCTCATTAAGAGCATTGAAGATGGGTCATGGCTGGGTCTTTCAGATTGGTAATGGCCTGAATCACATAGCCAGGGCAACTAAGGAGTGGCTCCGTAAGAAGCGATGGAAGCACATGACATTTCTACCATGTGCCCTCAGTCATGTGCATGCTGACATCAGCTGCAGGATGCACATCCAACTGAGGTATTTACTGGTGTTCACAGGCCCCTCACTCACCGGGCTCGGTCGTGGTGGTAATATCTGCGACAGTGGTAGTTACGCCCCGTTGATCAAAACGCTTACAAGACTAGGTAGATTCTAAAATGTGTATAATGTCATAAGATATCTGAATGCAAAGATCTGCCTGTAGACTGTACCTCTGGTAAGTTAGCAAAGTAACAATATCAGATTTAAAAATAAAAAGTGCCACACTTTTTTAGTGTTAAATTAATATGCAGGTGCACCAGAGACGTAGCTGGGGTTTTGGTTCAGGGGGGGCAAAGCTTCTGAGTGGGCCCCTAACCAGGTAACCTTGATTACAACTCGGTGACGCGCCCTAATAGTGGAGGAGAACCTCAGCAGATGAAAGCGCTGTTACTGAAGATAATCTCTATATAAAGACCAATATGGATATTACCACCATATGGTCAGTGGTAGATACCAGCCCTACAGAGCATATAAGAGATCACTGCACAGTTACAGATAATGACTTACCGCTGACGTCCTTTTTGATGGAATCGTTCATTTTTCCCCATCTTTTCCATCTGGCCCAGACCGACATGACAACTTCTTCCAGCAACGACTCACCTGCAGAGAATACAACAAAGACACGTTTCACTTCTCATATTCCAGCCATCACCATCTATTCCCAACCTGCACAAACTCCTCATCCTGCTGATACCCCAATACTGAGCCACTGCTGCGGTATGTGTCCCTATTACTGCACCTGATACCCCAATACTGAGACGCTTTTGCCGTATGTGTCCCTATTACTGCACCTGATACCCCAATACTGAGCCGCTGCTGCCATATGTGTCTCTATTACTGCACCTGATACCCCAATACTGAGACGCTGCTGCCATGTGTCCCTATTACTGCCCCTGATACCCCAATACTGAGCCGCTGCTGCCATATGTGTCTCTATTACTGCACCTGATACCCCAATACTGAGACGCTGCTGCCATGTGTCCCTATTACTGCCCCTGATACCCCAATACTGAGCCGCTGCTGCCATATGTGTCTCTATTACTGCACCTGATACCCCAATACTGAGCCGCTGCTGCCGTATGTGTCCCTATTACTGCACCTGATACCCCAATACTGAGCCGCTGCTGCCATATGTGTCTCTATTACTGCACCTGATACCCCAATACTGAGCCGCTGCTGCCGTATGTGTCCCTATTACTGCACCTGATACCCCAATACTGAGCCGCTGCTGCCGAATGTGTCCCTATTACTGCACCCGCTGTGTGGTTCTCTGTGCCCTCTAAATTCTAAAGAAACTCTCTACAATATAGTAATGCCAGGTGCAAGTGCCCTAGAAAACAGTGTCCATATTTTGCCCCTAGAAAGTAATAATGCCCTGTGTGCCCCTTTGATAGCCACAGTAACCTGAGTTCCCCTATAACAATAAGTGCCCACTTTACAATTAATAAAGTCCCGAGTCTCCCCCTGTACAGCTCCTCTTTACACAGCATAATGCTCTCTTATACACAGTATAATGCACCCACACAGTATACTGACTCCTTAGTAGCCCCCAAACTATTTGATGGCTCCAACACTGTATAATGACCCCCACACTGTAATCTCCATACTGTATGATGGCTCCCTAGATAGCCTCCATATACAGTAGCATAATGCACCAAATAGTCCACAATATAGTATAAAGCACTCCCCATAGGCAGACTCTATAGCATACGGCAGCCCCCATAGGCAGACACTGTAATAAGGCAGCACACCCATATAGGCAGACCCTGTAATAAGGCAGTACCCCCATAGGCAGACCCTCTAAAAAGGTGGCAGACCCTGTAACAAGGCAGCACCCCCATAGTCAGACTCTGTAATAAGGCAGCTCCCATAGTCAGACCCTGTAATAAGGCAGCACCTCTATAGGCAGAACCTGTAATAAGGCAGCACCCCCATAGTCAGACCCTATAATGAGGCAGCACCCGTATAGTCAGACCCTGTAATGAGGCAGCCCCCATAGTCAGACCCTGTAATAAGGCAGCACCCCCATAGGCAGACCCTGTAATGAGGCAGCACCCCCCATAGGCAGCCCCTGTAATAAGGCAGCACCCCCATTGTCAGACCCTGTAATAAGGCAGCCCCCATAGTGAGACCCTGTAATAAGGCAGCACCCCCACAGTCAGACCCTGTAATAAGGCAGCACCCCTATAGGCAGACCCTGTAAAAAGGCAGCACTCCCATAGTCAGACCCGGTAATGAGGCAGCACCCCTATAGTCAGACCGTGTAATAAGGCAGCCCCCACAGTCAGACCCTGTAATAAGGCAGCCCCCCATAGTCAGACCCTGTAATAAGGCAGCACCCTTATAGGCAGACCCTGTAATACGGCAGCACTCCTATAGGCAGACCCTGTAATAAGGCAGCACTCCCATAGTCAGACCCTGTAATGAGGCAGCACCCCTATAGTCAGACCATGTAATAAGTCAGCCCCCACAGTCAGACCCTGTAATAAGGCAGCCCCCCATAGGCAGACCCTGTAATAAGGCAGCACCCCTATAGGCAAACCCTGTAATAAGGCAGCCCCACAGTCAGACCCTGTAATAAGGCAGCCCCCCATAGTCAGACCCTGTAGTAAGGCAGCACCCCTATAGGCAGACCCTGTAATAAGGCAGCACCCCCATAGTCAGACCCTGTAATAAGGCAGCCCCCCCCATAGGCAGACCCTGTAATAAGGCAGCAGCACCCATTAAAAAAAAATAAATAAATACTCACCTCTCTTCTTCCTGGTTCCTGCTCCCATCAATGCGATCAGCTGTATCGGCTAAATGCCGGTACAGCTGATCTTCCGATGACAGCGGGGGGCCCACTGCTGGCATCGGGCATCCCCGCCTGCCGCTGCGTGCGCCGATACAGTTACAGTAGCGTAGCTCCAGGTGGGCCCCCTCAGAGCACCGGGCCCAGGGCGCTACGCTACTGAGGTGCACCAATACACTGAGGCCAATATGCAAACATGCTTTATATACAAACATTGTGCATCAGCACACTGCAATTAATGAATACACAGATTTCACTAATGCTAAACACATAGTTTTTTTGTCTTATGTATGGGGGGAGGTTTGGCCTCCTCCTAGGATGTGCAGCTATATCCACTCATCCACTCATATGTTCCCAAAATGGTTTGTTTACAAGCTAAGCCTGATTTCTACCTTGTCACAAGCTCATTGGAGGCCTGTATAAGCACATGGAGTGGTAGGACATTAGTGATAGGGACCATCCATTTTCAATTCACCTTGAAGTAGTTGGGTGACTTACTATTTTTTGTTAAAAAAAATGTAACCACTTACGATTAATCATGAGCGAATATACTCATTACTCGAGATTTCCGAGCACGCTTGGATGTCCTCCGAGTATTTTTTAGGGCTCGGAGATTTAATTTTTTTCACTGCAGCTGGATGATTTACAGCTACTAGCCTGCTTGATTACATGTGGGGATTCCCTAGCAACCAGGCAACCCCCACATGTACTTATACTGGGTAGCAGCTGCAAATCATTCAGCTGAGGCGATGAAAACTAAATCTCAGAGGACTAAAAAATACTCGGAGGACACCCGAGCATGCTAGGGAAATATCGAGTAACGAGTGTTAGGGCTAGCAGAACACACCAAATAATTAGGAAGATAGAGTAAGGTGCATTCGCAGCCCGGGGTCCACCGTGCAGAGATGGAACTTGCAGCTAAGTAATGACGGACTATATGGCGGTACAATGTGGATACACACACGGGTTAACTTCACCCTGTGTGGAGGAAGCGAACCCTGTTGCGTCACAGGGCCGCGGTACCACACCAAGAGCGCAAGCAAGGAGTCCCAGAACTCAATCCCAAGACACAGGATTTGAGTTCATATAGACCTCCTGCGCTCGACACCGCAACCGGGGTGTCAGAGAGAAAGAAATAATATTAATAAAGATTCACGAGAGTGCGTGTGGTGCCTCACTGGCGGTTGCCACTAACCACCCAGGCTTGTGTCAGGAAAGCGCTGTGAAAGCGCACGGCGCCGCACTGGCGGTCACAGCAATAGATGCTGTTTTGTGTGTTACGTGCTGATGGCTAAGTCGGGCGCTAGATATCAATCATCCACCTTACGTGAGCAGTCATTCAATAGGGATGGGATATTTAAGGACGACTTGCACTCATCAACAAACACACATACACAAATGTACACTAGCGCATGGCCGTGCGGTCATGCGAACCTTTTATAGCTGCAGCATGTACAGGACCTTCCCAGAAGGACCAATGGGAAGCTGCAACAGAAGTTGAGCACCTTCAGGACCTTCCTGGAGGACCAATGGGATCTGCTGCAGTATCTGAGCATGTGACCCTCGATCTCCAATGGGAGATCTTGCCCTGGGCATGCTCAGAAGGGGAAAAGCAGGACTTAGTCCCCAAGGCGTCTGCTCGCTGCTGCCCAGCACTGGCTTCAATGGCAGAAGCTGGAAAAGCAGCAATAACCCTATGCACAGAGTGAGACTGAGCAAGACGCTGGGACCGACGTCTCCGCTGAGCAGACTCCACTGCAGCTGGAGAAGAATGGGAAACTGCAGCGGAGATGGTTCGAGATTCCCCCTGTGCAGAGGCAAGAACTCGACACCTAACTTTACCCCCCCTAGGGCCCCCCCCCTTGGACCTCGCTTCGCTCGAAGGCAGCAATGAGCTGTGGAGCTCGAATGTGTTCAGCAGGCTCCCAGGACCTGTCCTCTTGACCATAACCCCTCCAATCCACCAAATAGAATTTTTTGCCACGCACCACCTTGCACCCCAAAATAGCGTTCACTTGGTAATCGTCCGTAGAAGAACCCGATGTCCCGGCAGATGACTCGGAAAACCGGGACATGTATACGGGCTTCAAGAGGGACACATGAAAGGTGTCGGTGATACCCAGGAGTGGAGGAAGAGCCAGACGGTAGACCACAGGGTTAACCTGTTCGAGGACCTTGAAGGGACCCAAGTAGCGAGGTGCAAACTTAGTGGACTCAACACGCAGCCTGATGTTACGGGCGGATGAGCCACACTAAGTCGCCGGGAGCAAAGGTCGGAGCGGGGCGCCGATGAGCATCGGCGGAGGACCTCATTCTCTCCTTGGAGGCCCGAATGGCATCCTGAGTGCGGTCCCAAATGTCCCGTGCCTCCATAACCCAGTCTGCCACCCTGGAGTCGATGGAAGACACCGGCATGGGCACAGGGACACGCGGATGCTGGCCGTAATTTAGGAGGAATGGAGTCTGACCGGTGGAGTCAGCTACGGCGTTGTTAAGCGCAAACTCTGCCCACGGTAGCAAGGATGCCCAGTGTGAGGCTGTGGCTTCTGATACAGCTAGGGGGTGCTGTTTGTTCTCCCCAGAAGGTGCATGCAGACGGATGAGGTCCATAGGTGTGCATGAGAGTCACGGATTTCCAGCCCGGGTTTTCCAGGTGGCTGAAGGCCACAGGTTTGTGTGTGTTTAAAAGCCCTACAGTAAGGGGTTTGGGTGTGTCAGGCCGTGCAGGCCATGTCAGGTGTCGGGCCAGATGAGGCCAGGTGTGCGAGGTGCATGTCAGTGTCAGTCTGGTGTGTGCTGGTCTGCAGAGTGCATGGAGGCCAGCAGAGCCAGCACCCAGGGCAGCTGAATAGCCTGGCACCCGCAGCGTACACAGAGATGCAAGTCGTCCATGGTACTGGTCTCGGAGGTGGACAGTCCTGTGCCCGGAGGTGGATGTCCTGTGCCCGTAGGAGTCGGATGTGGACTGTCCTGTGCCCGGAGGTGGATGTTCTGTGCCCGGAGGTGGATGTCCTGTGCCCGAAAGAGGACTAGCAACGATTGCAAACAGGTGGATATGGTGCCCGGCTGCTATCCGGAGGATATCCTGAACTGTGTACGACTGTGTGAGTAAAGAGTCTGTAGGAGACTGTGATACAGCGATGCAGGACACCCACGAGAACTAGTCAGAGGAGGGCTGGTGTGAGTAGTGTCTGCAACATATAAGGCTGTGTGTATGGAGACGTATAGAGACTGAGATGGCGTGCGGTCGCCCGTGGAAACTGGACAAGGGAAGTCTGGCCTGTTTAGGGACCTCAAATCTAAAGCCATGTAAAATGTATTGCATTGAACTGGTGTAAAATGATCACTGAAGTTATATGCATTTATATGTACCCGGCTGCACTCCAGAGGATAAAGAGTGCAGTGCGCTGAGTGAGTACAGAGGACTGACACCCTGCATCTTGGGCTGTCTTATGTGTACCCGGCTGCACTCCAGAGGATAAAGAGTGCAGTCCGCTGAGTGAGTACAGAGACTTGTTACCGGCGTGCGGTCACCCAGGGAAACTGGACAGAGGGAAGTTCGGCCTGTGTATTGACTGCGTCATATAGCCATGCATTATTAATGGACTGTATGAAGAAGCCGTTTACTATATTGACTGTGTGAAGTAACACAATAAAAGAGACTTTTGTGTTTGAATTTGTGGGTCACTGCTTCTTCACTGCGTACGAAGCTACTGCAGCTTTACACCAGTCATCCTGCCTGGCAGAAACAAAATGTCATAAATATGTGACCACGGTCTGGTTGGCCCTCTCTACCAACCCATTCATCTCGGGATGATATGCCGAAGAGAGATTCAACTCAATACTGAGTAGACGACAAACACGTCTAGACACGGCATACCGTGTAGGCGAAAGATATGTTTGATGAACAACGCAGCCAGAGCCCGTGCAGAAGGTAGCCGTGGAAGAGGCACCAAGTGCACCATTTTGGAAAAATGGTCGGTGATCACCCAGATAATGGTGCAGCTACGAGACTTGGGTAAGCCCACCACAAAGTCCATCCCGACCATCTCCTAGGGCCTGTCCGCCACCGGCAGGGGGTAAAGCAACCCAGCTGGCCATTGCGAGGAGACTTGTTCTTGGCGCAGGAGACACACGCCCCAACATAGTCTGCGATGTCACGAGCCATATGCGGCCACCAATACGTCCTCGCCAAGAGCTCAGATGTCCTCTTGGTCCCAAAATTTTCACCCACCCTGGACGAGTGAGCCCAAGAGAGAACCTCTGGTCGCAAATTAGATGGAACGAAAGTCTTGCCTGGGGGCACAGACTCTAGCGAAACTGGAGCCACAGTTCTCAGGCTCTCTGAAGGGACAATAAGCCGAGGCTCCTCCTCTGATGACACTACAGAGCGAGAGAGAGCGTCGGCACGAACGTTCTCCCCGGAAAGAAAATGGAGGGTGAAATGGAACCGGGAGAAGAACAGGGACCATCTAGCCTGACGAGAATTTAGCTGCTGGGCTGCCTGTAAATACACCAAGTTCTTGTGGTCTGTGAACACCTGGAAGGGAAAGCGAGCTCCCTCCAGAAGATGTCTCCACTCTGAGAAAGTCAACTTCGTAGCTAGCAACTCCCTGTCCCCAATGGAATTAATCCTCTCCGCTGGTGAAAAGGTCTTAGAGAAGAAGAAGCAAGGATGCTTCCGACCTTGAGCATCCTTTTGGAAGAGGACTGCTCCAGCACCAACGGATGAAGCATCCACCTCCATAATAAATGGCCTATCTACATCGGGGCGATGTAGGATGGGAGCGCTAGCAAAGTGTGACTTAATCGAGAGAAAGGCCTTGGAGACCTCCTCTGACCACAACTTGGGATTTGCCCCCTTCTTGGTGAGGGCTACCAAGGGAGCTACCAAAGTTGAGAAGTGGGGAATGAACTGGCGATAGTAATTAATGAACCCCATAAAGCGCTGCACCACTTTGAGAGAATGGGGTTCCTGCCAATCCATCACAGCCTGTAGCTTGGCAGCATCCATAGCCAATCCCTGGGCAGAGATTATATATCCAAGGAAAGGCAAGGATTCCTGCTCAAACACACACTTCTCAAACTTGGCATAGAGGGAGTTAGCCCGTAGGAGGTCGAAGACCTTGCAAACATCTCTCCGGTGGGAGTCTATATCTGGAGAGTAGATGAGAATATCATCCAGATAAACTACGACCGAGGTGGAAAGCATATCCCAGAAGATGTCGTTTACAAAGTCTTGGAAAACGGCTGGGGCATTACAGAGCCCGAAGGGCATCACCAGATATTCTTAGTGCCCATCCCTGGTGTTAAAAGCCATCTTCCATTCGTCCCCCTCATGGATGCGAATCAGGTTGTAAGCACCCCGCAGATCTAATTTAGTAAATACCCTTGCTCCCCGTAGCCTATCAAAAAGTTCAGATATCAGGGGTAGTGGGTACTTATTTTTAACGGTGATGGCATTAAGACCCCTGTAGTCTATGCATGGACGTAGTTCTCCACTCTTCTTCTGTACGAAGAAGAACCCAGCCCCTGCAGGTGACACTGACTTCCTAATGAATCCTCTTGCCAGATTCTCTCAGACATACTGTGACATTGCCTCCGTCTCCGGGAGAGACAAAGGATAGACTCGACCTCGGGGAGGCTCAGCACCACGCAAGAGGTCAATAGGGCAGTCATAGTGGTGGTGAGGCGGAAGGGTCTCCGCAGCGCTTTTGGAGAACACATGTAGGATAGCTGCGGAGACACCATCACGTGTTTCTCAACGCAAGCAGTGAATAGCCAGACCTTTCCCCGGGAAGGAACAACCACGGGAAGGGCAGCATCCAATAAAGGAAAACATCCGATACAGGAAAACCACCTGTGCCAAGCATGGTATCCATCCACAGACAGCTGTTTCGGGGTGTTTGCCCCTCATCAGTGTGGAGTAGGAATATGGCTATTAGGAGCAGTGCCTAGTAAAAGGCTGTGAAGGAACAGATGATTGGCCTCGGGGAGACCAAAACATCCAACACCGCGGAGACACCATCACGTGTTTCTCAACGCAGTGATCCAGAACACTGCCCCCATCCCTTATGGGAAATATGCAAATGCATGTAGGATAGCTGCGGAGACACCATCACGTGTTTCTCAATGCAAGCAGTGAATAGCCAGACCTTTCCCCGGGAAGGAACAACCACGGGAAGGGCAGCATCCAATAAAGGAAAACATCCAATACAGGCAAACACCCCGAAACAGCTGTCTGTGGATGGATACCATGCTTGGCACAGGTGGTTTTCCTGTATTGGATGTTTTCCTTTATTGGATGCTGCCCTTCCCGTGGTTGTTCCTTCCCGGGGGAAAGGTCTGGCTATTCACTGCTTGCGTTGAGAAACACGTGATGGTGTCTCCGCAGCTATCCTACATGCATTTGCATATTTCCCATAAGGGATGGGGGCAGTGTTCTGGATCACTGCGTTGAGAAACACGTGATGGTGTCTCCGCGGTGTTGGATGTTTTGGTCTCCCCGAGGCCAATCATCTGTTCCTTCACAACCTTTTACTAGGCACTGCTCCTAATAGCCATATTCCTACTCCACACTGATGAGGGGCAAACACCACGAAACAGCTGTCTGTGGATGGATACCATGCTTGGCACAGGTGGTTTTCCTGTATTGGATGTTTTCCTTTATTGGATGCTGCCCTTCCCGTGGTTGTTCCTTCCCGGGGAAAGGTCTGGCTATTCACTGCTTGCGTTGAGAAACACGTGATGGTGTCTCCGCAGCTATCCTACATGCATTTGCATATTTCCCATAAGGGATGGGGGCAGTGTTCTGGATCACTGTGTTGAGAAACACGTGATGGTGTCTCCGCAGTGTTGGATGTTTTGGTCTCCCCGAGGCCAATCATCTGTTCCTTCACAGCCTTTTACTAGGCACTGCTCCTAATAGCCATATTCCTACTCCACACTGATGAGGGGCAAACACCCCGAAACAGCTGTCTGTGGATGGATACCATGCTTGGCACAGGTGGTTTTCCTGTATTGGATGTTTTCCTTTATTGGATGCTGCCCTTCCCGTGGTTGTTCCTTCCCGGGGAAAGGTCTGGCTATTCACTGCTTGCGTTGAGAAATACGTGATGGTGTCTCCGCGGCTATCCTACATGCATTTGCATATTTCCCATAAGGGATGGGGGCAGTGTTCTGGATCACTGCGTTGAGAAACACGTGATGGTGTCTCCGCGGTGTTGGATGTTTTGGTCTCCCCGAGGCCAATCATCTGTTCCTTCACAGCCTTTTGGAGAACACGTCCACATAGGGCCAATATTGCTTGGGAAGAGAGGATAAATCTGCGGGTACCTCAGTAGTAGCAACCTGAATGCTCTCCCTCTGACATCTATCCCCACAAGATTCACCCCATCCTAAAATTCTGCCTGTGGACCACTCGATATGAGGAGAGTGATACCGTAGCCAAGGCATCCCTAACAGGATCTCATCAATTCCCTCAGGAATGACGAGCAGAGATATAATCTCCTGATGAGATGGCGACATGGACAGAGTGAAAGGGATGGTCTGGTGTGTTATCTGTGAGGGCAGTGCTGACCCATTCACCACTCGTACAGTTACTGGTTAAGCTAGCATTACCAGTGGTATTGCGTGACGTCGGGCGAAGGCAGAAGACATAAAATTGCCTTCTGCTCCAGAATCCACGCAGAGCTCTACCGAGTGAGTGAATGAGCCTAATGTAATTATCCCCTTAAAGGACAATTTGGAGGCAAACGTCGCCGTGTCTAGTGTACCTACACCTACTACCACTAGACGCTGACATTTCCCCAACCGCTGGGGACATCTGGTGGCAAGATGTCCTGACTGCTGGTAAACATGACAAACCTGGAGTGCACGAGCGGTCCGGGACTTAGATCCCGCTCGTGACACTTCCATGGCCTCATGTGACTCAGGAGCCTGGACTGGAGATTCCAAAGGTTTGGCGAAGGTGGGAGCCAGCCGAAACCTCTGCCTACACTGGGTTCGCTCTAACCTCCGCTCGTGAAAACGGAGGTCAATACGAGTGGACACTGCTATTAACTCCTCCAGTGTGGCAGGAATCTCCCTAGTGGCCAGGGCGTCCTTCACGTGGTCAGCCAGCCTCCTCCAAAATATCGGAATAAGGGCTTTATCCGACCACTCCAGCTCAGATGCTAGGGTGCGTAAGTGGACGGCAAAATGGCTGACCACGGATGAGCCCTGAGTCAATGCCAACAGTTGGAGCGCTGTATCATGGGTGACACGAGGTCCTAAAAAGACCTGTTTTAGAGTGCTCAGGAACAATGAAGCACTCTGTACCACATGATCGCCATGCTCCCACAGCTACGTAGCCCACTCCAACGCCCTGTCCGACAGGAGAGACACAATAAACACCACCTTAGCCCGCTCTGTAGGGAAACGAGAGGCCAGAAGCTCGAGATGTATAGAGCACTGACTCACGAAACCCCTACAAGACTTACTATCACCAGAAAATTTTTCTGGCAGCGGGAGGCGAGATAGAGTCGGTACAGGGGTGGCAGTGGACAAGGTTGCTGCAGCCACGCTAGGAGCCTGAACAGCAACTGCGGTTACATCCACAGCTGAGGTTGTGCGCTCGAGAGCCGCCAACCTACCCTCCAGCTGCTGGATGTACAGCAAGGATTGCTGTTTGTCCGTCATTACTAGCCAGACCCTGGCGCTAGTGTAATGTTAGGGCTAGCGGAATACACCAAATAATTAGGAAGATAGAGTAAGGTACGTTCGCAGCCCAGGGTCCACCGTGCAGAGATGGAACCTGCTGCTAAGTAATGACGGACTATATAGCGGTACAATGTGGATACACACACGGGTTAACTTCACCCTGTGTGGAGGAAGCGAACCCTGTTGCATCACAGGGCCGCGGTACCGCACCATGAGCGCAAGCAAGGAGTCCCAGAACTCAATCCCAAGACACAGGATTTGAGTTCATATAGATCTCCTGCGCTCGACACCGCAACCGGGGTGTCAGAGAGAAAGAAATAATATTAATAAAGATGCACGAGAGTGCGTGTGGTGCCGCACTGGCGGATGCCACTAACCACCCAGGCTTGGGTCAGGAAAGCGCTGTGAAATCGTACAACGCCGCACTGGCGGTCACAGCAATAGACGCTGTTTTGTGTGTTACGTGCTGATGGCTAAGTCAGGTGCTAGATATCAATCATCCACCTTACGCGAGCAGTCATTCAATAGGGATGGGATATTTAAGGACGACTTGCACTCATCAACAAACACACATATACAAATGTACACTAGCGCATGGCCGTGCGGTCATGCAAACCTTTTATAGCTGCAGCATGTACAGCATCTTCCCAGAAGGACCAATGGGAAGCTGCCACAGAAGTTGAGCACCTTCAGGACCTTCCTGGAGGACCAATGGGATCTGCTTCAGTTTCTGAGCATGTGACCCTCGATCTCCAATGGGAGATCTTGCCCTGGGCATGCTCAGAAGGGGAAAAGCAGGACTTAGTCCCCAAAGCGTCTGCTCGCTGCTGCCCAGCACTGGCTTCAATGGCAGAAGCTGGAAAAGCAGCAGTAACCCTATGCACAGAGTGAGACTGAGCAAGACGCTGGGATCAACGTCTCCGCTGAGCAGACTCCACTGTGGCTGGAGAAGAATGAGAGACTGCAGCGGAGATGGTTCGAGATTCCCCCTGTGCAGAGGCGGGAACTTGACACCTAACAACGAGTATATTCGCTCATCATTACTTACAATTAGTGTTGAGCGATACCTTCCGATACTCAAAGGTATCGGTATCGGCCGATATCCAAAAAATATCGGATATCACCGATACCAATGCAAGTCAATGGGACACAAGGATCGGAAGGTATCCTGGATGGTTCCCAGGGTCTGAAGGAGAGGAAACTCTCCTTCAGGCCCTGGGATCCATATTCATGTAAAAAATAAACAATTAAAATAAAAAATATGTATATACTCACCCTCGGACGAGCCCTGGACCTTACCGATGTAATCGGCAGCCTCCGTTCACGCGACCAATCACAAGCCGCGACGTCATCGAAGGTCCTAAACTCCTCATTCTTAGGAACGGAGGCTGCCGGTTACATCGGTAAGGTCCAGGGGCCGCCGGAGGGGTGAGTATATCCATATTTTTTATTTTTATTCTTTATTTTTTACATGAATATGGATCCCAGGGCCTGAAGGAGAGTCTCCTCCTCCAGACCCTGGGAACCATACACTGGGAACTTCCGATTCCGATATCACAAAAATATCGGAACTCGGTATCGGAATTCCGATACAGCAAGTATCAGCCGATACCCGATACTTGCGGTATCGGAATGCTCAACACTACTTACAATACGTTTTTATGCGTTTCTGGTAAAACAGAAATTTTTCTTGGATGAGGACTAAGGAGTTTTGACATATTAAGAGGACATGTTTATTTTAGTAATCACTAATATTCTTCATTATAATAACAAGTCTTGAGTATCTGAACCACCTGTATAGGCTACAGCAGAACTATGTCTCATTACAAACACCTCTAGAAGCTTTCATCACAGGGCACTCAGTGTGGTGGAAGGAGGAGTCAGCCAGAGCTTACAGTGACTTGAGATGAAAGCTGGAAAAGTTGTTTATAATGATATAGAGCTCTGCTGTACTCCCTTCCCCCACACTTACTACCTTGAGATGAAAACAGCTAAAGGTGTTTGTAATGATATATAGCTCTGTTGTACACTACACTGTAGGAACACAGATCATGTAGGAGTGCATGACTGTGTTATTACATGTCTCACACGGAAAAAGTCTGTTCTAAGCTTTCCGGAGAGTGTGTTCTGTGTTCTGGCAGTGTGTTGAAAACGTACACCCTCCTAGAGACAAATTTCCAGCAATGCCCCTTTGAAGTTAGCATAAATTAAAATATAATCTTTGCTAGCTAATATCTCCCCAACAGAGATGAGAAATTAATCAATAAAAACGGTGTTTTATTTGTCTCTGCAGCTCCTATTCCATAATATGCTTAGTTTAATCAGCACAGGGTTTTTAGGGACGCAAGTACTTGGAAGTCTTAAGGTTTTTAATTTTTTTTGTGTTTCATCAGTTAAATGGTGGGAGAAGGGGGTTTCTGGTCATGCATTTAATATCTATTTTAATGACTAATAAAGCTTTTAAAAGATAAAAAAAGATAAAGAAACAACAACTCCCTCACCAAAAAACTATAGGTTGTATGTATTGTGGGTTGTAATAATAGGACAATGACCCCAAACACATCTCCAGGCTGTGTAAGGGCTATTTGACCAAGAAGGAGAGTGATGGGGTGCTACGCCAGACCTGAACCCAATCGAGATAGTTTGGGGTGAGCTGGACCGCAGAGTGAAGGCAAAAGGGCAAACAAGTGCTAAGCATCTCTGGGACCTCCTTCAAGATTGTTGTAAGACCATTTCCGTTGACTACCTCTTGAAGCTCATCAAGAGAATGCCAAGAGTGTGCAAAGCAGTCATCAAAGCAAAAGGTGGCTGCTTTGAAGAACCTAGAATATAAGACATAATTTCAGTTGTTTCACACTTTTTTGCTAAGTATATAATTCCACATGTGTTAATTCAGCTCTATCCTCACCTACTGTATTCTCACCCATCCCTTGTAGATTGTGAGCCCTCGCGGGCAGGGTCCTCACTCCTCCTGTACCAGTTATGACTTGTATTGTTCAAGATTATTGTACTTGTTTTTATTATGTATACCCCTCCTCACTTGTAAAGCGCCATGGAATAAATGGCGCTATAACAATAAATAATAATAATTCATAGTTTTGATGCCTTCAGTGTGAATGTACAATTTTCATAGTCATGAAAATACAGAAAAATCTTTAAATGAGAAGCTGTGTCCAAACTTTTGGTCTGTACTGTATGAGTTTCACTTTTTGTTTTGAAGAACTGAAATAAATTAACTTTTTGATGGTGTTCTTATTTTGTGAGAAGCACCTGTATATATTGCCTTCTCTGCTCAGAACAGTATTCCTTTTGTATTGCTTCCACACTGTCAATGGTAAGTGTAAACCACCCCTTACCCATGCCGTGGGATAGGAAAGACTTCTGATAGCCGTTGTTGCGGCGCTGTATATGCTATGCCCAGTAGAACTTTCCTGATGAATCAGGGAAGAGGAAACATGCAGGGAGTACAACTGGTACTAGGATCCTTTCATCTGGAGTAATGCATGGCCTTGTAGTTTTGTGCCTACCCCCTAAAATGTTATTAAGAATCACAATTGGATATCCCCTATACCTACATGGATTCTTTGAGTGAGATTATTGCTTTTTTCAATTTTCAGTATATCTATCTGATATTATAATCCTGTATTGTTTTGTGAACACTAACCAGTTCAAACACACATAGTTCTGGGAATTAGATCACTATATGCCTCAATAAGGTTTCTTTTTCTTTATTTTTATTACATGTGTCTGTCTTTTGTAGCCAGGAGTACTTTTTTCTAGATACTTTATTAAAAGAAAAATTAGTCTACTTTTGCTCTAGCATGTGGTTTCTATTTGGTACTTTAGCATGTGGTTTCTATTTGGTAGAAAATATTTTTTATACTATCTGCGAATTTCCCAGTCCAGAGCCTCTCACCTAGCCAAATCAGTTCTCATGCTCCACACTGACGAGGGCCAACAGCCCGAAACACCGTGTCTGCGAATTGAGATACTGATTTGGCTTTTATCCTAAGTCATATTGCACGACTCGTTAAAGCATTGATTGTGACTTGTAGGATTGCTACTTCCAACAGGTGGCGCTATAGAGTTTAAGTCCTCTTTTTCTCTGAAGAGTCAATTTGCATGGGATAAGGAAGGCAGAGGATCTGTGTTTTAAAGTCACCACTACTCTCCCCATGCTGCTGCAGCAGCCATTTTGGAAACTGGAGGAACAGAATGCTGAGCTGGTAGGGTGGCTGTACTTGTGAAGTGTATAGTCACTGCTCAGTCACAGGTAGTGCATGGTGCTACCATAACTCTTAGCCAGTACACGTCCTATATTGGGAATATGTTCTGATCTTTCCTTCACTCTCTATGTTCAATGTCCCTCACATTGATGAAGCTGGTGAGATCATAGATTTTGTAGGAGAAGCTGTAGTTTTCATTGTTGCCATTTTGAGGTACATATAAATTAGTTAACTTGTAATTAGTTTTTTTGGATTGTTATATATACAATAAACTATTTTCATATTGTTTTTCATGTCAGCCACAGTATAGGGTACATTACGTTTGAGATTTTTAATACAGGTTGTTACGGTGGCAGTGTGTTTTCTTAATCTATTTTTTAATTAAAGAACTGATCCTTTAACTTTTTTAAATGATGTGTGCTACCTAACGTGTGAAGCAGATTAGTGGTGATCCTGGCGTTGACAGTCCCACCTAACACTCAAAAAGTCACTCTTTACGGGGCAGCTCAGCAGGCAGAATGGCATGTACAGAGCAGTGACGGCTTAAATATAAGTCTGGATCACCTGCGTACACTGACATGTGTCGCGTCTCTCTAGACTGCAGCATGTCAATTTCTCTTGCAGAGACTAGTCTCCGCACAATAAATTTCACCAATATTGGATGAGGTGAATCCACTTGGTTCTGTCAAGAGTTTACCGTGACAGAGAGGAACCAGAAGACCACAGAGTCTGATTTATCCTACTCTTGCACTGATTAGAAGCACCTCACCTTCTTATTAAGTAGTGTAATTTTTTTTAGCAGAGCAGGGGTTAATCTGCTCTGCTGAGAGCTCATGGAGAGTGTAGGCTCTCAGCTGTGCACTGTTAGCCACTCCCATTTCCTATATAAACTGGGTCCTGGCTAGCACCCATTGTCAGAGAGGCTTATTCTGCATGACTGGAGGTTGTTGGTTATTATTGGGGAAGGTGTTTGATGGATTTATCAGTGACTTTTGCTAGGTTTTGAGTGTGTGATAATTCTATTTCTTCTCATATTTTGCTTTAACCCAATCCTCCACTCCCCGGTGTTTACCTCTGTTGTTTATGTGAGTATGTTTGTATGTTTGGAATTTTCGTTATCCCTGTTCATATTATCTTGTTAGTCTGGTTGGTGTATTACGGTACACTACTACTCTCTTCTTCCCTGGGTGGGGTAAGGGTACAGACTGAGGGCAGATTCAGAAGCTAAGGCAAGGCATGTAGCCCTGTCGTCTTCACCATTTGAAGCAATCCGGGGAGCAGGCCGAGCTAGCGCATCCTCTAGCATTAGGGACCGGTTCAGTGAACACATGCAGATTCACCTGTGTTCAATAGATGACAGCGCTTGTGGGCAGCAAACATGCGATGCGTTAAAAGCGCTGTTACTTACGGATCATGTGCTCTTGGTCTAATAGGTAAGGGTCTCAGGACCCCCACTGATCTGCTACATAAGTTAGGTAGTTTCTATCAATAAAAAATATGAAATGATAGTCACTCTTTAATAAAGTAACTTTAATGTGGGAGAAACGTATATTAAATGTTTATTCTTTGTTTCTTTTAACTTTTTAAAATAATATTTAACTTTTAAACAAAAACTGTCAAATAGACAGTAAAACTTGGCGGTCCCAATCAGGAGTGGGCACCACTGCTGCAACAAGCTGCAAGGGATCTGCCAAACCTATGCTAATAGGAATGCAAAAATCAGTAAATAAAAACTGCAATGAGCGCTGTGGTCCCACTTCTATAACTCTGAAAATAAAAGCTGAGTATGCTGGCCAATAAATGTCCCATTTACTAGCTCAGTATGGAGTTCAAATTGTCCAAAAAAATTAGTAAATTAATCTGTGCTACAGAGTATCTCAATACTCACTTACAACCCACAGCAGCAGGGCAATCGGAAAGTGCTAGGCAAAGCAACAAAATTAGCACACCTAACGTGATGTGCCAATTTTGGGGTGGCTGCCGGCTGGTATTTTTAGGCTGGGAAGGGGGGAAATTACTAGCCTGATAATATCAGTCCGCAGCTGTCTTACTGTGGACCAGGTGTAGTGTATACGCAAAATGGCCGTAGTCCGCACGGTCTCTGGAACTCCCCCGCCTCCATGTGTTTATGCAACTAATAATCAAGTTTTTTTTACCAATCAGTGTCCACAGAGTGCCACCCTTCATCCTGCAGAACTCCTGGACTGCAAAGGGTCCATGTACTGTTCTTGCACAGGTGCCCTTCTCTGTCTGTGTTAGTCACTTTTACTTCTTATGTCACTCCAAGTTAGTGTAGATTGAAAGCTCTTGGACAGTTTGAATTGCTGCTTAGTTTTTCTGCTTTGTAACTTCTGATTTTCTATATATAGGTACCTTCTAAAAAGTACTATAGGCACTATATGAATATAGCTTGTTATTACAATTATTATGCTCACGTACATCTGCCTATAGCCAGAGATTGAGTCAATCTGAGTGATGAGAATTGAGAACAAAGCTCCTGCGATTAGGATTCATCCTGGCGAACAAAGAATGAGGTCAGAGGTTGATCTCTCCACCATTAGAGCAGATTGTTTAGTGGGACTTTAGTTCTCAGAACTCCAGCACACACTTATCCTCTGGTATAAGAACAGGTTAATACCAAATTATATACTTTTTTCAGTAAATAATAAGGCCTAGTTCAGACTTCCGTTTTTCATGTATGTGTTTTACCTGTGATAGAATACATGCCTGTTATAGTCTATGGGTTTTTTCATATGTCTGTGTTTTTGTGGACAGGGGTGTCTATGGAAAAATTATAGCGATATGTTCATTTTTTATGAGCGTCACAGATGAAAATCACTCAGAGGCTTCAATCAGACATCAGTGATTTTTCACATGTGCATAAAAACGATTTCTGTCATCAGTTTATTGGATCCCATTTTCATCAGTGTTCAGTCAGTGTCAGTTTTAACCATCAGTTTTACCAGAGATTTTCACGAATGGAAAAATAAATGAATTACAAATGCTATCCAGTTCATTACAATGTTCATAGTGGATAGCACACAGATTGTACATGAATGGAAAAATAAATGAATTACAAATGCTATCCAGTTCATTACAATGTTCATAGTGGATAGCACACAGATTGTACACTGATGTCATCCGTGTACTGTCCATCATTTTCACAGACCCATAAGTCCAAGGTCCACAAAAGACAATGGTATGGGATCAACCCCATAGACTCTAATGGGTAAGTGTTATAACTGTGAAAACCAAGGATAGAACACCTACTTGAAAAACAGGCTTCTAAATAAGACCTGACAAGTCTACGGGTCTGTGGACATCACAGACAGCACAAGGATGCCATCAGTGTACAAGCTGTGTGCGGCCCGTAACTATTAATGTAACGGATAGGAGATCATTTGTAATTTACCGAACCACACAAGAAAATCGCTGATGACACTCTGATGGCAAAAACTGACTCATGGACCAAACATTGTTGAAACTCGGATACAAGACACTGATGACACTCTGATCATGGACGTATCAGTGAGGATTCAAAGAGTATCCCAACATAAAATCTAAAGAATTCTAGGAATTTTAAGAATCTAAGAATTCTTCATAGGTTGTTTTGGGAAATGTCCTCTAGTTTTCATCCCTCTTTCGTTCTAGTTTGCTTTGCAATACCCATTATGGTATGTGCTGCTTAATGCCGTATGACGTCCATACACAGCCAGTGATCGGGAACGTTACTAAAGTCTTGTTACATCTAGAATCGAGCGCCTGTATAATCGTAGTTAAGATAAGGTGATGTGTACAGCGGTATTTCTATGTCCTTAATCTCCTCGTGTCATGTCAGGTAAGGGAATGGCTTTAACCCTGTGTGTATGCTCACTTTATACCAATACGAACATTAAAGAGCAAATAGGGTTTTATCTTGTGTAACAGAGGAAAAACTGAAAACTGTTTATTCTCTCCTTATGGGGTTGTGACAGTCACAACTCCTGTTTTAGCTTGCGAGAATAGAAGGCTTCTGCGGATCCATCGAGGCAGATAAAATGTGGACACATGGAAGCTCATTGTATAGTTTGCTCCTGATGAAGAAGTGTTGTATGCTTTGAAACGCATTGACAAAGACAAACGCTTCCAAATGCCCTTCACTGTTCCTTCACTGTCTGGTGGGAGTTTGGCAGTGCGATTTTAGATTCATCTTTCCATTTGTCCACACTTTATACCAGTGTAAGTGGTAGCATACTCAAGTTATGGAAGTACTTGTACACATGTAGAAATGAACATGTTCTGTATTGTGTTTGCTCTTTATATATATTTAAGCTTTAACCATGTTTTCAGACACCTGGCCCAACACATTTCTTCCATCTCCTAATTCATGATACTTTGACATCATTGGTGCTCCTAATCTGAGGAGTGACACTATAAAATATTCCAGAAATATAAATTGTATTTGTCTTCACCCCATTTGAAGTCAGATCTTGCATTCAAAAGTTATTTCACTAGTTCTGACATTGACCTAAAAGTGTTTGAGGACTTTAGTTATCTTCTGGCTATTGGCTTATTCAATGATATGATAGTAAAATAAGGATGACGGATGAATGGCTTAAGCCTTTCTTATAAACCACTCATTTTCTATATCATTTTCGCATGGCTTACCAGTCAGCAAACACAAATAAATCAACTGTTATTAACACAAATCTTTTTGCTCTTTTTCACTACTCTGGCCTTTTTTCATCTGACAGCTTCTTCCAAAGCCTGAAAAGCAAGAAGTGATCATAGGTAGACAGTGGCTACAAAATGGCAAAGAGTCACATTGAAACCATAGGAAAATTTAGAATTACTCCTATTAATTATTAAATTTTTTTGCATTATGAATACAAAATAATATGGTGCTATTAGCATCTACCACATGGGGTTTTTGTCTTCCTCTAGATCAACATGTTATATGTTTAAGCCATGGATTTATGTCTACCTTAAAACCTGTGATATTTCACATTTCCTAGCAATTCTAACAACTTTTAGCTATAAACAATTAGTTCGAATTCAGTCCTTGATGGTACTTGTATGTGTGGCGTCCGTGGGTGATCCTAATAAATATGTGGTGATAGACCTGCCAATAAGGCTGAATAACTGACCTAAGTGCATTGACAATATGTATACTTATTGATAAAATCCATGCCATCCATGACAATAAATTTGTCTTATTTCTGACTAAACAATGAAATTACTTCTAGAAGCCAATGACTTATTAAAGTTGGACACGGCAACACAAAATGTGTCTCAATTAAATCTTTCTGAAAGGTCTAAATTACAGCTTGGGATTTTCCATACCAAATATCCCAGATACATCAGAAGTGTAGAGAAGGACTGACAATTTCTTATATCAGGAGCAAATGAACAAAAATTAAACCTAAACTGTAAATTTTTTTCCCCATGAACTAACATTATTAAGTATTGAGATAAAATGATGCATTTTAATATTATTATGAAAATAAATAAAATCTGATAACTTTTCTTACAGTTGTAAATCTATATATATATATATATATATATATATATATATATATATATATATATATATATATAACTGTAAGATGCACACGTATATGTTCTTATGTTCTTGCTCTATCTGGTGTTCATAGCATTTGTGCTGTAAGTTTGAAACATTCAAATTTTGATAAAGTTAATTTTCTAGACCCAATGCTTTAAATATATTTACCTAGTGTGATGTTCCGCTTTTGTTTCTTATCGTGTACTGTGTCCTTGAGTGGAGAGGGATTAGGGAGCCACAGAACTGTCTTTGAGAGCAGGTGGACAGATTGGGAAGATGGTTTAGCTCCCTGGATAATAATGATGACACTTGCAGAAATAGCCCTGTGTAAGTAATAAGATTATCGAGAGGATTTAGGAAATGTTCATTAGTGCGGTCCAATAAGAATCATGCTCTGTTCTAAAATAACAAATGAATTCTACAGCCTGCACGAGAAGCAATGCATAGTCGTTTTACAGTGATAGGTTCACATTTGTACTTATTAGATTATTTACATGTGAAGAAATGTAGAAAAGCTCAGTAAGTATAAAAGGACCAAAGCTCATTTAGTTCATTTTAACGTAAGAATTGTGATAATTTAAGAATAAATACTCTAGCAAAATGCCATAAGGCCTCATAAGAACTATTCCAAGAGGCCTTGATTGTCAGTGGCCAATCTTAGTATGTCACTGTGATGCTAGTCACTACTCACGGACAGGCCATGAGGCAGAACAGTCAGAAGTTCCAAGGTCTATACCAGGGGTCTCAAACACATGGCCCGCGGGCCGCATGCGGCCTCCCGGCTGCTTCATGCGGCCCGCTGGCACATAGACCCCATAACTATCGCGCTCACTCCAGCAGCCGCCGACATCCACGCTGTAGTGCAGTGTATTGCCACGCAGAGACTGTCTCTCTGCACAGCAATACTAGTGTCAAAATTCTTTGACGAAAGAAAAAGAAAAAAGAGGGACGGCACAACCTTCCACTTGGAGACCTTCAGCCTCTGTGCACATCAAGTGCTTTCATGCAGAAAAGCAGTCCAAATTCCATCACAAGCTACCGGGTGCTCCTCCAGAAATCACATGAAAATCAGTGCATTGCATAAGAAAGGAAGGAGGGCACTCACCGATCTGAAGCTTGACTTTGCCTTATTAAATGTTCATTAAAACATCATGGCCGGGAGAGTAAACAAGGAGCTCCTGTGAGCAGTGTGAAGACGACGGCCGTTTCACGCTCTCACTGTGCATACAGACCCGTGGAAGCGCAGTGAGAGCACGAAACGGCCGTCGTCTTCACACTGCTCACAGGAGCTCCTTGTTTACTCTCCCGGCCATGATGTTTTAATGAACATTTAATAAAGCAAAGTCAAGCTTCAGATCGGTGAGTGCCCTCCTTCCTTTCTTATGCAATGCAATACTAGTGTCAGCCTCCGGCCTATCAGAGGCCAGCAGCTGATGTCTGCGTCCCAGCGTATGACGTCACTGCCATGCGCAGATGTCAGCTGCTGGCCTCTGATAGGCCGGCGGCTGACACTAGTATTGCTGTGTAGAGAGTCGGCACATTACTGCAAGATAGGGAGCAGCATGGGGCACATTACCATAAGATAGGGACCAGGATAGGGCATTACTATAAGATAGGGACCAGCATGGGGCATTACTACAAGATAGGGACCAGCAGGGGGCATTACTACAAGATAGGGACCAGCATGGGGCACATTACTACAAGATAGGGACCAACATGGGGCATTACTACAAGTAGGGACTAGCATGGGGCATTACTACAAGTGTTGTGAATTCCGCTCTTGGGCTCCCTCCGGTGGTTGTAAGTAGCACTTTTGTGAATTCTGCTCTTGGGCTCCCTCCTGTGGTTTTGAGTGGTATAGCTGCTTCTTGGATTTAGCATCAGCAGCTGCTCCCACTGATCGTCTTTCTGGCTCGGCTATTTTAGTCTGGCCTTATTCCTCAATCAATGCCAGTTGTCAATTGTTCCTGCTTGGAGCCACTGCTCTTTTGGATTTCCCTGACACTCTGTCCAGTTCAGCAAAGATAAGTCCTTTTGTCCTTTTGCACTCCACTTGTTGTGGACTTTATTGTTCAGCACATTCTATGTTTTGCTCATTTGTCCAGCTTATCAGTATAATCTATTCAGCTAAGCTGGAAGCTCGGGGCTGCAGTTTTTGCCCTCCACACCTTTAGTCAGGTGTGGAGATTTTTGCATATCTCTGCGGTGGACTTTTTCTAGTTTTTATTACTGACCGCACAGTGTTTCTTTCCTTACTGTCTGTCTAGCTAGAATTGGCCTCCTTTGCTAAATCTTGTTTCATACTACGTATGTCATTTCCTTCTCCTCTCACAGTCAATATTTGTGGGGGGCTGTCCTATCCTTTGGGGATTTTCTCTGAGGCAAGATAGCTTTCCTGTTTCTACCTTTAGGGGTAGCGAGTTCTCCGGCTGTGATGAGGTGTGCAGGGAGTGACAGGAACATCCCACGGCTACTGCTAGTGTTGTGTTAAGATTAGGAACTGTGGTCTGTATAGTTACCACCTGCCAAGAGCTAGTCGCATGTCCCTCCTAAATTACCAGTCCATAACAGTACAACTGGCCAAAAATGAGTTGTATGCATCTCAATAGAAGGAAAAGAAAAAGAGTTCTGAGCCATTTTTTTTTTCTTTAGTCTGTTTTGTCTTTTTCCTTCCTCTTAATCTATGGGTGGATTTGGGCACGGACATGGATGTTCAGGGTTTGTTTTCTCGTGTGGATCAGCTTGCTGCAAGAGTTCAGAGTATCCAAGATTATGTTGTTCAGACTCCAGCCTTAGAGCCTAGAATTCCTACTCCAGATTTGTTTTACGGGGATAGATCTAAGTTTTTGAACTTTAAAAATAACTGCAAATTGTTTTTTGCTCTGAAACCCCGTTCCTCTGGTGACCCCACTCGGCAAGTTAAAATAGTTATTTCTCTGCTGCGTGGTGACCCTCAGGACTGGGCATTCTCCCTTGAGTCAGGGGATCCGGCATTGCTTAATGTAGATGCATTCTTTCAATCGCTCGGATTATTGTATGACGAACCTAACTCTGTGGATCATGCGGAAAAAACCTTGTTGGCTCTGTGCCAGGGTCAGGAAGCGGCAGAATTATACTGCCAGAAATTTAGAAAATGCTCTGTGCTCACTAAATGGAATGAGGATGCTCTGGCAGCAAATTTCAGAAAGGGTCTTTCTGAAGCCCTTAAAGATGTTATGGTGGGGTTCCCCACGCCTGTTGGTCTGAGCGAATCTATGTCTCTAGCCATTCAGATCGATCGGCGCCTGCGAGAGCGCAAAGTGGTGCACCATATGGCAGCATCCTCTGAACAGAGTCCTGAGCCTATGCAATGTGATAGGATTCTGACTAGAGCGGAACAGAGGGGATACAGATGTCAGAATGGGCTGTGTTTTTACTGTGGTGATTCAGTTCATACTATCTCTGATTGCCCTAAGCGTATTAAGAGGGTCGCTAGATCTGTTACCATTAGTACTGTACAGCCTAAGTTTCTCCTGTCTGTGACCCTGATTTGCTCATTGTCACCTTTCTCTGTCATGGCATTTGTGGATTCAGGCGCTGCCCTGAACTTAATGGACTTAGAATTTGCCAGGCGCTGTGGTTTTTATTTGCAGCCTTTGCAGAGCCCTATTCCTTTTAGGGGTATTGATGCTACACCGTTGGCCAAGAATAAACCTCAGTATTGGACTCAGCTGACTATGTGCATGGCTCCAGCACATCAGGAAGATTGTCGTTTTCTGGTGTTGCATAATTTACATGATGTTGTTGTTCTGGGTTTTCCATGGTTACAGGTACACAATCCAGTGTTGGATTGGAAATCGATGTCTGTGACTAGTTGGGGTTGTCAAGGGGTACATAGTGACGTTCCTTTAATGTCAATTTCCTCTTCCCCCTCTTCTGATGTTCCTGAATTTTTGTCAGATTTCCAGGATGTATTCGATGAGCCCAAGTCCAGTTCCCTTCCTCCACATAGGGACTGTGATTGTGCTATTGACTTGATTCCAGGCTCTAAGTTCCCTAAGGGCCGACTTTTCAACCTGTCTGTGCCAGAACATACCGCTATGCGGAGCTATGTTAAGGAGTCCTTAGAGAAGGGGCATATTCAGCCGTCTTCGTCACCACTGGGAGCGGGATTCTTTTTTGTTGCCAAGAAGGATGGCTCCTTGAGACCCTGTATTGACTATCGCCTTCTTAATAAGATCACGGTCAAATTCCAATACCCTTTACCTTTGCGCTCTGATTTGTTTGCTCGGATTAAGGGGGCTTGTTGGTTTACCAAGATTGACCTTCGAGGGGCATATAATCTTGTTCGTATTAAACAGGGTGACGAATGGAAAACTGCATTTAATACGCCCGAAGGCCATTTTGAATACCTGGTGATGCCTTTCGGTCTTTCTAATGCTCCTTCTGTATTTCAGTCCTTCATGCATGACATTTTCCGCAATTATCTTGATAAATTCTTGATTGTATATTTGGATGATATTTTGATTTTTTCCAATGATTGGGAGTCTCATGTGAAGCAGGTAAGGATGGTATTCCAGATCCTTCGTGATAATGCTCTATTTGTGAAGGGGTCTAAGTGCCTATTTGGAGTTCAGAAGGTCTCTTTTTTGGGGTTTATTTTTTCTCCTTCGTCTATAGAAATGGATCCTGTTAAGGTCCAAGCCATTCATGACTGGATTCAACCCACATCTGTGAAGAGCCTTCAGAAATGTTTGGGCTTTGCTAATTTTTATCGCCGTTTTATTGCCAACTTCTCTAGTGTGGTTAAGCCCCTGACCGATTTGACGAAGAAAGGCGCTGATGTGACTAATTGGTCCTCTGAGGCTGTTGAGGCCTTTCAGGAGCTTAAGCACCGATTTACTTCTGCCCCTGTCTTGCGTCAGCCGGATGTGTCTCTTCCTTTTCAGGTTGAGGTTGACGCTTCTGAGATTGGGGCAGGGGCCGTTTTGTCACAGAGGAATTCTGATGGTTCCTTGATGAAACCATGTGCCTTCTTTTCCCGAAAGTTTTCGCCTGCGGAACACAATTATGATGTCGGCAATCGGGAGTTGTTGGCTATGAAGTGGGCATTTGAGGAGTGGCGACATTGGCTTGAGGGGGCCAAGCACCGTATTGTGGTCTTGACCGATCATAAGAATCTGATTTACCTCGAGTCGGCCAAGTGGCTGGACCCTAGACAGGCTCGATGGTCCCTGTTTTTCTCCCGTTTTGATTTTGTGGTTTCATATCTTCCGGGATCTAAGAATGTTAAAGCGGATGCCCTCTCTAGGAGTTTTTTGCCTGATTCTCCTGGAGTTCTTGAGCCGGTTGGCATTCTTAGGGAAGGGGTGATTCTTTCTGCCATCTCCCCTGATTTATGGCGGGTGCTTGAGGAATTTCAGGCTGATAAACCTGACCGCTGTCCTGTGGGGAAGCTGTTTGTTCCTGATAGATGGACAAGTAAGGTAATTTCTGAGGTCCATTGTTCGGTGTTGGCTGGTCATCCTGGGATTTTTGGTACCAGAGATTTGGTGGCTAGGTCCTTTTGGTGGCCTTCCTTGTCGCGGGATGTGCGTTCTTTTGTGTAGTCCTGTGGGACTTGTGCCCGGGCTAAGCCTTGCTGTTCCCGCGCTAGTGGGTTGCTTTTGCCTTTGCCTGTCCCTGAGAGGCCCTGGACGCATATTTCCATGGATTTTATTTCGGATCTTCCTGTCTCCCAGAGGATGTCTGTTATCTGGGTGGTTTGTGACCGGTTCTCTAAAATGGTCCATTTGGTACCTTTGCCTAAATTGCCTTCATCTTCTGATTTGGTTCCATTGTTTTTTCAGCATGTGGTTCGTTTGCATGGCATTCCGGAAAATATTGTGTCTGACAGAGGTTCCCAGTTTGTTTCCAGGTTTTGGCGGGCCTTTTGTGCTAGGATGGGCATTAATTTGTCTTTTTCTTCGGCGTTCCATCCTCAGACAAATGGCCAAACTGAGCGAACTAATCAAACCTTGGAAACCTATTTGAGATGCTTTGTGTCTGCTGATCAGGATGATTGGGTGGCTTTCTTGCCGTTGGCCGAGTTTGCCCTTAATAATCGGGCCAGTTCGGCTACTTTGGTTTCGCCTTTTTTTTGTAATTTTGGTTTCCATCCTCGTTTTTCTTCAGGGCAGGTTGAGCCTTCTGATTGTCCTGGTGTAGATTCTGTGATGGACAGGTTACAGCAGATTTGGACTCATGTGGTAGACAATTTGACGATGTCTCAGGAAAAGGCTCAGCATTTTGCTAACCGCCGTCAGTGTGTTGGTCCTCGGCTTTGTGTGGGGGATTTAGTCTGGTTATCTTCTCGTCATGTTCCTATGAAGGTTTCTTCCCCTAAGTTTAAGCCTCGGTTTATTGGTCCTTATAAGATCTCTGAGATTATCAATCCAGTGTCTTTTCGTTTGGCCCTTCCAGCCTCTTTTGCCATCCACAATGTTTTCCATAGATCTTTGTTGCGGAGATATGTGGTACCCGTTGTTCCCTCTGTTGATCCTCCTGCCCCGGTGTTGGTTGAGGGGGAGTTGGAATATGTGGTTGAGAAAATTTTGGATTCTCGTTTTTCGAGGCGGAGGCTTCAGTATCTTGTTAAGTGGAAGGGTTATGGCCAGGAGGATAATTCTTGGGTGGTTGCCTCCGATGTCCATGCTGCCGATTTGGTTTGTGCTTTTCACTTGGCTCGTCCTGATTGGCCTGGGGGCTCTGGTGAGGGTTCGGTGACCCCTCCTCAAGGGGGGGTACTGTTGTGAATTCCGCTCTTGGGCTCCCTCCGGTGGTTGTAAGTAGCACTTTTGTGAATTCTGCTCTTGGGCTCCCTCCTGTGGTTTTGAGTGGTATTGCTGCTTCTTGGATTTAGCATCAGCAGCTGCTCCCACTGATCGTCTTTCTGGCTCGGCTATTTTAGTCTGGCCTTATTCCTCAATCAATGCCAGTTGTCAATTGTTCCTGCTTGGAGCCACTGCTCTTTTGGATTTCCCTGACACTCTGTCCAGTTCAGCAAAGATAAGTCCTTTTGTCCTTTTGCACTCCACTTGTTGTGGACTTTATTGTTCAGCTCATTCTATGTTATGTTTTGCTCATTTGTCCAGCTTATCAGTATGATTTATTCAGCTAAGCTGGAAGCTCTGGGCTGCAGTTTTTGCCCTCCACACCTTTAGTCAGGTGTGGAGATTTTTGCATATCTCTGCGGTGGACTTTTTCTAGTTTTTATTACTGACCGCACAGTGTTTCTTTCCTTACTGTCTGTCTAGCTAGAATTGGCCTCCTTTGCTAAATCCTGTTTCATACTACGCATGTCATTTCCTTCTCCTCTCACAGTCAATATTTGTGGGGGGCTGTCCTATCCTTTGGGGATTTTCTCTGAGGCAAGATAGCTTTCCTGTTTCTACCTTTAGGGGTAGCTAGTTCTCCGGCTGTAACGAGGTGTCCAGGGAGTGACAGGAACATCCCACGGCTACTGCTAGTGTTGTGTTAAGATCAGGAACTGCGGTCTGTATAGTTACCACCTGCCCAGAGCTAGTCGCATGTCGCTCCTAAATTACCAGTCCATAACATACAAGATAGGGACCAGCAATGGGGCATTACTACAAGATAGGAACCAGCATGGGGCACATTACTACAAGATAGGGACCGGCATGGGGCATTATTTCAAGATGAGGACTAGCATGGGGCATTACTACAAGATAGGGACCAGTTCAAAAGGTGTATAGAGAAAAAAATTTAATTTTGTCATGCAGATAATGCGGCCCCCAAAATTAAATGTTTTTCTGTGTGCGGCCCATATACCCAGCCGAGTTTGAGACCCTTGTGCTACGGGTATCGGAAAATTGCGCAATTTTTTTTTTAGCAAAGTTTGGAATTTTTTTTTACCACTTAGATAAAAAATAACCTAGACATGTTTGGAGTCTATGAACTCGTAATGACCTGGAGAATCAAAATGGCAGGTCAGTTTTAGTATTTATTGAACCCAGCAAAAATGCCAAACAAGTGTGGGATTGCACTTTTTTTGCAATTTCACCGCACTTGGAATTTTTTTCCCATTTTCTAGTACATGACATGCTAAAACCAATGATGTCTTTCAAAGGTACAACTTGTGCCGCAAAAAATAAGCCCTCACATGGCAATATTGACGGAAAAATAAAAAAGTTATGGCTCTGGGAATGAGGGGAGCGAAAAGCTAAAAAGCAAAACCGGAAAAAGCTGGGGTCATGAAGGGGTTAAACTTTGAGGCCACTCTGATTTATCTGGACAACATTATTGTTTTTGCTCCCTCGTTTGAAGGACATCTTCAGAGACTGGAACGAGTACTGAGTCACCTGCAACAACATGGGCTAAAAGTGAAGCCTCAGAAGTGTCATCTGTTCCGTACTCAAATCGAATATCTGGGACATGTCGTCTCCACAGAAGGAGTGAGACCATCTTGTGAAAAGATTGCTGCGCTGTAAGATTGGCCTAGAAGACCATGAAGGATATGCGGGCTTTCCTAGGACTCACGGGATATTTCAGACGCTTCGTAGAGAATTTCACCCACATCGTGAACCCACTGCTGGAGTTATTAAAGGGAGTGCCATCTAGTGCAAAAACAGAACTGTACAATGGGGTGAAGGACAAGAGGAAGCATTTTAAGCCCAGAAATTGGCCTTGACGGAGGCACTGGTGCTGGCCTATGCCGACTTCACACAGCCGTTCATTCTGCATACAGATGGGAGTCTACATTGACTCGGAGCAGTGTTGTCCCAAATCCAGAAGGGAGAACAGCGAGTGATCGCCTATGCGAGTCGTTCCTTACATGACTGAGAGGAACCTGGAAAACTACAGTTCCTTTATGCTGGAGTTATTGGCATTGGTGTGGGCCATGACAGAGAAGTTTGCCGAGTATCAGTCCGGCTCCGAAGTCCATGTGTGTACGGATAACAATCCATTGGCCCACTTGGAGAGAGCAAAATTGGGGCACTGCCGAATGGATCAGAAGTAGCTGAAATGGAGCTGCATGTTTCTGACCAGCATAGAAAGGGTTATTAACCTCTTCAGCACCAAAGGAAACCAAATTAATTTAATATGTGATCCAAATACACAGGCTAAATGGAAGATCTGTGATTCACAATACGTGGTGATCTTCTACTTCCAGATCTCCCAGGTTGGCTTGACACACTCTCAAACAAAAAAAGGCAGCACACTGTAGGGCCATAGCATGCAAATATGAAAATTGAATTTCATTACTGCATTAGAAATGTGAAAAATTGGAAAAATATGAAAAACGACATGAAAAGTTGAGAAAGTTTAGAGCATAAATTGGCCAGTTCATGTGTACCTGGAAGCCATGATAAGGCATTACTTGTTTCCAGGGCCTGGAAATGAGAAATGCTTTATCGTGGCTTCTAGTTACACAGAAATTGGCCAATTTATGAGCTAAACTTTCTCAATTTTTCATATTTAATTTTTCATATTTTTCACATTTTTCTGATTTATCATATTTTTCATATTTCTAATGCAGTAATGCAATTCAGTTTTCATATTTGCATGCTATGGTGCTACAGTGTGCTGCCTTTTTGTTTGAGAGTATATGAGTTGGTCACTCGAGGTTCAGCACCTGTTCACACAGTCTATGTTCGGATGTGATGGTCAGTTTTTTGAAATTTGTATTCATTAGCCTTCTGACTGAGCACTCCACCTTCTAGCCACATTTTTTTTTAATCCCAGCAGGGCCACTACCCCTCCTCATAGAGAGAGATATTTTAGTCTAAGAGAGGACACACATTAGGTTCCCATTCAGATGAAGACTTTATTCTCAGAGAGGAATGACATTGTTTAGGCCCTGGAAACGAGAAATGCCTTATCGTGGCTTCCAGGTACACATGAATTGGCCAATTTATGCGCCAAACTTTCTTAATTTTTCATATTTCATTTTTCATATTTTTCATATTTCTAATGCAGTAATGCAATTCAATTTTCATATTTGCATGCTATGGCGCTACAGTGTGCTGCCTTTTTATTTGAGAGTATATGAGTTGGTGACTCTAGGTTCAGCACCTGTTCATACTTAGTCTATGTTCGGATGTGACGGTTAGTTTTATGAGGCTTGAAACACTCATGACAGTACCCAATCTTCTACGAGGGGCCCCAGGACCCTCCGGGCCAAATGAAAGAACTGTATCAACATGCGGGCATTAATCTAAAATGCTGGCACCAACATTCTCTCCTCCAGACCATATCCTTTCCAATGTACGAGGTACTGTACAGAGCAGCGAACCATAAGAGAATCGATTATTTTTCCTACCTAAAATTCTAAATTGCCATCAACAATAGCTGGTGGCATCGGTAAAGGTGACGGTTCCACAGGCACAACGCATTTTTTGAGCAAAGATCTGTGAAAAACATGGATCTTGAGAGACGGCGGAAGCTTGAGACGAAAGGCTACAGGGTTGATTATGACGACCACCTTATAAGGAACAATAAACCTAGGACCTAATTTCCAAGAAGGAACCTTCTAGTTTAATATATTTGGTGGATAGCCATACTAAATCATTCACCCTCCGGTCCGCACCTGACAATCATTTCTTATCAGCAATATGTCTGTATTTGTCCCCCATGATCCTTAAATTATTCTGAACCCCTTGTCACACAGATGAGAGCACAGAAAACAATTGTTCCTCCCCAGGAAGCCCCGAAGACTCATGTTTACTGAAGGTACACAGTTGTGTATCATATCCATATGTGCCAAAAACGATTAACGCAAACTCAGACTGTGTTAGAAAAGAAGACTCCAGATTGCCTCCTGGTTATCTGACACAAAACATCTGAGATAAGTTTCCAAACTTTGGTTTAGGCGTTCAGTCTGGCAATGAGTTTGAGGATGGAACACCGAAGAAAAGAATAAATGCATCCCTAAACGAGTACAAAATGCCGACCAAAATTTAGATACATATCATGTCCCCTGACCTGACAACACATTAGAGGGAACGCTGTGAAGCTTCACTATCTCTGTGATAAACACCTAAGCCACTGTCTTGGCCTTAAGGAGAGCAGTTACAGCAATAAAGTGCGCCATTTTACTATACTTTTCCACTATAACTAAGATAACAGTTTTACCAGAGGACGAAGGAAGATTGTTGGCCTAATGCATATTGATCTGTATGTATTGCAACAACTATTGTTTGTTTAATATGATGTGATTTTTATGTCTGCATGCATATTGTTCATCTGTTAACAAAGTTTAAAAAAAAAGAGGAGTCCTCATGTACAGACAGGATGCTCCTCCTCCTCCTTCCCTGTGAGCACATTTCTTGTGTGTGGAATTGAAACTGAAACTAACAGCATATCTCTCTCTCAGAAACCAGATTGATCCTGTTCTCATGTTGTATGCTGAATGTTCTTAGTTCTTAATAAATGAACATTCTCTGTTGCTCGTTGTGGACATCACGCTGATTAACCCGCTGCTAACAGGTTATGGGCCCAGAAGTCAAGGCAATCCCAAACCTGCAGAGCACAGAGATAGAAAGACAACAGCAAACTGAGAAGAAGTAAAATGGCCGCCAGCAGCAACTCAACAAAGTTTACAGTGTCAAGCTTGAATAACCAGAACTACCAATCCTGGAAATTCAAGGTGAAGATGCTGCTGATAAGAGAAGGTACGTGGAAATACACTCAGGACCCTAAGCCTGACCAGTACCACAGGAATGACTAGAAATGGATCAGAAAGCACAGAGCACCATATCACTCAGTATAGAGGATGATCAGATTGTGCATGTGTGCAAGTGTGAATCTGCAAAGGAAATGTGGGAGCAGCTGCAGAAAGTACATGAGAGAATAAATTTAAGTAATAAACTCTATCTAATGAGAAAGCTGTACCAGTCTAAGCTGCACAATGACCAGGACATGCAGGACTACATTAGAAATACTCTAGAGACTGTAGAGCGCCTGCGGGGCATTGGGGAAGATATGAAGGACTTCCATGTAGCAGCACTATTACTTAGTGGTCTCCCAGAAAGCTATGATACGCTTGTAACAGCATTAGATGCACGCCCAGATGATGAGCTTACATTGGAGTACGTCAGAGGAAATCTTGTAGATGAATATAAGAGAAAAGCTGAAAATGTGAGCAGCAAAACATGTAACAAGGAAACTGCTTTACAAACACATGATGTGCCCACCAGCAGAAACCACCCTTAAGAGACACGTGAATGTTTTGTATGCAAGAAGCCAGGTCATTTAAAATGAAAATGAATCAGCTGAAAAAGCAAAACAGTCAACAGAGAGTTAAGAGTGCTGATCTGGAAACAATGATTCAGTGAATACTGAAGCTGCATTCACATCAGTCAATGCATTTAAATCAAAGCATGCATGGTGTATAGATTCTGGTGCAACCAGTCACATGACCAATGACAGAGACTTCTTTGCTTAACCAAAGTAAGTCAGAGAAAGTGATAATGGCGAACGGTCAGTGCATGAACTCAGAAGGAATAGGAGACGGTTATATTGATTGTAACATCTCTGCAACACAAAGTAGAAGGATTCATGTAAAAGATGTACTATATGTGCCTAGTCTTGAAAGTAATCCGTGAAAAAGCTCACAAAACAGGGTAATGAAGTTACATTTAAGGAAGATAGCTGCATCATCTCAAAAGAGGGTCACACATTAGCAAAAGGAAAAATCAGAGATGAACTGTATCAGTTGAAATGTAAAGAGTGTGCATGCACAGCTAAGCAAGAACTGCACAAGAACTGTATTCATGTATGGCACAGGCGGCTTGCGCATAGAGACCCAGAAGCAATAAGAAAGTTATTTCAAGAACAATTAGCTGACAATATAACAATTGATTAATGTAATCAGACAATGAAGTGTTCCAGCTGTATTAAAGGGAAAATGTCCAGAAAGGCCTTTCCTAAGCAAAGTACTACAAGAACAGAACAACCACTAGATTTAGTACACACGGATATCTGTGGTCCAATGCGTACTCAGACCCCTGGGAAGAAGAGATATTTTCTTACATTTATTGATGACAATTCAAGATATACAGTTGTCTATTTACTTCACAGCAAAAATGAAGTTCCAGAGAAACTTGGAATATATCTAGTTGAAGTACATAACAAGTTTGGAAGAATGGCAAGAATTTTACATGCAGATAATGGGACTGAGTATACAAGTAATGAAACAGAGCATTTTAAAGAAAAATGGAATCATATTTCAAACTACTGTACCATACAACCCTGAGCAAAATGGTGTAGCAGAAAGAAGAAACCGGACACTCTGTGAAAGCGCAAGGAGTATGTTATTTGATGCAAATTTGCCTACAGTATATTGGGGCGAAGCTATTATGACGGCTTGTTATCTTCAGAACAGACTACCAAGTAAAGCAACAGAGAAAACTCCATTTGAGCAATGGAATGGTACAAAACCAAAACTACAACACATAAGGATTTTCGGAAGTAAAGCATTTGCACATGTTCCCAAAGAAAAATGAACTAAGTGGGAATCTCATGCCAAGGAAGGCATCCTGGTAGGCTACAGTGAAACCCAGAAAGGTTATAGAATTCTACACCCAGAGACAAACAAGGTCACAATAAGTAAAGATGTAGTGTTTGATGAAAACTTCGTGTCCCCCAAGTTTTATGACATTATGCCAGTAGTCCAGATGAAGCAACAAGAACAATCTCAGTCACAATTACAAGACAATGAAGAAAAGAATGTAGAAGTCTGGCTGGACTCTTCAACCACTGAAGGAACAACAAAAGGCCTAAGTGAACCTGAAATCAGATGGTCGTCAAGATCAAACAAAGGAATACCAGCTAAACGTTTATCCTACGTTGTGAAGACACTGCCTGAGTCAGAGCCACAGTCATGGGATGAAATGCAGAAACTACCCGCCCATGAAAGAACAAAGTGGATCAATGCCGCGAATGAAGAAATGAACTCGCTTCATCAACTTCAAACTTGGAAACTCACTGAGTTACCACAAGGTAAAAAGGCAATTAAGTGCAAGTGGGTATTTAAAACCAAATATGATTGTGAAGGTAAAGTCCACAGATTTAAAGCGAGGTTGGTCGCAAAAGGATATTCGCAAAAATATGGCGAAGACTATGATGCTACTTTTTCCCCGGTCGCTAAGCAGACAACATTTAGAGCATTGTTGGCGGTAGCTACAGTACAAAGGATGTTTGTCAGACATTTGGATATCAAAACCGCATTTTTAAATGGTGACATTGAGGAGGACTTATACATGACTCAACCTGAAGGTTATATAAAGGAAGGTGAACAGAACCTTGTTTGCAAACTACAAAAATCTCTTTATGGTCTTAAGCAATCAGTGAGAGCATGGAATACTAAAATGAACAAAGTCTTGTTAGAAGAAGGATTTAAAAGAGGTCAAGCGGATCCATGCCTGTACACGAGATATACAGATGGAAAATGGATGTATATTCTCTTATATGTGGACGATGTAATTGTAGTTCATCATGAAGAAGCTGAAATTTGGAAAATTACTAAAATTTTGAACCAGCATTTTGAAACGAAAGACCTAGGAAATGTGACATATTATCTAGGAATCCACATCCAGAGAGAGGAAGATGGAAGTTTTCTTTTAAATCAAAGTGCAAAGATTAATTCAATTTTGGATCAGTTCGGAATGACGGAGGCCAAAGGTGTATCAACGCCAATGGAATCATCCTACCTGAAACTGGAAGAAGATGACCTGTTGCCTAACAATGAGAAATATCGACAGGCAGTGGGGGCACTTCTATATATATCAACTATGACTCGACAGGATATTACAACAGCAGTTGGAATATTGTGCAGATATGTGGAGAAACCGCGCCAAAAGGACTGGAATGCCGTTAAAAGAGTTCTCCAATATTTAAAAGGGACACAAGGTGTAAATTTTAAAATATCTGCAGCAGGAAATCTAAAACTCACCGGCTATGTTGACTCAGATTGGGCTGGTGATTTGCAAGATCGTAAATCCACAAGCGGATACGTATTTAAACTTGGAGAAAGTTCAATCTCCTGGTCTAGTAGAAAACAAGTATCTGTTGCTTTGTCATCTACAGAAGCTGAGTATGTGTCCACAGCCTATGCAAGTCAGGAGATCATTTGGCTAAGACAACTGATGGATGATCTTGGTAAACCGTTAACTCAGCCAACAGTGATGTATGAGGACAACCAAGGATGCATTAAACTTGCATGCAGTGAAAAGATCAGTGCTAGAACTAAGCACATCGACGTCAGATGTCATCATCTACGTGACTTAATAGATCGTGGCATAATTCAGTTTGTTTATTGTGAAACTGATAAAATGTTAGCTGATATTTTGACCAAGCCATTGCCACGACCTAGGTTCCAAGAATTGAGAACCACTATGGGACTGACAGAATAAGTAGTTGTTGAGTGGGGGTGTTGGCCTAATGCATATTGATCTGTATGTATTGCAACAACTATTGTTTGTTTAATATGATGTGATTTTTATGTCTGCATGCATATTGTTCATCTGTTAACAAAGTTAAAAAAAAAAAAAAGGAGTCATCATGTACAGACAGGATTCTCCTCCTCCTTTTTCCCTGTGAGCACATTTCTTGTGTGTGGAATTGAATTTGTGGTATCGGAATGCTCAACACTACTAACAGCATATCTCTCTCTCAGAAACCAGATTGATCCTGTTCTCATGTTGTATGCTGAATGTTCTTAGTTCTTAATAAATGAACATTCTCTGTTGCTCGTTGTGGACATCACGCTGATTAACCCGCTGCTAACAAAGATCCATAATGAAATCCAGGGATAAATGAGTCCATGGTCAGTAAGGAATGGTCAATGGGAAAAGAGCCCCAGATGGATGAGTATCTGGGGTCTTGGAACACGCACAGACAAAACGCGAAGACAAAAAGTCAACTACAACCTTAGGCAACCTTGGCCACCAGAAACGATGAGAAAGGAGGTCCAAGGTCGCCTTACCACCTGGGTGACCAGCCAGAGCTGAGTCATGATGTGCCTTCAAAATTTTAAGATGCATATGAACAGGTACAAACTATTTCCCTGAAGGACCAGCAGGGGCATCCCCCTGAGCCTTTAATACCTCACCCTCAAGCTCAGAATACACTGAGACTACCACCTCTTCTTGCAAAATAGGGACCGCATCCACCCCTAGGGAAACTCCAAGACAAAGCATTCACTTTGACATTATTAATCCCAGGACAGTTATACACAGGGTGAGGAGGCAGTTCTTGACACCCCTTTTCAGAGAACACTTCCTGAAAATCGGACAGGCAAGATGGAGTGATTTTAGTGGAGGCAAAAGAGATAGTAGCACCTAGGGAAAAATAATGTATGCTATGTGTGGGGAAGGGTAAATTGCCTGTATACTCTATGCTGTATGTAAGGGAGGGGGGCTTATCTATACTGTATGCTATATGAGGGTGGATAAGTACTTTGCTATATATGCTATATGAGTGGGTGAGGGACTTAGCTATATACTGTATGCTATATATGGGGGAAGGGAACTTGGCTATATATGCTATATGTGCGGGAGGGGAACTTGACTTTATATTGTATGCAATATGTGGGGAGGGGAACTTGGCAATGTATGCTACATGTGGGGGAGTGAGGCTTGTCTATATACTGTATGCTATATGTGGAGAAGGGGAACTTGGATATATGTGCTATATGTAGGGGAGATGGACTTGTGGAGCGCCCGCCAGGTGCCAGACTCGGTACTGGGTCCAGTCGTCGTTAAAGGGGTGGTCACGATGGCAGCGACCCGGTCTGTCAGCTTTATTGTAAATGTATATGTAGTGATCACAGATACAGCATATGTGTTTTTTATGTAACAGAAAACTACAGATGTCTGACTGAGGCCTAAGGATCTGCTCAAATGTGGCAGATTTTTTGAAGAATTTCCCTAGAAAGTCAGAGCAAAAAAATCCACAAGAGACAATTTGTATTGCGTGATTTTGGTACAGATCTTTCTGTTAATTCACTGTGGAAAAAGCAGCATGTAAAATAAAAGTAAATAAACTTGCTGGGAGTTGTAGTCTCTCTCACCACATACTGCAGTGTGGTTATGGTGCAGTGATGCTTTAGTTGCATGACCTGTTCCTTCACAATCACTTGCTGGGAGTTGTAGTCTACCTCACTGCATACTGAGGCATTAAGGAGAATCATATGTGAGGGGCCGTTATGTATCCCCTAGGATGCGCACAGAAGCATATTAAACCTGCTGGCGCACATTGTTATCACAGCTGAAGCTGTGGTTACAATGCAAAATAAAAGAGAGTGTGGTTGGTCAAGTTTGACCAATTCAGATTTAAGAAAACTTAACATGGGCTTTTATTTTAGAGAAATCTGCAGGATCTCTTACTCCACTCTGAGTTTTGCAAGTAGCCCATGTCCATGATTCACATTTAAACTTTGAGTTGAGGTTTGGGTGTGTCAGAGTTTTGTTTGCAAGCTTCAGAGCAGGAGTCTCCATGAAAGTCAGGTCTGTGTGAGACTGAACTCAGGCCAGAAAAGGTAAGGCTACTGATGCACACTCGAGGGATACCGTCTTGTTGTCGCCCATGGCAACAGGCGGATACAGACGTTTTGGCAGCGAATTGGATGATAAAATTTCTGGATTTATTTTGTGAGTTTGAAAATAAAGACTTTACAGTGGACTAACCTGGGTCACTGCTTCTTTACCGCACTGTGCAAACACCGCTGCACTACACTGTACTGTAATCTCTGTTATGTTCTGCAGGACTAATATCTACCACTATATGTCACCATATGCTGGTAATATCAGTGTGCCACCATAGTTGTAATCAGGGCCTACCAGTTAGGCTGCCATCACACTATCAGTATTTGGTCAGTATTTTACATCAGTATGTATAAGACAAAACCAGGAGTGGGTGATAAATGCAGAAGTGGTGCATATGTTTCTACTATGCTTTTCCTCTAATTGTTCCACTCCTGGTTTTGGCTTATAAATACTGATGTAAAATACTGACCAAATACTGCTAGTGTGATGGCAGCCTTAGGGGCACATTAGATGTTTCTCCCACCCATTGAGCTGAACCATTATTCATGTGAGTTGAAGGATTTCATCCACTTTCACAAAGATTTCTACCTGTGGGCAGGCAGCCAAGGGTGGGAACACCTGTGAGTGCCAATACAGGTGCATGGGTAATGAGGGATGACCCTAAAAGTCATTTTCTTTATGCTACCTGGCCAGTATCCTGTATTCTCAGGGTGTTTAACTCATCATCACGCACTTAATATCTATGTTCCTTTTTTTGTGATCTATCTCAGGGCTATATTTTCTGTGGATATTACTCCAGGTGGTACTGTTACTATGAGATTGATCGCTCTGTTTTTTGGCCATGTTCAGTGCTGGCTACAATAAATAGATGATTTATTGTTTTTTCTTTTTTAGCAGGGCATGGCGGAGCAACTAGAACAATTCATGGGACAATTAAATTTAAATCACTTTACATCAAGTTGACCTTTAAGTACAATACTAAAAAATGTACTTTCTTGACATTAGGAAATCGATGTCAGTAAATTCATGCATTGTCCACCCAAAATATGTCTACCATCGGCGCTTTCCCGGTTGGCCAATTCCTCTGGATGAAGAGGATTTGTCAAGCTAGGGTTCTGAAATTGACATTTTAGGAGAGGGGAAAAAGTGTTAGGTGTTTCAAGAAAGGATATAGTAAAGCAAAAATTACTCCCAGCACTAATCTATTTAGACATTCAATCAGATTGAAAAATTGTGATGGAAGTATATGTCTTATTTTAACATACAACCATGAATGGCATACTATGAGATCCATCCTGAAACAACATTGGCCAGTATTAAAGGCAGATTTAGTGCTAGCACAATCACTCCCCAAAGTCCCATTAATGAAATCACAACAGGCGAAAAGCCTCTAAGACATCCTCGTTAAGAGACTTTATGTGCCTAAGATAATCAATCCATTTTCCTCAAGAGGCCCCACTTTGGGTTCTTTTCCTTGTGGCCGCTGTCTCGCCTGCGCCAATGTCCTTTACTGTACTTGCTTTGAATCTGCAGATGGGACATGGAAATTTCACATTAAACATTACATTTCCTGTGGCACTACATACAGGTGCTTCTCACAAAATTAGAATATCATCAAAAAGTTAATTTATTTCAATTCTTCAATAAGAAAAGGGACACTCATATTATATAGGGAAGGAGGAAGGGAATTTCCAGCACGTCCATCCAGTGTAGGTAAAACTTCCAAGTTTATTAGAACATTTAAAAAAACAGTTTTTTTAAAAAAGAGAGAGATTCTCTACCTGACGCGTTTCTGGCACACCACGGTGCCCTTAGTCATAGGATCCTATGACTAAGGGCACCGTGGTGCGCCAGAAATGCGTCAGGTAGAGAATCTCTCTCTCTCTTTTTTTAAAAAACTGTTTTTTAAAATGTTCTAATAAACTTGGAAGTTTTACCTACACTGGATGGATGTGCTGGAAATTCCCTTCCTCCTTCCCTACTTCAGCTGAAATCACCAGCAGGTACGGCAGCCACCAGTTACATTCATTTGCAACGGCTCATAAATGCATGTCTCAGCGTGTCAAGCTCCAACTTTTCCCTTCCCCTCCTCTCTCCCTCAGACACTCATATTATATAGAGTCAGTACAAACAAAGTGATCTATTTCAAGTGTTTATTTCTGTTAATGTTGATGATTATGGCTTACAGCCAATGAAAACCCCAAAATCATTATCTCAGTAACTTAGAATACTTTATAACACTAGCTTGAAAAATGATTTTAAAATCCAAAATGTTGACCTACTGAAATGTATGTTCAGTAAATGCACTCAATACTTGGTGGGACTCCTTTTGTTTCAATTACTGTATCAATGCAGCGTGGCATGGAGGCAATAAGCCTGTGGCACTGCTGAAGTGTTATGGAAGCCCAAGTTGCTTTGATAGCAGCCTTCAGCTTGTTTGCATTGTTGGGTCTGGTGTCTCTCATCTTCCTTTTGACAAAAGGTCAGGAAAGTTTGCTGGTCAATCAAGCACAGTGATACTGTTGTTTATAAACCAGGTATTGGTATTTTTGGCAGTATGGACAGGTGCCAAGTCCTGTTGGAAAATGAAATTTCCTTCTCCAAAAAGCTTGTCGGTGGAGGGAAGCATTCTAAAATTTCCTGGTAGACGGCTGTGCTGACTTTGGTCTTGATAAAACACAGTGGACCTACACCAGCAGATGACATGGCTCCCCAAGCCATCACTGATTGTGGAAACTTCACAGTAGACCTTGAGCAGCTTGGAGTGTGTGCCTCTCCACTCTTCCTCCAGACTCTGGGACCTTGATTTCCAAATGAAATCCAAAATTTACTTTCATCTGAAAACAACACCTTGGACAACTGAGCAACAGTCAAGTTCTTTTTCTCCTTAGCCCAGGTAAGACGCTTCTGGCGTTGTCTATTAGTCATGAGTGGCTTGACACAAGGAATGAGACACCTGTAAGCCCATGTCCTGGATACGTCTGTGTATGGTGGCTCTTGAAGCAAAGACTCCAGCAGCAGTCCTCTTCTTGTGAATCTCCCCTAAATTTTTGAATGGCCTTTAATTAACAATCCTTTCAAGGCTGCAGTTATCCTGGTTGCTTGTGCACCTTTTTCTATCACACTTTTTCCTTCCACTTAACTTTCCATTAATGTGCTTGGATACAGCACTCTGTGAACAGCCAGCCTCTTTAGCAGTGACCCTTTGTGGAGTGTGTCAATGTCTGCCTTCAGGACTAGGGTTGAGCGACTTTTATTTTTATAGGATCGGGTCGGGTTTCACGAAACCCGACTTTCTCAAAAGTCGGGTCGAGTGAAATCGGCCGATCCTATAAAAAAGTCGGGGTCGGGGTCGGCCGAAACGCGAAACCCAATGCAGTGCAATGGGATACTATGGTTCCCAGGGTCTGAAGGAGAGGAAACTCTCCTTCAGGCCCTGGGATCCATATTTACGTGTAAAATAAAGAATTAAAATAAAAAAAATTGATATACTCACCCTCTGACGCGCCCTGGTAGTAACCGGCATCTTCCGTTCCTAAAAATGGCGCTTGAAAGACCTTTTGAATGCTTCACGGCTTGTGATTGGTCGCGGCGGCCCACGTGACCGCTGAGCGACCAATCACAAGCCGGTGACGTAATTCTCAGGTCCTGTTCTGGTTCTCAGGTACATGAGAATTACGTCACGGCTTGTGATTGGTCGCTGAGCGGTCACGTGGGCCGCCGCGACCAATCACAAAGCCGTGACGTCATCGGAAGGTCCTTCACGCGTCCATTCTTAAGAAGGAAGGCTGCCGGAAAGAAGCAGGGCGCGTACGAGGGTGAGTATATACCTAATAGGAATATACTCACCCTCGGCTTCTTTCCGGCAGCCTTCCTTCTTAAGAATGAACGCGTGAAGGACCTTCCAATGACGTCACGGCTTTGTGATTGGTCGCGGTGGCCCACGTGACCGCTCAGCGACCAATCACAAGCCGTGACGTAATTCTCATGTACCTGAGAACCAGAACAGGACCTGAGAATTACGTCACCGGCTTGTGATTGGTCGCTCAGCGGTCACGTGGGCCGCCGCGACCAATCACAAGCCGTGAAGCATTCGAAAGGTCTTTCAAGCGCCATTTTTAGGAACGGAAGATGCCGGTTACCAGCGGCGATGTCCAGGCTGCGTCGGAGAGGTGAGTATATCATTATTTTTTATTTTAATTCTTTATTTTACACTTAAATGTGGATTCTGATACCGATTTCCGATATCGGAACTCGGTATTGGAATCCCGATACCAGATTCAGAAGATCGCCGACCTCATGGCCGACCCCACACAGGGGTCGGGTCGGGTTTCATGAAACCCGACTTTGCCAAAAGTCGGCGACTTCTGAAAATGGTCGACCCTTTTCGCTCAACCCTATTCAGGACATCTGTCAAGTCAGCACTCTTACCCATGAAACAGACTGAAGGACCTTTTTCAATGCTTAGGAAGCCTTTGCAGGGTTGTTTTTTTTAATAATTATTCTAATTAAAGCGATACTGTCACCAGGTTTGGCCGATATAAGATACAGCCATTGCCTTTCAGGGCTTATCTACAAGGCTTATCTATAATGCTGTAGATAAACCCCCAATCCGACCTGAAAGATAAGAAAAATAAGTTTTATTATACACCCGGGGGCAGTCTGGTCCGATGGGTGTCGCAGGTCCGGGTCCGGTGCCTCCCATCTTCTTATGATCGCTGCCCTCCCGCTTGCGTCATGGCTCCCCGGCATCGCACTCCTGCGCAGGCGTACTTATCTGTCCTGTATCACTGACTACCTTGCCTGCCTCAAGATGTACACCGCCCAGCCATGACTGAGTTTCTTGCTGCAAGTATTGGCCAGAACTTCCGCGGTGTGTCTGTTGTCGCCCAAAGACTTCATTTCCAACACAGCCTGCTGACGCTTACCACTAGCTGTTCCATAATGGGACACCTCGTGTGCAACACTGGCAGCTGCGGATGGAGTGGTAGGGCGACTGCGCTTTGTGGACACGCTTTCGCTTCTGGAGGATGAGGAGAAGGGGTGTCGAACGCCTACTGTTTCCTAGACCATGGGCTAGGCAGAACTGTCCCACTATGGCTGTCCCTTGTGGACCCTGCATCCACCACATTAACCCAGTGCGCCGTGATGGACACGTAACGTCCCTAGCCATGCCTACTGGTCCATGCATCTGTTGTGAGGTGCACCTTTCTACTGACTGATTGCCTGAGTGCATGGACAATGTGGTCTTTGACATGCTGGTGGAGGGCTGGGATGGCTTTTCTCGCAAAGAAGTGTTGACTGGGTCATAACGTGGTACTGCGTAGGCCATCAGGGCTTTGAAAGCTTCGCTTTCAACCAACCGGTAGGGCATCATCTCTAATGAGATTAGTCTAGCAATGTGGGTGTTCAAACCCTGTGTACGCGGATGAGAGGATGAGTACTTCCTTTTCCTAACGAGAGTCTCTTGTAGGGTGAGCTGGACTGGAGAGCTGCATATGGTGGAACTAGCGGGGCTGGTGGTGGACATGGCAGATTGAGAGAGGGTTGGGGATGGTATTCTTGATGTTGGCCTACATACAGTGTTTCCTACCAAGAACCTGGTGATTCCCTGACTGCCTTGGCCTTGCGACGTTACCTCCACATTTGCTGCAGGTGGTGTCCTAAACGGTGGGCTTACAGTGAGGGAAGCAATGTAGCGTTGTTGACTACCTTCATTCGTTACGGGACGTTTGGTAGTTAGTCCAGGCTTGCAAGTGCATGCTGGTTAAATGTCTACGCATGCACATTATATTTAAATTTAGGGGATTCTTCCCTCTGCTAAAGGTCTTTGAGCATTTCTTACAGATCACTTTGCACTGATCATTCGGATCTTGGTTAAAAAATTGCCACACTGCACACTTCCTACTATCGAATACCTTTTCAGGCATTGCACGCTGTGCTACTTTCACCGCATGGCCATGCTGTCCTAAAACTGTTTTTGTTTTAGACACACGTTTTTGGCCTGATACGGGCCTGCCATATGAAAGCTGTTGCAATGTTGATGCCTGCTGTGGATCATCCTCCTCTGCTTCAGAGCTACTGCCAGCGGCACCTTGTTCCCCCAATGGCTGCCAATCTGGGTCAACAACTGGGTCATCTATCACCTCCTCTTCAATGTCCTGTGCACCTTCCTCTGTGTCACCGTGTAAGTTGCTATAGCGTTCAGGACGGGGCACCATAGTCTCATCAGGGTCAGATTCTGGCTGAGTACACTGCGAGGGCAATGTAGTGATCTGAGTCAATGGAACAGCATAATAATCTAGCTGTGGCTGTGCATCTGTGCACTCCATGTCCGATTCATCTTGTAATGGGCTGTTAACAATTTCCCTTTCTAACCCTGGCACGGTATGTGTAAAGAGCTCCATGGAGTAAACTGTAGTGTCGCCTGACACATCCTTCACTTTTGCTTTGGGTGAAGGACACAAAGATGCGACTTGTTCCTGACCGGGAGCATCCACTGACGACTCGCTGCTTTTATATTTCGAACTTTCTGAAGAGGAGGCGAAAGAGCTGAGTCAGCAATCAGTCCTTTGTCACTATGTGGCACTTACCTTTTTTTTCTATCTTTGCAAGCTCTCGTGACGTTGGAGAGATGCTGTTGCACCCTATAGCAAAGTTCTTGGGTAGTCTATGCCACATAAAGTTTGGGGAAGCCGCAGATATTATATATACCACATTATGTAAACGACAGTTTGTATAGATCCATTTGGTGATCTGTTGGGGAAAAATAGGTAAAATGACATTCCTATCTGCTACCATAAAAAGGAAAGACAATGCATGCACCACAGGGATAATGGCCCACCAATCTGGAACCCCTACCCAATTTCTGTTTGAGATGTTTAAAATGGCTGGCTCTAAGGCAATATTTAAGATTATTTGTCCTTCTAGCCACTAATTTAGGACAATCAGAAATAAAAGGTGTCAATCTGGGTTCACTTAATGAAATCACCCGATTCTGCTGTAAAACATGATAAATATCATGTAACAATAGCGTACTCAATTTTCACTAAGGGAAATGAATCAAATAACGATATCCCACAGGATACATAGGGTAATTTAAGCAGAAATGGGGATTTTAAAACATAATATTTACATATCACTTATCATATTACGGATATTGATTGCGTGTGCGCGTCATTTGGGAGCTATGCGATCCACTGAAAGGAAGTGACGTTAGTCAGGTGACCGGAAGTGAAGGGGTTGCCCGGGAAACTTTATACTATTTAAATGGGACTGGGCTGCGGGCATCTAACCGACAGGAGGCTGTAACAACCGTTTGACACAGTTGAGCCCTCCACCTTGGCTGCTGTATCCCCTGATAAGTCCCACAAAGGGATGAAACACGTTTATCATGACATCTCTGACTGACATTTCACCTGCTCTCATACTTTTTGAAGTCTGAGGACGGGTGTCGGATGCCTGTGAATATTGCTTTGCCTACACTTGGGTGAGACCATTCCATTTATGTAGTTGGCTAAATTGGTTTAAAAATGGTTTTGATAAATTTTGGTCTTGTTACACCCAATTGGGTTTATATTGAGTGTCAGTGTGGTTGGCTGTATATACAATCCCCATATAACTCATTTTTTGCAACAAACATTTACACCAGCCAGCCTGTGTTGCTGTTCATGACTGTTTTGGTCTATATTTGTGTGTAATTTTGGGTCATTTTATATTTTTTTTACATTTTAATTATACCTTAAATTTTTCAAAATCCCCATTTATTATTAAATTATTATAAATATCACCCCACTGGATGTTATAAGTAGTAACCAAATTGGTAGTAGATACTGTTGGTCGAGGATGAGATTTAAGAATGTTGTGTCGATTTCTGTTGGCAGAATGTTGAAATGCTTTTGAGACAACTTTGTGAATATAACCCCTTGACTTAAATCTCACAGTGAGATCATGTGCTTCAGTGCAAAAGTCTATCATTTGACTGCAATTTTGACCCAGTTGCAAAACTTAGCTGTTAGGGATACTATTGCGAAAAAGCATTGGATGAAAGTGGATGTAACAAACTGTTGCTGTTGTTCTACAGAACAAGATGGTCTTCAAATGATTCCCATCTACTTTTATTTTTAGGTCTAAAAATTCAACCGTAGAAGAAGAAATATTGGCCATTAACAGGATATTCCAAGTATTGTTATTTAGTCCCGACATAAAATCCTCACTGTCCGATAAAGAACCTGTCCCGAAAAACAAAATATAGTCAATATATCGGAACTATCGCAACACATTGGTGAGGAAAATAGAAACAGGGTGCATGGGTGTCTCCTCTCACTAACCCATGAAGAGATTGACATAGGAGGGGGCACAACGGGAGTCTTTGGTGGTCCCGGAAACCTGCTTATAATAGGCACGATCAAAATCAAAATAGGTTTTATCCAAAACAAACTGAAGAAGATCCAAAATGAAGGAACTGTCCTCTATCACCTGTTGTATGAGCATCCAAATATTATTTCACAGCTCATAAGCCCAAATTTCTGGGTAATGCATGTACAGGGGGATTCCACATCCAAGGTCACTAAGAAAGTATAGGGGTAATAATCAAACTGTCCCAATGTTGAATTACAGTAAGTGTGATGAATCCCTTACATAGGATCAAACTGAAATGATCAATTGTTGCAAAAAATGACTGTGATAGATACAAGGTCATTCAAACAGGTTGCCAATACCTGAGTCTACCTGAGCTGAGTGCGGAACATTAAGATGCAAACAACCCTAACTCTGATTGGTAGTGCTGCAGCCAATCAGTGACAGGCTTACTAACAGCAGCACCTCTTTACCAGCCTGATGAAGGACAGTGATGAGCAATCAGCTGGCCAGAACAAAGTTTCGATCACCAGGTTGCAACAGTAGTAGGTAGCATGTAATCTACGAGCTGCATCATGAGTCAGAGCCTGGGCCACTGAAGCTGATCATACAGTATATCAAGAAATTAGCATATCAAGCATAGATACTGAGCACTGAATAAGAAACAACAAATATCATTATTTATTTTACTGAAGCTTAAAATGTAGGCTGTTTGTCATGGATGGTTGGATGTTGGGGTTGTAGTCTGAGCATCTAAATATTTGGTCAGACTCTGGCAGTAATCTATGTTTGCTAAATATTACCAAGGCCTTGACATATCCTGTCTTTAACCTAAGACTATCATTCCATTCTTGTTTATTAAGTTCACACATGAGGAAGCTAGTTTTTATGTGTAACTGAAACATATACAGACACCCAAAATGTTATTCCAATAAATTCACATCATCATTTGTGCAATGAAGCATTGTGTCCTCTAGGTGGTGCACTATGCTTACACAGAAAATCAGACAGTGCAAACTCTGTCATTGAGTGCATGCTTTTTTTAAATTTTTTGGAGAGAGGGAGGGGTGTCATGCTTTAGATCAGTGTCTTGCTGTAATATGCGCTTGGTGTTTTCTCTTACTGTAAGATTGGAATTTTTGATATTTAGTAAAAATGTATTCTTTCCTGTATTTGCACAATTTTTCAAGAAATTTGTAAGACATAAATGATCCACAATGCTTATTACTTGTCACATTTTAAAAAAATATTTAAACATATCCCAGTTGGTTTTCCTTGTGGTTGTGGCCCTTTGCTCAGTCTACCTTTTTACCATCACCTTGAGCTTCAAAGCAGCAGTGATCTGGATAGACCCTTCATGGAAAGTGGCATAAATTATGACAAAAATGTAACCCTGTCCCTGACTAGAGTTAGTTTCTTGCACACAGCAGATGAAAGATGCGCCAAATTCATTAAGAGATGCATGCTCTTCATGGAATTGACACATCTGATTCCAGCGCACTGTTCATCAGTATTAGTGTACAGAATATCAGTCTTGATGAATCGGGTCTAGGTTTCTTTATTTTTTGCCCAACAACCACTGAGTGGAATCCTTGTTGATGCCTGCCACTATCTCCCCTATGATTCCAGCATCATGAGCAGCACTCCCTTGATATCTCTCAGGTTGCTTCATCTGTTGCAGAAGTGTCTGGATTAGAAATGGAGGGGGTATATAGAAATCATGGGGCTCCATAGCAGAAGTTCTAATTGCCCCCCAGCAAAAATAATATTTGCTGGGGCCACAGAAGAGCATATTTCACAGCTTTGCAGCCTTTACAAAGTAATTTTCCTCCTATAGAGATTCCCCTTTCATTGCACTCATAAGGTATGATGAAAATAAAAGTGCCCCCAAACACTGTACGATACCTCCACAGTGAATTATTTAATATGCCAGTGTGATGACCCTACTGTACCCACCTCATCTACCCCAGCGAAGTATGGTGACCCCAATACAGTATGATCCCCCAGCTGTGACCCCACACAGCCCTTCATACAGTACTGTATAATCGGCCTACGTACAGTATAATGGTCCCCACGCCTCATCACACTGTATAATGGCCCCCACTAGGCCTCCAAAGAGTATACTGGCCCCCACACAGTTTGTTGGACCCCATACAAACCTTCACACTGTATAATTAATTGCTTGCATACAGAATAATGGCCCCATATAGCCCTACAAATATTATAATGGCCCCCTCATAGCCTTCTAATCAGTATAATGGCACTCGCATAGTGCATAGTCCTCGAAATAGTATAATGGGCCCCATAGTCCTCCATATTGTATACGCCACCCTGTAATCCCTAATATAGTACACTGCACCCCATAGTCCTCCATATAGTATAATGCAATAGCAAAGTTCTCCATATAGTATAATGGACGCCCTCCCCTTGTAATTCCAAGGGGGGTCGCATGATAACACAGCCCCCAAAACATTATATATTTCTGTTCAGGTTTTTATTAAGACGAAAGACAGGGTCTCAAAGGGTTAATAGTTTCTGGTAAACTGTGCTGTTGCACGAGCAGGTTATTTCTGATTCTAGCTGGTTTTCTTCCCGCAATTTTTCTGTTTTGATTCGTAGTCAATAAAAAGTGCGGGAAGGATTGGGCTATATAATCAGCTGTTTGAGTGGTTTTATATCAGTCATCTGATGAAGATTGAAGATACGAAGAACATCTGATGGAGCCGTTATTACAGCAGCTGATCCAGATGGCAGGAGAGGAAGGCGGCGTTGAGTGGTTGCAGAGTTGCCTAGCTGTAAAACTGGCTATAGAACCTACCTCTGATCCAGAGGTTTTGGCTTCTCCTGCACCACGATCGCAGCCTTCTTCTCCGGTGATCCAGTGGGCAGCTGCCCCAGTGAGATCAAGCCGCAGTTCCAAGAGGAGTCGGAGGGCTAGGATAGTGTACTCTCCCACACCGCTATCTTCCAGGGTCTCTGCAGACGTACAGGATGTACGCGGCTGAAGGCGGAGTTCGTCGCAGAGGAAGTCTTGGAGCCCAGCGCGAGATTCTCATCTCGGTCAGCTGTTTCATTGACTGACATCATCGGAAGGTGCCGGCGGGATATCGATTCAAGAGGAGGCGTCTCATCTTCAAGGAGTTAGGAGAAGCGCCGGCGGGACATCTAGCCACCGCAGCCTTATAAGCGTCGCAGTGGCCCAGGGATCATTATCGGCAGAAGATTTTCCTCATAGCAGAGGCACGATACCGGATTTACCCGCTGCTGCCGCTGCTGTCGGTTCCTGGGTCAATCCTTAACATTCATCTGTGGAAGACCAGTTTTTTCCTCATCAGCCGTATTCGCCTGCTATTGTGGGCTTGAGTGCTGGCTTTCAAGGCAACCATGTTTCAAATCATCAACCAAGGGGTGAGATTTTCAATGTGCCAATGTCTGTCCCAATCCTTAATATGAAAGCATTAGTAAGGGAGGCTTTAGAGGAATATTTGGGCAGTGGTGTCTCTCAAGTATTGTCAGATCTTCCTCCATTGATTCTAATTCGGGCAGCTCTGGGGTTGTTTTAAAACCTGGACCGCCTGAAGTTCTTTTAAAGGAATCTCTCACTTGTGAAGTTTCGCCATTAGGTTTTCATTTGAGCGTTTCTGTAAAGGAACAGATTTGGAACAGGGAGTTTGTTTTATTCTCCCTTTTACCATCTGGTAGGGATCAGCAGAATAGGTATGAAAGGAAGGATGAAACGGATGACAAAAAGAAAAATTCTCCCGTTAAATCCTCTAATAATTGGCTTCAAGCCTTTTCTATCTATTCTGCTGTCTTGGGAGAAAAATATCCCAGCCTCTGTTCAGGTTTGTTTCAGCATTTAGATGGAACTTTAGAGGCGTACCCTAATTTCTGTGGTATGGCATTTCGTCAGAAATTGTCTGTACCCTAACTTAGTTTGGGGTACAAAAGATATTGGTTTATGGGTAAATATGATGTTACCTCAAAGATTTTCACCTAGTAAGCAGCCCATTGCACCTGTCAGAAAAGGAGTTTGCTTTGCTTTTAACGAGAGTAACTGTAAGTGGTTCCATAACTGTCGTTTTCGTCATGAGTGCTCCTTCTGTGGGGGCTCTCACCCAATGTTCAAATGTTTTAAAAAGCAATTACAGAATGGCCAGCAAGGTACTGCCAAAGAGCCTTTTCATAAAAGCACTGACCCCAGTGAGGCTGGAAAGAATGGCCCCTTGGCTGGAAATATATCCAGACCAAGAGAGTAGCTCTCTTCTGTTTGAGGGTTTTCTTAATGTTTTTTTGTGCCCCCCTTTGCAGGTACTGGTTGTAAGTTAGTGGTTAATTTGCCTTCAGTGCTTGAATTTCCTCATATTGTTGAGGAAAATTTTTTAAAAGAATTAGAAGCAGGAAGGGTGGCTGGTCTTTTTGATCCTCCCCCCCTTTAAGAATTTTAGAATTTCTCCATTAGGAATCGTACCAAAAAAAGAGCAGGGGGCTTACAGGCTTATCCATCATTTGTCTTACCCAAAAGGTTATTCTCTGAATGATGAAGTTGATAGCGATAGGTGTTCTGTAAAATATTCTTCGTTTGATGTAGCATTGGATTTATTGCGGAATTTGGGGTGTGACGCGCTAATGTCTAAATCTGACATAAAATCGGCATTTCGTCTTTTACCTGTGAACCCTGATGGTTTTAATTCTTTGGGCTTTTCGTATAACAATAAGTTCTTTTTTGATAGGTGTCTCCCTATGGGTTTTTCCCTTTCTTGTTTTTATTTTGAGACGTTTTCTACATTTTTACAATGGGTAGTTGAATTCAATTCTGGGGGTGGGGGCATATTACACTATTTAGACAATTTTTTATTTATTGGCCCTAAGGATTCTGAAGTTTGTGATGCGTTGTTAAAATTTTTTTGGGAAGTTTGCAATTATTTCGGTGTACCGATTGCAGCTGAAAAAACTCTGCTCCCTTGTACATCTCTGGAATTTTTAGGTATTCTTATTGATTCAGAGAACATGACGTGTTCGCTACCCCTTGATAAACTTTCTAAACTTTGTGCATCCATTAATCGCTGTCTATTGACTGAAAAAGTCACGTTGAAAGAGTTAGTCTTTGCTAGGTCTTTTAAATTTCGCCCTCAGAATTATTCCCATAGGCCGGGTTTTTTCTGCGCGATTATACGCAGCAACAGCAGGATATTTCAATCCTAATTCTCATATAAGACTGGGCAAGGAATTAAAAGAAGACTTGAAGATATGGCTGAGTTTTTTGTTGCGATTCAATGGGAAAACTATATGGCAGACCTCATTTGCATGTGCAGAAGGCTTATCTCTGTCTTATTTTGCGGATGCGCATTTAGGTATTGGAGCTGCATTTGCTTCCCATTGGGTTTTTGAGGTTTGGCCAGTTTCTTGGATTAGACGTAAAATCATAAAAAAATCAAACAGTTTTAGACTTGTTTTCAATACTGCTTTGTATACAGCTGTGGAATTCATCTCTTCGGAATAAGCAAATATTATTTTCCTCTGATAATCAAGGTTTAGTTTTCGCCGTGAATACCTTATCATCAAAAAACAAGTGGGTCTCTGAAATTCTTAGGCATATTATTTTTCTTTGTTTAGAGTTTAACATCTGGCTGGAGGCTTCCTTTTCTCCCATTGTGAACAATAGTAATGCTAAATTTATTTGTCACCACCAGCAGTTTCTGTGCCTGAAGGAGTGTCCAGATGCAGACAGCAAATGAGCAACTTGCCCTCAGTGGATTTGGAATATTATTCAGGATTAATTCCACACTTTATTAGAAAGTCTTTGGCTGATAGAACGTGGGCCGACTACTCGGTCGCATGGCGTATGTGGGGTGAATTTTGTTTGAGTAATGATTACCCGCATGATGAATGTGATGCTGAACTAGCTTTAAGATTTCTAGAGCGCCTAGTATTAAAGGGTTTATCTTATTCAGCTTTAGCAAAAAATGTCACAGGTGTTTCAATTTTTCTTACATTTTTAGGTAAAAAACCAATGTCTGATTTGTTTCATGTTAAGCAATTTTTAAAGGGCTTTAAGAGATCTAATTTCAAACCGGATGTTCATCGACCTATATCTTTCCAATTACTTAAGGATCTCTCATTGACTCTTTCTTCAGTTTGCAGGGATGGTTTAGAATCCTGCCTTTTTCTACAGCTTTTTCATTAGCATTTTTTGCAGCATTACGAGTTGGCGAATTAGTTTCTCAGAAGAAGTCCTTTCCTTCTGGTCTGTTTTTGAAGACGTAAAGGTTTTTGAATCTCATGTTATGTTATTTATTAAGAGATCAAAAACAGACCAGCTAGGTAGAGGTTCCTCTTTACGTTTGAATTCCATCTCTGATGATATTTGCCCAGTTTTCAATACAAAAAGAAGGCTTTTTCTTCGATCGAATAAAGATGGTCCATTTTTTGTACATTTTGATGGTGAACCTGTGACAATTTTCCAATTTAATTCTATTCTCAAAAAATGTCTCAAAAAATTGGATTTGGGTGATTAAAAAATTTCATCTCATTTGTTCCATATTTGGGCGGCTACTGAGGCCTCTAGGTTGGGTTTTCAGGAGTGCAATATGGAGGGCCCCCATGGTGCCGTGGGGTACTCGGTATATGGTCCTTTGGTTCACAGGGGGATGTCACGGTGGCTGACCCAGTCCGTGGCCCTGGGACGTCCGTGTAAAAGGGAATGTTCGTGACGCCACCTGTGGTATTCGGTCACCGACGCTGCTTTAAGGGGTCTGCTGGGGTGATGTTATGGCAGCTAGATGGTATACCCTCCCACAGGTGAAGTATATCCCCAGGGCTTCCCAGTATGTAGATGGTGGATGGTGAGAGGTGCAGTGAAGAACGAGGACACAAGGTTGTAGTCTCTTTACCTTTACTGAAGGCTTCAGCATCCACAGTCCAGAGCACCAGACCACAGGGTAGGCAGAGTCCGGCCGGTTTGGAGGCAAGTCCAGAGTCCCCTTGTCCAGGTGGAAATCAGTATCCTTCCTCTAGTGCCATGGTGTTGTAGTCCCTTACTGCTAAGCTTCTCATAAGGTCCTCACAGATGTTATGTCTCTCTCTCTCTGTCCCCCGGATAGGATAGGACAAACCCGTATGACTGGTGGCTTGAGGCGGTTTATAGGGACTCTATCATGCCTCAGCCTCTAAGGGGTGCCACCTTGCCTCTGGTGTGTAGGGAGGACAGGTAAAGTTAAATTAGCTGCCCTGCCGGTCTCTGGAGCAAGGCATAAAGGATCGTTGTTCGCTCGGTGTTCCGGCTACCGGGATCCTGCGCCTCAGAAGGAGGCAGCCTGTGTAGGGCTGTTCCCCTCCTGGTATCCACTCCTTTGCTATGACTTCTTCTCACCCTCTCTGCAATACAGTTCTCCTTCAGTGTCTCTTTCTAGGAGCTGCCGCACTTAGGGCAGGCACAGCTCCGTGTCCTACTTCCTCGATCTCTGACAGGATCCCACCCCTGTCAGGGACCAACTACCTGAGCAAAGCTCAGCCAGCAACTAACTAACTTCCTCTCCAGGCTACCAGTTTTACCAATGTGAGGAGTGTGGCCTAATAAATAGGAGCAGAGCTCCCCCTGGTGGCCCGGAGTGTGAAATGTGTTGCATGTTTGTGACATCTTGATGCAGTTGTCCTTCTTTGCCTCCAAACGTAATATCACTCCCCTAGATTAAAATGACATTACTGCAATGACCAGTACTCCATACAGTATAATGTACTCCACATAGTCCTCTATACAGTATTATGACCACCACAATTTACTCATTGATTTAAAAAAAAATGCAATACCTCACCTCCTCGTTCCCTCACTGCTCCGGTCTTTACAGTAAGCATTCTGAATCTCCAGCACATCTCAGTAGAGAGGCACCTTATCGTGACATCATCGCACCCGCTGCACTTAGATGTCAGACGCCGAGTGCGAGTGATGGGAGTGGTGTCGTTTCTGGTACTGGGCTCCCCAGGCTTACGTCCCCATAGCAGCCACATGGCTTGCTGCCATTCACGGTATGCCACTGGTTGGAATGGTGCTGCGCATGAGCATAGTAAGCGGTCACATTCACTCCTGTTATGTGTCTCAGGTGCAGAATTAAATGGAATCTACTGTATCTCCAATGTCCTATCTGAGAGCATTATGATGTAAAGGCAGAAGCCCTGATTCTAACAATGTGTCACTTAGGGTACTGTCACACTCTGCAACTTTCCAACGATCATGACCAGCGATACGACCTGGCCGTGATCGTTGGAAAGTCGTTGTGTGGTCACTGGAGAGCTGTCACACAGACCGCTCTCCAGCGACCAACGGTGCCGAAGGCCCCGGGTAACCAGGGTAAACATCGGGTTACTAAGCGCAGGGCCGCGCTTAATAACCCGATGTTTACCCTGGTTACCATCGTAAAAGTAAAAGAAAACAAACAGTACATACTCACATTCCGGTGTCCGTCAGGTCCCTTGCCGTCTGCTTCCCGCTCTGACTGAGTGCCGCCGTAAAGTGAAAGCAGATCACAGCGGTGACGTCACCGCTGTGCTCTGCTCTTACTTTACGGCCGGCAGTCAGTCAGAGCGGGAAGCAGACTGCGAGGGACCTGACGGACACCGGAATGTGAGTATGTAGTGTTTTTTTTTTTTACTTTTACGATGGTAACCAGGGTAAACATCGGGTTACTAAGCGCGGCCCTGCGCTTAGTAACCCGATGTTTACCCTGGTTACAAGCGAACACATCGTTGGATCGGTGTCACACACACCGATCCAACGATGACAGCGGGAGATCCAGCGACGAAAGAAAGTTCCAAACGATCTGCTACGACGTACGATTCTCAGCGGGGTCCCTGATCGCTGCTGCGTGTCAAACACAGCGATATCGTATGGATATCGCTGGAACGTCACGGATCGTACCGTCGTAGCGACAAAAGTGCCACTGTGAGACAGTACCCTTACTCCGCAACCTACTGCAGTTCTGATAAAAATCCCTGTTTTATCTGCTGCAGATCTACCATTCCTTTGAATGCTGAACTTTATGTAATCTCAGTGGAAAGCAAGGTCTTGCCTTTACCCCTACCCTGTGTCTATTATACTTGTACATTAATCAGTTTATTCTCATTGTCATATTGTGATTTTTAACATTTGTGCCTATGATTATGCAGACCAGATTTCTAGAGGAAACCGCTTTAGGAATATTTCCTTCTTTGGGTATGTATGTAAGATGCTAGCAAGTGCGTAGGATGCAGTGACACACAGTAGACAGAACAAGGGTTAACAAGGATTTTATATAACACAACAATAGATCAATCAGGGGGTATTATAATAAAGAAAACAACAGTTCAACTTATCAGTCTCTGTATAGGCGGACACTGACAGCTTGGGGCCCCTGTGCAAGAAATGTGTCTGGGCCCCCCTCCTTTTATGGCGACAAAACTATATATATACAGTATATAGCCACACACATACATGTGTATATATATTACATAGTCTCCTTTATTATGTATATTGCCGTCCATTATTATACAGTGCCCTCTCTTCTTATGTACAGTACCGTCCCTTACATATTGGATTATATAGAGCCCTGTTTTTTATTACATACCATCCTGTCTTGTTAGCTGTATAATGCAATGATGGCTGATGGAGCATGGGAAAGCTTCTTTTCTAATGGAGGAGCTGATGGACTAGTCTTCTGATCACCGGCTCCTCCATCAGCAGTCATTTTATATCTAAAACGAGAGGGGATTATGTAATAAAAGAGGTCGCTGTGAATAGCAAAATTAGCAGCAGTCATTTTATATCTAAAAAGAGGGGATTATGTAATAAAAGAGGTCGCTGTGAATAGCAAAATTAACAAGAATACACTATGTAAGGGACAGTACTCTACATAACAGCAGAGGAAGCTATATAATAAGGGACGGCACCATACATAACAAGAGAGGATGGTCCATAATAAGGGACAATATTATACATAATAAAAGAGGAAACTATGAAACTAAGGATGATGTTATACAGAATTAGTGAGTACACTATATACTAAGGGACTGTGTTATACATAATAAGCGATAATAATGTCTTCCTCCACCTCCCCCTGTCCATTATTAGTCCCCCTTCCTCCCATCCCAATCCCCCACACCCCTCATTGTCCTCCTCCCCCTGCATCCCATTATTGTGCTCTCCCCCACCCCATCATTGCCCTCTTTAACACCTCCATCATTGCCTTCTCCATCACCACTATCATTGCTTATTCCCCCTCCATCCCATAGCATTGCCCATCACAGGCTCCATCACAGCCTTCTCCTCCACCACCCCATCATTGCCTCCTTCCCCACCACTCACATCATTGTCTTTTCCATTACCATCATTGCCTTCTCCCCATCATCATCATTGCCTTCTCCCCCACCACCCACATCATTGCCCATTCCACCACCTCTGTCATTGCCTCCTCCCCCACCATCCTCATCATTGCCCCTTCCACATCCATCATTGCCCTTTCCACCATCACCATCATTGTCCTTTCCACCACCTCCATCATTGCCTTATCCCCTCCTACCCCATCATTGCCCATTCCACCACCTCCGTCATTTCCTCTTCCCCCACATCCCCATCATTGCCATTTCCACCACCACCATCATTGCCCTTTCTACCATCATGACAACCAAAAAAAAGCAATACCCTAAAAAATAACTTTTAATAAATAATGTTAAAATCTGATAGATAATTAAACAAATAATGACCACCAACACCAAAAAAACCCTGGGTCTCTACGGGGTAGATAAAGCAGCCGAGATATAACAGGAACTCTTTTGATAAAGAGAATATTTATTCCTGACTAGGTCCCTAATGTTAGCCCTAATAGAGCTCACACCTTCCTAACAGCGGAGGTTGGCACCCTAAAATTCGATATGGCGCCCCCGCTCAGTGTCGGCTATCCCTTCTTGCCCTATTCGGGCCCTAACAACTACCCACGCCCAAGACCCAAACACCATACATACAAAATAAACCTAGGTCACACTAATGTGAAACAAATAAAACCAATGCAGCATAAGTGATCTTACTGCACCACATATATTAAATCTACAAAAATGCTGCACATAAGTATGTACCCTATGGATTGAATCTATACGTTTAGAGGCCAAAATGTCTGACCTACTAAATCTATTAGCCTAGGCAGGAAATAGCTTCTCAAATCTATACAGTACAAAAAAGGGGGCAGAGGAGAGTGGATCTCCTAAAGTGCTATTGTGCATCCAGCATAAACACGCTGATTATCATATACAATAAATACGCTATGACCTAGTCATGACCATAGCAGACATAGATTGAGATTTCACAATGGATGAAAGCATTCCTAGTTATCAATGACCAAGAGGGTAATATTATTTAAAGGGTACAGAGGAGCATAGGTCTCCCGCATTTAGTAGTCCGAGACCATCATGATATAAAGTGCTCTTGTGCATATAGCATTATACCGCTGCCATTCGTTAACATATACAGTAGATTCACTGTGACCTAATGGTAACCATAGCAGACATAAATACAGGCTTCTTTTTTCTAGATATCAATAATCATCATATTGTGCACATTTCTATCAACACATGTTGAAAAGATCACATAGTATATATCATGTTTGTATATCAATGTAACAAACATACATGGAAGCCCATACAGATAGAGCCATGTCACTAGTTACTCATGGCACCCGTGCTGCACATTTAAGCACTTCGCATATTGTTGTCATACACAGTCTGCTATGATTAAGATAGACTTATCTGAATAAATGTGACGTAATATGTCCCATCTCTCCATCCCTACGCGTGTCGCCCCTTCCCAGTACAGGGGCTCATCAGGGGATCATTTGGGATCTAGCGGCAGTGGCTTGAGAAATAGATGTCATAGATGAGAAACTAGTGACATGGCTCTATCTGTATGGGCTTCTGTGTATGTTTGTTACATTGATATACAGACATGATATATACTACTGCATGTGATCTTTTCAACAGGTGTTGATAGAAATGTGCACAATATGATGATTATTGATATCTAGAAAAAAGAGGCCTGTATTTATGTCTGCTATGGTTACCATTAGGTCACAGTGAATCTACTGTATGTGTTAACGAATTGCAGCGGTATAATGCTATATGCACAAGAGCACTTTATATCATGATGGTCTCGGACTACTAAATGCGGGAGACCTATGCTCCTCTGTACTCTTTAAATAATATTACCCTCTTGGTCATTGATAACTAGGAATGCTTTCATCCATTGTGAAATCTCAATCTACACTCACCGGCCACTTTATTAGGTACACCATGCTAGTAACGGGTTGGACCCCCTTTTGCCTTCAGAACTGCCTCAATTCTTCGTGGCATAGATTCAACAAGGTGCTGGAAGCATTCCTCAGAGATTTTGGTCCATATTGACATGATGGCATCACACAGTTGCCGCAGATTTGTCGGCTGCACATCCCAAAGATGCTCCATACAAGGCAGGATGGATCCATGCTTTCATGTTGTTTACGCCAAATTCTGACCCTACCATCCGAATGTCGCAGCAGAAATCGAGACTCATCAGACCAAGCAACGTTTTTCCAATCTTCTACTGTCCAATTTCGATGAGCTTGTACAAATTGTAGCCTCAGTTTCCTGTTCTTAGCTGAAAGGAGTGGTACCCGGTGTGGTCTTCTGCTGCTGTAGCCCATCTGCCTCAAAGTTCGACGCACTGTGCGTTCAGAGATGCTCTTAGGCCTACCTTGGTTGTAACGGGTGGCGATTTGAGTCACTGTTGCCTTTCTATCAGCTCGAACCAGTCTGCCCATTCTCCTCTGACCTCTGGCATCAACAAGGCATTTCCGCCCACAGAACTGCCGCTCACTGGATTTTTTTTTCTTTTTCGGACCATTCTCTGTAAACCCTAGAGATGGTTGTGCGTGAAAATCCCAGTAGATCAGCAGTTTCTGAAATACTCAGACCAGCCCTTCTGGCACCAACAACCATGCCACGTTCAAAGGCACTCAAATCACCTTTCTTCCCCATACTGATGCTCGGTTTGAACTGCAGGAGATTGTCTTGACCATGTCTACATGCCTAAATGCACTGAGTTGCCGCCATGTGATTGGCTGATTAGAAATTAAGTGTTAACAAGAAGTTGGACAGGTGTACCTAATAAAGTGGCCGGTGAGTGTATGTCTGCTATGGTCATGACTAGGTCATAGCGTATTTATTGTATATGGTAATTTAGGCAGCGTGTTTATGCTGGATGCACAATAGCACTTTAGGAGATCCACGCTCCTCTGCCCCCTTTTTTGTACTGTATAGATTTGAGAAGCTATTTCCTGCCTAGGCTAATAGATTTAGTAGGTCAGACGTTGTGACCTCTAAACGTATAGATTCAATCCATAGGGTACATACTTATGTGCAGCATTTTTGTAGATTTAATATATGTGGTGCAGTAAGATCACTTATGCTGCATTGGTTTTATGTGTTTCACATTAGTGTGACCTAGGTTTATTTTGTATGTATGGTGTTTGGGTCTTGGGCGTGGGTAGTTGTTAGGGCCCGAATAGGGCAAGAAGGGATAGCCGACGCTGAGCGGGGGCGCCATATCGAATTTTAGGGTGCCAACCTCTGCTGTTAGGAAGGTGTGAGCTCTATTAGGGCTAACATTAGGGACCTAGTCAGGAATAAATATTCTCTTTATCAAAAGAGTTCCTGTTCTATCTCGGCTGCTTTATCTACCCCGTAGAGACCCAGGGTTTTTTTTGGTGTTGGTGGTCATTATTTGTTGAATTATCTATCAGATTTTAACATTATTTACTAAAGGTTATTTTTTAGGGTATTGCGTTTTTTTTTGGTTGTCATATTGAATATACCCCTATAATATTGTTTTTGGTTGTTTCCCTTTCTACCATCACCATCCTTGCCCATTCCACCATCTCCATCATTTCCTCCCCCTCCACCAACATCATTGTCCTTTCCACCACCATCATCCTTGCCCATTCCACCACCTCCATCATTTTCTCTCTCCTCCACCACCATCATTGTCCTTTCCACCACAACCATCCTTGCCCATTCCACCACCTCCATCATTTCCTCCTCCCCCCACCATCCCCATCCTTGCCCATTCCACCACTTACATAATTTCCTCCTCCCTCACCATCGCCATCATTGCCCTCTCCATCACCCCATCATTGCCCTCTCCTCCCCTACACACACAGACACACCCAGCACCATTCACCTCTCTGCACATCCCCCCGCAGCGCTATGCATGCACGCACGCACGCACACACACAGCACCTCTCACCTCTCCACCCGCTCTGTCGCAGCATCACTGTCACCTTCCTCTCTCTGGCACAGCCAGCTTCTGAATGATGACATCATCCAGCAGCACTGCTGTCTGTGTGAGAGGAAGCATGGGCAGGAAGCAGGATGGATCGCTGCAGCTCCACTGCTATTTTCTCTTGTAGGCAGCGGAGCTGCAGGGATCTCTCCCTGTCCACCAGGGGCCAGATTGCCCTCACTATTAGCCACCCTGCAGGGGCCCCCCTCCACCTCCGGGCACTGGTGCAGCCGCACAGGCTGCACATGTGGTATTTCTACCCATGAGTCTCTGGGCCTTGGTGGGAGATGGCTGGAAGATCCCTCTGTGGCAGCGCGAGAAGTCTCCAATCCGGTCTCGCAGAAAGGCGATGCACTATCTCCTTATGGTGGTGAATCCTCCAGGTCCTTCGGCACGTGGTCTCCTGGTACGGGCATGAGATGTTGTAGAGGTGTAGGTCTGCGGCACAGCGGATGTAGCAAACAGTTCAGCAGACAAGGCCGCAGAAGTAGTATGCAGTCCAGCGGTTACGGCCACAGGAGCAGGCCGGCACTCAGTAGGCACCACAGGGATAGGACTCAGGGGTGCCTCTGTGGTGGTCAGCGGAGCGATGCTCTGAAGTCCATATTGGTCACTGTGTGGTGTGGCAATCTCTCTGGGCTCAGGGCCATCAGTTGGGATGGTGCTGCTAACCGAGTGGGAAGGCACGGATAGCTGGCATGGGTAAGTCGAGAGGGAGTTAACCGTCTCTGTGCTCTCAAGCTGGTTCCCCGCAAAAAGCTCCGTCTTCCCGTGCACACCACTCTTTAAGTCAGACTCGCCCCATCAGTCAGGTGTCCTGAACTGCTCCAGTCAGAAATCTCTTCCCCCCCTGAATAATGGTGACAGCCCTGACAGTTCCAGCCCAGACATGCAAGAGAGACCATTACACTGGCTCACCTCCTACATGTACACACATCTTTCTCAGGTTTCGCCTGGAAACCATGTGAAAAAAGTGCTGTCAGGGCTGGTGCTGTGGGGGAGGTTTTAGACTATGTTCACACGTTGTGTTTTTGCAGTGTTTTTCATGTAAATTTTCAGCTGCGTTTCACAGTACCAGCAAAGTCTATGAGATTTCAGAAATCTCATGCACACACCTTTTTTTTCCCTGACTGTTTGGTTAAAGAGTTGCGTTTCTGTAATATGCAGAATGTTACTTCTTTCAGAGTTTTCTCAACATTTCTCACCCATTGACAGCAATGGGTGGTGCAAAAATGCTGCAAAAAAACGCATGTATCAGGTTTTTCTGCGTTTTTGGTACCAAAACTTGATGAAGTAGAATCAGAGTATTTTTTATGCACTAAAGATTATCAGCAGACAAATGTGCTCTGACAAAAAAAAAATTAAAAAAAAAGCAGCAAGGACTCAGCAAAACCTGCTTTTTGACGTTGCTTCTTTACTGCCAGTAAAGTAGGAAAAACGCATCAAAAACGCAATGTGTGAACATAGCTTTTTATAGTTTTCTTCTTGCATCATTTTGTCAGCCTTTTATTTGATAGTGCCTAGTTTGGAGCATATTTCATCTGGAGAAACCTCAGAGAAGTAATATACATTTCCTCTTTCTCCCACCAGGTGTTTTTCAAAATCTGAAGAAGAAAATACTGAACACATGAACAGCACATCTTTAAAAATAAATGATAAGGAAGTGTTTTTCATTTGTCATTTTTTGAGCAATTTTTCAGGCATCTGTTAGAGCAAACCTGCTCCAAATGACTCCTCAAAATAGCTCAATGTTCAAATACTCTTAGATATCATCTGCTCAGAAGCAAAATAAGACTATGGAGCTTCCACACGTCATGGATTTACACTGTAAGGCCGGGGTCACACTTAGCGTAGGGAAATACGGTCCGCTTTTTACAGGCGTAATACGCAGAAACGTTCCCTGAACAGTGATCCGTATGTCATCCGTAGGCAAGGTGTGGCTGCGTATTTGGCACATGTAAACCTCCGTATGGCATCTGTACAGCGAGATTTTCTCGCCGGCTTGCAAAATGGACATAGAATGGATCTATGGGCTCAAATATTCGTGAAAACATATACAGTCTATATATATACAGTACAGACCAAAAGTTTGGACACACCTTCTCATTTAAAGATTTTTCTGTATTTTCATGACTATGAAAATTGTAAATTCACACTGAAGGCATCAAAACTATGAATTAACACATGTGAAATTATTTACTTAGCAAAAAAGTGTGAAACAACTGAAAATATGTCTTATATTCTAGGTTCTTCAAAGTAGCCACCTTTTGCTTTGATGACTGCTTTGCACACTCTTGGCATTCTCTTGATGAGCTTCAAGAGGTAGTCACCGGAAATTGTTTTCACTTCACAGGTGTGCCCTGTAAGATTTAATAAGTGGGATTTCTTACCTTATAAATGGGGTTGGGACCATCAGTTGTGTTGTGCAGAAGTCTGGTGTTTACACAGCTGACAGTCCTACTGAATAGACTGTTAGAATTTTTATCATGGCAAGAAAAAAGCAGCGAAGTAAAGAAAAACAAGTGGCCATCATTACTTTAAGAAATGAAGGTCAGTCAGTCCGAAAAATTGGGAAGTGTCCCCAAATGCAGTTGCAAAAACCATCAAGCGCTACAAAGAAACTGACTCACATGAGTACCGCCCCAGGAAAGGAAAACCAAGAGTCACCTCTGCTTCTGAGGATAAGTTTATCCGAGTCACCAGCCTCAGAAATTGCAGGTTAACAGCAGCTCAGATTAGAGACCAGGTCAATGCCACACAGAGTTCTAGCAGCAGACACATCTCTACAACAACTGTTAAGAGGAGACTTTGTGCAGCAGGCCTTCATGGTAAAATAGCTGCTAGGAAACCACTGCTAGGGACAGGCAACAAGCAGAAGAAACTTGTTTAGGCTAAAGAACAGAAGGAATGGACATTAGACCAGTGGCAATCTGTGCTTTGGTCTGATGAGTCCAAATTTGAGATCTTTGGTTCCAACCACCGAGTCTTTGTGCGACGCAGAAAAGGTGAATGGATGGACTCTACATGCCTAGTTCCCACCATGAAGCATGGAGGAGGAGGTGTGATGTTGTGGGGGTGCTTTGCTGGTGACACTGTTGGGGATTTATTCAAAATTGAAGGCATACTGAACCAGGATGGCTAACACAGCATCTTGCAGCGGCATGCTATTCCATCCGGTTTGCGTTTAGTTGGACCATCATTTATTTTTCAACAGGACAATGACCCCAAACACACCTCCAGGCTGTGTAAGGCTATTTGACCAAGAAGGAGAGTGATGGCGTGCTATGCCAGATAACCTGGCCTCCACAGTCCAGTCACCAGACCTGATCCCAATCAAGATGGTTTGGGGTGAGCTGGACAGCAGAGTGAAGGCAAAAGGACCAACAAGTGCTAAGTATCTCTAGGAACTCCTTAAAGATTGTTGGAAGACCATTCCAGGTGACTACCTCTTGAAGCCCATCAAGAGAATGCCAAGAGTGTGCAAAGCAGTCATCAAAGCAAAAGGTAGCTACTTTGAAGAAACTAGAATATAAGACATATTTTCAGTTGTTTCACACTTTTTTGTTAAGTATATAATTCCACATGTGTTAATTCATAGTTTTGATGCCTTCAGTGTGAATGTACAATTTTCATAGTCTTGAAAATACAGAAAAATCTTTAAATGAGAAGGTGTGTCCAAACTTTTGGTCTGTACCGTATATATATATATATATATATATATATATATATATATATATATATATATGTATATACTGTATATATGTCAGTGATATATATACATATATATATATATTTAATACAGCGCTAGATGGCTTAAAAGCCGGTAATTCAATTGCCGGCTTTTGCTATCTCCTTATTAAACCCGTCAGGTTATGAGTAGTGTTGAGCGATACCGTCCGATATCGGGAAATATCGGATTGGATTGGATCGGACCGATACCCCAAAAATATCGGATATCGCCGATTCCGATACCGGAAACCAATGCAAGTCAATGGGACACAAATATCGGAATGAAAATAAACCCTTTCTTTCCTTGTAGGTTAATTCTACATGAAGGAAAACAACTAAGAATAATGTAGAATGTATTGGGGGAGATGGAGGAGACATTAAAGGCATAGAGGTTTAGCCCAATCAAATGGAATAGCAGGAATTAATTTTTTTTTAAGACGTTCGGAGTTACAAAGATATCGACTATGTTAAGCTTTTTTATATTTTGTCAGATATTTATGTTTCACTACTTCCATGCTCTTCACCTTCTTTTTTTACTTCTCCCACACTTTCACCTTCATCATCCTCAGCAGCAGCATCTTTTTCATCAACTTCTTCTTCACCTTATTCATCTTCTTCTTCTTCACCTTCTTCCTATTATTTTTTTTTTTTACATTCCTCATATTCTTCTTATTCAACTATTATTCTTCTTCATATTCTACTTCTTCATCTTCTTCTTCTTTATCATATTCTTATTTGTGACAGGCATTCCTGTAGTTGTTATCTATAAAAGTTTGAAGATTACACCTTCCGTTCTGCCTGTCACAAAAGATTTGTACTGGAACCCGGATGGGTAGCAGAAGGTACAAGAGCCAATGGAACTACCGAGGACCAGCTGATGGTACTGGAATCCAGTTACTAAGCAGGAGATACCTGTGCCAGAAAGCACTACCAAGGACCACCAGACGGTGGTGGAACTCGGATACTGAGAAGGAGGCACCTAAGCCAAAGGCTCTGCCTGGAACCAGCTGACATTACTGGAACCCAGGGGGACCTATTCGAGATTGACTTCCAAAGAACCAGCTAATGGTGCTGGAACTCAGATAGGCAGCAGAAGGTCCACATGAAAAAAAAAGTTGCAAGGCCGCGAGCCGGCCGCAGTTACCGAAACCCACATTCCTACAGGGGGTGCTTGTCCTATTGGCACTATGGAACCAGCCTTCATTGCCAGATCCCGCAACCCACATAGGAAGCACCTAAACTGCAGGCACCATAGAGTCGGCTAACCCGACCGCAACCCAGCAGCACAACGTATTGGAGGCAAAGTGACGTTGACACTACCCAATAACAGCTGGCATGCTGGAACCAGGCTGGGCAGGAAAGAGAACCCGTGCCAAAGACACTGCTGGGAAACAGCTGGCGGTGCTGGAACCCAGCATAAATACTAAAAACAGAGTGTAGCAATGTAGCAAGAGGCCTAATTGGAGCAAGTTTAAAATCAGTAGTAGTGTGAATGTGGACAGAGCAGGAGAAATTGCCGGACACACAACTGGGGATCAGCTGATGTTACTGAACCCCAATAACACTGTAGCAGGTGTTGACTGTGCAGACGGCACTTATGAGCAGCAACTGGCGGTGTTGGAGCCCAGGGTAAATACTAGAAACAGAGTGGAGGCAGAGGCCTAATTGGAGCAAGTTTAAAATCAGTAGTAGTGTGAGTGTGGACAGAGCAGGAGAAATTGCCGGACACACAGCTGGGGATCAGCTGACGTCACTGAACCCCAATAACACTGGAGCATGTGTTGACTGTGCAGACGGCACTTCTGAGCAGAAACTGGCGATGTTGGAGCCCAGGGATTACAGGAGAAACAGAGTGGATGCAGAGGCGTAATTGGAGCAAGTTTAAAATCTGTAGTAGTGTGAATGTGGACAGAGCAGGCGAAATTGCCGGACACACAGCAGGGGATCAGCTGACGTTACTGAACCGCAATAACACTGGAGCAGGTGTTGACTGAGCAGACGGCACTTCTGAGCAGCAACTGGCAGTGTTGGAGCCCAGGGATTACAAGAGAAACAGAGTGGAGGCAGAAGCGAAATTGGAGCAAGTTTAATATCTGTAGTAGTGTGAGTGTGGACGGAGCAGGAGAAATTGCCGGATACACAGCAGGGATCAGCTAACGTTACTGAACCCCAATAACACTGGAGCATGTGTTGACTGTGCAGACAGCACTTCTGAGCAGCAACTGGCAGTGTTGGAGCCCAGGGATTACAGTTCAGGTGGTAGAAACATGAATACAACAGGAGACCTGGATTCTGTTGCCAATCAATTATTTAATCTGGAAGAGGACTGGCAAATTCCTGCAAGATCCAGGCCTTGTTCATTTTCAGAAAAGTAAGCTGGTCAACGTTATCGGAGGATAGTCGCATGCGTCAGTCTGTTAGTACACCACCTGCAGCACTAAAGACGCGTTCCGATAATACACTAGCAGCAGGGCAAGCCAGCACCTCCAATGCATACTGGCTAAGCTCTGACCATGTATCCAGCTTAGAGACCCAAAACTTGAAAGAGGAAGAGCCGTCTGGGAGAGCACTGAGAGGGCAAGACATGTAGTCTGTCACCATCTGATGGAAACGTTGCCTCCTGCTGACTGGAGCCATGTGTGATGGTGTAGACATTTGTGACGGGGACACAAAACTTTGACACATTTGGGCCATACTGGTCTTGCCTTGTGCTGAGGCACTGCTTCTGCTCCCTCTTTGTGCAGAGATTCCTCCACTGCCTTGACGCACTGAACTGCATTGTAAAGCACTAGCAGCACTGCTCTCGGTTGGAAGGGAGAACATGATGGAATGCACCAGTGTGTCTTGGTACTCCCGCATTTTACGCTCCCGGTTCAACGGTGTTATGAGGCTTTGTAAGTTGTCCCGGTAGCGAGGATCTAGGAGGGTGTACACCCAATAATCAGCCGTGTTGAGAATGTGGGCGATGCGGTGGTCGTTTCTCAGGCACTGCAGCATGAAATCAACCATGTGCTGCAGACTGCCAACTGGCCAAGAAACGCTGTCCCCTGCTTGAGGCTTCATCTCTGCCTGCTCTGCATCACCTCACCCTCGCTCTACATACTGACTACTAGAGCATTGTGTAACTCCCTCCTTTGGACAGATGTCTTCCTCCTCCATTGACTCCTCCTCATCCTCCTCACAAAGTGTCCCCTGCCTAGGCCTTTGTGAGGAACCACGTTGCACAGACTGTCCAGAAGCGGATGGCATTTGTGACTCCTCATCCTCCACCTCTTCCACAACCTCCTCCCTTAGTGCTTGCAGTGTTTTTTCAAGCAGGCAGATAAGGGGGATAGTCATGCTGACTAGTGCATCATCTGCACTCGCCATCCGCTTGGAATCACCGAAGGCACGCAAAACGTGGCAGATGTCCTTCATAGAGGCCCACTCAGTGGTGGTGAAGTGTGAACGGCGCGCAGTGCGACTTGTTTGCGCCTGATGCAGCTGGTACTCCATTACTGCTGCCTGCTGCTCCCACAACCGCTCCAACATATGTAACATTGATTTCCACCTGGTGGGTAAGTCACATATGATGTGATGTTCCAGAAGGCGGAATCGGCGCTGCAGAGCTGCAATGCGTGACCTTGCCATGCTGGAATGCCGCAAGTGAGCGCACTCTAGGCAGACCTTGTGCAGCAGTGCATCAAGATCCGGATAGTCCCTCAAAAAACTTTGCACGGCCAACTTGAGCACATGTGTCAGACATGGGATCGGAGAGAGGTTGCTTAGGCCCAGAGCTGCCACCAGATTTCGGCCATTGTCACACACTACCATACCTGGCTGGAGATTCACTGGCACAAACCACACGTCGCTGTGCTGCTTGATGGCATTCCAGAGCTCCTGCGCTGTGTGGCTTTGATTACCCAAAGAAATTAATTTCAATACGGCCTGTTGACGTCTGGCCACGGCTGTGCTCATATCGGTCGTAACAGGTAAGCGTTCACGGGACTGTGACGGCTCTTGCAGTGCTGATTTAGAGGAACTGGAGTATGAGGAGTCAATGTGTACAGACTGGATTCCTGCAATCCTTGGAGTTGGCAGAACACGTACAGCGCCACTCTCAAGATCTGTACCCGGCTCCACAACATTTACCCAATGGGCAGTGAGGGAAAGGTATCGTCCCTGTCCATGGTGACTGGTCCACGCATCGGTGGTCAGGTGGACCTTGCTACTGACGGCGTTTTGTAGCGCATGTTTAATTTTTCCCTCCACATGCTTTTGCAGGGCAGGGATGGCTTGCCTGCTGAAATAAAAGCGGCTGGGCACGTTGTTTTGTGGGACTGACAATGCCATGAAGTTACGGAAGGTGTCAGTCTCCACTAGCCTGAATGAGAGCATTTCAAGGGACAGTAGTTTTGCAATGCCTGCATTCAGAGCCTGTGCTCGGGGGTGGTTTGCTGAGTATGGATGCCTTTTCTCCCATGCCTGTGCTACTGATGGCTGTAGACTGGCCTGGGAGTGTGAGGATGACAGGGAACGTGGTGCTGTGGGTGGAATTACACTGTGTCTCTGTACAACAATGCCAGAGGTTCTTCCATGGCGATCCTGTGAGGAAGCCGAACCAGCTGTGTGTGAGCTGGAGGAAGAGGCTACAACACGAGCTGAAGAGGTGGTAGGTGCCGCTGTAGGTTGGCCTAGGTCTTCAGTGTGTCTTTGTAACTCCACCATGTGATTGGTCCGCACATGTTTCCACATATTTGTGGTATTGAGGTTGCTGACACTTTTCCCTCTTTTCACTTTCTGATTATACAGCTTGCATTTGACAAAGCAAATGTCATCTGCAACTGTCAAAAAAGGACCAGGCACTGCAAGTCTTGGGAGTGCCCTTTTTGGGTTTTGGAAGAGGCATGCTCCTAATGAGTGCCGAAGTGGAGGCTACAGGCAACCCAGTGTGCCCCCTCCCTCTCCCTCCTTTTTGGGCCGTTCAGGGAATCTCTTCCTCAGAGCTGCTCCCACCACCTTCCTGTACCTCACGCCATGATGGGTCACGGACCTCATCATCTACACTACCCTCTTCAAACAACTGCTTCTTGCTTCTCCTGGGTAGTCTCGGCAGCACAGTACGCACCAGAAAGTGGCACCTGAGTCTCATCATCAGATGCGTACTGAGGTGTGCTGACCATAGGCACTGGCCCACCCGCCTCTTAAGATTCAGAATCCCCACCTCCTCTCCCTGCAGAAACTCCATGCCCACGACCACATGCCCTGCCTTCTTCATCTTGGTAGACTGATAAAGATAGGCAGAAAAGTACTAAGAGCTTAGTGTGCTTATTCCTGAACAGCTGCTATCAGGTATAAGAAACATTAATTTTATAAAGTGTGGACTAGACTTTAATATGAGCTAATGTGGCCTACACAACTGTAAAGTAGAGTGTTTGGTGAACTTTATTTAGGTTTTTTTTTTAACCCAAAAAAAAATGGATGTGTCCAAAGATGTCAAACCGATAGTATCACAAACTTTTTGTAGCTATTATAATGCAGGAAGGTAACCTACAATGCAATAGATGAGGCTCCAAAAAATAGGCTAATACTATTCGGGCTGGGGCTGCAGGGCACAAGGCTGCAGAAAGGCTCCTCTATCTACTCCTATATAGTGTTTGTAAGGCTGCAGAAAAGCTCCTCTATCTACTCCTATATAATGTTTGCACGCAATCTAGACGGATACGGATGGAACCACACTAATAGGAGAAATCAGGAAAAATGTGCAGCAGCACTAATGCAAAAAAGGACAATGTAACAGTATGAGGCAGTGACGCACGCTGAGCGGACTACAACCAGATGTGGCTGCAGAACAGACTACAGGGTTAGCTGCACTCACACACAGAGACCTTGCAGAGAGCCATGAACAGCGCTGCAAGGCAATAAAAGCTTCTCACACAGCGGCTGCTGAAGTAGCCTTGGTAAAGCACAATGAAGCAAATCGCTATCTCAAACTGTTCCTCAGTCAGAACAGCAGCGTCCTGTCCCTAACTGAATTCACAGCAGAGTGAACCCAAAATGGCGGCAGCAGCTTTTATAGTGCATCATGACATCATTTCAGCAGCCAATCACAGCCATGCCATTAGTTACATGCCTAACATGCATAACAGGATGTGCCCACACTTCTTAGGATTCCTCATTGGCTGAATCAAATCAAACTAGGTCATTGCATTATGGGAACTTCCGATTCCGGTATTCAATATACTAAAAGTATCGGAACTCAGCATCAGAACTCCGATACTGCGAATATCGGCCGATACCTGATACTGCAGTATCGGAATGCTCAACACTAGTTATGAGACATGGTTTAAATACAGTAAACCATTTCATATCCCTTATTTTTTACATATTCCTCACTAATGTTAGAAGTGTCTGTGTGCAAATTTTGGGGGCTCTAGGTGTTAAAATAAAGGGTTAAATCATGGAAAAAACTAATGTGGGCTCCTGCGCAATTTTCTCCGCCAGAGTGGGAAAAACAGTGACTGAGGGCAGATATTAATAGCCTAGAGAGGGACCGTGGTTATTGGACCCCCCTGACTAAAAACATCTGCCCCCAGCCACCCCAGAAAAGGCATATCTGTAAGATGCACCTATTCTGGCACTTAGCCTATCTCTTCCCACTCCCCTGTAGCGGTGGGATATGGGGTAATAAAGGGTTAATGTCACCTTGCTAATGTAAGGTGACATTAAGTATAGTTAATAATTAAGAGATGTCAATAAGACACCTATCCATTATTAATCCAATAGTAGTAAAGGGTTAAAAAAAACACACATTATGAATAAAGTATTTTAATGAAATAAATACACATGGTGTTGTAAAATCTTTATTGTACGCTTAACCCCTTCATGACCCAGCCTATTTTGACCTTAATGACCTGGCCGTGTTTTGCAAGTCTGACCAGTGTCCCTTTATGAGGTAATAACTCAGGAACGCTTCAACGGATCCTAGCGGTTCTGAGACTGTTTTTTCGTGACATATTGGGCTTCATGGTAGTTGTAAATTTAGGTCGATAATTTCTGCGTTTATTTGTGAAAAAAATGGAAATTTGGCAAAAATTTTGAAAATTTCGCAATTTTCATATTTTGAATTTTTATTCTGTTAAACCAGAGAGTTATGTAACACACAAAATAGTTAATAAATAACATTTCCCACATGTCTACTTTACATCAGCATGATTTTGGAAACAAAATTTTTTTTTGCTAGGAAGTTATAAGGGTTAAAATTTGACCAGTGATTTCTCATTTTTACAACAAAATTTACAAAACCATTTTTTTAGGGACCACCTCACATTTGAAGTCAGTTTGAGGGTTCTATATGGCTGAAAATACCCAAAAGTGACGCCATTCTAAAAACTGCACCCCTCAAGGTGCTCAAAACCACATTCAAGAAGTTTATTAACCCTTCAGGTGTTTCACAGCAGCAGAAGCAACATGGAAGGAAAAAATGAACATTTAACTTTTTAGTCACAAAAATGATTTTTTAGCAACAATTTTTTTTATTTTCCCAAGGGTAAAAAGAGAAACTGGAACACAAAAATTGTTTTCCAATTTGTCCTGAGTATGCCGATACCTCATATGTGGGGGTAAACCACTGTTTGGGGGCACGGCAGGGCTCGGAAGGGAAGGAGGGCCATTTGACTTTTTGAATGAAAAATTGGCTCCAATCTTTAGCAGACACCATGTCGCGTTTGGAGAGCCCCCGTGTGCCTAAACATTGGAGCTCCCCCACAAGTGACCCCATTTTGGAATCTAGACACCACAAAGAACTTATATAGATGCATAGTGAGCACTTTAAACCCCCAGGTGCTTCACAAATTGATCTGTAAAAATGAAAAAAAAATTTTTTTCACAAAAAATGTCTTTTAGCCTCAATGTTTTCATTTTCACATGGGCAACAGGATAAAATGGATTCTAACATTTGTTGGGCAATTTCTCCTGAGTACGCCGATACCTCATATGTGGGGGTAAACCACTGTTTGGGTGCACGGCAAGGCTCGGAAGGGAAGGCGCGCCATTTGACTTTTTGAATGGAAAATTAGCTCCAATCGTTAGCGGACACCATGTCGCATTTGGAGAGCACCTGTGTGCCTAAACATTGGAGCTCCCCCACAAGTGACCCCATTTTGGAAACTAGACCTCCCATGGAACTTATCTAGATGTGTGGTGAGCACTTTGAACCCCCAAGTGCTTCACAGAAGTTTATAACGCAGAGCCGTGAAAATAAAAAATAATTTTTCTTTCCTCAAAAATGATTTTTTAGCCGGAATTTTTTATTTTCTCAAGGGTAACAGGAGAAATTGGACCCCAAATGTTGTTGTCCAGTTTGTCCTGAGTACACTGATACCCCATATGTGGGGGTAAACCACTGTTTGGGCGCACGGCAGGGCTCGGAAGGGAAGGCACGCCATTTGGCTTTTTGAATGGAAAATTAGCTCCAATCATTAGCGGACACCATGTCGCGTTTGGAGAGCACCTGTGTGCCTAAACATTGGAGCTCCCCCACAAGTGACCCCATTTTGGAAACTAGACCTCCCAAGGAACTTATCTAGATGTGTGGTGAGCACTTTGAGCCCCCAAGTGCTTCACAGAAGTTTATAACGCAGAGCCGTGAAAATAAAAAATCATTTTTCTTTCCTCAAAAATAATTTTTTAGCCCAGAATTTTTTAATTTTCCCAAGAGTAAGAGGAGAAATTTGACCCCAAGTGTTGTTGTCCAGTTCCTCCTGAGTACGCTGATACCCCATATGTGGGGGTAAACCACTGTTTGGGCACATGCCGGGGCTTGGAAGTGAAGTAGTGATGTTTTGAAATGCAGACTTTGATGGAATGCTCTGTGGGCGTCACGTTGCGTTTGCAGAGCCCCTGATGTGCCTAAACAGTAGAAACCCCACACAAGTGACCCCATTTTGGAAACTAGACCCCCAAAGGAACTTATCTAGATGTGTGGTGAGCACTTAGAACCCCCAAGTGCTTCATAGAAGTTTATAACGCAGAGCCGTGAAAATAAAAAATCATTTTTCTTTCCTCAAAAATAATTTTTTAGCCTGCAATTTTTTATTTTCCCAAGGGTTACAGGAGAAATTGGACCCAAAAAGTTGTTGTCCAGTTTATCCTGAGTACGCCGGTGCCCCATATGTGGGGGTAAACCACTGTTTGGGCACACGTCGGGGCTCGGAAGGGAGAGAGCACCATTTGACTTTTTCAATGCAAGATTGTCTGGAATCAATGGTGGCGCCATGTCACGTTTGGAGACCCCCTGATGTGCCTAAACAGTGGAAACCCCTCAATTCTAACTCCAACACTAACCCCAACACACCCCTAACCCTAATCCCAACCCTAACCACAACCCTAACCCCAACACACCCCTAACCCTAGTCTTAACCCTAATTCCAACCTTAACTCTAATTCCAACCCTAACCCTAAGGCTATGTGCCCACGTTGCGGATTTGTGTGCGGATTTTTCCGCACTGTTTTTGAAAAATCTGCAGGTAAAATGCACTGCGCTTTACCTGCGGATTTACAGTGTTTTTTGTGTGGATTTCACCTGCGGATTCCTATTATGGAGCAGGTGGAAAACGCTGCGGAATCCGCACAAAGAATTGACATGCTGCGGAAAATACAACGCAGCGTTTCCATGCTGTATTTTCTGCACCATGGGCACAGCGGATTTGGTTTTCCATAGGTTTACGTGGTACTGTAAACGTGATGGAAAACTGCTACAAATCCGTGGCGACCAATCCACTGCGGATACGCAGCCAAATCCACACCGTGTGCACATAGCCTAATTCTAGCCCTAATTCCAACCCTAGCCCTAATTCTAACCCTAACCCTAATTGTAACCCTAACCCTAATTGCAACCCTAACCCTAATTCTAACCCTAATTCTAACCCTATCCCTAAGTGCAACCCTATCCCTAAGTGCAACCCTAAGTGCAACCCTAGCCCTAAGTGCAACCCTAGCCCTAAGTGCAACCCTAACCCTAAGTGCAACCCTAACCCTACCCCTACCCCTAACCCTAACCCTACCCCTAACCCTAGTTCTAACCCTAATCCTAATGGAAAAACAAAAATAAATATATTTTCTGTATTTTATTATTGTTCCTACCTATGGGGGTGATAAGGGGGGGTTTATTTACTATTTTTTTTATTTTGATCTCTGTGATAGAACCTATCACAGCGATCAAAATGTACAGGGAACAAATCTGCCAGCCGGCAGATTAGGCGGGCGCACTGCGCCCGCCATTTTCCAAGATGGCGGCGCCCATGCGAGAAGACCGAGGATACCGGGACTAGGTAAGTATGGGGGGGTGCGATCAGACAGTGGGGGGGCAGAGGGGAGGACGGGGGGAGGGTCGGAGGGGAGAGGAAGGCGCTTAGGACAGGACGGAGGGGTAGGGAACACTGACAGCGGCTGCAGATCGCCGCCGTCAGTCGGTGGGGGGGCCAGATCGGGGTCTCCAGCCATGGCTGATGCTATTGCAGCATCGGCCATGGCTGGATTGTAATATTTCACCAATTTTCATAGGTGAAATATTACAGATTGCTCTGATTGGCTGTTTCACTTTTAACAGCCAATCAGAGCGATCGTAGCCATGGGGGGCTGAAGTACCACTCCCCCTGTTCCTGTAGGTCGGGTGAAATTGGAGTTAACCCTTTCACCCGGCCTGCAGGGACACAATCATTCTGTGACACAGCATATGCATCACAGGTCAGATTGGCACCGACTTTCATGATGCATACGCTGTGTCACAGGTCGGGAAGGGGTTAATCCACCTGAAGACCCTCGTTCTTTAAAAAAATAAGAAAGCAACAATATCCCATACCTGTCCGTCGTACAGTCATGTCCCACGCTGTAAATCCATCTGAAGGTTAAATAATTTTACAGCCAGGAGCCTGCTATTGCAGCTGTTGCTCCTGGTTGCAAATACTGGGGAATGAATGGAATGCAGGGAACCTAGCTACCTAGACTTGCAGTGATGTGCTCCCTGCTGGCATAAACTCATATGAACTTTAGCGTTGGAAAATATTCAGAAAAATTCCCACGCTAGAGTTTATATGAGTTTATGCCAGCAGGGGGCGCATCACCGCAAGTCTAGGTAGCTACGTTCCCTGCATTCCATTAATTCCCCAGTATTTACAACTAGGTGCAATAGCTGCTTTAGCAGGCTCCTGGTTGTAAATTTATTTAACCCCTTCAGATGGATTTACAGCGTGGGACATGACTGTACAATGGACAGGTATGGGATATTGTTGCTTTCTTATTTTATTTTTTTACAGAACGAAGGTATTCAGGTGGATTAAGCGTACCATAAAGATTTTAAAACCCCATGTGTGCTTTTATTTAATTAAAATACTTTATTCATAATGAGTGTGTGTATTATTAACTGTTTACTACTATTGGATTAATAATGGATAGGTGTCTTATTGACATCGCTCCATTATTAACCAGGCTTAATGTTACCTTACAATAGCAAAGTGACATTAACCCCTTATTACCCCATATCCCACCGCTACTCGGGAGTGGGAAGAGAGGCTCAGTGCCAGAATAGGTGCATCTTACAGATGTGCCTTTTCTGGGGTGGCTGGGGGCAGATGTTTTTAGCCGAGGGGGCCAATAACCATGGTCCCTCTCTAGGCTATTAATATCTGCCCTCAGTCACTGGCTTTCCCACTCTGGTGCAGAAAATTGCACGGGAGCCCATGTCAGTTTTTCCCATGATTTAACCCTTTATTTTAAGACCTAGAGCCCCCATATTTTGCCCACAGACACTTCTTACATTAGTAGTGAGTAATATGTGAAAAAATAAGGGATATGAAATGGTTTACTGTATGTAAACCATGTCTCATATCCTGTCGGGTTTGATAAGGAGATAGCAAAAGCCGGCAATTGAATTACCGGCGTTTAAGCTATCTAGCTCTGTATTAAAATATATATATATATATATATATATATATATATATATATATATATATATATATATATATATATATATATTTTATGTCTCAATGACTATGTGTAGACATTTATTTTATCTATTCTATTCTAACCTGTCAGTGTGATTTTACTGTACACCGCGCTGAATTGCCAGCTTTTCTGTAGAACACTGGTGCGTATTTCTCGCAAGTCACACTGATGGTCAGAGTGCAACCGTATTTTTCTCACCCCCATAGACTTTCATTGGCGGATTTTTTCAACCGGATTTTTTCAACACCCGTAAAATACGGCTGAGAAATATACGGCAGATAGGAGCTGCCCCATAGAGAATCATTGGTCCGTGTGCAATGCGTTGTTTTTGTGCCTCTCATACGACCGTAAAACTCTCTAGTATGACCCCGGCCTAATAGTGTCTTCTGTCTAACACATAAATCTCAGTGTGATACGATAAGTCAGAATCAAAGTCACATGACCCACAAGAGGAACAGAGTGGAAAACAGGGAAGATGTCGATCAGTGAGTATATTACTGCACTCTCAGTACACTGAGAGTGTCCACAGTTTTAGGAAATTAAAACTTTTGTGGGAGTGCTTCTTAAATCCAGTCACTTATTAAATAAAATCAAAGTAGCATAAAACTTATGACAGTATCTGTCGCACCAATAATGGTATCATAAGCAATGTGTAAAAGGTTATCAATGCATCATACAAGTCACATAGTGCAGTGTGCAATTATACACTGCCACCTTACAAGCTATAACCAATTCCACCAGTAGGCTTTGCTCAGTATCAGGGAATGATTACTGTACCATTCCCTCATACCGAAGTATGTACATAGTTATCTACATTAAGGATCCGATTCCTCAAGCTGATTTAGTCAAAATTCTGCTGTAAAACGGCTTAAAAAGATGCAATAATAATAGTTTGAAAAGCAGATGTAGCTCATGAGTATCAGTGTGTGAAAAAGTGCTTCTGACAAAATCATAATTCATGCCATAAAAGTGGAGCAAACAATAAAAGAATGTGCGCTAGAGCCTGGCTATGTACAGTACATTTTTCTGCGTTGGTGCACGACATTTGAAAGATATAGTAAAAAGTGCATGTTTAGCGCCCCCACTGCCGCAGGGCCGAGGGGTACCCGGTACCGGGCCTCTGAGTCTCTGCTCTGGGGTTGTCACGGTGGCTAGGCCCGGTCCGTGACCCTGCTGAGGGGCGTACAGTGAATGATAGATGTGGATGGTGGTGGTGGTGCGGTGCAGTAAATAACGAGGACACCAGGTTGCAGTCTCTTTACCTCTTTACTGAAGGTCTCTGGGTCCTCAGTCCGGAATACGGTTCACCAGGCTGCGCAAGTCCGACCGGTCCGATGGCACCTCCAGAGTTCCCTTTGCAGGTGGAAAGCTGTGCCTTCCTGCTTGCGCTATGTGTTGTGGTCCTCCCCTGCTGTGCTTACGGGATAGTCCCCACAACTGTTGTGTCTGTTTCTCGTGTTCCCTCACAACAACTCGATTAGATGATGTTCTGCTAATCCTCCGTCCCTCCCGGTGTTATGGTTGGGACGCACCCGTATGACGGGTAGGCTCGGAGCTCTTCCGGGACCCTAGAGTCGCCCCTCTCCACAAGTTGCCCCCCAAGTCTGCATAGGTGATTTAGGTGAGACAGCCCGCCTGTGACTGACTGTCCTGCCGTTGGTTTGAAGTATTGCCTGGAGCTAGATATATGAATACTTCCTCGGCGTTCCGGCCGCCGGTTGTGCGCCTCAGTAGGATGTTGCCTCGATCTTACAGCACGACTCCTACTGGTAATCTCCTTCTTGCTTTGATCTCGTTTCTCACTCAGCACAATATATCTCGCTTCTGATCCTTTCTTAGGGCACCGCCGCTATGCTGAGCAGGCACGGTCCCGTGACGTTCTTTCTTGTTGCCAGACCTCTGTCAGGGTCCCAAACCTGACAGGGACCCTACCGAATCTTCCCCACAACACCCTCTGCCACAAGGTGTTGCCTGGTTCCAACCCAGTCAGCTTTCTGTCCTAACTTCCTGCCTGACCCCCAGTTTACCCACACGGTGAGGAGTGGCCTAATAAATAGCACCCTTAGCTCCCCCTGGAGGCCCGACTGTGAAATGTATTGGTGTATGTGATACCTGGTCAGATGAACTCCTTCAGTGCCATCAGACGTACCATAGCCCCCCTTAGCGGCGGAGCCACAGTACTGCAACGACCAGGACTCTGGGGCGCTGCACATGCCTCTTAACGTATTACGCACATCTTACTACAGTGCTCCTTTCATTTAAACTGGCGCACAAAACGGTAGTCTTAATTAATCAGGATTATTTATTTGTTATGTGAATTAGTGAATTAGACTCTTTCTATGCTTTGCTTGATAAGGGATGTGACCTTGTTATAAAGTGGAGTTGTCTAGCATGCAATATTATACACTTACAAACACACTAGAATTTTGGCACAATTTGTTGACACACAGAGTCAGGAAAGAGTGGAAGACCTCCAAGTCTTGTGGGTTTATTAGATAAGAGATTGAAAAGCTTTTTATTATGTCAAAGTGGGCATGTTGGTTCCTATTGACTAAAGAGCGCACTCCAAAAAGGCGAGCTCAACCTCCTGGACAGAAGGGAATTATGCACACCTGGATTTGTCAACTTGGAACATGGACAACGACTAACACTTTCATAGAACACAGCAAGTTGGATACCTTGGCTAATGGAGGGGGGGGGTTACTTCACAAAAATATACAGTAAGATGCTACTTTTTTATTCTACTCGCTGCTCATTTAATTTGAATTACATTACTACTGTAACACCCCAGATAACTGGTTGTTACAGTGATGTTGCCTTCCTTTCGGGGAGGGCGATATCATGCTTGGAGGCAAGGGGGATTCTCTTTACCAGGTAAGGCACCCACACACAACACGTTCTGAATCCAGGCCAGAAGGGGGAGCTCATGACCCAGATTCAGGGGAGCTTCCCCCAGCTTTAAGTGTTCTGGTCTGGAGGAGGAGTTAAGTTAGTTGGAGAGAGACACTGAAGAGAAAGGAAGTCTGGAACAGAGTGCAGACTACAGAGCCATGCAGCCAGGACTGAGCTGCAGCTCCAGGGAAGGACGAGAACTCGAGGGGTGTTGAACGTTGTTGAGCTATTGAGGGAAGGAGCAAAGGAGTGAAAAAGGGCTCAGAGGGGAAATGCGACCGGACACCCTCAGAGTTAGAGGGCAGGAACCGGGCACCAGGAGCCCGAGGTAGTGTTGTGCTCCAGGACACGCAACAGAACCAGAGAGCATTGAACTGTATGTAATTTGCCCACACCACACCTGAAGACGAAGCAACACTTGAAGAGCCTGGGTCATAATAAAGACCCTGTAAAATGGCTCAAGTTGCCCGCCATACAGGTACCTGTCCCAGGACAGGGGAAGGGGTACTTTGCCAGCAAGCTTCAGGCAGCAGGGACCTCGCACATCAGCGCAAGAAGGAAAGGCTTACGTACCTCACCTGGGAGAGGGATCTACCATTCCCTCCAGGCCGGCCGGGCCATACCATCACCTGTTCCTGGTACTCTGGACTTTGGACTGCTACTGTCAGTAAACCAGGTAAAACTTTACCACTCTGTGTCCTCCACTTATTTTCCGGCATACACCATCCTTACCATACACCTTGGGAGCACTGGGGACCCCGCTTCACCTGTGGGAAGCGTCACCATCTTGCTGCCACAACATCACCCCAGAGGACCCCTTTAAGCAGCGTCGGTCCCTATTGACCGAGAACCACAGGTGGCGTCATGAAAATAGACTTTCACAATTCCCTTAAAAGACCTTTCCCCTTTTAAATGGGTGCCCAGGGCCATGGACCGGGTCGCAGCCACCATGACATCCCTTTAAGAACGACCGGACCCGGTACGAGTATCCCCATTGCCCTGGTGGGCGACTCACTTCTCCTTCATGTGCTACCTTCAAAGAACATTTTCTCCCATTAAGTCTGAGGCTAGACAGCAACCTTGATGTGACACAGGTTACATAACCAAAAAGAGCTCCATGTTCTGCTGCTACATTTGCAGCATAATACAGATGAATGGGGTTGCAATGCGATCCTGAGGGTACAACGACAAGCAAGGTGCAAAAAAGACAGACTCTGTTGGACTTTTTGTGACTAGCTTGTCAGAGAACCCTTGGGGATGCTAATCAATTAAATAAATGATTATTGAGTCTCATGTAGAGATGAGTGAATTGATTCACAACCAATTGAATTCATTATGAATCCCCCATAAAATTAGGATTTATCAAATTTTTCATAATTTAGTTTGCACTAATTCCATTAAAATGGTGGTCTGCAATGCTATCGTTTTGTTGGATTCTGAGGTCCCTGGAAAATGTTTTAAAAAAAATGTTACAGTGAGCTCTTCCAGTATTCTCAAAAGGTCTTCCACTGCTGCCAGTGCTCAGATTGAAGCCTTTGTCTTCTATACTCGGTCTTTTATCTTCTTATCTTACTTGGTTTCTAGTGCTACACACATTAATAGCGTACTTGTTGGGGCACGACACAAATCATTAAAGTTAATTAATGGCGTGTATTGCGCCCCATGTGATGGTGTGGAGGCCTAATGAAGAATGGTTGCATTGGGGTCTAGAAACATAAGGAGAAAAAACACAGAGGAGGTGTTTGGAGGAGATGGAGGCAGCCGGAACAACATGGTGGCGAAGAGAGTCTCCAGTATACTAAAAGTGCCAGACTTGCAGCCTTACAGGGAAATAGAGTTGAATTTCGTTAGGGCCATGGCACCAATGACTATCTTAGGCCCCTTTCACACATCAGTTTTTTGCTATCAGTCTCAATCCATCAAATTTTGAAAATGCTGTAGATAAGCCCCTGATGTATCCTGAAAGATGAGAAAAAGAGGTTAGATTATACTCACCCAGGGACGATCCCGGTTCTGTTCTGGTCCGATGGGCATCGCGGTCCGGTCCGGGGCCTCAGATCTTCATGCGATGATGTCCTCTTCTTGTCTTCAGGCTGCGGCTCCGGTGCAGGCATACTTTGTCTGCCCTGTTGAGGGCAGAGCAAAGTACTGCAGTGTGCAGGCAGCGGGAAAGGTCAGAGAGGCCCAGCGCCTGCACGCTGCAGTACTTTGCTCTGCCCTCAACAGGGCAGACAAAGTACGCCTGCGCCGGAGCCGCAGCCTGAAGACAAGAAGAGGACGTCATCGTAAGAAGATGGGAGGCTCCGGACCGGACCGCGACACCCATCGGACCAGAACAGAACTGGGACCGCCCCTGGGTGAGTATAATCTAACCTCTTTTTCTCATCTTTCAGGATACATCGGGGGCTTATCTACAGCATTAAAGAATGCTGTAGATAAGCCCCTGATGCCGGTGGGCTTAGCTCACGTTCGATTTTGGGGGTGACAGGTTCCCTTTAACCTGCCCAGTGCCTGCGCTTAGCTGAACACTGCAAGGAAAAAATGAACTTTATTGCCCCTCACAGCATTCCGGTTTCAGTCACGGGGTGCCGTCGCTGGTTCAGTCATCACTTGGCGGCTGTAATCTCGTTCCCGGCACTGACTGACAGCATAGCGAGTGTCAGTCAGGTCCCAGGGCCTGGTTACAGCCGCTGCCCTACATACAGTGGTGACTGAACCAGCGCCACCCCTGTGACTCAAACCCGAACGCTGCAGGGGGAATAAAGTTCATTTTCTCCCTGCAGTGCTCGGGTAAGTGTTGCTGCTGGGCAAGTTAATAACACTATTAACCTTCAGAGGAACCCCATATTTGCATGATAATAGTGTTTTTTTTTCTGGTGACAGGTTCCCTTTCAACTACATGATATATAATAGATGTAATTCTGAAGAATTAAAGTGCAGTTGTGTGATCCACCTGTGCATTGCTTTACCATGTGAAAGGTTATCCAGTTGACTAATATGTATTGTATGCTTATTCACTCATGTACAACATTCAAATATCTGCTTGTTACTTCATGTCTTGTGAAATATCAGTAATGATCCTCAGAAAGCCCATGTGAAGCAATATGAAACTCTGTCTACACAAACAAATGTTACAGTCAAGAGGAAAAATTAGCTACCATATTATACAAAAAGCAAACCTAAACTTGCCTCTAGACTCTATTTTCACAGAAGATTCTTTACCTGAAATTCTCTATTTGTTATTCAGAGATGTTATATTGCATTGATGATTGTGTCGAATTGAATTTTTTTTTTTTAAATTTCTTTAACCCCTTCTTGCCGGTGTCAACTTTTGTTTTTACGCATTTGTTTTTCTTCACCTTTATCCAATAGTTATAACTTTTTAATTTTTCCATGTCCAAAATCATTTGAAAGCTTTGTTTTACAGGATGAATGCTACTGTTGCATGGCACCAGTCATTTTACCATACAATGCACTGAAAAAAGAGATACAAATTTACAGTGCAGAGAAAAATATTTAGAATTGAGAGTCCTTAGTGCTTGATCCCTTTTAATGGCTAACTGAAAAGATGGTAACAAATTGCAAGCTTTCGAGACTACTCCAGTCTCTTCATCAGGCATAGACTAATGGAAATTCTGAAGAATCACATATTTATGCACAACACAGCACAGAAATAATGCCATAGATAAGACAGATGATGTGAAGCAGAACTACCATTATAAACAGTTATGTCCATAAATATTGGATCAGTTCAAAGATAAGGAGTGTGAAGGTTTACTTGTCCTCTGATTGGGGTCTGGTTCTGTTATGATGACCCCACATGGTCTGAGAAGCAAATTCCTTAGTTCCTTAATAGTGATGAGCGAATATACTCTGAGCGAATATACTCGTTACTCGCGATTTCTCGAGCATGCTCGGGGGTCCTCCGAGTATTTTTAGTGCTCGGAGCTTTAGTTTTTCTTGCCACAGCTGAATGTTTTACATCTGTTAGCCAGCTTAAGTACAAGTGGGGATTCCCTAGCAACCAGGCAACCCCCACATGTACTTGTGCTGGCTATCAGATGTAAATCATTCAGCTGCGGCAAGAAGAACTAAAACTCCGAGCACTAAAAAATACTCGGAGGACCCCCGAGCATGCTCGAGAAATCTCGAGCAACGAGTATATTCGCTCATCACTATTCCTTAGTTGATGTAAAAAGACATAAATCAATGCGACACATTCATTCCTGCACTGAGTGTATCAAAGGTCATCATCAGCTTATATTCCCAAATTCTTCTGTCTCTTTGAGTTACCTTTTAATATGTAATTTCATGTCAGTGATGCTATGATTGGGGAGACAAAAGTGTATTGCCACAGGTAGATCCATTCTTTTTTCTCTTATTGTGTGGCGGTGAGAATTAATTCTTGTTCTAAGCATTTGCCCTGTTTCCCTCACATACAGACCCCCAGTTGGACATTTAGTACAAATAGTTAGGTACACCACATTAGAAGTGATGCAGCTGAAAGTACCTGGTATCTTGTAGTCCTGATGTGAATAGGGGATCTTTATCTTGTCCGTGGTCATTGTAAATGGACAGGTTTTACATTTTTTCTGGTTGCAAGGAAAGGTTCGTGCAGCTGTTGGAGAGGACAGCGAGCTTCATCAGTGCAGTGAAATGATGAAAAAGAAAAAGCAAGTCTGACAAAATTTGTTAGCTTTTCCTTTTATGCATCGAGCTGTCTGAGGGCTGGATTGACAAGTTAATGGTTTTTTTATTTAATTTTGTAGTACATTCAATGTTTTGTTTTCTTTTTATTGCATTTTATGTGGGAAGCACAATTCTTAGTTTTACTTATTTTTTCTTTACAGCTTTTAACCCCATACAGACCAAGCCACTTTGTAGGTTAATGACCAGGGTTAATTTTTTTAAATCTGACCAGTGTCACTAAGGCTGGTTTCACACTTGCGTTTTGATCTGCAGCGTTTTAAAAAAAAAACGCAGGTGGTGAAAAAATGCATGTAAACGCGTTTAAACACTGCGTTTTTTTGACGCATACGTTTTTGCATTGGGTAAAAAAAATGCGTCGTTTTGCCGCGTTTACATGCATTTTTTCATGTGTTTGCATTTTTGAAACGCATGCTGAGAAGTGTGTGACAGCTGCCAATCATCAAAATCAACTAGAAAACCCACTATAAATAGAAATCGCTAGGGTTAGGGATAGGGTTAGGGTTAGGATCCCTAGGGTTAGGGTTAGGGTTAGTGTTAGGGGTAGGGTCAGGGTTTGGATCCCTAGGGTTAGGGTTAGGGGTAGCTTTTTATTAGAAGAATGTCCTGGTCACCAGGTCACTGATAAGCCACCCCCCACCATCAAGGTGATAAAGGGATCCAAACCCTAACCCTACCCCTAACCCTAACCCTAACCCTGACAAGCCACCCCCCACCATCAAGGTGATAAAGGGATCCAAACCCTAACCCTAACCCTAACCCTGACAAGCCACCCCCCACCATCAAGGTGATAAAGGGATCCAAACCCTAACCCTACCCCTAACCCTAACTCTACCCCTAACCCTAACCCTGGCAAGCCACCCCCCACCATCAAGGTGATAAAGGGATCCAAACCCTAACCCTAACCCTAACCCTGACAAGCCACCCCCCACCAACAAGGTGATAAAGGGATCCAAACCCTAACCCTACCCCTAACCCTACCTGTTATGGACCTCGTGGTTAGGAGCACCCGGAATGACCTGATGAGTAAACTAGTAATCGGAACAAGCTCTGGGAAAGTGGGAACTCTGCTGACCGCAAACCCTACTCCTATCACACACACTAGAAATAGCCGTGGAGCGTACCTAACTCTCCCTAGATGCCTCTTCACAGCCTAAGAGCTAACTACCCCTAAAGATAGAAATAGAAGCCTAACCTTGCCTCAGAGAAATTCCCCAAAGGTAAAGGCAGCCCCCCACATATATTGACTGTGAGTTAAGAGGAAAGTCACAAACACAGGAATGAAACAGGTTTTAGCAAAGGAGGCCAGACTTCACTAAATAGTCAGAGGAAAGAAAAGGAAACTATGCGGTCAGCACAAAAAACTACAAAAACCACGCAGAGTATGCAAAAAGACCCCCACACCGACTCACGGTGTGGAGGTGCAACACTGCACCCCCAGAGCTTCCAGCTAGCAAGGAAATATCATGATAGCAAGCTGGACTAGAATTTAGCAGTACTAAGAAATATATTCAGGCAGCAGTAACAACAAATGAACTAGTAGGGACTTAGCTTCTGCTGGAGTAGACAGGTCCTCAGAGAAGTCCAAGAGAGATCTGAACCAATACTGAAACATTGACAGCTGGCATGAAGTAACGATCTGAGTAGAGTTAAATAGGGAAGCCAGCATAACAATAAATGAGGGCAGCTGAGAAAGCAAACCTCAGAGACCAGCAGTTCCGCTCAAAGCCACCAGAGGGAGTCCAAGAGCAGAACTAACCAAAGTACCATTCATGACCACAGGAGGGAGTCCTAGAAATGGAATTCACAACAGTACCCCCCCCTTGAGGAGGGGTCACCAAACCCTCACCAGGGCCCCCAGGCCGATCAGGACGAGCCAAATGAAAGGCACGAACTAAATCGGCAGCATGGACATCGGAGGCAACAACCCAGGAATTATCCTCCTGACCATAGCCCTTCCACTTAACCAGGTACTGGAGCTTCCGTCTCGAAATACGAGAATCCAAAATTTTTTCCACCACATACTCCAACTTTCCCTCAACCAACACCGGAGCAGGAGGATCAACGGAGGGAACCATAGGCGCCACATACCTCCGCAACAACGACCTATGGAACACATTATGGATGGCAAAGGAAGCTGGAAGGACCAAACAAAATGACACAGGGTTGAGAATTTCAGAAATCTTATAAGGACCAATGAAACGAGGCTTAAACTTAGGAGAAGAAACCTTCATAGGAACATAACGAGAAGATAACCAAACCAAATCCCCAACACGAAGTCGAGGACCAACACAACGACGGCGGTTAGCGAAACGTTGAGCCTTCTCCTGGGACAACGTCAGATTGTCCACTACGTGAGTCCAAATTTGCTGCAATCTGTCCACCACAGAATCCACACCAGGACAGTCAGAAGGCTCAACCTGCCCTGAAGAAAAACGAGGATGAAAACCAGAATTGCAAAAAAAAGGCGAAACCAAAGTAGCCAAACTAGCCCGATTATTAAGGGCGAATTCAGCCAATGGCAAAAAGGTCACCCAATCATCCTGATCAGCAGAAACTAAGCATCTCAGATAGGCCTCCAAAGTCTGGTTGGTTCGTTCGGTTTGGCCATTTGTCTGAGGATGGAAAGCCGAAGAAAAAGACAAATCAATGCCCATCCTAGCACAAAAGGACCGCCAAAACCTAGAGACAAACTGGGACCCTCTGTCCGACACAATGTTCTCCGGAATGCCATGCAAATGAACCACATGCTGAAAGAATAATGGCACCAAATCAGAGGAGGAAGGTAATTTAGGCAACGGTACCAAATGGACCATCTTAGAAAAGCGATCACAAACCACCCAGATGACAGACATCCTTTGAGAGACAGGAAGATCTGAAATAAAATCCATGGAAACATGCGTCTAGGGCCTTTTCGGGACCGGCAAGGGCAAAAGCAACCAACTGGCACGAGAACAGCAGGGCTTGGCCCGAGCACAAGTCCCACAAGACTGCACAAAAGAATGCACATCCCGTGACAAGGAAGGCCACCAAAAGGACCTAGCCACCAAATCCCTGGTACCAAAAATCCCAGGATGACCAGCCAACACCGAGCAATGAACCTCAGAAATAACTCTGCTAGTCCATCTATCAGGGACAAACAGTTTCTCCGCTGGACAATGGTCAGGTCTATCAGCCTGAAACTCCTGCAGCACCCGCCGCAAATCAGGGGAGATGGCAGACAGAATTACCCCCTCTTTGAGAATACCAGCCGGTTCAGGGACTCCTGGAGAATCAGGCACAAAACTCCTAGAAAGGGCATCAGCCTTCACATTCTTAGAACCCGGAAGGTATGAAACCACAAAATCGAAACGGGAGAAAAACAGTGACCATCGAGCCTGTCTAGGATTCAACCGCTTGGCAGACTCGAGATAAGTCAAATTCTTGTGATCCGTCAAGACCACCACGCGGTGCTTGGCTCCCTCAAGCCAATGTCGCTACTCCTCGAATGCCCACTTCATAGCCAGCAGCTCCCGATTGCCAACATCATAATTACGCTCAGCAGGCGAAAACTTTCTAGAAAAGAAGGCACATGGCTTCATCACAGAGCCATCAGAACTTCTTTGAGACAAAACAGCCCCTGCTCCAATCTCAGAAGCATCAACCTCAACCTGAAAAGGGAGAGAAACATCTGGCTGACGCAACACAGGGGCCGAAGAAAAACGACGTTTCAGCTCCTGAAAAGCCTCCACGGCCGCAGAGGACCAATTCACCACATCAGCACCTTTCTTTGTCAAATCAGTCAAAGGTTTAACCACACTAGAAAAATTAGCGATGAAGCGACGGTAAAAATTAGCAAAGCCCAGGAATTTCTGAAGGCTCTTCACAGATGTAGGTTGAGTCCAATCATAAATGGCCTGAACTTTAACAGGATCCATCTCGATAGTAGAAGGGGAAAAAATGAAGCCCAAAAAGGAAACCTTCTGAACTCCGAAGAGACATTTAGACCCCTTCACAAACAAGGAATTAGCACGAAGGACCTGGAATACCATTCTGACCTGCTTCACATGAGACTCCCAATCATCTGAAAAGACCAAAATATCATCCAAATATACAATCATGAATCTATTCAGATATTTTTGGAAGATATCATGCATAAAGGACTGAAACACAGATGGAGCGTTAGAAAGCCCGAATGGCATCACCAGGTACTCAAAATGGCCCTCGGGCGTATTAAATGCTGTTTTCCATTCATCGCCCTGTTTAATACGCACAAGGTTATACGCCCCTCGAAGATCTATCTTGGTGAACCAACTAGCCCCCGTAATCCGAGCAAACAAATCAGACAGCAGAGGCAAAGGGTACTGAAATTTGACCGTGATTTTATTGAGAAGGCAGTAGTCTATACAGGGTCTCAGAGAACCATCCTTCTTGGCCACAAAAAAGAACCCTGCTCCCAACGGTGATGAAGACGGGCGAATATGCCCTTTCTCCAAGGACTCCTTTATATAACTCCGCATAGCGGCGTGTTCTGGCACGGATAAATTGAAAAGTCGGCCCTTAGGAAACTTACTACCAGGGATCAAATTTATAGCACAATCACAATCCCTATGAGGGGGTAGGATACTGGATTTGGGCTCATCAAATACATCCCAGTAATCCGACAGAAACTCATAGATATCAGAAGGAATGGATGAAGAAATTGACATCATCGGAACATCGCCATGTACCCCTTGACAACCCCAACTAGACACAGACATTGATTTCCAATCCAATACTGGATTATGAACCTGTAGCCATGGCAAACCCAACACGACCACATCATGCAAATTATGCAACACCAAAAAGCGAATATCTTCCTGATGTGCAGGAGCCATGCACATGGTCAACTGAGTCCAGTACTGAGGTTTATTCCTGGCCAAAGGCGTAGCATCAATTCCCCTTAATGGAATAGGATACTGCAAAGGCTCCAGGAAAAAACCACAACGCCTGGCAAACTCCAAGTCCATCAAATTCAGGGCAGCGCCCGAATCCACAAATGCCATAACCGAGTAGGACTAGTATAGAAAAGTAGGAGACAAAAAAAGCGCAAATAGGGTCTTATCCTCAGGATTGCTTCTAATCAATTATGAGAGAACTGCTCACCTGGTGGTACACAGTAAAGGCGTGTAGTTTGTTAGCTGCTGCAGATCCACAGGTCGGCGCTGCGACCTCTTAGAGACGTTATAATAGATGAATGTGGATAAAATCGGCGCTGCTGCGACAAATAATGGATCCAGATATAGTTATAAGGTGTTCGGGTGGTTTATTCAACGCGTTTCGAAGCTCATGGCTTCTTCTTCAGGAAGTTTCCACACAGAGATATCTCTGTGTGGAAACTTCCTGAAGAAGAAGCCATGAGCTTCGAAACGCGTTGAATAAACCACCTGAACACCTTATAACTATATCTGGATCCATTATTTGTCGCAGCAGCGCGGATTTTATCCACATTCATCTATTATAACATAACCGAGTAGGACGACAGAGAGCAAATCAAAGTAACAGACAAAAGAAATTTAGGCTGTACAGTAGCAATGGTGACAGACCTAGTGAACCGCTTAGTGCGCTTAGGACAATCAGAGATAGCATGAGTAGGGTCACCACAGTAAAAACACAGCCGATTCTGACGTCTGTGTTCTTGCCGTTCAGTTCTGGTCAAAGTTCTATCACATTGCATAAGCTCAGGTCTCTGCTCAGAGGACACCGCCAAATGGTGCACAACTTTGCGCTCGCGCAAACGCCGATCAATTTGAATGGCCAAGGACATTGATTCATTCAGACCAGCAGGCGTGGGGAAGCCCACCATAACATCCTTAAGGGCCTCAGAGAGACCCCTTCTAAAAATTGCTGCCAGGGCACACTCATTCCATTGAGTAAGCACAGACCACTTTCTAAACTTCTGACAATATACCTCCGCTTCATCCTGACCCTGACACAAAGCCAGCAAGGTTTTCTCTGCCTGATCCACTGAATTCGGTTCGTCATAAAGCAATCCAAGCGCCAGAAAAAACGCATCTACATTAAGCAATGCAGGATCTCCTGGCGCAAGGGAGAATGCCCAGTCTTGAGGGTCGCCACGTAACAAAGAAATAATAATTTTTACTTGCTGAATGGGGTCACCAGAGGAGCGGGGTTTCAAAGCAAGAAACAGTCTACAATTATTTTTGAAATTCAGAAACTTAGATCTATCCCCAGAAAACAAATCAGGAATTGGAATTCTAGGCTCTAACATCGGATTCTGAACTACATAATCTTGAATGCTTTGGACCCTTGCAGCGAGTTGATCCACACAAGAGGACAGACCTTGAATATCCATATCTACACCTGAGTCCTGAACCACCCAGAGATTAAGGGGAAAAGAGAGACAAAACACACTGAAAAGAAAAAAAAATGGGTTCAGAACTTCTCTTATCCCTCTTTTGAGATGCATTAACACTTTGTTGGCCAGCTGTACTGTTATGGACCTGGTGGTTAGGAGCACCCGGAATGACCTGACGAGTAAACTAGTAATCGGAACAAGCTCTGGGAAAGTGGGAACTCTGCTGACCGCAAACCCTACTCCTATCACACACACTAGAAATAGCCGTGGAGCGTACCTAACTCTCCCTAGACGCCTCTTCACAGCCTAAGAGCTAACTACCCCTAAAGATAGAAATAGAAGCCTAACCTTGCCTCAGAGAAATTCCCCAAAGGTAAAGGCAGCCCCCCACATATATTGACTGTGAGTTAAGAGGAAAGTCACAAACACAGGAATGAAACAGGTTTTAGCAAAGGAGGCCAGACTTCACTAAATAGTCAGAGGAAAGAAAAGGAAACTATGCGGTCAGCACAAAAAACTACAAAAACCACGCAGAGTATGCAAAAAGACCCCCACACCGACTCACGGTGTGGAGGTGCAACACTGCACCCCCAGAGCTTCCAGCTAGCAAGGAAATATCATGATAGCAAGCTGGACTAGAATTTAGCAGTACTAAGAAATATATTCAGGCAGCAGTAACAACAAATGAACTAGTAGGGACTTAGCTTCTGCTGGAGTAGACAGGTCCTCAGAGAAGTCCAAGAGAGATCTGAACCAATACTGAAACATTGACAGCTGGCATGAAGTAACGATCTGAGTAGAGTTAAATAGGGAAGCCAGCATAACAATAAACGAGGGCAGCTGAGAAAGCAAACCTGAGAGACCAGCAGTTCCGCTCAAAGCCACCAGAGGGAGTCCAAGAGCAGAACTAACCAATGTACCATTCATGACCACAGGAGGGAGTCCGAGAAATGGAATTCACAACACCTTCCCCTAGCCCTAACCCTGACAAGCCACCCCCCACCATCAAGGTGATAAAGGGATCCAAACCCTAACCCTACCCCTAACCCTAGGGATCCATAGGAATTGGCTATTATGTTGACCTGGTGACCAGGACATTCTTCTAATAAAAAGCTTTGTTCAATGTGGACACCCCAAGATATACGGTATTGCTATAGAGTACTAAAAATATAAACTCGTAGAGTATTGACTGTCATAGTGTTAGGGTTAGGGGTAGAAGTAGGGTTAGGGTTTGGATCCCTTTATCACCTTGATGGTGGGGGGTGGCTTGTCAGGGTTAGGGTTTGGATCCCTTTATCACCTTGATGTGGGGGGTGGCTTGTCAGGGTTAGGGTTAGGGTTAGGGTTTGGATCACTTTATCACCTTGATGGTGGGGGGTGGCTTGTCAGTGTGTATTCTTGTTTTTTTCTATAAAAACGCATGCGTTTTTAATGCAAGCAAACGCATTTGCTTAAAAACGCATGCGTTTACATAGACAGCAATACGTTTTTTTGCCGCAAAAAAAGCCTCTTGAAATTACTACATGTTGCATTTCTGCGACCGAACGCATGCAGCAAAAAAAGCATGTGTTGTTAAATGCGGCCAAACGCGTACAAAAAAAACCGCATGCGTTTTTAATGTTAAACATAGGAAAAAAAAAACGCATGCGTTTTTTTTTTTTTAAAAACGCTGCAGATCAAAACGCAAGTGTGAAACCAGCATTAATCAGGTAATAACTCTGGAATGCTTCAACGGACCATGATGATTCTGAGAATGTTTTTTCATGACATATTGTACTTCATGATAGTAGTAAAATATATTTGATATGACTCGCATTTATTTGTGAAAAAATGATATATTTTATAAAAATTTTGAAATTTTCACAATTTTCAAATTTTTAATTGTTATACCCTTAAATCAGAGAGTTATGTCACACGAAATAGCTCATAAATAACATTTCTCACATGTCTACTTTACATCAGCACAATTGTTGAAGCATCATTTTTTTGTTAGGAAGTTAACAGGGTTAAAAGTTGACCAGTAATTTCTAATTTTTGCAACAAAATTTACAAAACCATTTTTTAGGGACCATATCACATTTGCAGGGACTTTGAGGTGCCTACATGACAGAAAATACCCCAAATTGACACCATTCTAAAAACTGCACCCCTTAAGGTATTCAAACCCACATTCAAGAAGTTTAGTTGCTCTTCAGGTGGTTCACAGGAACTGAAGCAATGTGGAAGGAAAAAAATAAACATTTAACTTTTTTCACAAAAATTTTACTAAGGACCCAATTTTTTAATTTTCACAAGGGTATCAGGAGAAAATGAACCCTAATATTTGTTGTGCAATTTCTCCTGAGCACGTCAATACCCCATATGTGGGGGAAAACCACTGTTTAGGTGCATGGCAGGGCTTGGAAGGGAAAGAGCACCGTTTGACTTTTTCAATGTAAAATTGTCTGGAATCAAGAGCGGACACAATGTCGCGTTTGGAAACCCCCACAAGTGATGCCATTTTGAAGACTAGACCCCTAAAGGAATGTATTTAGGTACGTGAGGAGCACCTTGAACCCCAAGGTGCTTCACAAACGTTTATAATGTAGAGTTGTGAAAATAAAAAAATAAAAAAAATTTACACAAAAATTATCTTTTAGCACCGCACTTTTGATTTTCACAAGGGTAACAGGAGAAAATAGACCCCCAAAATTATTGTGCATTCTCTTCTGAGTACGTTGGTACTACTTGTGTGGAGAAATGCCACTGTGGCGCCCCAGGGTCCTGGTTTTCACAGTGACATTGTTTTCCTCACGGGGAGAGTGATGTTACGTTTGGAAGCGATGAAGGATATCTCTTTATCAGGTAATCACCATACCCACAACATGTTCACACTCCAGGCCACAAGGGGGATCTTTTGATCTTATTTCTAGGTGACTCCCCTACATATGCAGGTATATTGTGGTTTGGAAGGAAGTTCGTCAGATTCTGTCAGACGACAGAGGAGGAAGCAGTCAGACATGGAGTGTCGGAAGGACTGAAGGAGCTGTGTAGGCAGAGTCACTACAGCTCCTAAAGAAAGAGAATTAAGAAGGAAAACACAGCTTGTGGAAAGCGTGCAGGAGGGCGAAGCACAGGAGAGTGATATCAGAGGAGACCAGCTGCGAACGAGCTGCCTCTCTCTGAAGAGCAGATAATCGGTAGCCGGAATACCAAGGTTGTAAGGGACTCTACGACTTACAGCAGAGACCGGCAGGACAGCTGATCTGCAAGTTACCTGTCCGCCACACAAACCTGAAGACACAGTAACGCATAGAGCCTGGGGCATGATAGAGTCCCTGTAAAAAGGCTCAAGTTACCTGTCATACAGGTATTATCCTATCCTATAGGGCAGAGGTCCCCAACGTTTCTGACCTTGAGAGCCACATTCAGCTCTGAGAGAGGGTCGCGAGCGACATCCAGCCTTGAGAGAGGGTCTCGAGCCACATTTAGCTTCCGCCCCCTCACATAATGGTAACCAAAGCTTTTCCACAAAAATCAATCATCCCAAAGCAGTATACAAATATCCATGGGTTCTTACAATACCCCCATTCAGTATTCTCCTATAAAGCACTCCCAAGACACTGTCACATCCAGCTCCAAACACTTCCTCTGACAGGTAGTGTAATCTTGTCTCCAGCGTATCATACTTAAATCATCTCAAAACCCCTAAGACCAGTATATGTGCATCCAGATCTGCTCTTCTGTGCAGAGCTGCTCACAAAATTCACCATTGTCAGATTTGTTCTTCATAACTGTTTGCTACAGCTGGAGTTAATGCACCAAGCTGACAGCCGCGAGCCACAATTCAAGGGACCGCGAGCCACATGTGGCTCCCGAGCTACAAGTTGGGGACCCCTGCTATAGGGGGACAGAGAAGAACAGTGAGGACCTTATCTGAAGCCTTAGGCAGTAAGGGACTACAACACCACCGCGCTAGAGGAAGGCTTTTAACTCCACCTGGTAAAGGGGAACTCTGGATTCGCTTCCAAGCCGGCCGGATTCTGCCTGCCCTGTGATCTGGTACCCTGGACTGTGGCTGCCTGAAGTCTTCAGTAAACCAGGTAAAGAGACTGCAAACCTGTGTCCTCCGTTCTTTACTGCACCATTCACCATCTTCCATCTACACACCGGGAACCCTGGGGATATACTTCATCTGTGGGAAGTGTTACATCTAGCTGCCATAACATCACCCCAGAGGACCCCTTAAAGCAGCGTCAGTCCCCACTGACCAAATACCACAGGTGGCGTCACGAACATAAACTTTATTCAATTTCCCTTTTACATGGGTGCCCAGGGCCACAGTCCAGGTCGCCGCCACCGTGACATCCCCCTGTGAACACCAGACCCAGTACCCCATTGCCCTGGCAGGCGACTCACCACTGTTTGGGTGCACAGCAGTGCTCGGAAGGGAAGGAGCACTTTTGACTTTTTGAACGTAAAATTGTCTGGAATAAAAACAGACGCCATGTCACGTTTATTGGGCCCTGATGTGCCTAAACAGTAAAAAACCCTCACAAGTGATCCCATTTTGGAAACTAAAACCCTCAAGGAACTTAACTAGATGTTTGGTGAGCATCTTGAACCCCTAGGTGTTTTACATAAGTTTAAAACGTAGAGCCGTAAAAATTAAAGATCGATTTTTTTTCCACAAAAATCCTATTTTATCCACAATTTTTTTATTTTCACAAAGGTAAAAAGGGAAAATGGACCCGGAAAATTGTTGTGCAATTTCTACTGAGTACACCGATACTTCATATTCGGAGGAAAACCACTGTTTGGGTACATGACAGTGCTTGGAAGAGAAGGAGCACCATTTGACATTTTGAAAGTAAAATTGTCTGGAATCGAGACCGGAACCCATTTGAAGAGATCCTGATGTGCCTAAACAGGAGGAGACCCCCAAGTGACCGTATTTTAGAAACTATACCCCTCAAGGAACTTATCTAGATGTGTGGTGAGCATCTTGAATCTCCATGTGTTTCACAGAAGTTTATAACGTAGAGCAAAGAAAATAAAAAAATCTAAATTTTCCCACAAACATTTTCCTTTAGCCCAAAATATTTTTCTATTTTCTAAAGGGTAACAGGAGAAAATGGAACCCAAAATTTGTGCCAATACCCCATGTGTTTGAGAAAACTACTTTTGAGGGACACTGCAAAGCTCAGAATGGAAAAGCGCTATATTGGAGTTAAGATTTTGCTGGACTGGTTTGAGAGTGACATGTCACATTAGCAGAGCCCCTGAAGTGCCAGAATAGCAGAATTTTCCCCATAAGTGATGTCATTTTACAAACTACACCTCTCAATGAACTTTTCTAGGGCTGCTGTGATCATAATGACACCATATGTGCCTCACAGAAATGTATACCATTGGGCGGTGAAGAAAGAATAATTATATTTCTTCCACTAAAATTTTTAGCACCAAATTTAAAATTTTCATATAATAATTTTCATATTTTCATTGCAATTTTTCCTGAACGTGCCAAAACTCTCCATGTAATCAGGAACTACTTTTGAGGCATAGTGCAAGTCTCTGAAAGAAGGGAGCGCCGTATTATAGTGCAAATATAACGATTATGGTTTGAGGTAGCCATGACCCACTGGGAGAACTTGAGGTGCCAGAACAGCAGAATAAGTGACCCCATTTTACAAACTAAACCTCTGAATGAATTGATCTAGGGGTGCAGTGATCATATTAACACCACAGGTGTGTCACCGAATTTTATGCTATTGGGCAGTGAATAAAAAATAATTACATTTTTACCACCAAAATTTAGTTTTGGCCCCAACTTTTACATTTTCACAAGGGGAGATGGGTAAAAATGGCACCAAAATGTGTCCCAAAATTTCTTCTGAATGTATTTATACCCCACATGTGATATACCCCACTCAAGTGATCCCATTTTGGAAAATTATACCCCTGCCAAACGTGGAAGCTAAAAGTGGTTTGTGCACTTTTCTGGTGCTCAGAAGGGAGAGATGGGAATTTGGATTTGGCAGCTCAGAATTTGCTTAATTTCAATTGGGGTATGGCTTTTCCAGAGCCTTTGTACTACCAGTAACATGGAAGCTGTTGAAAAGAATCAACAGCAGGTGAAGAATTGGTTTTATTTATTTTTTACACTGTTCCTTTATTCTTCAAGTTTTTTCAACCAAACCAAAAGCTCCCAATAAAAAAAATGTGCACACCTAAAAAAAAATAAACACCATACTAGCACTGATCTTTGAACACAAACTATCCATGTTATTGTGGATCGCCCCCAGTAGGGCTATGGGGTACTCGGTATCAGGTCTGTTGTGAATTAGACTTTTTTGGCTCCCTCTTGTGGTCACTAGTGGTATGACTCTGAGATTGTCTTTCCCTAGTTTGGCACCCACCTGGGTCGTTAGTCCAGGGGTGTTGCTATATGAACTTCCTGAATTCTTAGTCTGGTGCCTGGCATCGTTGTAATCAGTCCTTTCTGTTTGCTCCTGTCTGCTGGTCCTGGTTCATGCAAAATTAAGCTAAGTCCTGCTTCCTTGTATTTTGGTTATTTGTATTGCTCTTATTTTTTGTCCAGCTTGTACTAAATGTGATTCCTGATTTTGCTGGAAGCTCTAGGGGGCTGGTATTCTCCCCCCGGGCCGTTAGACGGTTCGGGGGTTCTTGAATATCCAGCGTGGATATTTTTGATAGGGTTTTTGCTGACCGTATAAGTCATCTTACTATATTCTACTATTAGTCAGTGGGCCTCTCTTTGCTAAATACCTAGTTCATTCTTACGTTTGTCTTTTCTTCTTACCTCACCGTTATTATTTGTTGGGGGCTTGTATCCAACTTTTGGGGTCTTTTCTCTGGAGGCAAGAAAGGTCTATCTTTTCCCTTCTAGGGTTAGTTAGTTCTCCGGCTGGCGCGAGACGTCTAGAACCAACGTAGGCACGTTCCCCGGCTGCTGCTATTTGTGGTGCTAGGATTAGATATACGGTCAGCCCAGTTACCACTGCCCTATGAGCTGGTTTTTTGTGTTTGCAGACTTGGTATTTATTGCAGAGACCCTCTGCCATTGGGGTCATAACACAGGTCCTTCGGTTCCCAAGGGTGATGTCACGGTGGCTGACCCGGTCCGTGGCCCTAGGGACGTCCGTGTAAATGGGGGGAAGGTCTTTAAGGGGATAATGTTTGTGACGCCACCTGTGGCATTCGGTCACGGTGACCGACACTGCTGTGAGGGGTCCGCTGGGGTGATGTTATGGCAGCTAGATGGTATACCTTCCCACAGGTGAAGTGTATCCCCAGGGCTTCCCAGAGTATAGATGGTGGATGGTGTGAGGTGCAGTGAAGAACGAGGACACAAGGTTGCAGTCTCTTTACCTTTACTGAAGGTTTCAGCATCCACAGTCCAGAGCACCAGATCACAGGGTAGGTAGAGTCCGGTCGGTCCGAAGGCAAAATCCAGAGTCCCCTTATCCAGGTGGAAATCAGTAGCCTTCCTCTAGCGCTGGGTGTTGTAGTACCTCCCTGCTGAGCATCTCGGTAAGGTCCTCACAACTCTTGTAGATGTTCTAGATGTTATGTCTTTCTCTCTGTCCCCCTGATGGTAAAGATAGGACAAACCCATATGACTGATGGCCTGAGGCTTTTTACAGGGACTCTATCACGCCCCGGCCCCCACAGTTGCCACCGTGCCTCCTGGGTATGGGTCGGGCAACTAATATGGAATTAGCTGTTCTGCCGGTCTCTGGAGCCAGGCTTGGAGACGATGACTCCCTCGGTGTTCCGGCTACCAGATCCTGCGCCTCAGAAAGGAGGCAGCCTTTTGCAGGGCAGAACTCCTTCTGGTTTCCTCTCCTTTTGCTATGACTTCATTTCTCACTCTCTACAATACAATTCTCTTCCAATGTCTCTTTCTCAGGATGCTGCCACACGTGGGGCAGGTGCAGCTCTGTGGCCTTCTGTCTAGGCCTCTGACAGGATCCCACCCCTGTCAGGGACCCACTACCTGAGTGGAGCTCAGATAGCAGCTTACTGGGTGAAGCCCAGCTCGCTTCTGCCTAACTTCCTATCCAACCCACCAGTTTTACCTAATTGTGAAGAGTGCCCTAATAAATAGGAGCACAGCTCCCCCTGGCGGACTGGAGTGTGAAGTGTGTTGTGTGGTTTGTGATACCTGGTAAAGTGATCTCCTTTATTGCCTTCAGACGTAACATCACTCCCCCTGGTGGAAGAACGACATTACTGCAACGACCAGGACTCTGGGGTGCTGCAATTGCATACAGCATCTTTGACCTATATTATTTTATTATTATAATATCTTCCAATTTTCTTTCCTGTGGGTTTAGTGTCAAGACAATGGGGGAGTCGCCAGGTCCAGTTCCGCCATGAGAAACAACAGCAGAGCAATAGCGAGGGTGTGACCCTGAAAAAAGGCCATACCTCTATTATGATGGACTTCAATTTTTGGCCTCAGTGATAGCTCTTCATCTGTAAGTGGCTACTTCTTTCATTTTGTTGTTTGTAATATTTTAATTATTATTTTGCATTAAAAACATTTTTTTATCTGTTATCCCTCACCTTAGAGATTGGGCAAGGGAAAAAAGGGAACTACCTCCAACTCGGAGGTGTTGGAGACCGGGGAGGAATGTGGACTGGAGGCCGGAGCTGGGTGACATGAAGAAGTTGATCCAACGGAGACCACCACCACAACGCAGACCATCAACAACTTCCCCCAGCCACCCATCATCCAGTGATGCTATTGGCGAAGGAGAACCCCACACACCATCACTGCTGGTCGAAACATGGAAGTTGCTCTGAGTGAGGATGGAAAGGAAGATTTTTGTCAAAGTCTTGGCTGCTATTTCTGCCATGTTCCCTTTTGTTTGAGGCTGAGGACCAGGGCTGCCATATAAATTGTTTTTAGTGACATAACACCTCCAAATTGTCCAATACCGGTTTTTGAATTCCTAGAAAGGTAGCAGCTTTCTCAGGAAAACCAAAACTGGCCATTGGATCCCATAGAAGGCCACTCAGCCCAGCACCACATCCTCCAGTCCTAGCCACCCAGAAGTGAGTTCTCCACCTTCTTATTGTAATTTGTAATATATTTTTGTACTTTATAGTTTTGTCTGTTGGATATTACTTACGGTTTGACGTATGACATTAATATGCCTATGTTATTTATTATTTTGTTAGCTTCTGTTATTAATTTATTTTTTTTAAATACAAAGCACCTTGGTCTTTTATTTCACACTTTACACAAATACGTTATTTTGAGCAGTGTTACAGCATATCTGTAGTGAAAATTAATACATTTTTAAACTTAATTTATGTTAACAGATTTACAAAAAGGGTTATTTAACTCCTTCATGACAGGAGTATTTTCGTATTTGCGTTTTGGTTTTTTGCTCCCCTACTTCCCAAAGCCATAACTTTTTATTTTTCCATCACTATGGCCATGTGAGGGCTTTTTTTTGGAAGGAGTTGTAATTTGGAATGACACAATTGGTTTTACCATGTCGTGTACTCAAAAACAGGGACAAAAAATCCAAGTGCAGTGAAATTGCAAAAAAAAGTGCAATCCCACAGTTATAAAATGGATAAGGACACCGCGCTAACCAGCTGGAAACGTGCAATAAGATCAAAGTACCTAAAGAATGAAAAACCTAAGAATGGATGCAAAGGAGCTGCTAATAGGCAGCTAACAACAATGAGGAAGCGGCTCCGTCCCTCCAACAACACTGCTAGTCACAACTCCACTATTAATAGGTAGGTGCAATATATATGTAAGTGTATAACGGATGAGTTAAAGTTAATACACTTACTGTTGAGTTGCAGGTGCTAGCGTTGTGCTGGTGTGAAAAGGAGCAGGGGCAGCTGCCAGCTGTGTCTCCGGAGCAGGAAAGTCCAGACGGCGATGAGGAGCGGCAGAAGCACTCACTGGTTCGGGAGCGTCCTCCCTAGCTAGTGCTCTGCTTTCACACGCCTGGAACGCTGTTTGGCCGGCACACGTGGGCTGCGAGAATACCGCTAGACAGAGCGGTGGAGTAAGGGGGCGTGTGGTAAGGGTGACGTCACCAGGATGGAAAAGGGGGAAAGAGCAGAGGACGGGTGCCGATAGGGACCACAGTGCCTACGCGTTTCGAAGGTCTCCGGACCTTCTTCGTCAGGGCTGTAGGTCCGGGCTGTCTCCTGCTCTTAATATAACCACTACTGGTCCAAAAAAATGTAGAAAAACCACACCCACTAGCAACGCTGGTCTGAGATACAGTTTAGGTGAATAAATAAAGAAGATGAGCGTGGAGTGTGTGCCACCAAAAGCGTTATATGTCCCTATATGTGTTAAAAAACTTTATATGTGTAAGAAACTTTATTACATAAATTACATTAGAAAACATATTAAAAATGAATTAAAAATACATTAAGAATCCATATTTAATGGTGGTATCTTAAAAGACAAAAACGTACAAAAACATTCAAAAAACCACCTCATGTTATAATAAGTATAATACACCCCCCAAAGACAATATGCAAATGGTGGGGCAAAGAGTAATTAAAACCACAGGCAACAGTATAGGTAAAAAATGGTTTAAAATAGGTTAAAATACATTTCCCATAATTTAAATAATCTTGAAAGGAAAGCACTACTCGAACTTCAAGAGAATAATGGCATTGTGATACGCCCTGCGGATAAAGGAGGTGGGATCGTTCTACTCAACCTAACTGCATACCAGGAGGAATCCAGTAGACTTCTTAATGATGGAATTACTTACAAAAAACTCATCAGTGACCCAACTGAACGTTATGTCAAGTTGCTTAATGTTCTAGCATCACGGGGCAAATCTTTAGGCATTCTAAATAAAAAAGAATTTCAATTTATCCTAAATAAAAACCCTAGTATTGCAGTATTTTATTACCTTCCTAAAATGCATAAGGACGAGACGCATCCACCAGGTAGACCTATTATTTCAGGCATTAATTGCCTGACTTCTAACTTATCGCGTTTCTACATTTTTTTGGACCAGTAGTGGTTATATTAAGAGCAGGAGACAGCCGGGACCTACAGCCCTGACGAAGAAGGTCCGGAGACCTTCGAAACGCGTAGGCACTGTGGTCCCTATCGGCACCCGTCCTCTGCTCTTTCCCCCTTTTCCATCCTGGTGACGTCACCCTTACCACACGCCCCCTTACTCCACCGCTCTGTCTAGCGGTATTCTCGCAGCCCACGTGTGCCGGCCAAACAGCGTTCCAGGCGCGTGAAAGCAGAGCACTAGCTAGGGAGGACGCTCCCGAACCAGTGAGTGCTTCTGCCGCTCCTCATCTCCGTCTGGACTTTCCTGCTCCGGACACACAGCTGGCAGCTGCCCCTGCTCCTTTTCACACCAGCACAACGCTAGCACCTGCAACTCAACAGTAAGTGTATTAACTTTAACTCATCCGTTATACACTTACATATATATTGCACCTACCTATTAATAGTGGAGTTGTGACTAGCAGTGTTGTTGGAGGGACGGAGCCGCTTCCTCATTGTTGTTAGCTGCCTATTAGCAGCTCCTTTGCATCCATTCTTAGGTTTTTCATTCTTTAGGTACTTTGATCTTATTGCACGTTTCCAGCTGGTTAGCGCGGTGTCCTTATCCATTTTATAGTTTTCCATATTACGTGACAGATTTAGCACAGTGGCTGTCTAGGCACCAGCAGCTTTCCATCTTATTTATCTTAGGAGCGCCAGTGTGTTTCTTCTTTTGTACATTTTTCGGCAATCCCACAGTTGTTTTTGTTTTGCTTTTTTACTATGTTCACTAAATGCTAAAACTGACCTGCCATTATGATTTTCCAGGTTATTATGAGTTCATTGACATCAAATATGTGTAGGTTCTTTTTTATCTAAGTAGTGAAAAAAAATTCAAAACTTTGTTAACCCCTTAATGACCGCCAATACGTCTTTTAACTGACCTGAGATATAAGAGAATAGCATCCCCATACAGGTGACAATCCAGCAGCTGTCAGCTGCCCACTATAGCTGACAACTTGCTGCATCAGCCACGATCAGCGTTTGCACTGTCCAACTCTGTTCAACCCCTTAGATGCTGATGTCAATAGTGACTACATCATATAAATGGTTAACAGAGTGTGGGGGCTTCCTCTTTATCCCAATTGGTGCCCTCAGATCATGATTGTGTGGTCCTGATGTTTGCCATGTCAATTTATAACCAAATAGCTGCCTCAGGGTATGTGTCCACGTTCAGGATTGCATCAGGATTTGGTCAGTATTTTACATCAGTATGTGTAAGCCAAAACCCGGAGTGGAACAATTAGAGGAAAAGTATAATAGAAACATATGCACCACTTCTGTATTTATCACCCACTCCTGGTTTTGGCTTACAAATACTGATGAAAAATCCTGACCAAATCCTGATGCAATCCTGAACGTGGACACATACCCTCAGAGTCTGACGGCTATAGTAATCTGTTCAGAAGTTAGCGGCATTTAGGTGGTAAAAAGACATTTTCATTTCTTTCATGCCTGAAAATCACCTGAAGGGTTAATAAACTATTAGCAATTTTCAATATGTCAGGGGGTGCTGTTTCTAAAATAGTATAACTTTTGGGGGTTTCCCAATATACAGGACCAATAAAGTCACTTCAAACATGGGTAGGTCCCTAAAAAAATAAATTTTGTAAATTTCCTTGAAAAAATGAAAAATTACTGCTATATTTGGAAACCTTCTAAAATTATAACAAAATAAAAGAACATTTTATAAATAATGCTGATGTAAAGCAGACATGTGGGAAATGTTATTTATTAATGTTTTTGTGTGTTATAACTCTCTGGATTAAAGGGATAATCATTCAAAGTTTGAAAATTGCAAATTTTTTAACATTTTTCTCAAATTTCTGATATTTTTTATAAATAAACACAAAACATACTGACCTAAATTTACCATTATCATAAAGTATAATGTGTCACGAAAAAACAATCTGAAAATCACTGGGATATGTTGAAGCGTTCCACATAAAATGACACTGGTCAGATTTTAAAACATTGGCTCCGTCACTAAGGGGTTAAAGAAAAAAAAAATTCCGATACCTGAAGCGTCTCCATTTTTTGTGATCTCGGGTTGGGTGAGGGCTTATTTTTTGCCTGCCAAGCTGATATTTTTAATGATACCATGTTGGTGCAGATACGATCTTTTGATTACCCGCTTTTTAATGCAATGTCGCGGCGACCAAGAAAACTTAATTCTGATGTTTTGGCTTTTTTCTTGCTACGCCGTTTAGCGATCAGGTTAAACCTTTTTTTATTGATAGATTGGGTGATTCTGATGCGGTGATACCAAATATGTGTATATTTTTTTTTATTGCTTTATTTTAAATGGGGCAAAAAGGGGATGATTTGAACTTTTATATATTTTTAATTTTTTAATATTTTTTAAAACCTTTTTTTCCCTTTTGGCATGCTTTAATAGTCTCCATGGGAGACTAGAAGCTGCCATAACCCGATCAGCTCTGCTACATACAGGCGATGATCAGATCGCCTGTATATAGCAGAATTACTCACTTACTATGAGCACGGACAATCGAGCGGTGCTCATAGCATTCTGGCAGTGACAACCATAGAGGTCTGCAGGAGACCTCTGGTTGTCATGCCAACCCATCAGTGACCCGTGATCACTTGACGGGGGTCACCGATGGGGCGGATTTCTGGTATGTTTGCTGGAAGTGCATGTTAAATGCTGCTGTCAGCATTTGAAAGCAGCATTTAATGGGTTAATAGCCGTGTGTGGATCGCAATTCCACTCGCGGATTCTTCCGGGCACATGTCAGCTGTTCAAAATACCTGACATACCAGGAAAGATGTGGGCTCACCACCGGAGCCCACATGAAAGGGAGGGTATCTGACATCGGCGTACTATTACTGCCGATGTCGGAAAGGGGATAACCCCTTAGTGACAGAGCCAATTTGGTACTTAATGACCAAACCAATTTTTACAATTCTGACCAGTGTCACTTTATGAAGTTATAGCTCTGGAACGCTTCAACGTATCCCACTAATTCTGAGGCTGATTTTTCATGACATGTTGTACTTCATGTTAGTGGTAAAATTTCTTCAATATAACTTGTATTTTTTTTATGAATAAAACAGAAATTTGGCAAAAATGTTGAAAATTTTGCAATATTCAAACTTTTAATTTTTGTACCCTTAAATCAGAGTGGTGTTACATAAAATAGTTAATAAATAACATTTCCCACATGTCAACTTTACATCAGCGCAATTTTGGAAAAGTATTTTTTTTTAGGTCGTTATAAGGGTTAAAAGTTGACCAGCGATTTCTCATTTTTCCAACAAAATTTACAAAACCATTTTTTTAGGGACCACCTCACAATTGAAGTGAGTTTGGGATGTCAATATAAAAGAACATACTAGAAGTGACACCATTCTAAAAACTGTACCCCTAAAGGTGCGCAAAACCATATTCCAGAAGTTTATTATCCCTTCAGGTGCTTCGCGAGAACTAAAGCAATGTGGAAGGAAAAAATGAACATTTTACTTTTTTCACAAAAAAATTACTTTGGAACCAATTTTTTTTATTTTCACAAGAGTATCAGGAGTAGAGATGAGTAAACATGTTCGGAAAATGATCGCCAAACATAAATTCAGTGCAAATATGGTACATTCGGATTCGTGATCGATAACATGAGCATTTTTCTTAAAATCGGAAAAAGTCGGTATCATTCGTTAAAAGATAGAATAAAAGCCGGTAATTCATGTGCTGCGTTAATCACAGCGTGACAGGTCTATAATAGAATAGATAGAATAGATATATACACATAGAATACATATATACGTGTGCGTGTATATATATATATATATATATATATATATATATATATATATATATATACATATATATATAGTATATATATAGATGTCATTGACACACACATATGTATGTATATATATATACATACATAGATGGTGGCCCGATTCTAACGCATTGGGTATTCTAGAATATGTATGTATGTATGTACGTCGCGCTTAACACTGCCAGGTAGTACATAGCACAGCCACGTAGTATATAACACAGCCACGTAGTATATAGCACAGCCATGTAGTATATAGCACAGCCACGTAGTATATAGCAGCCACATAGTATATAGCAGCCACATAGTATATAGTACAGCCCACGTAACAGACAGCTACATAGTACTGTATATAGCACAGCCATGTAGTATATAGCAGCCACGTAGTATATAACACAGCCCACGTAATATATAGCACAGCCCATGTAATATATAGCACAGCCCACGCAGTATATAACACAGGCCACGCAGTATATAACACAGCCCATGCAGTATATTACACAGCCCACGAGTATATAACACAGCCCACACAGTATATAACACAGCCACGTAGTATATAGCAGCCACATAGTATATAGCAGGCATGTAATATATAACACAGTCCACATAATATATAGCACAGCTCACGCAGTATATAACACAGGCCACGTAGTATATAACACTGCCCACATAGTATATTGCACAGCCCATGCAGTATATAACACAGCCCACGTAGTATACAGCAGTGTGGGCACCATATCCGTTAAAAAAAAATTAAAATAAAAAATAGTTATATACTCACCCTGCGGCATCCAGCGAAGCTGTGTTGATGCACGCGATGCTGCCGCCAGCTTCCGTTCCCAGTGATGCATTGTGAAATTACGCAGATGACTTAGCGTCGAGACCACTAAGTCATCTGGGTAATTTTGCAATGCATCAATGGGAAAGGAAGCTGGTGGCAGCATCGTGCGCATTGGTGGACATCGGAAGGTGAGAATAGCACAATTTTTTATTATTATTTTTAACATTATATCGTTTTACTATTGATGCTGCATAGGCAGCATCATTAGTAAAAAGTTGGTCTGGGATGGGGCGACACACTGGCGCTGACTGGAGGGGAGTATGGAGCGGGCACTGACTGGACGGAAGTAGGGAGGGGCGAATTCGCGGCCGGACTGTGCCTGTCGCTGACCAATCAGCGATGCGGGATTTCTGTTAAAGACAGAAAGACGGAAGTACTCTTTAGACGATTATATAGATATATATGTAGCGCCCCCACTGCCGCAGGGCCGAGGGGTACCCGGTACCGGGCCTCCGAGTCTCTGTTCTGGGGTTGTCACGGTGGCTAGACCCGGCCCATGACCCTGCTGAGAGGCGTACAATGAAGGTTGAGGTATGGTGATGAGGTTATGATGTGGTGCAGGTCGCAGTAAATAACGAGGACACCAGGTTGCAGTCTCTTTACCTCTTTACTGAAGGCTTCAGGATCCTTAGTCCGGAATACGGTTAACCAGGCTGCGCAAGTCCGGCCAGTCCGATGGCACCTCCAGGGTTCCCTTTGCAGGTGGAAATCTGTGCCTACCTTCTAGCGCTTGTGTGTTGTGGTCCTCCCCTGCTGTGCTTACAGGATAGTCCCCACAACTGTTGTGTCTGTTTCCGAAGTTCCCTCACAACTCGATTATGATGTTCTGCTTCGTCCCCCAGATGATATGGCTAGGACGCACCCGTATGACGGGTAGGCTCGAAGGTCTTCCGGGACCCTAGAGTCGCCCCTCTCCAAATGTTGCCCCCTATGTCTTCTTAGGTGATTTGAGTGAGACAGCCTGCCTATAACTGACTGTCCTGCCGTAGGTTTGAAGTAAGGCCTGGAGCTCAATACTTCCTCGGCGTTCCGGCCACCGCGCCTCAGTAGGATGTTGCCTCGTCTTACAGCATAACTCCTACTGGTGTTTCCCCTTGTTGTGTTGATCTCGTTTCTCACTCAGCACAATAAACCTCGCTTCTTGTCCTTTCTTGGGGTACCGCCGCGATGAAGTGCAGGCGCGGTCCCGTAACGTTCTCTCTGTTCGCTAGGCCTCTGTCAGGATCCCACCCCTGACAGGGACCCCCCTGAATCTTCCCCTGCAACACCCTCTGCCACAGGATGTTACCTGGTTCCAACCCAGTCAGCTTCTAACTAACTTCCTACCTAACCCCCAGTTTTACCAGATTGTGAGGAGTGGCCTAATACATAGCACCCTTAGCTCCCCCTGGAGGCCAGACTGTGAAGTGTATTGGTGTCTGTGATACCTGGTCAGGTGAACTCCTTCAGTGCCATCAGACGTACCATAGCCCCCCTTAGCGGCGGAGCATCAGTACTGCAACGACCAGGACTCTGGGGCGCTGCATATATATATATATATATATATATATATATATATATATATATATATATATATATATATATATATATATACTGTATATTACATAGATAGAAGAAAAGCCAGCAATTCAGCAGCCACGGTAGTGTAAAATCATAGCAGGAGCCGACAGGATAGAAGAGATGGATTATACACAGTAAATATATAAAGAATAGGTAGATATACAGATGTCTGTGACAAATACAGTTAGTACAGTGCAAGTGTAGCTTACTGTACATGTATTTATTAGTTAATAAAAGATTATTTTTCTGAAAAAAATGGCGTGGGCTCCGCGGTAATTTTCGTAACCAGCAGAGGGAAAGCCGAAGGCTGGAGGCCTGGGAAGGGGCTAATACCCATGGAACTTCCAACTCTATTAATATCAGCTCACAACTGTACACTTAGCCTTTACTGGCTATTAGCATGGGGGACCCTAAAATAAATGAAGTAAGGTCCCCCTATAATTACCAACCAGCAGAAGCTATGCAGATAGCTGCGGGCTGATATTAATAGCCAAAGAAGGGGCCATGGATACTGCCCCCCTAGACTAAAAATATCAACTCTCAGCCGGCCAAGAAAAAGAGCATCTCTAAGATGCGCCAATTCTGGCACTTAGCCTCGCTCTTCCCACTTGCCCTATAACGGTGGCAAGTGGGGTGATAGTTGGGGGGTTGATGTTACCTTTGTATTGTCAGGTGACATCAAGCATTAAGATTAACATTAATTTTCTCCTAAATTTATGGGTAGGTAGGATCCTGTTGCAATTAAAAACCACCACATGCTGGATGGCGGAGTGCTTGCAGTAATTTTGGTTGACCAGCCACTTCTTGAAGGTTCACCACTGTTCCATGTTTTTGCCATTTGTGGATAATGTGTCTCACTGTGGTTTGCTGGAGTCCCAAAGCTTTATAAGTGGCTTTATAACATTTTCCAGACCTTAATTACTTTTGTTTCTCATTTGGTAAAGAATTTCTTTGGGTAGCGGCATTATATCTAGCTTTTGGTCTACTTCACCTTGTCAGGCAGGTACAGTTTAAGTGAGTTATTGATTGAGTACAGATGTGACATTAAACAGGCCTGGGTGTGGCTAGGGAATTTGAAGTCAGCTTTCCAAAGATGTGATAAACCACAGTTAATTTATGTTTTAAAGGGGGATGGCAATCACTTTTTCCCACAGGGCCCTGGAAGTTTGCACTTACAGTACAGACCAAAAGTTTGGACACACCTTCTCATTTAAAGATTTTTCTGTATTTTCATGACTATGAAAATTGTACATTTACACTGAAGGCATCAAAACTATGAATTATATACTTAACAAAAAAGTGTGAAACAACTGAAATTATGTCTGAAATATTCTAGGTTCTTCAAAGTAGTCACCTTTTGCTTTGATGACTGCTTTGCACACTCTTGGCATTCTCTTGATGAGTTTCAAGAGGTAGTCACCAGGAATGGTCTTCCAACAATCTTGAAGGAGTTCCCAGAGATGCTTAGCACTTGTTAGCCCTTTTGCCTTCACCCTCCGGTCCAGCTCACCCCAAACCATCTCGATTGGGTTCAGGTCTGGTGACTGTGGAGGCCAGGTCATCTGGCGTAGCACCCCATCACTCTCCTTCTTGGTCAAATAGCCCTTTCACAGCCTGGAAGAATGTTTGGGGTCACTGTCCTGTTGAAAAATAAATGATGGTCCAACTAAATGCAAACCGGATGGAATAGCATGCCACTGCAAGATGCTGTGGTAGCCATGCTGGTTCAGTATGCCTTCAATTTTGAATAAATCCCCAACAGTGTCACCAGCAAAGCACCCCCACACCATCACACCTCCTTCTCCATGCTTCACGGTGGGAAACAGGCATGCAGAGTCCATCCGTTCACCTTTTCTGCGTTGCACAAAGACACGGTGGTTGGAACCAAAGATCTAAAATTTGGACTCATCAGACCAAAGCACAGATTACCAATGGTCTAAAGGCCCCGTCACACATAGCGAGATCGCTAGCGAGATCGCTGCTGAGTCACAAGTTTTGTGACGCAACAGCGACCTCAGTAGCGATCTCGCTATGTGTGACACGTACCAGCGACCAGGCCCCTGCTGCGAGATCGCTGGTCGTGTCGGAATGGCCTGGACCTTTTTTGGTCGTTGAGGTCCCGCTGACATCGCTGAATCGGTGTGTGTAACACCGATCCAGCGATGTCTTCACTGGTAACCAGGGTAAACATCGGGTTACTAAGCGCAGGGCCGCGCTTAGTAACCCGATGTTTACCCTGGTTACCAGCGTAAAAGTAAAAAAAAAAAAACAGTACATACTCACCATCTGATGTCCATCAGGTCCCTTGCCGTCTGCTTCCTGCTCTGACTGACTGCCGGCCGTACAGTGAGAGCACAGCACAGCAGTGACGTCACTGCTGTGCTCTGCTCTCACTGTGCGGCGGCACTCAGTCAGAGCAGGAAGCAGACGGCAAGGGACCTGACGGACATCAGATGGTGAGTATGTAGTGTTTGTTTTTTTTGGTAACCAGGGTAAACATCGGGTTACTAAGCGCGGCCCTGCGCTTAGTAACCCAATGTTTACCCTGGTTACCCGGGTGCTGCAGGGGGACTTCGGCATCGTTGAAGACAGTTTCAACGATGCCGAAGTCGTTCCCCTGATCGTTGGTCGCTGGAGAGAGCTGTCTGTGTGACAGTTCCCCAGCGACCACACAACGACTTACCAACGATCACGGCCAGGTCGTATCGCTGGTCGTGATCGTTGGTAAATCGCTATGTGTGACGGGGCCTTTATGTCAGTTCCTTGTGTTCTTCAGCCCAAACAAGTCTCTTCTGCATGTTGCCTGTCCTTAGCAGTGGTTTCCTAGCAGCTATTTTACCATGAAGGCCTGCTGCACAAAGTCTCCTCTTAACAGTTGTTGTAGAGATGTGTCTGCTGCTAGAACTCTGTGTGGCATTGACCTGGTCTCTAATCTGAACTGCAATTTCTGAGGCTGGTGACTCGGATAAACTTATCCTCAGAAGCAGAGGTGACTCTTGGTCTTCCTTTCCTGGGGCGATCCTCATGTGACCCAGTTTTTTTATGGCGCTTGATGGTTTTTGCCAGTGCACTTGGGGACACTTTCAAAGTTTGCCCAATTTTTTGGACTGACGGACCTTCATTTCTTAAAGTAATGATGGCCACTCATTTTTCTTTACTTAGCTGCTTTTTTCTTGCCATAATACAAATTCTAACAGTCTATTCAGTTACAAAATAGTAGTTAGGTAAACAGGCGGTGTAGCTTGCTTCATGGGTGGGGTACGCTGCTGAGTAGCACTAAATTCTACTAGGCCCAAAAGGATCTGAGCTGCTGTTAACCTGCGATTTCTGAGGCTGGTGACTAGGATAAACTTATCCTCAGAAGAAGAGGTGACTCTTGGTCTTCCTTTCCTGGGGCGGTCCTGAGCCAGTTTCTTTGTAGCGCTTGATGGTTTTTGCCGCTACACTTGGGGACACTTTCAAAGTTTTCCCAATTTTTCAGACTGACTGACCTTCATTTCTTAAAGTAAAGATGGCCACTAGTTTTTCTCTACTTAGCTGCTTTTTTCTTGCCATAATACAAATTCTAATAGTCTATTCAGTAGGACTATCAGCTGTGTAAACACCAGACTTCTGCACAACACAACTGATGGTCCCAACACTATTTATAAGGCAACAAATTCCATTTATTAAACCTTACAGGGCACACCTGTGAATTGAAAACTATTTCCGGTGACTACTTCTTGAAGCTCATCAAGAGAATGCCAAGAGTGTGCAAAGCAGTCATCAAAGCAAAAGGTGGCTACTTTGAAGAACCTAGAATATAAGACATATTTTCAGTTCTTTCACACTTTTTTGTTAAGTATATAATTCCACATGTGTTAATTCATAGTTTTTGATGCCTTCAATGTGAATGTACAATTTTCATCGTCATGAAAATGCAGAAAAATCTTTAAATGAGAAGGTGTGTCCAAACCTTTGGTCCGTACTCTATTTTTCCCTTAATAATAAAGACTTTAACTTAATAACTGCATTTTGTGTTTACTTATGTTCTCTTTGTCAAATATTGAAACTTGTTTGGTGATATGAAACATTTACGTGTGACAAACATGCAAAAGAATAGGAAATCAAGAAGGGGCAAACACTTTTTACACAACTGTATCTGTCTATCTATCATATTTTTCAGACTATAAGACTCACTGGACCATAAGACCACATAGGTTTTAGAGGAGGAAAATAGAAAAAAAATTGAGGAAAAAAATGAAGTCATTTCTGTACTAGTATCATCCTGGTATATATATATATATATATATATATATATATATATATATATATATATATATCCGCAATCCAGGTATGCATGGCCCCCTCATCCCCATCCTGGTTTGCATGGTCCCCTCATTACTATTCTGGTATACATGGCCTTCTCAACCCATCCTGATATGTATAGCCCCCTCATAACAATCCTGGTATGCATGGCCACCTCATCCACATCCAGGTATGCATGGTTCCCTCATCCCCATCCTGGTATGCTAGGTCTCCTCATCCTCATTCTGGTATGCATGGCCCCCTCATTACTATTCTGGTATACATGGCCTTCTCAACCCATCCTGGTATACATGATCCCCTCATCCCCATCCTGGTATGCATTGTTCCCTTATCCCCATCCTGGCATGCATGGCCCTCATTCCTATCCTGGTATGCAAAGATCTGATAAACCACAGATAATTTAAGTTTTAAAGGGGGATGGTAATCACTTTTTCCCACAGGGCTCTGTAAGTTTGGACTTATTTTTCCCTTAATAATAAAGACTTTAATTTAATCACTGCATTTTGTGTTTACTTGTGTTCTCTTTGTCAAATATTTAAATTTTTTGGTGATATGAAACATTTACGTTTGACAAACATGCAAAAGAATAGGAAATCAGGATGGGGCAAACACTTTTCACACAACTGTATCTGTTTATCTACTATATTGCTCAGACTATAAGACGCACTGGACCATTAGGATATGTGTCCACGTTCAGGATTGCATCAGGATTTGGTCAGGATTTTTCATCAGTATTTGTAAGCCAAAACCAGGAGTGGAACAATTAGAGGAAAAGTATAATAGAAACATATGCACCACTTCTTCATTTATCACCCACTCCTGGTTTTGGCTTACAAATACTGATGTAAAATCCTGACCAAATCCTGATGCAATCCTGAACGTGGACACATACCCTAACTCCACATAGGTTTTAGAGGAGGAAAATGGAAAAAAAAATTGAAGCAAAAAGTGAAGTAAATTTTGTACTGATATCATCCTGGTATATGTCCCCAATCCAGGTATGCATGGCCCCCTCATCACTACCCTGGTGCATGGTCCTCTCATCCCCATTCTGGTATGCATGATCCCCTCATCCCCATCCTGGTATGCATGGTTCCCTCATCCCCATCCTGGTATACATAGCCCCCTCATCCTTATCTTGGTATACATGGCCCTCTCAACCCATCCTGGTATACATGGTCCCCTCATCCCCATCCTGGAATACAAGGTCTCCTCATCCCCATCCTGGTATGCATGGCCCTCATCCCTATCCTGGTATGCATGGCCCCATCAGAAAAGCATAAAAAAAACCATTCTACTTACCTTCCCTGCGCTCCCTTGCAGCGTCCTGTTCTGATGCCAGCAGCTGATTTATGCTTGTAAGCAGTGTATGGCAGTGACGTCATGTGCTGCTTACAAGCCATGCACAGTAGCTGGAATAATCACTGCTCCTCATGCCCAGGACTATGGGCATGTGGAGCAGTCAATATTCATATTCTTTAATAGCAGGCACACTGTTAGCAGCTGCCACTGGCTTCCTCCAGCGGCTGGGCGATCACGTGTGCCCACTGCCCGCTACTAAGGAGAATGAATTTTCACTGGTCTCCACTCCCATGGGCATGGGGAGGAATATTCCCTCCTCCTCCCTGTGCTCATAGTCCCTCCCACGTCTCGGCGCCAACTTTTGTGCATAGAGGTAGGAGGGTCCATGAGTGTGGGGAGCAGTGAATATTAATTTCTCTTTTACAGCAGCCCAGGGGTTAGTTGTAGCAACTGGCTCCTACCTCCTGTGACCTGCTGCTCCACCACTGTCACTTCCCCATCTCCTCATCCACAGCAACAGCAGGTACATTAGGACTGTAAGCGGCACCTCCCATTTTCCTCCAAATTTTTGGAGGAAAAAAGTGTGTCTTATAGTCTGAAAAATACAGTACCTATATCTGTATCTAAGGGTTGTTTCACACGTCCAGATATTTCCGGTTCCCGAAAAAATCAGTATCGGAGGTATCCGTGTCCGTGTGTCCGTGTGCTCACATGGTTGGTACATCCATGTGGCAGCCGTGTGCCGTCCATGTGCTGCATCAGGACCACATGGACGGCCTCTGGGAAGCAGCGCTACAGTAAGCTGCTGTCCCCTGCGTGTGGTGCTGAAGCCGGCTGTCATCAGCTCTACCCTGCTTGGCCTGAAAGCAGCATGAGCAGGGGAGAAGGGATGAAAGAAAAACCGACGTGGGGTCCCCCCTATATTTTCCAACCAACCTGGCAAAACACAGGTGTGGGCTGCTATTGTCAGGCTGATAAGGAGCCAAAGATATGGCCCCCCCAGCCTTAAAAAAGCAGCCCGCAGCTGCCCAGAAAAGGCACATCTATTAGATGCCCCAATTCTAGAGCTTTGCCCTGTTCTTCCCACTGCCCTTTGGCATTGGCATATGGAGCATAAAGGGGTTAATGTCACCTTGCTATTGTAAGGTGACATTAAGCTGGCTTAGTAATGGAGAGATGTCAATAAGACACGTATCCATTACTAATCCCAAAGTTGTGAAAGAGTTAATAAAACACACACACACTAAGAAAAAAGTATTTTAATGAAATAATGAAACACACAGGTTTTTAATTTCTTTATTGCACGCTCAATCAAAGCGAAGCCCTCGTTCTCCTGTAAAAAAATAAAAAATAAAAAAGCAACAGTATCCCATACCTGTCTGCCGTACAGTCAAGTCCAACCCTGTAAATCCGTCTCAAGGGGTTAAATAGTTTACAACCAGGAGCGCTGCTAATGCGGCCGCTCCTGGCTGTAAACAACTGGGGAATGAATGAAATGCAGGGAGTGGAGCTTCGGTGACTAGCGGTGCCATCACCGAAGCTGTGCCCCCTGGCAGCATGAACTCATATGAGCTCTGTAGCGTGGGAAAATATTCAGAAACAGGGGAGAGCGGATGACAGCCGGCTTCAGCACCACACGCAAGGGGAACAGTGCTTACAGTAGCGCTGTTCCTCCCGTGGCCGTCCGTGCGCACGGAGTAGAGTGTACACTGTTCTCTGTGTGCACGTTTGCGGGACGTATTGCGGTGCATGCTGCTGGTAAAAAATCGACATGTCTACGTGTTTTGCACATGGACACACGGTCCGTAAACACGCTGACATGTGAATAGACCCATTCATTTGAATGGGTCTACGTGTGTCAGTGTCTCCGGTACGTGACAAAAACTGTTACTACACGTACCGGAGGCACTGACGTGTGAAACCAGCCTAAGATTGTTTTATTAGTTAATAAAGTAGCTTGAAACTACATAGATAATTCGTGTATGTAAAAGCTGATGGTAAGTATGCATTGCATATGGATTGCATATGTTTGTCATATGGATGTCATGACACACGCATGACGCCTGCCTGACCTTTTAGGACCAACATCGGAAAGATAAACATGAGCCCTTACTGTGTCTCTAAAAATGCTCTCATAGGTTTCCTCTGTAAAATGTCATCTGAATGTGCAACGCACACTTATCTTTTCTGTCTGTCTCTTTTGGCATTCTTGCTGAAACTAGACAATATTATATTCAGAGAATCACATACCACATACGAGTACAAGTGGAAAATTCTCAATCTGTCATTGTTAATGTTATAATGTTTTTCCAAGATAGTCCACATGTTTCTGTCTATCTAACTATCCCATATCTATCTATCTATCTATCTATCTATCTATCTATCTATCTATCTATCTATCTATCTATCTATCTATCTCCTTCTAATATTGCTTTGTTTATACTTTATGATGGATCAATTTTAAAATGGATACTGGCAAACCCTGGTGGACTCTATTGAGTTTAATAGGTTCTATTTGTGTCTTCATATTCTCACCAGCAAAAAAGAGCTGCAGACCACACATATAAATCTTGATAAACCCATTAATGCAAGTGTGAACAGTCTTACAATCAATGGCACAAGACACCAAACAACATTTTCTCTGTGGTTGTTTTCTACTGAGAGTAATTGTTTTGTTTCTAAACCTTAAATTTCATAAAAATTTTCCTCTTTCACAATTTGCAGTATATTAATGAGCTGCAGCCTAGAGGCCTTTTCCTATTGCCTTTACTCATGACGTCACATTCATACATAATGAATCACAGATGTAGTACACATATAAGAAAAACAAAATCCTGTCTTAAAGTTCAAGAATCGGATATTACATGTAGCAAGCAAATGTTGCAAAACTTAGATAATGAAAACAGCTCTAAAATATTGCTAAGCACCTCGTCACATGTAATGACAGTTTTCTATGCATACGTGTATTTGTTTTAGCTGGGATTTTTATTGTGTCAGGATTACTTCCTAAACTGACTTGTTTCTGTTTGAAAATTGTAAAAAGAAATAGGAACGTGCCTAGTTCAGAGTATGCACTGTAACTTTGTAACTTGCTTAGCTCTGTGGCCAAATATGACATAATTGTTTTGTCTGTTTGTGGTATAAAAACAAGGAAGCTGTATCTTTCCAACTTGACCTTCGTTACTACACATTTTTTGTCTGTATTCCAATGTTACGTGTGGCACACATAGTATCTTCTTCCATTTCTCATACATTTCTAGTGTGAACATGTCCCTGGCAATCTGCATTTAAATGTCTCGGGGATACCGCAATAGAGAGGGGACAGAAGACGTTGGTGTCTGGTTTCACAAACTCCTGCACTGGTTAGACCGGTTTCACATTTGTGGTTGTGTCCACAGCGTTTCTGACGCAGACATCCCCATGCGCCTTGATTTCCTATCTTTTACATTGTGGACGCAGGTTCATGCGTTTTCATGCGTTCGCCTGCGTTTGCTTACGCATGTGTCTGTTCGCGGTGTGCGGGGCACAGCTAATGCACCATGTTGCAATTTCTGAAGCGGCAAATTTCCGTCAAATATGCGCAGGCATGCGCATGTGAATGAGTGCATTAAAAAAAAACATTACTGTCTATGGAAACGCATGCATACGGACTCATGTCCTTGCATATGTATGCCTTCAATGCGCTTGCGTACTTTGGACTGCGCATGTCCAGAAACTGATTTAGACATGCCCATTGAGACACGCCCTCCTTGAAATATCAAACGCATAAAAAGTGCAAACACATGCAAAAATGCATGCAAACGCTGAGTTTTTTTTGCCGTCATGCGTAAGCTGATGCGGATAAAAAACGGTGCGCAAGCATGCGTTGGCATGGTTTTTGCATGCGTTTGCGGTTGCGGACAAGACGCTGCAGACAAAATCGCAAATGTGAAACCGGCCTTAGAAGTACATCACCATCCTATTAAACAGTGCAGTTTTTTCCTTGCTATTAGAGCAAAGGTTAATCTGTTCAGTTGAAGCTCCTGGTGCTTTCCTACCTGTATGCTTCAGCTGTTCAGTGTCGGCCACTCCCCTCTGTTATATACATCATATCACAAAAGTGAGTACACCCCTCACATTTTTAAAAAATATTTTATTATATTTTTTTATGGGTCAACACTGAGGATATGACACTTTGATACAGTGTAAAGTAGTCAGTGTACAGCTTGTATAAGGCCGGGGTCACACTACCATAGAATACGGACGAGTGCTATGTGAGAAAACATCACATAGCACTCGGCCCAGTGTTACTCTATGGGGAAGCTCACATCACCGTTTTATTTTCTCTCATGTATTCAGCGTGCAAGTGAAGTTGCAGCATGCAGTGATTGTATGCATATATCGCCTGAGTCTCGCTAATGCAAGTTTATGGGTGCTAGAAAAACTTAGACACCACACGGACCATCAGTGTGACATGTGAGAAATACGCACACATTTTCCTAATTTCAGCCCATTGAGCCATTAAATTCAATGAGGAAAAGCAGTGAGAATTGTAAAGCCATACGCATGTCATATGGATGTCATACGGTTACATAAGTGTGAGAAAATCGCATAATCACATTGCAAATGCATTACACATGGATGACCATACGGAGGACACTTGTGTGACTCTCAGCAGGGAGATTCAGACTGATTTTCCATATGGGGCACTAAAAAGAAGAAAACCCAAAGTAGGATAACAAGTAAATATAAAAATGATATAAAAATAAACAAAACATGCTGGGATAATATAATAAAAATGCCTTTATTATATATAATGTGGCAGATAGTAGCACTACTACGAAGTTCCCGTACTTGAAGAGCAAATACAACAATAATTTAAACATACAGCAGGGCAGACAAAAAGGAAATGCAAAGATAGAGTATAAAATCATATAAAGTATTCTATTCTATAACCATCAGAAGAAAGGAAGGATATGGTGTGCAAAAAAATCTATACTTCAAAGTATATCTTGCTAGCATAGTACATATGCATGTGCAATAACCACTAATCAATATAAACTAATTGTGCTCAAAAAAAGTTCAAATAGGAAAAAGATCAAACATATAGTGACAATATAGTCAAAAAGGTGCTAAGAACCAAAGTGTGGGTGATATAGCATATGAACATATATCTCCCATGCATATATTCAATGCGCACACCAAAATTGTATGTAATAATCTAAAGATGGTATATACCTTTAAGGCCCACTTGTCCAAGTACAGCGCACCCCGACATGCTTTTCGTTTGGGCTTTCTTCTCTTTAGTGCCCCGAATGGTCTGCCATTCATTTTTTTAGCACTCATATTTTTCTTTCTCTGACCCTATTGATAGTACAAAGTTTAGAGATTTTATATTTCATATGTATCATTATTGTTGTCTGGCTGGGAAAATGGTAAGTATGACCCTGGTCTAACAGTGTAAATTTGGTGTGCCCTGTAAATAACACAACACACAGCCGTTAGAGGAAGCAGTTGTGAATGAGGAGCAGATGTGTTAAATTTGGTGTTATCGCTTTCACATTCTCATACTGGTCACTGGAAGTTCAAGATGGCACCTCATGGCAAAAAACTATCTGAAGATCTGAAAAAAAATATTTTTTTCTCTACATTAAGATGGCCTAGGCTATAAGAAGATTGTCAACACCCTGAAACTGAGCTGCAGAATGGTGGCCGAGAACATACAGCAGTTTAGCAAGACAGGTTTCACTCAGAACGAGCCTTGCATTGGTTGACCAAAGAAGTTGAGTGCACGTGAGATTGTCTTTTCAAAATAGGAGTATGAATGCTGCCAGCATTGATGCAGAAGTTAAAGGGGTGGGGTGGGGGGTCAACCTGTCAGTGCTCAGACCGCATACAGCATCAAATTGGTCTGCATGGCTGTTGTCCCAGAAAGAAGCCTCTTCTAAAGTTGATGCACAAGAAAAACTACAAACACTTTTGCTGAAGACAAGCAGTCTATGACATGGATTATTGGAACCATGTCTTGTGGTCTGATGAAAGCAAGATAAACTTATTTGGTTCAGATGCTGTGAAGTGTGTGTGGCGACAACCATGTGAGGAGTACAAAGACAAGTATGTCTTGTGTACAGTCAAGCATGGCAGTGGGAGTGTCATGCCTTGGGGCTGCATGAGTGCAGCCAACTGTATGCAGCTAGAGTTCACTGAGAGACCCATGAATGCCCAAATGTACAATGACATACTGAATCAGAGCATGATCCCCTCCCTTTGGAAACTGGGCCGCAGGACAGTATTCCAACATGATAACGACCTCAAACACACCTCCAAGACGACCACTGCCTTGCTTAAAAAACTGAATGTAAGGGCGCTGGACTGGCCAAGCTTGTCTCCAGTCCTAAATCGTATTGAGCATCTGTGGGGTGTCCTCAAACTGAAGGTGGAGGAGTGCAAGGTCTCTAACGACCAAAGATTGCAGACCCGGCTGCAGCATCAGTCCCTACAGGTGCAGCAACAGGCCTGGCTAGGCCAGTTACTCAGCGTCATCAGTCCACACAGACCCCAGTGTAAGGACATCACCTGACCATGCATGACTTCTTAGACCATGACCTTTTTGGATTACCAGGAGTAACACTAGACCATGAACTTCCCAGGTCAGGGAATAGCAGCCACCAGTAGCTGTCTTGGAAGAGCAAATAGAGAGTTTCTGAGTGTTAAAATGACAACTGAAGATTGAGAGTTGAGAGTTGGAAAGACTGAGGAATCATGAACAATGCATGATCAAACCTGTTGGTGTACATAGTTAGCACTTCTTAGAGTGCTCCTTATTGGGATCTCACAATTTTCTGTTTTGAAATGAGCCGGCGCCTGCGCTCTTTTCTCCTGCCTTGGGCAGGCGCAGTGAGCGCTGCCCATCCTCTGTGCTCATATGCAGTCTAGCTGACTGCGCCTGTGCGGCCGCCCTGCCTGTGAATCCCAGCCCCGCAGTGAGAATAAATCAGAAGACACTGCGGGGCAGGGATTCACAGGCAGGGCAGCCGCACAGGCGCAGTCAGCTAGACTGCATATGAGGACAGACGGGCAGCGCTCACTGCACCTGCCCAAGGCAGGAGAAAAGAGCGCAGGCGCCGGCTCATTTCAAAACAGCGGTGAGGAGGCGGCACCCGGCACCAAGAAGATTTGAGTGACGGCTGTGTGGCGTCTGCAGCAGGGGGGAAAGGCCTGCCTCCTTGACTGAAGAAAGGTATTTATGACAAATTGCAAAACTGCTTATTTCGGCAGTTACAGCACCCAGAACTAAAAGAGCCACCTTGTCAGAATGAAGCATTACGGAGGTGTGGCCTGACTGCTCATGGTGGAGGCTGCTTGATCCAGGAGCTCCCGTTCCCCAGGGCACTACAGCAACTTTTAAAGCAGCCAGATCAGCCTTACTCTGCTGAACTTTGCCACAGACATACTTCCGACGTCCCTCTGCTGATGGGAAAGGTAAAACAACTGCAATCCGCGCTTCCTAAGTGGGTCTCAGATTACTTTCCCCCTGGCCGCTCAGACTCTGCGCCTCTCTCCAATATGGCACCTCCTTCACCTCGTGCAGCCCGTGCTTCTCGCCGAGATATCCAAGCACAGGAAGCCGCCTCTGCAGTCCTCTCTCCGGACACTCCGGTCACCCTCACCCTGATGAAAGGTCTCTTATCGGAGCTTAGAGTCTCCATACAGGATGATATGAAAGCAATGGTGGCGGATCTCAGGGGGGAGGTTGTGGACCTGGGCAACCGCACGGACCACCTTGAGTCCAAACTGTCTGAACTTATACAATCCCACAACACCCTCCTGGATGAGCACGAACAACTCCAGCAGATGGTTGAGGCGATACAGATTAAGAACTATGACCTGGAAGGTAGACATAGACGGAACAACGTCCGCCTTAGAGGCGTCCCGGAGTCGATCCCTCCCTCGGAGCTGAGAGCATTTCTTCAGGATTTCATGCTAGAAGCTCTTCCAGACATAGAGCCTAGAGATCTTAAAACAGACCACATACACAGGGTTCCGAAGCCCCCCGGTGTCCGCTCGGATCTACCGCGAGACGTACTCGCGAGAGTTCATTTTTTCAAAGCTAAAGAGGACTTTCTGAGAGCGTTAAGAGCGGCCCCTTCTCTTTCTGAGCGCTTTGCGAAGATCGAGGTGTATCCAGACTTATCACCGGGCACCTTGGCCCTGCGCCGCGCGTTCAACCCTACACGGCGCTGCTGCGGTAAAAGGAGGTGACATATAGATGGGGACACCCCACTCGCCTTATTATTCGAAGAGATGATGTCACTCACGTTTGTCTTACTCCCGCTCAAGCGGCGCAACTCCTGAAACGGTGGAACTTTCTCTCATCGTCTCCCTCAGCAATGACACAGCGTCCCGGACGGGACAACTTCAATAAACAAGGACCTCGCGGAAGAAGGATCGATCCAGAATGGAAAGTCGCCTGATCCAGTATTAGCTGATCTGGTTTTCACTTTTGATGGATGATGTGCCCAGGGGACCGTCTTCCTGATCTCCTTTTTTGCACCTCCCAGGTTGTATGATTGACTCTTTTCCCTTTCCCCCTTCCGTCTTTCTCACTTTTTTTCCCTGCCTCTCTCCCCTACCCTCTCTAACAAATGCACCTGGGAATGTTGCCCCATTGAGCGTTTTTTTCTCGCTCTGGACTTTTTTTTTTTTTTTAATCTTTTTTCTACTCATTTGTTGTTGGCAGGATGCCGAACACCTCGGACCACCCCAGTATGAGGTGCTGGAGCTCCGTGTTTCTTTTTTTTATTGACTTCTCAAGTTTTTTTTTATTTTTGGTTTTATTTGTTTATATAGTTTATTGAGACTAAATGTTTTGCTTATATGTTTCCCCTTTTTCCCCCCTTTCCCTTCCCCTTTATGCAGCGTACTTCCCTCTAATTTTTGTCTTTTTTTTTTTTGTTCTGGTATATAAGATTCTCTCTCAATTGTTACCATGCCTATCTCTATACTAGCCTTGAACGTGAACGGCTTAAACTCGCCTCAAAAACGTTCACTCCTTTATGGGCAACTAAAAAAGACACGTGCCGATATTGTTTTTTTGCAAGAGACTCATCTACTGGAGGCTGATAACTATCGTGTAACCTCCCGCTTCTATCCTCAGCGTTTTTTCTCTAACGCTCAGGATAAAAAATCTGGAGTAGCTATTTTCATTGCTGCCAACCTGGCATTTGACCTGATTAAAGCCTTCTCTGACCCCGAAGGAAGATATTTGCTTTTGACTTGTCGCCTAAACGATGTACTGTACTCTCTATTAGCGATCTACGCCCCCAACTCAAAACAACCAGCATTTCTTAAATCACTTTTAGATGAACTCACGCCCTCCATGGTCGGACACAAACTGATTGCGGGTGACCTTAATGCTCCCCTAAACAAATCTCTCGATTGCTCGACTCCTTTGACTTTTAGATCTGACCTCACCCCTGTCACTTCCTCCTTTCAATTACACGACATTTGGCGGTACCTCCACAGCAATGAACGGGATTATACCTTCTTTTCCCGGAGGCATAAATCATTCAGCCGTATAGATTATTTTTTAGTTAACGATTCCCTTCTACCCTTCTGTATGTCTGCTTCTATTGACTCCATTTCCTGGTCGGACCATGCCCTATCACTCTAACTCTCTCTGATTCCACTCCCCACTCCCCCCTCACCTCTTGGAAAATGAACGAACACCTCTTGAGGTCACCGACTAACCATGACACCCTTACTGCCCATTTGAAAGAATGTTTTCACTTTAATAATGTCGATGACATTGCTCCAGATGTGTTATGGTTTGCGCACAAAGCTGTAATGCGAGGGCATTTCCTTAAATTAGCAGCACATACCAAAAAACAGTACAATGCAAATCTGGATTCCCTCCTGACCAGGATTAAAACGCTTGAACGTTCCTGTATGTCCTCCCCAGATGATGCGACCCTCTCTGACCTGTTGAAAACTCGGAACCAACTACGTGCTTTTCTTCTCTCTCGAGTTGAGCTTCAGTTGAAAAAAACTAAATCTATCTATTATAGTATGGGGGACAGAGCTGGTGCTCTCCTCGCTCGTAGAATTAAAAAAACTGAGATTCGATCCAGAATCTCACATATCATCTCCCCCCGAGGCGACACGATCCGTAACCCTATACTAATTGCTGAGCAATTTCGCGCTTATTACAATGATCTCTATAATCTTGCTTCTTCCCCCTCTACGCCACAACCTTCTCCTGACGCTATTTCTGCTTTCCTCTCTAGTGCTAAACTCCCTTCCTTATCTTCAGACCAATTAGAATATTTAAACAAACCTTTCACCCTTCCTGAAATTCTCGGAGTCATTCGCTCCTCCAAAAAGCGCTCGGCCACTGGTCCAGATGGATTCCCCTATCAGTACTATTCCTCTTTTGCTCCCCTCCTTGCTCCTCACCTCTTATCTCTTTTTCAGTTCTGGCAACGTGAGGGATATATCAAGCCTGAGGGACTGAGAGCGTCTATTTCCACAATTCCGAAACCGGGAAAACCCCCTACACACCCGAGCAGCTATCGTCCGATAGCCCTGCTTAATTGTGATCTGAAAATTTATTCTAAGCTGCTGGCGGACCGTCTCAAGGCTGTCCTCCCGTCCTTGATCGCTCTGGACCAGGTAGGATTCATCCCTGACCGTCAAGCGAGAGATGCCACAAGGAGGGTTATAGATCTCCTGGAGATAGTGGAGGGGAGAGGTACCCCCGGTGTACTCATGTCCCTTGATGCGGAAAAAGCTTTTGACCGTGTGCACTGGGGGTATCTTGCAGCTGTTCTGGATAAATTTGCCTTCTGTGGTAATATTAAATCAGCAATTATGGCCCTATACTCCTCCCCTTGCGCCTTTGTTAAAGCGGGAGGTTTTTCCTCTTCCACTTTTTCAATAACCAACGGGACGCGCCAGGGCTGCCCCCTCTCCCCTCTCATTTTTGCACTTGCTATGGAACCGCTAGTGGCTATCATTCGCTCTCACCCTGACATTTCAGGCATCACTGTGGGCTCTGTAGACCATAGGATCAGTCTCTACGCTCATGACGTCCTCCTTACTTGCACGAACACTTCTATTTCCATTCCAGCTGTCGTTTCTGTACTCTCTGACTTTTCTAATGTCTCCTTCTATAAGCTCAACCTCACCAAATCCTCGATTTTCCCAGTCAACCTCTCCTCCTCCACTCAACATTTGCTTTCCACACAATTCCCCTTCATTTGGTCCCTAGACGGCTTCCGCTACCTGGGGAACCACATTACCTCTCTTAAAAATATTCTCAGAGCTAACTGCGACTCCTTGCTCTCATCTATACGCTCGATCTGTGCGGAATACTCTACCTACCAATTATCATGGATCGCCCGGATCCAAACTGTCAAAATGATGCTCCTCCCCAAGATCCTATACCTTCTCCGCTGCATACCCCTCCCATTCCCCCAAAAGTATTTAAACCTTTTCCGGTCGGTGCTGGGTCGATTCATTTGGAGCAACAAACCTCATCCCGTCGCCGGGTCCACACTGACCCTCCCATACTCTGGGGGCAGCTTCGGAGTGCCTGACATTGCGGCATATTACTCATCAATTGTCTTAGACACAGCGAGGATCTGGTGGGTGGAATCTCCTTCCTTGCTCTGGCTACAAATCGAATCTTGTTATGCTCCCCGTGGATCGACCAGGCTTCTTTTGGAAATAAATCTCCTTCGCTACTCCTCCCCGCCCAATACTCTTCGCACTATGCAGGGACTCCTCTCGATTTGGCATATACTCAGCAAATCGCATTTCCCTTTTCTTTACAAACAGATCTCCCTGCGAGCTGTAGAAACTCTTATGAAGGAGATCTCCCTTGCAGCATGGGGAGACGGAGCCACACCCTTACTCAGTGACCTTTTGGATCAAGGCAAGGATTCTACCCTATAATACCCTAGCAGCCAAATTCTTCCTCCCTCCCTCGTCTTTGTTTTATTTTTTTCATCTCCGACATTTCCTCTGCACGATGGTTATTCCAGAATGCGATCTCACAGAGATCAGTCTCCCGTTACAAGCTATTTTTAACCAATTCGGTCACACCCGTCGCGGGGTGTCTATCATATACAAAGCCCTTCTAGCCCTGCGATCCACTGTTAAACTCCCATACATGCTCAGATGGAAATCCAGACTTGCCTTCGTTGCACCTCTAGAACAGTGGCAGATTGCCTCTGGACATGCTGCACATTTTACTCGGTGTATTAACCATCTGAAGCAATCGAAAAAACTCATGTTCAACTGGTATTTGACCCCAGCACAGATTGCTAGATTTGGAGGCCCGGGTTCCTCCCCCTCCCCTCTCTGCTGGAAGGGATGTTCTGAACTGGGTTCAGAGATACATATGTGGTGGACCTGCCCTGGTATCAACCGGTTTTGGGTTGAGGTGGAATCCCTTCTGTCCTCATTGACAGGCCTGCCTCTGGACCTAGCACCCCCTCTAGCTTTGTTAGGCCTGGACTTAGACTCTTTTCCCCTAACTTTGAGACCCATCATAACCAATACTCTCATTGCGGCGCGTCAGACTATAGCTGCACACTGGAGGTCTCCGGCCCTCCCTACTCTTTCTGAGACAATATCTCATTTGAATTTACATTGTGCATATGAGATTATGCTTGCGCATGATCTGAAACACCGGATTACGTACCGGTAATGCTCTTTTATAGAGCCACGACAGCACCCACTTGAGAGAGGGGATCCGCCCCTTAGGAACAGGAAACCCTATGGAGAGAATAAAAGGGGCGGTCCCCCTCGCTCCCACAGTTGGGTTACAGAGAATGAGAGGAACCGCCCACCAGTATTAGTAGGCAATCCAATATCATCGTTTATCTTTAGTTAACATAAGTATAGCTAACTACAAGAACCATTCACCCTTATCAGTGCTCATATATAAAATTTACTTATTAGGGTGGGAAGTAAAGGGGTGCTGTCGTGGCTCTATAAAAGAGCATTACCGGTACGTAATCCGGTGTTTTCTCTTCGCCACGACAGCACCCACTTGAGAGACTTACAGAGATAGTCATTTGGGAGGGATCACTGTGTTAAGAACAGATCTACCGAAAGACAAGTCAGATGAGGAAGACAAGTCCAATCTATAGTGAGTATAGAAGGTAGTAGGAGAAGACCAGGTTGCGGCCTTACATATCAGTTCTATTGGAACCTCCGCTCTCTCAGCCCAGGATGAAGACATCGCACGGGTAGAGTGTTCTTTTACAGTCTCGGGCGGATTCTCCCCTTTGCTGAATAGGCCAGACAAATTGCGTCCGAAATCCATCGAGACAACGTGTTCTTCGTGACACCAGAACCTTTCTTGTGGCCCTGGAAGGAAACAAAGAGAGCCCTGCTCTTCCTCCAGGGGCTAGTTCTGTCTAGGTAAGCTATTACTGCTCTTTTAACATCTAAAGTATGGTACCTTTCCTCTTCCTGATTTGTGGGATTACTATAGAAGGAAGGAAGATCTCTTGGGATCTGTGAAACTTGGTCCGTACTTTAGGTACGTAAGAAGGGTCTGTTTTTAAGACAATCCTATCCTGGAAAATTGACAGAAAGGAAGGATCTATCGATAACGTCTGAATATCGCCTACTCTTCTGGCTGATACTAAAGCAACAAGGAAAGCTGTTTTAAGAGTAACATACTTTATATGGGCTGAGTGTATAGGCTCGAATGGTCCCCCTGTTAGGGCCTCTAGAACTAGATTTAGATCCCATGGTGGTATGTGGGGAATCTGGATTGGTTCTGCCCGTTGGCATGCTGAGATGAACCGTGCTACCCATCTGTCTCCTGCAATATTGTGACTATACAGAGCTCCTAGAGCAGAAACCTGCACTTTTAGTGTACTGACCGATAAGCCTAAGTCACGTCCTTTCTGAAGAAATTCTAAAATTGCAGAAATAGGAATTTCTTCTGATAGAGCTGCAGGGTAGAAAGTTAGAAATTTTTTCCCCATATTCTCACATATATGGTTGTTGTAGACCTCTCTCTACTAAGTAGAAGGGTATCAATCAATCAATCTCTCTGAAAAACCCCTTAGTTTTAATAGTTGCCTTTCAAACACCAGGCTGTCAACCGTAGGCCCTTCACATGATGGTGGTTGAAGGGACCCTGAGAGAGAAGGTCCTGAGTCTCTGGAAGGATCCATGGATCTGCAAGCGACATGGCCCTGAGGCACGAAAAACATGGCCTCTTGGGCCAGAATGGTGCTATTAGGATTATGCTCGCTTTGTCTTCCCTTATCTTCCTGATTACGGTCGGAAGGAGTATTAATGGAGGGAAGGCATAAGCTTGTCGGAATGTCCATGGAACTTGGAGAGCATTTAGGATATCTGGGTTGTCGGACAGGAACAATGAAGCGAACTTTTTGACCTGTCTGTTGCCTCTTGTTTCAAACAGGTCTATGTCGGGGGTGCCCCCCCTCTTGGCTATCATCTTGAAGATATGCCGACTGAGTTCCCACTCTCCTTGGTGGAGAGTGACGGCTGAGGAAATCTGCCTTCGAATTTTCCACTCCTCTGACATGCAATGTCAACCAAGACCGGAGATGTATCTCGGCCATAGATAGGATCTTGTCTGTTTTAGACATGAGAGTTCCCGATTGGGTTCCTCCTTGATGGTTTATATATGCAACGGATATCATGTTGTCTGACAGTATCCTTGTGTGAGTTCCGTGTAACTGTGGAAGGAATTTACATATGGCATGACAAACTGCTTTCAGCTCTCTTTCATTAAAGGAATCCTTCGACTCACTAAGAGACCATTGGCTCTGAACTATCTGGTCTTCCAAATGTGCTCCCCAACCAGTAGGACTGGCGTCAGAAAAAAATTATTCTTGAAGGTTTAATCACCCAGGGGACTCCACCGATCAGATGGTCTGGTTCTAACCACCAGTGGAGAGACTAACACATTTAATGGGAGGCAGAGGCGACTACTCAAATGGCCTTGCAATTTTTCATCTTCCCGTAAAATGGTGTATTGTAACCGCCTAGCGTGAAACTGAGCCCATGCAACCGCCGGAATATATGATGTAAAGGAACCCAAAAGAGACATACCTTCTCTAAGGGAAATTACCGGGTTATTAATAACTGATTGTACTTTCTTTTTTATTTTTAACTGTTTGGATTCTGGGAGGAAGCATCGCTGACATTCAGAGTCTAGGATAAGACCCAGAAATGTCTGACGGGTTGTTGGAGATAATCTGGATTTTTCCCAGTTAATTAACCATCCCATTTCCTGTAGAGATGAGATCGTATCAGATAGGGGCTGTTCACATTGTGAGGGGGAGTTTCTTACCACCAGAAGGTCACCTAAATATGGAACTATGAGGGTATCTTTTAATCTTAAAAACGACATTACTTCCGACATTAGAAAAGACTCCGGGAACTATTGACAGTCCGAAGGGCATTGCTGTGTATTGAAAATGACGTATTTGCCCCTTGATCATGATTGCTACACGCAGATATTGCTGATGTTCAATATAAATTGGTAGATGGTAATATGCATCTTTTAGGTCGAGGACTGCCATAAAGCACCCAGGGAATAGAAGTTTTACTGTGGACCTAATTGATTCCGTCTTGGAGGTTTGATTTACTAGAAAGAGATTCAATTTTTTTTTTTTTTTTTTTTTTTTTTAAGATTTATTATAGCCCTATATGATCCGTCAGGCTTTGGGATCAAAAATAAAGGGGAGTAAAAACCTTTTCCCCTCTGATGGAACGGAACTTCCACTAATACTCTCTTGATAGGAGATGAATTATTTCCTGTTCCAAAAATTGTTGTTGGGCTTCAGACTTTAAAGAAGTCAATAGGAATGAGTCCGGAGGGACTCGGGCAAACTTTAATTTTAAGTCTAAAGTTATGAGGCTAGTCCAGGAGTTATATGTAACTGCACACCATTGTGTGGTGAAAAAGGACAATCTGCCACCTACTGGCAAATCTGCACTAACGCGGTTTGTCTTCCATTTTAAATGGACGTTTCCCGAAAAAGGTGCCTCTTTGTTTGTTATCTCTATTGGCCCAGCGGTCTTGGTTTTTAAAATCCCTTTTATTAAGGATGGGTCTTCGGAATGCTCTCCTATAAGATGGAAAAAGCTATTAGGGAATCCCTTTTCTCTTTCACCCGCCTTAGTTAGAATCTCATCTAACTTTGTACCAAAAAGGTACTCACCCTGGCATGGAAGGCCACACAATTTGATTTTTGTTTGGGCGTCTCCCTTCCAACCTTTTTAGCCACAGGGCGCGACGGGCCGCGTTAGTGAGGCCTGCTGACTTGGCAGCCAACCTGATAGAGTCTGCAGATGAGTCCGCTAAAAATGCTGTAGCGCCTCTGATTAGGGTTAAAGAGATCAGTTTTTCTCTAGACAGGCCCCCTTTTTAGACCTTCCTCCAGGTCTTTAAGCCAGACTAACATGGACTTTGCCGTACATGTAGCTGATATAGCCGGTTTGAATGCCCCAGTACATGATTCCCATGCCCGTTTTAACAAAGAGTCAGCTTTGCGATCTAGGGGGTCTTGTAAGGAACCAGAATCTTCCACAGGCAGCAAGGATTCTTTGGACATAGATGCCACCGCTGCGTCTACCTTCGGGGCTTTAACCCACACAGACATGTCCTCATCCTTAAAGGGATAACGCCTCTTTGATGACGATGGTAATCCTCCCTGCCCCTGACTCTCCCATTCTTTCTTAACCAGATCTTTGATTGGTGTTATTAAGGGAAAGGTAGGCCTTTTCTTTTCTGACAATCCTGCGATCATTATATCTTGCGGTGTCCTAAGGTCTTTACTTTCTTTTATACCCACGGTGTTAAATACAGACCTGACAAGATTATCTATACTGTCTGTAGGAAAGCACATATCTTGCTCCCCTTTCGAGGAATTATATTCCAGGGACACATCCGTATCTTCCTTATCAGAAGAATGATCTGATCTTGGAGAATTATACTTCCTGCTCTTAGTTTCAAGAATACTTTCTGAACTACGGAACGCTCGTAACTCGTCCCTGATCACTCTCAATACAGACATAACACATTTTCTTTGTGTAATTATCCGGGAGGGGCTGGGTACATAAGGCACATTGTCTGTGCTTCGATTTCGATCTTTTTGTCTAGGGTATATAAATAAGAGGGGCCATGATTAGCTTAATAGGGAGGGTACACACTCACCCCAGTGAAGCAGATGGTCAAGGTACCGGCCGTAGAGGAGGAGATGCAAGCACAGGCTGAGATGAAGATCGGTCAGATCTCTTCTCTTTTGTGCTCTTTGAGGAGGAATTTCGTCCGCTGCATGCGCTGCTGCGAGGGAAGTTAGCTGTGACCTCTGAAAGCACCGCTGAGTCCTGAGGTGGCGTCGCCATGCTTGGACGCCGAGGAATCAGAGCCGGCGTCATTCAATGCTGGGCGCAGCCATCTTCTTCCTGTTGAACCCGGAAGTCCTCACCACTTCCGGGTCGCGGCCATCTTGGATCTTGTGTGCACTGCCCGGCGTCATCTCTCCTCTGCTCTCGCCCTGGACGCTTCCATATCACCTCCAGGGGAGCCAAATGGCAGCTACACACTCGCGCATATCGCTAGCAGCAGCGTCGCGCATCGGAGCATGAATATCTGCCGCAGGCCCGCTGATGCGTCCTCCTGCCCGTGATCCATGTGACCTCCTGCCCTGGCCTCACGGAGCCTGCCAGCAGAGGGGGGAAAACTGACACCAGGACCCCCGACGCTGCTTCCAGCACTGGAGCCCCTGCCGTCCTCACAGGTAAACCGCACAGGCGGCATCCAGGCTAGGTATCCTCTTCTCCATGGGTTCCCTTAGGAACAGGAAACCAACTGTGGGAGCGAGGGGGACCGCCCCTTTTATTCTCTCCATAGGGTTTCCTGTTCCTAAGGGGCGGATCCCCTCTCTCAAGTGGGTGCTGTCGTGGCGAAGAGAAAACAGAGAACTACGACCCTGAATTGGTGGGACCCTTGGATCTCCTCTAATTATAACACGGTGATGTCCTTCCCTGATTCCCTCTGAGAATTTTTCTGTTTCGCATTCCTTGCTTCCTTACTGGAAGTCCTAATTGTATATTCTGAGTCTTACACTGGATAAGTTGTAACGCTGCATACTGTCCCCCCCTCTCTCCCCATTCCCATCCCCCATGACTAATCCGACCCCTTCTTTTTTGTTATTGTTTGTTGACTGTTTGTTTCTGTTTTGCTTTGAAAATTCAAATAAAAAACTACTGGTTTAAAAAAGAATGCAGCATTACTGCTGCACAAGGTGGCTCTTTTAGTTAAAAACTCCTGGGGGGGGTGGCAGGTTCCCTTTAATGTGTTGTTTTTTCACTTAAATACTTAAATGCTAGAGGGTCCAGGGGACAGAGAGTACGTCGCCCAACAAGACCCGGGTTCACTGGCTTGGGACACTGGGTGGCAAACGCAGGGCAGGAGAGGCGAAAGCCAGTGCAGAAAGATGGCCAAGAGAGGCTTACATATAAAAGGAGTTCTGGACAGGTGCCCGACTTACCAGAGAGTTTCATGGACTTCATACCTGGAGGATGCAGCACCCCGGCTGGGGAACCAGAACTGTGAGTAAAACTGTGAGAACTGCAACAAGCTGTGTCCTTCTATTTCTTTCCAGCATCACTCACCCTGCTCCTCCACTCCACTTGTCACCCGTAACATTGCTTCCCACATCATATCGAAGTAAACAAAAGGAAATAGCGGGCACCACATAAAATATCAAATAAGGGATCAACCATATACATATATATAAGTACTAAACAAAGGAAAGAGAAAAAGATATGCAGACTAGTGGGATCAACCTTCAATAAATTTTATTAGATACAATGGTACAAAAAGGCAAAGCGAAACACACAATTAAAACCATTTAAAAGGCTAAAAGAGCCATGAGAAAATCCCCATTAGACAATAAACAGGACGGGTTGTGGAGTGTCAATTAAATATATAAACATTGGTACATATCCAGTTGAAAAAATATCAGCCCTAACATCACATTTTTGCTGCCAACTGCCCTGTTAGACAATTAGGGAGCAACCCATAAAGGTAACCCACACAGATATACACTGTATTCACCAATAATGCAATATTTCATGGCATGTATACATCCAGGTAGACAGAAATGAAAACAACCCACACATATTGCAAACTGAAAGTTCCAACAAACACATGGAAAGGTCACAACTACATATAGTCATGCGAAATGAAAAGAGGTGGAGGAGTAAAAGGAGGAGGAGATACAGATATAGGCATGTCATGCCCTTCTAAAATCAAGAAAGGCTGGAGTAAAAATCTAAACTCACTCTACCAACACCCAGACGTCTTGACCAAAAAAATTAAAAAAGAAATATCTTTAGGTACAATGGTGGTGGGTCCATTCAGAACACTTTCCTTAGAAGACGTAGTGGTACCCTCGTTGGGAGTTGTGCCAAAAAATGAACCCAATACATTCAGACTAATCCACCATTTGTCATATCCAAGGGGAAGGTCAGTAAACGACAACATCGACGCGGAACCAAGTACAGTACTATGTACTATACCTCCTATGACGAGGCAATCAGGCGGGTCAAGAAGTTGGTAAGGGGCACCCTAATGGCCAAAACAGACATTGAGGGGGCGTTCCGGTTATTACCTGTGCCTCCGAATAGTGTACTCCCATTGGGCTGCTTCTATGAAGGAGCATACTACATAGATCGCTGTTTTCCCATGGGGTGCTCCATATCCTACTCACTATTTGAGGCGTTTAGTTGCTTCCTCGAATGTGTCGTCATGGACATTTGTAAGGTGGCACAAATTATCCATTACCTCGACGACTTCTTATGCCTGGGCCCAAAAGATTTGCCACAGTGTGAAAACATGCGGTAGTCCACCTGTAAGAAGGAGAGAGCTGGAGGGAGAGTGGACACCCCAGAGCCGAGGGGTTAGATTGAGAAAAAAAGAAGGCGGTGTAGCTTGCTTCATGGGTGGAGTACTCTGCTGAGTAGCAGAAATTGCTACTAGGCCCAAAAGGATTTCCTGGGCCAGATGCCGTTACAAAATAGTAGTTAGGTAAACAGGCGGTGTCGCTTGCTTCATGGGTGGGGTACGCTGCTGAGTAGCACAAAATTCTACTAGGCCCAAAAGGATTTCCAGGGCTAGATGCCGTTAAAAAATAGTAGTTAGGTAAACAGGCGGTGTAGCTTGCTTCATGGGTGGGGTACGCTGCTGAGTAGCACTAAATTCTACTAGGCCCAAAAGGAATTCCAGGGCTAGATGCTGTTTCAAAATAGTAGTTAGGTAAACAGGTGGTGTGGCTTGCTTCATGGGTGGGGTACGCTGCTGAGTAGCACTGAATTCTACTAGGCCCAAAAGGATTTCCAGGGCTAGATGCCGTTACAAAATAGTGCTTAGGTAAACTGGCGGTGTAGCTTGCTTCATGGGTGGGGTACGCTGCTGAGTAGCACTAAATTCTACTAGGCCCAAAAGAATTTCCCGGGCTAGATGCCGTTACAAAATAGTAGTTAGGTAAACAGGCAGTGTAGCTTGCTTCATGGGTGGGGTACGCTGCTGAGTAGCACTAAATTCTACTAGGCCCAAAAGGATCTGAGATGCTGTTAACCTGCAATTTCTGAGGCTGGTGACTAGGATAAACTTATCCTCAGAAGAAGAGGTGACTCTTGGTCTTCCTTTCCTGGGGCGGTCCTGAGCCAGTTTCTTTGTAGCGCTTGATGGTTTTTGCCGCTACACTTGGGGACACTTTCAAAGTTTTCCCAATTTTTCAGACTGACTGACCTTCATTTCTTAAAGTAAAGATGGCCACTAGTTTTTCTTTACTTAGCTGCTTTTTTCTTGCCATAATACAAATTCTAACAGTCTATTCAGTAGGACTATCAGCTGTGTATCCACCAGACTTATGCACAACACAACTGATGGTCCCAACCCCATTTATAAGGAAAGAAATCCCACTTATTAAACCTGACAGGGCACACCTGTGAAGTGAAAACCATTCCCGGTGACTACCTCGTGAAGCTCATCAAGAGAATGCCAAGAGTGTGCAAAGCAGTCATCAAAGCAAAAGGTGGCTACTTTGAAGAACCTAGAATATAAGACATAATTTCAGTTGTTTCACACTTTTTTGTTAAGTATATAATTCCACATGTGTTAATTCATAGTTTTGATGCCTTCAATGTGAATGTACAATTTTCATAGTCATGAAAATACAGAAAAATCTTTAAATGAGCAGGTGTGTCCAAACTTTTGGTCTGTACTGTACATGAAAGAATGAATGGGGCCATGTATCGTGAGATTTTGAGTGCACACCTCCTTCCATCAGCAAGGGCATTAAAGATGAAACGTGGATGGGTCTTTCAGCATGATAATGATCCCAAGCACACTGCCAGGGCAATGAAGGAGTGGCTTCGTAAGAAGCATATGAAGGTCTTGGAGTTGCCTAGCCAGTCTCCAGATCTCAACCCTATAGAAAACCTTTGGAGGGAGTTAAAAGTCCATGTTGCCGATCGACAGGCCCAAAACATCACTGCTCTAGAAGAGATCTGCATGGAAGAATGGGCCAACATACTACTAACAGTGCGTGCCAACCTTGTGAAGACTTACTAAAAACGTTTGACCACTGTCATTGCCAACAAAGGATATATAACAAAATATTGAGATGAACTTTTGTTAATGACCAAATACTTATTTTCCACCATAATTTGCAAAGTAAATCTTGCCAAATCAGATAAGGTGATTTTCTGGATTGGTTTTCTTAATTTTGACTCATGATAGTTGTGGTCTACCTATGATGTTAATTACAGGCCTCTCTCATCTTTTTAAGTGGGAGAACTTGCACAATTGGTGGCTGACTAAATACTTTTTTCCCCACTGTATCTCACTTACATCTACAGTTGTGTGAAAAAGTGTTTGCCCTCTTAGTGATTTCCTACTCTTTTGCATGTTTGTCACACCTAAATGTTTCAGATCACCAAACAAAGTCGAATTTAAAAAGGAGTCCTCATATTGGTGCCCTATCTTTTAGGTAAATGAGAGCAGCTACAACGATGCCTTATGTTCAACCATTACTTGGACAATGGGAAATATATATAATTCACGGAGTTCCAAATTATTATGCAAATACTATTTTTCTCTGATTTTCCTAAATGGTTGATGCAAATGAGTCAGGACAATGGTCAAATCATCAACTGTTAAAATGTTATAGCACAAACCTCCCAATGATAACAGGATTTTTCTTCAAAACTAAAATAACTCAAAATGCACGGTTCTAAATTATAATGCACAACAAAGTTTCCGAACATTTTATAGGTTGTAAATAACTCAAAATTGTCATTTGTTGAATTTACAGCATTAAGGGGTCACATTTACTGAAATAAAAAAACTTTTTCAATAGAAATTATCTTAACAAGCCAAGATACATATTAACATAGGACCCTTCAAAATTCTTGCATCCATGAAACTTGTGAGTTTTTGGATACTTTCTTCTTGAATTTCTTTGCAGGATGTCAGAATAGCCTCCCAGAGCTGTTGTTTCGATGTGAACTGCTTCACACTCTCATAGATGTTTGCTTGAGTATACTTCACAGGTTCTCAATACGGTTGAGGTCAGGAGAGGATGGAAGCTACGCCATGAGTTTCTTTCCTTTTATGCCCAAAGCAGCCAATGACACAGAGGTATTCTTTGCCACATGAGATGGTGCATTGTCATGCATGAAGATGATTTTGCTATGAATGGCACAATTCTTTTTGTACCATGAAAGAAAGTAAGTCGTCAGTCAAAAACTTTGCATACTTTGCTGATGCTATTTTCACATCTTCATGGACCCTAAAGGGGTCTTCCAGCTCTCTCCCCATTATTCTGGCCCAAAACGTAATTCCACCACCTTTTTTCTGACATTGCAGCTTTGTTAACACATGGTGACCATCCACCAACCATCCACTACTCCATGCATCTGGACCATCCAGAATTGCACAGCACTCATTTGCAAACAAGATTGTTTTAAAATTAGTTTTCATGTACGTCTGGGCACACTGCAACCATTTCTGCTTATAAGCAGTGTTTAGGGGTGGCCAAATAGTAGGTTTATGCACAACTGGAAGCCTCTGGAGGATCCTACAGCTTGAGGATCACTGGACTCCAGAGGTAACCGAGGCTTCAAATACTTCTTTGCTGCTTTATAATGGTATTTTAGCAGCTGCTCTCTTAATCTGATAAATTTGTCTGGCAGAAAGCTTCCTCATTATGCTTTTATCTGAATAAACGTGACTTTACTCTGTATCAAATTTCAAACAACTGAACGTCACATCCAAACATAAACTAAGTGTGAACAGATGCTAACCTAGAGTCACCAACTCATATACACTCAAACAAAAAAGGCAGCATTTTGTGGCGCCATAGCATGCAAATATGAAATATGAAAATTGAATTTCATTACTGCACTAGAAATATGAAAAATTGAGAAAGTTTAGTGTATTAATTGGCCAATTCATGTGTACCTGGAAGCCACGTTAAGGCGTTTCTCATTTCCAGGACCTAACAATGCCATTCCTCTCTTAGAATAAAGTCTTCATTTGTATGGGAACCTAATATGAAGACCACAGCATCTGATTTCTTGTACTTCTGCACTGATTAGAAGTACTTCACCTTCATATTAAACAGTGTAAGTCTCTTCTAGGAGTGCAGGGGTTAATTTGTTCAGTTGAGAGCTCCTGGAAACTTACCTGCATTGATGCGCTCAGCTGTTCAGTGTTGGCCATTCCCCTTTCCTATATATACTGGTCTCTGGCACGCAGGCTTTGCCAGAGTTAGCTTTAGGCTGCATGGTTAAGAAGCTGGTTCAGGAGCTGGAGGAGTTTTGTTGTTTGAGGAGGCATTTGGTGGATTTATCTATAGACTGTTGCTTGGTTTTGGTTGTATGCAAATTTTCTTCTTTTCCTACTTTGGTTTTTCCCTTCCCTCACTCCCCGGTGTTCTCCTTTGTTCTTGGTGAGAACATATTTGTATGATTGGTATATTTTTTATCCCTGTATGTATTTCCTTGTTAGTCTGGTTGGTGTATTTCCATACACTACTACTCCCCTCATTCCTGTGTGGGGAGAGGAGACAGACTTACGGCGGATTCAGGAGATCAGCAAGGTACATTGCCTTGATGCCTTCACAATTAGAAGTAATCTGGGGAACAGGGATAGCTAGGGCACCTCTAGCGCTAAGGACTGGGAAGGAGCCTCTGGCCCCGGGATATCCGACAACATAGTCATGACAATATTGTATAAAAAAATTTTTTTGAACAGCCAATCGCAGCATTTCTCAGTGTTTAAGGCAATCAGATTGTCTGAAACACTAATGTCCAGCCTATGCTTGGAGCAATGCCAGGATCACTAGGGCCAGCTCTGATTGGTGCAATAGATGATGACATCGATTGCACCAATCTGACCACACAGACGTGCTGTGACTTGGCAGTGACCACTCTGTACTTCCTCATTCTAGATGGGAATTTGAACAGGGCGGTCACTCTGTTCCTGTGTGTGCCGTGCTAAGCCTTGTGGTGCCACAAAAGTTGTGTGACATCACAATTGCTGTTGCTGCATGCACCAGCTCCTGATGAAAAGAAGAAAGAAGAGCTTCTGATTAGTGATGAGCGAATATACTCGTTACGCGAGATTTCCCGAACATGCTCGGGGGTCCTCAGAGTATTTTTTAGTGCTCGGAGTCTTAGTTTTTAGCACCGCAGCTGAATGGTTTACATCTGTTAGCCAGCATAAGTACATGTGGGGATTCCCTAGCAACCAGGCAACCCCCACATGTACTTATGCTGGCTAACAAATGTAAATCATTCAGCTGCGGCACTAAAAACTAAAACTCAGAGCACTAAAAAATACTCGGGGGACCCCCGAGCATGCTCGAGAAATCTCGAGTAACGAGTATATTCGCTCATCACTATTTCTGATCCCTGATGTTTGCCTTATCTCTCATAATCCACCTCAATCACTCTCTGCTCCCAATCGTCTCCTTTTGCCCCTTTCCCCCCCCTCTATCCATCTCCCTACCACCACTTCTGCCACTGAGTGCTGATCAGCATTTGATTGTTTGATTTTTGGCAGGTTTTTCTTTGCGTGTCCTGCAGACGCTGGGCATTGATCAGTGCCGGAAATCACTAATCAATGTCCAAGCTCACTGTTTTCCAGGACTTTTTTGTCCCTGTCCATCCCCCCTTTGCGCCACCTCTGTTCTTGCATCCTGCATCTGACGAGCATTGATCAGTGTCACAAATCACTGACTTGCAATTGTGCTTGCTGTTGCGTTTTTCCCCCTCCCTTTTGCACCACTGCATGTGTGCGACCTGTAGCCGCTGAACCTCTCATCAGACGTACACCACTGATTAGCATCCATGCTCGTTTTTATCAAAGACATTTTTTTTTAATCTCCTATTTGCACCACATCCATGCGTGCGTCCCTCACCTGTCGAGAACTGACCGGCTCCGTTTTTTTTTTTTTTTGGCCAAACATGAAACGAGTAAAAAATCATTTAGATTAGTTGATAGGATTAGATTAGGGACAGTACTGTAAATATAAACTGTAGTAATTGTTGTCTGTTACAGTATTTTTTACTGTCTGCAGACAGAATAGGGAGAAGTAAGCATTAGATTACTGAACAATTTTCAACCTGCACAGTGCCAAGAGAGTTTTTCTCACGGTGCTAGAGGGGATCTCACCAAGGTAACCTCAGTTCATCCCAGCTGGGAATGGAGCCTCAGTGACGTCACCACTAGTCACTGAGACTGCGCTCACAGCTGTTCATTCACCAGTGGTCCTCAGCCTGGATGGTCGCATCTTCGCACCGTCCAGGTTGAAAACTAATTATCCCCCAGACATGGATTACGGCGTGGGACAGAATGACAGACAGGTATGGTATATTGTTTTTTTTTGTTTTTGATTTATTACAGGAGAACGAGGGCTTCAGTGGAATTAGGCGAGGTCGTAAGTATGGTTTAATTGAGATTAATAAAGGAGTCTGTGTCATTCTTTCAATTAAAGGACTTTATTCTTGGTGTCTGTGTTTTCTTACAGTGTAACTATGGGGTTAGTAATGGGGGTGTCTTATAGACTACTCTCCATTACTAACCTCGGGGCTTGAGGTCACCTAACGGTGACATCAACCCCCCAACTCTCTCCCCACTTGCCGCCACTACAGGACAAGTGGGAAGAGCTGGGCAAAGCGCCAGAATTGGCACGTCTAATAGATGTACCTTTTCTGGGCAGCTGCGGGCTGCTATTTTTAGGCTGGGGGGTACTATAACCATGGCTCCTTACCAGCCTGAGAATACCAGCCCCCATCTGTCTGCTTTAGCAAGGTTGGTTGTCCAAAATGTTGGGGACCCCACGCCGTTTGTTAAATTATTTATTTAAATAATTACAAATATGGCGTGACGACCCCTCTATTCTTGATAACTAGCCTTGCTGAAGCTGACAGCTGAGGGTTGCAGCCCCCAGCTGTGAGTTTTGCCTGGCTGGTTATTAAAAATAGGGGGAACCCACGCCGTTTTTTTTTTAATTATTTATTTACAGCGCAGGAGCGGCTGATAAATACTCCCATCTGCCGCTTCTGCTCTCGCTATTATTAGCGGAAGCAGGTTTCAGATGATGGGAGCTGTAGTCCCATCCGCTGACACCAGTGACCGGAGGTAACTTTAAACCTCCGATCACAGCTGAGCGCTTACGCTGTCTTTTGACAGTGTGGGAACCGCGTCTCTCTGACCGGTGGGGATGATTTCACCACTGATCATAAGAAGTGTTTGCAGCGCTGTCATGCACATGACAGCATGACAAACTCCCGATGTTTGGAACCTGAAAAGTAACACAGACTTCATGGTGAAGTCAGTGTTTGGTGTCCATGCCCGAACAGTAGGTGAGGGAATGAAGTCAAGGAGTCCAAGGTCAAATGCCAGGAGGGTACGTCATAGGCAAAGGGAAAAGACAAATGGATAGTCAAAGGCAAAATTGGTCAGGAAACCAAGGTCAGAGTGCAAAAGTAGTAATACAAAGGTGTAGTAAAAAGGCAAATCCAAGGTCCGGCAATAAAGATCAGAATATCAGAATACAGAACAAACACACCACTGAGCTTAAAGCTACCAGCGGCAAGGTCTGATAATAACCAGCCAGCTAAATAGCTAGGTAATCACCCAGAGCAGGTGACACCTGGCGAACCCTGCAGGCCCGGCCAGATTAGACAGCTGGACTGTCAATAACAAAACCGACAGCCCAGCACAACCCCTGACTCAGATTGGGCAACTGGGCTGTCACTCACAATACTGACAGCTTAGCATGCCCCTGATCCTATAGAGTAGCTGAGCTGTCACTTACAGCATGGCGGAATCGGGAGAGTAGCCCCTCTTATATGGAGGCCACTAGAACCCGAAGTTTTGCAGGACACCTGGAATGAAAGGCTCTGACCAGACAATCAGCCTTCATGGATCAGACTGGAAGCCAGGATCTCTCCTCCAGACCGTACCTCTTCCAATGGAGGTTTCCTGGCCAAGCCTCCAGGGTTCTCCAGGTGTCACCCATTCTAAGTGATTACCTATCTATGTAGCTGGCTGGCTACTTTCAGACACTGCCAGTTTTATCTTTAAGCTCAGTTGTGTATTTGCACTGTGCTCTGCACCCGTTTTTTTCGCGTTTATTCGTGTTTTTTTGCATATTTTTTGCGTTTTTTTTCTGGAGGTTCCCAATGCAATAATATATAATATAATATAGTGGGAAATCCGCAAAAAATCTGCAAAATTAATGAACATGCTGCGTTTTTTACCACGATGCATTTTTTTCGTGGAAAAAAACGCAACATATGCACAAAAATTGCGGAATGCATTATAAATAATGGGATGCATAGTGTTTTTTAAGCATTTTTATTGCGTTTTTATAGCAAAAAAACCCACAAAAAAAATCCTGAACGTGTGCACACAGCCTAAGGCGTAAAGGCATGGAATGTTGGGGGGCATGGAATATGAGGGCAGAAGACATGGAATATGGGGGTAGAAAGCATGAAATATGAGAGGGAGAGAGACATGGAATATGAGGGGAGAGACTTAATATTAGGGTGTGGAGACATGGAATATAAAGGGGGACATGGTTTGTGATGGGGAGAGACATGAAATGTGATGGGGAGAGACATGAGATGTGATGGGGAGAAACATGTAATGTGATTGGGAGAGAGACATGGAATACGATGAGGGAAGAGATGTGGAATTTGATGTGGAGGAGAGACATGGAATTTGATGGGGGAGAGATTGAATGTGATTGGGGAGAGACATGGCATATGAGGTGGAGAGACATAGAATGTGAGGGAGGGGAGAGAAATGGGATGAGAGCTGAGGAGAGACATAGGATGTGATGGGGAGAGACATATTCTCATAATTCAGGTCTCTCCTCACATCAATTTACATGTTTCTCGCCCCATCATATTCCAAGTCTCCCTCTTATTTTTGTATTTGCACAAAAGCTCCATGCCTGTCCCTTATCAATTGCAGCCCTCATATTCAGACAGCTTCAGCCCTGATACTCACACCGCCGTACCCCTTAACAATGGATGAAGTCACCGCCACGCTCCTGATGATGCTGCTTTTCTGGTCCACACTGCTCCTCAGGTACATGCTGCTCCACTGTCCACAGCTATTCTGCTTTCTGCCTTCGGTTTAGTAGCATGTGTAGATCACAGGTCAGTCACCAACAAAGTGGCGCTGCACTGTGATTCTAGTCTTTATTCTGTATAGAGTACTATATGAGGTCATTATATTGTAGAGCACTATGTGGGGCAATTATACTGTATTCTGCACTATATTATTATTATTATTATAGCCCCATATATTCCATGGTGCTTTTACATGTGAAGAGGTGTGTACATAATAAAAACAAGTACAATAATCTTAATCAATACAAGTCACGACTGGTACATGAGGAGAGAGGACCCTGCCCGCAAGGGCTCACAATCTACTATATAGGGCACATTGTACTGTGGAGCACTACAGTATGTTACATAGTTACATAGTTTTTTAGGTTGAAAAAAGACCTAGGTTGATCAAGTTCAACCTTTTATAAGGAAGAAGACTGGGCTGTGGGTACCTATGAGACACCGGGTCCGGAACTGCTGAGGCCGCATCCAGTGTTGCAGGGGGAAGGCAATGGGAGACGGAAAGAACCATGACCTGCTGAGAAGGGGCATTGTAAGCAAGGGAAGGAGAGAGAGTCTAGGGTGGGAATATTCAGGAGGGAAGAGAGAAGGAACCTGCTGCACGCTACGGAGCGAGTTATACCACAGAACAGAGACCCAGGACGGGCGAAGTGGGGGCTCCAGGGTACCAGTGAGTGAACAGAGAGACAGAGAGACGGGCACCGAGTGAAGCATCGCGGTGTGGGCTTCCAGGTACCAGCAGGTGAACTGAGAGACGAGCGCCAAGTGAAACATTGCGGTGCGGGCATCGACAGGTGCACAGGGGAGCACACGCCGAGTAGAGACTTGCGCAAAGCTTCACGCTTTACAAGGGAAGGGAGAAAGCACTACTTTAAAATAATGCACACTACTCCTGAAAATCATAAAAAAATGTTAAAAATCTTTATTTAGCACACAAAATAGCAAGTGAAATAAAACATAATTAAAAACAGATGTGGGTACAAAGACTCCATAGTCCTGCGAATATAAATAGAGGGTCCCTCAATAACCATTTTTCTCTTCAGCTTGGTTGCTGTTGATTTTATGACACCTTATTGGGTTATGAGGGCTACATTGGGGAGCTGTTCCTCTTTCATTTATTGTGTTCTCATTTAGTATATGTTATGACATTGCTTACCCCTGAATGTACTAAATATTATATGATAGTAAGCATATGACACTTTACATATTGCGTTATATGGGGTCACATACCTTGCAATGTGCTGTTTTCCCTCTATTTATATTCTCAGGACTATGGAGTGTTTGTACCCACATATGTTTTTAATTATGTTTTATTTCACTTGGTATTTTGTGTGCTAAATAAAGATTTTTCACTATTTTTTATGATTTTCAGGAGTAGTGTGCATTTTTTTACGGTAGTGCTTTCTTCCTTCCCTTGTATTGATTATTGATTATTTTTTTTACTACTGGGTTTGCACCTCCCTGGTTTACATTTATTATAGTAGTGCACTTGGGTCATAAAACTGAGCTTCATGCTTTGGCTCTGCAGTTCAATGGACTAGGGAATCAGCGGGCAAAACCGGTGACCGCCCGCTGCCGCCAGAAGCGAGACCGTGTGTTGGGCGGGGATGCCTGAAGACACAGCCAGCGTCTCATCACACATCAGACTGCAAGCGAGTAAAGGCCACGGAGGCAAGATAAGTTGAATCTGTTACAAAAAAACGTTAAGTTAAATCACCATTATACTGTTTAACCTGTTTCTCCCCTCCCTGTTATCTCAATGCGAGGAGTTCATTACTGTTATTTAAGTAAACAATACTTAAACCCTGGTCCATGTAAGGAGATAGACCGGACCGCGGGTACCTGCATGCTGGGTCTGGAACTGGAAGGGCTGCATCCTCTGTTTCCGGGGGGAAGCCTGAGAGAGGCGGACCTTCCCCTGCTGCATGAGGGAAGCATTAGTGAGATGGAGCTTCCTGTTGTCAAAGGGGGACGGACAGAGCCAGAAAAGGGAGTGCAGAAACAGAGGAAAAAGCATGCGCAGGAGGAGAGTTGCGCACCAGGGCTGAGTAGCGTGCAGTCGGGTGAGCAGCGCGCTCTGCTCCCCATCCTGAGACAGAGTATCAGCAATGTGACGGGCTGTGCTACAGCTGGACAAGGTGTCCGGGACACCGTTCTGCAGAGAGAGCTGTGCAGAGCGCAGCAGAACAGGTGTGCAGAGCTGTGCACACAGAGCGGAGCCGATCCGGGTGTCACAGAAAACATATGGAGGAGTGCTCCAGCCAGGAGTACTAGCGCCAAACAGACCTGCGTCGCCCGCCGCCAACAGCGGAGAGCGGGACGTGCGGTGTGTGCCCAGTGACAGCTAGGGAGTACCAGGTGCTGTACATGACATGACCGTGAGTACCGCACACGCGTTGACCAAGAGAGATCACACATAGGACTGACAGTCGCACCCTGACGTGGACACACAAGAGTTGTCCTGACCGTCTATTACCTGACTACCTCCAGCTAATATAGTTAGAGCCACGTTGGGCTCGCTCTGGACTTTGGCCTGTGCCTTTAATAGTATATGGACAAGGGGCAGTGGGAGGTACCGGAGACCGACCACTGCCGCCAGGAGATGGAACTGGCGACTTCAATATCATCTAGGAGGAGGCACTGCGCCCACCGTTGCCGGCGCTATTTAATGTACAGCAGGAGCTGCAGTGTGAGGACTACTTTATACTCTTGTCACCTAATTATTGTGTTTTGAACTGTTGCATTTTGCTGTACCTTTAACTCAGTTTGACTCTTTACTTCCCTGCATGGAGTATCTCCCCTGTAAATAAACCTGTTAACCCTTTGCTCTGCCTCCCCTCCGTCACAGCATCCTGCGTTCCTGCGATATCTATACTCCGTGTCCCTGCATCCAAGATCCTGTGTTACACTTTCTCCACCAAATGTCCATTTGGTCACTAAATTAACTATAACCCACAATGTTATGTGTATCAAGGAAATCATCCAGCCCTTTTTTAAAGCTGTCATAGTTTCTTGCATTACTAGTACCTCTTGTGGTAGGACATTCCACAGTCTGACTGCTCTAACTGTAAAGAACCCTTTCCTATTTAGCTGCAGAAATCACTTTTCATTCACCCATAATAAATGCCCCCTGGTCCTTAGTATGGTCTTTGGAAGGAATAAGTCATGTACAATAGAGATGAGCGAACCTTTTCAGGTTTGGTTTGGTTCAGTTTGCCGAACGTTTAGTTGTTTCCCGAACAGTTCGACTAACGTACCCAAATGCTATTAGATTCAATGGGAGGCCAAACCAGACATGTACACAACACTTTATAGGGGTGACAAAAAGCTTCCCAAACAGCTACAATTAAGGGCATACACTACAAAATGTGGCATCAATTGACCCACAGTAGAAATTTGCAAATGGCACAGCAGCAGTCAGCCATGGGTCACGCATGAGTTATCAGGGTCTGGCCCAACATTTACAGCTTGGAATTGAAGTTTTAATGAAACATGGTGGTTAAGGGAGCTGGGTTGCCTCATGCAACACCTGCAATTTTTATTTTTTTATTCCAGCCACATTAAGATGGCACAAACATCAGTTTCATACAGTAATATTGGTAGAGAAATGTAAGGAAAGTAACACAGGTAGTTGATTGAAAGTAAGTACAGGCCTGCCTGTCTGGAAGCCCTACTTACACAGTCAACCCACCAGATGGAGACCCAACTTGGAGTATTCACTAGGGTTGAGCGAAACGGGTCGATCATTTTCAAAAGTCGCCGACTTTTGGCTAAGTCGGCGTCTCATGAAACCCGATCCGACCCCTGTGCTTGTCGGCCATGCGGTACGCGACTTTCGCGCCAAAGTCGCGTTTCAATGACGCGAAAAGCGCCATTTCTCAGCCAATGAAGGTGAATGCAGAGTGTGGGCAGCGTGATGACATAGATCCTGGTCCCCACCATCCTAGAGAAGGGCATTGCAGTGATTGGCTTGCTGTCTGCGGCGTCACAGGGGCTATAAAGGGGCGTTCCCGCCGACCGCCATCTTACTGCTGCTGATCTGAGCTTAGGGACAGGTTGCTGCCGCTTCGTCAGAAGCAGGGAGAGCGTTAGGCAGGGTCCACTAACCACCAAACCGCTTGTGCTGCAGCGATTTCCACTGTCCAACACCACCTTCGGTGTGCAGGGACTGTGGAAGCTATTTTTTTTTTTTTTTCCCCTCAGCGCTGTAGCTCATTGGGCTGCCCTAGAAGGCTCCGTGATAGCTGTATTGCTGTGTGTACGCCACTGTGGAAACCAACTGCTTTTTTCAAAGCACATATCCTCTTGTTCCTTCCTTTCTGCACAGCTATCTTTTTTGTTTGTCCACACTTTTTATTTAATTTGTGCATCAGTCCACTCCTATTGCTGCCTGCCATACCTGGCTTAGATTACTGCAGGGAGATAGTAATTGTAGGACAGTCCCTGTTTTTTTTTGTTTGTTTTTTTGTGGGAGATTAAGATTTGCATTTCTGCTACAGTGCCATCCCTGTGTGTGCCATCTCTCACTGAGTGGGCCATAGAAAGCCTATTTATTTTTTCCGTGATTTGTGTTCTAAATTCTACCTCAACACAAAAACACTACATCAATCAGTGGGAGAAAAATATTGGCCTCAGTCAGGGCTTGTGTGCCACTGCTGTGTGTGCTATCTCTCATTCAGTGGGCTATAGAAAGCCTATTTTTTTTTTTTTTTTTTTAATATTATTTGGTTTCTAAAGTCTCCCTGAAAAAAAAAAAAAACCTAAAAAAACAGTGGGAGAGTAATATTGCCCTTTCAGCTTGTGTGCCAGTCTTGACTCCTGGGTGTGCCACCTCTCTCCCTCTCATTCAGTGGGCCATAGAAAGCCTATTTATTTATTTTTTTTAAATATTATTGGGTTTCTAAAGTCTCCCTTAAAAAACAAAAAATACATAAAAAAACTGTGGGAGAGTAATATTGCCCTTTCAGCTTGTGTGCCAGGCTTGACTCCTGGGTGTGCCACCTCTCTCTCTCATTCAGTGGGCCATAGAAAGGCTATTTTTTTTTTTGGTTTTTTTAATATTATTTGGTTTCTAAAGTCTCCCTGAAAAAAAAAAAAAACATAAAAAAACAGTGGGAGAGTAATATTGCCCTTTCAGCTTGTGTGCCAGTCTTGACTCCTGGGTGTGCCACCTCTCTCCCTCTCATTCAGTGGGCCATAGAAAGCCTATTTTTTTTTTTTTTTAAATATTATTGGGTTTCTAAAGTCTCCCTTAAAAAACAAAAAATACATAAAAAAACAGTGGGAGAGTAATATTGCCCTTTCAGCTTGTGTGCCAGTCTTGACTCCTGGGTGTGCCACCTCTCTCTCTCATTCAGTGGGCCATAGAAAGGCTATTTTTTTTTTGGTTTTTTTAATATTATTTGGTTTCTAAAGTCTCCCTGAAAAAAAAAAAAAAACATAAAAAAACAGTGGGAGAGTAATATTGCCCTTTCAGCTTGTGTGCCAGTCTTGACTCCTGGGTGTGCCACCTCTCTCCCTCTCATTCAGTGGGCCATAGAAAGCCTATTTATTTTTTTTTTTAAATATTATTGGGTTTCTAAAGTCTCCCTTAAAAAACAAAAAATACATAAAAAAAACAGTGGGAGAGTAATATTGCCCTTTCAGCTTGTGTGCCAGGCTTGACTCCTGGGTGTGCCACCTCTCTCCCTCTCATTCAGTGGGCCATAGAAAGCCTATTTATTTATTTTTTTAAATATTATTGGGTTTCTAAAGTCTCCCTTAAAAAACAAAAAATACATAAAAAAACAGTGGGAGAGTAATATTGCCCTTTCAGCTTGTGTGCCAGTCTTGACTCCTGGGTGTGCCACCTCTCTCCCTCTCATTCAGTGGGCCATAGAAAGCCTATTTTTTTTTTTTTTTTAAATATTATTGGGTTTCTAAAGTCTCCCTTAAAAAACAAAAAATACATAAAAAAACAGTGGGAGAGTAATATTGCCCTTTCAGCTTGTGTGCCAGGCTTGACTCCTGGGTGTGCCACCTCTCTCCCTCTCATTCAGTGGGCCATAGAAAGCCTATTTTTTTTTTTTTTAAATATTATTGGGTTTCTAAAGTCTCCCTTAAAAAACAAAAAATACATAAAAAAACAGTGGGAGAGTAATATTGCCCTTTCAGCTTGTGTGCCAGGCTTGACTCCTGGGTGTGCCACCTCTCTCCCTCTCATTCAGTGGGCCATAGAAAGCCTATTTATTTTTTTTAAAAAATATTATTGGGTTTCTAAAGTCTCCCTTAAAAAACAAAAAATACATAAAAAAACAGTGGGAGAGTAATATTGCCCTTTCAGCTTGTGTGCCAGTCTTGACTCCTGGGTGTGCCACCTCTCTCCCTCTCATTCAGTGGGCCATAGAAAGCCTATTTTTTTTTTTTTAAATATTATTGGGTTTCTAAAGTCTCCCTTAAAAAACAAAAAATACATAAAAAAACAGTGGGAGAGTAATATTGCCCTTTCAGCTTGTGTGCCAGGCTTGACTCCTGGGTGTGCCACCTCTCTCCCTCTCATTCAGTGGGCCATAGAAAGCCTATTTATTTATTTTTTTAAATATTATTGGGTTTCTAAAGTCTCCCTTAAAAAACAAAAAATACATAAAAAAACAGTGGGAGAGTAATATTGCCCTTTCAGCTTGTGTGCCAGTCTTGACTCCTGGGTGTGCCACCTCTCTCTCTCATTCAGTGGGCTATAGAAAGCCTATTTTTATTTTTTATTTTTTTTAATATTATTTGGTTTCTAAAGTCTCCCTGAAATAAAAAAAAAACTTAAAAAAACAGTGGGAGAGTAATATTGCCCTTTCAGCTTGTGCGCCAGTCTTGACTCCTGGGTGTGCCACCTCTCTCTCTCTAATTGTGGGCCATAGAAAGCCTTTTTTTTTTTTTTTTTTTTTTAATATTATTTGGTTTCTAAAGTCTCCCTGAGAAAAAAAAATAAATAAATTAGGTGGGAGATTAATATTGACATTAGTGCTTGAGTGACAGTCCTGCGTGTGTGTCATCTCTGTGATTTTGTGCCACAGAAAACAGAGTGTGTAACATTGTGCCTGATTTTCCTTGTGGTCTCACCAACCTGTTAAGGGATATTGAAATCATACTGAAGTTATAGCTCACCGTGTAAGTTGTTTGACAGCAACAAATAAAGTTACTTTGGTTAAGATTTTAAAACAATGAGGAAGTCTGGTGCAAGAGGTCGTCGTGGGCGTTCATTGTCAGCTGGTAATGATGGTAGTGGTAGTGGAGCATCAGGTGGTCGTGGGGATAAAAATATTCCACCTAAGTCTGGAGCTGTGGAGCCAGTTTCGTCGTCAGGCTACACAAGGCCTCGAACGCTCTCTTTTCTGGGAGTAGGAAAACCGCTTTTAAAGGCGGAGCAGCAACAGCAAGTTTTGGCTTACATTGCAGACTCAGCCTCTAGCTCTTTTGCCTCCTCTTCCGAAACTGGTAAATGTAAAAGCAGCGCGTCGCTTGTGGATGTTCACGGTCAGGGACAAGTCGCTTCCTTGTCCTCCTCAGCAAAAACTACAACAAGAGAGAAGGATGCAGCAGGCGACACAACGGGTCACTCCATGGAGCTCTTTACACATACCGTCCCTGGCTTAGAAAGTGAAACATTTAACAGGCCATGCCCATTACAAGTATATTCTGACATGGAGTGCACTGATGCACAGCCACAGCCAGAGTACTATGCTGCTCCTTTGACTCAGACCACCACATTGCCCTCTCAGGGTACAGATCCACAATCAGACCCTGATGAGACTATGTTGCCCCGCCACGAACGCTATACCACCGACCGACACAGTGACACAGACGAAGTTGCACACGAGCTCGAAGAGGAGGTAATAGATGACCCAGTTATTGACCCCGATTGGCAGCCATTGGGGGAACAGGGTGCAGGCGGCAGTAGTTCAGAAGCGGAGGTGGAGGAGGGGCCGCAGCAGGCATCAACATCGCAACAGGTTCCATCTGCCGGGCCCGTATCTGGCCCAAAACGCGTGTCAAAGCCAAAACCTGTTGGAGCACAGCGTTGCCATCCGGTTAAAGCTCAGTCTGCAATCCCTGAAAAGGGATCCGAGTCTAGGAAGAGTGCAGTCTGGCATTTTTTTAAACAACATCCAACTGATCAGCGCAAAGTCATCTGTCAAAAATGTTCAACTAGCTTAAGCAGAGGTCAGAATCTGAAAAGTCTAAATACTAGTTGCATGCATAGACACTTAACCACCATGCATTTTCAAGCCTGGACTAACTACCAAACGTCCCTCAAGGTTGTAGCACCCTCGGCCAATGAAGCTAGTCAGCAACGCAACATCCCTTCCGTCACTGTAAGGCCACCATTTTCCGCACCACCGGCAGTATCTGTGCAGGTTTCTTTGCCAGCCAAAAGCAGTCAGGGTCAGGGAATCACCAGTTTTGTAGGAGGAAATATTGCATCTAGGGCACCGGCGGAAACAATACCGTCTCCAACCGTCTCTCAGTCTGCCATGTACACCGGCACACCCGAAAGTTCCACGATCTCCAGCTCTCCAGTCCAGCTCACCCTACATGAGACTCTGGTTAGAAAAAGGAAGTACTTATCCTCGCATCCGCGTACACAGTGTTTTAACGCCCACATAGCTAGACTAATCTCGTTAGAGATGATGCCCTACCGGTTAGTTGAAAGCGAAGCTTTCAAAGCCCTGATGGAGTACGCTGAACCACGATACGAGCTACCCAGTCGACACTTTTTTTCCAGAAAAGCCATCCCAGCCCTGCACCAGCATGTTAAACAGCGCATCGTCCATGCACTCAGGCAATCTGTGAGTACAAAGGTGCACCTGACTACAGATGCATGGACCAGTAGGCATGGCCAGGGACGTTATGTGTCCATCACGGCACACTGGGTGAATGTGGTGGATGCAGGGTCCACAGGCGACATCAATTTAGGGACAGTTGTGCCTAGCCCACGGTCTAGGAAACAGTTGGCTGTAGGTGTTCGCACCCCCTCCTCCTCCTCCTCCTCGTCCTCCTGCAGAAGCTACAGCTCTTCCACAGAACGCAGTCTGCCAACCACTCCATCGGCAGATGACACTGTTGCACACCAGTTGTCCCATTATGGGCCAGCTACTGCCAAGCGTCAGCAGGCTGTATTGGCTATGAAGTGCTTGGGCGACAACAGACACACCGCGGAAGTTCTGTCCGAGTTCTTGCAACAAGAAACGCAGTCGTGGCTGGGCACAGTAGATCTTGAGGCAGGCAAGGTAGTGAGTGATAACGGAAGGAATTTCATGGCTGCCATCTCCCTTTCCCAACTGAAACACATTCCTTGCCTGGCTCACACCTTAAACCTGGTGGTGCAGTGCTTATTGAAAACTTATCCTGGGTTCTCCGACCTGCTCCTCAAAGTGCGTGCACTTTGCTCACATATCCGACGTTCGCCTGTACACGCCAGCCGTATGCAGACCTATCAGCGGTCTTTGAACCTTCCCCAGCATCGCCTAATCATAGACGTTGCAACAAGGTGGAACTCAACACTGCACATGCTTCAGAGACTGTGCGAACAGAGGCGTGCTGTTATTTATTTGTGGGAGGATACACGGGCAGGCAGTAGGATGGCAGACATGGAGTTGTCAGGTGTGCAGTGGTCTAAGATACAAGACATGTGTCAAGTCCTTCAGTGTTTTGAGGAATGCACACGGCTGGTTAGTGCAGACAACGCCGTAATAAGCATGAGCATCCCCCTAATGCGTCTGCTGATGCAAAGTTTGACGCACATAAAGGAGCAGGCGTCTGCACCAGAGGAAGAGGAAAGCCTTGATGACAGTCAGCCATTGTCTGGTCAGGGCAGTGTACAGGACGAGGTAGCGGGCGAAGAGGAGGTGGAGGACGAGGAGGATGATGGGGATGAGTATATTTTTAATGCCGAACCTTTCCCGGGGGCACAGGAAATTGGTTGCGTGTCACGGCCGGGTTCTGGTTTTTTGAGGGACACAAGTGACGTAGATTTGCCTGCAACTGCCCCTCAACCAATCACAACCGGAGATTTGACAACTGGAACTTTGGCCCACATGGCGGATTATGCCTTACGTATCCTAAAAAGGGACACACGCATTACGAAAATGATGAACGATGACGATTACTGGTTGGCCTGCCTCCTTGATCCACGCTATAAAGGCAAATTGCAAAATATTATGCCACATGAGAACTTGGAACTAATATTAGCAACCAAACAATCAACTCTTGTTGACCGTTTGCTTCAGGCATTCCCAGCACACAGCGCACGTGATCGTTCTCACACGAGCTCCAGGGGGCAGCAGACTAGGAGTGTTAGGGGTGCACACATCAGAAGTGGCGTTGGACAGAGGGGTTTTCTGACCAGGTTGTGGAGTGATTTTGCTATGACCGCAGACAGGACAGGTACTGCTGCATCAATTGAAAGTGACAGGAGACAACATTTGTCCAGTATGGTTACTAACTATTTTTCATCCCTTATCGATGTTCTCCCTCAACCGTCATTCCCATTTGATTACTGGGCCTCCAAATTAGACACCTGGCCAGAATTGGCAGAATATGCATTGCAGGAGCTTGCTTGCCCGGCAGCAAGTGTCCTATCAGAAAGAGTATTCAGTGCTGCAGGTTCAATATTAACCGAAAAAAGGACTCGTCTGGCTACCCAAAATGTTGACGATCTAACATTCATTAAAATGAACCACAACTGGATTTCGAAATCTTTTGCCCCACCTTGCCCGGCCGACACCTAGCTTTCCTATGAAAGGCTCTTGCCTGTGAATTACTTTTCTAATGTCTAATTTGCTGCAGCTGATTGTACAGCATACGACATGTTTACACCTCCCTAAATGGCCAAACTCCCCACACGGGGCCGTGGTATCGCGACTTGGCGCAAGCACCCGTGAGACTGCTGTTTGTCTGAAGAGGTGGGTGTGCTCGCTGTTGGTTGACGGCATTGCTACTGGGTCCCTCATAGTACAATGTAGTGTCTCTGGCGGTGGTGGTGCGCACCCAACGTCAGACACACCGTTGTAACATGAGGGGCCCTGGGGCGGTCCCGCCGGCCTCTAGAGAGTTCCCCCCGTACCCCAGCTCAAAATGTGCTCTACCACATGCAAAATTATGTCGCACAGCTCCACCAATCTTTAGTCTATTCGCTGACATCATTCAATGTCTGGCACTGACAATACAAATTTGTAGACATCTATGATGCAACTTAAAGTAGTCTGTGTCTGTGTCCTATATTGGCACCATTAAATAGTTACTGCCAAATTACTATGTCAGAAACTCAGCAGATGAGCCCACCCCTGTACCTAAGTATGCCACCTTTTTTTTTGTTTTGGTTGTTTTGCGAGACATTAACATCTATTTATATTTTGGGAGTACTGGGACAGACACTCCTTGCACTACTCCTCCACTCACCACCAAGCTGCCCGTGTATCCATGTAACCGCTGTAAAACTGCCATGAGCCTATTGTTTGTTATTTTAGGCCTTTGAAGCCTGTCTGCGGTCCCTCCTTCCACTAGTCCTCCACTAACCAGACCACTGCTGCCCGTGTACCCCTGGAACCAATTATAAAGTGCCTACAGCCAGCCCATTTTTTTATGTTAGGCCTTTGAAGCCTGTCTGCGGTCCCTCCTTCCACTAGTCCTCCACTGACCAGACCACTGCTGCCCGTGTACCCCTGGAACCAATTATAAAGTGCCTACAGCCAGCCCATTTTTTATGTTAGGCCTTTGAAGCCTGTCTGCGGTCCCTCCTTCCACTAGTCCTCCACTGGCCAGACCACTGCTGCCCGTGTACCCCTGGAACCAATTATAAAGTGCCTACAGCCAGCCCATTTTTTTATGTTAGGCCTTTGAAGCCTGTCTGCGGTCCCTCCTTCCACTAGTCCTCCACTGACCAGACCACTGCTGCCCGTGTACCCCTGGAACCAATTATAAAGTGCCTACAGCCAGCCCATTTTTTTATGTTAGGCCTTTGAAGCCTGTCTGCGGTCCCTCCTTCCACTAGTCCTCCACTGGCCAGACCACTGCTGCCCGTGTACCCCTGGAACCAATTATAAAGTGCCTACAGCCAGCCCATTTTTTTATGTTAGGCCTTTGAAGCCTGTCTGCGGTCCCTCCTTCCACTAGTCCTCCACTGGCCAGACCACTGCTGCCCGTGTACCCCTGGAACCAATTATAAAGTGCCTACAGCCAGCCCATTTTTTTATGTTAGGCCTTTGAAGCCTGTCTGCGGTCCCTCCTTCCACTAGTCCTCCACTGGCCAGACCACTGCTGCCCGTGTACCCCTGGAACCAATTATAAAGTGCCTACAGCCAGCCCATTTTTTTATGTTAGGCCTTTGAAGCCTGTCTGCGGTCCCTCCTTCCACTAGTCCTCCACTGACCAGACCACTGCTGCCCGTGTACTCCTGGATCCAATTATAAAGTGCCTACAGCCAGCCCATTTTTTTATGTTAGGCCTTTGAAGCCTGTCTGCGGTCCCTCCTTCCACTAGTCCTCCACTGGCCAGACCACTGCTGCCCGTGTACCCCTGGAACCAATTATAAAGTGCCTACAGCCAGCCCATTTTTTTATGTTAGGCCTTTGAAGCCTGTCTGCGGTCCCTCCTTCCACTAGTCCTCCACTGGCCAGACCACTGCTGCCCGTGTACCCCTGGAACCAATTATAAAGTGCCTACAGCCAGCCCATTTTTTTATGTTAGGCCTTTGAAGCCTGTCTGCGGTCCCTCCTTCCACTAGTCCTCCACTGGCCAGACCACTGCTGCCCGTGTACCCCTGGAACCAATTATAAAGTGCCTACAGCCAGCCCATTTTTTTATGTTAGGCCTTTGAAGCCTGTCTGCGGTCCCTCCTTCCACTAGTCCTCCACTGGCCAGACCACTGCTGCCCGTGTACCCCTGGAACCAATTGTAAAGTGCCTACAGCCAGCCCATTTTTTAATGTTAGGCCTTTGAAGCCTGTCTGCGGTCCCTCCTTCCACTAGTCCTCCACTGGCCAGACCACTGCTGCCCGTGTACCCCTGGAACCAATTATAAAGTGCCTACAGCCAGCCCATTTTTTTATGTTAGGCCTTTGAAGCCTGTCTGCGGTCCCTCCTTCCACTAGTCCTCCACTGGCCAGACCACTGCTGCCCGTGTACCCCTGGAACCAATTATAAAGTGCCTACAGCCAGCCCATTTTTTTATGTTAGGCCTTTGAAGCCTGTCTGCGGTCCCTCCTTCCACTAGTCCTCCACTGGCCAGACCACTGCTGCCCGTGTACCCCTGGAACCAATTATAAAGTGCCTACAGCCAGCCCATTTTCTTATGTTAGGCCTTTGAAGCCTGTCTGCGGTCCCTACTTTAAATACTCCTCCACTGACCACCAAGCTGCCTGCCCGTGTATCCATGTAACCGCTGTAAAACTGCCATGAGCCTATTGTTTGTTATGTTAGGCCTTTGATAGCCTGTCTGCGGTCCCTACTTTAAATACTCCTCCACTCACCACCAAGCTGCCTGCCCGTCTATCCATGTAACCGCTGTAAAACTGCAATGAGCCTATTGTTTGTTATTTTAGGCCTTTGATAGCCTGTCTGCGGCCCCTACTTGCAATACTCCTCCACTGACCACAATGCTGCCTGGAGTGCCTGCCTGTGTATCCACGTAACCGATGTAAAACTGCCATGACTGCCTACTGTTTGTTATTTTAGGCCTTTGATAGCCTGTCTGCAGCCCCTACTTGCAATACTCCTCCACTGACCACACCAATGCTGCCCGTGTACCCCTGGAACCTATTTAAAAGTTCATAGAGCCTAGTTATATATTTTATTTACTATTAATAAGGCCATGATGGACTACGCTGTACCACGCTACAAGCTAACCACTTCCCAGCCATCCCAACCCTCCACCAGCATGTAGAAGACCGCATTGTCCATGCACTCTGGCAATCTGTGAGTACAAAGGTGCACCTGACAACAGACGCATGGACCTGTAGGCATGGCCACGGAAGATTACGTGTCCATTACGGCGCAATGGGTTAATGTGGTGGATGCATGGTCCACAGGGGACAGCCTACTAAGTCTGTCTGCAGTCCCTAATTCAAATTGTCCTCCACTGTCTAAATCGGAGCTTCCACCTTCTGGCTTTCGGCCTATAGTATCAGAAATTAAACTGCATTTGGCCTTCAACTTTGGTTAGGGCCTACTAACGGCTTCTGCCCCTCCCTGGTGTTGTCCTCAACTAAATAAAGGTGAGCTTCAACCTTCTGCTCCAAATTACCATTTTAAAAAATGCAATAGGCTTTTCCGGCCTACTAAAGGTGTCTGTCTGTGTGCCCCTGCCTGGTGTTGTCCTCAACTAAATAAAGCTGAGCTTCAACCTTCCGGCTCTCATTAAGTGGTTTTAAAAAAAAAAAATGGTGGTTAGGGCCTACTAACGGCTTCTGCCCCTCCCTGGTGTTGTCCTCAACTAAATAAAGCTGAGCTTCAACCTTCTGCTCCAAATTACCATTTTAAAAAATGCAATAGGCTTTTCCGGCCTACTAAAGGTGTCTGTCTGTGTGCCCCTGCCTGGTGTTGTCCTCAACTAAATAAAGCTGAGCTTCAACCTTCCGGCTCTCATTAAGTGGTTTTAAAAAAAAAAAATGGTGGTTAGGGCCTACTAACGGCTTCTGCCCCTCCCTGGTGTTGTCCTCAACTAAATAAAGCTGAGCTTCAACCTTCTGCTCCAAATTACCATTTTAAAAAATGCAATAGGCTTTTCCGGCCTACTAAAGGTGTCTGTCTGTGTGCCCCTGCCTGGTGTTGTCCTCAACTAAATAAAGCTGAGCTTCAACCTTCTGCTCCAAATTACCATTTTAAAAAATGCAATAGGCTTTTCCGGCCTACTAAAGGTGTCTGTCTGTGTGCCCCTGCCTGGTGTTGTCCTCAACTAAATAAAGCTGAGCTTCAACCTTCCGGCTCTCATTAAGTGGTTTAAAAAAAAAAAAATGGTGGTTAGGGCCTACTAACGGCTTCTGCCCCTCCCTGGTGTTGCCCTCAACTAAATAAAGCTGAGCTTCAACCTTCTGCTCCAAATTACCATTTTAAAAAATGCAATAGGCTTTTCCGGCCTACTAAAGGTGTCTGTCTGTGTGCCCCTGCCTGGTGTTGTCCTCAACTAAATAAAGCTGAGCTTCAACCTTCCGGCTCTCATTAAGTGGTTTTAAAAAAAAAAAATGGTGGTTAGGGCCTACTAACGGCTTCTGCCCCTCCCTGGTGTTGCCCTCAACTAAATAAAGCTGAGCTTCAACCTTCTGCTCCAAATTACCATTTTAAAAAATGCAATAGGCTTTTCCGGCCTACTAAAGGTGTCTGTCTGTGTGCCCCTGCCTGGTGTTGTCCTCAACTAAATAAAGCTGAGCTTCAACCTTCTGCTCCAAATTACCATTTTAAAAAATGCAATAGGCTTTTCCGGCCTACTAAAGGTGTCTGCCCCTCCCTGGTGTTGTCCTCAACTGAACAAAGCTGAGCTTCCACATTCTGGCTTTCGCCCTATACTATCAGATATTAAACTGCATTTGGCCTACTAGTGTGGTTAGGCCCTTGAAACAGTGTCTGCTGCTCTTGGGTTTGCTACTCCACTGAACAAAGCAATGCCGCCTGTTTAGTCCTGTTACCAATTTTGAACTGCATGTAGCCTACTTTATTCTTTGGCCCTATATCTGTTTCCTCCTCATCCTGCCCATTGCCCAGCCACTGCTAAATGAGTCTGCTGGTACATTGACCTAGACCACTACATTCCCCTTGTACTCTACACAGCCAGAATCTGACCCTGCTGAAAGTAAGGTTCCCCTTCCCGCATGTTATACCACCTTACACAGGGACAAAGAGGAAGGTGCAGATGAAAGTGCAGGTTCCTTCATCAGGTGGGGGGGCATACTCGTTGGCGACGTCACTGGCACAGGGCCCCTCAGAGTACGCAAAAGTGTCGCTGCTGGTGGGAGGCGCCCCCGCCATGCAAACACACCGCCGTACTTTGAGGGGCCCTGTGCCAGTGGCAATGCGAACGAGTGGGCCCCCCCCTGCTTGCTCAGGATCACAGCACTTGCAACGTTTAAATACTTACCTTTCCCTGCAACACCGCCGTGACGTAGTCCGCATTTCCTGGGCCCACGAAAAACTTGAGCCAGCCCTACTCCCCCCACAACTTTCCCCCAATTCCCTATGCCCAACTATTATTATACAGTTAATTAAGATTGGCAAGCTTCAGAAACAAGAATGGATGTTTTTGGCATTAAAATGGGCACTGTAGGTGTTTTCCTGGCCTCCACTCACTGCCGACTATGCTTCCCCATTGACTTGCATTGGGTTTCGTGTTTCGGTCGATCCCCGACTTTTAGCGATAATCGGCCGACTGCACTCGACTCGACTCTGGACAAAATCGGGTTTCCCAAAACCCTACTCGATCTTAAAAAAAATGAAAGTCGCTCAACCCTAGTATTCACATTTCAAAAAAATAATTGTGACACACCACTAAAGTGGCTTCAATTTCCACAGAGTAGAAACAGTATAATAGGCCTCTGATACACCTTCCACTACTGGCAACCCATCAGATGGAGACCTAACTTGGAGTCTCCACATTCAAAAAAAATAATTGTCACCCACCACTAAAGTGGCATCAATTTCCACACAGTAGAAACAGTATAATAGGCCGCTGACACCCCTTCCACTACAGGCAAACCATCAGATGGAGACCCAGCTTGGAGTCTTCTCATTTCATAAGATAATTGTCATGCACCACTAACGTTACATCAATTTCCACAGAGTAGTAACAATATAATAGGTCTCTGACACACCTACTAAAGGCTACCCACCAGATTGAGACCTAACTCTGAGTCTCCACAATTCAAAAAACAATTGCCACACACCACTAAAGTGTCATCAATTTCCACAGAGTAGATTCTATATTGTATAATGTAGCCCACATAGGGAGACTCTATTGCATAATGCAGCCACCATAGGCAGACTCTAGATTGTATAATGTACTCCTATAGGGAGATTCTATATTGTATAATGCACCCCAATAGACAGACTCTATATTGTATAATGCACCCCTAAAAGGCAGACTGCATATAGTATAATGCATCCCCAATAGGCAGACTCTATATTGTACAATACACTTACCATAGGCAGACTCAAGAGCATAATGCACCACCATAGGGAGACTATATTGTATAATGCACTCTCATGGACAGACTCTATATAGTATGATGCACCTCTCATAAGAATACTCTATAGTATAATGCACCCTGATAGGGAGACTTTATAGTATTATGCACCCCCCATAGGCAGACTCTTATTGCATAATAGACCCCCATAGACATACTCTACAGTAAAATGCACCTCCATAGGGGTATTCTATAGTATAATTCATCCCCATAGGCAGATTCTTGTTGTAAAATACACTCCCATAGGCATACTCTATAGTATAATGCACCCCCATAGGCAGATTCTTATTGTATAATACACCCCCCATAGGCATACTCTATAGTATAATGCACCCCCATAGGCAAACTCTATATTTTATAATGTAGCCCACATAGGGAGACTCTATATAGTGCAATGTAACCCTCATAGGCAGACTTTATAGTATAATTCACCCCCATTGGGAGACTCTATATATAGTATAATGCACACCCATAGGCAGACCCTATATTGTATAATGTAGCCCACATAGGGAGACTCTATATTGTATAATGAACCCCCCGGCAGCAGACTCTATACTGTATAATGTACCCCCATTGGGAGTCTCTATATTGTATAATGCACCCCCCATAGTCAGACTCTATATTTTATAATGTACCCTGTTGTGAAATTGGATTCTGGGCTCCCCCGGTGGCCACTTGTGGAATTTAACTTGTGTGCATCATCCCCTCTGTTCACCTGCTCCTATCAGGATGTGGGAGTCGCTATATAACCTTGCTCCTCTGTCAGTTTCATGCCGGTCAACAATGTAATCAGTAGCCTTTCTGTGCATGTTCCTGCTACTAGACAACTCCCAGCTAAGTTGGACTTTTGTCCTTGTGTGTTTTTGCATTTTGTTCCTGTTCACAGCTGCTGTTTCGTTACTGTGTCTGGAAAGCTCTTGTGAGCGGAAATTGCCACTCTGGTGTTATGAGTTAATGCTAGAGTCTTAAAGTAATTTCTGGATGGTGTTTTGATAGGGTTTTCTGCTGACCATGAAAGTGCCCTTTCTGTCTTCATGCTATCTAGTAAGCGGACCTCGATTTTGCTAAACCTATTTTCATACTACGTTTGTCATTTCATCTTAAATCACCGCCAATATATGTGGGGGCCTCTGTCTGCCTTTTGGGAAAATTTCTCTAGAGGTGAGCCAGGACTGTCTTTTCCTCTGCTAGGATTAGGTAGTTCTCCGGCTGGCGCTGGGCATCTAGGGATAAAAAAACGTAGGCATGCTACCCGGCCACTTCTAGTTGTGCGGCAGGTTTAGTTCATGGTCAGTATAGTTTCCATCTTCCAAGAGCTAGTTCTCATATATGCTGGGCTATGTTCTCTCGCCATTGAGAATCATGACAGTACCCCATATAGAGAGACTCTATATTGTATAATGCATCCCTCATAGGCAGACTCTATATTGTATAATGTAGCCACATAGTGAGACTTTATTGTATAATGCACCCACCATAGGCAGACTCTATATTTTATAATGCACCTCTCATAGGGAGCCTCTATTTTGTATAATGCACCCCATAGCCAAACTGCATATAGTATGACACCCCCCATAGGCAGACTCTATAGTATAATGCACCCCCATAGGGAGACTATATAGTATAATTCACCCCTCCATAGGCAGACTTCTTATTGTATCCCCCCACAGGTAGACTTCCTATTGTATAATGCACCCTCCATAGTGAGACTCTATATTGTATAATGCACCCTCCTGGGCAGACTTTATATAGTATAATGCATCCCCCTTTGCCAGACTCTATATTTTATAATGTAACCCACATATGGAGACTCTATATTGTATAATGCATCCCTCATAGGCAGACTCTATATTGTATAATGTAGCCACATAGTGAGACTTTATTGTATAATGCACCCACCATAGGCAGATTCTATATTTTATAATGCACCTCTCATAGGGAGCCTCTATTTTGTATAATGCACCCCATAGCCAAACTGCATATAGTATGACACCCCCCCATAGGCAGACCCTATAGTATAATGCACCCCATAGGGAGACTATATAGTATAATTCACCCCTCCATAGGCAGACTTCATATTGTATCCCCCCACAGGTAGACTTCCTATTGTATAATGCACCCTCCATAGGGAGACTCTATATTGTATAATGCACACTCATGGGCAGACTCTATATAGTATAATGCACCCCCATAGGCAGACTCTGTATTTTATTATGTACCTCACATAGGGATACTCTATATACTATAATGCATCCCTCATAGCCAGACTCTATATTGTATAATGCACCCCATAGGCAAACTCAACAGGTGCTTCTCACAAAATTAGAATATAATCAAAAAGTTAATTTTCAGGGTGGGCCATTTACATGGTGTATCATGGGTGGGCTATTTATAAAGTTGGATCCAAAATGGCTGACTTCAAAATGGCCACCATGGTTGCCACCCATCTTGAATAGTTTTTCCCCTCCCATATACTAATGTGCCACATATAAATAGCCCACCCTGTATATCAGTTCTTCAATACAAAAAGAGAAACTCATATTATATAGCGTCTTTACAAAAAGAGTGATCTATTTCAAGTGTTTATTTCTGTTAATGTTGATGATTATGGCTTACAGCCAATGAAAACCCAAAAGTCATTACTGTATCTCAGTAAATTAGAATACTTTATAAGAGCAGCTTGAAAAATGATTTTAAAATCCGAAATGCTGGCCTACTGAAATGTATGTTCAATAAATGCACTCGATTCTTGGTCGGAGCTCCTTTTGCATCAATTACTGCATTAATGCGCCTTGGCATGGAGGCGATCAGCCTGTGGCACTGCTGAGGTGTTATGAAAGCCCAGGTTGCTTTGATAGCAGCCTTCAGCTCGTCTGCATTGTTGGGTCTGGTGTCTCTCATCTTCCTCTTGACAATACCCCATAGATTCTCTATGGGGCTAAGATCAGGCGAGTTTTCTGGCCGATCAAGCACAGTAATACTGTTGTTTATAAATCAGGTATTGGTACTTTTGGCAGTGTGGACGGGGGCCAAGTCCTGCTGGAGAATGAAATTGAAGTGCTCCAAAATTTCCTGGTAGACTGCTGTGCTGGCTTTGGTCTTGAGAAAACATAGTGGACATACACCCACAGATGACATGGCTACCAAAACCATCATTGATTGTGATACTTCACACTAGACCTTGGAAATCAAGGTCCCAGAGTCTGGAGGAAGAGTGGAGAGTCACACAGTCCAAGCTGCTTGTGGTCTAGTGTGAAGTTTTCACAATCAGTGATGGTTAGGGGAGCCATGTCATCTGCTATATAATATATGAGTTTCACTATTTGTATTGAAGAACTGAAATAAATGAACTTTTTGATGATAGTCTAATTTTGTGAGATGCACCTGTATAACAGTTCCAACCACAGTGTACCTGTGAGGATGAGAACTGTCTTATCCCGTCCCTACCCTGAAAACAACCGCATATACATGTGTAATGTGAATAGTGTTATGTGTTTTATGCATTTAATGTATATGTGTCTAACCCCTATGTAATGTGTTATGGTAATTTGCGAGGCAAATGCAGACACCCCATGTAGTGTACAAAGATAAGAAGATAAGTGTTTTACAGATAAAAGGAAGCAAGGATCATTCAGTGGTTAGCACTAGTGTTGAGCATTCCGATACCGCAAGTATCGGGTATCGGCCGATATTTGCTGTATCGGAATTCTGATACCGAGATCCGATACTTTTGTGGTATCGGGAATCGGAAGTTCCAAGTGTATGGTTCCCAGGGTCTGAAGGAGAGAAAACTCTACTTCAGGCCCTGAGATCCATATCCATGTAAAAAATAAAGAATTAAAATAAAAAATAGGGATATTCCCTTCTAGGAATTTAGGACCTGAGGGATGACGTCACGGCTTGTGATTGGTCGCGTGGCGGTCACTTGAGCGGCACGCGACCAATCAGAAGCCGTGACGTCATGGAAGGTGCTGAACGCGCTCATTTTAAGCAAAGAAGGCTGCCGGTTCACAGCGGTAAGGTCCAGGCTGCGTCGGAGAGGTGAGTATATCAATATTTTTTATTTTAATTCTTTATTTTACACATTAATATGGATCCCAGGGCCTGAAGGAGAGTTTCCTCTCCTTCAGACCCTGGGAACCATCAGGGATACCTTCCGATACTTGAGTCCCATTCACTTGTATTGGTATCGGGGATCGGTATCGGATCAGATCCGATACTTTGCCGGTATCGTCTGATACTTTCTGATACCGATACTTTCAAGTATCGGACGGTATCGCTCAACACTAGTTAGCACTGCAGCCTTGCAGTGCTAGAGTCCTGGGTTGAAATCCCACCAAGGACAACATCTGCAAGGAGTTTGTATGTTCTCTCCGTGTTTGCGTGGGTTTCCTCCAGGTACTCCTGTTTCCTCCCACATTTCAAAGACATACTGATAGGGAATTTAAATTGTGAGCCCCATCGGGGACAGTGATGATAATTTGTGCAAACTGTAAAGCGCTGCGGAATATGTTAGCGCTATATAAAAATAAAGATTATTATTTATTTATTACATATTGCAGAGATAGGAAATAGTTAAGGAATAGTTACTGCTAGGTGCAGGCCCACAGGTGGGAGGGGAATAGTGTTAATAAAAAGAGAGGTACCTCCTAGTTATGGATGGTTAAGAGTAGTGGAAGGATTAATCACGTTCTTTGTGGAGTTCAAATGCAGTGGACTGTGAGGCCAACAGGGAAAGATGGACACGGATCCTCAAAGGCGGAGGATGATGGAATCCTGGTGCACTGCTGTTAGTTGAGAGGGATCCCTAAAGGTAGTGGAGACAGCAGGAGAAGGGATGCCCTATCAGGAACGAGTGCTGGGGCTGAAGTAATGTCTGGCACCTGAGGGAAAGTCTGTAACCTGTTGTGACCTCCCCCAGATGATCCACTGTAGTGACTGACCTGTTCAGTAAATGTTTGACTGTTTAAAAGCACTTGGTGTCCCATGGATTGTGTGCGGGGGTTCCTGAAGATGAAAGCTTGGAGTCAGCGGAGGCCTATGGCCCACAAGTGAGTGTGATGCACAGCACACCCAACAGCACACTGGGAAGAGGACATGATTTTTTTGTAGGGTGCCAGAGTGTGCAGGAACTAAAGCTCGCCCATGACTACCCCACCCGGGAATCTTACATACCCCCCACATACAGTGACAGCCAAAACACCCCCACCATTGCTAGCCACAATAACCCCAGAAATGCAAAAAAATGTACTACTATTTTTATATCTGAAGTTGAGATTTTCCTTGTAATGTAAATCCCCCTTTGTGGAATATGTTCACATCACAGTTTGGAGGATTGATTTGGGGGACTCTGGTCCATAGGCCAGGTTGGTATTCTGTAGCCACTGGAAGAAAGCTCCATGGATCTCATACCTCCGGGATCTCCAGCTTGGCTCAACATCACCATTTCAGGGTGATACACAGATGACATCAACCAAACCAGCTAATCAAAATTCACATCGGTGATACTAAGGGTAGGTGCATACGGTCAGTAAACGCTGCGGGTTGGACGCTGCATACTTCTGCAATATCCAACCCACAGCATACAGATGTTAAAGCATAGTGGATGGGACCTCAAGAAATCCCATGTCCACTATGCATGCACAGACACCCACGGATCACCCGCGGAGATGAACATGCGGCCCATCTTTCCAGACCCCAGCATGTCTATTTATCTTGAGGAGACGTGAGTCTCAGCAAAATGAATGTCACCCGTACAATGTATTGGGCACGGTGAATCCACATGGTTCAATGAACACATGCGGAATCACCTGCGCTCAATAGCTGGCAGCGCTTTGGATGCAGCACACGTGCCGATTCCTGACCAATGGCACCTACCCTAAAAGATTCCCAAAGTTCCCATCCATCAGCTAAAGACTACTGACCTAGTCGATGAACTGCAGTCCTGCGAATCTATCCACCCAAGTCTAGTTCAAACTGTCTTTAGTGGGTAACTCTCTTGTTGAAAATGGTACCTGATTTGCAGGCAGGATGTCAGAATGTTGTAGAACAGGAGAAGCTGATCACATTGGTATAATTTCTTGTTTAAAGTGTTTCAGTAAAACTTGCATTTTATTATCTGAAAACTATGGTGTTTGTATGAATAAGGGTCCAGAAGGTGGCTCCATTCCATGTGTGACAATCATTACCTTTTTGGGCTGGTGGGAGGAGGAGGTCGTTTACCCCCTCCCCTCCTTCGCAGCCCACGTACACGCCTGGTTTCGCTTTATTGATGATATCTTTATTCTCTGGAGAGGTACGGAGGGGGAATGTATAGAATTTTTTCAGGTTTTAAATTCTAACCCCTACAATATCTTCCTTACCTATTCTATCTCCACCAGAGAAATTACCTTTTTGGATCTGAAGATCTTTCCGCATGAAAATTGCCTGGCGACGGACTTGTTTCGCAAGCCTACAGCGACCAATGCGCTTCTGGAATTTTCTAGCTTCCATCCCTGGCACACCAAGGTGGGTGTACCTACTGGTCAGTTTTTGCGTGTAAGACGTAATTGTACCCGGGATACTGATTTTTCAACCCAGGCACGAGACTTGTCCTCCCGTTTCAAACAAAGGGGTTACCCTGGACGCATTATTTCTACAGCCTACCAAAGAGCGAGAGGACAGGACCAGAAGTCCCTCTTATCATCTGGAAAACGACGCCAGGACACGCAGACCAGGTTCATTACGGATTTCAACAACAGTTGGAAGCAGGTTAGTGACATTCTATGCAGACATTGGCCGATTTTGCGAGCTGATCTTCAAACAATGGAAGTCACAAGCGAAAGACCTTTCATGACGGCCAGACGGGCGCCAAATTTGAGGGATATATTAACGAGAAGCCACTTTAAAAGAACTACGGTGAGGCTGAATAGAGGCATTATTTTGAGGGGCTCCTTCCCTTGTGGAGGATGCAATGTCTGTCCTCATATGGTTCCTACTCGTGATGTTTTTGTCCACCCTACAATTTTGAGTAGACATCCCTTGAAAACATATATCAACTGTAGATCTAGGGATGTAATCTATGCCCTTATATGCCCGTGTAAAATGGTGTACGTGGGGCAAACCTCACAGGAACTGAGGAAACGCACACAGAAACATATTTCCACGATACATCTAGCTACCTCAGATCTTAGGAAGGGCAGAACACTCACCCCAGTGGCTGAACATTTTCTAAATTTACATCAGGGTTCCTCCACTAACCTTAGGATGGTGGGCCTACAAAAACTTTCCCCCAATGAGAGGGGAGGGGACAGCCGTAAGCTCCTCCTACAAATGGAGTCCAGATGGATTTTTGAGTTACGTTCAGTGGCCCCCTCGGGCCTCAATGAAGAACTTCTCTTCACGGGGTTTTTGGGCAATTGAATCTCCAAAATAACATTTATTGTTTCATTGGTTTATATCAATACCTTATACCTTTTCTCTCCCGTTTTTTCCATCAGCCTCCTCTACGTTTATATCTGCCTACTTGGATCCACGTCTTTATCCTCTGGCGATTACATGCTCTCCTGTACATGACTCATGGATACTATGGTTCCCTGCTTATCTATAGCAGTTTGGGATTTCTCGTTATTTCATGCATGGATATCTGGAAATATACAACTTTGGGCTACGTTCCCCTTTTTTGGATCACCCCTTTGGTGTAAACCACGGAGTCAAGATTGGAGACATTTATTCACTCTGTGAACAATGGATTTGCGGACTTTGTCCCTAAGGATATTATTTTGTACAGCCTCTGGATTTATTGGGACATCTTACCATCAGTAGGACTTATCCCCTTCTTATTGGAGCTCGACATTTGAAATTAAAGAGGAAATAATTTAATCATATGATGGACTACATGTTTTTCATATTATCTCTCCTACGTTCGTTTTTTTCTTATTTGTTTATATATTGCCAATTGATCTGCATGTATACTTGTTTATACCATTGTACTAACCATGCATTCCACCCTTGTGCTCAATAGGTGCCTTTTTGCCCTTCCATCTTTTATTTTTACTCTGCGGTGTCACCCTTTGCGGTGTCACCCTTTGCGGTCACCATTGTACACACTTTCATTTTCCTTTGCTGTGTCACTTCTGCCCGGCGCTTGCGCAACAGGGCTCAGTACCTGAGCCGTGGGTGCGCATGTGCAAATCCCTCTCCATGGAGACTCCCTTGACTTCCGCCCAGTTCCTTCTTTCACTTCCAGTCGGCGTCTGCTGCGTGCACCATGCCCTCCCTTTTCCTCGGCAACCCAGCGGCTGGTATTTGATGTAATTATGCCTCAGTATACAACGTGGATGGCTCACCACTCAAACCTACTTCCCCTGACGAAGCCGCTGCGGCGGCGATACGCGTGGGGCCAGTCTCGTTCACACCCCATTCACTTCCAGCTGACCCGTCCCGGCATGTGGGCTCTAGATGATTCCTTGAGCCATATACTCTTGGGGCTCTGACTTACCCCTGTGTCAGGTAGAGTAGATACGGCATGGTGCCACTTCTCTACACACTCAGCAGTGTTATTTTGCCTATTTGATACACTGCTTTTCCCCTTCCTCTACGGATTACAGAGCATAGAGACTCACCATATATATTGCTATAACCTTTCCCATTATTGGGTTGTCTCCTTTTGGGTCTTGATTACTATGCTGGTATGTATACACTGGTTCAGCTGAAGGACACTGATGTATTTTGCATATACATTTTGATTGTGTATATTTATTTCTATTGGGGTGTTATGTACTCATATGTACATTTTTAGATGGTTTTATGTCATTTGTTGTGGTGTTCTAATAAACGTGTTTCAATTTTGCACTTTATATGGTCGTGCGGGCCTGTTTTAGTCCAATCCTTTTTTCTTCTTGCTTTAGTTATACATATATTATTGGACTCGGCACTGCACCCTTACTCATGACGAGTTTACAGCTGGAGTGCACCCTTTTTCTATAGTTTCATAATCATTACTTTGTGGCTATTCATGCAAAGATAGCTGTCAGTCAGTGAGTAAGGCCGGGTTCACATTAGCATTTCTGTGTGCAGCGTATGATCCGCATACATCCGCATGCGTCATGGATACATATCTTTAACATAGTGTACGCAGGGACATGCTCTTGCATGAGTGTGCATGTGTCATTTCATGGTGTGCGGCGGTGCCCAGCAAATGCAACATGTTGCATTTTTAGAGGAGTCAAATATTGCCCAATCGTCCGCATGCAGACGATTGCAGATGATTGTGTAAAAAAACCTGTATTACTGTCTATGGGAATGCATTGGTACGCAAGGACATGCATACACATGTGTAACACCCCAGGTAACCGGCTGTTACAGTGGCATGGCTTTCCTCACGGGGAGAGTGATGTCATGCTTGGAAGTGAGGAAGGATCCCTTTATCAGGTATCACAAACATGCAACATGATCTTACTCCAGGCCAGAAGGGGGAGCTCTGATCCAGTTTGTGGGTGGCTCCCCTATATAAATTCTGGCTGGAGGGAGAGTTAGTCAGTCCCGCATCACTGCTGTTGTTAGTGGGAAAGATCTCACCATTTACTGAATGAGTATGTTATTGATGTGATATTGAAAGACTTGAATATTGTTTGCACTTTTAAAGGTTGCACTTCTTCAGTTCCTGAAAATGTGTTGACTTTATTGCATTTTACTAGAGCAGGTGCTAGTATTTGATGTTGCTAAAGATAGTATACCCGTAAAGGGTGATCGTCGTTTCATATTTAATATTTAGTGTCATAAGAAAGATGTATTTTTGAAAAAGTTATTTTCTACCCTATATTAAAGTTTTGCAATGTTCAAAGATAATAACCTCCCATAAAGTGAAGCAAAAGTTTTCATAACCTGTTTTAAGCATTAAAAAGAAAATGTTTTGCAATGCATCTTTAACCTGTTATTGTCTTTTTGTTTTCCCAGTCCAAGAGTACTGGACTTAACGGGGGAGTGAAACACCCCAGGTAACCGGCTGTTACAGTGGCATTGCTTTCCTCATGGGGAGAGTGATGTCAGGCTTTGAAGCGAGGAAGGATCCCTTTATCTGGTATCACAAACATGCAACACGTTCTTACGCCAGGCCAGAAGGGGGAGCTCTGATCCAGCTTGTGGGTGGCTCCCCTAAATATATATTCTGGCTGGAGGGAGAGTTAGTCAGTCTGTCACAGAGGAGTGAGGAGAGAGGAAGAGACAGAGAGAGTCAGGATGACAGAAGGGGCCGTGCAGCCACGTGAGGTGCTGCAGCTCCTGGAAAGGAAAGAAAGGACGGAACAGTTTGTAGAGAGCGTGTAGGAGGAAGAAGCAAAGGAGAGTGAAGACCTGGAGAGAGAAGCTGCGACTGAGCTTCCTCCAGGGTGAAGTGCATGAAACCGGTAGCCAAAAGACTGAGGTTGTGGGGGTAACTTCATGCCCCATGGCAGAAAACGACAGACAGCAGATTGCAAGTCACCTGTCCACCATTAACACTCGAAGACACAGTAGCAGATAGAGCCCAGGTCATGATAGAGATCCTGTAAAAAGGCTTGAGTTACCTGTCATGCGGGTAGCATCCAACCTAAAGGGGGACAGAGAACGTGGGGACCTTGTGTGAGGCCTAAGGCAACAAGGAACTACAACACCATGCTAGAAGGAAGGTGTAACGGGGTCTACCAAGCTGGGGTACCTCTTTCAGTACCACCCCATGTTTCAGGAGGTCCACTTTGCTTTGGCTGGAGTCTGAATGAAGGACGCTGGCTGGAATTCCTTGATTACATGAGAGCATATAAAAGCTGACTGCTTCTCCACGTATTTACAGTCTCACAACACTTTATTCACAGAACACAGAATATATATCACAACAGATACAGAGGGCAGGCCCATTCAAAAGCGGCAGGCCAGACATACATTACAATAGCCGCAGGTGGCCGGAGCCTGCTGATATTTACTGTGGGAATTACAAAGGTGGGGGAGGTCAGAAGGGGGATATCTTGTCTCCTCTGCCCAGGGGCGCAGCCTGTGGGCTGATGCATTAGGGACATATATCTCACATGGAACCTATTATATATACAAATAACTGCATAACAAATTCTGGGTGCTGGGGGGTTCTGTAACAGAAGGCTTCCAACCCCACCTGGTTAGGGGGATTCCAAATACACTTCCAAGCTGGCCGGACCATAACAGCTCCTGTGATCTGGTACCCTGGACTGTGGTTGCCTTAACTCTACAGTAAAGTGGTAAAGAGACTGCAACTTGTGTCCTCTGTTTCTTTCTACACCATCTACCACCTATCCCTACTATACCGGGAGCCCTGGGGACCCAGCTTCACCTGTGGGAAGCCATACCATCCCAGTTGCCATAACATCACCCCAGAGGACTCCTTTAAGCAGCGTTGGTCACCCCTGACCGAGTACCACAGGTGGCGTCACAAACTTATTATTTCACAAACCCCTTTAAAGACCATCCCTTTTAATTGGGCGCCCAGGGCCAAAACTGGGTTGCAGCCACCGTGACACATCTGTTGTGATTCAGTTATTTGGCTCCCCCAGTGGTCGCTTGTGGTACTGGTGTCTTGTGAGCTTTTCACCTGTTTCTATCAGGATGTGGGAGTTTCCTATTTAGCCTTGTTCCTCAGTCATTCCAATGCCGGCCATCAATGTAACCAGAGTCTTTCTGTTGCATGTACCTGCTCCCAGTCTGCTGACCAGCTAAGTTGGACATTTCTGTCCTTAGTCTATTTTTGTATGTTTTGTCCAGTTTGCAGTTATGTGATTCTCTGCAGCTGGAAGCTCTTGTGGGCTGAAATTGCCACTCCGGTGCCATGAGTTGGCACATGAGTTTAAGGTAATTTCAGGATGGTTTTTGATAGGGTTTTGTAGCTGACTGCGAAGTCCACTATTGTATCCTCCTGCTATCTAGTTAGTGGGCCTCGCTGTGCTAAATCTGTTTTCATACTACGTTTGTCTTTTCACCTTAACTCACCGTTATTATATGTGGGGGGCTACTATCTCCTGTGGGGAATTTTCCTCTGGAGGCAAGCCAGGACTGTGTTTCATCTATTAGGGGTAGTTAGTCCTCCGGCTGGTGCGAGACGTCTAGCGAAAACGTAGGCACGTTCCCTGGCTACTATTAGTTGTGTGTATAGGTTTAGCATCGCGGTCAGTTCTAGTTTCCATCACCCGAGAGCTTGTCCATTTTTCTATGTTTCTGATGTTCCCCTGCCATTGGGAACCATAACAGTATGGCCGGCCTACATGTTTAATCTATGGGCTGAAGCAGGAGAGAAAAAGGAACTGTGTGGAATTTTTTTTTTTTTTTTTTTTCTCTGAAGTTGCACTCCAGCTCTAATTGCAGTCTCCTGCTTTCCTCTCCTCTTAACCCCTGAATGGCTCAGATTTTATCTGTTGAAATATGGATCTCCAGAGTCTGGCTACAAATTTGAATAATCTTGCTGCTAAAGTTCAGAATATACAAGATTTTGTTATACATGCTCCTCGGTCTGAACCTAAAATTCCTTTACCAGAGTTTTTCTCCGGAGATCGATCTTGTTTTCTGAATTTTAAATACAATTGTAAATTGTTTCTTTCTCTGAGATCTCACTCTGCTGGAGATCCTGCACAGCAGGTTAAAATAGTGATTTCATTATTGCGGGGTGACCCTCAAAATTGGGCATTTTCATTGGCGCCAGGGGATCCTGCGTTGCTCAATGTGGATGCGTTTTTTCTGGCCTTAGGGTTGCTTTATGAGGAACCTAATTTAGAGATACAGGCTGAAAAGGCCTTGATAGCCCTCTCTCAGGGGCAAGATGAGGCCGAAATATATTGCCAAAAATTTCGAAAATGGTCTGTGCTTACTCAGTGGAATGAGTGCGCTCTGGCGGCAAATTTCAGAGAAGGTCTCTCTGATGCCGTAAAAGACGTCATGGTGGGGTTTCCTACGCCTACGGGTCTGAATGAGTCCATGACAATGGCTATTCAGATTGATCGGCGTTTACGGGAACGCAAACCTGTGCACCATTTGGCGGTGTCTTCTGAGAGGGTACCAGAGAGTATGCAATGTGATAGTTTTCTGTCCAGAAGCGAACGACAGAATTATAGGCGCAAAAATAAGTTGTGCTTCTATTGTGGGAATTCAACTCATGTTATATCAGCATGCTCAAAACGAACAAACAAAGTTGCTAAATCCTCTGCTATTGGCACTTTGCAGTCCAAGTTTATTTTGTCTGTGACTTTAATTTGTTCGTTATCTTCTATTGTCGCGGATGCTTATGTGGATTCTGGTGCCGCTTTGAGTCTTATGGATTGGTCCTTTGCCAGGCGCTGTGGGTTTGATCTAGAGCCTCTGGAAGTCCCTATACCTTTAAAGGGTATTGATTCTACACCATTGGCTAGTAATAAACCACAATACTGGACACAAGTGACTATGCATATGACTCCAGACCATCAGGAGGTGATTCGCTTCCTTGTGTTGTTTAATCTACATGATGTATTAGTGCTGGGATTGCCATGGTTGCAAACCCATAACCCAGTCCTTGACTGGAAAACAATGTCTGTACTAAGCTGGGGATGTCAGGGAAATCATGGGGGCGCACCTTTGGTTTCCATTGCATCGTATTTGGGGTCAGGTGGTGGACAATTTAAAGTTGTCCCAGGAGAGGACTCAGCATTTTGCTAATCGCCATCGTCGTGTTGGTCCTCGTCTTCGTGTTGGGGACTTGGTGTGGTTGTCTTCCCGTTTTGTCCCTATGAGGGTCTCTTCTCCTAAGTTTAAGCCTCGGTTCATCGGTCCTTATAGGATTTTGGAAATTCTTAACCCTGTGTCTTTTCGTTTGGACCTCCCAGCATCCTTTGCTATCCATAATGTTTTCCATCGGTCGTTATTGCGGAGGTATGAGGTGCCAGTTGTGCCTTCTGTTGAACCTCCTGCTCCGGTGCTGGTTGAGGGTGAGTTGGAGTACGTGGTGGAGAAAATCTTGGACTCCCGTGTTTCCAGACGGAGACTTCAATATCTGGTTAAGTGGAAGGGCTACGGTCAGGAGGATAATTCTTGGGTTTCAGCTTCAGATGTTCATGCCTCTGATTTGGTCCGTGCCTTTCATAGGGCTCATCCAGATCGCCCTGGTGGTTCTTTTGAGGGTTCGGTGCCCCCTCCTTAAGGGGGGGGTACTGTTGTGATTCGGTTATTTGGCTCCCCCAGTGGTCGCTTGTGGTACTGGTGTCTTGTGAGCTTTTCACCTGTTTCTATCAGGATGTGGGAGTTTCCTATTTAGCCTTGTTCCTCAGTCATTCCAATGCCGGCCATCAATGTAACCAGAGTCTTTCTGTTGCATGTACCTGCTCCCAGTCTGCTGACCAGCTAAGTTGGACATTTCTGTCCTTAGTCTATTTTTGTATGTTTTGTCCAGTTTGCAGTTATGTGATTCTCTGCAGCTGGAAGCTCTTGTGGGCTGAAATTGCCACTCCGGTGCCATGAGTTGGCACATGAGTTTAAGGTAATTTCAGGATGGTTTTTGATAGGGTTTTGTAGCTGACTGCGAAGTCCACTATTGTATCCTCCTGCTATCTAGTTAGTGGGCCTCGCTGTGCTAAATCTGTTTTCATACTACGTTTGTCTTTTCACCTTAACTCACCCTTATTATATGTGGGGGGCTACTATCTCCTGTGGGGAATTTTCCTCTGGAGGCAAGCCAGGACTGTGTTTCATCTATTAGGGGTAGTTAGTCCTCCGGCTGGTGCGAGACGTCTAGCGAAAACGTAGGCACGTTCCCTGGCTACTATTAGTTGTGTGTATAGGTTTAGCATCGCGGTCAGCTCTAGATTCCATCACCCGAGAGCTTGTCCGTTTTTCTATGTTTCTGATGTTCCCCTGCCATTGGGAACCATAACACACATCCCTTTAAGTACCAGACCCAGTACTGAGCACCCTACGGCCCTGGCAGCCATTCCACATGCATTTGAACTCCCTCCTCCGCCCCCCACTGCCCCCTCTAAACTCCCTCATCTCTGCTGAGGACTTTGCCACACACTTTAAAACTAAGATCGACCAAACAAGGCAAGTCTTCATTGTTCAACCACCACAACCCCTTTGTATACCAGACCAATGCCCAAACCCCATAACCTCCCTCTCCAAGATAACTGAAGGGGGCTTAATTGTCTCCTCTCCAAATCGCCCCTCACCACCTGTGCGCTCGACCCCATCCCATCCCACCTCCTCCCCATCCTCACCACCACACTTATCCCATCCCTAAGCCACCTCTTCAACCTATCACTAACTTCTGGCACCTTCCCTTCTGCTTTCAAACATGCCACAATCATGCCTATCCTTAAAAAGCCAACCTTCGATCCAACTGCTATGTCCAGCTATCGCCCAATATCACTGCTCCCATTCGCTTCCAAACTCCTGGAGCAGCACGTCCACGCTGAACTTTCCTCCCACCTCTCATCTAACTTGCTCTTTGCCAATCTACAATCTGGTTTCCGCCCCATCACTCAACTGAGACAGCCCTGACCAAAATCACTATCGACCTACTTACAGAAAAAGCTAACGGACAATACTCTGTACTCCTCCTTCTAGACCTGTCCTCTGCTTTTGACACAGTTGACCACTGCCTCCTACTACAGATCCTCTCCTCCTTTGGCATCAAAGACCTCGCCCTATCCTGGATCTCCTCATACCTTTCCAACCGCCCATTCAGCGTCTCCCACTCCCACACAACCTCCTCATCCCACCCTCTCTCTGTTGGAGTCCCCCAAGGCTCTGTTCTAGGACCCCTACTCTTCTCAATCTATACACTTGGCCTGGGACAACTCATAAAGTCCCATGGATTCCAGTACCACCTTTATGCTCATGACACTCAGATCTACCTTTCTGGCCCAGACGTCACCTCTCTGCTGTCCAGAATCCCAGAGTGTCTATCAGCCATATCCTCCTTCTTCTCCTCTAGCTTCCTCAAACTCAATGTGGACAAATCTGAACTCATCATCTTTCCTCCATCTCATAGATGTTCCATACCTGACCTATCTATCACAATTAACAACATCACGCTTTCCCCCGTACTGGAAGTCCGCTGCATCGGAGTAACCCTTGACTCTGCCCTGTCCTTCAAACCACACATCCAAGCTCTTTCCACCTCCTGTTGCCTCCAGCTTAAAAATATCTCCAGAATCTGTACTTTCCTCAACCGTCAATCTACTAAAATGCTTGTGCATGCCCTCATCATCTCCCACCTTGACTACTGCAACATCCTTTTCTGTGGCCTCCCTGCTAACACCCTTGCACCTCTCCAGTCCATCCTTAACTCTGCTGCCCGACTAATTCATCTCTCTCCTCCCATTCCCTCAGCGTATCCAGTTCAAACTACTAATACTGACCTACAAGGCCATCCATAACTTGTCTCCTCCAGATATCTCTGAACTAATCTCCCTATATCTTCCCTCACATAATCTACGGTCCTCCCAAGAGCTCCTTCTCTCCTCCACACTTATCCGCTCCTCACCCAACCGCCTCCAGGACTTCTCCAGAATATCCCCCATCCTCTGGAATTCCTTGCCCCAACACATCTGACTATCAACCACATTCAGATCCTTCAGACGGAACCTGAAAACCCACCTCTCCAGGAAAGCCTACAGCCTGCACTGACCTTGCTGCCTCTTCACCACTACCGAAGCTACCGCCTCACCAATGCCGGAGCTCCTACAACCCTCAACCTATTGTCTCCATCCCCACCATCCTGTAGAATGTAAGCCCGCAAGGGCAGGGTCCTCGCCCCTCTATATCAGTCTGTAATTGTTAGTTTGCTTACTATAAGCGATATCTGTAATTTGTATGTAACCCCTTCCCATGTACAGCACCATGGAATCACGTAGGCGGAGCTGAAAGAAGAGGTGTGGCAGTGTGCGGGGCTTCGGGGAGGAAGAAGGCTTTCGTCCGAGGCTCTGCCGAACGCCAGTGTGAAACTAGCCTAAGACCACCATTTGGACTCATATGCATGCAAACACCAGGGATTTAAATAAATAAAATACAGGTTTTACTGAATCTTTTCCAACAAACCTACAAATTATCCAGATTCTCCTTCACCATAGGATGCTGTCCAGCAATCACACTACATGAGCGATAAGACAGGTTCCCTTTCAGGAATCCATATTAGGCTGGGGTCACACGACTGTATGTGTTCCATCCGAGAAAGATGGTGCGATTATGCTAATCAGAGTCTGATCAGAGTGGGATCAGTTTTTCCTAGATGTGGAGCATAATAAAAAAATGTTTCTCCATGCCCTCCATTCTGTCAGCCAGTGAAATTTGGACCTCCCTCGGATGACATCCGAGTACAGTCCCACGGACTCATAGACTTGAATGGCTGAGTGAGATCCGATTATTGGAGGCAAACCGTACCTGCCGTGCAAAAAAGTGGACATGTGCACTGCCTCATTGAATAACTTTGGTGCAAATGAAATCTGATGTGTTGATGTATCGCACTCAGACTAAACTATGGTTGTCTGCACAAGCCCTTAAAGTGACACATACTTGGTCTGTGTCCTAAGCAGATAGCCCTTAATAAAAGTTCTTTTGAAGATATCAATCTTATGGTTTACTTTAAGACATCTGTGTTTTAAACTATGGAACTCCAGGTGGATCATTCAGTCTTCTTTTAATGGGCAGTATAAACATTGCATTCTTTGAATTGTTAACTATTCTTTTACTAGGTCACATCTCCTTAATCTCTGCATTTGTTGCCAACATGTAACTTCCAGGAATGTGGATGTTCATCATGGAAAAAGCTGCAGTCTGGCAGGTCATTGGTGCGTGTATATATAGTTTATCTATCTATCTACCCATCTGCTCAGAAATGTGGAATGTTCGAAAGTCCACTTGGAACTGGAAATTAACTGTGTATACGTAGTAAATACTGAAAATAAGCAGAAACAAGTTTAATAATAGAAACATAGGTAGTGTTTATTCTATCTATTACAGGGATTGTTATAGATTAGTATAGCTATTAAGGTTACATATACCTTTGCCTTATTTGTCTTCATGAATGTTTGTTCCTGAAAGGAAAGATATATATCTTGGTACCATGTTAGCCAGTGGATAGAATCTTTTCAGTTAGCCATTAAAAGGTATCAACCGCTGAGGACTCTCAATTCTCGATTTTTTGTTAAATTTTGCATTTAGGAAGTAAATTATCAGCTTTCTTAATAGAATTTATTACAAATTGACTTTAAATTTGCTGCTCTATAGTCTGGGTTACTCCTTCCCGTAGCAGAATCTTCTGCTGAATTTGTCATTGATCCTACAGCATACTTTTTGCGGTTGTGTCATCACAAGCTCGTCTTCTCATCTCACTCCTCTCACTGTTACAGATATCAGTAGGTAAGTCAGGAGGTTGCTCTTTATAGATGAGGGAAAAGCAGACAAGTTATCAGTGATGGCAGATCACAAAGGCGTAGATAGCTAGGAAGATACACAGATCACTTTGCAGGGGAAATAGATGGAGAGTAGTGTTGAGCATTCTGATACCGCAAGTATCGGGTATCGGCCGATATTCGCGGTATCGGAATTCCGATACCGAGTTCCGATACTTTCAGTATATCAGACACCGGAATCGGAAGTTCCCATAATTCAAAGAGCCAGAATTCAGCCAATGAGGAATCATTAGAAGTGTGGGCACATCCTGTTCTGCATGTTAGGCATGTAACTACTGGCATGGCTCTGATTGGCTGCTGAAATGATGTCATGATGCACTATTAAAGTCGTCGCCGCCGCCATTTTGGGTTCACTGCTGTGAATTAAGTTAGGGACAAGATGCTGCTGTTCTGACTGAGGGCCAGTTTAGAGATAGCGATGTGCTTCATTGTGCCTTACCCAGGCTAATTTAGCAACCTTGTTTTTGCCTTGCAGCGCTGTTCACGGCTGTCTGCAAGGTCTGTGTGTGAGTGCAGCTCACTCTGTAGTCTGGTCTGCAGCCACTGCTGGTTGTAGTCAGCTCAGGATGCATCACTGCCTCATACCGTTCCATTTTCCTTTTTTCAATTAGTGCAGCCTGCTGCACATTTTTTCAAATGTATCCTATTAGTGGCTTTCCATCCGTATCCTGCTAGATTGTGGAAAAACACTATATAGGATTACATAGAGGAGCTTTTTTTGGCCTTGCAGCGCCGTTCACGGCTGTCTGCACAGTCTCTGTGTGAGTGCAGCTCACGCTGTAGTCAGTTCTGTGAAAAAAAACAAAAAGTTTATAAAGTTCACCAAACACTCTACTTTACTGTTGTGTAGGCCACCTTAGCTCATATTAAAGTCTAGTCCACACTTGAAAAAATTAGTGTTTCTTATACCTGTTAGCAGATGTTCAGGAATAAGCACACTAGGCCCTTAGTACTTTTCTGCCTATCTTTATCAGTCTACCAAGATGAAGAAGGCAGGGAGTAAGGCATGTGGGTGTGGGCGTGGAGGTGGACCAGGGAGAGAACGTAGGGATTCTGTGCCTGCTGCAGGCACCGGTGACTCATCATCCCCCAGTTTTAGCAGGGAACAGTCCTTCATGCGCAGCTTTGTTGGCGCTCGCCGTACCCCGCTGCTGCGGGATGAACATATTGAAGCTGTTGTCAGATGGATGGCAGCTAACGCATTGACTTCAATTAGTGCCACATCCTCTCAGGCACAGAGCACTGAAGAGCACCCATCTGTCTTCACCTGCCAAATTGGCCAGGCAGTCAGAGAGCCCAGGACAGGAGCCATCTCTACCTCTGTTCTCTGAATCTCTTGGCTTGGAAAGTGGGGGCCAGCCAAGCAGCATTCGAGAAATGGAAGAAGAACCAGTATGCAGTGATGCCCAACTGCTTTGTCTCTCTGAATCTGAAGAGGCGGGTGGGCCAGTGCCTCCGGTCAGCCCACCTCAGTACACATCTGATGATGAGACTCAGGTGCCACTTTCTGGTGCGTACTGTGCTGCCGAGACTACCCAGGAGAAGCAGTTGGTGGAAGAGGGTAGTGTAGATGATGAGGTCCTTGACCCATCATGGCGTGAGGGACAGGAAGGTGGTGGGAGCAGCTCTGAGGAAGAGATTCCCCGAACGGCCCAAAGAGGGAGAGGGAGGGGGAAGACTGTGTTGCCTGTAGCCTCTACTTCGGCACCCATTAGGAGCATGCCTCTTTCAAAAGCCAAACTGGGCGCTCCCAAGACTTGCAGTGCCTGGTCCTTTTTTGACACAGTTGCAGATGACATTTGCTTAGTCAAATGCAAGGTGTGTCATCAGAAAGTCAAAAGAGGGAAAAGTGTTTCGCAACCTCAATACCACAAATATGTGGAAACATGTGCGGACCAAGTACGCGGTGGAGTTACAAAAACACACTGAAGACCTAGGCCAACCTACAGCGGCACCTACCACCTCTTTAGCTCTTGTTGTAGCCTCTTCCCACACATAGCTGGTTCGGCTTCCTCACAGGATCGCCATTGAAGAACCTCTGGCACTGTTGTCCAGAGACCCAGTGTAATTCCACCCACAGCACCACGTTCCCTGTCATCCCCACACTCCCAGCCCAGTCTACAGCCATCGGTAGCACAGGCATGGGAGAAAAGGCAGCCATTCTCAGCAAACCACCCCCCGAGCACAGGCTCTGAATGCTGGCATTGCAAAACTACTGTCCCTTGAAATGCTGTCATTCAGGCTGGTGAAGACTGACAGCTTCCATAACCTGATGGCATTGGCAGTCCCACAATACAATGTGCCCAGCCGCTTTTATTTCAGCAGGCAAGCCATCCCTGCCCTGCAAAAGCACGTGGAGGGAAGCATTAAACATGCGCTACTAAACACCATCAGTAGCAAGGTCCATCTCACCACCGATGCGTGGACCATTCACCATGGAGAGGGACGATACCTTTCCCTCACTGCTAGTGTTGAGCGATACCGTCCGATACTTGAAAGTATCGGTATCGGAAAGTATCGGCCGATACCGGCAAAGTATCGGATCTAATCCGATACCGATACCCGATACCAATACAAGTCAATGGGACTCAAGTATCGGACGGTATCCCTGATGGTTCCCAGGGTCTGAAGGAGAGGAAACTCTCCTTCAGGCCCTGGGATCCATATTAATGTGTAAAATAAAGAATTAAAATAAAAAATATTGCTATACTCACCTTTCCGACGCAGCCTGGACCTCACCGAGGGAACCGGCAGCGTTCTTTGCTTAAAATGCGCGCGTTTACTTCCTTCCGTGACGTCACGGCTTGTGATTGGTCGCGTGCCGCCCATGTGGCCGCGACGCGACCAATCACAGCAAGCCGTGACGTAATTTCAGGTCCTGTATGCCTAATTCTGCATTCAGGACCTGAAATTACGTCATGGCTTGCTGTGATTGGTCGCGTCGCGGTCACATGGGCGGCACGCAACCAATCACAAGCCGTGACGTAATTTTAAAATGCGCGCGTTTCCTGCCTCCCGTGACGTCACGGCTTGTGATTGGTCGCGTCGCACATGTGACTGCGACGCGACCAATCACAAGCCGGAACGTAATTTTAAAATCCTGAATGCCTAGAATTAGGCATTGAGGACCTGAAAATTACGTCACGGCTTGCTGTGATTGGTCGCGTCGCGGCCACATGGGCGGCACGCGACCAATCACAAGCCGTGACGTCACGGAAGGAAGTAAATGCGCGCATTTTAAGCAAAGAACGCTGCCGGTTCCCTCGGTGAGGTCCAGGCTGCGTCGGAGAGGTGAGTATAGCAATATTTTTTATTTTAATTCTTTATTTTACACATTAATGTTGTTTCAATACCGATACCCGATACCACAAAAGTATCGGATCTCGGTATCGGAATTCTGATACCCGCAAGTATCGGCCGATACCCGATACTTGCGGTATCGGAATGCTCAACACTACTCACTGCCCATTGGGTAAATGTTGTGGAGCCGGGTACAGATCGTGAGAGTGGCACTGGACGTGTTCTGCCAACTCCAAGGATTGCAGGAATCCAGTCTGTCCGCATTGACTCCTCATACACAAGTTCCTCAAAATCATCGCTGCAGGAGCCGTCACAGTCCACCTCCACATGGACCCGTGAACGTTTGCCTGTTACGACCGACATCAACGTCAACAGGCCGTCTTGAAATTAATTTCTTTGGGGAATCGAAGCCACACAGCGCAGGAGCTCTGGAATGCCATCAAGCAGGAGAGCGACGTGTGGTTTGTGCCAGCGAATCTCCAGCCAGGCATGGTAGTGTGTGACAATGGCCGAAATCTCGTGGCAGCTACCTTTTTGGTAGAGCATTGAACAGCAAGGTGGATTGTTGCTGAGGGGAAAAAAAACCTCTTTAAATCTTCAGCTTAGCGAGTGTGAAAGAGCTGAGTGTGACCTGAGCGTAAGTGTGAACGGCGGTAAGTGTGACTTGTGATTCAGTGAAGAGGTATTTCGAAAGCCTTTAACAAATACCTGTGTGAATTGGTGTGAGTTGCTGAATTGGGAGTAGCTATATTCACAAGGGGTTAGCTTAGGGTGGGGGCTCATAATTAAGGGGTTATAAGGGGCAGCTGTTTGGGACTCAAGTCCTTTTTGGTAGAGCATTGAATAGCAAGGTGGATTGTTGCTGAGGGGAAAAAAAAAACTCTTTAAATCTTCAGCTTAGCGAGTGTGAACGAGCTGAGTGTGACCTGAGTGTAAGTGTGAACGGCGGTAAGTGTGACTTGTGATTCAGTGACTTTGGATTCAGGGAGTTTCCAAGGGAGGAGTTGCTGAATTGCTGTCTGTATTTTATTAATACTCTGTATTTATTTTTATTTAAGGTTTCTGTCTGGTGCAATCCCCATTAGGAAATGTGCTCCACTATTGTTAATGCCATCCAGTGCACATCTTGCCACATGTATTCAGTCCTTGATCAGCCGGTCGAGGGTGCATACTGCTGTGCGAGATGTGAGCACTTTGAGCATTTGGAAGCCCAGATTCTCAATCTAAATGTGCAGCTGGCAACACTGAGATCCATAGACAATATGGAGAGGAGTCTTCTGCTCACTGAGCAGACGCTCAATGGGATAGATGAGGGGGGGATGGTAGGATGGAGCTGCAGGACAGTGAAGTAGCTAGCTGGGTGACATTCAGAAAGCGGGGTAGAGGGAAGAGTGCCAGGGAGGCTAGTCCTGATCTGGCACACCCCAATAAGTTTGCTAAGTTGGCAGATGAGGGGGGTGCCAGTACAGGGGTAGCACTGCTGCAGCCAGGCATGTCCTCTGAAAGCCGGAGGAGTGACTGCTACAGTAAGGAGGGAAATAGGAGAGCAGTACAGGCCAGACAGGTGCTGGTAGTGGGGCACTCAATTATTAGGGGAACAGATAGGGCAATCTGTCACAAAGACAGGGATCGTCGGACAGTGTGCTGCCTACCTGGCGCTCGAGTCCGACACATCGCTGATCGGGTGGACAGATTACTGGGAGGGGCTGGTGAGGACCCAGCGGTCATGGTGCACATTGGCACAAATGACAAAGTTAGAGGTATGTGGAAGGTCCTTAAAGACGATTTCAGGGAATTAGGCTGCAAGCTGAAAGCAAGGACCTCCAACGTGGTATTTTCCGAAATACTGCCTGTACCACGTGCCACGCCAGAAAGGCAACGGGAGATTAGGGAGGTTAATAAGTGGCTCAAGAATTGGTGTAAGAAGGAGGGGTTTGGGTTCCTGCAGAACTGGGCCTACTTCTCTGGGCTACAGGCTCTACGCTAGGGACGGGTTGCACCTCAATGGGGAAGGTGCAGCTGTGCTGGGGGAGAAAATGGCTAGAAGGTTGGAGGAGTGTTTAAACTAGGGATTGGGGGGTAGGGTATTCAATTTATAGGAGGGGAAGACAGGGCAGATAGAGACCTGGGCACAAATAAGGAAGTTGGGGGTGGCGGTGGCATGGGGGGTGGGGTTAGAACAGTTAATAATTTAAGAAAGAATAGAGGTACAGAGAGGAACATCAAGTGCATGCATACTAATGCGAGAAGCATCGCCAACAAAATGGACGAATTACAATTAATGTTGTTGGAGCATAATTATGACATGGTGGGGATATCTGAAACATGGCTGGATGAGACTGGGCTGTTAACTTTCAGGGCTATAGCCTTTTCAGAAATGACCATACAGATAAGCGAGGGGGAGGGGTGTGTCTGTATGTAAAATCGTCCTTAAAACCCATCCGGCGTGATAATATAGGTGAATTTAATGAAAATGTAGAGTCTCTGTGGGTGGAGATAAGGGGAGGGGGAAAAAATAATAAATTACTGATAGGGGTTTGTTATAAATCTCCAAAAGTAATGGAAGCAATGGAGAATATCCTCGTAAAGCAAATATCTGAAGCTGCGACTCAAGGAGAAGTCCTTATTATGGGGGACATCAACTACCCTGAAATAGATTGGGGAACATAAACCTGCAGTTCCAGCAAAGGTAAGCGGTTTTTGACAACTATGAGAGACAATTACCTTTCACAACTGGTTCAGGACCCAACAAGAAGGGGGGCACTGCTAGACCTAATATTAACAAACAGGCCAGACCGCATATGAAATATAAGGGTTGGGGGTCACTTGGGGAATAGTGATCACAAAATAATAAGTTTTCGTGTATCCTTTAATAAGATGTGTAGTAGAGGGGTGACAAGGACACTAAACTTCAGGAGGGAAAATTTCCAACGGATGATAGATGATCTTGGTGCAATTAACTGGGACGATATCCTGAGACATAAAAATACACAAAAAAAATGGGAGACGTTTATTAGCATCCTGGATAGGACCTGTGCACAGTATATACCGTATGGGAATAAACATACTAGAAATAGGAGGAAACGAATATGGCTAAATAGAGCTGTAAGGGGCGCAATAAGTGACAAAAAGAAAGCATTTAGAGAATTAAAGGAAGTAGGTAGTGATGAGGCATTAAATAAATACAGAAAATTAAATAAATTCTGTAAAAAGCAAATCAAGGCAGCAAAAATTGAGACAGAGAGACTCATTGCCAGAGAGAGTAAAAATAATCCCAAAATATTCTTTAACTACATAAATAGTAAGAAACTAAAAAATGAAAGTGTTGCCCCCTTAAAAATAGTCTGGGGGAAATGGTGGATGAGGATGAGGAAAAAGCCAATATGCTAAATGACTTTTTTTCATCAGTATTTACACAAGAAAATCCCATGGCAGACAATATGATCAGTGATAACAAAAATTCCCCATTAAGTGTCACCTGCTTAACCCAGCAGGAAGTACGGCGGCGAGTACACCCCCGAGTACTGCAGGAATTAACCCCTTCACCCCCAAGGGTGGTTTGCACGTTAATGACCGGGCCAATTTTTACAATTCTGACCACTGTCCCTTTATGAGGCTATAACTCTGGAACGCTTTGACGGATCTTGGCGATTCTGACATTGTTTTCTCGTGACATATTGTACTTCATGTTAGTGGTAAAATTTATTCGATATAACTTGCATTTATTTGTGAAAAAAACGAATATTTGGCGAAAATTTTGAAAATTTCGCAATTTTCCAACTTTGAATTTTTATGCCCTTAAATCACAGACATATGTCACGCAAAATACTTAATAAGTAACATTTCCCACATGTCTACTTTACATCAGTACAATTTTGGAACCAAAATTTTTTTTTGTGACGGAGTTATAAGGGTTAAAAGTTGACCAGCAATTTCTCATTTTTACAACACCATTTTTTTTTAGGGACCACATCTCATTTGAAGTCATTTTGAGGGGTCTATATGATAGAAAATACTCAAGTGTGACACCATTCTAAAAACTGCACCCCTCAAGGTGCTCAAAACCACATTCAAGAAGTTTATTAACCCTTCAGGTGTTTCACAGGAATTTTTGGAATGTTTAAATAAAAATGAGCATTTAACTTTTTTTCACACACAATTTATTTCAGCTCCAATTTGTTTTATTTTACCAAGGGTAACAGGAGAAAATGGACCCCCAAAGTTGTTGTACAATTTGTCCTGAGTACGCTGATACCCCATATGTGAGGGTAAACCACTGTTTGGGCATATGGCAGAGCTCGGAAGGAAAGGAGCGCCATTTGACTTTTCAATGCAAAATTGAATGGAATTGAGATGGGACGCCATGTTGCGTTTGGAGAGCCCCTGATGTGCCTAAACACTGAAACCCCCTACAAGTGACACCATTTTGGAAAGTAGACCCCCGAAGGAACTTATCTTGATGTGTGGTGAGCACTTTGACCCACCAAGTGCTTCACAGAAGTTTATAATGCAGAGCCGTAAAAATAAAAAATCATATTTTTTCACAAAAATGATCTTTTCGCCCCCAATTTTTTATTTTCCCAAGGGTAAGAGAAGAAATTGGACCCCAAAAAATGTTGTGCAATTTGTCCTGAGTACGCTGATACCCCATATGTGGGTGTAAACCATTGTTTGGGCGCATGGCAGAGCTTGGAAGGGAAGGAGCGCCATTTGACTTTTCAATGCAAAATTGACTGGAATTGAGATGGGACGCCATGTTGCGTTTGGAGAGCCCCTGATGTGCCTAAACATTGAAACTCCCTACAAGTGACACCATTTTGGAAAGTAGACCCCCTAAGGAACTTATCTAGATGTGTGGTGAGCACTTTGACCCACCAAGTGCTTCACAGAAGTTTATAATGCAGAGCCGTAAAAATAAAAAATCATATTTTTTCACAAAAATGATCTTTTCGCCCCCAATTTTTTATTTTCCCAAGGGTAAGAGAAGAAATTGGACCCCAAAAAATGTTGTGCAATTTGTCCTGAGTACGCTGATACCCCATATGTGGGTGTAAACCATTGTTTGGGCGCATGGCAGAGCTTGGAAGGGAAGGAGCGCCATTTGACTTTTCAATGCAAAATTGACTGGAATTGAGATGGGACGCCATGTTGCGTTTGGAGAGCCCCTGATGTGCCTAAACACTGAAACCCCCTACAAGTGACACCATTTTGGAAAGTAGACCCCCTAAGGAACTTATCTTGATGTGTGGTGAGCACTTTGACCCACCAAGTGCTTCACAGAAGTTTATAATGCAGAGCCGTAAAAATAAAAAATCATATTTTTTCACAAAAATGATCTTTTCGCCCCCAATTTTTTATTTTCCCAAGGGTAAGAGAAGAAATTGGACCCCAAAAAATGTTGTGCAATTTGTCCTGAGTACGCTGATACCCCATATGTGGGTGTAAACCATTGTTTGGGCGCATGGCAGAGCTTGGAAGGGAAGGAGCGCCATTTGACTTTTCAATGCAAAATTGACTGGAATTGAGATGGGACGCCATGTTGCGTTTGGAGAGCCCCTGATGTGCCTAAACATTGAAACTCCCTACAAGTGACACCATTTTGGAAAGTAGACCCCCTAAGGAACTTATCTAGATGTGTTTTGAGAGCTTTGAACCCCCAAGTGTTTCACTACAGATTATAACGCAGAGCCGTGAAAATAATTTTTATTTTTTTTCTCAAAAATGATTTTTTAGCACCCAGCTTTGTATTTTTACAAGGGTAACAGAATAAATTGGACCCCAAAATTTGTTTTCCAATTTGTCCTGAGTACGCTGATACCCCATATGTGGGGGGGAACCACTGTTTGGGCGCATGACAGAGCTCGGAAGGGAAGGAGCGCCATTTGGAATGCAGACTTAAATGGATTGGTCAGCAGCCGTCACGTTGCATTTGCAGAGCCCCTGATGTACCCAAACAGTACAAACCCCCCACAAGTGACCCCATATTGGAAACTAGACCTCCCAAAGAACTTATCTAGATGTGTTTTGAGAACTTTGAACCCCCAAGTGTTTCACTAAAGTTTATAGCGCAAAGCCGTGAAAATAAAAATTCTTTTTTTTTTTCACAAAAATGATTTTTTAGCCCCCAGTTTTTATTTTCACAAGGGTAACAGGATAAATTAGACCCCAAAAGTTGTTGTCCAATTTGTCCTGAGTACGCTGATACCCCATATGTGGGGGGGAACCACTGTTTGGGTGCATGACAGAGCTCGGAAGGGAAGGAGCGCCATTTGGAATGCAGCCTTAAATGGATTGGTCTGCAGGCGTCACGTTGCATTTGCAGAGCCCCTGATGTACCCAAACAGTACAAACCCCCCACAAGTGACCCCATATTGGAAACTAGACCTCCCAAGGAACTTATCTAGATGTGTTGTGAGAACTTTGAACCCCCAAGTGTTTCACTACAGTTTATAACGCAGAGCCGTGAAAATAAAACATCTTTTTTTTCCCACAAAAATGATTTTTAGCCCCCCAAATTTTTATTTTCCTAAGGATAACAAGAGAACTTGGACCCCAGAAGTTGTTCAATTTGTCCCGAGTACGCTGATAACACATATGTTGGGGTAAACCCCTTTTTGGGCGCACGGGAGAGCTCGGAAGGGAAGGAGCACTGTTTTACTTTTTCAACGCAGAATTGGCTGGAATTGAGATTGGACGCCATGTCGCGCTTGTAGAGCCCCTGATGTGCCTGGACAGTGGAAACTCCCCAATTCTACCTGAAACCCTAACCCAAACACACCCCTAACCCTAATCCCAACGGTAACCCTAACCACACCCCTAGCCCTGACACACCCATAATTCTAATCCCAACCCTAATCCAAACGTAAATGTAATCCAAACCCTAACCCTAACTTTAGCCCCAACCCTAACTTTAGCCCCAACCCTAACTTTACCTCCAACCCTAGCCCTAACCCTAACCCTAACCCTACCCCTAACCCTAACCCTAAACGTGACTGAAATACGTGGCACTGAAATACGTGGCACTGAAATACGTGGCACTGAAATACGTGGCACTGAAATACGTGGCACTGAAATACGTGATACGTGGCACTTAAATACGTGGCACTGAAACACGTGGCACTGAAATACGTGATACGTGGCACTGAAATACGTGGCACTGAAATACGTGGCACTGAAATACGTGGCACTGAAATACGTGGCACTGAAATATGTGATACGTGGCACTGAAATACGTGGCACTGAAATACGTGGCACTGAAATACGTGGCACTGAAATACGTGGCACTGAAATACGTGGCACTGAAATACGTGGCACTGAAATACGTGATACGTGGCACTGAAATACGTGGCACTGAAATACGTGGCACTGAAATACGTGATACGTGGCACTTAAATACGTGGCACTGAAACACGTGGCACTGAAATACGTGATACGTGGCACTGAAATACGTGGCACTGAAATACGTGGCACTGAAATACGTGGCACTGAAATACGTGGCACTGAAATACGTGATACGTGGCACTGAAATACGTGGCACTGAAATACGTGGCACTGAAATACGTGGCACTGAAATACGTGGCACTGAAATACGTGGCACTGAAATACGTGGTACTAAAATATGTGGCACTGAAATACGTGATACGTGGCACTGAAATACGTGATACGTGGCACTGAAATATGTGATACGTGGCACTGAAATACGTGGCACTGAAACACGTGGCACTGAAATACGTGGCACTGAAATACGTGGCACTGAAATACGTGGCACTATGACTGTCAGAAAATGTTCATTAAACGGTTAGGGGTGAGGTTAGGGGTAGAGTTAGGGTTAGGGTTTGGATCCCTTTATCACCTTGATGGTGGTGGGTGGCTTTTCAGTGTGTTTAAATGCATGCGTTTTTAACGCAAACAAACGCATGTGCTTAAAAACGCAAGAAAATACTGCAGGTTGTATTTCTGAAAATGAACGCATGCAGAAAAAAAACGCATGCGTTTGAAAACGCGACCAAACGCGTACAAAAAAACCGCATGCGTTTTCAATGTTAAATATAGGGAAAAAACGCATGCGTTTTTTTGTGCAAAAAACGCTGCAGACAAAAACGCAAGTGTGAAACCAGCGACGCTTTTTATAGCAAAAAAGTTTTTGCGTCTCCACATTTTGAGACCTATAATTTTTCCACATTTTGCTCCACAGAGTCATGTGAGGTCTTGTTTTTTGCGGGACGAGTTGACGTTTTTATTGGTAACATTTTCGGACACGTGACCGTTTTTGATCGCTTTTTATTCCGATTTTTGTGAGGCAGAATGACCAAAAACCAGCTATTCATGAATTTCTTTTGGGGGAGGCGTTTATACCGTTCCGCGTTTGGTAAAATTGATAAAGCAGTTTTATTCTTCGGGTCAGTACGATTACAGCGATATCTCATTTATATCATTTTTTTATGTTTTGGCGCTTTTATATGATAAAAACTAAAATATAGAAAAAATAATTATTTTCGTATCGCTTTATTCTCAGGACTATAACTTTTTTATTTTTTTGCTGATAATGTTGTATGGCGGCTTGTTTTTTGCGGGACAAGATGACGTTTTCAGCGGTACCATGGATATTTATATCAGTCTTTTTGATCGCGTGTTATTCCACTTTTTGTTCGGCGGTATGGTAATAAAGCGTTGTTTTTTGCCTCGTTTTTTTTTTTTTTTTCTTACGGTGTTTACTGAAGGGGTTAACTAGTGGGGCAGTTTTATAGGTTGGGTCGTTACGGACGCGGCGATACTAAATATGTGTACTTTTATTGTTTTGTTTTTTTTATTTAGATAAAGAAATGTATTTATGGGAATAATATATATTTTTTTTTTATTATTTATTTAGGATTTTTTTTTTTTTTTTTTTTTTACACATGTGGAAAAAATTTTTTTTAACTTTTTTACTTTGTCCCAGGGGGGGACATCACAGATCATTGATCTGGCAGTGTGCACAGCACTCTGCCAGATCGACGATCTGCTGTGCAGGGCTGCAGGCTTACCAAGTGTCTGCTCTGAGCAGACACTCGGTAAGCCACCTCCTTCCCTGCAGGACCCGGATGCCGCGGCCATCTTGGATCCGGGACCTGCAGCCAGGAAGGAGGTAGGAGACCCTCGCAGCAACGCGATCACATCGCGTTGCTCCGGGGGTCTCAGGGAAGCCCGCAGGGAGCCCCCTCCCTGCGCGATGCTTCCCTATACCGCCGGTACACTGCGATCATGTTTGATCGCGGTGTGCCGGGGGTTAATGTGCCGGGGGCGGTCCGTGACCGCTCCTGGCACATAGTGCCGGATGTCAGCTGCGATATGCAGCTGACACCCGGCCGCGATCGGCCGCGCTCCCCCCGTGAGCGCCGCTGATCGGTGATGACGTACTATCCCGTCGGCGGTCATACGGGCCCACCCCACCTCGACGGGATAGTACGTCAAATGTCGGGAAGGGGTTAAGTACAGTCATTGATAGACCATTATTTTTAATCTTTAAAGAGTCCATAATAACAGGGTCTGTACCACAGGACTGGCGTATAGCAAATGTGGTGCCAATATTCAAAAAGGGGACAAAAACTGAACTCGGTAATTATAGGCCTGTAAGCTTAACCTCTACTGTGGGTAAAATCCTGGAGGGCATTCTAAGGGATGCTATACTGGAGTATCTGAAGAGGAATAACCTCATGACCCAGTATCAGCACGGGTTTACTAGGGACCGTTCATGTCAGACTAATTTGATCAGCTTCTATGAAGAGGTACGTTCAGGACTGGACCAAGGGAACCCAGTAGATGTAGTGTATATGGACTTTTCAAAAGCTTTTGATACGGTGCCACACAAAAGGTTGATACATAAAATGAGAATAATGGGGATAGGGGAAAATATGTGTAAGTGGGTTGAGAGCTGGCTCAGGGATAGGAAACAAAGGGTGGTTATTAATGGAGCACACTCGGACTGGGTCGCGGTTAGCAGTGGGGTACCACAGGGGCCAGTATTGGACCCTCTTCTTTTTAACATATTTAATAATGACCTTGTAGGGGGCATTCAGAGTAGAATTTCAATATTTGCAGATGACACTAAACTCTGCAGGGTAATCAATACAGGGGAGGACAATTTTATATTACAGGATGATTTATGTAAACTAGAAGCTTGGGCTGATAAGTGGCAAATGAGCTTTAATGGGGATAAATGTAAGGTCATGTACTTGGGTAGAAGTAATAAGATGTATAACTATGTGCTTAATTCTAAAACTCTGGGCAAAACCGTCAATGAAAAAGACCTGGGTGTATGGGTGGATGACAAACTCAGTTGCATCAGGCGCAAAGAAGTCGCACTGTGCGCCATTCAGACTTCACAACCACTGAGTGGGCCACTGTGAAGGACATCTGCCAGGTTTTGCGTGCCTTCGATGATTCCACGCGGATGGCGAGTGCAGATGATGCACTAGTCAGCATGACTATCCCCCTCATCTGCCTGCTTGAAAGAACACTGCAAGCGCTAAGGGATGAGGTTGTGGAAGAGGTGGAGGATGAGGAGTCACAAACGCCATCTGCTTCTGGACAGTCTGCGCAACGTGGTTCCTCACAAAGGCCTAGGCAGCGGACACTTTGTGAGGAGGATGAGGAGTCAATGGAGGAGGAAGACATCTGTCCAGAGGAGGGAGTTACACAAATCCCCAGTAGTCAGTATGTAGACCGAGGGTGGAGTGATGCAGAGCAGGCAGAGATCACACCTTAAGCAGGGGACAGCGTTTCTTGGCCAGTTGGCAGTCTGCAGCACATGGTTGATTTCATGCTGCAGTGCCTGAGAAACGACCGCCTCATTGCCCACATTCTCAACACGGCTGATTATTGGGTGTACACCCTCCTAGATCCTCGCTACTGGAATAACTGTGAAAGCCTCATAACACCGTTGAACCGGAGTGTAAAATGCGGGAGTACCAAGATACACTGGTGCAGTCCATCATCTTCTCCAGTCCAATCGAGAGCAGTGCTGCTAGTGCATTACAAAGCAGCTCAGTACGTTGAGGCAGTGAAGGAAGCTCTGCACAAAGAGGGAGCAGGAGCAGTACCTCAGCACAAGGCAAGACCAGTATGGCCCAAGAGTGGCAAAGTTTTGTGTGCCCGCCACAAATGTCTACACCATCACAGACGGCTCCAGTCAGCAACGTTTCCATCAGATGATGACAGACTACATGTCTTGCCCTCTTAGTGTACTCCCAGACGGCTCTTCCCCCTTCAAGTTTTGGGTCTCTAAGCTGGATACATGGCCAGAGCTTAGCCAGTATGCATTGGAGGTGCTGACTTGCCCTGCTGCTAGTGTATTATCGGAACGCGTCTTTAGTGCCGCAGGTGGTGTACGTTGACCGGCTTACTTTTCTGAAAATGAACAAGGCCTGGATCTTGCAGGAATTTGCCACTCCTCTTCCAGATTAAATAATTGGTTGGCAACAGTATCCAGGTCTCCTGTAGTGTTCATGTTTCTACCACCTGAACTGCAATCCCTGGGCTCCAACCCCACCAGTTGCTGCTCAGAAGTGCCATCTGCACAGTCAACACATGACCCAGTGTTATAGGGTTTCAGTAACGTTAGCTGATCCCCTGCTGTGTATCCAGCAATCGCTCCTGCTCCCTCCACACTCACACTACTATAGAAATTAAAGGGAACCTGTCCCCCCCTCCCAGGCATTTGTAACTGAAAGCCAGTTTGTGCAGCACTAATGCTGCACAAGGAATAGATGGCTCTATTAGTTATGCTCCTTGCAGACGATGAACTTAACACTTATAAAATGTTGCCCCTCATACCGTGAAACCATCCCGGAGGCGGAACTCTCCTTTGTTATGAGACGCAGCACAGCCGTCATTCATACGCCAGCAGCACAGCCGTCATTCATACCCCCTTGGCGCTGGGCAAAGCCTCCTCAGCGTTGTTTGAATCTGTCCCGGAGCCTGCACTGTTATGTTCAACCTTGGGCATGCGCAGTTAGCGCTGCCCATCTTCTGACACCATTTCGTGTCAGGCTGACTGCGCCTGTGCGGCCGCGCTGCCCAAGATCGTGCCCCACAGTGTCTTCTGATTTATTTACACTGCGGGGCTGGGATTCCTGAACATGCGCAGTGCATATCTTGGCCTCTCACTCATCTCCTTCTGGCTTCTTCAGACTGTGCGCCATCAGTTGATCCCTAATCGCATGCCACGGCCGTGACGCCGCACAGTCTGAAGAAGGCGGAAGGAGATGAGTGAGAGGTGAAGATATGCATTGCACATAATAATAATAATCTTTATTTTTATATAGCGCTAACATATTCCACAGCGCTTTACAGTTTGCACACATTATCGTTGCTGTCCCCGATGGGGCTCACAATCTAAATTCCCTCTCAGTATGTCTTTAGAATGTGGGAGGAAACCGGAGTACCCGGAGGAACCCCACGCAAACACAGAGAGAACATACAAACTCTTTGCAGATGTTGTCCTTAGTGGGGCTTGAACCCAGGACTCCACCGCTGCAAGGCTGCTGTGCTATCCACTGCGCCACTGTGCTGCCCTTCCCATGAATCCTGGCCCCGCAGTGTGAATAAATCAGAAGACACTGTGGGGCGCGATCTCGGGCAGCGCGGCCGCACAGGTGCAGTCAGACTGACACGAAATGATGTGAGAAGACGGGCAGCGCTAACTGCGCATGCCCAAGGTTGAACATAACAGCGCAGGCTCCGGGACAGATTCAAACAAGGCTGAGGAGGCGGCGCCCGTCACCAAGGAAGTATGAATAATGGCTGTGCTGCATCTCATTACGAAGGAAAGTCCCACCTCCGGGACGGTTTCACGGTATGAGGGGACACATTTTATAAGTGTTTAGTTCTGCGTGTGCAAGGAGCATGACTAAAAGAGCCACCTTTTCCTTATGCAGCATTAGTGCTGCACAAGATGGCTCTTTCAGTTACAAACGCCTGGGGGGTTAAAGGTTCCCTTTCAACTTGCTCAAATTAGGCCTCGGCCTACACCCTGATTGACCCTTGGCTCCAACACAGCCAGTTGCTGCTCGGAAGTGCCGTTTGCACAGAGAAAAACACTTGCTCCTGTGTTAGTGGGGTTCAGTAACATCAGCTGCTCCCCTGCTGTGTATCCGGCAATTTGGCCTGCTGCCTCCATGCTGACACAGCAACAGATATTAAACTGCCTCGAGTGCAGGCCTCGGCCTACACCCTGATTGACCCTGGGCTCCAACAGCTCCAGTTGCTTCCCGGAAGTGCCGTCTGCACAGTCAACACTTGCTGCCGTGTTATTGGGTTTCAGTAATGTCAGCTGATCCCCAGCTGTGTATCCGGCAATTGCTCCTGCTACCTCCACACTCACACTACTACAGAAATTAAAGGGAACCTGTCCCCTCCCAGGCGTTTGTAACTGAAAGAGCCACCTTGTGCAGCACTAATGCTGCACAAGGAAAAGGTGGCTCTTTCGTTATGCTCCTTGCAGACGATGAACTTAACACTTATAAAATGTTGCCCCTCATACTGTGAAACCGTCCTGGAGGCGGAACTTTCCTTTGCAATTGTGTTAAGTTCAGCATCTGCAAGGAGCATGACTAAAAGAGCCACCTTTTCCTTGTGCAGCATTAGTGATGCACAAGGTGGCTCTTTCAGTTACAAACCCCTGGGGGGGTTAAAGGTTCCCTTTCAACTTGCTACAATTAGGCCTCAGCCTACACTCTGCTTCTCCTTTATTCCCTGTGCTCCAACACCACCAGTTGCTGCTCGGAAGTGCTGTCTGCACAGTCAACAGTTGCTCCTCTGTTATTGGGGTTCAGTAACGTCAGCTGCTCCCCTGCTGTGTGTGTGGCAATACCGCAAGTCTGCTCCTCCTGCTTTCCCTGGGCTCCAACACCGCCAGTTGCTGCTCGGAAGTGCTGTCTGCACACTCAACACTTGCTGCCGTGTTATTGGGGATCAGTAACGCCAGCTGCTCCCCTGCTGTGTGTGCGGCAATTTCTGCCATCAGTTTCTAGCATTGCGTGGGCACCAACACCTCCAGTCGCTGCCCGGAAGTGCAGTCTGCACAGTCAACACTTGCTGCCGTGTTATTGGGGTTCAGTAACGCCAGCTGCTCCCCTGCTGTGTGTGCGGCAATACCTCCAGTCTGCTCCTCCTGCTTTCCGTGGGCTCCAACAATGCCAGTTGCTGCTGGGAAGTGCTGTCTGCACAGTCAACAGTTGCTCCTCTGTTATTGGGGTTCAGTAACATCAGCTGATCCCCTGCTGTGTATTCGGCAATTGCTCCTGCTCCCTTCAAACTCACACAACTTCAGAAATTAAACTTGCTCCAATTAGGCTTCGGCCTACACTCTTTTCTTCTGTAATCCCTGGGCTCCAACACTGCCAGTTGCTGCCCGGAAGTGCTGTCTGCACAGTCAACACTTGCTGCCTTGTTATTGGGGCTTAGTAACATCAGCTGATCCCCTGCTGTGTATCCGGCAATTTCTCCTGCTCCCTCCACACTCACACTACTACAGAAATTAAAGGGAACCTGTCCCCCCCCAGGTGTTTGTAACTAAAAGAGCCACCTTGTGCAGCACTAATGCTGCATTTGAACAAGGTAGCTCTTTTAGTTATTCTCCTTGCACACGCTGTAGTTAACACTTATAAAATGTGTCCCCTCATACCGTCAAACCGTCCCGGAGGCAGGACTTTCCTTCTTAATGAGATGCAGCACAGCAGTCATTCATACCCCCTTGGCGCCGGGCGCCGCCTCCTCGGCGTTGTTTGAATCTGTTCCGGAGCCTGCGCTGTTATGTTATCCCTTAGCCATGCGCGGTTAGTGCTGCCCGTCTTCTGACATCATTTGTTGTCGGGCTGGCTAATCCTGTGTGGCTGCCCTGCCCAAGAACCTGCCCTGCAGTGTCTTCAGATTTACTCTCACTGCGGGGCTGGGATTCCTGGGCATGCGCAGTGCATATCTTGGTCTCTCACTCATCTCCTTCCGCCTTCTTCAGACTGTGCCGCGTCACGGCCGTGGCATGCGATTAGAGATCAGCTGAAGCTGCACAGTCTGAAGAAGGTGGAAGGAGATGAGTGAGAGGCGGAGATATGCACTGCGCATGCCCAGGAATCCCAGCCCAGCAGAATCTTCAGATTTATTCACACTACGGGGCTGGGATTCATGGGCATGTGCAGTGCATATCTTCACCTCTCACTCATCTCCTTCCGCCTTCTTCAGACTGTGCCACATCACGGTCGTGGCATGTGATTAGGGATCAGCTGACACCGCACAGTCTGAAGAAGACGGAAGGAGATGAGTGAGAGGCCAAGATATGCACTGTGCATGACCCGGAATCCCAGCCCCGCAATGTGAATAAATCTGAAGACACTGTGGGGCGGATCTCGGGCAGGGCGGCCGCACAGGAACATCCAGCCTGACAACAAATGATGTCTGAAGACGGGCAGCGCTAACTGCGCATGGCCAAGGGATAACATAACAGCGCAGTCTCCGGGACAGATTCAGACAATGCTGAGGAGGTGGCGCACCGCGCCAAGGGGGTATGAATGACGGCTGTGCTGCGTCTCATTAAGAAGGAAAGTCCCGCCTCGGGACGGTTTAACGGTATGATGGGACACATTTTATAAGTGATAACTTCAGCGTGTGCAAGGAGCATAATTAAAAGAGCCACCTTTTCTTTGTGCAGCATTAGTGCTGCACAAGGTGGCTCTTTAAGTTGCAAATGCCTGGGGGGGTTAAAGGTTCCCTTTAAACTTGCCCCAATTAGGCCTCTGCCTACACTCTATTTCTCATGTAATCCCTGGGCTCCAACACCTCCAGGTGCTGCTCAGAAGTGTCTTTGACATGGGTACTCCCTCCTGCCCAGCCTGGTTCCAGCACGCCAGCTGTTTCCGGTCAGTGTCCAAGTCACTTTGCCACCAATCCGTTGTCCTGTCATGTTGCGGTCGGGTTAGCCAACTCTATGGTGCCTGCAGTTTAGGTGTTTCTTATGTGGGCTGTGGTATCTGGCAATGAAGGCTGGTTCCGTAGTGCCAACAGGACAAGCACCCCCTGTATGACTGTGGGTTTCAGTAAATCCGGCGGGCTCACGGCCTTTCAATTTTTTGTTCATGTGGACCTTCTGCTGACTATCTGAGTTCCAGCACCATTAGCTGGTTCCTTAGAAGTCAATCTTGAAAAGGTCCCCCTGGGTTCCAGTACCGTCAGCTGGTTCCAGGCAGAGCCTTTGGCTTAGGTACCTCCTTCTGGGTATCCGAGTTCCAACAACGTCTGGTGGTCCTTGGTAGTGCTTTCTGGCATGGGTACCTCCTGCTTAGTAACCGGGTTCCAGTACCGTCAGCTGGTCCTCAGTAGTTCCATTGGCTCTTGTACGTTCGGCTACCCATCCGGGTTCCAGTACCGTCAGCTGGTTCTCGGCAGTGTCTTTTGCTCTTGTACCTTCTGCTCCCCATCCTGGTTCCAGTACCGTCAGCTGGTTCCAGGCAGAGCCTTTGGCTTAGGTGCCTCCTTCTGGGTATCCGAGTTCTACCAACATCTGGTGGTTCTTGGTAGTGCTTTCTGGCACGGGTACCTCCTGCTTAGTAACCGGGTTCCAGTACCATCAGCTTGTCCTTGGTAGTTCCATTGGCTCTTGTACCTTTGGCTACCCATCCGGGTTCCAGTACTGCCAGCTGGTTCTTGGCAGTGTACTTTGCTCTTGTACCTTCTACTCCACATCCTGGTTCCAGTACCGTCAGCTGGTTCCGGGCAGGGCCTTTGGCTTAGGTGCCTCCTTCTGGGTATCCGAGTTCCAACAACGTCTGGTGGTCCTTGGTAGTGCTTTCTGGCATGGGTACCTCCTGCTTAGTAACCGGGTTCCAGTACCGTCAGCTGGTCCTCAGTAGTTCCATTGGCTCTTGTACGTTCGGCTACCCATCCGGGTTCCAGTACCGTCAGCTGGTTCTCGGCAGTGTCTTTTGCTCTTGTACCTTCTGCTCCCCATCCTGGTTCCAGTACCGTCAGCTGGTTCCAGGCAGAGCCTTTGGCTTAGGTGCCTCCTTCTGGGTATCTGAGTTCTACCAACATCTGGTGGTTCTTGGTAGTGCTTTCTGGCACGGGTACCTCCTGCTTAGTAACCGGGTTCCAGTACCATCAGCTGGTCCTTGGTAGTTCCATTGGCTCTTGTACCTTTGGCTACCCATCCGGGTTCCAGTACTGCCAGCTGGTTCTTGGCAGTGTACTTTGCTCTTGTACCTTCTACTCCACATCCTGGTTCCAGTACCGTCAGCTGGTTCCGGGCAGGGCCTTTGGCTTAGGTGCCTCCTTCTGGGTATCCGAGTTCCACCAACGTCTGGTGGTCCTTGGCTGCGCTTTCTGGTACGGGTACCTCCTGCTTAGTAACTGGGTTACAGTGCCGTCAGCTGGTCCTCGGTAGTTCCATTGGCTCTTGTACCTTCGGGTAGCCATCCGGGTTCCAGTACCGTCAGCTGGTTCTCGGCAGTTCCTCAGCCTTCTTGTACCTTCTGCTACATTTCCAAGTTCAAGACCCTAAAGACGACGACCCTGAAGACCACCCCGTAGATGACGACGACCCCGGAGACGACGACCCCTGAGATGATGACCCTGGAGACGATGACCCTGAAGACCGCCCCGAAGAAGACGACGACCCCGGAGACAATGACCCTGGAGACGACGACCCTGGAGACCGAGAAGCAGAAGAACAAGAAGCTGCAGAACAAAAAGCAGAAGAATATAAGTGTCACAGGTTCCTTCTCCGGTATCACACAATCAACAGAGAAAGAGAATAGTGAACGATTCCAGAACCTTTATTTAGGCAAAAGTACGAAAGGTCCATATTCGCATATACGGTCCACCACACAAAGGATAAAAATATTCCAGAACACAAATGCAGTTCAGTTACAGGATAAAAGTCCAACAATCCAGCACAGAGGATAACATTCCATATTCCCTTCTTTCTCTCTCTGACGTGCTGTGTTCACTTCATAATTCCAAACAAAACTGAACTGTGTCTCACCTCCCTCCTCATTCACAGATTAGCAAACAACATTATTCACTGACCCTGTGGAGAGATAACAATACAGAACTGGGGGGAGAATATCAGATGGCAAATAACAACTCAGCACCATGAAAATAAGTAAAATAGAAATATACACAAAATGAAACCCACATAGCATATCACACCATGACAACCTCTCCCCCCTCATAATAAGTGAGCACGCCATTAGGTCTACACAGACCTCTGGCCTGCTCACTTTAGTCCACTTTGCTCCACTGTTTATAGTTCCTTGTACAGTGGCAGGGGTTGCAATAATCATGAGCACTTGTCCATAAATTCCGGGGTCCTGGTTTTATGGTCATACCAGGTTTTTTGTCTAGACTGGGCCATTCGCTGATGTTCATTAGCCAAGGTAGCTAGTTGGGCGAGACAGTCTCTGAACTCTAGAACATAGGGAATGATGGGCGTTCCGGTATCTGCGATATCTCCCTCCAATTGTTCTTTCAGAAGAGTGAGAGGCCCACGGACCTTCTGCTCCCACAAAATGACTTTGCAACTCCCCAATGTCATTTCCAAGGAGGATATCTGCAGGAAGTCCTCCCATAACTCCAATCCAACACAGTTTTTCTCCAAAACCAAAATCCAAACGTACCAAAGCTCTCTGCATATATTTGCGTATACCCCCCGCCAGGACAATGGGAATTCCCGGGCCCTGGTGAATTGCCTCGGGTTGAACCACACGGGGGTCAGCGATAGTCAGGAATTCCCCCGTGTCTCTAAATCCCGACACTTTGTATCCATCAATTAAGACATCCTGCAGGTGGCAATGCCGTTGCTGTGTATTTCTGATGGACAAAGGCCAAAGTCCGTACACTTCAGCAGGGGTATCTATGGTACCGTGGTCAGTGGTCCACTCTGGTGGGGGTGGTGGTAGCTCTTCCTCAGGCGGGATGGAGTGCACAAGATGCACTGGATGAGGTGGGGCTGCGTGGGGCTCCCTCCGAATTCTTGAGGGACAGCCAGACTGCAAATGTCCAGGTTGCCCACACCGGTAACATCTCCTCTCTGTGATACCCCCAGATCGTGGTCAGAACTGTTGGGGCCCAGGATTGTGAGCTGTGATTGTCATCAGCCTGCGGCTGAGTGGAGGGGCAGATATAATCGGAGGGGGACGGGGCACGGGAGAAGGCCATGGTTTATTGTCCAGAAGCCTCCTCCATTGCGGTCGGATAGTAAGGGCTTCATCGGCCAGGGCTGCAGCTCTATTCACGGTGCATGGCGTGTGCTCCCGGACCAATTCCCGTACCTCTGCGGGGCATTTGGCAAGAAATTGTTCTATAAGGAACGCCTGTATAACATCTTCCACAGTAAAGGCATTTTCTGCTTCCAGCCATCTACATGCCTGGGACATCTTATGTGCATACATCCTAAACGATCCCCCCTTGGTGCATGGGAGGTCTCGGAACTTGGCCCTATATGAGTCTGGGGTAATAGCATGGTAATCCAGGATAGTCTGCTTTACAATGTTATAATCCTGATTCCGCTGTGAGTCAATGGTTCGGTAAGCCTCCGCCAGGCTACCGTTCAGGAGTCCCACTAACAAACACTTCCAGCCAGAGTGAGGCACCTCCATCACAGCACACTGCTGCTCGAAGTCCTTGAAGAACCCCTCCACATCTCCAGAAGCCTCATCAAATGGCTTAAAGTCTGTCCGGGTGATCCGTACAGGCTCCCGGATCGTTGGGTTTACATTCCACATTGCGTTACTCCCTCTTTCAAGCTCCATTACTTCTTGTCTCCACTGTGCCCGGCGGGCAGCCTCCTCCTTGTACTCCTGAGAGACGCCTGGGCCCAGAACCGCCATCTCTTCTTCGTACCACACCACCCACTGGCTTTTTGGGGTGGGGGTCCTCGTCTCCAGTGCTCGTCCTTCAGACATATGGGAGTAGGTGAAATCTAAACCGAAATTGCCCTCTCGGCCAACAGAGAGCATACCTCTAAGCCGCACCATATAAACCTATAAGAACACACTGGGTTGCAAACATGAAATATCACCTATATATAAAAAAATATATGCACAAAGTTTGCTCCCAGACAAAAAGAGGTATCAAAGAACAAATTTTATTAATGAAGATTTAAATACATAATATTATAATAAATACACATGGACAAAAAAGCGGTGCATGGAGAGGCGTGCCAACAACAACACCAGCATAGGAGATGGAACTAGCTGCTGGGAAAAGACACAAAAAGTCCAGGCGTTCACACTGCCCACCCACGCCGGGATATAACCCTAATTAGCAAAATGTCTTGAAGAGAAAATAATGGATAAAAGGGAAAAAAGTAACCCCATACAGATGGTTCAACCGAATAACATGGGACCTTGTATGTAAATATAAATATATTTACTCAGGACAAGACATAATGATAAATGCAACACCGGCACCTCCAAGTCCTAATACCAGTACATGCATGCTATTGCTAATGAAAAAATATTATTACCTTGGGACATGGTAGGAGCCGAGCACCTGACGAAGCCCGCAACGGTGAAACGTACGTCGAGGCCTTCTCCTGTTCACACCACGCCGATGCTCGGCTCCTACCATGTCCCAAGGTAATAATATTTTTTCATTAGCAATAGCATGCATGTACTGGTATTAGGACTTGGAGGTGCCGGTGTTGCATTTATCATTATGTCTTGTCCTGAGTAAATATATTTATATTTACATACAAGGTCCCATGTTATTCGGTTGAACCATCTGTATGGGGTTACTTTTTTCCCTTTTATCCATTATTTTCTCTTCAAGACATTTTGCTAATTAGGGTTATATCCCGGCATGGGTGGGCAGTGTGAACGCCTGGACTTTTTGTGTCTTTTCCCAGCAGCTAGTTCCATCTCCTATGCTGGTGTTGTTGTTGGCACGCCTCTCCATTCACCGCTTTTTTGTCTATGTGTATTTATTATAATATTATGTATTTAAATCTTCATTAATAAAATTTGTTCTTTGATACCTCTTTTTGTCTGGGAGCAAACTTTGTGCATATATTTTTTTATATATAGGTGATATTTCATGTTTGCAACCCAGTGTGTTCTTATAGGTTTATATGGGAGTAGGTGGTCTGGCTAGCACCCACCAGTAGATCAATTAAGGCCTCTTTAGTCAGTCCCTGGTAGTTCAGGCCCAAGTCTCTGGCTCTCTCCTGTAAACTGGATACAGTCCAATTTCTGTACTCACTCTGTGTGTGGTTCTCCATTAGGTTACGCTCTGTTGATCCCGCTGCTTGCCACCAGTTGTCACAGGTTCCTTCTCTGGTATCACCCAATCAACAGAGCAAGAGAATAGTGAACGATTCCAGAACCTTTATTTAGGCAAAAGTACGAAAGGTCCATATACGCATATACGGTCCACCACACAAAGGATAAAAATATTCCAGAACACAAATGCAGTTCAGTTACAGGATAAAAGTCCAAAAATCCAGCACAGAGGATAACAGTCCATATTCCCTTCTTTCTCTCTCTGATGTGCTGTGTTCACTTCATAGTTCCAAACAAAACTGAACTGTGTCTCACCTCCCTCCTCATTCACAGGTTAGGGGGTGGGTCGCAGGGGCTCATTGTTTCAACAAGCTAGGTCAACATGTCACTAGCATATTAGCAAACAACATTATTCTCTGACCCTGTGGAGAGATAACAATACAGAACTGGGGGGAGAATATCAGATGGCAAATAACAACTCAACACCATGAAAATAAGTAAAATAGAAATATACACAAAATGATACCCACATAGCATATCACACCATCACAATAAGCATAAGACTAAAAATTAGAGCAAAAGATATTATCTAAATTATAAGCAGAAGAAGACTAAGCAGTGTATGGGGGTGAGTCCGTTCCTCTTCGTGGTGCCCCTGGAAAAAAACTACTGCTGCAGGCCAAACTGAACGCAGACAAATCCTGAATAAGGTGAAGGGGAAGTTGATGAAAAAGATGCTGCTGCTGAGGATGATGAAGAAGAAAGTGTGGGAGAAGTAAAAAAGAAGGTGAAGAACATGGAAGTAGTGAAACATAAATATCTGACAAAATATAAAAAATATTCACATAGTCAATATCTTTGTAACTCCGAACGTCTTAAAAAGAAAAAAATTAATTCCTGCTATTCCATTTGATTTGCCTAAACCTTTATGCCTTTAATGTCTTCTCCACCTCCCCCAATACATCTTACATTATTCTTAGTTGTTTTCCTTCATGTAGAATGAACCTACAAGGAAAGAAAGGGTTTATTTCAATTCCGATATTTTTGTCCCATTGACTTGCATTGGTATCGGGTATCGTTATCGGCGATATCCGATATTTTTTGAATATCAGCCGATCCAATCCGATACTTCTGGATATCGGAAGGTATCGCTCAACACTAATGGAGAGAGATCACATGCGCTGTGTATAAATTGTAGCACCAGTTGCAAACTCTTCAGGGTTGAGTGGTAATTAGTATTACACATTTGAAAGCAACAGTGTCACGGGGCAGAAATAGGAAAATAGGAGATGAGGAATCTGGGCCCCTGAACTGCCCCTCAGGCTAGGGGAAGCCCTGCCTTTCCTTAACTTGGGGGTACCCTTGAAGGTAGGGAGGCTAAAGTCACTGACCTGTCCCTGTCTCCTGTTAAACCCTGAACTAAACCCCCAACCCCCACCCCAGGAGGTGAACAGTGTAAACAGCACCACAAAGCAAATAAACTGGAATAAACATTATGAGAGTGAGGGGAACAGGATACCAAAAGGTGAATGCACAAACTACAAAGTACAAAACTCAGAACTTAGCTTGTGCACGCCGCTGCAGACTCCACAACACAGATAGTACAGCAACTGAGCTCCAAACACCAGACTTGGCTGACACCAGGGAGCTGCTACTGCGAGGTTGGTCTCCTGAAAGGAACTGTATAACCAACAGTCAGCTGATGCACCAGGTGACCTTATAAAGAATGGTGGGAGTGGTCACAAACATCAGCTGATCCAGCAGCAATGCAATGCAATAACACCAGCGGCCACCGGGGGGGGGGAGTTTGGGGAACTGCATTAACCCCCAATGACCAGAACGGAAAAAAAGTTTATATCAGAGGGAAACCAGATCTGCCACAGATCCAAACATGGATCGTAACAAACAGTGCCTATTACTACAAGGCAGAAGATAGTCCTCATAGGCTGTAGAAGGGGACAGTAGTACTGAAATGAAGCAACAGCTTATTGTAGCTGGCTCATGACAATATACAACTTTTTTTTATAGGAATAAAAAGAACATCTTCATTTTTACCAAACATGATGAACAAATAACTTGCAGCTCTGGCAAAAATTAAGAGACCACCACATCAAAACCCTGTCATGGGCAGCCCAATCTCCAGACCTGAACCCCATTGAAAACCTCTTCAATGTAATCAAGAGGATGATGGATAGTCACAAGCCATCAAACAAAGATGAACTGCTTACATTTTTGTACCAGGAGTGGCATAAGGTCACCCAAAAGCAGTGAGAAAGACTGGTGGAAAGCATGCCAAGACGCATAAAAGCTGTGACTAAAAATCATGGTTATTCCACAAAATATTGATTTCTCAACTCTTCCTGAGTTAAATCATTAGTATTGTTGTTTCTAAATGAAAAAAAAACCAAAATGTATTGCTTGGAAATTCGGAGACGTTGTCAGAAGTTTATAGACAAAAATAACAATTTACATTTTACTCAAAAATATGCCTATAAAGAGAAAAATCAAACTGAACATTTTGCAGTGGTCTCTTAATTTTTGCCAGAGCTGTAATTCAGCTGCTCTCTACAACTTTGGGTAGCAGTAAACCAGGAGCGTACATAGAAATCATGGCGCACCATAGCAAAAGTCTTAATTGGCCCCACCTTCCCCCTGAAAAAAGCAAAGCAAATTTTTTTCAGAGGAGAAGGAAGAATCATGGCCATAGGTGCAGTCACACAAAAGCCTACTTCCCAACTGTAACAGAAGGAATAGGGAATGTATTTTGGCATATACACAGAAATAGTGCCTTTACTAAACCACCTTAGTCTTCCTACTCACTATGATATCCCGTTCATGACCGCCATGGAGTATGATGTTCCTCAAAATTCACGACACACAGTATAATTCTTCAACAGTCAATTCCCCCACCGAATTTGCACCAGCTATACTTTCCATATGCACCATATGATGCTGTGACAGTGCCCTTAACACAGTATAATGTCCCCACAGTGCCCTCAACATAGTATAGTTCCCTTAGCATGATGCATTCTCATTGAACCCCTACATATTATGATGTCGCCAAAGTCCCACTCACACAATATGATGCTCCTAGTCACCCCCCCCACAGTATGATTCCTCCTCAATGCTCAGTATGATGATCCCACTGTTCCAAACTCACCCAAACACTATGATGACCCCACAATCCCTTACACAGTGTATAATGACACACTCTTCTCCACAAGTGTGATGACCTCACAGACTACCCCTCACACACAGTATGATGGCCCTAAAGTCCCTCCTACACAGTATGATGATACCACAATCCCTCCCACACATGCAGTAGCGTAGCTACTGAGGGGCAGAGGGGGCTGTTGATCCAGGCCTCAAGCTATGAGGATCCCACCTGATGTTACACTATGGTAACTGTATCGGCATGTGCAGAGCACCGATACAGTTACACTCTGTGGCAGAGCAGGGAGAGTCAATCTCCCTGCAATGCCATGCTGCCACTTTGATGCCTTGATCAGGAGGGAAGTGGCCTAGTGCCAACACCGGGGCCCCCACCCATCACTGCATGTTCAACTGCAATGCTGGATGCTGCCAGTTGAAAGCAGTGATGAGAGAAGGAGTGTCACGTGCCCTCTCCCATCATTTATTCTCTGTGCTTGACATCAATGACGTAGACACTGACAGCAGGTGCAATGATGTCACTACATGACGCCCCCTGTGCTGAAATGAGTGGGCATTTGGAGCAGTGGGGAACGAGGAGAGGGAAGTGTTGTATTTTTTTTTAATGGTGAGTGCAACTTTATAATATGGAGGTCTATGGGGAGTGCATTATACTCTATGGAGGCCTATGGGCAGTGCATGATGCTATATAGAGGCCAATGGGGAGTGCATTATACTGTATAGAGGCCTACATGGAGTGCATTATACTCTATGGATGTAACAAGGTGGCACAGAGTGGTAGTTATGGGCGCGTCCACTAAGGCGCAGTCAGTGAGCACCCCGGCCCCTTGCACATGACACAACAGACAAAGTCCCTGTCCTAAAGCACAGTTAACTCTAGCACATGGTTGCTCCCAACAATGGATTGGCATCCTCCGGATACACCACACACCACGCTTTAGTTCCAATGTTAACAATCTTTTTAATAGGGATGAGGTAGATGAGGTAAATGAGGTAAAACTTCCTGTTCTTACCCTATCAAGCTCTGTTACAGCATCAGCTCCCATCCAGCACCTGGGAACTGACAGTACTTCGGTGGGCACTTCCACAGTCCTGGTGCCTGTTTTCACTGCCCAAAAGTCCTTGGCAATGGCTTATTCCCCTCCAGGGGTATATCCTCCTACAGTCGGTGGAGCACGTCCTGCCACAGGAAAGCATGCCCGGGCTCTGCTCCAGAAGCAGGAAATTGCTGGTTTTTGCAGCCTGCTGGGCCAACCCCCTTCCTTTACTTAACCCTTTCTGTTCCTAACCTGAACACATGCAATATACAATATACACAGGACACAGCACATTACATTAACCCCTTCATGACCGGAGCTTTTTTCATTTTTGCGTTTTCGTTTTTCACTCCCCTCGTTCCCAGAGCCATAATTTTTATATTTTTCCATAAATATGGCCATGTAAGGGCTTATTTTTTGCGGGACGAGTTGTATTTTTGAACAACACTATTAGTTTTAGCACTTGAAAATGGGAAAAAAATTCCACGTGTGGTGAATTTCCAAAAAAAGTGCAATCCCACACTTGTTTTTTGTTTGGCTTTTTTTGCTAGGTTCACTGAATGCTAAAACTGACCTGCCATTTGATTCTCCAGGTCATTATGAGTTCATAGACACAAAACATGTCTAGGTTCTTTTTTATCTAAGTGGTGAAAAAAAATTCCCAAATTTGCTAAAAAAAAAAAAATTGCGCAATTTTCAGATACCCGTAGCGTCACCATTTTTCGTGATCTCGGGTTGAGTGAGGGCTTATTTTTTGCATGCTGAGCTGACTTTTTTATTTTTGTGTAGATATGTTCTTTTGATCTCCCGTTATTGCCTTTTAATGCAATGTCGTGCGGACCAAAAAAACGTAATTCTGGTGTTTTGATTTTTTTTTCCTCGCTATGCCATTTAGCGATCAGGTTAACCCTTTTTTTATTGATGGATAGGGACATTCTGAACACGGCGATATAAAATATGTGTATGTTTGATTTTATTTTTGTTTTATTTTGAATTTATTAGCATTTTCTTTTACTTTTGGGAGGCTAAAAGCTGCCACAACTAGAGTTGAGCGACTTTTGCTTTTTTAGGATCGAGTCGGGTTGGATGAAATCGTCCGATTATTGTGAAAAGTCGGGGATCCGACCGAAACACGAAACCCAATGCAAGTCAATGGGGAATCAAAGTCGGCAGTGAGTGCAGGACAGGAAAACACCTACAGTGCCCATTTTAATGCCAAAAACATCCATTCTTGTTACTGAAGCTTGTCAATCTTAATTTACCTTATAACAATAGTTAGGGATTGGAAATTGGGGGTCATTTGGCTAAATTTTTCATGGGCCCAGGAAGCGCGGACTACGTCACGGCGGTGGAGCAGGGAGAGGTAAGTATTTCAACTTTGCAAGTGCTGTGATCCTGATCAAGCAGGGGGGGCCCACTCGCTCGCATTGGCACTGGCACAGGGCCCCTCAAAGTACGGCGGTGTGTTTGCACGGCGGGGGCGCCTCCCACCGGCAGCGACACTTTTGCGTACTCTGAGGGGCCCTGTGCCAGTGACGTCACCAACAAGTATGCCCCCCCACCTGATGAAAGAACCTGCACTTTCATCTGCACCTTCCTCTTTGTCACCGTGTAAGGTGGTATAGTATGCGGGAAGGGGAACCTGACTTTCAGCAGGGTCAGATTGTGGCTGTGTAGCGTGCAAAAGGAATGTAGTGGTCTGGGACAATGTACCACAAGACTCATCTAGCACTGGCTGGGCAATGGGCAGGATGAGGAGGAAACACAGATATAGGCCCAAATAATAAAGTGGGCTAAATGCAGTTCAAAATTGGTAACAGGACTAAACAGCTGGCATTGCTTTGTTCAGTGGAGTAGAAAGCCCAGGAGCGGCAGACACCATTAATAGGGCCCAACCACACTAGTAGGCCAAATGCAGTTTAATATTAAAAATATAGGCCGAAAGCCTGAAGATTGAAGCTCAGGAAAGCAAAACAGGAGAAAACCCAGGAGTGGCAGACACCGTTTTAAGGGCCCAACCAGACTAGTAGGCCCAATGCAGTTTAATATTATAAATATAGGCCGAAAGCCTGAAGATTGAAGCTCAGGAAAACAAAACAGGAGAAAACCCAGGAGCGGCAGACACCGTTTTAAGGGCCAACCACACTAGTAGGCCCAATGCAGTTTAATATTAAAAATGTAGGCCAAAAGCCTGAAGACTGAAGCTCAGGAAAACAAAACAGGAGAAGACCCAGGAGCGGCAGACACCGTTATAAGGGCCCAACCACACTAGTAGGCCAAATGCAGTTTAATATTAAAAATATAGGCCGAAAGCCTGAAGATTGAAGCTCAGGAAAGCAAAACAGGAGAAAACCCAGGAGTGGCAGACACCGTTTTAAGGGCCCAACCAGACTAGTAGGCCCAATGCAGTTTAATATTAAAAATATAGTCCGAAAGCCTGAAGATTGAAGCTCAGGAAAATAACACAGGACAACACCAAGGTGCGGCAGACACCGTTTTAAGGGCCCAACCAGACTAGTAGGCCCAATGCAGTTTAATATTAAAAATATAGGCTGAAAGCCTGAAGATTGAAGCTCAGGAAAACAAAACAGGAGAAAACCCAGGAGCGGCAGACACCGTTTTAAGGGTCCAACCACACTAGTAGGCCCAATGCAGTTTAATATTTAAAATGTAGGCCGAAAGCCTGAAGATTGAAGCTCAGGAAAACAAAACAGGAGAAAACCCAGGAGCGGCAGACACCGTTTTAAGGGCCCAACCACACTAGTAGGCCCAATGCAGTTTAATATTAAAAATATAGGCCGAAAGCCTGAAGATTGAAGCTCAGGAAAACAAAACAGGAGAAAACCCAGGAGCGGCAGACACCGTTTTAAGGGCCCAACCATACTAGTAGGCCCAAATGCAGTTTAATATTAAAAATATAGGCCGAAAGCCTGAAGATTGAAGCCCAGGAAAATAACACAGGAGAAAACCCAGGAGCGGCAGACACCGTTTTAAGGGCCCAACCAGACTAGTAGGCCCAATGCAGTTTAATATTAAAAATATAGGCCGAAAGCCTGAAGATTGAAGCTCAGGAAAACAAAACAGGAGAAAACCCAGGAGCGACAGACACCGTTTTAAGGGCCCAACCATACTAGTAGGCCCAAATGCAGTTTAATATTAAAAATATAGGCCGAAAGCCTGAAGATTGAAGCCCAGGAAAATAACACAGGAGAAAACCCAGGAGCGGCAGACACCGTTTTAAGGGCCCAACCAGACTAGTAGGCCCAATGCAGTTTAATATTAAAACTATAGGCCGAAAGCCTGAAGATTGAAGCTCAGGAAAATAACACAGGACAACACCAAGGTGCGGCAGACACCGTTTTAAGGGCCCAACCAGACTAGTAGGCCCAATGCAGTTTAATATTAAAAATATAGGCCGAAAGCCTGAAGATTGAAGCTCAGGAAAACAAAACAGGAGAAAACCCAGGAGCGGCAGACACCGTTTTAAGGGCCCAACCAGACTAGTAGGCCCAATGCAGTTTATATTAAAAATATAGGCCGAAAGCCTGAAGATTGAAGCTCAGGAAAATAACACAGGACAACACCAAGGTGCGGCAGACACCGTTACTAGGCCCAACCAAAGTAGTAGGCCCAATGCAGTTTAATATTTAAAATGTAGGCCGAAAGCCTGAAGATTGAAGCTCAGGAAAACAAAACAGGAGAAAACCCAGGAGCGGCAGACACCGTTTTAAGGGCCCAACCACACTAGTAGGCCCAATGCAGTTTTATATTAACCCCTTTCTGACATTGGACGTACTATCCCGTCGAGGTGGGGTGGGCCCGTATGACCAACGACGGGATAGTACGTCCAGCGCGATCGGCAGCGCTCATGGGGGGAGCGCTGCCGATCACGGCCGGGTGTCAGCTGATTATCACAGCTGACATCCGACACTATGTGCCAGGAGCGGTCACAGACCGCCCCGGCACATTAACCCCCGGCACACCACGATCAAACATGATCGCGGTGTGCCGGCGGTACAGGGAAGCATCGCACAGGGATGGGGCTCCCTGCGTGCTTCCCTGAGACCCCCGGAGCAACGTGATGTGATCGCATTGCTGCGAGGGTCTCTTACCTCCTCCTTGCTGCAGGTGCCCGGATCCAAGATGGCCGCGGCATCCGGGTCCTGCAAGGAGGGAGGTGGCTTACCGAGTGCCTGCTCAGAGCAGGCGCCGGGAAGCCTCCAGTGCTGTAAGTCAGATCGGTGATCTGACAGAGTGCTGTGCAAACTGTCAGATCACCAATCTGTGATGTCCCCCCCTGGAAAAAAGTAAAAATGTAAAAAAAAAATTTCCACATGTGTAAAAAAAGAAAAAAATTCCTAAATAAAGAAAAAAAAAATATTATTCCCATAAATATATTTCTTTATCTAAATAATAAAAATAAAACAATGAAAGTACACATATTTAGTATCGCCGCGTCCGAAACGACCCCACCTATAAAACTATATCACTAGTTAACCCCTTCAGTGAACACCGTAGGAAAAAAAAAAAAAAACGAGGCAAAAAACAACGCTTTATTATCATACCGCCAAACAAAAAGTGGAATAACACGTGATCAAAAAGACGGAAATAAATAACCATGATACTGCTGAAAACATCATCTTGTCCCGCAAAAAACGAGCTGTGATACAGCGTCATCAAAGAAAAAATAAAAAAGTTATAGTCCTCAGAATAAAGCTATGCCAAAATAATTATTTATTCTATAAAATAGTTTTTATCGTATAAAAGCGCCAAAACATAAAAAAATGATATAAATGAGGTATCGCTGTAATCGTACTGACCCGAAGAATAAAACTGCTTTATCAATTTTACCAAACGTGGAACGGTATAAACGCCTCCCCCAAAAGAAATTCATGAATAGCTGGCTTTTGGTCATTCTGCCTCACAAAAATCGGAATAAAAAGCGATCAAAAACTGTCACATGTCCGAAAATGTTACCAATAAAAACATCAACTCGTCCCGCAAAAAACAAGACCTCACATGACTCTGTGGACCAAAATATGGAAAAATTATAGGTCTCAAAAATGTGGAGATGCAAAAACTTTTTTGCTATAAAAAGCGTCTTTTAGTGTGTGACGGCTGCCAATCATAAAAATACGCTATAAAAAGTGCTATAAAAGTAAATAAAACCCCCCTTCATCACCCCCTTAGTTAGGGAAAAATAATAAAATTAAAAAAATGTATTTATTTCCATTTTCCCATTAGGGTTAGTGTTAGGGCTAGGGTTAGGGCTAGGGTTAGGGTTAGGGCTAGGGTTAGGGCTAGGGTTAGGGCTAGGGTTAGGGTTAGGGCTAGGGTTAGGGTTAGGGCTGGGGTTAGGGTTGGGGCTAGGGTTGGAGCTAAAGGTAGGGTTAGGGTTGGGGCTAAAGTTAGGGTTAGGGTTGGGGCTAAAGTTAGGGTTAGGATTACATTTACGGTTGGGATTAGGGTTGGGATTAGAGTTAGGGGTGTGTCAGGGTTAGGGGTGTGGTTAGGGTTACCATTGGGATTAGGGTTAGGGGTGTGTTTGGATTAGGGTTTCAGTTAGAATTGGGGAGTTTCCACTGTTTAGGCACATCAGGGGCTCTCCAAATGTGACATGGCGTCCGATCTCAATTCCAGCCAATTCTGCATTGAAAAAGTAAAACAGTGCTCCTTCCCTTCCGAGCTTTACCGTGCACCCAAACAGTGGTTCCCCCCCACATATGGGGTATCAGCGTACTCAGGACAAATTGGACAACAACTTTTAGGGTCCAATTTATCCTGTTACCCTTGTGAAAATACAAAACTGGGGGCTAAAAAATCATTTTTGTGAAAAAAAAGAATTTTTATTTTCACGGCTCTGCGTTATAACATGTAGTGAAACACTTGAGAGCTCTCAAAACACATCTAGATAAGTTCCTTAGGGGGTCTGCTTTCCAAAATGGTCTCACTTGTGGGGGTTTAATGTTTAGGCACATCAGGGGCTCTCCAAACGCGACATGGCGTCCCATCTTAATTCCAGTCAATTTTGCATTGAAAAGTCAAATGGCGCTCCTTCCCTTCCGAGCTCTGCCATGTGCCCAAACAGTCGTTTACCCCCACATATGGGGTCTCTGCGTACTCAGGACAAATTGCACAACAACGTTTGTGGTATAATTTCTTCTCTTACCCTTAGGAAAATAAAAAATTGGGGGTGAAAAGATAATTTTTGTGAAAAAATATGATTTTTTATTTTTACGGCTCTGCATTATAAACTTCTGTGAAGCACTTGGTGGTTCAAAGTGCTCACCACACATCTAGATAAGTTCCGTAAGGGGTCTACTTTCCAAAATGGTGTCACTTGTGGGGGGTTTCAAGGTTTAGGCACATCAGGGGTCTCCAAACGCAACATGGCGTTCCATCTCAATTCCAGTCAATTTTGCATTGAAAAGTCAAATGGCGCTCCTTCGCTTCCGAGCTCTGCGGTGCGCCCAAACAGTGGTTTACCCCCACATATGGGGTATCGGCGTACTCAGGACAAATTGTACAACAGCTTTTGGGGTCCATTTTCTCCTGTTACCCTTGGTAACATAAAACAAATTGGAGCTGAAATAAATTTTGTGTAAAAAAAATTTAAATGTTAATTTTTATTTAAACATTCCAAAAATTCCTGTGAAACACCTGAAGGGTTAATAAATTTCTTGAATGTGGTTTTGAGCACCTTGAGGGGGGCAGTTTTTAGAATGGTGTCACACTTGGGTATTTTCTATCATATAGACCCCTCAAAATGACTTCAAATCAGATGTGGTCCCTAAAAAAAAATGGTGTTGTAAAAATGAGAAATTGCTGGTCAACTTTTAACCCTTATAACTCCCTAACAAAAAAAAATGTTGGTTCCTAAATTGTGCTGATGTAAAGGATGTGGGAAATGTTACCTATTAAGTATTTTGTGTGACATATCTCTGTGATTTAAGGGCATAAAAATTCAAAGTTGGAAAATTTTTGCCAAATTTCCGTTTTTTTCACAAATAAACGCAAGTTATATCGAAGAAATTTTACCACTATCATGAAGTACAATATGTCACGAGAAAACAGTGTCAGAATCATCAGGATCTGTTGAAGCGCTCCAGAGTTATAAACTCATAAAGGGACAGTGGTCAGAATTGTAAAAATTAGCCCGGTCATTAATGTGCAAACCACCCTTGGGGGTAAAGGGGTTAAAAATATAGGCCGAAAGCCTGAAGATTGAAGTTCAGGAAAACAAAACAGGAGAAAACCCAGGAGCGGCAGACACAGTTTTAAGGGCCCAACCACACTAGTAGGCCCAAATACAGTTTAATATTAAAAATATAGTCCGAAAGCCTGAAGATTGAAGCTCAGGAAAATAACACAGGAGAAAACCCAGGAGTGGCAGACACCGTTTTAAGGGCCCAACCAGACTAGTAGGCCCAGTGCAGTTTAATATTAAAAATATAGGCCGAAAGCCTGGAGATTGAAGCTCAGGAAAATAACACAGGACAACACCAAGGTGCGGCAGACACCGTTTTAAGGGCCCAACCACACTACTAGGCCCAATGCAGTTTAATATTTTTTTTTTTTTGTCTTGTAAACTGTGGTGTCTGTTCACATGGGGTGCATTTGGATAGCGCTGGGCAGGCCCGCCTGATCTAATAGAAGGGTGTCACTACTAGGCCTGCCTGGATGCTGTGCATCTCCATTGTGTGAACAGCGCCGCATACAAGTCTTTTATGTGCAGCAATGTGCCAAGCAGCCACCCCCTCCATTAATTTGGTAGGTTGTGAGTGGCTGCTTCATCGGTTATGCTGCACCTGTGTTTTTTCTATCACATGGGTCCACTGCATCCTGAGAGTGCATTTGTTTGGTGGCCTAGGCAGGTAAGCATCTCTGCCTTGTTTTGCTGTATTTTCTATTTTTGGAGGATCTTTGAATCCTCTTTTTGTGCTTTTGCTGTTTAGAGTTAGGACTCATGAGCGTGGGGACCCTTGACGCGGGTCATGAGCTTCCGTATTTTGGCCAAAATATTAACCAATACCTCACATAGAATTTTTATTTTTTTTTTTATGTGTTTTTTGCACTTTTTTTCCAGGGTGCAGTTGGGCCCATTTTTGTCTTGTAAACTGTGGTGTCTGTTCACATGGGGTGCATTTGGATAGCGCTGGGCAGGCCCGCCTGATCTAATAGAAGGGTGTCACTACTAGGCCTGCCTGGATGCTGTGCATCTCCATTGTGTGAACAGCGCCGCATACAAGTCTTTTATGTGCAGCAATGTGCCAAGCAGCCACCCCCTCCATTAATTTGGTAGGTTGTGAGTGGCTGCTTCATCGGTTATGCTGCACCTGTGTTTTTTCTATCACATGGGTCCACTGCATCCTGAGAGTGCATTTGTTTGGTGGCCTAGGCAGGTAAGCATCTCTGCCTTGTTTTGCTGTATTTTCTATTTTTGGAGGATCTTTGAATCCTCTTTTTGTGCTTTTGCTGTTTAGAGTTAGGACTCATGAGCGTGGGGACCCTTGACGCGGGTCATGAGCTTCCGTATTTTGGCCAAAATATTAACCAATACCTCACATAGAATTTTTTTTTTTATGTGTTTTTTGCACTTTTTTCCAGGGTGCAGTTGGGCCCATTTTTGTCTTGTAAACTGTGGTGTCTGTTCACATGGGGTGCATTTGGATAGCGCTGGGCAGGCCCGCCTGATCTAATAGAAGGGTGTCACTACTAGGCCTGCCTGGATGCTGTGCATCTCCATTGTGTGAACAGCGCCGCATACAAGTCTTTTATGTGCAGCAATGTGCCAAGCAGCCACCCCCTCCATTAATTTGGTAGGTTGTGAGTGGCTGCTTCATCGGTTATGCTGCACCTGTGTTTTTTCTATCACATGGGTCCACTGCATCCTGAGAGTGCATTTGTTTGGTGGCCTAGGCAGGTAAGCATCTCTGCCTTGTTTTGCTGTATTTTCTATTTTTGGAGGATCTTTGAATCCTCTTTTTGTGCTTTTGCTGTTTAGAGTTGAGACACAATATTTTCAGGAATGCCGTGCAAGCGAACCACATTCTGAAAAAATAGAGGAACCAAATCGGAGGAAGAAGGCAACTTAGGCAAGGGCACCAAATGGACCATCTTGGAAAAACGATCACACACCACCCAGATGACAGACATTTTCTGAGATACTGGAAGATCCGAAATAAAATCCATGGAAATGTGCGTCCAAGGCCTTTTCGGAATAGGCAAAGGCAAAAGCAAACCGCTGGCACGAGAACAGCAAGGCTTAGCCCGAGCACAAATCCCACAAGACTGCACAAAGGAACGCACATCCCGCGACAAGGAAGGCCACCAGAAGGACGTAGTCACCAAATCTCTGGTACCAAAAATCCCAGGATGACCCGCCAACACCGAAGAATGAACCTCGGAAATAACTCTGCTGGTCCATCTCTCCGGGACAAACAGTCTCTCTGGTGGACAACGGTCAGGTCTATCCGCCTGAAATTTCTGCAGCACTCGTCGCAAATCTGGGGAAATGGCAGACAAAATCACTCCCTCACTGAGAATACCAGCCGGCTCAGAAACTCCCGGAGAGTCAGGCACAAAACTCCTAGAAAGTGCATCAGCTTTCACGTTCTTCGAACCAGGCAGGTATGAGACCATGAAATAACTCTGCTGGTCCATCTCTCCGGGACAAACAGTCTCTCTGGTGGACAACGGTCAGGTCTATCCGCCTGAAATTTCTGCAGCACTCGTCACAAATCTGGGGAAATGGCAGACAAAATCACTCCCTCTCTGAGAATACCAGCCGGCTCAGAAACTCCCGGAGAGTCAGGCACAAAACTCCTAGAAAGTGCATCAGCTTTCACGTTCTTCGAACCAGGCAGGTATGAGACCACGAAGTTGAAACGGGAGAAAAACAACGACCAACGAGCCTGTCTAGGTTTCAGGCGCTTGGCAGATTCAAGGTAAATCAGATTTTTGTGATCAGTCAAGACCACCACGCGATGTTTAGCTCCTTCGAGCCAATGTTGCCACTCCTTAAATGCCCACTTCATAGCCAACAACTCCCGATTACCAACATCATAATTCCGCTCGGCAGGCGAAAACTTTCTTGAAAAGAAAGCACATGGCTTCATCACAGAGCCATCAGAGCTTCTCTGCGACAAAACAGCCCCTGCTCCAATCTCAGAAGCATCAACCTCGACCTGGAAGGGGAGAGAGACATCTGGCTGACATAAGACTGGAGCTGAAGAAAACCGGTGCTTCAGCTCCCGAAAGGCCTCCACGGCCGCAGGAGACCAATTAGTAACATCAGAACCCTTCTTGGTCAAATCCGTCAAAGGTTTAACCACGCTAGAAAAATTAGCGATGAAACGACAGTAAAAATTAGCAAAACCCAAGAACTTCTGAAGACTCTTAACAGACGTGGGCTGAGTCCAGTCATGAATAGCCTGGGCCTTGACTGGGTCCATCTCCACAGTAGAAGGAGAAAAAATAAAACCCAAAAAAGAGACCTTCTGTACTCTGAAGAGGCATTTTGAGCCCTTCACAAATAAAGCATTAGCACGCAGGACCTGAAACACCATCCTGACCTGCTTCACATGGGACTCCCAATCATCAGAAAAGACCAAAATGTCATCCAGATAAACAATCATAAATTCATCCAGATATTCTCGGAAGATGTCATGCATGAAGGACTGAAACACAGAAGGAGCATTAGAGAGTACAAAAGGCATCACCAAGTACTCAAAATGGCCTTCAAGCGTATTAAATGCTGTTTTCCATTCATCTCCCTGCTTAATGCGCACAAGGTTATACGCACCACGGAGATCTACCTTGGTGAACCAACTGGCACCCTTAATCCGAGCAAACAAATCAGACAATAGAGGTAAAGGATACTGAAATTTGACTGTGATTTTATTCAGAAGACGATAATCTATACAAGGTCTCAAAGAACCGTCCTTCTTGGCCACAAAAAAAAATCCTGCACCAAGAGGGGAAGAGGATGGGCGAATATGTCCCTTCTCCAAAGACTCCTTTATATAACTCCGCATCGCGGCATGCTCTGGTATAGACAGATTAAAAAGTCGTCCCTTAGGGAATTTACTACCAGGAATTAAATTTATAGCACAGTCACAATCCCTATGAGGGGGCAGGGCACTGGACCTGGGCTCATCAAATACATCCTGGTAGTCAGACAAAAACTCAGGGACCTCAGAAGGAGTGGAAGAAGCATAAGACACCAACGGAGCATCGCCATGAATTCCCTGACAACCCCAACTTGACACAGACATAGCTTTCCAATCTAAAACTGGATTATGAGCCTGCAGCCATGGCAGACCCAAAACGACAACATCATGCAAATTATGCAGAACAAGAAAGCGAATCAACTCCTGATGTACGGGAGTCATGCACATGGTCATTTGCGTCCAATACTGAGGCTTATTCTCAGCCAATGGCGTAGCATCAATTCCCCTCAGAGGAATAGGAAATTCCAAAGGCTCCAGGACAAAACCACAGCGCCTGGCAAACGACAAATCCATCAGATTCAGGGCAGCACCCGAATCCACAAAAGCCATAACCGGGTAGGACGACAAAGAACAAATCAAAGTAACAGACAAAATAAATTTAGGCTGCATAGTACCAATGGTGACAGGTTTAGCGATTTTTTTTTTAAGCGTTTAGAGCATGCTGAGATAACATGAGTAGAATCACCACAGTAAAAGCACAACTCATTTTGACGTCTATGACTTTGTCGCTCAATTCTGGTCAGAGTTCGGTCACATTACATAGACTCAGGTCTCTGTTCAGAAAATACCACCAAAGGATGAGCAGATTTGCGCTCCCGCAAACGCCGATCAACCTGAATGGCTAAAGCCATAGAATCACTCAGACTTGTAGGGGTGGGAAACCCCACCATAACATTCTTAACGGCCTCAGAAAGACCTTCTCTGAAATTTGCAGCCAGGGCACACTCATTCCATTGAGTAAGCACCGACCATTTCCGAAATTTTTGACAATACACCTCTGCTTCATCCTGACCTTGAGAGATAGCCAGCAACGCTTTTTCTGCCTGATTCTCAAGATTAGGCTCCTCATAAGGCAGTCCAAGAGCCAGAAAAAATGCATCTACATTAAGCAATGCAGGATCTCCTGGCGCCAGAGAGAAAGCCCAATCTTGAGGGTCGCCACGCAACAAGGAGATAACAATTTTAACTTGCTGAGTGGAATCACCAGAGGAACGAGGTCTCAGAGATAGAAATAACTTACAATTATCCTTAAAATTTAGAAACCTAGATCCATCTCCAGAAAACAACTCAGGAATGGGTATCTTTGGTTCTGACATAGGGCTATGAATAACAAAATCCTGAATACTTTGCACCCGTGCAGCAAGATGATCCACACTAGAAGCCAGAGTCTGAACATTCATGTCTGCAGCTGAGCTCAAAACCACCCAGAGTTCAAGGGGATGAAAGAAGCTAAACAGACTGCAGCAAAGGAAAAGCGGGAGGAAAAAAAAAAAAAAAAGTACTCAGGTCTTCTTTTTATCCCACTTCTGCGATGCATTAAACACTTTTTGGCCTGCTCTACTGTTATGATCCTTAGTGGTTGAGGATCACAAAATACTCCAGCTAAGTAACAAAACATAGGACAAACTCTAGGCAGGTGGTAAACTGGACTGACCGCAAATCTGAAGCTATCCAACACACTAAAGGTAGCCGGTGAACGTGACTAAAATCCTAGACGTCTCGAGCCAGCCTGAGGAACTAACTACCCCTAGAGAGAAAGAAAGACCTCACTTGCCTCCAGAGAAATAATCCCCAAAGATATAGAAGCCCCCCAACAAATAATAACGGTGAGGTAAGAGGAAGGCACATACACAGGGGTGAAAGCAGATTCAGCAAATGAGGCCCACTAATACTAGATAGCAGAAAATAGTAAAGGGGTCTGTGCGGTCAGTAAAAAAACCCTTACAAAATATCCACACTGAGATTTCAAGAACCCCCGCACCAACTAACGGTGTGGGGGGAGAAACTCAGTCCCCTAGAGCAACCAGCAAGCAAGGAAATCACATTTTAGCAAGCTGGACAAGAAACATGATAAATGCTGATAATCAAAAAATAAACAAAAACTTAGCTTGTCTTGGAGAGACTGGGAGCAAGGTAGACACAAGGAATCTGAAGAGCACTGAATACATTGAGAGCAGGCAAGGAACTGAGTATCCAGGTGAGCTAAATAGGAAACCAACCAAGGATAACGAACCAGCTGATGCTGCCAACCTGCAGAAAGACAACACTACACAGTACCGCTTGTGACCACTAGAGGGAGCCCAAAAATAGAGTTCACAACACTGAACATTCAGCTGTATAGAAATGCATGCAACCACACACTCCAACGGCAGTGCTGGGTTTTTTAGGCAAGAGACTCGCCTGAGTTTCTCGCATTGGAGTTACAAGTGGGACACCGGCCTAAATCTCTTAGTGACGTGATTCACATGAAACCACTGAGAGATCCATTCACTATAATGAGGCAGCAGAGTTATTCTGTATTCTATCTGGTCTCTGTTCAGCGTTGTCCTTCTTTCAGAAGTACCCAAAACTGTGGCTGATGGCACTTTTAGGCATTCCTAAAAAGACGGACACTACCGGATCACAGGTCCTATGGCGTCCGCAGTGCCTTGATCTGCCTCATTGGCACAGAGCACAGGATAAATGTGAACTGAGCCTTACTGCGATCTTTGGGAATCAGAATGAAAAAAATCAACAGCAGGTGAAGAATTGGTTTTATTTATTTTTTACACCATTTCTAATGTAAGGGCTTGTTTTTTGCGGGATAAGTTGACGTTTTTATTGGTACCATTTTCAGACACGTTACATTTTTTGATTGCTTTCTATTCCGATTTTTGGGAGGCAGAATGAACAAAAAACAGCAATTCAGTAAATTTTTTATTATGTCATTCCACATGTGATGAAATTGATGAGGCAGCTTTATTCTTAGGGTCAGTACGATTACAGCAATACCACAGTTATATCATTTTTTGTGTTTTGGTGCTATTACACAATAAAAACTATTTTATAGAAAAAATATTATCGAAAGCAATAACTTTTTTATGTTTCCGCTGTTGGAGCTGTATGATGGCTTGTTTTTTTGTGGGACAAGATGGCGTTTTCAGCTGTACCATGTTTATTTATAATTGTTATTTTAATTGCGTTTTATTCCGCTTTTTCTTCAGCAGTGTGATGATAAAGCATAGTTTTTTGCCTTGTTTTTTATTTATTTTTATGGTGTTCACTAAAGGGGTTAACTAGTGGGACAGTTTTATAGGTGGGGTCATTACAGTCATGGCGATACCAAATAGGTGTACTTCTATTTATATTTTTTTTCAGAAAAATATTTATTTATGGGCACAATATATTTTGACTTTTTTTATTATTATTTTTTACAATTTTTACAATTTTTAAAAAACTTTTTTGTTAACTATTTTACTTTGTCTCACTATGGGACTTTCATTTTTTGCAGGCTAATCGCTTGTATCGCATGGGGATGCAGCACTATCCCTATTCTATTTAAACTGTCAGCGCTGCACAGATGGACAAAGTTACTGCTCATTCTCTGAGCTTGATCAAGCAACTTTGCTAGCTCTGGTGACCCAGATGTCATCATGGCAACATCAGATCATCATGGCAACAATCGCGACCATGCAATGACGTCACAGGGTCCCTGATCCAAGGGCAGAGGGGCTGTCTTCCCTCTGCCTGCTTTTGAAATGCTGCAATCAAGTTTGCTTCAGCATTTATGGGGTTAAAGTGCAGGGAGCCGTTCAGGACCACTCCTGGCACTGAGTGCCATGTGTCAGCTGTCAGAATCAGCTTCTGCAGCTTCTGTGTGCAAAATCACAGGGACGTACCTGTACTTCCAATTTAAATAAGACCCAGTCACATGCACATGTGGATACATCCAAGGTTGTAAAGGGGTTAATCGAGATTGGAGTTCCTCCTTGGCTCTTCTTAACTTAGGGTACCCTCTCACTATATGATTTACCAACGATCACGACCTGCGATACGACCTGGCCGTGATCGTTGGTAAGTCGTTGTGTGGTCGCTGGGGAGCTGTCACACAGACCGCTCTCCAGCGACCAACGATGCCGAGGTTCGCTGGTAACCAGGGTAAACATCGGGTTACTAAGCGCAGGGCCGCGCTTAGTAACCCGATGTTTACCGTGGTTACCAGCGTAAAAGTAAAAAAAAACAAACCGTACATACTCACCATCTGATGTCCTTCAGGTCCCTTGCCGTCTGCTTCCCGCTCTGACTGAGTGCCGCCGTACAGTGAGAGCAGAGTGCAGCGGTGACGTCACCGCTGTGATCTGCTCTCACTTTCCGGCCGGCAGTCAGTCAGAGCGGGAAGCAGACGGCAAGGGACCTGAAGGACATCAGATGGTGAGTATGTACGGTTTGGTTTTTTTTACTTTTACGCTGGTAACCACGGTAAGCATCGGGTTACTAAGCGCGGCCCTGCGCTTAGTAACCCGATGTTTACCCTGGTTACCAGCGAACGCATCGCTGGATCGCTGTCACACACAACGATCCAGCGAAGACAGCGGGAGATCCAGCGACGAAAGAAAGTTTCAAACGATCTGCTACGACGTACGATTCTCAGCGGGGTCCCTGATCGCTGCTGCGTGTCAGACACTGCGAGATCGTAACTATATCGCTAGAACGTCACGAATCGTGCCGTCGTAGCGATGAAAATTGCACTGTGTGACGGTACCCTTAGTGTTCACACTCTTATATTCTCGTTCATTATGTTTTAAAACCAATTTCAATAGATTTTGTGAACATTGCAGGTGTTTTTTCTCCCATTCATCTGTAAACTCTTTATCATCGTGAAACTGAGAGATTTCTTTGAACACTCGTAAACCTTGAGGAATTCGGTCTGACTCTTTATGTGATTTTATTGACTTCACCGTCCAGAAAAAACAAACTTCTTTGTCAGATAAAATGCTGACCTTATGTTCCAAAGATCTGATGCCCTTAACTTGGATATAATCTTAAGGTTGCATTCAGAAAAAAAACACCCCTGCATTCTCACGTCCTGCCAAAATACCCGAATTTGACATTTGCAGCTAAGTGGATGATTCATCCAAATCCTTATCCATAATGTACTGTATGTGTGGATTTTATTTTTCTTATTCCTTATTTAAAAGGAACCTGTTACCAGATTTGGCTGATATAAGATACGGCCACCGCCTTTCAAGGCTTATCTACAGCATTCAACAGGGTGTGCCATTTATATGGATACACCAAAATAATATGGGAATGGTTGGTCATATAAACCTCCTGTTTATGGCACATTAGTATATGGGAGGGGGAAATCTTTTCAAGATGGTTGGTGACCATGGCAGCCATTTTGAAGTCAGACATTTTGGATCCAACTTTATTTTTTTCAATGGGATGAGGGTCATGTAATACATCAAACTTATTGAGAATTTCACAAGAAAAGCAATGGTGTGCTTGGTTTTATTGTAACTTTATTCTTTCATGAATTATTTACAAGTTTATGACCACGTATAAAATGTGTTCAAAGTGCTGCCCATCTTGTTGGATTGTCAATACAACCCTCTTCTCCCACTCTTGACACACTGATAGCAACACCGCAGAAGAAATGCTAGCATAGGCTTCCAGTATCCGTTGTTTCAGATGCAGCACATCTCGCATCTTCACAGCATAGACAATTGCCTTCAGATGACCCAAAGATAAAAGTCTAAGGGGGTCAGATCAGGAGACCTTAGTGGCCATTCAACTGGCCCACAATGACCAATCCACTTTCCAGGAAACTGCTCATGTAGGAATGCTCAGACCTGACACCCATAATGTGGTGGTGCACCATCTTGCTGGAAAAACTCCATGCCATCTTCAATGCATAAAGAGGGCAACACATCATCTCATCATGTAGCAATTTCAGATATCCAGTGGCATTGAGGTTTCCATTAATGAACAATAGCCCCACTATCTTTGTACCCCATATACCACACCATACCATCAATTTTTGTGTTCCAATTTTTGTGTTTCCTGGAAATTGGATTGGTCATCGTTGCCCAGTTGAATGGCCACCAAAGTCTCCCGATCCAACCCCCTTTGACTTTTAGCTTTGGGGTAATCTGAAGGCAATTGTCTATGCTGTGAAGATACAAGATGTACAGTATCTGAAACAACGGGTACTGGAAGCCTGTGCTAGCATTTCTTCTGCGGTGTTGCTATCAGTGTGTCAAGAGTGGGAGAAGAGGATTGCATTGACAATTCAACACAATGAGCAGTACTTTGAACACATTTTATATAAGTGTTCATAAACTTGTAAATAACTAATTAAAGAATAAAGTTATGCTAAAACCAAGCACACCATTGTTTTTCTTGTAAAATTCTCAATACGTTTGATGTGTCACATGACCCTCTTCCCATTGAAAAAAATAAAGTTGGATCCAGAATGTCCGACTTCAAAATGGCCACCATTGTCATCATCCATCTTGAAAAATTTTCCCTCTCCCATATACTAATGTGCCACAAACAGGAAGTTGATATCACCAACCATTCCAATTTTATTTAGGTGTATCCATATAAATGGCCCACCCTGTATAATCTTCTTGCGATGCCGCCCTCCTGCTTGCTTCACAAGCTCCCTGGCAATGCCCTTCTGCGCAGGCATACTTATCTGCCCTGTTGAGGGAAGAGCAAAGTACTGCAGTGAGCAGGTGCTGGGCCTCACTGACCTATCCTGGCACCTGCACACTCCAGTACTTTGGTCTGCCCTCAACAGGTCAGATAAGTACAGGTCAGATATTAGGGAGCCTGTGAAGCAAGCAGGAGGGTGGCATCACAAGAAGATGGGAGGAGCCGGACCCGGACCTGCGACACCCATTAGACCAGACTGCTCCCAGGTGAGTATAATAAAACATATTTTTCTTATCTTTCGGGTCAGATCAGGGGCTTATCTACAGCATTATAGAATGCTGTAGATAAGCTCTGGAAGGGGGTGGCTGTAACTTGTATCCGCCAAACTTGGTAACAGGTTCACCTTAAACATCTGCGTTTTTTGTCCCCGACAGCAAGGGAAGAGTCAATATAGTAAAACAGAAGAGCTGGGGCTCCAGCCTACGACTTGCACACATATATAACTGTTTCCCTTTTTTAGAGCTTTATCAAGCAAGTAAGGAAGATCATGGTGCTAGTTCACAAGTATAATGCAATGTCACCACTAGGGTTGAGCGAAACGGGTCGGCCATTTTCAGAAGTCGCCGACTTTTGGCAAAGTCTGGTTTCATGAAACCCGACCCGACCCCTGTGTGGGGTCGGCCATGAGGTCGGCGATCTTCTGAATCTGGTATCGGAATTCCGATACCGAGTTCCGATATGTTTGCAATATCGGAAATCGGTATCGGAATCCACATTTAAGTGTAAAGTAAAGAATTAAAATAAAAAATATTGATATACTCACCTCTCCGAGAGGCCCCTGGACATCGCCGCTGGTAACCGGCAGCCTTCTTTGCTTAAAATGAGCGCGTTTATGGCCTTCCATGATGTCACGGCTTCTGATTGGTCGCGTGCCGCTCATGTGACTGCCACGCGACCAATCACAAGCTGTGACGTAATTCTCAGGTCCTAAATTCCTCATTCTAGGAATTTAGGACCTGAGAATTACGTCACGGCTTGTGATTGGTCGCATGAGCGGTCACATTGGCGGCCGCGACCAATCACAAGCCGTGACGTCATCTAAGGCCCTTCACGCGCTCATTCTTAAGAAGGAAGGCTGCCGGAAAGAAGCAGGGCGCGTCCGAGGGTGAGTATATACCTAATAGGAATATACTCACCCTCGGCTTCTTTCCGGCAGCCTTCCTTCCTAAGAATGAGCGCGTTCAGGGCCTTAGATGACGTCACAGCTTGTGATTGGTCGCGGCCGCCCATGTGACCGCCACGCGACCAATCACAAGCCGTGACGTAATTCTCAGGTCCTAAATTCCTAGAATTAGGAATTTAGGACCTGAGAATTACGTCACGGCTTGTGATTGGTCGCGTGGCGGTCACATGAGCGGCACGCGACCAATCAGAAGCCGTGACGTCATGGAAGGCCCTGAACGCGCTCATTTTAAGCAAAGAAGGCTGCCGGTTACCAGCGGTGATGTCCAGGGGCCTCCGGACGGGTGAGTATATCAATATTTTTTATTTTAATTCTTTATGTTACACATTAATATGGATCCCAGGGCCTGAAGGAGAGTTTCCTCTCCTTCAGACCCTGGGAACCATAGTATCCCATTGCACTGCATTGGGTTTCGTGTTTCGGCCGACCCCGACTTTTTTATAGAATCGGCCGATTTCGCTCGACCCGACTTTTGAGAAAGTCGGGTTTCGTGAAACCCGACCCTATCCTATAAAAATGAAAGTCGCTCAACCCTAGTCACCACTCCTTTTAAAATGGAATGTCCTTTATTTTTAATGCATCGGGACATCCATAGGGTACGCAGGAGAATGCAAGTTGCAGGAGAGATTGTGGACTACGGCCGATTCACGTCCATCCACAGGCCCAGGTGTGTCAAGGTGTGGTAGAGTCTTCCTTATTAGTAGTCTGATAAATTCAGACCCCATGAAAGCTTTAGCAAACATTCACAGTTTTAATTACAAAAAACATTTCAACAATACATTTAAACTAACACCCAGTTTATAAAAACGTATTTATAAAAGCATTGATACGGACTCTGTGCTGATGTCTTCATTATCTATTTAGCCTCCCTTCTTAACAACATTTTATTGTGATCTCTTCCTTGTGGAGAGTAGATAACAGTTTCCAAATTGGCAAAGTATAATACATTAGGGTTTAATCCATGGGATTCCTGAATATGCTTAATAATAATGATAATAATAATCTTTATTTATATAGCGCCAACATATTCCGCAGTGCTTTACAGTTAAACAGTTTCAAACACAACAGTCATAAGTAACAGTGTTAAAAATAATATAATGATTAATGCAAAAATAAAACAACCCTGCTCGTAAGAGCTTACAATCTACAATGAGGTGGGAGAGATACAAAGTACAGGTGTGTATTTACAATGATGTATTTACAATGATGGTCCAGCCATCTTCACAGGGTGGGGGATAGGTGGAGATATGAATGGGCTACACACGCACACTTACACGTAAAATGACTTTAATTAGGGAACGTGATAGGCCGCTCCGAACAATTGTATTTTGAGGGAACGCCTAAAACTGTGCAAGTTAGGGCTGGTCCTAATTTCTTGGGGTAGAGCATTCCAGGGGATTAGCACAATGAGGGAGAAGTCTTGGAGTAGGGAGTGGGAGGTACGGATTTGGCAGAGGTTAGTTGAAAGTCATCTACAGAGCGCAGCGATCGGCTACGCCGATAGACAGAAATGAGGGAGGAGATGTAAGGGTGTGTCGCACTGTGGAGAGCTTTGTGGGTGAGAACAAGTACTTTGAATTGGATCCTATAATGAATGGGCAGCCAATGTAATGACTGGAGAAGAGCGGACGCGTCCTAGTAACTATTAGCCAGGTGGATGACCCTGGCTGCTGCATTAAGGATGAACTAGAGAGGGAAAAGTCGAGTAAGGGGGTGGCCAATTAATAGAGCGTTACAGTAGTCCAGGCGGGAGTAGATCAGGGCAACAGTGAGGGTTTTTGTTGTTTCCATGGTGAGAAAAGAGCGGATTCTAGAGATGTTCTTTAGGTGTAAGCGGCAAGAGCGGGCAAGAGATTGTATATGGGAGGTGAAGGAGAGATTGGTGTCAAACATAACACCCAGACAGCGCGCCTGCTGCCGGAGAGTTCTTATGGTGCTACCCACGGAGAGGGAAATGTCAGATTTAGGGAGGTTAGTAGACAGCAGGAGTAGAAGTTCGGTTTTGGAAAGGTTGAGTTTCAGACAGAGAGCGGACATGATGTTGGAGACAGCGGACATGATGTTGGAGACTGCGGACAGACAGTCACTGCCGTACTGTAGTACAGCGGGGGTAAGGTCAGAGGATGACGTGTATAGTTGTGTGTCATCTGCATAAAGATGGTACTGAAAGCCAAATCTGCTGTCTGTCCAATTGGGGCCATGTAGAGGGAGAAGAGAAGGGGGCCAAGGACTGAGCCCTGAGGTACCCCAACAGTGAGAGGAACATAGGATGAAGTGGAGCCAGAGAACAGAACACCGAAGGAGCTGTTAGAAAGATAGGAAGAGAACCAGGAGAGAGCAGTGTCCTTAATGCCTAGTGACTGGAGCCTAGAGAGTAGGAGAGGGAGGTCAACAGTGTCAAAAGCTGCAGAAAGGTCGAGAAGAATGAGCGAAGAGAGGTCACCATTACATTTTGCTGTCGCAAGGTCATTGATCACTTTGATGAGTGCAGATTCTGTCGAATGTAGAGGGCGTAGAGGGAATGAGTAGAGAGGTAACGGGTAAGGAGGGAGTAGATCGGGCGTTCCAAGAGTTTAGAGATGAAGGGGAGATTGGAGACTGGTTTGCAGTTGTTTGTGCAGGATGGGTCGAGGGTGGGTTTCTTTAATAATGGAGTAATGATAGTGTTTGAAGGAGGAGAGGAAAATGCCAGAGGAGAGGGAGAGATTAAAGATTGCAGTTTGGTGAGTTGTGACAACTGGAGAGAGAGACTGGAGGAGATGTGAGGGAATGGAGTCAGTAGTGCATGTAGTCGGACGAGAAGAAGAGAGGAGCTTGGAGACTTCTGTGATGGGATCGAATGTGGAGAGTGAGCCATGGGAAATTCAGGGAGGGATGGGAGTCACTGCACTTGGTTGCTGGGTGTGGATTTCCTGACGGGTATTATCTATTTTCTCTATAAAGTGGGAGGCCAGGTCATCATCACAAATGTCTGTGATAGGGGCTTGTGCTTTTAGCCTGAGGAGGGAGTGAATGGTGTCAAAAAGTCTCTTGGGGTTGTTGGATAGTGAGGAGATCAGGGTGGTGAAGTAGGTCTGTTTTGCAAGGTGAAGGGCAGAATTATAGTTTCTTAACATAAATTTGAAGTGGATGAAGTCTTCTGGTGTGCGAGTTTTCCTCCAGCACACCTAGAGCATCACTAGAGAAATCAGGTTTGCATTGTGAGTCAGGGCTGTTTTACTCTGTGTTTGGAGGTTCTGAGGGTGAGTGGAGCTACTTGGTCAAGGGTGCTTCTAAGAGTGTCATGTTGTAGTGATGTACAGCCAGATCAGGAAAGGAAAAAGAGGGGATTGGGTACAGTGATGAGTGTAGGGAGTCTGAAAGTGTATGAGGGTTAATGGCATGCAGATGTCAGGACTCTGAACATTTTTATCACCTTTTGTGCATTACTGCCCTTTTCCAAGATGGCATCTTTAGTCTCATGTGCACTGTGTCTTCCTGCTATAAAACTCCACCCCAGCCTTCAGTCTGTGCTAGAGTATTCTGCCTTGCATCCAGCTCCTGACTCTGGTGAATCCCTGGCTATATACCTGCTCCTGTGAACCCGTGTGTTGATCCTGCTACTATGCTCTGAGTTCCTGCTGCATACACCAGTTTCCAGTAATCCTCCTTCATCTGCTGCTTGTGTTTACTTCCATCTGCATTTGCTGGACATGTAAGTTGTTGCTGCTCTGCAAAAACCTGAGACTATTAACCAGGCCTCCCTGATTGAGCTAAGATATTATTTGAACTGCCTTATAAGCATATCTATCTGTGTTTAGACTAAGACAAAGACTTATTCGTGTCAAGTATGCTCAAGAATAACTGTGGTTCATAGACTTTCTGTGGGATTGCATTTTCCTCTGAAGTTCCCTATAGACTGTTAAGCTGCGTTTTATATTTACACCAAGTGTTGTGGAATTGAGTTTCTCTCTGCACCTGTTTGAATCACCATGTGATAATATAGACTTTACCACTTATAAAACTGTGTCCTGTAGTTGTCTTGTTCCACGCAAAGAGTCTCCTGAGTTATCCCCTATAATTATTACAGTAGATTTCTGAATGCATGGTAGGCAGGAGTGTGCTGGCGTGGGCGAGGAATTGTGAGCATGAAGGAGAGAATGTTGTGGTCAGAGAGGGGAAGCGGTGAGTTGTCTAGGTGGGAGATTGCAACACAGGTGCACAATACCAGATCAACAGCCACTCACCACATACCCACTCCTGGAGGGGGTGACTGCCCAGTATAGAAGTGCACAATAAAGGCCCACATAGGGCGTTGTTCACACAATGGTACTGCATAGTGTCTGGTTCACAGCCTATTAGTCATGCCCCTACTTTTCGATTAGGCGGGCTGGCCAGCACACTCTCAATGCATCCCAGTGTGAACACCCCTCATGCGAGACCGAACGTGTTTGGGCTTGGCTGCACCCCGAAAAATATAGTGCAAAAATATACAAAAATAGTGAGGTATTGGTTGATATTTTGGCCAAAATACGCAAGCTCGTAACCCACGCCAAGGGTCCCCACGCTTATGAGTCCTATCATTAAACTAAATAGCAAAGCCACTAAAGACTCAAGGTCTACAAAAATTCAATTTTCAACAGCAGAAAAAAAAAGGCAGCAACACTTACCTGCCCAGATCTTGGAACAAATGCACTGCAGGGTGCAGCCAGCCCATAAAGCAAGATGTTAGCAACACAGGTGCACAATACCAGATCAACAGCCACTCACCACATAACCACTCCTGGAGGGGGTGGCTGCCCAGTGTAGAAGTGCACAATAAAGGCCCACATAGGGCGTTGTTCACACAATGGTACTGCATAGTGTCTGGTTATTATTATTATTATTATTTATTGTTATAGCGCCATTTATTCCATGGCGCTTTACATGTGAGGAGGGGTATACATAATAAGAGCAAGTACAATAATCTTAAACAATACAAATCATAACTGGTACAGGAGGAGTGAGGACCCTGCCCGCGAAGGCTCACAATCTACAAGGGATGGGTGAGAATACAGTAGGTGAGGATAGAGCTGGTCATGCAGCGGTTTGGTTGATCGGTGATTACTGCAGGTTGTAGGCTTGTCAGAAGAGGTGGGTCTTCAGGTTCTTTTTGAAGGTTTCGATGGTAGGCGAGAGTCTGATGTGTTGTGGTAGAGGGTTCCAGAGTAGGGGTGATACGCGAGAGAAATCTTGTATACGATTGTGGGAAGAGGAGATAAGAGGGGAGTAGAGAAGGAGATCTTGTGAGGATCGGAGGTTGCATGTAGGTAAGTACCGGGAGACGAGGTCACAGATGTATGGAGGAGACAGGTTGTGGATGGCTTTGTACGTCACGGTTAGGGCTTTGTACTGGAGTCTCTGGGCAATAGGGAGCCAGTGAAGGGATTGACAGAGGGGAGAGGCCAGGGAATAGCGGGGGGACAGGTGGATTAGTTGGGCAGCAGAGTTTAGAATAGATTGGAGGGGTGCGAGAGTGTTCGAGGGGAGGCCACAGAGGAGGAGGTTGCAGTAGTCAAGGCGAGAGATGATGAGGGCATGGACTAGGGTTTTTGCAGATTCTTGGTTGAGGAATGAACGGATTCGTGAAATATTTTTGAGTTGAAGTCGGCAGGAAGTGGAAAGGGCTTGGATATGTGGTTTGAAGGAGAGATCAGCGTCAAGGATTACCCCGAGGCAGCGAGCTTGTGGGACTGGGGAGAGTGGGCAGCCATTTACTATAATGGTTAGGTTCGTTGGGGGGGTCGCGTGAGATGGGGGAAAGATGATGAATTCTGTTTTGTCCATGTTAAGTTTCAGAAATCTGGTTCACAGCCTATTAGTCACGCCCCTACTTTTCGATGAGGCGGGCTGGCCAGCACACTCTCAATGCATCCCAGTGTGAACACCCCTCATGCAAGACCGAACATGTTTGGGCTTGGCTGCACCCCGAAAAATATAGTGCAAAAATATACAAAAATAGTGAGGTATTGGTTGATATTTTGGCCAAAATACACAAGCTCGTAACCCGCGCCAAGGGTCCCCATGCTTATGAGTCCTATCACTAAACTAAATAGCAAAGCCACTAAAGACTCAAGGTCTACAAAAATTCAATTTTCAACAGCAGAAAAAAAGGCAGCAACACGTACCGGCCCAGATCTTGGAACAAATGCACTGCAGGGTGCAGTCAGCCCATAAAGCAAGATGTTAGCAACACAGGTGCACAATACCAGATCAACAGCTACTTACCACATACCCACTCGTGGAGGGGTGACTGCCCAGTATAGAAGTGTATGCGTATTTTGGCCAAAATATCAACCAATACCTCACTATTTTTGTATATTTTTGCACTAAATTTTTCGGGGTGCAGCCAAGCCCAAACACGTTCGGTCTTGCATGAGGGGTGTTCACACTGGGATGCATTGAGAGTGTGCTGGCCAGCCCGCCTAATTGAAAAGTAGGGGCGTGACTAATAGGCTGTGAACCAGACACTATGCAGTACCATTGTGTGAACAACGCACTATGTGGGCCTTTATTGTGCACTTCTATACTGGGCAGCCACCCCCTCCAGGAGTGGGTATGTGGTGAGTGGCTGTTGATCTGGTATTGTGCACCTGTGTTGCTAACATCTTGCTTTATGGGCTGGCTGCACCCTGCAGTGCATTTGTTCCAAGATCTGGGCAGGTAAGTGTTGCTGCCTTTTTTTTTCTGCTGTTGAAAATTGAATTTTTGCAGACCTTGAGTCTTTAGTGGCTTTGCTATTTAGTTTAGCGATAGGACTCGTAAGCGTGGGGACCCTTGGCGCGGGTTACGAGCTTGCATATTTTGGCCAAAATATCAACCAATGATGGTTTCCATGAGGGCCAACAGATTAAGAGAGTTGTTCAGAAAGTAGTTGTGTAGGAATGGAAGCTTGTTACATACAGATCGTGGATTCCAAAGTGCACAATTAAAAGAAGGAGATGAAGGAGTGTAGTTAATATTAATAGGATTAGTAAGGTTTCTATGTGAAGTAAGGTAGGGGTTGAGGGATGGTGGACGGGGGGTTGGGGGAGATATCCCCTGAAATCCGTAGGAATATGAAGATAAAGAGCAAGTAGTTTTTGGAATTGTACGAAAATTTTTGTGCGATGTGTTTGGGCAAGCTGGGCTGAGGTTTTTCAGGAAGGTGAGAAGGACATGGAAGCTGTATATGGGAGAGGGAAGTATAGAGGGGCTGATGTGGATGACTCGTGATGAAAGGGGGATGGTGTCATGAATTTGGATGGCAAGGGAACACAGGAGGAAAGAAATAAAGCACAAGTATAGAAGGGAGAGCAGAGTGTGTGTTACCTGACTCCTGCCATGGAATAACTGCTTTATCTTGATGCTTATCTTCTGTGATGCTTTGCTTATGGGATGCATGCATGCACCCCCACACATGCGTATACCCCTTAGGATGTTTCTAAATTTATAGGCCACAATACAGGCTCAAGAGAGATGGATTGTGGGAGCTGATTTGGGATAATTTGGCAGCTGGGGCCAGCACGCCAGGGGGTGGTTAGATGATCAAAGACATTGGGCCAGGCTACATCTATGTGCTATAGCACCTTCCACCAGATAATATCTAGATTGACCCCAGTCATGGAAATACGACAGTGAGTATTAAGTGCAATGCAGAAATTGAATTATACGAATGATTTAGCAGGCACACTAAAATATGTTGCTAGATGGTAAAGTGGCAGATGACAGACAGCAAGCTGAGATTGTACCATTAGAAGCTGCTTGCTGACATAGAATAGAGTGAACACATGCAGGATCAATACAGGAGTTGAATGAGATGGATACCTGCGTGAAGAGAGAAGATGGGTGTTAGTTCTTTTGGGGAGCCTTTTCCAGTGCTAACAGATTTATAGTGCTCACAAAAGAGGATAAACAGGGGTTTAATTGGTTTCCAATGTAAAAAAAATGGCTAGGACAAAAAATAATATAGATCACATGTGTGGTTCTGCATGATATGAAATACCTTACTTGATGCTGAATTGAATTTTCATTAGAAAAACTGTTAGACCCCTGTTTATCCGCTACAGTTACGTATGTGTGGCAAGTCATGAACTGGTGCCCAGGCTTTTCTGTTTTACTAGAGTCATTACAGCATAAAGTGACACGTGATGTTCGAAAAAAAAAGTCTTGCTCACAAAACCAAAATTAGCTCCATCATTAAGGGACTATAAGCTAAGCATTGGCTTTTTTTTAAAAAAAATTAACAAAATAGATCATGGGCCACCTTTCAAGATACATTTTTTTTTATTAGAAATGCATTATTTTATAATTATGCTATATGAGATCAGAACTCCAGTGCTAATACATTGAGCTCTGAATCCCCAGAGTTAGGCCGGGTTCACATTAGCATAAATCCCCATGCATCATGCGTACATATCTTTAACATGGTGTACGCAGGAACATGCGTTTGCATGCGTCGTTTTGCGGTGTGCGGCGGTGTCTGGAGAGTGCAACATGTTGCATTTTTTGAGGCGTCAAATATTGCGCAATCATGCACATGCGGATGATTGTGGATGAGTGCGTAAAAAAAATGCATTACTGTCTATGGGAACGCATTGGTACACAAGGACATGCGCACGCATGCGTTCGATACGCATGCATACTTCAGACTGAATATGTCCAGGAACTGGTTTCAGTCACTCCTAAAACAAAGGGATATGAAAGGGGGTGAGGACACAGCAATTTCATTACTCTCAAGACTTTGGATGCAAGCACAAGACTTTGGATGTAAGTATAGAAGCTGTAAAAAAGTCTGTTTGTCTTTGCAGTCTGTACTATTTTTTTTTCTGTTCCTTGTTTGCTCCTCTTGTCCTGGTGCTGCCTTCCTGGTGCTGCCATCCCAGTGCTGCCTGACTGCTGTGCTGCTGGACTAATGCTTGCAATGTAAGTATTGGTGTCTATTCGTCTTTTTTTTGGGGGGGGGCTACATTGTGTTTGGCTCTTAAAAGTTACATTTTTCTGTTCTTTTCTCTAGTGTTTCACTTGACTGCTGCCTGCTATTATAACATGTCCTTCACTGAAGCTTCCGAAAGTGGACATGACACTGATTATGTAATCACTAGTGATGAGCGAATATACTCGTTACTCGAGATTTCTCGAGCATGCTCGGGGGTCCTCCAAGTATTTTTAGTGCTGGGAGATTCAGTTTTTAGCGCCACAGCTGAATGATTTACATCTGTTAGCCAGCATAAGTGCATGTGGGGGTTGCTGGTTGCTAGGGAACCCCACATGTACTTATGCTGGCTAACAGATGTAAATCATTCAGCTGCGGCACTAAAAACTAAAACTCCAAGCACTAAAAATACTCGGAGGACCCCCGAGCACGCTCGAGAAATCTCGAGTAACGAGTATATTCGCTCATCACTAGTAATCACATTTGATTTACTGATTGGTATGTATTGACTGGCAATACTACTGTATACATGTGGTAAATCATGTATTTTCTTTACAGGTACCTTCCAGTGTGGAAGAGCAGGAGCAGTCGAGTGGAAATTATTCTTCCCAGGGTCCTCGGCCTCAAGTTGCTGAGGAAGAAAGACGGTGTGTAAGTAGCCTTTATCCGAGTTGTAATTGATTTTGTTTTCAGTTTTACTTACAAATTCTTTTTTTGTATTTCATCTATAGGTTCCACAACGTGAGGTAGGACAACCTGACATAGCTGATTGGGACTGTGCCATGCATGCCACATGCCAGAAAGGATTTTTCGCAAGCATCGCAATATTGTCTGACGCGGCAGTGAACCTGTTAATGTAGGTGCATTGTTTTACAATTAATTTTTTCATTTTTTCCTCCTTCACAGTGGAGAGAATAAAAGAACGTTGGCATTCGATGAAGGATCGCTTCAATAAGGACATGAAAGAGGAGATTCGGGTTCAAAGTGGTGCTGCTTGAAAACTCAGAAAATATAAGTACCATCATCAGCTTTCTTTTCTGAAGCCTGCAGTTGCTCAGCGAACGTGAGTATCTTTTGTGTTGTCTTACTATTATTTAAACTTTTTATTTGTTTTTACTAATGTTTTTCATTTATTCTCATGAGAAGGGGAGAAAAGAAAGACTAGACTAATAATGGTATGCACATCCAAATAATAAAATTTAAGACAACCTTTATTTCACCTGGTACAAATAATTTAAAAACATTTAAGATACAACACAAAACCCAATAACCATCTGTTACTGAATTACAGGTGATTAATCTTTCGGGGCATATGTTGTCATCTGCGGAGCTGTCTGTACTACAAAGAGGCTTGACCTTTGTGCCTACAAATACAATTGATAAATTTTCTTTGATTAAGGATCTTTACCTTTTCTGCAGGAAACTTACATTTCAGGTTATCTACAAGAGACCTGATTTGATACAATCCATTCCTTCGAAATTTACAAAACCATTTTTGTAGGGACCACCTCACATTTGAAGTCAGTTTGAGGGCTCTATGTGGCTGAAAATACCCAAAAGTGACACCATTCTAAAAACTGCACCCCTCAAGGTGCTCATAACCACATTCAAAAAGTTTATTAACCCTTCAAGTGCTTCACAGCAGCAGATGCAACATGGAAGGAAAAAATGAACATTTAACTTTTTAGTCACAAAAATGATCTTTTAGCAACAATTTTTTTATTTTCCCAATGATAAAAAGAGAAACTGGAACCCAAAAGTTATTGCACAATTTGTCCTGAGTACACCGATACCCCATATGTGGGGGGAACCACTGTTTGGGCGCACGACAGGGCTCGAAAGGGAAGGAGCGCCATTTGACTTTTTCAATGAAAAATTGGCTCCAATCTTTAGCGGACACCATGTCGCGTTTGGAGAGCCCCTGTGTGCCTAAACATTGGAGCTCCCCCACAAGTAACCCCATTTTGGAAACTAGACCCCCCAAGGAGCTTATCTAGATGCATAGTGAGCACTTTGAACCCCCAGGTGCTTCACAAATTGATCCGAAAAAAGGAAAAAATACATTTTTTTCACAAAAAAATTCTTTTATCCTCAATTTTTTCATTTTCAAATGGGCAACAGGATAAAATGGATCCTAAAATGTTAAATAAACAAAGGCACCGCGCCAACTAAATAAATAATGCGTAAATGTACACAGTGAGCATCTACCTGAATACAACGTGACGCACAATGAAAATATAAAAGGTAACAATAGCAGAGTGGATGCCTATTATTTCCAAAGCTACCACATAAAGTGCATGGCTTGCTATTAGAAAAGAAAACACACTTACTGGCTAATAATGTGCGTCACGTTGTATTCAGGTAGATGCTCGCTGTGTACATTTATGCATTATTTATTTAGTTGGCGCGGTGCCTTTGTTTATTTAGTATTTTCCTTTATTATTCGACAGAATTAGCACAGTTACTGTCTAGGTACCTGCAGCCTTCTGCTTTATTCCCCTGGGAGCGCCGGTGTGTGTTTATTCTCTGGATCCTAAAATGTGTTGGGCAATTGCTCGTGAGTACACGATACCTCATATGTGGTAACAAACCACTGTTTGTGCACATGGCAAGGCTCGGAAGGGAAGGAGCGCCATTTTACTTTTGAATGAAAAATTAGCTCCAATCGTTAGCGGACACCATGTCGCGTTTTGAGAGCCCCTGTGTGCCTAAACATTGGAGCTCCTCCACATGTGATGCCATTTTGGAAACTAGAACCCCCAAGGAACCTATCTAGATGCATAGTGAGCACTTTGAACCCTCAGGTGCTTCACAAAGTGATCCGTAAAAATGAAAAAGTACTTTTTTTTCACAAAAAATTTCATTTAGCCTCAATTTGCTCATTTCCACATGGGCAACATGATAAAATGGATCCTAAAATTTATTGGTCAATTTCTCTTGAGTACACTGAAACCTTACATGTGGGGGTTAACCACTGTTTGGGCACACGGCAGGGCTCGGAAGGGAAGGAGCGCCATTTGACTTTTTGAATGAAAAATTAGCTCCAATCGTTAGCGGACACCATGTCGTGTTTGAAGAGCCCCTGTGTGCTTAAACATTGGAGCTCCCCCACATTTGACCCCAATTTGGAAACTACACCTCCCATGGAACTAATCTAGATGTGCAGTGACCACTTTAAACCCCCAAGAGCTTCACGGAAGTTTATAACGCAGAGCTGTGAAAATAAAAAGTTTTTCTTTCCTCAAAAATTATTTTTTAGCCCACAATTTTTTATTTTCACAAGAGTAACAGGAGAAATTGGACCCCAAAAGTTGTTGTCCAGTTTGTCCTGAGTACACTGATACCCCATATGTGGGGGTAAACCACTGCTTGGGCACACGTCGGGGCTCAGAAGTGAATTAGTGACTTTTGAAATGCAGACTTTGATGGAATGGTCTGCGGGCATCACGTTGCATTTGCAGAGCCCCTGATGTGCGTAAACAGTAGAAACACCCCACAAGTGACCCCATTTTGGAAACTAGACCCCCAAAGGAACTTATCTAGATGTGTGGTGAGCACTTTGAACCCCCAAGTGCTTCACAGAAGTTTATAACGCAGAGCCGTGAAAATAAAAAAATAATTTTTCATTCCTCTAAAATTATGTTTTAGCAAGCAATTTTTTATTTTCGCAAGGGTAACAGGAGAAATTGGACCCCAATAATTGTTCCCCAGCTTGTCCTGAGTAAGCTGTTACCCAATATGTGGGGGTAAACCACTGTTTGGGCGCACGTCGGGGCTCGGAAGGGAGGGAGCACCATTTGACTTTTTGAACGCAAGATTGGCTGGAATCAATAGTGGCGCCATGTTGCGTTTGGAGACCCCTGATGTGCCTAAAAAGTGGAAACCCCTCAATTCTAACTCCAACACTCACCCCAACACACCCCTAACCCTAATCCCAACTCTAGCCATAACCCTAATCACAACCCTAACCCCAACACACCCCTAACCACAACCCTAACCCCAACACACCCCTAACCCTAACCCTAACCACAGGCCTAATCTTAACCCTATTTCCAACCCTAGCCCTAATTCCAACCCTAACTCTAATTCCAACCATAACCCTAAGGCTATGTGCCCACGTTGTGGATTCATGTGAGATTTTTCCGCACCATTTTTGAAAAATCCGCAGGTAAAAGGCACTGCGTTTTACCTGCAGATTTACTGCGGATTTCCAGTGTTTTTTGTGTGGATTTCAGATGCGGATTCCTATTGAAGAACAGGTGTAAAACGCTGCGGAATCCGCACAAAGAATTGACATGCTGCGGAAATTACAACACAGCGTTTCCGCGCTGTATTTTCCGTACCATGGGCACAGCGGATTTGGTTTTCCATAGGTTTACATGGTACTGTAAACCTGATGGAAAACTGCTGCGAATCCGCAGCGGCCAATTCGCTGCGGATCCGCAGCCAAATCTGCACTGTGTGCACATAGCCTAATTCTAGCCCTAACCCTAGCCCTAACCCTAGCCCTAACCCTAGCCCTAACCCTAGCCCTAACCCTAACCCTAACCCTAACCCTAGTTCTAACCCTAATGCTAACCCTCACCCTAACCCTAGTGCAGAAAAAAAATATTTTCTTTATTTTATTATTGTCCCTACCTATGGGGGTGATAAACGGGGGGGGGGGGTCATTTACTATTTTTTTATTTTGATCACTGTGATAAGTTTTATCACAGTGATCAAAATGTACCTGGAATAAATCTGCCGGCATTTTGGAAGATGGCAGTGCCCATGGAGAAGACGGATGGACACCGGGAGGCTCGGTAAGTATGAGGGGGGGATCGGAGCACGGGGGGTGGATCGGAGCACGGGAGGAGCGGACAGGAAGACAGGGGAGCGGACAGGCGGACGGAGGGGAGTACGGGACAGAACGGAGGACTGGGGAGGCGATCGGTGGCAGTGGGGGGGCAAATCAGGGTTTCCAGCCATGGCCGATGATATTGCAGCATTGGCCATGGCTGGATTGTAATATTTCACCACTTTTCATAGGTGAAATATTACAAATTGCTCTGATTGGCTGTTTCACTTTCAACAGCCAATCAGAGCGATCGTAGCTATGGGGGGGTGAAGCCACCCCCCCTGGGCTGGGCTGAAGTACCACTCCCCCTGTCCCTGTAGGTCGGGTGAAATTGGAGTTAACCCTTTCACCCAATCTGCAGGGACGTGATCATTCTGTGACACAGCATATGCGTCACAGGTCGGATTGGCACCGACTTTCATGATGCATACGCTGTGTCACAGATCGGGAAGGGGTTTAACGGCATATTTCCTCTATGTCCCTCCAGGTGGGTACTACACCAAATTTGACTTCGGCTGAAAAACGAGCTTTGGTAGATCTCAAAAATAATAGGGAAATTATCATCAAGGAGGCAATGTGGTTTTGTGGCCTATCCACTTATACCTGGAAGAGGCAAACGGACAGTTAAATAACTCCCGTTTTTACCAAAAACTTCCCTCAGACCCGACACTGGTATTTCTCTCTAAATTTCAAGCACTATTATGCAGAGCTCATCAATATGGGATTATTGCCAGTAGTGAGAAGAAATATATGTGTGTGGACAATCCTGTCATTGCAACATTTTATATGTTGCCAAAAGTACACAAAGATGACAAAAGACCTCCTGGTCGGCCGATTATCTCCAGCATATGGAGTCAATGTGAAAGGGCAAGTGATTTCTTTTTGCAGCCTATAATGCTTTCTTTGCCCTCATTCACTAGAAACTCTGCCCACTTTATTGATATTTGTTGGCAAATTTCCCTACCAGTTGAATTTTATTTGGTGACATACTGATGGGATTGAGGCTGTAACTTTTTTTCTTGATAAAGCCAGCCACACGGACCGTCAACATGATTCTTTCCTTCTTGAACTTCTTAAGTTTGTCTTATATCATAATTTTTTCCTTTTTGATAGGACATTCTTTCTACAAGTATCCGGAGTGGCGATGTGAGCTAAATGTGCGCCAGCCTACGCTAACACCTTTTTAGGCTCGTGGGAGGAGAATGTTGTGTACCCATCCAAGACTTTTCAAGATCAGGTTCATCATTGGCATCGTTATATCAATGACATATTCTTTGTATGGATGGGCACTGAAGGGGACTGTGTACAGTTTTTGAACTATCTTAGCATCAACTCCCACAACATTCTCTTCACGCACCCTATTTCCAACAGCTCCGCCACATTTCTGGATTTGAGGATAGAGGTTGCAGATCATCGTCTGGTCACCAATCTTTTTTGTAAACCTACTGCAACTAACTCACTACTGGAGTTTAACAGTTTTCACACAGTGCATACTAAGGTGGGTGCACCCATAGGTCAATTCTTATGCATCAGGTGCAACTGTACCCATGATCAGGATTTCTTTACACAGGCCCGTCATCTGACTAATAGCTTCCGACAAAGGGGATATCCAAAGCTAGTGATATCTACGGCTTTCCAACATGCTAGGCAACAGGACCAAGCGTCATTTTTATCACCAAGAAGACACAATCAAGATTCCCAAATCAGGTTCATTACTGACTACAACAGCAGTTGGCATCAGGTAAGGTCTATTCTGTTTAAACATTGGTCGATTTTGAGAACGGATGCCCAGACTGCTGCAGTTACAACTGAGAGGCCATTACTTACACCAAGAAGGGCTCCTAATTTATGGGATATCTTGACTAGGAGCCATTTTTCAAAACCTACTACCAGACTCAATAGGGGCATTGTCCTCAGGGGGTCATTCCCCTGTGGAGATTGTAACGTTTGCCCCTTTATGTCTCCGACACGGGATACGTTCTTGAACCCAACCAATCTCCAAAGTCATCTGCTCAAAGCTTATATCAATTGCAAATCCAGAGATGTGATTTACGCAATTATCTGCCCATGCAATAAGGTATATGTTGGGCAAACATCCCAAGAACTTAGGAGGAGGGCTCAAAAATATATATCCACTATACACCTGGCAGCCACTGATCAGGAGAAGAGTAAGACGCTCACACCTATAGCTGCTCACTTTTTGGCGGTACACAGGGGTTCTCCTAGGAACCTAAAAATTGTGGGGTTACAAAAGGTTTTCTCAAATGGTAGAGGCGGCAATCTACATAAACTATTCCTACAAATAGAATCCCGGTGGATTTATGCATTAAATTCCGTGGCACCAATGGGACTCAATGAGGAACTGCTCTTTACGGGCTTTTTGGGATGAACAATTCTGGAATTTTGTTCCATTACTTATTTTTATACTTTTTTCCCCTCATAATAGGATGAGTTGGTTGCATTCCATCAAGCATCTATGACAACAATTCTGGAGGTGGCCCCTGTGGGTCCCATATGGTTACCATTCTATCTACTGGATTGGAAATTTCAGGATTTAAGACCTAGTGTTTACACGGACCACTTGGATTGGATGGACCTAAAAAAATCGATTGGTGGTACACATGCTTATGGGAATCGGAAGAACCTCAAATAATGGGATCAAATTGGTTGATCTATATGGGACACTAGCACTCCTTACTCTACTCTGTGTCCATTGATGCAAACATTTGGTGGACTACTATGTTCATCAAAAGACTTTAATTCAAGATACTATTATTGGTGGGCTGCTACATTCATTTAAAGGTATTAATGCAAAGATTACTGTTAGGTTATCTATGCATTTGTAACCCTTTTTTTTGTTGGTTTGCATTTAACTTGAATGGGGCTCTATGTTCTATGATGGGATTACATGGAATGATTTTTCGGTTGTATCAGAATCCAGAACACAAAGTTTTTGTGTTGGCCACATCTATCATACAGACAGACCTCACTATCTATATGGCTTGTAGTGGGCCTTTGCCATCTTAACGGGCTGTGGTGTTTATACTGTATGCCTTTTGTGACAAGTACATTTGCTGCTTCAAATATTTTTGGGGCAGGTTGCTCTTTGTTTATTCGTCACGCAGCCCAATGACCATCATCATGATTTCTGTAAACACATGGGTTTGATTATGTCTTCACGTTATATGAGTCCTTCAGCATCTTGAACCTATGCATATTAGCAGCACAAATTATGGCAGACCGTGCTTTCATAGTATGGATGATCCAGGGCCGGCTCCAGGTTTTTGAGGGCCCCGGGCGAAAGAGTCTCAGTGGGCCCCCCCCCCCTTTAACACATACCACGATTCATGATGCCCAGATACAGCAGAGAAATATAGGTATAGTACAATGCCAGATTTCACTTCTTACATGAGTGAAAGCTATTGTAAATTCTGCAGTGTATATATACAGAACAGGAGGAGTGGTACTGTGCAGTGTATATATACAGGAGGAGTGGTACTGTGCAGTGTATATACTTCAACAGCCGCCCAGCCCAGGCCCCCAGCACCTGTCCTGTATATATATTATATACACTGTATCTATACAGGCTGTGCTGGGCGGCTGCTGTAGTATATATATATATATATATATATCAGCTGCAGCCGCCCAGCCCATGGCCGCCCCAGGTCACCCAGTCCCAGACTGTCAGAACATACAGCAATATAGCATTGCACTCACTCAGGTGCTGGTAGGAGTTCCGTCTCCTCCGATAAGTTCAGCAGTGCACACAGCCAGGAGATTCAGAGCAGGAGATCTCTCCGCCCACAATGTCACGCTGGCTGTGTCCAGTTAACCCCTATGTGTGCCTGGCCCTGCACTGACAGTGAGAAGATGCTTGTGCCAGCGCAAATTGAAAGGGTAGAAAGGGTTAAAGCAGCCAGATGGCTCTATGACTGTGTGAGTGGGCCCCCCTGTCTCGTCAGGGCCCCGGCACTTGCCCTGGTAGGCCGGGTGCTGCCGCCGGCCCTGTATGGATCCACCTTTGTGCTTTATCCAGTCTTATGTGTTTCTTTATTATTATTCACATTTAAAGATGCCCTAAGTGATTGACCCGTCACCTTGTGGGTTTAGTACTCTAGATATGATAACTTTCACTTTATTATGTATTCTGATATGGAAAGTGTCTATAAAATTAAATCAAATATTAAAACTACCGTAATTCAATTATGACCATTTGACCATATTTTTGGCATATATTTTTTATCTATATTTAAGGTTCACTGGTATAGTTACATTTTTTCTCTTTTTTTCACTGTTTAAAGACAGATATCTATTTGTGCCATATAGTGCCCTGGATTTCATGTACGTTTACCTGAACTGTTCCAAGTTGCTTTTTGCCTTAGGGAGATATGTGCATGGCATATTTGATCCCTACATGTTCCTCCTATTTATTCTGACCACGCACGCGCAAAGAACAATATGCTGGCAGATCTTGTATCTGCTAGCAGCTGGTACCAGCGCAGGTGCTTTGCTTCACCTTCCTTGCGTTGATACTGTGCATGCGCGATACATGCCATACCCGCGTCATGATCAATAGCGATAGACACGCATGCGCGAGGGCTACCATAGCAATGGCGTTAACATCCAGCTACAGGGATTGCATTTCTGTGTACTAATCAGCATCAGGTGGCTGAAACTTGCATCTACCTATCTGGACTGTGTCTGTATACCGGTATGTTTTTGATATGTATATATAGACCAGCTTATTTCTCCTTGGACCCACTTCTCCTGACGAAGCTGCTTTGTGAGTAGCGATACGCGTGGGGTTTCTCCCTCACCCCCCCTTTCTTACCTGGGCAATTTTATCATGCGATTCCACCCATGGCTTCTTCTTTTGAGCTAGGATTTGGTGACTATGTGGTAACTACAATCGGAATTTTATAGCCATTTAAGCTTTTACAATGCTTTTCCTTGCCCCAGATACCAGGCTATATACTAAGAACTTTTCTCTTTTCCTTGAGACAGACTGAGAGACTAGGAGAGTCTTCAGACCAACTATTCTATCCTGTTATAGATCTAATCCCAGGGAACATATATTTCTGTATTGGCAATTATATGAGTTCACCTTATGAATTTATCTGGTCTTGGTTCTGTTCAGGGACACATATTTATATGCATAATCCTTTGTTCCACACATCATTTAGCTCAGTCAGTATTCTATATATTATATTTGTGGTTTTTCATGCAGGTTTCGACTTCATTTATAGGTTCATATAGTCCATCTTTGTGTGTGGGGCGATGGTTATTGGGTTTGTATGTTGTATTTTAAATGTTTTTTTAACTACGGTATTTGTTCAAGGTGAAATAAAGGTTGTCTTAAATTTTATTATTTGGATGTGCATACCTTTATAAGTCTAGTCTTTCTTTTCTCCCCTTCTCATGATTATTGTTGTACAGACTAGGTATGGCACTCAATCCCAACAGACATAGTAAATATTGACAGCAGTGCACACTTTTTTCAATTTTTCATTTATTTTCCACACAGAACCTGGAGCAGCACCACAGAACTTGGATCGTCCTCTGATGGAGCGGCCCCTCATCGACCAGCCAATGAACAGGCACAATCCCAATCATCCACCAGTGATGGAGCAGCCAGGCAGGCTTCACAGACTGGGGAACAGGAAGCCGGTCCATCTGGTTTTCTCTCTCCCAGCACTCTGCCACTACTTTACTTGGGTCTGCTAACCAGCGGCAGAGGGCCTTATTCACTTAACCCCTTTCTGACATCAGATGTACTATCCCGTCGAGGTGACGTGGGCCTGTATGACCATTGACAGCATGGTACATCATACGAGATCAGCCGCGCTCACTGGGGGAGCGCGGCCGATCGCGGCCGGGTGTCAGCTGACTATCACAGCTGACACCCAGCACTATGTGTCAGGAGCAGTCACGGACTGCTCCCGGCACTTTAACCCCTGGAATACAGTGTTCGCAGCGTTTCGGTGGCATAGTGAAGCATCGCGCAGTGAGGGGGCTCCCTGCGCGCTTCAATGAGACCCTCAGAACAACATGATGTGATAGCATTGTTCCGAGGGTCTCCTCCGGTCTCCTCCCTGCAGGCCCCCAGATCCAAGATGGCTGCGAGGTCCTTCCGGGTCCTGCAGGGAGGTGGCTTCTCAGTGCCTGCTGAGAGCAGGCAACGGCAAGCCTCCTTCACTGACCGTCAGATCGCTGATCTGACACAGTGCTGTGCAAAGTGTCATATCAGTGATCTGACTTTAATACAGTGATGTCCCACCCTGGGACAATGTAAAAAAAGTAAAAAAAAAAATTATTATACTGTGTAAAAATATTTTTACAAAATTCCTAAATAAAGAAAATAAATAAATATTGTTCCAAAAAATACATTTCTTTATGTAAATAAAAAAAACAATAAAAGTACACATATTTGGTATTGCCGCATCCGAAATGACCCGACCTACAAAACTGTCCCACTAGTTAACCTCTTCAGTGAACACCGTAAAAAAAATAAATAAAAAGCAGAGCAAAAAACAATGCTTTATCATCATACCGCCGAACAAAAAGTGGAATAACACGCGGTCAAAAAGACAGATATAGATAAACTTGGTACCACTGAAAATGGCATCTTATCCCACAAAAAATGAGCTGCCATACAGCATCATCTGCGAAAAAATAAAAAAAAGTTATAGCTCTCAGAATAAAGAGATGCAAAAGCAATTATTTTTTATATAAAATAGTTTTTATTGTATAAAAGCGCTAAAACATAAAAGATATATAAATGAGGTATCGCTGTAATCGTACTGACCCGAAGAATAAAACTGCCTTATCAATTTTACCACATGCAGAATGGTATAAATGCCCCACCCAAAAGAAATTCATGAATTGCTGGTTTTTGTTCATTCTTCCTCCCAAAAATCGTAATAAAAAGCAATTAAAAAATGCCATGTGCCCAAAAATGGTACCAATAAAAACGTCAACTCGTCCCACAAAAAACAAGACCTTACATGACTCTGTGGGCCAAAATATGGAAAAATTATAGCTCTCAAAATGTGGTGATGCAAAAACAATTTTTTGCAATAAAAAGCGTCTTTTAGCGTGTGACAGCTGCCAAACATAAAAACCCGATATAAAAACCAGCTATAAATAGTAAATCAAACCCCACTTTATCACCCCTTTAGTTAGGGAAAAGTAATAAAACAAAAACATGTATTTATTTCCATTTTCCCATTAGGGTTAGGGTTGGGGCTAAAGTTAGGGTTGGGGCTAGAGTTGGGGTTAGGGTTTGGATTATGTTTACAGCTGGGATTAGGGTTAGGGTTGGGATTAGGGTTGGGATTAAGGTTAGGGGTATGTCAGGGTTAGGGGTGTGGTTAGGGTTATGGTTAGGGTTGGGATAAATGTTAGGGGTGTGTTGGGGTTAGAGGTGTGTTGGGGTTAGGGTTGTGGTTAGGGGTGTGTTGAGGTTAGGGTTGGGATTAGGGATAGGGGTGTAGTTATGGTTAGGGTTGGGATTAGGGTTAGGGGTGTGTTGGGGTTAGGGTTGGAGTTGGAATTGTGGGGTTTCCACTGTTTAGGCAAATTAAGGGCTCTCCAAATGCGACATGGTGTCCGATCTCAATTCCAGCCAATTCTGAATTGAAAAAGAAAAGCGGTGCTCCTTCCCTTCTGAGCTCTGCCGTTCGCACAAACAGTGGTTTACCCCCACATATGGAGTATCAGTGTACTCAGGACAAATTGGACAACAACTTTTGCAGTCCAATTTCTCCTGTTACGCTTGGGAAAATGAAAATTTGGGGGCTAAAAAATAATTTTTGTGGGAAAAAAATGATTTTTTATTTTCACGGCTCTGCGTTATGAACTTTAGTGAAAGACTTGGGGATCCAAAGTTCTCACAACACATCTAGATAAGTTCCTTGGGGGGTCTAGTTTCCAATATGGGGTCACATGTGGGGGGTTTCTACTGTTTAGGTACATCAAGGGCTCTGCAAAGCAGCGTGACACCAGCAGACCATTGCATCAAAGTCTGCATTCCAAAATGCCACTCCCCACATATGGGGTATCAGTGTACTCAGGACAAATTGGACAACAACTTTTGCAGTCCAATTTCTCCTGTTACCCTTGGGAAAATGAAAATTTTGGGGCTAAAAAATAATTTTTGTGGGAAAAAAATGATTTTATATTTTCACGGTTCAGCGTTATAAATTTGGGGGTTTAAAGTTCTCACAACACATCTAGATGACTTCCTTGGGGGGGTGTAGCTTCCAAAATAATGTAACTTGTGTTTTTTTTTACTATTTAGGCACATTAGGGGCTCTGCAAATGGAACATGACACCCACAGACCATTCCATCAAATTCTGCATTGCAAAACATCACTACTTCCCTTCCGAGCCCTGACGTGTGCCCAAACAGTAGCTTTCTCCCACATATGGGGTATCAGCGTACTCAGGATAAATTGGACAACAACTTTCATGGTCCAATGTTGCCTGTTACCCTTGGAAAAATACAAAATTGGGGGCTAAAAATCATTTTTGTGGAAAAAAAAGATTTTTTATTTTCACGGCTCTGCATTATAAACTTTAGTGAAACACTTGGGGGTCCAAAGTTCTCACAACACTTCTAGATAAGTTCCTTGGGGAGGTCTAGTTTCCAATATGGGGTCACTTGTGGGGGTTTCCTACTGTTTAGGGGCTCTGCAAATGCAGCGTGACACCCGCAGACCGTTGCATCAAAGTCTGCATTCCAAAACGCCACTCCTTCCCTTCCGAGCTCTGCCATGTGCCCAAACGGTGGTTCCCCCCACATATGGGGTATCAGAGTACTCAGGACAAATTGCAAAACAACTTTTGGGGTCCAATTTCTCCTGTTACCCTTAAGAAAATAAAAAATTGGGAGTGAAAAGATCATGTTTGTAAAGAAAAATATGATTTTTTATTTTTACAGCTCTACATTTTAAACTTTTGTGAAGCACTTGGGGATTCAAAGTGCTCACCACAAATCTAGATAAGTTCCTTAGGGGGTCTACTTTCCAAAATGGTGTCACTTGTGGGGGGTTTCCACTGTTTAGGCACATTAGGGGCTCTCCAAACGCGATATGGCGTCCGATCTCAATTCCAGCCAATTTTGCACTGAAAAGTCAAACGGCACTGCTTCCCTTCCGAGCTCTTCCATGCACCCAAACAGTGGTTTACCCCCACATATGGGAAATCAGCATACTCAGGATTAATTGTACAACAACTTTTGGCATTCAATTTCTTCTGTTACCCTTGGTAAAATAAAACAAATTGGATCTGAAGTAAATTTTTTGTGAAAAAAAGTTAAATGTTAATTTTTTTTTTAAACATTCCAAAAATTCCTGTGAAGCACCTGAAGGGTTAATAAACTTCTTGAATGTGGTTTTGACCACCTTGAGGGGTGCAGTTTTTAGAATGGTGTCACTTTTGGGTATTTTCCATTATATAGACCCGTCAAAGTGACTTCAAATGTAATGTGGTCCCTAAAAAAAAAAATGGTTGTAAAAATGAGAAATCGCTGGTCAAATTTTAACCCTTATAACTTCCTAACAAAAATAAAATGTTGGTTTCAAAATTGTGCTGATGTAAAGTAGACATGTAGGAAAAGTTACTTATTATGTATTGTGTTTAACATATCTCTATGATTTAAGGGCATGAAAATTCAAAGTCGGAAAATGGCAAAATTTTTGCCAAATTTGTTTTTTTCACAAATAAACACAAGTCATATCATAGAAATTTTACCACTGTCATGAAGTACAATATGTCACAAGAAAACAATGTCAGGATCACCAGGATCCATTGAAGCATTCCATAGTTATAACCACAAAGGGACAGTGGTCAGAATTGTAAAACTTGGCCCAGTCATTAACATGCAAACCACCCTCGGGGGTAAAGGGGTTAGGCTCGGTCTTCTAGGCTGGGAGGAAGGCTGTTGTAGAAAGACTGGATAGTGGGTTCACTCAGGTGAACACACTTTTCCAGGAAGTCCACAGACACCTTGACTGCCTGGATGCCGACCTTAATAGACTTGCCCGACATTATTTTTCTGCTATAGAACGGGACGTGATGGAAAACCTTCGTCCTGATCTCCAGCTATATGTTATGAAGGCCTGTCAGGCTGCTTACACCAAGGCCACACGGCAGTCCCGATATCAGCAGCAGGCACAAGCTTCATTCCCTACAGGGCAACAAGCTCCAGCACATCAGTGACAGAATCTGCCAGCACCTTTTCCAACATCACAAGGACTTGGATACCAGTCAGCTCACCAAGTGACCTATCCGCCACCACCGCTGGACATTAGGACTGTTCCAACAGTACCCAGCTACACCATGCAGCTGAGTGCAGCAGCCCAGCCTTCCCCTTCTACCACGCAGCTGAGTGCAGCAGTCCAGCCTTCCTCTTCTACCATGCAGCCGAGTGCAGCAGCCCAGCCTTCCACTCCCACCGTGCAGCAACAGGAACCAAAAGGCAGAGGAAGCAGCAAAACAAAGGCCTGAAAGCAAAAAGGAAAGAGACATTACCCACCCCTTGTACCCTCACCTCCAAATGTGACTTTATTTTCAAGTTTGTCCGCACCTTCCATTAGTTCTCTCCCTTGTAATATGTCAATCCTTTCCAACTTGCTTTCCACTCCTAATATGTCCTCCTCCCCAATGTGTCTGACCCAATCCTCCAATTAACTGCCACTTCCCCTGTAACAACTTCCCCAACCACTCCTAGCCTACCTTCACAGCCCAACACCCCCCAAAATTGTCAAATTGACACTCAGCATCTGCAATCACCATGAGAACAATGGAAAAGTATTTTTTATAATTGAAGTACTCGGATCCACTTCCAGCAGGTTTCAGAATCCGAATGTGTTTGCCTTCCACAGCCCCCACACAGTTTGGAAAATTACAAACTTCCTTGAATTTTTCTGCATTTTTCAGCCAGAGTTCAGTTGTGGGTTGGGGGAGGAATTCTGCATGCAGAACGTCACACAATGCACGGCAGGTGTCTTCAACAATCCCAAAAAGGGTGGACACTCCAATCCTAAATTGAAAATGTAGAGATCTTAAGGTCTCTCCGGTAGCCAGGAAAAGAAAATGGGAAAAAAAATCAGTACATGGCTTTTAGAACAATAATATTAATGACAGGTGTTTCTTTTTCCAAATTTCGTACCTTAGAGTCATCAACTGATGCTCCTTAGCAGTAATTGCTCTACGTAGCTGTGTGTCCTGCCTTGTGATGGATCCTTGGACACGTAGCAGCAATTCTTGGAAGCTCTGTTCCGACATTCTCGTGTACTCAAAAAACTTTTGCGGGTTTTCATGATACTCCGCGTACAATGAGTGGTAGGCTCCATGGCTCTCTCCGACTTCAACAATGGGGTGTTGCCAATAGAGACGACAACGTCTTCTCCATCTTTCTATTCCCCTTTCTTCCTCACAAGCCACAGCAAAAGTAAAAGCCTATTTCAATGACAAATCCAAATTAATATTGAAGCTGTCCATGCTAAGATCCATCTTGCAGCTGAATACACCATCAAAAGATGAGGATTATCTGTGCAGGGTGTCTATATGTAGAAATCCCATGAGACACGCCCACTGTGTGTGTTTTGTGTCAAGGAAATTCTCCTGGAAAAGCATTGTCCTATTGAACGCATGTGCATAAACAACGCAAACACATGAAAAACGCATACAAACGCGTGCACACCCAGCTTTTTTTTGCTATCATGCGTAAGATCATGCATATAAAACCCACTATGTAAACATGCGTTTGCATGTGTTTTTGCATGTGTTTGCGCATGCAGATGATACGCTGTGCACAGAAATGCTAATGTGAACCTAGCCTTACACAGGTGATAAAAGATAGCGCTCCATCAGGTCTAGCTTATAATTATGCTGTTTTGACTCCAAGAAACCCCTATGAAGATAAAATACTGGTTTCAAATATGGCTAGTAGTGTTGAGCGATACCGTCCGATACTTGAAAGTATCGGTATCGGAAAGTATTGGCCGATACCGGCAAAGTATCGGATCTAATCCGATACCGATACCCGATACCAATACAAGTCAATGGGACTCAAGTATCGGACGGTACTCCTGATGGTTCCCAGGGTCTGAAGGAGAGGAAACTCTCCTTCAGGCCCTCGGAACCATATTAATGTGTAAAATAAAGAATTAAAATAAAAAATATTGCTATACTCACCTCTCCGACGCAGCCTGGACCTCACCGAGGGAACCGGCAGCGTTCTTTGCTTAAAATGCGCGCTTTTACTTCCTTCCGTGACGTCACGGCTTGTGATTGGTCGCGTGCCGCCCATGTGGCCGCGACGCGACCAATCACAGCAAGCCGTGACGTAATTTTCAGGTCCTCAATGCCTAATTCTAGGCATTCAGGAATTTAAAATTACGTTCCGGCTTGTGATTGGTCGCGTCGCGGTCACATGGGCGACGCGACCAATCACAAGCCGTGACATCACGGGAGGCAGGAGACGCGCGCATTTTTAAAATTACGTCAAAATTTCAGGTCCTGATGCCTATTTCTGCATTGAGGACCTGAAATTACGTCACGGCTTGCTGTGATTGGTCGCGTCGCGGTCACATGGGCGGCACGCAACCAATCACAAGCCGTGATGTAATTTTAAAAATGCGCGCGTCTCCTGCCTCCCGTGATGTCACGGCTTGTGATTGGTCGCGTCGCCCATGTGACCGCGACGCGACCAATCACAAGCCGGAACGTAATTTTAAATTCCTGAATGCCTAGAATTAGGCATTGAGGACCTGAAAATTACGTCACGGCTTGCTGTGATTGGTCGCGTCGCGGCCACATGGGCGGCACGCGACCAATCACAAGCCGTGACATCACGGAAGGAAGTAAAAGCGCGCATTTTAAGCAAAGAACGCTGCCGGTTCCCTCGGTGAGGTCCAGACTGCCTCGGAGAGGTGAGTATAGCAATATTTTTTATTTTAATTCTTAATTTTACACATTAATGTTGTTTCGATACCGATACCCGATACCACAAAAGTATCGGATCTCGGTATCGGAATTCCGATACCCGCAAGTATCGGCTGATACCCGATACTTGCGGTATCGGAATGCTCAACACTAATGGCTAGTAGAATAAATCTCCAGATCAACATCTCGTATATAGAAATCTGTTACTCAAAAATGTTAATATTCACTTTTTTCCAGAAAGGCAGCCAGATTCTATTTGATCTTGTTTAAAGGTTTAGTCTGAAGTTTTTACATAGCTTTAGTTAGTTGGACAGCTTGAAAATAAGCACGTTTGCAATTGACGTCCTTTTTCTATATGCTGTAATTCTCTTCCAATGAAAGTTTTTATCTTTCATAATTGCTGGTTTCCAGGGAGCTTGACCACTAGTGGCTGCCCAGACCTTAGCCATGTGTGTGCCTGCCCAGACCTCAGATAAATTTATTAAGCCTATTGATTTATATACTGCAGTTAACTGCTCATTTGCCTCCCATTCTCAGCTCCTGACAAGCTGCAGTTCTAAATCTTGCAAAACCCCTAGCACCCACCATCAGCAGCTTTGAAAGCAGCTCTACTAATCACGGCTCTAAGGGTACTGTCTCACAGTGGCACTTTTGTCGCTACGACGGTACGATCCGTGACGTTCCAGCGATATCCATACGATATCGCTGTGTCTGACACGCAGCAGCGATCAGGGACCCCGCTGAGAATCGTACGTCGTAGCAGATCGTTTGGAACTTTCTTTCGTCGCTAGATCTCCCGCTGTCATCGTTGGATCGGTGTGTGTGACACCGATCCAACGATGCGTTCGCTTGTAACCAGGGTAAACATCGGGTTACTAAGCGCAGGGCCGCGCTTAGTAACCCAATGTTTACCCTGGTTACCATCGTAAAAGTAAAAAAAAAACAAACACTACATACTCACATTCCGGTGTCCGTCAGGTCCCTCGCAGTCTGCTTCCCGCTCTGACTGACTCCCGGCCGTAAAGTAAGAGCAGAGCACAGCGGTGACGTCACCGCTGTGCTGTGCTTTCACTTTACGGCGGCACTCAGTCAGAGCGGGAAGCAGGCTGCGAGGGACCTGACGGACACCGGAATGTGAGTATGTAGTGTTTTTTTTTTTTTTACTTTTACGATGGTAACCAGGGTAAACATCGGGTTACTAAGCGCGGCCCTGCGCTTAGTAACCCGATGTTTACCCTGGTTACCCGGGGCCTTCGGCATCGTTGGTCGCTGGAGAGCGGTCTGTGTGACAGCTCCCCAGCGACCACACGACTTTCCAATGATCACGGCCAGGTCGTATCGCTGGTCGTGATCGTTGGAAAGTTGCAGAGTGTGACAGTACCCTAACTTTCCAGAGTTATTTGACTGTTCAAATGCCCTGTTATTTATCTGTGTAAATACAGTGATAGTGTATCACTACTGATGGCTGAGTATGGTACAGCAGAACTTGTGCTGAGCTTTGCAATTCTACTAATACTAGAGCTATGTGGCTCACCAGAAGTGTCAGTCATCTAGGAGAGTCCGTCCCCCCCAGAAACCAGGAAGTGAGAGACGGGAACACAGTGGGCAGTTCAAAAAGGCAACTTGAGAATAACCCTTTAATGAATCAATCATTAGAACTTTGTGTGACATACAGTTTCATAGTTTCCTAATAACAACATTAGAGCTAAAACTCTAGTTTTTGCTGCAGTAAAATCTGCTGCAAATCATCAATGTGTATACAAATTAGAAAAATCAGAGTAATAGAATCTGTCTTTAGAGTATATACAAAATCATTTTTATTACATATACTGTACATTAAGTATGGACATACAATAAAATCATATTCAAGTAGAAGCATTAGTATTATATAGGTGAAATAAATATGAAGGACACAGGTAAAAAAGGGGTCTGGAAATCAACATTAAACTGCAAAGTATAAAACCGGTAGGATCAAGTTCATGAGAGAATAAACCAGAATATAAAGTGTGCACGTGTCTTTAAGAGGCAAAAAGTATAATGGCTAACTCAGGATTGATCCTCACCCACCTCGGTCAAAGTGTTGACACCAGACTGCCAGCCCCTACACGCATCTCGCGTAGGCTTCTTCAGGGGGCCTATCAATTCTTTCAGTGTTTTTCATTCATTTCAAATAAACGGGAAAAATACAAGTTAAAACTAATCCAAAATGCACGCACAGAGACATAAAAAAACTCGTAAAAATTTATTATTTTAAGCAGTCTTTTTCCAGAAAAAAACTCTAGTTTTTGCTGCAGTAAAATTTGCTGCAAATTTTCAATGTGTACACTTACCCTTGACGGGGTTTTCAGGGCTGAGCAAAAATGTGTGCAGTGATTCTATATAACTACAGATTGCAAAATCCTGACAGTGTGCACATAGCACAATTTCTTTTAATTCCAGATAACTTGTGTGCAGATATGTTATTTGCATTTGCTACAGTATTGAGAGAAGTAGGAAATGTTGTTTGTTGGCAAGTAATAACAAGTATGAAACTTTCATGCTTGCAGTCCTGTGACAACTGCTGGAGCTGGCAATAGAAGGTAATCTTGACAGTGTGCATTCTGCTGTCATATAGAATAATTGCAGAAATGTATGATCAGTAGTGTTGAGCGATACCGTCCGATACTTGAAAGTATCGGTATCGGAAAGTATCGGCCGATACCGGCAAAGTATTGGATCTAATCCGATACCGATACCCGATACCAATACAAGTCAATGGGACTCAAGTATCGGACGGTATCCCTGATGGTTCCCAGGGTCTGAAGGAGAGGAAACTCTCCTTCAGGCCCTGGGATCCATATTAATGTGTAAAATAAAGAATTAAAATAAAAAATATTGCTATACTCACCTCTCCGACGCAGCCTGGACCTCACCGAGGGAACCAGCAGCGTTGTTTGCTTAAAATGCGCGCTTTTACTTCCTTCCGTGACGTCACGGCTTGTGATTGGTCGCGTGCCGCCCATGTGGCCGCGACGCGACCAATCACAGCAAGCCGTGACGTAATTTTCAGGTCCTCAATGCCTAATTCTAGGCATTCATGATTTTAAATATACGTTCCGGCTTGTGATTGGTCGGGTCGCGGTCACATGGGCGACGCGACCAATCACAAGCCGTGACGTCACGGGAGGCAGGAGACGCGCGCATTTTTAAAATTACGTCACGGCTTGTGATTGGTTGCGTGCCGCCCATGTGACCGCGACGCAACCAATCACAGCAAGCCGTGATGTAATTTCAGAAATAGGCATCAGGACCTGAAATTACAAGCCGGAACGTAATTTTAAAATCGTCGTTAATTAACGGCGCTGTGGTTTAAGTACCCTTAGCGGCCGCCGTTAAAAGGCGTATCGGCGGTCGTTAAGGGGTTAAGTGCAGGTGCTTTTGCTTTGAGTCTAACCTGGCAAAAACTTGTATACTGTACTCTTTTTGTGTATATAGCATGTTTCATTTTTTTTTGGTGCACGGGAGAAATTTGATTTATACTGTTCCATAAAGATGAGATGCCCAGTGCACATCTATTATCTTTAGAGCACTTGTAATTCAGTGTGACAGGATCTGCTCCTCACTGCTACCCTCTTCCATGTGGGACAATAAATCACACAGCAGTGTTAAGCTCCCTGCTGTATCAGCCCCTCCCAGAAGAGGGGCATGGCCACATACCCTGTCCAATGCAGAGAAACATCTATTATCAGGAGACTGGCTGATATTGTGTGCAAACTGTAAAGTGCTGCAGAATATGTTAGAGCTATAAAAAAATAAAGATTATTATTATTATTATTATATATAGGTGCAGCATGGAACTGCACACTGCTGTAACATCCCAGACATGATGGGGTGAGCAGTGAAGAGCAGCTTTCGTCACTTCAGCCCCCTGAAAATGTCTCACTGTCTGCAGTCTGAAGTGATTGGGCTATGAGGGACATGGCCTGCTCCCTGCACGTAGCCCTCCAGTGAAAGAGACATTATGAGGGCTAGCTACTACTAGAAGCCAGGAGACTGGCCTTGCCCTTGTCACACCCCCTCATCTCATTTTGCAGTGAAGGAGACATCAGACGGCTGTCTGCTGCTACTAAAAGTCAGGATCAGGCCAAGCTACCACCAAGCCACCGCCAAGTCCCCTCAGACTGGCTGTTACTCACAGTGTGGAGCTTTACACTGCTGTGCGACATATTGCACACATATTGTGTTCTAAAGATATTACAAGTGCACTGGGCATTTCATCTTTTTAATTTATGAGGATAGGGACAGTACAGTTTTTTTGTCTCATCAGAGAACCCCTTTAATACTTGTAACAGCTAGCTCACAACAGTGTATGCATTGGACATGTGCCATCTGACTTTTTTTTATCTGATGGTACTCAGACCAATGTTACTCAATGGGGCAGTGCTAATGACTGATTTTTTTCATAGACAGAGGCCGGTTGCACACGTCCTGAAAAACCGGTACCGGAGATTTCAGTGTCCGTGTGTGTACTACATGGGGCACACGTGTGGCAACCGTGTGCCGCATCAGTACCACACTGACGGCCGCCGGGAAAGTACCACTACTGTAAGCGCTGTTCCCCTGCGTATGGTGCTGAACGCGGTTGTCATCCATTCTTCCCTGCTCGGCTGGCGAGCAGGGGAGAATGAGTGAATGAGAATCAGTGGGCAAAGCTCAGTACCTAACGCTGACATCATAGAGTCTGTGCTCGCTGCCGGCATGAACTCCTGTGACCTCAGGACCGTGGGAGAATGCAAGTGATGAGGTCACAGCAGTTCAAGCTCTACAAAAAACAAAGCGACAGCGCCAAAATGGATGGTGATTTTTTTTCTTTCACATACAAAAATATTAAAACAGTCCCATAGAGTCATTACCACAAAGGCCCTTCATATACTAAGCAGTTAAATAGCTCTGATCGCTCTTATAAGTAAATCATATCATTTTAGAGCTGCTATCCCTTAAAATGTAAACAAAGCGATACCACCAATCAATAGACAGCATTGTAGTCCCCATGGCGATAACCACCCGCACAGGTATGTCTTTTTAGTGCACAAACCAATCATGGTAATAGCTATGCCCCAACCCACAGCACACACCAGTGTGAATGTCCACTCGCAATGACCAGACCCTATCAATCAAATACTGATAGATAAGATCGATGTAGCTGTGAATCATAAGTTCCTTCATGTGTGTAGTTGAATCAATCCTCTGGTGAACACACAGCTGGCCAAACTGCGCACGTCCAAGGCAACTGCGGCTTGCGCTTCTCCGTTGAAGGTATTGTGCATGTCATCCGAAGTCCTTCTCAGTCAGCGGTGTCTAAGTACCGGAAGGCACTCGCTGCGTATGTCCCAATCCAAAGGCTCCCTCTGGTCTGCCAAACCACGCACACCTCCCGGAGTTATAACAGCGAACCCATTTTATTCACATCACTTTTTCAGCGGTGCAGCTACAGGACCGAGAATGTGCTCAGGGTACATAAATTAAATATTATACATATGAAAAAATCTTAATTCCCAAAATGGGAGAGCCATACATGCTGCCATAAATGTGGATCAATTGTCAAAACAACCTACATATCCATATACAATTATACTACGTGTGATTTGTGTAATCAGTTCGTTCCACACAATAAATGTAAATGCAGCATCAGACCCAACTGGAGCATAACAGAGTAAATAATGAATGATCAATAGGTCGAAAAGAGTCTCAAAGAGACAGACTGACTGTTCTGCCCATCTTAATGTGCAGAAAGTTAATTATCATGTTATTCAAGTTGTGGCCACTGGAGGTCATCAGTTGCCTACTTTTCATGTTGTTTACCAACTTTTCCCTCAGAAGAGCAATGTCTTCTGGGTAAGTTCCGCCCTCATTCTTCTTGTGGAAGACAAGCTTCAGTAGCCATTTCTCCTCAGGTCTGAAGGGAGGCACACGTGCTCCTGTCTCACTTACTTTCCTACCCCTGTCCTAACGGATCTCGGTACGTTTATAAAGGGTTAAATGCATATTATGTTTGTGTTAGTATCTGAGCCTTATGCAGCTCCTATAGTCTGATGTAGTTAGGCAGATTTGTGCTCTGCAGCTTGCATGTAGATAGATGCATCTTTGTATAGAATAGGGCAGTGCTGCTAGAATTACTGTGTAATGCACTCTGTATAATTCTTGCTGTAATGTCCCAGTTATTTATGTGATTGCACCCTGTATGTGCATATACTGATATGCTGTTATTCTTTAGTTTTTCACCAGTCATCCACTATGATTATTCACTGAACATCCACTTTGTGCATCAACATCATTCACTATTCGATCATCTACTATGAATACTATCCACCATTGTTGTTCAACGTTATAGTTTATGTTATCATCAGCCTAATAAATAAGACTTAAGCATCAACACAGTCTGTTTACTGGGATGTGGATGAAGGTTTAGCCGTATATTGGAATCCACACAGCATCCTACGTGGAGGAAGGCAGAACAGTGAAAAACGAGACCGCCAGTCGCAGGCGGTGATAGTAAAGCAAGAACAGATTAGCTGCCTTCAGTGAAACTGATAGCCGGTCGCAGGCTGTAGTTGATCAGACTGTACGGAACCGCTAACACCCACACTGCTCCGCATTCGGGTACCACAGCAGCCGCCATACAGCCGCAGAACTATACTGCAGCCCGCCAAGAAGAGCTACATCATTCCCGCCACGCGGAAGCTCACCGCACATAGACTCAGTTTCCCGCCAAAACACTCAGCAGTACGCAGCTAAGCGCACAATGTCTCGAAACAGCACATCCTCACTCAAGACGAGATCACGAGCAAGCTCTAGCAGGTCATCATTAGCAGAGCTGGCTGCTGTCGCTCGTGCTGAAGCTGAAGCAGCCAAAGCGAGGTCCTCCTTCGCCGAGAAAGAAATGCATCTAAAACTGAGACAAGCAGAGCATGAAGCAGAAAATGCACGTTAGAGGGCAGAGCAAGTTGCAGAAAGTGCACGCCTGCAAGCCGAAACCGCACGTTTGCGGGCAGAGCAAGAGGAAGAAAGTGCGCGCCTGCAAGTGTCTCTAGAAAGACTTATGGCAGACAAAGAGGCAGCAGCTGCAATAGCTAAGGCAGAGTACTTGGAAGCCATGAAGGATCCTGATTATGAGGGACGCAGCAATGTTCTTGGAACAGATCTAGAGCAGCAAGACCCAGCTCAATGTGTCGCAGAGTACGTCCATCGACACTCCAGCATGGACAACACCCTCGACAGACTACATCGATCAGCCTACGCCGATTATCATTGATCCAACCCTGAACTTCTCAACTACAAACAAGAAGGCGTCCAGCACAGAGGAGTCAACTACAGCTACCGTTCCACTGAGAAGAAGGTACAGCTCCCACCTCACCTTAAAGAGACATCTTCACCAGAAAGGTACTATGCAGACTGTCCAAAGCCAAGAGCGTCTCACAGGTATGGTGATGCACCACACACTAGACATGACTATAACATACCGGCTCGTACCAACACTGATCAAGCCACCGTAGACTTGGCAAAGTTCTTTGCCCGCCGAGAACTGGTAACAAAAGGACTGGTAAAGTTCACTGACAAAGCCGAAAACTGTAGGTCATGGCGAGCTTCGTTCCAGAACACCATTCAGGGACTGGACCTTTCTAGTAGTGAGGAGTTAGATCTCCTGGTAAAGTGGCTTGGAACTGAATTGGTCGAGCATGCTAAAAGACTAAGAGACATTAACATCATAGAATACCCACACATAGGTCTACGTAAAGTGTGGGAAAGACTTGACGAATGCTATGGGTCCATAGAAGTAATAGAGAATGCTTTATTCAAAATAATCAATGATTTCCCTAAGATAGGGCCCAAAGGTTATCAAAAGCTTAGAGAATTGAGTGATTTATTGATAGAATTACAGGTCGCCCAGAAGGAAGGTCACTTGCCTGGATTGGCATTCTTAGACACTGCTAGGGGTGTCAATCCAATAGTACAAAAACTTTCTTACAATCTACAAGAAAGGTGGATTATACATGGTTCACGGTATAAACAAATTCATAATGTACCATTCCCTCCTTTTACTGTATTTGTTGAGTTTGTCACCCAGCAAGCCAAGATCAGAAATGACCCTAGTTTTGATTTCACTCAGTCATGTTCCACTACCCCTGGTGTCAAACCCAGTAAGACACCCGTGGCAGTCCACAAAACTAATATTGATTTCATAGGTCCTCCTCACAAGACAACTAAGCCCCCTACAGAAGAGAGCAAACCTCAGGATGTCAGTAAGCAGTGTCCTCTACACAGGAAACCACATCCTCTACTAAAGTGCAGAGCCTTCAGGGAGAAGACTTTAGAGGATCGCAAAGGTTTCCTCAAGGAAAACAACATCTGCTTCAAATGCTGTGCTACAACCTCTCACTTTGCCAGGAACTGTGGAGCTAGCGTGAAATGTTCAGAATGCAGCAGCACGGATTACAATACAGCCTTGCACCCTGGACCACCTCCAGGAGTGTTGTCACAGGCAGAGGAGCACGATGAGAAGCAGAAGAAAACCGACGAAGACACCCCTGCGGTCATCTCTCAATGTACGGAGATCTGTAAGGGACTCACAGGAGGAAGATCTTGTTCAAAAATCTGCCTTGTCCAAGTCTATCCAGCAGACCACAGAGACAAAGCGCTCAAGATATATGCAATCCTGGATGACCAAAGTAATAGGTCTTTAGCCAGGTCCATCTTCTTTGACAACTTCAACATTGTAGGCCCCGGTTCTCCCTACTCCCTTAGGACATGTTCAGGTACCGTCGAGATGGCGGGGAGGAAAGCAACCGGATACAAAGTGGAGTCCATAGATGGCCAGATCTGCCTGTCACTACCGACCATCCTGGAGTGCAACCAGATTCCTGACAACAGGTCTGAGATACCTTCACCAGAGGTGGCAACGTATCACCCTCACCTGAAGCGTATAGCCCACCTGATACCTGAGTTGGAACCAGAAGCCCCAATAGCTTTACTTCTGGGAAGAGATATACTACGAGTCCACAAGACTAGAGAATATATCAATGGCTCCCGAAATGCTCCTTACGCTCAGAGGCAAGACCTTGGATGGGTCATTGTAGGAGATGTCTGTCTAGGAGGAGCACACAAGCCGGTCTCAGTCAACAGTATGCTTACCAGCACACTAGAAAATGGACGTCCATCTCTCTTCCAGCCGTGTCACAATAGTCTGCTGGTAAAGGAACTACCGAGCAGCACTCCCCTACCTTGCCCTTTCTCAGTTCCTATCAACGAAGACCACGCCTGTGAAGGTGAACAAGACCACATAGGATGTACAGTCTTCCGCAGGATGAAGGAAGACAACAAGGTAGCGATGTCTATAGAAGACAGGATGTTCTTGGACATCATGGATGAACAAATAGTCAAGAATACGTCGAATAGTTGGGTCGCACCTCTACCATTTCGACCTCACAGGAGACGCCTACCCAACAACAGGGAATTGGTCTTCAGCAGATTCATCTCCCTAAGACACAAGCTTCAGAAGTCACCTGAGACGAGGGAACATTTCTTTACCATCCAAGGAAAGCTGATGCTCAGGGACTTCTCCCAAGACACTACTGATTGGGATGATCCACTTCCAGCAGAAAAGGCTGACCTGTGGGCAGAGTGGAGGAAGTCTCTTGAAGCCCTGACCAACCTTCGTGTGAAACGACCGTATGCTCCTGTGCCATCCACAGAGGTCAAAACGCAAAGACTTTGTATTTTCTGTGATGCATCAGTCAAAGCGATTGCAGCAGTAGCGTACTTCAAAACCATAGACGTGAGCGGACAATGCCATATCGGGTTCGTTATGAGCCGGACGAAATTGGCGCCACTTCGTGAACACACGATACCTAGACTGGAACTCTGTGCTGCTGTCCTAGCAGTTGAGTTGGCCGAACTGATCTCGGATGCGATGAGTCTGAAGATCAAGGATGCAGAGTTCTACACATATAGCAAGGTGGTACTGGGGTACATCTGTAACGAGACATGACGCTTCTACGTCTACGTCAGCAACCGGATACTTCGGATAAGAGGATCCACCGGCCCTAATCAGTCGCACTACGTACCTACTCACCACAATCCTGCGGACCACGCGACTAGATCCGTTGCACCCAGTTATCTGAAGGACACTACATGGTTCACAGGTCCTACCTCTTTATACCGTTCGATGCCCCACATCAGCAGGCCTGAAACTTTTGAACTAGTGGGTCCAGACACAGATGAAGAGATCCGACCTCAAGTGTGTCTGCTCTACATACAGAGATTTCAAGCTGCCACCTCGAATCTCACCGGTTCAGCAGGTTCTCCACCTGGAAGTCACTTGTTCAAGCTATAGCTTGTCTATTTCATGTAACCCAGTCCTAAAAGTCAGCACTACCTGATAGCCCGAGACATTGTAAAGGTTGGCATCACTGCAGGCTTGCGTTTACTGTTCCCGACCTGGAAAGAGCCAAGTTTATAATACTTCGTGTCGTACAAAGAGAAACCTATGGCAGAGAAATAGACAACCTCAACAAGGGACAACCCATTCCTGAAGTCAGTGGACTGAAGAAGCTCGATCCGATTGTCGATCAGGATGGGCTGCTGAGAGTCGGTGGCCGTCTTCAAGAAGCTGAGGTAGAAGTTTCAGAGAAGCGCCCGATAATAATTCCTGGACGTCATCACGTAACAACCCTGCTGATTCAACATCATCATGTCTTAGTGAGACACCAAGGCCCTTTGTTTACTGAAGGAAACCTACGGGCGGCTGGACTATGGATAGTGGGAGCAAAGAGAAGAGTGAGCAAACTCATCTTCAACTGTGTTACGTGTCGCAAACTCCGGGGCACGTTCCAAAATCCGAAGATGGCCAATCTTCCACCCAACAGACTTAGTACTGAACCCCCTTCACCAACGTTGGACTAGATGTATTCGGTCCTTGGTCTGTGGCTACATGACAGACTAGAAAAATACTTACAGAAGCAAAGTGTTGGGCAGTTCTATTCACGTGTCTGTCCATCAGAGCCGTTCATATCGAAGTAATCGAATCGATGGACACATCAAGTTTTATAAACGCACTTCGACGCTTCATTGCAATCAGAGGCCCTGTGAAGCATATTCGTTCTGACCGAGGTACGAATTTTGTCGGAGCGGCAAGAGAGCTCCAAATCCCTTCCAATCTGGACATCGCTAATGTGGAAAGGTATCTAGGCGAGCAAGGATGTTACATAGTTACATAGTTACATAGTTATTAAGGTTGAAGGAAGACTTTAAGTCCATCTAGTTCAACCCATAGCCTAGCATGCCCTAACATGTTGATCCAGGGGAAGGCAAAAAAAACCCATGTGGTAAGAGTAAGCTCCATCATGGGGAAAAAAATTCCTTTCCGACCCCACATACGGCAATCAGACTAGTTCCCTGGATCAACGCCTTATCAAGGAATCTAATATATATACCCTGTAATATTATTCTTTTCCAGAAAGGTATCCAGTCCCTTCTTAAATTGAAGCAATGAGTCACTCATTACAACATCATACGGCAGAGAGTTCCATAGTCTCACTGCTCTTACAGTAAAGAATCCGCGTCTGTTATTATGCTTAAACCTTTTTTCCTCCAGACGTAGAGGATGCCCCCTTGTCCCTGTCACCGGTCTATGATTAAAAAGATCAGCAGAAAGGTCTTTGTACTGTCCCCTCATATATTTATACATTAACATAAGATCACCCCTTAGTCTTCGTTTTTCCAAACTAAATAGCCCCAAGTGTAATAACCTATCTTGGTATTGCAGACCCCCCACTCCTCTAATAACCTTGGTCGCTCTTCTCTGCACCCGCTCCAGTTCAGCTATGTCTTTCTTATACACCGGAGACCAGAACTGTGCACAGTATTCTAAGTGTGGTCGCACTAGTGACTTGTATAGAGGTAAAATTATGTTCTCCTCATGAGCATCTATGCCTCTTTTAATGCATCCCATTATTTTATTTGCCTTTGTAGCAGCTGCCTGACACTGGCCACTGAATATGAGTTTGTCATCCACCCATACACCCAGGTCTTTCTCATTGACGGTTTTGCCCAGAGTTTTAGAATTAAGCACATAGTTATACATCTTATTACTTCTACCCAAGTGCATGACCTTACATTTATCCCCATTAAAGCTCATTTGCCATTTATCAGCCCAAGCTTCTAGTTTACATAAATCAGCCTGTAATATAAAATTGTCCTCCCCTGTATTGATTACCCTGCAGAGTTTAGTGTCATCTGCAAATATTGAAATTCTACTCTGAATGCCCCCTACAAGGTCATTAATAAATATGTTAAAAAGAAGAGGGCCCAATACTGACCCCTGTGGTACCCCACTACTAACCGTGACCCAGTCCGAGTGTGCTCCATTAATAACCACCCTTTGTTTCCTATCCCTGAGCGAACTCTCAACCCACTTGCACATATTTTCCCCTATCCCCATTATTCTCATTTTATGTATCAACCTTTTGTGTGGCACCGTATCAAAAGCTTTTGAAAAGTCCATATACACTACATCTACTGGGTTCCCTTGGTCCAGACCGGAACTTACCTCTTCATAGAAGCTGATCAAATTAGTCTGACATGATCGGTCCCTAGTAAACCCGTGCTGATACTGGGTCATGAGGTTATTCCTCTTCAGATACTCCAGTATAGCATCCCTTAGAATGCCCTCCAGGATTTTACCCACAGTAGAGGTTAAACTTACTGGCCTATAATTTCCGAGTTCAGTTTTTGCCCCTTTTTTGAATATTGGCACCACATTTGCTATACGCCAGTCCTGTGGTACAGACCCTGTTATTATGGACTCTTTAAAGATTAAAAATAATGGTCTATCAATGACTGTACTTAATTCCTCACAGATAACAGTGCATATAAGGGTACTGTCACACCGTGCAATTTTCGTCACTACGACGGCACGATCCGTGACGTCGCAGCGTCGTATGAGTATCGCTCCAGCGTCGTAGACTGCGGTCACACTTTGCAATCACGGCGCTGGAGCGATGCCGAGGTTCGCTGGTAACCAGGGTAAACATCGGGTTACTAAGCGCAGGGCCGCGCTTAGTAACCCGATGTTTACCGTGGTTACCAGCGTAAAAGTAAAAACAAACAAACCGTACATACTCACCATCTGATGTCTGTCAGGTCCCTTGCAGTCTGCTTCCCTCTCTGACTGAGTGCCGCCGTACAGTGAGAGCAGAGCGCAGCGGTGACGTCACCGCTGTGATCTGCTCTCACTTTCCGGCCGGCGCTCACAGTCAGAGCGGGAAGCAGACTGCAAGGGACCTGACAGACATCAGATGGTGAGCATGTACGGTTTGTTTTTTTTTACTTTTACGCTGGTAACCACGGTAAACATCGGGTTACTAAGCGCGGCCCTGCGCTTAGTAACCCGATGTTTACCCTGGTTACCAGCGAACGCATCGCTGGATCGCTGTCACACACAACGATCCAGCGATGACAGCGGGAGATCCAGCGACGAAAGAAAGTTTCAAACGATCTGCTACGACGTACGATTCTCAGCAGGGTCCCTGATCGCTGCTGCGTGTCAGACACTGCGATATCGTAACGATATCGCTAGAACGTCACGAATCGTACCGTCGTAGCGATCAAAATTGCACTGTGTGACGGTACCCTAAGACCAAATGAGAATCATGAGGTCAAAGGAACTGGCCAAGGAGCTCAGAGACAGAATTGTAGCAAGGCACAGATCTGGTCAAGGTTACAACAGAATGTCTGCAGTTTATGAGGTTATAATTTTGGGACACTTCAACAGACAGATCCCAGTGATTCTGAGACTGTTTTCTCATTACATATTGTACTTTATGATAGTGGTAAAATTTCTTTTATATGACTTGGATTTATTTGTGAAAAAAACGGAAATTTGGTGAAAATCTTGAAAATTTTGCAATTTTCAAACTTTTAATTTTTATGCCCTTAAATCAGAGAGTCATATCACATGAATTAGTTAATACATAACATTTCCCACATGTCTACTTTACATCAGCACAATTTTGGAACCAAATTTTATTTTTGTTAGGATGTTATAAGGGTTCAAACTTGACCAGCGATTTTTCATTTTTTCAACAAATTTTACAAAAGCATTTTTAGGGACCACCTCACATTTGAAGTCACTTTGAGGGGTCTATATGAAAGAAAATACCCCAAAATGAAACCATTCTAAAAACTGCACCCCTGAGGCTATGTTCACACGGTGCGTTTTTTGGTGCGGATCCGGAGCGGAATTTCAGCTGCGGATCCGCATCCGTTTTCCATGTAGGTTACAGTACAATGTAACCCAATGGAAAACAAAATCCGCTGTGCCGACGATCCTTTTTTCCCCAGGAAAATCCGCGCGGATTTGCCTGCGGAAAAAAGAAGTACCATGTCAATTCTTTCTCCGGATTCCGCTGCGGGTTTCCAGCAGCACCAATAGGAAACTGCATTTGGAAACCCGCAGTGGAATCCGCAGAAGAAAAAGGATCAAAATCCGCAGCTAAAATCAGCGCTGAATTTTAGCTGCGGATTTTCAAAACAGGACAGGAAAAAAAACTGATGAAAAAACTGAACGTGTGAACGTAGCCTGAAGGTGCGCAAAACCACATTTAAGAAGTTTATTAACCCTTCAGGTACTTCACAGGAAAAAATGGAATTTTGAAGGAAAAATAAACATTTACTTTTCTTTCATAAAAATGTTCCTTTAGACCTAATTTTTCTTTCATTCGCAGGCGTAACAGGAGAAAATGGACTATATATTTTGTTTTGAAATTACTCCTGAGTACGCTGAAACCCCATAAGTGGGGGAATACTACTGTTTGGTCACATGGGAGGGCTTGGAAGGGAACGAGTGCCATTTGACATTTTGAATGTAAAATGTTCTGGAATAATTAGCAGTTGCCATGTCGCGCTTGGAGAGCCACTGATGTGCCTAAACAGTGGAAACCCCAACAAGTGACCCCATTTTGGAAACTAGACCCCTTAGAGAACTTATCTAGGTGTGTTTTGAGCACCTTGAACCCACAGGTGCCTCACAGAAGTTTATAACTTAGAGACGTGGAAATAAATAAAATAAAATGTTTCGAAAATAAATCCTTTTAACTCTATATTTTGCATTTTCATAAAAAATCACAGGAGAAATTGTACCATACAGTTTGTTTTGCAATTTTTCCTGAGCATGCGAATACCCCATATGTGGGGGAATACAACTGTTTGGGAGCACGGCAGGGCTCGGAAGGGAAGGAGCACCATTTAACTTTCGGAATGCAAAATTGGCTTGAATTGATTGCGGACGCCATGTTGCATTTGGAGAGCCCCTGATGTGCCTAACCAGTAGAAACCCCAAACAAGTGACCACATTTTGGAAGCTAGACCCCTCAAGGAATTTACCTAGATGTCTGGTGAGCATCTTGAGCCTCCAGGGGCTTCGCTGAATTTTAAAATATTGAGCAATCAAAATAAGAAAAAAACATTTTTACCACAAAAATGCTATTTTAGCCCTCACTATTTTATTTTCACAAGGGTAGCAAGAAAAAAATGGACCCCAAAATTTGGTGTGCAATTTCTCCTGAGTATGCCAATACCATGTCATGTCACATTGGCAGAGATTCTGAGGTGCCAGAACAGCAGAAACCCCCATAAGTGACCCCATTTTAAAAACTACACCTCTCAATGAGTTCATCTAGGGGTTCAGTGATCATGTTGACACCACAAGTGTGTCACAGAATTTGATACCATTGGGTAGTGAAGAAAAAATAATTACATTTATAACAAAAAAATTGTTTTAGCCCCAGATTTTACATTTTCACACTGGGAAATGGGTAAAAATGGTGCCAAAATGTGTTACACAATTACTTCTGAACTTGTCAATACCCCATATGTGACTGCACAGTTCTGCTTAGCCACACAGCAAGACTCTGGAGGGACGGAGTGCTATTTGACTCTAGGAGAACAAATGATTATAGAATTGTTTCCAGACTCTATATAAAGAGCCCTTAAATGTCATAAAAGCAGAATCCCCTCTCAAGTGACCCCAGTTTGAAAATTATACCCCTTTAGTAATTTATCTATAAGTGTAGTGATGATTTTGACTCCATAAGTGTTTTCCATAAACATACAGCATTGGATGTTGCTGAGTGAAAAATGCAAACTGCCGTTGTAGTGACTAGTACGCTGTAGTGACCAGTAGGTTGCAGTCACCAGTACGTTATGCCCAGCCCGTGCTTCTGGATACATTTACCCATAAAATAGGACTATGAGAAATAAGATTCTCTGGTCTAATGAGATGACGATAGACCTTTTTCGTGATAATTCTAAGCGGTACGTGTGGAGAAAACCAGGCACTGCTCATCACCTGCCCAATACAATCCCAACAGTGAAACATGATGGTGGCAACATCATGTTAAGGTGGTGTTTTTCAGCTGCAGGGAAAGGACAACTGGTTGTCATTGAAGGAGGTATGAATGCGGCCAAGTACAGAGATATCCTAGATGAAAACCTCTTCCAGAGTGCTCGGGCCTCAGTCTTGGCCTAAGGTTCACCTTTCAACAAGACAATGACCATAAGCACACAGCTAAAATAACAAAGGAGTGGCTTCAGAACAACTCTGTGACCATTCTTGACTGGCCCAGCCAGAGCTCTGACCTAAAGCCAATTGAGTATCTCTGGAGAGACCTGAAAATGGCTGTCCACCAACGATCACCATCCAACCTGACCGAACTGGAGAGGATCTGCAAGGAAGAATGGCAGAGGATCCCCAAATCCAGGTGTGAAAAACTTGTTGCATCATTTCCAAGAATCATGGTTGTACTAGCTCAAAAGGGTGCTTCTACTCAATACTGAGCAAAGGGTCTGAATACTTATGACCATGTGATATTTCAGATTTTCTTTTTCAATAAATTTGCAAAAATTACTACATTTCTGTTTTTTTCAGTCAAGATGGCGTGCAGAGTGTACATTAATGAGAAAAAAAAATGAACCTTTTTAATTTACCAAATGGCTGCAATGAAACAAAGAGTGAACAATTTAAAGGGGTCTGAATACTTTCTGCACCTGCTTGTAGATCTTCCAGCATTGAAGTAGATTGTGCAAAACCTGTGTGGCAGTCTTTGTGCTAAAACTTTGTTTCAGTGGCAAATCAGAAGGCCAGATTTCCACTTCAAAATTGTTAGGCCTAATACAGTGGTGCAGCCACAAGGCCCAATTAGCTACTCCAAACCATTTGTGCTAAAACTGTGCTTCAGTGGCAAATCAGAATGCCAGATTTCCATGTGAAAATCATTAGGCCTACTATAGTGCTGCCACCATGAGTCCCAATTAGCTACTCTAAATCATTTGTGCTAAAACTGTGCTTCAGTAGCAAATCAGAAGGACAGATTTCCACTTAAAAATCATTAGGAATAACTTTGTTGTTCTGGCACCCTATCTAAGAAAATAAGTAGCGATTAGTGTTGAGCGATACTTTCCGATATCGGAAAGTATCGGTATCGGAAAGTATCGGCCGATACCGTCAAAATATCGGATCCAATCCGATACCGATACCCGATCCCAATGCAAGTCAATGGGACGAAAATATCGGAATTAAAATAAACCCTTTATAAACTTGTAGGTTCATTCTACATGAAGGAAAACAACTAAGAATAATGTAGGATGTATTGGGGGACGTGGCGGAGACATTAAAGGCACAGAGGTTTAGCCCAATGTAATAGAATAGCAGGATTTTGGGGGTTTTTTATGACGTTCGGCGGTAGAAAGATTTTGACTATGTAAATTTTTTTTTTTATTTTGTCAGATATTGATGTTTCACTACTTCCACGCCCTTCACCTTCTTTTTTACTTCTCCCACACTTTCTTCTTCATTATCCTCATCATCAGCTTCTTTGACATCAACTTCTTCACCTTATTCATCTTCTTCTTCATCTTCTACCTATTATTTTTTTGGTTACATTGTTCATATTCTTTTTATTTTACTATTATCTTCATCATATTCTACTTCTTCATCATATTCTTATTTGTGACAGGCATTCCCGTAGTTGTTATCTATAAAAGTTTGAAGATTACACCTTCCGTTCTGCCTGTCACAAAAGAGTTACATTTGTCCGCGTTCAGTTTGGCCTGCAGCATCAGGCTTTATCCAGGGGCACCACGAGGAGGAACGGACTCACCCCCATACACTGCTTAGTCTTCTTCTGCTTATAATTTAGATAATATTTTTTGCTCTGATATTTAGTGTTATGCTTAATGTTCTTCTGCTCTTTGTTCTGCAGCCTCTTGTTCTTCTGCTTCTCGGTCTTCCTAGTCGTCGTCGTCTCCAGGGTCGTCGTCTCCGGGGTCGTCGTCATCGGGGTGGTCTTCAGGGTCGTCGTCTCCGGGGTCGTCGTCATCGGGGTGGTCTTCGGGGTCATCGTCTCCAGGGTCGTCGTCATCACGGTGGTTGTCGTCTCTGGTGTCGTCGTCATCTTAGGGGTGGTCTTCCGGGTCATCGTGTTTAGTCTCTTGAACTTGGAAATGTAGCAGAAGGTACAAGAAGGCTGAGAAAATGCCGAGAACCAGCTGATGGAACTGGAACTCGGATGGCTACCCGAAGGTCCAAGAGCCAATGGAACGACCGAGGACCAGCTGACGTTACTGGAACCCGGTTACTAAGCAGGAGGTACCCGTGCCTGAAAGCACTACCAAGGACCACCTGACGTTGGTGGAACTCGGATACCCAGAGGGAGGCACCTAAGCCAAAGGCTCTGCCTGGAACCAGCTGACAGTACTGGAACCAGGATGGGGAGCAGAAGGTACAAGAGCAAAAGACACTGCCGAGAACCAGCTGACGGTGCTGGAACCCGGATGGGTAGCCGAAGGTCCAAGAGCCAATGGAACTACCGAGGACCAGCTGACGTTACTGGAACCCGGTTACTAAGCAGGAGGTACCCGTGCCTGAAAGCACTACCAAGGACCACCTGATGTTGGTGGAACTCGGATACCCAGAGGGAGGCACCTAAGCCAAAGGCTCTGCCCGGAACCAGCTGACGGTACTGGAACCAGGATGGGGAGCAGAAGGTACAAGAGCAAGTGTCTGCGTGGCTTTTGCAGGACACGATGCCGGCTGCACAGCAGGGGAACAGCTGGCGGTGCTGAACCCCACTGACACATTGGCTGGTGTTTTTCTCTGTGCAGCTAGCAGTACCGGGCCCCAACTGGCGGTGTTGGAGCCCGGGGTCAGCAGGAGGAGGAGATGGAGCAGAGTGTAGGCCGAAGCCTGCACTGGCGGCAGCTTTTGGGTCTGTTGTGCCTGCGTGGCAGTTGCAGGACACGTTGCCGGCTGCACAGCAGGGGAACAGCTGGCGGTGCTGAACCCCACTGACACATTGGCGAGGTGTTTTTCTCTGTGCAGCTAGCAGTACCGGGCCCCAACTGGCGGTGTTGGAGCCCAGGGCTCTGCAGGGGGAGCAGAGTGTAGGCCGAAGCCTAATTGAACCAATTTCAAAGGTAACCTTTAACCCCCCCCTCAGGGGTTACAAAGTAGAAGAGCCACAGCTTATGCAGCAGTAGTGCTGCACAAGTCAAAGGTTGCTCTTTTAATTTCGCTCCTTGCACACGCTGAATGAAACACGTCTAACATTTAGCCCTTTATACAGTCAAACTGTGTTGGAGGCGCGAGTTCCCTTTGTAATGAGACGCAGCACAGATGTCAAGAATCCCACCTTGGTGCTGGGTGCAGCCTCCTGAGCGTTGTTATTTGCTGTACAGGAGTCTGCGCTGTCGTGTTATCCCCTGGCCTAGCGCTGTTAGCGCTGCCCATCTTCTGACATCATTTAATGTCGGCCGGTGCGGTTCGCGATGACCATGAATCCCAGCCCCGCAGTGTCTTAACATTGTTAAAACACTGCGGGGCTGGGATTCAGGGCCTGGCGCAGCACATATGTTCGCCTCTCACACTCGGGTCCTTACACCCGCTTCAGACTGTGCGGCGTCATCTGATCCCTTATCGCATGCCACGGCCATGAAGCCGCACAGTCCGAAGAAGGCGGAAGGAGAGGAGGGACAGGCGAACTGATGCACTGATCATGCCCGTCAATCACACCCTCGCAGTCCCAATAAATAAGACACCGAGGGGCGTTGTGTGGGTCAGGGCGGCCGCAGAGGCGCAGCCAGCCAAACAATGATGCCAGAAGACGGGCAGCGCTACCAAGGGGGTTGCAGCGTGTCATTACAAAGGAAAGTCACACCACCGGGACGGTTAAATGGTCACACAGAGGACACATTTCAGACGTGTTTTCAGTTCCACATGTGCGAGGAGAATACGTTTATGAGCCACCTTGCACACATGCAGCATTACCGCTGTACAAGGTGGCTGGATAACGTAAAAACGCCTGGGGGAGGGGGGACAGGTTCCCTTCAATTTCAGTTCTGGTGTCTGCGTGGCTTTTGCAGGACACGATGCCGGCTGCACAGCAGGGGAACAGCTGGCGGTGCTGAACCCCACTGACACATTGGCTGGTGTTTTTCTCTGTGCAGCTAGCAGTACCGGGCCCCAACTGGCGGTGTTAGAGCCCGGGGTCAGCAGGAGGAGGAGATGGAGCAGAGTGTAGGCCGAAGCCTGCACTGGCGGCAGCTTTTGGGTCTGTTGTGCCTGCGTGGCAGTTGCAGGACACGTTGCCGGCTGCACAGCAGGGGAACAGCTGGCGGTGCTGAACCCCACTGACACATTGGCGAGGTGTTTTTCTCTGTGCAGCTACTAGTACCGGGCCCCAACTGGCGGTGTTGGAGCCCGGGCTCTGCAGGGGGAGCAGAGTGTAGGCCGAAGCCTAATTGAACCAATTTCAAAGGTAACCTTTAACCCCCCCTCAGGGGTTACAAAGTAGAAGAGCCACAGCTTATGCAGCAGTAGTGCTGCACAAGTCAAAGGTTGCTCTTTTAATTTCGCTCCTTGCACACGCTGAATGAAACACGTCTAACATTTAGCCCTTTATACAGTCAAACTGTGTTGGAGGCGCGAGTTCCCTTTGTAATGAGACGCAGCACAGATGTCAAGAATCCCACCTTGGTGCTGGGTGCAGCCTCCTGAGCGTTGTTATTTGCTGTACAGGAGTCTGCGCTGTCGTGTTATCCCCTGGCCTAGCGCTGTTAGCGCTGCCCATCTTCTGACATCATTTAATGTCGGCCGGTGCGGTTCGCGATGACCATGAATCCCAGCCCCGCAGTGTCTTAACATTGTTAAAACACTGCGGGGCTGGGATTCAGGGCCTGGCGCAGCACATATGTTCGCCTCTCACACTCGGGTCCTTACACCCGCTTCAGACTGTGCGGCGTCATCTGATCCCTTATCGCATGCCACGGCCATGAAGCCGCACAGTCCGAAGAAGGCGGAAGGAGAGGAGGGACAGGCGAACTGATGCACTGATCATGCCCGTCAATCACACCCTCGCAGTCCCAATAAATAAGACACCGAGGGGCGTTGTGTGGGTCAGGGCGGCCGCAGAGGCGCAGCCAGCCAAACAATGATGCCAGAAGACGGGCAGCGCTACCAAGGGGGTTGCAGCGTGTCATTACAAAGGAAAGTCACACCACCGGGACGGTTAAATGGTCACACAGAGGACACATTTCAGACGTGTTTTCAGTTCCACATGTGCGAGGAGAATACGTTTATGAGCCACCTTGCACACATGCAGCATTACCGCTGTACAAGGTGGCTGGATAACGTAAAAACGCCTGGGGGAGGGGGGACAGGTTCCCTTCAATTTCAGTTCTGGTGTCTGCGTGGCTTTTGCAGGACACGATGCCGGCTGCACAGCAGGGGAACAGCTGGCGGTGCTGAACCCCACTGACACATTGGCTGGCGTTTTTCTCTGTGCAGCTAGCAGTACCGGGCCCCAACTGGCGGTGTTAGAGCCCGGGGTCAGCAGGAGGAGGAGATGGAGCAGAGTGTAGGCCGAAGCCTGCACTGGCGGCAGCTTTTGGGTCTGTTGTGCCTGCGTGGCAGTTGCAGGACACGTTGCCGGCTGCACAGCAGGGGAACAGCTGGCGGTGCTGAACCCCACTGACACATTGGCGAGGTGTTTTTCTCTGTGCAGCTAGCAGTACCGGGCCCCAACTGGCGGTGTTGGAGCCCGGGCTCTGCAGGGGGAGCAGAGTGTAGGCCGAAGCCTAATTGAACCAATTTCAAAGGTAACCTTTAACCCCCCCTCAGGGGTTACAAAGTAGAAGAGCCACAGCTTATGCAGCAGTAGTGCTGCACAAGTCAAAGGTTGCTCTTTTAATTTCGCTCCTTGCACACGCTGAATGAAACACGTCTAACATTTAGCCCTTTATACAGTCAAACTGTGTTGGAGGCGCGAGTTCCCTTTGTAATGAGACGCAGCACAGATGTCAAGAATCCCACCTTGGTGCTGGGTGCAGCCTCCTGAGCGTTGTTATTTGCTGTACAGGAGTCTGCGCTGTCGTGTTATCCCCTGGCCTAGCGCTGTTAGCGCTGCCCATCTTCTGACATCATTTAATGTCGGCCGGTGCGGTTCGCGATGACCATGAATCCCAGCCCCGCAGTGTCTTAACATTGTTAAAACACTGCGGGGCTGGGATTCAGGGCCTGGCGCAGCACATATGTTCGCCTCTCACACTCGGGTCCTTACACCCGCTTCAGACTGTGCGGCGTCATCTGATCCCTTATCGCATGCCACGGCCATGAAGCCGCACAGTCCGAAGAAGGCGGAAGGAGAGGAGGGACAGGCGAACTGATGCACTGATCATGCCCGTCAATCACACCCTCGCAGTCCCAATAAATAAGACACCGAGGGGCGTTGTGTGGGTCAGGGCGGCCGCAGAGGCGCAGCCAGCCAAACAATGATGCCAGAAGACGGGCAGCGCTACCAAGGGGGTTGCAGCGTGTCATTACAAAGGAAAGTCACACCACCGGGACGGTTAAATGGTCACACAGAGGACACATTTCAGACGTGTTTTCAGTTCCACATGTGCGAGGAGAATACGTTTATGAGCCACCTTGCACACATGCAGCATTACCGCTGTACAAGGTGGCTGGATAACGTAAAAACGCCTGGGGGAGGGGGGACAGGTTCCCTTCAATTTCAGTTCTGGTGTCTGCGTGGCTTTTGCAGGACACGATGCCAGCTGCACAGCAGGGGAACAGCTGGCGGTGCTGAACCCCACTGACACATTGGCTGGTGTTTTTCTCTGTGCAGCTAGCAGTACTGGGCCCCAACTGGCGGTGTTGGAGCCCGGGGTCAGCAGGAGGAGGAGATGGAGCAGAGTGTAGGCCGAAGCCTGCACTGGCGGCAGCTTTTGGGTCTGTTGTGCCTGCGTGGCAGTTGCAGGACACGTTGCCGGCTGCACAGCAGGGGAACAGCTGGCGGTGCTGAACCCCACTGACACATTGGCTGGTGTTTTTCTCTGTGCAGCTAGCAGTACTGGGCCCCAACTGGCGGTGTTGGAGCCCGGGGTCAGCAGGAGGAGGAGATGGAGCAGAGTGTAGGCCGAAGCCTGCACTGGCGGCAGCTTTTGGGTCTGTTGTGCCTGCGTGGCAGTTGCAGGACACGTTGCCGGCTGCACAGCAGGGGAACAGCTGGCGGTGCTGAACCCCACTGACACATTGGCTGGTGTTTTTCTCTGTGCAGCTAGCAGTACTGGGCCCTGCGCTGTCGTGTTATCCCTTGGCCTTGCGCAGTTAGCGCTGCCCATCCTCTGACATCATGTAATGTCGGTGTGGTTCGCGATGACCATGAATCCCAGCCCCGCAGTGTCTTAACATTGTTAAAACACTGCGGGGCTGGGATTCATGGCCTGGTGCAGTACATATGTTCGCCTCTCGCTTGGTTTCTTACACCCGCTTCAGACTATGCGGCGTCAGCTGATCCCTTATCGCATGCCACGGCCATGAAGCCGCACAGTCCGAAGAAGGCGGAAGTAGATGAGGGACAGGCGAAGAAATGCACTGTTCATGCCCATCAATCACACCCTCGCAGTACAAATAAATAAGACACCGAGGGGCGTTGTGTAGGGCAAGGCGGCCGCAGAGGCGCAGGCAGCCAAACAATGATGCCAGAAGACGGGCAGCGCTACCAAGGAGCTTGTTGCGTGTCAATACAAAGGAAAATCACACCTGAGGGACGTTTTAATGGTCGCAGAGGACTCATTTTAGACGTGTTCAGTTCCCCATGGGCAAGGAGACTAAGTTTCTGAGCCACCTTGCACACATGCAGCATTACTGTCGTACAAGGTGGCTGTAAAACGTAGAAACACCTGGGGGAGGGGGGACAGGTTTCCTTCAATTTCAGTTCTTGTGTCTGCGTGGCTTTTGCAGGACACGATGCCGGCTACACAGCAGGGGAACAGCTGGCGGTGCTGAACCCCACTGACACATTGGCTGGTGTTTTTCTCTGTGCAGCTAGCAGTACCGGGCCCTAACTGGCGGTGTTGGAGCCCAGGGTCAGCAGGAGGAGGAGAGGGAGCAGAGTGTAGGCCGAAGCCTGCACTGGAGCAAGTTGAAAGGGAAACTTTAACCCCCCCCAGGCGTTTGTAGCTGAAAGAGCCATCGTGTACAGCACTAATGCTGGAAAAGGTAAACTTAGCTCTTTTAATTATGGTCCTTGCACATGCTGAACCTAACACTTATGAAAAGTGTCCCCTCCTACCGTGATACCGTCCGGTAGGTGGAACTTTCCTTTGTGATGTGACGCAGCACAGCCGTCATTCTTACCCCCTTGGCGCCGTGCGCCGCCTCCTCAGCGTTGTTTGAATCAGTCCCGGAGCCTGCGCTGTTAGGTTAGCCCTTGGCCATGCACACATTTTGCGCTGCCCGTCTTCTGACATCATTTGGTGTCAGGCTGGCTGCGCCTGTGCGGCCGCGCTGGCCGAGATCCCGCCTCGTACTGTCTTCTGATTTCATCCCACTGGGGGCCTGAGATCCGTGGCCATGCGCAGTGCATATCCTCGCCTCTCACTCCCCTCCCTACGGCTTCTTCAGACTGTGCGGTTTCACGGCCGTGGCTAGGGTTGAGCGACTTTCATTTTTTTAAGATCGAGTAGGGTTTTGGGAAACCCGATTTTGTCCAGAGTCGAGTCGAGTGCAGTCGGCCGATTATCGCTAAAAGTCGGGGATCGACCGAAACACGAAACCCAATGCAAGTCAATGGGGAAGCATAGTCGGCAGTGAGTGGAGGCCAGGAAAACACCTACAGTGCCCATTTTAATGCCAAAAACATCCATTCTTGTTTCTGAAGCTTGTCAATCTTAATTAACTTTATAATAATAGTTGGGCATAGGGAATTGGGGGTCATTTGGCAAAAGTTGTGGGGGGAGTAGGGCCGGCTCAAGTTTTTCGTGGGCCCAGGAAATGCGGACTACGTCACGGCGGTGTTGCAGGGAAAGGTAATTATTTAAAAGTTGCAAGTGCTGTGATCCTGAGCAAGCAGGGGGGGGGCCCACTCGTTCGCATTGCCACTGGCACAGGGCCCCTCAAAGTACGGCGGTGTGTTTGCATGGCGGGGGCGCCTCCCACCAGCAGCGACACTTTTGCGTACTCTGAGGGGCCCTGTGCCAGTGACGTCGCCAACGAGTATGCCCCCCCACCTGATGAAGGAACCTGCACTTTCATCTGCACCTTCCTCTTTGTCCCTGTGTAAGGTGGTATAACATGCGGGAAGGGGAACCTTACTTTCAGCAGGGACAGATTCTGGCTGTGTAGAGTACAAGGGGAATGTAGTGGTCTCGGTCAATGTACCAGCAGACTCATTTAGCAGTGGCTGGGCAATGGGCAGGATGAGGAGGAAACAGATATAGGGCCAAAGAATAAAGTAGGCTACATGCAGTTCAAAATTGGTAACAGGACTAAACAGGCGGCATTGCTTTGTTCAGTGGAGTAGCAAACCCAAGAGCAGCAGACACTGTTTCAAGGGCCTAACCACACTAGTAGGCCAAATGCAGTTTAATATCTGATAGTATAGGGCGAAAGCCAGAATGTGGAAGCTCAGCTTTGTTCAGTTGAGGACAACACCAGGGAGGGGCAGACACCTTTAGTAGGCCGGAAAAGCCTATTGCATTTTTTAAAATGGTAATTTGGAGCAGAAGGTTGAAGCTCAGCTTTATTTAGTTGAGGGCAACACCAGGGAGGGGCAGAAGCCGTTAGTAGGCCCTAACCACCATTTTTTTTTTAAAACCACTTAATGAGAGCCGGAAGGTTGAAGCTCAGCTTTATTTAGTTGAGGACAACACCAGGGAGGGGCAGAAGCCGTTAGTAGGCCCTAACCACCATTTTTTTTTTTTAAAACCACATAATGAGAGCCGGAAGGTTGAAGCTCAGCTTTATTTAGTTGAGGACAACACCAGGGAGGGGCAGAAGCCGTTAGTAGGCCCTAACCACCTTTTTTTTTTTAAAACCACATAATGAGAGCCGGAAGGTTGAAGCTCAGCTTTATTTAGTTGAGGACAACACCAGGGAGGGGCAGAAGCCGTTAGTAGGCCCTAACCACCTTTTTTTTTTTTAAAACCACATAATGAGAGCCGGAAGGTTGAAGCTCAGCTTTATTTAGTTGAGGACAACACCAGGGAGGGGCAGAAGCCGTTAGTAGGCCCTAACCACCATTTTTTTTTTAAAACCACATAATGAGAGCCGGAAGGTTGAAGCTCAGCTTTATTTAGTTGAGGACAACACCAGGGAGGGGCAGAAGCCGTTAGTAGGCCCTAACCACCTTTTTTTTTTTTAAAACCACATAATGAGAGCCGGAAGGTTGAAGCTCAGCTTTATTTAGTTGAGGACAACACCAGGGAGGGGCAGAAGCCGTTAGTAGGCCCTAACCACCTTTTTTTTTTTTAAAACCACATAATGAGAGCCGGAAGGTTGAAGCTCAGCTTTATTTAGTTGAGGACAACACCAGGGAGGGGCAGAAGCCGTTAGTAGGCCCTAACCACCATTTTTTTTTTTAAAACCACATAATGAGAGCCGGAAGGTTGAAGCTCAGCTTTATTTAGTTGAGGACAACACCAGGGAGGGGCAGAAGCCGTTAGTAGGCCCTAACCACCATTTTTTTTTTTAAAACCACATAATGAGAGCCGGAAGGTTGAAGCTCAGCTTTATTTAGTTGAGGACAACACCAGGGAGGGGCAGAAGCCGTTAGTAGGCCCTAACCACCTTTTTTTTTTTTAAAACCACATAATGAGAGCCGGAAGGTTGAAGCTCAGCTTTATTTAGTTGAGGACAACACCAGGGAGGGGCAGAAGCCGTTAGTAGGCCCTAACCACCATTTTTTTTTTTAAAACCACATAATGAGAGCCGGAAGGTTGAAGCTCAGCTTTATTTAGTTGAGGACAACACCAGGGAGGGGCAGAAGCCGTTAGTAGGCCCTAACCACCATTTTTTTTTTTAAAACCACATAATGAGAGCCGGAAGGTTGAAGCTCAGCTTTATTTAGTTGAGGACAACACCAGGGAGGGGCAGAAGCCGTTAGTAGGCCCTAACCACCTTTTTTTTTTTTAAAACCACATAATGAGAGCCGGAAGGTTGAAGCTCAGCTTTATTTAGTTGAGGACAACACCAGGGAGGGGCAGAAGCCGTTAGTAGGCCCTAACCACCATTTTTTTTTTTAAAACCACATAATGAGAGCCGGAAGGTTGAAGCTCAGCTTTATTTAGTTGAGGACAACACCAGGGAGGGGCAGAAGCCGTTAGTAGGCCCTAACCACCTTTTTTTTTTTTAAAACCACATAATGAGAGCCGGAAGGTTGAAGCTCAGCTTTATTTAGTTGAGGACAACACCAGGGAGGGGCAGAAGCCGTTAGTAGGCCCTAACCACCTTTTTTTTTTTTAAAACCACATAATGAGAGCCGGAAGGTTGAAGCTCAGCTTTATTTAGTTGAGGACAACACCAGGGAGGGGCAGAAGCCGTTAGTAGGCCCTAACCACCTTTTTTTTTTTTAAAACCACATAATGAGAGCCGGAAGGTTGAAGCTCAGCTTTATTTAGTTGAGGACAACACCAGGGAGGGGCAGAAGCCGTTAGTAGGCCCAAACCACCTTTTTTTTTTTTAAAACCACATAATGAGAGCCGGAAGGTTGAAGCTCAGCTTTATTTAGTTGAGGACAACACCAGGGAGGGGCAGAAGCCGTTAGTAGGCCCTAACCACCTTTTTTTTTTTTAAAACCACATAATGAGAGCCGGAAGGTTGAAGCTCAGCTTTATTTAGTTGAGGACAACACCAGGGAGGGGCACACAGACAGACTCCTTTAGTAGGCCTGAAAACCCTATTGCATTTTTCAAAATGGTAATTTGGAGCAGAAGGTTGAAGCTCAGCTTTATTTAGTTGAGGGCAACACCAGGGAGGGGCAGAAGCCGTTAGTAGGCCCTAACCAAAGTTGAAGGCCAAATGCAGTTTAATTTCTGATACTATAGGCCGAAAGCCAGAAGGTGGAAGTTCCGATTTAGACAGTGGAGCACAATTTGAATTAGGGACTGCAGACAGACTTAGTAGGCTGTCCCCTGTGGACCATGCATCCACCACATTAACCCATTGCGCCGTAATGGACACGTAATCTTCCGTGGCCATGCCTACAGGTCCATGCGTCTGTTGTCAGGTGCACCTTTGTACTCACAGATTGCCAGAGTGCATGGACAATGCGGTCTTCTACATGCTGGTGGAGGGTTGGGATGGCTTTTCTCGCAAAAGAAGTGTCGACTGGTTAGCTTGTAGCGTGGTACAGCGTAGTCCATCATGGCCTTATTAATAGTAAATAAAATATATAACTAGGCTCTATGAACTTTTAAATAGGTTCCAGGGGTACACGGGCAGCATTGGTGTGGTCAGTGGAGGAGTATTGCAAGTAGGGGCTGCAGACAGGCTATCAAAGGCCTAAAATAACAAACAGTAGGCAGTCATGGCAGTTTTACATCGGTTACATGGATACACAGGCAGGCACTCCAGGCAGCATTGTGGTCAGTGGAGGAGTATTGCAAGTAGGGGCCGCAGACAGGCTATCAAAGGCCTAAAATAACAAACAATAGGCTCATTGCAGTTTTACAGCGGTTACATGGATAGACGGGCAGGCAGCTTGGTGGTGGTGAGTGGAGGAGTATTTAAAGTAGGGACCGCAGACAGGCTTCAAAGGCCTAACATAAGAAAATGGGCTGGCTGTAGGCACTTTATAATTGGTTCCAGGGGTACACGGGCAGCAGTGGTCTGGTCAGTGGAGGAGTATTTAAAGTAGGGACCGCAGACAGGCTTCAAAGGCCTAACATAAGAAAATGGGCTGGCTGTAGGCACTTTATAATTGGTTCCAGGGGTACACGGGCAGCAGTGGTCTGGTCAGTGGAGGAGTATTTAAAGTAGGGACCGCAGACAGGCTATCAAAGGCCTAACATAACAAACAATAGGCTCATGATGGCAGTTTCACAGCGGTTACATGGATACACGGGCAGGCAGCTTGGTGGTGAGTGGAGGAGTATTTAAAGTAGGGACCGCAGACAGGCTATCAAAGGCCTAAAATAACAAACAATAGGCTCATGGCAGTTTCACAGCGGTTACATGGATACACGGGCAGGCAGCTTGGTGGTGGTGAGTGGAGGAGTATTTAAAGTAGGGACCGCAGACAGGCTTCAAAGGCCTAACATAAGAAAATGGGCTGGCTGTAGGCACTTTATAATTGGTTCCAGGGGTACACGGGCAGCAGTGGTCTGGTCAGTGGAGGAGTATTTAAAGTAGGGACCGCAGACAGGCTTCAAAGGCCTAACATAAGAAAATGGGCTGGCTGTAGGCACTTTATAATTGGTTCCAGGGGTACACGGGCAGCAGTGGTCTGGTCAGTGGAGGAGTATTTAAAGTAGGGACCGCAGACAGGCTATCAAAGGCCTAACATAACAAACAATAGGCTCATGGCAGTTTCACAGCGGTTACATGGATACACGGGCAGGCAGCTTGGTGGTCAGTGGAGGAGTATTTAAAGTAGGGACCGCAGACAGGCTATCAAAGGCCTAAAATAACAAACAATAGGCTCATGGCAGTTTTACAGCGGTTACATGGATACACAGGCAGCTTGGTGGTGAGTGGAGGAGTAGTGCAAGGAGTGTCTGTCCCAGTACTCCCAAAATATAAATAGATGTTAATGTCTCGCAAAACAACCAAAACAAAAAAAAAAGGTGGCATACTTAGGTACAGGGGTGGGCTCATCTACTGAGTTTCTGACATTGTAATTTGGCAGTAACTATTTGATGGTGCCAATATAGGACACAGACACAGACTACTTTAAGTTGCATCATAGATGTCTACAAATTTGTATTGTCAGTGCCAGACATTGAATGATGTCAGCGAATAGACTAAAGATTGGTGGAGCTGTGCGACATAATTTTGCACGTGGTAGAGCACATTTTGAGCTGGGGTAGGGGGGAACTCTCTTGAGGCCGGCGGGACCGCCCCAGGGCCCCTCATGTTACAACGGTGTGTCTGACGTTGGGTGCGCACCACCACCGCCAGAGACACTACATTGTACTATGAGGGACCCAGTAGCAATGCCGTCAACCAAAAGCGAGCACACCCACCTCTTCAGACAAACAGCAGTCTCACGGGTGCTTGCGCCAAGTCGCGATACCACGGCCCCGTGTGGGGAGTTTTGCCATTTAGGGAGGTGTAAACATGTCGTATGCTGTACAATCAGCTGCAGCAAATTAGACATTAGAAAAGTAATTCACAGGCAAGAGCTTTTCATAGGAAAGCTAGGTGTCGGCCGGGCAAGGTGGGGCAAAAGATTTCGAAATCCAGTTGTGGTTCATTTTAATGAATGTTAGATCGTCAACATTTTGGGTAGCCAGACGAGTCCTTTTTTCGGTTAATATTGAACCTGCAGCACTGAATACTCTTTCTGATAGGACACTTGCTGCCGGGCAAGCAAGCTCCTGCAATGCATATTCTGCCAATTCTGGCCAGGTGTCTAATTTGGAGGCCCAGTAATCAAATGGGAATGACGGTTGAGGGAGAACATCGATAAGGGATGAAAAATAGTTAGTAACCATACTGGACAAATGTTGTCTCCTGTCACTTTCAATTGATGCAGCAGTACCTGTCCTGTCTGCGGTCATAGCAAAATCACTCCACAACCTGGTCAGAAAACCCCTCTGTCCAACGCCACTTCTGATGTGTGCACCCCTAACACTCCTAGTCTGCTGCCCCCTGGAGCTTGTGTGAGAACGATCACGTGCGCTGTGTGCTGGGAATGCCTGAAGCAAACGGTCAACAAGAGTTGATTGTTTGGTTGCTAATATTAGTTCCAAGTTCTCATGTGGCATAATATTTTGCAATTTGCCTTTATAGCGTGGATCAAGGAGGCAGGCCAACCAGTAATCGTCATCGTTCATCATTTTCGTAATGCGTGTGTCCCTTTTTAGGATACGTAAGGCATAATCCGCCATGTGGGCCAAAGTTCCAGTTGTCAAATCTCCGGTTGTGATTGGTTGAGGGGCAGTTGCAGGCAAATCTACGTCACTTGTGTCCCTCAAAAAACCAGAACCCGGCCGTGACACGCAACCAATTTCCTGTGCCCCCGTGAAAGTTTCCGCATTAAAAATATACTCATCCCCATCATCCTCCTCGTCCTCCACCTCCTCTTCGCCCGCTACCTCGTCCTGTACACTGCCCTGACCAGACAATGGCTGACTGTCATCAAGGCTTCCCTCTTCCTCTGGTGCAGACGCCTGCTCCTTTATGTGCGTCAAACTTTGCATCAGCAGACGCATTAGGGGGATGCTCATGCTTATTACGGCGTTGTCTGCACTAACCAGCCGTGTGCATTCCTCAAAACACTGAAGGACTTGACACATGTCTTGTATCTTCGACCACTGCACACCTGACAACTCCATGTCTGCCATCCTACTGCCTGCCCGTGTATCCTCCCACAAATAAATAACAGCACGCCTCTGTTCGCACAGTCTCTGAAGCATGTGCAGTGTTGAGTTCCACCTTGTTGCAACGTCTATGATTAGGCGATGCTGGGGAAGGTTCAAAGACCGCTGATAGGTCTGCATACGGCTGGCGTGTACAGGCGAACGTCGGATATGTGAGCAAAGTGCACGCACTTTGAGGAGCAGGTCGGAGAACCCAGGATAAGTTTTCAATAAGCACTGCACCACCAGGTTTAAGGTGTGAGCCAGGCAAGGAATGTGTTTCAGTTGGGAAAGGGAGATGGCAGCCATGAAATTCCTTCCGTTATCACTCACTACCTTGCCTGCCTCAAGATCTACTGTGCCCAGCCACGACTGCGTTTCTTGTTGCAAGAACTCGGACAGAACTTCCGCGGTGTGTCTGTTGTCGCCCAAACACTTCATAGCCAATACAGCCTGCTGACGCTTGGCAGTAGCTGGCCCATAATGGGACAACTGGTGTGCAACAGTGTCATCTGCCGATGGAGTGGTTGGCCGACTGCGTTCTGTGGAAGAGCTGTAGCTTCTGCAGGAGGACGAGGAGGAGGAGGAGGGGGTGCGAACGCCTACAGCCAACTGTTTCCTAGACCGTGGGCTAGGCACAACTGTCCCTAAATTGATGTCGCCTGTGGACCCTGCATCCACCACATTCACCCAGTGTGCCGTGATGGACACATAACGTCCCTGGCCATGCCTACTGGTCCATGCATCTGTAGTCAGGTGCACCTTTGTACTCACAGATTGCCTAAGTGCATGGACGATGCGCTGTTTAACATGCTGGTGCAGGGCTGGGATGGTTTTTCTGGAAAAAAAGTGTCGACTAGGTAGCTCGTATCGTGGTTCAGCGTACTCCATCAGGGCTTTAAAAGCTTCGCTTTCAACTAAACGGTAGGGCATCATCTCTAACGAGATTAGTCTAGCTATGTGGGCGTTAAAACCCTGTGTACGCGGATGCGAGGATAAGTACTTCCTTTTTCTAACCAGAGTCTCATGTAGGGTGAGCTGGACTGGAGAGCAGGAGATCGTGGAACTTTCGGGTGTGCCGGTGTACATGGCAGACTGAGAGACGGTTGGAGACGGTATTGTTTCCGCCGGTGCCCTAGATGCAATATTTCCTCCTACTAAACTGGTGATTCCCTGACCCTGACTGCTTTTGGCTGGCAAAGAAACCTGCACAGATACTGCCGGTGGTGCGGAAAATGGTGGCCTTACAGTGACGGAAGGGATGTTGCGTTGCTGACTAGCTTCATTGGCCGAGGGTGCTACAACCTTAAGGGACGTTTGGTAGTTAGTCCAGGCTTGAAAATGCATGGTGGTTAAGTGTCTATGCATGCAACTAGTATTTAGACTTTTCAGATTCTGACCTCTGCTTAAGCTAGTTGAACATTTTTGACAGATGACTTTGCGCTGATCAGTTGGATGTTGTTTAAAAAAATGCCAGACTGCACTCTTCCTAGACTCGGATCCCTTTTCAGGGATTGCAGACTGAGCTTTAACCGGATGGCCACGCTGTCCTCCAACAGGTTTTGGCTTTGACACGCGTTTTGGGCCAGATACGGGCCCGGCAGATGGAACCTGTTGCGATGTTGATGCCTGCTGCGGCCCCTCCTCCACCTCCGCTTCTGAACTACTGCCGCCTGCACCCTGTTCCCCCAATGGCTGCCAATCGGGGTCAATAACTGGGTCATCTATTACCTCCTCTTCGAGCTCGTGTGCAACTTCGTCTGTGTCACTGTGTCGGTCGGTGGTATAGCGTTCGTGGCGGGGCAACATAGTCTCATCAGGGTCTGATTGTGGATCTGTACCCTGAGAGGGCAATGTGGTGGTCTGAGTCAAAGGAGCAGCATAGTACTCTGGCTGTGGCTGTGCATCAGTGCACTCCATGTCAGAATCTACTTGTAATGGGCATGGCCTGTTAAATGTTTCACTTTCTAAGCCAGGGACGGTATGTGTAAAGAGCTCCATGGAGTGACCCGTTGTGTCGCCTGCTGCATCCTTCTCTCTTGTTGTAGTTTTTGCTGAGGAGGACAAGGAAGCGACTTGTCCCTGACCGTGAACATCCACAAGCGACGCGCTGCTTTTACATTTACCAGTTTCGGAAGAGGAGGCAAAAGAGCTAGAGGCTGAGTCTGCAATGTAAGCCAAAACTTGCTGTTGCTGCTCAGCCTTTAAAAGCGGTTTTCCTACTCCCAGAAAAGAGAGCGTTCGAGGCCTTGTGTAGCCTGACGACGAAACTGGCTCCACAGCTCCAGACTTAGGTGGAATATTTTTATCCCCACGACCACCTGATGCTCCACTACCACTACCATCATTACCAGCTGACAATGAACGCCCACGACGACCTCTTGCACCAGACTTCCTCATTGTTTAAAAATCGTAACCAAACTAACTTTATTTGTTGCTGTCAAACAACTTACACGGTGAGCTATAACTTCAGTATGATTTCAATATCCCTTAACAGGTTGGTGAGACCACAAGGAAAATCAGGCACAATGTTACACACTCTGTTTTCTGTGACACCAAATCACAGAGATGACACACACGCAGGACTGTCACTCAAGCACTAATGTCAATATTAATCTCCCACCTAATTTATTTTTTTTTTTTTCTCTGTGAGACTTTAGAAACCAAATAATATTTAAAAAAAAAACAAAAAAACAAGGCTTTCTATGGCCCACTGAATGAGAGATGGCACGCACAGGAGTGGCACACAAGCCCTGACTGAGGCCAATATTTTTCTCCCACTGATTGATGTAGTGTTTTTGTGTTGAGGTTGATTTTAAAACACAAATGAAGGAAAAAAATAAAAAGGCTTTCTATGGCCCACAATTAGAGAGAGAGGTGGCACACCCAGGAGTCAAGACTGGCACACAAGCTGAAATGGCAATATTACTCTCCCACTGTTTTTTTATGTATTTTTTTTTTATTTTCAGGGAGACTTTAGAAACCAAATAATATTTAAAAAAAAAAAAAAAAACAAGGCTTTCTATGGCCCACTGAATGAGAGGGACAGAGGTGGCACACCCAGGAGTCAAGACTGGCACACAAGCTGAAATGGCAATATTACTCTCCCACTGTTTTTTTATGTATTTTTTTTTTTTATTTTCAGGGAGACTTTAGAAACCAAATAATATTAAAAAAACCAAAAAATAAATAGGCTTTCTATGGCCCACTGAATGAAAGGGAGAGAGGTGGCACACCCAGGAGTCAAGACTGGCACACAAGCTGAAAGGGCAATATTACTCTCCCACTGTTTTTTTATGTATTTTTTTTTTTTATTTTCAGGGAGACTTTAGAAACCAAATAATATTAAAAAAACCAAAAAATAAATAGGCTTTCTATGGCCCACAATTAGAGAGAGAGGTGGCACACCCAGGAGTCAAGACTGGCACACAAGCTGAAATGGCAATATTACTCTCCCACTGTTTTTTTATGTTTTTTTTTTTTATTTTCAGGGAGACTTTAGAAACCAAATAATATTAAAAAAAAAACAAAAAAACAAGGCTTTCTATGGCCCACTGAATGAGAGGGAGAGAGGTGGCACACCCAGGAGTCAAGACTGGCACACAAGCTGAAATGGCAATATTACTCTCCCACTGTTTTTTTATGTATTTTTTTTTTTTATTTTCAGGGAGACTTTAGAAACCAAATAATATTAAAAAAACCAAAAAATAAATAGGCTTTCTATGGCCCACTGAATGAAAGGGAGAGAGGTGGCACACCCAGGAGTCAAGACTGGCACACAAGCTGAAAGGGCAATATTACTCTCCCACTGTTTTTTTATGTATTTTTTTTTTTTATTTTCAGGGAGACTTTAGAAACCAAATAATATTAAAAAAACCAAAAAATAAATAGGCTTTCTATGGCCCACAATTAGAGAGAGAGGTGGCACACCCAGGAGTCAAGACTGGCACACAAGCTGAAATGGCAATATTACTCTCCCACTGTTTTTTTATGTTTTTTTTTTTTATTTTCAGGGAGACTTTAGAAACCAAATAATATTAAAAAAACCAAAAAATAAATAGGCTTTCTATGGCCCACTGAATGAAAGGGAGAGAGGTGGCACACCCAGGAGTCAAGACTGGCACACAAGCTGAAAGGGCAATATTACTCTCCCACTGTTTTTTTATGTATTTTTTTTTTTATTTTCAGGGAGACTTTAGAAACCAAATAATATTAAAAAAACCAAAAAATAAATAGGCTTTCTATGGCCCACAATTAGAGAGAGAGGTGGCACACCCAGGAGTCAAGACTGGCACACAAGCTGAAATGGCAATATTACTCTCCCACTGTTTTTTTATGTTTTTTTTTTTTATTTTCAGGGAGACTTTAGAAACCAAATAATATTAAAAAAAAAACAAAAAAACAAGGCTTTCTATGGCCCACTGAATGAGAGGGAGAGAGGTGGCACACCCAGGAGTCAAGACTGGCACACAAGCTGAAATGGCAATATTACTCTCCCACTGTTTTTTTATGTATTTTTTTTTTTTATTTTCAGGGAGACTTTAGAAACCAAATAATATTAAAAAAACCAAAAAATAAATAGGCTTTCTATGGCCCACTGAATGAAAGGGAGAGAGGTGGCACACCCAGGAGTCAAGACTGGCACACAAGCTGAAAGGGCAATATTACTCTCCCACTGTTTTTTTATGTATTTTTTTTTTTTATTTTCAGGGAGACTTTAGAAACCAAATAATATTAAAAAAACCAAAAAATAAATAGGCTTTCTATGGCCCACAATTAGAGAGAGAGGTGGCACACCCAGGAGTCAAGACTGGCACACAAGCTGAAATGGCAATATTACTCTCCCACTGTTTTTTTATGTTTTTTTTTTTTATTTTCAGGGAGACTTTAGAAACCAAATAATATTAAAAAAAAAACAAAAAAACAAGGCTTTCTATGGCCCACTGAATGAGAGGGAGAGAGGTGGCACACCCAGGAGTCAAGACTGGCACACAAGCTGAAATGGCAATATTACTCTCCCACTGTTTTTTTATGTATTTTTTTTTTTTATTTTCAGGGAGACTTTAGAAACCAAATAATATTAAAAAAACCAAAAAATAAATAGGCTTTCTATGGCCCACTGAATGAAAGGGAGAGAGGTGGCACACCCAGGAGTCAAGACTGGCACACAAGCTGAAAGGGCAATATTACTCTCCCACTGTTTTTTTATGTTTTTTTTTTTTTTTCAGGGAGACTTTAGAAACCAAATAATATTAAAAAAAAAAAAAAAAAAAAAAAATAGGCTTGCTATAGCCCACTGAATGAGAGATAGCACACACAGCAGTGGCACACAAGCCCTGACTGAGGCCAATATTTTTCTCCCACTGATTGATGTAGTGTTTTTGTGTTGAGGTAGATTTTAGAACACAAATCACGGAAAAAATAAATAGGCTTTCTATGGCCCACTGAATGAAAGGGAGAGAGGTGGCACACCCAGGAGTCAAGACTGGCACACAAGCTGAAAGGGCAATATTACTCTCCCACTGTTTTTTTATGTATTTTTTGTTTTTTCAGGGAGACTTTAGAAACCCAATAATATTTAAAAAAAAAAATAAATAGGCTTTCTATGGCCCACTGAATGAGAGGGAGAGAGGTGGCACACCCAGGAGTCAAGACTGGCACACAAGCTGAAAGGGCAATATTATTCTCCCACTGTTTTTTTAGGTTTTTTTTTTTTTTTTCAGGGAGAATTAGAAACCAAATAATATTAAAAAAAAAAAAAAAAAATAGGCTTGCTATAGCCCACTGAATGAGAGATAGCACACACAGCAGTGGCACACAAGCCCTGACTGAGGCCAATATTTTTCTCCCACTGATTGATGTACTGTTTTTGTGTTGAGGTAGATTTTAGAACACAAATCACGGAAAAAATAAATAGGCTTTCTATGGCCCACTCAGTGAGAGATGGCACACACAGGGATGGCACTGTAGCAGAAATGCCAATCTTAATCTCCCACAAAAAAAAAAAACAAAAAAAAAAAAAAAACTGTCCTACAATTACTATCTCCCTGCAGTAATGTAAGCCAGGTATGGCAGGCAGCAATAGGAGTGGACTGATGCACAAATTAAATAAAAAGTGTGGAAAAACAGAAAAGATAGCTGTGCAGAAAGGAAGGAACAAGAGGATATGTGCTTTGAAAAAAGCAGTTGGTTTCCACAGTGGCGTACACACAGCAATACAGCTATCACGGAGCCTTCTAGGGCAGCCCAATGAGCTACAGCGCTGAGGGGAAAAAAAAAAAAAAATAGCTTCCACAGTCCCTGCACACCGAAGGTGGTGTTGGACAGTGGAAATCGCTGCAGCACAAGCGGTTTGGTGGTTAGTGGACCCTGCCTAACGCTCTCCCTGCTTCTGATGAAGCGGCAGCAACCTGTCCCTAAGCTCAGATCAGCAGCAGTAAGATGGCGGTCGGCGGGAACGCCCCTTTATAGCCCCTGTGACGCCGCAGACAGCAAGCCAATCACTGCAATGCCCTTCTCTAAGATGGTGGGGACCAGGATCTATGTCATCACGCTGCCCACACTCTGCGTTCACCTTCATTGGCTGAGAAATGGCGCTTTTCGCGTCATTGAAACGCGACTTTGGCGCGAAAGTCGCGTACCGCATGGCCGACAAGCACAGGGGTCGGATCGGGTTTCATGAGACGCCGACTTAGCCAAAAGTCGGCGACTTTTGAAAATGATCGACCCGTTTCGCTCAACCCTAGCCGTGGCATGCTATTAGGGACCAGCTGACACCGAACAGTCTGAAGAAGCCATAGGGAGATGAGTGAGAGGTGGAGGTTCAGATATGCACTGCGCATGTCCATGAATCTCAGGCCCCCAGTGGGATTAAATCAGAAGACAGTACGAGGCGGGCTCTCGGCCAGCGCGGCCGCACAGGCGCAGCCAGCCTGACACCAAATGATGTCAGAAGACGGGCAGCGCAAAATGTGTGCATGGCCAAGGGCTAACCTAACAGCGCAGGCTCCGGGACTGATTCAAACAACGCTGAGGAGGCGGCGCACGGCTCCAAGGGGGTAAGAATGACGGCTGTGCTGCGTCACATCACAAAGGAAAGTTCCACCAACCGTACGGTATCACGGTAGGAGGGGGCACTTTTCATAAGTGTTAGGATCAGCATGTGCAAGGAGCACCACGAAAAGAGGCACTTTTTCCCTTTGCATCATTACTGCTGCACAAGGTGGCTCCTTCAGTAACAAACGCCTGGGGGGGGGGCAGGTTCCCTTAAATTTAACTTGTTGTGCCTGCGTGGCGGTCGCAGTACACGTTGCCGGCTGCACAGCAGGGGAACAGCTGGCGGTGCTGAACCCCACTAACACATTGGCGAGGTGTTTGGCTCTGTGCGGACAGCACTTCTGGACGGCAACTGGCGGTGTTGGAGCCCAGGGACAGGTGGAGGAGGAGGAGGTTGGAGGAGGTAGGAGGGATTGCCACACACACAGCAGGGGAACAGCTGACGTTACTGAACCCCAATAACAGAGGAGGGACTGTTGACTGTGCGTACAGCACTTCTGGACGGCAACTGGCGGTGTTGGAGCCCAGGGACAGGTGGAGGAGGAGGAGGTTGGAGGAGGTAGGAGGGATTGCCACACACACAGCAGGGGAACAGCTGACGTTACTGAACCCCAATAACAGAGGAGGGACTGTTGACTGTGCGTACAGCACTTCTGGACGGCAACTGGCGGTGTTGGAGCCCAGGGACAGGTGAAGGAGGAGGAGGTTGGAGGAGGTAGGAGGGATTGCCACACACACAGCAGGGGAACAGCTGACGTTACTGAACCCCAATAACAGAGGAGGGACTGTTGACTGTGCGTACAGCACTTCTGGACGGCAACTGGCGGTGTTGGAGCCCAGGGACAGGTGGAGGAGGAGGAGGTTGGAGGAGGTAGGAGGGATTGCCACACACACAGCAGGGGAACAGCTGACGTTACTGAACCCCAATAACAGAGGAGGGACTGTTGACTGTGCGTACAGCACTTCTGGACGGCAACTGGCGGTGTTGGAGCCCAGGGACAGGTGGAGGAGGAGGAGGTTGGAGGAGGTAGGAGGGATTGCCACACACACAGCAGGGGAACAGCTGACGTTACTGAACCCCAATAACAGAGGAGGGACTGTTGACTGTGCGTACAGCACTTCTGGACGGCAACTGGCGGTGTTGGAGCCCAGGGACAGGTGGAGGAGGAGGAGGTTGGAGGAGGTAGGAGGGATTGCCACACACACAGCAGGGGAACAGCTGACGTTACTGAACCCCAATAACAGAGGAGGGACTGTTGACTGTGCGTACAGCACTTCTGGATGGCAACTGGCGGTGTTGGAGCCCAGGGACAGGTGGAGGAGGAGGAGGTTGGAGGAGGTAGGAGGGATTGCCACACACACAGCAGGGGAACAGCTGACCTTACTGAACCCCAATAACAGAGGAGGGACTGTTGACTGTGCGTACAGCACTTCTGGACGGCAACTGGTGGTGTTGGAGCCCAGGGACAGGTGGAGGAGGAGGAGGTTGGAGGAGGTAGGAGGGATTGCCACACACACAGCAGGGGAACAGCTGACCTTACTGAACCCCAATAACAGAGGAGGGACTGTTGACTGTGCGTACAGCACTTCTGGACGGCAACTGGCGGTGTTGGAGCCCAGGGACAGGTGGAGGAGGAGGAGGTTGGAGGAGGTAGGAGGGATTGCCACACACACAGCAGGGGAACAGCTGACGTTACTGAACCCCAATAACAGAGGAGGGACTGTTGACTGTGCGTACAGCACTTCTGGACGGCAACTGGCGGTGTTGGAGCCCAGGGACAGGTGGAGGAGGAGGAGGTTGGAGGAGGTAGGAGGGATTGCCACACACACAGCAGGGGAACAGCTGACGTTACTGAACCCCAATAACAGAGGAGGGACTGTTGACTGTGCGTACAGCACTTCTGGACGGCAACTGGCGGTGTTGGAGCCCAGGGACAGGTGGAGGAGGTTGGAGGAGGTAGGAGGGATTGCCACACACACAGCAGGGGAACAGCTGACGTTACTGAACCCCAATAACAGAGGAGGGACTGTTGACTGTGCGTACAGCACTTCTGGACGGCAACTGGCGGTGTTGGAGCCCAGGGACAGGTGGAGGAGGAGGAGGTTGGAGGAGGTAGGAGGGATTGCCACACATACAGCAGGGGAACAGCTGACGTTACTGAACCCCAATAACAGAGGAGGGACTGTTGACTGTGCGTACAGCACTTCTGGACGGCAACTGGCGGTGTTGGAGCCCAGGGACAGGTGGAGGAGGTTGGAGGAGGTAGGAGGGATTGCCACACACACAGCAGGGGAACAGCTGACGTTACTGAACCCCAATAACAGAGGAGGGACTGTTGACTGTGCGTACAGCACTTCTGGACGGCAACTGGCGGTGTTGGAGCCCAGGGACAGGTGGAAAAGCAGAGGAACACAATGTAGGCCGAAGCCTGAGAAAGTCGAAAGGGAACCTTTAACCCCCCCCCAAGGCATTTGTAGCTGAAAGAGCCAGCTTGTGCAGCACAAAAGATGCAAAAGGAAAAGGTGGCTCTTTTCATCATGCTCCTTGCAAACACAGAACTAAACAGTTATAAAATGTGTCCCCTGCAACCGTAAAACCGTCCTGGAGGTGGGACTTTCCTTCGTAATGTGACGCAGCACAGCCGTCATTCCTACCCCCCCGGCGCCGCGCACCGGCTCCTCAGCGTTGTTTGATTCCGTCCCGGAGCCTGCGCTGTTATGTTATCCCGTGGCCAGGCACACTTAGCGCTGCCCGTCTTCTGGCATCATTTGGTGTCAGGATGGCTGCGCCTGTGCGGCCGCGCTGGCAGAGAGCCCGCCTCGCAGTGTCTTCTGATTTAATCGCACTGGGGGCCTGGGATCCATGGCCATGCGCAGTGCATATCCTCGCCTCTCACTCCCCTCCCTACGGCTTCTTCAGACTGTGCGGTGTCACGGCCGTGGCATGCTATTAGGGACCAGCTGACACCGAACAGTCTGAAGAAGCCATAGGGAGATGAGTGAGAGGTGGAGGTTCAGATATGCACTGCGCATGTCCATGGATCCCAGGCCCCCAGTGGGATTAAATCAGAACAGACACTGCGAGGCGGGCTCTCTGCCAGCGCGGCCGCACAGGCGCAGCCATCCTGACACCAAATGATGCCAGAAGACGGGCAGCGCTAAGTGTGCCTGGCCACGGGATAACATAACAGCGCAGGCTCCGGGACGGAATCAAACAACGCTGAGGAGCCGGTGCGCGGCGCCGGGGGGGTAGGAATGACGGCTGTGCTGCGTCACATTACGAAGGAAAGTCCCACCTCCGGGACGGTGTTACGGTATCAGTGGACACATTTTATAAGTGTTAAGTTCTGCGTGTGCAAGGTGCTAAACAAAAATAGCTACCTTTTCCTTGTGCAGCATTACTGCTGCACAAGGTGGCTCTTTCAGTAACAAACGCCTTGGGGGGGGGGGACAGATTCCCTTACATTTCAGTTGTTGTGTCAGCGTGGCGGTCGCATGTCACATTGCCGGCTACACAGCTGGGGATCAGCTGATGTTACTGAAACCCAATAACACTGGGTCGTATGTTTTGACTGTGCAGACGGCACTTCTGAGCCTCAACTGGCGGTGTTGGAGCCCAGGAATTTAAGTTCAGGTGGTAGAAAGATGAACACAACAGGAGACCTGGATAACATATACAGTGACCTAATTATTTAATCAGGAGGAGTGGCAAATTCCTGCGAGATCCAGGCCTTGTTCATTTTCAGGAAAGTAAGCCGGTCAACGTTATCGGAGGATAGTCGCATGCGACGGTCAGTTAGTACACCACCTGCAGCACTAAAGACACGTTCCGATAATACACTGGCCGCAGGGCAAGACAGCACCTCCAATGCATACTGGCTTAGCTCTGGCCATGTATCCAGCTTTGAGACCCAAAACTTGAAAGGGGAAGAGCCGTCTGGGAGTACAGCAAGAGGGCAAGACATGTAGTCTGTCACCATCTGACGGAACCGTTGCCTCCTGCTGACTGGAGCCATCTGTGATGGTGTAGACTTTTGTGGGGGGCACAGAAAACTGTGCCACAGTTGGGCCATACTGGTCTTGCCTTGGGCAGAGGCACTGCTTCTGCTCCCTCTTTGTGCAGAGCCTCCACCACTGCCTGGACGCACTGAGCTGCTTTGGAATGCACTAGCAGCACTTCTCTCAGTTGGAATGGAGAAGATGATGGAATTGACCAGTGTGTCTTGGTACTCCCGCATTTTTCGCTCCCGGTTCAACGGTGTGATGAGGCTTTCTACGTTGTCCCGGTAGCGAGGATCAAGGAGGGTGAACACCCAATAATCAGACATGTTGAGAATGTGGGCGATGCGGCGGTCGTTTCTCAGGCACTGCAGCATGTAATCCACCATGTGCTGCAGACTGCCCAAGAAACGCTGTCTTCTGCTGGAGGCGTGATCTCTGCCCGCTCGTCATCACCCCACCCTCGCTGTACACACTGACTACTGGACAATTGTGTAACTCCCTCCTCTGGACGGATGTCTTCCTCCTCCATTGACTCCTCCTCATCCTCCTCACAAACTGTCCCCTGCCTACGCGTTTGTGAGGAACCACGTGGCGCTGACTGTCCAGAAGATGATGGAAATGGTGAATCCTCATCCTCCACCTCTTCCACAACATCATCCCTTAGCGCTTGCAGTGATTTTTCAAGCAGGCAGATAAGGGGGACAGTCATGCTGACTAGTGCATCATCTGCACTCGCCATCCGCGTGGAATAATCAAAGGGACGCAAAACCTGGCAGACGTCATTCATAGTGGCCCACTCTGTGGTTGTGAAGTCTGTACGGCGCTGACTGCGACTTTTTTGCGCCTGAAGCAGCTGGTACTCCATTACAGCTTGCTGCTGCTCACACAACCGCTCCAACATATGTAACGTGGAATTCCACCTGGTAGGTAGGTCACATATGATGCGATGTTCCGGCAGGCGGTGTCGGCGCTGCAGAGCCGCAATGCGCGCTTTTGCCGTGCTGGAACGCCGCAAGTGAGCACACTCTAGGCGGACCTTGTGCAGCAGTGCATCAAGATCCGGATAGTCCCTCAAAAAACTCTGCACGACCAAATTGAGCACATGTGCCAGACATGGGATGTGAGTGAGGTTGCCGAGGCCCAGAGCTGCCACCAGATTTCGGCCATCATCACACACTACCATGCCTGGCTGGAGATTCGCTGGCACAAACCACACATCGCTCTCCTGCTTGATGGCATTCCAGAGCTCCTGCGCTGTGTGGCTACGATTCCCCAAAAAAATTAATTTCAACACGGCCTGTTGACGTTTGGCCACGGCTGTGCTCATGTCGGTCGTAACAGGTACACGTTCATCACGGGTCCATGTGGAGGTGGACTGTGACGGCTCCTGCAGCGATGATTCTGAGGAACTGGTGTAAGAGGAGGAGTCAATGCGTACAGAATGGATTCCTGCAATCCTTGGAGTGGGCAGGACACGTCCTGCGCCACTCGCACGGTCTGTACCCGGCTCAACGACATTAACCCAATGGGCAGTGAGGGAAAGGTATCGCCCCTGTCCATGTTGACTGGTCCACGCATCGGTGGTGAGGTGGACCTTGCTACTGACGGCGTTCAGTAGCGCGTGTTTTATGTGTCCCTCCACATGCTTGTGCAGGGCAGGGACGGCTTGCCTGCTGAAGTAAAAGCGGCTGGGCACATTGTACTGGGGGACTGCCAATGACATCAAGTCACGGAAGCTGTCAGTCTCCACCAGCCTGAATGACAGCATTTCCAGTGACAGAAGTTTGGCAATGCCTGCAGTCAGAGCCTGTGCTCGTGGGTGGTTTGACGAGAAAGGCCGCCTTTTCTCCCATGCCTGTACTACCGATGGCTGTAGACTGGGCTGGGAGTGTGTGGATGACTGGGAAAGTGGTGCTGCGGGTGGAATTACAGCGGGTCTCTGGACAACAGGGCCAGAGGTTCTTCCACGGCGATCCTGGGAGGAAGCCGAACCAGCTGCGTGTGAGCTAGAGGAAGAGGCAACATGAGCTGAAGAGGTGGTAGCTGCCGCTGTTGGTTGGCCTACCTCTTCAGTGTGTTTTTCTAACTCCGCCGGGTGCCTGTTGCGCACATGTTTCCACATGTTGGAGGTATTGAGGTTGCTGACATTTCGACCTCTTTTGACTTTTTGATGACACACATTGCATCTGACATAGCAAATGTCATCTGCAACTGTGTCAAAAAAGGACCAGGCACTGCAAGTCTTGGGAGCGCCCTTTTTGGCTTTTGGAAGAGACATGCTCCTAACGGGTGCCAAAGCGGAGGCTGCAGGATCCGCAGTCTTCCCCCTCCCTCTCCCTCTTTGGGCCGTACGGGGAATCTCTTCCTCAGAGCTGCTCCCACCACCTTCCTGTCCCTCACGCCAAGATGGGTCGAGGACCTCATCATCTACACTACCCTCTGCCCCCAACTGCTCCTCCTGGGTAGTCTCAGCAGCAGAGCACGCACCAGTAAGTGGCACCTGAGTGTCATCATCAGCTGATGCGGCCTGCGATGTGGTGACCGGAGCCACTGGCCCACCCGCCTCTTCAGAGGAAGACAGAAAAAGCTGTTGGGCATCACTGCACCCTGCCTCTTCTTCCATTTCTCCAATGCTGCTTGGCTGGCCCCCTGTTTCCAAGCCAAGAGATTCAGAGAACAGAAGTAGAGACGGCTCCTGTCCTGGGCTCTCTGTCTGCCTGGGCAATTTGGCAGGTGGTGAAGAGACAGATGGCTGCTCTCCAGTGCTCTGTGTCTGAGAGGATGTGGCACTAATGGAAGTTGATGCATTAGCTGCCATCCATCCGACAACAGCTTCAATTTGGTCTTCACGCAGCAGCGGTGTACGGCGCTCTGACACAAAGCTGCGCATGAACGACTGTTGCCTGGTGAAAGTGGGTGCTGATGAGTCACCGGTGCCCGCAGCAGGCACAGAATCCCCACGTCCCCTCCCTGCTCCGCGCCCACGCCCACGCCCACGTGCCTTACTCACTGCCTTCTTCATCTTGGTTGACTGATAAAGATAAGCAGAAAAGTACTAACGGATTTGTGTGCTTATTCCTGAGCAACTCCTCCTAACAGGTATAAGAAACACTAATTTTCTAAAGTGTGGACTAGACTTTAATATGAGCTAATGTGGCCTACACAAATGTAAAGTGGTGTAACTGGTGTGTTTGGTGAACTTTATTATTTATTTCTTTTTTGGGGGCTGAACTGACAACAGATAGAGCTGCAGTCACACGGAGACCGTGCAGACAGACGTAAACGGCGCTGCAAGGCCCAAAAACCCTCCTCTACGTTATCCTATGTAGTGTTTTTCCACAAGTTAGCTGGAGACGGGTGGAAAGACACTAATAGGATTTTTTTAAATAAATTAGCAGCAACCTACACTACTTGAAAAAAAAAGAAAATTGATTTGGCGGTATGACGCAGTGAACAACCCTGAGCAGGAAACAACCAGGCTATGGCTGCTCACAGACTACAGGGCGAGCTGCAATCACACGGAGACCGTGCAGACAGCCGTAAACGGCGCTGCAAGGCCCAAAAACCCTCCTCTACTTTATCCTATGTAGTGTTTTTCCACAAATTAGCTGGAGACGGGTGGAAAGACACTAATAGGATTTTTTTAAATAAATTAGCAGCAGACTACACTACTTGAAAAAAAATTAAAATTGATTTGGCGGTATGACGCAGTGAACAACCCTGAGATGGAGACAACCAGGCTATGGCTGCTCACAGACTACAGGGCGAGCTGCAATCACACGGAGACCGTGCAGACAGCCGTAAACGGCGCTGCAAGGCCCAAAAACCCTCCTCTACTTTATCCTATGTAGTGTTTTTCCACAAATTAGCTGGAGACGGGTGGAAAGACACTAATAGGATTTTTTTAAATAAATTAGCAGCAGACTACACTACTTGAAAAAAAATTAAAATTGATTTGGCGGTATGACGCAGTGAACAACCCTGAGCTGGAGACAACCAGGCTATGGCTGCTCACAGACTACAGGGCGAGCTGCAGTCACACGGAGACCGTGCAGACAGCCGTAAACGGCGCTGCAAGGCCCAAAAACCCTCCTCTACTTTATCCTATGTAGTGTTTTTCCACAAATTAGCTGGAGACGGGTGGAAAGACACTAATAGGATTTTTTTGAATAAATTAGCAGCAGACTACACTACTTGAAAAAAAAAAAAAAAAAAAAGAACAGTATGAGGCAATGAACCACCCTCCCTGAACTGAATACAACCAGCTATGGATGGCCTATGTGGCTGCACTCAGACTAGAGAGTGGGCTGCACTCACACACACACACACACAGACCTTGCAGATCGCTGTGAAAACAGCGCTACAAGGCAAAAGCAAGGTGAATAGTAGGTGAACACAGCGGTTGCTAAATTAGCCTTTGGAAAGCACAAAGAAGCAAATCGCTATCTCTAAACTGTCCCTCAGTCAGCAAACAGCGTTCTGTCACTAACTGAATTCACAGCAGAGTGATCGCAAAATGGCGCCAGCGACTTTTAAACTGCAGCATGACATCATTTCAGCAGCCAATCACAGCCTTGCCAGTAGTTTCATGCCCTCCATGCTAAACAGGATGTGCCCACACTTGGAATCATTCTCATTGGCTGAATTTCTGCATTTTGAATCTTGGAACTTCCGATTCCGGTATCCGATACGCGGCAAGTATCGGAATCCCGGTATCGGAATTCCGATACCGCAAGTATCGGCCGATACCCGATACTTGCGGTATCGGAATGCTCAACACTAGTAGCGATTGTTCATTTAGTGACAGGTAACTGACAGCTGTGGACCTAAGGTTGTGAAACAGCAGGGTACAAGAGGGGAAGGCTACTTACAACATGGGTGGGAAAAAACGAGGTCGTGGTGGAAGGGGGAATAGTCTTGGTGTTCGACGTGTACGTGGGTTAGGTGTTAATGTAAATGAAGTCTTAACTAAGCAAACACCATCTCTTCCTATCCAAAGACCACTGACAACATCCGTTACTGGCTGGCCTACTCAACTCCCTTTCTTTTGCAGTCGCACAGTGGTATGCCTTGTAGATGAGGCTCAGAAAGAGCACGTGCTACAGTGGATGGCAAATGCGGCCTCAAGTGGCCTCTACTCCCCTTCCTCCACCTTAACATCACACACAGTACAATCCTCAGAGGTGGCACCACAATCACTCTTGTTTCCCCCTGCGTCAAAAATTTCCAAACGCCCACCTGACTGTGGGGAACCTCGGATGGGCCATTCTGAAGAGCTGTTTACACATTGTATTCCATGGGCATCAGAAGTCTGCTCTGAAGAATCACAGAATCCAGAGGAGGAAAGCATCTGCAACAGTGCCCAAACTTTTTTCACATTGGATCCAGGGCTGGATGAAGTAGGATCCGAGCAGAATCCAGACCTTCGTCCCCAGACGATAACCACCAAGGGTAGAAGTGATCCTAATGAGCCACAGATACCAGAGGCGCTGTACTGTAATGTCAGGGCAGGAAGTGGAGGATGACTCTCAGGGTGAGGAGTGTGAGAACAGAGAGGATGACAGTGAGGTTCTAGACCCTACTTGGTGTGAACCCAGAGGTATGCAGCTAAGTAGCTCAGCAGAGGAAGTGGAGGAAGATGAGGAGGTTATGTTGCGGCTTCCCACACAGACACAAAGTGATGCAACCATGTCTAGCACTGTATCCTCAGCCCCAACTCTGGCTGTGGCAAGCATCGGCCGCGAGTGTGCAATTTGCAGGTGCGGCAAGGGTTGCCTAGCCTGGCCATTTTTTGAGACCGCAAAGGATGACCCAACACACATTATCTATCAAATTTGCAAAAAAAACTCAGCAGAGGCAAAAATTGCAATAATTTGACAACTACATGCATGAAACAGCACATGTGCGATCAACATGCCTTAGTGTGAGAATCTCACTGTGCTAAAATGCGGACTAGCGGGTCTTCCCAATCATCGGCTGTCCCATCAACCCCATCTGCTGCTTCTTCTCCCTCTGTCACCATTCAAAGTGTTCACACACAAGTCTCCGTCCACAGAAACTACAACTGTTTACCTACCACAGTCGGGGTGAGTGAGAGCCAATTAGCTGTTACGGAAGTAGACATGACGGATGCTTTTATGTCACCTAGCACAACACATCTTTCTCAATCCACCATAACATCTCCACCTCCACCTCACTCGCAGTCCTTCAGTTTGTCCTTTTCTCCGTACTTTGCACTATTTAAGCACAGCAGCCAGCTCTTGATCCCGCAATTGTGGTCACGCAAAATAATGTTTCCTCATACACGTGGAAAAGCTAAGAGCTTGAACTCCACCATCTCCAATGTGTTGGCCATGGAAATGTTGCCTTTCCGCCTGGTGGATACAAATGATTTCCGAAAGTTGATGGCCATCACAGTTGCTCAGTACCAGTTGCCCAGTCACCATTACTTCTGAAAGAAAGTTGTGCCTGCATTTCACCATTATGTGGCAGAAAACAACACCCTTTCCATGAAAAATCTATGTCTGCCAGGATGCAGTTTACAATTAACATCTGGACAAGCAAATGTGCAAGGGAGTTACATCTCGCTGACTGGGCACTGGGTGACTCCAGTGGCCATGGGGATAAGCAGTCAAGGGGCTGCTCCACAAGTCTTTGACTCCTCAAGGCTTGCTGGACAAGGATCTGTATCTAACAGTTCCTCCACTGCTTCTGACTCCTCAATCTCTCCCATAGTAAGACACGTATTCCAACAGAGCAAATAGAATCTCCCCCACCTCCACACTGCGCAGCCATGGCTCACCGCAATCAGGCAGTGTTTAAATTAATATGCCTTGGAGATCGCAGTCACACAGTTCAAGATCTGTGGACAGGTATCTAGGCCAAGTTAGAGCAATGGCTGTCTCCACTAAACTGGGAGCCAGGGAAGGCCGTGTGTGCAAACCTTGTGGCTGCCATACACTGTGGCAACCTCACGCACATACCTTGCATGGCCCCTGCCCTCAACCTGGCCATACAGCAATTTTTCCACCACTATCTCGGCCTGAATGCACTGCTGCAGAAAGCACGTTCGCTGTGCGCTCACTTCCTACAATTGCTACAGAGGTCTTTCGGCCTACTGGTTAACTGTTTGATTAGCGATGTTCCAAAATGGTGGAATTCCACTCTGCACATGTTGCAGTGGAAGTGGAAGCAGCGACAAGCATGATGCAGTTTCTCCTTTTGCAAAGCCTGAGCCAATGCAGTCCAGCAGTAGTGCAAATCACGCTTGCGGAATAGGCACAGGTGAAGGACCTCTGCACCTTTCTGCACAGAGGACGGATCACTGTTATTTCCAGGACCTACATGGACAAGCGTCGCTACTGTTGGCGCCATCACCGCTTCACAACACCCACGGCCTGAGGATCAGCGGATAGGATAAGTTAACCCCACAAGAACTGTCACTACGTTCTTCACTGTTCTTTAACCCTACCCACAATTTCTCCATTGAACTGTTTTAGTCCCTGTTTAACCCTTTACCTCCCTGCATGGAGTATCCCACTGTTGATTAAAACCCAGTTAACCCTTGCTCTGTCTCCCTCCTGTCACTGCATCCCGCAACCTGCTCACAAGTGACAATTATTTTTTGAAATTTGGAGAATCCAATTTGGATCTCCATCTGGTGGGTTGCCTGGGGTGGAAGGTTTGTCAGAGGCCTATTATATTTCTTCTCTGTGGAAATTGATGCCACTTTACTGGTGTGTGACAATTATTTTTTAAAATGTGGAAACTCCAAGCGTGTCTTCATCTGGTGGTTGCCTGTGATGGAAGGTGTGTCGGAGGCCTATTATACTGTTTCTACTCTGTGAAAATTGATGCCACTTTAGTCGTGTGTGACAATAATTTTTTTTTAAATGTGGAGACTCAAAGTTCGCTCTCCATCCTTACATTTTTCTACCAATATTACTGTATGAAACTGATGTTTGTGCCATCTGAGTGTGGCTGGAATAAAAGAAAAAAATTGGAGGTGTTGCATGAGGTGTGAGGTCTTCCAGCTAAGAAGGCTTACTGCTCCTTTGCCCACCAGGTCCTCATTGAAACGTCAATTCCAAGCAGTAAATTCTGTGCCAGACCCTGATATCTCATGCATGGCCCATGGCTGACTGCTGCTGTGCCATTTGAAAATTTCTGCTGTGGGTCAATTGATGCCACTTTTCATGGTGTCTGCCCCTACGTTTAGCTGTTTGGGAAGATTTTTGTCACCCCTTAAGGTGTTGCCTATGCATTTGGTTTTGCCTACCTTTAAATCTAATGGGGTTCGGTTACGTTCCTTGAACTATTCGGCGAACTGTTCGGCAAATGGAGGTCCGTCTGGCAAATCCGAACCGAACCTCTATTAAAGATGAATAGCTTAAAGTAATATTCTAAAAAGAAATTTATGGAGAGAGAAACCAAAATAAATTGTATAAAATGTTGTATTTTGTGCTGATTCACCTACAAAAATCACATATGCAGTTTTGTTCAATGACACTTGATAATATTTTTCCTAGTAATGACATAATGTGTGGTAATTGAATGAAGTTTATGTGCAGGATGGAGCATAGCTGTGTTGTGTCAACTCTGAGTCAGACACATTACTACAACACGGTAGTCCCAGACGAGAGAGTGAAAATCCACTCACGATACTTCTGGGAATTTGAATCACTACTCTGTCAGGAACTGGTAAGCAGGATCAGATTTCATAAATAAATAAAATATAACTTTTAATATTCAGGATTAAAATATGGTTAGCCAATACCTCACGATGACATATACAGACATTAAAGTGATAAAGTGAACCAGTGTTCAATTAGAAAATGGTTGGATCTTACCATTAGAAGTTGTGAATCAGCAAAAACATCATGCAGGAGGGAGAAAAGGGAAATAAAGTCAGACAGATAAAACTACATTCCCTGTCTTTGCCCAATGCAGTATCTCCCGTCCTGACAAGGACAGTGCCAAGTGTGACCTATGCGTCTACAAATGTCCTTGTAAGAACCCTCCCTATGCGTTTCATCACCCTGTAATGGGTACTCCTCAGGGGATATGGGTTGTGAAGCTGTGACCCCTGTTACAGCTAGGGTTTGCTGTTTGTGCTCCCCAGAATGTGCATGCAGACGGATGAAGTCCATAGGTGTGCATGGCAGTCGTAGGTGTAGCTGCGATTGCAATGTGAGGCAGTGACTCATGTCACAGGTAGGGGTCACTGTGTCTTCTCCCCAGGTTGTGCGTGCTGACGGATGAAGTCCATATGTGAGCATGGGAGTCACGGATTTCTGATCTGGGTTTTCCATGTGGCTGAAGGCCACAGGTTTGTGTGTGTTAAAAGCCCTGCAGTAAGATGAATGGGTGTCAGGTGCAACCTGAGTGTCAGTCTGGTGTGCGCTGGTGTGCAGAGCAGAGGCCTGCAGAGCGCTGGGTGAGTGCATGGAGGCACAAGCCAACAGAGCCAGCACCAAGGGCTGCTGAATAGCCTGGCACCCACAGCATATATAGCAATGCAAATCGTCCATGGTACTGGTCTTGGATGTGGACAGTCCTGTGCCTGGAGGTGGATGTCCTGTGCCCGAAAGAGGACTAGCATGTGTAACGATTGCAAACAGGTGGATATGGTGCTATCCAGAGGATAGGCTGGGCTGTGTCAGTAAAGAGACTGTGTGTAAAGATTATAAGGGATAACTCAGGAGACTCTTTGCATGGAACAAGACAACTACAGGACACAGTTTTATAAGTGGTAAAGTCTATATTATCACACGGTGATTCAAACAGGTGCAGAGAGAAACTGAAGTCCATAACAATTGGTGTAAATATTAAACACAGCTTAACAGTCTATAGGAAACTTCAGAGGAAAATGCAATCACGCAGAAAGTCTATGAAGCACAATTATTCTTGAGGATACTTGACACGAATAAGTCCTTGGTAGTCCAAACACAGATAGATATGCTTATAAGGCAGTTCAAATAATATCTTAGCACAACCAGGGAGGCCTGGTTAATAGTCTCAGGTTTAAGCAGAGCAGCAACAGCTTACATGTCCAGCAAATGCAGATGGAAACAAACACAAGCAGCCAGATGGAGGATTACTGGAAACCGATGTATGCAAAGGAAACTCAGAGCTGAGTAGCAGGATCTCCACACAGGTTCACAGGAGCAGGTGCAGGTGCAAAGCCGGAGTCGCCAGGGTCAGGAGCTGGATGCAAGGCAGAATACTCTAGCACAGACTAAAGGCTGGCGTGGAGTTATATAGCAGGAAGACAAAGTGCACATGAGACCAAAGATGCCATCTTGGAAAAGGGCAGTAATGCACAAAAGGTAATCAAAATGTTCAGAGTCCTGACATTACTCCCTCCTTAGAAGCAGCCTCAGGACGATCCTGAACCTGGTTTCTCAGGGAATCTTTGATGAAAGCGAGAGATCTTCTGTTGGGCATTGATGTTTTCCACAGGTTCCCAAGAGTCTTCCTCAGGGGGATATCACTGCCATCTTATCAGATATTGGAGCCGATTCCTGCGAATCCTGGAATCAATAATTTCCTCCACCACTAATTGTTCTTGCCCATCAATCACCACAGGCTGCAGAGGTGGCACAACACGTCCCTGGAAGGTATTAGGAGATACAGGCTTTAGTAAAGATACATGAAAAACTGGGTGTATCTTCACAGTCCTAGGCAGCTTCAGACGGCAGGCCACAGAGCTCACAATACTGTTGATCTTGAAAGGGCCAATGACTTTCTGTCCAAGTTTTTGTGAAGGAACATTTAACTTCAGATTCTTAGTTGCTACCCACACGGAATCTCCTACCTTGAACATGGGTGCAGGTTTACGGAATCTATCAACCGATCTCTTATAACGTTCTTGAGCCGTGGTCAGGGATTCCTTCAGAACCTCCAGATTTTGCCTCATCTCAGTCAGCCTTTCCTCAACTGCTGGAACCAAAGAATTAATCAGAGACTTAGGTAAGATACATGGATGATAACCCAGATTGGCAAAGAAAGGAGTGAACTTAGTGGAGGAGCTCTGAGAATTGTATGAAAATTTGGCTAACGGCAGTAACTCCAACCAATCATCTTGGAGATGGCTAACATAGCATCTTAGATATTGTTCCAACGTCTGGGTTCTGGTTGGTATGCTCAGTCTGACCATTTGTCTGGGGATGGTAAGCGGAAGATAGACAGACATTAATATTGAGTACAGAGCAAAACCCCTTCCAGAATCTTGAAGTGAACTGTACTCCACGGTCAGAGATGATCTCATCCGGGATCCCATGCAGCCGGAAGACATTCTGAATAACCAAGTTCACTGTATCTTTAGCTGAGGGGAGGCCGGAGCATGGAACAAAATGAGCAACTTTAGTCAGGCGATCAACTACCACCATGATCGTATTCATGCCCCCCGATGTAGGCAGCTCCACAATAAAGTCCATTGATATAGACCCCCAAGGTCGGGACGGAACAGATAATGGTTGCAGGAGACCCGTAGGTGCCACACGAGGAGTCTTGTAACAAGCACATACCTTGCAAGAGAGAACATAGTCCTTAGTATCCTTCCGGCAAGTTGGCCACCAGAAAAATTGGCTTAGGAACTCTTGTGTCTTCTGTACCCCCCTGTGACCAGCCAACTTGGAGTCATGTACCAACTTGAGGATCTGCAGACGGACGGCCTCAGGAACGTAGATACGTCGATCTCTGAACCACATGCCACCCTTAAAGACAAGATTAATATCCACAGGTGGGTTGGCCAGAAATACATCACCGTCATAAGCCTCCCTGCACTTCCTCCACAAGTCCTGATCGTGGATAACTCCGATGAAATTGGCATCAGATAGAATGGTCTTGGACGGGGCTCCAGGTATGGAATCCGCAGCATGGATTCGGGATAAAGCATCAGCCTTCCCATTACGAGAACCTGGACAGTACGAGATAACAAAATTAAATTGATTTAAAAATAAATTCCAACGAGCCTGATGAGGAGAAAGACATCTAGCGGATCTGAGGTACTCTAAATTGCGATGGTCAGTAAGCACTACGATCTGTTGTGCAGCTCCTTGCAGATGATGAATCCATTCCTAGAAAGCCGCAATAATAGCCAGAAATTCCTTGTCTCCCACATCGTAATTCTTCTCTGCTGAGGTTAGTCTACGGGAAAAGAAAGCACAAGGATGTAGCAGACCCTTCTCTCCAGTTATTTGGGAGAGAATAGCCCCCAAGGCATTATCAGAAGCGTCCACCTCCACAATGAAAGAAAGTGTTGGATCTGGGTGTATCAACAGCGGTGCTGAGGTGAAACAGATCTTAAGCCGATCAAAAGCTTCTTGAGCCTGTGATGACCACTTAAAGGGCTTTTCTTTCTTTGTCAAGGAAGTAATGGGACGGACAATATCAGAAAAATTTCGAATAAAACGTCTGTAGAGATTTGCAAAACCAATAAAACATTGCACCTCCTTAACGTGCTTGGGTACCGGCCAATCAAGGATAGCCTGAATCTTACCAGATTCCATGTTTAGCACCTGGGGAGAGATAATATAACCTAAGAACTGTATCTCAGAACAATGGAACTCGCATTTCTCTGGCTTGATATACAGATGGTTCTCTTTCAGACATGTTAAAACAGCTTTGACATGTTCTTCATGTTCCTGTAGAGAGTCAGAAAAGATTAGAATATCGTTGAAATAGATCACCACAAACTGGTCCAACAAATCTCTGAAAATGTCATTAGCAAGGTGTTGAAACGTTGCAGGGGCATTACAAAGCCCGAAGGGCATCACGAGATATTCAAAGAACGCAGCCAAGGGATGTCTAAAATCACAGGAAAATGAGGAGAAGAAATTAACAAGAAAGAAAGTTGCTCTTGATGATTAGGCTCCAACAAAATCTCAAGGGGTGCGGTCTCCTGATCCACAGGCCCGGAGATTAACGGTGACCCATCCACTGTTTCCATGGTAATTGGAGAGGCTCTTTGCTGAATTTCAATACCATGTTCCTTGGCAAATGCGATATCCATAAAATTGCCACCTGCATCAGAGTCAATCATAGCTGCACTGGAAATCCACTGTCCTGTACACAGGATCTTAATTGGGAGAGAACAGTGAGAGTTCTTTTCATTTAGCTCCTTGGCTGGTGAAGTCATAGAAAGTGAATGGAATACAGCATTTAAAGGCAGGCTACATTCAGAGATGTCAGATTCATCCTCCTAGTTTTCATACTCCCTACTGCTGCTAGCACCTTGTTAGGCTGCTTGGGACACTTGGGACAGTTGATTAGAAAGTGGTCAGACTGGCCGCAGTAGAAACATAGACTTTCTCGAAGGCGATGCTCCCGGCGCTCATTACTCTCGCGCCTCTGAACAGAATCAATTTGCATGGGCACCTCCTCTACCTCTCGAGATGTTTTACCTGCAGTCTCTTTGGAAGGAAGGGAAAAGTTAGAAATACGGTTATATGCAGCAAACTTCTCCTGCCTACGCTCAGTAAGGCGAATGTCAATGCGTACACAATGCTGTATAAATGTTTCTAGCTCTTGTGGTGATTCAGAGCGAGCTAATTCATCCTTTACAATGCTAGACAGACCCTTTTAAAAATAGGTACTTGTGCATAACTGTCCCAATTAGTATCTACCGCTAATCTCCTGAATTCAGTAGCATACTCAATAACAGAACGTTTAGCCTGGCGTAAAGACAACAAAGCAGATTCAGCGGTTGCACGGCGATTAGGGTCATCAAACATTAATGCCATAGCGGCCAAAAAATTGTCCAAATTATTTAACCGCGGGTCACGAGACTCAATCATCGGATTCGCCCAGGTGAGCGCTCGTGTGGTCAGCAGCATTATTACACACAATACTTTGGATCTATCATTAGGAAAACGGTCAGCATGCACATCAAAATATAGCATACATTGATTCACAATGCCACAAAATTTGTCGCGATCACCATTAAATCTGAATGGGGGCAACTTATGTGGGCTAGGTGGTGGCTGTTGCCCAGAGGGTAAAGTCACCTGTGCAGCTATTTGCGTGCTTATGTCCTGAAAAGCCCATCCATACTGGGACTCCATGCCAGCAAGTTTGTTTTCCTGGACTGCCATTCGGGTGCTTAAGTCCTGCAAAGTTTGTCCAAACACTTGTTGATTGTGTTCAAAGCTTCCAAACTTCTTTTGCAGACCTTCCACATCTTGCTGCAGTGATCTAATTAAAGTGCACATGAGACCAAAGACGCCATCTTGGAAAAGGGCAGTAATGCACAAAAGGTAATCAAAATGTTCAGAGTCCTGACACTGTGATACAGCGATGCAGGACACCCACGAGGACTAGTCAGAGGAGGGCTGGCGTGTGTAGTGTCTGCAACATGTAAAACTGTGTGTTTGGAGACTTTATTATGGCGTGCGGTCGCCCAGGGGAACTGGACAAGGGAAGTATGGCCTGTTTAGGGACCACAAATCTAAAGCCATATGATATGTATTGCTATGAACTGGTGTGAACTGAACACTGATAATATACACTGAAGTTATATGCATTTGACTTTAGTGCTGTGAGGAAACACATTAAAGAGACTTTGGTGTTGAAACTTTGTGGGTCACTGCCTCTTCACTACGTACGATGCTACTGCAGCCTTACAGGGTACACAGTATATACTGTAGAGATTGTACTCACTCAGGTAAGGCAGGAGGAAGACAGGAGGCGCATTTCTATAAAAAGTCCATTCGGGTTTATTTGCTCCATAAACCCCTAAGCAGCAACAAAAAGGTAAATGGCCTTTAGAGCCAGCAAAACAACACAAAAATGTCCTTAGTCAGGTTCTGCTCCCTCATGCCTGTGGGTACACAGGCTGGGCAATATCCAACACACAAGCTCGCTCTGGAGCTACACACAGGAGGGCTTTTCCCTCCTCAAACACAGACCATGTGTCAAACAGCCTCCATTATGTAGGCTGTAACCACACCCACAGATGAGATATTTCGGTAGCGAAACCCTCCCATTTCTCAGAGCTACCCGCAACCCGGACCCAGGTGCACCAAACAACATCCTAGTGCTTGCGTGCACTAAAGCAAAAATACTCCGGGTTACATCACAGGGAGCTGCCATCCCTGTGACACACACCTCCCATTGGTTACGCGTCCATTAACCTCCTTACAATATATATATATATATATATATATATATATATATATATATATATATATATAACAAATAGATCAATGGCTGCACTCAACTGTACTAAAGCAAGGGAATGTGCGATATATGATATGTGAATAGCATAATGGCTTGTGAAATCTATGAAAAAACACATGAGATGCTTAGCACAAGATTTGGCCAAAAAATGTGAGCCCATCCACCAAACGTCAAGGTAATCTCAGATCGGATGGGTCCCTGACCTATATATATCCATATATATAATTGTCTAAGGGTTTTTCTGTCTGTCTGTCCTGGAAATCCCGCGTCTCTGATTGGTCGAGGCCTCGACCAATCAGCGACGGGCACAGCATGGCGACGATGATGTCATAAAGGTTGCCTCGACCAATCAGCGACGGGCACAGTCTGCTGCGAATTCGCCTCGATCAATCAGCGACGGGCACAGTATCGACGTAGATGTCATAATGGTTGCCATGGCGACGATGATTTCATAAAGGTTGCCTCGACCAATCAGCGACGGGCACAGTCTGCCGCGAATTCTGGAATCATCATTGTCCATATACTACGGGGACATGCATATTCTAGAATACCCGATGCGTTAGAATCGGGCCACAATCTAGTATATATATATATATATATATATATATATATATATATATATACAGGGCCAGCGCCATCACATGGCCCACCCAAGCAAGAGTCGGGGCCCTGAGCAGGTCAGAGGGCGTGATGACGTGAGTAGTGTGCGCCCTCTGCCTGAACAGTCACAGTGCATACAGCTTGATGATGCTGATGCTGAGCAGCAGCTAGTGAGGAGAGGTGAGTATTTCATTTTTTATATATTAACAGCAATATCTGGGGACCATCATATGGGGCCCATTATATATGGAGCATTATATGGGGCCCATCATACACTGGAGCATCATACATGGGGCCCATTATATATGGAGCATTATATGGGGCCCATCATACACTGGAACATCATATATGTGGCCCATCATATACTGGAGCATCATATGGGGCCCATTATATATGGAGCATCATACGGGGCCCATTAAATATGGAGCAGCTTAAGAGGCCCATTATATATGGAGTATTATATTGCCTCCATTATATATCGATCATTATATGGAGCCCATTCCATTTGGAGTAATATATGGGGCCCATCATATACTGAAGCATTATATGGGGTCCATCATAGACTGTATGGAACATTATATGGGGCTTATTCTGTATGGAACATTATATGGGGCCTATTCTTTATGAAGCAATATATGGGACTCATTCTGTATGAAGCATTAAATGGGACTCATTATACTGTACGGAGCAATATATGGGGCTCTTTATACTGTATGGAGCCCATCTTACATGAATAGAAATATAGAAGGATTCGAATAGACAGCTAACTAAAAAAACCCTTATAAAATAGATCTTTTAATAAGTTTTGTTTAAAAAGAATCTTATATACTCACAACAAAGGTAAAAAGTGCGACATGCAAAGAAGACATACAAATATTTGTATAGGGCTAAAAAAGACCATAGTATAGGCTGATATAATACATATAAACCTAGCTCTATGTACTTCTGTCAGAATGCAGTGGCTACAACTGCTATGCATTTTTAAGTGTCACCTAGACCTGACCAGATAGTTAAGTCACAAAAAGTAGAAGGTGATTGTTAGCCCTAAAACACAATGCCCCATCAATAGAAGAAGTATAACTAATTGCCTAGGGTGCCCAAGATTTGCACTGCCTAAATTTATGGACAATTTGTCATAGCGTTACAGTGTCTACAATAACTGTGCTTTAAGTTGTAACCGGTCATACTAAGCTGATGTGAAGAAAGGGGCGGCTGACCCTACATGCCACTACTGCTGTACACCTACCTATTTGTGGAGGTTGGCACCCTAAGAAGGTGAAAGATGGTGCCAGAGCTAGTGCGCTGGCTGCATCTATGCTCCTAAAAAAGCCCTTTGTCAGACGCAACAAGAAACAGTAAGAAACAGAGAGCCAGTTTGGCCTGTATCTGCTGCTGGCAGTGTACTAAGCCACAAATAAGGGTATTAGATGTTGCGAAGAGACAAATCTCATAGATAGAGGAGGATAGGGGTATGTATGTCAAAGTGGAGCAGACACACTTTTATGCACACCGTGTAGGCCGTGAGTGTACAACTGTGAAGTCGAGAATACTACATAGTTTGTCCCTGGCTTTATACAGAAAGGACAAGATACATGGATAACCAATCTGCTAGTAGATATTAGTGTAAGCACTAGTCACATCAACAACAGGTATATACGCATAGATCAATTGGCCTACCTTAAGTAAAACAATCCTGATATCAGAGATACAAGGTTGCAATCGATTACTTATCTTTTTATTTGAAAAAACTGACCGTCACATCCAAACACAGATTAAGTGTGAACAGGTGCTGAACCATAGAGTCACCAACTCCTATACAGTCAAGCAAAAAAGGCAGCACACTGCAGTGCTAACACATGCAAACATGAAACACAGAAATTGAATTGCATTACTGCACTAGAAATATGAAAAATTAGAGTGTTTAGCGCATAAAAAAGGCCAATTTTATGTGTACCTGGTAGCCACTTTACGGCATCTCTCTTATACCAGGTCCTACGCTTTCCTTCCTCACTGAGAATAAACGTCTCCATGTGAATGGGTACCTATGAAAACCTCTTATGAGACTAACATTCTCTCTCTCTGTGGAGGGGTACTGGACCTGCTGCAATTAAGACACTTGTGACTAGGAGGCGGAGTGCTCGGTCAGAAGGCTAAATAATACATTTGAAAAAACTGACCGTCACATCCAAACGTAGATTAAGTGTGAACAGGTGCTGAACCTTAGAGTCACCAACTCCTATACAGTCAAGCAAAAAAGGCAGCACACTGCAGCGCTAACACATGCAAACATGAAACACAGAAATTGAATTGCATTACTGCACTAGAAATATGAAAAATGAGAGCGTTTAGCGCATAAAACTAACATTCTCTCTCTCTGTGGAGGGGTACTGGACCTGCATAAGAGGTTTTCATAGGTACCCATTCACATGGAGACGCACCTGTTCACACTTAATCTATGTTTGGATGTGACGGTCAGTTTTTTCAAATGTATTATTTAGCCTTCTGACCGAGCACTCCGCCTCCTAGTCACAGGTGTCTTAATTGCAGCAGGTCCAGTACCCCTCCACAGAGAGAGAGAATGTTAGTCTCATAAGAGGTTTTCATAGGTACCCATTCACATGGAGACGTTTATTCTCAGCGAGGAAGGAAAGCGTAGGACCTGGTATAAGAGAGATGCCGTAAAGTGACTACCAGGTACACATAAAATTGGCCTTTTTTATGCGCTAAACGCTCTCATTTTTCATATTTCTAGTGCAGTAATGCAATTCAATTTCTGTGTTTCATGTTTGCATGTGTTAGCGCTGCAGTGTGCTGCCTTTTTTGCTTGACTTATCTTTTTAGATGCGGTGCTCCAGGTAAAAGAAATGATGCCAAGTTCAAACTCAAAGAACTTGCTATTAAACTGCAGATATAGGGTCAATCTGTAGGTTTGTAGCTTTCAAATGCTGAACAGTTGCCATACTGAAAGCCTGGGTACCAGGAGCAGACTGCTTTCAGTCATAGAGGCATGCCCAGAGTGACTACAGTTGTTGCATAGTTTGGTCGCAGAAGAAACTTGTGAGAGTAGATTATATGGGATAACTAAACTTTTATCCACACAGAACATGAGGTACATGCATCAGCTTCTTAATACAGCATGACAGGAAGTCTGAAGGACCTTTTACCAGAGAGAAAGTGAAACCAAAGTGCAGCACGTATATGCATTATATTCAGCTAAGCATATAGCGGTAAAAACATCGCCATCTACTCTCAGAAAAGTGTAAACTCCTCCTGCACACAAGTCTGTATCTGTTGCATATCTGCCAACACCATTTATCAACAGTAAGGACTTATTCAGATAAGCCTAATTTCTTCATCAGTCTCTGATGTCTTTCAGCATTCAATGTCTTTGTGAAAATATCTGCTGTCATATCTTCAGTTGGACAGTACTCTAAATTTAGGATTCCTTGTTCCTGGTGATCTCTCAAGAAGTGTTTAGTTTTTGGATTAACTCTTTCCATCTGAGCAAGAACTAGACATTCTTGATTGTCCTCATACATCTTTGTTGGTCCCAATTGTTGTTGTCCTAAGTCTGTTAGCAGTTGTCTTACCCATAGAACTTTGTTGACTGGCATGTGCTGCGGCGACATATTCTGCTTCTGTCGACGACAATGTTACTATACAGTAGATTGTTTCTTACTAATCCAACTAGTTGGTCTGCCTGAGAGCAAGCAAAGACAGCCACTAGTAGATTTCCTGTCAATTGGATCTCCAGACCAGTCTGCATCAGCGTATCCGGTTAAAATGCATTTCTCACTTGCAGTTAGTTTCAGTTTAACACTGCTAGTACCTTTCAAATAACAGATTACTCTCTTCACTGCAATCCAAACCATTTTGTTTGGTTTTGACACCTTAATGCCCAAAATTCCCACTGCTGCTGCAATGTCTGGCCTTGCAACAGTCGCAAGATATAATAATTTTCTCATTGATTTTCTGTATTGTTCATTATTCAGTAACAGATTCGGTTCACTATTTATTTCCTTCAGATAGTTGGTTTCCATTGGAGACTTTACTGGTCTTGCATCTTTCAATCAAAATGTTTTTCTTGTCTTGAATTATGTGATTTTGATTAAGGAAACTCCCGTCTTCTTCTCTTTCTATCGGTATTCCTAGGTACTGTTTCACATTTCCCAGATCTTTGATCTCGAAGTGTTGAGCCAAAGTTTTCACTATCTCCACTTCATCCCTTTGTTTTTCAAAACAAACTAAAATATCATCCACATATATCAGCACATACATCCATCTGTCTGTCAGTCTCTTTGTATATAGGCAAGGATTCGCTTTGCTTCTTTGAAAATGTTCACTTATGAGTGCTTCTGTGATTTTATCATTCCATGCTTTAGCGGCTTATTTTAAACCATATATACATTTCCGTAGCTTACAAACCATGTTTGGTTTCCTGTTATCCTTGAATCCTGTGGGTTGTTCAATGTAAATGTTTTCTGTAATGTCTCCATTCAGAAATGTTGCCTTTACATCCAGATGTTTCAACTGCACTTGTTTCATTGCTGCAACTGCAAACAAAGTTCTGATTGTGGTTAGTGTTGAGCGATACCGTCCGATACTTGAAAGTATTGGTATCGGATAGTATCGGCCGATACCCGAAAAGTATCAGATATCGCCGATACCGATACCCGATACCAATACAAGTCAATGGGACACCAAGTATCAGAAGGTATCCTGATGGTTCCCAGGGTCTGAAGGAGAGGAAACTCTCCTTCAGGCCCTGGGATCCATATTAATGTGTAAAATAAAGAATTAAAATAAAGAATATTGATATACTCACCTCTCCGGAGGCCCCTGCACCTCACCGCTGTTAACCGGCAGCCTTCTTTGCTTAAAATGAGCGCGTTTAGGGCCTTCCATGACGTCACGGCTTCTGATTGGTCGCGTGCCGCTCATGTGACCGCCAGGCGACCAATCACAAGCCGTGACATCATTCTCAGGTCCTAAATTCCTAGAATTAGGAATTTAGGACCTGAGAATGACGTCACAGCTTGTGATTGGTCGCGTGGCGGTCACATGAGCGGCACGCGACCAATCAGAAGCCGTGACGTCATGGAAGGTGCTGAACGCGCTCATTTTAAGCAAAGCAGGCTGCCGGTTACTACCAGGGCGCGTCAGAGGGTGAGTATATCCCTATTTTTTATTTTAATTCTTTATTTTTTACATGGATATGGATCCCAGGGCCTGAAGGAGAGCAAATGTCTCATCATAGTCTTCCCCATATTTCTGAGAATCGCCATTAGCTATGAGTCTTGCTTGGTATCGATCAGCTGTGCCACCTGCTTGGTATTTTACTTTCAAAACCCATTTACAACCTATAGCCTTTTTTTTTGGTAGTTCTGTCAGTGTCCATGTCTTTGAATCATGCATGGATTTTATTTCTGTTTCTGCAGCCTTTATCCATTTGTTGGCCTCTTCTTCTGAAAGTTGAGATATGTCCTGACAAGATGTAGGTTCACAAATTTTATTTGTACATGCCGTGTATGAAAGACTTTGAGGTGATCTTCCCTTGTTTTCTCTTATTGGGCATCTTGGTTCTGTGTCTGTATGGAGCTGTATCTCTTGACTTTCAGTTTTTTGATCTTCATTGATTTCCACTTCTTTCTCATCAGATGTTCCTGCAGTTATATCACTGTAATTTCTCTCATTTTTTGTTTCCAGTGATGTCACTATGTCATCATTTAGATCTTCAATGAATGTTACACTGTTACTCACTGTGATTCTGTCTGTCTTGGGATCTAGGATTCTTTATCCTTTGCAATTGTCATTATATCTGACAAATATTCCTTCAATGGCTCTGTTTTGAAGTTTGGAGCATTTTTCTTTTGGAATAAACACAAAAACTTTGCAACCAAAAATGGTTAAATGATTCACGCTTTGTTTCCTACCTTGCCACAGTTCATACGTTTTTTTTTTCAGCTTTCTTGAAAAAAGTCTATTTTGCAGATAAGTACCTGTCATTGCTGCTTCACCCCAGTATTTCTCTGGTAGTTTGGAGTCTGTTAGCATACATCTTATCATTTCAGTCTGAGTTCTGTTTTTCCTTTCTGTTTCTCCATTCTGTTCAGGTGTGTATGGAACAGTCTTTTGATGCTCTATTCCATTCTGTCTTAAGTGGTTTTCTATTTTGTGTCTTCTTCTGTAACTTGTTATTTGACTTTGTCACATAGTCTTCTAATTTTTCAAAAATTTCACTTTTGTTCTTTATCACATGTTGCGGATTTACTGCGGATCCGCAGCGTTTTTTTCCGTGCAGCAACGCTGCAGATCCGCAAGTGATTTACAGTACAATGTAAATCAATGGAAAAGAAATGCTGTGCTAATGGTGTGGAAAATTCCGCATGGAAAAGCTGCGGATTAAAAGAAGGAGCATGTGTCACTTCTTTTATGCGGATCTGCAGCATTTTTGTACCCATTCCATTATAGAAATCCGCAGGGGTAAAAACGCATGAAATCCATGCAAAATCCATAGTAAATCCGCAGCAAATCCCCATAAAAATGCATCAAATCCGCACCTGAGTTTTCTGCCAAGAGGTGCAGAATCCGCACAAAAAATTCCAGAGGCAAATCCGCAACATGAGCACATAGCTGTCTATTTTGAGTAGTCATCTATGAAGGTCACCATATATCTGTTACATCCTGATGTGGTGACTTTCATGGATCCACATACATCAGTGTGTACCAAGTCAAGTGGTCTTGCGCTTTTTGTCTCACTCTCTTTAGGTATAGATACTCTTGTAGCTTTAGATTTTATACAACATTCACATTTTACGGTAGTTGAGCAATCAGATATCAATAGGCCTTTTGTCAAATTCTTCTTTTGTAACGCCATTATACTCTGAGGATGTCTGTGTCCTAGACGTCTATGCCACATGTGAATACAATTCTTGTGATCATGTGTGCATAACTTCATCTGTTCCTTTAATGTGTCTAGATGATATAATTGTTCATCTGCTTTGACATTAATTATTACCTTATCTCCCACTAGGATTGTACAATTATCATCTTTAAATTTTACAGTAAGTCCTTTGGTTGTCAGATGCTTTAGGGATGGCAATCCTCCTTCTAGTCCTGGATCGTATAACACATCCTTTACTAGTAATTTTGAATTATGCCCACATCTATCAGGAGAGATTAGCGTTCCTTGTCCAATACCTTCTGTGGTTATTTTATTCCCATCTGCAAGATAAATTGCTTCCTTCTTATTTTCATCAAGTTCAGTAAAGAAGCTTTTATCACTAGTCATGTGAGCTGTTGCTTCTGAGTCAATAAACCAGCCTGATGACGACTCTTTATCAGTTACTTTAAATGTACTATTCCAGTGATCTTCATGTGGGTTAGTGCTTTTTACTTTCTGTTTATTCTCCTTTCGGTGTAGTTTCTGTTGTTCTGCTTTCCATTTAGTACAGTCTTTCTTTAAATGTCCCTTTTTCTTACATCTGAAACATTCTCTTGTCGCTGTAATATGGGGCTTCTTGTCTGTCGCTTTAAGAGCATTTAGACTATCCCTTTCAGTGGAATCGTTTGTTTGCTCTTTCCTTCTATGATATTCATCTATAAGTCTGGTCTTTACAAATATGGCATGCAAATATGGCATTATTCCCACGTTGTCGCCCTGACCTATAGACAAGATAAGTCTCCTTTTTATGCGATATCTATACCAGTAGGTTCTTCTGAAGAACCAATCCTTGGGGAAACACATCGAGAAATATGCATACTGGCCATTTTTTGGTGTTGGTCTATATGGGGTATTAAAACCTTTCTGAATGACTATAATGAACAGAGGTTTTAAATTGACTATCTAATCCCTCTGAAGAGTGCAATTAATAGCACCTTGGTCCTTTTACTGGAATTTATATTTTTTCCCCTTACTATATGTGTTATGGGAACTTAGAACTTGCTTTTGATATATGTTCCTTTTTCATGGGCAATGTGCAATAGAAATGTAATATCGATTGAGACATGACACAATGATTGCCTATGATGCATATGCTGGGATATCATCTATTTTGACACATATCTTGTGAAATCTGGCTACGGTGCAATAAGGATATTATCGGAGAAGTATCTGCATGCTGATGATCTATGATGCAGTAGGATACTGTTTTCTGCACTAATTTTTAAAGGGAATATATATTACAACTATAATATTTGCCTATTATTCTAAACTCTATTTGATTTTGGTGTTTTGCCTTTTGGCCAATTTCTCTCCCTCTCTGATATATTGCCCGTACCATATGGTATATCAGAAGTTGGGTACTAACTCTACTGCATATGGTACTATGATGATTTTTTTCTGTGCACCCTATCTGTATAGGTTTGTTTAGGGAAAGGGAGGGAGAGTCGATGGGGAGCAGGGGTGCAAAGGCGCAGGTTTAGGGTGCCAACCTCTGCTGGTAGGAAGGGTTATTATAGTAATTAGGGTGAAATATTCCTTCCCTTCGGTGCCAAATAGCAGACCCATATCATTTTATGGGTATTGACTGAAAAAATTGTGAATCTTTTATTGAGATTTTTTTATTGAAATTCATTAATGGTTATGTCTTATATGATTTGAGCACTATTCAGTGATAGTTGGAAAAAGTATTGTGTCTCTATTATTTGAAATTCGGTGATTAGTCATCATAGACATCCTTGCCAAAAATTCAACTGGCTGTAGCAGCCACATTAACCCTGGTGATCTAGTGGCAGAGAATGAGGAGATATTGATGAAGCCCTCATAAAAAAAACTAGGCCTAATGTAAAGGAGCGGGTCTCCTAGACTTGAAATGCACATACACGAAGTGCATGGGCTGACAAACATTTCCCCATGGAGGGTACATTTTTCAAAAATATTTTATGGGCATCATAGACACCCTTGCCAAAAATTGGACTGGCTGTAGCAGCACAGAACACGTTAACCCTGGTGATCTAGTGGCAGAGAATGAGGAGACATTGATGAAGGCCTCATAAAAAACTAGGCCCAATGTAAAGGAGTGGGTCTCCTAGACTTGAAATACACATACACAAAGTGCATGGGCTGACAAACATTTCCCCATGGAGGGTACATTTTTTACAAATATTTTATGGGCATCATAGACACCCTTGCCAAAAATTGGACTGGCTGTAGCAGCACAGAACATGTTAACCCTGGTGATCTAGTGGCGGAGAATGAGGAGACATTAGAATGATCAATCAAATCAATCATACTGAAATCAAACAAATAAATAAAGGATGTGAATCCACCTATGAAAGAAAATAACAAAAGGGGGGGGGCGAACACAGGTTCATAGACATGAAGCCAGAATGTACCCAACGAGATATGTTTGTCCCTAGCAACAGCTCAGAGACAGGGATATAAAGAAAAATATAATATAATGGTATTTCAATATTTTTAGATTGGAGAGGTATACACTATGTCATAAGAGGATGGTCCAGAGATAGGAAAAATGGAAAATATAAGAATAAATGGGAAGAATATACACACATCTCCATCTCATTTTTATGACATTTCGCCTGGGGGAGTAACATTTGTTTTGATTTCAAATTAGTAACGGGCATCATAAAAACACCCTTGCACAAAAATTGAGTGACTTTTGCATCACGGAATATGTTCACCCTGGTGTTCTACTGCTTGTGGATGATGAGGATGAGGATAAGGAGTAGGATAACACCAAACAGACCAAATCAGGAAGCGGATACCCATGTGTGGTTGTGAAGAGGTGCATGAGAATACACTTCCACAAAAAAGACAATGTATTTGAAATTATGTTTCACTGTTTTCATTCGGTGGTGTACAGAAGTCTTGCCCAATCCATCCCTTGTTCATTTTTATAAGAGTCAGCCAGTCAGCAATGTCAGTTGACAGACGGATGCGTTTATCTGTTATAATTCAACCAGCGGCACTAAAAACCTGTTCAGACAGAACTCCAGCAGCAGGGCAGGTCAGGACCTCCAAGGTATATAGAGCCAGTTCATGCCACGCGTCCAGCTTGAATACCCAATAATTAAAAGGCACAGAGGAATCCAGGAGGATGTTTGCACGATCTGCAAGGTACTTCCTCAGCATCTTCCCAAACATTGCACTTCTTGTGACAGCACCCCTTGCCCCTCTGCCGGCACGATGGGAGGGTCTGAGAAAACTGTCTCAGAACTTTGCCATTGTTCCCCTGCCTCAGCTGGATTGTACTTCTGTCTCTCTCGCTTGGACTCTTTGGTTGTACAACAAACTCTGACATCTGCTGCCAGCGTTCTCACATGGGAATTTTTTAAGTAATTCCGCTACAAGGGCCCTCTGGTACTGAAACATTTTAGTACACCTCTCTGCCTCTGGAAGAAGAGATTGAGAGTTCTCCTTGTAGTGTTGGTCTAGAAGTGTTACCAAAAGTAATAAATGTCACCGAAAATGTTAATAATGCGAGGGTCACGGGAAATGCAGCGCAACATAAAGTCAGCCATGCGTGCCAGACTGCTAACAGGCAAGACTTCCGTGTCCTCACCAACAGGACAACTGACCATGCTGTCCTCCTCATCCTCCTCCCTGTCCTCAAGCCATCCCCGCTGAATAGGCGGTATGACAGCTGTGCTTGTAGTACCATCTATAGCACATGAAAGTAGCTCCTGTTCTTCCTCCTCCTCCTCCTCGTCTACTAATCCATGTTGGGATGACATGAGGCTGGGCTGAGTGTAATCACCCTGTATGGTTGCTTGCTCCATGTCCTCGTGCTCTGCCTGCAATGCATCCTCTTTAATTGTGAGCAGAGAGGTTTTCAGAATGCAGAGAGGTTTTCAGAATGCAGAGAAGCGGAATGGTGATGCTAATTAAGGCGTCATCGCCCATCACCATCTTGGTTCTGTCCTTAAAGTTTTGGAGGATGGTACATATGTCTAACATCCATTTCAACTCCTGAGGTCTTATCTGTGGAGTCTGAACTTAATAATGATGTCCTTGTTGATACTGGTAGTCAACAAATGCCCTCTTCTGCTCACAAATCGTTTCCAACATATGCAGTGTAGAGTTCCAATATGTGGGGACATCATACACCAGTCGGTGAGCCAAGAGCTGCAAATGCTGCTGAAGCAAGGCGCGGGTGGCTAAAGCTGTAGCTGACTCTAAAATGGGCAGACAGACGGCATACTTTCACTAGCTGATCCGACAGCTCCGGGTAGCTTTTGAGAATATGTTGAACCACGAGGTTAACCCCTTTCTGACATCAGACATACTGTCCCGTTGAGGTGACCTGGGCCTGTATGACCATCGACGGGATAGTACGTCATATGCGATCAGCCACACTCACGGGGGAGCACGGTTGATCGAGGCCAGGTGTCAGCTGATTATCACAGCTGACATTTGGCACTATGTGCCAGTAGCGGTAACGGACCGCTCCTGGCACATTAACCCCTGGAACACTGCAATCAAACAAGATTGCAGCGTTTCGGTGGCATAGGGATGCATTGCGCAGGGAAGGGGCTCCCTGCGTGCTTCCCTGAGACCCTCAGAACAACGTGATGTGCGCGCGTTGTTCCGAGTATCTCCTCCGTCCTCTTCCCTGCAGGCCCCGGTTCCAAGATGGCTGCAAAGGTCCTTCCGGGTCCTGCAGTGTGGAGGCTTGTAAGCACCTACTGAAAGCAGGCGCCGGCAAGCCACTGCCTGTCACATCGCTGATCTGACACAGTGCTCTGCAAAGTGTCATACCAGCGATCTGACACTATATACTGATGTCCCACCCTGGGACAAAGTAAAAAAGTAAAAAAAAAAAATGACACTGTAAAAATATATTTTTTTTAAATCCTAAATAAGGAAAAAATATATATTGTTCCAATAAATACATTTCTTTATGTAAATAAAACAATAAAAGTACACATATTTAGTATCGCAGTGTCCTTAATGACCTGACCTATAAAACTGTCCCACTAGTTAACCCCTGCAGTGAACACCGTAAAAAAAATAAAACGAGGCAAAAAACAATGCTTTATCATCATACCGCCGAACAAAAAGTGGAATAACACGCGATCAGAAAGACGGATATAAACAAAACATGGCACCACTGAAAATGTCATCTTATCCCACAAAAAATGAGCCACGATTCAGCACCATCAAGGAAAAAATAAAAAAGTTATAGCTCTCAGAATAAAGCGATGCAAAAACAATTATTTTTTATGTAAAATTGTTTTTATTGTATAAAAGCGCCAAAACATTAAAAAAATATGTAAATGAGGTATTGTTGTAATCGTACTGACCCGAAGAATAAAACTGCTTTATCAGTATTACCAAACACAGAATGGTATAAATGCCCCCCCCCCCAAAGAAATTCATGAATTGCTGTTTTTTGTAATTCTGCCTAACAAAAAATCGGATTAACCCCTTCATGACCTTGGGATTTTTAGTTTTTCCGTGTTCGTTTTTCACTCCCCTCCTTCCCAGAGCCATAACTTTTTTATTTTTCCATCAATTTGGCCATGTGAGGGCCTATTTTTTTGCGGGACGAGTTGTACTTTTGAACGACATCATTGATTTTAGCATGTCGTGTACTAGAAAACGCAAAGTGCAGTGAAATTGCAAAAAAAGTGCAGTCCCACACTTGTTTTTTGTTTGGCTTTTTTGCTAGGTTCACTAAATGCTAAAACTGCCATTATGATTCTCCAGGTCACTACGAGTTCATAGACACCTAACATGACTAGGTTATTTTTTACCTAAGTGGTGAAAAAAAATTCCAAACTTTGCTTTAAAAAAAAAAAAAAAAAAAAAAAAATTCCGTGATCTGGGGTCGGGTTAGGACTTATGTTTTGCGTGCCGAGCTGGCGTTTTTAATGATAGCATTTTGGTGCAGATACGTTCTTTTGATCGCCCGTTATTGCATTTTAATGCAATGTCGCGGCGACAAAAAAAACATAATTCTGGCGGTTCGAATTTTTTTCTCGCTACGCTGTTTAACGATCAGGTTACTGCTTTTTTTTTATTGATAGATTCTGAATGCGGCGATACCAAATATGTGTAGGTTTGATTTTTTTTTTATTGATTTATTTTGATTGGGGCGAAAGGAGGGTAATTTAAACTTTTATATTTTTTTTATTTTTTTCACTTTTTTTAATTTTTTTTTTTACTTTTGCCATGCTTCAGTAGCCTCCATGGGAGGCTAGAAGCAGGCACAGCACGATCGCCTCTGCTACATAGCAGCGATCTGCTGTTCGCTGCTATGCAGCAGAAAATCAGGTGTGCTGTGAGCGCCGACCACAGGGTGGCACTCACAGCTGCCGGGGATCTGTAACCATAGAGGTCTCAAGGACCTCTATGGTTACAATACTGAAGCATCGCCGACCTCCGATCATGTGACGGGGTCGGCGATGCCATCATTTGCGGCCGCCCGGCCGGATGCGGTAGTTAAATGCCGCTGTCTGCGTTTGACAGCGGCATTTAACTAGTTAATAGGCGCGGGCAGATCGCGATTCTGCCCGCGCCTATTGCGGGCACATGTCAGCTGTTCAAAACAGCTGACATGTCCCAGCTTTGATGCGGGCTCACCGCCGGAGCCCGCATCAAAGAGGGGCTTCTGACCTCGGACGTACTATCCCGTCCGAGGTCAGAAAGGGGTTAAAAAGCGATAAAAAAATGTCGTGTGTCCAAAAATGGTAACAATAAAAACGTCAACTCGTCCCGTAAAAACTAGACCTCAAATGACACTGTGGACCAAAATATGGAAAAATTATAGCTCTCAAAATGTGGTGACGCAAAAAATATTTTTTGCAATAAAAAGCGTCTTTTAGTGTGTGACAGCTGCCAAACAAAAATCTGCTATAAAAACCCGCTATAAATAGTAAATCAAACCACCTAAGTTAGAGAAAAATAGTAAAATAAAAAAGTATTTATTTCCATTTTCCCATTAGGGTTAAGGTTAGGGTTGGGGCTAAAGTTAGGGTTGGGGCTAAAGTTAGGGTTGGGGCTAGAGTTGGGGTTAGGGTTTGGATTACATTACGGTTGGGTTAAGGGTGTGGTTAGGGTTATGGTTAGGGTTGGGATTAGGGTTAGGGGTGTGTTGGGGTTAAGGGTGTGTTAAGGGTTAAGGTTAGGGTTGGGATTAGGGTTAGGGGTGTGTTGGGTTAGGAATTGTTGTGATTTTGCTTTTTGCTCCCTCTAGTGGTCATTAGTGATTTGACTCTGGAGCGTCTGTCTTTTCCTATATCCTCACCTGGGCCGTTAGTTCAGGGGCGTTGCTATATAAGCTCCCTGGACCTTCAGTTCAATGCCTGGCATCGTTGAAATCAGAGCTAATCTGTTGTGCTCTTGTCCTCTGATCCTGGTTCCTGTTTTTCAAGCTAAGTCTGCTTCTTTGCTTTTTGCTTTTGTTTTGTTTGGTATTTTTGTCCAGCTTGTTCCTATCTGTATCCTGACCTTTGCTGGAAGCTCTAGGGGGCTGGTGTTCTCCCCCCGGACCGTTAGACGGTTCGGGGGTTCTTGAATCTCCAGCGTGGATTTTTATAGGGTTTTTGTTGACCAGATAAGTTAACTTATCTTGCTATATTCTGCTATTAGTAAGCTGGCCTCTCTTTGCTGAACCTGGTTCATTTCTGTGTTTGTCATTTCCTCTTACCTCACCGTTATTATTTGTGGGGGGCTTGTATCTTGCTTTGGGGTCCCTTTCTCTGGAGGCAAGAGAGGTCTTTGTTTTCTTCTCCTAGGGGTAGTTAGATTCTCCGGCTGGCGCGAGTCATCTAGCGATCACCGTAGGCATGATCCCCGGCTACTTCTAGTGTTGGCGTTAGGAGTAGCTATTTGGTCAACCCAGTTACCACAGCCCTATGAGCTGGATTTTTGTATCTTGCAGACTTACACGTTCCTCTGAGACCCTGTCCACTGGGGTCATAACAGTATGCCAGGCCAGTATTAAATGTTTAATGCATTGCAGAAGTGGGATTATAAGAAAGAAAATTTTGAGTTTTTTTTTCCCTCTCTCTTTTTTTTTTTTTTTTTTTCTTTTCCCCTTTACCTCAGAGTGGCTTAAGCTTGCTGCAGATATGAATGTCCAGACCTTGATTACAAGTGTGGACCAGCTTGCCGCTCGTGTGCAGGGTATACAAGATTATGTTACCAGAAATCCTAGGTCTGAACCCAAGATTCCGACTCCTGAACTGTTTTCAGGAGACCGATTTAAGTTTAGGAATTTCAGGGATAATTGTAAATTATTTTTGTCCCTGAAACCTTGTTCGTCTGGAGACTCTGCTCAACAAGTAAAAATTGTTATTTCATTCTTACGGGGTGACCCTCAGGATTGGGCTTTTTCGTTGGCGCCAGGAGATCTGGCATTGGCTGATATTGATGCGTTTTTTCTGGCGCTCGGTTTACTTTATGAGGAACCCAATCTTGAGATTCAGGCAGAGAAAGCCTTGCTGGCTATGTCTCAGGGCCAGGACGAGGCTGAGGTGTATTGCCAAAAATTTCGGAAATGGTCCGTGCTGACACATTGGAACGAGTGTGCACTGGCCGCTAATTTTAGAAATGGCCTTTCTGAGGCCATTAAGAATGTTATGGTGGGTTTTCCCATTCCCACAGGTCTGAATGATACCATGTCCCTGGCTATTCAAATTGACCGGCGGTTGCGGGAGCGCAAAACCGCAAATTCCCTCATGTTGTTGTCTGAACAGACACCTGATGTGATGCAATGTGATAGAAAAACTGCAAATTCCCTCATGGTGTTGTCTGAACAGACACCTGATTCGATGCAATGTGATAGAAAAACCGCAAATTCCCTCATGGTGTTGTCTGAACGGACACCTGATTTGATGCAATGTGATAGAATCCTGACTAGAAATGAGAGGAAAATTCATAGACGCCGGAATGGCTTGTGCTACTACTGTGGTGATTCTACACATGTTATCTCAGCATGCTCTAAACGTATATCTAAGGTTGTTAGTCCTGTCACCGTTGGTAATTTGCATCCTAAGTTTATTCTGTCTGTAACTTTGATTTGCTCACTGTCATCTTATCCTGTCATGGCGTTTGTAGATTCAGGTGCTGCCCTGAGTCTTATGGATCTCTCATTTGCTAAGCGCTGTGGTTTTATTCTTGAACCATTAGAAAATCCTATCCCTCTTAGGGGTATTGATGCTACGCCATTGGCAGAAAATAAGCCGCAGTATTGGACACAGGTTACCATGTGCATGACTCCTGAACACCGCGAGGTGATACGTTTTCTCGTTCTACATAAAATGCATGATTTGGTTGTTTTGGGGCTGCCATGGTTACAGACCCATAATCCAGTCCTTGACTGGAAGGCTATGTCAGTGTCTAGTTGGGGCTGTCGTGGTATTCATGAGGATTCCCTGCCTGTGTCTATTGCTTCTTCTACGCCTTCGGAAGTTCCGGAGTACTTGTCTGATTATCAGGATGTCTTTAGCGAGTCCAGGTCCAGTGCATTGCCTCCTCATAGGGAATGTGACTGTGCAATAGATTTGATTCCAGGCAGTAAATTTCCTAAGGGAAGACTGTTTAATCTGTCGATACCTGAACATACCGCTATGCGTTCATATATCAAGGAGTCTCTGGAGAAAGGACACATCCGTCCGTCTTCTTCCCCTCTTGGTGCGGGATTCTTTTTTGTGGCTAAAAAGGACGGATCTTTGAGGCCTTGTATTGACTATCGGCTTTTAAATAAGATCACTGTCAAATTTCAGTATCCTTTGCCGCTGTTGTCTGACTTGTTTGCCCGGATTAAAGGTGCCAAGTGGTTTACCAAGATAGACCTTCGTGGTGCGTACAACCTTGTGCGCATTAAGCAAGGGGATGAATGGAAAACCGCATTCAATACGCCCGAAGGTCATTTTGAGTACTTGGTGATGCCTTTTGGGCTCTCTAATGCCCCTTCAGTTTTTCAGTCCTTTATGCATGACATTTTCCGGAACTATCTGGATAAATTTCTGATCGTTTATCTGGATGATATTCTGTTTTTTTCTGATAATTGGGACTCGCATGTGGAGCAGGTCAGGATGGTCTTTAAAATTTTGCGTGAAAATTCTTTATTTGTCAAGGGCTCAAAGTGTCTTTTTGGTGTACAGAAGGTTCCCTTTTTGGGGTTCATTTTTTCCCCTTCTGCTGTGGAGATGGACCCAGTCAAGGTCCGAGCTATTCTTGATTGGACTCAGCCCTCGTCAGTTAAGAGTCTTCAGAAGTTCTTGGGTTTCGCTAACTTCTACCGTCGTTTTATCGCTAACTTTTCTAGCATTGTGAAACCTTTGACGGATATGACCAAGAAGGGCTCCGATGTGGTTAATTGGGCTCCTGCTGCCGTGGAGGCTTTCCAGGAGTTGAAACGTCGGTTTACTTCGGCGCCTGTTTTGTGCCAGCCTGATGTCTCGCTTCCCTTTCAAGTTGAGGTGGATGCTTCAGAGATTGGAGCAGGGGCCGTTTTGTCGCAGAGAGGCCCTGGTTGCTCTGTTATGAGACCTTGCGCCTTTTTCTCTAGGAAGTTTTCGCCTGCGGAGCGAAATTATGATGTGGGCAATCGGGAGTTGTTGGCCATGAAATGGGCATTTGAGGAGTGGCGTCATTGGCTTGAGGGTGCTAAGCATCGTGTGGTGGTCTTGACTGATCACAAAAATCTGATGTATCTCGAGTCTGCTAAACGCCTGAATCCTAGACAGGCCCGCTGGTCATTGTTTTTCTCCCGTTTTGACTTTGTTGTCTCGTATTTACCAGGTTCAAAGAATGTGAAGGCCGATGCTCTTTCCAGGAGCTTTGTGCCTGATGCTCCTGGAGTCGCTGAACCTGTTGGTATTCTTAAGGATGGTATTATCTTGTCAGCTATTTCTCCAGATCTGCGACGTGTGTTGCAGAGATTTCAGGCTGATAGGCCTGATTCTTGTCCACCTGACAGACTGTTTGTGCCTGATAAGTGGACCAGCAGAGTCATTTCCGAGGTTCATTCCTCGGTGTTGGCAGGTCACCCAGGAATTTTTGGCACCAGAGATCTGGTGGCCAGATCCTTTTGGTGGCCTTCCTTGTCTAGGGATGTGCGGTCATTTGTACAGTCCTGTGGGACTTGTGCTCGAGCTAAGCCTTGCTGTTCTCGTGCCAGCGGGTTGCTCTTGCCCTTGCCTGTCCCTAAGAGACCTTGGACACATATCTCCATGGATTTCATTTCTGATCTTCCGGTGTCTCAGGGCATGTCTGTTATCTGGGTGATATGTGATCGCTTCTCCAAGATGGTCCATTTGGTTCCTTTGCCTAAACTGCCTTCCTCTTCCGATCTGGTTCCTGTGTTTTTCCAGAACGTGGTTCGTTTGCACGGCATCCCTGAGAATATTGTGTCAGACAGAGGATCCCAGTTCGTTTCCAGATTCTGGCGATCCTTTTGTAGTAGGATGGGCATTGACTTGTCGTTTTCGTCTGCTTTCCATCCTCAGACTAATGGACAGACGGAGCGAACTAATCAGACTTTGGAGGCTTATTTGAGGTGTTTTGTCTCTGCTGATCAGGACGATTGGGTGACCTTCTTGCCGTTAGCTGAGTTTGCCCTTAATAATCGGGCTAGTTCCGCCACCTTGGTTTCGCCGTTTTTCTGCAACTCTGGTTTCCACCCTCGTTTTTCTTCGGGTCATGTGGAACCTTCTGACTGCCCTGGGGTGGATTCTGTGGTGGATAGGTTGCAGCGGATCTGGAATCTTGTGGTGGACAACTTGAAGTTGTCACAGGAGAGGGCTCAGCGCTTTGCCAACCGCCGCCGCGGTGTGGGTCCCCGACTACGTGTTGGGGATTTGGTGTGGCTTTCTTCCCGCTTTGTTCCTATGAAGGTTTCCTCTCCCAAATTTAAACCTCGTTTTATTGGTCCTTACAAGATATTGGAAATTCTTAATCCTGTATCCTTTCGCCTCGATCTACCTGTGTCGTTTGCTATCCACAACGTGTTTCATAGGTCCTTGTTGCGGCGGTACGTTGTGCCTGTGGTTCCTTCTGCTGAGCCTCCTGCTCCGGTGTTGGTTGAGGGCGAGTTGGAGTACGTGGTGGAGAAGATCTTGGATTCTCGTCTCTCCAGGCGGAGGCTTCAGTACCTGGTCAAGTGGAAGGGCTATGGTCAGGAAGATAATTCCTGGGTGGTCGCCTCTGATGTTCATGCGGCCGATTTAGTTCGTGCCTTTCATGCCGCTCATCCTGATCGCCCTGGTGGTCGTGGTGAGGGTTCAGTGACCCCTCACTAAGGGGGGGGGGTACTGTTGTGATTTTGCTTTTTGCTCCCTCTAGTGGTCATTAGTGATTTGACTGGAGCATCTGTCTTTTCCTATATCCTCACCTGGGCCGTTAGTTCAGGGGCGTTGCTATATAAGCTCCCTGGACCTTCAGTTCAATGGCTGGCATCGTTGAAATCAGAGCTAATCTGTTGTGCTCTTGTCCTCTGATCCTGGTTCCTGTTTTTCAAGCTAAGTCTGCTTCTTTGCTTTTTGCTTTTGTTTTGTTTGGTATTTTTGTCCAGCTTGTTCCTATCTGTATCCTGACCTTTGCTGGAAGCTCTAGGGGGCTGGTGTTCTCCCCCCGGACCGTTAGACGGTTCGGGGGTTCTTGAATCTCCAGCGTGGATTTTTATAGGGTTTTTGTTGACCAGATAAGTTAACTTATCTTGCTATATTCTGCTATTAGTAAGCTGGCCTCTCTTTGCTGAACCTGGTTCATTTCTGTGTTTGTCATTTCCTCTTACCTCACCGTTATTATTTGTGGGGGCTTGTATCTTGCTTTGGGGTCCCTTTCTCTGGAGGCAAGAGAGGTCTTTGTTTTCTTCTCCTAGGGGTAGTTAGATTCTCCAGCTGGCGCGAGTCATCTAGCGATCACCGTAGGCATGATCCCCGGCTACTTCTAGTGTTGGCGTTAGGAGTAGCTATTTGGTCAACCCAGTTACCACAGCCCTATGAGCTGGATTTTTGTATCTTGCAGACTTACACGTTTCTCTGAGACCCTGTCCACTGGGGTCATAACAGGAATGGAGTTAGAATTGGGGGGTTTCCACTGTTTAGGCACATCAGGGGCTCTGCAAAATCAGCATGATGTCCGATCTCAATTCCATCCAATTCTGTATTGAAAAAGTTCTCACAACACACCTAGATAAGTTAATTGCGGGGTCTAGTTTACAATATGGGGTCACTTGTGGGGTGTTTCTACTGTTTAGGTACATCAGGGGCTTTGCAAATGCAATGTGACGCCCGCAGACCATTCCATAAAAGTCTGCATTCCAAAATGACACAAAACACACTCTGCCATGCACCCAAACAGTGGTTTACCCCCACATATGGGGTATCAGCATACTCAGGACAAATTGCATAATGACTTTTGGGGTCCAATTGCTCCTGTTGCCTTTGGGAAAATAAAAAATTGGTGGCGAAAAGATCATTTTTGTGAAAAAATATGATTTTTTTTTTTTACGGCTCTACATTATAAACTTCTGTGAAGCACTTGGTGGGTCAAAGTGCTCACCACACATCTAGATAAGTTCATTAGGGGGTCTACTTTCCAAAATGGTGTCACTTGTGGGGGGTTTCCACTGTTTAGGTACATCAGGGGCTCTCCAAACGTGACATGGCGTCTGATCTCAATTCCAGCCAATTTTGCATTGAAAAGTCAAATGGCGCCCTTCCCTTCCAAGCTCTGCCATGCGCCCAAACAGTGGTTTACCCCCACATATGGGGTATCGGCATACTCAGGATAAATTGTACAGCAACTTTTTGGGCCCAATTTCTCCTGTTACCCTTGGTAAAATAAAACAAATTGTATCTTAAATATTTTTTTGTGAAAAAAAGTTAAATGTTCTTTTTTTTTAAACATTCCAAAAATTCCTGTGAAGCACCTGAAAAATTAATAAACTTCTTAAATTAGATTTTGAGCACCTTTAAGGGTGCAGTTTTTAGAATGATTTAACTTTTTGATATTTTCTATCATGCAGACCACTCACAGTGACTTCAAATGTGATGTGGTCCATAAAAAAAATGTTGTTGTAAAAATAAGAAATCGCTGGTCAACTTTTAACCCTTATAACTCCCTAACAAAAAAAATGGTTCCAAAATCATGCTGATGTAAAGTAGACATGTGGGAAATGTTACTTTTTAAGTATCTTGCATAACATATCTTTGTGAATTAAGGGCATGAAAATTCAAATTTGTAAAAATGCGACATTTTCAAAATTTTCACCAAATTTCCATTTTTTTCACAAATAAACGCAAGTAATATCAAATAAATGTCACCACTGTCAGGAAGTACAATATGTCACGAAAAAACCTTGTCAAAATCACCAGGATTTGTTGAAGCGTTTTAGAGTTATAACCACATAAAGGGACAGTGGTCAGAATGTTAAAAATTGGCCCGGTCATTAACGTGCAAACAACCCTTGGAGGTAAAGGGGTTAAGCACATGGGCCAGGCAAGGAACATGTGTGAGCTCACCTTGCCTCTGAGCCACCACCAGGTTCTGGCCATTGTCACACACAACCATGCTTGGCTGTAAGTTCAGCGGTGTCATCCAAGTATCTGACTGCTCTTTCAGCGCTGTCCACGACTCTTCAGCATTGTGCGGTTTGTCTCCTAAGCAGATTAGCTTCAGTAAAGCCTGTTGCCACTTGGCGGAGGCAGCGCTTCCAGCTTCTCACTGATGTGTTCATTTCAGAGATGGAGGCTGAAGAGAATGAGGAGGAGGTGCAGGAGCTGTAGACTGTGGGGTCAACCCTGACTGACTTAGGGCCCACAATCCTTGGCGTGGGGAGGATGTGTTCCATCCCAAGATCCGACTGGGTCCAACAACAGGTGCAGGGCCCGAGGCATTTTCACAGGCATGGTGAACTGAGGATTGGCTTGTATGCAAAACAGTGGAAGAAGCAGTGCTGTCACCTGCAGACAGTGTTCCTGGAGCCTGGGGTTCGGCCCACAAAGTTGGGTGCTTTGCTGCCATATGCCTGATCATGTTGGTGGTGGTCATGTTGGTAGTTGCTACCCCCTGCTGAGGTGGACATGGCAGGTGCTGCAAATGGCCTGTTTGGGGAAATCAGCAGAGTCTTTAAAAAATAACCAGACGCGGGAAGATCTAACAGTTGGAATGGCAACTTCCCACATGTTGGTGTTACAGGGAACGGATGCACGCCTTCTGTCTGTGGCCACTACACTGCTTCTTCCTGCCTATTGTGGTGATATGCCTCCTTCCCCATGTGTGCTGCTGTCCTTGCTCTGCATGTCCTCCTGCCAGGTTGGGTCAGTCACTATGTCATCCACCACCTCGTTTACCACATCTGCACCCTTCTCCTCCTCCTGACTTTCTGGCAATTGTTTCTTATCATTGTCCACCTCTTGTGACACTTTCCCACCATTGCCTTCATGTAACCGTGGCTGTTAAAATCTTTAGGCATCACTACATGCGATCTCATCTGGCCCCACTGCAAGTTGACCGGCCGAGAGTCTGCAATCTTTAAAGGCAAAACTGAACAGCTCTTTGGAGTGTCTAAGTGTGGGATCAGTTGTCTCAGGGCACTCGCCATGGTGGGAGGAAGGAGGATCAGGGTGAGAAATATCTGGTCCACACTCACGGCTACTCAGACTTGACCGTGTGGAAGATATGGTGGTGGTGGTGCTGGCTAAGTGACTGGAAGCATTATCTGTTATCCAACCAACAACCGTTTCACACTGCTCTGGCTTCAATAGTAGTGTGCTTTGGTCCCCTTAAAACTGGGACAGGAAGGTCGAGCGCGAAGATGTGGCTCTTTGTTGTCCTCTGCATGCACCATCAGCATCACGTCCACTTCCCCGTCCCTTGCCTTGCCCATTTTAAATGGATTACTGAAATATTTCAAAAGCTCAATACAAATGGATTTATTTGGAGAAACATTATATGTGATCAGTATGCATGAAAAGTAAGTATTTGGAGATCACAGATACACCGAGCGTCTGATGTAGATAACAGTCAAGCAAAAAAGGCAGCACACTGCAGCGCTAACACATGCAAACATGAAACACAGAAATTTAACTGCATTACTGCACTAAAATATGAAAAATGAGAGCGTTTAGCGCATAAAAAAGGCCAATTTTATGTGTACCTGATAGCCACTTTACGGCATCTCTCTTATATCAGGTCCTACGCTTTCCTTCTTCGCTGAGAATAAACGTCTCCATGTGAATGGGTACCTATGAAAACCTCTCATGAGACTAACATTCTCTTTCTCTGTGGAGGGGTACTAGACCTGCTGCAATCAAGACACCTGTGACTAGGAGGAGGAGTGCTCGGTCAGAAGGTTAGACAATACAGTTGAAAAAACTGACCGTCACATCCAAACATAGATCAAGTGTGAACAGGTGCTGAACCTTAGAGTCACCAACTCCTATACAGTCAAGCAAAAAAGGCAGCACACTGCAGCGCTAACACATGCAAACATGAAACACAGAAATTTAACTGCATTACTGCACTAAAATATGAAAAATGAGAGCGTTTAGCGCATAAAAAAGGCCAATTTTATGTGTACCCGATAGCCACTTTACGGCATCTCTCTTATATCAGGTCCTACGCTTTCCTTCCTCGCTGAGAATAAACGTCTCCATGTGAATGGGTACCTATGAAAACCTCTCATGAGACTAACATTCTCTTTCTCTGTGGAGGGGTACTAGACCTGCTGCAATCAAGACACCTGTGACTAGGAGGAGGAGTGCTCGGTCAGAAGGTTAGACAATACATTTGAAAAAACTGACCGTCACATCCAAACATAGATCAAGTGTGAACAGGTGCTGAACCTTAGAGTCACCAACTCCTATACAGTCAAGCAAAAAAGGCAGCACACTGCAGCGCTAACACGTGCAAACATGAAACACAGAAATTTAACTGCATTACTGCACTAAAATATGAAAAATGAGAGCGTTTAGCGCATAAAAAAGGCCAATTTTATGTGTACCCGATAGCCACTTTACGGCATCTCTCTTTTATCAGGTCCTACGCTTTCCTTCCTCGCTGAGAATAAACGTCTCCATGTGAATGGGTACCTATGAAAACCTCTCATGAGACTAACATTCTCTTTTTCTGTGGAGGGGTACTAGACCTGCTGCAATCAAGACACCTGTGTGTTGTGAATTAGACTTTTTGGCTCCCTCTTGTGGTCACTAGTGATATGACACTTTGATATTCCTTCCCTTGCTTGGTACCCACCTGGCCTCGTTAGTCCAGGGGTGTCGCTATTTGAACTTCCTGGATTTTCAGTCTGGTGCCTGGCATCGTTGTAATCAGATCCTTCTGTTTGCTCCTATCTGCTGGTCCTGGTTCTTTGCAAAATTAAGCTAAGTCTGCTTTCTTGTTTTTGGTTATTTTCTGTGCTCTTATTTTTGTCCAGCTTGTACTAAATGTGATTCCTTATATTGCTGGAAGCTCTAGGGGGCGGATGTTCTCCCCCCGTGCCGTTAGACGGTTCGGGGGTTCTTGAATATTCCGCGTGGAGTTTTTTGTGAGGGTTTTTGCTGACCATATAAGTCATCTTCCTATATTCTGCTATTAGTTAGCGGGCCTCTCTTTGCTAAAACCTAGTTCATTTCTTGCGTTTGTCTTTTCTTCTTACCTCACCGTTATTATTTGTTGGGGGCTTGTATCCAACTTTTTGGGGTATTTCGTCTGGAGGCAAGAAAGGTCTTTCTTTTCCCTGCTAGGGTTAGTTAGTTCTCCGGCTGGCGCGAGACGTCTAGAATCAACGTAGGTACGTTCCGCGGCTGCTGTTATTTGTGTGCTAGGTTCAGGTATATGGTCAGCCCAGTTACCACTGCCCTATGAGCTGGGTTTTATGTTTGCAGACTTCGCTATTGTCTCTGAGACCCCCTGCCATTGGGGTCATAACAGTATGCCAGGCTGTTGTGAAATTGGATTCTGGGCTCCCCCGGTGGCCACTTGTGGAATTGTACTTGTGTGCATCATCCCCTCTGTTCACCTGCTCCTATCAGGATGTGGGAGTCGCTATATAACCTTGCTCCTCTGTCAGTTTCATGCCGGTCATCAATGTAATCAGAAGCCTTTCTGTGCATGTTCCTGCTACTAGACTACTCCCAGCTAAGTTGGACTTTTGTCCTTGTGTGTTTTTGCATTTTGTTCCTGTTCACAGCTGCTGTTTCGTTACTGTGTCTGGAAAGCTCTTGTGAGCGGAAATTGCCACTCTGGTGTTATGAGTTAATGCTAGAGTCTTAAAGTAATTTCTGGATGGTGTTTTGATAGGGTTTTCTGCTGACCATGAAAGTGCCCTTTCTGTCTTCTTTCTATCTAGTAAGCGGACCTCGATTTTTGCTAAACCTATTTTCATACTACGTTTGTCATTTCATCTAAAATCACCGCCAATATATGTGGGGGCCTCTGTCTGCCTTTTGGGAAAATTTCTCTAGAGGTGAGCCAGGACTGTCTTTTCCTCTGCTAGGATTAGGTAGTTCTCCGGCTGGCGCTGGGCATCTAGGGATAAAAAAACGTAGGCATGCTACCCGGCCACTTCTAGTTGTGCGGCAGGTTTAGTTCATGGTCAGTATAGTTTCCATCTTCCAAGAGCTAGTTCTCATATATGCTGGGCTATGTTCTCTCGCCATTGAGAATCATGACAGTTTGACCGGACAAAAAAAAAGGGTTAAATTACTGGCTGAGAAAGGAGAGAAAAAAGAAGTCTGCTACAATTTTTTTTTTTTTTTTTTTTCCCTCTAGTTCTGAGTGTGCTCTTAATTGAATCACTTGCTAGTCTGCCTATACTGCAGCCTTCCTCTCTTTCTCTCCTTCTTATCCTTGAATGGCTCTGTGTTCACCTGTTTCAAATGGATCTTCAGAGTGTAGCTACAGGTTTGAATAATCTCGCCACAAAGGTACAAAATTTGCAAGATTTCGTTGTTCATGCACCTATGTCTGAGCCTAGAATTCCTTTGCCTGAATTCTTCTCGGGGAATAGATCTCACTTTCAAAATTTTAAAAATAATTGCAAATTGTTTTTGTCCCTGAAGTCTCGCTCTGCCGGAGACCCTGCACAGCAGGTCAGGATTGTAATTTCCTTGCTCCGGGGCGACCCTCAAGACTGGGCTTTTGCATTGGCACCAGGGGATCCTGCGTTGCTCAATGTGGATGCGTTTTTTCTGGCCTTGGGGTTGCTTTATGAGGAACCTCATTTAGAGCTTCAGGCGGAAAAGGCCTTGATGTCCTTGTCTCAGGGGCAAGATGAAGCTGAAATATACTGCCAAAAATTCCGCAAATGGTCTGTGCTTACTCAGTGGAATGAGTGCGCCCTGGCGGCGATTTTCAGAGAAGGTCTCTCTGATGCCATTAAGGATGTTATGGTGGGGTTCCCTGTGCCTGCGAGTCTGAATGAGTCCATGACGATGGCTATTCAGATCGATAGGCGTCTGCGGGAGCGCAAACCTGTGCACCATTTGGCGGTGTCTACTGAGAAAACGCCAGAAAATATGCAATGTGATAGAATTCTGTCCAGAAGCGAGCGGCAGAATTTTAGACGAAAAAATGGGTTGTGCTTCTATTGTGGTGATTCAACTCATGTTATATCAGCATGCTTTAAGCGTACTAAGAAGCCTGACAAGTCTGTTTCAATTAGCACTTTACAGTCTAAGTTTATTCTATCTGTGACCCTGATTTGTTCTTTGTCATCTATTACCGCGGACGCCTATGTCGACTCTGGCGCTGCTTTGAGTCTTATGGATTGGTCCTTTGCCAAACGCTGTGGGTATGATTTGGAGCCATTGGAGGCTCCGATACCTCTGAAAGGGATTGACTCCACCCCATTGGCTAGTAATAAACCACAATACTGGACACAAGTGACTATGCGTGTTAATCCGGATCACCAGGAGGTTATTCGCTTTCTGGTGCTGTATAATCTACATGATGTTTTGGTGCTGGGATTGCCATGGCTGCAATCTCATAACCCAGTCCTCGACTGGAGAGCTATGTCTGTGTTAAGCTGGGGATGTAAAGGAACTCATGGGGATGTACCTTTGGTTTCCATTTCATCATCTATTCCCTCTGAGATTCCTGAATTCTTGTCTGACTTTCGTGACGTTTTTGAAGAACCCAAGGTTGGTTCACTACCTCCGCACCGGGAGTGCGATTGTGCCATAGACTTGATCCCGGGTAGTAAATACCCTAAGGGTCGTTTATTTAATCTGTCTGTGCCTGAACACGCGGCTATGCGAGAATATATAAAGGAGTCCTTGGAAAAGGGACATATTCGTCCTTCGTCATCTCCCTTAGGAGGCGGTTTTTTCTTTGTGTCTAAGAAAGACGGCTCTTTGAGGCCGTGTATTGATTATCGACTTTTGAATAAAATCACGGTTAAATATCAATATCCGTTACCACTGCTTACTGATTTGTTTGCTCGTATAAAGGGGGCCAAGTGGTTCTCTAAGATTGATCTCCGTGGGGCGTATAATTTGGTGCGAATCAAGCAGGGGGATGAGTGGAAAACCGCATTTAATACGCCCGAGGGCCATTTTGAGTATTTGGTGATGCCTTTTGGTCTTTCGAATGCCCCTTCGGTCTTCCAGTCCTTTATGCATGACATTTTCCGCGATTATTTGGACAAATTTATGATTGTGTATCTGGATGATATTCTGATTTTTTCGGATGACTGGGACTCTCATGTCCAGCAGGTCAGGAGGGTTTTTCAGGTTTTGCGGTCTAATTCCTTGTGTGTGAAGGGTTCTAAGTGTGTTTTTGGGGTTCAAAAGATTTCCTTCTTGGGATACATTTTTTCCCCCTCTTCCATCGAGATGGATCCTGTCAAGGTTCAGGCTATTGGTGATTGGACGCAACCCTCTTCTCTTAAGAGTCTTCAGAAATTTTTGGGCTTTGCTAACTTTTATCGTCGATTTATTGCTGGTTTTTCTGATGTTGTAAAACCATTGACTGATTTGACTAAGAAGGGTGCTGATGTTGCTGATTGGTCCCCTGATGCTGTGGAGGCCTTTCGGGAGCTCAAGCGCCGCTTTTCTTCCGCCCCAGTGTTGCGTCAGCCTGATGTTGCTCTTCCTTTTCAGGTTGAGGTCGACGCTTCTGAAATCGGAGCTGGGGCGGTGTTGTCGCAGAGAAGTTCCGACTGCTCCGTGATGAGACCTTGTGCTTTTTTTTCCCGTAAGTTTTCGCCCGCCGAGCGGAATTATGATATTGGGAATCGGGAGCTTTTGGCCATGAAGTGGGCTTTTGAGGAGTGGCGTCACTGGCTTGAGGGGGCCGGACATCAGGTGGTGGTATTGACTGACCACAAAAATTTAATTTACCTTGAGTCTGCCAGGCGCCTGAATCCTAGACAGGCGCGCTGGTCGTTGTTTTTCTCTCGGTTTAATTTTGTGGTGTCTTACCTACCGGGTTCTAAGAATGTTAAGGCGGATGCCCTTTCTAGGAGTTTTGAGCCTGACTCCCCTGGTAATTCTGAGCCCACAGGTATCCTTAAAGATGGAGTGATATTGTCTGCCGTTTCTCCAGACCTGCGGCCGGCCTTGCAGGAGTTTCAGGCGGATAGACCTGATCGTTGCCCACCTGGTAGACTGTTTGTTCCTGATGATTGGACCAGTAGAGTCATCTCTGAGGTTCATTCTTCTGCGTTGGCAGGTCATCCTGGAATCTTTGGTACCAGGGATTTGGTGGCTAGGTCCTTCTGGTGGCCTTCCCTGTCACGAGATGTGCGAGGCTTTGTGCAGTCTTGTGACGTTTGTGCTCGGGCCAAGCCTTGTTGTTCTCGGGCTAGTGGATTGTTGTTACCCTTGCCTATCCCGAAGAGGCCTTGGACGCACATCTCGATGGATTTTATTTCGGATCTGCCTGTTTCTCATAAGATGTCTGTCATCTGGGTGGTGTGTGACCGTTTCTCTAAGATGGTCCATCTGGTTCCCTTGCCTAAGTTGCCTTCTTCTTCCGAGTTGGTTCCTCTGTTTTTTCAAAATGTTGTTCGTTTGCATGGTATTCCGGAGAATATCGTTTCTGACAGAGGGACCCAATTCGTGTCTAGATTTTGGCGGGCATTCTGTGCTAGGATGGGCATAGATTTGTCTTTTTCGTCTGCTTTCCATCCTCAGACTAATGGCCAGACCGAGCGGACTAATCAGACCTTGGAGACATATTTGAGGTGTTTTGTGTCTGCGGATCAGGATGATTGGGTTGCTTTTTTGCCTTTGGCGGAGTTCGCCCTCAATAATCGGGCCAGCTCTGCCACCTTGGTGTCCCCGTTTTTCTGTAATTCGGGGTTTCATCCTCGATTTTCCTCCGGTCAAGTGGAATCTTCGGATTGTCCTGGAGTGGATGCTGTGGTGGAGAGGTTGCATCAGATTTGGGGGCAGGTGGTGGACAATTTGAAGTTGTCCCAGGAGAAGACTCAGCTTTTTGCCAACCGCCGTCGTCGTGTTGGTCCTCGGCTTTGTGTTGGGGACTTGGTGTGGTTGTCTTCTCGTTTTGTCCCTATGAGGGTTTCTTCTCCTAAGTTTAAGCCTCGGTTCATCGGCCCGTACAAGATATTGGAGATTCTTAACCCTGTGTCCTTCCGTTTGGACCTCCCTGCATCCTTTTCGATTCATAATGTTTTTCATCGGTCATTGTTGCGCAGGTATGAGGTACCGGCTGTGCCTTCCGTTGAGCCTCCTGCTCCGGTGTTGGTTGAGGGTGAGTTGGAGTACGTTGTGGAAAAGATCTTGGACTCTCGTGTTTCCAGACGGAAACTCCAGTATCTGGTCAAATGGAAGGGATACGGTCAGGAGGATAATTCTTGGGTCACTGCCTCTGATGTTCATGCCTCCGATCTTGTCCGTGCCTTTCATAGGGCTCATCCTGATCGCCCTGGTGGTTCTGGTGAGGGTTCGGTGCCCCCTCCTTGAGGGGGGGGGTACTGTTGTGAAATTGGATTCTGGGCTCCCCCGGTGGCCACTTGTGGAATTGTACTTGTGTGCATCATCCCCTCTGTTCACCTGCTCCTATCAGGATGTGGGAGTCGCTATATAACCTTGCTCCTCTGTCAGTTTCATGCCGGTCATCAATGTAATCAGAAGCCTTTCTGTGCATGTTCCTGCTACTAGACTACTCCCAGCTAAGTTGGACTTTTGTCCTTGTGTGTTTTTGCATTTTGTTCCTGTTCACAGCTGCTGTTTCGTTACTGTGTCTGGAAAGCTCTTGTGAGCGGAAATTGCCACTCTGGTGTTATGAGTTAATGCTAGAGTCTTAAAGTAATTTCTGGATGGTGTTTTGATAGGGTTTTCTGCTGACCATGAAAGTGCCCTTTCTGTCTTCTTTCTATCTAGTAAGCGGACCTCGATTTTTGCTAAACCTATTTTCATACTACGTTTGTCATTTCATCTAAAATCACCGCCAATATATGTGGGGGCCTCTGTCTGCCTTTTGGGAAAATTTCTCTAGAGGTGAGCCAGGACTGTCTTTTCCTCTGCTAGGATTAGGTAGTTCTCCGGCTGGCGCTGGGCATCTAGGGATAAAAAAACGTAGGCATGCTACCCGGCCACTTCTAGTTGTGCGGCAGGTTTAGTTCATGGTCAGTATAGTTTCCATCTTCCAAGAGCTAGTTCTCATATATGCTGGGCTATGTTCTCTCGCCATTGAGAATCATGACACCAGGCCATAAGTGAATATTTAATGCATTGCAGAAGTGGGATTATAAGAAAGGAAATTCTGAGGTTTTTTTTTTTTTTTCCTTTCTTTCCTCCCCTTTATCTCAGAGTGGCTGGAGCCTTGCTGCAGACATGAATGTCCAGACCTTGATTACTAGTGTGGATCAGCTTGCTGCTCGTGTGCAGAGTATTCAAGATTTTGTTACTAGCAGTCCTATGTCAGAACCTAAAATACCTATTCCGGAATTGTTCTCTGGAGACCGATTTAAATTTAGAAATTTCAGGAATAATTGTAAATTGTTTCTATCTCTGAGACCTCGTTCGTCTGGAGACTCAGCTCAGCAAGTAAAAATTGTTATCTCTTTCTTACGGGGCGACCCTCAGGATTGGGCCTTCTCGTTAGCGTCAGACGATCCGGCTTTGGCAGATGTTGATGCGTTTTTTCTGGTGCTTGGGTTGCTATATGAGGAGCCCAATCTTGAAATTCAGGCAGAAAAAGCTTTGCTGGCTATCTCTCAGGGCCAGGATGAAGCTGAAGTTTATTTCGGAAATGGTCCGTGCTTACTCAGTGGAATGAGTGTGCTCTGGCCGCAAATTTCAGAAATGGCCTTTCTGAAGCCATTAAGAATGTGATGGTGGGTTTCTCCGTTCCTACAAGTCTGAATGATTCCATGGCGTTGGCTATTCAAATTGACCGGCGTTTACGGGAGCGCAAAGTCGCTAATCCTCTGGTGGTGTTGTCTGAACAGACACCTGAGTTAATGCAATGTGATAGAGTTCAGACTAGAATTGAACGGAAAAATCATAGACGTCAGAATGGGTTGTGTTTCTACTGTGGTGATTCTACACATGTTATATCAGCATGCTCTAAACGCTTAACAAAGGTGGTTAGTCCGGTCGCCATTGGTAATTTGCAACCTAAATTTATTTTGTCTGTGACTTTAATTTGCTCATTGTCTTCCTATCCTGTTATGGCGTTTGTGGATTCAGGTGCTGCCCTGATTCTTATGGATCTGTCGTTTGCCAAGCGCTGTGGTTTTGTTCTGGAGCCTTTGGTTAATCCTATTCCTCTGAGAGGTATTGATGCTACGCCATTGGCGGAAAATAAGCCGCAGTTTTGGACACAGGTGACCATGTGCATGTCTCCTGAACATCGAGAGGTGATTCGTTTTCTTGTTTTGCATAAAATGCATGATTTGGTCGTTTTGGGTCTGCCATGGTTACAAACTCACAATCCAGTTTTGGATTGGAAGGCTATGTCTGTGTCAAGTTGGGGCTGTCAGGGAATTCATTGCGATTCCCCGCCGGTGTCTATTGCTTCCTCTACTCCTTCGGATGTTCCTGAGTATTTGTCTGATTATCAGGATGTATTCAGCGAGTCCAGGTCCAGTGCTCTTCCTCCTCATAGGGACTGTGACTGCGCTATAGATTTGATTCCAGGTAGTAAGTTTCCTAAGGGAAGATTATTTAATCTGTCTGTACCTGAGCATACCGCAATGCGTTTGTATATTAAGGAGTCTCTGGAGAAGGGACATATTCGTCCATCCTCTTCCCCTCTTGGTGCGGGATTTTTCTTTGTGGCCAAGAAGGACGGATCTTTGAGACCTTGTATAGACTATCGACTTCTGAATAAAATCACTGTTAAATTTCAGTATCCTTTGCCTCTGTTGTCGGACTTGTTTGCCCGGATTAAGGGTGCCAAGTGGTTCACCAAGATAGACCTTCGTGGTGCGTACAACCTTGTGCGCATTAAGCAGGGAGATGAATGGAAAACTGCATTTAATACGCCCGAAGGTCATTTTGAGTACTTGGTGATGCCTTTTGGGCTCTCTAATGCTCCTTCAGTGTTTCAGTCCTTTATGCATGACATCTTCTGGAAGTATCTGGATAAATTTATGATTGTTTATCTGGATGATATTCTGTTTTTTTCTGATGATTGGGACTCCCATGTAAGGCAGGTCAGGATGGTGTTTCAGGTTTTGCGTGAGAATGCTTTGTTTATTAAGGGCTCAAAGTGTCTCTTTGGTGTGCAGAAGGTTCCCTTTTTGGGTTTTATCTTCTCCCCTTCTGCTGTGGAGATGGACCCAGTCAAGGTCCGAGCTATTCATGATTGGACTCAGCCCACGTCGGTTAAGAGTCTTCAGAAGTTCTTGGGTTTTGCTAACTTCTACCGTCGTTTTATCGCTAATTTTTCTAGCGTTGTTAAACCTTTGACGGATATGACCAAGAAAGGTTCTGATGTTGCTAACTGGGCTCCTGCAGCCGTGGAGGCTTTTCAGGAGCTGAAGCGCCGGTTTACTTCGGCGCCTGTTTTGTGTCAGCCTGATGTCTCGCTTCCCTTTCAGGTTGAAGTGGATGCTTCTGAGATCGGTGCAGGGGCCGTTTTGTCGCAGAGAAGCCCTGGTTGCTCAGTAATGAGACCATGTGCTTTTTTTTCTAGGAAATTTTCACCTGCTGAGCGGAATTATGATGTTGGCAATCGGGAGTTGTTGGCCATGAAGTGGGCATTTGAGGAGTGGCGTCATTGGCTCGAGGGTGCTAAGCATCGTGTGGTGGTTTTGACTGATCACAAAAATCTGATGTATCTCGAGTCTGCTAAACGCCTGAATCCTAGACAGGCCTGTTGGTCATTATTTTTCTCCCGTTTTGACTTTGTGGTCTCGTACCTGCCTGGTTCAAAGAATGTTAAGGCTGATGCTCTTTCTAGGAGCTTTGTGCCTGACTCTCCTGGAGCCTCAGAGCCAGTTGGTATTCTTAAAGAGGGTGTAATCTTGTCGGCCATTTCTCTGGATTTGCGACGTGTGTTGCAGAGATTTCAGGCTGATAGACCTGACTCTTGTCCACCTGACAGACTGTTTGTTCCTGATAAATGGACCAGTAGAGTCATTTCCGAGGTTCACTCCTCGGTGTTGTCAGGGCATCCGGGTATTTTTGGCACCAGAGATTTGGTGGCTAGGTCCTTTTGGTGGCCTTCCTTGTCACGGGATGTGCGGTCATTTGTGCAGTCCTGTGGGACTTGTGCTCGGGCTAAGCCTTGCTGTTCTCGTGCCAGCGGGTTGCTCTTGCCCTTGCCTGTCCCGAAGAGGCCTTGGACACACATTTCCATGGATTTCATTTCGGATCTTCCAGTGTCTCGGGGCATGTCTGTCATCTGGGTGGTATGTGATCGCTTTTCCAAGATGGTCCATTTGGTGCCCTTGCCTAAGCTGCCTTCCTCTTCTGATCTGGTTCCGTTATTCTTTCAGAATGTGGTTCGTTTGCACGGCATTCCTGAGAATATCGTGTCTGACAGAGGATCCCAGTTTGTTTCCAGGTTCTGGCGATCCTTTTGTGCTAAGATGGGCATTGATTTGTCGTTTTCATCTGCCTTTCATCCTCAGACTAATGGCCAAACTGAGCGAACAAATCAGACACTAGAGGCTTATTTGAGATGTTTTGTTTCTGCAGATCAGGATGATTGGGTGACCTTCTTGCCGTTGGCTGAGTTTGCCCTTAATAATCGGGCTAGTTCCGCTACCTTGGTTTCGCCATTTTTCTGCAACTCTGGTTTCCATCCTCGTTTTTCCTCGGGACATGTGGAGCCGTCTGACTGTCCTGGGGTGGATTCTGTGGTGGATAGGTTGCAGCGGATTTGGGATCATGTGGTGGACAACTTGAAGTTGTCACAGGAGAAGGCTCAGCGTTTTGCCAACCGCCGCCGCGGTGTGGGTCCCCGACTTCTTGTTGGGGATTTGGTGTGGCTGTCTTCTCGGTTTGTTCCTATGAAGGTCTCCTCTCCTAAATTTAAGCCTCGCTTCATCGGTCCTTATAAGATTTTGGAAATTCTTAATCCAGTGTCCTGTCGCTTGGAACTTCCTGTGTCGTTTGCCATTCACAACGTGTTCCATAGGTCTTTGTTGCGGCGGTACGTTGTGCCTGTGGTTCCTTCTGTTGAGCCTCCTGCTCCGGTGTTGGTTGGGGGCGAGTTGGAGTACGTGGTGGAAAAGATCTTGGATTCTCGTCTCTCCAGGCGGAGGCTTCAGTATCTGGTCAAGTGGAAGGGCTATGGTCAGGAGGATAATTCCTGGGTGGTCGCCTCTGATGTGCATGCGGCCGATTTGGTTCGTGCCTTTCACGCTGCTCATCCTGATCGCCCTGGTGGTCTTGGTGAGGGTTCGGTGACCCCTCCTTAAGGGGGGGGGGTACTGTTGTGAATTAGACTTTTTGGCTCCCTCTTGTGGTCACTAGTGATATGACACTTTGATATTCCTTCCCTTGCTTGGTACCCACCTGGCCTCGTTAGTCCAGGGGTGTTGCTATTTGAACTTCCTGGATTTTCAGTCTGGTACCTGGCATCGTTGTAATCAGATCCTTCTGTTTGCTCCTATCTGCTGGTCCTGTGTTATGACCCCAATGGCGAGGGTCTCAGAGGAACGTGGAAGTCTGCAGAATACAAAAATCCAGCTCATAGGGCAGTGGTAACTGGGTTGACCATATATCTACTCCTAACGCCAACACTAGAAGTAGCCGGGGATCATTCCTACGTTGATTCTAGATGACACGCGCCAGCCGGAGAATCTAGCTACCCCTAGTAGAGGAAAACAAAGACCTTTCTTGCCTCCAGAGAAGGGGACCCCAAAGCTGGATAGAAGCCCCCCACAAATAATGACGGTGAGGTAAGAGGAAATGACAAACACAGAAATGAACCAGGTTTAGCACAGAGAGGCCCGCTTACTGATCGCAGAATAAAGAAAGGTAACTTATATGGTCAACAAAGACCCTATCAAAATCCACACTGGAAATTCAAGAACCCCCGAACCGTCTAACGGTCCGGGGGGAGAACACCAGCCCCCTAGAGCTTCCAGCAAAGGTCAGGATGTAGATTTGGAACAAGCTGGACAAAAATACAAAACCAAAACAAATAGCAAAAAGCAAAAGGCAGACTTAGCTGATATAACTGGAACCAGGATCAGTAGACAAGAGCACAGCAGACTAGCTCTGATAACTACGTTGCCAGGCATTGAACTGAAGGTCCAGGGAGCTTATATAGCAACACCCCTAACTAACGACCCAGGTGCGGATAAAAGGAATGACAGAAAAACCAGAGTCAAAAAACTAGTAACCACTAGAGGGAGCAAAAAGCAAATTCACAACAGTACCCCCCCCTTAGTGAGGGGTCACCGAACCCTCACCACGACCACCAGGGCGATCAGGATGAGCGGCATGAAAGGCACGAACTAAATCGGCCGCATGAACATCAGAGGCGACCACCCAGGAATTATCCTCCTGACCATAGCCCTTCCACTTGACCAGGTACTGAAGCCTCCGCCTGGAGAGGCGAGAATCCAAGATCTTCTCCACCACGTACTCCAACTCGCCCTCAACCAACACCGGAGCAGGAGGCTCAGCAGAAGGAACTACAGGCACAATGTACCGCCGCAACAAGGACCTATGAAATACATTGTGAATAGCAAACGACACAGGAAGATCCAGACGAAAAGATACAGGATTAAGGATTTCCAATATCTTGTAAGGCCCAATAAAACGAGGTTTAAATTTGGGAGAGGAGCCCTTCATAGGAACAAAGCGGGAAGAAAGCCATACCAAATCCCCAACGCGTAGTCGGGGACCCACACCGCGGCGGCGGTTGGCAAAGCGCTGAGCCTTCTCCTGTGACAACTTCAAGTTGTCCACCACATGATTCCAGATCTGCTGCAACCTATCCACCACAGAATCCACCCCAGGACAGTCAGAAGGCTCCACATGACCCGAAGAAAAGCGAGGATGGAAACCAGAGTTGCAGAAAAAAGGCGAAACCAAGGTGGCGGAACTAGCCCGATTATTAAGGGCAAACTCAGCCAACGGCAAGAATGTCACCCAATCGTCCTGATCAGCAGAGACAAAACACCTCAAATAAGCCTCCAAAGTCTGATTGGTTCGCTCCGTCTGTCCATTAGTCTGAGGATGGAAAGCAGACGAAAACGACAAATCAATGCCCATCCTACTACAAAAGGATCGCCAGAACCTGGAAACGAACTGGGATCCTCTGTCTGACACAATATTCTCAGGGATGCCGTGCAAACGAACCACGTTCTGGAAAAACACAGGAACCAGATCGGAAGAGGAAGGCAGCTTAGGCAAAGGAACCAAATGGACCATCTTGGAGAAGCGATCACATATCACCCAGATAACGGACATGCCCTGAGATAGCGGAAGATCAGAAATGAAATCCATGGAGATATGTGTCCAAGGTCTCTTCGGGACAGGCAAGGGCAAGAGCAAACCGCTGGCACGAGAACAGCAAGGCTTAGCTCGAGCACAAGTCCCACAGGACTGCACAAATGACCGCACATCCCTTGACAAGGAAGGCCACCAAAAGGACCTGGCCACCAGATCTCTGGTGCCAAAAATGCCCGGGTGACCTGCCAACACCGAGGAATGAACCTCGGAAATGACTCTGCTGGTCCACTTATCCGGGACAAACAGTCTGTCAGGTGGACAAGACTCAGGCCTATCAGCCTGAAATCTCTGCAACACACGTCGCAGATCCGGAGAAATAGCTGACAAGATAACTCCATCTTTAAGAATACCAACAGGATCAGCGACTCCAGGAGCATCAGGCACAAAGCTCCTAGAAAGAGCATCGGCCTTCACATTCTTTGAACCTGGTAAATACGAGACAACAAAATCAAAGCGGGAGAAAAACAATGACCAGCGGGCCTGTCTCGGATTAAGGCGTTTAGCAGACTCGAGATACATCAGATTTTTGTGATCAGTCAAGACCACCACACGATGCTTAGCACCCTCGAGCCAATGACGCCACTCCTCAAATGCCCATTTCATGGCCAACAACTCCCGATTGCCCACATCATAATTTCGCTCGGCAGGCGAAAACTTCCTAGAGAAAAAGGCACAAGGTTTCATAACAGAGCAACCAGGGCCTCTCTGCGACAAAACGGCCCCTGCCCCAATCTCTGAAGCATCCACCTCAACCTGAAAGGGAAGTGAGACGTCAGGCTGGCACAAAACAGGCGCCGAAGTAAACCGGCGTTTCAACTCCTGGAAAGCCTCCACGGCAGCAGGAGCCCAGTTAGCTACATCGGAGCCCTTCTTGGTCATATCCGTCAAAGGTTTCACAATGCTAGAAAAATTAGCGATAAAACGACGGTAGAAGTTAGCGAAGCCCAAGAACTTCTGAAGACTCTTAACTGACGAGGGCTGAGTCCAATCAAGAATAGCTCGGACCTTGACTGGGTCCATCTCCACAGCAGAAGGGGAAAAAATGAACCCCAAAAAGGGAACCTTCTGTACACCAAAGAGACACTTTGAGCCCTTGACAAACAAAGAATTTTCACGCAAAATTTTAAAGACCAACCTGACCTGCTCCACATGCGAATCCCAATTATCAGAAAAAACCAAAATATCATCCAGATAAACAATCAAAAATTTATCCAGATACTTCCGGAAAATGTCATGCATAAAGGACTGAAAAACTGAAGGCGCATTGGAGAGCCCAAAAGGCATCACCAAGTACTCAAAATGACCTTCGGGCGTATTGAATGCGGTTTTCCATTCATCACCTTGCTTAATGCGCACAAGGTTGTACGCACCACGAAGGTCTATCTTGGTGAACCACTTGGCACCCTTAATCCGGGCAAACAAGTCAGACAACAGCGGTAAAGGATACTGAAATTTGACAGTGATCTTATTTAAAAGCCGATAATCAATACAAGGTCTCAAAGATCCGTCCTTTTTTGCCACAAAAAAGAATCCCGCACCAAGAGGGGAAGAAGACGGACGAATATGTCCTTTCTCCAGAGACTCCTTGATATATGAACGCATAGCGGTATGTTCAGGTACCGACAGATTAAACAGTCTTCCCTTAGGAAATTTACTGCCTGGGATCAAATCTATAGCACAGTCACAGTCCCTATGAGGAGGCAGTGCACTGGACTCAGACTCACTGAAGACATCCTGATAATCAGACAAATACTCCGGAACTTCCGAAGGCGTAGAAGAAGCAATAGACACAGGCAGGGAATCCCCATGAATACCACGACAGCCCCAACTTGAGACTGACATAGCCTTCCAGTCCAGGACTGGATTATGGGTCTGTAACCATGGCAGCCCTAAAACAACCAAATCATGCATTTTATGTAAAACCAGGAAACGTATCACCTCGCGGTGTTCAGGAGTCATGCACATGGTAACCTGTGTCCAATACTGCGGTTTATTTGCTGCCAATGGTGTAGCATCAATACCCCTAAGAGGAATAGGATTTTCTAATGGTTCAAGAGTAAAACCACAGCGCTTAGCAAATGAGAGATCCATGAGACTCAGGGCAGCACCTGAATCTACAAACGCCATGACAGGATAAGATGACAGTGAGCAAATCAAAGTTACAGACAGAATAAACTTAGGATGCAAATTACCAACGGTGACAGGACTAACAACCTTAGCTATACGTTTAGAGCATGCTGAGATAACATGTGTAGAATCACCACAGTAGTAGCACAAGCCATTCCGGCGTCTATGAATTTTCCGCTTATTTCTAGTCAGGATTCTATCACATTGCATTAAATCAGGTGTCTGTTCAGACAACACCATGAGGGAATTTGCGGTTTTTCTATCACATTGCACCGAATTAGGTGTCTGTTCAGACAACACCATGAGGGAATTTGCGGTTTTGCGCTCCCGCAACCGCCGGTCAATTTGAATAGCCAGTGCCATAGTATCATTCAGACCTGTGGGAATGGGAAAACCCACCATAACATTCTTAATGGCTTCAGAAAGGCCATTTCTAAAATTAGCGGCCAGTGCACACTCGTTCCAATGTGTCAGCACGGACCATTTCCGAAATTTTTGGCAATACACTTCAGCCTCGTCCTGCCCCTGAGACATAGCCAGCAAGGCCTTTTCTGCCTGTATCTCAAGATTGGGTTCCTCATAAAGTAAACCGAGCGCCAGAAAAAACGCATCAAGATCAGCCAATGCCGGATCTCCTGGTGCCAGCGAAAAAGCCCAATCCTGAGGGTCGCCCCGTAAGAACGAAATAACAATTTTTACTTGCTGAGCAGAATCTCCAGATGAACAGGGTCTCAGGGACAAAAACAATTTACAATTATTCACGAAATTCCTAAACTTAAACCTGTCTCCGGAAAACAGTTCAGGAATCGGTATTTTAGGTTCTGACATAGGATTTCTGATAACATAGTCTTGTATGCCCTGCACACGAGTAGCCAGCTGGTCCACACTTGTAATCAAGGTCTGGACATTCATGTCTGCAGCAAGCATAGCCACTCTGAGGTAAAGGGGAAGAAGAAAAAAAAAAAAAAAAAACTCAGAATCTTCTTTCTTATAATCCCTCTTCTGCAATGCATTAAACATTTAATACTGGCCTGGCAAACTGTTATGACCCCAATGGCGAGGGTCTCAGAGGAACGTGGAAGTCTGCAGAATACAAAAATCCAGCTCATAGGGCAGTGGTAACTGGGTTGACCATATATCTACTCCTAACGCCAACACTAGAAGTAGCCGGGGATCATTCCTACGTTGATTCTAGATGACACGCACCAGCCGGAGAATCTAGCTACCCCTAGTAGAGGAAAACAAAGACCTTTCTTGCCTCCAGAGAAGGGGACCCCAAAGCTGGATAGAAGCCCCCCACAAATAATGACGGTGAGGTAAGAGGAAATGACAAACACAGAAATGAACCAGGTTTAGCACAGAGAGGCCCGCTTACTGATCGCAGAATAAAGAAAGGTAACTTATATGGTCAACAAAAACCCTATCAAAATCCACACTGGAAATTCAAGAACCCCCGAACCGTCTAACGGTCCGGGGGGAGAACACCAGCCCCCTAGAGCTTCCAGCAAAGGTCAGGATGTAGATTTGGAACAAGCTGGACAAAAATACAAAACCAAAACAAATAGCAAAAAGCAAAAGGCAGACTTAGCTGATATAACTGGAACCAGGATCAGTAGACAAGAGCACAGCAGACTAGCTCTGATAACTACGTTGCCAGGCATTGAACTGAAGGTCCAGGGAGCTTATATAGCAACACCCCTAACTAACGACCCAGGTGCGGATAAAAGGAATGACAGAAAAACCAGAGTCAAAAAACTAGTAACCACTAGAGGGAGCAAAAAGCAAATTCACAACAGTCCTGGTTCTTTGCAAAATTAAGCTAAGTCTGCTTTCTTGTTTTTGGTTATTTTCTGTGCTCTTATTTTTGTCCAGCTTGTACTAAATGTGATTCCTTATATTGCTGGAAGCTCTAGGGGGCGGATGTTCTCCCCCCGTGCCGTTAGACGGTTCGGGGGTTCTTGAATATTCCGCGTGGAGTTTTTTGTGAGGGTTTTTGCTGACCATATAAGTCATCTTCCTATATTCTGCTATTAGTTAGCGGGCCTCTCTTTGCTAAAACCTAGTTCATTTCTTGCGTTTGTCTTTTCTTCTTACCTCACCGTTATTATTTGTTGGGGGCTTGTATCCAACTTTTTGGGGTTATTCGTCTGGAGGCAAGAAAGGTCTTTCTTTTCCCTGCTAGGGTTAGTTAGTTCTCCGGCTGGCGCGAGACGTCTAGAATCAACGTAGGTACGTTCCGCGGCTGCTGTTATTTGTGTGCTAGGTTCAGGTATATGGTCAGCCCAGTTACCACTGCCCTATGAGCTGGGTTTTATGTTTGCAGACTTCGCTATTGTCTCTGAGACCCCCTGCCATTGGGGTCATAACAGTATGCCAGGCCATAAGTGAATATTTAATGCATTGCAGAAGTGGGATTATAAGAAAGGAAATTCTGAGTTTTTTTTTTTTTTTCCTTTCTTTCCTCCCCTTTATCTCAGAGTGGCTGGAGCCTTGCTGCAGACATGAATGTCCAGACCTTGATTACTAGTGTGGATCAGCTTGCTGCTCGTGTGCAGAGTATTCAAGATTTTGTTACTAGCAGTCCTGTCAGAACCTAAAATACCTATTCCGGAATTGTTCTCTGGAGACCGATTTAAATTTAGAAATTTCAGGAATAATTGTAAATTGTTTCTATCTCTGAGACCTCGTTCGTCTGGAGACTCAGCTCAGCAAGTAAAAATTGTTATCTCTTTCTTACGGGGCGACCCTCAGGATTGGGCCTTCTCGTTAGCGTCAGACGATCCGGCTTTGGCAGATGTTGATGCGTTTCTTCTGGCGCTTGGGTTGCTATATGAGGAGCCCAATCTTGAAATTCAGGCAGAAAAAGCTTTGCTGGCTATCTCTCAGGGCCAGGATGAAGCTGAAGTTTATTGCCAAAAATTTCGGAAATGGTCCGTGCTTACTCAGTGGAATGAGTGTGCTCTGGCCGCAAATTTCAGAAATGGCCTTTCTGAAGCCATTAAGAATGTGATGGTGGGTTTCTCCGTTCCTACAAGTCTGAATGATTCCATGGCGTTGGCTATTCAAATTGACCGGCGTTTACGGGAGCGCAAAGTCGCTAATCCTCTGGTGGTGTTGTCTGAACAGACACCTGAGTTAATGCAATGTGATAGAGTTCAGACTAGAATTGAACGGAAAAATCATATACGTCAGAATGGGTTGTGTTTCTACTGTGGTGATTCTACACATGTTATATCCGCATGCTCTAAACGCTTAACAAAGGTGGTTAGTCCGGTCGCCATTGGTAATTTGCAACCTAAATTTATTTTGTCTGTGACTTTAATTTGCTCATTGTCTTCCTATCCTGTTATGGCGTTTGTGGATTCAGGTGCTGCCCTGAGTCTTATGGATCTGTCGTTTGCCAAGCGCTGTGGTTTTGTTCTGGAGCCTTTGGTTAATCCTATTCCTCTGAGAGGTATTGATGCTACGCCATTGGCGGAAAATAAGCCGCAGTTTTGGACACAGGTGACCATGTGCATGTCTCCTGAACATCGAGAGGTGATTCGTTTTCTTGTTTTGCATAAAATGCATGATTTGGTCGTTTTGGGTCTGCCATGGTTACAAACTCACAATCCAGTTTTGGATTGGAAGGCTATGTCTGTGTCAAGTTGGGGCTGTCAGGGAATTCATTGCGATTCCCCGCCGGTGTCTATTGCTTCCTCTACTCCTTCGGATGTTCCTGAGTATTTGTCTGATTATCAGGATGTATTCAGCGAGTCCAGGTCCAGTGCTCTTCCTCCTCATAGGGACTGTGACTGCGCTATAGATTTGATTCCAGGTAGTAAGTTTCCTAAGGGAAGATTATTTAATCTGTCTGTACCTGAGCATACCGCAATGCGTTCGTATATTAAGGAGTCTCTGGAGAAGGGACATATTCGTCCATCCTCTTCCCCTCTTGGTGCGGGATTTTTCTTTGTGGCCAAGAAGGACGGATCTTTGAGACCTTGTATAGACTATCGACTTCTGAATAAAATCACTGTTAAATTTCAGTATCCTTTGCCTCTGTTGTCGGACTTGTTTGCCCGGATTAAGGGTGCCAAGTGGTTCACCAAGATAGACCTTCGTGGTGCGTACAACCTTGTGCGCATTAAGCAGGGAGATGAATGGAAAACTGCATTTAATACGCCCGAAGGTCATTTTGAGTACTTGGTGATGCCTTTTGGGCTCTCTAATGCTCCTTCAGTGTTTCAGTCCTTTATGCATGACATCTTCCGGAAGTATCTGGATAAATTTATGATTGTTTATCTGGATGATATTCTGTTTTTTTCTGATGATTGGGACTCCCATGTAAGGCAGGTCAGGATGGTGTTTCAGGTTTTGCGTGAGAATGCTTTGTTTATTAAGGGCTCAAAGTGTCTCTTTGGTGTGCAGAAGGTTCCCTTTTTGGGTTTTATCTTCTCCCCTTCTGCTGTGGAGATGGACCCAGTCAAGGTCCGAGCTATTCATGATTGGACTCAGCCCACGTCGGTTAAGAGTCTTCAGAAGTTCTTGGGTTTTGCTAACTTCTACCGTCGTTTTATCGCTAATTTTTCTAGCGTTGTTAAACCTTTGACGGATATGACCAAGAAAGGTTCTGATGTTGCTAACCGGGCTCCTGCAGCCGTGGAGGCTTTTCAGGAGCTGAAGCGCCGGTTTACTTCGGCGCCTGTTTTGTGTCAGCCTGATGTCTCGCTTCCCTTTCAGGTTGAAGTGGATGCTTCTGAGATCGGTGCAGGGGCCGTTTTGTCGCAGAGAAGCCCTGGTTGCTCAGTAATGAGACCATGTGCTTTTTTTTCTAGGAAATTTTCGCCTGCTGAGCGGAATTATGATGTTGGCAATCGGGAGTTGTTGGCCATGAAGTGGGCATTTGAGGAGTGGCGTCATTGGCTCGAGGGTGCTAAGCATCGTGTGGTGGTTTTGACTGATCACAAAAATCTGATGTATCTCGAGTCTGCTAAACGCCTGAATCCTAGACAGGCCCATTGGTCATTATTTTTCTCCCGTTTTGACTTCGTGGTCTCGTACCTGCCTAGTTCAAAGAATGTTAAGGCTGATGCTCTTTCTAGGAGCTTTGTGCCTGACTCTCCTGGAGCCTCAGAGCCAGTTGGTATTCTTAAAGAGGGTGTAATCTTGTCGGCCATTTCTCCGGATTTGCGACGTGTGTTGCAGAGATTTCAGGCTGATAGACCTGACTCTTGTCCACCTGACAGACTGTTTGTTCCTGATAAATGGACCAATAGAGTCATTTCCGAGGTTCACTCCTCGGTGTTGTCAGGGCATCCGGGTATTTTTGGCACCAGAGATTTGGTGGCTAGGTCCTTTTGGTGGCCTTCCTTGTCACGGAATGTGCGGTCATTTGTGCAGTCCTGTGGGACTTGTGCTCGGGCTAAGCCTTGCTGTTCTCGTGCCAGCGGGTTGCTCTTTCCCTTGCCTGTCCCGAAGAGGCCTTGGACACACATTTCCATGGATTTCATTTCGGATCTTCCAGTGTCTCGGGGCATGTCTGTCATCTGGGTGGTATGTGATCGCTTTTCCAAGATAGTCCATTTGGTGCCCTTGCCTAAGCTGCCTTCCTCTTCTGATCTGGTTCCGTTATTCTTTCAGAATGTGGTTCGTTTGCACGGAATTCCTGAGAATATCGTGTCTGACAGAGGATCCCAGTTTGTTTCCAGGTCCTGGCGATCCTTTTGTGCTAAGATGGGCATTGATTTGTCGTTTTCATCTGCCTTTCATCCTCAGACTAATGGCCAAACTGAGCGAACAAATCAGACACTAGAGGCTTATTTGAGATGTTTTGTTTCTGCAGATCAGGATGATTGGGTGACCTTCTTGCCGTTGGCTGAGTTTGCCCTTAATAATCGGGCTAGTTCCGCTACCTTGGTTTCGCCATTTTTCTGCAACTCTGGTTTCCATCCTCGTTTTTCCTCGGGACATGTGGAGCCGTCTGACTGTCCTGGGGTGGATTCTGTGGTGGATAGGTTGCAGCGGATTTGGGATCATGTGGTGGACAACTTGAAGTTGTCACAGGAGAAGGCTCAGCGTTTTGCCAACCGCCGCCGCGGTGTGGGTCCCCGACTTCTTGTTGGGGATTTGGTGTGGCTGTCTTCTCGGTTTGTTCCTATGAAGGTCTCCTCTCCTAAATTTAAGCCTCGCTTCATCGGTCCTTATAAGATTTTGGAAATTCTTAATCCAGTGTCCTTTCGCTTGGAACTTCCTGTGTCGTTTGCCATTCACAACGTGTTCCATAGGTCTTTGTTGCGGCGGTACGTTGTGCCTGTGGTTCCTTCTGTTGAGCCTCCTGCTCCGGTGTTGGTTGGGGGCGAGTTGGAGTACGTGGTGGAAAAGATCTTGGATTCTCGTCTCTCCAGGCGGAGGCTTCAGTATCTGGTCAAGTGGAAGGGCTATGGTCAGGAGGATAATTCCTGGGTGGTCGCCTCTGATGTGCATGCGGCCGATGTGGTTCGTGCCTTTCACGCTGCTCATCCTGATCGCCCTGGTGGTCTTGGTGAGGGTTCGGTGACCCCTCCTTAAGGGGGGGGTACTGCTGTGAATTAGACTTTTTGGCTCCCTTTTGTGGTCACTAGTGATATGACACTTTGATATTCCTTCCCTTGCTTGGTACCCACCTGGCCTCGTTAGTCCAGGGGTGTCGCTATTTGAACTTCCTGGATTTTCAGTCTGGTGCCTGGCATCGTTGTAATCAGATCCTTCTGTTTGCTCCTATCTGCTGGTCCTGGTTCTTTGCAAAATTAAGCTAAGTCTGCTTTCTTGTTTTTGGTTATTTTCTGTGCTCTTATTTTTGTCCAGCTTGTACTAAATGTGATTCCTTATATTGCTGGAAGCTCTAGGGGGCGGATGTTCTCCCCCCGTGCCGTTAGACGGTTCGGGGGTTCTTGAATATTCCGCGTGGAGTTTTTTGTGAGGGTTTTTGCTGACCATATAAGTCATCTTCCTATATTCTGCTATTAGTTAGCGGGCCTCTCTTTGCTAAAACCTAGTTCATTTCTTGCGTTTGTCTTTTCTTCTTACCTCACCGTTATTATTTGTTGGGGGCTTGTATCCAACTTTTTGGGGTATTTCGTCTGGAGGCAAGAAAGGTCTTTCTTTTCCCTGCTAGGGTTAGTTAGTTCTCCGGCTGGCGCGAGACGTCTAGAATCAACGTAGGTACGTTCCGCGGCTGCTGTTATTTGTGTGCTAGGTTCAGGTATATGGTCAGCCCAGTTACCACTGCCCTATGAGCTGGGTTTTATGTTTGCAGACTTCGCTATTGTCTCTGAGACCCCCTGCCATTGGGGTCATAACACCTGTGACTAGGAGGAGGAGTGCACGGTCAGAAGGTTAGACAATACATTTGAAAAAACTGACCGTCACATCCAAACATAGATCAAGTGTGAACAGGTGCTGAACCTTAGAGTCACCAACTCCTATACAGTCAAGCAAAAAAGGCAGCACACTGCAGCGCTAATGCATGCAAACATGAAACACAGAAATTTAACTGCATTACTGCACTAAAATATGAAAAATGAGAGCGTTTAGCGCATAAAAAAGGCCAATTTTATGTGTACCCGATAGCCACTTTACGGCATCTCTCTTATATCAGGTCCTACGCTTTCCTTCCTCGCTGAGAATAAACGTCTCCATGTGAATGGGTACCTATGAAAACTTCTCATGAGTCTAACATTCTCTTTCTCTGTGGAGAGGTACTAGACCTGCTGCAATCAAGACACCTGTGACTAGGAGGAGGAGTGCTCGGTCAGAAGGTTAGACAATACATTTGAAAAAACTGACCGTCACATCCAAACATAGATCAAGTGTGAACAGGTGCTGAACCTTAGAGTCACCAACTCCTATACAGTCAAGCAAAAAAGGCAGCACACTGCAGCGCTAACACATGCAAACATGAAACACAGAAATTTAACTGCATTACTGCACTAAAATATGAAAAATGAGAGCGTTTAGCGCATAAAAAAGGCCAATTTTATGTGTACCTGATAGCCACTTTACGGCATCTCTCTTATATCAGGTCCCACGCTTTCCTTCCTCGCTGAGAATAAACGTCTCCATGTGAATGGGTACCTATGAAAACCTCTCATGAGACTAACATTTTTTTCAAATGATGTAGATAACAGACAGTTAAAATATGTTTTTTGGGTTATTTTTTAAAATATTTTATAAACAAAAATAATGAGTAGACCATGACTAGCAGAGAGAAGAATGCAATGTGTGCCTGCGAAGCAAAGATTTTTACAACACAGGTACACTAGGCGTCTATCGGAGATAACAGACTGTATACATTTTTTTGTAATGTTTTTTGCAATTTTTAAAAACACTAAATACTGAGTAGATCAAGGCTAGCAGCAAGAACTATGCAACATATGCCTGCAAAGCGAATATTTTTACACCACAGGTACACCAGGCATCTGACGGAGATAACAGACTGTATATTTTTTTATTTTAATTTTTGAAAACACTAAATACTGAGTAGACCAAGGCTAGCAGACAGAACAATCCAACGTATGCCTGCAAAGCAAGGATTTGGACACCACAGATACAACAGGTCTCAGCCAGAGATAACAGACTGATCAAAATGTGGCCTTTATTTTTTTGGGCACATCAAATTTGTGTCACTAAGTTGCCTATGACACTAAAAAAAAGTGGAGTACTGAAATTTTAAGATATTTATGCTATGCTTGTGGCGTACAACTCACAGTGATAAATATAAGAACTGTAGCTAAGTATTTTTTGGGACAGCTACAGATTTTTGGGGCAGCAAAATGATGTGCAAAAATATTGTATGACACTACAAAATATTAGATAGTACCAAAAAAAGGACAGATTTTTGGGCGTACTCACATCTGATGCCTGGGACCAAAAAAAAAAAAGTTTGCATTCTTAGATTAGCACGCTCTTCGATTGCAATAACCTGGTTGTAGTCTGATGCATGACCAATCAAATAAAGGTAGAAAAAAGGGGGCTATGGATTGCTGTGTAATAAAATGAGCAGGTATATGCTGCAAAAAAATGCCACGGATAACTGCAGCTAGCAGCAGACAGTAATGGAGCTTTTTGACGTTTGCAGTGAGATCTAGCAAGCTATTTTCATGGTATTTCATCCATCACGCCTGTGGTGCTTTTGTTTTTTTTTCTTTCTTTTTGGTTTCTGCTTTAAAGTGTTCAAAGCTATTTATTTTTCCTCTTTCCCCACTGTTTTATGGCCTTGTTCAGCATTGGTTGCTTACCCTGCATAGTAATGCCTGCTCTGGCCTTATGCTAATTGCTTAACTGCTGATTGTGGCCATTTGTTGCCTGATGCCAGCAGTCTTTTCATTTCATATATATTTAGTCTAGCTGGGATAGCACGCGGCGCGCGGGGTCTCTCCATATCCACCCTTCCCTTCTCCCCACTCCCATGTATAACTCTGAGGCTCTACTGACATTTCTTACCCACTCCAAACCATCGAATACCTCCATGCAGCACTCAAAATGATCATACAAATCATTCCACCACCTGCTCTTTCTGTTTTTTCTCCTTTTACTAGTTGCTGGCGACATCTCCCACATCCCTGGGCCTCCCTCCACCAGCATACATTACTCTCCTCCAGCTGCATATAGAAACCCTGCTAATCTTATTTAATTAAGTGCATGCCTTCTCCTATTGCTTTCCACTGTGCTCTCTGGAATGCACGGTCTGTGTGTAACAATCTAACTTACACTCATGATTTCTTCCTCTCTAATTCCCTTAACCTTCTGGCTATTACAGAAACCTGGATCCAGCATTCAGACACCACCGCCACTGCCGCTCTTTTGTTTGGTGGGCTGAAATTTTCACATACCGCCAGAGCTGAGAACAGACAGGGTGGAGGTGTTGGTTTGCTCCTTTCATCACAATGTGCTTTCCAGGTCTTCCCCCCAGTTTCCTCACTTACATTTCCTTCCTTTGAAGTCCACGCCGTCAGATGCTTTCAGCCCTTCTCCTTGCGAGTATCGGTTGTTTATCGCCCTCCAGGCTCCTCCCACCAGTTTCTAGACCACTTTGCCACCTGGCTTACTCACTTTCTATCCTGTGACATCCCCACCCTCATCATTAGAGACTTTAACATCCCCATCAATTAACCCCTCTCCCAATCTGCCTCTCATCTTCTTTCTCTAACATCTTCATTCGGCGTCTCACAGCTTACTAATTCTCCTACACATGAGGACGGGAATACTCTGGACCTGGTTTTCTCCCATCCCGGCTTGCTGCATGACTTTACTAACTCCCCTCTCCCGCTCTCGGACCACAACCTTCTTTCCTTCTCTGTCAAGAATTGTCTGCTCACCCGGGTCACCCCCACCTACCACACTTATCAGAATACACGTATCATTAATACCCAGCAGCTTATGGACAATCTCCACACATCTTTAGCCCCCATCGCCTCCATCTCCTGTCCAGACTTAGCATTGTCACACTTTAATACTACACTGAAGAATGCCCTAGATGAAGCAGCACCTTCTACACGCAGAAAGACCCGACACAGACAACGGCAGCACTGGCACACTATGCAAACACACTTTCTTCAGCGTTGCTCAAGGTGTGCAGAGCGGCAGTGGAGAAAATCTCTCTTAGCAGAAGACATCATCCACTATAAGTTCATGCTCAAAACCTATAACTCTGCCCTTCATCTGGCCAAACAATCCTACTTCACCACACTCATCACTTCACTATCCACAACCCAAAATTACTTTTTGAAACCTTAAATTCCCTCCTGAAACCTAAAGTACAGGCCCCCATTACCACCCTCAGCGGTGAAGATCTGGCCACTTATTTCCTAGAAAAAATCAACCACATCCATCAGGATATCTCAGCCCAATCTTCTCAGTGCCTGGATCCCCTGCCCTGCCGCACCTCAAGCTCACTAGACATCTTTGAGCCTGTGTCAGAAGAAGAAGTTTCCAAACTCCTCGCTTATGCTCAGCCTACAACCTGCAACAGTGACCCCATTGTTTCACATCTCCTGCAGTCTCTCTCACCAGTGGTCACCACTCACCTGACTAAAATATTTAACCTCTCTCTTTCTACAGGTATCTTTCCCTCCTCATTTAAACATGCCATCATAACCCCTTTACTTAAAAAGCCATCCCTGGACCAGAACTGCACTGCTAACTACAGACCTGTCTCTAATCTTTCCTTCATCTCTAAGCTCCTGGACGCTTTGCACAGAATTTGATTTAATCAAATAGTGTGAGCCCATCAACCATCGTCAAGGTGGTCTCATTAAAATGATGGGTACCTGACCTCCCTGTCCAAATGTGAACACTTACCGAAGGCTAATGTCTGTATGCTTGGGTGAATATGGACACCTCTCTCAGCAAAGCCTACGTATGGGTTGACGATGGTTGATGGGCTCACACTATTTGATTAAATCAAATTCTGTGCAAAGCGTCTCTTAAATATTTTTCTAATGTTCAAAAGCCATTTTGCTATTCAAATTTCATGTATTTCATATTAGACATGCTTTGGCACGATAGAGTGCAACCTTTTTTTGTATATTATATATGGAGGTAGCTGCTCCTGGTATGCACCTATTCACACTAGTTTGGATGTGCCAGTCTTTTTTCTGTCATTTCTATGTTAGCTTACTGACTGAGCACTCCTCCCCTCACCATCTGGTTTTTAATTACATCTAGTCACACTTGGTTCCGGCCAACCCATATGTAGGCTTTGCTGAGAGAGGTGTCCATATTCACCCAAGCATACAGACATTAGCCTTCGGTAAGTGTTCACATTTGGACAGGGAGGTCAGGTACCCATCAGTTTAATGAGACCACCTTGACGATGGTTGATGGGCTCACACTATTTGATTAAATCAAATTCTGTGCAAAGCGTCTCTTAAATATTTTTCTAATGTTCAAAAGCCATTTTGCTATTCAAATTTCATGTATTTCATATTAGACATGCTTTGGCACGATAGAGTGCAACCTTTTTTTGTATATTATATATGGAGGTAGCTGCTCCTGGTATGCACCTATTCACACTAGTTTGGATGTGCCAGTCTTTTTTCTGTCATTTCTTTGCGTAGAACAAGACAACAGGACACAGTTTTATAAGTGGTAAAGTTTATATTATCACACGGTGATTCAAACAGGTGCAGAGAGAAACTCAAGTCCACAACACTTGGTGCAAATAATAAACGCAGCTTAGCAGTCAACAGGAAACTTTATAGGTAGATGCAAACAAACAGAAAGTCTACGAAGCACAGTTATTCTTGAGGAAACTTGACACGAATAGATCCTTGACTTAGTCCAGACACAGATAGATATGCTATAAGGCAGTTCAAAACATATCTTAGCTCAACCAGGGAGGCCTGGTTAATAGTCTCAGGTTTTGCAGAGCAGCAAACAGCTTACATGTCCAGCAAATGCAGATGGAAGTAACATGAGCAGCAGATGAAGGAGGATTACTGAACACTGGTGTATGCAGCAGGAACTCAGAGCAGAGTGGCAGGATCTCCAACACATGTTCACAGGAGCAGGTGCAGGTGCAAGGCCAGGGAGTAATCAGGAGCTGGATGCAAAGCAGAATAATCTAGCACAGACTGAAGGCTAAGGTGGAGTTTTATAGCAGGCAGACAAGTGCACATGAGACCAAAGATGCCATGTTGGAAAAGGGCAGTAATGCACAAAAGGTAAAAAATGTTCAGAGTCCTGACACAAAACATACATTATGGGAATTGTTTAACTTGAAAAAAAATACGCTCATAAAAATTTTTTACCCATACATATTCAATACTGGTCTTCATATGAAGAACCAAAAAGCCCCATGTTAGGTGTTGAGTTCCTGCTGCTGCACAGGGGTAATTTCGAACCATGTCTGCTGCGATCTCCCATTCTCCTCCAGCCACAGTGGAGCCTGCCCAGCAGAGACGTCGGTCCTAGCGTCTGGCTCAGCCTGATACTGGACGACTGGTTACTACTGCCCTTCCAGGCTCTGTCATTGTAGCCAGCAATGTTCAGCAGCGAGCAGGTCTTTCTGGGACTAAGTCCCGCTTTTCCCATACTGAGCATACCCACGGGACAACCTCCCATTGGAGGTCTAGGGTCACATGCTCTGGTCCTGTAGCAGTTCCTATTGGACCACCAGGAAGGTCCTTGTCTGCTACAGCTATAAAAGGTTCGCTAGTATCAACCTATGTTTTGAGCCTTGTTACTGTGTGGTCATGTTTGCATGTGGTCAGGGTTGGCTGAAATAAGCCCCTAGAATACCGGCACCTCCGGAGAGGAGTTTTGTGTGTTTGGATTCAAGTCTTGGCTGAAATAAGCCCCTCCTCAGGTGAGGAGTTGTTTGTGTGCTATGCTGACTGCATGACCACAGTTTTGCTCTGTTTGGTAGCTGTGTTCCTCTGTGAGGTTAACAGGGCACAGCATTTCCCTATCCTAGCGATTCTGTGAAGTAACAGAGTTTGCTAATACCACCATATAGCGCTGCCAATTGCTAGCAGCATGTTCCTCTCCTGCACGGTGGACCCAGGGTTCCGAATGCACCTGTTATTACATATATTTATACTCAGTGCGTTCCGCCAACCCTAACATAATACTAGCACCAGGGTCTGGCTAGTAAATGGCGAACGATCAGTATCTCCTGCGGAACATCCAGCAGCTGGAGGGTAGGTTGGCGGCTCTTGAGTGCACAACCTCAGCTGTGGATGTCACCGCAGACGCTGTTCAGGCTGCTAGTGTAGCTGCAGCCAGTTTGTCCACTGCCACCCCTGTTCCGACTCTATCTCGCCTGCCGCTGCCAGAAACATTTTCTGGCGATAGCAAATCTTGTAGGGGTTTCGTGATCCTGTGCTCTATACACCTCAAGCTCCTGGCTGCAGGTTTCCCCAGAGAGCGAGCAAAGGTGGGGTTCATTTTGTCTCTCCTGTCGGACAGGGCGTTGGAGTGGTGTACGCCGCTGTGGGAGCGTGGCGATCATGTGGTGCAGAGTGCTCCGCTGTTCTTGAGTACTCTGAAACAGGTCTTTTTGGGACATCGAGTCACCTATGATACGGCGCTCCAACCGTTGGCATTAACTCAGGGCATGTCCTTGGTCAGCCATTTTGCCGTCCATTTCCGCACCTTAGCATCTGAGCTGGAGTGGTCGGATAAAGCCCTCATCCCTATATTTTGGAGGGCGCTGGCTGACCATGTGAAGGACGCTTTGGCCACTAGGGAGATTCCCGCCATACTGGAGGAGCTAATAGCTGTGTCCACTCGTATTGACATCTGTTTTAACGAGCGGAGGTTAGAGCAAGCCCAGTGTAGGCAGAGGTTTCGGCTGGCTCCCACCTTTGCCAAACCTTTGGAATCTCCGGTCTGGGCCCCTGAGTCACATGAGGCCATGGGAGTGTCACGAGCGGGATCTAAGTCCCGGACTGCTCGTGCACTCAAGGTCTGTCATGTTTGCCAGCAGTCAGGACATCTTGCCACCAGATGTTCCCAGCGGTCGGGGAAATGTCAGCATCTAGTGGTAGTAGGTGGAGGTACACTAGACACGGCGACATTTGCCTCCAAATTGGCCTTTAAGGGGACAATTACAATTGGCTCATCCACTCATTCGGTTGAGCTCTGTGTGGATTCTGGGGCGGAGGGCAATTTTATGTCTTCTGCCTTCGCCCAACATCACGCAATACCCCTGGTGATGCTTGCTCAACCAGTAGCAGTACGAGTGGTGAATGGGTCGACACTGCCCTCACAGATAACACACCAGACCATCCCTTTTACTTTGTCCATGTCGCCATCTCATCAGGAGATTATATCTCTTCTCGTCATTCCTGAAGGAATTGATGAGGTCCTGTTAGGGATACCTTGGCTACGGTACCCCTCTCCTCATATTGAATGGTCCACAGGCAGAATTTTAGGTTGAGGTGAATCTTGTGGGGGTAAATGTCAGAGGGAATGTGTTCAGGTTGCTACTACTGAGGTACCCGCAGATCTATCCTCACTCATCCAAGCAATATTGGCCGTATGCAGACATGTTCTCCAAAGGGCTGCGGAGACCCTTCCGCCTCACCGCCCCTACTGTCCTATGACTTCTTGCCTGGTGCTGAGTCTCCCCGGGGTCGAGTCTATCTGTTATCTCTCCCGGAGACGGAGGCAATGTCACAGTAAATCCAGGAAAATCTGGCAAGAGGATTCATTAGGAAGTCAGTGTCACCTGCTGGGGTGGGGTTCTTCTTTGTGAAGAAGAACAGAGAACTACATCCATGCATAGACTACAGGGGTCTTAACGCCATCACCATTAAGAATAAGTATCCTCTGCCCTTGATATCCGAGCTCTTTGATAGGCTTCGGGGAGCAAGGGTATTTACTAAACTAAATCTGTGGGGTGCTTACAACCTGATTCGCATCCGTGAGGGGGACAAATGGAAGACAGCTTTTAACACCAGGGATGGGCACGATGGATACCTAGTGATGCCCTTTGGGCTCTGTAATGCCCCAGACGTTTTCCAAGACATTGTTAATGATATCTTCCGGGATATGCTCTCCACTTCGGTCATTGTCTTTCTGGATGATATTCTCATCTACTCTCCAGATATTGACTCCCATCGGAGAGATGTTGGCAGAGTCTTCGACCTCTTACGGGCAAATTCCCTCTATGCAAAGTTGGAGGAGTGTATGTTTGAGCAGGAGTCTTTACCTTTCCTGGGCTATATCATCTCAGCCCAGGGACTGGCTATGGATTCTACCAAATTACAAGCTGTGATGGTCTGGCAAGAACCCCATTCTCTTAAAGCGGTGCAGCGCTTTATGGGCTTCATTAACTATTACCGCCAGTTCATTCTTCATTTCTCGACTTTGGTGGCTCCCTTGGTAGTCCTCACCAAGAAGGGAGCAAATCCCAAATTGTGGTCTGAGGAGGTCTCCAAAGCCTTCACTTCTATTAAGTCTCATTTTGCTAGCGCTCCCATCCTACATCGCCCCGATGTAGATAAGCCATTTATAATGGAGGTGGGTGCCTCATCCATTGGTGCTGGAGCAGTCCTCTTCCAAAAGGATGCTCGAGGTCGGAATCATCCTTGCTTCTTATTTTCCAAGACCTTCACACCAGCGGAGAGGAATTATTCCATCGGGGACAGGGAGTTGCTAGCAATGAAGTTGGCTTTCTCAGAACGGAGACATCTTTTTGAGGGGGCTCACTTTCCCTTCCAAGTGTTCACAGACCACAAAAATTTGGTCTACTTGCAAACAGCCCAGCGGCTAAATTTTCGCCAGACCAGATGGTCCCTGTTCTTCTCCCAGTTCCATTTCACTCTCCTCTTTCTATCTGGGGAGAAGAACATTCGTGCCGATGCTCTCTCTTGCTCCGTTGTATCATCTGAGGAGGAGGAAGAGGAGCCTCAGCTTATTGTCCCTTCTGAGAGCCTGAGAACTGTTGCTCCGGTTTTGCTAGAGTCTGTGCCCCCGGGCAAGACTTTTGTTCCTTCAAATTTGCATCCGGAGGTTCTATCTTGGGCTCACTCGTCCAGGGTGCGTGGACATTTTGGGACCAAAAGGACGACTGAGCTGCTGGTGAGGACGTACTGGTGGCCGCATAAGGCCCCTGACGTCAGAGATTATGTTCGGGCGTGTGTTTCCTGCGCCAAAAACAAGTCTCCTCGACAACGGACAGCTGGGTTGCTTTACCTCCTACCGGTGGCAGACAGGTCCTGGGAGATAGTCAGGATGGATTTTGTGGTGGGCTTACCCAAGTCTCGTAGCTGCACCATTATCTGGGTTATCACTGACCATTTTTCCAAAATGGTGCACTTGGCTCCTCTTCCACGGCTAACTTCTGCACGGGCTCTGGCAGCGTTGTATATCAAACATATCTTTCGCCTACACGGTATGCCGGACAAAATTGTCAGTGACCGGGGCCCCTAGTTTGCATCTCGGTTCTGGAGAGAGCTTTGTCGTCTACTCAGGATTGAGTTGAATCTCTCCTCAGCATATCATCCCAAGACAAATGGGTTGGTAGAGAGGGCCAACCAGACCCTGGTCACATATCTGCAACATTTTGTTTCTGCCAGGCAGGATGACTGGGCATCCTTGCTACCATGGGCGGAATTTGCCCTTAACAACACCGTAGCCGATTCCACTGGTCAGACTTCATTCCTCCTTAATTACGGCCAGCATCCGCGGGTTCCTGTGCCTATGCCCATGTCTTCCGCCGACTCCAGGGTGGCAGACTGGGCTGTGGAGGCATGGGACATTTGGGACCGCACTCAGGATGCCATCCGGGCTTCCAAGGAGAGAATGATGTCCTCCTCCGGTGCACATCGGCGCCTCGCTCCAATCTTTGCTCCTGGCGACTTAGTGTGGCTCTCTGCACGTAACATCAGGCTGCGAGTTGAGTCCACTAAGTTTGTGCCTCGCTACTTGGGTCCCTTCAAGGTCCTCGAACAGGTTAACCCTGTGGTCTACCGTCTGGCTCTTCCTCCACGCTTAGGTATCACCGACACCTTTCATGTATCCTTTTTAAAGCCTGTACACATGTCCCGGTTTTCTGAGTCATCTGCTGGGACATCGGGTTCATCTATGGATGATTACAAGGTGAACGCTATTTTGGGGTGCAAGGTGGTACATGGCAAAAATTTTATTTGGTGGACTGGAGGGGGTTACGGCCCAGAGGACAGGTCCTGGGAGCCGGATGAGCACATTTGAGCTCCGCAGCTCATTGCTGCCTTCGAGCGTAGCGAGGTCCAAGGAGGGGGGTAATGTTAGGTGCGAGTTCCCGCCACTGGATAGAGGGAATCTCAAACCATGTCTGCTGCGGTCTCCCAGTCTCCTCCAACCACAGTGTAGCCTGCTCAGTGGAGACGTCAGTCCCAGCGTCTGGCTCAGGCTGATTCTGGACGACTGGTTACTACTGCCCTTCCAGGCTCTGTTATTGTAGCCAGCAATGTTCAGCAGCGAGCAGGTCTTTCTGGGACTAAGTCCCGCTTTTTATGCTTTTTTCTGAGCATGCTCACGGGACGACCTCCCATTGGAGGTCTAGGGTCACATGCTCAGGTCCTGTAGCAGCTCCTATTGGACCACCAGGAAGGTATTTGTCTGCTACAGCTATAAAAGGTTCGTGCAGCGCCCCAGAGTCCTGGTCGTTGCAGTAATGTCATTCTTCCACCAGGAGGAGTGATATTACGTCTGAAGGTAACAAAGGAGATCTTCCTGCCAGGTATCACAAACCATACACTTCACTTCACACTCCAGACCACCAGGGGGAGCCTTGCTCCTATCTACTAGGGCACTCCTCACAGAAGGGTAAAACTGGTGGGCTGGATAGAAAGTTAGAGAGACACTGACTGGGCTTTGCCCAGGCAACACCTGTCAGGCAGACAGGGGGAAGGGAGGAACATCAGAGCTGCAGACAGAGGGGTGGGATCCTGACAGAAGCCTAGCGGGATAGAAAGCTACGGAGCTGCGCCTGCCCCACGTGCGGCAGCATCCTAAGAAAGGACACAAAGAGAATTGTATTGTAGAGGGTGAGAAACAAAGTCACAGCACAAGGAGATAACACCAGGAGAAGTTCTGCCCTAAAATAGGCTGCCTCCTTCTGAGGCACGTAGCCGGTGGCCGGAACACCGAGGGAGTAATTGTCTCTACGCTTTAATGTCCAACAGAGAAAAGCAAAGCAGCACAGCCTTTATTAGAGACCACATCTGTAATCAGTTCTTAGGACCGCAACCAGATGATAATCGGGAGGTGTTCGTGGAGAAAAAACAAGAAACCCATGTGAAATAATGAACGAAAACGCGGCAACACTCACCGATCCTGTAAAAAGGGCTTGTCTTTATTGAAACATATAGTACAGCATCTTCACGGCACGGGGGAGTAAGACGGAGGATACAGTGAGCAGAGAGGGACCTTCAGAGACCGGCAGGACAGTCAATTCCAAGTTGGCTGCCAGACCTTAATACCTAAGAAGACACAGTAGCAAATTGTGGGGGTCGGGGCGTCTCTAGGGTCCCTATAAACAAGCCTCAGGCCATCAGTCATACGGGTTTGTCCTATCCATACCATCTGGGGTACAGACAGGAAAAAATAACATCTAGAACATCTACAAGAGTTGTGAGGACCTTACGGGGAAGCTCAGCAGGGAGGTACTACAACACACAGGCGCTAGTAGGAAGGCTACTGATTTCCACCTGGATAAGGGGACTCTGGATTTGCCTTTGAACCAGCTGGACTCTGCCTACCCTGTGGTATGTACCCTGGACTGTGGATGCTGAAGCCTCCAGTAAAAGGTAAAGAGACTGCAACCTTGTGTCCTCGTTATTCTCTGCGCCTCACATCACCCACCATCACCATCTACACTTCCGGGAAGCCCTGGGGATACACTTCACCTGTGGGAAGGTATACCATCTAGCTGCCATCACATCACCCCAGCGGACCCCTAAGCAGCGTCAGTTACCCTGACCGAATACCACAAGTACACGAACTTTATACAAATGCTCCCTTTTATTGGACGCCCCTCTAAGGACCAGGGACCGGGTCAGGCCACCATGACATCTCCCAAACTGAAGGATCCGGTACCGAGTACCCCATTGCCCTGACATGGGGGCGCTTCATTCGCATGGCTGCAAACCTATGTTTTGAGCCTTGCTACTGTGTGGTCATATTTGCATGTGGTCAGGGTGGGCTGAAATAAGCCCCTAGAATACCGGCACCACCGGTGAGGAGTTTTGTGTGTTTGGATTCAGATCTTGGCTGAAATAAGCCCCTAGAATACTGGCACCTCCGGTGAGGAGTTGTTTGTGTGCTATGCTGACTGCATGACCACAGTTTTGCTCTGTTTGGTAGCTGTGTTCCTCTGTGAGGTTAACAGGGCACAGCGTTTCCCTGTCCTAGTGATTCTGTGAGGTAACAGAGTTCGCTAATACCGCCATATAGCCCCGCCAATTGCTAGCAGCATGTTCCTCTCCTGCACGGTGGACCCCGGGTTGCAAATGCACCTATTATTACATATATTTATCCCATATGTGCTACAACAATTAAAATTATGCATAATGAAGTATTAGTTTATATTTTGGATAAATAAGAAAATATATAACATGTATAAAAAATATAACAATTGCTTTCAAAAACTTTCATCATGGATCCCCAATCTCTTGCAAATCCCTACACTGCACTTCCTTAAAAATGCAAAAAACAGAAACAATGTCTTATTTTCTGGATAGTAGCTACAGTATACAAGAGACATCTTACCAATCTGGAGATGCCTTGAGCCAATCTTCTATCCATTAAACTCTGACGCTTATCAAAGTCAATCCGATCCTCACACTTGCTTATTTTTCCTGATTCTAACACTTTAACTCGAAGAGCTGGGAACATTGATGGGATAATCAGTCTTATTCATTTCACTTAATGGTGCTTTTAATATTACGGTTAATAACTGTTTCAAATTTACAAGGAGGTCTTCAAGCTGAGATTACTCTTAGAACATGTCTTTATTTTGGCTCAGTGCAGGAACTTGATATTTTTACCTTGTAATGGAATAGTTGCCACTGTCATGATCTCAATGGCAAGAGAACATAGCATAAGCATATATAGGAACTAGCTCTTGGAAGATGGGAACTGAGCTGACCATGAACTAAACCTAACGCACAACTAGCAGTGGCCGGGTAGCATGCCTACGTTGATTCTAGATGCCCAGCCCAGCCGGAGGACTAAATAAAGCTAGCAGAGGAAAATATTAGTCCTAGCTCACCTCTAGAGAAATACCCCGAAAGGAGACAGAGGCCCCCCACATGTATTGGCGGTGAGTTGAGATGAAATAACAAACGTAGTATGAAAATAGGTTTAGCAAATTTGAGGTCCACTTACTACATAGCAGAAGACAGAAAGGACACTTTCATGGTCAGCTGAAAACCCTATCAAAAACACCATCCAGAAATTACTTTAAAACTCTGGCATTAACTCATAACACCAGAGTGGCAATTCCCGTTCACAAGAGCTTTCCAGACACAGTAACGAAACTACAGCTGTGAACTGGAACAAAATGCAAAAACAAACATGGACAAGAGTCCAACTTATCTAGTAGTTGTCTAGGAGCAGGAACAAGCACAGAGAGGCTTCTGATAACATTGTTGACCGGCAAGCAACTAACAGAGCAGCAAGGTTATATAGCGACTCCCACATCTTGATGGGAACAGGTGAACAGAGAAGATGAAGACACCAGTTCAATTCCACCAGTAGCCACCGGGGGAGCCCAGAATCCAAATTCACAACAGTACCCCCCCCTCAAGGAGGGGGCACCGAACCCTCACCAGAACCACCAGGGCGATCAGGATGGGCCCTATGAAAGGCACGAACCAGATCGGAGGCATGAACATCAGATGCATTCACCCAAGAATTATCCTCCTGGCCGTATCCCTTCCACTTGACCAGATACTGGAGTCTCCGTCTGGAAACACGAGAGTCCAAAATTTTCTCCACAACGTACTCCAACTCACCCTCAACCAACACCGGAGCAGGAGGCTCAACGGAAGGCACAACCGGTACCTCATACCTGCGCAATAATGACCGATGAAAAACGTTATGAATAGAAAAGGATGCAGGGAGGTCCAAACGGAAGGAAACAGGGTTAAGAATCTCCAATATCTTATACGGGCCGATAAACCGAGGCTTAAACTTAGGAGAAGAGACCCTCATAGGGACAAAACGAGAAGACAACCACACCAAATCCCCAACAGAAAGCCGAGGACCAACACGACGGTGGCGGTTGGCAAAAAGCTGAGTCTTCTCCTGGGACAACCTCAAATTGTCCACCACCTGCCCCCAGATCTGATGCAATCTCTCCACCACAGCATCCACTCCAGGACAATCCGAAGATTCCACCTGACCAGAGGAAAATCGAGGATGAAACCCCGAATTACAGAAAAACGGGGACACCAAAGTGGCAGAGCTGGCCCGATTATTGAGAGCGAACTCCGCCAATGGCAAAAAAGCAACCCAATCATCCTGGTCAGCAGACACAAAACACCTCAGATATGTCTCCAGGGTCTGATTAATCCGCTCGGTCTGGCCATTCGTCTGAGGATGGAAAGCGGACGAAAAAGATAAATCTATGCCCATCCTAGCACAGAATGCCCGCCAAAATCTAGACACGAATTGGGTCCCTCTGTCAGAAACGATATTCTCAGGAATACCATGCAAACGAACAACATTTTGAAAAAACAGAGGAACCAACTCGGAAGAAGAAGGTAACTTGGGCAGAGGAACCAAATGGACCATCTTAGAAAAACGGTCACACACCACCCAGATGACAGACATCTTCTGAGAAACAGGCAGATCTGAAATAAAATCCATCGAGATGTGCGTCCAAGGCCTCTTAGGAATAGGCAAGGGCAACAATAATCCACTAGCCCGAGAACAACAAGGCTTGGCCCGAGCACAAACGTCACAAGACTGCACAAAGCCTCGCACATCTCGTGACAGGGAAGGCCACCAGAAGGACCTTGCCACCAAATCCCTGGTACCAAAAATGCCAGGATGACCTGCCAACGCAGAAGAATGAACCTCAGAGATGACTCTACTGGTCCAATCATCAGGAACAAACAGTTTATCAGGTGGGCAACGATCAGGTCTCTCCGCCTGAAACTCCTGCAAGGCCCGCCGCAGGTCTGGAGAAACGGCTGACAATACCACTCCATCCTTAAGGATACCTGAGGGCTCAGAGTTACCAGGCGAGTCAGGCTCAAAACTCCTAGAAAGGGCATCCGCCTTAACATTCTTAGAACCCGGTAGGTATGACACCACAAAATTAAACCGAGAGAAAAATAATGACCAGCGCGCCTGTCTAGGATTCAGGCGCCTGGCGGTCTCAAGATAAATCAAATTTTTGTGGTCAGTCAATACCACCACCTGATGTCTGGCCCCCTCAAGCCAATGGCGCCACTCCTCAAAAGCCCACTTCATGGCCAAAAGCTCCCGATTCCCAACATCATAATTCCGCTCAGCGGGCGAAAATTTACGGGAAAAGAAGGCACAAGGCCTCATCACGGAGCAGTCAGAACTTTTCTGCGACAACACTGCCCCAGCTCCGATCTCAGAAGCGTCGACCTCAACCTGAAAAGGTAGAGCAACATCAGGCTGACGCAACACAGGGGCAGAGGAAAAACGGCGCTTAAGCTCCCGAAAGGCCTCCACAGCATCAGGGGACCAATCAGCAACATCAGCACCCTTCTTAGTCAAATCGGTCAATGGCTTAGCAATATCCGAAAAACCAGCAATAAATCGACGATAAAAGTTAGCAAAGCCCAAAAATTTCTGAAGACTCTTAAGAGAAGAGGGCTGCGTCCAATCACAAATAGCTTGAACCTTGACAGGATCCATTTCAATGGAAGAGGGGGAAAAAATATATCCCAAAAAGGAAATCCTCTGTACCCCAAAAACACACTTAGAACCCTTCACACACAAAGAATTAGACCGCAAAACCTGAAAAACCCTCCTGACTTGCTGGACATGAGAGTCCCAGTCATCCGAAAAAATCAGAATATCATCCAGATACACAATCATAAATTTATCCAAATAATCGCGAAAAATATCATGCATAAAGGACTGGAAAACTGACGGAGCATTAGAAAGACCAAAAGGCATCACTAAATACTCAAAGTGGCCCTCGGGCGTATTAAATGCGGTTTTCCACTCATCCCCCTGCCTGATTCGCACCAAATTATACGCCCCACGAAGGTCAATCTTAGAGAACCACTTGGCCCCCTTTATGCGAGCAAACAAATCAGTCAGCAACGGCAATGGGTATTGATATTTAACAGTGATTTTATTCAAAAGCCGATAATCAATACATGGTCTCAAAGAGCCGTCTTTTTTTGACACAAAGAAAAAACCGGCTCCTAAGGGAGATGACGATGGACGAATATGTCCCTTTTCCAAGGACTCCTTTATATATTCTCGCATAGCAGCATGTTCAGGCACAGACAGATTAAATAAACGACCCTTTGGGTATTTACTACCCGGGATTAAATCTATGGCACAATCGCACTCTCGGTGCGGAGGTAACGAACCAAGCTTGGATTCTTCAAAGACGTCACGATAGTCAGACAGGAACTCAGGAATTTCAGAGGGAATGGATGATGAAATGGAAACCACAGGTACATCCCCATGAGCCCCCTTACATCCCCAGCTCAACACAGACATAGCTCTCCAGTCGAGGACTGGGTTGTGAGATTGCAGCCAAGGCAATCCTAGCACCAAATCATCATGTAGATTATACAGCACCAGAAAGCGAATAATCTCCTGGTGATCCGGATTAATACGCATAGTTACTTGTGTCCAGTATTGTGGTTTATTATTAGCCAATGGGGTGGAGTCAATCCCCTTCAGAGGAATAGGAGTCTCCAAAGGCTCTAAATCATACCCACAGCGTTTGGCAAAGGACCAATCCATAAGACTCAAAGCGGCGCCAGAGTCGACATAGGCGTCCGTGGTAATAGATGACAAAGAGCAAATCAGGGTCACAGATAGAATAAATTTAGACGGTAAGGTGCAAATGGAAACAGATTTACCAAGCTTTTTAGTGCGCTTAGAGCATGCTGATATAACATGAGTAGAATCACCACAATAGAAACACAACCCATTTTTCCGTCTAAAATTCTGCCGCTTGCTTCGGGACAGAATTCTATCACACTGCATACTCTCTGGCGACTTCTCAGTGGACACCGCCAGATGGTGCACTGGTTTGCGCTCCCGCAAACGCCTATCGATCTGAATAGCCATTGTCATGGACTCATTCAGACCCGCAGGCACAGGGAACCCCACCATAACATCCTTAATGGCATCAGAGAGACCCTCTCTGAAAGTCGCCGCCAGGGCGCACTCATTCCACTGAGTAAGCACAGACCATTTACGGAATCTTTGGCAGTAAATTTCCGCTTCATCTTGCCCCTGAGATAGGGACATCAAAGTTTTTTCTGCCTGAAGCTCCAAATGAGGTTCGTCATAAAGCAACCCCAAGGCCAGAAAAAACGCATCCACATTGAGCAACGCAGGATCCCCTGGTGTCAATGAAAAAGCCCAGTCTTGAGGGTCGCCCCGGAGCAAGGAAATCACAATCCTGACCTGCTGTGCAGGGTCTCCGGCAGAGCGAGATTTCAGAGACAAAAATAATTTGCAATTATTTCGAAAATTCTGAAACCCGGATCTATTCCCCGAGAAAAATTCCGGCAAAGGAATTCTCGGCTCAGATACAGGTGCATGACAAACAAAATCTTGCAAATTTTGTACCTTCGTGGCGAGATTATTCAAACCTGCAGTTACACTCTGAAGATCCATTACAAACAGATGGACACAGAGCCATTCAAGGGTTAAGAGGAGGTAAGAAGCAGCTAGACAGCAATTAAGGGCTAGGCAGCAAAACTCTGAGGGGAAAAAAAAAATAAAAAAATTTCCCTTACACACTTCTTTTTCTCCTGCTTCAGCCCAAACAATTAACACTTTGCGGGCCGGTCAAACTGTCATGATCTCAATGGCAAGAGAACATAGCATAAGCATATATCGGAACTAGCTCTTGGAAGATGGGAACTGAGCTGACCATGAACTAAACCTAACGCACAACTAGCAGTGGCCGGGTAGCATGCCTACGTTGATTCTAGATGCCCAGCACCAGCCGGAGGACTAAATAATGCTAGCAGAGGAAAATATTAGTCCTAGCTCACCTCTAGAGAAATACCCCGAAAGGAGACAGAGGCCCCCCACATGTATTGGCGGTGAGTTGAGATGAAATAACAAACGTAGTATGAAAATAGGTTTAGCAAATTTGAGGTCCACTTACTACATAGCAGAAGACAGAAAGGACACTTTCATGGTCAGCTGAAAACCCTATCAAAAACACCATCCAGAAATTACTTTAAAACTCTGGCATTAACTCATAACACCAGAGTGGCAATTCCCGTTCACAAGAGCTTTCCAGACACAGTAACGAAACTACAGCTGTGAACTGGAACAAAATGCAAAAACAAACATGGACAAGAGTCCAACTTATCTAGTAGTTGTCTAGGAGCAGGAACAAGCACAGAGAGGCTTCTGATAACATTGTTGACCGGCAAGCAACTAACAGAGCAGCAAGGTTATATAGCGACTCCCACATCTTGATGGGAACAGGTGAACAGAGAAGATGAAGACACCAGTTCAATTCCACCAGTAGCCACCGGGGGAGCCCAGAATCCAAATTCACAACATGCCACCCTGTGCCATCATGGACACCATAGATTTCTGTTTTCCATAATTTAGGTTTCATTAAATGGTTCTGTACCCATAGGCTATATATAACACTAACAGAAGAGCCGGTCTCAGGAGCGCAGAAGGAGAACACAGACACCAGATAGGGTAAAACCACAATGCGTTTCAACGGCGTACACCGTCTTCTTCAGGTGGATATGAAATATGCACCTGAAGGTGACGGCGTACGCCGTTGAAACGCGTTGTGGTTTTACCCTAATTGGTGTCTGTGTTCTCCTTTTGTGCTCCTGAGACCGGCTATTTTGTTCCTGTTGTAATTTTTTCCCCCTCGTTGTGGGGTATCCGGCTGGAGCTGCGGGGACCTGCGCACTTATTTCCTCCTCATTGGGACGGCCGCTAGTGCTCCTTCTACAAACCGCCATTTGTTGTTCTACCTAGGCTATATATGGCAGCCACTTTTCTTTCAACGGAAATTTGGACCCCTTTTTGTTATTAAGGGAGTTTTAATAAAACTATGACAACTCTAGAGATTGTTTAGAGCCCCTAGGAGCAGTATGTAGCAGAAGTATAAATTTATGCCAACTTCTGTGATTCCAGGACATCACTTAAGGACAAGGGGTGGGCAAGGGAGTTTGATTAGAAGAGGGATACCAAGATCTCAGTGTGACAGTCTCTTTGAGAAGATCACCACTGTTTTAGACCACATTTCTCTGTGTCAGTTTTAATTCTTTTGTATCCTATGTGTATTGACTAAAGTCAAATCTTCTAAAGGAGAATCAATATATGATGCCATCGTTTTTGTCAGATTTATATATGTTTTTGACCGAGTTCGCCAGGGTATTTGAAGTTCCTATGTGGAATCTGGCTTTATCCCCTTAAGAAAGCAGCACTGTGCTGCTGAAAAATGTACGTCGGGGTCCATCATCCGGCTTCCCCGTTTCTCACCCACTCACCAGTAAGCTCTGCTTATTTATCTCGCCTGTTTTGGCATTTGTTAAGGCATCTATTGCTACTCAGCACCTTGAGTGAGCTTGCTGCCATGTTACTCTTTCACTATTGTGCTTGAGCTTACCTGGCATATATTATTTGTCATTTTGACATATATTGGGTCATGGGGTTTTCCCTGGGGTGATTTGGGTGGATTTTGTTTTCTGCATTGGATTGGCGTTGTCTTGTTACTATGTGATGTATAATATGGAATTTTTAACCTTTATACATTGATTAATAAAATTACTGTTTTTATCCAAATAAATTTCATCGGTGCTCCTTATTTTAATCCTTATTCACATGTTTTGTGACATGTATAAAGACAGCACACTTTTGACCTTCCTGTTTCATAAATTGAAAGTTTTCTACTAAAAAAATCAGGCTCGAAAGACAGCTTTGATTTTTTTCTTCTGATGTCATTTATTTTTCTACTTCTGCTGCACGTCTGTGGGAAGTTAGAGATAATCAGGAACCTTACAATGAGGAGAAAAATATCAATTTCCGACTTCTTGTTGAAGAATTGAATTATAACTGCACGTCAATCCGAACAGAAAACATTAATATAAACTTTACACAGGAAAATGTTTGTGTCGATATGAAAAATCTACACGTTTGGCTAGAAAGAGTATAATGAATATTTTATTGGCAGTGAGAATGGGAAATGGGCAGGGCAGTTTTAGGAAGTCTGGGAAAGCAGATTTTTTTCTTATATTTGTTTAACAGGAGTTGCTTCCACGTCAGTTTTGTGAATGAAACAAGTCACGCTGTATTGTACAAACTTTCCATCATTCCACGTCAAAAACAGCTCTTTATTTTAAGCTTTTTGAATTCCCAAAACATCCATGACATCATAAATATTGGAGCATTTTCATTTTTAGTGAACTCCCTATAGATGTTAAAAATATTCACATGATTAAATTAATTTGCTGGGAAAAGTGCACTTAACATCATTCTAGTGATTACTTGGAAGCACAGTGACCTCTGTGCTACAGTGCACATTATGTATATTGAAAAGAGCAAACTAGATTTTTATTAAACTGCATTTTTAATATTATTTTTCTCAGTTTTTCAGAGTTAAAACACCTGCAGCCAGTTGAGTGCTGCTAGTTTATTGGAATATCTTAAAGGGAATCTGTTACCTCATTTTTCGCATATAAGCTGTGGCCACCGGCATCAGGGGCTTATCTACAGCATTCTGTAATGCTGTAGATAAGCCCTCGATGTAACCTGAAAGATAAGAAAAAAAATTAGATTATACTCACCCAGAGGCGGTCCGGTCCCGTTCGTGTTGTATGGGCATCAAAGGTCCATGTCCGGCGCCTCCCATCTTCATACGATGACGTCCTCTTCCTTGCTTCTGTCTCGGCTCCCACACAGAATGCTGGAGATAAGCTCATAATGGTGGTGGCCGCAGCTTATATGCGAAAAATGAGGTGACAGATTCCCTTTAATAGATCTAAAAACATAGAAACCAATTCATCAAAGACTAGCATTTTATACTCCAATCTTGATCCATGGTGCACTGGATTAACATGTTACAAATTCAATAATAGGCATGAGCCATTTAATAATTTTCGCACATTTAACAGTTGCTGTGTGCCATCGTTATGAATGTAGTTTAGCCATTAATTTTAATATATTTATTTCTTTATTTATGCCACTTTAATGGGGCAAATAATGATTAAGGAAGTTGTCCACTAAGTAGACAACTTCTTGTCATACTCCTTGCTTGTCCCCAATAAAATAATAAAGCATACATCAACCTCCCATGCTGATGCCATTCCAGCGGTGTCGGCACTCGGTCTCCTGGGGCTCCCATGCTGTTGCTGTGACACGTGACATCAATCAGTGCTGGCGTCACTGTCTCCGTCTCCTGTTGAATTGAGAATGAACAGGAAGTGAGAGTCAAGCTGCAGCCCGGACTTCTACTGCATGTTCGATATGTCTGAAGGTGGGCACAGTGAGGCCATAGCTACTTGGGCACCAGAGTCACGTGTCGCAACACTGCACGAGAGCCCCGGGGAGAGCGAGTGTTGACACCATGGGACCGGCGCCGCCATGTGTGGTGTTGTGAATTATGCTCTTGGGCTCCCTCCCGTGGTTGTAAGTGGTAGCGCTGCTGTCTCTGAATCACAGCATTTATCAGGTGTGTTCACTTCTTGCAATTTGGACTGGGCTATTTAGTCTTGCTTCACCCTTTAGTCAATGCCAGTTGTCCATTGTTGCTGGAGGATTCACATCCCTGCCTGGTCTCTTCTGCTTTGCAGTTCTTTTCAACAAAGATAAGTTCTGGCCTTGATTTTGCTGTCCACATACTGTGGCCTTATTGTTCAGTTCTTTTCTATGTTTTGTCTTGTCCAGCTTGGTCAGTATAAGGATTTTTTTAGCCAAGCTGGTTTCTCTGGAGATGCCGATATACCCTCCATATCTTTAGTTAGCTGTGGAGTTTTTTGCATTTTCTGTGGTGGATATTTTCTAGTGTTTTTTACTGACCGTATAGTACTCTGTCCTATCCTTTCTATTTAGCTAGAAGTTGCCTCCTTTGCTAAATTCTCATTTCAGTCTGTGTATGTTTTTTCCCTCTCCTCTCACAGTCAATATTTGTGGGGGTCTGCCTATCCTTTGGGGATTTTTTCTGAGGCAAGATAGTTTTCCCTTTTCTATCTCTAGGGGTAATTAGTCCTCCGGCTGTGTCGAGATGTCTAGGGAGCGTTAGGTACATTCCACGGCTACTTCTAGTTGCGGTGTTAGGTTCAGGGTCTGCGGTCAGTACAGGTACCACCTTCTCCAGAGTACGTCTCATGCTGCTCTTAGGCCACCAGATCATAACAGTACAACTGGCCAACAATGAGTTAACCGCATCTCAGAAGAAGAGAAGGAAAGTGCTGAACCATTTTTTTTCTGTAGTCTGTTGTGTTTTTTTTTCTCTTCCCTCTTTGCCTCTGGGTGGCTCAGGAGTTCGGTGCTGGTATGGATGTTCAGGGATTGGCTTCTCGTGTGGATCAACTTGCTGCTAGAGTACAGGATATTTCCGATTATATCGTTCAGACTCCAGTTTTAGAGCCTAGAATTCCAACTCCTGATTTGTTTTTTGGGGATAGGTCCAAATTTCTGAGCTTTAAAAATAACTGTAAACTGTTTTTTGCTCTGAAACCCCGTTCCTCTGGTGATTCCATCCAGCAGGTTAAAATTATTATATCTCTGCTGCGTGGTGACCCCCAGGATTGGGCATTTGCCCTGGAACCTAGGAATCCGGCGTTGCTTAATGTAGACACCTTTTTTCAGGCGCTTGGGTTATTGTATGATGAACCTAATTCAGTGGATCATGCTGAGAAGACCTTGTTGGCCCTGTCTCAGGGTCAAGAAGCGGCAGAATCATATTGCCAGAAGTTTAGAAAATGGTCTGTACTAACTAAATGGAATGAGGATGCCTTGGCGGCAATCTTCAGAAAGGGTCTTTCTGAATCCGTTAAAGATGTTATGGTGGGGTTCCCCACGCCTGCTGGTCTGAGTGATTCTATGTCTCTGGCCATTCAGATTGATCGGCGCTTGCACGAGCGCAGAGTTGTGCACACTATGGCATTGTTTTCCGAGCGGAGTCCTGAGCCTAGGCAGTGTGATAGGATTGTGTCTAGAGCTGAACGACAAGGATTCAGACGTCAGAATAGGTTGTGTTTTAACTGCGGCGATTCTGCTCATCTTATTTCTGATTGCCCTAAGCGTACCAAGAGAATCGCTAGTTCTGTTACCAATATAATAAAACAAACAAAAAACGGAGTTGCATGTCCAAAAACATTTAAATATTTTTATTAATTTACAAAAGACTAATTTTAACCAATAATTTCCAAATACATAGAAAATACATAAAACGATTAAAATATCAAGCATTAGAAGAGTAGGGGTAGCACAGACCAGAAGACGGTGCGGGAATCGGTCAGATGCCAAATGTCAGAAAAGCTTACTTGCATAGTGCAAAGTGTAACATAGGTACAGAGATGGGGGGCATATACTAGAATATATATCAATTAGCAAATAGCAAGAGCCCTGTACACAGACTCATATATCACATATCCGAACCATAAGTCCTCCCCCCGGACTCTTACCTATGAATTAGCACCACGACCGAGCCACACCGCAGCCCCAACGCACGTTTCGCGTTAGCTTGCTTCCTCAGGGGGCGGTGTTATTGGCTGTTCCGGCACTACATTATATAGTGTCCCCAATATAACTATAAAACGTCCACCTGTCTCGGCGCATAGCCGCATGACGCCCCGCCAGGAACTGCATCGCGGCCAGGCATCAAAAATGGCGCCGCGGTTCAGCAGGCCAGTCACCTGGCCCCAGTGAACCGCACACGTCATCCAGCAGCGCCTCCCACAATGCCCTGGATCAAGGACGCCACATGGCATGCGCACGGTGGGCCTGGAAACGACCGCCCTCAATACAGAGGCGGAGTGGTATGTTAATAAACGCTGGAGAGGAAGGAGAACCGCAATAAAAGATTTAGAGAATACGGCAAAAGCAACAAAGGGGAATACAAGGGAAAGTGAAATATGTGCAATTAGAAAAAAGTGATTATTTAAAAGGGAAATAATGATTAGAACTCCACATAGGGAGAATAAAAATTACAGATTCATATATAAATACAAAATGTAAAGATCAAGTATGCTTAGTGACCAATAAGTGATGCAAACAATAACCAACATACATTTAACACATTATAAAAAAATTATTAATACAATTAATTTCATTAGTGTCATACAAAAATTACAAATATATAATGCTGAACAAGACTCCCAACTTCTTATTCATTCCAGACCAATTTGGTGAGCTGAAGTGTGCCAGGATGAAGATAGAACGCCAGACAGTGGACCAGACTTCAACATACACAGCGGACAAGTCCTAAATCTCCAGTGACAGAGGGACACCAGACGGGGGCGCCATACCCAAAATACAAGGTAACTAGATATAAATCAAGAAAAACAGCAACATTAAAAATAACAAAAACAGACAACACACCAAAAAATACGTAACATATTAAAAACAACTGGAGAACAATTATAAAAAGGAGCAAAAACTAAGGTTTTCATTTAGGCCAGCTGGAGCTAATGTGTTCAATACTGATATCCAGCGACACTCTCGTTGGGCCAGTTTTTGTTTGGCATCGCCGCCTCTAATCCCAACATGGATCCTCTCAGTACCCCATGCTTTAAAATCTTTGGGGTTACATTTATGGCATTTTCGAAAATGTTTGGGGATTGGTTTTAAACTCTCTATATCCTCAACCTCTTGGGCTGCTACAATATCTCGTACGTGCTCGCGAATGCGAACACGTAGTTCTCGTGATGTTAGTCCAATATAGACGAGTTTACATGTGCACATTGCATAATATACAACATGTGTTGTACTACATGTTATATATTGATTAATTCGGAATTCTCGACTGCCATCTGATGAAGAAAAGGTCAGAGATCTCGTAAGGTTCTTACATGCGAGGCAGTCACCGCATGGAAAAAAGCCATTTCTCTGTCTCCCTGCCTTGAAAGGATCCGGTGTTTTAGCAACATAGTGGCTATGCACCAAAATGTCCCTAAAATTGTTGCTCCTCCGAGCCGCCATTAAAGGTCGGTCAGACAGACATTTTCCCAGTATCGGGTCAGTGGTTAAGACAGGCCAATGTTTAGCCAAGATCCTCTGCATTTCGTACCACCTATGATTAAAGGTAGATATGAATCGTGGTTGTTCATCCCAGGACTTCTCTTTTTTCTTCCGTCTCTCTACCAGGAGGTCACTCCTTTTGGTTTTTTTAGCTCTTAGATACCCCTTCTTTATGGTTCGACCACTGTATCCTCGCTGTTTAAATCGCTCCCCAAGGTCCACAGCCTGCTTCTCAAAAAGTTGATCTGAAGCACAGATCCTTCGAGCCCGAAGGAACTGGCCAGTAGGGATGGCTCTTATCGTGGAGGGTGGATGGGATGAGGTTGAATGCAACAAGGCATTCACTGAGGTTTCCTTCCTATACATATCTGTATACAAGTATCCATCAGACTGTACTTTCAGTGTAATGTCTAGGAAAGAGATCTCATTCCCATGATATGTATAGGTGAGTCTGATGTTGGAGTCGTTGTCGTTCAAATCCACCATAAACTTCTGTAACTCCAGAACAGGGCCATGCCATATAAATAGAACATCATCAATATATCTGTACCAACCAAGTATCTGGGGGGCAGACTGTGCACCACCGTAAAACACCTCACGCTCCCAGTAACCAAGAAATAAATTAGCATACGATGGCGCACAGGCCGCCCCCATGGCAGTGCCCTGTTTCTGGAGAAAAAAACGATCCTTAAATACAAAAAAATTATGGGTTAGGATGAACTCCAACAACTCCAACACCAGCTCACGTAAATCAGGGTCCAGATTGCTGGACTCAAGATAGAATCTAGTTGCTCTCATCCCATCCACATGACGGATGCTGGTATACAAAGACTCAACATCCGCCGTAACTAATAACATATCCTCCTCCACGACAAGGCCATCCAACCGTCGCAGGACGTCCGTCGTGTCCCTGACATAGGAGGGCAACGTCTCAACCTGTGGTTTTAGATAGTACTCGATAAATTTGCAAGTTGCATCACATAGCCCTCCAATGCCAGAGACAATCGGACGCCCCGGAGGCGAGATCAGATCTTTGTGGACCTTGGGGAGTAAATAGAAGGTAGGTATCACAGGATATTGGCAGAGCATGCCACCTAGAGTCTTTTTACTAATAATTCCCCTCTCAAACGCCATCTCCAGAATATTCTGAAGTTGGATTTGAAATTTTGTAAGGGGATTTTGTTGTAATGGGGTATATGTATCCCTGTTTCTCAATTGCCGAAAGGCTTCTTTCTCGTACCTCTCCACCGGCCAGATGACAACGTTACCCCCCTTGTCCGCCGGCTTGATTACTATGTCATCCCACAGCTTAATTTCTTGAATAGCCTGTCTCTGGGTAGTTGTCAGATTATCTCTTTTTTTATAATTTGTTATTTTATTGAAATCTTCCGTCACTAATTTAGTGAAGATTTCCACCTGTGGGCAGAGGGACAAGGGGGGGAAAAGTGGTACATCTAGCAGATATGGGAGGTGGAGAGGCACTTACCCCTTCATCAGAAGACTCTCGCTCCAATGCTTCCAAATCTCTGAGGGTCTCCAATTCCATAGAGTCAGTCACCTCAGTACTTCCCAAGGCGCGTAAATGAAGTCTCTTAAGGATGATCTTCCGGGCATATAGATGTAAATCCTTTAATGCTATAAAAAAGTCAAAATTATTTGTAGGCGAAAAAGATTTTTTTATAATGTGTTAAATGTATGTTGGTTATTGTTTGCATCACTTATTGGTCACTAAGCATACTTGATCTTTACATTTTGTATTTATATATGAATCTGTAATTTTTATTCTCCCTATGTGGAGTTCTAATCATTATTTCCCTTTTAAATAATCACTTTTTTCTAATTGCACATATTTCACTTTCCCTTGTATTCCCCTTTGTTGCTTTTGCCGTATTCTCTAAATCTTTTATTGCGGTTCTCCTTCCTCTCCAGCGTTTATTAACATACCACTCCGCCTCTGTATTGAGGGCGGTCGTTTCCAGGCCCACCGTGCGCATGCCATGTGGCGTCCTTGATCCAGGGCATTGTGGGAGGCGCTGCTGGATGACGTGTGCGGTTCACTGGGGCCAGGTGACTGGCCTGCTGAACCGCGGCGCCATTTTTGATGCCTGGCCGCGATGCAGTTCCTGGCGGGGCGTCATGCGGCTATGCGCCGAGACAGGTGGACGTTTTATAGTTATATTGGGGACACTATATAATGTAGTGCCGGAACAGCCAATAACACCGCCCCCTGAGGAAGCAAGCTAACGCGAAACGTGCGTTGGGGCTGCGGTGTGGCTCGGTCGTGGTGCTAATTCATAGGTAAGAGTCCGGGGGGAGGACTTATGGTTCGGATATGTGATATATGAGTCTGTGTACAGGGCTCTTGCTATTTGCTAATTGATATATATTCTAGTATATGCCCCCCATCTCTGTACCTATGTTACACTTTGCACTATGCAAGTAAGCTTTTCTGACATTTGGCATCTGACCGATTCCCGCACCGTCTTCTGGTCTGTGCTACCCCTACTCTTCTAATGCTTGATATTTTAATCGTTTTATGTATTTTCTATGTATTTGGAAATTATTGGTTAAAATTAGTCTTTTGTAAATTAATAAAAATATTTAAATGTTTTTGGACATGCAACTCCGTTTTTTGTTTGTTTTATTATATTGGTTATAGGAGTGTCCCTATCATACTGAACGCATCCTCCGGGTAGTCTCCCCCACTTGGGTTGTGAGCATGCGGAGAAATTTGTTGTTTTCTTTCATTTTGGGTCTTTTTTACCATAGTTCTGTTACCATCAGTACTGTACAACCTAAATTTCTGTTATCTGTGACCCTGATCTGCTCATTATCGTAATTTTCTGTCATGGCATTTGTGGATTCAGGCGCCGCTCTAAATTTAATGGACTTAGAATTTGCCAGACGTTGTGGTTTCCCCTTGCAGCCTTTGCAGAGTCCTATTCCTTTGAGGGGCATTGATGCTACACCGTTGGCTAAAAATAAACCTCAGCTTTGGACACAGCTGACCATGTGCATGGCACCAGCCCATCAGGAAGATTGTCGTTTTCTGGTGTTGCATAATTTGCATGATGCTATTGTGCTGGGTTTCCCATGGTTACAGGTGCATAATCCGGTATTAGATTGGAAATCTATGTCTGTAACTAGTTGGGGTTGTCAGGGGGTTCATGGTGACGTTCCTGTGATGTCAATTGCCTCCTCCCCCTCTTCTGAAATTCCTGAGTTTTTGTCAGATTTTCAGGATGTATTCATTGAGCCCAAGTCCAGTTGCCTTCCACCGCATAGGGACTGTGATTGTGCTATTGACTTGATTCCAGGCTGTAAGTTCCCTAAGGGCCGACTTTTCAACTTGTCTGTGCCAGAACATACCGCCATGCGGAGCTATGTTACGGAGTCCTTGGAGAAGGGGCATATTCGGCCATCTTCTTCACCATTGGGAGCAGGTTTTTTTTTGTTGCCAAAAAAGATGGCTCCTTGAGACCCTGTATTGATTATCGCCTCTTGAATAAGATCACGGTCAAATTCCAATACCCTTTGCCTTTGCTTTCTGATCTGTTTGCTAGGATTAAGGGGGCTAGTTGGTTTACTAAGATTGACCTTCGAGGGGCATATAATCTGGTTCGTACTAAGCAGGGTGACGAATGGAAAACTGCGTTTAATACGCCCGAAGGCCATTTTGAATACCTTGTGATGCCATTCGGACTCTCTAATGCTCCATCTGTGTTTCAGTCCTTCATGCATGATATATTTCGGAATTATCTTGATAAATTCATGATTGTATATTTGGATGATATTTTGATTTTTTTCAGATGATTGGGAGTCTCATGTGAAACAAGTCAGGATGGTATTTCAGATCCTTCGTGATAATGCCTTGTTTGTGGAGGGGTCTAAGTGCCTCTTTGGAGTACAGAAGATTTCTTTTTTGGGCTTCATTTTTTCTCCCTCATCTATAGAAATGGATCCGGTTAAGGTTCAGGCCATTCATGATTGGATCCAGCCCATATCCGTGAAGAGCCTTCAGAAATTTTTGGGCTTTGCTAATTTTTATCGCCGTTTCATTGCCAACTTCTCCAGTGTGGTTAAACCCCTGACCGATTTGACGAAGAAAGGCGCTGATGTTACGAATTGGTCCTCTGCGGCGGTTTCTGCCTTTCAGGAGCTTAAATGCCGATTTACTTCTGCCCCTGTGTTGCGTCAGCTGGATGTTTCTCTTCCTTTTCAGGTTGAGGTTGACGCTTCTGAGATTGGGGCAGGGGCTGTTTTGTCTCAGAGGAATTCTGATGGTTCCTTGATGAAACCGTGTGCCTTCTTTTCTCGAAAGGTTTCGCCTGCGGAATGCAATTATGATGTCGGCAATCGTGAGTTGTTGGCTATGAAGTGGGCATTTGAGGAGTGGCGACATTGGCTTGAGGGGGCCAAGCACCGTATTGTGGTCTTGACCGATCATAAGAATCTGATTTATCTCGAGTCTGCCAAACGGCTGAATCCTAGACAGGCCCGATGGTCCCTGTTTTTCTCCCGTTTTGATTTTGTGGTCTCGTATCTTCTGGGTTCTAAGAATGTTAAGGCTGATGCCCTCTCTAGGAGCTTTATGCCTGATTCTCCTGGGGTCCTTGAGCCGGTCGGTATTCTGAAGGAAGGGGTGATTCTTTTTGCCATCTCCCCTGATTTACGACGGGTTCTTCAGAAATTTCAGTCTGATAAACCTGACCGCTGTCCAGTGGGGAAATTGTTTGTTCCTGACAGATGGACTAGTAAAGTGATTTCGGAGGTTCATTGTTCTGTGTTGGCCGGTCATCCTGGGATTTTTGGTACCAGAGATTTGGTTGGTAGGTCCTTTTGGTGGCTTTCTTTGTCACGGGATGTGCGTTCTTTTGTGCAGTCCTGTGGGACTTGTGCGCGGGCCAAGCCTTGCTGTTCCCGCGCTAGTGGGTTGCTTTTGCCTTTGCCGGTCCCTGAGAGGCCTTGGACGCATATTTCTATGGATTTTATTTCGGATCTTCCGGTTTCCCAGAGGATGTCAGTTATCTGGGTGGTTTGTGACCGGTTTTCTAAGATGGTTCATTTGGTACCTTTGCCTAAGTTGCCTTCCTCTTCTGATTTGGTTCCGTTGTTTTTTCAGCATGTGGTTCGTTTGCATGGCATTCCGGAGAACATTGTGTCCGATAGAGGTTCCCAGTTTGTTTCTAGGTTTTGGCGGGCCTTTTGTGCTAGGCTGGGCATTGATTTGTCTTTTTCTTCTGCATTTCATCCTCAGACAAATGGCCAAACTGAGCGAACTAATCAGACTTTGGAAACTTATTTGAGATGCTTTGTGTCTGCTGATCAGGATGATTGGGTGGCTTTCTTGCCATTGGCCGAGTTTGCCCTTAATAATCGGGCTAGTTCTGCTACCTTGGTTTCACCTTTCTTTTGTAACTCTGGTTTTCATCCTCGTTTTTCTTCTGGGCAGGTTGAGCCTTCTGATTGTCCTGGGGTGGACTCTGTGGTTGACAGGTTGCAGCAAATTTGGGCTCATGTTGTTGACAATTTGGTGTTGTCTCAGGAGGGGGCTCAGCGTTTTGCTAACCATCGTCGCTGTGTTGGTTCCCGGCTTCGGGTTGGGGATTTGGTCTGGTTGTCTTCCCGTCATGTCCCTATGAAGGTTTCTTCCCCTAAGTTTAAGCCTCGGTTTATTGGCCCTTATAGGATTTCTGAGATTATCATTTCGTTTGGCCCTTCCAGCCTCTTTTTCCATTCATAATGTTTTTCATAGATCTTTGTTGCGGAAATATGTGGTGCCCGTTGTTCCCTCTGTTGATCCTCCTGCCCCGGTGTTGATTTATGGGGAGTTGGAGTATGTGGTTGAGAAGATTTTGGATTCTCGTTTTTCGAGGCGGAGGCTTCAGTATCTTGTCAAATGGAAGGGTTATGGCCAGGAGGATAATTCTTGGGTTGTTGCCTCCGATGTTCATGCTGATGATTTGGTTCGTTCCTTTCATTTGGCTCGTCCGGATCGGCCTGGGGGCTCTGGTGAGGGTTCGGTGACCCCTCGACAAGGGGGAGGTACTGTTGTGAATTCTGCTCTTGGGCTCCCTCCGGTGGTTGTAAGTGGTAGCGCTGCTGTCTCTGAATCAAAGCATTTATCAGGTGTGTTCACTTCTTGCAATTTGGACTGGGCTATTTAGTCTTGCTTCACCCTTTAGTCAATGCCAGTTGTCCATTGTTGCTGGAGGATTCACATCCCTGCCTGGTCTCTTCTGCTTTGCAGTTCTTTTCAACAAAGATAAGTTCTGGCCTTGATTTTGCTGTCCACATACTGTGGCCTTATTGTTCAGTTCTTTTCTATGTTTTGTCTTGTCCAGCTTGGTCAGTATAAGGATTTTTTTAGCCAAGCTGGTTTCTCTGGAGATGCAGATTGTTATGATCCTAGTGGCTTAGGATCATGAATCTAACCAGCTAAGTAGAAAATAATAGGACGAGCTCTGGGGATGTGGTAACTGGACTAACCGCAAACCTGATCCTAAACGCACACACTATAGGCAGCCGTGGAACGTTTCCTGAAATCCTAGACGTCTCTTCACAGCCTGAGAAACTGACTACCCCTAAAGAGAAAGTAAAGACCTCACTTGCCTCAGAGAAATCCCCCAGAGATATAGAAGCCCCCCACAAATAATAACGGTGAGTTAAGAGGAAAAGACAAACGCAGAGATGAAACAGGTTAAGCAAATGAGGCCCGCTAACGCTAGATAGCAGAAAATAGCAAGGGATCTGTGCGGTCAGTAAAAAACCCTATGCAAAAATATCCACGCAGAGAATGCGAGAACCCCCACACCAACTAACGATGTGGGGGGAGCAACTCAGCACCCCAGAGCACCAGCAAGCAGGGAAATCACATATTAGCAAACTGGACAAAAACTCATCATATACTAGGAAACATCTTGAACACAGATGAGCAAAAATAAGCAAACAGAACTTAGCTTCTCTTGGAGAGACTGATAACGGATGTAGACAGGAGCAATCAGAATAGCAGTGAATACAACGGCAACAGGCAAGGAATGAAGGACCAGGTGGATTAAATAGGAAACCTAACTAGCAGATGACGAGACAGCTGATCCTGCCAGAAACCTGCAAAATAACAAAAAGAGCCACCAGGAGGAGCCCAAAGAGAGAACTCACACAGTACCACTCATGACCACAGGAGGGAGCCCGGAAACAGAGTTCACAACAGTACCCCCCCCTTAAGGAGGGGTCACCGAACCCTCACCAGAACCCCCAGGGCGATCAGGGTGAGCCACATGGAAGGCACGAACCAAATCGGCCGCATGAACATCAGAGGCGACAACCCAGGAATTATCCTCCTGACCATAGCCCTTCCACTTAACCAAATACTGAAGCCTCCGTCTTGAAATACGAGAATCCAAGATCTTCTCCACCACGTATTCCAATTCTCCCTCAACCAGCATCGGAGCAGGAGGCTCAACAGAAGGAACCACAGGCACCACATACCTCCGCAACAAAGACCTATGGAACACATTATGGATGGTAAACGATGCCGGGAGGTCCAAGAAAAATGACACAGGGTTGAGGATTTCCAAAATTTTATAAGGACCGATAAAACGAGGTTTAAACTTAGGAGAAGAAACCTTCATAGGAACATAACGAGAAGACAACCACACCAAATCCCCCACACGAAGTCGGGGACCCACACAGCGACGACGGTTAGCAAAGCGCTGAGCCTTCTCTTGTGACAACATCAAATTGTCCACCACATGGTTCCAAATCTGCTGCAACCTATCCACCACAGAATCCACCCCAGGACAGTCAGAAGACTCAACCTGACCCGAGGAAAAACGAGGATGAAAACCAGAATTACAAAAAAAAGGCGAAATCAAAGTAGCCGAACTAGCCCGATTATTAAGGGCAAACTCGGCTAATGGCAAAAAAGTCACCCAATCATCCTGGTCAGCAGAAACAAAACATCTCAAATAAGTTTCCAAGGTCTGGTTAGTTCGCTCAGTTTGGCCATTCGTCTGAGAATGGAAGGCCGACGAAAACGACAAATCAATGCCCATCTTAGCACAAAAGGACCGCCAAAATCTGGACACAAACTGGGATCCTCTGTCAGACACAATGTTTTCAGGGATGCCGTGCAGACGAACCACATTCTGAAAAAATAACGGAACCAAATCGGAGGAAGAAGGCAACTTAGGCAAGGGCACCAAATGGACCATTTTAGAAAAACGATCACAAACCACTCAGATGACAGACATTCTCTGAGAGACCGGAAGATCCGAAATAAAATCCATGGAAATATGCGTCCAAGGCCTCTTAGGAACCGGCAAAGGCAAAAGCAAACCACTGGCACGAGAACAGCAAGGCTTAGCCCGAGCACAAATCCCACAGGACTGCACAAAGGAACGCACATCCCGCGACAAGGAAGGCCACCAGAAGGATCTAGCCACCAAATCTCTGGTACCAAAAATCCCAGGATGACCCGCCAACACTGAAGAATGGACCTCGGAAATAACTCTGCTGGTCCAACTATCTGGGACAAACAGTCTCTCTGATGGACAACGGTCAGGTCTATCCGCCTGAAATTCCTGTAACACCCGTCGCAAATCTGGGGAAATGGCAGACAAAATTACCCCCTCTTTGAGGATACCAACCGGCTCAGAAACTCCAGGGGAGTCAGGCACAAAACTCCTAGAAAGAGCATCAGCCTTCACGTTCTTCGAACCAGGAAGGTACGAGACCACGAAATCGAAACGTGAGAAAAACAACGACCAACGAGCCTGTCTAGGATTCAACCGCTTGGCCGACTCAAGATAAATCAAATTTTTATGATCAGTCAAGACCACCACACGATGCTTAGCTCCCTCTAGCCAGTGTCGCCACTCCTCAAATGCCCACTTCATTGCCAACAACTCCCGATTACCAACATCATAATTTCGTTCAGCCGGCAAAAATTTTCTTGAAAAGAAGGCACATGGCTTCATCACAGAGCAATCAGAGCTTCTCTGTGACAAAACAGCCCCTGCTCCAATTTCAGAACCATCAACCTCGACCTGGAAGGGAAGAGAGACATCTGGCTGACATAAAACTGGAGCCGAAAAAAAACGGCGCTTCAGCTCCTGAAAGGCCTCAACGGCCACAGGAGACCAGTTAGTCACATCAGAACCCTTCTTGGTCAAATCCGTCAAAGGTTTAACCACACCAGAAAAATTAGCAATGAAGCGACGGTAAAAATTAGCAAAACACAAGAACTTCTGAAGACTCTTAACCGATGTAGGTTGAGTCCAATCATGAATAGCCTGGACCTTGACTGGGTCCATCTCAATAGAAGAAGGAGAAAATATAAAGCCCAAAAAGGAAACTTTCTGGACTCCGAAGAGACATTTGGAACCCTTCACAAACAAGGCATTGGCAGCAGGACCTGAAATACCATCCTGACCTGCTTCACATGGGATTCCCAATCATCTGAAAAGACCAAAATATCATCCAGATACACAATCATAAATTTATCCAGATATTCTCGGAAGATATCGTGCATGAAGGACTGAAACACAGAAGGGGCATTAGAAAGTCCATAAGGCATCACCAAGTACTCAAAATGGCCTTCGGGCATATTAAATGCTGTTTTCCATTCATCGCCCTGTTTTATACGCACAAGATTATACGCACCGCGAAGATCTATCTTGGTGAACCAACTAGACCCCCTAATCCGAGCAAACAGATCAGACAACAATGGCAAGGGATACTGTAATTTGACTGTGATTTTATTTAGAAGGCGATAATCTATACAGGGTCTCAACGAACCATCCTTCTTGGCCACAAAAAAAAATCCCGCACCAAGAGGGGACAAGGAGGGGCGAATATGTCCCTTCTCCAAAGGCTCCTTTACATAGCTCCGCATAGCGGCATGCTCTGGTACAGACAAATTAAACAGTCGTCCCTTAGGGAACTTACTACCAGGAATCAAATTTATAGCACAATCACAATCCCTATGAGGAGGTAGGGCACTGGATTTGGGCTCATCAAATACATCCTGGTAGTCCGACAAAAACTCAGGGACTTCAGAAGGAGTAGAGGAAGCAATTGATACCAAGGGAGCATCGCCATGAATTCCCTGGCAACCCCAACTCAACACAGACATAGCTTTCCAATCCAGGACTGGATTATGAGCCTGCAACCATGGCAGACCCAACACGACAACGTCATGCAAATTATATAACACAAGAAAGCGAATCACCTCCTGATGTGCAGGAGTCATACACATGGTCACTTGAGTCCAGTATTGAGGTTTATTCTTGGCCAATGGTGTAGCATCAATTCCCTTCAATGGAATAGGGAACTGTAATGGCTCAAGGATAAAACCACAGCGCTTGGCAAATGACAAATCCATCAGATTCAGGGCGGCACCTGAATCTACAAAAGCCATAACTGAGTAGGATGACAGAGAGCAAATCAAAGTAACAGACAAAATGAATTTAGGCTGTACAGTACCAATGGTGACAGATCTAGCAAAGTTTTTTGTGCGCTTAGAGCATGCTGAGATAACATGAGCTGAATCACCACAGTAAAAGCACAACCCATTCTGACGTCTATGATTTTGCTGTTCAATTCTGGTCAGAATCCTATCACATTGCATAGACTCAGGTTTCTGTTCAGAAAACACCGCCAGATGGTGCGCAGGTTTGCGCTCCCGCAAACGCCGATCAATCTGAATGGCCAAAGCCATTGACTCATTCAGACTCGCAGGCGTGGGGAACCCCACCATAACATTCTTAATGGCTTCAGAAAGACCTTCTCTGAAATTTGCAGCCAGGGCACACTCATTCCATTGAGTAAGCACCGACCATTTCCGAAATTTTTGACAATACACCTCAGTTTCATCCTGACCTTGAGAGAGAGCCAGCAAGGCCTTTTCTGCCTGGTTCTCCAGATTAGGTTCCTCATAAAGCAATCCAAGCGCCAGAAAAAACGCATCCACATTCAGCAATGCAGGATCTCCTGGCGCCAGGGAGAAGGCCCAATCTTGAGGGTCGCCGCGTAACAGAGAGATAACAATTCTAACTTGCTGAGCGGAATCACCAGAGGAACGAGGTCTCAAAGAAAGAAATAATTTACAATTATTCTTAAAATTCAGAAACCTAGATCTATCTCCAGAAAAAAACTCAGGAATAGGTACTTTTGGCTCAGACATAGGACTGTGAACAACAAAATCCTGAATGCTTTGCACCCTTGCAGCAAGATGATCCACACTAGAAGTCAGACTCTGAATATCCATGTCTGCAGCAGAACTCAAAGCCACCCAGAGATTAAGGGGAGGAGAGAAGCAGGACAGACTGCAGAGCAGAAAAAAAAAATTGAACTCAGGATTTCTCTTATCCCACTTTTGCGATGCATTTAACACTTTTGGCCTGTTGCACTGTTATGATCCTAGTGGCTTAGGATCACGAATCTAACCAGCTAAGTAGAAAATAATAGGACGAGCTCTGGGGATGTGGTAACTGGACTAACCGCAAACCTGATCCTAACCGCACACACTATAGGCAGCCGTGGAACGTTTCCTGAAATCCTAGACGTCTCTTCACGGCCTGAGAAACTGACTACCCCTAAAGAGAAAGTAAAGACCTCACTTGCCTCAGAGAAATCCCCCAGAGATATAGAAGCCCCCCACAAATAATAACGGTGAGTTAAGAGGAAAAGACAAACGCAGAGATGAAACAGGTTAAGCAAATGAGGCCCGCTAACGCTAGATAGCAGAAAATAGCAAGGGATCTGTGCGGTCAGTAAAAAACCCTATGCAAAAATATCCACGCAGAGAATGCGAGAACCCCCACACCAACTAACGATGTGGGGGGAGCAACTCAGCACCCCAGAGCACCAGCAAGCAGGGAAATCACATATTAGCAAGCTGGACAAAAACTCATCATATACTAGGAAACATCTTGAACACAGATGAGCAAAAATAAGCAAACAGAACTTAGCTTCTCTTGGAGAGACTGATAACAGATGTAGACAGGAGCAATCAGAATAGCAGTGAATACAACGGCAACAGGCAAGGAATGAAGGACCAGGTGGATTAAATAGGAAACCTAACTAGCAGATGACGAGACAGCTGATCCTGCCAGAAACCTGCAAAATAACAATAAGAGTCACCAGGAGGAGCCCAAAGAGAGAACTCACACAGTACCACTCATGACCACAGGAGGTAGCCCGGAAACAGAGTTCACAACAGCAGATATACCCTCCATATCTTTAGTTAGCTGTGGAGTTTTTTGTATTTTCTGTGGTGGATATTTTCTAGTGTTTTTTACTGACTGCATAGTACTCTGTCCTATCCTTTCTCTTTAGCTAGAAGTTGCCTCCTTTGCTAAATTCTCATTTCAGTCTGTGTATGTTTTTTCCCTCTCCTCTCACAGTCAATATTTGTGGGGGTCTGCCTATCCTTTGGGGATTTTCTCTGAGGCAAGATAGTTTTCCCTTTTCTATCTCTAGGGGTAATTAGTCCTCCGGCTGTGTCGAGATGTCTAGGGAGCGCTAGGTACATTCCACAGCTACTTCTAGTTGCGGTGTTAGGTTCAGGGTCTGCGGTCAATACAGGTACCACCTTCTCCAGAGTACGTCTCATGCTGCTCTTAGGCCACCAGATCATAACAGTGTGGCAAGTATAAGCTTTATTATTTCTATGTGGGCCAAACGTTTTGATAAAGAAAGGGTTTTCCTAGTAGTGGACACCCCCTTTTTCAGAGCTACAGTATGTTCTGCCACTTTTCTCTCAATAACCTGCACAAGCATTTTTTTTTTTTTAAATCTATTTTTTAGGGACAAAAATAAGCTGTGCAAAAAGTTTTCAGCATTTCAAAAAGTTTAATATCATATAATTGGTGAAAACTGTTTCTGATTCAAGACCATAGCATTTAGTCTTCTGGAGCCTTTTTTTTGCTGATTTTGTGGTCAGCAACTACACATAATACAGCAGTATTTCAAAAGGTTGCCATGGCAGACAGGATATAGTGAAGGCCCCTTTGTCAGCCATATTTAAGTTAAGTTTAAGTAAAATATTACAAGAAACAAAAAAAACTCATAAAAATTTAGATACGCAACTCTGCCATCTCTCAGAATACAGTGATTTAAATATGTCTTTGACCTACTAAAGAAGCCCTGCAAGCTATATATTTTTTATTATATGTTTGCATATGTGCATGTAATGTAGTGTGTGTATTAATATACTCACCTACTTCTGCTCTCTCTGATTTCCAGCACCGTTCTTCTGTTGCCAGTTCCCTCTATGCTCTCTGCTTGAGCCGGAAATGTACCGTATTTTTTGAACTATAAGACGCACTTTTTTCCACAAATTTTTTTTGGGAAAATGGAGGTGCGTCTTATAGTCGGAATATACTTACAAATACCCTGGCGGTGGTCCCGGTCCGACGCAGCAGCCTCCCTTCCCAGGCTGGTGCGGCAGTGGCCTGTTGGGCGGCAGTGGCGGTGCTCTGTGGGACTGCGGCGGTGTTCTGTGGGATGGGGCGGTGGTCTGTGGGACAGCGGGGCTCCACCAGCATTTTGGGAATGCCCAGAAGCCTGCGCAGATCCATTTCTGCTGTGCGGTGGCCTCCAGGAAAATGGCCGCCAGGGGCGGCGCATGCTCAGATTCAGATCTTGGCAATGAGATCTCAGGAGACAAGATCTTGTCCCTAGATCTCGGGAGACGACATCTCGTTGCCGAGATCTGAATCTGAGCATGCGCCGCCCCCAGCGGCCATTTTCCCGGCGGCCACCGCATTGCAGGAATGGATCTGCGCAGGCCTCTGGGCATTCCCAAAATGCTGGCAGAGCCCAGCCACCTCACAGACCACCACGGCCCCCGTCCCACAGACCACCGCCACCCCACTTGCCACCGTCCCACAGACCCCCCTACCATTTTGGTTTCTTTGTACGTGCATCACCTTCCTTCTAAAATAGAGTCTATGTTAAGGAGGGGTCTTTGGAATGTCTTTGGAAAGGCTTGGGAATAACAAAACTAAGAGTAGAGCAATGCCTAAACCAGGAGCTACAAGTACTTGGGTTTCACAATTTAATTTGGAGCAGACACAATGTCCCAGAACGTCCCATAATCTATGATGACGACAAAACATGGCACAACAAACAGTGACCCACTATTTCAATGGACCACTTAATCCAAATTTTTTTTGGTGCCAAGACAGACTGACAAACCAGGACAGCTGCAGAAATAGGTAAGAATATTTATTCTTACACTATCTGAATTTGTCCTTCTTTTTGTGTTCCAGTGTGTTTTGGGTAAGTGAGTCTGCAGGTCACTCGATCTGTTCATAGTTAATGGGCACATGAAACAAAATTCATCATCTTGGAAAAGGGCAGGCATACCCAAAAGGTAGCCAAAAACATTCAGAGTCCTGACACCAGTGGGCCAAAAGTACAGCTTTATCAGCAGTGTGCCAGCAGTGGTTAAGCGGAGGCTGCAGCGAGGTCACAACAGTACGGGGATGCAGGTAGCTCTAAAATGTGGCAGCTTACCGTATGGGCAGATACCCTCGGATCCAGATCGAAAAGGACAAGCGAATTCCTGAGCGTTGTGAGCCTTAACAGGAAGGACGCTGTGGTACCGCAAGAGGTGGTATGACCCAGGCACATACTAAAGGCCGTAGGAAGAGGTGCAGAGAAAGTGGAGAAAGAGGACTGTTTGGAACACTATGCTGTTGTTGTATCTAATAAGGATGTGCTGCAAAGAGAAAAAGTAAAGTTCTATGTTTTAAGTTACAACTGGACTGTGTCTCTGTTTGTACACAAATTTGTGCAAATCAGTGGAGATCCTGAAGGTGCAGAGAACAGAGAGGCAAGTACACTGGCTAAAAGATGGTCTTTGTATGTGAAGAGAGACCAGGGCGCTCAAGAGCCATTACTCTCAGCACGACTACGGCCCTGGCACTCCCTCACATAATCAAACACAGCTCTGCAGTGAGGTCAGGAGAGCAGAGGATGGCCATAACATATCTCACTGGTAACACTTTTAAGCATTGCACACACACTGGTAACACTGGTAAACATTATACATCGCACTGGTTATACTGGTAAACATTACATATCACATTGGTAACTGGCCCCTTCATGCAAAATAAACCCTGGAGGCAATAAGCCCTGGAGGCAGAGTTATCTTCCAGGCAGAGTGCTCCACAGAGACTTGAAGAGGTCATTTATATGAAGTGATAAAATATGATTTCTCAGCAAATAGTGAAATATTCGGATTCGGGAAAATCGGCACAAATAATTTATAATATCCGTGTATTAATACCAAATAACGGATCCAATGCAAGTCAATAGGAAAGCCGAATATTTTTCTGTTGGACCCAACAAACAGGTCTGGGGGCCTGAGAAAAAAGTTGAAATGGATGGGAAAGTGCTAAAACCAAATGGAAACAGCATGGAGAAGATGCCTGCATGCCTTTCTGACTCACATATGGTATCTGGGAATAATGTTGTCAGACTATTGTACTAGTTTTACAGATTTATAAGACGACCTACCAAACCAATCCTACATTTTTTTTTACAGGGAAAAATGCTAAGGCAAAATTAAAATAATAATAAAAGAATTATAACTCCCCTTTAACCCCTTTCTGCCATTGGACGTACTATTCCGTCCATGTGGGGTGGGCCCTAATTCCCAAGGACGGAATAGTACGTCCAGCACGATCGGCCGCGCTCACGGGGGGAGCACGGCCGATCGCGGCCGGGTGTCAGCTGCCTATCGCAGCTGACATCCGGCACTATGTACCAGGAGCAGTCACGGACCGCCCCCGGCACATTAACCCCCTGCACACCGCGATCAAACATGATCGCGGTGTGCCGGCGGTACAGGGAAGTATCGCGCAGGGAGGGGGCTCCCTGCGGGCTTCCCTGAGACCCCCGGAGCAACGTGATGTGATCGCGTTGCTGCGAGGGTCTCCTACCTCCTATCCCTGCAGGCTCCGGATCCAAAATGGCCGCGGGGCTGCATCCGGGTCCTGCAGGGATTACTTCCGGGTGCCGTGCAGGCTGCAGATGAAAGCTGCAGCCTGCACGGCTGTAAGTGAGATAGGTGATCTGACATAGTGCTGTGCAAACTGTCAGATCACCGATCTGTAATGTCCCCCCCTGGGACAAAGTAAAAAAGTAAAAAAAAAATTCCCACATGTGTAAAAAAAAAAAGAAAAAAAAAATCCTAAATAAAGAAAAAAAATATATATATTATTCCCATAAATACATTCCTTTATCTAAATAAAAAAAATCAAACAATAAAAGTACACATATTTAGTATCGCCGTGTCCGTAACGACCCCACCTATAAAACTATATCACTAGTTAACCCCTTCAGTGAACACCGTAAAAAAAACAAAAACAAAACGAGGCTAAAAACAACGCTTTATTCTCATACTGCCAAATAAAAAGTAGAATAACACGCGATCAAAAAGACAGATATAAATAACCATGGTACCGCTGCAAATGTCATCTTGTCCCGCAAAAAACGAGCTGCCATACAGCATCATCAGCAAAAAAATAAAAAAGTTATAGTCCTCAGAATAAAGCGATGCCAAAATAATTATTTTTTCTATGAAATAGTTTTTATCGTATAAAAGCGCCAAAACATAAAAAAAGATAGAAATGAGGTATCGCTGTAATCGTACTGACCCGAAGAATAAAACTGCTTCATCAATTTTACCAAACGTGGAACGGTATAAACGCCTCCCCCAAAAGAAATTCATGAATAGCTGTGTTGTGAAATTGGATTTTGGGCTCCCCCGGTGGCCACTGGTGGAATTGAACTTGTGTGCATCATCCCCTCTGTTCACCTGTTCCCATCAGGATGTGGGAGTCGCTATTTAACCTTGCTCCTCTGTCACTTCCATGCCGGTCAACATTGTAATCAGAAGCCTTTCTGTGCATGTTCCTGCTTCTAGACAACTCCCAGCTAAGTCGGACTTTTGTCCTTGTTTGTTTTTTGCATTTTGTTCCAGTTCACAGCTGCAGTTTCGTTTCTGTGTCTGGAAAGCTCTTGTGATCTGAAATTGCCACTCTGATGTTATGAGTTAATACTAGAGTCTTAAAGTAATTTCAGGATGGTATTTTGATAGGGTTTTCAGCTGACCATGAAAGTGCCCTTTCTGTCTTCCTGCTATCTAGTAAGCGGACCTCGATTTTGCTAAACCTATTTTCATACTACGTTTGTCATTTTCATCTAAAATCACCGCCAATATATGTGGGGGCCTCTGTCTGCCTTTCGGGGAAATTTCTCTAGAGGTGAGCCAGGACTGTATTTTCCTCTGCCAGGATTAGTTAGTCCTCCGGCTGGCGCTGAGCGTCTAGGGATAAAACGTAGGCAACGCTACCCGGCTACTGTTAGTTGTGCGGCAGGTTTAGTTCATGGTCAGTTTAAGTTTCCATCCTTCCAAGAGCTAGTTCATATGTATGCTGGGCTATGTTCTCTTGCCATTGAGAACCATAACAGTTTGACCGGCCCACAAAGGGTTAAATTAATTGGCAGAGAAAGGAGAGAAAAAAGAAGTCTGCTGAAAATTTTTTTTTTTTTTTTTTTTTTCCTTCAGTTCTGAGTGTGCTTTCAATTGAATCACTTGCAAGTCTGCCTATATTGCAGCCTTCCTCTCTCTCTCTCCTTCTAATCCTGGAATGGCTCTGTGTTCACCTGTTTAAAATGGATATTCAGAGTTTAGCTGCAGGTTTGAATAATCTCACCACGAAAGTTCAAAATTTACAAGATTTTGTTGTTCATGTTCCTATATCTGAACCTAGAATTCCTTTGCCTGAATTTTTCTCGGGGAATAGATCTTGCTTTCAAAATTTCAAAAATAATTGCAAGTTGTTTTTGTCCCTGAAATCTCGCTCTGCTGGAGATCCTGCACAGCAGGTCAGGATTGTGATTTCCTTGCTCCGGGGCGACCCTCAAGATTGGGCTTTTGCATTGGCTCCAGGGGATCCTGCGTTGCTCAATGTGGATGCGTTTTTTCTGGCCTTGGGGTTGCTTTATGAGGAACCTCATTTAGAGCTTCAGGCGGAAAAAGCCTTGATGTCCCTATCTCAGGGGCAAGATGAAGTTGAAATATACTGCCAAAAATTCCGTAAATGGTCTGTGCTTACTCAGTGGAATGAGTGCGCCCTGGCGGCGAATTTCAGAGAGGGTCTCTCTGATGCCATTAAGGATGTTATGGTGGGGTTCCCTGTGCCTGCGGGTCTGAATGAGTCCATGACAATGGCTATCCAGATCGATAGACGTCGCGGGAGCGCAAACCTGTGCACCATTTGGCGGTGTCTACTGAGAAGACGCCAGAGAATATGCAATGTGATAGAATTCTGTCCAGAAGCGAACGGCAGAATTTTAGACGAAAAAATGGGTTGTGCTTTTATTGTGGTGATTCAACTCATGTTATATCAGCATGCTCTAAGCGCACTAAGAAGCTTGATAAGTCAGTTTCAATTGGCACTTTTCAGTCTAAGTTTATTCTATCTGTGACCCTGATTTGTTCTTTATCATCTATTACCGCGGACGCCTATGTCGACTCTGGCGCCGCTTTGAGTCTTATGGATTGGTCCTTTGCCAAACGCTGTGGGTATGATTTAGAGCCTCTTGAAACTCCTATACCTCTGAAGGGGATTGACTCCACCCCATTGGCTAGTAATAAACCACAATACTGGACACAAGTAACTATGCGGATTAATCCGGATCACCAGGAGATTATTCGCTTTCTTGTGCTGTATAATCTACATGATGTGTTGGTGCTTGGATTGCCATGGCTGCAATCTCATAACCCAGTCTGTTGTGAATTTGGATTCTGGGCTCCCCCGGTGGCCGCTTGTGGAATTGGACTTGTCATCCTCTTTCCTGTTTCACCTGATTCCATCAGTAGTGGGTGTCGCTATTTAAGCTCATTTCTCTGGTGGTTTCTTGCCGGTCAACAATGTTATCTGATGCCTCTCAGTGCTTGTTCCTGCTTCTAGACAACTACTGATAAGTTGGACTTTTGTCCATGTTTTGTTTTGCCTATTTGTTCCAGTTCGCAGCTGAAGTTTTGTTACTGTGTCTGGAAAGCTCTCGTCGATCAGGGATTGCTACTCTGGCGTTATGAGTTAATGCCAGAGTTTAAGGTAATCTCTGGATGGTGTTTTGTTAGTATTTTTCTGCTGACCATGAAAGTATACTATCTGTCTTCTGCTATCTAGTAAGCGGACCTCAAATTTGCTAAGACTATTTTCCTGCTGCGTTTGTTGTTTCATCTGAACTCACCGTCATTATATGTGGGGGGCTACTGTCTTCTTGGGAATATTTCTCTAGAGGTGAGCCAGGTCTTATATTTCCCTCTGCTAGCTATTTAGGTCTTAGGCCAGAGCTGGGCATCTAGCGATTAATAGGAAATGCTACCTGGCTATTTCTAGTTGCGCGGCAGGCTTAGTTCATGGTCAGTATAGTTCCATCTTCCGAGAGCTTGTCCCTCTATAGGCTTGCTATGATCTCTGCCTGCAGAGATCATGACAGTTTGACCGGCCAATAAAGTGTTAAAGACCCAGGTTGAGAAAGGAGAGTTATAAGAAGTCTGCTGGAATTTTTTTTTTTTTTTTTTTTCCTTCAGTCTGCCTTGCTGCAGTCTTTTTTCTCTCTCTCCTCCTAATCTCTGTATGCTCTGTGTGCACCTGACAATAATGGATCTCCAGAGGGTAACTGCGGGTTTGAATAATCTCATCACGAAAGTACAAAGTTTACAAGATTTTGTAGTACATGCTCCGGTATCTGAGCCGAGAATTCCTTTGCCGGAGTTCTTCACAGGGAATAGAGCTAGCTTCCAGAATTTCCGAAATAATTGTAAGCTTTATTTGTCCCTGAAGTCTCGTTCAGCTGGAGACCCTGCTCAGCAGGTTAGGATTGTGATTTCCTTGCTCAGGGGTGACCCTCAAGATTGGGCCTTCTCATTGCCAGCAGGGGATCCTGCGTTACGCGATGTGGATGCGTTTTTTCTGGCCTTGGGCTTGCTTTATGAGGAACCTCATTTGGAACTTCAGGCAGAAAAAACTTTGATGGCACTATCTCAGGGGCAAGACGAAGCTGAAGTTTTCTGCCAAAAATTCCGTAAATGGTCTGTGCTTACTCAGTGGAATGAGTGCGCCTTGGCGGCAACTTTCAGAGAAGGTCTCTCTGATGCCGTTAAGGATGTTATGGTGGGGTTCCCTTTGCCTGCAGGTCTGAATGAGTCCATGACAATGGCTATTCAGATTGATAGGCGTCTGCGGGAGCGCAAACCGATGCACCATCTGGCGGTGTCTATGGAAAAGACGCCAGAAAGTATGCAGTGTGATAGAATTCTGTCCAGGAGCGAGCGACAGAATTTTAGACGGAAGAATGGATTGTGTTTCTATTGTGGGGATTCTACTCATGTTATATCGGCATGCTCTAGGCGTACAAAGAAGCTTGATAAGTCTGTTTCCATTGGCACCATTCAGTCTAAGTTTATTTTGTCTGTAACCCTGATTTGCTCTTTGTCATCCATTGCCACGGACGCCTATGTTGACTCTGGCGCCGCTCTGAGTCTTATGGATTGGTCCTTTGCCAATCGTTGTGGTTTTGATTTAGAGCCTTTGGAGACTCTTATTCCTCTGAAGGGGATTGACTCCACCCCATTGGCTAATAATAAACCACAATACTGGACACAAGTAACCATGCGTATCAATCCGGATCACCAGGAGATTATTCGTTTCCTGGTGCTGTATAATTTACATGACGATTTGGTACTGGGATTGCCATGGTTGCAGTCTCACAACCCAGTCTTGGACTGGAGAGCTATGTCTGTGTTGAGCTGGGGATGTAAGGGTATTCATGGGGACGTACCTTTGGTTTCTATTTCGTCGTCCATTCCCTCTGAAGTCCCTGAGTTCCTCTCTGATTATCAAGACGTCTTTGACGAACCCAAGCTTGGGTCGTTACCTCCGCACCGTGAGTGCGATTGTGTCATAGATTTGATACCGGGTTGTAAATATCCAAAGGGTCGTTTGTTTAATTTGTCTGTGCCGGAACATGCTGCTATGCGGGAATATGTAAAGGAGTCTTTGGAAAAGGGACATATTCGTCCATCTTCTTCTCCCTTGGGAGCTGGGTTTTTCTTTGTCTCAAAAAAAGACGGCTCTTTGAGACCATGTATTGATTATCGGCTTCTGAATAAGATCACTGTTAAGTATCAATACCCATTGCCATTGCTTACTGATTTGTTTGCTCGTATAGAGGGTGCTAAGTGGTTCTCTAAAATTGATCTTCGTGGGGCGTATAATTTGGTGCGGATCAGGCAGGGGGATGAGTGGAAGACCGCATTTAATACGCCCGAGGGCCACTTTGAGTATTTGGTCATGCCTTTTGGTCTTTCTAATGCCCCTTCAGTTTTCCAGTCTTTTATGCATGATATTTTCCGCGATTTTCTGGATAAATTTATGATAATATATCTGGATGATATTCTGATTTTTTCTGATGACTGGGACTCTCATGTCCAGCAGGTCAGGAGAGTTTTTCAGGTTCTGCGGTCTAATTCTTTATGTGTGAAGGGGTCTAAGTGCGTTTTTGGGGTCCAGAAAATTTCCTTTTTGGGGTATATTTTTTCTCCCTCTTCCATTGAGATGGATCCCGTCAAGGTGCAAGCTATCTGTGACTGGACTCAGCCCTCCTCTCTTAAGGGTCTTCAGAGATTTTTGGGCTTTGCCAACTTTTACCGCCGATTTATTGCTGGTTTTTCGGATGTCGTTAAACCACTGACTGATTTGACCAGACAAGGCGCTGATGTTGCTAATTGGTCCCCTCATGCTGTAGAGGCCTTTCAGGAGCTTAAGCGCCGTTTTGCCTCTGCCCCTGTGTTGCGTCAGCCTGATGTGAATCTGCCTTTTCAGGTTGAGGTTGACGCTTCGGAGATCGGAGCTGGGGCAGTGTTGTCGCAGAAAGGTTCCGACTGCTCCGTCATTAGGCCTTGTGCCTTCTTTTCTCGCAAATTTTCGCCCGCAGAGCGGAATTATGATGTTGGGAATCGGGAGCTTTTGGCCATGAAGTGGGCGTTTGAGGAGTGGCGCCATTGGCTCGAGGGGGCTAGGCATCAGGTGGTGGTATTGACTGACCACAAAAATTTGATTTATCTTGAGACTGCCAGACGCCTGAATCCTAGACAGGCGCGCTGGTCTTTATTTTTTTCTCGCTTTAATTTTGTGGTGTCATACCTACCGGGTTCTAAGAATGTTAAGGCAGATGCCCTTTCTAGGAGTTTTGACCCGGACTCTCCTGGTAATTCTGAACCCACAGGTATCCTTAGGGAGGGAGTAATTTTGTCGGCCGTTTCTCCTGATCTGCGGCGGTCCTTGCAAGAGTTTCAGGCGGATAGACCGGATCGTTGTCCGCCTGATAGACTGTTTGTTCCGGATGATTGGACCAGCAGAGTCATCTCTGAGGTACATTCTTCTGCATTGGCAGGTCATCCCGGAATTTTTGGTACCAGGGATTTGGTGGCAAGATCCTTCTGGTGGCCTTCTCTGTCACGAGATGTGCGAGTCTTTGTGCAGTCATGTGACGTTTGTGCTCGGGCCAAGTCTTGTAGTTCTCGGGCTAGCGGACTGCTGTTGCCCTTGCCTATTCCTAAGAGGCCTTGGACACACATCTCGATGGATTTTATTTCAGATCTGCCTGTTTCCCAGAAGATGTCTGTCATCTGGGTGGTCTGTGACCGTTTCTCTAAAATGGTCCATTTGGTTCCTCTGCCCAAGTTGCCTTCTTCTTCTGAGTTGGTTCCTCTGTTTTTTCAGAATGTTGTCCGATTGCACGGTATTCCTGAGAATATTGTTTCTGACAGAGGTACCCAATTTGTGTCTAGATTTTGGCGGGCATTCTGTGCTAGGATGGGCATAGATTTGTCTTTTTCATCTGCTTTTCACCCTCAGACTAATGGCCAGACCGAGCGGACTAATCAGACCCTTGAGACATATCTGAGGTGTTTTGTCTCTGCTGACCAGGATGATTGGGTTGCTTTTTTGCCATTGGCAGAGTTCGCCCTCAATAATCGGGCCAGTTCTTCCACCTTGGTGTCCCCGTTTTTCTGTAATTCGGGGTTTCACCCTCGATTTTCCTCCGGTCAGGTGGAATCCTCGGATTGTCCTGGAGTGGATGCGGTGGTGGAGAGATTGCATCACATCTGGGGGCAGGTTATGGACAATTTGAGGTTGTCACAGGAGAAGACTCAGCGTTTTGCCAACCGTCATCGTCGTGTTGGTTCTCGGCTTTGTGTTGGAGATTTAGTTTGGCTGTCTTCTCGTTTTGTCCCTATGAGGGTCTCTTCTCCTAAGTTTAAACCTCGGTTCATCGGCCCTTATAGAATATTGGAGATTCTTAATCCTGTTTCTTTCCGTTTGGACCTCCCTGCGTCCTTTTCCATTCATAACGTTTTTCATCGGTCGTTATTGCGCAGGTATGAGGTACCTGTTGTACCTTCTGTTGAGCCTCCTGCTCCGGTGTTGGTTGAGGGTGAGTTGGAGTACGTTGTGGAGAAAATTTTGGACTCTCGTGTTTCCAGACGGAAACTCCAGTATCTGGTCAACTGGAAGGGTTACGGCCAGGAGGATAATTCTTGGGTCAATGCATCTGATGTTCATGCTTCTGATCTTGTTCGTGCCTTCCATAGGGCTCATCCTGGTCGCCCTGGTGGATCTGGTGAGGGTTCGGTGCCCCCTCCTTGAGGGGGGGGTACTGTTGTGAATTTGGATTCTGGGCTCCCCCGGTGGCCGCTTGTGGAATTGGACTTGTCATCCTCTTTCCTGTTTCACCTGATTCCATCAGTAGTGGGTGTCGCTATTTAAGCTCATTTCTCTGGTGGTTTCTTGCCGGTCAACAATGTTATCTGATGCCTCTCAGTGCTTGTTCCTGCTTCTAGACAACTACTGATAAGTTGGACTTTTGTCCATGTTTTGTTTTGCCTATTTGTTCCAGTTCGCAGCTGAAGTTTTGTTACTGTGTCTGGAAAGCTCTCGTCGATCAGGGATTGCTACTCTGGCGTTATGAGTTAATGCCAGAGTTTAAGGTAATCTCTGGATGGTGTTTTGTTAGTATTTTTCTGCTGACCATGAAAGTATACTATCTGTCTTCTGCTATCTAGTAAGCGGACCTCAAATTTGCTAAGACTATTTTCCTGCTGCGTTTGTTGTTTCATCTGAACTCACCGTCATTATATGTGGGGGGCTACTGTCTTCTTGGGAATATTTCTCTAGAGGTGAGCCAGGTCTTATATTTCCCTCTGCTAGCTATTTAGGTCTTAGGCCAGAGCTGGGCATCTAGCGATTAATAGGAAATGCTACCTGGCTATTTCTAGTTGCGCGGCAGGCTTAGTTCATGGTCAGTATAGTTCCATCTTCCGAGAGCTTGTCCCTCTATAGGCTTGCTATGATCTCTGCCTGCAGAGATCATGACACCAGTCCTTGACTGGAAAGCTATGTCTGTGTTAAGCTGGGGATGTAAGGGGACGCATGGGGACGTACCTTTGGTTTCCATTTCATCATCTATTCCCTCTGAGATTCCTGAATTCTTGTCTGACTATCGTGACGTTTTTGAAGAACCTAAGCTTGGTTCATTACCTCCGCACCGGGAGTGCGATTGTGCCATAGATTTGATTCCGGGTAGTAAATACCCTAAGGGTCGTTTATTTAATCTGTCTGTGCCTGAACATGCTGCTATGCGAGAATATATAAAGGAGTCCTTGGAAAAGGGACATATTCGTCCTTCGTCATCTCCCTTAGGAGCCGGTTTTTTCTTTGTGTCTAAGAAAGATGGCTCTTTGAGGCCGTGTATTGATTATCGGCTTTTGAATAAAATCACGGTTAAATATCAATATCCGTTGCCACTGCTGACTGATTTGTTTGCTCGCATAAAGGGGGCCAAGTGGTTCTCTAAGATAGATCTCCGTGGGGCGTATAATTTGGTGCGAATTAAGCAGGGGGATGAGTGGAAAACCGCATTTAATACGCCCGAGGGCCACTTTGAGTATTTGGTGATGCCTTTTGGCCTTTCAAATGCCCCTTCAGTCTTTCAGTCCTTTATGCATGACATTTTCCGTGATTATTTGGATAAATTTATGATTGTGTATCTGGATGATATTCTGATTTTTTCGGATGACTGGGACTCTCATGTCCAGCAGGTCAGGAGGGTTTTTCAGGTTTTGCGGTCTAATTCCTTGTGTGTGAAGGGTTCTAAGTGCGTTTTTGGGGTTCAAAAGATTTCCTTCTTGGGATATATTTTTTCCCCCTCTTCCATCGAGATGGATCCTGTCAAGGTTCAGGCTATTTGTGATTGGACGCAACCCTCTTCTCTTAAGAGTCTTCAGAAATTTTTGGGCTTTGCTAACTTTTATCGTCGATTTATTGCTGGTTTTTCTGATGTTGTTAAACCATTGACTGATTTGACTAAGAAGGGTGCTGATGTTGCTGATTGGTCCCCTGCTGCTGTGGAGGCCTTTCGGGAGCTTAAGCGCCGCTTTTCTTCCGCCCCTGTGTTGCGTCAGCCTGATGTTGCTCTTCCTTTTCAGGTTGAGGTCGACGCTTCTGAAATCGGAGCTGGGGCGGTTTTGTCGCAGAGAAGTTCCGACTGCTCCGTGATGAAACCTTGTGCTTTTTTTTCTCGTAAATTTTCGCCCGCCGAGCGGAATTATGATATTGGGAATCGGGAGCTTTTGGCCATGAAGTGGGCTTTTGAGGAGTGGCGTCATTGGCTTGAGGGGGCTAGACATCAGGTGGTGGTATTGACCGACCACAAAAATTTAATTTATCTTGAGTCCGCCAGACGCCTGAATCCTAGACAGGCGCGCTGGTCGTTGTTTTTCTCTCGGTTTAATTTTGTGGTGTCATACCTACCGGGTTCTAAGAATGTTAAGGCGGATGCCCTTTCTAGGAGTTTTGAGCCTGACTCCCCTGGTAATTCTGAACCTACAGGTATCCTTAAGGATGGAGTGATATTGTCTGCCGTTTCTCCAGACCTGCGGCGGGCCTTGCAGGAGTTTCAGGCGGATAGACCTGATCGTTGCCCACCTGGTAGACTGTTTGTTCCTGATGATTGGACCAGTAAAGTCATTTCTGAGGTTCATTCTTCTGCGTTGGCAGGTCATCCTGGAATCTTTGGTACCAGGGATTTGGTGGCAAGGTCCTTCTGGTGGCCTTCCCTGTCACGAGATGTACGAGGCTTTGTGCAGTCTTGTGACGTTTGTGCTCGGGCCAAGCCTTGTTGTTCTCGGGCTAGTGGATTGTTGTTGCCCTTGCCTATCCCGAAGAGGCCTTGGACGCACATCTCGATGGATTTTATTTCGGATCTTCCTGTTTCTCAGAAGATGTCTGTCATCTGGGTGGTGTGTGACCGTTTCTCTAAGATGGTCCATTTGGTTCCCCTGCCTAAGTTGCCTTCTTCTTCCGAGTTGGTTCCTCTGTTTTTTCAAAATGTGGTTCGTTTGCATGGTATTCCGGAGAATATCGTTTCTGACAGAGGAACCCAATTCGTGTCTAGATTTTGGCGGGCATTCTGTGCTAGGATGGGCATAGATTTGTCTTTCTCGTCTGCTTTCCATCCTCAGACTAATGGCCAGACCGAGCGGACGAATCAGACTTTGGAGACATATTTGAGGTGTTTTGTGTCTGCAGATCAGGATGATTGGGTTGCTTTTTTGCCTTTAGCGGAGTTTGCCCTCAATAATCGGGCCAGCTCTGCCACCTTGGTGTCTCCTTTTTTCTGTAATTCGGGGTTTCATCCTCGATTTTCCTCCGGTCAGGTGGAATCTTCGGATTGTCCTGGAGTGGATGCTGTGGTGGAGAGGTTGCATCAGATTTGGGGGCAGGTAGTGGACAATTTGAAGTTGTCCCAGGAGAAGACTCAGCTTTTTGCCAACCGCCGGCGTCGGGTTGGTCCTCGGCTTTGTGTCGGGGACTTGGTGTGGTTGTCTTCTCGTTTTGTCCCTATGAGGGTTTCTTCTCCTAAGTTTAAGCCTCCGTTCATCGGCCCGTACAAGATATTGGAGATTCTTAACCCTGTGTCCTTCCGTTTGGACCTCCCTGCATCTTTTTCTATTCATAATGTTTTTCATCGGTCATTATTGCGCAGGTATGAGGTACCGGTTGTGCCTTCCGTTGAGCCTCCTGCTCCGGTGTTGGTTGAGGGCGAGTTGGAGTACGTTGTGGAAAAAATCTTGGACTCTCGTGTTTCCAGACGGAAACTCCAGTATCTGGTCAAATGGAAGGGATACGGTCAGGAGGATAATTCTTGGGTGACTGCCTCTGATGTTCATGCCTCCGATCTGGTCCGTGCCTTTCATAGGGCTCATCCTGATCGCCCTGGTGGTTCTGGTGAGGGTTCGGTGCCCCCTCCTTGAGGGGGGGGTACTGTTGTGAAATTGGATTTTGGGCTCCCCCGGTGGCCACTGGTGGAATTGAACTTGTGTGCATCATCCCCTCTGTTCACCTGTTCCCATCAGGATGTGGGAGTCGCTATTTAACCTTGCTCCTCTGTCACTTCCATGCCGGTCAACATTGTAATCAGAAGCCTTTCTGTGCATGTTCCTGCTTCTAGACAACTCCCAGCTAAGTCGGACTTTTGTCCTTGTTTGTTTTTTGCATTTTGTTCCAGTTCACAGCTGCAGTTTCGTTTCTGTGTCTGGAAAGCTCTTGTGATCTGAAATTGCCACTCTGATGTTATGAGTTAATACTAGAGTCTTAAAGTAATTTCAGGATGGTATTTTGATAGGGTTTTCAGCTGACCATGAAAGTGCCCTTTTTGTCTTCCTGCTATCTAGTAAGCGGACCTCGATTTTGCTAAACCTATTTTCATACTACGTTTGTCATTTTCATCTAAAATCACCGCCAATATATGTGGGGGCCTCTGTCTGCCTTTCGGGGAAATTTCTCTAGAGGTGAGCCAGGACTGTATTTTCCTCTGCCAGGATTAGTTAGTCCTCCGGCTGGCGCTGAGCGTCTAGGGATAAAACGTAGGCAACGCTACCCGGCTACTGTTAGTTGTGCGGCAGGTTTAGTTCATGGTCAGTTTAAGTTTCCATCCTTCCAAGAGCTAGTTCATATGTATGCTGGGCTATGTTCTCTTGCCATTGAGAACCATAACATAGCTGGTTTTTGTTAATTCTGCCTCACAAAAATCGGAATAAAAAGCGATCAAAAAATCTCCCGTGCCCGAGCATGTTACCAATAAAAACGTCAACTCGTTCTGCAAAAAACAAGACCTCACATGACTCTGTGGACTCAAATATGGAAAAATTCTAGCTCTCAAAATGTGGTAATGCAAAAAATATTTTTTGCAATAAAAAGCGTCTTTCAGTGTGTGACAGCTGCCAATCATAAAAATCCGCTAAAAAACCCGCTATAAAAGTAAATCAAACCCCCCTTCATCACCCCCTTAGTTAGGGAAAAATAAAAAAATTAAAAAAATGTATTTATTTCAATTTTACCTTTAGGGTTAGGGCTAGGGTTAGGGTTAGGGCTAGGGTTAGGGTTAGGGTTGGGGCTAGGGTTAGGGCTAGGGCTAGGGTTAGGGTTAGGGTTGGGGCTAGGGTTAGGGCTAGGGTTGGGGCTAGGGTTAGGGTTGGGGCTAGGGTTGGGGCTAGGGTTAGGTTGGGGCTAGGGTTAGGGTTGGGGCTAGGGTTAGGGTTGGGGCTAGGGTTAGGGCTAGGGTTAGGGTTAAGGCTACAGTTAGGGTTGGGGCTAAAGTTAGGGTTAGGGTTGGGGCTAAAGTTAGGGTTAGGGTTTGGATTACATCTACGGTTGGGAATAGGGTTGGAATTAGGGTTAGGGGTGTGTCTGGGTTAGAGGTGTGGTTAGGGTTACCGTTGGGATTAGGGTTAGGGGTGTGTTTGGATTAGGGTTTCAGTTATAATTGGGGGGTTTCCACTGTTTAGGCACATCAGGGGCTCTCCAAACGCGACATGGCGTCCGATCTCAATTTCAGCCAATTCTGCGTTGAAAAAGTAAAACAGTGCTTCTTCCCTTCCGAGCTCTCCCGTGCGCCCAAACAGGGGTTTACCCCAACATATGGGGTATCAGCGTACTCGGAACACATTGGAGAACAACTTTCGGGGTCCAATTTCTCCTGTTACCCTTGGGAAAATACAAAACTGGGGGCTAAAAAATAATTTTTGTGGAAAAAAAATATTTTTTATTTGCATGGCTCTGCATTATAAACTGTAGTGAAACAATTGGGGGTTCAAAGCTCTCACAACACATCGAGATGAGTTCCTTAGGGGGTCTACTTTCCAAAATGGTGTCACTTGTGGGGGGTTTCTACTGTTTAGGTACATTAGGGGCTCTGCAAACGCAATGTGACGCCTGCAGACCATTCCATCTAAGTCTGCATTCAAAATGGCGCTCCTTCCCTTCCGAGCCCTCCCATGCGCCCAAACGGTGGTTCCCCTCCACATGTGGGGTATCAGCGTACTCAAGACAAATTGGACAACAATTTTTGGGGTCCAATTTCTCCTGTTACCCTTGGGAAAATACAAAACTGGGGGCTAAAAAATAATTTTTTGGGGAAATTTTTTTTTAATTATTTTCACGGCTATGCGTTATAAACTGTAGTGAAACACTTGAGGGTTCAAAACTCTCACAACACATCTAGATGAGTTGCTTAGGGGGTCTACTTTCCAAAATGGTGTCACTTGTGTTTTTTTTTTACTGTTTAGGTACATTAGGGCTCTGCAAACGCAATGTGACGCCTGCAGACCATTCCATCTAAGTCTGCATTCAAAATGGCGCTCCATCCCTTCGGAGCCCTCCCATGCGCCCAAACAGTGGTTCCCCCCCACATATGGGGTATCAGCGTACTCAGGACAAATTGGACAACAACTTTTGGGGTTCAATTTCTCCTGTTACCCTCGGGAAAATACAAAACTGGGGGCTAAAAAATAATTTTTGTGGGAAAAAAATGTTTGTTTTATTTTTACGGCTCTGCATTATAAACTTCTGTGAAGCAGTTGGTGGGTCAAAGTACTCATTACACCTCTAGATAAGTTCCTTAGGGGGTCTACTTTCCAAAATGGTGTCACTTGTGGGGGGTTTCAATGTTTAGGCACATCAGTGGCTCTCCAAACGCAACATGGGGTCCCATCTCAATTCCTGTCAATTTTGCAGTGAAAAGTCAAACGGCGCTCCTTCCCTTCCGAGCTCTCCCATGTGCCCAAACAGTGGTTTACACCCACATATGGGGTATCAGCGTACTCAGGACAAATTGTACAACAACTTTTGGGGTCCAATTTCTTCTCTTACCCTTGGGAAAATAAAAAATTGGGGGTGAAAATATAATTTTTGTGAACAAATATGATTTTTTATTTTTACGGTTCTGCATTATAAACTTCTGTGAAGCACTTGGTGGGTCAAAGTGCTCACCACACCTCTAGATAAGTTCCTTAGGGGGTCTACTTTCCAAAATGGTGTCACTTGTGGGGGGTTTCAATGTTTAGGCATATCAGGGGCTCTCTAAACGCAACATGGCGTCCCATCTCAATTCCAGTCAATTTTGCATTGAAAAGTCAAATGGCGCTCCTTTGCTTCCGAGCTCTGTCATGCGCCCAAACAGTGATTTACCCCCACATATGGGGTATCGGCGTACTCAGGACAAATTGTACAACATCTTTTGGGCCCATTTTCTCCTGTTACCCTTGGTAAAATAAAACAAATTGGAGCTGAAGTAAATTTTGTGTGAAAAAAAAGTTCAATGCTCATTTTTATTTAAACATTCCAAAAATTCCTGTGAAACACCTTAAGGGTTAATAAACTTCTTGAATGTGGTTTTGAGAATCTTGAGGGGTGCAGTTTTTAGAATGGTGTCACACTTGGGTATTTTCTATCATATAGACCCCTCAAAATGACTTCAAATGAGATGTGGTCCCTAAAAAAAAATGGTGTTGTGAAAATGAGAAATTGCTGGTCAAATTTTAACCCTTATAACTCCCTAACAAAAAAAAATGTTGGTTCCAAAATTGTGCTGATGTAAAGTAGACATGTGGGAAATGTTACTTATTAAGTATTTTGTGTGACATATCACTGTGATTTAATTGCATAAAAATTCAAAGTTTGAGGCCGGCATCACACATGCGTGTTTTACGGACGTAAGAGCGCAGAAACTACGTGCGTAAAACTCGCATAACATACGGCACAATGATTCTCAATGGGTCTAGTCCTATCAGCCGTATATTACGGATCCATAATATACGGCGTTCTACGGCCGTACAAAATCACAGCATGCTGCGTTTGTCAGCGTATTGCGCAAAAAAATCGCCAATGAAAGTCTATGGGGGCGAGAAAAATACGGATTCCACACGGACCAGCAGTGTGACTTGCGAGAAATACGCAGCGGTGTTAGTGAAAAGTCGGTAATTCAATTGCCGGCTTTTAATTTCTCCTTCCCAAACCCGACAGGATATGAAACATGGTTAACATACAGTAAACCATCTCATATCCAGGGGCTGGCTGGCAAATTTTGGCCTGGGGGGCAAGTACACAGCAGTGGCCCATTACCGGCGGCCCATCCTTACTGTGTTTACCTGTGGCTGATTCATAAAGGGAGTAGAGGTAACAAGGCTATAAAAAGATAAAGCTGGAAAAATGATGGGATATTTGTGGTCAAATGGCGACTAAATTCTCATCCACTTCTATCAGTCACGTGACTGCTCACGCGACCAATCACAAGCTGCGACGTCATCGAAGGTCCCTCACTCATTCATTCTTAGGAACGGAGGCTGCCGGTTGCAGCGTTTACTACCAGGGCGCGTCAGAGGGTGAGTATATCCCTATTTTTTATTTTTACTCTTTATTTTACACATGAATATGGATCCCAGGGCCTGAAGGAGAGTTTCCTCTCCTCCAGACCCTGGGAACCATACACTGGGAACTTCCGATATCACAAAATATCGGATCTCGGTATCGGGATTCCGATACCGCAACCCGATACTTGCGGTATCGGAATGCTCAACACTACACCTGACTATAACTATGCAAACTCATACTTGCAATCACTACGCTGGGAACACAAACATGTGACAGTGTGTGCACAGCACCCTATCACAATTCAATAACCTGCCACACACAGACTGACTGCAGAAATTTGTCTAGAGCCCAAAAATCAGTGTTAGAAAAAAAAGTGTGAGGATTGGAAATTGCATGTTGTCCTCATAGCATTGATTCATATACACTCACGTCCATTGTGAAACAGACAAAACAGTCCACATTAAGAAGCCGCCATTAACTTGTTTTCTCCAAACCTGTGTAAATTTTAGTTTAGTGTCGTTTCAGTGTGTTAAGATACTCACTGATTGCAGCGTGTAAGTGTGGTAGTATACTCACATATCGCCGTCTTCTCCTGTGTCTAGCGTTGCTCCACTCTTCTAAGTCACCTGACGGCTATTCAAACTCTCCAGGTCATGCTGGGCTCTATATGACACATAAGTGGCTTTTACAATATAAGTCTATGGAGCGTGAGAATGAGGCTCACAATGAGGATCCATAGGATTACATTGTAAAGACATGTCCAGGTCACATAAAGCATAGCGGGAGCCGGAGTCTGAAGAGTGAAGAGTAGACGTCACTCAGAGGAGAAGCAGAGCGGTGATGGATACTGGAGAACACGACGCTAGGTGAGTATATTAACACACTGACACTTCTCTAACATCTACAAGGAAACTAGGGGAAAAAACGTTAATGGGAGGATTACAGGCGACAAATGGTATGTACTGGATAATATGTTACTTATATATTGTGCTATGACTATGAGTACAGACATCATATATTATACTATTCCCACTTTATCCTGGATATAACATCAGATGTTTATGCACACAGTAAATTACATAAAGTATACTGTACAGGACAATATATGACTGGTATGCGATATACAGACATCAGACATTACATTAGTCACGTATTATCCTGTTCTAACCATCTTATGTCTCTGTACACAGTATGGGCGAATCATTTTTCAGAGGGGCCACACGACACCACAACTGTCATGGAGGCCAAACCAAAAGACTGAAATGAATTCTGCTCAATATTATTATTAACATATTAATTACAATTTATATTAAAATCTAATAATTATATCATATAATATTAAAGGTCATGTGGGGGCTCTGCTTCATGTGGATGACACATCCTACATCATCCAAACAGTGTTCCCCATCACGCTCCTGTGCAGGCGGCAGGGGCCCTTCTATCTACCCTGCTGAGGGAAGAGCAAAGTGCTGTTCTGCACATGTGCGGGAAAGGCCAAAGAGCATCGGCGCATGCGCATTGCAGTACTGTGCTCTGCCCTTGATAAGGCACATAGACGTGTGCCTGCTGCCTGTGCAGAAGTGCGATGGTGAGAACTGAATGGATGACGCAGGACATGTCATCCAAACGAAGCAGGGAAGGAGAACGTCATCGCAAGAAGAGAAGAGGCACTGGATCAAGAGCAGAGACATCCATTGGTCTGGACCGCACCGTATGCGAGTATAATCAAACCCTTTTTTTTTACCTTACAGGGCATCATATACAGCATTCCATAACACTGTCACATGGGGTTGAAAGGTGGTGGTCATAAGTTATATGGGAAAGACCTGGTGACAGGATCTCTTTAAGTATCCTGACATCTTCCCTATATACAGTATGAGTCCACACACAGCCCCCCCATATGCAATATGAGCCTCCACATAACCTCTCTATCTACAGTATGATTTGTAACACAGCCTCTTATATGCAGTGTGAGCCCCACAAGACCCACCTATATTCAGCATGAGCCCTCACATAGCCTCTTTATACAGTATGAGCCCCATATAGCCCCTATATACAGTATGAGTCCTGACATAGCCTCCTAGACACAGTATGAGCCTTCACATAACCTCTCTATGTACAGTACAAACAGCCACATAGCCCTTTATATACACTGTGATTCCCCACATGTTCCCCTATATTCAGCATGAGCCCTCACATACGGTAGCCTCTCTATGTACACTATGAGTCCCTATATACAATATGAGCCCTCACATAGTCTCCTATATTCAGTATGGGTCCTCACATAGCCTCCTATATATAGGCGTACATCCTATACACATAAATAAACACACTCATCTTGCTCCTGTTCCCCTGGAGTCTTTGCACAGCAGACACTTTGAAGTGACATCATCACGTCTGCGCGCTCAGTCGCACACATTGATTGGTGGAAGAAGGTGTTGGCGGCTCTGTGCTCCACCAATGTATTGTGTAGAAACGATATACGGCACTCCTTGCTGTGAGATGAGCTGCCAAAGTAGAGTTTCAACCCATAGATAATGCAATAGAAAAACTTGGCACTGAGGAAGTTGCAGTGAAAGAAAGCAAATTTCATTTGGCAATCCTTATTATTGTTGATGTTTTGGTTCTACATATGGGCTTTCATCAGAACTGACTGCCTCTTGCGATAAGAATGTTTATACCGTGTGCAGCAGCATGTGGCATTGCGCCATTAGCTAGTGACCAGGGTTGCATTACAATGCGCTGATATATGCAGTCTAAATATCCTTGTCTCAAGATGCAGTCAGTTCTGATGAAAGCCCATATGTAGGACCAAAAGAATAATAAGGATTGCCAAATATAATTAGCTTTCTTTCACTACAACTTCCTGAGTGCCAAGTATTTCTATTGCATGCTCCACCAATGTATTCACCGCTGTCTGCATCCTGAGGGATGCAGGCCTGGGAGGGCATAGTGCAGCCCGTGGACCACAGTTTTCAGGCCTAAGGCCGGGGTCACATTTGCGAGTGTGATGCGAGAAATTTGCGCGAGTCTCTTGCATCAATACCCGGCACTCAGGACCGGAGCGTGCGGGTGTATGTATTTCTATGCAGTCGCACACTCCGGTCCCCAGTTGCGCCAGCAGCACCGGGGGGTGAAGCGCGAGCTTGCAAATGTGAACCCGGCCTTGGGCTGTGCATACGTTGCGGATTGTATGCGTTTTTGCCAAGTTTTTTTCGCGGCATAAACACATACACAACACAACCCATTGAATTCAATGGGATTCCGCAATGCTGTGCTAATGCTGCATATTTTTCTGCGGCGGAATCGCATTCCGGAAAAATATGCAGCATGCTCATTCTTTGTGAGGAATCACGGCGATTCCATACACATACGAGTGCATTGATCTGCTTACTTCCCGCATGGGGCTATGCCCACCATACGCAAAGTAAGCGAATCATGTGCGGATGGTACCCGGGGTGGAGGAGAGGGGACTCTCCTCCAGGCCATGGGAATAAAAAATAGTTATATACTCACCTTCTGCCGGCCCCCGGATCCAGCCCAGGCCTTAGCGATGCTCCCGGCAGCTCCTGTTCCCAGTGATGCCTTGCACAATGACCTGTGATGACGTAGCGGTCCTGTGTGATGCTACGTCATCTGGGGTCATTGCCGCGAGGCATCGCTGGGAACAGGAGCTGCCGGGAGCATCGCAAGGAGCAAGAAGGCTGCAGCGGCTGCCGGAAGGTGAGAATAGAACAATTTTTTATTTTAACATTATATCTTTTTACTATTGATGCGGCATAGGCAGCATCAATAGTAAAAAGTTGGTCACACTTGTCAAACACTATGTTTGACACACTATGTTTGACAAGTGTGACCAACCTGTCAGTTTTCCAAGCGATGCTACAGATCGCTTGGAAAATGTTAGCATTCTGCAAGCTAATTACGCTTGCAAAATGCTAGTGTTTAGCGGGAAAATGCGTGCGAATTCCGAATGCTTATTTCTCGCAGCAGGGAGTTGCGGAATTGCCACAGAAAGTTCTGCGGCAATTCCGAACGTGTGCATATAGCCTTAGACTGCACTTTGCCCAAGTCTAGTGTATGATATACTGTGACTACAGTCATGAGACGTCTGGTGTCTGTATTACAATATTACATCCCAGTCATACACTAATCTGTGCACTGATGTACTATACTATGTGCACATGCCTGCAGTGTTATATGCACGGATTATACCTGGACCTCACATTATAATGGATGGAATTATATATGATATATGGTGTCCTGGAGCCAGGCTCATGAGCAGTCAGGATGACTGTATACTTGTGTCTGACCCTGACTGGGAGTTATTGCATCAGCTTGAACGGGTGATGCAGGAGCCGAAAACTCCACTGATAGTGATCTGAGCTGCATGAAAGGTCAAATGGGTGCAATAAATCATCACACTCACTGTGCCTCAGAGCGACTGCAGACACAAGAAGCAGGATCCGGCCGGGTCCTTGATCTCCTGACCCCTGCAGACCTCTTCTCTCAAACTGCTCTCCAGTCCTCCACGAGGAAGCAACCCGGCCAGCGCGCAGCTGAGGTGAGATCAGAAGACAGTGCACGGCCACACAGTGTGCAGAGTGGGTGTGTCTACAATTCAGGGATGGCCGGCCACCACTTACAGGATAAAGTACAACAGTGCCAAAAGCCATCTTCTAGGCAGCAGAAAGCCCGGCGGCCCGCATCTGCTGCTGAGGAGACAGGCCCGGGGGGCGCTTGCCCCTGTGCCACCTGGCCCAGCCCGCCCCTGCTCATATCCCCTTTTTTTTTTGCATATTCCACACTACTAATGTTAGTAGTGTGTATGTGCAAAATTTGGGCACTGTAGCTGCTAAAATAAAGGGTTAAATGGCGGAAAAAATTGGCGTGGGCTCCCGCGCAATTTTCTCCGCCAGAGTGGTAAAGCCAGTGACTGACGACAGATATTAATAGCCAGGAGAGGGTCCATGGTTATTGGCCCCCCCGTGGCTAAAAACATCTGCCCCCAGCCACCCCAGAAAAGGCACATCTGGAAGATGCGCCTATTCTGGCACTTGGCCACTCTCTTCCCACTCCCGTGTAGCGGTGGGATATGGGGTAATGAAGGGTTAATGCCACCTTGCTATTGTAAGGTGACATTAAGCCAGATTAATAATGGAGAGGCGTCAATTATGACACCTATCCATTATTAATCCATTTGCCTGAAAGGGTTAAAAAACACACACACCTCCCCTGCTCCCTCTCTCCCCCGGCCTCCACTTTTTTCTGGATGTATCAGTGATAATAAAGAAGTTTTTTCACGGAAGACCGGTGAGTGCCCTCATCATTCCTACTTCTAAAGACTCATGTTTTAAGACTTTGTTTCTATGGAGGAGCACCCGAGGTCCAATATCTTGGCGTAGTCAGCAGTTCACATCTGATAGCCCCACTTAAAAGCGGTCGTATCCTAATTTGGAGTGCGGTTTAGTGCCGCTCTTTGCTTTTCTCATATATATATATATGTGTCTCAATTACATATATATATATATATATATATATATATATATACTGTATATATGTTTTCCCGAACATTTGAGCACATAAATCCATTAGATGTCGGTTTTGCAAGCCTGCGAGAAAATATCGCAGTACGGATGCCATACGGATTACATACGGAGGATGCCATGCGCAAAATACGCTGACACACCCTGACTATGGATCAATATTTTGGGAACATTTCTCCGTATTACGGCCGTAGTACGGACGTATAATACGTTCCGTATTGTCTTACGCCAAGTGTGACGCCGGCCTGAAAATTGCCACATTTTTAAAATTTTCACCAAATTTCCATTTTTTTCACAAATAAACGCATGTAATATCAAAGAAATTTTACCACTATCATGAAGTACAATATGTCACGAGAAAACAGTGTCAGAATCACCGGGATCCGTTGAAGCGTTCCAGAGTTATAACCTCATAAAGGGACAGTGGTCAGAATTGTAAAAATTGGCCCGGTCCATAACGTGCAAACCACCCTTGGGGGTGAAGGGGTTAACATATGTTCATGAGGAGCGTTTTGGCTTTAGTTTTTCCTTTTACATTTGTAAGGGCTCTCACTCCTAAATTTGGGAAGTCCCTCCCTCATTCAAAATGGTTACATAGATAGTGGAATACATATTCCTCAGCATTTTACAATGCCAGCTAAAACATGCTCATTTGAATTTTGAGCTTCGCCCGCACCACCACCACATCCACCGCCATATCATTATGCGGCCCCCACTTGATACTTTCAGAGGGCCAGCAGGTGCTGTGAAACCTGAGTTTGAGAAGGGCCCTCAGGGGGACCTGTATCATACATTTGGGAGAGCACTCACGCATACATTTGGAAGGTCCCTCCCTCATTCAAAATTGTTAGCTAGATAGTGGAATACATATTCCCCAGCACTTTATAATGCCAGCTAAAACATGCCCATTTGAATTTTGTGCTTCCCCCACCACCACCGCATCCACCACCATGTCATTATGCGTCCCTCGCTTGCCATTTCCAGAGGGCCAGCAGGTGCCATAAAACCTGAGTTTTGTGAGCTCCACAGTTCATTTTGGCCACCGGATTCTAGTGGAGTCACTGTCATAGCGGGTTGAGTGAGCTGTATACTCAATGTCAGTAAAGTGGATTCTACCAGACACCAAAAGCATTAGAATTAAATGCAAAATACAGTATATACAAGCGAGGGCCTGTATTGTGGTCAGTCTGTCAGGTCTGAAACATGTACAAGCCTCTTTTCACTTGGAAGCCGCCTCCTCAAGGCACACGAGTGCCATTAACCTATCTGCACAAGCCTACGCACTTCTTCTTGAAACTACCCAACCAGGCAAAATTTATTTTTTGCATGGCTTTGAGCAACAGTGGAGTAATAACATAATATGATGCAGAGAGTGACGAGGTCTGTGGAGTGCATTACTAAGGGGTCAGGCAGTGCTACAGAGATCAGGCAAAGGCCTTAGCGTGGCAATGACCATAGGCAATAGGTTTGTGGAGCATTTTAACCCAGTCTCTTTGACCTGCTTAAAATGAATAGAAACTTGCCAATACCCCGCCACCATTTTTGCACTAAAATTTATAACATTTATGGGAAGTGACATTTTAATAAAAATGTCCAGCATCAGACAATGTTATGCTGACAAGGGACAGCTGAACGCTGTGATGAGACAACAAACTAGACATGGTTGTGTCTGTGCAACTGCAATTTGTGGGCAAGAGGCATCAGCGCCTGCTTCCTGGACAGCAGATTGGTAAGGCTGTAACACAGTGGAATGGACAATGTTTCACTCTCACACACAGATTTTGTACCCAGGCGTTCCGCCCACCTACTGGGCTGCTGCATATGTTAGTATGTGGTGTATGCTAAGAGAGGCATTATGTTGAATTTTCCTTTATAAAGGGATGTGAGGGTAAGATTTTCAAACTAGCAGCATATATATGTATATAGAGCATGTTTCATTACTCATATTATAATTCTGTGTAAGGCTGAGACCTGAAGAAGTGTGTGGAGCATATTAATGCATTGATGTTCCAAAGTGTTCAAGTGCAGATTCAAAAATTAACATCAGGCTCCAAGATACTCACTTAAAGAGACCGTGAGAAGGGCAACACAATAAAAAAAATTATAATAATAGATTATATAGAGATTGAGAATAGAAATTTGACCATTGCACAATGTACAAAGGTTTCCAAAAATTACCCAAGGGGTCTGTATCATACACGCTGAAAGAGACCATGATGTGGACCTCACAATAAATGTTGTAGTTATTAGAATAGCTAGAAGTAGGGAGTACAAGTTTCATCATTGCACAATGTACAAAGGTTTCCAAAAATTACCCAAGGGGTCTGTATCATACACACTGAAAGAGACCGTGATTGTGACCTCACAATAAATTTTGCAGTTATAAGAATAGCTAGACATAGGGGGTACAAGTTTCACCATTGCACAATGTACAAAGGTTTACAAATTTAAAATCATTACCCACATGGGGTATACATATATGGCCACTAAATACTTACAGCAGAAGCAGGTAGAGTAGAACAAAATGGGTTTGGATGGTAAGGGATGGATGTCAAGACAACTTCCAAAAAAGAACATTTGGGCTGAATTTACATTGAGTTGCTGTCATCTAGAGGGCTTAAAAAGTTGGAGGAAATCCAGCCCTTGTTCAATTTTAGAAGAGTCAGCCTGTCTGCATTTTCTGTTGACAGGCGTGCGCGCATATCCATTGATGATTGCACTGGATGAACTAAAAACCCTCTCCAACAACACACTTGCGGCAGGGCATGGCAGCACCTCCCTGGCATACAAGGATAGGTCGGGCCAAGTGTGCAGCTTAGACAAACAATAGTTAAAGGGCACTAAAGAATCTGGAAGGACACTGGTATGGTCACTTAAGTACTCCTTCACATCTTGGTCAACTTCCCCCTCCTTGTCATAGTTACACCCACAGGTAGCCCTTGCTGATGTGATGTTTCATGAACATGGCCCAATTGGTGGACAATCCCCTCCCCCAAGTTGCATCTAGTGTGCATGGCCCTCCCTTGTAATCCTCTGCCAGCAGCATTGTCTGAGGGTAATTCTTTCAGCAACTGTTCATCAACGCCCCTTTGTAAAGCATGCACTGAAAATAGCACATCTGCCTGCGACATGAGAGAAGTAAATTTCTCCTTGTGCCAGGGGTCAAGAAAGGTGCACAGCTAGTATTTCATGGTGAGCAAAATGTCTTTCATGCGAGGGTCTTGAGAAAGGCATCTGGACATTATCTGTTACATGTGTGGCAGACTACAAAGAGTCAAACATTATTTTTTTTTATATCGCCTTTAAAATTAGTGGCACTGGTAAATAGTGACGTTTGTGTATCTCATCAGGCTTTGCACCAGTCGCACACCAGCTACATAAAGATACGCTATTTATTTAACCAATACTGTTATACAAATACCCAAAACAATAATGTACACAACTCTGAAAATACTAATAACCTCAGAAAAAAGAGCTTAAGTGCAAAGAATAAATACATAAATACATTTTTTATGAATCTTTATTTATTCTTCATGGACTAAAAGCATATCTAGAACAAATACCAATGCCAAAACAGAGGCCTCAAATCCAATAATAGTTTAGGGAGACCTTAATTCATCTTTGGCTCATAGGCAAAATCCTAACCGGCATAGAAATATATTAAATGCTTAAAAACATTTTTTTAGATAGCTAAAAAATGCAAATAAATAGTGCATAAAATATAATCCTATAAAGTGCTTCGTTAAAAAGTGCTAAAGCTTACAATGCATATTAGATACAAACGTGATTGAGTATATATTGGATACAATAAAGTGCTTAAATATAGGCAGCTGCTGAAAAGCATGCACACATAATTTGGCATTCAATATGGTATAAAGTGCTGTCACATTCATATGCACATCAAATTAAGCATAGTAAAATAGGCGCTTCCTGAGGAAGTGACTATCAAGAAACGCGCGTTTGGGCAGCGGGAGTACGTACGTCAGACCTTGTACTTATATATAAGTTCCTTTATTTTACTATGCTTATTTTGATGTGCATATGAATGTCACAGCACTTTATACCATATTGAATGCACAATTATGATTGCATGCTTTTCAGCAGCAGCCGATATTTATAAAGCACTTTATTGCTATGAGCCAAAGATGAATTTAAGTTTTCCTAAACTGTTATTGAATTTGCGGCCTCTGTTTTGGCATTGGTATTTGTTCCAGATATGTTTTTAGTCCATGAAGAATAAAGATTCATAAATAAATTCTTTATTCTTTGCACTTAAGCTCTTTTTTCTGAGGTTATTATTTAACCAATATAATTTTTTTGTATTATCTTTATGACACACGCCAACAGCAGACTCTGGAAAATTATTGCCACTGGTAAATATTGATGTTTTCGCATCTCTGCAGGCTTTGTGCCAGTAGCACAACTGCTAGATAAATATACTCTATTTATTTAACCAATATACAGTAATTTTTTTATATCGTCTTTATGACACATGCCAACAGCAGACTCAGGAAAATGAGTGGCACTGGTAAATAGTGACGTTTGTGTATCTCAGCAGGCTTTGCGCCAGTCGCACAACTGCTAGATAAATGTACGCTATTTATTTAACCAATAGCAGAGTAATTTTTTTATATTGCCTTTATGACACACACCAAAAGCAAAACCAGGAAAATTATTAGTAAATAGTGGCGGTTGTGTATCTCTGCAGGCTTTATGCCAGTCACACAAACTGCTGGATAAATATATGCTGTTGATTTAACCAACAGAATATTTTTTCATATCGCCTTTATGACACATGCCAACAGCAGACTCTGGAAAATTACTGGTAAATAGTGACGTTTGCGCATCTCAGAAGGTTTTGCGCCAGTCGCATAACTGCTAGATAAATATTAGCTATATCAGGCTATATTAGCAAAAGGCAAGGAATATTATTTAGCAATTAGCTTTTAAAAAAGATGTTTAGTATATGCTGGCACTTGCAATGATAACACCCAGGGGCCTGCCTTTCCCTCTCCCTTGTATTAAATCTCTTCCTATACTATCTCCACCTAACAGAGAACTAATCTTCACTCTCAGTACCTCTTAAAAGAGCATTTTGTAATCACAAACTCTCACTATAGGCTGCTTTCACTCTCCCTACGCTCACATTACACTCTCACTACGCTGTTTACGGCTGTATATTGTGCAAGATGGCACCTGTAGTGATTAAATATCCCCTATGGCGCTATAAGGCCAGGCAATCACAATAATGCCACATCAAAAATGGTTCCGGCATTACTGAGATTGGTAAGCAAGCCCTGCATGTTGATTGGCTGCAAATAAAACGCCAAACACACTGGGTGGGTCACTCCAATATACAGAGGCGAATTGCAAATTACTCGTCGAGTAACAAATAGCTTGAATAGTGAACTATTCGTGCGAGTAACGAATAGTGCCAAATGTATTCACTCATCACTACTCAGCAACAAGGTACAGTATCTGATATGAGTCATACAGGAATGACTTTCTTTTTTTTAGCAGTCTATAACCTGTATGCCTATATTAATAGTTTAGATATGTGAAATGTGATGACAGATTCCCTGTAAACGATATTTACCTGCTTGTGAAAGTGCTGCCTTAAGACAAACAGGAAATACCTATATATACTCTCAGCATTGAAATTGCAACACCAAGAATGAAAAGTTGTGGAATTACGAACATCATTGAAGTGATAAATATGTTAATGATATGCAAACAAAGAAAAAGGGAAACAAAATTTTCATAACATCTCAACTTATTCAATATTGAGAATGAGTGTCACAAACAGAAATTCCCGCATTTACACATCTTGTCTGCTATCAATTAAGTTATTAATGTTTGTCTGAGGAATGTTCTAAAGAGGCAGATGATCCAACTCACAGAATGCCAAGTTTCAATAAAATATCTAGTTTCTTTATTCAAAAATAGGTTAAAAACAAGTGAGTGACCAGGTACATATTTAAAAATATATGGAGCTATAGTCCATGACGAAAGAAATGAAGGAATGGGGATAAAGATGGATATTATTACCAGACATCTTTCATACGTTACATATGTTCTTAAATTTAGTTTGAATGTGGATCAGAAAAAGAGAGCAACCTTATATGTAAACATCACTAATTGTGTCACCAATAAATGCAGTATATAAATGCAACATATGAGAACAACAAGATAAAGTGAAGAATAAAAACAACAATGGTTACATTAAAAACAGTATTGAAAACCAAGAAAGTTAATAGTGTAACATAATTTCTTTTCTAAGGCGTAAATCCGAGGGGACCCTAGTATCTAAAACAAAGATCCAATCAATAAACATCTCTGTTACAAAATGTTTTTTCTCTATTACTGCTACTATTTATGAAGTGTCTGGATGCATAGGAGATGCTGCCATTAGATGGATGAGCAATATCATATAGACCTTCTCTTATTCTCATTTTAAGTTTCCTTGTAATGGAACTAATGTATTTTTGTTTGCATATGGTGCATTCAATAACACAGATCACATGATCTGTTTTACAGTTCAAAAAAACCTTTAATGGTATATGTTTGACTATTATCAATATTGGAAAACAATATTTTTTTAATGGCGAATGAATAAGTTGTACAATTGGTGGAGCCAAATTTGTGGAAGCCACTGACAGACAACCAGTTGCTATGTGTAGTAGTAGTGTGAGGATTGTATAGGCTAGATGACAGGCTATTGCCTATTGTGGGGGCTTTACGAGAAAACACCCTAATACCTTTCTATAAAATTAAGTCTTCCCTTAAAATGTTTAGATTACGCCTAACTACAGTTGTGCTCAAAAGTTTACATACCTCATCACCCAACCACTAACCATGAGTGGAGAAAAAGTTTTGGTGTTATCATTAATATTCTCTGAAAAAAGGCCAAGAAAGCAAAAAGTCTGAGGGGGGTGTAAACTTTTGAGCACAAGTGCATATTAGAAATAGCCAAGAAATGAGTGTTGTAGGTGAGTACTAAAGTTGGTATTGTATACTTCTTTTCGCTTCTCTTTTTTAAGTCGATCTGCACGATTAATGCTGCACGATTTAGAGACCAGGTGTTAGGACTGGCGGAACGCACCAAATATTAATTAGAGGCGATATAAGATGCGTTCAAAGTCCGGGATCCACCGTGCAGAAAAGACAGCTGCTGCTCGGTAATGACAGACTATATGGCGGCATTAAGAGAAGACACACACGGGTTACTTCACCCGGTATGAAGAAAGCGAACCCTGTTGCGTCACAGGGCCGCGATACTGCACAGAGAGAGCAAGCAGTCACAGAACTCTGCCCCCAGACTCAGGGTAAGAGTCCCTCTAGACCTCTTGCGCTCGACAATGCTACAGTGGTGTCAGGGAAATAACTAAACTAAATAGATTTAGCGCACTGGGTACACACAGCGCTGCTCTGACGGACACCACTAACCGCCCTAACTAGGGTCTGAAAAGCGCACTGGTTGGGTTCGATGCCGCACTGGATAACGCTGCTAATGGAGGCTGTGAGATTGTGCCTTGTGTTGGATGGCACTAACTGGCACTAGGCAGCTCAAACATTCACGAGTATTCAACAGCTATAGTGATGGGAATGATTCAGAGCTTTCACCAGAACAGACATACATCCACACACACAACAACTGGTTTACACTAGCGCATTGCCGAGCGGCCATGCGGACCTTTTACAGTAGTAGCGCTCCGGGACCTTCCAGATGGTCCAATAGAAGTTGCAATAGGACCTGACATTGTGACCCCTGACCTCCAATGGGAGGTCATCCCGTGGGCATGCTCAGTATGGGGAAGTCAGGACTCAGTCCCAAAAGCGTCTGCTCACTGCTGATCAGTGCTGGCTACAAAGGCAGAGCTTGGAAAGGTAGCAGTAACTAAGCGCACAGTATCAGCTTCAGCCAGACGCTGCAATCGACGTCTCCACTGTGGTTGAAGGAGAATGGGAGACCACAGCGGACATGGTTCAAGATTCCCACTGTGCAGCGGCGGGAACTCGACACCTAACACCAGGCATGGTAAATTCTTGACAATAATCTGGAATTGATGCTTTGATATTCCTTTTGGAAGGATGTGTCACTGCAGTTTCTCCTTGCCATTGTGAATTCCCCAACTGGAATGGCTTTGATAGTGTGGGGGGATGGAAGCTCTGTGCATGTAGGATTGTGATGCCCCATGGTTCTGGTCATCACAGTGGCTTTGCTTTCCTCATGGGGAGAGTGATTTCACGCTTGGAAGTGAAGGAAGATCTCTTTCACCAGGTAACCATCATACATACAACATGTTCACACTCCAGGCCAGAAGGGGGAGCTCTGAACCCAGATTAAGGGGAACTTCCTTATATTCTGGTCTGGAGGGAAAGGAAGTCAGGCAGTCTGTCAGAGGACAGAGAAGAGAGCAGTCAGACCTTGAGTGTCAGAAGGACTGAAGGGGCCGTGCAGCCAGAGTCGCTGCAGCTCCTGGAGAAAGAGAGAGAATACAAAAGGAAGAATATTGTTTAGTGACCATTGCAGGAGAAGGAAGCACAGGAGAGAGACACCAGGGGAGCATAGCAGCATTTGGGCTACCTCCCGGGCCGAGCGCAGATTCCGGTAGCCGGAAGACCAAGGTTGTGTCGGACTCTAGGAGGCACAGCAGAAACCGGCAGGACAGCTGGATTACATATCACCTGTCTGACCTAATACCCAGGTGGCACAGTGGCACATAGAGCCCGGGACGTGATAGAGACAGTGCAAAAAGGCTCGAGCCACCTGTCATACAGGTTTGTGTCCTAACCTTTATGGAGGACAGAGAGAACTGTGAGGACCTTGCCAGAAGCCATAGGCAGTAAGGGACGACAACATCACCGTGCTAATAGGAAAGCTTCTAACTCCACCTGGTAAAGGGGACTCTGAATACGCTTTCAAGCTGGCCAGACCCTGCCTGTACCTGTGATCTGGTGCCCTGGACTGCGGTTGCCTGAAGCCATCAGTAAACCAGGTACTCTGACACTAGAAAGTTCCTCACCCATTGGCTGGTCTCCAGAGAAACTTTATCACCAACAGTCAATTGATGCATCATGTGACCATATAAAGGATGGTGCGAGTGATTACCACCCACATTAGCTGACCTAGCAACTCTGCAGTTGCAGCAGGATGTCAGCAAGGGAAACTGACATTAACACATGCTGGCCTGAAAAGAAAAAATCTACATTTAAAACATAGTGGAACCAGAGCTTCCACCAATCCAAAAATGGATTGTGACAGTGAGCCTGAATCAATGTCAGGGACACGACATATGATGCAAATATATGTCATATGTCGTGAAGGGGTTAATGGATAGCAAAAAAAATTGCAGTTTATTGTTTAAAAACAAGCTTTCATAAGGAAAAAAAAAATTATTTTGGAAAGCTGTGATAAAGAAACAAAGGCCATCACAGGAAGATGTTATGAGAAAAAAAACCCTCGTGAAGAATGCTACAGAAAAGACTAAACTGCAGCACAGGATAGCACTACCAGATAGCACCACTAGATGGAAACATATTCAAAATGTACAAGGTTAAACTATATTGTTGTAATTACAGATAAACCCCTGAAGTAAAGTTAGTTGAGGCAGATGTAAAATAGCAATGTAAAGTAACAATTTAGAAGCAGCTGGTCAAGTAAGTTAAAACTATACCCAGCTTATAATACAGTATGAATATGTAAATGTTGTAGGTAGAGTTGAGTGACTTTTACTTTTTTAGGATCGAGTCGGGTTTCGCGAAACCCGACTTTCTCAAAAGTCGGGTCGGGCGAAATCGGCCGATTATTGCGAAAAGTCGGGGGCCGACCGAAACACGAAACCAAATGCAAGTCAATGGGGAAACAAAGTCGGCAGTGAGTGGAGGCCAGGAAAACACCTACAGTGCCCATTTTAATGCCAAAAACATCAATTCTTGTTACTTAACACTAGAACTACTGGTATAGTCATTTTGACTATTTTCATTTTTTATTTCTCTTCTGTGACTACATTTTTCGGAATTCCGGCTTGAGACTCGGTGACTTTTCCTAAAATAGGATGTTAAAAAAGATTTTGTGACAATAAATAATTTTGGTGAAAAAATTGCGCTTTTTTTCACAATTTACCCTAACTACTAAAGGTAGTCATTTTGACTACCTGCTATATTTTGCTGTCCTTTTGTCACTAAATGTTGCTGTAAAATTTTGTGCATAATTTATTCACTCTATCTTATTTACCCTGCTGTTCATATAGATGTAGTTAAATTCAGATGGCAACTTTTCACATTTTCCTTGTGTTAGGGTACTTTCACACTAGCGTCGGTACGGACCCTTCGCAGTGCGTCAGGTCGACGTACCGACGCATCCTGTGAAATCAAATCACAACGGGGCAGCGGATGTGTGAAAGTAGCCTTATCCAATGTCACATACCATAGCACTGACCTCAGAGAGAAGAGGTGTAGTGTAAAGCATGGGAAACATAATCCAATTTCGTTATAATCCAACTAGCTATTGAACCCGTTCTACGCCCGGGTAGCGAGCATTTATATTGGTATATGGTCTCCATCCTGGTATGTGCTGCTCCCATCCTGTCATGTGTTGCTCCATCCTGCGCCCCCATCCTGTCATGTGCTGCTCCACCGTGTCATGTGCTGCTCCATCCTGCATCCCCATCCTGTCATGTGCTGCTCCACCGTGTCATGTGCTGCTCCATCCTGCGCCCCCATCCTGTCATGTGCTGCTCCACCGTGTCATGTGCTGCTCCATCCTGCATCCCCATCCTGTCATGTGCTGCTCCATCCTGCACCCCCATCCTGTCATGTGCTGCTCCACCGTGTCATGTGCTGCTCCATCCTGCATCCCCATCCTGTTATGTGCTCCCATCCTGCGCCCCCATCCTATCACGTGCTGCTCCATCCTGCGCCCCCATCAGTGCGGGTGGCTATGCTGAGTGCGGGCAGCTGTGCTGAGTGCGGGCGGCTGTGCTGAGTGTGGGTGGCTGTGCTGAGTGCGGGCGGCTGTATGTGGCTGTGCTGAGTGCGGGCGGCTGTATGTGGCGCGGCTGTGGGTGGCTGTGCTGGTTGCGGGCGGCTGTGGGTGGCTGTGCGTGGCTGGGCTGGGTGCGGCGGCTGTGGATGGCTGTGCTGGGTACGGTGGCTGTGCTGGGTGCAGCGGCTGTGCGTGGCTGTGGGCGGCTGTGCGTGGCTGTGCTGGGTGCGGCGGCTGTGCTCGGTACGGCGGCTGTGCTGGGTGCGGTGGCTGTGCTGGGTGCGGTGGCTGTGCTGGGTGCGGCGGCTGTGGACGGCTGTGCTGGGTGTGGTGGCTGTGTGTGGCTGTAGGCGGCTGTGCGTGGCTGTGGGCGGCTGTGCTGGGTGCGGCGGCTGTGCTGGGTGCGGTGGCTGTGCTGGGTGCGGCGGCTGTGGTGGGTGCGACGGCTGTGGTGGGTGCGGCGGCTGTGGGTGGCTGTGCTGGGTGCGGCGGCTGTGGATGGCTGTGCTGGGTGCGGTGGCTGTGCGTGGCTGTGCTGGGTGCGGTGGCTGTGGTGGGTGCGGCGGCTGTGGGTGGCTGTGCTGGGTGCGGCGGCTGTGCTGGGTGCGGTGGCTGTGCTGGGTGCAGCGGCTGTGCGTGGCTGTAGGCGGCTGTGCGTGGCTGTGGGCGGCTGTGCGTGGCTGTGCTGGGTGCGGCGGCTGTGCGTGGCTGTGCTGGGTGCGGTGGCTGTGGTGGGTGCGGCGGCTGTGGGTGGCTGTGCTGGGTGCGGCGGCTGTGGATGGCTGTGCTGGGTGCGGTGGCTGTGCTGGGTGCGGCGGCTGTGGATGGCTGTGCTGGGTGCGGTGGCTGTGCTGGGTGCGTCGGCTGTGGACGGCTGTGCTGGGTGTGGCGGCTGTCGCCACCTGATTCATTTCTGCCGCCATTTTCTTGGTCCTGCTCCCGGAATCGGCGCCTGCGCAGTCCGCGCTTTCCGGCGCCATTTTCTTGAAGACACACTGCAATGTATAAATTAGCTAAAGCATCAAGACTTTTATAGGTCCAGTCAAAAATGAACAAACATTATATGTCTATTATTATTGTTTTACTTAGTTTACTTTTGTTATTTCCTGTGGAAAAATATGAAAAAAAAAAAAAAACATTCCAAAGCAGTACTGTTGGCTCTCACAATAATAATACATTAAAAATATTAATAAATAACCACAAATGAAACTCTAAAAATAAACAAAAACAAGTCAGTAGTCAAAATGACTACATTCAGTAGTTCTTGTCGCGTCACGGGTTCAGTAGTTCTAGTGTTAAGCTTGTCAATCTTAATTTACCTTATAATAATAGTTAGTCATTGAAAATTGGGGGTCATTTGGCTAAAATTGTGGGGGGGTAGGGCTGGTTCAAGTTTTTCGTGGGCCCAGGAAACGCGGACTACGTCACTACGGTGTCTTGCTATGATCCTGAGCAAGCAGGGGGGGTCCACTCGTTCGCATTGGCACTGGCACAGGGCCCCTCAAAGTACGGTGGTGTGTTTGATGGCGGGGGTGCCTCCCACCGGCAGAGACACTTTTGCGTACTATGAGGGGCCCTGTGCCAGTGACGTCGCCAACAAGTATGCCCCCCCACCTGATGAAGGAACCTGCACTTTTATCTGCACCTTCCTCTTTGTCCCTGTGTAAGGTGGTATAGTATGCAGGAAGGGGAACCTGACTTTCAGCAGGGTTAGATTCTGGCTGTGTAGAGTGCAAGGGGAATGTAGTGGTCTGGGTCAATGTACCAGCAGACTCATCTAGCAGTGGCTGGGCAATGGGCAGGATGAGGAGGAAACACAGATATAGGCCCAAATAATAAAGTATGCTAAATGCAGTTCAAATGTGGTATCAGGACTAAGCAGGCTGCATTGCTTTGTTCAGTGGAGGACAACTGTAATGAGTGGCAGACACAGTTAATAGGGCCAAGTAATAAAGTGGGCCAAATGCAGTTCAAAATTGGTAACAGGAGTAAACAGGCAGCACTGCTTTGTTCAGTGGAGGAGAACAAGAAGCAGCGGCAGACACCGTTAGTAGGCCCAACCAAACAAGTAGGCCAAATGCAGTTTAATATCCGAAACAGGATGAAAATTGAGGCTCAGCTTTGTTCAGTGGAGGAGAAAAGCAAAAAGCAGCAGACACCGTTAGTAGGCCCAACCAAACAAGTAGGCCAAATGCAGTGTAGTATCCGAAACAGGATGAAAATTTTGGCTCAGCTTTGCTCAGTGGAGGAGAAAAGCAAGGAGAGGCAGACACCGTTAGTAGGCCCAACCAAACAAGTAGGCCAAATGCAGTTTAATATCCGAAACAGGATGAAAATTGAGGCTCAGCTTTGTTTAGTGGAGGAGAAAAGCAAGGAGTGGCAGACACCGTTAGTAGGCCCAACCAAACAAGTAGGCCAAATGCAGTTTAATATCCGAAACAGGATGAAAATTGAGGCTCAGCTTTGTTCAGTGTAGAACAGCAAGAATCGTCAGACACCGTTAGTAGGCCCAACCAAACAAGTAGGCTAAATGCAGTTTAATATCCAAAACAGGATGAAAATTGAGGCTCAGCTTTGTTCAGTGGAGGAGAAAAGCAAGGAGCGGCAGACACCGTTAGTAGGCCCAACCAAACAAGTAGGCCAAATGCAGTTTAGTATCTGAAACATGATGAAAATTGAGGCTCAGCTTTGTTCAGTGGAGGAGAACAACAAGCAGCGGCAGACACCGTTAGTAGGCCCAACCAAACAAGTAGACCAAATGCAGTTTAATATTCAAAACAGGAGTAAACAGGCGGCATAGCTTTGTGCAGTGGAGGACAGCTGTAATGAGTGGCGCAGACACAGTTTGTAGGCCCACATTAAACAAGTAGGCTCCAATCAGTTGAAAAATGGTAACAGGAGTAAACTGGTGACATTGGTTTGTTCAGTGGAGGTCAACTGTAAGAAGTGGCGCAGACAGACTTAGTAGGCCTAAAATAAAAAAGTAGGCTCAATGCAGTTTTAAACTGGTAACAGGAGTAAACTGGTGGCATAGGTTTGTTCAGCGGAGGATGATTGTAAGGAGTGGCGCAGACAGGCACAGGTAGTAGGCCTAAAATAAAAAAGTAGGCTCAATGCAGTTTTAAACTGGTAACAGAGTAAACTGGTGGCATAGGTTTGTTCAGCGGAGGATGATTGTAAGGAGTGGCGCAGACAGACACATGTAGTAGGCCTAAAATAAAAAAGTAGGCTCATTGCAGTTTTAAACTGGTAACAGGAGTAAACTGTTGGCATAGGTTTGTTCAGCGGAGGATGATTGTAAGGAGTGGCGCAGACAGACACAGGTGGTAGGACTAAAATAAAAAAGTAGGCTCATTGCAGTTCGAAACTGGTAACAGGAGTAAACAGGTGGCATAGCTTTGTGCAGTGGAGGACAGCTGTAATGAGTGGCGCAGACAGACTTAGTAGGCCTAAAATAAAAAAGTAGGCTCAATGCAGTACAAAACTGGTAACAGGAGTAAACTGGCGGCATAGGTTTGTTCAGCGGAGGATGATTGTAAGGAGTGGCGCAGACAGACACAGGTAGTAGACCTAAAATAAAAAAGTAGGCTCAATGCAGTTTTAAACTGGTAACAGGAGTAAACTGGCGGCATAGGTTTGTTCAGCGGAGGATGATTGTAAGGAGTGGCGCAGACAGACACACGTAGTAGGCCTAAAATAAATAAGTAGGCTCATTGCAGTTCAAAACTGGTAACAGGAGTAAACAGGCGGCATAGCTTTGTGCAGTGGAGGACAGCTGTAATGACTGGCGCAGACACAGTTTGTAGGCCCACATTAAAAAAGTAGGCTCCAAGCAGTTCAAAAATAGTAACAGGAGTAAACTGGTGGCATTGGTTTGTTCACTGGAGGTCAACTGTAAGGAGTGGCACAGACAGACTTAGTAGGCCTAAAATAAAAAAGTAGGCTCAATGCAGTTCAAAACTGGTAACAGGAGTAAACTGGCGGCATAGTATTGTTCAGCGGAGGATGATTGTAAGGAGTGGCGCAGACAGACACATGTAGTAGGCCTAAAATAAAAAAGTAGGCTCAATATAGTTCTAAACTGGTAACAGGAGTAAACTGGGGGCATAGGTTTGTTCAGCGGAGGATGATTGTAAGGAGTGGTGCAGACAGACACAGGTAGTAGGCTTAAAATAAAAAAGTTGGCTCAATGCAGTTCAAAATAGGTTACAGGAGTAAACTGGTGGCATAAGTTTGTTCAGCTGAGGACGATTGTAAGGAGTGGCACAGACAGACACAGGTAGTAGGCCTAAAATAAAAAAGTAGGCTCAATGCAGTTCAAAATTGGTTACAGGAGTACGCAGGCGGCATAGCGTTGTTCAGTGGAGGACAACTGTAAGGAGTGGCTGACACAGTTAGTAGGCCAAAATAATAAAGTGAGGTAAATGTCTGCCAAAAAAATGTTCATAAATAAACAGGTGGCATAGCTAGGTACAGGGGTGGGCTCCTCTGCTGAGTAGCAGACAGTGGTAGTTGGCGCAAAGTATTAACTGGTCTAAATGGAGGCCAGGGCCCCTGTATATTTTTACTATCATCTATCATTTCAACAAATTTGTATTGGCAGTGCCATTGAAGGAATTAACAGCACAGACTACACAGTGGTGGAGCAGGGAGAGGTAAGTTTTGCAAGTGGTAGAGCACTGTTCAACCTGGGGGGAACACTCTCTTGTGGGCGGCGGTACTGGCACAGGGCCCCTCATATTACGACGGTGTGTCTGACGTTGGTTGTGCACCTGTTGTGAATTTGCTTTTTGCTCCCTCTAGTGGTTTCTAGTTTTTTGACTCTGGGTTTTCTGTCATTCCTTTTATCCGCACCTGGGTCGTTAGTTAGGGGTGTTGCTATATAAGCTCCCTGGACCTTCAGTTCAATGCCTGGCAACGTAGTTATCAGAGCTAGTCTGCTGTGCTCTTGTCTACTGATCCTGGTTCCAGTTATATCAGCTAAGTCTGCCTTTTGCTTTTTGCTATTTGTTTTGGTTTTGTATTTTTGTCCAGCTTGTTCCAAATCTATATCCTGACCTTTGCTGGAAGCTCTAGGGGGCTGGTGTTCTCCCCCCGGACCGTTAGACGGTTCGGGGGTTCTTGAATTTCCAGTGTGGATTTTGATAGGGTTTTTGTTGACCATATAAGTTACCTTTCTTTATTCTGCTATCAGTAAGCGGGCCTCTCTGTGCTAAACCTGGTTCATTTCTGTGTTTGTCATTTCCTCTTACCTCACCGTCATTATTTGTGGGGGGTTTCTATCCAGCTTTGGGGTCCCCTTCTCTGGAGGCAAGAAAGGTCTTTGTTTTCCTCTACTAGGGGTAGCTAGATTCTCCGGCTGGCGCGTGTCATCTAGAATCAACGTAGGAATGATCCCCGGCTACTTCTAGTGTTGGCGTTAGGAGTAGATATATGGTCAACCCAGTTACCACTGCCCTATGAGCTGGATTTTTGTATTCTGCAGACTTCCACGTTCCTCTGAGACCCTCGCCATTGGGGTCATAACAGTTTGCCAGGCCAGTATTAAATGTTTAATGCATTGCAGAAGAGGGATTATAAGAAAGAAGATTCTGAGTTTTTTTTTTCTCCTTCCCCTTTACCTCAGAGTGGCTATGCTTGCTGCAGACATGAATGTCCAGACCTTGATTACAAGTGTGGACCAGCTGGCTACTCGTGTGCAGGGCATACAAGACTATGTTATCAGAAATCCTAGGTCAGAACCTAAAATACCGATTCCTGAACTGTTTTCCGGAGACAGGTTTAAGTTTAGGAATTTCGTGAATAATTGTAAATTGTTTTTGTCCCTGAGACCCTGTTCATCAGGAGATTCTGCTCAGCAAGTAAAAATTGTTATTTCGTTCTTACGGGGCGACCCTCAGGATTGGGCTTTTTCGCTGGCGCCAGGAGATCCGGCATTGGCTGATCTTGATGCGTTTTTTCTGGCGCTCGGTTTACTTTATGAGGAACCCAATCTTGAGATTCAGGCAGAAAAGGCCTTGCTGTCTATGTCTCAGGGGCAGGACGAGGCTGAAGTGTATTGCCAAAAATTTCGGAAATGGTCCGTGCTGACACATTGGAACGAGTGTGCACTGGCCGCTAATTTTAGAAATGGCCTTTCTGAAGCCATTAAGAATGTTATGGTGGGTTTTCCCATTCCCACAGGTCTGAATGATACTATGGCACTGGCTATTCAAATTGACCGGCGGTTGCGGGAGCGCAAAACCGCAAATTCCCTCATGGTGTTGTCTGAACAGACACCTAATTCGGTGCAATGTGATAGAAAAACCGCAAATTCCCTCATGGTGTTGTCTGAACAGACACCTGATTTAATGCAATGTGATAGAATCCTGACTAGAAATGAGCGGAAAATTCATAGACGCCGGAATGGCTTGTGCTACTACTGTGGTGATTCTACACATGTTATCTCAGCATGCTCTAAACGTATAGCTAAGGTTGTTAGTCCTGTCACCGTTGGTAATTTGCAACCTAAATTTATTCTGTCTGTAACTTTGATTTGCTCACTGTCATCTTATCCTGTCATGGCGTTTGTAGATTCAGGTGCTGCCCTGAGTCTCATGGATCTCTCATTTGCTAAGCGCTGTGGATTTACTCTTGAACCATAAGAAAATCCTATTCCTCTTAGGGGTATTGATGCTACACCATTGGCAGCAAATAAACCGCAGTATTGGACTCAGGTTACCATGTGCATGACTCCTGAACACCGCGAGGTGATACGTTTCCTGGTTTTACATAAAATGCATGATTTGGTCGTTTTAGGGCTGCCATGGTTACAGACCCATAATCCAGTCCTGGACTGGAAGGCTATGTCAGTCTCAAGTTGGGGCTGTCGTGGTATTCATGAGGATTCCCTGCCTGTGTCTATTGCTTCTTCTACGCCTTCGGAAGTTCCGGAGTATTTGTCTGATTATCAGGATGTCTTCAGTGAGTCTGAGTCCAGTGCACTGCCTCCTCATAGGGACTGTGACTGTGCTATAGATTTGATCCCAGGCAGTAAATTTCCTAAGGGAAGACTGTTTAATCTGTCGGTACCTGAACATACCGCTATGCGTTCATATATCAAGGAGTCTCTGGAAAAAGGACATATTCGTCCGTCTTCTTCCCCTCTTGGTGCGGGATTCTTTTTTGTGGCAAAAAAGGACGGATCTTTGAGACCTTGTATTGATTATCGGCTTTTAAATAAGATCACTGTCAAATTTCAGTATCCTTTACCGCTGTTGTCTGACTTGTTTGCCCGGATTAAGGGTGCCAAGTGGTTCACCAAGATAGACCTTCGTGGTGCGTACAACCTTGTGCGCATTAAGCAAGGTGATGAATGGAAAACCGCATTCAATACGCCCGAAGGTCATTTTGAGTACTTGGTGATGCCTTTTGGGCTCTCCAATGCGCCTTCAGTTTTTCAGTCCTTTATGCATGACATTTTCCGGAAGTATCTGGATAAATTTTTGATTGTTTATCTGGATGATATTTTGGTTTTTTCTGATAATTGGGATTCGCATGTGGAGCAGGTCAGGTTGGTCTTTAAAATTTTGCGTGAAAATTCTTTGTTTGTCAAGGGCTCAAAGTGTCTCTTTGGTGTACAGAAGGTTCCCTTTTTGGGGTTCATTTTTTCCCCTTCTGCTGTGGAGATGGACCCAGTCAAGGTCCGAGCTATTCTTGATTGGACTCAGCCCTCGTCAGTTAAGAGTCTTCAGAAGTTCTTGGGCTTTGCTAACTTCTACCGTCGTTTTATCGCTAATTTTTCTAGCATTGTGAAACCTTTGACGGATATGACCAAGAAGGGCTCCGATGTAGCTAACTGGGCTCCTGCTGCCGTGGAGGCTTTCCAGGAGTTGAAACGCCGGTTTACTTCGGCGCCTGTTTTGTGCCAGCCTGACGTCTCACTTCCCTTTCAGGTTGAGGTGGATGCTTCGGAGATTGGGGCAGGGGCCGTTTTGTCGCAGAGAGGCCCTGGTTGCTCTGTTATGAAGCCTTGTGCCTTTTTCTCTAGGAAATTTTCGCCTGCCGAGCGAAATTATGATGTGGGCAATCGGGAGTTGTTGGCCATGAAATGGGCATTTGAGGAGTGGCGTCATTGGCTCGAGGGTGCTAAGCATCGTGTGGTGGTCTTGACTGATCACAAAAATCTGATGTATCTCGAGTCTGCTAAACGCCTTAATCCGAGACAGGCCCGCTGGTCATTGTTTTTCTCCCGCTTTGATTTTGTTGTCTCGTATTTACCAGGTTCAAAGAATGTGAAGGCCGATGCTCTTTCTAGGAGCTTTGTGCCTGATGCTCCTGGAGTCGCTGATCCTGTTGGTATTCTTAAAGATGGAGTTATCTTGTCAGCTATTTCTCCGGATCTGCGACGTGTGTTGCAGAGATTTCAGGCTGATAGGCCTGAGTCTTGTCCACCTGACAGACTGTTTGTCCCGGATAAGTGGACCAGCAGAGTCATTTCCGAGGTTCATGCCTCGGTGTTGGCAGGTCACCCGGGAATTTTTGGCACCAGAGATCTGGTGGCCAGGTCCTTTTGGTGGCCTTCCTTGTCAAGGGATGTGCGGTCATTTGTGCAGTCCTGTGGGACTTGTGCTCGAGCTAAGCCTTGCTGTTCTCGTGCCAGCGGTTTGCTCTTGCCCTTGCCTGTCCCGAAGAGACCTTGGACACATATCTCCATGGATTTCATTTCTGATCTTCCGCTATCTCAGGGCATGTCCGTTATCTGGGTGATATGTGATCGCTTCTCCAAGATGGTCCATTTGGTTCCTTTGCCTAAGCTGCCTTCCTCTTCCGATCTGGTTCCTGTGTTTTTCCAGAACGTGGTTCGTTTGCACGGCATCCCTGAGAATATTGTGTCAGACAGAGGATCCCAGTTCGTTTCCAGGTTCTGGCGATCCTTTTGTAGTAGGATGGGCATTGATTTGTCGTTTTCGTCTGCTTTCCATCCTCAGACTAATGGACAGACGGAGCGAACCAATCAGACTTTGGAGGCTTATTTGAGGTGTTTTGTCTCTGCTGATCAGGACGATTGGGTGACATTCTTGCCGTTGGCTGAGTTTGCCCTTAATAATCGGGCTAGTTCCGCCACCTTGGTTTCGCCTTTTTTCTGCAACTCTGGTTTCCATCCTCGCTTTTCTTCGGGTCATGTGGAGCCTTCTGACTGTCCTGGGGTGGATTCTGTGGTGGATAGGTTGCAGCAGATCTGGAATCATGTGGTGGACAACTTGAAGTTGTCACAGGAGAAGGCTCAGCGCTTTGCCAACCGCCGCCGCGGTGTGGGTCCCCGACTACGCGTTGGGGATTTGGTGTGGCTTTCTTCCCGCTTTGTTCCTATGAAGGTCTCCTCTCCCAAATTTAAACCTCGTTTTATTGGGCCTTACAAGATATTGGAAATCCTTAATCCTGTATCTTTTCATCTGGATCTTCCTGTGTCGTTTGCTATTCACAATGTATTTCATAGGTCCTTGTTGCGGCGGTACATTGTGCCTGTAGTTCCTTCTGCTGAGCCTCCTGCTCCGGTGTTGGTTGAGGGCGAGTTGGAGTACGTGGTGGAGAAGATCTTGGATTCTCGCCTCTCCAGGCGGAGGCTTCAGTACCTGGTCAAGTGGAAGGGCTATGGTCAGGAGGATAATTCCTGGGTGGTCGCCTCTGATGTTCATGCGGCCGATTTAGTTCGTGCCTTTCATGCCGCTCATCCTGATCGCCCTGGTGGTCGTGGTGAGGGTTCGGTGACCCCTCACTAAGGGGGGGGGTACTGTTGTGAATTTGCTTTTTGCTCCCTCTAGTGGTTTCTAGTTTTTTGACTCTGGTTTTTCTGTCATTCCTTTTATCCGCACCTGGGTCGTTAGTTAGGGGTGTTGCTATATAAGCTCCCTGGACCTTCAGTTCAATGCCTGGCAACGTAGTTATCAGAGCTAGTCTGCTGTGCTCTTGTCTACTGATCCTGGTTCCAGTTATATCAGCTAAGTCTGCCTTTTGCTTTTTGCTATTTGTTTTGGTTTTGTATTTTTGTCCAGCTTGTTCCAAATCTATATCCTGACCTTTGCTGGAAGCTCTAGGGGGCTGGTGTTCTCCCCCCGGACCGTTAGACGGTTCGGGGGTTCTTGAATTTCCAGTGTGGATTTTGATAGGGTTTTTGTTGACCATATAAGTTACCTTTCTTTATTCTGCTATCAGTAAGCGGGCCTCTCTGTGCTAAACCTGGTTCATTTCTGTGTTTGTCATTTCCTCTTACCTCACCGTCATTATTTGTGGGGGGCTTCTATCCAGCTTTGGGGTCCCCTTCTCTGGAGGCAAGAAAGGTCTTTGTTTTCCTCTACTAGGGGTAGCTAGATTCTCCGGCTGGCGCGTGTCATCTAGAATCAACGTAGGAATGATCCCCGGCTACTTCTAGTGTTGGCGTTAGGAGTAGATATATGGTCAACCCAGTTACCACTGCCCTATGAGCTGGATTTTTGTATTCTGCAGACTTCCACGTTCCTCTGAGACCCTCGCCATTGGGGTCATAACAGCACCACCACCATCAGAGACACTTCATTGTACTATGGGGGACCCTGTGCCAGTGCCATCGCCCAAGAGTGGGCACACCCACCTGTCCAGGCAAATGGCACTCACATGGGTGCTTGCGCTAGGTGGTGATCACGGCTCTGTGGGGGGAATCAGGCAATTTAGGGAGGAAAAAAATGGCCTATGGTGGACATTCAGCAGCTGCAAATGGAGGAATTGGAGCAGTCAGTAAGAGGAGGCCAAAAGCAAGACATTTTCAGGCAAGCTACGTGTCCAGTGCCGGCTGTTATGATCTGGTGGCCTAAGAGCAGCATGAGACGTACTCTGGAGAAGGTGGTACCAGTACTGACCGCAGACCCTGAACTTAACACCGCAACTAGAAGTAGCCGTGGAATGTACCTAGCGCTCCCTGGACATCTCGACACAGCCGGAGGACTAATTACCTCTAGAGATAGAAAAGGGAAAACTATCTTGCCTCAGAGAAAATTCCCAAAGGATAGGCAGCCCCCCACAAATATTGACTGTGAGAGGAGAGGGAAAAAACATACACAGACTGAAATCAGAATTTAGCAAAGGAGGCCACTTCTAGCTAAATAGAAAGGATAGGACAGAGTACTATGCGGTCAGTAAAAAAACACTAGAAAATATCCACCACAGAAAATACAAAAACTCCACAGCTAACTAAAGATATGGAGGGTATATCTGCATCTCCAGAGATACCAGCTTGGCTAAACAAATCCTTATACAGACCAAGCTGGACAAGACAAAAAACATGGAAAAGAACTGAACAATAAGTCCACAGCATGTGGACAGCAAAAAATCAAGGCCAGAACTTATCTTTGTTGAAAAGAACTGCAAAGCAGGAGAGACCAGGCAGAGATGTGAATCCTCCAGGAACAATGGACAACTGGCACTGGCTAAAGGGTGAAGCAAGACTAAATAGTCCAGTCAGACTTGCAGAAAGTGAACACACTTGATAAATGCTGCGATTCAGAGACAGCAGCGCTACCACTTACAACCACCGGAGGGAGCCCAAGAGCAGAATTCACAACAGTACCCCCCCTTGAGGAGGGGTCACCGAACCCTCACCAGAGCCCCCAGGCCGATCCGGATGAGCCAAATGAAAGGCACGAACCAAATCATCAGCATGAACATCGGAGGCAACAACCCAAGAATTATCCTCCTGGCCATAACCCTTCCATTTGACAAGATACTGAAGCTTCCACCTCGAAAAACGAGAATCCAAAATCTTCTCAACCACATACTCCAACTCCCCATCAATCAACACCAGGGCAGGAGGATCAACAGAGGGAACAACGGGCACCACAAATTGAGACAGAGAGACTCATTGCCAGAGAGAGTAAAAATAATCCCAAAATATTCTTTAACTATATAAATAGTAAGAAACTAAAAAATGACAGTGTTGGCCCCCTTAAAAATAATCTGGGGGAAATGGTGGATGAGGATGAGGAAAAAGCCAATATGCTAAATGACTTTTTTTCATCAGTATTTACAAAAGAAAATCCAATGGCAGACAAAATGACTAGTGATAAAAATTCCCCATTAAATGTCACCTGCTTAACCCAGCAGGAAGTACAGCGGCGTCTAAAAATAACTAAAATTGACAAATCTCTGGGCCCGGATGGGATACACCCCCGAGTACTGCAGGAACTAAGTACAGTCATTGATAGACCATTATTTTTAATCTTTAAAGACTCCATAATAACAGGGTCTGTACCACAGGACTGGCGTATAGCAAATGTGGTGCCAATATTCAAAAAAGGGGCAAAAACTGAACTCGGTAATTATAGGCCAGTAAGCTTAACCTCTACTGTGGGTAAAATCCTGGAGGGCATTCTAAGGGATACTATACTGGAGTATCTGAAGAGGAATAACCTTATGACCCAGTATCAGCACGGGTTTACTAGGGACCGTTCATGTCAGACTAATTTGATCAGCTTCTATGAAGAGGTAAGTTCCGGACTGGACCAAGGGAACCCAGTGGACGTAGTGTATATGGACTTTTCCAAAGCTTTTGATACGGTGCCACACAAAAGGTTGTTACATAAAATGAGAGTAATGGGGATAGGGGAAAATATGTGTAAGTGGGTTGAGAGCTGGCTCAGGGATAGGAAACAAAGGGTGGTTATTAATGGAGCACACTCGGACTGGGTTGCGGTTAGCAGTGGGGTACCACAGGGGTCAGTATTGGGCCCTCTTCTTTTTAACATATTTATTAATGACCTTGTAGGGGGCATTCAGAGTAGAATTTCAATATTTGCAGATGACACTAAACTCTGCAGGGTACTCAATACAGGGGAGGACAATTTTATATTACAGGATGATTTATGTAAACTAGAAGCTTGGGCTGATAAATGGCAAATGAGCTTTAATGGGGATAAATGTAAGGTCATGCACTTGGGTAGAAGTAATAAGATGTATAACTATGTGCTTAATTCTAAAACTCTGGGCAAAACCGTCAATGAAAAAGACCTGGGTATATGGGTGGATGACAAACTCATATTCAGTGGCCAGTGTCAGGCAGCTGCTACAAAGGCAAATAAAATAATGGGATGTATTAAAAGAGGCATAGATGCTCATGAGGAGAACATAATTTTACCTCTATACAAGTCACTAGTTCGACCACACTTAGAATACTGTGCACAGTTCTGGTCTCCGGTGTATAAGAAAGACATAGCTGAACTGGAGCGGGTGCAGAGAAGAGCGACCAAGGTTATTAGAGGACTGGGGGGTCTGCAATACCAAGATAGGTTATTACACTTGGGGCTATTTAGTTTGGAAAAACGGAGACTAAGGGGTGATCTTATTTTAATGTATAAATATATGAGGGGACAGTACAAAGACCTTTCTGATGATCTTTTTAATCATAGACCTGAGACAGGGACAAGGGGGCATCCTCTACGTCTGGAGGAAAGAAGGTTTAAGCATAATAACAGACGCGGATTCTTTACTGTAAGAGCAGTGAGACTATGGAACTCTCTGCCGTATGATGTTGTAATGAGTGATTCATTAATTAAATTTAAGAGGGGACTGGATACCTTTCTGGAAAAGTATAATGTTACAGGGTATATACACTAGATTCCTTGATAAGGCGTTGATCCAGGGAACTAGTCTGATTGCCGTATGTGGAGTCGGGAAGGAATTTTTTTCCCCATGGTGGTTACTCTTTGCCACATGGGTTTTTTTTGCCTTCCTCTGGATCAACATGTTAGGGCATTTTAGGTTAGGCTATGGGTTGAACTAGATGGACTTACAGTCTTCCTTCAACCTTAATAACTATGTAACTATATATATTTCCACAACAAAGATCTATGAAAAGCATTATGGATGGAAAAAGAGGCTGGAAGGGCCAAACGAAAAGACACTGGATTGATAGTCTCAGAAATCCTATAAGGGCCAATAAACCGAGGCTTAAACTTAGGGGAAGAAACCTTCATAGGGACATGACGGGAAGACAACCAGACCAAATCCCCAACCCAAAGCCGGGAACCAACACAGCGACGACGGTTAGCAAAACGCTGAGCCCCCTCCTGAGACAACACCAAATTGTCAACAACATGAGCCCAAATTTGCTGCAACCTGTCAACCACAGAGTCCACCCCAGGACAATCAGAAGGCTCAACCTGCCCCGAAGAAAAACGAGGATGAAAACCAGAGTTACAAAAGAAGGGTGAAACCAAGGTAGCAGAACTAGCCCGATTATTAAGGGCAAACTCGGTCAATGGCAAAAAAGCCACCCAATCATCCTGATCAGCAGACACAAAGCATCTCAAATAAGTTTCCAAAGTCTGATTAGTTCGCTCGGTTTGGCCATTTGTCTGAGGATGAAATGCGGAAGAAAAAGACAAATCAATGCCCAGCCTAGCACAAAAGGCCCGCCAAAACCTAGAAACAAACTGGGAACCTCTATCGGACACAATATTCTCCGGAATGCCATGCAAACGAACCACATGCTGAAAAAACAACGGAACCAAATCAGAAGAGGAAGGCAACTTAGGCAAAGGTACCAAATGAACCATCTTAGAAAACCGGTCACAAACCACTCAGATAACTGACATCCTCTGGGAAACCGGAAGATCCTAAATAAAATCCATAGAAATATGCGTCCAAGGTCTCTCAGGGACCGGCAAAGGCAAAAGCAACCCACTAGCGCGGGAACAGCAAGGCTTGGCCCGCGCACAAGTCCCACAGGACTGCGCAAAAGAACGCACATCCCGTGACAAAGAAGGCCACCAAAAGGACCTACCAACCAAATCTCTGGTACCAAAGATCCCCGGATGACCAGCTAACACAGAACAATGAACCTCCAAAATCACTTTACTAGTCCATCTATCAGGAACAAACAATTTCCCCACTGGACAGCGGTCAGGTTTATCAGCCTGAAATTCCTGAAGAACCCGTCGTAAATCAGGGGAGATGGCAGAAAGAATCACCCCTTCCTTCAGAATACCGACCGGCTCAAGGACCCCAGGAGAATCAGGCAAAAAGCTCCTAGAGAGGGCATCAGCCTTAACATTCTTAGAACCCGGAAGACACGAGACCACAAAATCAAAACGGGAGAAAAACAGGGACCATCGGGCCTGTCTAGGATTCAGCCGTTTGGCAGACTCGAGATGAATCAGATTCTTATGATCAGTCAAGACCACAATACGGTGCTTGGCCCCCTCAAGCCAATGTCGCCACTCCTCAAATGCCCACTTCATAGCCAGCAACTCACGATTGCCGACATCATAATTGCGTTCCGCAGGCGAAAACTTTCGAGAAAAGAAGGCACACGGTTTCATCAAGGAACCATCAGAATTTCTCTGAGACAAAACGGTCCCTGCCCCAATCTCAGAAGCATCAACCTCAACCTGAAAAGGAAGAGAAACATCCGGCTGATGCAACACGGGGCAGAAGTAAATCGGCGTTTAAGCTCCTGAAAGGCAGAAACAGCCGCAGAGGACCAATTCGTCACATCAGCGCCTTTCTTCGTCAAATCGGTCAAGGGTTTAACCACACTGGAGAAGTTGGCAATGAAACGGCGATAAAAATTAGCAAAGCCCAAAAATATCTGAAGGCTCTTCACGGATGTGGGTTGGATCCAATCATAAATGGCCTGAACCTTAACCGGATCCATTTCTATAGATGAGGGAGAAAAAATGAAGCCCAAAAAAGAAATCTTCTGTACTCCAAAGAGGCACTTAGACCCCTTCACAAACAAGGCATTATCACGAAGGATCTGAAATACCATCCTGACTTGTTTCACATGAGACTCCCAATCATCTGAAAAAATCAAAATATCATCCAAATATACAATCATGAATTTATCAAGATAATTCCGAAATATATCATGCATGAAGGACTGAAACACAGATGGAGCATTAGAGAGTCCGAATGGCATCACAAGGTATTCAAAATGGCCTTCAGGCGTATTAAACGCAGTTTTCCATTCGTCACCCTGTTTAATACGAACCAGATTATATGCCCCTCGAAGGTCAATCTTAGTAAACCAACTAGCCCCCTTAATCCTAGCAAACAGATCAGAAAGCAAAGGCAAAGGGTATTGGAATTTGACCGTGATCTTATTCAAGAGGCGATAATCAATACAGGGTCTCAAGGAGCCATGTTTTTTGGCAACAAAAAAAAACTGCTCCCAATGGTGAAGAAGATGGCCGAATATGTCCCTTCTCCAAGGACTACTTAACATAGCTCCGCATGGCGGTATGTTCTGGCACAGACAGGTTGAAAAGTCGGCCCTTAGGGAACCTACAGCCTGGAATCAAGTCAATAGCACAATCACAGTCCCTATGCGGTGGAAGGGAACTGGACTTGGGCTCATCGAATACATCCTGGAAATCTGACAAAAACTCAGGAATTTCAGAAGAGGGGGAGGAGGCAATTGACATCAAAGGAACGTCACCATGAACCCCCTGACAACCCCAACTAGTCACAGACATAGATTTCCAATCTAATACCGGATTATGCACCTGTAACCATGGGAAACCCAGCACAATAGCATTATGCAAATTATGCAACACCAGAAAACGACAATCTTCCTGATGGGCTGGCGCCATGCACATGGTCAGCTGTGTCCAAAACTGAGGTTTATTTTTAGCTAATGGTGTAGCATCAATGCCCCTCAAAGGAATAGGACTCTGCAAAGGCTGCAAGGGGAAACCACAACGTCTGGCATATTCTAAGTCCATTAACCCCTTCACCCCAAAGCCTGTTTTCACCTAAGTGACACGGGCGGCCAATTTTAACAATTCTGACCACTGTCAATTTATGAGGTCATAACTCTGAAACGCTTCAACGGATCCTGGTGATTCTGAGATTGTTTTCTCGTGACATATTGTACTTTATGATAGTGGTAAAACTTCTTCGATATGACTTGCATTTATTTGTGAAAAATACAGAAATTTGTCGAAAATTATGAAAATTTAGCAATTTTCAAATTTTTCGTTTTTATGCCCTTAAATTAGAGAGTTATATCACATAATATAGTTAATAAACAACATTTCCCACTTGTCTGCTTTACATCAGCACAATTTTGGAAACATAATTTTTTTTTGTTAGGGAGTTATAAGGGTTAAAAGTTGACCAGCGATTTCTCATTTTTGCAACAAAATTTGCAAAACCATTTTCTTTACGGACCACCTCACACTTGAAGTGACTTTGAGGGGTCTATATGACAGAAAATGCCCAAAAGTGACACCATTGTAAAAACTGCACCCCTCAAGGTACTCAAAACCACATTCAAAAAGTTTATTAACCCTTCAGGTGCTTCACACGAATTTTTGGAATGTTTAAAAAAAATTGAACATTTAACTTTTTTTTCACAAAATTTTTACTTCAGATCCAATTTGTTTTATTTTACCAAGGGGAACAGGAGAAATTGGACCAAAAAAGTCATTGTACAATTTGTCCTGAGTACGCCGATACCCCACATGTTGGGGTAAACCATTGATTGGGCACATGGCAGAGCTCGGAAGGGAAGGAGCGCCATTTGACTTTTCAATGCAAAATTGGCTGGAATTGAGATCGGAACCCATGTCGTGTTTGGAGAGCCCCTGACGTGACTAAACAGTGGAAACCCCCACAAGTGACACCATTTTGGAACGTAGACCCTCTAAGGAACTAATCTAGATGTGTGGTGAGCACTTTGAACCTCCAAGTGCTTCACAGAAGTTTATAATGTAGAGCCGTAAAAAAAAATTTATATTAATTTTCACAAAAAATGATCTTTTTGACCCAAATATTTTATTTTCCCAAGGGTAGCAGGATAAATTGGACCCCAAAAGTTGTTGTGCAATTTGTCCTGAGTATGCTGATACTTCATATATGGGGATAAACCACTGTTTGAGCGCATGGCAGAGCTTGGAAGGGAAGGAGCGCCATTTGACTTTTCAATGCAAAATTGGCTGGAATTGAGATCGGAACCCATGTCGTGTTTGGAGAGCCCCTGACGTGCCTAAACAGTGGAAACCCCCACAAGTGACACCATTTTGGAAAGAAGACCCCCTAAGGAACTTATCTAAATGTGTGGTGAGCCCTTTTAACCCCCAATTGTTTCACTAAAGTTTAGAATGTAGCGCTGTGAAAATTAAAAAATCATTTTTTCTTTCCACAAAATGATGTTTTAGCCCGCAATTTTTTTTTCCCCAAGGGTAACAGGAGAAATTGGACCACAAAAGTTATTGTCCAATTTGTCCTGAGTAAGCTGATACCCCATACATTGGGGGGAACTACTGTTTGGGCGCACGGCAGAGCTCGGAAGGGAAGGAGCGCCGTTTGAAATGCAGACTTAGATGGATTGGTCTGCAGGTGTCATGTTGCATTTGCAGAGCCCCTGATGTACCTAAACAGTAGAAACCCCCCACAAGTGACCCCATATTGGAAACTAGACCCCCCACGGAACTTATCTAGATGTGTTGTGAGAACTTTGAACCAACAAGTGTTTCACTACAGTTTATCACGCAGAGCCGTGAAAATAAAAAATATTTTTTTTTCCACAAAAATTATATTTTAGCCCCCACGTTTTTATTTTCCCAAGGGTAAGGCTGGTTTCACACTTGCGTTTTTATCTGCATGCGTTTATTTAAAAAACGCATGTGTGAAAAAACGCATGTAAACGCGGTAAAACGCATGCGTTTTTTAGACGCATGTGTTTTTATAGAAAAACACAAGAAAACAAGAAAAAACCAAAAAACCCTAACCCTACCCCTAACCCTACCCCTAACCCTACCCCTACCCCTAACCCTACCCCTAACCCTACCCCTAACCCTAACCCTAACCTTAAATACGTGGCACTGAAATACGTGGCACTGAAATACGTGGCACTGAAATACGTTTATATACGTATATACTTATATACGTATATAAGTGCCACGATATTTCAGTGGCCACGTATTTAAGTGCCACGTATTTAAGTGCCACGTATATAAGTGCCACGTATATAAGTGCCACGTATATAAGTGCCCTGTATTTAAGTGCCACGTATTTCACGTAAATGCCACAATATTTCAGTGCCACGTATTTCACTGAAATATCGTGGCACTTAAATACGTGGCACTGAAAGACGTGGCACTGAAATACGTGGCACTGAAATATTGTGGCACTGAAATACGTGGCACTGAAATATCGTGGCACTGAAATATCGTGGCACTGAAATATCGTGGCACTGAAATACGTGGCACTGAAATATTTGGCACTGAAATACGTGGCACTATGACTGTCAAAAAATGTTCATTAAACGGTTAGGGGTGAGTTTAGGGGTAGGGTTAGGGTTTGGATCCCTTTATCACCTTGATGGTGGTGGGTGACTTTTCAGTGTGTATTCTGTTTTTTTTCTATAAAAACGCATGCGTTTTTAACGCAAACAAACGCGTTGAGATCAGACACCATGTCGCATTTGGAGAGCCCCTGATGTGCCTAAACAGTGAAAACTCCCCAATTCTAACTGAAACCCTAACCCCAACCCTAACCCTAGCCCTAACCCTAGTCCTAACCCTAGCGCTACTTTCACACTAGCGTTTTTTTGCATACGTCGCAATGCGTCGTTTTGGCGAAAAAACGCATCTGCAGGATGCGTTTTTTCCCCATAGACTAACATTTGCGACGTATTGACACACGTCGCAAGCGTCGTGCGACAGTTGCGTCGTGTTGTGGCGGACCGCCGGCAGCAAAAAACGTTACATGTAACTTTTTTTGTGCCGACGGTCCACCATTTCCGACCGCGCATGCGCGGCTGGAACTCTGCCCCCACCTCCCCGCACCTCACAATGGGGCAGCGGATGCGTGGAAAAACAGCATCCGCTGCCCCCGTTGTGTGGCGCTTGCACAGTATGCGTCGGTATGTCGGGCCGACGCAGCGCGACGGCCCCGTACCGACACTAGTGTGAAAGTAGCCTAACGGGAAAATGGAAATAAATATATTTTTTTAAATTTTATTATTTTTCCCTAACTAAGGGGGTGATGAAGGGGGATTTGATTTACTTTTATAGCGTTTTTTGGGCGGATTTTTATGATTGGCAGCCATCACACACTAAAAGACGCTTTTTATTGCAAAAAATAGTTTTTGCATCACCACATTTTGAGAGCTATAATTTTTCCATATTTTGGTCCACAGAGTCATGTGATATCTTGTTTTTTGCGGGACGAGTTGACGTTTTTATTGGTACCATTTTCGGGTACATGACATTTTTTGATCGCTTTCTATTCCGATTTTTGGGAGGCAGAATGAACAAAAACCAGCAATTCCTGAAATTCTTTTAGGGGGGGCGTTTATACCGTTCCGCGTTTGGTAAAAAGGATAAAGCAGTTTTATTCTTCGGGTCAGTACGATTACAGCAATGCCTCATTTATGTAATTTTTTTTATGTTTTGATGCTTTTACACAATAAAAACTATTTTATATAAAAAATAATTGTTTTTGCATCGCTTTATTCTGAGGACTATAACTTTTTTATTTTTCTGCTGATGATGCTGTATGGCGGCTATTTTTTTGCGAGACAAGATGACGTTTTCAGCGGTACCATGGTTATATATATCCGTCTTTTTGATCGCGTGTTATTCCACTTTTTGTTTGGCAGTATGAGAATAAAGCGTTGTTTTTTGCCTCGTTTTTTTTCTTTTTTTCCTACGGTGTTCACTGAAGGGGTTAACTAGTGATACAGTTTTATAGTTGGGGTCGTTACGGACGCGGCGATACTAAATATGTGTACTTTTATTGTGTGATTTTTTTATTTAGATAAAGAAATGTATTTATGGGAATATTTTTTATTTTTTTTCTTTATTTAGGAATTTTTTATTTTTTTTTTTACACATGTGGATTTTTTTTTTTTTTTTACTTTTTTACTTTGTCCCAGGGGGGGACATCACAGATCGGTGATCTGACAGTGTGCACAGCACTCTGTCAGATCACCGATGTGACAGGCACATTGCAGAGGCTTGCCGGCGCCTGCTATGAGGAATTCTCAGCAGACGCCGGCAAGCAGGGTCATCTCATGACCCGGAAGGAGTCCCGCAGCCATCTTGGATCCGGGGACTCCTTCCAGGTCACCGGAGCAGCGCGATCTTATCGCGTTGCTCCGGTGGGAGAGCGCAGGGAGCCCCCGTCCCTGCGCGATCCCCCTCTATGCCGCTGTCACTATTGACAGCGGCATCAGAGGGGTTAAATGCCCGCGATCGGCTATAGCGCCGATCGTGGGCATTGCTGCGGGGTGTCAGCTGTCATATACAGCTGACACCCGCACCCGATCACCGCGGCGCTCAGCGTGAGACCGTGGTGATCGGGGCGCCGTACTAGTACTGCGGCTGGCACTAATGCAGTGCCGGCAGCGCCGTACTAGTACGGCGCATGGCACGAAGGGGTTAAGTTTAGAGCGGCGCCTGAATCCACAAATGCCATGACAGAAAATGACGATAATGAGCAGATCAGGGTCACAGATAACAGAAATTTAGGTTGCACAGTACTGATGGTAACAGAACTAGCGATTCTCTTGGTACGCTTAGGGCAATCAGAAATAACATGAGCAGAATCGCCGCAGTAAAAATACAACCTATTCTGACATCTGAATCCTTGTCGTTCAGCTCTAGACACAATCCTATCACACTGCATAGGCTCAGGACTCAGCTCGGAAGACAATGCCATAGTGTGCACAACTCTGCGCTCGCGCAAGCGCCGATCAATCTGAATGGCCAGAGACATAGAATCACTCAGACCAGCAGGCGTGGGGAACCCCACCATAACATCTTTAACGGATTCAGAAAGACCCTTTCTGAAGATTGCCGCCAAGGCATCCTGTTGTGAACTCTGTTTTTGGGCTCCCTCTTGTGGTCACAACTGGTACTGTGTGAGTGCTGTCTTTGGGCTCCCTCTGGTGGTTCTTTGTGTCATTCTGCAGGTCTGAGGCAGGATCAGCTGTCTCGTTATCTCTTAGCTGGTTTCCTATTTAGTTCACCTGGACTCTCAGTTGTTGCCTGCTGTCAATGTCTTCAGTGCTATTTTGGAGCTCTCCTGCAGTCCTTCGTTATCAGTCTCTTCAAGAGAAGCTAAGTTTTGCTTGGTTCATTTTTTGACCATCAGTGGTCACATGTTTCTTGGTTTATTTTTGTCCAGCTTGCTAATATGTGATTTCCTTGCTTGCTGGTAGCTCTAGGGGGCAGAGTTTCTCCCCTCACACCGTTAGTTGGTGTGGGGGTTCTTGTATTCTCAGCGTGGATATTTTGCATAGGGTTTTTTACTGACCGCACAGTTCCCTATCTGTCTTCTGCTATCTAGTATTAGTGGGCCTCATTTACTTAATCTGTTTTCATTTCTACGTTTGTGTTTTCCCCTTACCTCACCGTTATTATTTGTTGGGGGCTTCCTATATCTTTGGGGTGATTTCTCTTGAGGCAAGTGAGGTCTTACTTTCCCTCCAGGAGTAGATAGTTTCTCAGGCTGCGTCGAGATGTCCAGGATTTTAGGCACGTTCACCGGCTTCCTTTAGTGTGTTGGTTAGGATCAGGTTTGCGGTCAGTCCAGTTACCACCTCCCTAGAGCTCGTGTCTATGTTCATAAACTTAGCTAGTCCGTTTTGTGATCCTCAGCCACTAGGATCATAACAGTACAGCAGGCCAAAAAAGTGTTTAATGCATCGCAGAAGTGGGATAAGAGAAGCCCTGAGTACAATTTTTTTTTTTCTCTCTATCTTTGCTGCAGTCTGTCCAGCTTCTCTCATCCCCTTAATCTCTGGGTGGTTTTGTGTTCAGCTGCAGACATGGATATTCAGAGTCTGACTTCTAGTGTGGATCATCTTGCTGCAAGGGTGCAAAGCATTCAAGATTTTGTTGTTCATAGCCCTATGTCAGAGCCAAAAATACCTATTCCTGAGTTGTTTTCTGGAGATAGATCTAGGTTTCTGAATTTTAAGAATAATTGTAAATTATTTCTATCTTTGAGACCTCGTTCCTCTGGTGATTCCGCTCAGCAAGTTAAAATTTGTTATCTCCTTGTTACGTGGCGACCCTCAAGATTGGGCCTTCTCTCTGGTGCCAGGAGATCCTGCATTGCTGAATGTGGATGCGTTTTTTCTGGCGCTTGGACTGCTTTATGAGGAACCTAATCTTGAGAACCAGGCAGAAAAGGCCTTGCTGGCTCTTTCTCAGTGCCAGGATGAAGCTGAGGTGTATTGTCAAAAATTTCGGAAATGGTCGGTACTTACTGAAATGAGTGTGCCCTGGCTGCAATTTTCAGAGAAGGTCTTTCTGAAGCCATTAAGAATGTTATGGTGGGGTTCCCCACTCCTGCAAGTCTGAATGACTCAATGGCTTTGGCCATTCAGATTGATCGGCGTTTGCAGGAGCGCAAATCTGCGCACCATCTGGCGGTGTTTTCTGAACAGAGACCTGAGTCTATGCAATGTGACCGAGTTCTGACCAGAATTGAGCAGCAAAATCATAGACGTCAAAATGGGTTGTGCTTTTACTGTGGTGATTCAACTCATGTTATCTCAGCATGCTCTAAGCGCGTTAAAAAAATCGCTAAACCTGTCACCATTGGTACTATACAGCCTAAATTCATTTTGTCTGTTACTTTAATTTGTTCTTTGTCATCCTACTCGGTTATGGCTTTTGTGGATTCAGGTGCTGCCCTGAATCTGATGGATTTGTCGTTTGCCAGGCGCTGTGGTTTTGTCCTGGAGCCTTTGGAATTCCCTATTCCACTGAGGGGAATTGATGCTACACCATTGGCTGAGAATAAGCCTCAATATTGGACTCAGGTGACCATGTGCATGACTCCTGTACATCAGGAGGTGATTCACTTTCTTGTGCTGCATAATTTGCATGATGTTGTCGTATTGGGTCCGCCATGGCTGCAGGCCCATAATCCAGTTCTGGATTGGAAAGCTATGTCTGTGTCAAGTTGGGGTTGCCAGGGGATTCATGGCGATGCTCCTTTGGTATCAATTGCTTCTTCCACTCCTTCTGAGGTCCCTGAGTTTTTGTCGGACTACCAGGATGTATTTGATGAGCCCAGATCCGGTGCCCTGCCTCCTCACAGGGATTGTAATTGTGCTATAAATTTGATTCCTGGTAGTAAGTTCCCTAAGGGACGACTTTTTAATTTGTCTGTACCAGAACATGCCGCAATGCGGAGCTATATAAAGGAGTCTTTAGAGAAGGGACATATTCGCCCGTCCTCCTCCCCTCTTGGTGCAGGATTCTTTTTTGTGGCCAAAAAGGATGGTTCTCTGAGACCTTGTATAGATTATCGTCTTCTAAATATAATCACGGTCAAATTTCAGTATCCTTTGCCATTGTTGTCTGATCTGTTTGCTCGGATTAAGGGGTCCAGTTGGTTCACCAAGATAGATCTTCGTGGTGCGTATAACCTTGTGCGCATTAAGCAGGGGGATGAATGGAAAACAGCATTTAATACGCCCGAAGGCCATTTTGAGTACTTGGTGATGCCTTTTGGACTCTCTAATGCTCCTTCTGTGTTCTAGTCCTTCATGCATGACATCTTTCGAGAATATCTGGATAAATTTATGATTGTGTATCTGGATGACATTTTGGTCTTTTCTGAGGACTGGGAGTCCCATGTGAAGCAGGTCAGGATGGTATTTCAGGTCCTGCGTGCTAATGCCTTATTTGTGAAGGGCTCTAAATGTCTCTTCGGAGTACAGAAGGTTTCCTTTTTGGGTTTTATTTTTTCTCCTTCTACTATTGAGATGGACCCAGTCAAGGTCCAGGCTATTCATGACTGGACTCAGCCTACATCTGTTAAGAGTCTTCAGAAGTTCTTGGGTTTTGCTAATTTTTACCGTCGCTTCATTGCTAATTTTTTGGCGTGGTTAAACCCTTGACGGATTTGACCAAGAAGGGTTCTGATGTGACTAATTGGTCTCCTGCGGCCGTGGAAGCCTTTCGGGAGCTGAAGCGCCGGTTTTCTTCGGCTCCAGTTTTGTGTCAGCCTGATGTCTCTCTTCCTTTTCAGGTCGAGGTTGATGCTTCTGAGATTGGAGCAGGGGCTGTTTTGTCGCAGAGAAGCCCTGATTGCTCTGTGATGAAGCCTTGTGCTTTCTTTTCAAGAAAGTTTTCGCCTGCCGAGCGAAATTATGATGTTGGTAATCGGGAGTTGTTGGCTATGAAGTGGGCATTTGAGGAGTGGCGACATTGGCTAGAGGGAGCTAAGCATCGTGTAGTGGTCTTAACTGATCACAAAAATCTGATTTATCTCGAGTCTGCCAAGCGGCTGAATCCTAGACAGGCTCGTTGGTCGTTGATTTTCTCCCGTTTCGATTTCGTGGTCTCGTACCTGCCTGGTTCGAAGAACGTGAAAGCTGATGCTCTTTCTAGGAGTTTTGTGCCTGACTCTCCGGGAGTTTCAGAGCAGGCTGGTATCCTCAGAGAGGGAGTGATTTTGTCTGCCATTTCCCCAGATTTGCGACGAGTGCTGCAGAAATTTCAGGCGGATAGACCGGACCGTTGCCCACCAGAGAGACTGTTTGTCCCAGATAGATGGACCAGCAGAGTTATTTCCGAGGTTCATTCTTCGGTGTTGGCAGGACATCCTGGGATTTTTGGTACCAGAGATTTGGTGGCTAGGTCCTTCTGGTGGCCTTCCTTGTCGCGGGATGTGCGTTCCTTTGTGCAGTCCTGTGGGATTTGTGCTCAGGCTAAGCCTTGCTGTTCTCGTGCCAGCGGTTTGCTTTTGCCTTTGCCTGTCCCGAAGAGGCCTTGGACGCACATTTCCATGGATTTTATTTCGGATCTTCCAGTCTCTCAGAGAATGTCTGTCATCTGGGTGGTGTGTGATCGTTTTTCCAAAATGGTCCATTTGGTGCCCTTGCCTAAGTTGCCTTCCTCCTCCGATTTGGTTCCTCTATTTTTTCAAAATGTGGTTCGCTTGCACGGCATCCCTGAAAATATTGTGTCTGACAGAGGATCCCAGTTTGTGTCCAGATTTTGGCGGATCTTTTGTGCTAAGATGGGCATTGATTTGTCTTTTTCGTCGGCCTTCTATCCTCAGACGAATGGTCAAACCGAGCGAACTAATCAGACCTTGGAAACTTATTTAAGATGTTTTGTTTCTGCTGATCAGGATGATTGGGTGACTTTTTTGCCATTGGCCGAGTTTGCCTTTAATAATCGGGCTAGTTCTGCTACTTTGGTTTCGCCTTTTTTCTGCAATTCTGGTTTTCATCCTCGTTTTTCCTCGGGTCAGGTTGAGCCTTCTGACTGTCCTGGGGTGGATTCTGTGGTGGATAGGTTGCAGCAGATTTGGAACCATGTGGTGGACAATTTGAAGTTGTCACAGGAGAAGGCTCAGCGCTTTGCCAACCGCCGTCGCGGTGGGGGTCCCCGACTTCTTGTTGGGGATTTGGTATGGCTGTCTTCTTGGTATGTTCCTATGAAGGTTTCCTCTCCTAAATTCAAGCCTCGCTTCATCGGTCCTTATAAGATTTTGGAAATCCTTAACCCGGTGTCATTTCGTTTGGACCTCCCAGCGTCGTTTGCCATTCATAACGTGTTCCATAGGTCTTTGTTGCGGAGGTATGTGGTGCCTGTGGTTCCTTCTGTTGAACCCCCTGCTCCGGTGCTGGTTGAGGGCGAATTGGAGTACGTGGTGGAGAAGATCTTGGATTCTCGTATTTCTAGACGGAGGCTTCAGTATTTGGTTAAGTGGAAGGGCTATGGTCAGGAGGATAATTCCTGGGTTGTCGCCTCTGATGTTCATGCGGCCGATTTGGTTCATGCCTTCCATGTGGCTCATCCTGATCGCCCTGGGGGTTTTGATGAGGGTTCGGTGACCCCTCCTCAAGGGGGGGTACTGTTGTGAACTCTGTTTTTGGGCTCCCTCTTGTGGTCACAACTGGTACTGTGTGAGTGCTGTCTTTGGGCTCCCTCTGTTGGTTCTTTGTGTCATTCTGCAGGTCTGAGGCAGGATCAGCTGTCTCGTTATCTCTTAGCTGGTTTCCTATTTAGTTCACCTGGACTCTCAGTTGTTGCCTGCTGTCAATGTCTTCAGTGCTATTTTGGAGCTCTCCTGCAGTCCTTCGTTATCAGTCTCTTCAATAGAAGCTAAGTTTTGCTTGGTTCATTTTTTGACCATCAGTGGTCACATGTTTCTTGGTTTATTTTTGTCCAGCTTGCTAATATGTGATTTCCTTGCTTGCTGGTAGCTCTAGGGGGCTGAGTTTCTCCCCTCACACCGTTAGTTGGTGTGGGGGTTCTTGTATTCTCAGCGTGGATATTTTGCATAGGGTTTTTTACTGACCGCACAGTTCCCTATCTGTCTTCTGCTATCTAGTATTAGCGGGCCTCATTTACTTAATCTGTTTTCATTTCTACGTTTGTGTTTTCCCCTTACCTCACCGTTATTATTTGTTGGGGGCTTCCTATATCTTTGGGGTGATTTCTCTTGAGGCAAGTGAGGTCTTACTTTCCCTCCAGGAGTAGATAGTTTCTCAGGCTGCGTCAAGACGTCCAGGATTTTAGGCATGTTCACCGGCTTCCTTTAGTGTGTTGGTTAGGATCAGGTTTGCGGTCAGTCCAGTTACCACCTCCCTAGAGCTCGTGTCTATGTTCATAAACTTAGCTAGTCCGTTTTGTGATCCTCAGCCACTAGGATCATAACAGCATCCTCATTCCATTTAGTCAGTACAGACCATTTTCTAAACTTCTGGCAATATGATTCTGCCGCTTCTTGACCCTGAGACAGGGCCAACAAGGTCTTCTCAGCATGATCCACTGAATTAGGTTCGTCATACAATAACCCAAGCGCCTGAAAAAAGGTGTCTACATTAAGCAACGCCGGATTCCCAGGTTCCAGGGCAAATGCCCAATCCTGGGGGTCACCATGCAGCAGAGATATAACAATTTTAACCTGCTGGATGGGATCACCAGAGGAACGGGGTTTCAGAGCAAAAAACAGTTTACAGTTATTTTTAAAGCTCAGAAATTTGGACCTATCCCCAAAAAACAAATCAGGAGTTGGAATTCTAGGCTCTAAAACCGGAGTCTGAACGATATAATCGGAAATACCCTGTACTCTAGCAGCAAGTTGATCCACACGAGAAGCCAATCCCTGAACATCCATACCAGCGCCGAACTCCTGAGCCACCCAGAGGTAAAGAGGGAAGAAAAAAAAACACAACAGAGTACAGAAAAAAAAATGGCTCAGCACTTTCTTTCCCTTCTTCTGAGATGCGGTTAACTCATTGTTGGCCAGTTGTACTGTTATGATCTGGTGGCCTAAGAGCAGCATGAGACGTACTCTGGAGAAGGTTTTACCTGTACTGACCGCAGACCCTGAACCTAACACCGCAACTAGAAGTAGCCGTGGAATGTACCTAGCGCTCCCTGGACATCTCGACACAGCCGGAGGACTAATTACCCCTAGAGATAGAAAAGGGAAAACTATCTTGCCTCAGAGAAAATTCCCAAAGGATAGGCAGCCCTCCACAAATATTGACTGTGAGAGGAGAGGGAAAAAACATACACAGACTGAAATCAGAATTTAGCAAAGGAGGCCACTTCTAGCTAAATAGAAAGGATAGGACAGAGTACTATGCGGTCAGTATAAAAACACTAGAAAATATCCACCACAGAACATACAAAAACGACACACACATCTAACTAAAGATATGGAGGGTATATCTGCATCTCCAGAGATACCAGCTTGGCTAAACAAATCCTTATACAGACCAAGCTGGACAAGACAAAAAACATGGAAAAGAACTGAACAATAAGTCCACAGCATGTGGACAGCAAAAAATCAAGGCCAGAACTTATCTTTTTTGAAAAGAACTGCAAAGCAGGAGAGACCAGGCAGAGATGTGAATCCTCCAGGAACAATGGACAACTGGCACTGGCTGAAGGGTGAAGCAAGACTAAATAGCCCAGTCAGATTTGCAGAAAGTGAACACACCTGATAAATGCTGCGATTCAGAGACAGCAGCGCTACCACTTACAATCACCAGAGGGAGCCCAAGAGCAGAATTCACAACAGCCGGCGTCAGCACCCGGCGTACCCGGGCAAGTGCCGGGGCCCTGGCAAGACAGGGGGGCCCATTCAGGGCCGGCGTTAGGGGCAGGCAGCTGCCAGTGCCTAGGGCCCCCGCTCCCCCAGGGGCCCTCAGCTAGCGGCACATCATGCAGCTGCTATGGGGCCCCTGTGAGGCAGGGGGAGCCGCCTGTCGCAAGCGCCAACTTCCCCGCCGCCGCTTTGAACTTTACCGGTGTCTGCCGGTAAAGTTCAAAGCAAATGATTGAGGAGAGAGCGTCACCAGACGCTCCCTCTCACATCATTCCCCACTCTGCCTCTGACACTGCCGCTGTGGGTGCACGATGATGTCATCGCGCACTCGCTGTGTGTCAGGTAGTGCAGCGGCAGCCGCTGAGACCGGAGCAGGGAGGGAGCAGCGCGGCGCTAGAACGTTGAGTGGTGAGGAGTGTTTTTTTTTGTAACTAACAGTGAGTACTGGACTATGGGGCCATTCTTGGGGGGAGGGGCGCTGTGCTGTATACTACATGTCTGTGCTATATACTACATGTCTGTGCTATATACTACATGGCTGTTCTATATACTACGTGGCTGTTCTATATACTATATGGGCCATGTTATATACTATGTGGGCTGTTATATGCTACGTGGGCTGTGTTATTTACTACATGGCTGTTCTATATACTACGTGGGCCGTGTTATATACTACGAGGGCTGTTATATGATACGTGGGCTGTGCTATATACTGAGTAAAGGAACAAAGTCCAGCTCACCATACCGACATTCCCCAGGTCTCGGAGCACGGAACCGCTGTGTCAGGGCGTGAACAAACAGGAAAAAAGGAGAAGATCCAGCTCAACGATATAGTGAAAAGTCCATAGTTTTATTTCACCTCGAAAATAGCATGGTGTAAGGACAAAACATCAGCATACAAAAGGGTTAAAAACCAAGATCAACGCGTTTCCGGTGACTAAGCACCCTTAATCATGATACCTGGCACATGTCATGTCTCGTACTTTTATACTGGTATCCGGTCGGCACACCGGCATGACAATTAATCAATCCAATAGAATGGACACACATGAAAAATAAGCACAAAACAAGCATGGTAATAGAACTAAGGCAAATGTTCTAGTTGGATGGAATTACGGAAAAAGGAATACAGAAAAAGCATAGAAAAACTACATACAAAATTTAACACTGAAATAATTAATTAAATAAATAGATCTATACAAAGTTTAATTATAATTGTAATTAAATAACCTAAAATATATAGAAAAAATTATTTATATGATATATAATAAAATATATTCTAATGACAATATGAAAAAAATACTATTTTTAAATATAAATTAAATTTGTGGAAGCAACCTAATCCACTTGAGTTGATGACAATTTTACATGGGAGGGAGAGAAATTTACAAGGGAAAACAAAATCGCCTGAAGTGGGACACGAACTCATATGAGTTCTTTATTCGGAGGTGAGACATGCATGTAAATCTCGTAATGAACAGAGCTACAAGCTTCTTTGACTCGAGAGTCGGCCTTGGAATGTTACGGACTTATAGATGGCCAAGGCTGAAAGAGCAAAGTAAACAAATTAGAGGCAATCAAAGTCGAAGTGAATTAGTGCACAGCAGGAGACGCCGTTACAATGTAGAAGCGGCCGACAGGAAGGAATCATTTTAAATGGATAGTAAATAATAGATAAATAAATAAAAAAATATTATACATAACAGGAAAACAGGGAAACATACAGAAAATGTAACCTATACATATAGTAAGCAGATAAACGAATGCGCAGTCCATAAGCTGTCAGAAGATTAATAGAAGAGCATTAGATCCTTTCTTTTGTTTAAGCCATGTGGTATTCTAGTACCAAGCTTGAAGATCCACCATGTTTCTCTATTTCTAAGGATCACCTCAACATCTCCTCCTCTAAATGATTTATGAATTTTTTCAATCGCATAAACTTTAAGTGACTCAAGATTTGAATGATGAAAATTAATAAAATGTTGTGAAACTTGTGATATGTTTCTGTTGACATTGATATTCTCAACATCATAAATGTGTTCACGGATGCGTGTTTTTAGGGAACGTATGGTACTCCCCACATATTTGAGGTTACACATTGTGCATTCCATGATATATACCACATTTTTGGTGTTGCAATTCAAAAATGTTTTGATAGGGAAAGTATTCTGGTCACTAGCATCAGTAAAATTACAGCGTTTTCCTGAAAATGTGCAAGTTTTGCATGTCACCGCACCACATTTGTAAAAGCCTTTCGTACTAAGCCAATGAGAGGGCTGTGCAATAGGGGTATTGAGAGAGCTCGGTGATAAGCTGGAACCCAAAGAAGGTGCTTTTCTGGATACAATTCTACATCCATTACTCAAAATTTTGGCTATATCAGGATCCTCTTTTAGAATAGTCAAATTATTAATAATCGTTTTTTTTATTAAATTAAACTGATTACTATACTGGAGAACTATAGTGATTGGATCTTGAGGAAGTAGACTTTGGTTTTGTTTTTTGTGAAAACGTGGTCGTCGTGCGACGATTTTTTCTGCTCTTTTTAAGTGCCAGTCACTATAGCCTCTCTGTGAAAGTCTTTCTTTTATACCCTCGATTTCTTGTGAATAATCTTTCTGTGTGCTACAGTTACGTTTTGCTCTTACCATTTCCCCCACAGGAATACTTTTAATTGTATGTTTGGGATGGTGACTGTTTGCGCGCAATATCATGTTTCCTGCCGTGGTTTTCCGAAATGTGGAGGTAACAATAGGAGCATATGGTATGCCCTTCAATTTTAGGTCTAGAAACTCTATACAGGTGTAATCTTGGCGAGAAATAAATTCAAGATTAAAGGGATTGCCGTTGAAATAATTTGTTAAATCCTGTACGGTAGATACATCAGAATTCCAGATTAATATCAAATCATCGATGTATCTACCGTACCAACATATGCAGTCCTTAAATGGGTTTTCATCATTGTATATATAGGATTCTTCCCACCAACTCATTACCAAATTGGCAATGGAAAGTGAGTATTTAGCACCCATTGACACTCCGCTAATTTGCATGAAATACATTTGATTAAAGCAGAAAAAATTGTTGGTCATGAGAAAAGAGGTGACCTTTATAACATAGGACTGAAGGTCCGCAGAGAAATCACTATATTTCTGCATGTGAAATTTAAGAGCAAATAACGCCACTTCATATGGTATAGAGGTATATAACGAAGTGACATCTGAGGTGATCCATGAAAAGTTTGGCTGCCATATGAACTCCTCCATGAAGTTGAGTCCGTAAGTCCGTAACATTCCAAGGCCGACTCTCGAGTCAAAGAAGCTTGTAGCTCCGTTCATTACGAGATTTACATGCATGTCTCACCTCCGAATAAAGAACTCATATGAGTTCGTGTCCCACTTCAGGCGATTTTGTTTTCCCTTGTAAATTTCTCTCCCTCCCATGTAAAATTGTCATCAACTCAAGTGGATTAGGTTGCTTCCACAAATTTAATTTATATTTAAAAATAGTATTTTTTTCATATTGTCATTAGAATATATTTTATTATATATCATATAAATAATTTTTTCTATATATTTTAGGTTATTTAATTACAATTATAATTAAACTTTGTATAGATCTATTTATTTAATTAATTATTTCAGTGTTAAATTTTGTATGTAGTTTTTCTATGCTTTTTCTGTATTCCTTTTTCCGTAATTCCATCCAACTAGAACATTTGCCTTAGTTCTATTACCATGCTTGTTTTGTGCTTATTTTTCATGTGTGTCCATTCTATTGGATTGATTAATTGTCATGCCGGTGTGCCAACCGGATACCAGTATAAAAGTACGAGACATGACATGTGCCAGGTATCATGATTAAGGGTGCTTAGTCACCGGAAACGCGTTGATCTTGGTTTTTAACCCTTTTGTATGCTGATGTTTTGTCCTTACACCATGCTATTTTCGAGGTGAAATAAAACTATGGACTTTTCACTATATCGTTGAGCTGGATCTTCTCCTTTTTTCCTGTTTGTTCACGCCCTGACACAGCGGTTCCGTGCTCCGAGACCTGGGGAATGTCGGTATGGTGAGCTGGACTTTGTTCCTTTACTCTGTTTATTTGTGTCTCCGTGCTTGCCTGGACCCCCATTATTTATTTTGGCAAAAGGATTTATCTTATCTAAACATCAGCATAACGGACTTTGATGCAACAAAATGGATAGGTCAAAAAGACAAAACAAAGCAGAGAAATTGTTTGCATCGTCAGCCACGGAGGAAACTCCTGTGACTAGTAATAAGGATGGATTACTTGATAATTTATTATCTTCAATGCTTAAGGAGAACCGCCTTTGGTGGGACCTTAGTTCACTGAAAAACTATAAAGAAAAAAATGTCATCCCAAGAGGGTTGAGAGTGAAGAAAATTCCTAGCACTGTGTTTTCAGACACCTTTGTTCAGGAGTGGAACACAATTTTATCTGACTGTTCGTTGAAACTAATTGCACTGATAATACAACACGAGGAAAATTCTCTGATTCAGTTGCAACAAAACATCGAGACTATGACCAGAGAAGTGAAGGACAAAATGACATCAGCACAATTCGATGAGTTCATTAACACCAGTAACTCTAAAATCTCTAAAGCGGAGGAAGCTATTATGGACATAAAAAAACGCAAGTTGGATCGTGATCTTTATGACTATGCTAATGAACAGGTTTATGAGTGGGGAAGGTGGGATAAAATGAACCAATCCCAAAGCTCAATCCTTAAACCCCACAGAAACCGCACGCATAGAAATCGCATGCGAAGACAGGTCACTTTCAGCTCGTCAGATTTGGATACTTCAACTGGAGCCACGGAGGACTCAGACTCTGAACCTGCACAGAGTTCAAAAAACTCCTATTACAAAAAAAGCAAACCTCCGTTTTTCAACAGAAGATCTATCGAAGAAAAGGAAGGAAACACCGAAGCAAACAGAAATCCTCCGAGATATCATCTCAGACGCCAGCGTTAGGTCATTACAATGTTGTCAATATGTCTTCTTTTTCCCTTACAGATGACCAACAAGAACTTCTATCATATGGCCTTAATTTTGTACCAAGCTGCAATTTTGACCTTTTTTCCACGGTTTGTGATGTGAATAGATTTATTAGAAATATCACTCTTAAATTGCATTTTAAGGATGATTCATCAGAGGTAAAAAGCAATACTAATTCTCATAATAATGTATTCAGATCTCTTGACTTTTCAGACCAGTTATCACTCATGTGTCTATTAGAACTACAGGAAGAAAGTTTAGATGCGAGTAAAGATTTAACTATTCCAAAAAATGTAATTAAAGTGCCTAACCCTCATTATTATCCTGTCCAAGCACGCAAACCTGCTATGGACAGATTTCAAAATGTGATGGAATCTCAGTTGAGAAATCTCTCTGAAGGCATGCGGGACAGACACCTGCACAATAGTAATCTTAAACCCAGGTTACAGAAGGCATTTCGTGAACTACAAAATAATGACGACCTTGTCATTAAAAACTCTGACAAGGGTGGGTCCGTTGTTATAATGGACAAAGCTAATTATATCACATGGGTTAATGACATGCTCATGGATTCAACTGTATACAAGTGCCTGCCTGCCAATCCCACTCTACAAATACAAAATAGAATCCATAGTCTGATAGACGAGGGGCTTAATTTGGGATTATTTAACAAAAAGGAAGGTGACCATCTGAAAGTTTTAAATCCAGTAACTCCAATTTTGTATGCCTTACCCAAAACCCACAAAAATAAATATCCACCACCCATGAGGCCGATTGTATCGGGTATTGGATCTCTGGGTGAGAGGCTGGGGGAGTGGCTGGATCTGCTCCTCCAGCCTCTCGTCCAGAGAACTCCTGGCTATCTTAGGGACAGTACTGATGTCCTCAACTTCATGGAGGAGTTCATATGGCAGCCAAACTTTTCATGGATCACCTCAGATGTCACTTCGTTATATACCTCTATACCATATGAAGTGGCGTTATTTGCTCTTAAATTTCACATGCAGAAATATAGTGATTTCTCTGCGGACCTTCAGTCCTATGTTATAAAGGTCACCTCTTTTCTCATGACCAACAATTTTTTCTGCTTTAATCAAATGTATTTCATGCAAATTAGCGGAGTGTCAATGGGTGCTAAATACTCACCTTCCATTGCCAATTTGGTAATGAGTTGGTGGGAAGAATCCTATATATACAATGATGAAAACCCATTTAAGGACTGCATATGTTGGTACGGTAGATACATCGATGATTTGATATTAATCTGGAATTCTGATGTATCTACCGTACAGGATTTAACAAATTATTTCAACGGCAATCCCTTTAATCTTGAATTTATTTCTCGCCAAGATTACACCTGTATAGAGTTTCTAGACCTAAAATTGAAGGGCATACCATATGCTCCTATTGTTACCTCCACATTTCGGAAAACCACGGCAGGAAACATGATATTGCGCGCAAACAGTCACCATCCCAAACATACAATTAAAAGTATTCCTGTGGGGGAAATGGTAAGAGCAAAACGTAACTGTAGCACACAGAAAGATTATTCACAAGAAATCGAGGGTATAAAGGAAAGACTTTCACAGAGAGGCTATAGTGACTGGCACTTAAAAAGAGCAGAAAAAATCGTCGCACGACGACCACGTTTTCACAAAAAACAAAACCAAAGTCTACTTCCTCAAGATCCAATCACTATAGTTCTCCAGTATAGTAATCAGTTTAATTTAATCAAAAAAACGATTATTAATAATTTGACTATTCTAAAAGAGGATCCTGATATAGCCAAAATTTTGAGTAATGGATGTAGAATTGTATCCAGAAAAGCACCTTCTTTGGGTTCCAGCTTATCACCGAGCTCTCTCAATACCCCTATTGCACAGCCCTCTCATTGGCTTAGTACGAAAGGCTTTTACAAATGTGGTGCGGTGACATGCAAAACTTGCACATTTTCGGGAAAACGCTGTAATTTTACTGATGCTAGTGACCAGAATACTTTCCCTATCAAAACATTTTTGAATTGCAACACCAAAAATGTGGTATATATCATGGAATGCACAATGTGTAACCTCAAATATGTGGGGAGTACCATACGTTCCCTAAAAACACGCATCCGTGAACACATTTATGATGTTGAGAATATCAATGTCAACAGAAACATATCACAAGTTTCACAACATTTTATTAATTTTCATCATTCAAATCTTGAGTCACTTAAAGTTTATGCGATTGAAAAAATTCATAAATCATTTAGAGGAGGAGATGTTGAGGTGATCCTTAGAAATAGAGAAACATGGTGGATCTTCAAGCTTGGTACTAGAATACCACATGGCTTAAACAAAAGAAAGGATCTAATGCTCTTCTATTAATCTTCTGACAGCTTATGGACTGCGCATTCGTTTATCTGCTTACTATATGTATAGGTTACATTTTCTGTATGTTTCCCTGTTTTCCTGTTATGTATAATATTTTTTTATTTATTTATCTATTATTTACTATCCATTTAAAATGATTCCTTCCTGTCGGCCGCTTCTACATTGTAACGGCGTCTCCTGCTGTGCACTAATTCACTTCGACTTTGATTGCCTCTAATTTGTTTACTTTGCTCTTTCAGCCTTGGCCATCTATAAGTCCGTAACATTCCAAGGCCGACTCTCGAGTCAAAGAAGCTTGTAGCTCTGTTCATTACGAGATTTACATGCATGTCTCACCTCCGAATAAAGAACTCATATGAGTTCGTGTCCCACTTCAGGCGATTTTGTTTTCCCTTGTAAATTTCTCTCCCTCCCATGTAAAATTGTCATCAACTCAAGTGGATTAGGTTGCTTCCACAAATTTAATTTATATTTAAAAATAGTATTTTTTTCATATTGTCATTAGAATATATTTTATTATATATCATATAAATAATTTTTTCTATATATTTTAGGTTATTTAATTACAATTATAATTAAACTTTGTATAGATCTATTTATTTAATTAATTATTTCAGTGTTAAATTTTGTATGTAGTTTTTCTATGCTTTTTCTGTATTCCTTTTTCCGTAATTCCATCCAACTAGAACATTTGCCTTAGTTCTATTACCATGCTTGTTTTGTGCTTATTTTTCATGTGTGTCCATTCTATTGGATTGATTAATTGTCATGCCGGTGTGCCGACCGGATACCAGTATAAAAGTACGAGACATGACATGTGCCAGGTATCATGATTAAGGGTGCTTAGTCACCGGAAACGCGTTGATCTTGGTTTTTAACCCTTTTGTATGCTGATGTTTTGTCCTTACACCATGCTATTTTCGAGGTGAAATAAAACTATGGACTTTTCACTATATCGTTGAGCTGGATCTTCTCCTTTTTTCCTGTGCTATATACTACATGGCTGTTCTATATACTACGTGGGCTGTGTTATATAATATGTGGCTGTGCTATATACTATATGGGCTGTTATATGCTACGTGGGCTGTGCTATATACTACGTGGCTGTGTTATATGCTACGTGGGCTGTTATATACTACATGGCTGTGGTATATGCTACGTGGCTGTGCTATATGCTACGTGGGCTGTGTTATATACTACACGGCTGTGTTTATATGCGATCATGAATCGTGGTATGTGTTAAAGGGGGTTCCCACTGAGACTCTTTCGCCCAGGGCCCTCAAAAACCTGGAGACGGCCCTGTACATGTCAGCAGGGGAAGGTGGGGCAAAATAATTTGAAATCCATGATTGGTTCATTTTAATGAAGGTTAGATCATCAACATTTTGGGTAGCCAGACGAATCCTTTTTTCGGTCAGTATTGAACCAGCAGCACTGAAGAATCTTTCTGATAGCACGCTAGCATCAGGGCAAGCGAGCTCCTGTAATGCATATTCTGCCAAATCAGGCCAGGTGTCTATTTTAGATGCCCAGTAATCAAAGGGGAATGACCTGTGAGGCAGAACATCGATAAGGGAGGAAAAATAGTTTGTAACCATACTGGACAAATGTAGTCTCCTGTCACTTTGAATTGATGCAGCAGCACCTGTCGTGTCTGCGGTCATAGCGAAATCACTCCACAACCTGGTCATAAAACCCCTCTGTCCAACGCCACTTCTGATTTGTGCACCTCTAACACCACTGCCATGTTGCCCCCTACAGCTTGTGTGAGAACCATAACCGTCGCTGTGTGCTGGGAATGCCTGAACCAAACGGTCTACAAGAGTTACTTGTTTGATAGCCAATATTTGCTCAAGGTTCTCATGTGGCATGATATTTTGTAATTTTTCTTTATATCGTGGATCCAGGAGGCAGGCCAACCAGTAATCGTCATCAGTAGTGTTGAGCGATACCTTCCGATATGCAAAGGTATCGGTATCGGATTGGATCGGCCGATATCCAAAAAATATCGGATATCGCCGATACCGATACCCGATACCAATGCATATCAATGGGACACAAAATATCGGAATGGTTCCCAGGGTCTGAAGGAGAGGAAACTCTCCTTCAGGCCCTGGGATCCATATTCATGTATAAAAGAAAGAATAAAAATAAAAAATATTGATATACTCACCCCTCTGACGGCCTCGGCTCTCACCGGTCCCAGCGTCTGCCTCCGTTCATAAGAATGCAGAGTTAAGGACCTTCGATGACGTCACGGATTGTGATTGGTCACGTGACCGCTCATGTGACCAATCACAAGCCACGACGTCATCGAAGGTCCTTTACTCCCTGCATTCTTAGGAACGGAGGCACCGCTAAGAGCAGGGGCCGCCGGAGGGGTGAGTATATCAATATTTTTTATTTGTATTATTTATTTTTTACATGAATATGGATCCCAGGGCCTGAAGGAGAGTCTCCTCTCCTCCAGACCCTGGGAACCATACGCACCGCACACTTCCGATTCCGATTTCCGATATCGCAAAAATATCGGAACTCGGTATCGGAATTCCGATACAGCAAATTTCGGCCGATACCCGATACTTGCGGTATCGGAATTCTCAACACTAGTCATCAGACATCATTTTGATAATGTGGGGGTCCCTTTTTAGGATACGCAAGGCATACTCAGCCATGTGGGCCAATGTTCCAGGTGTCAATTCACTGCTTGTGCTGGGTTGAGGAGCACTGTCTTGCAAATCAACATCACTTGTCTCCCGCAAAAACCCTGTACCTGCCCTTGCAACGTCACCAGTTTCTATTGCCCCCTGAGAAGCATCCTCCTCCCATAAATATTCATCCCCATCATCCTCCCCCTCCTCTTCGTCCACCACCTTGTCCAGGAGAGTTCCCTGATCAGACAATGGCTGACTGCCATCAAGGCTTCCCTCCTCCTCGGCTGCAGACGCCTGCTCCTTAATGTGCATCAAACTTTGCATCAGCAGACGCATTAGTGGGATGCTCATGCTTAAGATGGCGTCGTCTGCACTTACCAGCCATGTGCATTCCTCAAAACACTGAAGGACTTGACAGAGGTCTTGTAGCTTCGACCACTGCACACCTGACAACTCCATGTCTGCCATCCAACTGCCTGCCCGTGTATGTGTATCCTCCCACAAATACTTTACAGCATGTCTCTGTTCGCAAATAGTGTTGAGCGATACCTTCCGATATCGGAAAGTATCGGTATCGGAAAGTATCGGCCGATACCGTCAAAGTATCGGATCTAATCCGATACCGATACCCGATCCCAATGCAAGTCAATGGGACGAAAATATCGGAATTAAAATAAACCCTTTATACACTTGTAGGTTCATTCTACATGAAGGAAAACAACTAAGAATAATGTAGGATGTATTGGGGGACGTGGCGGAGATATTAAAGGCACAGAGGTTTAGCCCAATGTAATAGAATAGCAGGATTTTGCGTTTTTTTTTATGACGTTCGGCGTTAGAAAGAATTTGACTATGTTAATTTTTTTTTTAATGTCAGATATTGATGTTTCACTGCTTCCACGCCCTTCACCTTTTTTTTTACTTCTCCCACGCTTTCTTCTTAATTATCCTCATCATCAGCTTCTTTGACATCAACTTCTTCACCTTATTCATCTTCTTCTTCATCTTCTACCTATTATTTTTTGGGTTACATTGTTCATATTGTTTTTAGTTTACTATTATCTTCATCATATTCTACTTCTTCATCATATTCTTATTTGTGACAGGCATTCCCGTAGTTGTTATCTATAAAAGTTTGAAGATTACACCTTCCGTTCTGCCTGTCACAAAACAGTTACATTTGTCCGCGTTCAGTTTGGCCTGCAGCATCAGGCTTTATCCAGGGGCACCACGAGGAGGAACGGACTCACCCCCATACACTGCTTAGTCTTCTTCTGCTTATAATTTACATAATATTTTTTGCTCTGATATTTTGTGTTATGCTTAATGTCCTTCTGCTCTTTGTTCTGCAGCCTCTTGTTCTTCTGCTTCTCGGTCTTCCAGGTCGTCGTCGTCTCCAGGGTCGTCGTCTCCGGGGTCGTCGTCATCGGGGTGGTCTCCGGGGTCGTCGTCATCGGGGTGGTCTTCAGGGTCATCGTCTCCAGGGTCGTCGTCATCACGGTGGTTGTCGTCTCTGGTGTCGTCGTCATCTTAGGGGTGGTCTTCCGGGTCATCGTGTTTAGTCTCTTGAACTTGGAAATGTAGCAGAAGGTACAAGAAGGCTGAGAAAATGCCGAGAACCAGCTGATGGAACTGGAACTCGGATGGCTACCTGAAGGTCCAAGAGCCAATGGAACGACCGAGGACCAGCTGACGTTACTGGAACCCGGTTACTAAGCAGGAGGTACCTGTGCTGAAAGCACTACCAAGGACCACCTGACGTTGGTGGAACTCAGATACCCAGAGGGAGGCACCTAAGCCAAAGGCTCTGCCCGGAACCAGCTGACGGTACTGGAACCAGGATGGGGAGCAGAAGGTACAAGAGCAAAAGACACTGCCGAGAACCAGCTGACGGTGCTGGAACCCGGATGGGTAGCCGAAGGTCCAAGAGCCAATGGAACTACCGAGGACCAGCTGACGTTACTGGAACCCGGTTACTAAGCAGGAGGTACCCGTGCCTGAAAGCACTACCAAGGAACACCTGACGTTGGTGGAACTCGGATACCAAAGGGAGGCACCTAAGCCAAAGGCTCTGCCCGGAACCAGCTGACGGTACTGGAACCAGGATGGGGAGCAGAAGGTCCAAGAGCAAGTGTCTGCGTGGCTTTTGCAGGACACGTTGCCGGCTGCACAGCAGGGGAACAGCTGGCGGTGCTGGACCCCACTGACACATTGGCGAGGTGTTTGGCTCTGTGCAGCCAGCACTTCCGGACAGCAACTAGCGGTGTTGGAGCCCGGGCTCTGCAGGGGGAGCAGAGTGTAGGCCGAAGCCTACTTGAACCAATTTCAAAGGTAACCTTTAACCCCCCCTCAGGGGTTAGAAAGTAGAAGAGCCACAGCTTATGCAGCAGTAGTGCTGCACAAGTCAAAGGTTGCTCTTTTAATTTCGCTCCTTGCACACGCTGAATGAAACACGTATAACATTTAGCCCTTTATACAGTCAAACTGTGTTGGAGGCGCGAGTTCCCTTTGTAATGAGACGCAGCACAGATGTCAAGAATCCCACCTTGGTGCTGGGTGCAGCCTCCTGAGCGTTGTTATTTGCTGTACAGGAGTCTGCGCTGTCGTGTTATCCCCTGGCCTAGCGCTGTTAGCGCTGCCCATCTTCTGACATCATTTAATGTCGGCCGGTGCGTTTCGCGATGACCATGAATCCCAGCCCCGCAGTGTCTTAACATTGTCAAAACACTGCGGGGCTGGGATTCAGGGCCTGGCGCAGCACATATGTTGGCCTCTCACACTCGGGTCCTTACACCCGCTTCAGACTGTGCGGCGTCATCTGATCCCTTATCGCATGCCACGGCCATGAAGCCGCACAGTCCGAAGAAGGCGGAAGGAGAGGAGGGACAGGCGAACTGATGCACTGATCCTGCCCATCAATCACACCCTCGCAGTCCCAATAAATAAGACACCGAGGGGCGTTGTGTGGGTCAGGGCGGCCGCAGAGGCGCAGCCAGCCAAACAATGATGCCAGAAGACGGGCAGCGCTACCAAGGGGGTTGCAGCGTGTCATTACAAAGGAAAGTCACACCACCGGGACGGTTAAATGGTCACACAGAGGACACATTGCAGACGTGTTTTCAGTTCCACATGTGCGAGGAGAATACGTTTCTGAGCCACCTTGCACACATGCAGCATTACCGCTGTACAAGGTGGCTGGATAACGTAAAAACGCCTGGGGGAGGGGGGACAGGTTCCCTTCAATTTCAGTTCTTGTGTCTGCGTGGCTTTTGCAGGACACGTTGCCGGCTGCACAGCAGGGGAACAGCTGGCGGTGCTGGACCCCACTGACACATTGGCTGGTGTTTTTCTCTGTGCAGCTAGCACATCTGGGCCCCAACTGGCGGTTTGTTAGAGCCCAGGGTCAGCAGGAGGAGGAGGAGCAGGGGGAGGGGAGTGTAGGCCGAAGCCTGCACTGGCGGCAGCTTTGGGTCTGTTGTGTCTGCGTGGCTTTTGCAGGACACGTTGCCGGCTACACAGCAGGGGAACAGCTGGCGGTGCTGGACCCCACTGACACATTGGCGAGGTGTTTGGCTCTGTGCAGCCAGCACTTCCGGACAGCAACTAGCGGTGTTGGAGCCCGGGCTCTGCAGGGGGAGCAGAGTGTAGGCCGAAGCCTACTTGAACCAATTTCAAAGGTAACCTTTAACCCCCCTGCAGGGGTTAGAAAGTAGAAGAGCCACAGCATATGCAGCAGTAGTGCTGCACAAGTCAAAGGTTGCTCTTTTAATTTCGCTCCTTGCACACGCTGAATGAAACACGTATAACATTTAGCCCTTTATACAGTCAAACTGTGTTGGAGGCGCGAGTTCCCTTTGTAATGAGACGCAGCACAGATGTCAAGAATCCCACCTTGGTGCTGGGTGCAGCCTCCTGAGCGTTGTTATTTGCTGTACAGGAGTCTGCGCTGTCGTGTTATCCCCTGGCCTAGCGCTGTTAGCGCTGCCCATCTTCTGACATCATTTAATGTCGGCCGGTGCGTTTCGCGATGACCATGAATCCCAGCCCCGCAGTGTCTTAACATTGTCAAAACACTGCGGGGCTGGGATTCAGGGCCTGGCGCAGCACATATGTTGGCCTCTCACACTCGGGTCCTTACACCCGCTTCAGACTGTGCGGCGTCATCTGATCCCTTATCGCATGCCACGGCCATGAAGCCGCACAGTCCGAAGAAGGCGGAAGGAGAGGAGGGACAGGCGAACTGATGCACTGATCCTGCCCATCAATCACACCCTCGCAGTCCCAATAAATAAGACACCGAGGGGCGTTGTGTGGGTCAGGGCGGCCGCAGAGGCGCAGCCAGCCAAACAATGATGCCAGAAGACGGGCAGCGCTACCAAGGGGGTTGCAGCGTGTCATTACAAAGGAAAGTCACACCACCGGGACGGTTAAATGGTCACACAGAGGACACATTGCAGACGTGTTTTCAGTTCCACATGTGCGAGGAGAATACGTTTCTGAGCCACCTTGCACACATGCAGCATTACCGCTGTACAAGGTGGCTGGATAACGTAAAAACGCCTGGGGGAGGGGGGACAGGTTCCCTTCAATTTCAGTTCTTGTGTCTGCGTGGCTTTTGCAGGACACGTTGCCGGCTGCACAGCAGGGGAACAGCTGGCGGTGCTGGACCCCACTGACACATTGGCTGGTGTTTTTCTCTGTGCAGCTAGCACATCTGGGCCCCAACTGGCGGTTTGTTAGAGCCCAGGGTCAGCAGGAGGAGGAGGAGCAGGAGCAGGGGGAGGGGAGTGTAGGCCGAAGCCTGCACTGGCGGCAGCTTTGGGTCTGTTGTGTCTGCGTGGCTTTTGCAGGACACGTTGCCGGCTACACAGCAGGGGAACAGCTGGCGGTGCTGGACCCCACTGACACATTGGCGAGGTGTTTGGCTCTGTGCAGCCAGCACTTCCGGACAGCAACTAGCGGTGTTGGAGCCCGGGCTCTGCAGGGGGAGCAGAGTGTAGGCCGAAGCCTACTTGAACCAATTTCAAAGGTAACCTTTAACCCCCCCTCAGGGGTTAGAAAGTAGAAGAGCCACAGCTTATGCAGCAGTAGTGCTGCACAAGTCAAAGGTTGCTCTTTTAATTTCGCTCCTTGCACACGCTGAATGAAACACGTATAACATTTAGCCCTTCATACAGTCAAACTGTGTTGGAGGCGCGAGTTCCCTTTGTAATGAGACGCAGCACAGATGTCAAGAATCCCACCTTGGTGCTGGGTGCAGCCTCCTGAGCGTTGTTATTTGCTGTACAGGAGTCTGCGCTGTCGTGTTATCCCCTGGCCTAGCGCTGTTAGCGCTGCCCATCTTCTGACATCATTTAATGTCGGCCGGTGCGTTTCGCGATGACCATGAATCCCAGCCCCGCAGTGTCTTAACATTGTCAAAACACTGCGGGGCTGGGATTCAGGGCCTGGCGCAGCACATATGTTGGCCTCTCACACTCGGGTCCTTACACCCGCTTCAGACTGTGCGGCGTCATCTGATCCCTTATCGCATGCCACGGCCATGAAGCCGCACAGTCCGAAGAAGGCGGAAGGAGAGGAGGGACAGGCGAACTGATGCACTGATCCTGCCCATCAATCACACCCTCGCAGTCCCAATAAATAAGACACCGAGGGGCGTTGTGTGGGTCAGGGCGGCCGCAGAGGCGCAGCCAGCCAAACAATGATGCCAGAAGACGGGCAGCGCTACCAAGGGGGTTGCAGCGTGTCATTACAAAGGAAAGTCACACCACCGGGACGGTTAAATGGTCACACAGAGGACACATTGCAGACGTGTTTTCAGTTCCACATGTGCGAGGAGAATACGTTTCTGAGCCACCTTGCACACATGCAGCATTACCGCTGTACAAGGTGGCTGGATAACGTAAAAACGCCTGGGGGAGGGGGGACAGGTTCCCTTCAATTTCAGTTCTTGTGTCTGCGTGGCTTTTGCAGGACACGTTGCCGGCTGCACAGCAGGGGAACAGCTGGCGGTGCTGGACCCCACTGACACATTGGCTGGTGTTTTTCTCTGTGCAGCTAGCACATCTGGGCCCCAACTGGCGGTTTGTTAGAGCCCAGGGTCAGCAGGAGGAGGAGGAGCAGGAGCAGGGGGAGGGGAGTGTAGGCCGAAGCCTGCACTGGCGGCAGCTTTGGGTCTGTTGTGTCTGCGTGGCTTTTGCAGGACACGTTGCCGGCTACACAGCAGGGGAACAGCTGGCGGTGCTGGACCCCACTGACACATTGGCGAGGTGTTTGGCTCTGTGCAGCCAGCACTTCCGGACAGCAACTAGCGGTGTTGGAGCCCGGGCTCTGCAGGGGGAGCAGAGTGTAGGCCGAAGCCTACTTGAACCAATTTCAAAGGTAACCTTTAACCCCCCCTCAGGGGTTAGAAAGTAGAAGAGCCACAGCTTATGCAGCAGTAGTGCTGCACAAGTCAAAGGTTGCTCTTTTAATTTCGCTCCTTGCACACGCTGAATGAAACACGTATAACATTTAGCCCTTTATACAGTCAAACTGTGTTGGAGGCGCGAGTTCCCTTTGTAATGAGACGCAGCACAGATGTCAAGAATCCCACCTTGGTGCTGGGTGCAGCCTCCTGAGCGTTGTTATTTGCTGTACAGGAGTCTGCGCTGTCGTGTTATCCCCTGGCCTAGCGCTGTTAGCGCTGCCCATCTTCTGACATCATTTAATGTCGGCCGGTGCGTTTCGCGATGACCATGAATCCCAGCCCCGCAGTGTCTTAACATTGTCAAAACACTGCGGGGCTGGGATTCAGGGCCTTGCGCAGCACATATGTTGGCCTCTCACACTCGGGTCCTTACACCCGCTTCAGACTGTGCGGCGTCATCTGATCCCTTATCGCATGCCACGGCCATGAAGCCGCACAGTCCGAAGAAGGCGGAAGGAGAGGAGGGACAGGCGAACTGATGCACTGATCCTGCCCATCAATCACACCCTCGCAGTCCCAATAAATAAGACACCGAGGGGCGTTGTGTGGGTCAGGGCGGCCGCAGAGGCGCAGCCAGCCAAACAATGATGCCAGAAGACGGGCAGCGCTACCAAGGGGGTTGCAGCGTGTCATTACAAAGGAAAGTCACACCACCGGGACGGTTAAATGGTCACACAGAGGACACATTGCAGACGTGTTTTCCGTTCCACATGTGCGAGGAGAATACGTTTCTGAGCCACCTTGCACACATGCAGCATTACCGCTGTACAAGGTGGCTGGATAACGTAAAAACGCCTGGGGGAGGGGGGACAGGTTCCCTTCAATTTCAGTTCTTGTGTCTGCGTGGCTTTTGCAGGACACGTTGCCGGCTGCACAGCAGGGGAACAGCTGGCGGTGCTGAACCCCACTGACACATTGGCTGGTGTTTTTCTCTGTGCAGCTAGCAGTTCCGGGCCCCAACTGGCGGTGTTAGAGCCCAGGGTCAGCAGGAGGAGCAGGGGGAGCGGAGTGTAGGCCGAAGCCTGCACTCGAGCAAGTTGAAAGGAAACCTTTAACCCCCCCCAGGCGTTTGTAGCTGAAAGAGCCATTGTGTACAGCACTAATGCTGGAAAAGGTAAACTTAGCTCTTTTAATTATGGTCCTTGCACATGCGGAACCTAACAGTTATGAAATGTGTCCCCTCACAGCGTTAAACCGTCCGGTAGGTGGAACTTTCCTTTGTCGTGTGACGCAGCACAGCCATCATTTTTACCCCCTTGGCGCCGTGCGCCGCCTCCTCAGCGTTGTTTGAATCTGTCCCGGAGCCTGCGCTGTTAGGTTAGCCCTTGGCCATGCACACATTTTGCGCTGCCCGTCTTCTGACATCATTTGGTGTCAGGCTGGCTGCGCCTGTGCGGGTGCGCTGGCCGAGATCCCGCCTCGCAGTGTCGTCTAATGTAATCCCACCGCGGGCCTGTGATCCGTGCCCGTGCGCAGTGCATATCCTCGCCTCTCACTCCCCTCCCTACGGCTTTTTCAGACTGTGCGGTGTCACGGCCGTGGCATGCTATTAGGGACCAGCTGACATCGCACAGTCTGAAGAAGCCGTAGGGAGGGGAGTGAGAGGCGAGGATATGCACTGCGCACGGGCACGGATCACAGGCCCGCGGTGGGATTACATTAGACGACACTGCGAGGCGGGATCTCGGCCAGCGCACCCGCACAGGCGCAGCCAGCCTGACACCAAATGATGTCAGAAGACGGGCAGCGCAAAATGTGTGCATGGCCAAGGGCTAACCTAACAGCGCAGGCTCCGGGACAGATTCAAACAACGCTGAGGAGGCGGCGCACGGCGCCAAGGGGGTAAAAATGATGGCTGTGCTGCGTCACACGACAAAGGAAAGTTCCACCTACCGGACGGTTTAACGCTGTGATGGGACACATTTCATAACTGTTAGGTTCCGCATGTGCAAGGAGCACCACGAAAAGAGGCACTTTTTCCCTTTGCATCATTACTGCTGCACAAGGTGGCTCCTTCAGTAACAAACGCCTGGGGGGGGGGGGGGGGACAGGTTCCCTTAAAGTAAACTTGTTGTGACTGCGTGGCGGTCGCAGTACACGTTGCCGTATACACAGCAGGGGAACAGCTGGCGGTGCTGAACCCCACTAACACATTGGCGAGGTGTTTGGCTCTGTGCGTACAGCACTTCTGGACGGCAACTGGCGGTGTTGGAGCCCAGGGACAGGTGGAGGAGGAGGAGGTTGGAGGAGGTAGGAGGGATTGCCACACACACAGCAGGGGAACAGCTGACGTTACTGAACCCCAATAACAGAGGAGGGACTGTTGACTGTGCGTACAGCACTTCTGGACGGCAACTGGCGGTGTTGGAGCCCAGGGACAGGTGGAGGAGGAGGAGGTTGGAGGAGGTAGGAGGGATTGCCACACACACAGCAGGGGAACAGCTGACGTTACTGAACCCCAATAACAGAGGAGGGACTGTTGACTGTGCGTACAGCACTTCTGGACGGCAACTGGCGGTGTTGGAGCCCAGGGACAGGTGGAGGAGGAGGAGGTTGGAGGAGGTAGGAGGGATTGCCACACACACAGCAGGGGAACAGCTGACGTTACTGAACCCCAATAACAGAGGAGGGACTGTTGACTGTGCGTACAGCACTTCTGGACGGCAACTGGCGGTGTTGGAGCCCAGGGACAGGTGGAGGAGGAGGAGGTTGGAGGAGGTAGGAGGGATTGCCACACACACAGCAGGGGAACAGCTGACGTTACTGAACCCCAATAACAGAGGAGGGACTGTTGACTGTGCGTACAGCACTTCTGGACGGCAACTGGCGGTGTTGGAGCCCAGGGACAGGTGGAGGAGGAGGAGGTTGGAGGAGGTAGGAGGGATTGCCACACACACAGCAGGGGAACAGCTGACGTTACTGAACCCCAATAACAGAGGAGGGACTGTTGACTGTGCGTACAGCACTTCTGGACGGCAACTGGCGGTGTTGGAGCCCAGGGACAGGTGGAGGAGGAGGAGGTTGGAGGAGGTAGGAGGGATTGCCACACACACAGCAGGGGAACAGCTGACGTTACTGAACCCCAATAACAGAGGAGGGACTGTTGACTGTGCGTACAGCACTTCTGGACGGCAACTGGCGGTGTTGGAGCCCAGGGACAGGTGGAGGAGGAGGAGGTTGGAGGAGGTAGGAGGGATTGCCACACACACAGCAGGGGAACAGCTGACGTTACTGAACCCCAATAACAGAGGAGGGACTGTTGACTGTGCGTACAGCACTTCTGGACGGCAACTGGCGGTGTTGGAGCCCAGGGACAGGTGGAGGAGGAGGAGGTTGGAGGAGGTAGGAGGGATTGCCACACACACAGCAGGGGAACAGCTGACGTTACTGAACCCCAATAACAGAGGAGGGACTGTTGACTGTGCGTACAGCACTTCTGGACGGCAACTGGCGGTGTTGGAGCCCAGGGACAGGTGGAGGAGGAGGAGGTTGGAGGAGGTAGGAGGGATTGCCACACACACAGCAGGGGAACAGCTGACGTTACTGAACCCCAATAACAGAGGAGGGACTGTTGACTGTGCGTACAGCACTTCTGGACGGCAACTGGCGGTGTTGGAGCCCAGGGACAGGTGGAGGAGGAGGAGGTTGGAGGAGGTAGGAGGGATTGCCACACACACAGCAGGGGAACAGCTGACGTTACTGAACCCCAATAACAGAGGAGGGACTGTTGACTGTGCGTACAGCACTTCTGGACGGCAACTGGCGGTGTTGGAGCCCAGGGACAGGTGGAGGAGGAGGAGGTTGGAGGAGGTAGGAGGGATTGCCACACACACAGCAGGGGAACAGCTGACGTTACTGAACCCCAATAACAGAGGAGGGACTGTTGACTGTGCGTACAGCACTTCTGGACGGCAACTGGCGGTGTTGGAGCCCAGGGACAGGTGGAGGAGGAGGAGGTTGGAGGAGGTAGGAGGGATTGCCACACACACAGCAGGGGAACAGCTGACGTTACTGAACCCCAATAACAGAGGAGGGACTGTTGACTGTGCGTACAGCACTTCTGGACGGCAACTGGCGGTGTTGGAGCCCAGGGACAGGTGGAGGAGGAGGAGGTTGGAGGAGGTAGGAGGGATTGCCACACACACAGCAGGGGAACAGCTGACGTTACTGAACCCCAATAACAGAGGAGGGACTGTTGACTGTGCGTACAGCACTTCTGGACGGCAACTGGCGGTGTTGGAGCCCAGGGACAGGTGGAGGAGGAGGAGGTTGGAGGAGGTAGGAGGGATTGCCACACACACAGCAGGGGAACAGCTGACGTTACTGAACCCCAATAACAGAGGAGGGACTGTTGACTGTGCGTACAGCACTTCTGGACGGCAACTGGCGGTGTTGGAGCCCAGGGACAGGTGGAGGAGGAGGAGGTTGGAGGAGGTAGGAGGGATTGCCACACACACAGCAGGGGAACAGCTGACGTTACTGAACCCCAATAACAGAGGAGGGACTGTTGACTGTGCGTACAGCACTTCTGGACGGCAACTGGCGGTGTTGGAGCCCAGGGACAGGTGGAGGAGGAGGAGGTTGGAGGAGGTAGGAGGGATTGCCACACACACAGCAGGGGAACAGCTGACGTTACTGAACCCCAATAACAGAGGAGGGACTGTTGACTGTGCGTACAGCACTTCTGGACGGCAACTGGCGGTGTTGGAGCCCAGGGACAGGTGGAAAAGCAGAGGAACACAATGTAGGCCGAAGCCTGAGAAAGTCGAAAGGGAACCTTTAACCCCCCCCCAAGGCGTTTGTAGCTGAAAGAGCCAGCTTGTGCAGCACAAAAGATGCAAAAGGAAAAGGTGGCTCTTTTCATCATGCTCCTTGCACACGCAGAACTAAACACTTATAAAATGTGTCCCCTGAAACCGTGAAACCGTCCCGGAGGTGGGACTTTCCTTCGTAATATGACGCAGCACAACCGTCATTCCTACCCCCCCGGCGCCGCGCCCCGGCTCCTCAGCGTTGTTTGATTCCGTCCCGGAGCCTGCGCTGTTATGTTATCCCGTGGCCAGGCACACTTAGCGCTGCCCATCTTCTGACATCATTTGGTGTCAGGCTGGCTGCGCCTGTGCGGCCGCGCTGGCAGAGAGCCCGCCTCGCAGTGTCTTCTGATTTAATCCCACTGGGGGCCTGGGATCCATGGACATGCGCAGTGCATATCCTCGCCTCTCACTCCCCTCCCTACGGCTTCTTAAGACTGTGCGGTGTCACGGCCGTGGCATGCTATTAGGGACCAGCTGACACCGAACAGTCTGAAGAAGCCATAGGGAAATGAGTGAGAGGTGGAGGTTCAGATATGCACTGCGCATGTCCATGGATCCCAGGCCCCCAGTGGGATTAAATCAGAAGACACTGCGAGGCGGGCTCTCTGCCAGCGCGGCCGCACAGGCGCAGCCATCCTGACACCAAATGATGCCAGAAGACCGGCAGCGCTAAGTGTGCCTGGCCACGGGATAACATAACAGCGCAGGCTCCGGGACGGAATAAAACAACGCTGAGGAGCCGGTGCGCGGCGCCGGGGGGGTAGGAATGACGGCTGTGCTGCGTCACATTACGAAGGAAAGTCCCACCTCCGGGACGGTTTTACGGTTGCAGGGGACACATTTTATAAGTGTTAAGTTCTGCGTGTGCAAGGAGCTAAACAAAAATAGCTACCTTTTCCTTGTGCAGCATTACTGCTGCACAAGGTGGCTCTTTCAGTAACAAACGCCTTGGGGGGGGGGGGGACAGATTCCCTTACATTTCAGTTGTTGTGTCAGCGTGGCGGTCGCATGACACATTGCCGGCTACACAGCTGGGGATCAGCTGACGTTACTGAAACCCAATAACACTGGGTCGTATGTTTTGACTGTGCAGACGGCACTTCTGAGCCTCAACTGGCGGTGTTGGAGCACAGGAATTTAAGTTCAGGTGGTAGAAAGATGAACACAACAGGAGACCTGGATAACGTATACAGTGACCTAATTATTTAATCAGGAGGAGGAGTGGCAAATTCCTGCGAGATCCAGGCCTTGTTCATTTTCAGGAAAGTAAGCCGGTCAACGTTATCGGAGGATAGTCGCATGCGACGGTCAGTTAGTACACCACCTGCAGCACTAAAGACACATTCCGATAATACACTGGCCGCAGGGCAAGACAGCACCTCCAATGCATACTGGCTTAGCTCTGGCCATGTATCCAGCTTTGAGACCCAAAACTTGAAAGGGGAAGAGCCGTCTGGGAGTACAGCAAGAGGGCAAGACATGTAGTCTGTCACCATCTGACGGAACCGTTGCCTCCTGCTGACTGGAGCCGTCTGTGATGGTGTAGACTTTTGTGGGGGGCACAGAAAACTGTGCCACAGTTGGGCCATACTGGTCTTGCCTTGGGCAGAGGCACTGCTTCTGCTCCCTCTTTGTGCAGAGCCTCCACCACTGCCTGGACGCACTGAGCTGCTTTGGAATGCACTAGCAGCACTTCTCTCAGTTGGAATGGAGAAGATGATGGAATTGACCAGTGTGTCTTGGTACTCCCGCATTTTTCGCTCACGGTTCAACGGTGTGATGAGGCTTTCTACGTTGTCCCGGTAGCGAGGATCGAGGAGGGTGAACACCCAATAATCAGACATGTTGAGAATGTGGGCGATGCGGCGGTCGTTTCTCAGGCACTGCAGCATGTAATCCACCATGTGCTGCAGACTGCCAACTGCCCAAGAAACGCTGTCCCCTGCTGGAGGCGTGATCTCTGCCCGCTCGTCATCACCCCACCCTCGCTGTACACACTGAGTACTGGACAATTCGGTAACTCCCTCCTCTGGACGGACGTCTTCCTCCTCCATTGACTCCTCCTCATCCTCCTCACAAACTGTCCCCTGCCTAAGCGTTTGTGAGGAACCACGTGGCGCTGACTGTCCAGAAGATGATGGAAATGGTGAATCCTCATCCTCCACCTCTTCCACAACATCATCCCTTAGCGCTTGCAGTGATTTTTCAAGCAGGCAGATAAGGGGGACAGTCATGCTGACTAGTGCATCATCTGCACTCGCCATCCGCGTGGAATAATCAAAGGGACGCAAAACCTGGCAGACGTCATTCATAGTGGCCCACTCTGTGGTTGTGAAGTCTGTACGGCGCTGAGTGCGACTTCTTTGCGCCTGAAGCAGCTGGTACTCCATTACAGCTTGCTGCTGCTCACACAACCGCTCCAACATATGTAACGTGGAATTCCACCTGGTAGGTAGGTCACATATGATGCGATGTTCCGGCAGGCGGTGTCGGCGCTGCAGAGCCGCAATGCGCGCTTTTGCCGTGCTGGAACGCCGCAAGTGAGCACACTCTAGGCGGACCTTGTGCAGCAGTGCATCAAGATCCGGATAGTCCCTCAAAAAGCTCTGCACGACCAAATTGAGCACATGTGCCAGACATGGGATGTGAGTGAGGTTGCCGAGGCCCAGAGCTGCCACCAGATTTTGGCCATTATCACACACTACCATGCCTGGCTGGAGATTCGCTGGCACAAACCACACATCGCTCTCCTGCTTGATGGCATTCCAGAGCTCCTGCGCTGTGTGGCTACGATTCCCAAAAAAAATTAATTTCAACACGGCCTGTTGACGTTTGGCCACGGCTGTGCTCATGTCGGTCGTAACAGGTACACGTTCATCACGGGTCCATGTGGAGGTGGACTGTGACGGCTCCTGCAGCGATGATTCTGAGGAACTGGTGTAAGAGGAGGAGTCAATGCGTACAGAATGGATTCCTGCAATCCTTGGAGTGGGCAGGACACGTCCTGCGCCACTCGCACGGTCTGTACCCGGCTCAATGACATTAACCCAATGGGCAGTGAGGGAAAGGTATCGCCCCTGTCCATGTTGACTGGTCCACGCATCGGTGGTGAGGTGGACCTTGCTACTGACGGCGTTCAGTAGCGCGTGTTTTATGTGTCCCTCCACATGCTTGTGCAGGGCAGGGACGGCTTGCCTGCTGAAGTAAAAGCGGCTGGGCACATTGTACTGTGGGACTGCCAATGACATCAAGTCACGGAAGCTGTCAGTCTCCACCAGCCTGAATGACAGCATTTCCAGTGACAGAAGTTTGGCAATGCCTGCAGTCAGAGCCTGTGCTCGTGGGTGGTTTGACGAGAAAGGCCGCCTTTTCTCCCATGCCTGTACTACCGATGGCTGTAGACTGGGCTGGGAGTGTGTGGATGACTGGGAAAGTGGTGCTGCGGGTGGAATTACAGCGGGTCTCTGGACAACAGGGCCAGAGGTTCTTCCACGGCGATCCTGGGAGGAAGCCGAACCAGCTGCGTGTGAGCTAGAGGAAGAGGCAACACGAGCTGAAGAGGTGGTAGCTGCCGCTGTTGGTTGGCCTACCTCTTCAGTGTGTTTTTCTAACAACGCCGGGTGCCTGGTGCGCACATGTTTCCACATGTTGGAGGTATTGAGGCTGCTGACATTTCGACCTCTTTTGACTTTGTGATGACACACGTTGCATCTGACATAGCAAATGTCATCTGCAACTGTGTCAAAAAAGGACCAGGCACTGCAAGTCTTGGGAGCGCCCTTTTTGGCTTTTGGAAGAGACATGCTCCTAACGGGTGCCAAAGCGGAGGCTGCAGGATCCGCAGTCTTCCCCCTCCCTCTCCCTCTTTGGGCCGTACGGGGAATCTCTTCCTCAGAGCTGCTCCCACCACCTTCCTGTCCCTCACGCCAAGATGGGTCGAGGACCTCATCATCTACACTACCCTCTGCCCCCAACTGCTCCTCCTGGGTAGTCTCAGCAGCAGAGCACGCACCAGTAAGTGGCACCTGAGTGTCATCATCAGCTGATGCGGCCTGCGATGTGGTGACCGGAGCCACTGGCCCACCCGCCTCTTCAGAGGAAGACAGAAAAAGCTGTTGGGCATCACTGCACCCTGCCTCTTCTTCCATTTCTCCAATGCTGCTTGGCTGGCCCCCTGTTTCCAAGCCAAGAGATTCAGAGAACAGAAGTAGAGACGGCTCCTGTCCTGGGCTCTCTGTCTGCCTGGGCAATTTGGCAGGTGGTGAAGAGACAGATGGCTGCTCTCCAGTGCTCTGTGTCTGAGAGGATGTGGCACTAATGGAAGTTGATGCATTAGCTGCCATCCATCCGACAACGGCTTCAATTTGGTCTTCACGCAGCAGCGGTGTACGGCGCTCTGACACAAAGCTGCGCATGAACGACTGTTGCCTGGTGAAAGTGGGTGCTGATGAGTCACCGGTGCCCGCAGCAGGCACAGAATCCCCACGTCCCCTCCCTGCTCCGCGCCCACGCCCACGTGCCTTACTCACTGCCTTCTTCATCTTGGTTGACTGATAAAGATAAGCAGAAAAGTACTAACGGATTTGTGTGCTTATTCCTGAGCAACTCCTCCTAACAGGTATAAGAAACACTAATTTTCTAAAGTGTGGACTAGACTTTAATATGAGCTAATGTGGCCTACACAAATGTAAAGTGGTGTAACTGGTGTGTTTGGTGAACTTTATTATTTATTTCTTTTTTGGGGGCTGAACTGACAACAGATAGAGCTGCAGTCACACAGAGACCGTGCAGACAGACGTAAACGGCGCTGCAAGGCCCAAAAACCCTCCTCTACTTTATCCTATGTAGTGTTTTTCCACAAATTAGCTGGAGACGGGTGGAAAGACACTAATAGGATTTTTTAAAATTAATTAGCAGCAGACTACACTACTTGAAAAAAAATTAAAATTGATTTGGCGGTATGACGCAGTGAACAACCCTGAGCTGCAGACAACCAGGCTACGGCTGCTCACAGACTACAGGGCGAGCTGCAGTCACACGGAGACCGTGCAGACAGCCGTAAACGGCGCTGCAAGGCCCAAAAACCCTCCTCTACTTTATCCTATGTAGTGTTTTTCCACAAATTAGCTGGAGACGGGTGGAAAGACACTAATAGGATTTTTTAAAATTAATTAGCAGCAGACTACACTACTTGAAAAAAAATTAAAATTGATTTGGCGGTATGACGCAGTGAACAACCCTGAGCTGCAGACAACCAGGCTACGGCTGCTCACAGACTACAGGGCGAGCTGCAGTCACACGGAGACCGTGCAGACAGCCGTAAACGGCGCTGCAAGGCCCAAAAACCCTCCTCTACTTTATCCTATGTAGTGTTTTTCCACAAATTAGCTGGAGACGGGTGGAAAGACACTAATAGGATTTTTTTAAATTATTTAGCAGCAGACTACACTACTTGAAAAAAAATTAAAATTGATTTGGCGGTATGACGCAGTGAACAACCCTGAGCTGCAGACAACCAGGCTACGGCTGCTCACAGACTACAGGGCGAGCTGCAGTCACACGGAGACCGTGCAGACAGCCGTAAACGGCGCTGCAAGGCCCAAAAACCCTCCTCTACTTTATCCTATGTAGTGTTTTTCCACAAATTAGCTGGAGACGGGTGGAAAGACACTAATAGGATTTTTTTGAATAAATTAGCAGCAGACTACACTACTTGAAAAAAAAAAAAAAAAAAAGAACAGTATGAGGCAATGAACCACCCTCCCTGAACTGAATACAACCAGCTATGGATGGCCTATGTGGCTGCACTCAGACTAGAGAGTGGGCTGCACTCACACACACACACACACACAGACCTTGCAGATCGCTGTGAAAACAGCGCTACAAGGCAAAAGCAAGGTGAATAGTAGGTGAACACAGCGGTTGCTAAATTAGCCTTTGGAAAGCACAAAGAAGCAAATCGCTATCTCTAAACTGTCCCTCAGTCAGCAAACAGCGTCCTGTCACTAACTGAATTCACAGCAGAGTGATCGGAAAATGGCGCCAGCGACTTTTAAACTGCATCATGACATAATTTCAGCAGCCAATCACAGCCTTGCCAGTAGTTTCATGCCCTCCATGCTAAACAGGATGTGCCCACACTTGGAATCATTCTCATTGGCTGAATTTCTGAATTTTGAATCTTGGAACTTCCGATTCCGGTATCCGATACGCGGCAAGTATCGGAATACCGGTATCGGAATTCCGATACCGCAAGTATCGGCCGATACCCGATACTTGCGGTATCGGAATGCTCAACACTATTCGCAAAGCCTCTGAAGCATGTGCAGTGTGGAATTCCACCTTGTTGCAACGTCGATTATTAGGCGGTGCTGGGGAAGATTCAGCAATCGCTGATGGTTCAGCATACGACTGGAGTGTACAGGCGACCGGCAGATGTGCGAGCAAAGTCTTCGCACCTTCAGGAGCAGGGCTGGTAACTCCAGATAATTTTTGAGGAAGCACTGCACCACCAGGTTCAAGGTGTGAGCCAGGCAAGGTATGTGTTTCAGTTCTGAAAGGGCTATGGCAGCCATAAAATTCCTTCCGTTATCACTGACTACCTTGCCTGCCTCAAGATGTACACTGCACAGCCATGACTGAATTTCTTGCTGCAAGAACTCTGCCAGAACTTCTGCGGTGTGTCTGTTGTCGCCCAAACTCTTCATTTCCAACACAGCCTGCTGACGTTTACCACTAGCAGTTCCATAATGGGACACCTCGTGTGCAACACTGGCAGCTGCGGATGGAGTGGTCGTGCGACTGCACTCTGTGGATGAGTTTTCGCTTCTGCTGGAAGAGGAGGAGGAGGGCTGGCGAACGCCTACAGCCAACTGTTTCCTAGACCGTGGGCTAGGCAGAACTGTCCCACTATGGCTGTCCCCTGTGGACCCTGCATCCACCACATTAACCCAGTGTGCCGTGATGGACACGTAACGTCCCTGGCCATGCCTACTGGTCCATGCATCTGTTGTGAGGTGCACCTTTCTACTGACTGATTGCCTCAGTGCATGGACAATATGGTCTTTGACATGCTGGTGGAGGGCTGGGATGGCTTTTCTCGCAAAGAAGTGTCGACTGGGTAGGTCATAGCGTGGTACTGCATAGGACATCAGGGTTTTGAAAGCTTCGCTTTCAACCAACCGGTAGGGCATCATCTCTAACGAGATTAGTCTAGCAATGTGAGCGTTCAAACCCTGTGTACGCAGATGAGAGGGTGAGTACTTTCTTTTCCTAACGAGAGTCTCTTGCAGGGTGAGCTGGACTGGAGAGGTGTATATGGTGGAACTAGCGGTGGTGGTGGTGGTGGACATGGCGGATTGGAAGAGGGTTGGTGATGGTATTCTCGATGTTGACCTACATACAGTGTTTCCTATCAAAAACCTTGTGATTCCCTGACTGCATTGGCCTTGCGACGATACCTCCACATTTGCTGCTGGTGGTGTCCTAACCGGTGGGCTTACAGTTAGGGAAGCCATGTAGCGTTGCTGACTACCTTCATTCTGAGCAGGTGCACCAACAGTACAGGACGTTTGGTAGTTAGTCCAGGCTTGCAAGTGCATGCTGGTTAAATGTCTACGCATGCACGTTGTATTTACATTTTGGGGATCCTTCCCTCTGCTAAAGGTCTTTGAGCATTTGTTACAGATAACTTTGCACTGATCATTCGGATCTTGGTTAAAAAATTGCCACACTCCACTATTCCTACTATGGAATACCTTTTCAGGCATTGCACGCTGTGCTACTTTCACCGGATGGCCACGCTGTCCTAAAACTTTTTTTTTTGACAAACGTTTTTGGCCTGAGACGGGCCTGCCAGATGAACGCTGTTGCGATGTAGATGGCTGCTGCGGATCATCCTCCTCCGCTTCTGAGCTACTGTCAGCGGCACCCTCTTCCCCCAATGGCTGCCAATCTGGGTCAACAACTGGGTCATCTATCACCTCCTCTTCAATGTCATGTGCACCTTTCTCTGTGTCACCGTGTAAGGTGCTATAGCGTTCAGGATGGGGCACCATAGTCTCATCAGGGTCAGATTCTGGCTCAGTACACTGGGAGGGCAATGTAGTGATCTGAGTCAATGGAACAGCATAATAATCTAGCTGTGGCTGTGCATCAGTGCACTCCATGTCCGATTCATCTTGTAATGGGCTGTTAACAATTTCCCTTTGTAACCCAGGCACGGTATGTGAAAAGAGCTCCATGGAGTAACCTGTTGTGTCGCCTGACACATCCTTCACTGTTGGTTTGGGTGAAGGACACAAGGAAGTGACTTGTTCCTGCCTGGGAGCCCCCACTGACGACTCGCTGTTTTTAAATTTGGAACTTTCGGGAGAGGAGGCGAAAGAGCTAGAGGCTGAGTCAGCATCAAAGCCAAAGCTTGTTCCTTCTGCTCCGGCTTTAAAAGAGGTTTTCCTACTCCCAGATAAGGGAGCCTTCAAGGCCTTGTGTAGCCAGACGATGACGATGGCTCAACACCTCCAGCCTTAGCTGCTATTTTGCTTTTTCCACTACCACCAGATTCTCCACCACAACCACCACCACCATCATTACCAGCTGGCAACGACCGCCCATGGCCTCTTACACCACACTTCCTCATTTTTGGGAAAATGTAACCAAAATAACAACCGCTATATGCTACTGTAAAACAAGGTAGAAGGTGAATCCAAACATGTTGAGAATTTAAACCTCCCTTTTTTTGGGGGGAGACTGCAGCAAAAAACAGGCCCTGGGTATTACACTATACAATGTATGTGGCAGAACGTGGCTGGCAGATATACAACAAACAGAACTGACGTAGATCCACTTAGTGGCAATTTAAATCTCCCTTTTTTGGGGGGGAGACTGCAGCAAAAAACAGGCCCTGGGTATTACACTATACAATCTAAGTGGCAGATTGTGCCTGGCAGATATACGACAAACAGAACTGACGTATATAAACTTGTTGGCAATTTAAATCTTCCTTTTTTGTGTGGGAGACTGCAGCAAAAAACAGGCCCTAGGTATTACACTATACAATGTAAGTGGCAGAACGTGGCTGGCAGATATACGACAAATAGAACTGATGTATATAAACTTTTTGGCACTTTAAATCTCCCTTTTTTGGGGGGGAGACTGCAGCAAAAAACAGGCTGTCAGCACTCTGAACATTTTTTACCTTTTGTGCATTACTGCCCCTTTCCAAGATGGCGTCTTTGGTCTCATGTGCACTGTGTCTTCCTGCTATAAAACTCCACCCCAGCCATCAGTCTGTGCTAGAGTATTCTGCCTTGCATCCAGCTTCTGACCTGTGATTACTCCCTGGCTATACACCTGCTCCTGTGAACCTGTGTGGTGATCCTGCTACTCTGCTCTGAGTTCCTGCTGCATACACAAGTTTCCAGTAATCCTCCTTCATCTGCTGTTCGTGTTTACTTCGATCTGCATTTGCTGGACATGTAAGTTGTTTCTGATTTGCAATAACCTGAGACTATTAACCAGGCCTCGCTGGTTGAGCTAAGATATGATTTGAACTGCCTAATAAGCATATCTAACTGTGCCTGGACTAAGACAAGGATTTATTTGTGTCAAGTATCCTCAAGAATAATTGTGCTTCATAGACTTTTTGCTTGATTGCATTTTCCTCTGAAGTTTCCTATACACTGCTAAGCTGCGTTTATTATTTGCACCAAGTGTTGTGGACTTGAGTTTCTCTCTGCACCTGTTTGAATCACCGTGTGATAATATAGACTTTACCACTTATAAAACTGTGTCCTGTAGTTGTCTTGTTCCACGCAAAGAGTCTCCTGAGTTATCCCCTATAATTATTACAGGATACTCTAGCCTAAAAAAAAAGGAGACTGCTGGAACAATGACTGCAGAAAGCAAATTAGAGCAGGTGTTTTCCATAATTACTGTGTTTTCCGGCATATAAGATGACTGGGCGTATAAGACGACCCCCAAACTTTTCCAGTTAAAATATGAAATCTTCTTAAAAGTCGGGGGTCTTCTTATATGCCGTATGTCGTCTTATAGGGCCGGTGACTAATGTGCCTTTTGGGGTGGGGAGTGGTCCCGATGATGAAGAGAGGGGGCGTTGTCATGGTTCTCAATGGCAAGAGACCGTAGTAAAGCATACAAAAGGACTAGCTCTTGGAAGATGGGAACTCGAGCTGACTGTGAGCTAAACCTACCGCACAACTAACAGTGGCCGGGTAGCGTGCCTACGTTTTATCCCTAGACGCCCAGCGCCAGCCGGAGGACTGACTGACCCTAGCAGAGGAAAATACAGACCTGACTTACCTCTAGAGAAATTTTCCCCAAAAGGCAGACAGTAGCCCCCACATATATTGTCGGTGATTTCAGAGGAAATTGACATACGAAGTATGAAAATAGGTTTAGCAAATTGAGGTCCGCTTACTAGATAGTAGGAAGACAGAAAAGGGAACTACACAGTCAGCTGAAAAACCCTTTCAAAACACCATCCTGAAATTACTTTAAGACTCTAATATCAACTCATGACACCAGAGTGGCAATTCCAGCTCACAAGAGCTTCCAGCCTCAGAAATATTCAATCACAGAGAACTGGAACAAAAATGCAAAACACCCTTAGGACTAAAAGTCCAACTTAGCTGATAGTAGTCTAGGAGCAGGAACATGCAACAGAAAGGCTTCTGGTAACATTGTTGGCCGGCATAGAAATGACTGAGGAGCAAGGTTAAATAGAAAACTCCCACATCCTGATGGAAACAGGTGAACAGAGGAGATGAAGCACACAAGTTCAGTACCACCAGTGACCACCGGGGGAGCCCAGAAACCAAATTCAAAACAGGGCGTCTCACAGGTGTGAGGAGTAGCCCCCTATTACCTGATTGTGGCAGCATGGGGGTCTCTGTGCTGGGGAGCGGCGGCTCCTCATTGTGGTAGCATAGGGTTCCTGTGCTGGAAGCGGCAGCTCCTCTTCGTGCCATGGGTGCTGTGGGGCGGTGCATCTTCTTGCAGCATCGGGGCTCCTCTGGCATCTCCTCAAGGCCCAGAGGCACCAGCAGCTCCATTGCTTCGATGCGGTGGCCTCCGGGAAAATGGCCGCTGGGGGCGGCGCATGCTCAGATTCAGATCTCATCTCCCGAGATCTCGGGACGAGATCTGAATCTGAGCATGCGCCGCCCCCAGCGGCCATTTTCCCGGAGGCCACCGCATCGAAGCAATGGAGCTGCCGGTGCCTCCGGGCCTTGAGGAGATGCCGGAGGAGCCCCGACACTGCAAGAAGATGCACCGCCCCACAGCACAGAGCCCCCACGGCACGAAGAGGAGCTGCCACTCCCAGCACAGAAACCCTATGCTACCACAATGAGGAGACACCGCTCCCCAGCACAGAGACCCCTACGCTGCCACAATCAGGTAACAGGGGGCTACTCCACTCACACTTTCCTGTGAGACGCCCCCTCTCTTTGTCATCGGGACCACGCCCCCCACCCACCATATGCACATTTGTCTGTACCCGGCGTATAAGACGACCCCCGACTTTTAAAAAGATTTTGAGGGGTTAAAAAGTCGTCTTATACGCCGGAAAATACGGTAGATCACTGCAGAAATATGTGAAAGGTCTGCAAAAGAAGTTTGGAAGCTTTGAACACAATCAACAAGTGTTTGGACAAACTTTGCAGGACTTGAGCAACCGCATGGCAGCCCAGGAAAACAAACTTGCTGGCATAGAGTCCCAGTATGGACGGGCTTTTCAGGACATAAGCATGCAAATAGCTGCACAAGTGACTTTACCCTCTGGGCAACCGCCACCAGCTGGCCCACCTAAGTTGCCCCCATTCAGATTTAATGGTGATCGCAACAAATTTCGTGGCTTTGTGAATCAATGTATGCTATATTTTGATGTGCATGCTGACCGTTTTCCTACTGATAGATCCAAAGTATTGTGTGTAATAATGCTACTGACCTCACGAGCGCTCGCCTGGGCGAATCCGATGATTGAGTCTTGGGACCCACGGTTAAATGACTTGGATGATTTCTTGGCCACTATGTCATTAATGTTTGATGACCCTAATCGCCGTTCAACCGCTGAATCTGCTTTGTTGTCTTTACGCCAGGCTAAACATTCTGTTATTGAGTATGCCACTGAATTTAGGAGATTGGCGGTAGATACCAATTGGGACAGTTATGCATAATTGCCTATTTTTAAAAGGGGTCTGTCTAGTATTGTAAAAGATGAACTAGCCCGCTCTGAGTCACCACAAGAGCTAGAGACATTTATACAGACATTCGCCTTACTGAGCTTAGGCAAGAGAAATTTGCTGCATATAACCGTGTTTCTAACTTTTCCCTTGCTTCCAAAGAGCCTGCAGGTAAAACCTCTCAGGAGGTGGAGGAGGTGCTCATGCAAATTGATTCCGTTCAGAGGCGCGAGATCAATGAGTGCCAGGAGCATCGCCTTCGTGAAAGTCTATGTTTCTACTGCGGCCAGTCTGACCACTTCTTGATCAATTGTCCTAAGTGTCCTAGATGGCCTAACAAGGTGCTAGCAGCAATAGGGGAGTATGACAACTGTCATGATGAATCTGACATCTCTGAATGTAGCCTGCCTTTAAAAGCTGTATTCCATTCACTTTCTATGACTTCACTCCCCAAGGAGCTGAAGGAAAAGAACTCTCACTGTTCTCTCCCTATTAAGATCCTGTGTTCAGGACAGTGGATTTCCAGTTCAGCTATGATTGACTCTGGTGCAGGTGGCAATTTCATGGATATCACATTTGCCAAGGAACATGGTATTAAAATTCAGCAAAGAGCCTCTCCAATTACCATGGAAACAGTGGATGGGTCAACTTTAATGTCTGGGCCTGTGGATCAGGAGACTGTACCCCTTGAAATTTTGTTGGAGCCTAATCATCAGGAGCAACTTTCTTTCTTGCTAATTTCTTCTCCTCATTTTCCTGTGATTTTAGGCATTCCTTGGTTGCGTTCTCAGAACCCAATTATCAACTGGGAGACCAAGGAGATTATTTTCCCAACAAGGAGCAACTCAGCGTTAACAGAAGCTGTCCCTGAGTCCACGGCTACGGAACCACATGTACAGGTATTTTCTTTACCTCCAGCTTATAAAGAGTTCTCTGACATCTGTGACAAGAAGAATACAGATCAGCTTCCTCCACACAGGCATTATGACTGTCCCATTGAGCTGCTTCCCGGGGCAGCCATTCCTTTTGGTAACGTATACCCTTTGGCGGCACCTGAGCTTCAAGCCTTAAAAGAGTATATTGATGAAAAGCTGGCCAAAGGCTTCATATGTCCTTCTTCCTCACCAGCAGGGGCACCTATCTTTTTTGTAAAGAAGAAGGATGGGACCCTGAGACCCTGTGTTGACTATCGAGAACTCAATAAGGTAACCATACGAAACCGTTACCCCTTGTCTTTGATTCCCGAATTGCTGGAAAGAGTCCGCCATGCTAAGGTGTTCTCTAAACTGGATCTTCGTGGGGCTTATAATTTGGTGCGTATTCATCCTGGGGATGAGTGGAAGACAGCATTCAGATGCCGGTATGAACTGTTATGACCCCAATGGCGAGGGTCTCAGAGGAACAAGTAAGTCTGCGAAGTACAAAAATCCAGCTCATAGGGCAGTGGTAACTGGGTTGACCATATATCTACTCCTAACGCCAACACTAGAAGTAGCCGGGGAACATGCCTACGTTGGTCGCTAGATGTCTCGCGCCAGCCGGAGGACTAACTACCCCTAGAAGAGGAAAACAAAGACCTCTCTTGCCTCCAGAGAATAGACCCCAAAAGTTGGATACAAGCCCCCCACAAATAATAACGGTGAGGTAAGAGGAAATGACAAACACAGAGATGAACTAGGTTTAGCAAAGAGAGGCCCACTTACTAATAGCCGAATGTAGTAAGATAACTTATATGGTCAACAAAAACCCTATCAAAAATCCACACTGGAAATTCAAGAACCCCCGAACTGTCTAACGGCCCGGGGGGAGAACTCCAGCCTCCCTAGAGCTTCCAGCAAGGTTAGGATACAGATTATGTACAAGCTGGACAAAAATGCAAACAAAAACAAATAGCAAAAAGCAAGAAAGCAGACTTAGCTTAATCTAGCAGGAACCAGGATCAGTAGACAAGAGCACAACAGATTAGCTCTGATTACAACGTTGCCAGGCATTAAACTGAAGGTCCAGGGAGCTTATATAGCAACACCCCTGACCTAACAACCCAGGTGAGCATACAAGGGATGGCAGACATTCCCAGAGTCAAATCACTAGTAACCACTAGAGGGAGCCAAAAAGGTAAATTCACAACAATGAACACTTTGAATCTCTTGTGATGCCCTTCGGGCTTTGTAACGCCCCTGCAACATTTCAACACCTTGCTAATGACATTTTCAGAGATATGTTGGACCAGTTTGTAGTGATCTATTTGGACCATATACTAATCTTTTCTGACTCTCTACAGGAGCATGAAGAACATGTCAAAACTGTTTTAAGACGTCTGAAAGAGAACCATCTGTATATTAAACCGGAGAAATGCAAGTTCCATCGTTCTGAGATACAGTTCTTAGGTTATATCATCTCTCCCCAGGGGCTGAACATGGAATCCGGTAAGATTCAGGCTATCCTTGACTGGCCGGTACCCAAGAACATTAAGGAGGTCCAACGTTTTATTGGTTTTGCAAATTTCTACTGACGCTTCATTCGAAATTTTTCTGATATCGTCCGTCCCATTACTTCCTTGACAAAGAAGGAAAAGCCCTTTAAGTGGTCATCACAGGCTCAAGAAGCTTTTGATCGGCTTAAGATCTGTTTCACATCAGCACCGCTGTTGATACACCCAGATCCAACACTTCCTTTCATTGTGGAGGTGGATGCTTCTGATAATGTTTTGGGGGCTATTCTCTCCCAAAGAACTGGAGAGAAGGGTCTGCTACATCCTTGTGCTTTCTTTTCCCATAGACTAACCTCAGCAGAGAAGAATTACGACGTGGGAGACAAGGAATTGCTGGCTATTATTGCGGCTTTCAAAGAATGGAGGCATCATCTGCAAGGAGCTGCTCAACAGATCATAGTGCTAACTGACCATCGCAATCTAGAGTTCCTTAGATCCGCTAAATGTCTTTCTCCTCGTCAGGCTCGTTGGAACTTATTTTTAAATCAATTTAACTTTGTTATCTCGTACCGTCCAGGTTCTCGTTATGGGAAGGCTGATGCTTTATCCCGAATCCATGCTGCGGATTCCGTACCTGGAGCCCCGTCCAAGACCATTCTATCTGATGCCAATTTCATCGGAGTTATCCACGATCAGGACTTGTGGAAGGAGTGCAGGGAGGCCTATGAAGGTGATATATTTCTGGCCAACCCATCTGTGGATATTAATCTTGTCTTTAAGGGTGGCATGTGGTTCAGAGATCGACATATCTACGTCCCAGAGGTCGTCCGTCTGCAGATCCTCAAGTTGGTACATGACTCCAAGTTGACTGGTCACAGGGGGGAACAGAAGACACAAAAGTTCCTGAGCCGATTCTTCTGGTGGCCCACTTGCCTGAAGGATACCAAGGACTATGTTCTCTCTTGTGAGGTATGTGCCCATTACAAGACTCCTCATGTGGCACCTACGGGTCTTCTACAACCATTACCTGTTCCGTCCCGCCCTTGGGGGTCTATATCAATGGACTTTATTGTGGAGCTGCCTAAATCAGGGGGCATGAATACAATCATGGTGGTAGTTGATCACCTGACTAAAGCAGCTCATTTTGTTCCATGCACCGGCCTCCCCTCAGCTAAAGATGCAGTGAACTTGGTTATACAGAATGTCTTTCGGTTGCACGGGGTTCCGGATGAGATCATCCCTGACCGTGGAGTACAGTTCACTTCAAGATTCTGGAAGGGGTTTTGCTCTGCACTCAATATTAATGTCTGTCTCTCTTCTGCTTACCATCCCCAGACAAATGGTCAGACTGAGTGTACCAACCAGATGCTGGAACAATATCTAAGATGTTTTGTCAGCCATCTCCAGGATGATTGGTTGGAGTTGTTGCCGTTAGCCGAATTTTCATATAATAATTCTCAGAGCGCCTCCACTAAATTTACACCTTTCTTTGCCAATCTGGGTTATCATCTGTACATTTTACCTAGGTCTCCAATTAATTTTCCGGTTCTGGCTGTGGAGGAAAGGCTGACTGCGATGAGACAGAATCTGGAGGTTCTGAAGGAATCCCTGACCACAGCTCAAAAACGTTATAAGAGATCGGCTGATAGATTCCATAAACCTGCACCCATGTTCAAGGTAGGAGATTCCGTGTGGGTAGCAACTAAGAATCTGAAGTTAAACGTTCCTTCACAAAAACTTGGACAGAAATTTATTGGCCCTTTCGAGATCAACGGTATTGTGAGCTCCGTAGCCTGCCGGCTGAAGCTGCCTAGGACTATGAAGGTACACCCAATTTTTCATGTATCTTTACTAAAGCCTGTATCTCCTAATACCTTCCAGGGACGTGTTGTGCCACCTCCGCAGCCTGTGGTGATTGATGGGCAAGAACAATTCGTGGTGGAGGAAAATATTGATTCCAGGATTCGCAGGAATCAGCTCCAATATCTGATAAGATGGCAGGAATATCCCCCTGAGGATGACTGCGACTGTGCAGCTACCTGTTATCACAGACAACAGAGCAGCAGGAAAGGTTTCATGCCCGACATGCTGGTGATGCCACAATAGGTAATTATGAGGACAATTTGGGCATGGGTTTCTCAGAGCCTCATCCCTGGATGATAGTCCAGTTGCTCTCATGTTAATCCACTTCGGCATGAGTCCCCCTCCACCTCCGAGCACATGTGCAGCTGAACCAGCTGCATCAGCGGTATGTCCTTCCCTGCTTCACACAAAACTCACTGGCTATTGTCCGTTAAATGGAATCAGTCAACAGGTTTTTGCTATGTAATCTAAGAGAACCATGAAATAAGGGTTGAAATCCTGATTCCAATGATGTGTCACATACCGGGATTTGCTGTTTCAATAAAATGAGTATTTTATCAGCAGGATATTATCAGTACAAGACCAGGTGTCTCTTGTCTCCTAGTCCAAACACACCCCCACCACTGATTAGCCGCTTTCTGTCTATACAAGGTGTACACATAAATATGCTAATTAGTGATGTAGCAGGGCTGTAAGAGATTCAGCATTCTTGAGCACTACAAGATCTGCAGCAGAAAAGCTTTGAATTTATCACAACTATTTCACTCAATAAACTAAGTGATCAGCACTGGAATCAGGTTCTCTAGTCCTACATTATGCTGCTTTCAAATTACATAGAAAAAATCCTAATCATGAATTCCCTTTAAATTTAAACTTTTTACCTTAGCTTAGCATTTTCACTATTTTTGTTAAGCAAACAGCAATTTTGAGGAACGTGTGTGTGTGATAAACATCTTTGACCTACAACTAGGGTTGAGCGAAACGGATCGGACAAATTCAAAAATCGCCGACTTTCGGCAAAGTCGGGTTTTGTGAAACCCGACCCGATCCAAGTGTGGGATCGGCCATGAGGTCAGTGATCTTCGCACCAAAGTCGTGTTTCGTATGACGCTTTCAGCGCCATTTTTCAGCCAATGAAGCAGGACGCAGAGTGTGGGTAGCGTGATGACATAGGTCTCGGTCCCCACCATCTTATTGAAGGGCATGACATTGATTGGCTTGCTTTCTGCGGCATCACAGGGGCTATAAAGGGGAGTGCACGCCGACCGCCATCTTTCTTCTGCCGATCTCAGCATAGGGAGAGGTTGCTGCAGCTTTATCAGAAGCAGGGATATCGTTAGGGAGGGAAGATTAACCCCCAAACCGCTTGTGTTGTAGCGATTTCCACTGTCTAACGCCACCTTTTTTTTGCAGGGACAGTGGAGGCTAGATTTTTTGTGCATCAGCTCTGTAGCTTATAAGGCTCCCTGATAGCTGCATTGCTGTTTGTACGCCGCTGTGCAAACCAACTGCTTTTTTAAAAGCAAAAATCCTGTTGCTTTCTGCACAGTTATCTTGTTTATTTGTCCACACTTTTGTGTGCAGCAGTCCTTTTTATTGCTGGATGCCATACTTGTCCTGAGATCATTGTAGGGAGATTGAAATTGTAGTACAGTCCTTGAATTTTTTTATATATCTTCCAGCCACGTTCTGCCACTTACATTGTGTAGTGTAATACAGTGGGCCTGTTTTTTGCTGCAGTCTTGCCCCAAAAAGGGAGATTTAAATTGCCACTAAGTGGATCTACATCAGTTCTGTTTGTCTCATATCTGCCAGCCACATTCTGCCACTTACATTGTGTAGTGTAATACCCAGGGCCTGTTTTTTGCTGCAGTCTCCCCCCAAAAAAGGGAGATTTAAATTGCCAACAAGTTTATATACGTCAGTTCTGTTTGTCGTATACCTGCCAGCCACGTTCTGCCACTTACATTGTATAGTGTAATACCCAGGGCCTGTTTTTTGCTGCAGTCTCCCCCCAAAAAAGGGAGATTTAAATTGCCACTAAGTGGATCTACGTCAGTTCTGTTTGTCGTATATCTGCCAGCCACGTTCTGCCACTTACATTGTATAGTGTAATACCCAGGGCCTGTGTAATAATTATAGGGGATAACTCAGGAGACTCTTTGCGTGGAACAAGACAACTACAGGACACAGTTTTATAAGTGGTAAAGTCTATATTATCACACGGTGATTCAAACAGATGCAGAGAGAAACTCAAGTCCACAACACTTGGTGCAAATAATAAACGCAGCTTAGCAGTCTGTAGGAAACTTCAGAGGAAAATGCAATCAAGCAGAAAGTCTATGAAGCACAGTTATTCTTGAGGATACTTGACACGAATAAATCCTTGTCTTAGTTCAGGCACAGATAGATATGCTTATTAGGCAGTTCAAATCATATCTTAGCTCAACCAGGGAGACCTGGTTAATAGTCTCAGGTTATTGCAAAGCAGCAACAGCTTACATGACCAGCAAATGCAGATGGAAGTAAACACGAACAGCAGATGAAGGAGGATTACTGGAAACTTGTGTATGCAGCAGGAACTCAGAGCAGAGTAGCAGGATCACCACACAGGTTCACAGGAGCAGTTATATAGCCAGGGAGTAATCAGAGTTCAGGAGCTGGATGCAAGGCAGAATACTCTAGCACAGACTGAAGGCTGGGGTGGAGTTTTATAGCAGGAGACACAGTGCACATGAGACCAAAGACGCCATCTTGAAAAAGGGCAGTAATGCACAAAAGGTAAAACATGTTCAGAGTCTTGGCACACTTTATGGCATTGCTGCATGGGAACTTTCTCACACAGCAGTGCCAGAAGTGAGACTAGGGACTATTTTCTCACAGGGGCGTAGGAATACATTGTGGGGAATACATTGTGAAAGGATACCTTCCATCATTGTATTCCTGGAGCCCCTGGAGAGCGGTCGCATCAGCTGATGCTGCTGTTCTCCATGGGAGATTGTCGAGGGACACTCGTTTTAATTGGATTTCTGCGGATCAGGGAGTATAGTGTTTGTTTGCTATTTTAATATTTTTTACAGGTGAAACTGGCTTCGGGGATCAAAGTGACAAGTGATGGTGAGTATGTGCTCCTTGTTTAATGTACTGTATGTCTATATGTATGTTGTATGTATGTACTGTATGTATGTACTGTATGTGGCATGGTGCATGTCGCATGGTGCACATCGCATGGTGCATGTTGCATGGTGCATGTTGCATGTCATATGTCGCATGTCGCATGTCACATGGTGCATGTCGTACGTCGCATGGTGCATGTCGCATGGTGCATGTCATATGTCGCATGGTGCATGTTGCATGTCGCATGGTACATGTCGCATGGCGCATGTCACATGGTGCATGTCGCATGTCATACGGTGCATGTCGTATGTTGCATGCCGCATGTCGTATGGTGGATGTCGTATGTTGCATGTCGCATGTCTGTATGTTGTATGTCAGTATGTCTGTATGTCTGTATGTGTGTTCTATGTATGTATGTTGTATGTACTGTATGTGTATAATGTATGTGGGTTTTTTTACATTCAACACATTAGCTGGATGATGGGACTACTACTGTCCCATCATTGGCTAATGTGTCACTCACTGTCACTTTAGTAGGCAGAGCCCGATGGGAATTGTAGTCTCATCGGACGATGCCTGCACACAGACAGGGCCAGTTTTAGGCAAAGTGGGGCCCTAGGCAAAGTTTAAAATGGGTCCCCAAATGCTAACATATTGCACATCATACAAAAGCATTTCGGTTGTATTTACATGCACTGATCTCAGGCTGCTATACGAGTGTGATCGACAATACTGAAGTCGTTGGACGCTTATTTCCCGGCCTCTTTCCACTGTCTGAGAAAGGATGAAGGGGACAGAACGATCACTAATAGATCACTAACAGATCACCATACAGTATCATGTTATCAGTTGCACATCTACAGTTTACATCGGCGATGTCCTGCTGAGGACAATGATTTTTATTCCAGAATAAACAATCCAATCACCCAATGAATATGCAGCATTTTGCTTGTTTAGTATAATACACCCCATAGTCCTCCATATATTATAATGTGCACCACAGTCCTCCATATTGTAAAATGCACACCCCATAGTCCTCCATATAATATAATGTGCCCCATAGTCCTCCATATAGTGTAATACACTCCTCATAGTCCTCCATATAGTATTATACTCTTCCCATAGTCCTCCATATAGTATAATACACTCCTCATAGTCCTCCATATAGTTACATAGTTACATAGTTAAAATATACTCATCAGTCCTCCATATAGCATAATACACTCCTCACAGTGCTCCATATAGTATAATGCACCGCCGTCATCCATGTAGTACAATTCACTTCCCATAGTATAATGCACCCCATAGTCCTTCATATAGTATAATGTATTCCCCATAGTCCTCGATACAGTATAATTCAGCCCACATATAGTGTAATGCAGCATCCACCCCACAGAGTATAATGCAGCCACCCCACAGAGTATAATGCAGCCACCCCAGAGTATAATGTAATCCCCCCACAGAGTATAATGTAACCTCCCCATAAAATATAATGCAGCCCCCAATATAGTATAATGTAGCCCCCTCATAGAGTATGATGCAATCACCCCTCATAGAATATAAATATAATACAGCCCCCCATAGAATATAATGTAGCCCCGAACAAGATATAATACAGCCCACCTCCCCATAGAATATAATGTAGCCCCATCAAAGAGTATGATGCAATCATCCCTCATAAAATCTAATAAAGCCCCCCACAGAATATAATGCAGCCCCCCATAGTATATAACACTGCCTCCTCCATAGAATATAATGTATAATGTACCCCCCAAATATATAACACAGCCACATAGTATATAACACAGCCTCCCCCATAGAATATAATATACCCCCATAGTATATAGCACAGCCCACATAGTAGTATATAGCACAGCCACTTAGAATATAGCACAGCCCACACAGTAGTATATAGCACAGCCCACACAGTAGTATATAGAACAGCCCACACAGTAGTATAAAGCACTGCCCACACAGTAGTATACAGCACAGCCCATAGAGTAGTATATAGCACTGTCCACATAGTTGTATGCAGCACAGCCCACAGAGTAGTATATAGCACTGCCCACACAGTAGTATACAGCACAGCCCACACAGTAGTGTAGAGCACAGCCCACACAGTAGTGTACAGCACAGCCCACACAGCAGTGTACAGCACATCCCACAAAGTAGTGTATAGCACAGCCCACACAGTAGTGTACAGCACAGCCCACACAGTAGTGTATAGCACAGCCCACACAGTAGTGTATAGCACAGCCCACACAGTAGTATACAGCACTGCCCACAGTGGTATACAGCACTGCCCACACAGTAGTATACAGCACAGCCCACACAGTAGTGTATACCACAGCCCACACAGTAGTGTATAGCACAGCTCACACAGTAGTGTATAGCACAGCACACACAGTAGTGTATAGCACAGGCCACACAGTAGTATACAGCACTGCCCACAGTAGTATACAGCACTGCCCACAGTAGTATACAGCACTGCCCACACAGTAGTATACAGCACTGCCCACAGTAGTATACAGCACTGCCCACTGTAGTATACAGCACTGCCCATACAGTAGTATACAGCACTGCCCACAGTAGTATACAGCACAGCCCACACAGTAGTGTATAGCACAGCCCACACAGTAGTGTATAGCACAGCCCACACCGTAGTGTATAGCACAGCCCACACAGTAGTATACAGCACTGCCCACAGTAGTATACAGCACTGCCCACACAGTAGTATACAGCACTGACCACAGTAGTATACAGCACTGCCCACACAGTAGTATACAGCACTGCCCACAGTAGTATACAGCACTGCCCACACAGTAGTATACAGCACTGCCCACAGTAGTATACAGCACTGCCCACACAGTAGTATACAGCACTGCCCACACAGTAGTATACAGCACTGCCCACAGTAGTATACAGCACTGCCCACACAGTAGTATTCAGCACTGCCCACAGTAGTATACAGCACTGCCCACAGTAGTATACAGCACTGCCCATACAGTAGTATACAGCACTGCCCACAGTAGTATACAGCACTGCCCACAGTAGTATACAGCACTGCCCATAAAGTAGTATACAGCACTGCCCACATCCCCCTTCCCTCCCCGCCTCTCTCCTCCCGAGAATGGCCGCACAGTCCAGTAAAAAAAAACCCACAAGCTCCTTACCTCTCCCTGAGCCCACGCTGCTCCCTGCTCCTGTGTCAGCGGCTGTCGCCGCACTGCCTGGCACGCAGTGAGTACGCGATGACACGCATAGAATATAATATACCCCCATAGTATATAGCACAGCCCAGATAGTAGTATATAGCACAGCCCACATAGTAGTATATAGCACAGCCACTTAGTATATAGCACAGCCCACACAGTAGTATATAGCACAGCCCACACAGTACTATATAGAACAGCCCACACAGTAGTATAAAGTATTGCCCACACAGTAGTGTAGAGCACAGCCCACACAGTAGTGTATAGCACAGCTCACACAGTAGTGTATAGCATAGCCCACACAGTAGTGTATAGCACAGCCCACACAGTAGTATACAGCACTGCCCACAGTGGTATACAGCACTGCCCACATAGTAGTATCCAGCACAGCCCACACAGTAGTGTATAGCACAGCCCACACAGTAGTGTATAGCACAGCTCACACAGTAGTGTATAGCACAGCCCACACAGTAGTGTATAGCACAGCCCACACAGTAGTATACAGCACTGCCCACAGTAGTATGCAGCACTGCCCACAGTAGTATACAGCACTGCCCACACAGTAGTATACAGCAGTGCCCACAGTAGTATACAGCACTACCCACAGTAGTATACAGCACTGCCCATACAGTAGTATACAGCACTGCCCACAGTAGTATTCAGCACTGCCCACATTGGTATACAGCACTGCCCACACAGTAGTATACAGCATTGCCCACAGTAGTATACAGCACTGCCCACAGTAGTATACAGCACTGCCCATACAGTAGTATACAGCACTGCCCACAGTAGTATACAGCACAGCCCACACAGTAGTGTATAGCACAGCCCACACAGTAGTGTATAGCACAGCCCACATAGTAGTATACAGCACTGCCCACAGTAGTATACAGCACTGCCCACAGTAGTTTACAGCACTGCCCACAGTAGTATACAGCACTGCCCACACAGTACTATACAGCACTGCCCACACAGTAGTATACAGTACTGCCCACAGTAGTATACAGTACTGCCCACACAGTAGTATACAGCACTGCCCACAGTAGTATACAGCACTGCCCACAGTAGTATACAGCACTGCCCATACAGTAGTATACAGCACTGCCCACAGTAGTATACAGCACTGCCCACAGTAGTATACAGCACTGCCCATAACGTAGTATACAGCACTGCCCACATCCCCCTTCCCTCCCCACCTCTCTCCTCCCAAGAATGGCCGCACAGTCCAGTGAAAAAAAAAAAAAAAAAAAACACAAGCTCCTTACCTCTCCCTGAGCCCGCGCTACTCCCTGCTCCTGTGTCGGCGGCTGTCGCTGCACTGCCTGGCACACAGTGAGTACGCGATGACACGCACATGCTGTGTCAGAGGCAGAGCGGGGAATGATGGGAGAGGGAGCATCAGATGACGCTCTCTCTTCCATCATTGCTTTGAACTGTACCAGCAGATGCCGGTATAGTTCAATGCGGCAGGGGAGTCAGCGCTGGCGGCAGGCGGGCCCCTCTGCCTCACAGGGGCCCCATAGCGGCTGCGTGACATGCCACTAGCTGGAGGCCCCAAGCAGCTGCCTGGTCTGCCTGCCCCTAACGCCGGCCCTGCACACAGAGACACACACACACCAATGAACACAGAGGCACTACACACCCCGGCCGCCCGCCTGCCAGAAGCATACCCAAGCACGGCCAGTAGACCCACCGCACACACCCGCAGACCCCATCACCGCAAGGCGCCCGCACATCCCGGCGCAGCCCCACCGCACCGCCTGGTGCCGGCACATCCCAGCGCAGCCCCATCGCAACGCCCGGCGCCGGCACATCCCGGCGCAGCCCCACTGCACTACCCGGCGCCGGCACATCCCGACGCAGCCCCACCGCACTGCCCAGCGCCGTCACCGACACGCAGACCCCCCGCGCCCGCCCATCCCATCACAGCGTGTACATTCCTGCCTAGCCCCGCCCGCCCCCAGCACAGGATCGCAGCCCCCAGCTCCCCCCACAGCCCAGTCACTCTTGATGAGTGAATGCTGTCTGTACAGGCTGAGTCACGCCTGCTTATGACATCACGTCAATTCCCACAATGAGGGCCCCAAACATGGAATGGAAATGGAAGGAGATGTAAACAACAGGGATTTGGTGGTAAATATAGCATCCATTGTTTTATTAGATGTTGAAATTGATATACTGTACTTTCAAGAGGACTTTCCTTTTGCCTGTCCAATACCCCTGATTTGTTTGAACAAGAGGGGATTTCCATATGAAGAAAAATGGTAGTTCCAGCTCCTTTAAAATACAAAGTCTTTATTTCCAAGTTAAAATTCCATCTTGTCCATAAGATCCTTGTACATAGTGGACATACATGCAGCAGAAAACGGAGGACAAGCAACGCGTTTCGATCTCTCAAGATCTTTTTCACAGCTTAATTCCATATGTAACCTCCGAGACTTATATGCTGTTTCATTTACTGCTACCCAGCTGATTCAATTACTTGTCAAGGATTCCTAAGTTTAACCCATTAGATTCCGCATGAATTTACTCTTGCATTAAAACACCATCATTATTTAAAATAATAACAGTACTACCACTAACATTAGCAATAATGATACAGCAACTCGTTCCTTCTGTTCAGACAGTTTGGATATCTTGTTTCAAGATTGTATATCCAAAACACCTCTCTAGTTAGGAGGCGTCTTTTTACATCCCCTCCCTGCGGTGATTTTTTTATATGTTCAATACCTTGTATTCTCATGGTAGATATGTCTCCTGCGTGGTGTGTTATAAAATGTTTAGCCACCATAGACATGTTACGATTGTTAACAATAGGTTTTATTAAGTCTCTTAGGTGTTCTGAAATGCAGGTTTTTAATTTTCTCATAGTGCTGCCGATGTATGATAAGCTGCAAGTACTGCAATCCACTTTATATACCACATTAGTAGTATGACATTTTATAAAGTGTTTTATGTTATATATTCATGAGTTTTTTTCATCTTTGAATGTCTTACTTACAAGTGCATGTTCACATGTGCTGCATGAAGTTGTGCCGCATTTATAAAACCCTTTGGTTTCCAGCCATGTCCTTGATGTGGTTTTAGATGTAAAAAACCCTGGAGATACTAAATTTCCTATTGTGGGTGCTCTCCTAGCTACTACATTGATACCCCCATCCAATATTTCCAAAAGTATACCATCCTCATAAAGGATTGGTAAACGTTTGTTAATGATATTTTTTATTTGATTAAATTGTGGGCTATATTGAAGACAGATAAATGGTTTCTTTTTCCTATCATCTTTTAAGTTTTTGTCATGTATCATAGGTGCTAACATTTTTTCTCTGTCTTTTTTGCTCACTATATTTGCAGCCCGTTTCAAAGACCATTTGGGATATTTTGTGGCACTCAATTTATTTTCTAATTCTCTGAATTCCAAGTCCATATCTTCCTTTCTGCTACAGTTTCTTTTTAGAGTGAGTACCAAACCACCGTGGATAGGAGACCTCCAGAAAATAAATGAACTTGGGAATAAATTTAAAAGAATAGGCCTTTATTTTATAAAGTTGGCAACAATTACATACAGCAAAATATATGGTATTTAAAATTAAATAAAAAGTACATATGGCTTATTCGCAAGGTCAGGATTTAAAATTCAATAAGACAAACCCCAGTATAATATCTCCTTTATCACTATGCCTATCAAAAGGTGCAAAGGTTACAATATTAAGTGTTAAAAAAGGGACCCGTGAATAAAAAGTATATAATCTTAGATTATGTGCAAAATACAATTAAGTTTTATAACGCTGTGCAAATAGTGCAAAAAAAGTGCATAATAGCAGAGGATTAAACAACCCAATAAAGTGAAAAGTCCACATGTGCCAGCCTCTATTCAGGCCAAACAATAAGTAACCATTTGCACATAGGAGATAGCACAGCAATATATAAGAAAAGGTTTTTTATATATATATACCTGGGGGATAATGGATACCTGGACCGGCGTGCGCCCGACGCGCGTTTTGGATGTATCTCCTTCGTCCCCTGACGAAGGAGATACATCCGAAACGCGCGTCGGGCGCACGCCGGTCCAGGTATCCATTATCCCCAGGTATATATATATAAAAAACCTTTTCTTATATATTGCTGTGCTATCTCCTATGTGCAAATGGTTACTTATTGTTTGGCCTGAATAGAGGCTGGCACATGTGGACTTTTCACTTTATTGGGTTGTTTAATCCTCTGCTATTATGCACGTTTTTTTGCACTATTTGCACAGCGTTATAAAACTTAATTGTATTTTGCACATAAACTAAGATTATATACTTTTTATTCACGGTTCCCTTTTTTAACACTTAATATTGTAACCTTTGCACCTTTTGATAGACATAGTGATAAAGGAGATATTATACTGGGGTTTGTCTTATTGAATTTTAAATCCTGACCTTGCGAATAAGTCATATGTACTTTTTATTTAATTTTAAATACCATATATTTTGCTGTATGTAATTGTTGCCAACTTTATAAAATAAAGGCCTATTCTTTTAAATTTATTCCCAAGTTCATTTATTTTCTGGTGGTCTCCTATCCACGGTGGTTTGGTACTCACTCTTTTACTATAGTGGTTTCCACTAGTAATACCTCACAGCATATCCTGACCACGGTTATACTCTGATTTATTGAGAATATTCTCTAGATTTATATAAATCTGTGGATCATTTTGGGTATTCTGTGTTTAACAATTACAGTTTCTTTTTAGTCTGGTATACTCCCCGACTGGTATAAATCTGATAGTGTGTTTGGGGTGGCTACTGGTTGCATGCCGGATTGTGTTCCCACTAATCGGTTTTTTATGCGTTTTACTATTGACGATTTGATTTACTACACCTTTTAATTCCAAATCCAGGAATGAGATTTGATTTCTATCGAACTTATAAGTAAATCTAATGTTGTAGCCATTAGTATCCATATATTTGATGAAGTCCGGTATGGCAGACACATCTCCACCCCAAATTATGAGCAAATCGTCGATGTATCTGCCATACCAGACCAAATCACTGGAATAAGGATTATCCACAGAATATATGTATTCACATTCCCAGAATGCCATGGTCAGATTAGCAAGAGAAGGGGAATATTTAGCCCCCATCGGTAACCAGTTTTTTGTAAAAATACTGTGTCATCAAACGAAAAAACATTGTGGGTTAGCAGAAAAAAACAACCTGCAAGAGAAAATCAATCAAATCTTGTGAATAAGCACTATATTTCCTCAGATGAAATTCCAACACTTTTATGGCTAAATTGTGAGGTATACAAGTGTATAATGATACAATGTCACAGCATATCCACGTTTTTTTAGAGAAAGTTCTCAACACTTCTCTGGAGTCTTTGATGTGGCCTGGCGATCTCAAAACAAGTGGTTGGAGCAATGAATCGACCCATTCGCATAAGTGTTCGTTCATGGATCCGACTCCTGACACAATTGGTCTCATGGGCGGTATACCATTGCTCTTATGTGTCTTTGGAAGTCCATACATTATAGGTAATGTTGGATGCGGGACCAATAAGTAGTCTGCTTGTTTCTTATTTATAACACCCAAATTTAAACCTTTTTGTATAATTTTACTTACGTCTTCATCAAATGTCTTAATGTCGCTTTTTGTTATTTTTTGGTATGTCTCTGTATCAGATAATAAGTCATACATTTTCTCTTTATAATCCTCCGCATCAAGTACAACAATAGTTCCTCCTTTGTCACTTCTTTTAATTACTAGGTTTTTCTTTTCTCTTAATTTCTGTGAAGCTTCTCTAATTTTTTTTGGCAAATTATTATTTCCATCACAGTTATTATGTTTTTTGTCTTTCAAGTTATTTAAATCCTTTTCTAGTATCGTTTAAAATTCATCCATACACTCCCCTGTAGTTTGGATAGGGTAAAAGTATGATTTTTTGGTGATGAATTTTACTGATTGGTTAATTTTGTTACTTTCTTGGCTTTCTTGAGAAGATAGTTCTTGCAAGCACAAAAGCGCCATTTGTTCATTATAGTCCAGACCTCCATATTCGTTTATGACTAAATTATTAGATTTTTCTTCCTTCGTTTCTCCTTCTATCCAGTAATGTTTTTTGATAGTCAAATTTCTAATAAATTTATTTATATCCAAAATGGTATTAAACAAATTAAATTGTGCGTCTGGCACAAAATTAAGACCTAGTGATAGAACTTCGAGTTCTTCTGTTGTAAGTTGCTGTGTGGACAAATTTATTACACTTAATGCTTCTGTTTCTTTTTGTGACGAGTGATCACACCTGGCGGATTTCTTATGTTTCCTTCCTCCTCGCCTCGAGCGTTTTTTGATGATTTAGAGTTTCTCCTTTTATTATCTGGTGTTATGTTGTTCAATGACATGTCAGATGCGCTGAAATTTGCATCCGAGGAATCTGCGTGATGTATCATTATTGCTAATGTTAATGGTAGCAATGTTATTATTTTAAATAATGATGGTGTTTTAATGTAAGAGTAAATTCATGCGGAATCTAATGGGTTAAACTTAGGAATGGGTAGCAGTAAATGAAACAGCATATAAGTCTCGGAGGTTACATATGGAATTAAGCTGTGAAAAAGATCTTGAGAGATCAAAACGCGTTGCTTGTCCTCCATTTTCCGCTGCATGTATGTCCATTATGTACAAGGATCTTATGGACAAGATGGAATTTTAACTTGGAAATAAATATTTGTATTTTAAAGGAGCTGGAACTACCAGGACGAAGTTCCACGCACCTGTGGTTGTCAGTGAGCTGGCTGAGGCTAAGCCTCTTTTCTTTTTTCTTTTTTCTTGTTAAGAGGGGGATTTATATGCTTTTTTTTCAGGCACTTAAGTTTGACGCTATATTTGTTTGAGAAGGGAGGTGAGTATGTGGATAATGTGGATAATGTGGGGGCCCCTACCTCGGGTTTTACATTACAGGAGGTGGGTCTGTACAACAAGAGTAATTCCCAGCCACCCAATAGGAACCACTTTATCGAACCCTATATCCAATTAGTTGAAAAAGATTTATCAACTGAGAAACAAGTTTTGCTATAGGACGGGACATAATTAGTGAACGGATGAGAGAAAATCCCTCAATGGATTGGCCGCGAATACAGCAATTACTACCAAACCGGCTGATAATGGCAGAGCGGTGGCTATTATAGACAGTTGTAAATATAAGGCTGAAATTATGAGCCAATTGGATGAGCGGTTTGTTTATGAAAAATTGGTGATCCCACTGCCCGGTTCCTGAAGGAATTACAGCTTCTGGTCAATAACTCCTAAGACAATGGACTCATGGACCACAAACTGTCTGAATACCTGGTTGTCGACACCCCTATTACACCAGTACTGTATCTGCTCCCTAAAATTCATAAAGACATGTTTAATCCTCAGGGATACCCGATAATATCTGGGAGAAGTTCTCTCTTTAATAGAACTGCTATCTTTTGGATCGGGTTCTACGGGGGTTTGCTGTGGTTCTTGTTCCTATATTAAGGATACTAATAATTTTTTAAATAAAGTTGATGACATTGTGGTAACTGAGAAAACCATTTTGGCCTAATTTGACATTGTTTCACTGTATATGTCAATTGATCATGCGAAAGAACTGGGGGCTGTAGATAGTACCTTAGGCTACTTTCACACTAGCGTCGTATGACGCACGTCGCAATGCGACGTTGCGATGTACCGATGCATACTGTGAAAGAGCCGAACAACGGGGGCAGCGGATGCAGTTTTTCCACGCATCTGCTGCCCCATTGTGAGCTCCGAGGAGGAGGGGGTGGAGTTCCGGCCGCGCATGCGCGGTCAGAAATGCTGGACACGACGCACCAAAAAACGTTACATGCAACGTTTTTTGGTGCCGACAGTCTGACGCAACATGACGCAACCGTCGCACGACGGTTGCGACGTGTGGCAATGCGTTGCAATGCGTCGCCAATGTTAGTCTATGGATAAAAAATGCATCCTGCAAGCAATTTTGCAGGATGCGTTTTTTATCCAAAACAACGCATTGCAACGTGCATCATACGACGCTAGTGTGAAAGAGGCCTTATCAGGCTCGGACATGGCTCCGGATTGTGCACAATTTGCTCTCTGCTGGAGTTCATTGAGAGGAACTACTTCCTCTTTGGGGATGACTACTACCTGCAATTACGGGGCATTGCCTTGGGGTCTAATGTGGCCCCAACTTACACTAACATCTATATGGCGGTATTCGAGGATGAGCATTTGTGCACTTCCAACTTCTGGCACGATGTCTGAGCCTGGTGGCAGTATATTGATGACATCTTTCTAGTTTGGGAGGGTAATCTTGATGAGCTCCTTGCTTTTGAGACAGAATTGAATCATAGCCATCTGGAATTACAGTTTTCTCTAACTTATTCGTTAAGTGAATTTCAATTTCTCAACACTTTGGTGTATAAAAATAATGGCAGTTTATGTATGGATTTATTTGTTAAAAAGACAGCTAGAAACAGATTGCTTCACTTTAAAAGTAATCATACACGAAGAACGATGAGTTCTCTTCCATGGAGCCAAATGATCAGAGCACACAGGATAGTGTCCTGTGAGGCGAAACTAGATATTAGTTTAGAGGAAATGTGCAATAAATTTATAAGAAAGGGGTATCCAAAGAGTGAGGGGTCGAGGTATAAAGACCAAGCTTTAAACTTGACACGTGAAGAAACACATAACAGGACAGTTGTGAGACAGACTGTGAAGATAATTCTCTTTGTCTCTAAGTATTGTCCAGCAAGTAAGAAAAGTGAAGGTATTTTGAAAAAAACATCTGTCATTATTACATCAATGCCTGCCTTCCATTCCGGACTTTGCTTCACTCCCGATTCTATCCTATAGATGGGGTCGGAACTTGGGGGACAAATTACTGAGACCTGATTTTGGTACTTCAAAAATTTCGCTACAAAGTGTCATGATCTGTTCCGGGTTTTTGTCCTGTTTGCCCTTTTCCCAGGTGGATCATATCAAGGGTTAACTTTGCTTTGCCTCATTCTGGGTTCAAGTTTGCTGTTTAGCTCTGATGCATCCTGCTGGCAGTGTCAGCAATAGTTCTACCTTCAGCGTGTCTACCTGACTCTGGTAGATATTGATTTGTCCTGCTGTGATCCCTGACTTACCCCATGGCTGTTGACTCCCTCTGTCTGCCCTTTCCCAGTGTTTCCTTGTAAGTTTGTTTGATTCCCTGGTTTTGACTTGGCTTGTCTTCAGACTCGCTTCTGCCTTCTGTCTTTGTCTTATCCGCTTCTAACTATTGCTGAACCCCCTGGCTTGTTCCTGACCACGTCTACTGCTGCAACCTCTGGTACTTCTGCTTCTGACTGTTTTTTGACTCGGCTTGTCTGACCAATCTATCGTCACTTCCTGGTACCTGTACTGTTGCTCTGTGATGCTACTCTGTGTGTGCAGTCTCACTTCCTTCACTAGCTCCCCCTGGTGGAGGTTGCGCTATACAGCTCTGCAGCAGCATGACGCAAAGAACATTGTGCACTACCGGATTTGGAAATTTTCCTTGTTTGGGCTCTGCCTGTTGTAGTAACATGCTGAAAGGGGATTTTTTTTTATCACCCACTTACAGGTAAAAATTTTAAACTGAGAGAGAGGTACACTTGTACTTCTAGCTTTGTTGTATACATGATCGTTTGCCCGTGTGGTATGGTGTATGTGGGTGAGACTACAATGGAGATTAAGAATCAACCAAAGTCCTATAGCCTCATGGGGCACTTCAAACCAATGTTAAACCAAATCCCAAGTAAGAAATCCAAGGGACAAAGAAGAGATCCCACATACATATAAAACCAATATTTATTAAGTCACAAATGACACCATATAATAAAAACATACAAAAAGCAAAATACCGTCCAGGGGATGCTAGGAATACACAAAGAAAATTCCCCACATATGGTAACCTAATACATACCAGCCCAATAGCCTGAACCAATGTATTCACAAAGAAATCCTGTGTTAAGTTAACATACAGGACCGCACACAATAGTGTCTATGCTGACTGCATAGTCTGTTGTGACTAGGCACAATATGGCATAAAAAATTATAAACCAAGATTTGCAATAATGAATGGTATGCAGGTTACCTGAACAGTGGATGGTCCTGGCGTCCCCTCACCCCGACGCGCGTTTCGCCGCCAGCTTCTTCCGGGGGCGTATTTTGCTTTTTGTATGTTTTTATTATATGGTGTCATTTGTGACTTAATAAATATTGGTTTTATATGTATGTGGGATCTCTTCTTTGTCCCTTGGATTTCTTACTTGGGATTTGGTTTAACAATGGAGATTAAGGCCTGTATTGGTAAGCACAAGAGCACTATTAGAACGGGTTTAATTAAATTACCAGTTCCTAAACATTTTTCTGAGAGTAGACATTCGGTAAATCAGCTAAGATTCAGAGTTATAGACAGTGTTAATGTACAAAGGAGGGGAGGCGATAGGTTGAAAATATTGAAAAGAGTTAAGGTGGATTTCAACTCTGGGTACTTTACAGCCCAGGGGACTCAATATTGAATATAATTTACATACTTGTTTAACCTAGGTTATCGCCTTTTCTCTTTTTGTGGCTCTCTTCACTGCTTTTGGTTTTAATCACTCTTCTGTTTTCATCACTAATTTGTCTTTCTTTCTCTTTTTTAGTGGATTTCCCCTTCTTCAGTGGTGGACTTTACTATGCATAGGAACAACCAGAGGTCTTGGGGACTATGATCATATGAAACCTTGATGATCATATGAAACCTTGGATTTGGGACTTCATGATACATGGGTATTATATATGTACTTTTATCGTGCATTTTTCCATCTTTGCTGATCTTTCCCCTTGCCCTCTGGTTCTTTTTCTTTTTCCTTTCTTTTTATATTTATTATTTATTTTTTCCTTCTTAGGGATTTGGAATGATGTATAGTGTTATATATACATTGTACAATTACCCATTGAAAAAGGATTTTTCTATTTTTTATTATCGATAGCCATAGAGCGGTTTTGCTGTTTGGAATAGATTATTATGATATTACACATTATGTGTTGAATATGTACATATAAAATGAGTCCTTGTATGTACCTGTATGTTTGTTCCCAGTATAAACTCGTTGCCATGGATATGGTTATGCACGTATGCACGCCCCTGACTGTGTGCCATCCCAGGCGCTGCATGCGCAGAGAGTCCATGCAGCACACGTGGTCTGGTCACATGACTTGTTGGGGGGCCACCCCCCGGTGACATCAGAGGTCTGTGTGCAAGATGCTCGGCTGCGCTAGGATGTTATACAGTATCTGAATAAGCGAGGTATGGGTGCACCGCCATATGACAATAAAACAAGTAATGGGTGCAAAACCAGTAGTTAAACTATGACAAACAACAACAAGAGAAAGCCTACTGATAGATAATGCACACCAATAATACTAATAACATGAATAAAATACAAAACTGCTTTTATTAAACAATCCAATAACATCACAAACAATTAAAACACAATTAAAAAATTACATCATCCATAATACACAGAAGGTAGAGATCCAATAACAATATATATATATATATATATATATATATATATATATATATAATATGTGAAGGTCCCCCCACACAAAACGTGCACCCACCCCAAACTACTGGCTCATGGGAGAATGCAAACCATCATGGAAGGGCCTCATGTAACGTGCTAAATAGCCACACGCCAACAGGCTATGTGAAACTGGTGTAGAACCATGACCCCAATTATAAAATGCAAAGCCAGCCAGAAATGGGGAAGGAAAAGGGAAAAAAGGGGGTGAAGGGTTAAGAATAACCCATGAATATTAAAGGACCAGCTGGATCTCAGGACTATATAAGGAGGAAACCCTCCATGCAAATACAACCTGGTGTGATATGGCGTTACATGAGGCCCTTCCATGATGGTTTGCATTCTCCCATGAGCCAGTAGTTTGGGGTGGGTGCACGTTTTGTGTGGGGGGACCTTCACATATTATATATATATATATATATATATATATATATATATATATTGTTATTGGATCTCTACCTTCTGTGTATTATGGATGATGTAATTTTTTAATTGTGTTTTAATTGTTTGTGATGTTATTGGATTGTTTAATAAAAGCAGTTTTGTATTTTATTCATGTTATTAGTATTATTGGTGTGCATTATCTATCAGTAGGCTTTCTCTTGTTGTTGTTTAGGATGTTATACAGTCTCTGGTTGGTTACCGGGTACGTATTTTCAACACTCTGTCTATGTGTCTGATTGGGATTGGTTAGAACATGGACTCATTACTAGTGTTGAGCATTCCGATACTGCAAATATCGGGTATCGGCCGATATTCGCTGTATCGGAATTCCGATACCAAGTTCCGATATTTTTGTGATATCGGAAATCGAAATCGGAAGTTCCTATAAGTTCCCAGGAGTGTGCGGTGCATATGGTTCCCAGGGTCTGGAGGAGAGGAGACTCTCCTTCAGGCCCTGGGATCCATATTCATGTGAAAAATAAAGAATAAAAATAAAAAATATGGATATACTCACCCCTCCGACGGACCCTGGACCTCAGCGGTGCAACCGGCAGCCTCCGTTCCTAAGAATGCAGTGAGTGTAGGACCTGCAATGACGTCGCGGTCTTGTGATTGGTCGCGTGACCGCTCATGTGACTGCAACGTCATCGAAGGTCCTTCACTCACTGCATTCTTAGGAACGAAGGCAGACGCTTGCACCGGTGCGAGCCAGGGTCCGTCGGAGGGGTGAGTATATCCATATTTTTTATTTTTATTCTTTATTTTTTACATGAATATGGATCCCAGGGCCTGAAGGAGAGTTTCCTCTCCTTCAGACCCTGGGAACCATCCAGGATAGCTTCCGTTATTTGTGTCCCATTGACTTGTATTGGTATCGGGTATCGGTATCGGCGATATCCGATATTTTTTTGGATATCGGCCGATCCAATCCGATACCGATACTTTTGAATATCGGAAGGTATCGCTCAACACTACTCATTACTATACTGGCGCCAACATGAGAGATGAATCGGATTGGATCTCAAATGGTATTGAAATCTATACACTGCTGATCTGGTTTTTTCCCTCCTCTTGTCCCTTTGATTGCTTTTTGGTATCTATAGTGATGGGGATTAGTGATGGGTGAGCACTAAAATGCTCAGGTGCTCGTTGCTCGGGTCGAGCAAATTGGAATACTCGGGTACTCGACCTGAACAACAAGCCCAATATAAGTCTATGGGAAACCCGAGCATTTTTTATGCGATCCCCTGGGGGTCGTTTTAGGGTCTAAAAACATCTGAAATCGATGGGAACAGTGCTCAAATGACATGGGAACATAATGCTGAAGACCCCTGGAAGCATTTCTGACTCCTAGGTCACAGCTGTGACCAATGTTGTCAGAGTGTGATGCCACTTTTACAGGCACACACTAAAACATACAAAAACAAAACCATAATGGATTTTCCCTGGAAATTTGTTAAGGAACATCCTTTCCAGGGTAATAATTTGTACCTCTACCACTTGGGCTATGTTCATACGTAGCGTTTTTGAGGTGCTTTTCAACTTTTACATTGCTTTCAACCAAGACAAATGCATTCACTGGGAAATGTCATTGTAACATTTAACAACCCTAGCTGGCCATGTAGTGTGTGACACATCATCAGACACATCTTGTTTCATTTGTGAAGGAGTGACTCTTTAAGTCGCAAAGCCTATTTTTACAGGGGCATCAGGCGGTATTAATATTCTTAAAGGGCCATTATTAAATAGTGGGTCTACTATACTGTTATTGCCTATGCAGTGAGTGGCTGGGCTGCCAAAAATTAGGACGCACCCCAATACCCCTTTCATGAGACGTACAGGAGGGCCTCCTGAAAAAAATGTTCCCATTAAAAGAAAGTGGGTCTCCCATAGTGTTTGCCTATGCATTGAATGCAAGGCCTGCCCTGCCCCAAAGTTACAGGCACCCCAATAAGCCTGGATGGCCACAGGAAAACCAAGTTCAGATTATTCATTTTGTACCCCCATGCTGTTTGCTTTTGCATTGAATGCAAGGCCTGCCCTGCCGCAAGGTTACATGCACCACAATAAGCCTTTGAACCCACGTAATGGATGGCCAAAAGAAAACCAAGTTCTCATTATCCATTTGGTACTCCTATACTGTTTGCCTATGCATTGAATGCAAGGCCTGCCCTGCCGCAAAGTTACGTGCACAACAATAAGCCTTTGAACCCTTGTACTGGATGGCCATAGGAAAATCAAGTTCACATTATTCATTTGGTGCTGCCATACTGTTTGCTTAGGTATTGAATGCAAGGCATGCCCTTCACCAAAGTTACATGCACCACAATAAGCCTTTGAACCCACGTACTGGATGGCCAGAGGAAAACCTAGTTCACATTATTCATTTGGTGCTGCCATACTGTTTGCTTAGGAAATCAATGCAAGGCCTACATTGCACCAAATTGACACGCACCCCAATAAGTCTTGGAAAAGACGTAGAGGTGGGCCTCCTTAAAACAATATTACCATTATTAGGAAGTGGGTCTCCCACAGTGTTTGCTTATGCAGTGAATGCAAGGCCTGCAAAAAATTAGGAGGCACTACAATGCCCCTTGAAAGAGATGTGGAGGAGGGCCTCATAAAAAATGTTACTGGGCCAGGGCAATGGGCGGGTCTGAGAAAACCCTCCCAGAACTTTGCCAGTGTTTCCCTGCCTCTGCTGGATTGGAGTTTTGTCTCTCTTGCCTGTACTTCTTGGTTGTCCAACGAACTATGATGTCTTCAGTCCGTTTTGCTTGTATAAATAATGCCACACACAGACTATTATCTTTTATATTTTTGTGCACTAAAGTACCAAACAGCCAACATTAGATTGAAAGTGGTTGTTTCATCGGTATTGTTGCACTTGTGTTTCTGCCATCATTAATCAGGGCCCGCTGCACCCTGCCAGTGCATTTGTTTTGGAGGCCTGAGCAGGTAATCATCTCTGCTTTTTTCTCTGTGACTTTTTTAAATTTTTGGAAGATTTTATAAGTCCTCTTTTTGTGTCTGTGAGCTTTGTTTTATGTATAGCGTTAGGACTGGTAACTGTAAGGACCCTTGACGTGGGTTGCCAGCTTACGTATTTGCAACACCCCAGGTAACCGGTTGTTGCAGTGATGTTGCCTTCCTTTTGGGGAGGGCAATATCATGCTTGGATATCATGCTTGGAGGCAATGGAGTTCTCTTTATCAGGTAAGGCACCCACATACAACACATTCCAAGTCCAGGGGAACTTCCCTCAAATATGGATATATGTCCTGGTCTGGAGGAGGAGTTAGGCAGTTAGAGTGAGAAAAGTGTGGGAGAAGGAAGTCTGAGAGAGCAGACAGAGAGGCCCAGCAGCCACATGGAGCTGCAGCCTCTGGAAGGAGAGATAACCCGAGGGGTTGAATGTGGTGGAGCTACAGAGGAAAGGAGCAAAGGAGAGACAAACAGGGCTCAGAGAGAACTGTGACCGGGCACCCTCAGAGCCACAGCGCAGAAACCGGGTACCGGGAGCCCGAGGCTATAGTGGGACTCTAGGACACTTGGCAGAACTGGAGGACTAAGCCAACTGGAGGACTAAGCCTGCACCACACCTGAGATGCAGCAGCACCTGAAGAGTCTGGGGCATAATAGAGTCCCTATAAAACAGCTCAAGCTGCCCGTCATGCAGGTGCCTGTTCCAGGACAGGGGAAAAGAGGTCTTTGCCAGTAAGCTTCAGGCAGCAGGGACCTCATACAACAGGGCAAGGAGGAAAGGCTCACGGACCTCAACTGGGAAGGAGATTCGCCCATTGCCTCTGAGCCGGATGGATCTTAGGACACCTGTATCTGGTACCCTGGACTCCCTATTGACCGAACACCACAGGTGGCATCATGACAAACTTTATCACAATTCCCTTTAAAGACCGTTCCCCTTTTACAGTGAGTCCCAGGACAATGGACCGAGTCCCAGTCACCGTGACATCCCCTTTAATAGCGACCGGACCCGGTACCGAGTACCCCACTGCCCTGGTGGGCAGCTCATTTTTTGGCATCACAAACAGGATGGACTGACCCTTTGGAATGGGTCCTGTGCGCCATGGATTATAATGGACTGTGTAAAATTGTTAATGGCCGCCATAGCTGCACCACGAGGCGGATAAAGGAGGAAGAAGATGTGTTGCCATGGGTGGAGTTCAAGAACCGGCGCGAAAGCTGGATCCACACTCTATAGAGCCTGTAATACCAATAAAACCTGCCCGTCACCAGGACGGATCCGCCCCCAAAGATGGCTGGCGAGAAAGTGCAGGAGGTACCGCCCAGAAAGCCCTGGCCGCGTGATGTCTGGTACCCTGGACTGTGGAATACTACATCTTCAGTAAACCAGGTAAAGACTTAACAACTTGCGTCCTCCCGTTATTCGTCGGCATTCACCAACTTGCCACACACCTTAGGAGCCCTGGGGACCCCGCTTCACCTATGGGAAGTGTCACCATCATTGCTGCAACAACATCTCCCAGAGGACCCCTTTAAAGCAGCGTCAGTCCCCCTATTGACCGAATACCACAGGTGGTGTCACAACAGACTTTATCACAATTCCCTTTAAAGACCGTTCCCCTTTTACAGTGAGTCCCAGGGCCATGGACTGGGTTGCAGCCTTCGTGACATCCCCTTTAATAGCGACTGGACCCAGTACAGAGTACCCCACTGCCCTGGTGGGCGACTCATATTGTGGCCCCAATATTAACCAATACCTTGCATATATTGATTTTTTTTGTACTTTATCTTGCAGGGTGCAGTTGGATCAAGATGCCTCTGCAAACTGTGGCCTCTGTTCACACAGCATGCATTTTGTAGCACTGGGCAGCCCACCTGTGCGTTACTAATAAGGTGTTAGCCAGACTCTGCATTGCTTGTGTGAATAATGCCACATACAGACTATTATCTTTTATCTTTTTGTGCACTAAAATACCAAACAGCCATCACTGGATTGAAAGTTGTTGTTTCATTGTTATTGTTGCACCTGTGTTTCTGCTATCATTAATCAGGGTCCGCTGCACCCTGCCAGTGAATTTGTTTTGGAGGCCTGAGCAGGTAATTATCTCTGCTTTTTTCTCTGTGACTTTTTTACTCCTTGGATGTCCAACGAACTATGACATCTGCCGCCAGCGTTCTCAGATGGGAATTTTTTTAGCAATTCCACAACAAGGACCCCCTGGTACTGAACCATTTTAGTAGACCTGCCTGCCTCTGGAAGAAGAGATTGAAAGTTCTCTTTGCAGCATGGATCTAGAAGTGTCACCAACCAGTCATGAGTGTCACCGAAAATTTTCATAATGCGAGGGTCACTGGAATGGCAGCGCAACATAAAGTCAGCCATGTGTGCCAGACTTCCTTTTCCTCATAAACAGGACGACGGACTATGCTGTCCTCCTCCTCATCCTCCTCCCTGTACTCAGGCCATCCATGCTGAACAGACGGTATGACAGTTGTGCTTGTATTACCATCTATGGAACAAAATAGAGCAAAGTGTATGCATGAGAAATGGGATCACCACAACAGTTTAAAATTTATACAAAAAACATCTTTATTTTAGGAAACAAACACAACAACATAAAAACATTTAAAAACCCCAAAATATGACCTGGGGTAAAGGGTCCATATAGATACCAGATAAATGCTATAATATTGCACACAACATTAAACAGCCTATGCACATTAATGTACAGATAACCAAACCACTATTCCCAGCATATGGGCGTTATATAATACAGTATGATATTACACATCAAGTTATACACTCTTAAATAGAGGTTAACACTCCATACCATGCCCCATGTATGAGGAACATTGGAAGAGTTTGTTGGTGAACTGAATACAAACCAATGTAACATTCGATTGACATCCTGCTTCTCTAGAAGTTCGGTGGACTTCTTGGACTTGAAAATTACAGTTAAGGATAACCGGATTAATACCACCTTATTCCGGAAAAAGACCGCCACCAATAATGTCTTGCATTACTCCAGCTTCCACCCGGGACATATCCGCAATAGTATCCCAAAGGGACAGTTCCTCCGTGTGAGAAGAAATTGTAGTACCACAGCAGATTTCCTCAGTGAATCGAGACAGCTCACGAATCGCTTCCACGAACGCGGATATCCACGGAGGGTTATTTCAAGGGCCTATGAACACTCAAGACAAAAACCAAGGGAAGAGGTGCTTAAAGCACAACAAAGAACTAATAAGGAACAAGTGAGTCTTATAACACGATTTAACAATCAGTGGGATGATGTGCAGCGCTTGATGGATTTGAACTGGGGGATCTTATTGAGCGATACGGAGTTGAGGGCAGTTGTCCCTAACAAACCGGGCATTGTGGCTAGAAGAGCGAGAAATCTTAAAGACCATTTATCTAGGAGCCACTTTAGAAGGCCCACATATAGAACTTGCTCAGGTAGTGCTGTACTCGGTTCATATCCATGTGGTGACTGTTCAATATGTCCCCTAATGTTGGCTGATACAGGTATCTCTGTTCCCTCCCTACCCTTTCGGGTTAAATCAAGATCGTACTTCAATTGTCGCACACGCAATTTAGTCTATGCCCTAATCTGTGGATGCAACAAGATATATGTTGGTCAAACTACTCAAGAATTGCGCCGCAGGGTGCAACAACATATCTCGAGTATATCCACGGCTAAAAGCGACAGTGACAAGGGCAAACAGCTGACCACTGTGGCTACCCATTTTTTAGAATATCATAGTGGTAGTCATAAGACCCTTCGTGTAATGGGATTAGAGGGGGTCACCCCTAACATTAGGGGGGCAGATTGACAGATGAGTTATTAAGGAAAGAATCTCGTTGGATTTACGAGCTTAAGAGTCTAGTTCCAGGGGGCCTGAATGGTGAACTTTTATATACGGGATTCTACAAAAGATTATAGGCTCTTGACCTATACAGCTCTTGTGGATGACAATGGGTATGAACTGGGATAGGTATAAAATTATTGCTGGTCACATGCGGACATATTTATTTGCTTTCTTTTTATTACAGGTTCTACAAGACAGGTTTTTGCACACATTTATCTACAAGACTCCTTTTTAAGGATGATTTGAGAGTATGGTTTCCCTAAGAAATGAAATGGAGATGGAACATTCACTGTTGGCTGGAGGCCTATAGGACAACTATTTACATCTTGTACAATGTAGTGCAAAAATATATATATCATTTATATATAAATTTTTATTTTTTTTTCCCCTCCATCTACTGGTCTGTCCACCAACTTAGTTAATTATGTACCCTCTGCATATGTATACTCTGTGCGCTATTCATCATGGTTTTATACTGCAATATCCGTATCCCAGGTTCTAATACAGTCACCATACAGTGTCTCTTGGTAATGACTACATACTATAACTGCGTCAGTTCTAAAGTGTACTGGATACTTACTCTCCCCTACGGTCTGATGGGAGATTCTCCAGTCCTTCTATTAGGGTGGAGTATCTCACACCTTAAAATAAAATAAAATGTATGCGCATACATACTCTATGACCATATAGGCTTGTTCTGCATATATGATCATATTAGGGAGATTTGAGCCCTTGGTTACTTTACCCTCTGTTCACTAGGTTTTGAGTTATTTTTTTGTGTGGCACTATATGGTTATTGTGAATGGGATCGAACCCGTGCTCGGCTGGGCTTGTAAGGTTAAACTGGTATGTTGCTTTAGGCGCTCTCTGGGTCTAGCGCCACCACTATGACTACTAGCACCATTTGGCACTTATTCGACTATGTGATCAGAATCGCCAGTTATACCTAGGCGCTCAGGTGCACAGGCGCATTGTATACTGGGCAGCGCCATTTGGTATCGCTGAGTCTCCATGGAGACGAGCGGCGTGAAACTATTGAGTACGCACGCGCGTAATTTAAATACAAATTAACAATTAACTTTTTTTTACACAAAATTTATTTCAGCTCCAATTTGTTTTATTTTACCAAAGGTAACAGGAGAAAATGGACTCCAAAAGTTGTTGTTCAATTTGTGCTGAGTACGCTGATACCCCATATGTGGGGGTAAACCACTGTTTGGGCGCATGACAGAGCTCGGAAGGGAAGGAGCGCCATTTGACTTTTCAATGCAAAATTGACTGGAATTGAGATGGGACGCCATGTTGCGTTTGGGGAGCCCCTGATGTGCCTAAACATTGAAAGCCCCCACAAGTGACACCATTTTGGAAAGTAGACCCCTTAAGGAACTTATCTAGATGTGTGGTGAGCACTTTGACCCAACAAGTGCTTCACAAAAGTTTATAATGCAGAGTCGTAAAAATAAAAAATCATATTTTTTCACAAAAATGATTTTTTCGCCCCCAATTTTTTATTTTCCCAAGGGTAAGAGAAGAAAATGGACCCCAAAAGTTATTGTGCAATTTGTCCTGAGTACACTGATACCCGATATGTAGGGGTAAATTACTGTTTGGGCGCATGGCAAAGCTCGGAAGGGAAGGAGCGCCATTTGACTTTTCAATGCAAAATTGACTGGAATTGAGATGGGACACGATGTCGCGTTTGGAGAGCCCCTGATGTGCCTAAACATTAAACCCCCCCACAAGTGACACCATTTTGGAAAGTAGACCCCCTAAGGAACTTATCTAGTTGTGTTTTGAGAGCTTTGAACCCCCAAGCGTTTCACTACAGTTTATAACGCAGAGCTGTGAAAATAAAAATTATTTTTTTTTTCACAAAAATGATTTTTTAGCCCCCAGTTTTGTATTTTCACAAGGGTAACAGGATAAATTGGACCCCAAAAGTTGTTGTCCAATTTGTCCTGAGTACGCTGATACCCCATATGTGGGGGGAACCACCGTTTGGGCGCATGGCAGAGCTCGGAAGGGAAGGAGCGCCATTTGGAATGCAGACTTAGATGGATTGGTCTGCAGGCATCACGTTGCATTTGCAGAGCCCCTGATGTACCCAAACAGTAGAAACCCCCCATAAGTGACCACATATTGGAAACTAGACCTCCCAAGGAACTTATCTAGATGTGTTGTGAGAACTTTGAACCCCCAAGTGTTTCACTACAGTTTATAACGCAGAGCCGTGAAAACAATTTTTTTTTCCACAAAAATAATTTTTTAGCCCCTAGTTTTGTTTTTTCCCAAGGGTAACAGGAGAAATTGGACCCAAAAAGTTGTTTTCCAATTTGTCCTGAGTATGCTGACACCCCATATGTGGGGGGAACCACTGTTTGGGCGCATGGCAGAGCTCGTAAGGGAAGGAGTGCCATTTGCAATGCAGACTTAGATGGATTGGTCTGCAGGTATCACGTTGCATTTGCAGTGCCCCTGATGTACCCAAAAAGTAGAAACCCCCAAAAGTGACCTCATATTGGAAACTAGACCTCCCAAGGAACTTATCTAGATGTGTTGTGAGAACTTTGAACCCCCAAGTGTTTCACTACAGTTTACAACGCAGAGCCGTGAAAATAAAAAATCCTTTTTTTCCCACAAAAATGATTTTTAGCCCCCCAAATTTATATTTTCCCAAGGGTAACAAGAGAACTTGGACCCCAAAAGTTGTTGTCCAATTTGTCCCGAGTACGTTGATGCCCCATATGTTGGGGTAAACCCCTGTTTGGGCAGACGGGAAAGCTCGGAAGGTAAGGAGCACTGTTTTACTTTTTTAATGCAGAATTGGCTGGAATTGAGATCGGACGCCATGTTGCGTTTGGAGAACCCCTGATGTGCCTAAACAGTGGAAACTCCGTAATTCTAACTGAAACCCTAATCCAAACACACCCCTAACCCTAATCCCATTGGTAACCCTAACCACACCCCTAACCCTGACACACCCCTAACTCTAATCCCAACCCTAATCCCAACCGTAAATGTAATCCAAACCCTAACCCTAACTTTAGCCCCAACCCTAACCCTAACTTTAGCCCCAACTCTAACTCTAACTTTAGCTCCAACCCTAGCCCCAACCCTAACCCTAATCCTAGCCCTAACCCTAGCCCTAACCCTAACCCTAAAACTAGCCCTAACACTAACCCTAGCCCTAATCCTAGCCCTAGCCCTAACCCTAACCCTAGCACTAACCCTAGCCCTAACCCTAGCCCTAACCCTAACCCTAATGGGAAAATGGAAATAAATACATTTTTTTAATTTTATTATTGTTCCCTAACTAAGGGGGTGATGAAGGGGAGTTTGATTTACTTTTATAGCATTTTTTATAGCCGATTTTTATGATTGGCAGCTGTCACACACTAAAAGACGCTTTTTATAGCAAAAAAGTTTTTGCGTCTCCACATTTTGAGACCTATAATTTTTCCAAATTTTGGTCCACAGAGTCATGTGAGGTCTTGTATTTTGCGGGACGAGTTGATGTTTTTATTGGTAACATTTTCGGACATGTGACAGTTTTTGATCGCTTTCTATTCTGATTTTTGTGAGACAGAATGACAAAAAACAGCTATTCATGAATTTCTTTTGGGGGGGCGTTTATACCGTTCCACGTTTGGTAAAATTGATAAAGCATTTTTATTCTTCGGTTCAGTACGATTACAGAGATACCTCATTTATATCATTTTTTTATGTTTTGGCGCTTTTATACGATAAAAACTATTTTATAGAATAAATAATTATTTTGGCATCGCTTTATTCTGAGGACTATAACTTTTCTCTTTTTTCTTTGATGACGCTGTATGGCGGCTCGTTTTTGCGGGACAAGATGATGTTTTCAGCGGTACCATGGTTATTTATATCCGTCTTTTTGATCGCTTGTTATTCCACTTTTTGTTCGGCGATATGATAATAAAGCGTTGGTTTTTGCCTCGTTTTTTTTTTTCCCTACGGTGTTCACTGAAGGGGTTAACTAGTGGGACAGTTTTATAGGTTGGGTCGTTACGGACGCGGCGATACTAAATATGTGTACTTTTATTGTTTTTTTTTTATTTAGATAAAGAAATGTATTTATGGGAATAATATTTTTTTGTTTCTTTATTTAGGAATTTTTATTTATTTTATTTTTTTTTTACACATGTGGAAATTTTTTTTTTTAAACATTTTTACTTTGTCCCAGGGGGGGACATCACAGATCGCTGATCTGACAGTTTGCACAGCACTCTGTCAGATCGGCGATCTGACTTACAGTGCTGCCGGCTTACCAAGCGCCTGCTCTGAGCCGCTTGGTAACCAGAACCAGATATCCCAGAACTGCACAATATCAAACACAGAAAGCTATCAAAGCACCTAGCCACACCCTGCAGGACCCAGATGCAGCCCCGCGGCCATTTTGGATTCGGGGACTGCAGGGAGAGGAGGTAAGAGACCCCTAGAGCAATGCGATCACATCGCGTAGCTCCAAGGGTCTCAGGGAAGCTCGCAGGGAGCCCCCTCCTTGGGCGATGCTTCCCTGTACCGCCGGCACACCGCGATCATGTTTGATCGCGGTGTGCCAGGGGTTAATGTGCCGGGGGCAGTCCGTGACCACTCCTGGCACATAGTGCCGGATGTCAGCTGCGATGGTGAGCTGACACCCGGCCGCAAACGGCCGCGCTCCCCCCGTGAGCGCGGCCGATCGCGCTGGACGTACTATCCCGTCGGTGGTCATACGGGCCCACCCCACCTCGACGGGATAGTACGTCCAATGACAGAAAGGGGTTAAGGACTGGGTATAAAAACAGGTTGCCTCGTAATAGAAAACACAAAGATGGTTGCAGAAGCCAACTGAAAACAGAAACTAAGGATAGCAGAACCAGATATCCCAGAACTGCACAATATCAAACACAGAAAGCTATCAAAGCACCTAGCCAGAACTCTAGCGGATTAACACTGTTGTCCAGCAAGGAATGGGAGGTAGATGCTGGGTAATAAAGGATGATACAATCACCTGACCTAATACAACCCAGCACCAGGGGAAAAAGACCAGCAGCCAGAAAACCACAACAAGATGGCGGATGGTCAAAAAACAAAACAGATTCTAACAGGTAGTCAACAACTGCTCACAAATCTTTTCCAACTTATGCAGTGTAGAGTTCCACCTCCAGTGATCCGGAAGCTGCAAACACTGCTGAAGCATGGCAAGGGCGGTGGAAGCAGATTAGGTTCAGCACAGCCTGTTGCCTCTTGGCTGAGGCAGTGCTGCAGTGCTTCCAGCTTGTGACTGTTGTGCTCATTTCAGAGATAGAGGCTGAAGAGGAGGAGGAGGTGCAGGAGCTGTAGACTGTGGGGTCAACCGTAATTGATGTAGGGCCCGCAATCTTCGGAGTCGGGAGAACGTGTTCCATCCCTAGGACTGACTGGTTCCTGGATTCCACTATGTTAACCCAGTGTGCCATCAGTGAGATGTACTGTCCCTGCCCACAAGCACTTGTCCACGTGTCCGTGGTTAGATGGACTTTCCAAGTAACAACATTGTTGAGGGCACGGGTAATGTTCTGGGACATGTGCTGGTATAATGCCGGTACAGCACACCGGGAGAAATAGTGGCAGCTGGGGACCGAATACCTTGGGACAGCCGCCACCATCAGATTGCAGAAAGCTTCCATCTCGATGAGCCTAATAGACAACATTTCGAGCGCAAGCAGGCGAGAAATGTATGAATTTAGTACTGTGACCTGTGGGGCGTTGGCTGCGTATTTCAGCATGCATTCTAATGACTGGGGCATGAACAACTGAAGGCTGCACTGGTACAAGGACGTGTACGTGCTTGATGATGGTGCTACAGTTGTGGCCAAAAGTATTGACACCCCTGCAATTCTGTCAGATAATACTCAGTTTCTTCCTGAAAAAGATTGCAAACACAAATTCTTTGGTATTATTATCTTCATTTAATTTGTCTTAAATGAAAAAACACAAAAAGAATTGTCCTAAAGCCAAATTGGATATAATTCCACACCAAACATAAAAAAGGGGGTGGACAAAAGTATTGGCACTGTTCGAAAAATCATGTGATGCTTCTCTAATTTGTGTAAATAGCAGCACCTGTAACTTACCTGTGGCACCTAACAGGTGTTGGCAATAACTAAATCACACTTGCAGCCAGTTGACATGGATTAAAGTTGACTCAACCTCTGTCCTGTGTCATACCACATTGAGCATGGAGAAAAGAAAGAAGACCAAAGAACTGTCTGAGGACTTGAGAAACCAAATTGTGAGGAAGCATGAGCAATCTGAAGGCTACAAGTCCATCTCCAAAGACCTGAATGTTCCTGTGTCTACCGTGCGCAGTGTCATCAAGAAGTTTAAAGCCCATGGTACTGTGGCTAACCTCCCTAGATGTGGACGAAAAAGAAAAATCGACAAGAGATTTCAACGCAAGATTGTGCGGATGTTGGATAAAGAACCTCGACTAACATCCAAACAAGTTCAAGCTGCCCTGCAGTCCGAGGGTACAATAGTGTCAACCCTTTACTATCCATCGGCATCTGCATGAAAAGAGGACTGTATGGTAAGAGATCCAGGAAAACCCCACTTCTTACCCCAATACATAAAAAAGCCAGGCTAGAGTTTGCCAAAACTTACCTGACAAAGCCTAAAACATTTTGGAAGAATGTTCTCTGGTCAGATGAGACAAAAGTAGAGCTTTTTGGGCAAAGGCATCAACGTAGAGTTTACAGGAGAAAAAAAGAGGCATTCAAAGAAAAGAACACAGTCCCTACAGTCAAACATGGTGGAGGTACCCTGATGTTTTGGGGTTGCTTTGCTGCCTCTGGCACTGGACTGCTTGACCGGGTGCATGGCATTGTGAAGTCTGAAGACTACCAACAAATTTTGCAGCGTAATGTAGGGTCCAGTGTGAGAAAGCTGGGTCTCCCTCAGAGGTCATGGGTCTTCCAGCAGGACAATGACCCAAAACACACTTCAAAAAGCACTAGAAAATGGTTGAAGAGAAAGCACTGGAGACTTCTAAGGTGGCCAGCAATGAGTCCAGACCTGAATTCCATAGAACACCTGTGGAGAGATCTAAAAATGGCAGTTTGGAGAAGGCACCCTTCAAATATCAGGGACCTGGAGCAGTTTGCCAAAGAAGAATGGTCTAAAATTCCAGCAGTGCATTGTAAGAAACTCGTTGATGGTTACTGGAAGCGGTTTGTCGCAGTTATTTTGGCTAAAGGTTGGGCAACCAAGTATTAGGTTGAGGGTGCCAATACTTTTGTCTGGCCCATTTTTGGAGTTTTGTGTGAAATGATCAATGTTTTGCTTTTTGCTTCATTCTCTTTTGTGTTTTTCATTTAAGACAAATTAAATGAAGATAATAATAGCAAAGAATTTGTGTTTGCAATCATTTTCAGGCAGAAACTGAGTATTATCTGACAGGATTGCAGGGGTGTCAGTACTTTTGGCCACAACTGTAGTTGACTGTGGGCAATGGCAGGTGCAGGGCACGAGGTATCTTCTCATGCACCGTGGACAGGAGATTGGAGTGTACGCACAACAGTGGAAGAAGCAGTGGTGTCCTCTGCAGACAGTGTTCCTGGAGCCTGGGGTTCGGCCCACAAAGTCGGGTTCTTTGCTGCCATGTGCCTGATCATGCTTGTGGTGGTCAAGTAATTTTGCTACCCCTGCTGATGCGGGCATGACAGGTGGTGGAAATGGCCTATATGTTTTTTAAAGACTCTGTCGATAACCCCAACCAGACTCAGTAAGATCTAAAAGTTGGAATGGCAACTTCTGTCATGTTGGTGTTATGGGGAACGGATGTACACCTTCTGTCTGCGGCCACCATACTGCTTCTTCCTGCCTGTTGGTGTGCTATGCCTCCTTCCCCATGTGTGCTGCTGTCCTCACTCTGCATGTCCTCCCTCTGCATGTACTCCTGCCAGGTTGGATCAGTTACTAATATCATCCACCACCTCGTTTCCACATCTGCACCCTGGTCCTCCTCCTGACTTTCTAGCAATTGTGTCTCATCATCGTCCACCTCTTGTGACACTTTGCCACTTCGTGTGACCGTGGCTGCTCAAATATTTGAGCATCGCTACATGCGGTCTCATCTTGCCCTGCTTCAAGTAGACCGGTCAAGAGTCCCAAATCTATAAATGGAAATGTGAACAGCTAGTCGGAGTGTCCAAGTGTGGGATCAGTTGTCTCCGAGCACTCGGCATGGTGGGAGCAAGGAGGATCAGGGTGATTAATATGCGGTCCAGACTCATGGCTACTCAGATTTAACCGTGTGGAAGACGTGGCGATGGCAAAGCGACTGGAAGCATTATCCGCTCTAAAACCAACAACCTTTTGACACTGCTTTGGGTTCAATAGTGGTGTGCTACGGTCCCCTTGTAATTGGGACAGGAAGGTCAAGCGAGAAGATGTGGGTGTTTGTTGTGGCCCACTTTCAGCTTGCCCACGGCCTCTGCGTGCACCATCAGCATCATGTCTACTTCCCCATCCCTTGCCACGTGCCTTGCCCATTTTAAATGCACTACTAAAATATTTTCCACGTTCACTACAAATGGCTGAATTTGTAGCAAACATATATGTGATCAGTGTGCGTAAAAAACACAGTTTAAATTATCTGGGCTGTAGGCAATTTTTTTTTTAAACTGTTGTTAATAACTAGGGTGGGACACAGCAATACCAGTTCAAAGGAGTCCTCAAATGCCACAATGTTTAGCCCACAGATAGATCAGGCGTCTGACAGAGGTACCACACTGTTCAATTTGTGGCCTGTATTTTTTTTTAACATTAAACACTCTTTAGAACTAGGGTTGCAGACAGCAAATACAGTGGAATGTAGGCCTGAAATGCCCAAATTTGTAGCCCACAGACAGATCTGACATCTGACAGAGAAACCACAATGCTCGAGATGTGGCCTGTATTTTTTTTCAAACAAAAGTACTGTTTAGGGTATGTGCACACGTTGCAGATTTGCCTGTGGATTTTTCTGCACTAAATCCGCAGCTCTTGGCAGAAAAGGCAGGTGCGTTTTTGATGCATTTTTGTATGCGTTTTTGAAAGCTAAATAAAGATGCATTATTGAACAAAAATAAAAAGATTTGTGATGTCATTTCTTGTCCAACCTCCTCTTTTACATTTGTCCAACCCACACTCCATTACACACATAGATAGACAGATAGATAGATAGATAGATAGATAGATAGATGATAGATAGATAGATAGATAGATAGATAGATAGATAGATAGATAGATAGATATAGATAGATGTAGATAGATATATCTTTGGATAGATGTAGATAGATATATGAATAGTTAGACTACTTTCACACATCAGGTTTTTGCTGCCAGGCATAATCAATGGAAAAAATCCATAAAAAACCGGATTCGGAGGCCGGATTCATTATTTCACAGACAGAAAAATCATTCTTCTGTAAGCTTTCTCCGTCTGCCGGAAACAGCTTTTCTGACAGATCCGGCAAAAAACAGATAAAACGTGTGGCCATCAGCTGCAATACGGCACTAATACAACTCTATGAGAAAAAAACGGATCCGGCGGAAAAAAAACGGATCCGATTTTTCAAAACTCGCCAGATTGTGCCTGACAGCAAAAAACCTGATGTGTGAAAGTAGCCAGATAGATATATGGATAGATATATCTATATATCTATAGATCTAGCTATAAATATATCTATAGATATAGCCATAGTTATCCATCTATAGATATATAGATTTATCCATAGATATATAATAGCAAGGCCTATGTTTATTAATGAACGTTTGATTAAAAAAAAATGGAAAAAAATGGCGCGGGCTCCCGCACAATTTTCTGCGCCAGAGGGGAAAAGCCGACGGCCGGGGGCCAATATTTGTAGCCTTGGAAGAGGTTAATACCCATGGCCCCTCCCAGGCTATGAATATCAGCCCGCAGCTGTCTGTGTAGCCTTTACTGACTATTAAAATAGGGGAACCCCCCAAAAAATTACGTGGGGTCCCCCTATATTTTATAGCCAGAAAGGCTACGCAGACAGCTGCGGGCTGATATTCATAGCCTAGAGAGGGGCCATGGTTTCCCCCCAGGCTGCAAATACCAGCCTGCAGCTGCCCCAGAAATGGCGCATCTGTAAGAAGCGCCAATTCCGGCACTTAGCCCCTCACTTCCCACTCCCCTGTAGCGGTGGGATATGGGGTAATAAGGGGTTAATGTCACCTTGCTAATATTAGGTGACATTAAGCCCGGTTAATAATGGAGAGGTGTCAATAAGACGCCTATCCATTACTAATCCTATAGTAGTGAAAGAGTGCAAAAAATTAAAATAATAAACCGCATACTCCCTGTCCGACGCAGTCCAATTAATAACGAGTGTCCCACGACTATCTCCCCTATAGAACAGTGACATCAGGTGATGTCACTGCTCTATAGACGTTCAGTGACACACTGACAGGAGACAATGGCTCCTGCAGTGCATCACTGAGGTTACCTTAGTTCAGGGTCTCACTTTATGGCAAAGCTGCGTGGGAATTTTCCCACACAGCAGTGCCACAAGTGAGACTAGGGACTATTTTTTACAGTGGCGGAGGAATGCATTGCGGAAGGATACCTTCTGTCATTGTAATCCTGGAGCCCCTGGAGAGTGGTCACATCAGCTGATGTGGCTGCCCTCCACGGAGATCGTCGTGGGACACTCGTTTTAATTGAATATCTGCGGATCAGGGAGTATATTGTTTGTTTGTTATTTTAATATTTTTTACAGGTGACAATGTCTTCGGGGATCAAGGTGACAAGGTGATGAAGGTAAGTATGTACTCTATGTTGTATGTACTGTATTTCTATATGTATGTATTGTATGTAATGTATGAATGTACTGTATGTACTGTATTTATTGTATGTTATATGTACTGTTATATGTTTTATGTTCTGTTATATGTTGTATGTTGTATGTACTGTTGTATGTAGTATGTACTATTATATGTTGTAAGTTGTATGTTCTGTTATATGTTGTATGTACTGTTGTATGTTGTATGTACTGTTGTATGTACTGTTATATGGTGTATGTACTGTTATATGTTGTATGTACTGTTATATGTTGTAGGAACTGTTGTATGTACTGTTGTATGTTCTGTTATATGTTGTATGTTCTGTTATATGTACTGTTATATGTTGTATGTTGTATGTACTGTTATATGTTGTATGTTCTGTTATATGTTATATGTTGTATGTACTATTATATGTTGTATGTTGTATGTACTGTTATATGTTGTATGTACTGTTGTATGTTCTGTTATATGTCGTATGTACTGTTATATGTTTGTGTTTTTTTTTACATTCAACACATTAGCCGGATGATGGGACTACTACTGTCCCATCATTGGCTAATGTGTCAATCTTTGTCACTGTAAGAGGCATAGCCCGATGGGACCTGTAGTCCCATCGGATGATGCCTGCACACACACCCCCGACAGACACGGCAAACCCCCGACAGCCCCGCACAGACCGACAACCCCACACAGCCCCCCGACAGCCCCACACAGCCCCCCGACAGCCCGCACAGACCCCCGACAGCCCCGGAAGATGCCCCGGCAGCCCCACACAGACCCCTGACAGCCCCGCACAGACCCCCAACAGCCCCGCACAGACCCCCAACAGCCCGCACAGACCCCCAACAGCCCCAAAACCCCCGACAGCCCCGGAAGACGTCCCAGCAGCCCCACACAGACCCTTGACAGCCCCGCACAGACCCCCGACAGCCCGCACAGAACCTTAACAGCCCCGCTCAGACCCCCGACAGCCCGCACAGACCCCCAACAGCCCCACACAGACCCCCAATAGCCCACACAGACCTCCAACAGCCCTGGAAGACCCCCGACAGCCCCGGCAGATGCCCCGGCAGCCCCACACAGACCCCCGACAGCCCCGCACAGACCCACACACACACGCAGACCCCGTCCGCACACACAGACATGCACAGTCTCTGCCCACACTCTGCCCACACACTTCACCCGCACATAAACCGCAGATCTTTTTTACATCTGCAGTTTTGCTGCGGATGTGCCCAACTCAATGCAAGTCAATGGGTGCAGAAACACTGCAGATCCGCACAAAGAATTGACATGCTGCGTAAAAAATAACGCTCCGTTTCTGCACGTTTTTTCCCGCAGCATGTACACAGTGGATTGGCTTTTTCCATAGGTTTACATGGTACTGTAAATCGCATGGAAAACTGCTGCAGATCCGCAGCTTCAAAAACGCCGTGGATCCGCGGAAAAATCCGCAACATGTGAACATGGCCTTAGAACGAGGGTAACAGACAGAAAATACAGTGGAATGCAGGCGTGAAATGCCCAAATTTGTCGCTCACAGATAGATCTGGCACCTGACAGAAAAACCACAGTGCTCAATATGTAGCCTGTATTTTTTACCCCAAAACACTGTAAAGAATGAGGGTAAAAGACAGCATATACAGTGGAATGGAGGCGTGAAGTACCCATATTTGTAACCCACAGAGAGATCTGGTGTCTGACAGAGAAACCACAATGCTCAATATGTGAACAAAAAAAACAAAAAAAATGGGGGCTCTGGATTGCTTTGGAATAAAATAATCAGGATCAAGATGCCAAAAAATTCTTCCTAGCCATTGATACCTGGGGCTAGGTATATACTGTATGTGGAGCGCCCCAGCCAGGACCTAGGGGTGCTCGGTATCGGGTCCGTTCGTCAGTGACCCGGTCCGTTCCCATGTGCGTCCAAATTAAAGGGAATGTCTTTAAAGGGGGTTTATAGGAATAAGAATGTTTGTGACGCCACCTGTGGTATTCGGTCAGGGATGACCGACACTGCTTAAAGGGTTCCACTGGGGTGATGTTATGGCAGCTGTGATGGTAGGCTTCCCATAGGTGAAGCTGGGTCCCCAGGGCTCCCGGTGTAGTAGATAAAGATGATGTAGTAAGAAACAGAGGACACAATGTTGCAGTTTCTTTACCTTTTTACTGTAGAGTTCAGGGAGCCACAATCCAGGGTACCGGATCACAGGTACTTTTATGGTCCGGCTGGCTTGGAAGCGAATCTGGAATTCCCCTAACCAGGTAGAGTTGGAAGCCTTCCCTTCTGTGCTATGTTGTAGTCTCTTGCTGCTTTAGGCCTCACACAAGGACCTCACGTTCTCTCTGTCTCTCTTGTGGTAGGACACTACCCGCATGGCTGGTAACTCGAGCCTTTTTACAGGATCTCTCAGGATGACTCTGGGCTCTATCTGTCACTGTGACTTCGAGTGTTAATGGTGGACAGGCGACATGCAATCTGCTGTCACCCGGTTTCTGCCGTGGGGCACGAAGTTACCCCCACAACCTCCGTCTTCCAGCTACTGGAATTCTGTGTTTCAGCATGGAGGAAGCCCAGTCGCAGCTTCCCTCCAGCTCTTTACTCTCATGCGCTTCTCTTCCCCTCTCAGTCTCCTACAGACAGCTCTGTTCTCATTCCTTCCAGGAACTGCAGCACCTCACGTGGCGGCACGGCTCCAGCTCTCCTCTCATACTGTCTCTGTCTCACTACACTCCTTCCCTATCTCTGACAAACTAATTAACTCCTCCCCCAGACCAGAATATATATGTCTATACCTAGGGAAGCTCCCCTGAATCCGGGTTCAGAGCTCCCTCTTCTGGCCTGGAGTCAGAATAGTGTTGTATGTGCTGAATACCTGTTAAAGGGATCCTTCCTCGGTTCCAAGCATGACATCACTCTCCCCATGAGGAAAGCAATTCCAATGTAACAACCAGTTACCTGGAGTGTTACACATATAATAAGCAGCAGCAGACAGTAATGATATGGACCTTCTTGATGTATGCAATGATATCTATATACCCACATACAGTGCCTGTGAGTCACCCACCAGGGCAATGGGGATACTCAGTACTGAGTCTGGTCACACTTAAAGGGGATGTTACAGTGGCTGCGACCCGGTCCGTGGCCCTGGGCACTCAATTAAAAGAGAAAAGTCTTTTAAGGGGCTTTGTAATAAAGTTTGTATTCATGACGCCACCTGTGGTTCTTGGTCAGAGGGGACCGACGCTGCTTAAAGGGGTCCTCTGGGGTGATGTTGCTGCAGCATAGATGGTGACGCTTCCCACAGCTAAAGCGGGGTCCCCAAAGCTTCCAGTGGAGTGGGCAAGGATGATGGGTTGCCGGTAAATAAACAGAGGACACAGGGTTGCAGTCTTTACCTGGTTTACTGATGGTAGCAGGCCACAGTCCAGTATACAGGCAACAGGTGTAGATGGAGTCCAGGCAGCCTGAAGACAGGTGGAAACCCCCTAGGCAGGTCAGGTTGGGAGCCTTCCACTTTGCGCGGACTATTAGTCCCTTGCTGCCTGAAGTGTCCTAACAAGGTCCTCGTTCTCTCCTGTTCTGGGACAGTACCTGTATGGTAGGCAACTTGAGCCATTTCTCTTGGGTCTCTGTATACTATGACTCCGGGCTCCAGATGCTCGGAGTCACAGTACATAGTATGCAGAGTCCCAAAAGAAACGGCTCAAGTTGCCTACCATATGAGCTGAGGTTTAATGGGGCAGGTCACTTTCAGCTCTCTGCCCTCCGCTTCTGCTGTGGGACTTGCAGTTGCCCACAACCTCGGGCTCCCGGGCCCGGCCTCTGCACTTCAGCTCTGAGGGGCTCAATCACAGCCCTCCTCAAGCTCCTAATCACTCCTCTGCTCTTTCCCTTTCTCTTGTCTGCACCAGACTGACTGACTCCTCCTCCAGACCAGGATGTAAAGTATTCCTGGCAAAAGGGATCCCTCCTGTCTCCAGTCATGGCATTACCCTCCCCGGGAGGAAGGCAGGACCACTGTGGTACCCGAACTCCTGGGGGGGCCACACCTGCATGCTTTGCAGTGATATGTAAAGAGCCACATACACTCCCCTGCCTACCTAGCACTGCAATCTATATACTCCATAATTAATCCTTAGAAGGACAGTTGGTTTAGCTGAATTTGTGTCAAATCTGATGGTATACCCACACTAACTGATAAACCCCCAAATCTGACCCTATCTCGGCAGCACCTGTCCCTACTCTGTCTGAATCAGGAGTTGAATGCGACGAGCAGGGCGGCGCCAGGTCTTTTATAGACCTGATGACGATGTGCGGCCAGCCAATCACTGTAATATCACAACCAAGATGGCTACGGCATTACAGTGTGTGGCAGACAATCCCTGCATATTGATTGGCTCTATAAAGAGCCGCAATCATGCATGGCGGAGACCCGAGCTTCCGCCGAACAAACCTGTAAATTTTCGGTGCTTGCCGAGTACCGCGAGTACAGCGATGCTCGGGCGAGTAACAAGCATTACCAAGTATGCTCGCTCATCACTAATGGGGATGCGATCTTATGATTGGCTGATCACACTTTATATTATTTTGTAAACAACAGGGTTATTTATCTGCTGATATGCAGATTCAACATGCATGTAATGTATATATATATTTTCATTATCGAGGGACATTTTATGTATTTGTGCTGCGTTATTTGTGATTTTTCTATGTAAACTATGTAACATTTGTTTGTAGAGCTTCTGTTGTGATTGGTGCGGATTGTGCTTCCACACGATATAAGCCAGCCTTTTGAGATGTTTGTTCTACTTCATAAAGACCTATTGCTGGTCAATATGTTGTATGCTCTACATGACATGGCAGAATAAAGTTCTTCGGAATTTCTACACCTGGATGGGATGCTGTTCTCTATTTTTTCGATTGCTCCATATCCCACCTTGTCATTTTGAAGCAGTGAAATTAAGCTGTCTGCAGAGCTCATGAACATTAAAAACAAATAAAACTTTCTGCTGCTGAACATGATACAGCCCGCTATATCCCACATTCTAATTTTTTGGCGGTGAAATTGTTCTGTGTAGAGCTGTTGCACATTAAAAAAAAATAAAAATTTTGGCAGTTGCTAATGTGATTCAGCACTTCATATCTCACCTTGCATTTAGTGGCAGTGAAATTCAGCTGTCTGCATATCTTATGCAAATTTTTTTTTTTTTTAAATTCTGATACAAACGGGAGTCAGCATGCCATATCCCACCTTGTCATTTTTTGGTAGTGAAATGAAGCTGTCTGCACAGATCATGCAAATTAAAAAAATTAAAACATTTCTGTTACAAATGTACAGTACAGACCAAAAGTTTGGACACACTTTCTCATTTAAAGATTTTTCTGTATTTTCGTGGCTATGAAAACTGTACATTCACACTGAAGGCATTAAAACTGTGAATTAACACATGTGGAATTATATACTTAACCCCTTTCTGCCATTGGACATACTATTCCGTCCATGTGGGGTGGTCCCTAATTCCCTAGGACGGAATAGTACGTCCAGCGCGATCGGCCGAGCTCACGGGGGGAGCGCGGCCGATCGCGGCCGGGTGTCAGCTGCCTATCGCAGCTGACATCCGACACTATGTGCCAGGAGCGGTCACGGACCACCCCCGGCACATTAACCCCCGGCACACCGCGATCAAACATGATCGCGGTGTGCCGGCGGTACAGGGAAGCATCACGCAAGGAGGGGGCTCCCTGCGGGCTTCCCTGAGACCCCCGGAGCACCGCGATGTGATCGTGTTGCTGCGAGGGTCTCTTAACTCTCCTCCCTGCAGCAGGCCTGGATCCAAAATGGCCACGGCATCCGGGTCCTGCAGGGAGGGAGGTGGCTTACCAAGTGCCTGCTCAGAGCAGGCGCTCGGTAAGCCTGCAGTGCTGTAAGAGTGCAGAGTGCTGTGCAAACTGCCAGATCAGCTATCTGTGATGTCCCCCCCTGGGACAAAGTAAAAAAGTTAAAAAAAAAAATTCCACATGTGTAAAAAAAAATTCAAAAAAAATTCCTAAATAAAGAAAAAAAAAATATTATTCCCATAAATACATTTCTTTATCTAAATAAAAAAAATCAAACAATAAAAGTACACATATTTAGTATTGCCGCGTCCGTAATGACCCCACCTATAAAACTGTATCACTAGTTAACCCCTTCAGTGAACACCGTAAAAAAAAAAAAAAAAGAAACGAGGCAAAAAACAACGCTTTATTCTCATACCGCCAAACAAAAAGTAGATCTAAATAAGCATGGTACCGCTGAAAACCTCATCTTGTCCCGCAAAAAATGAGCTGCCATACAGCATCATCAGCAAAAAAATAAAAAAGTTATAGTCCTCAGAATAAAGCGATGCCAAAAAAATTAGTTTTTCTATAAAATAGTTTTTATCATATATGTTCTGCCTTCCTCCACGTAGGATGCTGTGTGGATTCCAACATACGGCTAAACCTTCATCCACATCCCATTAAACAGACTGTATTGAAGCTCAAGTCTTATTTATTAGGGTGATGATAACATAAACTATAACGTTGAACAACAATGGTGGATAGTATTCATAGTAGATGATCGAATAGTGAATGATGTTGATGTACAAAGTGGATGTTCAGTGAATAATCATAGTGGATGACTGGTGAAAAACTGTAAAGAATAACAGCATATCAGTATATGCACATACAAGGTGCAATCACATAAATAACTGGGACATTACAGCAAGAATTATACAGAGTGCATTACACAGTAATTCTAGCAGCATTGCCCTATTCTATACAAAGATGCATCTATCTACATGCAAGCTGCAGAGCACAAATCTGCCTAACTACATCAGACTATAAGAGCTGCATAAGGCTCAGATACTAACACAAACATAAGATGCATTTAACCCTCTATAAACGTACCGAGATCCGTTAGGACAGGGGTAGGAAAGTAAGTGAGACTGGAGCATGTGTGTCTCTCTTCAGTCCTGAGGAGAAATGGCTACTGAAGCTTGTCTTCCACAAGAAGAATGAGGGCGGAACTTACCCAGAAGACACTGCTCTTCTGGGGAAAGAGTTGGTAAACAACATGAAAAGTAGGCAACTGATGACCTCCAGTGGCCACAACTTGAATAACATGACAATTAACTTATTGCACATTAAGATGGGCAGAACACTCCCCGCTTGGCGTCAACAGATGCCACAATTAGGTTATTTTGGGGAAAATAATAATACAAGCTCGGTAACGGGACTGAGGAACAGTTTGTTCTCCCCAAGCTTGCACACTCTGACCTCTACTTTCCGCACTTTCCCATCTTTGCTGGGAAGGGTCTTGACGACTAGGCCGAGTGGCCACTCGTTCCGATGTGACTGACTGTCTTTGACGAGTACAACATCGCCAGATTGAATATTTGGGCAGTCTTTTTGCCACTTTGTCCTGGTTTGCAGAGTGGAGAGATACTGTTTCCTCCATCTATCCCAGAAGACGTTGGACATGCTTTGTACTTGCCTCCATTGTCGTCTGTAGAGGTCTTTGTCATTGAATTCTCCGAGTGGAGCTTTCGGGACACAGGTTTTCTGTGTGAGTAACATCGCCGGAGTAAGGATGGATGGATCTCCGGAATCACTAGAAAGTGCTGTCAGTGGCCTGGCATTCATGATGGCTGAGACCTCTGCTAAGAACGTGGTTAAACTCTCTTGTGTAAGTCTGGTGTTAGCTTGCAAGAAGATAGAGTCTAGTATTTTGCGTGCTATCCCTATCATCCTTTCCCACGCACCTCCCATGTGCGAAGAGTGTGGTAGATTGAAAGTCCAGGTACATCCTTGCTCGCCTAGATACCTTTCCACATTAGCGATGTCCAGATTGGAAGGGATTTGGAGTTCTCTTGCCGCTCCGATGAAATTCGTACCTCGGTCAGAACGAATATGCTTCACAGGGCCTCTGATTGCGATGAAGCGTCGAAGTGCGTTTATAAAACTTGATGTGTCCATCGATTCGATTACCTCGATATGAACGGCTCTGATGGACAGACACATGAATAGAACTGCCCAACACTTTGCTTCTGTAAGTATTTTCCTAGTCCGTCGTGTAGCCACAGACCAAGGACCGAATACATCTAGTCCAACGTTGGTGAAGGGGGGTTCAGTACTGAGTCTGTCGGGTGGAAGATTGGCCATCTTCGGATTTTGGAATGTGCCCCGGAGTTTGCGACACGTAACACAGTCGTAGATGAGTTTGCTCACTCTTCTCTTTGCTCCAACTATCCATAGTCCAGCCGCCCGTAGGTTTCCTTCAGTAAACAAACGGCCTTGGTGTCTCACTAAGACATGATGATGTTGAATTAGCAGGGTTGTTACGTGATGACGTCCAGGAATTATTACCGGGTGCTTCTCTGAAACTTCTACCTCAGCTTCTTGAAGACGACCACCGACTCTCAGCAGCCCATCCTGATCGACAATCGGATCGAGCTTCCTCAGCCCACTGACTTCAGGAATGGGTTGTCCCTTGTTGAGGTTGTCTATTTCTCTGCCATAAGTTTCTCTTTGTACGACACAAAGTATTATAACCTTGGCTCTTTCCAGGTCGGGAGCAGTAAACGCAAGCCTGCAGTGATGCCAACCTTTACAAGGTCTCGGGCTATCAGGTAGTGTTGACTTGTAGGACTGGGTTACATGAAATAGACAAGCTATAGCTCGAACAAGTGACTTCCAGGTGGAGAACCTGCTAAACCGGTGAGATTCGAGGTGACAGCTTGTAGTCTCTGTATGTAGAGCAGACACACTTGAGGTTGGATCTCTTCATCTGTGTCTGGACCCACTAGTTCGAAAGTATCAGGCCTGCTGATGTGGGGCATCGAACGGTACAAAGAGGGAGGACCTGTGAACCATGTAGTGTCCTTCAGATAACTGGGTGCAATGGATCTAGTCGCGTGGTCCGCAGGATTGTGATGAGTAGGTACGTAGTGCCACTGATTAGGGCCGGTGGATCTTCTTATCCGAAGTATCCGGTTGCTGACGTAGACGTAGAAGCGTCGTGTCTCGTTACAGATGTACCCCAGTACCACCTTGCTATCAGTGTAGAACTCTGCATCATTGATCTTCAGACTCATCGCATCCGAGATCAGTTCGGCCAACTCAACTGCAAGGACAGCAGCACAGAGTTTCAGTCTGGGTATCATGTGTTCACGAAGTGGCGCCAATTTTGTCCGGCTCATAACGAACCCAATATGGCACTGTCCGCTTACGTCTATGGTTTTGAGGTACGCTACTGCTGCAATCGCTTTGACTGATGCATCACAGAAAATACAAAGTCTTTGCGTTTTGACCTCTGTGGATGGCACAGGAGCATACGGTCATTTCACACGAAGGTTGGTCAGGGCTTCAAGAGACTTCCTCCACTCTGCCCACATGTCAGCCTTTTCTGCTGGAAGTGGATCATCCCAATCAGTAGTGTCTTGGGTGAAGTCCCTGAGCATCAGCTTTCCTTGGATGGTTACTGGAGCTACAAATACCAAGGGGTCGTATAAACTATTCACGAAGGAAAGAACTCCTCTGCGCGTGAAGGGTTTCTCATCCTTGCTGATCTGAAAGGTGAAAGCATCTGTCTTCAGGTCCCACAGTAATCCGAGGCTCCGCTGCATGGGAAGGGAGTCAATGCTGAGGTCTAAATCCTTTAGATCGCTGGAATAGTCTTCAGAGGGAAAGGCTTCCATCAACTCTCGGCTGTTGGAGGAAATCTTGTGTAACCTTAGGTTAGACTGAGCGAGCATGTCACGAGTCCTCTTTAGTAGACTGATTGCGGCTTCACTTGTCGGTGTGGACTTCAAACAGTCATCCACGTAGAAATCCTTTTCCACGAAGGACCTAATGTCCGAGCCATACTCTTCTTCACCCTTTTTGGCAGAATGTCGGAGGCCGTAGATTGCGACTGCTGGGGAAGGGCTGTTCCCAAAGATGTGTACCCGCATCCGGTACTCTGCGATGTCTTTGTCTGGGTCGTTGTCACGGTACCAAGGGAACCTCAAGTAGTTTCTGTGTTCCTCTTTGACGAGAAAACAGTGGAACATCTGCTGTATGTCAGCCATAAATGCCACTGAATCTCTACGAAAACAGAGTAATACTTCCAGAAGTCTGTTGTTGAGGTCTGGGCCCGACAGTAAGACGTCATTCAATGACACATCTTCGCATTTGGCGCTTGAGTCGAATACCACTCTAATTTGACCTGGCTTCTTAGGATGGTACACTCCGAAGATGGGCAGGTACCAACACTCCTCTGAGTGTCGAAGTGCAGGTGCAATCTCTGCGTGGTTGTTCTGGAATATCTTTCCCATGAAAGTAAAGAAATGTTCCCTCATCTCAGGTGACTTCTGAATCTTGTGTCTTAGGGAGATGAATCTGCTGTAGACCAATTCCCTGTTGTTGGGTAGGCGTCTCCTCTGAGGTCGAAATGGTAGAGGTGCGACACACCTGTTTGACGTATCCTTGACTATTTGTTCATCCATGATGTCTAAGAACATCCTGTCTTCTATAGAGATCGCTACCTTGTTGTCTTCCTTTGTCCTGTGGAAGACTGTACATCCTATGTGGTCTTGTTCACCTTCGCAGGCGTGGTCTTCGTTGATAGGAACTGAGAAAGGGCAAGGTAGGGGAATGCTGCTTGGTAGTTCCTTTACCAGCAGACTATTGTGACACGGCTGGAAGAGAGATGGACGTCCATTTTCTAGTGTGCTGGTAAGCATACTGTTGACTGAGACCGGCTTGTGTGCTCCTCCTAGGCAGACGTCTCCTACAATGACCCATCCAAGGTCTTGCCTCTGAGCGTATGGGGCATTCCGGGAGCCGTTGATGTATTCTCTAGTCTTGTGGACCCGTAGTATATCTCTCCCCAGAAGTAAAGCTATTGGGGCTTCTGGTTCCAACTCAGGTATCAGGTGGGCTATACGCTTCAGGTGGGGGTGATATGTTGCCACCTCTGGTGAAGGTATCTCCGACCTGTTGTCAGGAATCTGGTTGCACTCCAGGATGGTCGGTAGTGACAGGCAGGTCTGGCCATCTATGGACTCCACTTTGTATCCGGTTGCTTTCCTCCCCGCCGTCTCAATGGTACCTGAACATGTCCTAAGGGAGTAGGGAGAACCGGGGCCTACAATGTTGAAGTTGTCAAAGAAGATGGACCTGGCTAAAGACCTATTTCTTTGGTCATCCAGGATTGCATATATCTTGAGCGCTTTGTCTCTGTGGCCTGCTGGATAGACTCGGACAAGGCAGATTTTTGAACAGGATCTTCCTCCTGTGAGTCCCTTACAGATCTCCGTACATTTAGAGATGACCGCAGGGGTGTCTTCGTCGGTGTTCTTCTGCTTCTCATCGTGCTCCTCTGCCTGTGACAACACTCGTGGAGGTGGTCCGGGGTGCAAGGCTGTATTGTGATCTGTGCTGCTGCATTCTGCACATTTCACGCTAGCTTCACAGTTCCTGGCGAAGTGAGAGGTTGTAGCACAGCATTTGAAGCAGATGTTGTTTTCCTTGAGGAAACCTTTGCGATCCTCTAAAGTCTTCTCCTTGAAGGCTCTGCACTTTAGTAGAGGATGTGGTTTCCTTTGTAGAGGACACTGCTTACTGACATCCTGAGGTTTGCTCTCTTCCGTAGGGGGCTTAGTTGTCTTGTGAGGAGGACCTGTGGAATCAAAATTAGTTTTATGGACTGCCACGGGTGTCTTACTGGGTTTGACACCAGGGGTAGTGGAACATGACAAAGTGAAATCAAAACTAGGGTCATTTCTGATCTTGGCTTGCTGGGTGACAAACTCAACAAATACAGTAAAAGGAGGGAATGGTACATTATGAATTTGTTTATACCGTGAACCATGTATAATCCACCTTTCTTGAAGATAGTAAGGAAGTTTTTGTATTATTGGATTGACACCCCTAGCAGTGTCTAAGAATGCCAATCCAGGCAAGTGACCTTCCTTCTGGGCAACCTGTAACTCTATCAATAAATCACTCAATTCTCTAAGCCTTTGATAACCTTTGGGCCCTATCTTAGGGAAATCATCAATTCTCTTGAATAAAGCATTCTCTATTACTTCTATGGACCCATAGCATTCGTCAAGTCTTTCCCACACTTTACGTAGACCTATGTGTGGGTATTCTATGTTAATGTCTCTCAGTCTTTTAGCATGCTCGACCGATTCAGTTCCAAGCCACTTTACCAGGAGATCTAACTCCTCACTACTAGAAAGGTCCAGTCCCTGAATGGCGTTCTGGAACGAAACTCGCCATGACCTATAGTTTTCGGCTTTGTCAGTGAACTTTACAAGTCCTTTTGTTACCAGTTCTTGGCGGGCAAAGAACTTTGCCAAGTCTATGGTGGCTTGATCAGTGTTGGTACGAGCCGGTATGTTATAGTCATGTCTAGTGTGTGGTGCATCACCATACCTGTGAGACGCTCTTGGCTTCGGACAGTCTGCATAGTACCTTTCTGGTGAAGAAGATGTCTCTTTAAGGTGAGGTGGGAGCTGTACCTTCTTCTCAGTGGAACGGTAGCTGTGGTCGACATCTCTGTGCTAAACGTCTTCTTGTTTGTAGTAGCGAAGTTCGGAGTTGGATCGATGATAATCGGCGTAGGCTGATCGATGTAGTCTGTCGAGGGTGTTGTCCATGCTGGAGTGTCGATGGACGTACTCTGCAACGCGCTGAGCTGGATCTTGCTGCTCAAGATCTGTTCCAAGAACGTTGCTTCGTCTCCCATGATCAGGATCCTTCATGGCTTCCAAGTACTCTGCCTTAGCTATTGCAGCTGCTGTCTCTTTGTCTGCCATAAGTCTTTCTAGAGACACTTGCAGGCGCGCACTTTCTGCCTCTTATTCTGCCCGCAAACGTGTGGTCTCGGCTTGCAGGCGTGCACTTTCTGCCTCTTGTTCTGCCCACAGGCGTGCGGTTTCTGTCTCTTGTTCTGCCCGCAGATGTGCGGTTTCGGCTTGCAGGCGTGCACTTTCTGCCTCTTGCTCTGCCCGCAAACGTGCATTTTCTGCTTCATGCTCTGCTTGTCTCAGCTTTAGATGCATTTCTTTCTCGGCGAAGGAGGACCAGCCTGCTAATGATGACCTGCTAGAGCTTGCTCGTGATCTCATCTTGAGTGAGGATGTGCTGTTTTGAGACATTGTGCGCTTAGCTGCGTACTGCTGAGTGTTTTGGCGGGAAACTGAGTCTATGTGCGGTGAGCTTCCTCGTGGCGGGAATGATGTAGCTCTTCTTGGCGGGCTGCAGTATAGTTCTGCGGCTGTATGGCGGCTGCTGTGGTACCCGAATGCGGAGCAGTGTGGGTGTTAGCAGTTCCGTACAGTCTGATCAACTACAGCTTGCGACCGGCTATCAGTTTCACTGAAGGCAGCTAATCTGTTCTTGCTTTACAATCACCGCCTGCGACTGGCGGTCTCATTTTTCACTGTTCTGCCTTCCTCCACATAGGATGCTGTGTGGATTCCAACATATGGCTAAACCTTCATCCACATCCCATTAAACAGACTGTATTGAAGCTCAAGTCTTATTTATTAGGGTGATGATAACATAAACTATAACGTTGAACAACAATGGTGGATAGTATTCATAGTAGATGATCGAATAGTGAATGATGTTGATGTACAAAGTGGATGTTCAGTGAATAATCATAGTGGATGACTGGTGAAAAACTGTAAAGAATAACAGCATATCAGTATATGCACATACAAGGTGCAATCACATAAATAACTGGGACATTACAGCAAGAATTATACAGAGTGCATTACACAGTAATTCTAGCAGCATTGCCCTATTCTATACAAAGATGCATCTATCTACATGCAAGCTGCAGAGCACAAATCTGCCTAACTACATCAGACTATAAGAGCTGCATAAGACTCAGATACTAACACAAACATAAGATGCATTTAACCCTCTATAAACGTACCGAGATCCGTTAGGACAGGGGTAGGAAAGTAAGTGAGACAGGAGCACGTGTGTCTCTCTTCAGTCCTGAGGAGAAATGGCTACTGAAGCTTGTCTTCCACAAGAAGAATGAGGGCGGAACTTACCCAGAAGACACTGCTCTTCTGGGGAAAGAGTTGGCAAACAACATGAAAAGTAGGCAACTGATGACCTCCAGTGGCCACAACTTGAATAACATGACAATTAACTTATTGCACATTAAGATGGGCAGAACAATATAAAAGCGCCAAAACATAAAAAAATGATATAAATGAGGTATCACTGTAATCGTACTGACCCGAAGAATAAAAATGCTTTATCAATTTTACTAAACGCGGAACGGTATAAACGCCTCCCCCAAAAGAATTTCATGAATAGCTGTTTTTTGGTCATTCTGCCTCACAAAAATCAGAATAAAAGCGATCAAAAAATCTCCCGTGCCCAATCATGTTACCAATAAAAACGTCAACTCATCCCGCAAAAAACAAGACCTCACATGACTCTGTGGACTCAAATATGGAAAAATTATAGCTCTCAAAATGTGGTAACACAAAAAATATTTTTTGCAATAAAAAGTGTCTTTCAGTGTGTGACGGCTGCCAATCATAAAAAACCGCTAAAAAACCCGCTATAAAAGTAAATCAAATCCCCCTTCATCACCCGCCTAGTTAGGGAAAAATAAAAAAATTTAAAAAATTTATTTATTTCCATTTTCCCATTAGGGTTAGGGCTAGGGTTAGGGCTAGGGTTAGGGCTATGGTTTGGATTACATTTACGGTTGGGAATAGGGTTGGGATTAGGGTTAGGGGTGTGTCTGGGTTAGAGGTGTGGTTAGGGTTACCGATGGGATTAGGGTTAGGGGTGTGTTTGGATTAGGGTTTCAGTTATAATTGGGGGGTTTCCACTGTTTAGGCACATCAGGGGCTCTCCAAACGCGACATGGCGTCCGATCTCAATTCCAGCCAATTCTGCGTTGAAAAAGTAAAACAGTGCTCCTTACCTTCCGAGCTCTCCCGTGTGCCCAAACAGGGGTTTACTCCAACATATGGGGTATCAGCGTACTCGGAACACATTGGAGAACAACTTTAGGGGTCCAATTACTCCTGTTACCCTTGGGAAAATTCAAAACTGGGGGCTAAAAAATAATTTTTGTGTAAAAATATGATTTTTTATTTTTACGTTTCTGCATTATAAACTTCTGTGAAGCACTTGGTGGGTCAAAGAGCTCACCACACCTCTAGATAAGTTCCTTAGGGGGTCTACTTTCCAAAATGGTGTCACTTATGGGGGGTTTCAATGTTTAGGCACATCAGGGGCTCTCCAAACGCAACATGGCGTCCCATCTCAATTCCAGTCAATTTTGCATTGAAAAGTCAAACGGCGCTCCTTCCCTTCCAAGCTCTCCCATGCGCCCAAACAGTGGTTTACCCCCACATATGGGGTATCAGCGTACTCAGGACAAATTGTACAACAACTTTTGGGGTCCATTTTCTCCTGTTACCTTTGGTAAAATAAAACAAATTGGAGCTGAAATAAATTTTGTGTAAAAAAAAGTTAAATGTTAATTTTTATTTAAACATTCCAAAAATTCCTGTGAAACACCTGAAGGGTTAATAAACTTCTTGAATGTGGTTTTGAGTACCTTGAGGCGTGCAGTTTTTAGAATGGTGTCACACTTGGGTATTTTCTATCATATAGACCCCTCAAAATGACTTCAAATGAGATGTGGTCCCTAAAAAAAAATGGTGTTGTAAAAATGAGAAATTGCTGGTCAACTTTTAATCCTTATAACTCCCTAACAAAAAAATTTTTCAGTTCCTAAATTGTGCTGATATAAAGTAGACATGTGGGAAATGTTGCCTATTAAGTATTTTGTGTGACATATCTCTGTGATTTAAGGGCATAAAAATTCAAAGTTGGAAAATTGCAAAATTTTTGCCAAATTTCCGTTTTTTTCACAAATAAACGCAAGTTATATCGAAGAAATTTTACCACTATCATGAAGTACAATATGTCACGAGAAAACAGTGTTAGAATCACCGGGATCCGTTGAAGCGTTCCAGAGTTATAACCTCATAAAGGGACAGTGGTCAGAATTTTAAAAATTGTCCCGGTCATTAACGTGCAAACCACCCTTGGGGGTAAAGGGGTTAAATCTTTCAGAGACCTCCTTCCCCCTGTCTATAGGTCTTCACTTGAGTTTAACCTAGGATCGTCGGTGCGTCTATTCGCAAGGAATGGGACGTGCACTCCATAGTAGGATATCAGCCTAGTCTCAGCGCAGGGTCAGTTTTCCCCCTTCTATTCTAGTTCTGTGTTGCAGTTCCATCTCACTACCAGCATTAACAAGGCTGTCGTTATTCAGTTCAGACTCCACACATAAGACATCAGGAGTGGACATGGATGTCAGACATATGTACCATCCTACAAAACTTTGAGGACTCCACCAAGATGGTGAGTGGCAATGACGCCATAATTAGCTTTACCATCCCGCTTCTCTGCATTCTGAAAAGCAGAAAAAAAATTGTGCTGATGTAAAGTAGACATGTGGGAAATGTTACTTATTAAGTATTTTGTGTGACATATCACTGTTATTTAATTGCATAAAAATACAAAGTTGGAAAATTGCAAAATTTTCAACATTTTTGCCAAATTTCCATTTTTTTCACAAATAAACACTACCTGTGTCAAAGAAATTTTACCACTATCATGAAGTACAATATGTCACGAGAAAACAGTGTCAGAATCACCGGGATCCGTTGAAGCGTTCCAGAGTTATAACCTCATAAAGGGACAGTGGTCAGAATTGTAAAAATTGTCCTGGTCATTAACATGCAAACCACCCTTGGGGGTGAAGGGGTTAACAAAAAAGTGTGAAACAACTGAAATTATGTCTTATATTCTAGGTTCTTCAAAGCAGCCACTTTTTGCTTTTGATGACTGCTTTGCACACTCTTGGCATTCTCTTGATGAGCTTCAAGAGGTAGTCACCGGGAATGGTCTTCCAACAGTCTTGAAGGAGTTCCCAGAGATGCTTAGCACTTGTTGGCCCTTTTTGCCTTCACTCTGCTGGAATAGCATGCCACTGCAAGATGCTGTGGTAGCCATGCTGGTTCAGTATGTCTTCAATTTTGAATAAATCCCCCACAGTGTCACCAGCAAAGCACCCCCACACCATCACACCTCCTCCTCCGTGCTTCACGGTGGGAACCAGGCATGTAGAGTCCATCCGTTCACCTTTTCTGCGTCGCACAAAGACACGGTGGTTAGAACCAAAGATCTCAAATTTGGACTCATCAGACCAAAGCACAGATTTCCACTGGTCTAATGTCCATTCCTTGTGTTCTTTACCCCAAACAAGTCTCTTCTGCTTGTTGCCTGTCCTTAGCAGTGGTTTCCTAGCAGCTATTTTACCATGAAGGCCTGCTGCACAAAGTCTCCTCTCAACAGTTGCTGTAGAGATTAGTGTTGAGCGATACCGTCCGATACTTGAAAGTATCGGTATCGGAAAGTATCGGCCGATACCGGCAAAGTATCGGATCCAATCCGATACCGATACCCGATACCAATACAAGTCAATGGGACTCATGTATCGGACGGTATTCCTGATGGTTCCCAGGGTCTGAAGGAGAGGAAACTCTCCTTCAGGCCCTGGGAACCATATTAATGTGTAAAAGAAAGAATTAAAATAAAAAATATTGCTATACTCACCTCTCAGACGCAGCCTGCACCTTACCGAGGGAAGCGGCAGCGTTCTTTGTTTAAAATGCGCGCTTTTCTTTCCTTTACTGAAGTCCCGGCTTGTGATTGGTCGCGTGCCGACCATGTGGCCGGGACGCAACCAATCACAGCAAGCCGTGACGTAATTTCAGGTCCTTCAGGATTTTAAAATTACGTTCCGGCGTTGTGATTGGTTGCGTCGCAGTCACATGGGCAACGCAACCAATCACAGCAAGCCGTGACGTAATTTCAGGTCCTTAAGGATTTTAAAATTACGTCCCGGCTTTGTGATTGGTTGCGTCGCAGTCACATGGGAGACGCAACCAATCACAAGCCGTGACGTCACGGGAGGCTGGACACGCGCGCATTTTAAAATTTTAAAATGCGCGCGTGTCCAGCCTCCCGGCTTGTGATTGGTTGACCGCGACGCAACCAATCACAAGCCGGGACGTCACGGGAGGCTGGACACGCGCCCATTTTAAAATGCGCGCGTGTCCAGCCTCCCGTGACGTCACGGCTTGTGATTGGTTGCGTCTCCCATGTGACTGCGACGCAACCAATCACAAAGCTGGGACGTAATTTTAAAATCCTTAAGGACCTGAAATTACGTCACGGCTTGCTGTGATTGGTTGCGTTGCCCATGTGACTGCGACGCAACCAATCACAACGCCGGAACGTAATTTTAAAATCCTGAAGGACCTGAAATTACGTCACGGCTTGCTGTGATTGGTTGCGTCCCGGCCACATGGTCGGCACGCGACTAATCACAAGCCGGGACTTCAGTAAAGGAAAGAAAAGCGCGCATTTTAAACAAAGAACGCTGCCGCTTCCCTCGGTAAGGTGCAGGCTGCGTCGGAGAGGTGAGTATAGCAATATTTTTTATTTTAATTCTTTCTTTTACACATTTTTACATTAATGTTGTTTCGATACCGATACCCGATACCACAAAAATATCGGATCTCGGTATCGGAATTCCGATACAGCAAGTATCGGCCGATACCCGATACTTGCAGTATCGGAATGCTCAACACTAGTAGAGATGTGTCTGCTGCTAGAACTCTGTGTGGCATTGACCTGGTCTCTAATCTGAGCTGCTGTTAACCTGCGATTTCTGAGGCTGGTGACTCGGATAAACTTATCCTCAAAAGCAGAGGTGACTCTTGGTCTTCCTTTCCTGGGACGGTTCTGATGTGAGCCAGTTTCTTTGTAGCACTTGATGTTTTTTGCCACTGCACTTGGGGACACTTTCAAGCTTTTCCCAATTTTTCAAACTGACTGACCTTCATTTCTTAAAGTAATGATGGCCATTCTTTTTTCTTTACTTAGCTGCTTTTGTCTTGCTATAATACAAATTCTAACAGTCTATTCAGTAGGACTATCAGCTATGTATCCACCAGACTTCTGCACAACACAACTGATGATCCCAACCCCATTTATAAAGCAAGAAATCCCAATTATTAAACCTGACAGGGCACACCTGTGAAGTGAAAACCATTCCCGGTGACTACCTCTTGAAGCTCATCAAGGGAATGCCAAGAATGTGCAAAACAGTAATCAAAGCAAAAGGTGGCTACTTTGAAGAACCTAGAATATAAGACATAATTTCAGTTGTTTCACACTTTCTTGTTAAGTATATAATTCCACATGTGATAATTCATAGTTTTGATGCCTTCAGTGTGAATGTACAATTTGCATAGTCATGAAAATACAGAAAAATCTTGAAATGAGAAGGTGTGTCCAAACTTTTGGTCTGTACTGTAATTCAACACGCCATATTCCACCTTGTCATTTTGTGACGGTGTAAATAGGCTGTCTACAGACCTCATGCACATTAAAAAGAAAATTCTGTTGCTAAACGTGATGCAGCCCACCATATCCCACATTGAAATTTTGTGGCGGTGAATTTGTTCTGTGTGTAGAGCTGTTGCACAGTAAAAAAATATTTTTTTATCTGTCGCTAACATGATTAACTATTTCATATCTCACCTTGTTATTTAGTGGTGGTGAAATTCAGCTGTCTGCAAAGCTCATGCAAATTAACACCTTTCAGTCATTGGGTGTATATTTACACTGACGTCAACTCCCTCCCTTTGGCTCGGGCTCCGGGGGTGAGCCCACATCTTTCCCAGCACTTGTCAGCTGTTTTGAACACCTGACATGTGCGGAACAGCCGTGGGTGGAATTGCGATCCACCAGCAGTTATTAACACGTTAAATGGCGCTGCCAAACCCTGACAGCGGCATTTAACAAGTGCTTCCGGCTACTGTGCCGGAAATACACTCACCGGCCACTTTATTAGGTACACCTGTCCAACTTCTTGTTAACACTTAATTTCTAATCAGCCAATCACATGGCGGCAACTCAGTGCATTTAGGCATGTAGACATGGTCAAGACAATCTCCTGCAGTTCAAACCGAGCATCAGTATGGGGAAGAAAGGTGATTTGAGTGCCTTTGAACGTGGCATGGTTGTTGGTGCCAGAAGGGCTGGTCTGAGTATTTCAGAAACTGCTGATCTACTGGGATTTTCACGCACAACCATCTCTAGGGTTTACAGAGAATGGTCCGAAAAAGAAAAAAAATCCAGTGAGCGGCAGTTCTGTGGGCGGAAATGCCTTGTTGATGCCAGAGGTCAGAGGAGAATGGGCAGACTGGTTCGAGCTGATAGAAAGGCAACAGTGACTCAAATCGCCACCCGTTACAACCAAGGTAGGCCTAAGAGTATCTCTGAACGCACAGTGCATCGAACTTTGAGGCAGATGGGCTACAGCAGCAGAAGACCACACCGGGTACCACTCCTTTCAGCTAAGAACAGGAAACTGAGGCTACAATTTGTACAAGCTCATCGAAATTGGACAGTAGAAGATTGGAAAAACGTTGCTTGGTCTGATGAGTCTCGATTTCTGCTGCGACATTCGGATGGTAGGGTCAGAATTTGGCGTAAACAACATGAAAGCATGGATCCATCCTGCCTTGTATGGAGCATCTTTGGGATGTGCAGCCGACAAATCTGCGGAAACTGTGTGATGCCATCATGTCAATATGGACCAAAATCTCTGAGGAATGCTTCCAGCACCTTGTTGAATCTATGCCACGAATTGAGGCAGTTCTGAAGGCAAAAGGGGGTCCAACCCATTACTAGCATGGTGTACCTAATAAAGTGGCCGGTGAGTGTATGTCCACCGGTGACCCCCATCACATGATCGTGGGTCACCAGTGGGTTGGTATGACAACCAGAGGTCTCCTGGAGACCTCTATGGTAGTCACTGCCAGCTTGCTGTGAGCACTGCCCAGTGGTCGGTACTCATAGCAAGTGAGCAATTCAGCTACTTATAGTTGAACTGATCATCGTCAATATGCAGCTGAGCCGATTGGGTTATTTAATCTTCTAGACTCCCATGCAGAATATTGAGGCATGCCAAAAGTAAAAAAAAAAGTTTTAATAATATATATATATATATATAAAAGTTCAAATCACCCCCTTTTCACCCTATTCAAAATAAAACAATAAAAAAAATCAAATATACACATATTTGGTATTGCCGAGTTCAGAATTGCCCGATCTATCAGTAAAAAAAGGATTAACCTAATCGTTAAATGGCGTAGCAAGAAAAAAAGTAAAAATGCCAGAATTACGTTTTTTTGGTCTCCACGACAGTGCATTAAAATGCAATAACGGTTGATCAAAAGATCGTATCTGTGCCAAAATGGTATCATTAAAAATGCCAGCTTGGTGCACAAAAAATAAGCCCTCACCCAACACCAGATCATGAAAAATGGAGATGCTATGGGTATTGGAAAATGGCGCAATTTTTTTAACAAAGTTTGGAATTTTTTTTCACCACTTAGATAAAAAAGAACCTAGACATGTTTGGTGTCTGTGAACTCGTAATGACCTGGAGAATCGTAAAGGCAGGGAAGTTTTAGCATTTAGTGAACCCAGCAAAAAAGTCAAACAAAAAACAAGTGTGGGATTGCACTTTTTTTGCAATTTCACTGCACTTGGAAATTTTTTCCCATTTTCTAATGCATGACATGGTAAAATCAATGGTGTCATCCAAAATTACAACTCGTACAGCAAGCCCTCACACGGCTATATTAACGGAAAAATAAAAATGCTATGGCTCTGTGAAGAAGGGGAGTGAAAAACGAAAACGCAAAAATGAAAATACCTCTGGGGATAAGGGATTAAGAAATGTCTGTTACAAATGTGATTCAGCACCCCCTATCCCACCTTGTCATTTTGTGACGGTGTAGTAAGGCTTTCTACAGACCTCATGCACATTAAAAAAAATTATTTTGCTAAACGTGATGCAGACTGCCATATCCCACGTTGTAATTTTGTTGAACTGAATTTGTCCCTGGCTGCGCCTTTCCTCCCCTTGCTGTTTATACAAGTCGTCACACCTTCAGATGCGCTCAGATCAATCTGAAAATATATCGCTCTGTGCAGGAGCAGACACTGACAGCTTGGGGCCCCTGTGCAAGAAATGTTTATGGGCCCCCCTCCTTTTATGGTGACAAGCTACTATATATAATGTAGAACTCACATACATGTATATATATCGCATAGTCTCCTTTATTATGTATATTGCCATCCTTTATTATATAGTACCCTCTCTTGTTATGTACAGCGCCCTTACATACTGGATTATATAGACCCATGTTTTTTATTACATACTGTCCTGTCTTGTTAGATGTATAATGCTCACAGACACAAAAAGAGGACTTAAAAATCCTCCAAAAATTGAAAAAAATCACAGAGAAAAAAGCAGAGATGATTACCTGCTGAAGTCTCCAGATAAATGCACTAGCAGGGCGCATCGGACCCGATTAATGATGGCAAAAACACAGGTGCAAAAAATACTGATGAAACAACCACTTTCAATCCAGTGTTGGCTGTTTGGCATTAGTGCACAGAAAGATAAGCGATAATAGTCTGTATGTGGCATTGTTCACACAGGCAATGCAGAGCATCTGGTTTAACAGCCTATTAGTAATGCACATACAGGCGGGCCGCCCAGTGCTACAAAAAGCATGCTGTGTGAATAGAGGCCAACAGTTTACAGAGCCATCTTGGTCCGACTTGTTTTTGCCATCATTAATTGGGTCCGATGCACCCTGCTAGTGCATTTATTTGGAGGCTTCAGCAGGTAATCATCTCTGCTTTTTTCTCTGTAGATGTATAATGCAATGACGATACTGATGGAGCATAGGAAAGCTTATTTTCTAATTGAGAAGCTGATGGACTGGTTGTCTGGTCACAGGCTGCTCCATCAGCAGTCATTTTATATCTGTGCTGTGAATAACAACAATAACAAGAATACACTATGTAAGAGACAGCACTGTACATAACAGCAGAGAAAGCTATATAATAAGGGACGGCACCATATATAACTAAAGAGGATGGTACACAATAAGGGACAGGGTTATACATAATAAAAGACATAATAAGCGATAACGTGTTCCTCCACCTCCCCAGTTCCTAAATCTATTATAAACCCCCTTCCTCCCATCCCCCCACACCCCTCATTGTCCTCCTCCCTGCATCCCATTATTGTCCTCTCCCCCACCCCATCATTGCCCGCTTCACCACTTCTATCAGTGCTTTCTCCCCTACCATCCCATCATTGCCCTTTCCACCACATCCATCATTTCCTCCTTTCCCAACATCCCCATCATTGCCTTTTCCACCATTATTGCCCTTTCCACCACCTCCATCATTGCCTTCTTCCCCACCACCTCTATCATTGCCTCCTTCCCCACCACCCCCATCATTGTCCTTTCCACTGCCACCATCATTGTCTTCTCCTCCCACAACCCAGATCATTGCCCATTCCACCATCTCTATCATTTCCTCCTCCCCCACCACCCCCATTATTGCCCTTTCCACCATGACCATCATTGCACATTCCATCACCTCCATCATTGCTTTCTCCCCACCACCCCATCATTGTCCTTTCCACCACCTCCATCATTGATTTCTCCCCCACCACCTCCATCATTGCCCATTCCACCACCTCCATCATTTTCTCCTCCCCCACCACCCCCATTATTGCCCTCTCCATCACCCCCATCATTGCCTTCTCCCCATTACCCCATCATTACCCTGTCCTCCACCGACAAACACTCAGACACACACAGCACCATTCACCTCTCTGCATGTTCCCCCGCAGCACTACGCACGCATGCACACACACCACCACTCATCTACACACACACCGGATAATCATACAAAAAAATGTTTATAAAAAGCTAATTCAGATTTACGATTTATCTAGTACATTTGAGCTGCAGACATTTTCTACAACGAATCTTTCACGTGTGCACGTAATACATTACCTTACATTTTTTACTGGCAATAAAGCCATGAGTCATGTTTGGTATCAAGTTCTCAAACAACTTTTGTCTGAGTTTTGCCCACAAGAAATAGACAATAGGTCTTGTACACGTGAGTTAAATATGATGTGCGTTTAGTAATATGTTCTTTTGCAGGCTTGTTCACTTGTCTCAGGTTTTGCTTCACAGATATGCCTACCATACTAGGAATTAATGGAAATAGCTAAAATAATATTTACAACATTTTTAATGTTTTCCTTTTGTATTCAAATACACTGCTCAAAAAAATAAAGGAAACACTAAAATCCCACATCCTAGATATCACTAAATGAAATATTCCAATTGTAAATCTTTATTCATTGCATAGTGGAATGTGTTGAGAACAAAAAAACATAAAAATGATCAACGAAAATCGCAACTAATATCCCACGGAGGTCTGGAGATGGAATGAAGCTAAAATCAAAGTGGAAAATTAAGTTACAGGCTGATCCAACTTCAGTGGAAATGCCTCAAGACAAGGAAATGATGCTCAGTAGTGTGTGTGGCCTCCATGTGCTTGTATGACCTCCCTACTATACCTGGGCATGCTCCTGATGAGGCAGCGGATGGTCTCCTGAGGGTTCTCCTCCCAGGCCTGGACTAAAGCATCGGCCAACTCCTGGACAGTCTGTTGTGCAACATGAGATTAGTGAATGGTGCAAGACATGATGTCCCAGATGTGTTCAATCGGATTCTGGTCTGGGGAATGGACAGGCCAGTCCATAGCTTCAATGCCTTCATCTTGCAGGAACTGCTGACACACTCCAGCCACATGAGGTCAGGCATTGTCCTGCATTAGGAGGAACCCAGGGCAAACCGCACCAGCATATGGTCTCACAAGGGGTCTGAGGATCTCATCTCCGTACCTAATTGCAGTCAGGCTACCTCTGGCGAGCAAATAGAGGGCTGTGCGGCCCTCCAAAGAAATGCCACCCCACACTATTACTGATCCACTGCCAAACTGGCTATACTGAAGGATGTTGCAGGCAGTAGGTCACTCTCCATGGCGTATCCAGACTCTGTCACCTCTGTCACATGTGCTCAGTGTGAATCTGCTTTCATCTGTGAAGAGCACAGGGCATCAGTGGCGAATTTGCCAATCCTGGTGTTCTGTAGCAAATGCTAATTGTCCTGCACAGTGTTGGGCTGTGAGCACAACCCCCATCTGTGGACGTCAGGCACTCAGACCATCTTCATGGAGTCAGTTTCTAACCATTTGTGCAGACACATGCACATTTGTGGCCTGCTGGAGGTCATTTTGCAGGGCTCTGGTAGTGCTTCTCCTGTTCCTCTTTGCATAAAGGCTAAGGTAGTGGTCCTGCTGCTGGCTTGTTGCTCACCTACGGCCCCCTCCAAGTCTCCTGGTGTACTGGTCTGTCTGCTGGTAGCACTTCCAGCCTCTGGACACTACATTGATAGACAAAGCAAACAGGTATGCATTGATGTGCCATCCTGGATGAGCTGCACTATCTGAGCCACTTGTGTGGGTTGTACAGTCTGTCTCATGCTACCACGAGTGTGAAAGTACAACCATCATTCAAAAGTGACCAAAACATCACCTGGAAAGCATTGTGGTACTGAGATGTGGTCTGTGATCCCCACCTACAGAACCACTCCTTTATTGAGGGTGTCTTGACAATAATTTCCATCTGTTGTCTATTCCATTTGCACAGCAGCATGTGAAATTGATTGTCAAACAGTGTTGCTTCCTAAGTGGATAGTTTGATTTCACAGAAGTTTGATTTACTTGGAGTTATATTCTGTTAAGTGTTCACTTTATTTTTTTGAGCAGTGTACATAAGGTCACTGAAAAGTGCTGTGCCCTGAAATGTGACTTCTAGAAGAAAACTGGAACACAGTAGTGCAAATTAGGGTCTTACCTGGATAGAGGATATGAGAATAGTCCAACATCATACAGGGAGCAGGGAAAGGGATTAGGGGTGCCTCACCGGAATCCAAATGAACACAGGTGCCAGTAACAAGGGGCTGGATACCACTCAGTAGCAATAGCAAAAAAGGAAAAAAGTTGCAGCAAAAGGCATCTCTTCATAAATCTTCAGTATTTTATTCTCATGTCAAGAATGAAAACATCATGCGGGGACACAGCCCCTAAGTCCATGTTCACACTTTGCGGTTTTTACCGCGGAACCGCCGCGATTTTGCTGCTGCGGGTCCGCTGCAGTTCCCATTGCGTTTACATTTACATGTAAACCTATGGAAACTGCAATCCGCTGTGCACATGCTGCGGGAAAAACCGCGCAGAAACACAGCGGTTTACATTCCGCAGCATGTCACTTCTTTGTGCAGAATCGCTGCGATTCTGCACCCATAGAAATGCATTGAACCGCTTACTTCCCGCATGGGGCTGTGCCCACGTTGCGGGAAGTAAGCGGATAATGTGCGGGTGGTACCCGGGGTGGAGGAGAGGAGACTCTCCTCCAGGCCCTGGGAACCATATTTGTGTGTAAAAAAAAAGAATTAAAATAAAAAATCATGTTATAGTCACCTCTCAGCGCTGCACGCGGCCGGCCGGTCAGAGTTGCTGTGCGAACAGGACCTGTGGTGACGTCGCGGTCACATGACCATGACGTCGCGGTCACATGACCGTGACGTCACGGTCACATGACCGTGACGTCACGAAGGGTCCTTCTCACACATCATCTTTGGAACCGGACCGCCGGGTGCAGCGCCGAGGAGATCGGGACGTCAGAGGGTGAGTATAACCAATTTTTATTATTTTTAACATTACTATTGATGCTGCATATTGCTGCATATGCAGCATCAATAGTATAGGCGGAAACCCGTAGTGGAAACCGCGGAACAAACCGCAATAAATCTGCAGGGATAACCGCAGCGGTTTTGCCCTGCAGATTTATCAAATCCGCTGCGGGAGAACCCGCAGAGGTCACCCGCAAAGTGTGCACATAGCCTAAATGCCTGACACGTTACGAACAAAGTTCTTAGTCATAGGCATATAAACAATACATAAAAACATCCTTATATACCCATTCCATTAAGTAAAACCATGGAGGATGAACCTTTAACTTTGCGATTAAAGACACCATATGATGGAAAAGGAAATCCAGAAGGCGATGTGTGGAGAACTGTGGGTATATAAGTCAATGCATTTCAAAGTTCACAGACTTCATCATCAGGACAAAACCACATTCAATAATTTTTTTTTCTTACCCTGAAATGTGACCTGACCTTGCATGGATGGCAGTTCAGTTTTGTACTGCCTCTTTAAGCAGAGGCGACTAAAGTTTTTCCTGCGCCAGGGTCACACATTCAGTTTCTTGCCTCCTCCTAAACATATAACCCACTAATTTTGGTCTAGATACTAGTGGCACTTCCAAGTAACATTAAACCCACACAGAGAAGGAAGTGAATGTCAAATATACAGAACAGCTTTATTGACAAATATACAAAATACATTTAAAAAAAAATTAAGAAAGGAAATAGAGGTACAGAGAGAATGCTGCAAAGACAGGGAGTATATCATAACCCTAGTCAGAGTGGGCACTGCTCATAGAGAAAGAGCAGCACAGTAGTATATTACCAGGAGCGGGTATACAACCTGGGAATGCAGCACAGAGCCTCAACGCGCGTTTCCTGTCTTGCTTCTACTGTGCTGCTCTTTCTCTAGTCTTGCACATACTTGTAAGCACTTACCTACCATTATCATTTATTCATTTCTGCATCAAACCTTGTACGATGTATTACAAATACAATAATTAGTATAACAAGACATATATATTTCATCTGCACTATTTCTGCACTTTAGTTTTTTTCTATGCAATGTTTATATTGATGAAAATTAGACCTTTATTACATCATAGAGTCCTTTGCTGGCAATGTTACTAATCCTTAGCACTTTAACTGTATGTGGACCTCTGTGAACCTATGTTCCTACAAACTGCATTCTAACCTGTACACTGTGTATGAGCGTCCTGGCCTTTCTTTACAGATAGCTGTTAAGGAGGTTTTTTATCTGGATATTTCATTCAGTATTCACGCTTTTTCTAATAAGCATAAGGTGGTCCATTTGCATCTTTGGATCTTTGTATCGTTACATTAATTTGCCTCCAGGCTAATATACTCTATGAATGGGCCTTTGCTTAGCCCATTTCTATGAGCAGTACCCACTCTGACTAGGGTTATGATATACACCGTGTTCGCAGCATTCCCTGTACTTGTATTCCCTTTCTTAAAAAATAAAATAAAACGTATTTTGTATATTTATGCTAATAAATCTTTTCTGTATATTTGGCATTAGTTTCATCCTCCTATACACAGCTTGTGACTTCACCCAAATTAAACTTTCTGTTTTCTTCTGATGACTCTTCCAAGCAGGTGTAAGGGACACAAGGAGGTGTCCATAAATATGAATGTTTACATTTCTCTTGCCCGTCCCAGTACTGTATGTTATAAGATACATTTATGTTTAATGTTATGTTTTACCTTTGACTACTGCTATTGGGTATGTTTTGTAATGTACATATTTATTTCTGCTGCTATGTATAAGAAGATGTGCATAGTCTATTATAGGGAAAGTGTAGTACCCTGTTTGGCCCACTAGATGGGGATATAGAGATGCTCAACGTGTAAACAGTTAAGTGGGAGGGGCTAATGGCCGTTAACCTGGGAAATATCTAGAATTTGAGTCAGTTGGGTGGGAGCACCCTGACAATGTTTTAAGACCCAGCCATCCATAGCCACAGGCCAGGACAGCAACAGACCAGGAAAACAGCAAGATAGAGCTACAGTGGGATACAGCAGTGTAGTGCAGAAGCTGAAGGAAAGGCCAGGAGAGTTCAGGGACGCAGGAGACTCAGAGAGGATGCTGCATTACCGCTAAAGGCGGTAGGTCCCCGTAATGTACTGGAGGCCATAGTAAGTACCACAGAAAAAGCTATGGCAGTACAGAAGGGCAGGTCACTCGCCATGTGGCAACTGACTTCAGGTACAGATGATCTGATGTCTGGTGCGAAACATACAGTGGAGTGTCTAACCATGGCAGAGGCAAACAGGGAGGATGCTGAGAGACCGTCTGGGATGGTGCGACCGGGGTACGTGCTGTGTAGCCATGGGAGAAGCACAGAGAAAGATGAGGACATGTGTATTGTGCAACCTGGGGCAAAAGCTGTGGAGTACCAGAATGTGCTGCATAAAGAAGCCAGTAAAGTCATTCATTTAAAAGCTGTAAAGGACTGGGCCTCAGTTTGTGTGAAATCTTCTGGAGAGAGTTCCCTGCAGAAGAGAGGAAACTCTGAAGGAGTTGGACCTGGAGACACAGGTACACTTACTAATGGACATTATGTTTATATGAGGGGAGGTCAGGGTGTGATGGAGCAGAAGTCCTTAGTCATGACTGCCGCCCTGGCCCACCCTTGCACAGGCAATATTTGTGCAGGTGTCTATGAACAGTAGAACAATGTACCAAAACTTCAGAGTCTGCTAAATCTTTCTGAAGGTCTTTTTCAGTCAAGCGAGGGTTTTGATTTGCCTGTCTAGCAATCCTATGAGCAGCTCTCATTGAAATTTTGCTTGGTCTTCCAGACCTTATATTGACCTCCACTGTTCCTGTTAAATGCCATTTCTTAATTACATTTCGAACTGAGGAAAGGGCAACTTGAAAACGCTTTGCTATCTTCTTTGAGCCTTCTCTGCTTTGTGGGCCTCCACCATTTTCATTTTCAGAGCGCTAGGCATCTGCTTAGAATAACCTATGGCTGTTATTTTTTGGCACAAGATTAGAGTAGGCTGGGTTTTTATAAATAATACCAACAAAACCACATACAGAGACACACTGATTAATAATGAATACCAACCAACAAATAGTGCTATAAAGCCACATAAAACATAATATTTTACTGAGATATCTAAAAGACAATAGACAATAATGTTTTGATAATGAACATGACAGAGTACACTTAGTAGACCACTACATACACTAATATATACATATAAGAAAAGATAAATGCATAATACAAGAAAGAAATCCCAGATGTCTATGAGGTATGTCCCCAGACTTTCCAAGGAGGGCAATGTCCACTATGATAGCAATGACCATACTTACATCAGATCACATTTCACCTAAGCTTTGTCAGGGGGTATGTCTAACAAGGAGCAAGATGTGGGAATTTATAGAAAAAGGACTATTGACTAGAAAAATACATATATGGAATTTACCAATCATAGACATTTAACTATATTAAGTTGTGAAAACAAATCATATAGTGTGTCCTAGTGTTATAAAGGAGAAATGACCAATAAGAGAGCTTATTATATGTGTAGGGGTGTCAAAAGGCAAACTCAAAGCCAAACTGGGCACAGTCCAATATGGTTTGCTCCCTGTGATGGAGACCATGTTGGCAGCTCATGTGGGGGGAACGTCCACCCACAGGGAGAAAGGATCAAAATGTGAAGCATCACAAAAGAATCTGATTCCCCGGCAACACAAGCACGCATCAATCAAAGTACCCAGCCAAGCCGAAGACCCAAGCAGGAACAAACCGACGCATGCACGCATGGACTCAAAGGAAGGATTGAATGAATGAATGAAAGCTGACAATTCTAATATATAAAGCTGAATGTGTGTGTGTGTGTATGTAAGTGTGTATGTCCGGGATTGGCATCTGCACCGTGGCAGCTACAGCCACAAAATTTTGCACAGTCACACCTCTGGACCCCTCGAGCGTCATGTTGTGAGGCGAAATTTTAACCCCACACGATCCAATTCACGAAACAAATTTGCCCCTATCTACATAATGGGGAAAAAGTGAAAGGAAAAGTGTTGGAGGCAAATTGACCGCTGCCAGATGTGAACAAGGGGGACTTAAAGAGTGAGAGTGATGGCGCCAAAGAGTATATACCGTACAGTTGCTAAGGTGGGGCCCCGACATGGGATACTCACCACACACGGGGATATGAACACACACACAAAATGCGCCACACAATACCACGTGCTTGAACACATATACCACCCTCAGCACACATTTCACCACACATACACCATCCTCACCACATAAAAGTCGAAACACAAAAGTCGCCACTCAAAACTCGCCACGTGCAAAATTCGCCACATGTAAAGCTAGGCTCATGCAAAACGCGCCACAAGTGCAAAACTCACCTCATGGAAAACTCACCACATGCACAAAAGTTGCAACACATGCAAAAGTTGCCTCACACAAAACTTGCACATACTCAAAACGCACCACACATAAAACTCGCCACACGCAAAACTCGCCATGCGCAAAACTTGCTGCACACAACTTGCTACACTAACCTGTCACATGCAACTTGACACACAAAAAGTTGCTACACGAGTGTCGCCACACAAAATTCAACACACACAACTTGACACATGAAACTCGCCCTAAAAGACACACAAGTCTGGTATTATCCTTCAAAAATAAAAATCTGATTAATAAGCAGACAAACTACAAGAGCAACAAGTGTACCATATAGGAAATACGCCAGCTGTCAGTCACATGACCTGTCTATTATATGTATGTGTGAGCTAATATATACTGCCAGGGGGAGGGCTTCCTGTTGGCTGGGGATTTATCAGGCTGCCAATAGCAACCAATCACAGCTCAGCTTCTATTTTGCTACAGTTAATTAATCTGAGCTCTGATTGGTTAATATAGGCAACAAAGGACATTCTCAGTATAACAAAGCTTGTGTGAAGTAATAGCATGTCAGTTAGGGTGTGTTGGTGGAAAGGCTGATGTCAGTCACATTACCTCTATGTGAGAGGATATAGAAACTGCCAGTTACAGACTATTTTTACCACAATAATGCCTCATAAGAAAAGGAATTCCATGGCACAAATGTCAGCTGATGCGAAAAGAAAAGCTGCATTATGGGCCAATGAAAAATGTGAAGACCGAGAAACAAGGCTGACACACATGAGAACAGCAGCTGCTTCCTCAAGAGCCATATCCAACTGAGTTTCTCAATTCCTTGGAGCCACAAGGACTTCCTCCTCACAACCTCTTTCTAAAACCTTACAGCACCTATTCTGCTATTGAGAAATTTGGATCCGCCAAAGCTGTGTAATGGAACAAGACTCTTGATTAAGAACCTGTTTCCACATGTAATTGAGGCAACCATTTTGACAGGATGTGCCACAGGATAAGATGTTTTCATCACTTTTGGATATGGGATGGACCCCACTCCTTCTTAAAACCACCATAACTACTGTAAACCTAGGTACTAAAATAAATACACAAAACACATTATTTTAGTTGTCAAAATGGCCACAGCTTTTATTCAAATCACAGGATTAAATAATCGCAGTAGGAGTCAGGTGGAGTGCTAGTATATTGTGATTCACAAGTACTGCGATATCCCCAGCTGTCTGACATACAGCACCAGGACAGACAGCCATAAAGGGGCGGCACACACTGGCTTGCCATTCAAGCAGAGCCAGTAAACTTTCAGGGCACCAATGACCCTATTATCCTCACTCCTGTGCTTAACCACTGTGCCCGCCCCTGATTGATGTTACCATTACAACGTCCTTGAGGCTGCTCACCACCATGAGGTTTTATATCCTCTATTAGTTAAAATGAGTCCACCTTAACTTGTCTGCAACTTCCACCTGACTCCTAAACCACAAAGCCGTGATGGGTTATAAATTCCAAGTCTCATTTAACACTTTTTTTTTTTTTTTTAATAATTAAATCATTTTTGTAAACTTAAAAACTAGAAGTCCCTGCAAAAGCATTAATGGGACTAAACTTGGCAAACCCCCGACTCAAAAAGTCATCCTACAGCGCTCAGGAGAGGAAAAAACCCCTGTGGAGGAAACCTCCAGGGAACCATGGCTTGAAGGATTGCCCTTCCCTTGGGCTTAGAAGGTTACCGCAAATAATAACTCTTTATAGGCAATATACAATTGAACATGGTACAAGATATACAATGACAAATTCAAAAATACAATAAAACATTTATCATTATACAAGCAATAATTAAAAAGTTTAAGGACAGAGATTATAAACAGGGCAGGAGGGCGGGTACTGTTTCCTCCTGTCCATCCTGTGAGAGAAAGAGGGAGAGTCAGAGTTGCCTCCCCAATGTAACTCCACCCTCCTCACAGTAATACACCAGGCACAAACATCTAAACTTCCTCTTAAAGCAACAACACTCTTGTTTAAAATCTACACTGCAATACAAACAAAAGCTGCAGGAGTTCTCGGTCCACCCATCCCCAAGTCATGTCCACCTCTGTCTAGTCTCCAGTGGTTTCTTTCCAACAATTCCTCTCATTCCATCTGATTTGCCTTTTGATTTTAAATGCCTCCAGTTTCCTGTTCGACTGGCATTTGCTATGTTCATCAACAAGGCTCAGGGACAGTCCTTGAAAGTAGTTGGAATCGATTTACAATCTCCATGCTTTTCTAATGGTCAACTTTATGTTCCCTGTTCAAGAGTTGGAGCAGTTAAAAATCTGTTCGTCTTTGCACCTGAAGGAAAGACTAAGAATGTCGTTTATCAAAAGGCTCTCGAATAAGTAGTAGAAGATTACTTACTTAATTACTTGGCCAATTTAGTTAAATCTGTGTGGAATATCTCTGGTGTTGAAATATATGTTGTGAAATGCTTCTATTAGCTTAGTTTTTGCCTTTTGATAATTACATTTCTATCTATTTGTTTTGTGGTTTTTGCGTGCAGAATACATTTTTGTTAACACATTCTATTTTGCTAACAGCAGTTATTAACCCGGGCGAAGCCGGGTAGTACAGCTAGTGGTATATAAAAGGAGAAATGTGACCCCAGCCCAAAGTATGGGAACTAATTCAATTTAGGCATATGTTATTGCTTGCCTACTATATTGAAACAGGGTATTTGGCACATATAGAGAATATAAGAATTATAAAGTGCAATGGCGCATGTGTATGAATGCAATAAACAGATCGAAAAATCAGGAATAAAGTGTCCTTTGTCCTGAGGAAAGGGCAACTTGAAAACACTTCGCTATCTTCTTATAGTCTTCTCCTGCTTTGTGGGCCCCCACTATTTTCATTTTCAATGCTAGGCAGCTGTGTAGAAGAACCCATGGCTGCTGTTTTTTTGGCATAAGGTTAGAGGAGGCTGGGTTTTTATGAAGCTGGGAAATTTGCACCCCTGGCCTTTCCTAATAATGACAGTTAACAAGCCATAACCATAACAGGCTAATTAAAAGGAACCTGTCACCAGAAACAACACTATGAACCCCTTAACGACCAGAGGTATTTTTGGTTTTGCATTTTCATTTTTTGCTCCCTGTCTTCCCAGAGCCATAACTTCTTTATTTTTTGGTGAAAATGGCCATGTGAAGGGCGGCACGGTGGCTCAGTGGTTAGCACTGTAGCCTTACAGCGCTGGAGTCCTGGGTTCAAATCGCACCAAGGACAACATCTGCAAGGAGTTTGTATGTTCTCCCCGTGTTTGCGTGGGTTTCCTCCGGGTTCTCCGGTTTCCTCTCATATTCCAAAGACATACTGATAGGGAATTTAGATTGTGAGCCTCAATGGGGACAGCGATGATAATGTGTACAACCTGTAAAGCGCTGCGGAATATGTTAGTTCAAACGTAAAACTTGTCCCACAGAAAATAATAATCTTTATTATTCTGTGGGACAAGTTGTACTTTTGAATGACATAATTGGTTTTAACATATCATGTACTGGAAAACGGGAAAAAGATTCCAAGCGAAATTGCAAAAAAAGTGCAATCCCACAGTTTTTTGTTTTTTTACTATGTTCACTAAATGCTAAAACTGACCTGCAATTATGATTCTCCTGGGCATTTCGAGTTCATAGTCACCGAACATGTCTAGCTTCTTTTTCAAGAGGTGAAAAAAATTCCCCCAAAAAAAATTGCGAAATTTTCCGATACCCGTAGTGACTCCATTTTTTGTAATCTTGGGTTGGGTGAGGGCTTATTTTTTGCGTGCTGAGCTGATGTTTTTAATGATATCATTTGGGTGCAGATACGATCATTTGATTGCCGATTATTTCATTTTAATGCAATGTTGCAGCAACCAAAAAAAACCATAATTCTGGCGTTTGACTTTTCTTCTCATTGCGCCACTTAGCAATCGGGTTAATTATTTTTTAATACTGATAAATCGGGCCATTCTGAACACGGCAATACCAAATTTGTGTATGTTTGATTTTTTTTAATTGTTTTATTTTGAATAGGGCGAAAGGGGGGTGATTTGCTCGTTTGTATATTTTTATTTTTTAATATTTTTAAAATCATATATTTTTTACTTTTTGCATACTTCAATAGTCTCCATGGGAGACTAAAAGTTGCCATAATCTGATCGGCTCTGCTACATACAATCGATGATCAGATTGCCTATATTTAGCAGAATTGCTCACTTTCTATGCGCGCCGACCACCAGGCGGGGCTCATAGCAATCTGGCAGTAACAGCCATAGAGGTCTGCTGGAGACCTCTGTTTGTCATGCCAACCCATCAGTGACCCGTGATCATGTGACATGGTCATCAATGCGTGGGATTGCCAGTGGTATTGTCGGAAGTGCGTGTTAAATGCCGCTGTCAGAGATTGACAGCGGCATTTAACTATTTAACAGCCACGGGTGGATTGTGATTCCACCCGCGGCTGTTAGAGGCACATGTCAGCTGTTCAAAACAGCTGACATGTGCTGGAAAAGATGTGGGTTCACCACCGGAGCCCACATCAAAGGGAGGGAATCTGACATAGGTGTACTATTACAGGTCCTTCTCAAAAAATTAGCATATAGTGTTAAATTTCATTATTTACCATAATGTAATGATTACAATTAAACTTTCATATATTATAGATTCATTATCCACCAACTGAAATTTGTCAGGTCTTTTATTGTTTTAATACTGATGATTTTGGCATACAACTCCTGATAACACAAAAAACCTGTCTCAATAAATTAGCATATCAAGAAAAGGTCCTCTAAACGACCTATTACCCTAATCTTCTGAATCAACTAATTAACTCTAAACACATGCAAAAGATACCTGAGGCTTTTAAAAACTCCCTGCCTGGTTCATTACTCAAAACCCCCATCAAGGGTAAGACTAGCGACCTGACAGATGTCAAGAAGGCCATCATTGACACCCTCAAGCAAGAGGGTAAGACCCAAAAAGAAATTTCTCAACAAATAGGCTGTTCCCAGAGTGCTGTATCAAGACACCTCAATGGTAAGTCTGTTGGAAGGAAACAATGTGGCAGAAAACGCTGTACAACGAGAAGAGGTGACCGGACCCTGAGGAAGATTGTGGAGAAGGACCGATTCCAGACCTTGGGGAACCTGAGGAAGCAGTGGACTGAGTCTGGTGTGGAAACATCCAGAGCCACCGTGCATTCCCCAGGTAAAGCCACTTTTGAACCAAAAACAGCGTCAGAAGCGCCTGACCTGGGCTACAGAGAAGCAGCACTGGACTGTTGCTAAGTGGTCCCAAGTACTTTTTTCTGATGAAAGCAAATTTTGCATGTCATTCGGAAATCAAGGTGCCAGAGTCTGGAGGAAGACTGGGGAGAAGGAAATGCCAAAATGCCTGAAGTCCAGTGTCAAGTACCCACAGTCAGTGATGGTGTGGGGTGCCATGTCAGCTGCTGGTGTTGGTCCACTGTGTTTCATCAAGGGCAGGGTCAATGCAGCTAGCTATCAGGAGATTTTGGAGCACTTCATGCTTCCATCGGCTGAAATGCTTTATGGAGATGAAGATTTCATTTTTCAGCACGACCTGGCACCTGCTCACAGTGCCAAAACCACTGGTAAATGGTTTACTGACCATGGTATTACTGTGCTCAATTGGCCTGCCAACTCTCCTGACCTGAACCCCATAGAGAATCTGTGGGATATTGTGAAGAGAAAGTTGAGAGACGCCAGACCCAACACTCTGGATGAGCTTAAGGCCGCTATTGAAGCATCCTGGGCCTCCATAACATCTCAGCAGTGTCACAGGCTGATTGCCTCCATGCCACGCCGCATTGAAGCAGTCATTTCTGCCAAAGGATTCCCGACCACGTATTGAGTGCATAACTGAACATTATTATTTGATTGTTTTTTTGTTTGTTATTAAAAAACACTTTTATTTGATTGGTCGGGTGAAATATGCTAATTTATTGAGACAGGTTTTTTGGGTTATCAGGAGTTGTATGCCAAAATCATCAGTATTAAAACAATAAAAGACCTGACAAATTTCAGTTGGTGGATAATGAATCTATAATATATGAAAGTTTAATTGTAATCATTACATTATGGTAAATAATGAAATTTAACACTATATGCTAATTTTTTGAGAAGGACCTGTATATGGATTCTAGACTCCCGATTCTTTAGAATCGGGCTGCCATCTAGTGAGATGATAATTGGCATAATTATTCTCTTGTTTTTAAGCAGTCATAATAGGTCAGTATAGTAGAAACTAAGAGCAAAAAAGTGCAAATAGGTCTTATTAGAGGATAACAATGCAAATAAAGGATATCCTTACCTGATTTGGTTGTGTGACACACAAACATGAATACACATGAAAACAGCTGCTGCAGAGCCACGGGTATTCATACCAGGAAATAGAAAAAAAATAGCCAAATGTGGTTTATCCGCGCTGCTGGTAGCCAGTGAAGATCCAAATGGAAGAATAATAAAGCGTTTTTATTTCAGGTTCTTTAATCCATGTTTCAAAGTTATTCCAGACTTTTTCCTCAGGACAAAAACCGTATCTCACATATCGTACTGTTTATGTCCTGAGAAAGAAGTCTGGAATGACTTCGAAACCCATAGACTAAAGAACCTGAAATAAAAAAATCCTATATTATACTGGAAGCCTACACATTTTTAAAAACTTTTTAGCAGTTTTACAGATCACAGAAATGTTCACAGTCCACGTAACACTGTATGCCAGAGAAATGGAAGCCAACAACATTTTAAAAGCGTTTGTTCACTTATAGTGATCACAGAAATATTCATTGTACTAATGCCCCACCCTGGTTCACTTCTTGTAGTAATGTTACCATACTCACTTTCATCTGGTAATAATGCCCCATTGTGGTCCTTATATTGTAGGAATCTCTCCACCCAGTTCCCCATATGGTAGTAATGTCCCCCAACTTATATCGTTCTTCCCAAACACAAGAAAGAAAATAAAAAAATTATTCATCTACCCTGTCCTCTGTTCCCTCTGTTTCCTCTTTTATGCACAAGCGTAAAGCAGGCACCATAAACCACTTGACTATCATGACCTGGTCCAGGGGTCCGCCGATGGAGGCGCTTTATTTCAGCTGAATATCCATCCTTGGACACACATTTAATTGAAATGTATTGTTGAACACAGACAATCTCTCTGCATAGCAATACCAATGCGTCAGTAAATAATTCCAATTCTGAACTCTCCCTCCACTCCTTCATAAAGACCGATCTTCTATTAAACTGATCCAGAAAAGATGTCCAAACCTTCAAAGCGGCTCTGAGATTGGCCTAGAAGCGAATGAAATTAGCTGGATTTTGAACCCCTGACGTAGCACTAGCCAGCCTCCTGCAAAAAAGTCGCCCCATCGGCATGATACGACATGCAAAATTTTACTTGCCTAGGAGTGACTGAATCTGCTGCAAACACACCTTTTTTTATCCAGGGCAAGCTAAACTTCCGACCTCAAATTGTGCACCATATCCATAGCCACCGAGTCTAATTCAATTCCTTAAAAAAAAACGAATAACTGTAGATGGACTCTCATTTTTTTCATGCACCAGGGGAATACCGAAATTCTTCGACACCTCCTAACTATGGAATCAGCTGGCCACACACACAGGAAATCATCCAAACAATGCAGCATTGACTGCTGGCCAGCCTCCTTCTTGATCCATTCCACAAATGAACTAAAAGCCTCAAAATACGCGCACGAAATGTAGCAGCCCATCCGAAGGCAGCAGTCCACGTAAAAATTCCATCCCACATACAACCTAGCAGATGAAAACAATCTAGATGTATGGGTAACAGGTGAAAGGTGGCCTCAATGTCCATCTTAGCCATGAGGGCCCCACATCTGCATCTTTGCAAAGAGGCCACTGCTTTGTCAAATCTAATATATAATTGCCTAGAATACTACTTCCTGCAATTTGTGCCAACTTCCGTGGCTTTGTCCGGAGCTATTGTCCGGAGCTATTGTCCGGAGCTATTGTCCGGAGCTAATGTCCGGAGATAAGTGACGTCACCAGTGGCCTACACCCAGGCAGAGCACAGTGGCCCCAGGCAGAGCACAGGGGCCCCAGGCAGAACATGGGGCCCCAGGCAGAGCACAGGGGCCCCAGGCAGAGCACAGGGGCCCCAGGCAGAACATGGGGCCCCAGGCAGAGCACAGTGGCCCCAGGCAGAGCACACACCAAATCGGAGGCCGAGGGTCCCCGCCCACCAAATAGGAGGCCGAGGGGCCCCGCCAACCAAATCGGAGGCCGAGGGGCCCCGCCCACCAAATCGGAGGCCGAGGGTCCCCGCCCACCAAATTGGAGGCCGAGAGTCCCCGCCCACCAAATCGGAGGATAAGGGGCCCCGCCAACCAAATCGGAGGCCGAGGGGCCCCGCCAACCAAATCGAAGGCCGAGGGGCCCCGCCCAACAAATCGAAGGCCGAGCGGCCCCGCCCACCAAAGCGGAGGCCGAGGGGCCCCGACCACCACATCGGAGGCCGAGGGGCCCCGCCCACCAAATCGGAGGCCGAGGGGACCCGCCCACCAAATCGGAGGCCGAGGGTCCCCGCCCACCAAATCGGAGGCCGAGGGTCCGCGCCCACCAAATCGGTGGCCGAGTGTCCCCGCCCACCAAATCGGAGGCCGAGGGGCCCCGCCTACCGAATCGGAGGCCGAGGGTCCCCGCCCACCAAATCGGAGGCCGAGGGTCCCCGCCCACCAAATCGGAGGCCGAGGGGCCCCGCCCACCAAATCGGAGGCCAGGGGTCCCCGCCCACCAAATCGGAGGCCGAGGGGCCCCGCCCACCACATCGGAGGCCGATGGGCCCCGCCCACCAAATCGGAGGCCGAGGGTCCCCGCCCACCAAATCGGAGGCCGAGGGTCCCCGCCCACCAAATCGGAGGCCGAGGGTCCCCGCCCACCAAATCGGAGGCCGAGGGTCCACACCAACCAAATCGGAGGCCGAGGGGCCCCGCCCACCAAATCGAAGGCCGAGGGGCCCCACCCACCAAAGCGGAGGCCGAGGGTCCCCGCACACCAAATCGGAGGATAAGGGGCCCCGCCAACCAAATCGGAGGCCGAGGGGCCCCGCCAACCAAATCGAAGGCCGAGGAGCCCCGCCCAACAAATCGAAGGCCGAGCGGCCCCGCCCACCAAAGCGGAGGCCGAGGGTCCCCGACCACCAAATCGGAGGCCGAGGGTCCCCACCCACCAAATCGGAGGCCAAGGGTCCCCGCCCACCAAATCGGAGGCCGAGGAGCCCCGCCCACCAAATCGAAGGCCGAGCGGCCCCGCCCACCAAAGCGGAGGCCGAGGGACCCGGCCCCGCCCACCAAAGCGGACCACATCGGAGGCCGAGGGGCCCCGCCCACCAGATCGGAGGCCGAGGGTCCCCACCCACCAAATCGGAGGCCGAGGGTCTCCGCCCACCAAATCGGAGGCCGAGGGTCCCCGCCCACCAAATTGGAGGCCGAGGGTCCCCGCCCACCAAATTGGAGGCCGAGGGTCCCCGCCCACCAAATCGGAGGCCGAGGGTCCCTGCCCACCAAATCGGAGGCCGAGGGGCCTCGCCAACCAAATCGGAGGCCGAGGGGCCCCACCCACCAAATCGGAGGCAGAGGGGCCCCGCCCACCAAATCGGAGGCCGAGGGTCCCCGCCCACCAAATCGGAGGCCGAGGGTCCCCACCCACCAAATCGGAGGACGAGGGGCCCCACAAACCAAATCGGAGGCCGAGGAGCCCCGCCCACCAAAAGTAAGTGCGGCCCCAAAAGTAAGTGCGCCCCCGGGTGCAAAAGTAAGTGCGCCCCCGGGTGCAAAAGTAAGTGCGCCCCTGAGTGCAAAAGTAAGTGCGCCCCCGGGTGCAAAAGTAAGTGCGCCCCCGGGTGCAAAAGTAAGTGCGCCCCCGGGTGCAAAAGTAAGTGCGCCTCCGGGTGCAAAAGTAAGGGCGCCCCCGGGTGCAAAAGTAAGCGCGCCCCGGGTGCAAAAGTAAGCGCGCCCCCCAGTCCCTTGTGTGAAAAGTGCTGCTGTAAAGCTGGTAGCGCTGTTCAAGCACCATGTATTTCCTTCAGGAAATGCCCATCTAATATATAATTGCCTAGAATACTACTTCCTGCAATTTGTGCCAACTTCCGTGGCTTTGTCTGGAGCTAATGTCCGGAGATAATGTCCGGAGCTAATATCCGGAGATAATGTCCGGAGCTAATGTCCGGAGATAAGTGACGTCACCAGTGTCCTACACCCAGGCAGAGCACAGGGGCCCCAGGCAGCATATGGGGCCCCAGGCAGAGCACAGTGGCCCCAGGCAGAGCACAGGGGCCCCAGGCAGCATATGGGGCCCCAGGCAGAGCACAGTGGTCCCAGGCAGAGCACAGGGGCCCCAGGCAGCCTATGGGGCCCCAGGCAGAGCACAGGGGCCCCAGGCAGAGCACAGGGGCCCCAGGCAGCATATGGGGCCCCAGGCAGAGCACAGTGGCCCCAGGCAGAGCACAGGGGCCCCAGGCAGAACATGGGGCCCCAGGCAGAGCACAGGGACCCCAGGCAGAGCACAGGGGCCTCAGGCAGCATATGGGGCCCCAGGCAGAGCACAGGGGCCTCAGGCAGAGCACAGGGGCCCCAGGCAGCATATGGGGCCCCAGGCAAAGCACAGGTGCCCCAGGCAGCATATGGGGCCCCAGGCAGAGCACAGTGGCCCCAGGCAGAGCACAGGGGCCCCAGGCAGAACATGGGGCCCCAGGCAGAGCACAGGGGCCCCAGGCAGAGCACAGGGGCCCCAGGCAGCATATGGGGCCCCAGGCAGAGCACAGTGGCCCCAGGCAGCATATGGGGCCCCAGGCAGGCCCCAGACAGAGCACAGTGGCCCCAGGCAGAGCACAGGGGCCCCAGGCAGCATATGGGGCCCCAGGCAGAGCACAGTGGTCCCAGGCAGAGCACAGGGGCCCCAGGCAGCTTATGGGGCCCCAGGCAGAGCACAGTGGCCCCAGGCAGAACATGGGGCCCCAAGCAAAGCACAGTGGCCCCAGGCAGAGCACAGGGGCCCCAGGCAGAACATGGGGCCCCAGGCAGAGCACAGGGGCCCCAGGCAGCATATGGGGCCCCAGGCAGAGCACAGTGGTCCCAGGTAGAGCACAGGGGCCCCAGGCAGCCTATGGGGCCCCAGGCAGAGCACAGGGTCCCCAGGCAGCATATGGGGCCCCAGGCAGAGCACAGGGGCCCAAGGCAGCATATGGGGCCCCAGGCAGAGCACAGTGGCCCCAGGCAGAGCACAGTGGCCCCAGGCAGAGCACAGGGGCCCCAGGCCGAACATGGGGCCCCAGGCAGAGCACAGGGGCCCCAGGGAGAGCACAGGGGCCCCAGGCAGCATATGGGGCCCCAGGCAGAGCACAGGGGCCCCAGGCAGCATATGGGGCCCCAGGCAGAGCACAGTGGCCCCAGGCAGAGCACAGGGGCCCCAGGCAGCATATGGGGCCCCAGGCAGAGCACAGTGGTCCCAGGCAGAGCACAGGGGCCCCAGGCAGCCTATGGGGCCCCAGGCAGAGCACAGTGGCCCCAGGCAGAACATGGGGCCCCAGGCAGAGCACAGGGGCCCCAGGCAGAGCACAGGGGCCCCAGGCAGCATATGGGGCCCCAGGCAGAGCACAGTGGTCCCAGGTAGAGCACAGGGGCCCCAGGCAGCCTATGGGGCCCCAGGCAGAGCACAGGGGCCCCAGGCAGCATATGGGGCCCCAGGCAGAGCACAGGGGCCCCAGGCAGCATATGGGGCCCCAGGCAGAGCACAGTGGCCCCAGGCAGAACACAGGGGCCCCAGGCAGAACATGGGGCCCCAGGCAGAGCACAGGGGCCCCAGGCAGAGCACAGGGGCCCCAGGCAGCATATGGGGCCCCAGGCAGAGCACAGGGGCCCCAGGCAGCATATGGGGCCCCAGGCAGAGCACAGCGATATTTTGGACCACTGTGCGGTGTTTCAGACCCCCTGTGTGATGTCTGGGGCCCTGTTCTTAAGTATATTAAAGATTAAAGTAACGTATATTAAAGTATATTATAGATCAAATTTGACACGTTTATGAGCACCATTGAGTGATATACTCAAGAATGACATAATTTTTCAACATTTTATGGTTTCAAACTGTAAACACTCAGAGTTTTTTTTACTTCACCCAGAAAACCTTAACGGTTCATAAAAAACTTGACTGTTCAGGATATGATAAAAGTCATAGTATTCTGAATCTTTAACTTATAAAGATACCTTTACATGGGGTGATTATTGGTTCCAGAGAGGCTTTCGGCCGATAATCGTACACATAGCTGGTGACAGGACAATACAATATAAACGTTCAAAGGTAAACACTGATAACATTAAAATCTAATATATAATTGCCTAGAATACTACTTCCGGCAATTTGTGCCAACTTCCGTGGCTTTGTCCGGAGATAATGTCCGGAGATAAGTGACGTCACCAGCGTCCTACACCCGCTCAGGGTGGACAAAGATATATGCCTTCGTGGTGCGCGGCACTTTTCTGATTGGTTGCCGCCTGCCGCGAGCGACCAATCAGAAATGTGCCGTACTGTCAAGAATTGTCAAGAGCTGGTGAGTGCAGCCATTTTTTGTTCTTTCTTACTAACATTTATTAATTGTATTATTCTTAGATTTGAATAAATAAAGTATATATGGATTCTAGACTCCCGATTCTTTAGAATCGGGCTGCCATCTAGTATAACTATAAATTTCTGTTCTCTTCTTATGCCATATTAGGCATTACGCACGATCTGCATCCTATTTAAAGGTAGTATCTACACACATTAAAAGGCACAGCACGGTATGTGTTTCTTTTATATCTTGAAGAATGGTTTATCATAGAACACATCGAGCGAGAATGTGATGCATGCTTTCACTACAACATAATGTTTAGAATGACTCTACAAACTTGGCTACTACTATATTTTGTGAAAAATTGTATATACTTTTGTTTTATTTATAATCTTTTGTTTGTACACTGTATTATATTTTTCTTTTTTGAATGTTGTAGTGACTGATGAAAGCCCGATAAGGGCTGAAACGTTTCCAGTGCTACCATTAGTACCAATAAATCTACAAAACAATAAGACTTAAGTTGAGTGCGAGACTTCTTTACAGTGTACCACAGGACTGGCGTATAGCAAATGCGGTGCCAATATTCAGAAAGGGTACAAAAACTGAACTATGGAGGCTATTGAAGCATGCCAAAAAAAAAAAAAAAAAGGGTTTAAAAATATAAAAAAAATAAATATATAAAAGTTCAAATCACCTCCCTTTCGCCCCAATCAAAATAAAACAATTAAAAAAAAAATCAAACCTACACATATTTGGTATCGCCGCGTTCAGAATCGCCCGATCTATAAAAAAAAACAAAGCTTTAACCTGATCGCTAAATGGTGTAGCGAGAAAAAAATAAAAACTCCAAAATTACATTTTTTTGGTCGCCGCAACATTGCATTAAAATGCAATAACGGGCGATCAAAAGAACTTACCTGCACCAAAATGGTATCATTAAAAATGCTAGCTCGGCACCCAAAAAATAAGCCCTCACCCGACCCCAGATCACGAAAATTGGAGACGCTACAGGTATCGGAAAATGGCGCAATTTTTTTTTTTTTTAGCTAACTTTGGAAATTTTTTTTACCACTTAGATAAAAGAGAACCTAGACATGTTTGGTGTCTATGAACTCGTAATGATCTGGAGAATCATAATGGCAGGTTAGTTTTAGCATGTGGTGAACATAGCAAAAAAGCCAAACAAAAAACAAATGTGAGATTGCACTTTTTTTGCAATTTCATCGCACTTGGAATTTTTTTTCTCGTTTTCTGTTACACGGCATGGTAAATCCAATGGTATCATTCAAAAGTACATCTCGTCCCACAAAAAATAAGCCCTCACATGGCCATATTGACGGAAAAATTAAAAAGTTATGGCTCTGGGAAGGAGGGGAGCGAAAAACGAAAACGAAAAAACTGAAAAAGCTCCAGGGGTGAAGGGGTTAAAGTCTCAGTTTGTGTTTTTTATTCTGGAAGTGTCAATTTTTCCATGGCTGTCAGAACAGATGCACACTTTCAGAAAAAAAATCAGAAATGGAGTTCATTTGAACTCTGTTCCTGTCATAGCTGTCTAGGGCTCCATAGAAGGAAACCACAGGACGCACTGCAGAAACACAATATGAACAGGCCTTGCAATTGTCCAGTTTGCTTGGCTGCCTTGAGACAGAGAGTTCTGCTCATCCAAATCTAACAGTGAATGAACTGTTTATATGAGTTATCTGACAGTTAAGGCCGGTTTCACACGTCAGTGGCTCCGGTACGTGTGGTGACAGTTTTCTCACGTACCGGAGACACTGACTCATGTAGACATTAAAATAAATGTGTCTCTGCACATGTCAGCTTGTTTTCACGGACCGTGTGTCCGTTTGAAAAACACGGAGACATGTCAGTGTTCGTGGGAGCGCACGGATCACACAGACCCATTAAAGTCAATGGGTCCGTGTAAAACACGTACCGCAAATGGATGCTGTCCGTGTGCAGTCCGTGTGCCGTGCAGGAGACAGCGCTACAGTAAGCGCTGTCCCCCCAGCTTGTGGTGCTGAAGCCGCCATTCATTTCTTCTCTCCAGCAGCGTTCGCTGGAGAGAAGGAATGAAAATTCATTGTTTTTTTATTTTTTTTGCGGTTGAAATAAAGTTCCCGGTAACCAACCCCCTCCTACCCCCTCAAACCCCCTCTCACCCCCTGTGCGCCCGCCCGCTGGAAATAAAATACTCACCCAGCTCCCTCGATGCTTCCTCTCAGTGCCACAGCTTGTCCTGTATGAGCGGTCACGTGGTGCCGCTCATTACAGTGATGAATATGCGGCTCCACCTCCCATAGGGGGTTGGTTACCGGGAACTTTTATTTCAACTGCAAAAAGAATAAAAAAACAATGAATTTTCATTCCTTCTCTCCAGTGAACGCTGCTGGAGAGAAGAAATGAATGTCGGCTTCAGCACCCAAAGCAGAACAGTGCTTACTGTAGCGCTGTCTCCTGCACGGTCCGTTTGGTACCCAGTCGGCACACGGGCGGCACACGGCTGCCGCAAGTGTGCCACACTGATGTGCCACGTGAGCACATGGATACGGATAACTCCTGTACCGATTTTTCCGGTACCGGAATTATCTGGACGTGTGAGACTGGCCTAAAGGTGAAAGATTATTATTACGGTAATTGTCTCACTGAGACTCTGAATCAACAACAGCAGCACCAGTACATTATACAAAAGCTGCAGGCAGCAATGTTGCTGTGAATCCAGCAGTGGGATAATGTAGGAGAACATTTACTAGAACTAGTAACATCAGATAATGGAACTATCCCTTCATTTCTGTGCAGCAGCTGCCTCTTCGCCCTTCCTCTTCATAGACCTCTATGGACGGCAGCCTAATCTCACAGTGCAGCTAATAAACCCTTTTATGCCTGTCTCACTGAAGGTTGATTTTATCACTGAATTAACACTTTAAAACTGTTCATTACTGTCTTGGGCAATGGAGGGGGTACATAAAAAACAGATAACAAATGGAGAAAAAGGAATTTCTATAAATTAAGATTTAAGAAAGGTCCTCGCCCCTCTGTATCAGTCTGTAATTGTTAGTTTGTTTACTGTAAGTGATATCTGTAATTTGTATGTAACCCCTTCTCATGTACAGCACCATGGAATCAATGTGCTATATAAATAAATAATCATAATAATAATAGGTTATTATCAAGTCTAGTGTTATTGATTTCTGACAAAATATGAAAACACAGGCCTCAATTCATCATTGCCTTTACGCCTGTTTTTTGTCTAGTTTTATGTGTTCTGCAACTTTTTTTTTGTTTGCACCTAATTCATTATTATTAGTGATGAGCGAATATACTCGTTACTCGAGATTTCCCGAGCACGCTCGGGGGTCCTCTGAGTATTAAAAAATATACTAAATATACTAAAAAGTGCTCGGAAATTTAGTTTTTAGCGCCACAGCTGAATGATTTACATCTGTTAGCCAGCATAAGTACATGTGGGGATTCCCTAGCAACCAGGCACCCCCCACATGTACTTATACTGGCTAACAGATGTAAATCATTCAGCTGTGGCGCTAAAAACAAAATCTCCGAGTACTAAAAAATACTCGGAGGACACCCGAGCACGCAAATCTCGAGTAACGAGTATATTCGCTCATCACTAATGCTTCGACCTCATGACTGGACCCAATGCTGCTGGGGAGAATAAAGTTAGTTTTCTCCCCATTGCATTCAGGTGTGTGCAGGCGCCAGGCAGCATAGTAAAGCTATTAACTCTATATCTGCAAATTATCAGCGTTATTTCTGTTGACAGGTTCCCTTTACCATAGCACAAAAATGTACCAATAAAAATGCTCGCCACCTGGGCATAGAAAGAGTTCAATAGCTAGTCCTGGTATATGCTCCCCTAGTCTGGTAAAAGCTACCCCTATCCTGGTATATGCTCCCCCAGCCTGGTATATGTCCCCCATTCTGGTTTATGCTCCTCCATCTTGGTATATGCTCCCCCAGCATGATATATGCTCCCCCATTCTGGTCCCACACCCTATTATATGCTCTCCCATCCTAGACCCCCATCCTGACATATGCTACTTCATCCTATTATATGCTCTTCCATCCTGATGGATGCTCCCCTATCCTGGTCTATGCGTCTCCATCCTGGTCTGCCATCCTGGTATATCCTCCCCCATCCTATTATATGCTCCCCCATCCTGGTATGTGCTCTGTCATCCTGGTCCCCCATCCTGGTATATCTCCCCCATGCTATTATATGCTCTCCCATTCTGGTATATGCTCCCCCATCCTGGTCACTCATTTTGGTATATGCTCCCCCCATCCTATTATATGCTGCCCCATCCTGGTCACTCTTTCTGGTATATGCTCACCCATCCTCGTATATGCTCCTCCTATCCTATTATATGCTCCCCCATCCTGGTATATGCTCCCCCTTCCGGGTATATGCTGCCCCATTCTATTATATGCTCCCCCATCCTTGTATATGCTCCCTCTATCCTATTATATGCCCCCCACCCTGGTATATGCTCCCCCATCCTATTATATGCTCCCCTATCCTGGTCCCGCATTCTGTCTGCGCTGCTGATTTTCCATACAAACAAAAAAGAAAAACACTCCTACTCACCTTTCCCTTTTCAGTGCGTTGTCTGAACAAAAAATGTTGCAGAGTCAGTGTGTGCGAATAGCATGCTACCCAGCACCATTTTGTTAAAGACACTGTGAGCACATTTGTCTTCAACAAAATGGCACCAGATAATGTATGCGCAGGTGCTGACTCCAGCCCCACACTCCTCCTCCACAGCCTTGCCGTAGATTGCGGGAAGTCCTCATGGTGCCAGAGATGGCACTGTGCTGTCAGCACCTATGCATACAGTGATCTCTGACGCCACACTCCTCCTCCAGCCTTGCCGGAGATCATGGTAAGTCCTCATGGTATTGTCTAACATATCCAAATAATAATGGGAACTCAGAAAAACAGCAGTGAACATAAATTCCCTTAAAAAACAAAATTTTATTATGTATCCATATAAATTTGCACCTATCCCAGTGTTCTCATGGCAAAAAAGAAATCTGCCAAAGATAGCTAAAAAAGTGACCACGACTGGCATATACCCTGCAATATCCTAACTGTCACCTGCCTTGCTGTGGAGGTTGGCACCCTAGATGACGCTTTATTGGCGCCCCCACTCATCGTGGACTACCCCTCACTGCCCTATCTCACCCTGATATACAGGTGGGAAAACAATGATAATAGAACAGAAATGAAAAAAGCAAAAAAACGGTCACAAAAAATACAAAAAAACTAAATATAATAAAAATAGCAAAAAGACCAGAGCAGGACACATGCGACCATTTATGATAACAATCTTCGCATCAGCATGACTGCTAATTGCTATCCAGTAGCAATGGGTACATTGCCAGCCTTGCCATATACAGATATCAATACGGCAATACAACAGTATCAATGCACAAAGAAAAAAGGAAAATGCCCATACAGTACTATATAGAACCAAACCCTAGCAGAAATGATAATCTAGTAGTCTGGACAATGCCCATAGATGGGGCCTGTGACAACAATAGTCCATACAGAATGCGCCGTTCAGGCTACACAATAGTAAAGATGGGAAACACTTATCCTGATATTGTACGCCTCAACGCGTTTCCCCGTGGTGCGGTTCATCAGGAGGCCCGTCATATACATCAGATACCAGATGCCATAGATATAAAGCTTATACATCAGATACCAGATGCCATAGATATAAAGCTTATACATCAGATACCAGATGCCATAGATATAAAGCTTATACATCAGATACCAGATGCCATAGATATAAAGCTTATACATCAGATACCAGATGCCATAGATATAAAGCTTATACATCAGATACCAGATGCCATAGATATAAAGCTTATACATCAGATACCAGATGCCATAGATATAAAGCTTATACATCAGATACCAGATGCCATAGATATAAAGCTTATACATCAGATACCAGATGCCATAGATATAAAGCTTTATATCTATGGCATCTGGTATCTGATGTATAAGCTTTATATCTATGGCATCTGGTATCTGATGTATATGACGGGCCTCCTGATGAACCGCACCACGGGGAAACGCGTTGAGGCGTACAATATCAGGATAAGTGTTTCCCATCTTTACTATTGTGTAGCCTGAACGGCGCATTCTGTATGGACTATTGTTGTCACAGGCCCCATCTATGGGCATTGTCCAGACTACTAGATTATCATTTCTGCTAGGGTTTGGTTCTATATAGTACTGTATGGGCATTTTCCTTTTTTCTTTGTGCATTGATACTGTTGTATTGCCGTATTGATATCTGTATATGGCAAGGCTGGCAATGTACCCATTGCTACTGGATAGCAATTAGCAGTCATGCTGATGCGAAGATTGTTATCATAAATGGTCGCATGTGTCCTGCTCTGGTCTTTTTGCTATTTTTATTATATTTAGTTTTTTTGTATTTTTTGTGACCGTTTTTTTGCTTTTTTCATTTCTGTTCTATTATCATTGTTTTCCCACCTGTATATCAGGGTGAGATAGGGCAGTGAGGGGTAGTCCACGTTGAGTGGGGGCGCCAATAAAGCGTCATCTAGGGTGCCAACCTCCACAGCAAGGCAGGTGACAGTTAGGATATTGCAGGGTATATGCCAGTCGTGGTCACTTTTTTAGCTATCTTTGGCAGATTTCTTTTTTGCCATGAGAACACTGGGATAGGTGCAAATTTATATGGATACATAATAAAATTTTGTTTTTTAAGGGAATTTATGTTCACTGCTAAGTCCTCATGGTGCCAGATATCACCAGGGCCATCATCAGGGCATTACTGCCCTTACTGCAGTATGGGGCCCGATGACCAGCAGCACACAGGGGGGAGGGTCTGCACATGATGAAAGGGGGGATATGCACATGATGAATGGGGGATCTGCACATGTTGAAAGGAGGGGTCTGCACATGATGAAAGGGGGATCTGCAAATGATGGAGAGGGGGCTGCAAATGATGATGGAGGGGGCTGCAATTTGCAAATGATGGAGTGGGGGCTGCAAATGATGGAGGGGGCTGCAAATGATGATGTAAGGGAGGGGACAGGGGACTGCACATGAACGGAAGGGGACTGCACATGATGAAGTGGGGGGAGGGAGACTTCACATGAACAGAAGGGGACTGCACATGAACGGAAGGGGACTGCACATGATGAAGTGGGGGGAGGGAGACTTCACATGAACAGAAGGGGACTGCACATGACGAAGTGAGGGGAGAATGGGGGACTGCAAATGATGAAGTAGGACTGCAAATGATGAAGTGAGAGGGGAAGGGGGACTGTAAATGATGACGTGAGGGGGACTGCAAATAAAGTGAGGGATGGGGACAGCAATTGAATTGAAGGTGGGGGATGGGGAGAGCAAATGATGATGAATTTTGAGTGTGGTGGGAGTAAATTATGTATTGAATGTGGGGGGAGAGCAGTTGATAATGAATAGAGGGTGGGATGGGAGAGAGAGAAGACATGACAATGAATTGGGGTGGACGGGGCATATAAATATAATGAATCAGGGGAGAGTTGAGGATGCAGTGACTGGTAATGAATTGGGGGAAAGAGTACAAGGGTTAATTAATGAATATATTTATTAAGTGGGGAAAATGGCTATTTATAGTTGGTGGGGGCACAGTGGTGGATTAATAATAACCAATTATATATTAATGGTTTGTGCATGGTCTGTATTCAGATGTGTGGTATAGAAGAAAGGGAAAAAGTAGGGAATGTGCTCTGGAAGCGGGGTTCTAAGGAACTATGGATCGCCCCCAGTAGGGCAGTGGGGTAGTCGGTACCGGGTCCTTTCGGTTCTCAGTGAGAGGCTGTCCTGCAAGTCACCCCGGGCATCTTGTTCCGCTTCCTCCCTCCATTGTGCTATTAAATACCATTGGTATTCTCCCCAGGGGAGGACTCTAATATCGTGCCCCTTTGGTCCGGAGCCTGGAAGGGGGGCTGTCAAGGTCCCAGCTGCCATAGCGGGGGGAGGAGCGGTCACGGGGGTCAAGCAGATCCCAAGGATGTGGCCATCCCTGGTACCTGCGCGGGATGCGGCTCCACCGATGCCGTTCCACTCCACCGAGGAAGGCGCTGAAGTCAGCGGCGGCATAGTCTGCAACTTCTCCATTGACGGCACTGAGAAGGCTATTTCCGCCAGCGGCGGCAGGCCCGGGTACTCCTCTGGCGACTGAGGTCCGCGCTGGGTTGGATCGTCTCCTCTCAAGTGCCCGTGGGTCGCCATCTTTGCTCCTTCCTTGTCCTTTTCCTGCTCTCTTCGTTTCCCTTTGTTTCCGCCCGCCATTGAGGATCAGGAGGCGGATCTCTGCTGCTGACGGACACGTCCTCAAGGTACAGAGAAATTTGGACTGGGCGGCCAATATTTTTCACGCTCTCAGTCAGTTCACGCCCACGACGGCACGCCCTTATTCTTCTTCTGCGCTCCTTGTGGCGCTGTAATGGCGGAAGTTTTGGCGGGAATTTTGGTGGCAAATGGCAATACACAATCTTTTAGCACAAAACAGTTCAAGTACAATTCTAGCACAGTTTTTAGGTGCACATGACCCGATTTTCAGGCTTAAGTAGATCCTGTTCGTGATGCCAAGATGGATCGCCCCCAGTAGGGCAGTGGGGTACTCGGTACCGGGTCCTTTCGGTTCTCAGGGGGATGTCACGGTGGCTTACCCGATCCGTGGCCCTAGGGACGTCCGTGTAAAAGGGGGAAAGGTCTTTAAAGGGGAAATGTTTGTGACGCCACCTGTGTTATTCGGTCAGAGTGACCGACGCTGCTTTAAGGGGTCCGCTGGGGTGATGTTATGGCAGCTAGATGGTATACCTTCCCACAGGTGAAGTGTATCCCCAGGGCTTCCCAGTGTGTAGATGGTGGATGGTGAAAGGGGCAGTGTTGTGAATTTGGATTCTGGGCTCCCCCGGTGGCTACTGGTGGAATTGAACTGGTGTCTTCATCTTCTCTGTTCACCTGTTCCCATCAAGATGTGGGAGTCGCTATATAACCTTGCTGCTCTGTTAGTTGCTTGCCGGTCAACAATGTTATCAGAAGCCTCTCTGTGCTTGTTCCTGCTCCTAGACAACTACTAGATAAGTTGGACTCTTGTCCATGTTTGTTTTTGCATTTTGTTCCAGTTCACAGCTGTAGTTTCGTTACTGTGTCTGGAAAGCTCTTGTGAACGGGAATTGCCACTCTGGTGTTATGAGTTAATGCCAGAGTTTTAAAGTAATTTCTGGATGGTGTTTTTGATAGGGTTTTCAGCTGACCATGAAAGTGTCCTTTCTGTCTTCTGCTATGTAGTAAGTGGACCTCAAATTTGCTAAACCTATTTTCATACTACGTTTGTTATTTCATCTCAACTCACCGCCAATACATGTGGGGGGCCTCTGTCTCCTTTCGGGGTATTTCTCTAGAGGTGAGCTAGGACTAATATTTTCCTCTGCTAGCTTTATTTAGTCCTCCGGCTGGGCTGGGCATCTAGAATCAACGTAGGCATGCTACCCGGCCACTGCTAGTTGTGCGTTAGGTTTAGTTCATGGTCAGCTCAGTTCCCATCTTCCAAGAGCTAGTTCCTATATATGCTTATGCTATGTTCTCTTGCCATTGAGATCATGACAGTTTGACCGGCCCGCAAAGTGTTAATTGTTTGGGCTGAAGCAGGAGAAAAAGAAGTGTTGAAGGGAAATTTTTTTTTTTTCCCCTCAGAGTTTTGCTGCCTAGCCCTTAATTGCTGTCTAGCTGCTTCTTACCTCCTCTTAACCCTTGAATGGCTCTGTGTCCACCTGTTTGTAATGGATCTTCAGAGTGTAACTGCAGGTTTGAATAATCTCGCCACGAAGGTACAAAATTTGCAAGATTTTGTTTGTCATGCACCTGTATCTGAGCCGAGAATTCCTTTGCCGGAATTTTTCTCGGGGAATAGATCCGGGTTTCAGAATTTTCGAAATAATTGCAAATTATTTTTGTCTCTGAAATCTCGCTCTGCCGGAGACCCTGCACAGCAGGTCAGGATTGTGATTTCCTTGCTCCGGGGCGACCCTCAAGACTGGGCCTTTTCATTGACACCAGGGGATCCTGCGTTGCTCAATGTGGATGCGTTTTTTCTGGCCTTGGGGTTGCTTTATGACGAACCTCATTTGGAGCTTCAGGCAGAAAAAACTTTGATGTCCCTATCTCAGGGGCAAGATGAAGCGGAAATTTACTGCCAAAGATTCCGTAAATGGTCTGTGCTTACTCAGTGGAATGAGTGCGCCCTGGCGGCGACTTTCAGAGAGGGTCTCTCTGATGCCATTAAGGATGTTATGGTGGGGTTCCCTGTGCCTGCGGGTCTGAATGAGTCCATGACAATGGCTATTCAGATCGATAGGCGTTTGCGGGAGCGCAAACCAGTGCACCATCTGGCGGTGTCCACTGAGAAGTCGCCAGAGAGTATGCAGTGTGATAGAATTCTGTCCCGAAGCGAGCGGCAGAATTTTAGACGGAAAAATGGGTTGTGTTTCTATTGTGGTGATTCTACTCATGTTATATCAGCATGCTGTAAGCGCACTAAAAAGCTTGGTAAATCTGTTTCCATTTGCACCTTACCGTCTAAATTTATTCTATCTGTGACCCTGATTTGCTCTTTGTCATCTATTACCACGGACGCCTATGTCGACTCTGGCGCCGCTTTGAGTCTTATGGATTGGTCCTTTGCCAAACGCTGTGGGTATGATTTAGAGCCTTTGGAGACTCCTATTCCTCTGAAGGGGATTGACTCCACCCCATTGGCTAATAATAAACCACAATACTGGACACAAGTAACTATGCGTATTAATCCGGATCACCAGGAGATTATTCGCTTTCTGGTGCTGTATAATCTACATGATGATTTGGTGCTAGGATTGCCTTGGCTGCAATCTCACAACCCAGTCCTCGACTGGAGAGCTATGTCTGTGTTGAGCTGGGGATGTAAGGGGGCTCATGGGGATGTACCTGTGGTTTCCATTTCATCATCCATTCCCTCTGAAATTCCTGAGTTCCTGTCTGACTATCGTGACGTCTTTGAAGAATCCAAGCTTGGTTCGTTACCTCCGCACCGAGAGTGCGATTGTGCCATAGATTTAATCCCGGGTAGTAAATACCCAAAGGGTCGTTTATTTTATCTGTCTGTGCCTGAACATGCTGCTATGCGAGAATATATAAAGGAGTCCTTGGAAAAGGGACATATTCGTCCATCGTCATCTCCCTTAGGAGCCGGTTTTTTCTTTGTGTCAAAAAAGACGGCTCTTTGAGACCATGTATTGATTATCGGCTTTTGAATAAAATCACTGTTAAATATCAATACCCATTGCCGTTGCTGACTGATTTGTTTGCTCGCATAAAGGGGGCCAAGTGGTTCTCTAAGATTGACCTTCGTGGGGCATATAATTTGGTGCGAATCAGGCAGGGGGATGAGTGGAAAACCGCATTTAATACGCCCGAGGGCCACTTTGAGTATTTAGTGATGCCTTTTGGTCTTTCTAATGCTCCGTCAGTTTTCCAGTCCTTTATGCATGATATTTTTCGCGATTATTTGGATAAATTTATGATTGTGTATCTGGATGATATTCTGATTTTTTCGGATGACTGGGACTCTCATGTCCAGCAAGTCAGGAGGGTTTTTCAGGTTTTGCGGTCTAATTCTTTGTGTGTGAAGGGTTCTAAGTGTGTTTTTGGGGTACAGAGGATTTCCTTTTTGGGATATATTTTTTCCCCCTCTTCCATTGAAATGGATCCTGTCAAGGTTCAAGCTATTTGTGATTGGACGCAGCCCTCTTCTCTTAAGAGTCTTCAGAAATTTTTGGGCTTTGCTAACTTTTATCGTCGATTTATTGCTGGTTTTTCGGATATTGCTAAGCCATTGACCGATTTGACTAAGAAGGGTGCTGATGTTGCTGATTGGTCCCCTGATGCTGTGGAGGCCTTTCGGGAGCTTAAGCGCCGTTTTTCCTCTGCCCCTGTGTTGCGTCAGCCTGATGTTGCTCTACCTTTTCAGGTTGAGGTCGACGCTTCTGAGATCGGAGCTGGGGCAGTGTTGTCGCAGAAAAGTTCTGACTGCTCCGTGATGAGGCCTTGTGCCTTCTTTTCCCGTAAATTTTCGCCCGCTGAGCGGAATTATGATGTTGGGAATCGGGAGCTTTTGGCCATGAAGTGGGCTTTTGAGGAGTGGCGCCATTGGCTTGAGGGGGCCAGACATCAGGTGGTGGTATTGACTGACCACAAAAATTTGATTTATCTTGAGACCGCCAGGCGCCTGAATCCTAGACAGGCGCGCTGGTCATTATTTTTCTCTCGGTTTAATTTTGTGGTGTCATACCTACCGGGTTCTAAGAATGTTAAGGCGGATGCCCTTTCTAGGAGTTTTGAGCCGGACTCGCCTGGTAACTCTGAGCCCACAGGTATCCTTAAGGATGGAGTGGTATTGTCAGCCGTTTCTCCAGACCTGCGGCGGGCCTTGCAGGAGTTTCAGGCGGAGAGACCTGATCGTTGCCCACCTGATAAACTGTTTGTTCCTGATGATTGGACCAGTAGAGTCATCTCTGAGGTTCATTCTTCTGCGTTGGCAGGTCATCCTGGCATTTTTGGTACCAGGGATTTGGTGGCAAGGTCCTTCTGGTGGCCTTCCCTGTCACGAGATGTGCGAGGCTTTGTGCAGTCTTGTGACGTTTGTGCTCGGGCCAAGCCTTGTTGTTCTCGGGCTAGTGGATTATTGTTGCCCTTGCCTATTCCTAAGAGGCCTTGGACGCACATCTCGATGGATTTTATTTCAGATCTGCCTGTTTCTCAGAAGATGTCTGTCATCTGGGTGGTGTGTGACCGTTTTTCTAAGATGGTCCATTTGGTTCCTCTGCCCAAGTTACCTTCTTCTTCCGAGTTGGTTCCTCTGTTTTTTCAAAATGTTGTTCGTTTGCATGGTATTCCTGAGAATATCGTTTCTGACAGAGGGACCCAATTCGTGTCTAGATTTTGGCGGGCATTCTGTGCTAGGATGGGCATAGATTTATCTTTTTCGTCCGCTTTCCATCCTCAGACGAATGGCCAGACCGAGCGGATTAATCAGACCCTGGAGACATATCTGAGGTGTTTTGTGTCTGCTGACCAGGATGATTGGGTTGCTTTTTTGCCATTGGCGGAGTTCGCTCTCAATAATCGGGCCAGCTCTGCCACTTTGGTGTCCCCGTTTTTCTGTAATTCGGGGTTTCATCCTCGATTTTCCTCTGGTCAGGTGGAATCTTCGGATTGTCCTGGAGTGGATGCTGTGGTGGAGAGATTGCATCAGATCTGGGGGCAGGTGGTGGACAATTTGAGGTTGTCCCAGGAGAAGACTCAGCTTTTTGCCAACCGCCACCGTCGTGTTGGTCCTCGGCTTTCTGTTGGGGATTTGGTGTGGTTGTCTTCTCGTTTTGTCCCTATGAGGGTCTCTTCTCCTAAGTTTAAGCCTCGGTTTATCGGCCCGTATAAGATATTGGAGATTCTTAACCCTGTTTCCTTCCGTTTGGACCTCCCTGCATCCTTTTCTATTCATAACGTTTTTCATCGGTCATTATTGCGCAGGTATGAGGTACCGGTTGTGCCTTCCGTTGAGCCTCCTGCTCCGGTGTTGGTTGAGGGTGAGTTGGAGTACGTTGTGGAGAAAATCTTGGACTCTCGTGTTTCCAGACGGAGACTCCAGTATCTGGTCAAGTGGAAGGGATACGGCCAGGAGGATAATTCTTGGGTGAATGCATCTGATGTTCATGCCTCCGATCTGGTTCGTGCCTTTCATAGGGCCCATCCTGATCGCCCTGGTGGTTCTGGTGAGGGTTCGGTGCCCCCTCCTTGAGGGGGGGGTACTGTTGTGAATTTGGATTCTGGGCTCCCCCGGTGGCTACTGGTGGAATTGAACTGGTGTCTTCATCTTCTCTGTTCACCTGTTCCCATCAAGATGTGGGAGTCGCTATATAACCTTGCTGCTCTGTTAGTTGCTTGCCGGTCAACAATGTTATCAGAAGCCTCTCTGTGCTTGTTCCTGCTCCTAGACAACTACTAGATAAGTTGGACTCTTGTCCATGTTTGTTTTTGCATTTTGTTCCAGTTCACAGCTGTAGTTTCGTTACTGTGTCTGGAAAGCTCTTGTGAACGGGAATTGCCACTCTGGTGTTATGAGTTAATGCCAGAGTTTTAAAGTAATTTCTGGATGGTGTTTTTGATAGGGTTTTCAGCTGACCATGAAAGTGTCCTTTCTGTCTTCTGCTATGTAGTAAGTGGACCTCAAATTTGCTAAACCTATTTTCATACTACGTTTGTTATTTCATCTCAACTCACCGCCAATACATGTGGGGGGCCTCTGTCTCCTTTCGGGGTATTTCTCTAGAGGTGAGCTAGGACTAATATTTTCCTCTGCTAGCTTTATTTAGTCCTCCGGCTGGGCTGGGCATCTAGAATCAACGTAGGCATGCTACCCGGCCACTGCTAGTTGTGCGTTAGGTTTAGTTCATGGTCAGCTCAGTTCCCATCTTCCAAGAGCTAGTTCCTATATATGCTTATGCTATGTTCTCTTGCCATTGAGATCATGACAGGGCAGTGAAGAATGAGGACACAAGGTTGCAGTCTCTTTACCTTTTTACTGAAGGCTTCAGCATCCACAGTCCAGAGCACCAGATCACAGGGCAGGCAGAGTTCAGCCGGTCTGAAGGCAAATCCAGAGTCCCCCTATCCAGGTGGAAATCAGTAGCCTTCCTCTAGCGCCTTGGTGTTGTAGTACCTTATTGCTGAGCCTCTCATAAGGTCCTCACAACTGTTGTAGATGTTGTAGATGTTATGTCTCTCTCTCTGTCCCCCTGATGGATAGGATAGGACAAACCCGTATGACCGGTGGCCTGTGGCTTTTTACAGGGACTCTAGCATGCCCCGGCCTCTCATGGGTGCCACCTTGCCTCCTGGGTATGGGGCGGATCAGTAACTTGCAATTAGCTGTCCTGCCGGTCTCTGGAGCAAGGCATAAAGGACTGTTGCTCCCTCGGTGTTCCGGCTACCGGGATGTTGCGCCTCAGAAGGAGGCAGCCTGTGCAGGGCAGAACTCCTTCTGGTTTACACTCCTTTTGCTTTGACTTCGGTTTTCACCCTCTCTACAATACAGTTCTCTGTTCATGTCCTTTCTTAGGAACTGCCGCATGTCCGGCAGGCACAGCTCAATGACCTTCGGTCTAGGCCTCTGACAGGATCCCACCCCTGTCAGGAACCAACGACCTGAGCCGAAGCTCAGCCAGCAACTGCCTAACTTCCTATCCAGGCCACCAGTTTTACCTAGTGTGAAGAGTGCCCTAATAAATAGGAGCATAGCTCCCCCTGGTGGACTGGAGTATGAAGTGTGTTGTATGTTTGTGATACCTGGCAAAGAGATCTCCTTTACTGCCTTCAGACATAACATCACTCCCCCCTAGAGGAGAATGATATAACTGCAATGACCAGGACCCCGGGGCGCTGCAACTATGTTATTTTATGCAGAGATGAGTTCTGGCTAGAAGAAATGATGGCAGTCTGCTCTGCATGAAAAAGAAAAGTAAAGATGAAGGACTTCAGCTAGAGACATCACGGGTGAGTCAGAGTGTTACCTGTACACTGACACTATACACTCTATTACCCGTTCACTGTACACTATATACAGAGCTCCTGTATATAATGTCACTGGTGATCACTGTATTACCGGTACACTGACACTATACACTGTATGCTATATACAGAGCTCCTGTGTATAATGTCACTGGTGATCACTGTATTACCTGTACACTGACATTATATACAGAGCTCCTGTGTATAATGGCATTAGTCTTGTGGTTTTTTTTGTATTAATGATCAGTATTGTAGTACTATGTGGTGGTAGTATGTGATCTGGTTACGGTGTGGAGGTATATCTCCCTGTATGTGGTATTATTTGGTCACTATGTGATGGTAATATGTGTCATGTCGGACGCTGTTCAGACCAGGTCGTTCGACAGACAGCGGTAATTCCGCTTTTGTCCACTATGCGCTCATTGGCGTCGGCTAGATTTTATCTAGCTGGTCCGGGGTTAATTTACCTGGTGCTCGGATTGGAAGCTGGGCCATGCCCACTGCCTTTAAATAGTTCTCCTGAACATTGGGCATCGCCGATTATAGCTTCTGTCTTGTGCGTGGTTATCTCGGTCTGGAGTGGTGAGCTAGAAGTTGGAGTATCGTTGCTGGTGGTGTATTTCCCTTTGTCTTATTTTCTCCTTCCCATATTTGTATTTGTTTTGCCCTTTGCATTTATAGTGTATTCCTGAGTGACGGCGGCATGGTGCTTATTTTTCCGTTATCCTTGTCTGTGCTAACTGTGGGTATTGGAGTGTGGTCTTCACTGGGTGGTGGGTGGTGGTTTCAGCCTAGGGTTGAAACTGGAGATAGGGCGAGGGTGGAGGCCCAGACATGCACACCATCAGTGTAAACTCTGGGAGAGAGTCAGTCAGGGTTTCCCTATTCTGAGGGAAATCGCAGGGGCCCGGGTTATTAGCTCTTTCCTACCTAGGTCTCCCGTGACAATATGTGATCTGGTCATGGTGTGGAGGTATTTTCTGATTGGATGTGGTATTATTCCGTCACAATGTGGTGGTAATATGTCGTCTGGTCATGATGTGATGGTATTTGCCCCTTGTATGTGGTATTATTGGTCATTCTAAAAAATATATGTAACTCATTGCCTTAAAGAAAAATAAAAAAAAAATACCTAAAAAGAGTATTTGATATTTTAAGAAATGTTTAATAGGTAGAGTAGACCCGGCCCAAAGATTCTACCTTGTTGTAGTGGTGCCTTAAAAATTATTTTGGTCAAAACAAAAGCTGCTAGCTATGTATGTGATCTGGTGCCTGCTGGGAACTGTTAATATCTGACTGGTGATTATGTGGTGCAGACGATGAGTTTTTCCAAAACCGGGTGGTTGGACTGTGGAAGGTTCTAGATGTGGAAGCAGAGCTCAGGTGGGTGTCTCAAGGGGTCCCAAAAATTTAGCCAGTATGGGACCCCAAAATTCCTTGTGGCAGCCCTGGATATCGCACTATGATATCAGCACCTATTCATATTGTGATCTCTGACACCACACTTCTCCTCCAGCCTTGTCCTCCTCCCTGTCACTGCTGGATGTGTCCTTCTGACTCCAGCCACACTGTGCAGGAGCAGCCTATTATGGCTTAAGATAGAAGGATTCATCCAGCGTTCTATTATAGATTTTAAAACCAGTCAGAAATTATTGTACTTCATTGTCAACAATTGACATCAACCTGCCAAACGGCAGATTGGATTCTCCATTAAATAGAATTAATGGACAAAGAAAGAATTAAGAAAAATTCCCACACAATTGTGAAACTCTAAAGAAATGTTTACATACAAATATGTACTTTACATGTACCGTTCACTTTTTCCATAGTGAAGATAGTTTCACTGTATGCATGCATACTACTGAATATGAAAATTCCAAAAACCGAACTCATGTTGGTACAGTGACTCACTATTTATTTTGGTTGTGTATTATTGAGGGAGTGTAACAATGAAAGGTGCATTTCAACTCCTTCCTTTAAGGCTAGGATCACACGAGCGTAAATTAACTCATCCATTATGCAAATCACACTCTGATTAGAGTTTGATCAGAGTGTGATCATAGTGTGCTCCGGTTCTCTCAAATGAGAAGAAGATGGAAAAAAAAAATGTATACATCTTCTCCATTCTTTCAGTTTTTGGAAATCGGACTGCATTTAGATGTCATCCAAGTGCAGTCCTATGTTTTCCATGTACTTATTGACTTGCACGGCTGAGTGCGATCTGAATATCAGACCAAACTTGAGCATGCAGCAATTTTTTTACCCCAGATCATCTCTGTTCGGCCGAGGTCACACTGCAAGTGTAATGCGAGAAACTTGCACGAGTCTCTCGCATCAATACCTGGCACTGCCAACGGCAGTTCGGACCAGAGCGTTCAGCTGAATAGCAATACATGCGGCCACACACTTCGATCTCGAGTGCGGGCGGCAGTGCTGGGTATTGATGCGAGAGACTCATGCTAGTTTCTCGCATTGCTCTCACAAGTGTGACCCCAGCCTTCAAGGAAAAATTCTTACATGCGCACGACCCCTTAGACTAACATTAGACAGAGTGTGATCCAATGTTTTGTTGGATCACACTTGAACTGATACATACCTCCCAACTTTTGAATAAGGCAAAGAGGGACAAAGGCAGCGGCACGTGCAGTGTTCCGTGGCAAATTTTAGGCCATGCCCCTGATCACACCCATCTCTCAACTAGTCACGGCCATATCCATGCCCCAACCACACCCATTTAGCAGTGCTGATCACACTGTTTCATAAACAATAGTTATAAACAGAAAAAAACATGGCCACACAGGGCGGCATACTGTATAATGGCCACACATGATGCTCCATACTGTATAATGACCGCACATGATGCTACATACTGTATAATGGCCACACATGATGCTCCATACTGTATAATGGCCACACAGTGCTCCATACTGTATAATGGCCACACAGTGCTCCATACTGTATAATGGCCACACAGTGCTCCATACTGTATAATGGCCAGACATGATGCTCTATACTGTATAATGGCCACACAGTGCTCCATACTGTATAATGACCGCACATGATGCTCCATACTGTATAATGGCCCTACATGATGCTACATACTGTATAATAGCCACACAGTGCTCAATGCCCACAGCAGGGCCAGCTGCATGCATGTGTGCAACACACACACGCAACACAGTACACACACAACACAGTACACACCCAACACTGTACACACAAAACACAGTACACACAGTACAAACACACACACACACCACAGTACACACACAGTTCACACACAGCACAGTCCACACACATGCACAACACACACAGGACAGTCCACACACATGCACAACACACACAGGACAGTCCACACACACACACACACACACAGCATAGTCGACACACACATGCACACACAGCACAGTCGACACACACACACACGTACCTCAGAATGTCCTTTCTCCCACTCTGAACCACCGCCCAGAAGAAGAAGATACAGAGGGGGTGTGGCCTAATACAAGGGGGCATGTCAGCTGCAGTATGAGGGACAGTTGGGAGCTATGCTGATAATATGGTCGCTTGCATGAGTCCTAAAACCAGAATAGTTTGGTGTTGAGGACAGGTGATCCTCACACCTCGCTATTATTGCATGGAGATAACACAGGCTCACCTGCAACATACTGCTGATGGCTGCCCTGCTGTGTAGCCAAAGATCGAAGATATGTGACAGGGGAACCTAAGTGGATTAACAGATGGAGGAGACTCCATTGTGAACTGTTTGGTGTCTCTATGAAGAAAACGAGGTGTTACAATAAATTTTTATGTAATCTAACAATAGCTTCAAGGTCTGATATGTACAGGTGACCATTAGGATTTGCCAGAGGTGGGACTTTTTAGGCTCCCTATCAGTGTAATCTTGACAGACATTTTACACGGCAACATAGAAGTCTTGTGGTGTATTATCAATGGGCATAGCTTAGGGAGGGTAAACTGGCGGGGAATGTGACCTGGGCAGGCTTAAGATTGAGGTGAAAAGGCACTGACGCTATCAAATATTACATTGTTTCATAATCACTTGTTCCATCATCAGTTGACTGTTCCATCATCAGTACAATAGTTGTCTGACCCAGAAATCTTACAAAGCAATGATTTATTTATATGCAAAGCGACTTCCTTATCAGCTGTTTTTTCTCTAACTGCTTGACACCCACCCAGGTTTAGGTCCCTGAAGCCTGCCCGTAGTAGATCCTGTAAACTGAGAGATGTCTGGGACTGTGCATCATACACATGTAGCCCCGTGCCCTTGCTGTGGTCAGCCGCCCAGCACACTGAACAGAGATTGCGGACCAATCCACGTAGTTTAGAATTTTGTGACAGATGTGAGAACATTTCATATTGATGTCATCAGTATTTGTTTGAAAAATTCTGGTAATGAAAAAAAATATATTGTTTCACCCACCACATTCATTTCACATTACATAAATTCACATATTTGCTATTTCTTCCACTTTTTTTTCCCAGTTTTGGCCATACTAACATATAACATGAAAATTATATGGGGGTTGCAGGTATTGGCAATGGCCATTACACAGTGAAAGCAACTTTGGTGGTCCAACTCTGTTCACTGTTAACCTTCATTGGATGATGAAGAGAACGGAGGCGATGTTCTTGTATTAGACCTACAGGTTAAGTCATCAACATCAAAAGTCTGGGGATATCATAACACATTTAACATGAATGAAAATAGCAGTAATAGCTGAAATCACATAATAGTTGGCTGTATTTCATTGATATGCTATAATACAATTAAATATATGAAAATGCCATATAGGATGACACATAAATATTAATCGATTATATTAATGATAAATCAAAAATATGGTGCAAAATTGAAGAAAAGAATTCACACATCTTTTTTACAACGCATATTTTAAGGACATTAGATGAAAGCTGACCAAAGCCAATGATTTCAGTACGATATGCTGACCATCTGCTGTGTATGGCGACCTCTCAACTTTCCCTCAGCAGATGATTTTGGAGGACAGAAGGATCAGAGCTGTTGGATTTTTTGTTTGCACAGAGATAATCAGCTGCCAGAAAAGTATGGCAGTGGCTGTCTCATAGAGAGCACAAGAACGTCCAGCTGAGTGTTCCTCTGTATGGGGCGATATGGAGAGAAGACTGTCATTCAGCCAATAGTTATACATTGTGTATAAGGGCATAAAGTCAATTACAAAAACAATCACACAAAACTAAGTTTCTTCAATGCATATAAAATAGTTAGGTGAATTGAATGTCCAATGTCACATATCAAAATGTAAACACCCTATTAAAAAACACTTTCACCATATTCACCCACAATGTGTAACAAATTACCAGAACATTACTGTACAAGCTGTAAGATTTCTGGAATGGAAATCTTCACGTCAGCCACATTGAGATGCTGCAAGCTGGATAGGAGTGCCTGCACACCTGTGCGACATTTCAGAGGAGTTCCCAAACATTTGCAGATTGTACTGTTTTACAGTTACATAGTGATCATCACCTGACAACCATCACCTGATCCTTAAAATTAAATAGAAAAATATAGACCCTGATTAACCGAGATTGTTCAGGATAGTCTTGATTAGAGTTTGTTCAGGAGTGACAGGCACCTGATTTATTAAGAGGCGCTTCTTAAAAAGTATGCCTCATCACAAAAGCTTTCTCTGGTCATAGACTAGAGTAAGATTTCTGGTCTAAGGTACATCACAGCTCATCATGAATTAGAGAAGCTCTATTTTGTCCCGTCCCTCCCCAGCTCCGTCGACTTTGGCAATGCTGGGTGAAACTGGTGTGAAAACGTCAAAAGTTGCACTAGGATTTGGCAACCTAAGACGTTGGTGTCCAACATGTGAAGGCCTACATTATGGAAATGCAATTTATATTTTGTCCTCGTTTATTGTGCATTGTGAGTTTTCTATAAAGTGTTTACATTATATAGAATGTGAATATGGTTATTCAATTCATTAAAATAATATGCAGTGAAGAAAATTTAGTATTGCTTGATTCTTTATATTTAGATCTAACATAAAGACTGAGAATCCTGATTTATACAATATACAGTGTATGGCTGGTATTGAAAGTTGGACATTTTGAAGACATTGACTAAACAACAGAAAAAAAATACTTATCTCATGAATATTGGCGTAAGGAAATGTGCAGTAAAGATTAAAATGTTGCTTATAGCAACTGGAAACTTGTTAGATGTTGTTATTATGGTCCATATGTTGTTATTATGGTCCATATGTTGTGCACCTTACATTTTCTTGTAAGGAGAGTTGAGTTTCAAGTGGGAGAGGGCTCCAAACTAAATTGTTGCTTTGGAAGAACACCAGTCTCAGTAATTGACAAGACAAATCAATTTTTGTTTAATTTTTTTACAAAATTTTGAATTAGAAAATAAAAACTATGCTAATTTGGGGCAACCGTAATTGCATTATCCTCAAAAAATCATTGTGTCAGGTTCTTTTTAGAGGACAATGATCTCTTTAAGAACAAAATCCAAAAAACAATTACAAAATTGAGTTTTTTCACCATTTAATAGCTATTGGATTTTTGCTGTTTCTTCTCAACAGTATGTGTGTAAAAATTAATGGTGGCATTCAAAACTACAATTTGTCCTGCAAAAAAACAAGCTCTTATATGGCTATGACAATGGAAGGATG